>NC_090343.1:11772682-14272682 GCF_035084215.1 Heptranchias perlo
GGTCATGAGAGAGAATTTGCAGCGACCCATTATAAGGGGTGGAGTTTCCACAGACGCCCTCCTTCCCACCCCATTTTACTTGCCAGATTGCCTGAGGGCTGCCCAAAAATGGGTGCTTTTTTTTTGAAAGGAAAATTCTGTCCTCAATGTCTCCCTTAAAGTTTTTATTTGAAAGCCTCAGCCTCTCCCAAATGCCTAGGCTTGGACTTGATCATTTTACCCAGAGCTGTGATGCTATGAGCTGGATTTAGATTGTGCCATCTGAAAATGTGAAATGTACCTAAGTTATATTGAGTATTTTTCTTTAAGTACGGAGGCTGCGTGTGTATGTGTATTTGTGTGTTATGAGAGAAACGAGGAAAAAAAATTAAAGTGTATTGATTACACGCCTGTTGTAGCTTTAACTTAGTGTTCTATTATCTTATTAAGCATATTAAGCTGAGGGAGTGTGTGATTTTGTTCATGCTAATGAGTTCAATTGAAGAACAAAAACACGCCAGTTAAATTTTGAAGCCAACTAATTATCTTACCCGTACAAAAGCAAAATACTGCGAATGCTGGAAATCTGAAATAAAAGCAGAAAATGCTGGAAACACTCAGCAGGTCAGGCAGCATCTGTGGAGAGAGAAACAGAGCTAACGTTTCAGGTCAATGACCTTTCATCAGAACTGGAAGGAGTTAGAGATTTAACAGTTTATAAGCAAGTACAGAGCCAGGGGAAACGGGCGGAGAGGGGAGGAAAGAACTAAGGGGAAGGTCTGTGATGGGATAGCGGGCAGGAGTGATTAAATGGCAAAAGGGATAACGGTCAAAGGCAAGAGGGGATGGTAACAAATAAAGAAACAAATGGTGGGTCCAGAGGAGCTGTAAATGGTTACAACAGAACCGTTACCGTGCCTGTATTTTGTTGACAGTCAGAAATTCCCAACAACAATGAGACAGAGGGCCGGATAGAGAGAGGCAAACAAGCAGTGTCTTTCTGCATTCCGATTTGATTTTTTTGAAAAAGAACAAGTGGGATTTTGAAAGCAAACCAATCTGCTTTGAGGGAAACAGGTAGGAAGGATGGTAAGGCAGAGGAAGGGAGAAAGTGGGGTGAGGGGGCCTCTGGCCTCTTATCACCATCCCTTGAGGTGGTAGGAATGGGGGCTGTGGATGCAAGGTTAAGGATGAGGTGAATTACGGCAGAGAGGAGGACACAGATATTGAGTGGGTAGTTCATAGAGGAAGAGGTAGGTGTCATGATGGGTTTGAAAGAGTAATAGGAAGGACAAGGATAGTGGGAATGTGACCGGGTGGGGAAGTGATTGAAGCCAGGGGTTGGGGGATGTGTGAATGACAGGGAAGGGGTTGGGCAGGGAGCCGTTAAAGGTCACATTTCCCTGCAACCTTCACTCCTAATGCAGCCATCCTGCCACCATTAATGGCTCCTTTCCCCATCACAACTCACAATGACACTTACCACCTTCTGTCCCAATGGAAAGAAGAAAAGAGAAATAAAGAGAGAAGAAGAAGTAAAGGACCGAGAGAAACAAAAATAAGATTTAGGGAGAGTAAAGCAGAAGAAAAGAGAAAAAGAGAGATAGAAGAGTAGAGGGAGACAGAAAACAGCAACACAAAGATAAGAGAGACAGGTAAGAGAGCCAATCCATATTCTTTGACATACCATATGTAACGCCATGAAAGATCAACTAGTAATTTTTTAAAAATCAACACACTAAAAAAAAGTGCCAGAAAAAATAGAGAATTTTTCACCTCCCTTGAATTCTCAAATGCAGGTAAGAATTACAGTAGTAATGCACCACATTGAGATATTATGTTAAGTCAGGAGCACGTTACAATTGTAAGTTATTTTGTCAACAGTTCAACAGTAAACAATGTGTTGGTGGTGCCTTGTATTGGTGAACTAGTGCATTGTGCATAAAGTGATTGGTAAAGCTCAGGTTTGCTCCCTGACCCCTCCATTCCAGTTTGATTTGCTTTTAGGGTTCTGGGGAGCTACATTCTTCACTTCCTTTCAAATAGGGGGTTAAAGAAATGCGAGACCATGTTAAAATTCTCAAGCAGCTTGTTGAATGTGTTTCAGAGCAAGAAAAAAGAACTTGCATTTAAAAAGCACCTTTCACGATCTCAGGACGTCCCAAAGCGCTTTACACCCAATGAAGTATTTTTGAAGTGTAGTCACCGTTGTAATGTAGGAAATGCAGCGGCCAAGTTGCGCACAGCAAGCTCCCACAAACAGCAATGTGAAAAAATTCATTTTTTTTAGTGATGGATGAACATTGGCCAGGACACTGGGAAGAACTCCCTGGCTCTTCCACAAAGTAGCACCATGTGATCTTTTACATCAACCTGAGAGGGCAGACGGGGCCTTGGTTTAACGTCTCATCCGAAAGACGGTACAATTTGACAGTGCAGCGCTCCCCTCAGGACTGCACTGGAATGTCATCGTAGATTTTGTGCTCAAGTCTCTGGAATGGGCATTGAACCTACAACCTTGTGACTCAGAGGCGAGAGTGCTATCAACTGAACCACAGCTGACACTGTCATAAAAGGGAATGTTGAGACATTCTTGTAATAATTGCACCATACAGTCTGTACCCCAGCAGGATTAGTAGAAGCCTAAGAACAGGTTCCTGGCCTTGCCTTTTCAGATGAGGAGTGATGAATAGTGAGAGTGTGTGTGTGTGTGTGTAGGGAAAACTGAAAGACATGGAGAAAATAAATCACAAGGAATAAGGGGTCTGATTTCTCAGCTTGACACCATATCCACATTACTGTGTTCCAGTACAGAAGGTTTAAGTTCCATCTGCAACACATGTTTAAGTCAAAGCCACAAACTAGACATGATTAGGGGTGTGTGCGCTACTCCCGATATGATGGCATAATATGAGAAAAATAAGTGCTGGGGTACAGACTGTACGGTGCAATTATTACAAGAATGTCTCAACATTCCCTCTTATGATTGGCACTGGTCCTAAAGTAAGGTCTATTGCAGTATGGGACAGGCCATGTCACACCAACAAGTATTTTTCCATAACTTTACACAAATACGTATTATATGCAGACGATCGTAAAACTCCACAAGACCCATAATTGTTATAAATGTACCCATTATCATAATTGCTACATTTCAGATGTTCATTATGGTGAGGAATGATGATGCCAAGCTGACATTTTTTCCATTGGTTACAATACGCAGTGTACTTTGATCCTGGTAATCCTCACTCATGACAGCGCAGCCTCAGTTACTCCAAGAGCAGGAAAATTATTTATTGAACAGAAATTCACTTTATATAGCAAAAAAGAATGCTCTTTTTCAAATGACTAAGGCTGTTTTATCGCCTCATGATTCCAGAACAAAATATAAACCTACAATTAATTATTGCTTATCGTGTTTGTATGGGAACCCTTTGTTTCCTATTTTAACAGAGGCATTGGCCAATTTATTTTAAATACACATTCTTCTGCTAATATTGCCAACAGAACTTTTGAGGCTTTAGCTGCTTAAAATGTCATAGTGAGAGTTTTAAAATGGTGCAAGTTAAAGCAACAAATTGGACTGTAAAAACAACACTTCGTACTGAGGGCGGCCTCTCCTGCACTGGAACAAGTCCGTAAAAAAAATCATTAGACTCAAATCGATCAATTGTGAGGCATGTGTCGTGAAGTTAGAGCTGTGCCAGTCCATAGTAAGAACAGACTCTGCTGGACTAATACCAGTACATAGTGAGACACGTGCAGTGAAGCTAGAGCTGTATCTGCTGGACTAATACCAGTACACACTAGTGAGGCATGTGGAATGAAGCTTGAGCTGTGCCAGTCCATAGTGAGGCCTGACTCTGCCAGACAAGTCCATGGTGAGCCACGTTGAATGAAGTTGAAGCTGTGCCAGCCTATAGTGACGCATGTGCCTACTGGACTAGTATCAGTCCATAGTTCGGCTTGTTTGTGCCAGACGAGTACCAGTTCATAGTGAGGTATGTAACCTGAGGCTGAAGTTCTGCTAATCCAAAGTGAAGCCTGTCTATTGGATTAGTATCAGCCCACAGTGAGATATACCTCTGCTCCATCAGGATCTGTCCGTAGTGTTGGGAGTCTCTGTGGGCCCAATTATTATACTTGCTGTCTATTTTTTTTGTGACCATGAACAAACAAAGCTAGTGGCAGTCTGTACTGAGGCTGTTTTTATGTCTTTCAATTGCATTGTCTCTTTCTGAAAGATAAGCAAGACCAATGCCAGACTATGTTGAGATGCGTTTCACCTTGGCAGTGCCAGTTCAATGTCAGTCTTATGTAGGCTTTTAAAATCTATGCTTGACATCACCCAATCACTATTTTTTTTCTTTATCTGTTCTTCTATCCTCCAGAACTATTGTTCATTAGCTGAGGTTTCTCAGTAATGCCGCCTTCGCCCCCCCCCACTCCCCAATATCTGTAGTGCACATTCAATTAATAGAAGACCTGCACCTCAGGTTTCAGTTACACTGTGCTTATCACTTTTGAATAAACAAGTTGTAGTGGGATTCCTCCATAACGCTGCCTGTCTTTACTGGACTAATGCAAACACAGGCATGAAGGCCAAGTAGCCGGCTTCTGCATTGTAAATTTCTACTGATGCTATGATTCAGTCTATAATGAAGCCCGGCCCTCACGTTCCCTTAGCCGCATTTCTTTCTCTGCATTAAACAAGATGAATTTCCATAAGTCCATTGTGAGGCCTGTGCCCATGGGCCATATTTATATATCTCTGGCAAATAAGCTGAAGAAGTAACAATCTGCACCGAGGCTTTACATCTGAACCAGTCATGCTGGACTTGCTCCAATCCATAGTGCTTCAAAGATGTTAATGCATTAGAACTAGAATGCTGATCAGGAGCATTTCACTCACTTCAACCACTGATCGAAGATTCTGTGATCTTTTACTTCTGCAATAATTCTCTTATGGGGGAACGGTACTGAGTGGATTCTCAACGTCAAGGTAATCTCCTATATTATCTTCATCCACTGTGATGCATCCTAAAAGAATTGCTTTCATAACCCCACGTTATTTGAAAATTAGTGCCTTGACTCTGGCTGGATTTTTTTTGAACTATTTGGTCTGAGACGTACTCGGAGGCCTTCCAATTTTCATTATCCTGAAGTAAAAATTCACAACTATATTTAATTTAAAAATATTTATTAATATTTTTTTTAATTACACGCAGTGGCTGACTTCCTAATTGGAGCCACTGTGTTCATGCAGTTTCTGACGCTAGAGTGCCAAGCTGCAACATGTCAGTGCTCAACCTGGCTCCCAGCACCCCATGGCTCATTGCATTTCATGGTGCCAAAATGTCATGTTGCAGTACTCTAGCTTCAGAAATGGCTCGGAACATGGCAGTATGGTTTAGAAGGACAACCATTCTGAGGCAAAAAAAATGTTTTAAATGGAATAATAGAGGTCATAAGGGGCGACCTGGTCTTCGAGATTCTGAACGGTTATGATGAGGTAAATAGTGACAACAAGCCTCCACCAGTCAGCGGCACAGTAGGGAGGGCACAAATTTTCAGATAATCACAAAAAGAATTAAAGGGGAGGTTAGAAAAAAAATGTCTTTATACAGAGAATGGTTAGAATGTGGAGTTCTCTGCCACAAACCCATCGCTGAAGCAGTCTATAAATTCTTTTAAAAGGGAATTAAATTGTTGCTTGAAAATTAGGCGTTTTAAAGAGCGTAGGAGCAAGCTGGAGATTGGGGTTACACTAGGTGCCTCATGGAGAAAATCTCTGACGCAGACTTGATGGACCGACTGACCTGTTTCTGTACTATAATATTCTATCATTCTATATTTTGAAGATGAGGACATCAAGTTAAAACAATTTTAGGACTTTATCATCCTTTATCCTTGAATTTTTGAGTAATAGTTTACAGCATTTCACCCCTTTCTGATGTCAAGCTAACAGGCCTATAATTCGTTGGATCGTACTTCTGACCTTTTTTTTAAAAAGTGGCAGCTGGCTACCAGATGTGGAATGAGTTTACTTTTCCTAGTTCAAATAGTCTGAATGTAAACCAGTTCAAAACAGTTCAAAATATAGTTCAAGCCACTTGTACTGGTCCCAACTATATCTTTCAATAAGGGCTATAAGAGAGCTTCATAAGGGCTTGAATAAAACTGAAAGCTTTGAGACAGGCAAATCCACACAGCAAGATGTAATGGCTGGAATGGCTCTAATCCAGATAATTATACTAGTGTGGGATCTTGTCCAACAAAACCAGCCTTGGTTAAGTCAGAAGAGACAGGAGGCAAGTAGATTATACAGCTAGTCAGACTAGTGGTTGACTAGTGGTTGTCTCAATGATGTTTTTATTTACTCAGTTTACAAGTTGGTACAAACCTCATTCGAACAAACTTCATAATCATTAACAAGTAATGACATCACAGGCAGTCTTACATAGTTGTCATAAAATATATTAGGCAGTCTCTTCCAACACAAGCCCAGACTGGTTTAACTGATCCAAGACCCAAACACTTGATTTAACACCCTGCAGTGATCCTCTAAACCAGTTGATTTTTCAGTTTCATCTGAATTTCTATTTGTTTTTATTAATTGTTTTCAAGTAGGGAAAAGTACTGGTCTGTTACACAAGTTGCACAGTTTCCAACAAGAGCAGGTACAGCTCAGGTTAGATGCAATATGGAGTCTTTGCCTGTCTCCACCCCTACCTCAGCTCATCTGCTGCTGAAACCCTCATCCATGCCTTTGTTACCTCCAGACTTGACTATTCCAATGCTCTCCTGGCCGGCATCCCATCTTTCACCCTCCATAAACTTGAGCTCATCCAAAACTCTGTTGCCCGTATCCCACTCGCACCAAGTCCCATTCACCCATCACCCCTGTGCTCGCTGACCTACATTGGCTCCTGGTCTGGCAGCGCCTCAATTTTAAAATTCTCATCCTTGTTTTCAAATCCCTGCCGTGGCCTCGCCCCTCCCTATCCTCCAGCCCTACAACCCTCTGAGAACTCTGCTTTCCTCCAATTCTGGCCTCTTGTACATACCTCATTTCCTTCGCCCCACCATTAGGTGCTGTGCCTTCAGCTGTTTAGGCCCTAAGCTCTGGAGTTCCCTCCCCAAACCTCCGTCTTTCCACGTCTCTCTACTCCTTTGATGCTGCTTAAAACCTACCTCTTTGAACAAGCTTTTGGTCACCTGCCCTAGTGTCTCCTTCTTTGGCTCGGTGTCAATTTGTTGTCTGATTACGCTCCTGTGAAGCACCTTAGGACGTCTTACTACATTAAAGGCACTATATAAATGCAAGTTGTTGTTGTTACACTGGCCACCAGTTTCGGTGCTCCTCATGGCTCCACAAGAATAATATGGGCAGCTGCCACCCTGGGCTCCTCCCTTCTGCAGACACGCCCTTCCCTCTGGACCTACCTTTCTACCAGCTTAGTTGGCCTCTGGGCTGCCCGCTATTGCCAGGGAGCTGCAGCGGGTCACCTGTTCAGAGAGTGGAGCTCGCTGGCAGCTTGCCTTGCCAAACAGACCAGGCCTTTGGCCAGAGGAATCAGGTGACCGCCCGATAGTTAAAATAGCCCCTAGTTTTTTCATAACAAGCGCGGTATTTTTCTGAGGTTTCCTCCCAATTGTACCCAGGAATCTTTCTCTGCTTTGTTGCATTTCAGCTAGGAGCATCTGAAGGTTGGTCTCACTAAAATTGTGTGCTCTTTTTTTTTCTGGCTCCTTCCAATGCTCTGGTCCCTCCTTTGGCTGCCTCTGCCAGGTCCTCCACTTGAAGACATGCTTTAAAAGGCAGCACAAAATCATACGTGAGCTCTTCATTGCGGGTAGTCAACTCAATGAGCCAGACACTTTCCTGCTGATTTGTTGTCCCTCACACCTGCTGCTGCATTCTTCAACCATTCTTGGCTTATTAAAGGCTGCACTCCCTATTTCCAAGCCCCTCCGACGTACTGCTCCCTCATAATATGGGAGTTGTACTGTTGAACCGCCAATGGATATTTAAACGCGGTGACCCTGCAATTTATGGTGGGGTCAGCGCTGGAGAGGATTAATGGAGGTCCCAATTCCGAGGCCCAACATGGGCATAAATGGCCTTGTGACTTTTTGGGGCCAATTTGTTTGGAAGCAATTAATTACTGTCAGTATATAGGAAAACAATGAAAACTTGTTGATCAGGGAAAGGTGGTGGAAAAATGAAGCTGTCACAATCTTTACAACAATGACATATTTAAAATGGCAAATTTTAAAGAAGGCATTTTAGAAATTTAAAACATTTTGTATCAAGACCCTGTTTGTTAAAACATCACCACTATGGAGAGAGCTGACACCCATCACTGTGGAAACTTTAATAAAGTCTGTTTTAATTTGTTGTAGCCATACTGCAACACGAATAGATGACAGAGGGATTTGACTTATTACACTGGGCCCTATTTCCCCTTTTCTGTTTCGGTGAATCTTGCCCAGTGTATAAATAAAGTCAAACATTCATGTTTCACATTAAGATTTATAATTTTTGATCAATATTTATTGACTCTTGCTCCAAAAAATAGAATGTAATTAGATTCTAAAACTATATTTTATGGTGACATCATTGCGTTTGGCAGATATGAAATGGAATACATAATATAATATTACTTACAGAGGAAATATTGCCCCTGAAGAGGCATTCATGGATTATCATGTAAATAAATGTTTATTCGGATAAATGTATAATGTAAGATATACATCGAAAAGCAATCAATAGTAAGTGCTTTAGAAACTGAAGAAATCATAAAAATAAATCAATGTTATACAATGCAAGGAGAGCACTGGCTCCCAACAGAATTTATCAATCTAAAAATAAAGAAAAGGTTTTTATAAAGCTTCAGTCAACATGTCTTCCAGGACTGAACTCTTCCAGCCAGAGCTGGTCTTGTTCAAAGTAAAGCTGTGATAGTACCCAAGAGACACGTTAGTCTGTGCAGTGTAAACATTTGTAAACATTCACTTAATCATTACACTATAACCACTAGATAAACACTTTCACTGTCTCATTCCTTTCACAGTCTAACTGAGGTTTGGAAATTGTAAAGAACTTGGCACATTATAAACAGTACATCTGTGTTTTTTGAGGGGTTGAGATGGTGCTACGAGCGGCTTGATTGGGAGAAGGTGGGGGAGAGGCGTTCTTTCTGCCTGTTCCAACATTGGTGTGGTTTGTGAAGAAGAAGTTTAGTCTTTGAGCACTAAATTATGTTTCACAAGTTACCAGGATAGCAGCACTTTCCATTAGGGTGAACTTATGAAAATTCAAAATATTAAATTAACTATGTGAAAGAATCGGGGCCCCGTTGTCCTTTTTTGTATAAAGTGTATATGTTGCCTTTACTTTTGGCTTTTTTTACAGAACAATTGAAATAAAGCATACATGCGATTTAGCTGCAAGTGATACCAAACTGTTACAAGAACAAAATAAAAACGAGCCAGTCAGAATTTGCCTGTAGTAATCCTCCTTTCATACTTCTCCTGCACTTAGTTGGTATAAATAACAAATATTTGGTCACCCAGCTTTGGAGTGTGCAAAACTTTTGAAGAATTGTGCAATAAAAATTGAGGAAAGTTTACTTCAACAATGAGGAACATAGAGATTCTTACTGCTTGTATTTTTGAGAAACATAGCGAATTTTTTGGGATGTGGGTGGGCAAGATTTCCCCAAATTTATGCCAGGCACAGAGAACATGGCAAAATGCCATAGATTACGTCAACTCAATGTTGACCATGGTAAAGAGCTGGGAAAAGGTTTCAAAGAAGTATCATAGAATTACATAGAATGCACAGCACAGAAACAGGCCATTCGGCCCAACTGGTCCATGCTGGAGTATATGCTCAACATGAGTATCACGACTTGAAAATGGCCACCAAGGTGTGGCAGGAATATTACCCTGTGTTAATTTGGAAATCATGGACATATATGAGTAAAGAATTTAAAATTGGGAGTTAATATGCATATAAGCAAGAAATACTGTATTCATACAGAGAAATGTTAAAATGCATAATGTAGAATCTAGTACAATTTGAAACAACAGGCTAATGCAAATTGCACTTCAGGGTGGCAAAGAGGATTTACCCAAAAATCTGTGGCTGCTCTGAGGTATGCAGGCTGTAACTTTTGTGGAAGTCAACTGGAATGGCTGGAAACTCAGGCAGGACCCAAGCATGAAGGAGTGTTGGTTCATCACTTGAGGGGTGGCAGCAAGTGCTAATCATCAGGATATTTCCTTGGTCTTTCTTTGACCTGAAGCCATGAAACCTCATTGGGTCCAGAATCAATGTTGAAGACTCTGAAGGCTAAGCCCACCTGACTGCTGTGCCCCCACCTCTAGTGGGTCTATCCTGCTGGCGGCACTGGACTTATCC
Source organism: Heptranchias perlo (assembly GCF_035084215.1). Lineage (NCBI taxonomy): Eukaryota > Metazoa > Chordata > Chondrichthyes > Hexanchiformes > Hexanchidae > Heptranchias > Heptranchias perlo. Next base: position 11,783,091 of record NC_090343.1, read on the forward strand.
AGGGATGGTGATGGAAGAGTCTGGGATGTTGGCTGATAGATATGATTTTGTAAGTATGTCTATATCAGGCTGTTGCTTAACTATTCAATGGGTCAGTTCTCCCAACTTAGATGCAAGTCCCCACATTAGTGGGATTGCTTGAGTCTTGTCCTGATATGATGCCGGGGTCATTGCCAATAAGGTCATCCGATATTTCTTTTATCACTGTGTTCAGTAGCAATTGTTTAATGTGGGATGGGTTGCTGAGCCACTTCACAGGCCATTAAGAGTCAATCACATATTGTGGGATTGGTGTCACATGTAGGCCAGACCAGGTAGGGGTAGCAGGTTCCTTTCTCTGTAAGGCATTAGTGAACCAGTTGGGTTGTTACAGCAATCTGAGAACTTTAATGGTCATTGTCCTGGTACTAGCTCATAAAGTATCTGATTTATTGAATTCAATTTCACAACTTGTCATGGTAGGATTTGAACTCATGATCTCTGAGTTGCTAGTCCAGTACCATATCCATGTATTTCAGTGCTGGGGTTAACAGTGGGCTGACTCTACTTCAGCCGATATGCTTTAATCCCACTTACAGCGGGATGCACTCCCCCATGAATTTTTGGGGCCAGTATACTTTTGGAGGGAATTTACATGGCCTCAAACACTCTGTCTGAATTCACACAGCTCTTATGTTTAAAGGCTAAAATTACACACAACCAGAGGGAAAGGAATGCAATATGAATGGAGTAATGCAGCAGCAGGCTTTAACTATACACAAGGTGAAAAGGGTTGAATAAGGAGGGAGACTCTAAAATGCAGTAGATCTTGGGAGATTGGAGAATGCGTGGAGCCCTGGTGTGTACGATAGTAATCATATATTCTATGATTAGTACCAAATGTTTCATCAATGAATCCATAGATGTTGATTGTGCACTAGTGATTCATAGCTCATGAAATGAAAATGCAATACCTGAATTATAAAGGTCCCATCACGGAACATGAAGAATTCACTGGTCTTTAGGGTGCAGGTACAAAGGTAACCATGAGGAGGTTGCCTGCAACATGAAGGAGCATTGGAGCAGACGTATGACAGCAACGGTAGCAGTAGTTTTGGACCACTATGTATCACTGCAGAAGGGGCTTCAGGCAACATTCCCAAAGACAGAGTCCTCAACTACTATGGCCCAGGACACTACTGGCTCTGTTGCAGAGAAAGAGATGAATCACAAGGGGTAAGTACCACAGAAAAACATAGTGAAGACCAACAGGTTTGCAAATAACACATGAACTCTTTCAATAAATGAAATTAAGTTACTTCTAAGAAATCTTCATTTATCGTGCAGAAAAGGAAGCGTAATTTTCAAAAGCGGATTAGATTAAATGTATGCACGTCGTAGCCAAAGTTAATCAAGTAACGCAACTAAGGCCCTCACTGACTGCTCCAAATATCTTTTGTAAACAATTTTACAACACCAAGTTATAGTCCAACGATTTTATTTTTAATCCCACAAGCTTTCGGGGGCTTTCCCCTTCCTCAGGCGGTGTGGAAGCCCCCGAAAACTTGTGGGATTAAAAATAAAATCGTTGGACTATAACTTGGTGTTGTAAAATTGTTTACAATTGTTAACCCCAGTCCATCACCGGCATCTCCACATCATGGCTACCAAATATCTTTAGCATTGCTTTTGCACTCCAAACTCAATGATGATCCTGGTACCCCGCACGTGCATCATTCTATCTGATCAGTGCTGGGATGTGCAGAGATATCATCAGCCATTGCTTTAAGGAGCCAACTCTCTATCTTTCCTTCCCCTTCAAAGGGTTGTGTCATGTTTGATTGCCTCAGAATGAAAGCATTGTGTGTATTGCCTGGGAAGCATGTACTGACATGCATTCTGTTCTGGCAGTGGTTGCATACCATTTGCAAGCTGATGCAATGCTATCCACTTCTAGTTAGGTTTACCACAAGATTATTGGTAAGGGCACAAAATGCACCACACATGCAGGCAATGACGCATTGTACTGGGGAAGCAAACAATGAGGTAAAACTGCAGCAACTTCTCCTGCTGTTGATGATGGCCCCCAAGGTGTGCGTAGGTGGGTGTAATGATATATTATTTTCAGTATGCGAATTTTTAAATATTTCCTTAAAACAGTAAGTACTATATTAATGCTATAATTAAGCAACCAGTTACATCCAGACTGGAGACATCAGTCAGTTTGCAAGATAAGATTTGTCAGCTAGCAGTAAGCTGTTGAGTACTGCTATATGTCAAATTGTTTTCAGCCATAATAAATCCAGTTATTCTTCCTTTATCATTCAATTTTATATTATTAAGAACCGTATCAGCAATATAAGATAATGCAGTGGATGTATGGCAAAAATTGCAGCAGTGGAGGGCATAGTGAGTCAGTCCTATGATGCTCACTGTGGATTCCTGCAAGGAACCAATGACGTAAGAGTTGACTTTACTGCCAGTGATAATGCATTTGTTGATTGTCCATGCAGGCCATCAAGGACCAGATGGTACACCCAAGTCACAGCTTCTCTGCTGAGCCTAGGCTTACTCACGTACTGCTTTCCATGAGTGGTTGTGATAGATCTGCTGCCTGAGGTAGATTGCCCTGTGAATAACGTGCCTTTTATGACCCCCGTACTCCCAGCCCATACGGTCCACTGCACTGTGAGGCAACCAACAATGGCTGCTGCAGTCATTTTGCATGACTGAAAATTCTACAGTATGGTTCACTTGTGTCAGTGCGGTGGTGTGACTTCTTGCCCTTGCTTCGTACAACTAACTTACAGGTCTGAATGTGACAACAGACCTTATTGTTTTATTGTTTTTATTCTATGCTATTGTTATTGTTTTTATTCTGTGCTAAAAAAAAAGTCTGCACATTTCTCTAATGTGACTTCCTCCTTCCCTATCTCCTGCCTTTTGATCCAAGTCCTATCCCTATCATTTCAAGTTCAGTTCCTCCAACGTCAAGAGAGATTGTTGTGGTGTTGGCCGTACTCCAGTCCTCCATGCTCTCCTTCTTATTGTGCACATTCTTCTCCTACGTAGGCATAGATATGTGTTGCTTAGTTGCTAACTGTGCCATGATTTCATAGGTTAGTCAAATGTCCACATGCAATGCATTGCTTTTGCTGTGGTAGAATCACACTGCATACAGGTGCTGGGCATGGAAAGAGTTGGAAGGGGCTTATGATATGTAGTCTCGTAATTAAAGAGTTGATGCTAGAAAAGTGAAGTTGAGGAAAGTGCATTGTGATGGTCAGCCATGAGAAGTTAAAGAATTTGTTCGAGAATTAATGAGCAGGAGAGAACAATGCTGCACTACCATTGTGGGTGCAGAGTTTTATTAGGATGTATAAATATATAATTCTTGATGAGATTGCTGAATTTTCCTTGATGCTACACCCAAGTCCTCCAAAGGTCCTGTTGGCATTGATTGCATCTGCCATCTCCTGCCAAGTTTGTTGACCCACCGCCTTCACGACCCTCTGGGGGGATCTGGATTGAAAATAATGTCCTTCCTCTGCTTGAATGGAATATTATTTCTGCGGCCTCTTCATCAAACCTGGTCCCCTTTCTGATTGCCCTGCTGCCAATAATGCCTCTGGCCATTTCCTGCACCACTAACAAATATCGTGCTATCACAATGGAGGAAAGATACGAGGCCTTTAAGGCTGGCAGTAGCATTTCAAATTCCACCCCCCCCCCATTGGTGTGCCACCAATCCCTGGTTGGAAATCCCACCCAACACACACCTGTCATATGACAAATGGCTTGAACCCAGGAACATGGGCAGGATCAGGCACTTAGAAGTTGGGCAGAGACCCAATGTGCATCACCTGACATGCACTCAGGTGATTGATAGGAGTGAAAAATCGGACCCATTGAGTTAAAACCAGCTGCATGTCACAGCCTAAAGCAATATAAATGTTGCAAGTTGAGTCCAGTCAGGCTTCTTAATGAAATGTTTGTTGGGAGGAGTCAAGCCACATTCAGACACATATATACAATGTGATTTGTTCCATTATGTGGTTTTCTGATCATTGTCTTGGGCATGCTATCAAAAGCTGAGCCAAATATCACCCAATGAAGATATTCTCGACACCGTAGGGAGTTAAGACTCTCTTATGAAAGTAATCTAAAAATACAGAAGTAACGAGAATAAGAGAAGCAGAAATGTAACAGATAATTTGGAATGATCAGGTTGACTTCCAATTTTTTTTGTTGCTCCAGCTATGAATCACACTGCTTGAAAGCACACTGCCGCCCACTGAGCTTAACAGAATGTGGCTTTGGCCAGTACCAAGCCGATGATGTCACCTTGCTGCTTGCACACTGCAGTTGATAAAGGTTTCTCAGTAATGATCGAAGTGGACAACAGAGTGATTGGAATTTAAATGTGGCTACTGTCAACTGCCAATGGATTTCTAAATACCGACTAACATTTTGGAAGCATTCCATCTTTCACTGAAAAGCGGCTCTATTGCCTGTCTTCTATCTTCTGCAGTACCCCGTGGCCTGATGTGTTGCTACCCCTCTTCTTTTAAGGCTTATTGCAGCTTTCTCCTATCCCACTCTATAGCTTCACCTCTATATCACAGAAGTAGCTCATTTTTAAAAAACTTATCAATCTCCCATAGTGTTGCACATGGTAATTTGGAGAATATGCTCATTCTTACCCGTTATGTTGCTGTTTCTCTCTGTCTCAGCGTCTTTATCTTCTATCTCTCTCTGTCTCTTTTTTGCTTAATTCTTCTCCCTCCTTCTCTCTTTGTCCTCTTCTGTTTCTCTCTTTTTTTTCTTCTTTCCGTTCAGGTGTGAGATGATGGTTCTTACATCGTAGTCTTCAGGGAAAGGAGCCACCAAGCAAGCTGTACTTGGGGTGGGAAAATGTGGCCCTCAGGAATTCCCTTACCATCCATTCCCCACAATCACTCATGCTTCCCCTCACTCCTTCACTTCCATTGCATCCCCTTCACTTTCCCAATATCCATTCCCTTCCCATCACCCCTTCACTCATATCACTACATGTGCCTCTTCCACTTGGAACTACCTACTCAACCCCTGTATCCTCCCATTCCCCCTTGCTCTATTGTCAGTCACCTCACCCTTAACCCCTCCCCCCCATTCACGCTCCCCTACTCCCACTTTCTCCACCCAAGGGTGGGCACCAAGAGGCCATAGGCTCCCTCGCCCGTAACCATTTTCCCTCCTCTACTCTCCCTCCTACCTTCCCTTTCTATCTGCTTCCCTCAGAGTCCTTGTTTGCATTCAAAATTCAACATTTAAAAAAAATCAGATTGCAATGAAGTAAGAATCATAGAATCATGGAAATTTACGGCATAGAAGGAGCCCATTCGGCCCATCGTGTCTGTGTCGGCTGAAAAAGAGCTATCCAGCCTAATCCCACTTTCCAGCTCTTGGTCCGTAGCCCTGTAGGTTACGGCACTTCAAGTGCACATCCAAGTACTTTTTAGATGAGTTGAGGGTTTCTGCCTCTACCACCCTCTCAATTCCAGACCCCCACCACCCTCTGGGTGAAACTGCCTCTTTCTCTTTGCGTCTTCCGCTATGTCTGTTTGTGTGTCTCTCTCCATCTGTCTCATCAATGTTAGAAATGAGAATCTCTAGGGTATGCATTTATCTTGGGCAGTAGCACAAAAACGGCGATAGTTTAGAATCTGCCCGATCTTCTCTTCCATTCTTTTCAATGGAAACCGGGCGGTGTGGAATCGGCTGCCAATTTGCTATCACCTGTTTTTGTGTTACTGCCTGTGATGAATTCATACCCTTCTGTTTCACAGATATATGCAATTTAGTATTGATCTTTCTGTCAACAAACCTCGGGTGGAGATAATCAGTTGGCTTGACATTTCAACTGGTGATTTTTTTTGAATGTTGAAGTAACATTAAATAAACAAAGACACACTCTCTCTTTGACCGCTAGTTTCTCTCTCACTCCGCTCTCTGACCCCAGTTGTTCTCCGTCTCTTGGTTTAATACACTTTTTAAAGTTTACAGAACACACTGTCAATTTTCTATCTCTTACACACACATATGCACAAACACACACAGACACACACACACACAAATATACACTCAAAGCTTCTTTGTTGTTTAAAAAAGAAACATAATATGCATTTTCCCTTAGTAAATCTTTTCCAATATGTCCTTTTGTTTTGTAAAATCATTTGAAGGAAAGCTACTGGGTAGAAACTGCTAGAGCTAAAAAAAAATCTCATCAGTACAACTGATTGAACAGGACTGATGCACACTGTATATACTTAGACTGCACAACCCAAATTTTAGCTCACGATGTAACAGCTCTGAGCAGGAAACATCAAGTTGAAGCCCAGGCTTTTGGGGGAGACTGAGGCCTTCAAGTCGAAACTTTAACGGAGGCATTAAAGGGCACAAAAAATTGATAAACATAGTCATGTTATTGTGAAATCTGTGACTTTTAAAAAATTTTAGTTTTGTTTAAACCTTTATTTTGGACATTAGATATTTCAGTTACTAAGAAAAAAATTGGTAATTGAAAAACAATTCAGAATGAGCAATTTGAAGGAACCTGGTGTCTAGGTTGCACCATTGCTATAACATAGAAGCTATTGTACGTCACACAGCGTGATATCCTTAACATTAAAAATACCTATTGCAGCACCACCTACAGGAGTAACAGGTACTGCAGGTGCTTATAATGAATTTTTAATGTAATGTGTGCCCCCGCTTACCAGATTTAATGTATGCTAGATATGCAGGCAGCATAGTGATATGTGGGCCTGGATTTTACTCCATAATCCTGTCCCACATTGGGTGGGATAGCGGCTGAAACAGCAAGGGATTCGGGAGGTGAGACTTACCACTGCCTTCCCACCCCCAACCTTAATTTTGATCCTGTTGCCCCATCAGGAAGGCTGCTGCCCATCCCTTCACCGATAGCCGAATGTAACTGCCAGTGAGGAGGTATTCTTTGAGGGAATGGTAGCAAGCCTCCTGGGTCACCTGGATGAAGAAGAGGGCCTATTAGTGGCCTCCTCTCCCTTCAAAATTACTTGCTGACAGCCTCAGTCTAGTCTAAGGCCTTCAGTAAAAAAGTTACCTCAATCTTCATGGCACTTCTACCCCCTTTAAATGCGATCCCTGCTCATCTGGTGCTGCAGCGGATGTCCTGCTGCAAGCAGTGCTGTATCTTCATGGCCCCTCCGTGGCAGGCTCTCCTTTGCTGGCAGAGATTCCCCTGGGAACCCATCCTGCATGACTAATGAGATCTGGAAGATGGGTCAGGGTCATGGCATGGGTCAGGGCAGTGGGCGGAGTTCCTGTCCTGACCCTCCTTCAAAAGGAGGAGGAAAATTCAGGCTATGATATTGATTCTGTGCCTTGTTGAAGAATACAAGGATGTGGGTTCACAACCATTACATATAATGAGTCCTGAAGTGGAAAATCTTTCATTATATGTCAGTGTCACCTAATGTCAACACAGTATCACCTGTGGCTCAGTGGGTAGTACACTTGCCTCTGATTCAGAAGGTTATGCGTTCACGTCCTGACTCCCGAGACTTAAGCATATAATCTAGGCTAGTAACACAATGGGAGTTCTGCATTGATGGAAGTCCTGTCTTTTGAATGAGACATTTAACCAAAGCCCCATTTACCCTCCAAGGTGGAAGCAAAAGATTCAATGGCACTATTTGAAGAAGAGCAGGGGAATTCTCCCTGATGTCTTGGCTGATATTTATCCCTCAACCAACATCACTAAATAAAACAAATTATCTGGTCATTATCATGTTGCTGTTTGTGGGACCTTGCTGTGTGCAAATTGGCTGCCACATTTCCTACATTACAACAGTGACTACACTTCAAAAAAAGTACTTCATTGGCTGTAAAGTGCTTTGGGACATCCTGAGGTCAAAGGAGCATGTTCTTTCTTTCTTTATTATATACTTACATATAGGCAGAGACAACAATGTGAATGGCAGGATTTGTTTTTTCGGATGGGTTGATGGCCTGAATTAATTAATTGACATTAACTTAACCTTGGTGCAGTATGGACTGGGCTGGTGCACTTGGCAACTTTTTTATTGCAAAAATTATTCAAAATGCAGGAGAAACCTCAGTAGAATAGATCAGCAAATACAGCATCTAAAATACACCACAAAATCTACCAAAATGTACCACAAACCCACAAAAAATACTTTGGCTGACACACTCAATAATACCAGCACACCCACCAAATGACACCAGTCAATCCATCAAAGTATACAAGCAAACATTATTAGCAGATATCAGCAAGCTCATCAAAAATCATCAACCGCCTGCAAACACAGCAATTTTCCCTTTGGCGCTTTGCAAATTTGCACTGAATTTCTTTACTATTTTAAAATATGCTTCACAAGGTAAATAGTGACCGATAGTTACTGTTGGTTATGAGAGAGCACAGATATAAGATAATCACAAAGATAATTAAGGTGGGGGTTAAAAAAAACTCTTTATACAGAGGGTGGTTAGAATGTGGAATTCTCTGCCACAACCCATTGTTGCAGCAAATTATTTTAAAAGGGAATTAGATAGTTGATGGAAAATGAGGAATATTAAAGGGTATGAGAGTGAACAGGAGAGTCAGATTAGAGTAGGTGGCTCATGCGGAGAAAAACACTGGTGTAGACTTGGTGAGCCAAAGGGCCTGTTTGTGAGCTGTAACATTCTACAGTTCCATGAAATGTCCAAGTTGGAGTTGATTTGGAGCAATAGGAACATGAACAGGAGCTGGATATCCTGGGAGAAGAAATGAGTTGCAAACCTGATAGACCCAAATCACCTTCATGATGAAGCATCCACACATTCAGGATAACTAGTGTTGATGGGGACTATGACTATACTTTGTGCATCATCATAGGCTACATGACAGGAATATTTTTGCCACTTTTTTTACCAATGTGGTGCAATTTGTGCAAACACCACAGGGGTAATTTTGACTGTGGGCAATAGCATGTAACGGGCGATATCGATTCAGCCGCCCGTATAGAGATCTCTCCCGATTTCCTATTAGTGTAAATGAAAATCGTCTGAATCAAAATCGCACATTTTACACTATCATCCAAAGTCAAAATTATCCCCCACATGTTTGCTTCAGTTTCCAGCACAAGATAATGTTGCATGTGTGTGTGTGAGTGTGTTGTCTGTGTAATTGTGTGTGTGTTTGTAGAGAAATTATGACAAAGAGACACAAATTCCCAGTTTTGAGATGAGAGTCAAGTCCCTTTACACTCTATTAAAGTGGTATTGCGATGGTGTGTTATTTGTTCTTGTTGTGGAATGGCTACGTGCATGCTGTACATATTCAATTTTACTGGCCTCAGACCAGTAGTGCACATTTTCTTTACACCTGTGAGCTGATGTCCACAGGCTCTCTCAAGACCCAGTTTTGCTTAAGAGCATGTGCTTTATTCTTGTTCTTTCTGTGCCACTGAATTCCAATTAACAGAGAGCCTGTCTATTTGTATTAGCTGCGGTGTGCTCCGGTGATCTACTGTGACCTTTCCCTTTTCCGTCCATTAGTCCATTCCTATCAAGCACCCCATGTCATATGAAGAAAAAAACAGCTCTCAGAATGTGTTACTAGCCTTAGCTTCTACCTCAGTCAGTGAGGTGTTTTTCTTAGTGTAGTGGATGGAGCAGTGGAAAGTGTAGTGGAAACTATAATGAAGAGTACAGGACTGTGGAAGATATATTGGACAGTATGGTGGACAATGTTAAATGCAGAATGGTAAAAAGTACAATGTGGTGCACAGTAGAACGGAAAGTATATAAGAACATGGTATGGAACTTAGGTAGTGAATGAACAGTACATTTGGCAAGAGATGGAAGCAGTGGGCAAGATAATGGATGAAAAGTGGATGGTGGGGAAGAATCTTAAAAGGTCTAAATAAGGATAGTAACTCCAACCACAAGTTAAATAGGACAATTGTGCCCAACTCTGTCTCCCCCTCCCCAACTCAACTGAACCTTCAGGATCTCAAGACCAACCCTTAAAAGAGAGAAAAAAGAAAGGCTTGCATTTATATAGCGCCTTTCACAACCTCAGGGCATCACAAAGAGCTTTACAGCCAATGAAGTACTTTTACTGTTGTAATGTAGAGAAATGCAGGAGCCAATTTGCGCACAGCAAGGTCCCACAAACAGTGACATGACAATGACCAGATAATCTGTTTTTTTCGTGATGTTGATATTGAGGGACAAATATTGGTCAGGGCACCAAGGAGAAATTCCCCTACTCTTCTTCGAAATAGTGCTATAGGATCTTCCACATCCACCTGTGCGGGAGGACAGAGCCTTGGTTTAATGTCTCATCCAAAAGATGGCACCTCCAACAGTGCAGTGCTCCCTCAGTACTAGCACTGGAATGTCAGCCTAGGTTACATGCTCAAGGCTCCTCTGGAGTGGGACTTGAACCCACAACCTTGTAACTCAAAAACAAGAGTGCTACCACTGAGCCACAGCATATAAACTGCTATGGAACGAAGCTCAATGAACCAATATGCTTTCCTGCGAGCCAAATTGTTAAACAACTTGTACCTATATGTAAAATCTTAAAGATCTAAATTTAAAAAGCACAGAGGGGAAAGAAAGCATGATTCTGAGAAATAGGTGCATAAACAAGGCTTCAGCTGGAATCAGTAAGAACAGCTCTGAGGAAATTCCTGGCTGTGGGAAGAAAGGAGTTAAACAAATGTAACTAATGATGATCTGTTTTAATACAATGAGTCACAGCGTATTAAGATTATTTATAGAAACACATGAAAGAGTTAGAGTAGGCCATTTTGAGAGACTAATATTCTTTTGGAAACTTAAAAGTCTTTTGTGTGGTTGTGAGGAATATCCTGGATTGGAAAGGTAAAAGGCTTCTGCAATTTGTGGCCAAGTTTCCTATGGGAACAAACAGCTCTACATAATGTTCTAATAAATGAGACTTTGCAAAAGTATAAGTGCTGAGAACTGGATAATAACATAATGTACAGAATACAAAACTAAAGTTGATAATGCAGTCCTGGGTGCCATTGAACATGACCAGTGCTCACCAGATCTTGACTGTGCCTGTACACCGTAATGTCGGCGGTGGCGGGGGGGGGGGGGGGTCATGGGGTAGATTGTCAAGTGCCAGCAGCCATTAAAGGGCTGCTGGCTGCCTGTAAAGCACTGCCCTTTCTTAGACTCCAAATGGTGGTCGGAACTTCAGTTCCCTTACAGGTATTTGGTTGTTATTGGCTAAACAAGGGAAATGGTGGTCACATAGTATAAAAATTTATAATTTTCAAGGCAGGCCTCTGCTTCAGCACCCACTGGGCATGGGCGCTAGTCTACTCGGGCAGGCTTCCTCATTTGGATAATTTTGGGGGCTGCAATGAGCCTTGTGCACAGTGTACACAGGCTCTGAGTGCCAGCAGCATTTTGGGCCCAGGTTGACGGACTCAGAGCACATTGGGCTTGTAATAAACCTCAGGCCTCTATGCCCAATAATCTCGGCACCTCCAGCACATTATTAATCCCACATTTTAATCAACATGATGTGCAACATGTAGACCACTCTATATAACAATGTATAATTGCATATGCAGAATGGAGAGGTAAAGAGAGGGAAAAAGTAGTCCTGTGGGGTAGGGCATTAAATCACAGATTCAGTGTGTCTATGTAGATGCTTATATACTGGTCTGACATCAGTAACTGTAAAGTCTAATGTTCAGTTGGCAGATCTGAGTTATACTGCTGACTGTGCTTTGCACAGAACTGAGTGACAACTCTGCAGCTGGGCAGCTAGTTTGTAATGTTAAGAGAGGTGGGCGGGTGGGTGGTGAGGAGGCAGGGGGAAGTGCCCACTTTCTACTAAAACTTTAAAATAATTGAAAAGTCTATAAGGGTCTTAGATGATCCAATCGCACTTTTAAAATATGGCAACAAACTGGCAAGGAATTTATTGCACTCAGTGCGATCTCCAAACAATTTGAGACTACTGGAGATAGACTTACACATCTCACTTTGGTCAGGTTGCCAACCTGCCTCAGGAGTTATACACATCGAGGCACACCCAAAACCACTTTGCACACAGAATAGTGTCAGTATAGCTGCACCCTAAAGACTAGAGCACAAGTTTTACTTATTGATTTGACTCACCATGGTTTTCTGATCTCAACCATTTATTCTCTGCTCTGGATCTGTGCCCATTTGAAACTGGGATGAGTCTGCCCCAATATATTTCTGTTAGGCACCAGACTTTGATCGCATCAATCTGCACTCAATGGAAACCCAAGTCCCAGAGGTAAAGGAAATGTTCTAACCAACTATGCCACCCATTCCCTGAGCAGTGCTTTAATAGTAAAAAAAAACCAACTGTTGCATGCATTCAGTTTAATTTAGACATTGCTATTAATGAGATCATGCCCCGTGGTTCTCTGTTTTCACTTTAGAAGATCTATTGTTCTTTTTTTATCCAGATGTTACAAATGAGACCATGGATGTCTTGAAAGGAGGGGGGAGTGGCATTTAGACTGCAGCTTTCATGTTAATGAAAGACAATTATAGTATCATAATAGGTACAGCAGAGGAGAAGGCCATTCGGCCCATTGTGTCTGTGTCGGCTCTTTGAAAGAGCTATCCAACTAGTCCCATTCCCCTGCTCTTTCTCCATAGCCCTGTAATTTTTTTTCCCTTCAAGTATTTATCTAATTCCCTTTTGAAAGGTACAATTGAATCTGCTTCCACCACCCTTTCAGGCAGTGCATTCCGAATTATTGGAACTCGCTGCGCAAAAAAACGTTTCCTCATGTCGCTTCTGGTTCTTTTGCCCATCACCTTAAATCTGTGTCCTCTGGTTTCCGACCCTTCTGCAATTGGATACAGTTTCTCCTTATTTATTCTATCAAAACTGTTCTTGATCTTGAACACCTCTATCAAATCTCCCCTTAATCTTCTCTGCTTCTCCAGTCTCTCCACATAACTGATGTCCATAACTGGTATTATTCTAGTAAATTTCCTCTGCATCCTCTCAAAGGCCTTGACATCCTTCCTAAAGTGTGGTGCCCAGAATTGAACACAATACTCCAGGTGAGACATAACCAGTGTTTTATAAAGGTTTAGTATAACTTCTTTGCCTACTCTATGCCTTTATTAATAAAGCCCAGGATCCCATATGCTTTTTTATCAGCTTTCACAACTTGTCCTGCCACCTTCAAAGATTTGTGTTTGTATACCCCCAGGTCTCTCTGTTTCTGCACCCCCTTTGAAATTGTACCATTTAGTTTATATTGCCTCTCCTCATTCTTCCTACCAACATTAATCACTTCACACTTCTCTGCTTTAAATTTCATCTGCCATGTGTCTGCCCATTTCACCAGTCTGTCTATGTCCACCTGAAGTCTGGTACTATCCTCCACATTGTTTAGTACATTTCTGAGTTTCGTGTCATCTGCAAACTTTGAAATTATATCCTCTATACCCGAGACCAGGCCTTTAATATATAACAAAAGGAACAGTGGCCCTAATACTGACCCCTGGGGAACATTCCTGTAACTTCCCTCCAGTCTGAAAAACAACTGTTCACCACTACTCTCTGCTTTCTGCCCCCTAGCCAATTTTGTATCCACGCTGCCATTGTTCCTTTAATCCCATGGGCTTTAATTTTGCTAACAAATCTATTATGTGGTACTTTATCAAAAGCTTTTTGAAAGTCTATATACACAACACCAACCGCATTACCCTCATCAATCCTTCCCGTTACTTCATCAAAGAACTCAATCAAGTTAGTCAAACATGATTTTCCTCTAACAAATCCATGCTGACTTTCATTTATTAGCCCATACTTTACCAAGTGCCAATTAATTTAGTCCCGGATTATTGTCCCTAAAAATTTCCTCACCACCAATGTTAGGCTGACTGGCCAGTAATTGTCAGGTTTATCCCTCTCCCTTTTTTTGAACAGGGGTGTAACATTTGTAATCCTCCAGTCCCCATATCTAAGGAGGATTGGAAGATTGTGGCCAGAGCCTACACCATTTGGGTTTGGCATCAGGTGGAGTATAACTCCAGTATGAAAAGTGCTTAAGCAGTGAATTGGGTTTTGTGTGCACTTAAACGCTTAGGACTGAGTCTTTTTAATGTTACAAGAAAACAGGCACTCCTGCTTGTCCATTCCCATCGTTAAAAATAGCTGCATGCAAGTGGAGCACGCATATGCAGAATTTACTCCTGGAGGGCAGAGTGCCATTTACTGCCCTCCAATATTACTTGGGTCTTGCCAACTGTGCTTCACACTCTACAACTACTGACCCCCGACCAGTCGTGCAATATAACTGCAGCTGTAGTTTACACGTGGTTAAAATTCCACTCTAGCAGTTGGCTGGACTGTTGCAAGGCATCTTGGCTAGGGAATCTGGGAAGCGAGAGGGTTAATTTCTGTGTTTGCGTAAACATTGAACCTGGAATTTGGGCCTTCTGCAAACAAATCATGGTCACCATTTAACTTTCGCTCTTTTCCTCCCTCGCTAGCATTTCCCAGAGGGACCTTGATTTATTTATGCATTTCTACTTAAAGCTCTCCATCAGAGCTATTTACTCAATGTTTAGCACTTTGTTTTCACAGGGACTTTTACCACACTGCTATGAAGGTCTGACCAAGCCACAGCAGCACGTTTTGCCTGCTTTCAAAGGGCCACTTCTACTTGATCAGCTCGGCCAAAATTAGAGCTAATAAAAATGATAAACCGGAAAAGTAAACGTTGCAGTAAAAATCCAAAAAATTAACTGCAACGGGCTTCTCCTTGACCTACATTTAGGTACTTCTGTTCTCCACGTTCTTGGTCCTGCAGATTATCTTTTCTAATGCCCAATCTTATAATACAGACTATAAGCTATCCATCTAGGATTTTTTTTTCACTAATACTGTACATTCAAATCTGTGATAAGCATCCCGAGATCTTACAGTCTGAGCTTTCGAGGGGGGAGTGCTGTACAAAGAGCGCCCTATCTGAGACAGAACTGTTGGTCCCAGGAGACAACTGTTAACTGATTTGAAGACAAAAACTCATTGCTGAGGTAGACATAACTCCGCATCCTGCTTAAAACAGAACTTTACCCTCCAAATATGTCTCAGATCCTGACTTTTCAATAACTGGAGTGTTACTGAAACCCACAGCAATGCACTGCACTATGTATTTTGTTTTATTGCATGGGCTCTTTGGCATCAAGTTAAGGATCGCATAAACACCTGTCCAAATATTTTCTTTGTTATCTTCAAGTGATGCTCATATTGTTCTTTATAATTTTTTTAAAAGTTGGCGTCCTGTTTATTCGCGGCTCGTACAGAGGTACATCTGTCCTCCACGCCACAGAGACATGATGATTGACGTGCAAATATTTATGTATAGATTTATGGCATTCCCCGCCTCAAATAGATTTATATACTGTGCTCGCAGGGTACAGTTAGTGCCCGTGTGAAATATTGTACTCACATTTCAATATAAATGCTTTTAGAGGACCTGCTGACTTTTGTAAAAAAAAAAATCAGTCTATTTTCTATATTATATCGTGAGGTTTGGAAAAAGTCAATTGACTTATGCTGGTGGTGACTAAATTTTATAAGCTGGAAATCTTCCAAAGACTATTTATAACGTGCAGCTGCCATAATGTGTGAATAACTTCTACTCTGCTGTCCTTACTTCAGAGAACTTGCTGCTCCCTTCACTTCTCTTTCAGCTCTTGTGGTGTTCCTTTCCGGGTGTTACATCGCCACAGCAACTTCTTCTTCCACCGAAACTCCTCTCAACTTTTTTTTCTTCAAGTCCAAAAATATCCCCCCCCCACACATGCTTTTATAATTTGCTGACGACTGCGAGATTACTTCTGTAATGAATTGTGGTGTTAGGCCAAGAGGAGTTTGGAGTTAAAACCCCCAGCCAGCTTCAGGAGGGTCTCACCATCTGCCCACTTAAAAAAAAAGAGAGCAAATAAATTTTGTCCATTTATTACTGTTGATTTAAAAAAAGATACATGTTCTTTCGATTCACTGATGCGTGGCTGGTAACATTACTGAGGTAAAGGAAGGGGAAGGGTTTGCTGTGTCTTTTAATGTAAGGGAGCCAAGTGAACATCAGTGGAGAAAATTATTGACCCAGCAAGTCTGCCATGTCATTTACGTGCGTGTTAAATCAATTACTGAATTATTATCAACCTCAGTAACTCCTTCGAAATTAGTTCCCTCAATGATGTCATCAGCACTCACTGTTCCAAATAAAAATCAACATCAATAAATCGAAGACAAACAAAAGAACGAGCTGGTCAAAATATGTAAATGGGCAGATGAAATTTAATATGGACAAATGTCCCTACTGAACACAGGAAAAAATAAGTGATATTTCCTACATTACAACAGTGATTTCCTATATTGCACTGCCACATCAATTTGAGTGTTTATCGGACATGACACACGAATTATACGAATGGTGTCAAAATAGCTATATGTAATATTACCGATTGCAAACACGCCTTTACACAATCGTACGTGTGCGGATTTAACACCAGATTAAGCAGGTCATGATGTTGTGATGAGGGATTATAGAATCTTTCTCGATGAATGATGGGCTGAATGGCCTTCATCTATATCTATTTGGTGATTTTGTGATAGTTTCTGTTTATTACTGTGTAGAGATCCTTTATGAGGTAATGACCATCTCCTTATTCCAGTGTAGAGATGGTCCATCAGATAGTGTATGCACTCAATGCCACACAAAGATTCTTAATGAGATAGTTACTGTCTTCCTATTACAGTGTGGACACTTTATGAGATGAGTGAGTGTATTACACATTGTAGAGCTTTTCAATGAGATGGTGAATGCAACTTTGTTAAGAAGAGGACCTCAATAAGAGGTAGTGAGTGTGGCTGTTTGAATATTCACAGGACAGGAAAATACTAGGACGGACAATGGTAGTCTATAGTAGTGTAGTGGTTGTGGCACTAGATAAGCAACCCAGAGGTCATGCGTGCAAATCAAATTGTGAAATTGAAGTCAATAAATCTGGACTCTGTCGGCTAGCTCCAGAAAAAAATGACCATGAAAACTGCCGGATTGTTGTAAGAATCTAATTGGTTCACTAACGTGCTTCACGCAAGGGAACCTGCCACCCCAACCTCAGTTATGTCGCTGTGAGACAGCAAGTCTGCACTTGAGAAGGGAGAGATGAAGACTACAGGGCTATCGCCATTTACTACTCCTGTTTACATTCAACCTGCTTCTTCACATGGCACGACTGAATTTGAGTTTTCCACATGGGTGCGGGCATTTATACTGTAGACCTAAAAAGGATGCCTGAGTACAGGACTATTTATAGGATGTAAGGTGCAAAAAAAAAGACTCTTTCAGAACTGGGTACAGAACTGTTACTGCCAATTCAGGAGGACTTGTGTATTTCATCACTGATTGACGACTTACAATTTCACATTTTATAAATAACACTGTACATACTGATATGGGGCCTTAGATTCCCAACTATTGTTCCCTGGGAGCCCCCTCTAGGCCAGGAGTATTCAATCAGGGAAATCAGCCTTTATGGTTCCTCCTTTGAGATGCTGATGTACTCACTGTATCTGTTTCTGTTTCAGATTTCCAGTATTTGGAGTCTTTCCCCCACCCCCCCCTCTAAACACTTCCTGTGAATAATAGTAGAACATTTTTCATTCCGAACATTTATCTCATCTTGAGGTATATTTAATGATTTCATTATCAGTGTTTTTTTAAAAATTACCGACTTAGTTCCTGAAATGATACATATATTATTTTAGCTGATAATAAAATATACGAAAAGGACAACAAGGAACACTCCTGCAAATAATTATTTAAAAGAGCCTTCTATTTTTAAGTAAAAAGCAGAATTGTTGGCATTATGGGGATGAACTCATGCAAGACCTTCTGGCTACTTTCATTTTCCCACTCGTTTACTGAGTCAAACAACTCTAGAGGCATATGACCCACATGGGGAATTTTCATAGCGGAAATACCGGTAACCCAGAGGTCCTGCCGAATTTGACGGCAGGACCTCATTTAAATTTTTTGTCTCCGTTCCCGGCCAGATTGAGAGGCTGGCTGGCTGCCGTGCTGGAAGGCCTGCAGCACCAGGCCGCAGCCGGGGACTGGAGAGGAGAGGAGGGAGGGAGGGAGAGATAAGAAAGGTCGGGGTGGGGGGGGGTGTGGAAAAAATTAGGAAAGGCCGGAGGGAGATCAGAGGTCGGGGGGGGGGGGGGCGGGGTTGGAAATTGGAGGCCTCGGGGAGATCGGAGGTCGAGGGTAGATCGGAGGCGGCGGTGGGAGGGGTGGGGGGGGGGGGGGTGGTGGAAGAATAAGAGATCAGAGGCCTTGGAGAGATCGGAGGCCTTGGGGAGATTGGAGGTCGGGGAAAGATCGGAGGCCTAGGGGTAGATCGGAAGCCGGGGGCTGGAGGGGGGGAGAGGAATAAGAGATCGGAGGCCTTGGGAAGATCGGAGATCGGAGGTCGAGGGTAGATCGGAGATTCGGAGGTTGGGTAGGGGGGTAGATCGTAGATTGAAGGTCTTGGGGAGATTGGAGGTCAGGGTGGATCGTGGGTCAGGGGGATAATCAGATTGGAGGTCAGGGGTCAGGGGGATGATCAGATTGGAGGTCAGGGGTCAGGGGGATGATCAGATTGCGGGGGGGTGGTGGGGTGTGGGGGCAATTGCCTGGAGGAAAGCAGGTTGGCTTGGGGGCCCGGGGAAAAGCACTCCGGCTCCTCCAGGCCCACAAGCGGTGCTGGAAAGGCACTCACTTGCTGGAACCGGCCGTTCTCGCCTCCTTCAGCTGCCAGGTTTCCCGAGCCCCGGGAAACCCGGCCCACAGCCGTTAAACCTAAAAGCCTGATATAATTTGAGGCACGCAGCCTCATCAAAATACTTAAATTATGGACCTGCTTCTGGAGAGCAGGTTAGACGCCCTCCACACCCCATTCTGTTAAAACCAGAAGTGGAGGCAAGTTGGGGTCGGGTTTACGATATTTGAAATTTTAACTCCCCCCCCGCCCGTCCTGGGGAGTTAAAATTCCTCCCATTAAGTTCAAGGCAGCAGCTTAAAAAGTGGCTCAGCAAAAATATGGTGCTCTGATTGGCTGCTCAGCTATTAATTGTAATGCATCTAACTTCATAGTCAGCACCGTCAGCAAAGTTAAAGAAAGAACTTGCATTTATATAGCACCTTTCACGACCTCAGGATGCTCCAAAGCACTTTATAGTCAATGAAGTACTTTTGAAGTGTACTCACTGTTGTTATGTGTTATTAGCTGCCTCTAATTTGTGACGAGCAAGGTCCCACAAGCAGCAACGCGATGAATGACCAGATAACCTGTTTGTCATATTGGCTGAGGGATAAATGTTGGTCAGTACACTGAGAGATCTCACTCTTCTTCTTCAAACAGCTCTACGTTTGCCAAATTACTGCTGGCATGGGACAGGAATGCGCCAAAAATGTACCACAAGCAGTGCTTGCACCTGTTGGAGTAAAAGTGAGATGGTTACCTGGAACAAAATGGACTTTTACTCCAACACACCCATCACAAACTTTGGCCGGATCGACTTTGAAGGGGACTGGTGAGCTGGATCCCAGCACAACTATCCAGTCCGCTGCTCATGGAATTTCAAAGCCAGTAGATTAGGTGGACTAACATGAGTACTTGGTCAGGCCTGTCTCGTGTGTATTTCACGTATTTCTCTCTGATAACATTCTGCATAGAAATGGCTCTATATACTTAGCAGCACATGTGTGGTCCTCCTATTCACCAAAAGACTATGATAAGCACATTTGTTTGTCTACAGCCAGGGCAAGCAGGCCATTTGCACAGCAGGAGTTCCAGTTTCCCCTGAATCTTGGAGCACCACTGCAGGTTCTCAATCACACACACCCAGGATCGTGTACATGTCCTTTCGATGAGACATTAAACCAAGATCCTGTCTGCCTGTTCAGGATGACGTTAACGTTGCAGTGAGAAGATGGTAGGGTTGAGATTCTGGATGGGTTTAAATAGGTTGTCGGGCCTTCATTATTTTATAATATTATTCCCAGGCAAACCCTTTGGTCCTCCAACTCTAGTTTTCTGTGAATACCATCCTCCCTTAGGCCCAGTAGTTCTCACAGCCTTTGCCCCACTTTCTGGAACTCCCTCCTTAAATCCCTTCAGCTCTCTAATTCAATATACTCCTGTAAAAAACCTCTTCAAAACCCACTTTTCAGATTTTGCCTTCAGTCATTTTCTCTTTTCCTTGGCTCGACATCTGTTCCTCTTATTTTTCCTTTATAAAGTACCTTGGGATGTTTTGTTTGTTAAAGGCACTAATTAAATTAGTTGTTGCTGTTATGTTCCCGCACATGCACTGTTGCTCTCTGAGCTTTGAAGGAAACTGGAAATTGTACTGCCATTCCTGTTGGGCAGGTACAACCCTGTCAGCACAAACAAGACCATTGCTTAATGCACTGTGCTGGCTCTCTCCATATAACAACAGCATAACAAACTAGATTACTGATGGTCCTTACTGAGGCCTGTTTCTTTTAGGTCCCGTATACTATCCCTTTAATACGCAAGTTGAAATAGTACCAGTCCCGTTTCTGTGGGTTCCATTTGTACCATCTCTCACTAACAAATGAGTCGGACAAACATGAGCCCCTCAGTGAGGCTGCCATATATTTCTCTAATAAAGAAGCTGAGTTAGTGTCAGCCCTGATCATGAGCCCCGTCTCTACAGGCCTCATATTCACAGTGAAATGAGTTCTCAGCAACTCGATTCAAATCCTAATGGACACAGCTCTGCACTTGAAAACTGACCTGAATTTGTAAATATGCAGCTTAATTTATCACCCTCAGTTTATCAAAGAGAGAAGAGTGTGGGAAATAAATGTCATATTGGCTTCTACGGAGGAGGAGGGGTTAGTCTTTTGAGGTCGTGGTTGAGTGCATTGCTATGTTTTGCGTTATTTCTGAGGACAAGGGGGGAACATATTTCATTTCCCAGCCTTATGCTCCTTCGCACACATGAGCAGTAAAACTGCATTCCTGAATTGTTTTTTGTTTGTTTATTTTATTAAGTAAAAGTCTGACATGGTATACTACTTGTCAGAGAAATAATACTCCAGTAAATCAGTGACTTTACTGCCAAACCAATTTCTTTACTTCTATTATTCCTTTCAAAGATAAAGTACACCCATTGTTAACCCCCATCTGAACTGTCTGGCCATCACACTCCAATTCCAAATAAATTTGGGTTAAATAAGACAAAGTCTGCTTGAATAAAACCAGGAGACACAGCAGCAACTGTGCATTTTGCACGTTGGTGTTGCAACCATTTTTGAGGTGCCGTTTCCAATTTTTTGTTCTTTTTAATTGACTTTTTTTAATTGTACATTTGATTAATCCTTGTAGCGCACGGGTTTAAATAATTCAATGTTAATTTAATTGGGAGGAAAGAAGTGACAGATTTAGAAGGTTCTGAGTTTCAGTTCCACACAACATTAAATCGAAAGGCTCTGCGTTTTTCTCTAGAAGATACAAAATTGACCCCGTTCTGCTCAGTGTTCCTTAGCATGGAAAAGGTGCAAAAAAAAATCTAAATTCAGTCCATGTGGGCCTATGTTCTTTTCTAATTTTGGTGGTGACGAGATTATAAATAATTATTACTGTGTTGGGGTGATATGGTCTAATTGCTCTGCAAACCCAGGGTTTATGATTCTGCTCTAGAAAAGAGGAAATGATCTTATTTACAACTGCGCAGGCTCATATGGGCTGTGACAGGCCGACATTTGCTGGCAGTGCCCAAGCAGTTATTCATACCAACCCTGACAGCTCCAGTACACACCTGAAAGTAATTAGCAAGAGCATATTTCCCTCACATTTCTCTGCAGTGACCCGGAGCTATGCACCGATATACTGGACACTTCATCATTCCCTTGTCATAACTGCTGTTTCAAACACTTCCCAGACCCAAGTCAAAACCAAACAAGCAAATAAGGGGCTGGGATCTCTCCTTGTGGTTTTATTTCTAATTTGCTGCATTTTTCTGTCTCTGTTTTGGTAGCCGATACAGTGCAGTTTGCAAAGTATCCGAGTTCATATTTCATAATTCTTCGGCAAGCTTCAACAACTTACTCGCTCTTTGCAATTTTCAAATTAAAATACCGTTGATTTTTCTAATGATGGTTCCAACAAGAGAAAAAAAATGTTCAGCTTTTGACTTCCTTTGTAGTTGAGCCACAGAGCTTCTGACTGGGAAACTCTTGTTTGTGTACATCCTTCCATTTCAACAACAGCAACAAATTGCATTTATATAGCGCCTTTAGCATAATAAAACGCCTCAAGACGCTTCAGAGGAGCGTTATCATACTCAATGTGACACCGAGTCATATAAGGAGATATTAGGACAGGTGACCAAAAGCTTGGCCAAAGAGGTAGGTTCTAAGGAGGGGCTTAAAGGAGGAGAGAGAGGTAGAGAGGCGGACAGGTTAAGGGAGGGAATTCAAGAGCTTAGGGCCTAGACAGCTGAGGCACGGCCGCCAATGGTGGGGCGAGAAAAATCGGAGTTGCACAAAAGGCCAGAATTGGAAGAGCACAGAGATCTCGGAGGGTTGTAATGAGGTTACAGAGATAGGGAGGGGTGAGGCCATGGAGAGATTTGAACAGAAGGGTGGGAATTTCCTGGTGAGATCACAGCAAGCTCTTTGTAAGTATATTTTGAGTCTATTGTGAGAGGTTGCAAGTTCTCCATTATTACTTCAATATAATTTCCAGTAAGCTTACAAATTTTTCCCAGCAATCGAGCACGTCTCTATTCTAGGCCCTAGGCTTTGCATTATCTTGGTACAGTGACATAAGAAGGGATAGAACAAGAAAATACCCTTTATTACATCATGTTCATTCCTTCCACCCTGTACAATTTGCTCTATCATGGACTCTACCAAACTCACTTGGCCCCTCAGGAAATGTTCCCTATCCTGCAACATTATATGGTTTCAATTGGCTGGTAGAACCAAAAGTACTGAAAATCCACAACTCGTACCAGATTTCACAAGGGTAAACTTTGCCAAAATGGCAGACAATTTGGAACGGGTTAATTGGCTAACCCTACTGGGTGGTAACGTGACCAATGTAGAATACAAATGGAAAGTTTTTAAGAACAAGATAAAAAATGTGGAAGACAAATATGCACAAAATCAAAAGAAGCGACTATGGTAAGAAAAAGCCACGGTGGCTGACTGGTCATGTACAAAGACAAATAAGATGCAAACAAAAATGTTTCTACAATCTTATGGCATCTAATATTCAACTAAAACTGAGTTAAGTACAAAAAACAGCTGAAGAAAACAAAGTCTGCTATAAGATCAGCTAAAAGGATAATGGGAAAGGCAATTGTGGAAGTAGTGGGAAAAAGCTTTTGCAGTTATGTGAAGAGTCAGAGGACTGTCAAAGACTGTATTGGGTCATTGAAGGATGCCCAAGGACAGGTTACGAAGGAGTCACTGGGTATGGCAGAAATATTAAATGAGTACTTTGCATCGGTCTTCGCCCTCGAAGACGATGCTCGACTATTACTATTTAATGATGATGTTAATAATAAAACTAGCAATATTAATATAGTTGAACATTTGCGAGGTGCTGGAACAGGTGCCACGCACTCTCCACATCCCGCAGAGGATGGAGGAGTCCAACTCCTGCGTGAGTGGAATGGTGGCACAGGTACTGGAGGGATTCTCTGAGATACTGTCACAGGAACGTGAGGGCATCTCTGAGATAGTGTCGTGGGTAAGTGCGGGAATGTCTGCGATGGAGGGAAGGCTAGCCTCCACGGAGCTTCAAGCACTGCTCACAAATGAGTCCATTCAGGCCCTGACAACGGTCGTTCGGACTCAGGGTGAACAACATTCTGCCGCCTTAAACAGGCAGGCAGATACACTAGCACTGGCCTTACAAGGCTTCACACATGACCTCCAAACTGTCGTCCAGCAGAGTGGTAGGAGTGGTGTGGGCCTGTCCCGTGGAGGGATGGTGGCGAAAGGGGACATGAATGAGGGGACGCCACTCAAAGCGCCCCCACATCTCACCCATTGCCCCCCTCTCAACCAGTACCCGCAATGCTGCCTCCTCTCCAAGTGACCGAGTCTGCCATTGTGCAGGTGGAGCAGTCTTTGGAGGGGTCCTCACGGGCACCAAAACCCAGAGGACTTAGGCCCAAAGCATCTAATCGGTCAGGGCATAAACAAGAGCAACCTGCCACTACCTCTGCTGCGGCCACAGGGGATGCACCACGTAGAAGTAGTCGGAAGCGAAAGGCGAAGGTTTTGTAAGCATGAATGGGATGCACAAGGGTGTTTGACGGTTGGTCATGTTTTTTAATTTATGTTTGCTTTTTGTTAAACTCACATTAAATATTATTATTGTCACCACTACGGCCATGTCTTGGTCATGCTTGACTGGCTTCTGTAATAAGGCCCTTTCATGAGGTTCACCATGAACGCCCGCACTTGATGCCACCCATTGGGTCACTCTACAGTGGGTGTTTGCGTAGTGCAGGACTGTTTTGTGCAGGGAGTAGTGGGGGGGGTGGGCAGCGCTGGTTTGGGCGCTGCTCTATCCAGGTGGTGAGGACTGGAGTCTTCACACTGTCTGATGTCAGGAGAACCATTCACATGTCAGTGACTCCCTGGCCTCATGAGCAGCTAGGTGAGCCGCTGTTCTGCCCATGGGCTACTCGTGCTCCGCCTCCTCCTCCTCCTCCGCCTCCTATGGGTGGCAGATGTGGATGGGGCCTCCTCAAGCAGCATCCCTCTGTGTTGTGCCTTGTTGTGCAGGGCACAACAGACGACTATAATGCGTCCCACTCTGTCTGGTGGGTATTGAAGCGCTCCCCCAGAACGATCAAGGCACCTCAAGCGCATCTTGAGCAGCCCGATAGCATGCTCAATTGTACACCTGGTAGCGATGTGACTGTCGTTATATCGACGCTGCTGCTCAGTGGTGGGGTTCGAGCCAGTCCTTGCGGTTGTTTGGTGCGTGGAAGAGGGACTGGATATTGGACCCCCGGCGGATGAAGGAATCATGGCAGCTGCCAGGGTATCTGGTGCACAGGTGAAGGAATCTCTTACGGTGGTCACAAAGGAGCTGAGTGTCGATGGAGTGACAGCCCTTCTTGTTGATGAACAGTCCTGGCCCATGCTTGTATTGTTATATGGGTGCAATTGATTACACCATGCACCCATGGGAAGCCAGCCACTGCGTGGAATCCCACTTCCCTCTCCGTCTGGCTGAGGTCGTCCAAGGGGAAGTTGACGTAGTGCGAGGCCCTCCGAACAAGCCATCGATGACCTGCCTTATGCACTTGTGTGCAGACAACTGAGAGACCCCGGCGATGTCCTCGGTGGCACCCTGGAATGATCTGGGGGTGAAGATGTTGAGGGCAGTGGTGACTTTGACAGCGACAGGTAAGGAGATGCTGCTTGGCCCAGTCGGGAGCAGCTCCGCATGATGGAGGCTGCAGATGTCTGCGACTACCTGGCGACTGACTCTGAGCCTCCGTATGCACTGCTCCTCAGAGAGATCCAGGAAGCTGAGCCTCGGTCTGTAGATCCTGTTGCGAGGGTAGTGCCTCCCGCGACATCGCTCTCTCTGTTGTTGCCCTCCGTGCTCTTGTGCAGGTGCCTGCGGCGCAGCACTGTGTTGTGGAGCTCCACGTGGCGGAGGTGGACCCAGTGCCTGGCGAGACTGGTGATGTTGCTCGTCCTCGGATGAAGTGGTGAATGCAGCCATGGCGCTCCCCATCCTGATGGTGTGAGTTTGAGGTGGTCCGCAAAATAGGTAAATATGTTTGCACAGCAGAGTTTTGGGTGGAAAGTAAGAACTTTGAATGAAAACACAAAGGTCTTGCAGCCAAAACTTTGTCTGAAGTGACAGAGTGTCCTGCTGCAATAAATGACGTTTTCTCCCCACCTATCAAATAATCATTTGCATCTCCCATTGGCTGCTGGCTGAAACACTTCTGTTGCATCAGGGAGTGTTTCGGGAAGCCCTCTGAACTACTTAATTGATGAGACATTTTGGCAGGGGTGGAATCCTTCAAAATTCCACCCCTGCCAAAATGTCTCATCAATCAAGTAGTCCAAGTACTTCAACTACTGACAGACTATGTAAATGATCATCCCGCTGGCTTTAATTGGGTTAAATTAAAGCCAGCAGGTTTTAGCGATTTTCGGAGCTCCCCCCCTGCCCCCAACACACCCGCTCCGTCATCCAAAAATCGGCCTCATTGTTTTGGATAGAATTAAGAACCTGAGAATAGTTAGAGCAGCTGGGCCAGATGATATCCACCTGAGGGCCCTCAGGGAGACGGGACGTGTACTGTGCGAGCCCCTTGCCGTATTTTTAATGACTACATTAGCCTCCTTCATGTAGGCTAATGTAGTCATTAGTCTACATGACTACATGTAGGCTGGGACAGTTCCTGTAGACCTGAAGGAGGCTAATGTAGTCCCCATCT
Organism: Heptranchias perlo; assembly: GCF_035084215.1. Taxonomy (NCBI): domain Eukaryota; kingdom Metazoa; phylum Chordata; class Chondrichthyes; order Hexanchiformes; family Hexanchidae; genus Heptranchias; species Heptranchias perlo. Next base: position 11,809,660 of record NC_090343.1, read on the forward strand.
TTAAAAAAGGAGACAAGATGGACCTGGGTAACTATAGGTCCATTAGCTTGACATCAGTAATAGGAAAGTTGCTTGAGGATATCATTATGAATGTAACATATGATTACTTAGATAGAGAAGGAAATATTAGGGACACCCAACACGGCTTCAAAAAAAGGTCATGTCTAACAAATTTCATTATATTTTTTGAAGAAGTCACCAAGAGGTGGATGAGGGAAGCCCAGCAGACATTGTCTACTTAGACTTCTAAAAATGCTTTCGACAAGGTACCGCACAAGAGGCTTCTCTACAAGATCGAAGCCTTTGGTCTAAGTGTTGATATAATCAGCTGAATTGTGAACTAGCTGGAAGGCTGTAGGCAGAAAGTAGTTATAGATGGGTTTGGATTTGTTTGGAGCCCGGTCACCAGTGGTGTCTCGCAGGGATTGGTGTTCGGACCGTTGCTCTTTATTATTTTTATTACTGATCTAGATGTAGGTGTTGGGGGCACAATCTGCAAGTTCGCAGATGATTCCAAGATCTGTGCGAGTGTTAGGACTGTCGACGATGCTCAACTGCTTCAGACGGTTCTTGATGTGTTGGGGGACTGGTCTTTTGACTGGCAAATGATATTTAATTTGCAGAAGTGCAGTGTTATGCATGTGGGCAGGACAAATGCTCAACATGCATACATCCTTCAGGGAAAAGCATTAAAGCAGGTGGAGAAAGAAAGAGATCTGGGTGTTCTAGTGTATAGATCTCTAAAGGTTCATGAGCAATGCCGTGAAGCGATAGCCAGAGTAAATAGGGTGTTGGGGTGCATTTATAGGACAATTGACTATAAGACAAAGCATACTATTTTGTCCTTGTACAAGACTGTGGTCAGGCTTCATTTGTAATACTGTGTCCAGTTTTGGTCTCCTCACGTGGTGGGTGATATTGAGGTTTTGGAAATGCTGCAGAATAGGGCCACTAGACTAATTCCCAGCTTAAAGCTTATCAAGATAGGCGAAAGAGCTGGGACTCTACACTTTAGAGAAGCGTAGACTTAGGAGTGATGTGATCGAGGTTTATAAGATGATGAAAGGAATAGACTATGTTCAAGTTGACAGCTTGTTCCAATTAAATAGGTTAGGGAGGACCAGGGTCACAATTTTAAGTTGTATAAAGCCAGGTCTAGGTTAGATGTCAGGAGGTGGTTCTTTTCCCAGAGAATAGTGGACCTCTGGAACAGGCTGCCGGCTCGTGTGGTGGACGTTGATTTGTTGAATTCCTTCAAGCGAGAGCTGGACCTGTTTCTGGCAGGGGTGGAGATCACCTCTTACAAAAGGTAGGTAATGTAATGTATAGAATTATCAGGGCCAGAGTGCTGTCCTGGACTAGTTTCAATCGCCAAAGGGGTTGGAGAAAAATTTCCCAGATTTATTTCCCCAAATTGGCCTGGGTTTTTATCTAGTTTTTCACCTCTCCCAGGAGATCGCATGGTTTTGGGTGGGCTGGGGAGTGTATATTATGATACACAAGCTATCACAATTGTGTGGGACAGGCTGGATGGACCAGAGGGTTATTTCCTGTCCGTCATTGTTTGTATGTTCGTATGAAACCTCTTGAAAACATAAATAAACTCACATTTTACATTGTGCATCGTTAATCAGCTACCTTTCTTGACATGATGGAGGATAACTTTGTCTTGCTCACAGAGCAATACCCCAATTGGGATGAACTTGGGGTGATAGTCCACAAAACTCATCTTTCCTCCATTTCTCAGCAGCTCATTCAGACTGACGCTGAATTTATGCAACCTTGGCGTGCTGTTTGACCCTGAGACAGCATCAAACCATATATCCTAGCCACCATCACAATGATCTATTACCATCTTCACAGCATTACCTATCTTTGCCTTAACTCACTTCCATCAATTCTGAAATTCTCATCCATGACTTTGCCATCTCCAAGCTCAATTTTGCCAGTGTTTTCCTCACCAGTATCTCAGATCTATCCTAGATTAATCTCCAACTTATCCAAAACTCTACCACCCACATCCTATCCCACACTAAATCCCACTCCATTGACTCCCTGTCTTTCAACTCATTGATTTTGCAATCCATGTCGTTGTCTACAAGTCCTTTTACGGATTCACCCCTCTTTACTTCCGCAAACTCCTCCAGCCCTTCATACCTTAAGCAGTCTCCAGTCTTTTCACTCTGATCTCTTTTGTATCCCCACTAGTACTGCTGCACATTTGATGGCAAAGCCTTTGGCTAACTTGTCCCCACACTCTGGATCACTCACCCTAAACCCCTCAGCATTACTGCCTCTCTGCCTTCCTTCTAAAACTTTCCCAAAACTTACCTCTTTGAACTTGCTCTTGGTCACCTCCCCTGTATCTTCCCTTTTCACTGCTACTCAGCACCAATTTCTGCCTCTGAGAAATAACTTGGGACATTTTACTACGTCATACAGTGTAGTAAAATGTTCCAGGTTGCTCCATCGAGACAAGCGGTTGTTGATATTTTTTGAGTACAATCCAATTCATTGACAAGAAACATGAGGATTGAAATCATGATGTGCAGTATTAGTAATTTAGATCTTACCGTACTTGCGTGACATTCCCCTATTATAATAAATGGCTTGGTTAAAATAGCAGAGAAAGGAATTTCGCATGAACGGGTCAATGGGATCATAGCTAATATTTCATAGTGCAATTACAACTCCAGAATTTACATTAGTGGGTTGGTAAAGGTCGAGATATAAGGGCTGAACATATTTAAAGCATATTACTCTGTAGATGTAACAAAGTTTGAGGCTGTCGGGATAAATTTAGGAAATTGCACTCCTGGCAAAGGGCCTTGCCTGCCGGGAATGCATACTGAGAATTTGAGTGAGTGCCCCCCCAATTTTCTGTATAAATGGATGGAAAATGGTAGGGATTGTGCACTTGAATTAGCAATGTTCAATCCTAGTGGGCGAGTCTATGCTTCTAGGGCATTATTTTGTAAAATTACCTCATATGTGTCTCTTACCCCTTTCAACGGGTTTGAGGGACTACAGATCCTAACTTATAAATAAGTTTAAATTTTGGATGCATTAAAAACTGATATTTTTGCACGGTAAACTTTTCTATTGTCCAACATACTGCCTGACAACACCCACTTCCAAATGGCACACTCCCCAATGTATCGTCTCCTTTTGAACCTTGCATATCCCCTGGCACTGCAGTGAGACCTAAGTTTAAGTTCCAGCTGCTGGAGGTATAGCATCTGCCTCAATACATTCAAAAAGAAAGAAAAAAGAACACTCGCATTTATATAGTATCTTAACACGGCTCTAAGAAATGCCTGAAAGCACTTCACATACAACGAGTTACGTTTCAGTGACTGTTGTTAAGTAAATATGGCAGCCATTTTGTCCGAAGCAAAATCTGACAAAGAGCAAGGAGGTGACTGACCAGCTAATCTGGTTTTGGTGATGTTGGCTAGGACAAGTGGGAGAACGCTGTGTTCTTCTTTAAATAGTGACATGGGATTTTTAACTTTAAAATTAGGATTTTAACATCCTTCTGAACAACTGGAACAAGCAGACTGTTTAAAGTCTACAGAAGTCTATTGGGGCTCTTTGCTTTTCCCCTTGGCCGGCACCTATTCTTAGAGTCCTATTAATTTGTGTTATATTTACTGGCATGAAAAGGCCTCACTAGCAATGATGCTGTAACTGAGGCAGAAAACAGGCATTTTTGCCTCTTTACCCACGATTTTCCACCCATTCATGGCGAGTGCAGAAGTGGAAACTTCAGCCAATGGGGTGGATTTTAACCCCATCGCACCCGTCGGAAACGGTACGTGAGAGGGGTTAAAATCGCCCAAGTCCACAACATTAGGCCCGGCGGCGTTTTATCTTCGCTGACTTTTGAAATTGGCCGACACTCTCGTTGCAGGCAGGGGAAAAATTTAAATCTAAAAATTGCAGCCCAGTGACATCACGATGCCGCAACGCCCACTGTTAAATCCGCTAGAGTAACCTAGTGGGATGCAACAGAGTGGCCAGAAGAAGCCAAGGCAAATAATATTTTTTATTCTTCGGTAGGATTCCTTGGGGGCCAAGGGGAACAGAAATGCTTCTCTAGGCCCTGGAAGGAATCCTTAAGACTCTCCCACCCTAGCCCTCCCCACACGGGAATCTATTTGGGAATACCCCCCCCCCCAGCGCTTACCTTATACAGGCAATGTCCGCCCCAGTTCCCACTCCCACCCCGTCGGTCTTGACATCATTCTCGTTGGTTTCAGGTGGGAGGCTGATTTAAAATATTAATATCGATCGGGCCTCGATTCCTTCAAAAGTTCCAATATGCTGCCTGCTTTAGTCTCTCACGCACCAATCCCGCCGTCCTGTTAAAACCTCCCCCAATATCACAACTGCTAGCAAGGAATATAAACGTGAAAAATTCCAGTCAGCAAAAGTGTACCCCATTCACACAGCACGTACAAGAGCTTCATTAGCAAAGCAAATCTCCTTATAAATACTACATAATGAGACAGCTTGGAATTCTACAGCTCTCATGCACTACACGTGCAGTGTGCTAATCTTGTCAATTTAAAACGGGATTAAAAGTCCACCAGGTTCTAACCTGTCAGGAAGGGATCTCTTGAAGTTGAATTGTTTATGTCTTTGGGCATTCAATGGGCATTTCCTTCAGTGCTCCACTCTCACTGGGTTTAATAAACGATGAAGATAAAGAGAAATAAAGAGGGATAGGCTTCTATCTCCACAAGTTCAGCAAGGAGGCAATTACATAGATGTGCCATCTGCTTCAAGAAGACCTGCAGAGAACCTTTATCCTAGGGGCTGTTAAAATTGGATAGCCATGTGGTGAAGGAAAAGATACTAGAGCCTGGTCTTTAGTTGCTTCCAAGCCTTTATTCACAAAGTTTCGTCTTGCACACCCCCCACCCAAGCTAAACTCTCCTATAAAAAGGATGCAAGAAAGTCCCCAAGCGACACCCATCATCTGAATACAATTAACCTCAATTGATACAAATCATACAATTAACAGGGGCTACCAGTTGTAGTCAAGGATCCATGGCCCTCAATCTTTATGCTTCCATCTCCTTCTAGGCTAGCACAGGAGACATCTGCAATATCAGCCAATTTCCTATCCACAAATGTTCCAAAGAAGCAATTTCCAATGTACAGCAGGGCCAATACCTTTATCTCCTTTGCCACTGGGTAGCAACAGCAGCATGACAGGACTGACCCAGTGAGACCCATGCATATTATTGGCATCTTGAAGCAGCACCTCCAGTATCTGGACAGATCGGGAGGCACCTTACAGCACAGCCTTGCCAAGGTCTCCAAGATCATCGGCATCTCCTTCTTGCTCCACAACTTTGCAACACAGAAGGGCTTAACCACAGAGGAGGAGGAAGCCAACTTGCAATCAAGGTGAGAGTGGGGGGAACAAGAGATAATGCTGCAGAAGCATCAATATAGTCAGGTGTGCCAAGTGCTCATCCAAAAGACAATGGGGTGGAATTTCCATGGGCGTTCTCCCGATCCCCTGCCGTAACTTCAGCACAAGATTAGTGGGAACCATGGAGAAATGGTGTAAACTGTTGCTTGTGCCATTTCCACCGATCTTCCATTGAAGTTGTGACGGAGGAGCGGGAGAATTCTGTTGGAAATTCTATCCCATTTTGTTAAGCATTTGTGCTGCCTCTTTAAGGAACCTTCTCCTGCTCTCTGCATTTCCTCATCAGGAGGAAAAATCGGAGAGCAAGTTATTATCTCAATGGCGAGAAACTGGAAAGTACTGCAGTACAAAGGGATCTGGGGGTCCCAGTGCAAGAAAATCAAAAGGTTAGTATGCAGGTGCAGCAGGTGATCAAGAAGGCCAACGGAATGTTGGCTTTTATTGCTAGGGGGATAGAATATAAAAACAGGGAGGTATTGCTGCAGTTATATAAGGTATTAGTGAGACCGCACCTGGAATACTGCATACAGTTTTGGTGTCCATACTTAAGAAAAGACATACTTGCTCTCGAGGCAGTACAAAGAAGGTTCACTCGGTTAATCCCGGGGATGAGGGGGCGGACATATGAGGAGAGGTTGAGTAGATTGGGACTCTACTCATTGGAGTTCAGAAGAATGAGAGGCGATCTTATTGAAACATATAAGATTGTGAAAGGGCTTGATCGGGTGGATGCGGTAAGGATGTTCCCAAGGATGGGTGAAACTAGAACGAGGGGGCATAATCTTAGGATAAGGGGCTGCTCTTTCAAAACTGAGATGAGGAGAAACTTCTTCACTCAGAGGGTGGTAGGTCTGTGGAATTTGCTGCCCCAGGAAGCTGTGGAAGCTACATCATTAAATAAATTTAAAACAGAAATTGACAGTTTCCTAGAAGTAAAGGGAATTAGGGGTTACGGGGAGCGGGCAGGAAATTGGACATGAATTTAGATTTGAGGTTAGGACCAGATCAGCCATGATCTTATTGAATGGCGGAGCAGGCTCGAGGGGCCGATTGGCCTACTCCTGCTCCTATTTCTTATGTTCTTATGTTCTTATCAATGGTACCTTATGCTGCCTTATTCCCCACAATCATAAATTAACTTTCTGGACTATGTTGAGATACACTGCAACCAATTTATTCACCTACATCATGTCATGTGTCAGCGATGTTCCTCTTCTTTCTCCTCCACAAGCAGAAAGCAGAGAAAACCTAGAGGGATTCCCATCTTCTGAATTTTGGTTACAGCAACTTAAATGCAAGGGAAAAGGTAACAAAAAAATGCAAAAACTGACGCACCAAAAATAAGGCAGAAAGATACAGGAATAACTAATTCAAGGAGCCACAAATACTCCAGAACACCTTTGAGTTCACAAGCTCTCAAAGGTCAGAATGGGCTATCCTAGCCATGCTCATTTTACACGCGGTCAGCAGAAACACAGCCCTGAAACTCTGTGCGGGTTCTCCAAGTTTCTTACTGTAACTCCAGCATGAGACTGGGGGAACCTCCATGGAATTTTAGTGCCACAGTGTATTCCCGATAAGAAATCCAGGAAGTGTGCCTTGAGTCGATTTAAAGGAATTGGAATAATTTGGGTCTCTTTCTGAGGCTCCCGCACATATTGTGCCACAAGGTTAGGCACAGTAATCTCCTAATGGAAAATGATGCATTGAGCCTAAGGCCCTCTTGTTCAGTTTCTCAGCTCTGCTCAACAAGAAAAGCTGTCTTGTGCATGGTGATTTTGTGGTTGAGTTTACGTCTGTGTGTGAGTTAATGAGTGGAGGGGGGAAGGTATGACAAGAGCAGGATGGTACAAGCCCTGAGCTTAGTGGAGGCTTTCCACTTCACCCTTCCCTATACTCTTGTTGGCCTCATGGCTAATGATGTTGAGTGTGGTCTCCTCAAAGGGAGTTGAGAGCTTGAATTTTCTGGGCCGTCTTCTAATTAGTATCTTCTATTTATTATGTATCATCTTATCCTGCATACAGAGCAGCCGTGAGGTGTTGTAAGTTTGACAAACACACATGTGCTCAACTTGCACCCTGTTCTGTATGTCAGTAAGTTAACCTGCATCTTGCAGTAAAGTTGTTAGAAGGATTTGCTATGTGAAGTCCCTTTAAGATATCAATGTGATTGCAGTTTGAGATGCAAGCTGTCGCTTGTACTTGTGCTGTGCTGCAGTATGGTCATTCATGCCAAGCATTCAAAGTTGTATGAATGGTTTGTAAGAGGCATGAGTAAAAGAGTAAGAGATTATGAGGAAACACCTTGTGGAATGCATTATTGGGGCAGCTGCTTGACATTGGTAGCCTTACTTTTTGGCACATGTCTTCAGGTCTGCCATTTTCTTGCACATTTGAAGCCAGATCTGTTGGGTGTTGGCGATAGCATTCATTTTGTCATCTATCTGTTGCCAGCTTGCTGCACCAGTCGCTTCTGGGTGCCCTTCAGTGGCAAGGAAGACAGCCCACCTTTGACTCATTTTCTGCACCATGAGTTCCAGCACAACATCTGTAAATCTAGTGGTACATAGTCAAGAAGCCTCCGTTGTCCAGACATTTTCCAGGACAAACCCCTTCTTTTCTATTGCAGGCAAGAATGCTGGAGTTTAAATAACAGCTGCAGCCCGTTTATTCAGCCTTAGTTGTGGAATCGATGCCAACTCTGTACTGGGCAGCTCACTAAGTGAGAGCAGCTTGAATTAAATAGTCAAAATATGAAAATGTGAATTCAGGAGTAAATGGCCACGTGAGTGCAGTTAGCAGAAACAAGTGTATTGCACTGTTTACACACCCTTTCCACGTGGAGCAGAATGTTCTTTGGATGTAAGCAATGATGGCAAAGATTTTGTCGGTGTTCACTCCTCATGGACAGATATCTTTGCAACAGATAGGTTGGTGACAACAAAGTCGAAGAGATTATTTCCTCATGTTGGTTCCCTTATCACCCGATTTAGGGCCAGTATTCCAGTTATATCCTTCAGGGCTTGGCCAGCTCAGTCAGTGGTGATACTACCAAGCTACTCTCGGTGATAGATATTGAAATGCCCCACCCAAAGAATATTCTGTGCTCTTACTTCCCTCAGCACTTCCTCCAAGTGATGTTCAACATGGAGGAGTACTGATTCGTCAGTTGAGGGGGCACAGTCGGTGGTGATCTCCTGAAGATTTCCTTGACTTTGTTTAACCTGAAGGCATAGAATTGCTTGGGGTCTGGATTCAATGTTGAAGACTCCCAGGACCACGGCCATCCAACTGTATAATCACTGTGCTTGTAGAACAGAGCATTCCCAGGAATAGTGATGGAGACTTCTAGGATCTTGGCAGCTAGATATGACTTTATAAGTACAATAGTGTATATGGGACAGATCTCCCAACTTGGGCACCAGTCCTCAAATGTTAGTGAGGAGGACATTGCAGAGTTAACTAAGTTGTGTCCTGATACAATGCCTGGGTCATTGTCAATATATCTGTCCAATTCTTTTCCTTATTGGTACTGATTGTTTACAACCAAGTAGCTTACCCCTTAGAGGCCATTAAGAGTCAACCATTTTCTGTGGGACTGAAGTCATGTGTCGGCCAGAATGGATAAGGATGCCAGGATCCCTTCCCTGAAAGACATTAGTAGGCCAGTTGGGTTTTTAGAATAATCTGGAAGCTTTCATCATAACTTTCTGGTGCTAGCCCACAAATTATCAGATTTATTTAATTTAAATTTGCAACTTGCCATGGCATTTGAACTCATGACCTCTGGGTTGCTAGTCCTGTATCATAACCAGTATACCACTGTACCAGCATACAGCTATAGTGAAGATAAAAGGAATAAAAATTAAAGTTAAGAATAGTTGGAATAAAACTTACGACTAACGTAACCTGCACAGACTAATATAAACATAGAAACATAGAAAATAGGAACAAGAGTAGGCCATTCGGCCCTTCAGGCCTGCTCCGCCATTCAAAATGATCATGGCTGATCGTCTAACTCAGTACCCTGTTCCCGCTTTTTCCCCATATCCCTTGATCCCTTTAGCATTAAGAAATATATCTATCTCCTTCTTGAATACATCTAATGACTAGGCCTCCACTGCCTTCTGTGGTAGAGAATTCCACAGGTTCACCACCCTCTGATTGAAGAAATTTCTCCTCATCTCGGTTCTAAATGGCATACCCCATACCCTGAGACTGTGACCCCTGGTTCTGGACTCTCCAGCCATCAGGAACATCCTCCCTGCATCTAGTCTGTCTAGTCCTATTAGAATTTTATATGTTTCAATGAGATCATCTCTCATTCTTCTAAACTCTAGTGAATATAGGCCTAGTCGACCCAATCTCTCCTCATACGTCAGTCCTGCCATCCCAGGAATCACTCTGGTAAACCTTTGTTGCACTCCCTCCATGGCAAGGACATCCTTCCTCAGATAAGGAGACCAAAACTGCACACAGTACTCCAGATGTGGTCTCACCAAGGCCCTGTATAACTGCAATAAGACATCCCTGCTCCTGTACTCAAATCCTCTTGCATTGAAGGCCAATGCTTGGGTAGCAATGCCTGCCATGATACGATTTACTGATTCTGTGTACCTCACTGCTATATTTCCTGCTAATAGTTACCAGTCGTACATTATATACTCTGTAGTCACAGCAAAGTCAGATTAGCAGGCAACAGGCAAAGATCTATTAGGATAGCATTGACTTAACTATGGGCCTCACTTCAGTCAAGTATGAGATTGAAGATTTATGTCCATCCACATTTGGGATTTCTTGCAGGGCTCCACTCCTCTTGACAGAAAACCTGAGCAGGCTTGGAATGTCGGCACTTTTCTTTCAAAAGACGGGTTTGAATGAAGATGGCCCATTGGATTTCATCATTGCAGAGTACTGAACTCACCATCTTGGGTCTGTCCTTCTCCACTTTCTAACTCCTTCCTGCTTTGGCGTTCGGCTCTTCTTCTCTCTGTCCCTCAAACCTGTCCTTTTCCATCACACTGCACTGAACTATTGATTTGAAATGGGTTAACGCCTCCACTAAGAGAACAGACAGAGGTATATCACACAAGCACTTTAAGATTTAAGGCCATTAGGCCTTCTTCCTCTGAATAGTAATTTCCAGGCTATTTCTCGCTCGTTTCCAGTTCTGGAAATGTCATTTCTGAATATGTTTCTGATTCTGAGCTTTAATAATAATGTGGTTTATACATATTCCCTCTTTAACTACTTTTTTTTTAAAAATCCATAATTCTAAAATTATAGGATACTGAACAATTTTAATACAGTGTTTTCTGGGATATTTGATAGAGTACTAAATAAGGGAAACATTTGCTCATAAATGCTCCTGAAAATTGCAGTATCCCTTTTCCTGGATCTCTTATTATCAGCCTATTAGCAAATCTGTGGCATAACAAAAAGTTTTCAGATTTTCCATTGATGAATGTCTTTTGGCTTTTCTTTAAGGGGTAATTTCATATTTTGTTATTGTTCCATTTATGAATTATTTCCCCCTCGTACCATTCCCAGTCATAAAGCAGGCAACCCTAATCCCAATCCTCTACAATGCCACATCTCTATCTAAGCACCACTAGGAAATGCAGGAGACAGATTGTGTTGGATTTTTCCCTCTGATTTTTCCTCCTTTCCTGTAGGAATTTGCCTGACAGTACAGCTGAGAGTGGGAACTTACTGTGTGAGGAACTTACTGTGCTTAAGGCCCAAACACTTGGTCTATTACCTTGGCCCAATCAGGGCACAGTGCTACAACACTGCCCTATTGATTGGCTAGAGCTGAAGTCACTTGCAGTTCTTATTTAGGGTCTTTCTTATCCAGGGTTGGGTCCGTCTACAATGGAATCTCAATCAGAGCTAAGGGTTAGGTTTGTTACAATGAGCTGTCTGCGATAATGAGCTTTCTCTGAAAATAACCTTAAAAGCAACAAAGTCATTCATGATAAAACAAAATAAAACATCTATTCCATCAGGATTTTGCAAACTCATGTAGCTCTTGCTGTGTCACGACAATGCAGCTGTTCAAATGCTTGATCATATCCTCTTCCTGATTGTGAGATTGTCCTCCAGCTGCACCCACTGTTTCAATCCATCAGTAGTGCCCAAGATGAGTGATGTAGATCTACAGTAGTGCTGTGTTCATTTGTCCCCTTCAGTCTCTTAGTAGCCCCCTCCTCCCGAGGGTTTAGTAAGAGATAGAGGAGGAAAAATGGACATGGCAGAATTCTAAATGAACAAAAACTTGCATTTATATAGTACCATTAAAGTACAAAAACGTCCCCAGGTGCTTCACAGAGACATAATCAGACAACAATGGATGCGAAGACAAATAAAGACACATTAGGAGGGGTGACCAAAAGTTTGGTCAAAGAGATGGGTTTTAATAGTGAGAAAGGATATTGGCTCAGAAAATCAAGATGTAGAATAAGTCTGGGTGGAGTTAAGAAGCACCAAGGGGCAGAAAACACTGGTGGGAGTTGTCTATAGGCCTCCAAACAGTAGTGGTAATGTAGGGGATGGTATCAAACAGGAAATTAAAATGCATGTAATAAGGGTACTACAGTAATCATGGGTGATTTTAATCTAAATATAGACTGGCCAAACCAAATTAGCAATAATACTATGGAGGATGAATTCCTGGAGTGTGTACGAGATGGTTTTTTAGACCAGTACGTTGAGGAGCCAACTAGGGAACAGGCTATCCTAGAATTTGGTTTTGTGCAATGAGAAGGGGTTAATTAATAATCTTGTTGTGCGGGGTCCTTTAGGGAAGAGTGACCATAACATGATAGAATTCTTCATTAAGATGGAAAGTGAAGTCGTCCAAACCGAAACTAGGGTCCTAAATCTAAACAAAGGAAACTACGAAGGTATGAGGAATGAGTTGGTTATGATAGATTGGGGAGCTTCATTAAAAGGTATGACGGTGGATAGGCAATGGCTAACATTTAAGGAACGAATGCATGAATTGCAACAGTTATACATTCCTTTCTGGTGCAAAAACAGAAAAGGAAAAGCGGCCCAACTATGGCTAACTAAATAAATTAAGGGTAGTATTAGATCCAAAGAGGAGTCATATAAAGTTGCCAGAAAAAGTAGCAAGCCTGAGGATTGGGAGCAGTTTAGAATTCAGCAAAAACGGACAAAGAGATTGATTAAGAGGGGAAAATGAGAGTAAACTTGTAAGGAACATAAAAGCAGATTGTAAAAGCTTCTGCAAGTATGTAAAAAGAAAAAGATTAGTGAAGACAAATGTAGGTCCCTTACAGTCAGAAATGGGAGAATTTATAATGGGGAACAAGGAAATGGCAGAGCAATTAAATAAATAATTTGGTTCTGTATTCACGGAAGAGGACACAAATAACTTCCCAGAAATGCTAGGGAACCGAGGGTCTAGTGAGAAGGAAGAATTAAAAGAAATTAGTATTAGTAAAAAAATAGTGCTGGAGAAATTAATGGGACTGAAAGCCAATAAATCCCCAGGGCCTGATAATCTACATCCCAGAGTACTAAAAGAGGTAGCCATGGAAATAGTGGATGCATTGATTGTCATCTTCCAAAATTCTATAGATTATGGAATGGTTCCTGCAGATTGGAGGGTGGCAAATGTAACCCCACTATTTAAAAAAGGAGGGAGAGAGAAAACAGGGAACTACAGACAGCTTAGCCTAACAGCAGTAGTAGGGAAAATGCTAGAGTCTATTATAAAGGATGTGATAACAGGACACTTAGAAAATATCAATGGGATTAGACAAAGACCCATGTAACATGGGTTTATGAAAGGGAAATCGTGTTTGACAAACCTACTGGAGATTTTTGAGGATGTAACTTGGAGAATAGATAAGGGAGAACCAGTGGATGTAGTGTATTTGGATTTTCAGAAGGCCTTTGATAAAGTCCCACATAAGAGGTTAGTGTGCAAAATTAAAGCACATGGAATTGAGGGTAATACACTGGCGTGGATTGAAAATTGGTTAACAGACAGGAAACAGAGAGTAGGAATAAATGGGTCTTCTTTGGGGTGGCAGGCAGTGACTAGTGGGGTACTGCAGGGATCAGTGCTTGGGCCCCAGCTATTCACAATATATATCAATGATTTGGATGAGGGAACGAAATGTAATATTTCCAAGTTTGCTGACGACAAAAAACTAGTTGTGAGGAGGATGCAAAGAGGCTTCAAGGTGATTTAGACAAGTTGAGTGAGTGGGCAAATACATGGCAGATACAGAATAACATGGATAAATGTGAAGTTATTCACTTCGGAAGGAAAAACAGAAAGGCAGTGTATATTTTAAATGGTGTTAGATTGGGAAATGTTGATGTGCAAAGGGACCTGGGTGTCCTTGTACACCACTCACTGAAAGCAAACATGCAGGTGCAGCAAGCAGTTAGGAAGGCAAATGGTATGTTGGCCTTCATTGCAAGAGGATTTAGTACAGGAGCAAGGATGTCTTACTGCAGTTATACAGGGCCTTGGTGAGACCACACCTGGAGTATTGTGTACAGTTTTGGTCTCCTTACCTAAGAAAGGATATACTTGCCATAGAGGGAGAGCAGCGAAGGTTCATCAGACTGATTCCTGGGATGGCAGGACTGTCGTATGAGGAGAGATTGGGTTGGCTAGGCCTGTTTTCACTCGAGTTTAGAAGAATCAGAGGGGATCTCATTGAAATGTATAAAATTCTGACAGGGCTAGACAGACTGGATGCAGAGGGGGATGTTTCCCCTAGCTAGGGGGTCTAGAACGAGGGTCACAGTCTCAGAATATGGGGTAGGACATTTAGGACTGAGATGAGGAGAAATTTCTTCACTCAGAGGGTGGTGAACCTGTGGAATTCTCTACCACAGAAGGCTGTAGAGGCCAAGTCACTGGATATATTTAAGAAGGAGATAGATAGATTTCTAGACACAGAAGGCATCAAGGGGTATGGGGAGAGAGCGGGAATATGGTATTGAGATAGAGGATCAGCCATGATCATATTGAATGCCTGAGCAGGCTTGAAGGGCCGAATGTCCTACTCCTGCTCCTATTTTCTATGTTCCTATGTTAAGGAGGGCCTTAAAGGAGGAGAGGGAGGTAGAAAAGCTAAGGGAGGGAATTCCAGAGCGTGGAGCGTCGACAACTGAAAGCATGGTTGCCAATGCTGGGGCGAAGGGAGGGAGGGATTTACAAAAAGGCCAGCGTCAGAGGAACAGAGAGTTCAGGGGGAGGGTTGTGAGGCTGAAGGAGGTTACAGAAATAGGGAGAGGCAAAGCCATTAAGTGACTTAAACACAAGGGTGAGAATTTTAAACGAGAGGCATCAGTTAATCTAGAATACATCTGAAGAATATGCTGGGGGCGGAGGCTGCAATGCAGCTGTGTGGTCCATCATTACTGAAATACAGGTTTTAGGGCAGTAATAAAAGGGCACACTTTAATTTGTTAATACTTTAGGTCTCAGTCACAGGGCAGAAATGCAGATGAAACAAACTAAAATGTGCGCATCAGTCTCATTTAAAAAAAATACTGTGAAAGTTATTGTGCCTGGGATTTTGGACCTAGTAAGAGGAAGCTGAGCCATATTTTAGGTTGTGTCCTTTGTGAAATGACAGAGAATCTTAAACGACGCACCCTCTTAACTCTCAAAGAAGATTTAAGTTTTAAGATTTGAAATTCCTGACTCAAATAAACACATTTACATCAATCTCCATGACTGTGAGGATAAAGTTCGTGAATGTGAGAGTAATATTAATGCTGGGAATTAAACACTTCTCCACCTTTTGCATCCATGTGTTGGCATCAAGTGCTCTCAGGTTGGTATTTTGCGTGGATTAGACGCAGAGCAAGGGTCCCCCTACTCTGCTCCGATAATGTCCCCTAACCGCAACCTTCAAAGAGCACTCCCTATTGTAACAGGATCACATTTAATTTCCTATTCAGGCAATCCTGAGGCTTCCAAGCTGCAATGTTAGTGTGAAAATCTGGGCAATTTTGTGTTGTGGTTGTGCCTCCCTCTAGGAGACTGTTCAAACTCAACAGAGATGAAAAGAAAAGCTGCGAGTGCTGGGAATCTGAAAGAGAAACAGAAAATGCAGTCAGCAATGAGAGGAGACTTTTATCACATCAGGGTGAGCTGGATTGGAATCAAGGGTGAAAGGTCATTGCTGTAATGGACTATAGCCTAGAAATGACTTTTAATGATATTACCTTATAAATGCTTACTTAAAATAAATAAGTTAATGCTGCTACCAAAATAGGGGACAGAGGAATGACATATAACGTGTTAAGTTCATTACACAGAAATATCGCAAATAATTTTTAGTTAGGATTTGCAGTTATATAGTGCCTTATCACATCTTTTAGAAATGCTCCCAGGACTTTACGTACAATGAATTACTTTGGAGAGCAGTGATTGTTGTTATGGAGGCACAAGCGGCAGCCATGTTGTACACAGAAAGATCCCACAGACAATTAATGACCAGTTAATCTGTTTTTGGTTGTGGGTTTTCGATTTGTATTCACTTACCAGAAGAAGTCAATTAATTGGCATTGACTACAATAACTATTTATATTCACCATGCTTATGTGGAAATCTGGTGTAATTGGAAATGATATGGTATTTTTAAATTGGGTTAACCCTCCCACTGCCATCCCTGCTCAGTGCTCCAACCTTTTCCTGTGTGCAAGTTATCAGAAGTGTTACATTCTTGTTATTGCTTTTTGAACACTTAAAATTAGGAAACCAATATTCTTCTTCATGAAACAGTGTAGCCAGTGCTGTTTCACTTCCCTCTGATTCAGGCAATTTAACGAAACTTCCCAAGAAGCTTCGATGGTGATGCAGTGAATCTCATAACTTTGTATCGTTTCAATGTAAATGAAATGATCGTGTGCAATTGTGGCAAGTCTAGAATTTTGGATTCTCTTTTTTACCGGTTCCACTCATCATAGAATGTTCTTTTCCATTTTTTGACTTTCTCTACTGTTCTCTCCAGTATTTACTTGGCCAGGGGCAAGCAGGGGGCAGAGGTCAATGGTAGCAGCCACTGGCCGCAATAGGAGCATTAGGAACAGGAGTAGGCCATTTAGCCCCTCGGGCCTGCTACGTCATTCAATTAGATCATGGCTGATCTGCACCTCAACTGCATTTTCCCACCTTTGGCTCCCGATCCCTTGATACCCTAACAAACATATCAGCAACCTGCTCTCATACTTTCTAATGCCATTGCTGCTTTATTGCTGCTCATTTCAGAGAGACACTTCCTCATGGTCCCTTTGGGAGAGGGAGTGTCTCTCCCTCCGCACCCACTCACTCTGCCCTAATTTTATTGTCGACTTTATGATCCATTTTCTGAAATAAGATTTTGTTTTGTCACTTTATCAGATTGTACCAATCAATTATGGCTTTCCTCATTGCTGTTTGTGGGACTTTTCTGTGCGCAAATTGGCTGCCACAATTCCTACTGGCCCATGCTCGACTCCTTCCAGGATTGGGTCTCCCCACACCCCTCACCACCCCCCCTGCCCGCCCCCGACCCCGGCCCGACCTGCCCGCTCACTCAGCGTAGAAGCTGGCCGATTTGCTGCCCTGGAAAGCTGCAGCAGGATGCTCATTTGACAGTCACAGCTCGCCTGCAGCATTCAAATAAGGCCCGAACTCGAAATTGGATGGGGCCACCCGATGCCACCTTTGGGCTGGGCATTTGGGGGGGGTGCGAGGGTGGGGTGGGTGGTGCGGCCGATCCGCTGATGTCATGCCTGTTTTGGGTAGAGGTTGAAAATCGCCCTCACCGAGTCCAAGTTAATTGCCAGTTCATGAGAGTTCATTAATTGGCAAAAGAAACAGAGGGGAGATGAGGAGACTTTTTTTTAATGCAGCGAGCTATTATGATCTGGAATGCAGTAGCTGGAAGGGTGGTGGTAGAAGCAGATACAATAGTAACTTTCAAAAGAGAAGTGGGTTTATATTTGAAAAGGAAATATTTGCAGGGCTATGGAGAAAGAGCTGGGGGAGTGGAGCTAATTGGATAGCTCTTTCAAAGAGTTGGCACAGGCAGGATGGGATGAATGGCTTCCTTCTGTGGTGTAAGATTCTATGATTCTATGAGAGGAGGGACCGACTTCTAATGGTGCTCATAGAAACTTCTAAATCCAAGTTTAACAAACTGGTCAATACATCCGTTTCATATGATGCTCCACATTGCTTTCTGCCTTGCTGTTTGTAATGTGCAGTGCCATTTACCCCCCATATTGCATACTGACATGCCTTCCGCAGCATTTACTAGCTGCTCTATGTGGTTGGTGCTACCATGCTCTGCAACCAGTTATTGCTCTCTGTAGCAACTAGCATGTTCTGCTGTGTCTCTACAGCATGCATAGTGAGCAGTAATGTGTACTGACTTGTCCTCCACAGTCCTGCCACCTGTAGCACAAACTGACCTCAAAAGTTTGCACTGCCCTCTGCTCGTCTCCTGCCTATCAGTAAGCTAATTTAATTTTAATTTATTGAAGAAATATGTAGAGAACTTGTTTCCTGCTGGTTAGTACATTTTCTGATTTAAAAAATAGAATGTCATAAATATTTATGTGGTGTTGTAAAAGCTTTTCTTCCAAGTCACCACCTTCCATTCCTGCTCACTTAAGATATGGAATCTATTTGTGATTACAGATTGCAAACTCCAAAGATCACAGTGTCACAGTGAGGAAAGGACATCTTTACAACAGCTAATGCATCATGAATTTGCTGCACATTGAAATATAAAAGAGGCAGTGTATATAGAATCATAGAAATCAGAGAATCATAGAAAATTTATGGAACAGAAGGAGTCCATTGTGTCTGCACCGGCCGAAAATGAGCCACCCAGCCTAATCCCACTTTCCAGCACTTGGGTCCGTAGACTTGTAGGTTATGGCACTTTAGGTGCATATCCAGGTACTTTTTAAATGTGATGAGAGTTTCTGCCTCAACCACCCTTTCAGGCAGTGAGTTCCAGACCCCACCACCCTCCGGGTGAAAACAAATTTCCTCAGTTCCCCTCCAATCCTCCTACCAATCACTTTAAATCTGTCCCCTGATTATTGACCTCTCTGTTAAGGGAAATAGGTCCTTCCTATCCACTCTATCTAGGCCCTTCATAATGTTATACTCCTCAAGTAAATCACCCCTCAGCCTCCTCTGTTCCAAAGAAAACAACCCCAGCCTATCCTCTTGGCTAAAATTTTCCAGTCCTGGCAACATCCTCGTAAATCTCCTCTGTACCCGCTCTGGTACAATCACATCCTTCTTGTAATGTGGTGACCAGAACTGTACGCAGAACTCAAGCTGTGGCCTAACTAGTGTTTTATACAGTTCTAGCGTAACCTCCCTGCTCTTATATTCTATGCCTCGGCTAATAAAGGAAAGTATCCCGTATGCCTTCTTAACCACCTTATCTACCTGTCCTGCTACCTTCAGGGATCTGTGAGCATGCACTCCAAGGTCCCTCACTTCCTCTACACCACTCAGTATCCTCCCATTTATTATGTATTCCCTTGCCTTGTTTGCCCTCCCCAAATGCATTAACTCACACTTCTCCGGATTGAATTCCATTTGCCACTTTTCTGCCCACCTGACCAGTCCATTGATATCTTCCTGCAGTCTACAGCTTTCCTCCTCACTATCAACCACACAGCCAGTTTTTGTATCGTCTGCAAATTTCTTAATCATGCCCCCTACATTTAAGTCCAAATCATTAATATACACCACAAAAAGCAAGGGACCTATATAAGCTTCGCACTTGGTCAGTAATCTTTCCTAATAATTTTTGGGCTTTATTGGTAAAATATTCAACTTTTATTTTTCAGTTTAGGGTGTTGTTCCACTGATTTTCTTCCCTTATCTTCCCTCCATTACTAAAGATGCTGATTTGCACTTTTCCTCATCTCAACAGCTGCCAGCAGCACTCCAGTACCTAACCTGAACATGTGTGAGCTTAGACAGTGAGTTTTGCCAAACTATTCAACTGTAGGGGCACAGCCAAACCCAATCCACTTCTCACCTTTCCAGCAGGAAGCAATTAGGAGCAGGCTAATTTTTCCTCTTTCCAGCCCAGGAGCACTGAGACCAATTCTAGCACTCCGAATGGTGATCCAGCTAAAATCAACTAACTCTGCACAGACCTGGGAAAGTCTTGGTCTTTCTAGCTCAGGGAGCATATTACGCTCTAAGCCACTGAAGGGGCTCTATGCTAGCCGACATGCCTGCTGTCAGTTACATTAACCCAGCTGGATTCCACTTGGAGTTTCTCTCTACGTTGTGAAGTAGTAGTTAGTGAGCGAGAAGTGGAGGGGTGCTCAATGTATGGTTCCATAGAGTGAACAAAGAGTGGTTTACATGTTTTTTGGTTGCTGCTCTGAAGGAATCCTCCAATCCTGATTATTTTAAAAAAACAGGATCACCAGTCCCACTCTGGAAAATTAATTTACCATCTGACTAGGCTTTCCAAGTGTTTCTTCTGAACTGGGCCATTTTCATCTGTTGTGCTTGCAGCTTTCTCCGCCATGTTGTACACAGACTGCCCATTAAACTTCTCTTTCCAATTTCCCTTAACAGATTCTTTCTCTTAATTCCCTTTTCTCTTCAATTTCTTTTACCCAGTTTCCTGTCCTCAATTTCCCTTATCCACTTGTCTTGCTTTGTTCTGTTCCCACTGCCCAGTCCCTTTACTGTAATACTTTTTATGCATTTTCCTTTATCCCATCCCTTATATTTCATTTATCGTACTCTGTTTATTGATTCTTCCTCTCAGTGATGGAGTGAGTATTTTAATCAGATAAGCAGGTAGAAACTTGGGAACTCAACTGAAAATATAGATGTTTTTCAAAAAGATACAGTTGTGTATTTATCTCATTGCTCTTGACCTCAGGGTTCCTGGCTCTGTGATTGGAATAATGAGTCCCATATAAGGTGAGATTCCAAAGATGCAATTCTCATATAATGAATCAACTGAGAAACAATATATGTGGGAGAGGAAAGTGTCAGTTCACTTACAAAGCATGAGCAAAGTGTAGAATTATAAGCCATCCATTTACATCCATCTACATCAGTGTTGTCCAATATGTTAGCCACTATTCACATGTGGCCAATTGGGATTCCAGCTGTGGCTAATTACATTTTTGATTAGTAAATAAAATATGAGCAATAGACACCGTCGTTGGTCATGTGATCTCAATACTCCTATTTGCCGCCTTCTGCATGTGTTCATTAATCTTTTTGTGTGTTTGTTGGGAAAATTGTAGGACAAAAAGTAATGTATTTGGAGCATTGTGTGTGGTTACTGCTTATTGGTATCTGTTAAAATGATGTGCAACACGGATGAAAATGTCGGGCTTCAGCACAATGCGAACACCAACAACATTTTATGGAGAGGGCAACTGTTAGCATAGTTAGCTCGACCAATTGGAATAATCGCTCCAGGCCAACAGAAGAAACCAAGCCCAGCCAATAATGTGCAGCTCAAACAGGGCCTATCTTGACAAAGAGTAAGCAGCATCCAACCGCAATCTGGATGTGGAGCAGGGATGGGTGTGGCTCGTCTAGTACTGTGAGTCAACATTCTCAGCAATCACTATTAGGAAGTTAAAGTACCACTCGCAACTTCTGGACAAAAACCTAGAAGCTGCACGAAGATGTGTTTTGTCAGATAAATTCATGGCAGAATTCCAAACTTTGGTGAAAGAGTAAGACTGAAAAGTTTTGCACTGAATGGTGGTAGATATTTATTAATTAAAAATACACGTGAAGTGCATTTATCTGTATTGTGTGCATGGTTTTGTGGTGTCAGCCGTGGCTCAGTTGGTAGCACTCTCGCCTCTGAGTCAGAAGATTGTGAACACAAGTCCCATTCCAGACATTTGAGCACAAAAATTTAGGCTGACACTCCAGTACAGTACTGAGGGAATGCTGCACTGTCAGAGGTGCCGTCTTTCGGGTAAGGTGTTAATCCAAGGCCCCGTCTGTCCTCTCAGGTGGACATAAAAGATCCCATGGCATTATTCGAAGAAGAGCAGGGGAGTTCTCCCCGGTGTCCTGACTAATATTCATCCTTCAACCAACATCACTAAAACAGATTATCTGATCATTATCACATTGCTGTTTGTGGGACCTTGCTGTTTGCAAATTGGCTGCCATATTTCCCACATTACAACAGTGACGACACTTCAAAAGTACTTCGTTGACTGTAAAGCGCTTTGGGACATCCTGAGGTCATGAAAGTCTTTCTTTTCTACTAAAGTTAGTACATGTGGCTAAAACGGTAGCCACACCTGCCGCCAGTCAGAGATTTCTGTTGGAAGTCACTGATCTACATGTTCCCACAGAATGACAGAATTATTGGGTGACAGTAAATATCAGTAGTGTTTATAACCCATCCAGTACCTGTTTCATTGACTAAAAATGGGAGAGAAGGAGGAAAGTATAACTGTTTATAACACATGCATATATACTCACACTAAGAATAGGTGATTGGTAGAACAGTACCACTGTTTAGAAGGACAACAAAACAACAACATATAAACACAATTTGAATCAAGAAATCTTTAAAATTCAATTGAACAAATATTCCTTGACTTTTTCAAAAGGATCATCTGATGTTCTCATCCCTTTCTTTCAATGCGATCTTATGCGTGTGTACTGTGTACAGTTATGGCTACACATTGCCTTTTATTGAACAAGCACAGGGTTCTGCTAATCTAGCCAGACAGACTGGAACAACCCAAGTACTGCTCGTCCTTCCTAATCAGCTGAAGGGAGAGTTCTAACAGGAATACACACCATCCCTGTAAAGATTTATATCACTTACAAATATAAGCAAGGTTTACCAGATACTGGAGCGTTCCAACTTCTGAAAATATTTTACTGTCAGATTCTTGTCCAGGAGACCCTAATGCAGAATTTGAAATGATTACTCAGAGGTGTGCAGAATAAATATACTAATACTCAGTAACCATGAAGACAGGCATCTCTATTCTAATGTTTAACAAGATTGCACATAACTGGATACCTGGGATAAGCTTGTAATATAAATGAATGATTGTTGTAGAATAATAAAACTGAGAGTGAAGCTTGAGCACTTTATAGCACATTATCTGAGCTCTAAAACTGCACCGCTGTCTTGAACTCCTTCTCAAGTAGTTATTATTTTACGCTGCGTGCAAAGCATGATGGATTTGGGTACAAAATTAAAAATGTAAATGAATTACTGATCTCATGGTTCCATAACATGGTCCACTAGCCTGTCTGGTCTGATTTATGATGTCACTGAAAGGGTAAAGAAAAAAAGAAAGACTTGCATTTATATAGCGCCTTTCACGACCTCAGGACGTTTCAAAGCGCTTTATAACCAATGAAGTGGTATTACAGTCATTTGTGATTTACATAGGTTCATGATACAGTATTGCATAGCTGGTAATGGAGGACAGGAGCTGCCACTCAAAGTGATTGATAACAGTATGAACCACTTAATTGCATAAGAACCAGAAATCCAAAGGAATCTGTCCATGGAGGCAAAGGTAGAAAACTACATTTACCACACTCCATATGTGATAGTGCACTTATATTATTTCAAGACATTGCACCCACCTCATTAACTGTTGGTTAACTGGAGTAGATGCCTTGCAGCAGTTGATGTTCGTGTTTCCTGTTTTATTAATGCATATTGTGTAACAGTGTATGCTGTGTTATAATTCATATTGTGCAATTGTGGATGGTGTGTTACTGTGCATATTGTGTTATAGTAGATGGTATGTATTACAACTAATGGTATGTTATAATGCATATTGTGTTATAATAGATGGTATGCATGACAATCGATGGTGTGTTATAATGCATTTTGTGCTATAATGGATGGTGTACATTACAATTAATGGTGTGTTATAATGTATATCATGTTATAATAGATGGTATGTATGACAATTAATGGTGTGTTATAATGCATATTGTGCTATAATGGATGGTGTGTATTACAATTAATGGTGTGTTATAATGTATATAGCGTTACAGCATAATAAACTGTGGTAGATGTTCATTTAAGAGTGTCTTTCAGACTAGTTCATCTTATGGATATTAATAAAACTGAATGGATTCATCTGACGCTTGAATCTCTGTCAGTCTAATTGTTCAGGTAACATGTTGTCATCACTGAAGTCGATGTCTCTTTGGAAAAGGCAGTGCGAAATCAGATTTGTAATTAAATTTGCACAGAAAGTACAGGTTATATAATGTTATATGTATATGCTAAACCATTGTAAGAGCCCCTATAATGTTATATGTATATGCCAATTTATTGTCAGAGCTATTACAATATGTATATGTTTATTTATTGTAAAAACTGTTAAAGCAAAAAAATATTTTTTGCCAAAATTTACCTCATTGACCAAGCTTTTGGTCACCTGTCCTAATATTTCGTTACGTAGCTCAGTGTCATACTTTTGTTTGATGATGTTCCTGTGAAGCACCTTGAGATGCTAAAGGCACTATATAAATGCAAGTTGTTGTTATTGTATCAAAAGCCTGGCTGAAGTCTAGATGAGCAACAACTTACATTTAATTTTCACATAGAAAAATCTCCCAAAAATGAACACCGAGACAAAGAAGCAGATATTAGGAGGGGTCACCAAAAGCTTGGTGAAAGAGGTGGGTTTTAAGGATGATCTCAAAGGAGGAGAGGTCAGCGGAGAAAGAAAGTGAGGTCGAGGGAGGGAATTCCAGTGCATTGGGTCAAGGTAGCTGAAGGGACAGCTACCAATGGTGGGGTGAAGAGAGGGAGGAAAGCACAAGAGGCTGGAGTCCGAAGGATGGAGAGTTTGGTGAGTATGGTTGTAGGGTTGGAGGACATTACAGACAAAGGGAGGGAGGAGGCCATGGATGAATTGAAAAATGAGGATGCAAATTTTAAATTTGAGGTGTGGGGGATTAGGAGCCAAGGTAAGTCAGCGAGCACAGGGGTGATGGGCAAGTAGGACTTGGTGCAGGATAGGATATAAACAGCACAATTTTGGATGAGCTGAAGTTTATGGAGGGTGAAGGAAGGGAGGCCGACTAGGAGGAGGGAAGTGCGCGGCAGTGTCCCCCAGGGGTCGGTGTTGGGACCACTGCATTTTTTGATATATATTAATGACGTGAACTTGGGTATACAGGGCATAATTTCAAAGTTAGCAGACGACACAAAACTCCTAAATGTCGTAATCAGTGAGGAGGACAGTAACAGACTTAAGGAGGACATAGATTGACTGGTGAAATGGGCAGACACATGGTAGATGAAATTTAACACAGATAAATGTGAAGTGATTCATGTTGGTAGGAAGAATGAGGAGAGGCAATATAAACAAAATGGTACAATTTTAAAGGGGGTGCAGGAACAGAGAGACAAGTTGAAAGTGGCAGGATAAGTTGAGGAGGCTGTAAAAAGGGCATATGGGATCCTTGGTTTTATAAATAAAGGCATAGAGTACAAAAGCAAGGAAGTTATGCTAAACCTTCATGAAACACTGGTTAGGCCCCAGCTGGAGTATTGTGGCCAATTCTGGGCACCACACTTTAGGAAGGATGTCAACGCCTTAGAGAGGGTGCAGAGGAGATTTACTAGAATAATACCACGGATGTGGGACGGCAGTTACATGGAGAGACTGGAGAAACTGGGGTTATTCTCCTTAAAGCAGAGAAGGTTAAGGGCAGATTTGATAAAGGTGTTCAAAATTATGACGGGTTTTGATAGAGTAAATAAAAAGAACTTGTTTCCAGTAGCAAAAGGGTCGGTAACCATAGGAAACAGATTTATGGCAATTGGCAAAAGAACCAGAGGGAACATGAGGAAACATTTTTTTATGCAGTGAATTTTATGATCTGGAATACACTGCCTGAAAGGGTGGTGGAAACAGATTCAATAATAACTTTCAAAAGATAATTGGATAAATACTTGAAGGGGAAAAATTTGCAGGACTATGGGGAAAGAGCAGAGGAGTGGGACTAATGGGATCGCTCTTTCAAAGAAGCGGAACAGATACAACGGGCTGAATGGCCTCCTTCTGTGCTGTACCATTCTGTGATTCTAAATAGATGTGTTTGTAGGTGACGAAAACATGGATAAGGGCTTCAGCAGCAGATGAATTGAGGTAGGGATGGAGGAAGGTTATATAACGGGGGTGGAAGTAGGTTTATGTTTGGAAGTATGGGATTGGTAGTTCAGTTTGGAGGTTGAATAGGATGCTGAGGTCACGAAACAGCCTGGTTCAGCCTAAGACAGTGGCCGGGGAGAAAGATGGTGTCGGTGGCGAGCGTTTGGGGTTTGTGGCAGGGGCCAAAGACAATGGCTTTGGTCTTCCCAATGTTTAGTTAGAGGGAATTGTGCCTCATCCAATGCTGGCAGTTGAGAAAGCAGTCTGAACAAGCACAGAGGGCAGTAGAGCGGTCAAGAGAGGTGGTGGAGAGAGCTGGGTGTTAGCAGCTCACATGTAGAAATTGACCCCATGGGCCCGATGTTAGCAGGGCTGCGGGTTTCTGGCGGGGGGGGGCTATCGGGCGCGTGGGTAATGCGCCCGGTGAAATTAGTCAGTTTCCCGCGCGATTGTAGGATCCAATCCACTAATTAGATCCACTTACCTTCTCCTCCGGGTTCCCCACTGCTGATCTGCGCGTCGGGCGGGCTGCGCATGCGCAGTAAGATCTGTCAGCTGGAGGCGCTCTATTTAAAGGGGCAGTCCTCCACTGACAGATGCTGCAACAAATAGGAAAAATTACAGCATGGAGCAGCTCAGGGGGAAGGCTGCTCCCAGTTTAATGATGCCTCACTCCAGGTACCAATACATGGGGTGAGGAGGAGGGGGAGGACAGAGATCTTCCCCCCGGCGGGCGGGAGGAAGCGGCCTGCCTCTGCCACCAGGAAGGCCTGGCTCGAGGTGGCAGAGGAGGTCACCAGCGCAACCAATATATCGCCCACCTGCATACAGTGCAGGAGGCGCTCCAACGACCTCAGTAGGTCAGCCAAAGTGAGTACACGTAGTCTTTCCCCTACACTCCGTCTGCCACATCACTGCCCTCACCCCACATCTCCCTCTGCACTGCCAACACAACTCTGTCACATCACCCCTCATACCCACTCAAACCTCATCCTCATCTTACCTGCACTTACTCACCTCGCCAGTACTCATCCCGCCACTACCACTCAACCCAATCCTCATACAATCTCATGGCTCTCTCTCATACTCACCCTCTCGTGCATCTCTTTCACGGCCAGCCTCACTCAACCTGCCACTACCTGTGCTGCAGCCACAGGGCATGCATCACATATGTGCAGTAGGCAGCGTAAGGCAAACGTGTCGTGAGCATGAAGTGGATGCACAAGGGTGTCTGAGGGTTTGTCATGGGTGTTACGTATATTGAATTTCTGACCAACTCACATTACATATTATATTGGCACCACTACTGCCATGTCTTCGTGAATCCTCTCTGGTTTGTGCAATAAAGCCCTCTCCTGAGGATCACTATGAGGACCCACAACTGATGCCACCCATTGTGTCACTGCAGAGTGGGTGTAGGTGTATTTGCAGGGCTCTTTTGCGCAGACGACTGAGAGACATCGGCGATATCCACGGTTGCACCCTGGAAGGATGCGGAGGAGAAGTTGTTGAGGGCAGTGGTGACTTTGACAGCGATAGGTAAGAAGATGGTGCTCGGGCCAGCCAAGAGCAGCTCGGCATGAAAGAGGCTGCAGATGTCCACGACTACATGTCGAGTGACTCTGAGCCTCCGTGTGCATTGCTGCTCAGAGAGGTCCAGGAAGTTGCGCCTCGATCTGTGGACCCTGTGGCGAGGGTAGTGCCCTCTGCGACGCATCTCTCTCTGCGGTAGCCCTCCCTCCTGCTGTACAGGTGGATGTGTCACAGCACTCTGTTGTGGGGCTCCACGTGTCAGAGGTGGACGGCGATGCTGGTGAGGCTGGTGATGCTGTTCGCCCTGCGAGGAGGTCATGACTGTAGCTACGACGGCCCCCATCCGCAAGATGTACATCTGAGGGGGTCCGCAAGGTAGGTACATGTCTCCGGACCCCGGGGTAAGTGTGCAGGTTGGTGACTTTGACTGTCAGGAGGAGGGTGGCGGGGGCCAAACTTTGTCCCAAGTGACAGAGTGGCCTCCTGCAATGGGTGAGGGTCTCACCGCCCCCCCCGCACCTGTCAAATGGACCTTTACAGCTGCCACAGGCTGACAGCTGCAACACGTCCATTTGACCTGGGAGTGTATCCCCAATGTGGGAAACAGTCCCAGTTTGCTCTAAAATCCCACCCCTCCTCACATAATCCCTTAATCAGGTCAGTTAATGACCTGAAATACCTAAATAAATACCTTCAAGTGGAACCCCGCTGGCTTTAATTGCCTGCGGGATTCCCACCAGCGGGGGCTGCGCGCGCACGCCGGCGCGTCAGCGGGGAACCCGGAAGTGCGCGGGTTCAGGGCGGGCTCCGGTACCGCGCCGGGATTCTCCGATAGCGGGTGCTAAAATAGAGCCCCATGTCTTTGGATGTGTCACCAATAAATCGCATGTAGATGAGGAAGACATGGAGGCCAAGGATGGATCCTTGGGAGAGCTCCCAAGGTAACTGTGTGGGGGTGGGAAGAGA
Source organism: Heptranchias perlo (assembly GCF_035084215.1). NCBI lineage: Eukaryota > Metazoa > Chordata > Chondrichthyes > Hexanchiformes > Hexanchidae > Heptranchias > Heptranchias perlo. Next base: position 11,837,774 of record NC_090343.1, read on the forward strand.
AGTCATTGCTAGAGGTGCACAGGCCACAGTTGGAGTAAGGGTGTACCCAAGCAGGGGCAGTCCCACTAAACTGGACAATAGTGGAGAAGCATTGGAGGAGGATGGTGTAGTTAATTGTGTCAAAGGCTGCAGAGGTCGAGGAGGACAAGAAGTGATAATGCACCATGGTCACCATGACAGAAAATGTCATTTATTTCAGTGCTGTGGAATGGGCAGAAACCCAAATGGAGAGATTTTTAAAAGCTATTGTGAGAGAGATGGGAGGTGGCAACACATTGAAGGACTTCGCAGAGGAAAGAAGATGAGCTGGGCAATAGTTTGCAAGAACAGAGGAGTGCAAACTACTGCTCCATCAATGCTCACAGAAATCTCTTTCTTCACAAACTCCAATATCTCTTCAAAGAATTCTAATGGGTGTGTCAGGCACGACCTTCCACATAAAAAAGGTGGATCTGTAAATGTAATTAAAAAAGGTAAAGGTGACTCTGGAATGGTAAATAAAAGAGGAAAGCGGGATCTGGAATTGTAATTAATAAAGGAAATGTAGCTCTGGAATGGTAATAAAAAGGCTAGGTGACTCTGGAATGGTAATGCAGCACGGATTTGTTAAAGACAAATCGTGTTTAACTAATTTGATTGAGTTTTTTGATGAGGTAACAGAGAGCTTTGATGAGGGCAATGCGGTTGATGTGTATATGGACTTTCAAAAGGCGTTTGATAAAGTGCCACATAATAGGCTTGTCAGCAAAATTGAAGCCCATGGAATAAAAGGGATGGATATGAAATTGGCTAAGTGATAGGAAACAGAGAGTAGTGGTGAACGATTGTTTCTTGGACTGGAGGGAGGTGTACAGTGGTTTTCCCCAGGGGTCGGTACTAGGACTACTGCTTTTTCTGATATATATACTATAAACTTGGACTTGGGTGTGCAGGGCACAATTTCAAAATTTGCAGAATACACAAAACTTGGAATTGTAGTAAACAGTGAGGAGGATAGTAATAGACTTCAAGAGGACATAGACAGGATAGTGGAATGGGCGGAAACATAGCAGATGAAATTTAACGCAGAGAAGTGCGAAGTGATATATTTGGAAGGAAGAATGAGGAGAGGTAATATAAACTAAATGGTACAATTCTAAAGGGGGTACAGGAACAGAGAGACCTGGGGGTATATGCGCACAAATTATTGAAGTTGGCAGGACAGGTTGAAAAAGCGGCTAAAAGAACATATGGGATCCTGGGCTTTATAAATAGAGGCATAGAGTACAAAGCAAGGAATTTATGTTGAACCAGAGGACACAGATTTAAGGTGACTAGCAAAAGAACCAAAGGCGACGTGAGGTAACACTTTTTTACGCAGCGGGTAGTTATGATCTGGAATGCGCTGCCTGAAAGGATGGTGGAAGCAGATTCAAAAGTGGCTTTCAAAAAGGAATTGGCTCAATACTTGAAGGGAAAAAATTTGCAGGGCTATGGGGAAAGAGCAGGGGAATGGGACTAACTGGATTGCCAGTGCCAGCAAGGAAACTCTGGCAGTGCCCCCACTGCGGCACCCTAAGACCAGACGAAAGACTTAAAGGTGCAGATGTGCCCTGATGCACAGAACAAGGCTGTCCCACTGAAAGCCTCGGCCGAGACCAAGACCTTCGCCAGGTAGGACTCCGATACTTGGACTTGGGTGTGCAGGGCACAATTTCAAAATTTGCAGAATACACAAAACACATAAGATCCGGAAAGAGAGGAGGCCACTACAAGGTCCTCTCCCACCATCTGGGTATTTACTGGCACTCCCCGGGCCTAATGCCACCACATGGCAGCCCTGGGGTGGGTTGGTAAGTGTTCTGGAGAGCAGGGAAATCTCCCGGGGCCCCAGGCTGCCACCCCCACCCCCCCACCCGGCTACCATTTACATGTGGTAGGTGAGAGAAGGGCAGGTATAGCCAATGCCTGCAGAAGCAGGGTTAGGGGAATCCTGGTCAGGCAGTGAGGTGGTGCAAGGCCTCATCACTAAAATTTTCCGACATTCTCCATCCAATTTTGAGTAGGATCGTGGTGGAGAATTTCCTCAGAGTCTTTTACACAGTAAACCAGCCCTTAAATCTGTAACTTTCAACTCTTTCTGTTCTGATCATCCAACTGATCCAATCATGATATTGGCAAGTATGAAAGCTGCTTTAATTGTTTTTGATAAATGCTCTGCCAATGTTTTTCCACTTGTTTGCGAAACCACAACGCAAATGATTAGTTCAGGGTGCCCCACTTCCAAAGCAGATCGAGACATTGTAAAGGGTTCAGGGAAAATGGCTACGATGAGTGTTGAACTTAAGACGATGAAGAAAGACTCACGTTATTGAACCATTATTCATTAGAGCAAAAAATTATAGCATGGATATAATCCTGATTTTTGAAATGGTGAGAGGAGTAGATAATGTAGATACAACTTATTTAACTAGTACTATAAGTGCAGAACTGGAAATATAAAATTAACCAGCCTCAAGGCAATTGTGAGATCATAAGGATTTTATTTTCTCTCTGACAAAGAGTTACGGATCTATCTGCGAAATAGATACCTGGACAATTAATGCAACTAATGGTGTGTGAATTAGTACGTTTAAATAAAGAACTGGATGAATATCTAGTTCGGAATGGTTTGGGAGTTGTAAGGATAAGTGAAGATAGAGATGATCGAATGCTGTATAAGATCATGGAGATGTCACATCGACAGCTATTGGGCTGGAATGTATAATATAGGGTATTAAGGTTAGGGAGGGCAGGCAGTGGGAACATTACAGAATTTTTTTTTAGGAGATTAAATGGTAAGGCAAAGCTTATTATAATTCAAATTGTAGAAGGAGCAGATTTTTTTTTATTCATTCATGGGATGTGGGCGTCGCTGGCAAGGCCGGCATTTATTGCCCATCCCTAATTGCCCTTGAGAAGGTGGTGGTGAGCCACCTTCTTGAACTGAGTGGCTTGCTAGGCCATTTCAGAGGGCAATTAAGAATTAACCACATTGCTGTAGGTCTGGAGTCACATATAGGCCAGACTGGGTAAGGATGGCAGGTTTCCTTCCCTAAAGGACATTAGTGAACCAGATGGGTTTTTATGATAATCCAGTAGTTTCATGGCCACTGTTACTAATACTAGTTTGTTTTTATTCCAGATTTTATTTGATTAATTGAATTTAAATTCCCCAGCTGCTATGGCAGGATTTGAACTCATGACTCTTGAATATTAGTCCAGTAACATAACCACTATGCTACTGTACCCGGTAGCACCCTTTTCTTAGCCGTGTTGGTAGGATATCACTTATGTGATAATTTCTTGGAAAAAATAAAACAATGCTACTACTGGTGCAAAATGGGCCTTGCTATATCATCCATTGAAGTGAACACACACTCCATGGTTGACTGCAGAGTATTAATGCCATGCACCAGAACCCCCCACAAGTTGGTAGCGGACTCCTCTATCATATCTAACATGTGCAGTAGCTCCCTGGCAGGCAGAGCAATAATTGAGCAATTGCTGGTGCAACTGAAGCATTTTTCTTTTGAAGGATATGCCCCTAAAGTCTGCATTCTTGTCCTCCAGTAGAACCAGGACCGAAGTTTGCCCTCTTGGGCCATCAAATGAGATAGATTTCTTTCAGATATTAATATTTTGGGATACAGTATCTGAGTAATTTGAGACATGACATGTGGTAAGTGCTTGGGAGGAACTGGTGTCTTTGGACCTATAGTTCCCAAAGTTCTCCACCACTGGGGGTTTTCCACTAATTGATAGAGATTGATTGCTATGATTAGTGAACAACTCCATTATCGTTGTATCGTGCGACTAACAGGAGGGTAGAAGGCGAACTAGTTGGGCCTTAGTCTTTTTTAGTCAAGCGATTCCTAAGTTGCACTGTTGTGTAAGCTGCTGTTAAAACAGAAACAAGAGTTAGCAACTCAAACTTAATACCATCAAAAGCACACACTGCTCAGGTTTGTGCTAGTGAAGGGGTTAAGCAGAGTAACCTGCAAAAACACAGGAGTGCCATTTAGTCAGGAAAAGAGAATAGAAGGTCGCCTTCTATCATGAGAGCAAAAAAGATTGGCTTTTACAATGAATTTATAAACATATTTTCTCTTATTTTCAAATTGCTTTTTAGTGCATACTTTAAACTGAGTAGCCTATGATAAAGGTTGATCAATTGGCGAGGACAACAATGTCCAAGGGCACCGTATATCCCTGGGGTGTCTCCAGCTCAAATAACTCCTAAAATGAACCAGTGTTCTTTTAACAGGAATTTAGAGTCCTAGAAATGAATGAGAAGCTCCCTAAATGACTCGGTGGGTAAATGCCCCACTTGGGGTGGTAGCAAGCCACTCAGATCATGACGGTCCTCGGTTGAATCCTTCACCTGTGCTGAGTTAACTTAAAGTGGGGCATTCGTGGAGTGCTGTAAAGAGACTTGATCTAGGTAGGAGAAAAATGAACTAGGGTTCCCATTCTTGATTGTTGTCCAGTGACCTGTGTTGGATGTTGGGTGAAGTCAGTAACTTTGCTTGGTTGTGATGCTGCACTTCGTTGAATAGCCTACCAATATTCGCTGTTATGGCTTACACTTGAAGCATAACAGCCAAGTCTAGTCCTACCTTCATCCAAAGTCCATACACAAGCACTTCCAGCAAGGATCAAGAGTGGGACCTCTGACTTCATCTCTTCTCCCTAACTCAGGAACACTGAAGCAACTGTACCACTACCCTGGCTGAGATCAGTTAATTCAGCACAGACTAAGGCTCGAACCTGGGACCGTCCTAGTCTGCATGCTTATCTGTCAGCCTGGCTCAGTTAGTCGTACTCTTGCCTCTGAGTCAAAAGGTTGTAGGTCTCTAATGACCTTTGGATGAAAGGCTTTTCAGGTGATTCAGGTGGATGTTAAAGATCCCATGGAACTATTCGAAAAAGTGCAGGAATTTGTCCCAGTGTCCTGGATAATCTTCCTCCCTCAACCAACAGCACCAATAAAAACACTGAGCTGTCATTCATCTTATTGCTGTTTGTGGGACTTTACTATGTGCAAAATGGTTGTCATGTTAGCCATAACAACAGTCACTACACTTCAAAGTGACTCATTATGGATGAAGTGCTTTGAGAGATTTCTGAGAGACCCAATTGAATGCAAACCCTTTCTATGTTTTGGAATGACTCAGTTATTCACTGGAAAAGGTTCTGAGCTATCAAGAGAGCTTTCTATTTCCCTTTTATAAATATTTTATATTAAAATCAAACAGTCACTGAATACACCATTGCACATTCCTTTGTGTATAAAGACAATTTACGAAATGACAATATACGTTTAAGTGAGGTAGTCGGCACAGGGAAAAGTGTGATGAGAATACTAAAGTGTTTTCTCCAGGGGTTGGGCAGCTCCAGATCACTTGGTCCAAAATTGTGACCTCCATTAACATGAATGGAGCTGCTTCAAGATGCAGGCAGCTGCCCCCCCACCCCCCCATCGGTGAAGTCACCAGAGCAGGTCTGGGCAGCAATTTTTTTTAAAAGGTAACGTTTTATTTTTTATTCTATATTTGAACAGAAAACATATGCCATAGCCATTCCTTTTTCTTTAAGTCTTGGAATCATACGGGCTGAATTTCTGTGGAGATTCTCCCGATCGCCCGCCGTAAATCCTGGGAAAAATGGAGTAAATGCCGTTTACATCGTTTTTCCAAGTGTTCCGCGCCAAAGCCACAGCGGTCGAATGAGAGAACTCCTGCGGAAATTCACCCCCATTTACTTTTACAGCTTAGAAGGAGGCCATTCGACCCATCATTGCTGTGACGGCTCTCTGAAAGAGCTCTCCATTTAGTCCCATTCCCCTGCCCTTTCCCCATACCCGTTTACATTTTTTCTTTTGCAACTATTTATCCACTTCCCTTTTAAAAGCTATTATGGATTCTGCTTCCAGAATCTGTTGTTTCTGGTAGGATATTCTATGTCCTAACAACCACTTTGTGTGAAAACAAAATTCTCCAAGCCTCTCCTTTTGATTTGTTGATGGTAAACTTAAATTTTATACCCTTTAGTTACAGTCAGTAACCAGTGATAATTTTTTTCTCTATTTATCTTATCAAAACCCCTCTATCAGATCTCATATTAACCTTCTTGTTCTAACGAAAAGAGCCCCCCTTTCTCCTCATAACTATAGCCGCTCATCTCTAGTAACCTAGTGAATTTCTTCTGTAGCCTCGCCAGGACCTTGACATTCTTCCTGAAGTAAGATACCCGAAAGTGGACACAATATTCCAACTGCAATGAATTGTATAGGTTTAACTTTACTTCTTTGCTTTTGTACTCTGTGTTCCTAATTCTAAAACTTGGGATCGCATATATATTGTTTTTTTAACAGCTTTATCAACTTGTCATTCCATTTTTAAAGATTTGAACCCCTAAGTATCTCTGCTCCACTACTCCTTTTAAAATGTTACCATTTAGTACAAGGCCTGCTCATTATTCTTCCTCCAAAATGTACCACCTCACATTTTGCCACATTAAATTTCATCTGACATCAATCTGCCCACTCTGCAGACTAAGTCCTCCAGAATTCACATACAGTCCTCTCCACAGTAAACCACACTTCCTATTTTTTTGTGTTATCTGCAAGTCATTTATATTTTAGATCCCTGCTGTCTGAAAAAAAACAATAACCTCAACTCTCTATTTTCTCTCCTTTAGCCAATTTCCTATCCACGCTGCTGAATTCCCTTTAACATTGTGTGCCTTCATTTTATCAACATGCCTCCCATGTGGCACCTTATCAAATGCCTTTTGCAAATCCATATACAAAACATCCACTGCATTTCCTTTACCAATACACTCTGTTATTTCCTCAAAGAAGACTATTAAGTTTGTCAGTTGCAACTTGGCTTTTACAAATCCATGCTGGCTGTCCTTAGTTAACCCATATGTTTCTCGGTGAGTTTTCATTTTATCCGATATTATGGGCTCTAGAAGCTTGCCCACTATCGACGTTAGGCTGACTGGTCTGTAGTTACCTGGTTCATCCCTTTCTCCTCAGCCCTTTGACACAACATTCATATCCAAGGATTACACAGAATTATATAGAGCCTACAGCACAGAAACAGGCCAATCGGACCAACTGGTCTATGCCAGCATTTATGCTCTACATGAGTCTACTCCCATCCCTCATAATCTAACCTTATTAGCATATCCTTCTATTCCTTTCTCCCTCATATGTTTATCTAGCTTCCCCTTAAATGTATCTATGCTATTTGCCTCAACTGCTCCTTGTGATAGTGCGTTCCACATTCTTACCACTCTTTGGGTAAAGAAGTTTCTCCTGAATTCCCTATTGGATATATTGGTGACTATCTTATATTTATGGTTCCTAGTTTTGGTCTCCCCCACAAGTGGAAACATCTTCTCTACATCTACCCTATAAAACTCTGAGTCTTTGCTGAACTTTTAAGTTAGTAAATTATTAAACACAGTTGTAGACTGAGTGGTACAGTAGGCAGGCACACTACTTTCCCTTTAAGACCTGTGCTCAAATCCAACCCAGACTGATGGAATAAAAACATCCTGTCTCTGCTGGTTGTAATGGTCCTATGTGAAATACAGTTTGAGCAGTATAAACGCAGCTCCTGGTTCTTGTAGCCCGCAACACAACTCTGCATATCATTCAGCACAAACTGGCACCAAATTGGTACTATTACTCTAAAAAGCATCGGGGGTGGTGGAAAATAGATAAATTCACGTCAATGCAGTAGGACTGATCTTCTGAACTTGCGGGCCTCTGTGGCAGAGAAGAGGGTGCTTCAAAATCTAGCTAGTTCTATTATGCCTGAGTGCTTGAAAATGACATTGAGAAAGAATAAGGGGCTTACATTGATAAAATACTGTAGCATATCCTCAGATTATCATCGCAAGGTGCTTCACAACCAGTGAATTTGTTTTTAAAGTGCAATTACTGTTGTTATGTAGGTAAACACAGCAGTAGGTTTGTGGGAGGTAATTTCGACTTTGGGCGACAGTGACTTTAATTTACAATGAAGTCACTGGAAATAAAAACCGGGAGAGATATATAACGGGCGGCTGATCTGATATCGCCTGTTTTACACCATCAGCCAATGTCAAAATTACCCCTGCGAGCTTCAAGATCCCATAACCAGTAAATGAGTTGAATTACCAGTTAATCTGCTTATGGTGATGTTTGTTGAGGGAGGGATGTTAGCCAAGGCACCAGGATAACTCCCTACTCTTCATTACATCAAGCCTTACCTGAGATTACCTGAGCCATTGGAAGAGACAGATATGGCCTCAGTTTACCTTATCCAACAGACAGCACTGCAGACAATGCAGTACTCCCGACTTGAAGCCACACTGTTCTAACTCAGACAGAAGATTGCTACCGACTGAGCCTGACACCAGGAAATATTTCCTTCTCCAAGACTGAACTTCATTACTTTGATGAGTACAAAAATTCAACACCCTGCCCTCAAAAAAAGAAAGTTATATCATCAAACATTCCTAATATTGGTACAGTGATGAATAAGTACAATATAGACACAGACACAGATTATCTGATCCATCACCATTGTCTGCAAGACCATTATCTAAAAGAACCTGAATTTGGGAGTGAGATGACGTGCTGATCATAAGTAATGATAAATACAGCAATTCAGCCAGAAGATCTATACTTGAAATGTTCATCCCTGCTTTGTCTTTTGAGATGCAGATGGATCTGGCATGTATTTGCAGTGTTTTCTGCTTTTATTTCAAATTTCCAGCAGTTATAGCTTTTTTTTTAAACCTGGTGACGATCCAACCATAGGATGGCAATGACCATTGCTGGCAAAGGTGGACGAATGTTTAATGTGTTTGTGTTACATTCCACTATGTTAACGAAGGCATAAACACATTTAAACAGTCACTTCTAACTTTATATTTGTTCGGGAGTGGGGAGGTTGTAAAGCACAGGTCTGTTCTTGCATGATCAGCAATGAGACTGTCAGTCAATGCAGCCCGAATACTAGCAGTTCCCAGTATGGGATGCCATGCAGTGAGAAAGGGAAGCAGGATAGGTAAGTGCTTTGGAACCCATCAGTGCTTTAGAACTTTCCTTAGAGCTGTTTAGGGGGAATTTTTAAAAATCAAGAACGCTTTATGGTTCCTTTATTTATTTTTGTTTTTGAAGTGTCGACAGATTGCTGATCAAAACATAAGAAGCACTGTCAAAACTACAGCCCATTGACTGAGCAACCACTGGAGTACAGACATTAAAGGGAATTTCAGCTACCCTTTCCTGCCTAGCCTCTGGGCCTTGTTTTTTTTGATTTCCTGCGGTTTCTTTTCCATGAGCAGTTGTCACTACGTTTCTTTACTGCAAGACTGCGGTACGACATCGTCAGATTCTCAGCTTCCCTTGGTTTGTTTGATAAATTGGGATCAGGGGTCGCTCAGTAGGAGATTTGAGAGATTGGAAGCTCATGACACAAACTTTATTAGTTTTTTACTACACATTCCATTTTTGGAGACGCACCACTTGTCCCACCGGAGAGCTACTATTGTCAGGTTACTGAGGTTTAGTAATATAACTTTTGACAGGGCTATTTTTCACCAAAATATGCATTAATTAGCCCAGCGCAAGTGAAGGCATCATGATATAATTTCCCTCCTGTCTCAGTTACAGCTACCATCCCGATGTGGAGACGGGAGAAAATGAGACTTCCTACTTTCAGTCCCAGTGTGTGCAGACAACCTTCCTGTAGGGGGTTCTGCTCTCTTTTGTTCAGAGTGCTTGTCAGTTTAATTAAGTATAAATGCAATCTTTCATTTTGTTTGCCTGCCTCATGATTATGGAAAAAAAAAGTTTCTCTCGCCATAACGTACATTTTTAATCAAGGATGTGCTGTGCAGTGATTCAATGTAAGGGCCCTTCTGAGTTTTAATCCCATTCTGAGAAATTGTGCTTTTTCTCAATGAATTATTTATTGTTCTGCTTCTCCTATTTTTAATGGAGCGCTTTTAGCCACAAGTAATTTTGAATATGTCAGTTTATAAGTGGATCACTGTTTGGCAGTCCATTTAATGCATGCAGAAACTAAATGACTGGGGAAAAGAGCTTGGATTGATTAGAAAGTTAGAACCTAGAGCTTGATCACGCATGCATGCCAACTCCGACACACTGGGTGTTAAAGTAATAGCAAGACCATCAGTCTAACACAAAATGCATTAAAAGTGAAATCTATTACTTTTTCGCAGATGGGGACAAGCTAAAATGTGAGCAATGTCTTTTCTTTGTAGTCTCACACAGAAGTAATGTATCATCACCAACTACATTTTACATTTTTTATTTAAGCTATTGACTTACAGTGTTAATGTTCCTTTTCTCCCCCCTCGCCCCCCGCTTCATTATACACGGACATCTTACATCATAGTCTGACTCTTGGCTAATTGACTCCAAGAATACAGTGGAACAGACATATACAAAAAGTTCTAAAGAAGGTCAGACAAGTTTTTCTAGGGTCACTGGGGAAGGAGTGATGGGATGAGGTGCTCAAATAGTAGCATTTTTACAAAATATGCATCCCCTGTACTTCACACTTGTATTTTTTGTTCTGTCCTCATACTTAAGAAAGTGTGGGATTGAATCTAATGAAAATGAAGGATTCCTCCGTATAGGTTCGAAACTGATGCAGAGGAGAGTTGAAAGTCTTCTCCTTGTGGGTGTTTGCTGAGTGCACTGGATGAGGATCAAAGACTCAATCTGATGACTGTTATAGGGCGGGATATTGATCACCAGGAAGTAGGCAGTAGTAGACCTGAATCCAAGGAGCAAAACTGTCCCATTCATAGGACTCAGTTCAGTAGTAGGAGCTCTGAAAGGGAGATGGATAATGGAAATACAATTAAATAGAAATGCTGAGTATTCTTCAGAAGCTAGGCCCCGAGGGGAGAGGAGAGGCTTTCTTCAAAGATGGAGTGCTGAGGTTGCGTTGGTCAAGGTATTTGATAACAGTTAACATTCATTTTGCTCTGGTCCTACTGATTACTCAGTGGATAATTGCACCATTTGATATGGTACATGATCTGCACAGTTTTACAACTGGTCAGAGTTGAGTTAACTGATCTCTCCCTAGCCTGAGGATGTCCAACCACCCAGACTGGGCTGGGTGGTTGGACATCCTCAGGCTAGGGAGAGAAAAAATCAGACAGGGTTCCTGTTCTTGATTATTATCCAATGGTCCATGTTGGAAATTCCTATGTGTGGACACCAAATGATCATAGGATCAGGCTCAATTGCAATGCACCCATGGGGAATAGCCAAGCAACTTGGCTCAACAATAAAGAATGCCCACTTTGGTGAGGTACAGGAGGGATGCCACCCCATTTGGAACTGTGCCCCAACCTCAATCACCAGGCTCAGGGGAAATGGAGATTAAAATGTGTGGAGAAATCATTTTTGCCATTTTTAAAGAACAGGGAAAATAGGTGAGTCACAGAACCAGAAGATTTAGCTTTTATAAAGTCCTGTTGGAAAAATAACAGAACATTATTAATGGAGTCATCATTAATCTACTGCAGATCTGACATTTTGTTTAATATGGATTTCAAAATCAGAGTAAACTGAAAAAATTTGTAAATGTCTATGGAAAAAATGAATGCCTGTATATTTACTATGGGACGTGTTCAGCAATAGGCAGAAACCACAGCCTTTTCAAGAGGAAATTAAAGCCACAATGCATCATAGTAAAACATCATGATATTGTCAGACTGTATTTGCAATATTCTTATTTCATCCATAAATGCAGCCTGAAAAACGCAGATGCATTAATGTTCAAGAGAAAAAAATCTGAACATTGTGCCCCATCTACTTGGTTACTTGAGGTGTGTCGGTCCTACGTAAATGAAACACATGATTTATCAATAAGGCAACAACCTCATAAGGTCCACTGACAGGACTGGGCATATCAAGAATTCAAGGTTCCGTGACCCCGTGGTTCCAGCTGGGAGCCATGCTTGACGGGAACGTTGGTCAGCAGATAAGGGCTACAGACCCCATCTCTGTCCCATGCTCCCTTCAAGCATCACTGGGACCGCAATAGAGTTCAAATCTTTTAATTGTTTAGCCAGTTAAACTCATTGGCAAAGAAGTTGTGTGCTGCTTACCTTGCAGTCTCCAGCCTCACTCTGAAGGGAATTTATCCTTTTGCCGCTTTTGCACCCCACCCCAACCTAACAACTCGAAGTCCTGTTGGCTCTGTTCCAATTACATTTTAACCACAACAATAACTTACATTTACATAGCGCCTTTAACGTAGTAAAACGTCCTGAGATTGCGCTGATTTTATGCTCAAGCTTATGATAATTAGTTTGGGAGGATGCTTGGGCGCAATTTCACATCGGCAAAATGGGCGCAAATTCCTGACTGCGCCCACGAAGGAAACTCCAGGCCTGGATGACAATTCTTCAGGTTGGGCGAAAGTTATAGCCAAATGTGACGTACTTAGCCATAAGTAAATGTGACGTACTTATGGCTAAGTACGTCACATTTACTTTCAATATGTGAATGTGTATACTACCACCTCTCCTTTGACACTTTTTTCATCCCTCCTTGGGTCTTCCCAATCTTCCTCTCTCCATCCCTTCATCAGTGTTGGTCTTTCTTATTTAAACTCTCTCATTTTCCAAAGCATTTCCTGAACAGAAGCTGTAAGGCTCCGCTGATGGCTCACTTCATTAAAGGCAATGTCCAATGTGGAATTGAACCATGTCGTCTGGGAGGTCCAATCCCTAGTGATTGCTGATTTAGAGGATATCAGCTGTGATTGTTGTATGACCTTAGTGTTTCTGGCCTAGGGAAAGAAAAGATCAGTCCGCATTCCCACCAGTGATTACTATTTTCTGGGGGAAATTAGGATTCCCACTGTCCAATGACCTCTGTTGGAAATGGCATGTATGAACTTCAGGTAAGAAGAGGATTGGGCTCATCTGTGATGCTCTCAGGGTAAACTACCTGAAAAATGGACATTTGGGCAGGCTAGTGGAGAGGACCCAGCGCCCAGCACCATTAGAAAAGGAGGGCAGAAATTTGGAAGAGAAATCACAGGACTCCATGAGTCAATATGTACCCATGCATGGAATATGTCAGGATAATTGTGGGAGTGAAATCCTGGAAGACAGTCAGAATTCTGTGAGCTTCAAGCTCCACTTATAATGTTACCCAATAGTTTGGAGGTTAAAAGAGTAAATTACCACAAAGGGACATTAAATTGAAAGTCCTCATCACAGCATAGCGTTTCAAAGAAACCAAAGCTTTGTGCAACCACTAATCCAAGTTCTATTTTATACAATATAGAGAACAGATGTCTTAAATTACTGAGTCAATAGATACACCTTGTGCTGTAGAAACAGAACAAGTCGAAACAAACCCGTGCTGTTTGTGTTAATACTTTAGAACAACAGTTTCTGGTAGGTTACAAGTGAAAAAGAAAGCTGAGAAGAGAGACCTTTGAAGCACCTTTCAGTACTATAAGAGAGTTATAGAAGCTTAACTACAAGTTGCACTTTGATCTTATAGCAGGGCCTCGTTACTGTTGTAATGAATACATTGAATTTGTTCCTCTTCTTCTGTTAAGTAGTAATATGTGTAATTGGAAAACAAATTAAATTGGTAACAAATTACAGCTCTGTTAATAATTGAAAAAAGCAGATATTCATAATGCCATCATCGATTGAATACAAAAGCAAAGAAAGACTTACATTTATATAACGCTTTTCATGACCTCAGGACGTCCCAAAATGCTTTACAGCCAATGAAGCACTTTTGAAGTGTAGTCATTGTTGTAGTGTAGAAAATATGGCAGCCAATTTGAGCACAGCTAGATCCCACAAACAGCAATGTGATAAATGATCAGATCATCCATTTTTAGGTGTTGCTTGAGGGATAAATATTGGCCAGGACACCAGGGAGAAGTCTCCTGCTTTTCTTCAAAATAGTGCCATGGGATCTTTTACAACCATCTGTGAGGGCAGACAAGGCCTTGGTTTAACATCTCATCTGAAAGATAGAACCTCAGACAGTGCAGCACTCCATCAGTATTGCACTGCAGTGTCAGCTAGATTTTATGCTCAAAGTCCCTGGAGTGGGACTATAAACCCACAACTCTCTGATTTAGAATCAAGAGTGCTACCAACTGAGCCACAACAGAGAGATTACTGAATACAGTCAGTATATAGATCCAGAACAAGGTATGCCAAGTAAATAACAAGAATAACTTGCTCTTAGATAGTGCCTTTAACATAATGAAATGGCCCAGAGTGCTTTATGTGGGGTGTGGAGGGGTACATCAGATGACAAGCAAGAGCCTGGGAGAAAAATTATTGTGGGTGATGGAAGAGTCAGAGGGGTTGAGGGTAGAGAATTCCAGAGTGCGCACTCATGATAAGCTCTGTTGCCGATGGTGGGGTGGGAGGAGGGGACAGGACCAGAGTCTGAATGGTATAAAATGAGAAGTATGGATGGGGGAAGTTGCAGAGGAAGGCAGAAGCAAGGCCTGGAAGGATTTACAAACAAGAATTTTGAAATCAATAGGATTCAGGAAGCCAATGGAGGTAAGCGATGACAAGGTTGATAGGTGAGAAGGACTTAGCATGGAATAGGATGCAAATGGTAGAGCTCTGGATGATTTGGAGTTTGTGAGGGGGGCAGAGGTAGGTGAGTAATATAAAAGTAGAAATGGGCTGCATATGGGATTTGAAGTTCAGTTTAGGGTCAAACCAGACACTGAGGTTGTGCATGGTTAGTTTGGCCTGAGTAAGCAGATGGGAAGTGGGATGAAATTAGGACTGAAGGTACAAAGTTTAGGAGGGTTTTAATGTTGCCAATGTTGAGTGGAAAACAGAGGTATACATCTGTAGACAGAAAAGAGGGCATATGAATAAGAAAATATGGTATACATGTACAGAATTAAGCGTATGAGTATAAAATGAAAGGGGTTCAGAGCACAAAATACAGGGGGTGATTTTCAACTGTGGCCTGCTGTGTTTATAAGGCATCTGGCAATTGAAAATGGCAGGGAAGTAATAGCTTCCCCTCGGACACCCAAGGCCCACCTTATGGGTGCCCAGCACTACTACCGAAACTGACAGGAGGCTGCTTGCATGTACAAATCCCCGGGGTCCTATAGGATCCCTTCTTGCAATTTCCAAGTACAAACAGGTGGAGCATGTGTGTGTGGCATATGGTCTGTCCATTTGTATCAGGTGATGAACGGCTTAAACCAGCAACCGTTAAAGTGACGCTAAGAAGCTGCTCAGAAAACGGCCCAGAATATCTTGGCGAGGAGTTTCTGTGTGGCCACAAGGAGCAGGAATGGGGCTATGGGGCTAAGGCGGGTGTATGGAGTTAGGTCACAGATTAGTCATGATCTCATTAAATGGCGGAACAGGCTCGAGGGGCTAAATGGCCTATTCCTGTTCCTATGTTCTTAATGCTGTTCCCCGGCCCCACAAAAATACAGCGGCTTGTAGTCCCCCAGGTGCACCTCTCCCCCCTTGCCCCCTCTTCTGCTGACTTCCAGTTCAGCTCGCTCATGGAGCCACTGGAATTCCCCCCCCCACTCCCGGTTCGGCCCGCTAATGGTCATTGAGCACTGGCAGCTCACAACTGCATTCCAATGAGGTCTGAACCTGAATATGGTCTAGGTCACCCCATTGAATCCATTGGGACGGCCCAGCAGACACACCGTCAACATCATGTCCTTGGGCCAATGTCAAAAATTGTCCCCATAGACACAGACCAAGATACAGAACATACAGAATAAGGCTGATCGTACTTGATGATCCTCATAGAAGTCTTTGAGCAGTTTATAGACATTGTAGATGGGGGATATGCACTGGATGTAGTGTACATGGACTTTAGGATAAGGTACCACATGGGAGATTATTAGAGAAGATTAAGGGATACAGAATTAGGGGTAGGATAGCAAACTGGATCAAACACTGGTTAGAAGAGTGGGTGTGAGTAGGAGTTAAGGTCAGTTTCTCAGAGTGGTTAGAAGTGGGCAGTGGTGTCCCACAGGGTTCTGTTCTGGGGCCACTTCTGTTCAGTGTGTTTATCAATGATTTGGATATAGGCCTAGAGGGAGTGGTGTCAACATTTTGCAGATGGTGCCATTATAAGAGATGGAATTAATTCTTTAGGAGACCAAAGGAAGCTGCAAAGGGATGTTGATAAGATGGGGGAATGGACTAAAAAGTGGCAGAAGGGATTCAATGTCAGTAAGTGTGAGGAGATGCATTTTGGTAAAACAAATAACAGCAGTAATTATTCTCTGAATGGAAGTATGCTCAGTGCTGTGGAAGAGCAGAGGGATTTGGGTTTTACAGGTTCACAGGGCATTAAAGGCAGCACCTCAGCATGTTAAGGCTGTCAAAAAAGCTAACAGAATTCTAGGGTTTATCACAAGAGGTGTAGAACGTAAAAGCCAAGAGGTAATCTTAAGCCTATATAAAACCTCAGTCAGAGTACTGTGTGCGGCATTGGGCTCCACACTATAGGACGGGTGTTGAGGCTTTATAACACAGATTCACTAAGATGCCGACTGGTATTAGGAAATACAAAGACGAAGAAAGACTTGAAAACTTGGGGCTTTTTCGTTAGAATAACGCAGATTATGGAGTGGGCCCACGATCAGGTTCTTGACCCAACTTGCCAACACCCACCACCATTAACGGTGAGAGTCAGAAAGTATATAGACTATAGTCACTGTGGTTCTAGGTTCAGACACTCAAGTTCTTTATTTGCCCAAAATGGATAGTAGCTCTTCAGATGATATAACTTTACCTCATCCATTTTGGAGCTATCATTCTGTAATAGTCGATCATAATTTATGTTTTGCAAGACTAAAAGACTATCTTCAGCTGCCACAATAAACATCTATGTAAAGAGAACATATCTTACCCTGAGGTCAAATTTCTTACATAATGAAAAATGTGTGATGACAAATTTCACAAAAGCAGACTAACCAGTTTATTGTAGTTAGTTAATCTGAGAACATGAAGTATTTGGGGACAACAACTCTAACGTCTTTAACATAGTAAACTTTTTAAGGGACTTAATGAAAGAGAAAATAAATGGGTGCCACGTATTAGTAGTAGGGTTCGGGGAAGTGATGGTCCAAGAGTTAGGGCCTAGAAAATCATTCGCGTCAGCAGGAATGGATAGGCTCAGAACACAGCTAATATTGGGCCTCGGGTCTCATTATCATTGAATTGGCAAGCTGCGGACATCTAATGGGCATCCCCAGGCAGCTCGCCGGAGAAGAGGCCACGAAGATCAGGTTGCTGCATCGCAGGCAGCGGCTTTCAGGTAAGTTCTTAAAGGGGACCGGGAGATGGGGCAATCAGGAAAGGGTGGTGATCGGGAGAGGGTGGCGATCGAGAGAGGGGGGTTGCATTGATCGGGAGGGAGAGTAGCATTGATCGGGAGGGAGAGTAGCATTGATCGGGTGGGAGAGTAGCATTGATCGGGTGGGAGGGTAGCATTGATCGGGTGGGAGGGTAGCATTGATCGGGTGGGAGAGTAGCATTGATCGGGTGGGAGAGTAGCATTGATCAGGAGGGAGGGTAGCATTGATCGGGTGGGAGAGTAGCATTGATCAGGAGGGAGGGTAGCATTGATCGGGTGGGAGAGTAGCATTGATCGGGTGGGAGAGTAGCATTGATCGGGTGGGAGAGTGGCATTGATCGGGTGGGAGAGTAGCATTGATCAGGAGGGAGGGTAGCATTGATCGGGTGGGAGAGTAGCATTGATCAGGAGGGAGGGTAGCATTGATCGGGTGGGAGAGTAGCATTGATCAGGAGGGAGGGTAGCATTGATCGGGTGGGAGAGTAGCATTGATCGGGTGGGAGAGTAGCATTGATCGGGTGGGAGAGTGGCATTGATCGGGTGGGAGAGTAGCATTGATCGGGTGGGAGAGTAGCATTGATCGGGTGGGAGAGTAGCATTGATCGGGAGGGAGGGTAGCATTGATCGGGAGGGAGGGTAGCATTGATCGGGTGGGAGAGTAGCATTGATTGGGTGGGAGAGTAGCATTGATCAGGAGGGAGGGTAGCATTGATCGGGAGGGAGGGTAGCATTGATCAGGAGGGAGGGTAGCATTGATCGGGAGGGAGGGTAGCATTGATCGGGAGGGAGGGTAGCATTGATCGGGAGGGAGGGTAGCATTGATCGGGTGGGAGAGTAGCATTGATCGGGTGGGAGAGTAGCATTGATCGGGTGGGAGAGTCGCATTGATCGGGAGGGAGAGTGGCATTGATCGGGAGGGAGGGTAGCATTGATCGGGAGGGAGGGTAGCATTGATCGGGAGGGAGGGTAGCATTGATCGGGTGGGAGAGTAGCATTGATCGGGTGGGAGAGTAGCATTGATCGGGAGGGAGGGTAGCATTGATCGGGTGGGAGAGTAGCATTGATCGGGAGGGAGGGTAGCATTGATCGGGTGGGAGAGTCGCATTGATCGGGTGGGAGAGTAGCATTGATCGGGTGGGAGAGTAGCATTGATGGGGTGGGAGAGTAGCATTGATCGGGAGGGAGGGTCGCATTGATCGGGTGGGAGGGTAGCATTGATCGGGTGGGAGGGTAGCATTGATCGGGTGGGAGAGTAGCATTGATCGGGTGGGAGAGTAGCATTGATCAGGAGGGAGGGTAGCATTGATCGGGTGGGAGAGTAGCATTGATCAGGAGGGAGGGTAGCATTGATCGGGTGGGAGAATAGCATTGATCGGGTGGGAGAGTAGCATTGATCGGGTGGGAGAGTGGCATTGATCGGGTGGGAGAGTAGCATTGATCAGGAGGGAGGGTAGCATTGATCGGGTGGGAGAGTAGCATTGATCAGGAGGGAGGGTCGCATTGATCGGGTGGGAGAGTAGCATTGATCAGGAGGGAGGGTAGCATTGATCGGGTGGGAGAGTAGCATTGATCGGGTGGGAGAGTAGCATTGATCGGGTGGGAGAGTGGCATTGATCGGGTGGGAGAGTAGCATTGATCGGGTGGGAGAGTAGCATTGATCGGGTGGGAGAGTAGCATTGATCGGGTGGGAGAGTAGCATTGATTGGGTGGGAGAGTAGCATTGATTGGGTGGGAGAGTAGCATTGATCAGGAGGGAGGGTAGCATTGATCGGGTGGGAGAGTAGCATTGATCGGGTGGGAGAGTCGCATTGATCGGGAGGGAGGGTAGCATTGATCGGGTGGGAGGGTAGCATTGATCAGGAGGGAGGGTAGCATTGATCGGGAGGGAGGGTAGCATTGATCGGGTGGGAGAGTAGCATTGATTGGGTGGGAGAGTAGCATTGATCAGGAGGGAGGGTAGCATTGATCGGGAGGGAGGGTAGCATTGATCAGGAGGGAGGGTAGCATTGATCGGGAGGGAGGGTAGCATTGATCGGGAGGGAGGGTAGCATTGATCGGGTGGGAGAGTAGCATTGATCGGGTGGGAGAGTAGCATTGATCGGGTGGGAGAGTCGCATTGATCGGGAGGGAGAGTAGCATTGATCGGGAGGGAGGGTAGCATTGATCGGGAGGGAGAGTAGCATTGATCGGGTGGGAGAGTAGCATTGATCGGGAGGGAGGGTAGCATTGATCGGGAGGGAGGGTAGCATTGATCGGGAGGGAGGGTAGCATTGATCGGGAGGGAGGGTAGCATTGATCGGGAGGGAGGGTAGCATTGATCGGGTGGGAGAGTGGCATTGATCGGGTGGGAGAGTAGCATTGATCGGGAGGGAGGGTAGCATTGATCGGGTGGGAGAGTAGCATTGATCGGGAGGGAGGGTAGCATTGATCGGGTGGGAGAGTAGCATTGATCGGGTGGGAGAGTAGCATTGATCGGGTGGGAGAGTAGCATTGATCGGGTGGGAGAGTCGCATTGATCGGGTGGGAGAGTAGCATTGATCGGGTGGGAGGGTAGCATTGATCGGGTGGGAGAGTCGCATTGATCGGGTGGGAGAGTAGCATTGATTGGGTGGGAGAGTAGCATTGATTGGGTGGGAGAGTAGCATTGATCGGGAGGGAGGGTAGCATTGATCGGGTGGGAGAGTCGCATTGATCGGGTGGGAGAGTAGCATTGATCGGGTGGGAGAGTCGCATTGATCGGGTGGGAGGGTAGCATTGATCGGGTGGGAGAGTCGCATTGATCGGGTGGGAGAGTAGCATTGATCGGGTGGGAGAGTCGCATTGATCGGGTGGGAGAGTAGCATTGATCGGGTGGGAGAGTCGCATTGATCGGGTGGGAGAGTCGCATTGATAGGGTGGGAGAGTAGCATTGATCGGGTGGGAGAGTCGCATTGATCGGGTGGGAGAGTAGCATTGATCGGGTGGGAGAGTAGCATTGATCGGGTGGGAGAGTAGCATTGATCGGGTGGGAGGGTAGCATTGATCGGGAGGGAGGGTAGCATTGATCGGGAGGGAGGGTAGCATTGATCGGGAGGGAGGGTAGCATTGATCGGGTGGGAGGGTAGCATTGATCGGGAGGGAGGGCAGCATTGATCGGGAGGGAGGGTAGCATTGATCGGGTGGGAGGGTAGCATTGATCGGGAGGGAGGGTAGCATTGATCGGGAGGGAGGGTAGCATTGATCGGGAGGGAGGGTAGCATTGATCGGGAGGGAGGGTAGCATTGATCGGGAGGGAGGGTAGCATTGATCGGGTGGGAGGGTAGCATTGATCGGGAGGGAGGGTAGCATTGATCGGGAGGGAGGGTAGCATTGATCGGGAGGGAGGGTAGCATTGATCGGGAGGGAGGGTAGCATTGATCGGGAGGGAGGGTAGCATTGATCGGGAGGGAGGGTAGCATTGATCGGGAGGGAGGGTAGCATTGATCGGGAGGGAGGGTTGCATTGATCGGGAGGGAGGGTAGCATTGATCGGGAGGGAGGGTAGCATTGATCGGGAGGGAGGGTAGCATTGATCGGGAGGGAGAGTAGCATTGATCGGGAGGGAGGGTAGCATTGATCGGGTGGGAGAGTAGCATTGATCGGGTGGGAGAGTATCATTGATCGGGTGGGAGAGTGGCATTGATCGGGTGGGAGAGTAGCATTGATCAGGAGGGAGGGTAGCATTGATCGGGTGGGAGAGTAGCATTGATCAGGAGGGAGGGTAGCATTGATCGGGTGGGAGAGTAGCATTGATCAGGAGGGAGGGTAGCATTGATCGGGTGGGAGAGTAGCATTGATCGGGTGGGAGAGTAGCATTGATCGGGTGGGAGAGTGGCATTGATCGGGTGGGAGAGTAGCATTGATCGGGTGGGAGAGTAGCATTGATCGGGTGGGAGGGTAGCATTGATCGGGAGGGAGGGTAGCATTGATCGGGAGGGAGGGTAGCATTGATCGGTAGGGAGGGTAGCATTGATCGGGAGGGAGGGTAGCATTGATCGGGAGGGAGGGTAGCATTGATCGGGAGGGAGGGTTGCATTGATCGGGAGGGAGGGTAGCATTGATCGGGAGGGAGGGTAGCATTGATCGGGAGGGAGGGTAGCATTGATCGGGAGGGAGAGTAGCATTGATCGGGAGGGAGGGTAGCATTGATCGGGTGGGAGAGTAGCATTGATCGGGTGGGAGAGTAGCATTGATCGGGTGGGAGAGTGGCATTGATCGGGTGGGAGAGTAGCATTGATCAGGAGGGAGGGTAGCATTGATCGGGTGGGAGAGTAGCATTGATCAGGAGGGAGGGTAGCATTGATCGGGTGGGAGAGTAGCATTGATCAGGAGGGAGGGTAGCATTGATCGGGTGGGAGAGTAGCATTGATCGGGTGGGAGAGTAGCATTGATCGGGTGGGAGAGTGGCATTGATCGGGTGGGAGAGTAGCATTGATCGGGTGGGAGAGTAGCATTGATCGGGTGGGAGAGTAGCATTGATCGGGTGGGAGAGTAGCATTGATTGGGTGGGAGAGTAGCATTTATTGGGTGGGAGAGTAGCATTGATTGGGTGGGAGAGTAGCATTGATCAGGAGGGAGGGTAGCATTGATCGGGTGGGAGAGTAGCATTGATCGGGTGGGAGAGTCGCATTGATCGGGAGGGAGGGTAGCATTGATCGGGTGGGAGGGTAGCATTGATCAGGAGGGAGGGTAGCATTGATCGGGAGGGAGGGTAGCATTGATCGGGTGGGAGAGTAGCATTGATTGGGTGGGAGAGTAGCATTGATCAGTAGGGAGGGTAGCATTGATCGGGAGGGAGGGTAGCATTGATCAGGAGGGAGGGTAGCATTGATCGGGAGGGAGGGTAGCATTGATCGGGAGGGAGGGTAGCATTGATCGGGAGGGAGGGTAGCATTGATCGGGTGGGAGAGTAGCATTGATCGGGTGGGAGAGTAGCATTGATCGGGTGGGAGAGTCGCATTGATCGGGAGGGAGAGTAGCATTGATCGGGAGGGAGGGTAGCATTGATCGGGAGGGAGAGTAGCATTGATCGGGAGGGAGGGTAGCATTGATCGGGAGGGAGGGTAGCATTGATCGGGAGGGAGGGTAGCATTGATCGGGAGGGAGGGTAGCATTGATCGGGTGGGAGAGTAGCATTGATCGGGAGGGAGGGTAGCATTGATCGGGTGGGAGAGTAGCATTGATCGGGAGGGAGGGTAGCATTGATCGGGTGGGAGAGTAGCATTGATCGGGTGGGAGAGTAGCATTGATCGGTTGGGAGAGTAGCATTGATCGGGTGGGAGAGTCGCATTGATCGGGTGGGAGAGTAGCATTGATCGGGTGGGAGGGTAGCATTGATCGGGTGGGAGAGTCGCATTGATCGGGTGGGAGAGTAGCATTGATTGGGTGGGAGAGTAGCATTGATTGGGTGGGAGAGTAGCATTGATCGGGAGGGAGGGTAGCATTGATCGGGTGGGAGAGTCGCATTGATCGGGTGGGAGAGTAGCATTGATCGGGTGGGAGAGTAGCATTGATCGGGTGGGAGAGTAGCATTGATCGGGTGGGAGAGTAGCATTGATCGGGTGGGAGGGTAGCATTGATCGGGAGGGAGGGTAGCATTGATCGGGAGGGAGGGTAGCATTGATCGGGAGGGAGGGTAGCATTGATCGGGTGGGAGGGTAGCATTGATCGGGAGGGAGGGTAGCATTGATCGGGAGGGAGGGTAGCATTGATCGGGTGGGAGGGTAGCATTGATCGGGAGGGAGGGTAGCATTGATCGGGAGGGAGGGTAGCATTGATCGGGAGGGAGGGTAGCATTGATCGGGAGGGAGGGTAGCATTGATCGGGAGGGAGGGTAGCATTGATCGGGTGGGAGGGTAGCATTGATCGGGAGGGAGGGTAGCATTGATCGGGAGGGAGGGTAGCATTGATCGGGAGGGAGGGTAGCATTGATCGGGAGGGAGGGTAGCATTGATCGGGAGGGAGGGTAGCATTGATCGGGAGGGAGGGTAGCATTGATCGGGAGGGAGGGTAGCATTGATCGGGAGGGAGGGTAGCATTGATCGGGAGGGAGGGTAGCATTGATCGGGAGGGAGGGTTGCATTGATCGGGAGGGAGGGTAGCATTGATCGGGAGGGAGGGTAGCATTGATCGGGAGGGAGGGTAGCATTGATCGGGAGGGAGAGTAGCATTGATCGGGAGGGAGGGTTGCATTGATCGGGAGGGAGGGTAGCATTGATCGGGAGGGAGGGTAGCATTGATCGGGAGGGAGGGTAGCATTGATCGGGAGGGAGGGTAGCATTGATCGGGAGAGTCGCATTGATCGGGAGGGAGAGTAGCATTGATCGGGAGGGAGGGTAGCATTGATCGGGAGGGAGGGTTGCATTGATCGGGTGGGAGTGTAGCATTGATCGGGAGGGAGGGTAGCATTGATCGGGAGGGAGGGTAGCATTGATCGGGAGGGAGGGTAGCATTGATCGGGAGGGAGGGTAGCATTGATCGGGAGGGAGGGTAGCATTGATCGGGAGGGAGGGTAGCATTGATCGGGAGGGAGGGTAGCATTGATCGGGAGGGAGGGTAACATTGATCGGGAGGGAGGGTAGCATTGATCGGGAGGGAGGGTAGCATTGATCGGGAGGGAGGGTAGCATTGATCGGGAGGGAGGGTAACATTGATCGGGAGGGAGGGTAGCATTGATCGGGAGGGAGGGTAACATTGATCGGGAGGGAGGGTAGCATTGATCGGGAGGGAGAGTAGCATTGATCAGGAGGGAGGGTAGCATTGATCGGGTGGGAGAGTAGCATTGATCGGGTGGGAGAGTAGCATTGATCGGGTGGGAGAGTGGCATTGATCGGGTGGGAGAGTAGCATTGATCGGGTGGGAGAGTAGCATTGATCGGGTGGGAGAGTAGCATTGATCGGGTGGGAGAGTAGCATTGATCGGGAGGGAGGGTAGCATTGATCGGGTGGGAGAGTGGCATTGATCAGGAGGGAGGGTCGCATTGATCGGGTGGGAGAGTAGCATTGATCAGGAGGGAGGGTAGCATTGATCGGGTGGGAGAGTAGCATTGATCGGGTGGGAGAGTAGCATTGATCGGGTGGGAGAGTGGCATTGATCGGGTGGGAGAGTAGCATTGATCGGGTGGGAGAGTAGCATTGATCGGGTGGGAGAGTGGCATTGATCGGGTGGGAGAGTAGCATTGATTGGGTGGGAGAGTAGCATTGATTGGGTGGGAGAGTAGCATTGATCAGGAGGGAGGGTAGCATTGATCGGGTGGGAGAGTAGCATTGATCGGGTGGGAGAGTCGCATTGATCGGGAGGGAGGGTAGCATTGATCGGGTGGGAGGGTAGCATTGATCAGGAGGGAGGGTAGCATTGATCGGGAGGGAGGGTAGCATTGATCGGGTGGGAGAGTAGCATTGATTGGGTGGGAGAGTAGCATTGATCAGGAGGGAGGGTAGCATTGATCGGGAGGGAGGGTAGCATTGATCAGGAGGGAGGGTAGCATTGATCGGGAGGGAGGGTAGCATTGATCGGGAGGGAGGGTAGCATTGATCGGGTGGGAGAGTAGCATTGATCGGGTGGGAGAGTAGCATTGATCGGGAGGGAGAGTAGCATTGATCGGGAGGGAGGGTAGCATTGATCGGGAGGGAGGGTAGCATTGATCGGGTGGGAGAGTAGCATTGATCGGGAGGGAGGGTAGCATTGATCGGGAGGGAGGGTAGCATTGATCGGGAGGGAGGGTAGCATTGATCGGGAGGGAGGGTAGCATTGATCGGGTGGGAGAGTGGCATTGATCGGGTGGGAGAGTAGCATTGATCGGGAGGGAGGGTAGCATTGATCGGGTGGGAGAGTAGCATTGATCGGGAGGGAGGGTAGCATTGATCGGGTGGGAGAGTAGCATTGATCGGGTGGGAGAGTAGCATTGATCGGGTGGGAGAGTAGCATTGATCGGGTGGGAGAGTCGCATTGATCGGGTGGGAGAGTAGCATTGATCGGGTGGGAGAGTAGCATTGATCGGGTGGGAGAGTCGCATTGATCGGGTGGGAGAGTAGCATTGATTGGGTGGGAGAGTAGCATTGATTGGGTGGGAGAGTAGCATTGATCGGGAGGGAGGGTAGCATTGATCGGGTGGGAGAGTCGCATTGATCGGGTGGGAGAGTAGCATTGATCGGGTGGGAGAGTCGCATTGATCGGGTGGGAGGGTAGCATTGATCGGGTGGGAGAGTCGCATTGATCGGGTGGGAGAGTAGCATTGATCGGGTGGGAGAGTCGCATTGATCGGGTGGGAGAGTAGCATTGATCGGGTGGGAGAGTCGCATTGATCGGGTGGGAGAGTCGCATTGATCGGGTGGGAGAGTAGCATTGATCGGGTGGGAGAGTCGCATTGATCGGGTGGGAGAGTAGCATTGATCGGGTGGGAGAGTAGCATTGATCGGGTGGGAGAGTAGCATTGATCAGGTGGGAGGGTAGCATTGATCGGGAGGGAGGGTAGCATTGATCGGGAGGGAGGGTAGCATTGATCGGGAGGGAGGGTAGCATTGATCGGGAGGGAGGGTAGCATTGATCGGGAGGGAGGGTAGCATTGATCGGGTGGGAGGGTAGCATTGATCGGGAGGGAGGGTAGCATTGATCGGGAGGGCGGGTAGCATTGATCGGGAGGGAGGGTAGCATTGATCGGGAGGGAGGGTAGCATTGATCGGGTGGGAGGGTAGCATTGATCGGGAGGGAGGGTAGCATTGATCGGGAGGGAGGGTAGCATTGATCGGGAGGGAGGGTAGCATTGATCGGGAGGGAGGGGAGCATTGATCGGGAGGGAGGGTAGCATTGATCGGGAGGGAGGGTAGCATTGATCGGGAGGGAGGGTAGCATTGATCGGGAGGGAGGGTAGCATTGATCGGGAGGGAGGGTTGCATTGATCGGGAGGGAGGGTAGCATTGATCGGGAGGGAGGGTAGCATTGATCGGGAGGGAGGGTACCATTGATCGGGAGGGAGAGTAGCATTGCTCGGGAGGGAGGGTAGCATTGATCGGGTGGGAGAGTAGCATTGATCGGGTGGGAGAGTATCATTGATCGGGTGGGAGAGTGGCATTGATCGGGTGGGAGAGTAGCATTGATCAGGAGGGAGGGTAGCATTGATCGGGTGGGAGAGTAGCATTGATCAGGAGGGAGGGTAGCATTGATCGGGTGGGAGAGTAGCATTGATCAGGAGGGAGGGTAGCATTGATCGGGTGGGAGAGTAGCATTGATCGGGTGGGAGAGTAGCATTGATCGGGTGGGAGAGTAGCATTGATCGGGTGGGAGAGTAGCATTGATCGGGAGGGAGGGTAGCATTGATCGGGAGGGAGGGTAGCATTGATCGGGAGGGAGGGTAGCATTGATCGGGAGGGAGGGTAGCATTGATCGGGAGGGAGGGTAGCATTGATCGGGAGGGAGGGTAGCATTGATCGGGAGGGAGGGTTGCATTGATCGGGAGGGAGGGTAGCATTGATCGGGAGGGAGGGTAGCATTGATCGGGAGGGAGGGTAGCATTGATCGGGAGGGAGAGTAGCATTGATCGGGAGGGAGGGTAGCATTGATCGGGTGGGAGAGTAGCATTGATCGGGTGGGAGAGTAGCATTGATCGGGTGGGAGAGTGGCATTGATCGGGTGGGAGAGTAGCATTGATCAGGAGGGAGGGTAGCATTGATCGGGTGGGAGAGTAGCATTGATCAGGAGGGAGGGTAGCATTGATCGGGTGGGAGAGTAGCATTGATCAGGAGGGAGGGTAGCATTGATCGGGTGGGAGAGTAGCATTGATCGGGTGGGAGAGTAGCATTGATCGGGTGGGAGAGTGGCATTGATCGGGTGGGAGAGTAGCATTGATCGGGTGGGAGAGTAGCATTGATCGGGTGGGAGAGTAGCATTGATCGGGTGGGAGAGTAGCATTGATTGGGTGGGAGAGTAGCATTGATCAGGAGGGAGGGTAGCATTGATCGGGTGGGAGAGTAGCATTGATCGGGTGGGAGAGTCGCATTGATCGGGAGGGAGGGTAGCATTGATCGGGTGGGAGGGTAGCATTGATCAGGAGGGAGGGTAGCATTGATCGGGAGGGAGGGTAGCATTGATCGGGTGGGAGAGTAGCATTGATTGGGTGGGAGAGTAGCATTGATCAGGAGGGAGGGTAGCATTGATCGGGAGGGAGGGTAGCATTGATCAGGAGGGAGGGTAGCATTGATCGGGAGGGAGGGTAGCATTGATCGGGAGGGAGGGTAGCATTGATCGGGAGGGAGGGTAGCATTGATCGGGTGGGAGAGTAGCATTGATCGGGTGGGAGAGTAGCATTGATCGGGTGGGAGAGTCGCATTGATCGGGAGGGAGAGTAGCATTGATCGGGAGGGAGGGTAGCATTGATCGGGTGGGAGAGTAGCATTGATCGGGAGGGAGGGTAGCATTGATCGGGAGGGAGGGTAGCATTCATCGGGAGGGAGGGTAGCATTGATCGGGTGGGAGAGTAGCATTGATCGGGAGGGAGGGTAGCATTCATCGGGAGGGAGGGTAGCATTGATCGGGTGGGAGAGTAGCATTGATCGGGAGGGAGGGTAGCATTGATCGGGAGGGAGGTTAGCATTGATCGGGTGGGAGAGTAGCATTGATCGGGTGGGAGAGTAGCATTGATCGGGTGGGAGAGTAGCATTGATCGGGTGGGAGAGTCGCATTGATCGGGTGGGAGAGTAGCATTGATCGGGTGGGAGGGTAGCATTGATCGGGTGGGAGAGTCGCATTGATCGGGTGGGAGAGTAGCATTGATTGGGTGGGAGAGTAGCATTGATGGGGTGGGAGAGTAGCATTGATCGGGAGGGAGGGTAGCATTGATCGGGTGGGAGAGTCGCATTGATCGGGTGGGAGAGTAGCATTGATCGGGTGGGAGAGTAGCATTGATCGGGTGGGAGAGTAGCATTGATCGGGAGGGAGGGTAGCATTGATCGGGAGGGAGGGTAGCATTGATCGGGTGGGGGGGTAGCATTGATCGGGAGGGAGGGTAGCATTGATCGGGAGGGAGGGTAGCATTGATCGGGTGGGAGGGTAGCATTGATCGGGAGGGAGGGTAGCATTGATCGGGAGGGAGGGTAGCATTGATCGGGAGGGAGGGTAGCATTGATCGGGAGGGAGGGTAGCATTGATCGGGTGGGAGGGTAGCATTGATCGGGAGGGAGGGTAGCATTGATCGGGAGGGAGGGTAGCATTGATCGGGAGGGAGGGTAGCATTGATCGGGAGGGAGGGTAGCATTGATCGGGAGGGAGGGTAGCATTGATCGGGAGGGAGGGTAGCATTGATCGGGAGGGAGGGTAGCATTGATCGGGAGGGAGGGTTGCATTGATCGGGAGGGAGGGTAGCATTGATCGGGAGGGAGGGTAGCATTGATCGGGAGTGAGAGTCGCATTGATCGGGAGGGAGGGTTGCATTGATCGGGAGGGAGGGTAGCATTGATCGGGAGGGAGGGTAGCATTGATCGGGAGGGAGGGTAGCATTGATCGGGAGGGAGGGTAGCATTGATCGGGAGAGTCGCATTGATCGGGTGGGAGAGTAGCATTGATCGGGAGGGAGGGTAGCATTGATCGGGAGGGAGGGTTGCATTGATCGGGTGGGAGTGTAGCATTGATCGGGAGGGAGGGTAGCATTGATCGGGAGGGAGGGTAGCATTGATCGGGAGGGAGGGTAGCATTGATCGGGAGGGAGGGTAGCATTGATCGGGAGGGAGGGTAGCATTGATCGGGAGGGAGGGTAGCATTGATCGGGAGGGAG
Organism: Heptranchias perlo; assembly: GCF_035084215.1. Taxonomy (NCBI): domain Eukaryota; kingdom Metazoa; phylum Chordata; class Chondrichthyes; order Hexanchiformes; family Hexanchidae; genus Heptranchias; species Heptranchias perlo. The sequence continues at coordinate 11,866,974 of NC_090343.1, forward strand.
GGTAGCATTGATCGGGAGGGAGGGTAGCATTGATCGGGTGGGAGTGTAGCATTGATCGGGAGGGAGGGTAGCATTGATCGGGAGGGAGGGTAACATTGATCGGGAGGGAGGGTAGCATTGATCGGGAGGGAGGGTAGCATTGATCGGGAGGGAGGGTAGCATTGATCGGGAGGGAGGGTAACATTGATCGGGAGGGAGGGTAGCATTGATCGGGTGGGAGAGTAGCATTGATCGGGAGGGAGGGTAGCATTGATCGGGAGGGAGGGTAGCATTGATCGGGAGGGAGGGTAGCATTGATCGGGAGGGAGGGTAGCATTGATCGGGAGGGAGGGTAGCATTGATCGGGAGAGTCGCATTGATCGGGAGAGTCGTGGCAGCGATTGGAGTGGGGGGGGGTGGAGGTTGGTGGCAGAGACCGGGGGTGGGGGGCGACGATAGCTGGCAGACCCCGCTCTTTTAATGTGGGGTCAATAGGAGCACTCCTGCTCCTCCTCGCTCCACAATTCAGGTATTTTTAACAAACTTACCATTTTGGTTGCAGCCTCCAGAGGTCCCTTTAAGGACCTCCTGTTAGGCCACATGTAGACCTGGTTTTTCTCAGGGCAAACGAATGTTGTAGAGGGGTCCTCAGACAGGCATTAAGCCCCTTATTTGCATAGGCAAAGGACCCAACGCCTGTTTCAGGCATGGGCTCTGGAAGCCTATATTTTTGCCTATGCCAATATGGCAGGTGGAGTATTTCCGGTTCGTAATGAGCATGTTCCTCCTGCCCACAATATTGGAGGCTTAGGCACCCATTTAGCGCTTGAAATATGGGTTTCAGGAGGTTGTTGAATGTGAGAAGAGGTAGCAAGAAAAAGTGGTTTATGGGGCGAGTTACAGAGTATAGAGGCAAGACAGCTAAAGAATCTGCCAACAAGAAAAGGGAAGGAGCGATGCACTGGAGGTCTGAGTTGGAACACACTGACAAACAGGGCTGGAAGAGGTTGCAAAGGAGGGGAGGGGCAAGGCCATAGAAAGATCTGCAAATAAGGATGAGAATTTTGAATTCGATGCAACAGGCAAAGTCATTCGGCTCAATAAGCCTGTTCCTTTACATTGATTCAAACCCCATTTATCCAACTTTGCACTATATCCTTCAAAATCTTATCTCTCCATAAACACATAGAATCATAGAAAGGTTACAGCACAGAAGGAGGACATTCGGCCCATTGAATCTGTGCCGGCTCTATGCAAGAGTAATCCAGCTAGTCCCACTCCCCTGCCCTATCCCCGTAGCCCTGCAAATGTTTTCCTTTCAAGTACTTATCCAGTTCCCTTTTGAAAGCCACGATTGAATCTGCCTCAACCACCCCCTCAGGTAGTGCATTCCAGATCCTAACCACTCACTGTGTAAAAAAGGTTTTCCTCATGTCACCTTTGGTTCTTTTGCCAATCACCTTAAATCTATGTCCTCTGGTTCTTGAGCCTTCCGCCAATGGGAACAGTTTCTCTCTATCTATTCTGTCTAGTCCCTTCATGATTTTGAACACCTCTATCAAATCTCCTCTCAACCATTTCTGTTCCAAGGAGAACAACCCCGGCTTCTCCAGTCTGTCCATGTAACTAAAGTCCCTCATCCCTGGAATCATTCTAATAAATCTTTTCTGCACCCTCTCGAAGGCCTTCACATCTTTCCTAAAGTGCGGTGCCCAGAACTAGACACAATACTCCAGTTGTGGTCGAACCAGTGTTTTATAAAGGTTCATCATGATTTCCTTGCTTTTGTACACTATGCCTCTATTTATAAAGCCCAGGATATGTTTTCTTAACTGCTTTCTTAACCTGCCCTGCCACCTTCAACGATTTGTGTACATATACCCCCAAATCTCTCTCCTGTACTGCTTTTAAAAATTGTACCCTCTAGTTTATATTGCCTCTCCTCGTTCTTCCTACCGAAATGTATCACTTCGAATTTTTCTGAGCTAAATTTCATCTGCCATGTGTCTGCCCAGTTCACCAGCCTGTCTATATCCTCTTGAAGTCTATTATTATCCTCCTCACTGTTCACTACCCTTCCAAGTTTTGTGTCATCTGCAAATTTGGAAATTGTGCCCTGTACACCCAAGTCCAAATCATTAATATATATCAAGAGAAGCAGTGGTCCTAGTACCAATCCCTGGGGAACACCACTGTACACCTCCCTCCAGTCCGAAAAACAAACGTTCACCACTACTCTCTGCTTCCTGTTACATAGCCAATTTTGCATCCGTGCTGCTACTGCCCCCTTTATTCCATGGGCTTCAATCTTGATGACAAGCTTATTATGCGGCACTTTATCAAACGCCTTTTGAAAGACCATATACACCACATCAACCGCATTACCCTCATCTACCCTCTCTGTTACCTCATCAAAAAACTCTATCAAGTTAGTTAAATACGATTTGCCTTTAACAAATCCATGCTGGCTTTTCCTAATCAATCCACACTTGTCCAAGTGACTGCTAATTCTGTCCCGGATTATCGTTTCTAAACGTTTCCCCACCACCGAGGTTAAACTGACTGGCCTGGAGTTGCTAGGTTTATCTTTACACTCTTTTTTGAACAAGGATGTAACATTTGCAATTCTCCAGTCCTCTGGCACCACCCCCGTATCTACGGATGTTTGGAAGATTATGGCCAGTACCTCCACAATTTCCACCCTTACTTCCCTCAACAACCTAGATTGCATCCCATCTGGACCAGGTGACTTATTTACTTTAAGTACAGCTAGTCTTTCTAGTACCTCCTCTTTATCAATTTTTAGCCCATCCAGTATCTCAACTACATCTTCCTTTACTGAGATTCTGGCAGTATCTTTTTCCTTGGTAAAGACAGATACAAAGTACTCATTTAATACCACAGTCATGCCCTCTACCTCCATGAGTAGATCTTCTTTTTGGTCCCTGATCGACCCCACCCCTCCTCTTACTACCTGTTTACTGTTTATATGCCTATAGAAGACTTTTGGATTCCCTTTCATGTTTGCCGCATGTTTATTCTCATACTCTCTCTTTGCCCCTCTTATTTCCTTTTTCACTTCCCCTCTGAACTTTCTATATTCAGCCTGGTTCTCACTTGTGTTATCAACCTGATATCTGTCATACACCCCTTTTTTCTGCTTCATCTTACTCTGTATCTCTTTTGTCATCCAGGGAGCTCTGGCTTTGATTGCCCTACCTTTCTCCCACGTGGGAATGTACCTAGACTGTACCTGAACCATCTCCTCCTTAAAGGCCGCCCATTGTTCAATTACAGTTTTGCCTGCCAATCTTTGATTCCAATTTACCCGGGCCAGATCTGTTTTCATCCCACTGAAATTGTCCCTCCTCCAATTGAGTATTTTTACTTTAGAGTGGTCCATGTCCTTTTCCATAGCTATTCTAAACCTTATGATACTATGATCGCTGTTCCCTAAATGTTCCCTCACTGACACTTGCTCCTCATTCCCCAGAACCAAGTCCAGCAATGCCTCCTTCCTCGTTGGTCCGGAAATATACTGGTCAAGAAAGTTCTCCTGAACACATTTCAAAAATTCCTCCCTCTCTTTGCCCCTTGAATTACTATCCCAGTCTATATTAGGGTAGTTGAAGTCCCCCATTATCACAACTCTATGGCCTTTGCGCCTCTTTGTAATTTCCCTGCAAATTTTCTCCTCTATCTCCTTCTGACTATTTGGTGGCCTATAGAATACACCCAGTAATGTAATGGCACCTCTATTGTTTCTTAACTCTAACCAAATAGATTCTGTCCTTGACCCCTCCAGGACATCCTTGCACTCCAGCACTGCAATATTCTCCTTAATCAACACTGCCACCCTCCCTCCTTTCTTCCCTTCCCTATCTTTCCTGAACACCTTGTATCCAGGAATATTTAGTACCCAATCCTTCCCTTTTTTGAGCCAGGTCTCCATTATCGCCACAACATCATATTCCCATGTGGCTAATTGCGCCAGCAGCTCACCAACCTTGTTTACCATGCTTTGTGCATTTACACACATGCACTGCAAACCTATTTTAGACTTTCTTGTACTCTCTCTTAGTCTGTTCCCATTTACTACAATATTATTTCTTGCTCTAGTGCTGCCTTTCTCTCCCAATCCTTTGTGCACCTTGTTTCTCCTTTCCAATGCTACATCTTCTTGGCTACTGAAACCGATTTACTCCAATTGCCTTAGGACAAATATGAAACAGTTCTATCTTGTTTTTGGCCTGGTAGCTGTCCCTTTAACCATGTACACTACATGAAAGTTTATAAAGACAGCTGTGGCAGCCTCGGCCTCTATTGTTACATATGTTGCAAAGTCTGTTCTTACTGTTTCCCGGATAACAGGCTGGAGAAGTGTGACACATGAATTCAAATAGATATAGGCCTAGAAATTTGATCGCCCCCGAATACGGGCAGGCAGTGGGAGGGGCGCACACAGATGCGCCCGTTTACGTGGTCCCAGAGACCTCATTAAAATGATTCGGGCATGCAGCCAGCGTTATTTATTGGCTGCACATCTGTTTGGAGCCTCGGTGGGTAGCACTCTTGCCTCAAAAGTCAGAAGGTCATGGGTTCAAGTCGCACTCCAGGTGCTCGAGCACAAAATCTAGGCTGACACTCCAGGGAAGTACTGAGGGAGTGCTGCACTGTCAGAGGTATCGTCTTTCAGAAGAAACGTTAAACCGAGGCCCTGTCAGCCCTCTCAGGTGGAGGTAAAAGATCCCAAGGCACTATTGAAACAAGAGCAGGGGAGTTCTCCCCGGTGTCCTGGCCAATATTTACTCCTCAACCAACATCACTAAAACAGATGATCTGGTCATTATCTCATTGCTGTTTATGGGACCTTGCTGTGCGCAAATTGGCTGTTGCGTTTCCTAAATTACAATAGCGACTGCATTTCAAAAGTACTTCATTGGCTGTAAAGCGCTTTGGGACGTCCTGAGGTCTAGAAAGGCGCTATATAAATGCAAGTCTTTCTTTCATTCTATTTCAACTCAGCCATTTTAAACAGCAACAAGTAACACACAAAGGAAATTAAACCCCAGTATATAGTGCCCTTGGTGTTATGTTATCACTTGGTTTGAAAATGCTACTAGGAGCATGCAAGTGGTGTCTGATTCACACAATATTAAAAATTAGAAATGATCAACATTGCCTGAGTTCAGCTTGATTCTAGTTTTCCAATTCCCAGTTTACTCTAAGTGCCTCAAACCACATGGATCCCAGAAGTAAACAGTGAGCCTTGCCGGGATCATCGGAAAACCAGATGTTTCCGATTGCTCATCCCTGCCCACTAGAGTTTGCGTGTACATCCCAAGAATTACAGTAATTCTGGGACACTGGTTCCATGTAGAAATGAACAATTGCTTCGTACTATATTTGAAATTGGGCCGAGTAGGAAGTAAAAACAGGAGAATGCTGGATTTCCTGATGTTTTGAGCAGGCCATGAGTTTTTTTTGGGGGGGCAGCAGTTATTATATATTATTAATAATAATTTATTGTTTTTAATAAATTGAACATATAATAAAATGATCCATCCAAACTGAGAACATAACAATTTACAACAGAAAACTTTGAAAACCCATTCTTTTGAAGTGATCATTGAAGATTGTTCCATAGGCTAGTAGCTGTGGCTTGGTGGTTCGCACTCTTGCCTCTGAGTCAGAGGTTGTGGGTTCATAATCCCATTCCAGTAGACCTGAGCACATAATCCAGGCTGACACTTCAATGCTAGTACTGAGGGTATGCTGCACTGTCAGAGGTGCTGTCTTTTGGATAAGACATAAAACCATACTTCTGCCCTCTTAGGTGGACATAAAAGATCTCACAGCACTATTCGAAGAAGAACAGCGGAGTTCTCCCGATGTCCTGGTTAATATTTATCCCACAAACAACAACTAAAACAGACGATCCAGTCATTTATTCCATTGCTGTTTGTGGGACCTTGCTGTACGCAATTTGGCTGCCGTGTTTCCTACATTACAACAGTGACTACGCTTCAAAAGTACCTCATTGGTTGTAAAGTGCTTTGGGATGTCCTGAGGTCGTGAAAGGCGCTATATAAATTTTTTTCTTCCTTCGAGGTTACAACTTCTGTCTTCCCGATAGGGCCAGGGTGTGGTGTGAACAGACAGTTGTCCCGGCTAACCCTGCACCAAAGTGTTGACGTTATTAACGGAAAAACACCGTCAAGCACCCAGTCGAGCCCTTGTGAATAAATAAAATGAAGTCTTTCCTATCACACTCAGACCCTCGTCCGCTTATCTTTCTATATTCCATTTCAAAGCCAGTTCATGTAACGGCAATCACACAAGAGATGACCCCGTTCCTAGACAACCTAGACAGCTGCTGTCTTTATTTTAAGCTCCTTGGAAGAGGAGATTGCAGCATTCAAGGTGGATTTTCTGAGACATTTGCAGCACTGTCCAGAACGATGAATGTCTTAAGATGATATGATGAAGAAAGGAGATCACTATAGAGCCATTTTAAGCCGCATTATGCTTACAGTGAGAAAAATCTCCTCCAAATTGTCAGAATTGTCCATTTCTTGAGATGCAAGTTGAGGAAATATGTATCTTGCACTTGTGATTATTTGCCTCCCTCAGGGAATACATCAAATAAGGAGAACCCATGACAATGTAAATTGATATAGAGCAGGTACAGTGAGCAAAATGGCTTTCTTTCATTCTGTGTCTTTTGAAGGGGAAAAGCTTGCAGGGTTATGGGGAAAGTGAAGGGGGTGGGACTAATTGGATAGCTCGTTCAAAGAGCTGGCACAGGCACGATGGGCCGAATAACCACCTTCTGTGCTCTGTCATTCTACGATTCTACGATTCTATGTCGTGCATTCTTGCAAGCGCGCAAAAAAGGGCATTTAACGGAGTGAGGAATTTCAGCCTCTATCCCTCCGTGGCGAGCACATGATTAGGTGGGGCTGACCTATGGAGGAATGGGCCCATTAGATTCTTTTGTTACAAAACAATTCTTATGTTTCTGCTGCTGCAGTCACAAGGTGTCCTGTAGAGTGAATGATTCTAGTAATTTATTGTAATCCAGAAACTCCCTGCAAAACAACGACAATATCCCTTTTTAAATTTCTTTGGTTTAGAAAAAAACTATATAAATCACATCTGACTGCTACAATTTAAATTACTAGATCACTTGCCAGTGAAAATGATTTTTTTGTTACATCCTATTTACTTTTAATGTTATATTGATGATGGTATATTACAGAATTATTAAAGATTGCTTTTGAGAGCAGATAATTTATTTTACACTAACCAACTGACACTTATTAATATTCATAAAGCTAACCCAACTATTATTGTTAGAGTGTTCAGACAAGCATGTAACGACATTAATAATCTCAGCAACAAAAATTTGCCATTAATATTCATAGGATTTGTAATTCATGGATTTGCTAAAGTCTCAGTCTGGTCTTTTATTTTTATAATTTGTCTCTACGTGTTCCCTTTAGCAAACTGCAGCTTAAATTCTCAGACACATCTTAGATCCTGGTTAGGGTGCCATTAGGAAGACAAAGGGAGTAATGTTAACCTAACTGGTCGGGTGGGAAACCTACAGGATCAGGTGGAACTCTGGTTTTACATCCCGCCCAATATTACTCTACAGTGCCAAAATCGGGCAGGGTGTAAAACCAGCATTGCACCCAATCTCGTCAGTTCCCCAACGGGTGGGTTAGGTTAAAATTGCCCTCTAAGTCTCAATTAAAAACTTACTTGCCCTCCACACCCCCAGCTCCAATGTTCCACTGTATTCATCATTAAGTCAACTTTCTGGGCAACTTTCAGGCGTTCTATGCCAGGTTCAAAGAAGAAAAGTTTAATTCTTGGTTAAAAATAAATAATTTCAAACAATAATGCAAACAAACAATAAATGTCTCTCAGGACAGCTGCACGTGCCAAGTATCCAAAGCTTCCCCCTCAGAGCACCATGCAAGTGGCATGTAGGGGGTGACACCAGGCCACTCTGGCACAAGCTCCAGAGAAGTACCCGTCTAGAAACATGCTTCCCATGAGAGGAAGGTCATCTCAGAGCCATGAGCCTATTGTACCAAAGAGGCAGCCAACCACCTCTTGTGATACTGGCCTTCGGGCTGCACGTAGGAAAAGCACTAGGAGAGAAAGGGCACATTTAGGCCCCCAGGACAAGCATGGTTTCAGGAAGGAATAGGCTTCTGTTCACTTTGAATTTCGCTGTATTAAAGGAGAATGTGCACTTATGTCATGCTCCGTTATTCATGGAGATTCGAGTCATGCGAGGAGGGGAGCATTTATTTCATGCTGTTTCATTCAGTCGGGTAATTATGGCATGGGCATGAAGGGACAAAAAGATTTGATGTGTTGTCAAGTTCTAGGATGCCTACTGGATTGCAGAATTTGTCCTCTATTTGAACACGGGGAGAGGATTTAAGGCACTGGTGACAAAGTTACACTGTGTAAAGCAGAAAAGACTTCAGTGATCAGTTGTGTTCAGTTGCCCCTTGTAGCAGTCACTGAGGAGTCCTCTGAAAGACGATCATCCTATTGCTCTTCTCCACGTACCCCAAAACAGCTAGAGCCACGTTCCCACGAACGTCCGATGTCCAGGATGTTCAGGAATGCCTTTTTGTATGGCAAAGTTGTTCGGGGCACAGCAGGTGCTAACTATGTGGGAACATGATTTGGATTGTACTACAGAGCCCCTCCCGAGCTGTCAATGCAGCGAAATCGGCCCTTTAAAATGTCAATGATCCTCTTGATGACCACTCTTGTAGAGGCATGCGCCTCCATTGTAAAACTCCTCTGCTGCTGTTCAGGAAACTCAGTGACATCATTATTCACGGGAGCAGGGGCTAGTCCTCGTCATACACAAGCTGACATGTTGACATGATTTTCTTCCTTGAAGTGCTCAGGGAGGGCCAAATTTCAAAGGATGAATGCATAATGATGAATTCCAGCAAATCGTAAGTAAACATATAGTATCCCTTACGTGTTGTCCCACACAATTTTTTACGTTCAGGGAATGAAAGGCCTTTCAGTTGAGGAAGTTGAGGGGGATTACTGTAAGAGCTCACAAAGTAACATGGGAGCTATCCCATGCACCCAGGACCTTGGAAAAGTCAGAAACCGCAAAAATCTGGCTGGCCCTATCTTGGTTTCGCATTGCTAAGATGCCAAAGTCAACGAATTCCCAGTTCTCCTATAAAGCGCGCCAGTCACTTGATGAATACATGCTCTCACTGCATCCTGGCTGATATTACGGAGATCCCTGGAATGACCTGGTGCAATAAAAGTTGTTACTTTCACAGCCACAGAGGGAGCAGTTGGACAGATGACCATGGCTGCAGGTCCCTGTGCAGTAGGTAGCAGAGAACTTATGTTTTGGTGAAGACCACTCATCTCACTATTGTCCTCATAGGAACTGTGTTGCCTGTATATTCCTTTTTTTTGCGGGGTGGGGCGGGGGGGTTTACATCTGGTGGGTTTCACCTTCCTTAAATGCTTCCACATTCTCTTTTCCTCCATCCTCTCCTGCTCCTTCTCTTCCATGATAATGGCATAAAAGGTATGCCATAGGGAATGTCATATCTGCCCCATAAACACAACCTCCCAGTGGTCTCATACTTCCATAACCAGTCAGAAACAAGTCCAAGGCAGAATACCAAAAAGAAAATGACTCCAACAAATAATTTGCTGCTGCAGTAATCACTACTCACACATTCATCAATCTTCAGGCTCGAAAACTCTTCACTTCTGCCAGTCTCAGCTGATCCTGGAAACGATGATGTGGAGATGCCGGTGATGGACTGGGGTGGACAAATGTACGGAGTCGTACAACACCAGGTTATAGTCCAACAGCTTTATTTGAAATCACAAGTCACCTGACGAAGGAGCAAAGCTCCGAAAGCTTGTGATTTCAAATAAAGCTGTTGGACTATAACCTGGTGTTGTACGACTCCGTACATTGATCCTGGAAACAGCTGCTTTATATTTCTCATTCTAACTTACCCCATTGTGCATTATGAGCATAAAACCAGGAAATTCAAGCTGCAACACCACATTATCTTCATTACTATATATTAAAATGCAGTTTCCTGGCCAGCAGACTCTTCTGAACACAAAACAATAAACAAAATAATTGGCAGAGAACTAGAGACTAAAAGCAAAATGGAAGACAACAAAATGCACCACCCCAAATTAGTCGCAAAGCTAAATTTTACGGCGGGGTGAAGCAATCGCTGTAAATGCTTAATCACCAACCCTCATCACAATATAAAGAAAGGCTTGCATTTATATAGTGCCTTTCTCAATCTCAGGATGTCCCAAGGTGCTTTACAGCCAATCAAGTGGCAAGAACATGGCAGATGGAATATAATGTGGAAAATGTGAAGATATCCACATTGATAGGAAAAACAGAAATACAGAGTATTTTTTAAATGGTGAGAGATTGGGAAATGTTGACGTTCAAAGGTGTCCTTGTACATGACTCATTAAAAGCTAACATGCAGGTGCAGCAAGCAATTAGGAAGGCAAATGGTATGTTGGCCTTTATTACAAGAGGATTTGAGTATAGCAGCAAAGATATCTTACTGCAATTATATAGGGTCTTGGTGAGACCACACCTGGAGTATTGTGTACAATTTTGGTCTCCTTACCTAAGAAAGGATATACTTGCCATAGAAGGAGTGCAACGAAGATTCACTAGACTGTTTCCTGGGATGGCGGGATTGTCGTATGAGGAGAGATTGAGTAGACAAGGCCTGTATTCTCTAGAGTTTAGAAGAATGAGAGGTGATCTCATTGAAACATACAAAATTCTTACAGGGCTTGGCAGGGTAGATGCAGGGGGGATGTTTCCCCTGGCTGGGGAGTCTAGAACCAGGGGTCACAGTCTCAGAATAAGGGGTAGGCCATTTAGGACTGAAATGAGGAGAAATGTCTTCATTCAGAGGGTGGTGAATCTTTAGAATTCTCCGCCCCAGAGGGCTGTAGAGGCTCAGTCATTGAGTACATTCAAAACAAAAATCGATAGATTTCTAGATATTAAAGGCATCAAGGGATATGGGGATAGTGCAGGAAAATGGCGTTGAGATAGAAGATCAGCCATGATCTTGTTGAATGGTGGAGCAGGCTCGAGGGACCGGATGGCCTACTCCTGCTCCTATTTCTTATGTTAAGTACTCTTGAAGTGTAGTCACTGTTGTAATGTAAGGGTATCATATTGCTGTGGAGTAACATCCAATATAACATAATTGAGGCTAAGTCAATTGAAAATTTCAAAATTGAGATTGATAGATTTTTGTTCGGCAAGGGTATTAAGGGTTACGTAACCAGGGCGGGGAGATGGAGATAAGATACAGATCAGCCATGATCTAATTGAAAGGCGAAATAAGTTCAAGGGATTGAATGGCCTACTCCTGTTCCTATATTCCTATATTGACCTCATGCATATTTCAGCTCTACCACTGGGCATCCAATCACAATTCATTGGAATCAAATACTCTGATTGGCTGACACACCAAAATTACATTTCAAAATTGGCCCAAAATTCTAAAGTGGATAAAAGCCAATTTTGGACGCTCGACCTTTTTGACAAACAAATGGCACTCGGCCTGCAGCAAGTGGTGAGTCTCTTTTCTGCATCTATGGCACCATTTGGAAATTACAGCAAACATTTTGTGGCCTGGTGTTAGCAGCAGTTGGAAGGGATTGACTGGAATTGCTGAATCAGAACCTGCTTTTTATTAATGTTATTTTTTTTCAAGTTCTCTGCCAACAGTGGGTGGGCAAGTCTGCTTCAATATTGCCCGACATGTGTCTACTTCCAATTCTCTGGGGTAGGGCATGGGTCTATGTCGCTTGGTGGTTTTGGCTAAAGGTCGTGCCCACAACTTCTGATGAGAGTAGATTTTCTGGTCCTAGTGCTGAAGCTACAGGACTGGCGAGATATTCTGAAGCTTATGAGCAATGCCGCAAGAGATCAGCTGCATATTTGTATAAAAAGGAATGCTTATGGTTTATGAATGCTTATTTGTTTAATATTTAATATATAATGCAACTTATTCATTCGCTGTTTGCCATCAGTTGCCAATGATATATACCGGATGGTGTGGAGTCCAATGTGCTTTGGCACAGGGTGGTAGGGCACATGTCTATGCTTGTGACACTCCACATAGTGGGGTTGATTTTGACATTTGGGCGACCAACTGGCGGTAAAGAGGGCCCCACGATTTTGAGGCCCCGACCTCATTTAAATTTGACCGGCGAGTTGTGGGTAACCAAACAGGCCTTCCGAAGCAGCTCGCCGGATTGGAGCCTCGAGATTGGGCCGGGGCAGCCGCCAGCAAGGTAAGTGATGGGGGGAGGAGGTCGCGAACATGGAGGGTTAGGGTCCCAGGGCATCAGAGGGAAAAATCGTTTTTGTGGGTTCCAGAAGAGCTCCTCCAGGGTGTACAAAAATAAGTCGATACTTATTATGGTGAGTTTCTTCGATTGCATCGTTCGTGGAACTGGCCCGAATGTGCACAGCACAAGGCTCTAACCATTTCCGACCTAAAATGGCAACCGGGGTCCTATTTATAACATAGGACCTCGTTTTCCGTATTAAAAGGGCCCTATCATCTGAAACACGGTTTGGACACCCAGAGGTAAGCCTCTTTCAAAATAGAGCCGGCGCATCGCCATTGTTAACGGGGGTGGTAAGGCTACCAACCCTGTTTTGAGGCCACTATCGCTCCGTTAATGCCAGACAAAGGGCATCAATATTGACCCCAGTGAGTTCTTGACTTTAGTCCTGCCAGCTGGAGGATTCATCAATTAGAAGCAGTTTGCTGCAGACAGGGTGAAGGCTGAATCCCCCTGGGTCACTTTTGTATACCTCCTGGTGACTGGATCAAAAGAAGCATTAGTGGACCTCTGAAGCAGGTCAGAGTTCAACAGGGCGATGGCGAACACCAAAACAACTTACACATAATAACATCAAACAAACATGAGGCAAAAAAGATGTTACATATTCTAACAAAAGGCTAATCGTGTCTTTTATATTTCATTTGCATGCAACATCAGAAATATTCACTGCGGTAAGTCACACTTTCGATGCTGCCTTCACCCACACTGGCTTAAAGCCATGATAGCAGATAAAACTTCTGAATAAAGCCGTTGTAATGATTTCTACAGAGAGATAATTCAGCTTTCCAAACCTAGGTGTGATAGAGTACTAATAACAAGCTTCTGCTCACATTCACATAGGAAATATGATAATGGGGGTGAGTGTGTTACCGAAGAAAAAGAATGACCAATTCACGTAGGTGCATGGCTTACGCGACATCTCAATTCCTGCAAATCCCTATACTTATTGCACATATTGGAATTGCAATTTCACACAAAAAGTCAGGAGCCAGTGAAAATGCTGGGCAGATCTGAGTGATAATAATTCATTTCTCGTCCTAGTCATGCAGCCTTCCCTCAGTTCTACTTCCTGTTTATCTAATTCTTATACACACAGAGGCCCACACAAGAAAAGTTTTGCAAAGTGTAACTGATGGCCTCATAATGGGCAGAGAATCAGAAGTGTCGCGAATCGGTTGTACTGACCTCCATGTTCAATTCTCCAATCCATGCTCCCCAGTGAGCGAGGCCCTCCTGGTAAAATTTAGCCAATGTAATATTCCTCTGACGTAGACATTGCTTTCCAGTACGCCATCACTATTCACTGCCAGAGGTCCTTTTCCAAGCATAGATTGCACTGTCAAATTAGTTCCGCACTTATTGGAATTCAACAATATCTTCGATATCCTTCACCAAAGGAAGTTCGGTCAATAGCATTCCTACCACTAAAATCACAGGCCCTGAGATTCTGCCATAAAATACTAGCCTAAAAATATTTAATTTGTCTTTCTACTAATTTAGCTGCAAAGTTAACCTGCTTCAAGTACGCCACTAAAATAGTAAAAAGAGGACATTGAGCCAAATGTGTCAAATGCTAGTATCAAACTGTATAATTAAGAAAAAAAAACGTGCACTTGTACAGCACCTTATCGTGTCTGTCAGAAACATCTCAAAATGCTTTACATACAATTAATGACTTTGAAGTGCAAACCAAATTGAACACAGCAAGGTCCCACAAACAGCAATGAGTTAAATGACCAGTTAACCTGGTTTAGTCTGAGGAAGGAGTGCAATGGGTCTTTAACATCCTCCTGAACCAGCGGACAGGATCATGTTTTAACATCGCATCTGATTGATGGCCGCCCCTCAGTACTACACTGAAATTTCATCTATAGATTATATGCTAAAGCCCGGGAGTAGGTCTGAATCCAATTCTCTTTGACTTAGAGATAAAACTGCAATGAACTGAGCCAAGCTGACACTTCAGGTCATGTGACCCTTTGTTTAGAGGAGTCCAGGAAAGTAATGCGAAACATCAAGTGCACCGGTTTTAACTTCACATTCTTATCAATCACTGTAAGTCAAGATACCCTTTAGGTGGTCTACACATCGACCCATATACACAGCCAAATTAGTCCAGGCTGGGTGTCGTTGACACACCTTCCCATTGCTCTAAATAAACTACGGTTGCCTCAGAAAACAGCAATCATTGAGAATGCCACTGCAGCAGATGTTATCAGTTGTCTAGGTGACAGATTCCATTTGAATATGAACACTAATTACTTCGGGTCCTGCACCTCTGTCCTGACATCTTCATTTCCTCGGAGACATGGACTTCAGAATACAAATAGATTTTTAGAACTTCACTTCTTCATTTGAATATCATTGCAAGGCGAAAAAATTTTTATTTTGCCTCTGCTCCGTGCAATAGATAGTCTCCTAGGTATAATACGGTGAATAACAAACGTGGGTTTGAGACAATTGCACAGTTTATAGACATTTTAATACACAACATTTGAGCAATAATAGATACACAGGGCGTAATTTTTTAAAAATTATTCGTTCATAGGATGTGGGCGCCGCTGGCGAGGCCGGCATTTATTGCCCATCCCTAATTGCCCTCGAGAAGGTGGTGGTGAGCTGCCTTCTTGAACCGCTGCAGTCCGTGTGGTGACGGTTCTCCCACAGTGCTGTTAGGAAGGGAGTTCCAGGATTTTGACCCAGCGACAATGAAGGAACGGCGATATATTTCCAAATCGGGATGGTGTGTGACTTGGAGGGGAACGTGCAGGTGGTGTTGTTCCCATGTGCCTGCTGCTCTTGTCCTTCTAGGTGGTAGAGGTCGCGGGTTTGGGAGGTGCTGTCGAAGAAGCCTTGGCGAGTTGCTGCAGTGCATCCTGTGGATGGTACACACTGCAGCCACAGTGCACCGGTGGTGAAGGGAGTGAATGTTTAGGGTGGTGGATGGGGTGCCAATCAAGCGGGCTGCTTTATCTTGAATGGTGTCGAGCTTCTTGAGTGTTGTTGCAGCTGCACTCATCCAAGCCAGTGGAGAGTATTCCATCACACTCCTGACTTGTGCCTTGTAGATGGTGGAAAGGCTTTGGGGAGTCAGGAGGTGAGTCACTCGCCACAGAATACACAGCCTCTGACCTGCTCTCCTAGCCACAGTATTTATATGGCTGGTCCAGTTAAGTTTCTGGTCAATGGTGACCCCCAGGATGTTGATGGTGGGGGAATTCAGCGATGGTAATGCCGTTGAATGTCAAGGGGAGGTGGTTAGACTCTCTCTTGTTGGAGATGGTCATTGCCTGGCACTTATCTGGCGCGAATGTTACTTGCCACTTATGAGCCCAAGCCTGGATGTTGTCCAGGTCTTGCTGCATGCGGGCTCGGACTGCTTCATTATTTGAGGGGTTGCGAATGGAACTGAACACTGTGCAATCATCAGTGAACATCCCCATTTCTGACCTTATGATGGAGGGAAGGTCATTGATGAAGCAGCTGAAGATGGTTGGGCCTTGGACACTGCCCTGGGGAACTCCTGCAGCAATGTCCTGGGGCTGAGATGATTGGCCTCCAACAACCACTACCATCTTCCTTTGTGCTAGGTATGACTCCAGCCACTGGAGAGTTTTCTCCCTGATTCCCATTGACTTCAATTTTACTCGGGCTCCTTGGTGCCACACTCGGTCAAATGCTGCCTTGATGTCAAGGGCAGTCACTCTCACCTCACCTCTGGAATTCAGCTCTTTTGTCCATGTTTGGACCAACGCTGTAATGAGGCCTGGAGCCGAGTGGTCCTGGCGGAACCCAAACTGAGCATCGGTGAGCAGGTTATTGGTGAGTAAGTGCCGCTTGATAGCACTGTTGACGACACCTTCCATCACTTTGCTGATGATTGAGAGTAGGCTGATGGGGCAGTAATTGGCCGGTTTGGGTTTGTCCTGCTTTTTGTGGACAGGACATACCTGGGCAATTTTCCACATTGTCGGGTGGATGCCAGTGTTGTAGCTGTACTGGAACAGCTTGGCTAGAGGCGCAGCTAGTTCTGGAGCACAAGTCTTCAGCACTACAGCCGGGATGTTGTCGGGGCCCATAGCCTTTGCTGTATCCAGTGCACTCAGCCGTTTCTTGATATCACGTGGGGTGAATCGAATTGGCTGAAGACTGGCTTCTGTGATGGTGGGGATATTGGGAGGGGGCCGAGATCGATCATCCACTCGGCACTTCTGGCTGAAGATGGTTGCAAACGCTTCAGCCTTGTCTTTTGCACTCACGTGCTGGACTCTGCCATTATTGAGGATGGGGATGTTTGCAGAGCCTCCTCCTCCCGTTAGTTGTTTAATTGTCCACCACCATTCACGATTGGATGTGGCAGCACTGCAGAGCTTTGATCTGATCCGTTGGTTGTGGAATCGCTTAGCTCTGTCTGTAGCATGTTGCTTCCGCTGTTTAGCATGCATGTAGTCCTGAGTTGTAGCTTCACTAGGTTGGCACCTCATTTTTAGGTACGCCCGGTGCTGCTCCTAGCATGCTCTTCTACACTGCTCATTGAACCAGGGTTGATCCCCTGGCTTGTTGGTAATGGTAGAGTGAGGAATATGCCGGGCCATGAGGTTACAGATTGTGCTGGAATACAATTCTGCTGCTGCTGATGGCCCACAGTGCCTCATGGATGCCCAGTTTTGAGCTGCTAGATCTGTTCTGAATCGATCCCATTTAGCACGGTGGTGGTGCCACACAACATGTTGGATGGTGTCCTCAGTGCGAAGACGGGACTTCGTCTCCACGAGGACTGTGCGGTGGTCACTCCTACCAATACTGTCTTGGACAGATGCATTTGCGACAGGTAGATTGGTGAGGACGAGGTCAAGTAAGTTTTTCCCTCGTGTTGGTTCGCTCACCACCTGCCGCAGGCCCAGTCTGGCAGCTATGTCCTTCAGGACTCGGCCTGCTCGGTCAGTGGTGGTGCTACCGAGCCACTCTTGGTGATGGACATTGAAGTCCCCCACCCAGAGTACATTCTGTGCCCTTGCTACCCTCAGTGCTTCCTCCAAGTGGTGCTCAACATGGAGGAGGACTGATTCATCAGCTGAGGGAGGACGGTAGGTGGAAATTAGCAGGAGGTTTCCTTGCCCATGTTTGACCTGATGCCATGAGATTTCATGGGGTCCAGAGTCAATGTTGAGGACTCCCAGGGCCACTCCCTCCTGACTGTATATCACTGTACCGCCACCTCTGGTGGGTCTGTCCTGCCGGTGGGACAGGACATACCCAGGGATGGTGATGGAAGAGTCTGGGACGTTGGCTGAAAGGTATGATTCTGTGAGTGTGGCAATGTCAGGCTGTTGCTTGACTAGTCTGTGGGACAGCTCTCCCAATTTTAGCACAAGTCCCCAGATGTTAGTAAGGAGGACCTTGCAGGGTCGACTGGGCTTGGTTTGCCGTTGTCGTGTCCGGTGCCTAGTGATCCGATGCCGGGTGGTCCGTCCGGTTTTATTCTTATTATGACTTTTCGTAGCGAGATTTTACAACTGAATGGCTTGCTAGGCCATTTCAGAGGGCAATTAAGAATCAACCACATTGCTGTGGGTCTGGAGTCACATATAGGCCAGACCAGGTAAGAACGGCAGGTTTCCTTCCCTAAAGGACATTAGTGAACCAGATGGGTTTTTACGACAATCCGGTAGTTTCATGGCCATCATTACTGATACTAGTATTTTAATTCCAGATTTTTATTTAATTAATTGAATTTAATTAATTAATTGAATTGAATTAAATGCTTGTTATAACAAGACAGCTTGACAAAATATCAGATTCAGTTCTAATCAACTTTGTTACTCAAAAAAGATTAAAATTAATCATTTTGTTTCCTTTAAATAGCTTTCCTTCATGTCTGCTGGTTTGGATAAGGTGGCAATAGGTCAGCTGGGTCAGGGGTAGCCCTGCAGTGGTTGGAGATGGTCACGTTAATTGATAGCTGTATTAATGCTGTTGGTAACTTTTATTATTAGACTTTTTTCGTAACAGCTCTTGGAAAGAAAAAGTTACCAGCAAGATTAACATAATCACCATTTTATTATCACAGGCTCCAACAGTGCTGAGTTTCTTCAAGTATTTGCTCTGTAGTGTGTAATTTACAGAGCCTGTGCTGTTAACTCACGCTATGCATGTGCCAAGTTCTGCAATTTCATGGAGCATTGTGGCAATTTGGCACTGCAAGGATTCCACCCATGTGAAATACACAGTTGCAGTAACCACACAACATGACCCTGGAGATCGGGAAGAGACGGCCATTGAGGTCCAACGAGGAAACCAAGGGAGTTGGATCCAGTTCAAAGTTGTGAGGAGAGCAATTTAATTAAAGGAGCAAGGGTCCATGATTCTCTACATAGAGAGTTTCCAATCTTAACCATGCCAAGGTAAGAGCAGAGGCTAGATGTTTAGGGGCAGGAGGGTGAATCGGAGGGAGATGTAACCCCCCTTCCCACCCCCCCCCAATTCCCATCATTTTTATGATGCACCTCAGCAATCAAATCAGGGGTGGCATTGGCAGTGGTTTTTGAGCAGGCCACCCCCTCACTTCTTAGCGGGGTTAGAATGTTTGGTGCAGGGAGACTCGCATCAGGGAAACAGGTGAAAATATAAATACTGGTCAATGCAGGATGTAGGGCAATCTGTTGAGGTGGTACCGAGGCTTCATCTGGGCCTGCCATTTCCGTTTCCCACCTCGCTTTGTTTGGGGGGCGGGGAGTTTAAAATGCTGTTAGTTGCGCTCAGTGGCATTTTTATTGAACGGTCTATTGCTATGTAATCAATTAGTCAACATTTAGCAAGACTACTGTTTCCAAGTAGCCTGGCCAGACGGGCTGGGAATCTCATTAGCGGCTTCTCTTTTCACATATACAGCTTTCTTGGGCTTGCAACACTCAGCGATGGTAAGAAATAATAAGGCACTGTGAATTTCCTCTGCACGTTTAGCAAAAGCCAGATGGTTCTTTGTACTTGGGGCCGTTTGATGTGTCACAGGTGCCTTGTGTGTGTGTGTATGTGTGTGTGTGTGTGGATGAAATTGCTTCAGCTGCCAACACCAAAGCACCTTCCTGCAATTATGAACGAGCCCTTTGTGAACGTGCTCCAATGCATCTGAAGCCTGAGGATATGGCCCTGGGAGGAGTCCTGGCCACAATATTTACTTATTTATTTTTAAAGACTTATGTTTGACCTTTCCATTGGAACTTTCACATACTTTAGAGGATTAAAGACTTTGCTGGTTCGAAATTCTGCAGTCCCTCACTTGACATTTGAATGAAGGCTGGTAATCATTTTGTGTGGGAGACTATGGGAAGACGCTGAATGATTATATATTGTTTACTAACTCACAGTAATTCATATTCATTTAAAAAAAATTCCTTATTCACCTCTCTTTTTTTCCAGTTGTTTCTGTCTTTCATATTGTAGGCTCCCCTCCTCCAATGCATCATACCCGAGCCGAGAGAGCGTACAGATGACCTTCCAGGCTTCCTGCCAAAGCTGCTCTGTAACCAGTTGCTGGGCGGTGTGCAAGACTGCCTTAAGTTGACTTGTCTCCAAGTTGTTTTCCTGCCTCCCTCAGGAAAAGCACTGCATCCCCATTTAACACCTCCCTTAAATAGCCCAGTCGAGCTGGTGAGCTGACAGTGTAGGAAGTACAAGGCACAAAACCGTCTTTCTCCCACATTGTATTCTGCTTGTATCTAGCAACAGTTTTAAATTTATTTCAGAAGTGGATTCATGATTCTCTTGAAATGGTGTGACATTGGGGGTAGTATTCTGAGCGCACAACTGCACTGGGGATTCTCTCCTGCCACCAGCCAATATTGGAAAGCTTTGGGTGCGCTGTCCATGATTTTTTGCCCTTCGATTTCAAGGGTGAGACCAGTTGTCAGCCTTGGCTCAGTGGTAGCACTCTCACCTCTGAGTTAGAAGCTTGTAGGTTCACACCCCATTCTGTAATTCAAGGGTTAAGTTACGAGGAGAGATTACACAAATTGGGGTTGTATTCTCTCGAGTTTAGAAGGTTAAGGGGTGATCTGATCGAAGTTTGTAAGATATTAAGGGGAACGGATAGGGTGGATAGAGAGAAACTATTTCCGCTGGTTGGGGATTCTAGGAGTAGGGGGCACAGTCTAAAAATTAGAGCCAGACCTTTCAGGAGCGAGATTAGAAAACATTTCTACACACAAAGGGTGGTAGAAGTTTGGAACTCTCTTCCGCAAATGGCAATTGATACTAGCTCAATTGCTAAATTTAAATGTGAGATAGATAGCTTTTTGGCAACCAAAGGTATTAAGGGATATGGGCCAAAGGCAGGTATATGGAGCTAGATCACAGATCAGCCATGATCTTATCAAATGGCGGAGCAGGCACGAGGGGCTGAATGGCCTACTCCTGTTCCTATATTCCTATGTACTGAAGGAGTGCTGCACTGTCAGAGGTGCCGCCTTTCGAAGGTGATGTTAGAACCCTGTCTACTCTCTCGGGTGGATGTAAAAGATCCCATGGCACTATTCAAAGAAGAGTAGTGAAGTTTTTCCAGTGTCCTGACCATATTTATCCCTCAACCAACATCAGTAAAAAAAACAGGTTATCTGGCCATTATCTCATTACAGTTTGTGAGACCTTGTGTGCACATTTCCTGCTGTGTTTCTCTACATTACAACAGCAACTGCACATCAAAAGGACTTCATTTGCTTTGAAGCACTTTGGGATGTTCTGAGGTCATGAAAGGTGCTATATAAATGCAAGTTCTTTCTTTCTATTTCTAATTTGTGCTGGTAGCTGAGAGAGACTCCTTGGCAACAGCATATACTAAGTCCAGTTAAACTAATTTGTGATACTGTGAGTTGGCAATTCTAATATCACACAGTGATGCAAATCTCATAATGATTTTTCTTTATAAATCAATACATTTTTACCAAAATAAAAGTCTGGTGACTAGCAAGCATCCGTCACATTCTAGGTGTCACACACCAAAGTGTCACACTTTGTTACGGATATAAAACAATCTTTAAAGAAAGCCAATCAAGAAATTTACAAGCAGCTACAATTGCCCTGTGAGTGACTTTTTTGCAACTAACTACAATTACCCAGATTTGACTATTTACAGCATCGGTCTTAAAGGGACCGCCAAAGTCGCAGTTAAATGTCACAACCATGTATCAGACCCCAGGAACTTGACAGAGGATGATCCCACGTGCAGTAAACTATATCAAATAGATCTTATTTTCACAAAACAGTATCTGACTGTAAGTTACAAAGACAAGTCTGTACTTGAAGTGTTTAAAAAAAAAAGTCTACTCCTATAATTACAGTTGAACCATTTCGAGTCACCGCAAAAACCTCCCATCAAATGTCTGGCTTGTAGTCTGGTGAAGGTCAATCACCAAATTATTACATTGGGGCAGAAATTGCTCGGAACAGCGAATCAACATTCCTCGCCGCTCCATAGATTTATACTAACCCACTAACTCACCACGGTCTTTTCATCGGCACTTCCTCCCAGGGTCAGTTCAAGCGAAGCTAGGACCCTGGGAGAAGTGAGAGGATCGACCTCTCCGCTCGACCAATCAGATCGCAGCATTTTCGACATCTGCGTTCACTGTCTCTGCAGGCTTGGAACGTTAAACCAGGAAGTGAAAGGTACAACATTAAAATCAATGTGAAAACAGTTATAGACAGTGAGAAAAAGATAGGGTAAGAGATAATGGATTAAATAAAAGAGACAGAAGGGAAAAGCAAACAAGAATGTTGAATTTTTTAATTAAAAAAAATTAATGATCAAAAACTATTAAAATAAGGATTAATGAGATTCCACATTTTTAAAAGTTAATTTTCAGTTGTTGGGCAGTCATTAAGACTTACTGCGCTGTTAAAACTTAGTTTAGACCTGTATTTTTAAGCGTACCTGTTTTGTGGTGTAATTAGTTACTTGCCAGCTAGGCAGATAAGCAAGTTTGCACTTTTTCAATGATTGCAGTGTGCGATATACATTTAATTCGAAGCTGTCATACCGCCGGCGAACCAGCAGGAGCAAGTTCCGGATTTCCGCGTTTCTGCGAATGTGCGAACGCCGGAACTTGCTCCTCCATTTCGCCACTAACAACGGAGAACGTTGTTAAGCTCACTGTTATTTCAGGAGCGATTTCTGCCCCATTATTCAGGGTTTAAGCTGAATAGTGAAGAATTGGATGCGGAACTCTTGGTTCTCTAGAAGGTAACTAGCTGCTTATTGTGCCAGAGCTGTACTTGTCATCCTATTAAATATAAGGGGCAAGAACATTAAACCGAGTGAATTGTACCAACAATGGACTTTATTGGAAAATTCCACGTGAAATGAAATAGCTAGTTATTTATGCAATTTTAGGGTGGGGTGTTGTCCTGATAGTGGGGCCTTTGATGTTATTTGCTATCTCTGATGACCCTTCAGCTGTCAGCCTCATACTGGAAGCAGACAGACAACGTGAAGATGAGTAATTCATTTGTATATGGCCCAGAGGACTGCTAGAATTCTATGGATCCTTTACCTGCTTAGGTACAATTGCTTATTGTAGGAAAAAATTCTGTCTCAGTCTTTGTTTCCTGAACAAGCTGGATTAGAACCAATGCATTGTTACACCTGTCTCTGGGGTGCCATTTCTCTTGTTTGTTTGGTCCTCTGTAAAACTCAAGTTGGACTGCTGGCCAGACTATATAATGAGGCCTGACTCCGAAAGCTTCTCGTATTCCACCTATTTTTCTCTGTTTGCATTAAGTTGATATGGCTGTTCATAATGAAGTCCATCTCTCAAAACTCCATTTACACTATTTATCTCTACTCCTCCTCATGATAGTGATCTTCATTATTGCTAGTTCATATTGTGAGACTTGCCTCCACCATTCCTATTTATATTCTATCACTCTTGCATATCATAACTCTGTAACAAGTCAGAAAAGCACCAGTGAAGCCTGTCATAAAGACTCTTTATAACAAATTATTACTGGATTAGTACCTGTCTAGAGCAAGGGCCATTAGATAAACTGGACTTGATCTAGTCCAAAATTATACCTTTCCTCTGTAGGTTCGGTTTACACCATCTGCCTGCCTCTCTATGATAAAGAGATATTGGATTAGCAACACTCCATATAGTGAAGACTGCATATGTAAATCCTTATATATTACTTCATTTTCCAATAAGAAAGGTGGCCATTTATACCATCTGTCTCTTCTAACAGCCTGGATATAGTGAAGCCTTTCTTTCAGGCCCCCAGGGTATTATTGGTAGGCCCCACTCCTGGTGTGGAGTCTGACTGGGTGAGAATTCAAGCCACAGAATCAATGCTATTGTATTAGCACCCTTTCCTCAACCAACACACCCAACCAGCAGGCTTGCACAATTACCCCATGTTCTCTCTTCTCATCCAGTTCAGCTTTTCCATCTAACAAGTTGCTTTACTAAGGCCTATTTCAGTGATCTCCTTCTCTGCCCTTTCTCTATTAGTTACCTCCATCTTGCACAGAATTTACAGCAGCAGCTGTTGCTGCTCCTACCACTGCTAGGGCACAAGTTTACATAGATTTTAAACTTTACACTTTATTTTAGCTAGAAATGACCATGAACCACCAAAATCAATATCAACATTTTGCTTGGTATTCCCTACAGTGAGATAAGTTTTCAAGCAAACTCTTTAACTTAGTACACAAGTTATTTGAAACTATTACAAATGCAGCAATGGGCAGATAGCTGGATGGTGCAGCATAATAGTAAGTCCTTTCAAACCTGCCCAAAAATTTTAAAAAGTCTGTATTAATATGAGATTACTATATATGTATCTTTATAAAAAGTAACTCTTTGTAGCATTTTGTATAATGTTGCTCTTGTACGAAGAGCATGACCTTGGATTGATAAACATTATCTGAGCTACACTCTTGTTACACTCATAACCAATGAAAACCCTGCAGAGTATCTTTCATGTAGACTGTTGAAACAGTCCCTGTTAGCTCAGCTGAGGGTTAGAGATTGTGTTGTACAGCAGGGATTTGTGTTAACCCATTTAAGCTTCAGTAGAGGGGATGACTCAGCCTATGAATGGCAGGACCAGATCGGAATCAGCTCACTGAACCAAGTGTCAGAATCAGGCTGATCTTCTAACACATTGTCCTGGGGTCTATGTTGTTCGCTTTAACAACTGAGATCTCGAACCTACACTATCCTCCACCCACCCCCCCATTCCCCCGCCCCTTCCCAATCTCTCTCTCACACACACACACACAACTACTCCCG
Source organism: Heptranchias perlo (assembly GCF_035084215.1). Lineage (NCBI taxonomy): Eukaryota > Metazoa > Chordata > Chondrichthyes > Hexanchiformes > Hexanchidae > Heptranchias > Heptranchias perlo. Next base: position 11,891,675 of record NC_090343.1, read on the forward strand.
TTGTCTTTAATGTCAGCCACCAAGTTAACTTATTTTCAGTTCAAATTGGGTCTAAGTTCTAAATCACACTCATTCCTATTCCGTCTTTTTAGTTGCCCATTTTAAATTATGAGTTGTCACTGCACTTTCAGATATGGTTCACTCACTGTAATGCTTCCAAAACAGGTAAGAAGTGCAGCTCAGCTTTAAATCACACCTTTTCCAGGAGGAAACGTGTGCGCCCAACTATAGAATCTGCTGGAAACAATTGTCTAGGTCCCTCCAGCTCCCAGTTAAACAATTTTCCTCATTGTACCATGTGAATGGCAATGGCTCACAACTTGAGTAATGGTACAAGTAATTACCACTTCATATCCAAGTTTCGAAGCAGTGATACTAAAGGCAAAAAAGAATGTTATTTTTACCAAATGATCTGTGTATTTTGGCATACTCCTCACCTTGTGGATATGGCTGGAGTTCTGCATCCCAAACCCGCGACCTCTACCACCTAGAAGGACAAGGGCAGCAGGCACATGGGAACAACACCACCTGCACGTTCCCCTCCAAGTCACACACCATCCTGACTTGGAAATATATCGCTGTTCCTTCATCGTCGCTGGGTCAAAATCCTGGAACTCCCTTCCTAACAGCACTGTGAGAGAACCTTCACCACACGGACTGCAGCGGTTCAAGAAGGCAGCTCACCACCACCTTCTCAAGGGCAATTAGAGATGGGCAATAAATGCTGGCCTCGCCAGCGACGCCCACATCCCATGAACAGATACAAAAAAGTTGGGGGTGGGGGGGTTGGTGGTGGAGTTGAAGGGATAGGAAGGCTACTTAAAGATTCCACATTCAACCCATTGGGCTAGAAATTTCTGTTCTCCATTATTACAAAAAAATGGAAGTGTCAAATATGACCATACTGGAGAAGAGTCGCTTTGGTTGCTATGTCTAGTGACATTATGAATCCGTTCAAAAGGAATGTGCAAATGACATTGCTGCACATAGTGACCAAAGTAATTCTCCTTTCCACTATTGGTAATAGAAAATAGTTGCTATGGTAGAGTGAGTTGGCAGTTTGCCCATACAACCCATCCCGATCAAAATCCAGATCAAAATGCCTTAAAGTTGGCAACAACACAATAGTTTTTATGACTGTGAATAAATTACAACCATATGATCTTGTGAATCAATCCAAACGCACTCCTGGTGTGAGCATGGCACACCCCTTTTAGAAACACTGATCAAGATAAAGCAAAAGATTCCCATTGACTGTCCAACATCACCCATGGCAAAGAGGAGCACGAATGATGAGGCGATTCTGGCCTCCTGTTTATAGCTCTGTAATTTGGAAAATTCAGACAATAGCGTTGGATTATTTCAGAAAACATTAAATCCTCTTGGCTAGTCACCACCGGAACCCTCACAGGACGTAAGGTACAGGAACCACAGCAAATGGCCTCAGACCAAAAAGGGCCTCAGCTAAGGATACGGTGCAGCCTGCTGTGCATGACCAATGGTGATGATGATAATGAAATCTTTCAATTGTATGCCAATGAATGCCTGGAAATTTTCTAACTTACTTAACATTTAAAGGGGATTACTTATATTATTCCAGATCAGTTAGCAACAAACGAATCACTAATTTAAAGAGAAATCTATTGCCGACCGAGTTGCCGCGAAAAAAAGTGTTCTATTTCAAAGGATGTACAAAAATACAGAAACACTCTGACTTGAAAGATTGCAGTTGGAAGTCTTTGATTTACTTTTCTTCAAAGGAGATGAATGGGCGACTTATTTCTGAATTGCCTCTCGCTGTTGGTACACCCGTCAGTGAGGTGCTAAGCAAACATTCCACATTTTAACAGTTACCAAGACACTGCGGTAAAGGCCAACACAGTTGAGAAAAAAAACTGGGGAACATTAGATGTTTGTAGAAGAATAAAATGTCGATTCAATACATTAGTTGATCAATTCACTCACTGTGCTCTGTGCTAATTTACAGCAGGGGCAGTGCGCGGGTGTATCAGTGTCAGGCAATGCGAAGAGTCATTTAGGAAATTAAAAAAACATTCAAAGGTAGTTCAATATTCAAGGTCATGCCTAAAATTTCAGATCCATATACTCAGGACAGACTCACTTGCACAGTAATGTGATTCAGACTGTATTTATAGCTGTAGTATCAGCGCAAAGCGGCTTTGCTTCACATCATGCTGCAGTTATAGTGTAAATGCAGCCTGAACCCAGAGTCAGGGCCTGACATAACATGGAGCGAAACAAATTGAGATTTCGTGGAGGAGGTAATCCCACTCCGCTTCACTTCAGAGTCAGTTTGGGACTTAAGCCCTGGTTTACACCACATAAGTTTAGTATTGGTGCGAAGCCACAACTGTTTCACATTGATGTTAAACTCCCAAAATCATTTTATTTAGTAATTTTATTTTTCAGTGCTCATTAGTGTTAAAATTTGATAGCCATGTAGTGAAGGATAGAATACCAGAGCCTGGTCTTTAGTAGTTTCCAAGCCTTTATTCACAGAGATTCCCCTTACACACACCCCACACCCTAGCTAAGCTCTCCTATAAAAAGGATACAAGAGCCCCCTATTGATATCCACCACCTGAATATAATTAATACTCAATGATATAAATCATACAATTAACAATTAATGTGAGGGGTGTGAGTGCTGGGGACGAGGACCCAGTGTTACCATTAAGTACCTCCAGTGCAGGTATAGCTTGGGCCAGATGTGAAGCAAAGCTGTCTCCATTCTGCCTCACCAGTATACTTAAATCTCAACCTTTGAAGAACACAGCGGTTGCACTCTTATTATCTGGCCCAAGGTATACCTGAGCTGGGGTGTTTGATGGTGATACTAGGGCCTAGTCCCCTGGACTCACATCCCTTACCTTAATGAGCATCAAATTCAATGAAAAATATAAACTATATAAAATAAAATGAGTTGCCATACAGTTATGCCTGTAGTATCTCTGAGACATATTGCTGATCCTTGCTAAATTATGGGCAATTTTGTGTTGCAGATTTATGCCCAGTAGAATTTAAAAGGTAGAACTTCCAATTGGAGAGGTAAAAGTACAACTGCCTATTGTGATCATATTACATTCCTATCTGCATTATCCTACCAGAAGTATGTATTTGGAAAATTGGCTCCCCAGCTTCTAGAGATGAAAGGACATTCTAATCAATGTGCCATACGTCATCCTAATCCTAATTCAGGCCTTAAAGAGTTAATGCTGTTTTCGTCTCACGACAAGTGTGTGAGAAGTTACAATTAGCCTGCAATGGTCAAACCCAAATTGCTTTTTAATAAAAAAATAACTAGAAATGGTTAATAACCATACTTTGGTCATGGTCTTGAGTAGGTAGAAGTATCCAAAGAGCATAATGAAATCTTAGACATAATTAAAGCTTGTTGACTGAAGCCTTTTCTTAATGTAATTGTAGCTGCAATAAGAAAAAAGAAGAGCAGAAGATGAGGATTTGAGGATCTTATTCTCCATTCAGTTACTGCGTGGAAAGTCTTTTATTTTTCCAAGGTCTCATTTTCATGCTGGTATAATATTTTATCAATCACAGCAGGTTGTTTTTAAGATGTAGCTAAGTTAAGTAACACTATTAAAGGTGTAGATGATAACACAAATGATACTACTTGTTTCAAAAAACAGTTAACCAAACTCAGTGGAATAGGCCGTCTATAACTGTTCAAGGAGAGTTATGAGAATCTTGACCACTACTCTTACATTCTCAATTCTGTGACTGCATGAAAGTTGCAATAAACCTTTAATTATGTGTTTTTTTCAAATCAACAACAGCAGTGCAACTATTTGCATTTATATACAGGAAGACTTTCCGGTCTCAGAGCGAAGGACCTGCTTGTTGAATGCTGCAAAATCTGACCTCATATTATTTTGTGAGGTCAAACAATTTAAATGGTTCCTGGCCTAGCTTGCGCCTGCCACCAGGATCTCAGCTAAGGATTATGGGGATATGAGGAATTATGTTAAAAAGAGCTGCACCTCAAATTTATAGGGATGCAGTCACTTAAAGATAACTGGTCACATAGTGGGGACAAAGAGAAGGAATTGATTTTAAATGCAGGGCACCCTTTGCAATGACTGTATGGGGAGGGAAGATGCAGTTGGCCAAAACGTATGGGTAGATTTTCATCTTTCGTCACTTGGGTGTTAAGCATTGCCTGGGTGGGAGCGCAGAGAGGAGAATCTGGCGGGAGGAATGCACGCCCCCTTACCGAACCCATCCAGTTTTCCTTCCATTATTTTCAATGGAAGGAAAATCAGGTGGGTTCTGTTACTGTTGTCATTAAAGTATCTGCTCTGCTGAAGAAAACTCTCCCTCACTGTGAGGGCATCCGAGGGCTGAAGAAAGTTGGACTGGAGGTACAACTTGCTTAAGGTAATCAATCTTAGAATTATTAGAATGTGGAACTTGCTGCCACATGGAGTAGTTGAAACAAATAGCATAGATGCTTTTAAGGGGAAGCTTGATAAATACATAAGGGGGAAAGGAATAAAAGGATATGCTGATAGGGTTAGCTGAAGTGGGGTGAGAGGAGACTTGTGTGGAGCATAAACTTTGGCATAGACTAGTTGGGCCAAATGGCCTGTTTTTGTGCTGTAAATTTGATGTAATTCTATGTAATCCCTCTTGTGCTTCGATGGGGGCTTCAATAGGCCCCACAATGGAACCTACGCAAGCCCACAGCAGGCATAGGTCTGTTGGTCCAATTAGGGGTGAGCAGAACAGAATTCCCATGGCAGCCCAGGAAAGTCCCCAGACATGCCCCAAAATGCTTGGGTGACGTTACATAAGAAGCACCTGCCCTCCCAAGGAATGCAGTTTGTTGGGGAAGTTAAGAAGAGCAGAGATCCCGTGGATCCCGGTTACCTCCTCCCAAGATTGTGGCCCCACTGCTGCATTCGGGCCCCCGTTTCACCACAATTGCTGATATTTCTATCCTAGCGTCTTGCAATACGAGCTCTGTTTGAAGATGCGACTGTAATCAGCATTCTAATATTTCTTTATCTTGTCATTAAAGGCTTGAAAGAGAAGCCTGCCAGTTCCACCAATAACCCATGACAAAGCAACGACTCAACCCCTTCATGCCTGTCACCAAAGTTTGTAGCACCTGGATAGCTACACACATTCCTGAGGATACAGCTTGAGGAGGCAGCATTGGGTGAGGCAGCAGGAACATGGTGTCTGGACGGCCACATGGCCTTCATCAATACCCGTACTTTGGGAAATAGAGCAGTCTGGTGAAATTCGGCAGCCACATCAGGCTCCTGGTCCTCTTTCTAGTGTGAAAAGAGATGAAAGTGCTGGCCATGCTGACTAATGAATCAGTCATCTGTTTGATACATGTGTGGACAGCATATTAGCTGCTTCTGCCTTCTGTTTATTCCAGCCAGGGCTGCAGTAAGGTTGAGGTCACTGGTGACCTTGAATGATATTGGCAGTGATATCCCTATTTTACAAGTTGGCTGCATATGTCCTTGCAGCCGGTGGCAAAATTCTGCCATTAGTACCATGCTGACTTATAGCCTATGGAGGCAGTTGTCCTCAGTTATTAGCAGGTAGGTGTACTGAGACCTTCAGAAATGCAGAAATGCAGGAAAAAAATTGGTGCTCACTGAGAAAGAAATGCTTTCTTTCATTTTGTATGACTTCAATCATGAAGTACTGTATCTGGCCTGCATCAAAATCTCCCTTATAATTAATTTTACCTTGACTTGCCTACTCTTATAGAACTCTATAGCATGCATTTAGATGCCTTGTAACTCCCATAGCTCCTGTGAATGCTGGCAATGGAACAGCTCCTTTTCCTGTGCTCCTACCCTAATGAAACCTTATAAATGCTTCACTTACAGCTCGCTTTCTTGGGTAATAATTGACTTTTGTTCACGTTGTGCAAAAAATACCAATTGTTATGAGTAAATAAAATTTGTCCTACATTTTCAGTGCAAAAGTACATATTGAAGAAAAAATATCGGGAAAAAGAAAACTCAGGAAAAACACAGCATGAAAAATACAACTGTGGAAAAACTAGGGGGAGGGGGGAGTGGGGACAACATTAGAAGCCATGTTCCTTTAAGAGCTCCATCACACATGGAAGTTTCCCATATCACCACTGAAAATGGTCTGAGAAGACAAACAGGGCAACCCCCCCCCGCCAAAAAAGTCAAAAAATTATGTCAGGTGTTCAAGTCTTTGTTTTTATTTTCAGCTGACGCTCGTTGGTTTGGTGAGTACATTGGTGCTGTTTGAATTCATTCTTGTATATAGTCTTGCATTTTCAAATGAATTCTGTGCCCTTGGTGAAGCTCTCACACTAAAGGGCTAATTTTCAGAATGTGTGCTGGGAGTGCATATCAGGAAAATTGTGGGCAGCATGCCTCCAAATTCCTGATGTGTACTCCTAGTGAACGATTCTCCCCATCAGGAGTGCACATTTGTAAAATTTCCCCTCAAATATATAAGTATCAGACTTGGCTCAGTGGTAGCAGTCTCAACTTCAAGGCAGTAGGTTGTAGGTTCGCGCCCAACTGCAAAGACTCGAGCATATAAACTAGCTTGACACTTCGGTGCAGTACTGAAGGAGTGCTGCATTGTCAGAGGTACCGTCTTTAGGATGAGATGTAGAACTGAGGCCTCATCTGGTCTATCAGGTGGTTGCAAAAGATCCCATAACACTATTTGAAGAACAGCAGGGAATCATCCTGGCCAATATTTATTCCTCAACCAACACCACCCAAAACAGATGATCTGATCATTTATCTTATTGCTGTTTGTGGGACCTTGCTGTGCACAAATTGGCTGCTGCGTTTGCCTACATTACTACAGTGACTGTATTTCAAAAGTACTTCATTGTCAGTGAAGCGCTTTGGGTGGTCATGAGGTTGTGAAAGACACGATATGAATGTAAGTTCTTTCGTTAAACATATGAAATCATTCTTTATCCAAAAATCCAGCTAGCGGTTAAATCACAGGGAGGGTGAATTGGGGAAGAAATAGACCTAAACCTTATTCACCCAAATTCCTGACCCTCCCCCATCTGCCTGCACTACCAGAGAGGGCCATTGAGAAGCATACCCTATAGTGCCTTTAAATAAGGAAACGTCGCAAGAGGTAGGTAGCAGACATGAGCTGGAGTTAGGGGAGGTGACAGAAAGCCAGATTAAATAGTTCTGTTTTTAAGGAATTTTTGAAGATAGAGAGAGATTTAGCAAAGCAGAGGTGTTTGGGAAGAGAATTCCAGGATAGAAGAGTTGAAGATGACACATGACTTATTGCAGTGGAGGGAGGGGTGTGGATGCACACAGAGATCAAAGTTGGAGGAGCAAAGGGTGCAAGCTAGGACTTAAGCACTGGAGGACATTGCAGAGATTGGCCAGAACAAGATCATACAGGTGTATGAGGTAAAAGATTTTGAAATCAATGCCCTCAGGAAGAAGAACCAATGCAGGTCAACAAGAACAGGTGTGATAGGTAAGCAGGATTTATTCCAGACAGGAGCAGCAGCAGAGTTCTGGATTAGTTGTAGTTTGTCACTTCAGCAATATTTAAAATCTTCTTGAGTGGACTTTTTTTTAAAATCCCTTAACACTTCTACTTTCCTTCACTTTATCTCTTCAACCTTTACTTTTTCCGTTTCTTTCAGCCCTTATCTGTTTGCTGCATTTATTTTTCCATCTCTTCCTTTTATTTCTGCATTTAAATGTTAACACTTTTTAAATTCCTTAGAGCTGGTAGTTTGGAGCCATATCCCTTTAGTACAGGTAAACCTGGTGAGGAAAAGTTGCAGATGTTAAAAAAAATCTAAGGACCAACTAAACTATGTTTAGCACTGTCCCATTTCTGATCTTTAACTCCACTTACTCCTTCAAAGCACTTGAGTGTTAATCAGAAAATGTCCCACAAATTAAAAAACACCTGTGGTATGTACACTGCCTGTAAACTCCAACATGGTTTGGTGCTACCATAAATAGGTTTGAAATCTAGTTTGTCGCATGTTGAGGAAATACAGAAGATTCACACTGGCAAGATTATATCAAGTCAATTACTTCAAATGGCAAAAAATTGCCTTTAACTGTATGGAAGGATAGCTGTCAGATGTTAAACTGAGTAACAATTATTAATCCACCAGTAATAATATTTGGTTAATAATTACTTAGTAAATTCTGTTTACTTCAGAATGATTGATTAATCGTAGCTAACAACTTTCCTTTTTCTTTACTCGGTTCAGTAATGAGAGTGATTGATTCCAATGCTTCAATATTAAAGAGCTTTTGATTGCAATATAAATGCAAGCAGAAAAACCATAATGTATATTTAATACCATTCCTCATAATGAAACTGTAAACGGTTGCAAATCCTATCATAATCAAGCCTTGTCGTTCTCTCAAGTGAGTGCTTGGAAATGCATGTGCTGATTGATTTTTTATGGTGTTTGGTGGAAAACTAGTTCAGAGAAAACAAGAAAAAAAAACAAACAGTAAAACCCTTAACTGCACAACCCTTGAGCCACACTTATTATGAACCTATGATAATGTTCCCCAGTGGGGTCACTGATGCATTCTGGGATGGATTGTCCATCAGATAAAGCCGGGGCCTGTGCCAACATTCAGAACTGTTCCAGAGCAAAGACAAAACATGGCACAGACTTTTCACAAAAACAAGTCTATACTGTTGTCCTATGAAGAGAGGTTGAGTAGAATGGGCCTATATTCTCTGGAGTTTAGAAGAATGAGAGGTGATCTCATTGAAACATATAAGATTATGAGGGGGCTTGACAGGGTAGATGCTGAGAGATTGTTTCCCCTGGCTAGAGAGTCTAGAACTAGGGGGCATAGTCGCAGGATAAGGGGTCGGCCATTCAACACTAAGATGAGGAGGAATTTCTTCATGCAGAGGATTGTGAATCTTTGGAATTCTCTACCCCAGAGGGCTGTGGATGCTGAGTCATTGAATATATTCAAGGCTGAGCTGGATAGATTTTTGGATTCTCGGGGAATCAAGGGATATGGGGATTGGGCGGGTAAGTGGAGTTGAGGTCGAACATCAGCCATGATCTGATTGAATGGTGGAGCAGGCTTGAGCGGCCTTATGGCTTACTCCTGCTCCTATTTCTTATGTTCTTATATGTAATCCAGGAACTGGAACTTTTGTTCCATGCAGTCACAAATCCCAAGCAAGCAGCTCTGTAACACCACCAATTGCAAATAGCAAATAAAATTATTTAAAAGACTTTATTACATAAGCCATAAAACTATTAACATGGTAGCTATGGGGATAGAGTGACCTAGTTGTTGGACTGCTGCCGTTCATTTCATTTGAATCCAGTTGACACTAAGGGAATGAATCTCTTTTCTCCACTACCTCTAATGCCATAGTCCTGAATTTCTGTGGGGTTCTCCCAATCTGCCACTGTATCTTCAATGGAAGATTGGCAGAAACCTTGGCAAAATGGCAGAAATGGACCTTACCAGTCATTGACGCCATTAATCCAGGGGATTTTCTGCCGATCTCCCACCTGTGGAGAAATTCCAGGTGTATAACTTTGGAGTTTCATATTTTCTACCTTTCCAGAGACTTGAGCACATAATCCAGGCTGATAGTCCATTGCAGTACCGAGGGAGTGCTGCACTGTCGCAGGTGCCGTCTTTCGGATGAGACATTAAACCGAGACCCCGCCTGTCCACTCGGGTGGACATAAAAGATCCCATAGCACTATTTCAAAAAAGAGCAGGGAACTTCTCCCCTGTGTCCTGGTCAATATTTATCCCTCAACCAACATCACTAAAAACAGCTTATCTGGACATTATCACATTGTTGTTTGTGGGACCTTGCTGTGCACAAATTGGCTGCCACGTTTCCTACATTATGACAGTGACTACACTTCAAAAGTACTTCATTGGCTGTAAGACGCTACATCCTAAATGGGACTTGAACCCACAACCTTCTGAATCAGACACGAGAGTGCTACCACTTTCACCAGAGAATGGCAGCTCCTGGAGGTAGAAAATATGAAACTTCAAAGTCATGCGCCTGGAATTTGTGCAGGGGTTCTCTGGTGGGAGATCGGCAGAAACCCTCCAGAGTAATGGCGTCAATGACTAGTAACGGCCATTTCTGCCACTTTGCCAGGATTTCTGCCAATCTTCCATTGAAGTTACAGTGACAGATTGGGAGAACCCCGTGGAAATTCAGGACTATAGTATTAGAGGTCGTGAAAGGTGCTATATAATTGCAAGTTCTTTCTTTCTTAACCAAAAAAGATGGCCACTGCCATGATTGGGCTCCCTCACAACACTCTGTGCTTACTACAAAAACAATTGTTATAGACAGGCTTGTATCTCCTCTAATGTTTGCAAAGATTGTGAACAATGTGCCTCCTTCGTATCGCTTGGCTATACACCAGACGTAGTCTTGGTTGTCCGCCATACGCTCCTGATACCTCGAAATGGTGGAAAAACACCGACAGATGCTGACAGATCACATTGCTCAGGCTAAAACTGCTAATCAATTTTTTGAGAAAGAAATGCATGCAGAAACACATTAAAACAACCATACAGTTGGGATATTCTACTTGGGTTGCTGTTAAGTGACATTATTGGGGCAGGGCTTTTTAATATTTGTTACATCTGACCTGGGAGTGCTTAATATAGACATTGCATACCAAAAGTAGAAGAGAGCTTCTTTCCCTATAGTGTTCATTCATTTTTATTCCCATTTTAAGGGTTTTTACTTCACTTTGACCCCTCCCCCACCCCAGGCTCCTCAATGTCACACACAATTCTATGGCTGGGATCTGTTTCTAGACCCCTGGCAGTATCACTTGTAATCTAGGCACTGAGAGGTATACAGAAGTGGCCTTGGTTAAACAGGACCTCTGCCTCTCTGTGTAGGGAAGTGCTAATTCCTGATGAATGCCCCAGTGACACTATTGGGATCAGGGGAGGTTGAGAACCCATGGGGTTTACAATCCAGCAAAAGTGCTTGGGAGCACCACCTCCCTGGTGACCTCCGCTCCCGATCCCACCAGAGAATGCAGGGTCAGGGGAGGTCACCAAATTTATATATTGTCAGTGGGCACACGCACCACTGAGGCACATCCCGGGTGCCCACCTAATTGGGGAGGCCGGTAGTTGTAGCAAAGGCTGGTTGCCCACGGCCAGGCCACCCACAATAAAATAATTTTTGCAAGCACCCCTTCATAAGGGAGCCGTGAAATTCAAAAAGTTTCATCTTTCCCTCGCAGTCCAGTCCACTACCCACGGCTGGATCCCGATAGGGTCTCACTTATGCCCCTCCAGTTATTACTATTCCACCAGGCCCGCGACGAGGAAACTTCCGGCATAGCTGGGTCCTAACCTAGTTCGCAGACCTTCCACCGCACTCCTGCTGGACTTATAGTGAGAGTTGGCCACAAGCCACATACTCTGATGCTCCTCGATACTGCCACAAACAGACTCATACTGTGACATTATCCTGTGATTTTGCCAGGCATGTGCTGTTGCTTTAATCCTTTGTGGTCCTGTATCAGGCTGAAACCCAGCTCTCACGGGCCTGTCGTTGTATTAAAAAATCTCCATAAAGTTTGTGCGCTCCTGCATACCTTACTCAGGCAGTGACTATGTCCTTTGAGGGCATCTATTTTATGCTTTTGGCCACAACCCTTCAAGCTTGTACTTCATTGCCTTATAACCTTTAAGCAACATGCAGCCTCGGTTCAAAATCCACTGACCTGAAGTGTGGCCTATTCCTAGTAAGGGACTATTTTCAGACCCCATGTTTTTGTTTTTAAAAAGGGCAAAGGGTTGTATTGGCCTAAATAATGAAAATATCCAACTGTTGCTGCACAGTGCCTTTAGACATCTGAAAGTCTGCCTGTCAACCAGACACATGGACCCATATGGGTTTGACAGGCTAACTTATAAATCTATGTTACCCTTAACCTCTCCACCTTCATTGGCCAGCGAGTTTACACAAAGTTTGTTATTGAAGTTCTATTGCCAGGGTGTCACAGAGCTGGTCAAACACGATGACGATTTAGCTTTTACTATAAAAGAACAGCTTTGAGATTTGAATTTTGATTCGCCTTTAAGTTGAATAGAGGGGAATTAACCTAACAATATACTTTTAACAATATTGTATAACTTATTTAAATAGTGCTTTTAAAAATTTCCCTTTGTTAAAACATAAGCCTTGAATTTACTCTGTGAGATAATAGTGTATGAACTCTTAATGTGTTTGTCTGAAGTTTTTTTGTTAACTATTTTAGTGGAGGCATTAAGCCATATATTTTAAAAGCGTGAATGCCTCTTCTAAGATAAAGGAGTTTCAGACAAACACATTAGGCATCTGTACATTATCTCACAGTGTAATTTAAAGACTTAAGGATTTTTTTTTATTTGTACAAGGATCATTTTTCTAGAATTATACTTAATATTTTTAATGCCATATATATAATTTGAAGTTTTGATCAAAGATTATAACAGTTGGATGTCAATATTTGTGTTCTTTCCAATGCTTTAAACTTTGTTATTTTTGTCATTCTCAAGACTTTTCTTTGGTGATGCTGTTTGTCTTTTCTTCCATTTCTTTTTCCTCTCCTTCTTGCTCTGTAACGATTTTTATTTGCACCTCTTCTGTTCCAGCTTGTCCTCTACCTGAGACACACTCCTTTTCCCAACCAATTTTCCAGTCAGCCGGCCCTTATAGCACGCTGTAACACAATAGCCACCAGGATTGTCTGAGATTACACATTTTCTCAGAGAATCTCTGCAGTCATTAAAAAACCCTGTAGAAACTGGCGTTTGTGGGAAGTCGTTGGTATTTTGATTGGAGTTCTTTTACAATATGCAAATCCTTATAGATTTGTAGGTTCCTCTTGCAGGCTTTTTAAATCAATGTTATCTTCTAACCAGTACTTAATTTTCTTTCCTATCCTTTTCAACTTTGGTACTTTCCTGCATAATGAACCTTGTTGGTGTCTTGTGCTATGGGCCTTGGCCTTCACCTAGATTTCTCAATGATTAATAAAAGATTATACAGGTGCTGCTTTCATTATATAGATAGAATTGATGTTCATGTGTTATACAGTCAGGTCAACAAGTGGTTGAATAGATCTCCTCAACACAAATCCGACTTCAGTCTCCTTCAGCCCTCACACCTTTATTTTCCTTTACATGGTCTCCCTCTCATTCCAATCCTGCAGGGAGGTCCGTTTATTTAATTCTCAGACAGAGAAATGTAATATCGACGTGATAAGTGTTTGTTTGTGATATCAGCTGGAATAATTTCTAGGCTGGTTTGTTTTGTTGCATGGCTGTTGTTAAAGAAATGTTTCATTCGAAAGCACTAAATGACTACGAGCCAGTTGTTACCAGACAATGGTCAGAGGTAACTTTGGATTACAGCTAGATGACTTCCTGCCAGTCTGCCACCCTGTGACGAGGCAGCAGTTATATGCCAGATTGCCAGCTGAGTCTACAGCTAAATTCCAGCCTGGAGTCTGGGATCAGTGCTAATTACACGGCTAGCAGCAAGGGACTACATTTTAGATGTCAGACTGCCAGGTATGAATTACGGCGAGATGCCAGCTTGGCAGCCACAAACCACTACTGGTTATTAGCTGGGGACCGCAGTTAGATGCTAGACTGTGCATCAGGAGCCATAGCCAGGTACACTAGCTTACTATCCAGCCAACCAGTTAGCGATGTTCCACATCCAAGTACTAGTCTACAAATATATATTTAATGGCTTAGTTGATCTCTTGAGGATGACTGCTCTTAGAAAAATGACAAATTGCAAGAGCATATTCAGTGGCTGTAGTCCTGTAGGAACAGTTTCTATGCTCAATTTAACCTTGTAGCAAAGAATCTTCCAGTGAGCAGAAATAGCTAGGGATTGTCTGTTGCCCTGTTCATTATTTCCTCAATGATACAGATGACTGAAGCACAACTTGTACAAGAGGGGAAATATGACAGAAGCACTGTCATCTGAGCTGCTCACTAAACTAAATGAGAAACTGAGAGCAGGAGTTATCCTCCATTAAAGCAGCACCAAAGTAGAACATGCCTAATTTGCAAATTACCTCAACAACTCATCTTAAACTGTATGGAATCATAGCATTGCTAAATACTTTGAAGTATGTTCATCATTAGGAGACCACAAACACTGACTTGCTTCATAAAAGCATGAATTTTATCATGAACATTGCTCCCAAAGCTTCAGTCCAAATTGGGCCACAATTCAGACTTATTTGTACTTAAGATGTGCTCTGCCCCTTAAACACTTTTGATTTAGCACACATGCGGTACAATAAAGGAGTCTTCGATGGATATAGACACTATTTTCTTTATTGCTTACAGTTTTCCTTCTCATTATAGGAGATGCTGGTAATTAGGAGTGAGCTACCTAGTAGAATCATGGAATCATACAGCACAGAAGGAGGCCATTCAGCCCATTGTGCCTGTGACAGCTCTTTTAAAGAGCTATCCAATTAGTTCCACTCCCACTTAAGCATTCACTTTACTTTCTACATTGGTAATTTTAATCACTCCACCATTGGTGGCCATGCCCAGGCCCTAAGCTCTGGAATTCCTTTCCTAAACCTCTCCGCCTCTCTACCTCTCTCTCCTCCTTTAAGACATTCCTTAAAACCTACCTATTTGACCAAGCTTTTGGTCACCTGTCCAAATATCTCTTTTTGTGGCTCAGTGTCATATTTTATTTGATAATGCTCCTGAGAAGCGCCTTGGGACATTTTACTACGTTGAAGGCACTATATAAATTCAAGTTGTTGTTGTTGTTGTGACAGGATAGCGCTAATGCTTGTTGCTATCAACAATTTTTCTTTTTCTATCCATTTTAGGAATCATTTTAATTATTCTCAGACTGTTGGATGAATCCTAATCCTCATTACATTTGTTTCCTTATATCTTTGTATTGCTTTTAACTTTGCATGAGAGCTCCATTGACGATTCATCTAGTTAAGGCAGTGAGTAGCCATATAGGAAAGTCCCAGGTTCAATCCCCAGTCTGTGCTGGATTTGCTGATCTTAGCCTGGGTGGCAGTAAGGGTACCACAGTTGATCTCAGTACCTCTGAGTTAGGCAAGGGGAAAACAACAATGTCAAGGTTTTTGCTCCTGATGCTATTCAATGACAGATCAACACTTCGATTTTATAATTCTGAACCTCGTGTCCCATGGCTTTGCCCATCTCTATCTTTTTACCCTCCTCCAGCCCTACAACCTGGACTATAACTCTACGCTCAATTTTTGGCCTCTTGTATATCCCCCACTTCCTTTGCTGCCATTGGCCACCGCGTCTTCAGCTGTTTAGGTACTAAGCTCCAGAATTGCCTCCCCAAACCTCTCCGCCTCTCTATCCTCCTTTAAGATGCTCCTTAAGGCCTGCCTCATTGACCAAGTTATAGTCCAACAATTTTATTTGAAAATCACAAGCTTTCGGAGGCTTCTTCCTTCCTCAGGTGAATGTCAAGAAATCCTCGAACCTTTCGCATTTATAAATCACAGAACAATACCTGGTGATTACAGATAGTCTTTCCAACTGCCCGTTGCCAAGGCAATCAAAGTGTTCAGACAGAGAGGTGGTACCTACAGGGCCACCGAATATACAAACAACCAAAAAAAAACAGAGAGAGAGAGAGGCAGAAACATAGAAATACCCGGAAGGAATGTTTCTGCCTCTCTCGCTCTGTGGTTTTTTTGGTTGTTTGTATATTCGGTGGCCCTGTAGATAACACCTCTCTGTCTGAACACTTTGATTGCCTTGGCAACGGGCAGTTGGAAAGACTATCTGTAATCACCAGGTATTGTTCTGTGATTTATAAATGCGAAAGGTTCGAGGATTTCTTAACATTCACCTGAGGAAGGAGGAAGCCTCCGAAAGCTTGTGATTTTCAAATAAAATTGTTGGACTATAACTTGGTGTTGTAAAATTGTTTACAATTGTCAACCCCAGTCCATCACCGGCATCTCCACATCATTGACCAAGCTTTGAGTCACCTGTCCTAATATCTCCTTCTTTGGCTCGGTGTCAATTTCTGTCTAGATTATGCTCGTGAAGTGCCTTGGTATGTCTTGCGACATTATATGTGCTATATAAATGCCAGTTGTTGTTATTATTTGCTGGAAGTTGCATGTGTAGACATTAAATGAAGACAGTATCAGACTCTATTGTAATGCTCCCTGAGGTAACAAAACACCTGCTGACACTCACTGTTCAAGCTCACAATAAAGAATGGCCACTCAGGTGAGGTATCAGATTGTGACTCGTGCGTGGAATCACACCCAAGCAAAGTATTGTTTTGGAAATAGCGGTGATCATTAGCAACATTCCACTGTACTAGACCTAAGCAAACACAGCACTTAAGTTTAAAAAGAGTGACAAATCCAACGGCAGGTCCTTTAACATAACATCAATAACAGGTAAATTAATGGAGGCTATTCTAAGAAGTAGGCTGGAGGAGTCTTTATGTAATACTAATGCAATAAGAAATAGCCAGCATGGATTAAGAAGGGGGAGAACCTGCTTGATAGACCTTCTTGATTTCCTTGAAGACGTTACAGGCTAAGTAGATAGTGGCACTTGTCACAATATTATTTGTTGAGTCCTTAAGAAAGCTTTTGACAGTTCCACATGACAGAAACGTTTGAAGCCACAGGAATCCGGAGTGCAGCATGGGACTGGATAAAAAAATCTTATTAAAAGCCAGAAACAAGGAGTACAATGTGAAGCTAGGGCAAGGTGACGAATGGAGCCCCACAGGGGTCAGTGCTTGAACCCCAATTGTTTTTAATCTACATAAATGACCTGGATACCAAAGCTGAAAGCTGACCAAATTTGCTGACAAGTCTAAAATAAGAAGAGCAATAGAGACAGGGGATGCAACTGAAGATCTGTGAAACGATTTAAATCTACTGTGCACTTAGATCAACAAATGGGAAATTAAATTTAATACTAAATAGAAGGGTAAAGCATTCATTGGAGAATCAGGGCTCTCGTGTTATAGCCCTCTCTCGGACCCACATTCTCATCTAATGAGGTTATGTGCCGGATGTGTAGCCTCTTAAGGGGAAGAAGGTGGTCTGTTGAACAGGTTCTTCCCCTTCTTAATCCGGGCTGGCAATTTCTTATTGCATTGGTATTACATAAGCACTCTTCCAACCGGCCCCTTAGAATAGACGCCATTAATTTACCTGTTACTGATATCACGTTGTTGGAGACATGGATTGTCCTTATCCTCTGGGATGATACTGCAATAGTAGGAGGATTTGGCTGTGGAAAGGGAGGTATGTCAATGGTCAAGCCAGATCTGACAGTGAATAGCAAGACCAGTCATACACCAGGTGCTCTCAATGCTGAAGCCTTAGATTTTAGGGTCCAGATGTTTGAATCATATCAGAGGAATGGCCGGAGTCAAGCATGACCTACCCTTTACAACTCGATGTTGATTGTCCATGATTGGCCAATGCATTTCTAAATGTTCACTAATTTGGTAAGGCCATATTATGGATTCCAGAGCCCCAAAATTGCAAAGTTGCCAATTTAATATAAGACATTCAAACAATACCCTGTCTACCTGTTTAGATGGAAGTAAAATATGCCATGGCACTATTCATAGAAAAGTAGGCAGTTTTCCCAGTGTCCTGGTTAAAGATTCCTTTCTCAGACAACACCATTAAAACAGTCTTATTGGTCATTCATCTCATTTACTGTTTGTGGGACCTTGTTGTGTGCAAATTGGCTGTCACTATTGCCTAGATAACAGTCGTGACTACGTTTCAAAAAGTGATTCATTGGATTTAGAGCATCCTAAGGATGTTGTAAGGTGTTATATAAATGTAAGAGTATAAGTCAATGCAATAAGTGTCGACTTTAACACAATGAGGATGCTGGGAATTGTAGGAGCATATAGGATGGCATATTTATAGATTAGGAGGAACGAGACAGGAAAAGGAAATCAGAGGAGCAATGATCCCTGTAGTATCAAGCAAGATTGCAATGGGGAAAGAGAGGTTGGAGGCTGATGGTAAGAGATCACCAATCACACAATAACTTTATCGTGTATCCTGTCCAGTTGGAATTGGAAGCAGCTTAGCACCTGAAATCTGTGAAGCAACCCTGCTAACTGAGAGAAAAGTGCTTTGATGGGATGTGTTGATGTTAAATGATACCAATGATTAAAGGTGCGGAAAATAATCAAAATTCAAAATGTTCTGAAAGAGAAATAAACAGAGAAAGACGTGGGAAATGATGGTTAGTACAAAAAGTGAGGAGGGAAGAGAAAATATCTGGCAAAACTAAGAAATGAGAGTGAGTATGAAATTGTTAGCGAACAGTAACTGAGAGAGGCAATGAATTGTAAAGCAGGGGAATGTGTGAATGACAGAAAACAAGAAAGACTGAGGAAGAGACCCAGAATAGACAGATCAATAAAAGCACTTCAGGATAATGGTGCTTCCTGTGTCAGTACAGAAATGGTTTCCAGTTTACTTCAGTCAGTGCTGGGAAGTGTTCCATTTCTAGCATGAAGTGCTTAATATGACATGTCATAAGGGCCATGTTAAACGATCTGTGTACAGCACCAGCTCAGTGTGCTGATTTCATTTCCCCACTCTGTAACTTTTGCTCTGCGATGAAATATCTCTGTAATCCTACATGCCATTTCCTATATCCTACCTTCAGCTGCCTGCTGTAAATACTTCTGACTGCCAGAGTGTCAAGTTCCCCCAACTGTCACAGTTTGCAGCTCAGTATATGAATGTGAATGGGTTTAATCCTTTCTTGGTAAATACTATGTTTGTTTTGTACTTTACTGCCTGCGAATGCTTCCAATTGCACATAGCCCAATTAAAATACTCTCTAAAATGAAAACATCTCAATAAAAAGCTTAATATATACAAGGCCTTCCATTATGCTGCATCGTTCAATAAAACAAATGTATATGTTGAAGCAGTGCGAGGTAATGTGTTAGAATTTCATTGTAAATTCAGTTGCCTGGTTTAACATCAGTGTAATATCGGTCATATTGTATATCACAGCAGAACGAGTCACGTAATCCAATATCACAGCAGAACGAGTCACGTAATCCAGTATCACAGCAGAATGAGTCAAATAATTCAATATCACTGCAGAACGAGTCAAATAATCCAATATCACTGCAGAATGAGTCAAATAATCCAATATCACAGCAGAACGAGTCACATAATCCAATATCACAGCAGAACGAGTCACGTAATCCAGTATCACAGCAGAATGAGTCAAATAATCCAATATCACAGCAGAACGAGTCACATAATCCAATATCACAGCAGAACGAGTCAAATAATCCAATATCACAGCAGAACGAGTCACATAATCCAGTATCACTGCAGAACGAGTCACATAATCCAGTATCACAGCAGAACGAGTCACATAATCCAATATCACTCCAGAACGAGTCACGTAATCCAATATCACAGCAGAATGAGTCAAATAATCCAATATCACAGCAGAACGAGTCACATAATCCAGTATCACTGCAGAACGAGTCACATAATCCAGTATCACTGCAGAACGAGTCACGTAATCCAATATCACTCCAGAACGAGTCACGTAATCCAGTATCACTCCAGAACGAGTCACGTAATCCAATATCACTCCAGAACGAGTCACGTAATCCAGTATCACAGCAGAACGAGTCACGTAATCCAGTATCACTCCAGAACGAGTCACGTAATCCAGTATCACAGCAGAACGAGTCACATAATCCAGTATCACTGCAGTGTGACTCACGTAATACAGTATCACTGCAGTGTGACTCACGTAAACCAGTATCACTGCAGTGTGACTCACGTAATCCTGTATCACGGCAGTGTGACTCACATAAATCAGTATCATTGCATTGTGATTTACGTAATCCAATACCACTGCCGTGTGAATCACGCAATCCAGTATTACTGCAGTGTGACTCACGTAATCCATAGCATTTAACTGAGTCCCGTAATCCAGTATTACTGCAGTGCAAGTCACATAATCCAATATCACTCACTGCAGTGTGAGCCACATAATTGAATATCACTACAACGTGAGCCATCTGGTACAATATCACTACACTGTGAGCAATTGTGGGCATTGCTAGCAAATCCAGCATTTATTGACCATACCTAGTTGCCCTTGAGAAGGTGGTGGTGGCTTATTGAACTGCTGCAGTCTGTGTGGTGAAGGTGCTCCCACAGTGCTGTTAAGTAGGAAGTTGCAAGATATTGATCCAGCGACGATGAAGGAACAGCGATATATGTCCAAGCCAGGATGTCTTGGAGGAGAACTTGGAGGTGATGGTATTCCAATACATCTGCTGCCCTTGTCCTTTTAGGTAGCAGAGGTCACGGGTTTGGGAGGTGCTACCAGAGAAGCCTTGGCGAGTTGCTGCAGTGCACCCTGTAGATAGTACACACTGCAGACACAGTTCACCAGTGGTGGAGGTTTAGACTAGTGGGTGAAGTGCCAATCAAGCAGACACTTTTGTCCTGGATGGTTTCGAGCTTCTTGAGCTTTGTTGCAGCTGCACCCATTTAGGCAAGTGGAGAGTATTCCATCACAATCTCTGACTTGTGCCTTGTAGATGGTGGAAAGACTTTGAGGAGTCAGGAGGTGAGCTGCTTGCTGCAGAATACCCAGCCTCTGACCTGCTCTCACTGGGGCAAGCACCAGGGAAGTAAAAGTTGAAGCAGAGATACAGATCTCAAGTTGGAAAACAAAATAGTTACACTTCCTTTAGGATATACTGTGTAGATTTATTGTCATAAGAGACATCTTAATGCTACAGGTGGTGGTATCCAGGATGAATGCTAATAGAGGCAGTGGCGATTAGGCAGTGCATGTTGTTAATGGGGCCAGTATATTATGGAGAGGACCATCGAAAGAAAGAAAAGAAAGACTTGCATTTATATAGCACCTTTCACAACCTCAGGATGTCCCAAGGCACTTTATGGATAATGATGTATTTTTGAAGTATAGTCACTGTTGTAATGTGGGGAAATGAAGGACCACAAGTCCAGGTTTTAATGGAAAGTCCTGTCAATCAAATATTGAGACACCAGTCTTCCTAGTTGCAAATCAGCATTACCCATTTTGCCTTCCTCTTCTTTTTCATCCTTTTCTGACTCCTCCTTCTCTGCTAAAGCTGCAGACTAACATCCTTAGTCTTTGTGCTGAAGGGTTTCTCTCCTCTTACAAAAGTATGCAGAATACAGCTAAGTGCTGATTATTTTCAACACTTTGCTTGTGCTGGAGAGTAGTACCCCACATGAACTACCCAGGCAGTGGAATCTGTCTTAACAGACCATTTGCACATTTCACGAGAATACAGGTAGAGGGATGAACCTCGCTGCATTTCCTTGTGGCCTCTGTTCCAGAGTTCTCCACTAGTGTTAATAGCCACGGTTCCACAGGTAGCCCTGGTCCCCTTAGCCAGTCTGTCATAGAGTCATAGAGTCATAGAGTTATACAGCACGGATAGAGGCCCTTCGGCCCATCGTGTCCGCGCCGGCCATCAAGCCCTGTCTAATCTAATCCCATATTCCAGCATTTGGTCCGTAGCCTTGTATGCTATGGCATTTCAAGTGCTCATCCAAATGCTTCTTGAATGTTGTGAGGGTTCCTGCCTCCACAACCCTTTCAGGCAGTGAGTTCCAGACTCCAACCACCCTCTGGGTGAAAAAGTTCTTTCTCAAATCCCCTCTAAACCTCCCGCCTTTTACCTTGAATCTATGTCCCGTTGTTATAGAACCCTCAACGAAGGGAAAAAGCTCCTTAGTATCCATCCTATCTGTGCCCCTCATAATTTTGTACACCTCAATCATGTCCCCCCTCAGCCTCCTCTGCTCCAGGAAAACAAACCCAATCTTCCCAGTCTCTCTTCATAGCTGAAGCGCTCCAGCCCTGGTAACATCCTGGTGAATCTCCTCTGCACCCTCTCCAAAGCGATCACATCTTCCTGTAGTGTGGCGACCAGAATTGCACACAGTACTCCAGCTGTGGCCTAACCAGTGTTTTATACAGCTCCATCATAACCTCCTTGCTCTTATATTCTATGCCTCGGCTAATAAAGGCAAGTATCCCATATGCCTTCTTTACCACCTTATCTACCTGTTCCGCCGCCTTCAGGGATCTGTGAACTTGCACACCAAGATCCCTCTGACCCTCTGTCTTGCCTAGGGTCCTCCCATTCATTGTGTATTCCCTTGCCTTGTTAGTCCCTCCAAAGTGCATCACCTCGCACTTTTCCGGGTTAAATTCCATTTGCCACTGTTCCGCCCATCTGACCAACCCATCTATATCGTCCTGCAGACTGAGGCTATCCTCCTCGCTATTTACCACCCTACCAATTTTTGTATCATCAGCGAACTTACTGATCATACCATTTACATTCATATCCAAGTCATTAATGTAGACCACAAACAGCAAGGGACCCAGCACCGATCCCTGTGGTACCCCACTGGCCACAGGCTTCCAGTCACAAAAACAACCTTCGACCATCACCCTCTGCCTTCTGCCACTAAGCCAGTTTTGTATCCAAAGTGCCAAGGCACCCTGGATTCCATGGGCTCGTACCTTCTTGACCAGTCTCCTGTGGGGGACTTTATCGAAGGCCTTACTGAAATCCATGTATACCACATCCACTGCGTTACCCTCATCCACACACCTAGTCACCCCCTCAAAAAATTCAATCAAATTAGTCAGACATGATCTTCCCTTGACAAAGCCATGTTGACTATCCCTGATTAATCCTTGCTTCTCCAAGTGGAGACTAATTTTGTCCTTCAGAATTTTTTCCAATAATTTTCCTACCACTGATGTTAGGCTCACTGGCCTGTAGTTCCCCGGTTTTTCCCTACTCCCCTTCTTGAATAATGGTACTACATCAGCGGTTCTCCAGTCCTCTGGCACATCCCCTGTGGCCAGAGAGGTTCTGAATATATTGTTAGAGCCCCCACAATCTCCTCCTTTGCCTCACACAGTAGCCTGGGATACATTTCGTCCGGGCCTGGGGATTTATCCATTTTTAGGCCTGCTAAAACCGCCAATACCTCCTCCCGCTCGATGTTAATATGTTCGAGTATATCACAGTCCCCCTGCCGTATTTCTATGTCTACATCGTCCTTCTCCATCGTGAAAACAGATGCAAAAAATTCATTTAGAACCCCTCCTACATCTGGCGGCTCCACACACAGATTGCCATTTTTGTCCCTAATGGGCCCTATTTTTTCCCTAGTCATCCTCTTACCCTTAACATACTTATAAAACATCTTAGGATTTTCCTTTATTTTGCTCGCCGGTGTTATTTCATGGCCCCTCCTTGATCTCCTAATTTCTTTTTTAAGTATCCCCCTGCACTTTTTGTACTCCTCTAGGGCTTCCTCCGTCCTTAGCCTTTTGTATCTGCCAAAAGCCCTCCTTTTTTTCCTAATCCATTCTCGTATATCCCCTGACATCCAAGGTTCCCTGGAGTTCTTGGAACCACCCTTGACCTTTACGGGAACATGTTGCCATTGTATGGTCTCAATCTCCCTTCTGAAAGACTCCCATTGCTCCGATGCGGATTTTCCTACAAGCAGCTGATCCCAGTCCATTTTGGCCAGATCCTGCCTTATCCTATTAAAATCGGCCTTCCCCCAATTTAGAACCTTTATTTCCGGCCCCTCCCTATCCTTTTCCATGACCACCTTAAATCTCACCGAATTATGGTCACTGTCACCAAAGTGCTCACCTACTAGCACTTCTTCCACTTGGCCGGCCACATTCCCTAGAATTAGGTCCAGTACCGCCCCCTCTCTTGTAGGACTTTCTACATGCTGGCTCAAAAAGCTCTCCTGGATGCACGTTAAGAATTTTGTACCCTCTAAGCCTTTTACACTCTGAGTATCCCAGTTAATATTGGGGAAGTTGAAATCCCCCACTATTATTACCCTATTATTTGCACAATTTTCTGAGATTTGCCTACATATCTGTTCCTCTATCTCCCCCTGACTATTTGGGGGCCTATAGTACACTCCCATCAAAGTGCTTGCCCTCTTTTTGTTTTTAAGCTCCACCCATATGGCCTCATTAGAGGAACCTGCTAATATATCATCCCTCCTTATGGCAGTAATTGATTCTTTAATTAATATTGCGACCCCCCCCTCCTCTTATACCTCCCCCTCTGTCTCGCCTGAAGATTCTGTACCCCGGAATATTGAGCTGCCAGTCTTGCCCCCTCCCTCAACCATGTCTCTGTGACAGCAACAATATCATACTCCCATGTGTTTATCAACACCTTCAGTTCATCCACCTTATTCGCAAGACTCCTTGCATTAAAATAGATGCCATCCAGCCTTGCCCTCACATATTTGCCCTGTCTTCCAAGCTGACTTGTTTTTTTCTCTATATTTGGCTGCACATCACCCCCTATTGTAGCTCCACTCTGTATCCCATCCCTGTCTGCTCCTTGAAATTGTGCTGGCACAGTGGACTGCCATAAAATTAAGGCATCGTGGCTGCTGCCAGGGTAGCAGGCATTACTCGGTTCCTCTGACTTTCCTTCATCCCATCTTCCTACTTTCCTCAGTCCCCACCCTGTTTAGTTTTAAATCTCTTACTTTTTCACAGTTGCTCTGAATCAGTAGAGGTAATTTTGACTTTGGGCATAAAATGTGCGATATCGTTTCGGCCACCCATTAAACACCTCTCCTGATTTTTATTTCCATTGGAGACTAAAATCGGGAAAGGTGTTTAACGAGTGGCCGAGCCGATATCGCACGTTTTACACTATTGTCTAAAGTCAAAATTACTCCCAGTGTTTCTCCATTACTATTCCTTTTCTTTCAGTCGCTCTGTATCCATGTATGTTTTCCAACAAAAGTTTTACTACACTGAGGGGTGTAGTATCAGTTGCAACTTTAATGATGTGACTGGATAGCCCTGGTTATACTGCCTGCTCTCACTACTGTTGATGAGGGGAATAAATGAATGTGGTTAAAGCTTCACATGTGCGTAAAGAGTGCTGCACATTGGATTCTGTCAGTAACATTTCTAATTATTAACAAGACGTTTTTTCATGCAACAACAGGCTACCTGCATTTTGTTAAGGTGCCAGTGTAAATACTTCAGCCGATAAACTGATCCCAGAGTGAGTCCTTCCATGTACAAGCACAGAGTATCCATGTCCACCTGTATTCAGATCCAAAGCAAGTGTATCAAAGTCTATCTACATACCAGTGCAAACACCGTACAAAGCGATATGATACGTATGACAGAGTCTGAACAGGTACGAGTGTAAACACTGCAGATTGATATCCAGATTAATCGTATCTCAGTCTGCCATGGTAGACTGCAGATTGTTCATAGTGTGTGCATCGAATCAGCAATGGAGACTGATCTTAGAATGTGTATATTTGGGTGCTAGTAAAAGCACTGTAAACTAAGAAGAGCTCAGATGTACAGCTTCTCTCTCCCCGCCCCCAGCAAAATTATCGCCCACGTTAATCATAGCCCATTGAATCACACTTCTAATAAATCATACCCTTCCTTCCCAAGGAATCTCACCCAGTAATATAACAAAAAACTGATCAAACCTGTCCCACAAATATCGCGAATTGCAATTAAACCACCACCACACACCGGTACCTAGCTGTCCTGTAATGCCACATACTTTGTAAGCAATTCTTTACAATAGGACATACTTTTAGATACTTTCGAATTCCTCCCCTCTCCAATATATTAAACAGTTCTTTTTTCCCCATAAATGAATGTGGTTAAGTTTATCGGGACCAGGAATACTTGCTCTGGCCTTCATTTAAAATGAGAACTGTACATGGAGATCCTTATGGTGTATCATATTGGGCAGAGGCTTATATGTACTCTGTTCAACTTCCAATATAAATTCTGTTTTCACAAGGTACTGAGAGTTGCTGAAGTTAACGCTGCAGTTAGCATTGGGTCGGGGGAAGGTGCAGGAGAAAGACAGACAGACGATGATGAATAGTTTGGAACTTTTCTGATGCTTGGCAGCCCACATTTTCTGACAGCCAACACAAATGAACAAGGAGGATCACAACTACATTTTCCACACAGGAAAGAGAAATGTCAGGACTTAATAACCTCCGCAGTTTGTTCTGTCTTTTATCTCAGAAATCCTGTGTATCGTTTTTTTTTAAAAAGCCAGCCTCCTGAATGACAGATGGGAAAGAGAAGCAATGCTCACAAGTGTCCATTGTTTCCAATCTGGGCTGGAGTTCCAGGAAGCTTCTGTTGCAGCGCTCTGCCTTCGGGAAGAGCTGCCGGAATTGTCCTCAAATTCGTCGCTATTTAAGTGGGAGACTTCTGAGTCGGATGAAGAAGCTGTCTCTTCCTGTAGATAAGCTCAATTCATCTTTATACCACCTCAAAATAGACAGGTTTCAAAAGAAACCTCAACACCCAGTCTCTCTGTCTGAAAAGTTAACCCTCTCACTCCCTTTTATGCGGTTGGACCTCATAATACCAAAGTCTGATATTGTCCACAGTATAACAAACCCAGATCGAACTAACCCTATGCTATAAGAGGAATTTAGCCTTTCATAAAATAGACATCCAAGGAGAAGAATAAATTTATTAGTCCATGATAAGGAGTTGACTTGACTAAACTATTAATTTGGAACCTACATTCAAAGTAAACCCAGTTTACTTACAGATAACATAACAAATCACTTTGTGTGAAGTTGTCAGTCTGTTAGGCTACTGAAGGAAGTACCACAGGGAAGCAAGAAGAGTAGGAAGTGGGAATTACCTGTTTACAACCACCAGGGGTCTGATATCCTCCCTGGTCCTCGTCTCCCCAACTAAGTCAGGTTGTGTGCGTTCTGCGTTCGGTGGGTGACCTAAACTCCGCTGAAGTTGATTTTTTGCCTGGATTCTGCTAATCTACATGTAGGAAGCAAGCATTGGGCAAGGCTGCCACCTCAGATTCAGCACTCATTCAAAACAGGGGGCAGGAATGCCAACAGATTTTTGCTGCTGCTTTCTCCTTGAGCAACAAAAGCATCTCCCTATCCATGCAGTACAACATTACTGCACTAAAGAGTTTCTCCCATTGACCTACCTTAGTTAATTGAGAGCTTCTGGCTACGCCTGTAAAGCTCCCCTGATCTCCAAATGCTACTTACATAGAATTACATCGAGTCTACAGCACAGAAACAGGTGCAACTGGTCTATGCTGGTGTTTATGCTCCATATGAACCTCCTCTCACCATTCTTCATCCAACCCTATCAGCAGATCCTTCTATTCCTTTCTACCTCATGTGTTTATCTAGCTTCCCCTTAAATGCATCTACGCTATTTGCCTCAACTACTCCTTGAGGTAGTGAGTTCCACATTCTTACCACTCTTTGAGTAAAGAAGTTTCTCCTGAATTCCCTGTTGGATTTATTGGTGACTATCTTATACTCATGGCCCCTAGTTCTGATCTCCCCCACAAGTGGAAACATCTTCTCTACGCCTACCCTATCAAAATCCTGCATATTTAGCAATGCCTAAGGCACAGTTTCTATGGACATTCTTTAAGTCAGACATCCGCCCAACATTAGGACCAGAAAATGATGCAGAAGATGTTATGATATTACTTCCGCATCACTGAATGTCATTTAAATGCTCCCACCTCTTTCAGATGTCAACTTCCTGCGCCTACTTTTTTGACCCCCTGGGATGTACATCAAGCACGAAAAGGGCAGAGATCCAGTGTAACGGGACTCTGACTCTTTCTCCTGGCACACGTGGGTTGTTAGGGATAAGAAAGTCAGGTATCCCTTTGCAGCAGATCTGCAACTGTCTAGAAAAATTCAACGCTGAATGAAGGCTAAAGAACACTAATATTCAATTGCCAACTTTCTGCTCTTAGCTTCACTCAAAGCCATTGGATTCTGCTGGGGTACAGCCATGCGGGTACTAGGCATCCTCTGATACCTTACCCAAGCAGTGGTTCTTGTTGGGTAATTTCAACGCCCCCGCATTCCCAGTGGGTAGATGTGCTCAATAGGAATGTAGTTCGGAGAACTGGCTCAGTGAGGTTTGCCGCCACTGAAGTGCAGTATAGGTGATGTTACCCTTGTGAAATTGTGAAACTAGATAGCGAGTGCCAACAGGCTTTTTTTTTGCATGGCGAACATCACAATTGATGTTTTCCTTACCTGACATCTACATATATTCACTTGCTAGCAGAGGTCATTGGATAGCAATCAGGAGTGGGAACCCTGACTGATATCCCATGGCTAACCCAGGGTCGCTCTGGCTACTTAGACCACACCTACTACATCCCCAGGTGAGATCAGTTAACTCTGTGACAACTAGGTATTGAATCAGGGACTTTTTAAAATGGGTTATCGTTTTTGTAAAGCATCAGAAGAATTTCATAGAAATGTATTAATGAATTCATTACTATTATCATATTGTACGATTTCAGCCCTTTAATGTCTTGCTCCCAGTAAAGTTAAAAAAATTGGTGTCGCACTGTGCAATTACCACCTCTAACGTAGCTCTGCTTGTGCCTCCAAATTGTTTGGTTTCGGCACATCCCTCAGAAGTGAGAGTGTCCACAGTGCCTTTCTGCAAGTTTATTTACATTGTCTTTACATCTGTATCTGCAATCGGGCACCAAACACACTTTACATCTGGCACAAATATCATTAGTGCTAGCAACAGGGAAAAATTAGGCCCATTCAGTTTTGATTAGAAATCATTTTCTATTCAGGGTAATTTAGAACTATTATGAGACCGGGACACAATCAAAACCCACAAGAAACAATGATGACACAAGGCAACATCACAAAACATCAGCTCCCAGATGCTGTATTAGGAACAGTGTTAAATCTTATGATATAATAGGGGTAATTTTCTGAGGCTCCATTAATGGTGCAGAGCCTCACTACTGGCTAATGGAGTTGGAGAATAGGACTATAGTGTTATTGCCTCATCTCTAACCTACATTGGCATTAAGCAAAACTCTGCTATAAGCAGAGCCGTACAAAATTGTATCTAATCTGAACATTATAGACACTGTACACTGTATATGTGCACTAAAGTAATGCATTGCCCACTGTTCCAAACAGTAACAAGATGAATGACCAGCTTATCAGTTTTTTTGCTTTGATGATAATGGTTGAAGGAAGAATATTGGCCGATATAGCAAGAGAACTCCCTGCTCCTCATTAAATGTCATTAAACGGATCTCTAATGGTCAACTGAACAGGAAAATGGGGCCTCAGATTAAAATCTCATCCGAAAGGATGGTATCTCCAACAGCGTAGCATTCCCTCAGTATTGCACTGGATTATCAGCCTATATTGTGTGCTCAAGTCCTGGTGTGGGGCTTGAAGCAACAAACTCCTGACCCAAAAGCAAGAGTATTACCAACGGAGCCAAACTGAATGAGGTATTGTTGGCCCTTGGGCTTGTTGAACGGTATCTGGAGCATTCTAGATTTCTTTCATGAAGCAACGACGTTGGAATGGCATTTCCTGCACTGCTGCTGCAGGTGCAAGATGCCCAGCAGTGACATCTTCACACAGGACTCTTTGCTGTCACCTATCTCCCTCCTTGCAAGAAGGAAAACAGATGGCAAACAAATTTTAAAAAAGCTTTATATGAGCAAGGGGGAGAGAGAGAGAGCGCAAATCAATTAATCATTGTAACAGGATGTAAGATCGCAGCAAAAGAGGTGCTGATAACGTATTAATTATATTGATCCCAAACTGATGTGTAACACGAGGAGAGATAAGCAGAAAAGTGGTGATTACCGAGTTGCATTATTTCCGTAGCTCACTGTTATCTGGCTAACCACCGTTAGCCCTGCGATTTAAAGTTTCACATGATTGGGAATTTTGGGTTGCTGCTCGTCCTAAATGCTGAATGGCAGCCATCCATTACTTACCCCCTTTTACCCCGAGTGCACTGCTTCTTAAATTCCAGCAGTCTTGGCTTTGTGCCACACAACTTTCTCACTGCCACTTTCGCTGCGAAACAGGATGGATTTGTTTTCTCTGCAGTTCATAGTGGGCTGCATAGGGCAAGGGGAAAGATAAGGCAGTGCAGTAAGCGTCTGAAGGTTTATGTTTCACACACTGTTTCGTAAATAAAAGATTTAGTTTTAATTGCAGTGATGAGTGCTTTACTCTCTTGAACTGACAGCAAATGAACCCTTTCACTGGCATCAATTTTATATCACTTTGAATAAAGCTGTTTTTAAAAAAAATACAACAAATAAAATGGAACTTGAAAGCAGTGTTTGGCCTGATTGTTATTTAAGATTCTTTGTGAGCAGCTTTTAAAAAAAATTCACCTGAATGAGTCTTGCACTCATCAAAAGGAAGGAATCGACAGAAACAAAATACATCATTAGTATCAATGAGGTGTTAAGAACCAGAGGATGTGGGGGAGGGCAGGGGGGGAAAGAGTTGAGATGCTGCAATAGGCCACAAAGGATTGTAGGTACTGGAAGTGTATGAACAAAGAGAAAGGAAGAGGCAGGGAAAGAACAAAACTGATATACTGTCAAAATAGGCCAGTCGCCTTGTGTTTCAGCTCAACAATAATGTGGAGTAACCTGGCTCCAGTGACTGCTGAGTGAAAGTTCCCAGCTCTCCTCCAAACACGGGCTCACAGAAGTGAGAATTGAATGCTGTAATTTCATTGACTTTTTAACAAATACACTGGTTCGATGTAAGGTTAAATTCAATGAAAAGCATAAGAGTAATAATCAAGTGAAGTGTCCTGCACTATAGCAGAGGGCTCATTGAAATAAAGGCTCAAAGTTTGTAAAAAAAAAACAAGAGCTCACTAACTCTGAAACAAGGATTCATCAGCCTCATATCTCACTAGCATTGTGTTGAAAATAAGACCTCAGTGACCTCATGTCAAAGCACGAGTTCACTAATTTTACATTGGAGTAAGGGCTGATCAACTGTAGGTTCAAACAAAGGCTCATCACCATCATATTGAAGTACAGATCTCACTAATTTCATTCAGAAGCAAAACCTCACAAACCTTTTGTTGATACAAGTTCCCTGGCTTGAAGTTAAAACAAGCACTCATTGACTTCATGTTAAAACAAGAGTTCACAAACCCAACAACGAAACAAGGTCTCACTGACCTTGCATCTAACCAGGTACACTAATCTCATGCTGAAACCCAGGCTCGCTAATATCAGGTTGAAACAAGGACTCACTAATTCCATGTCAAAACAAGGAAAGAGGAGATTTATACAATGAGATAATTACATTCTGTTATGAACTATTTAATGAAGTCTTCACCACACATGCTGATGATGTGTTCTTGTTACATATTGTCATCTCATTGTCTTTGTAATATAAATTCAGGTGCAAAATGTGACCTAAGCACAGCTTTCCGGATTTAACTCTTTGGACTTATTAAAACTGATTTTCCTCTCTGGACTCCCAGTGGGTGTCCAACAGATGCAGCGCACCTCAGGTGTACTTTATCTGTGGAGAGGTAGCAGCACACATTCTGACTCCCTTGGGCGATGCATCTGACTCAGGGGAATTCCAGACACTGGTCAGCCCCCTGGCTGGGCCTTGCACCTGCAGAATGACAGACAGATTTGAATGCAACCACATTCAGGCCTCCAAGACTGGGGCCTTCTGGCTGCTGCTGGAGATATGCAGCCAGAAGGCCACGAT
Organism: Heptranchias perlo; assembly: GCF_035084215.1. Classification (NCBI taxonomy): domain Eukaryota; kingdom Metazoa; phylum Chordata; class Chondrichthyes; order Hexanchiformes; family Hexanchidae; genus Heptranchias; species Heptranchias perlo. Next base: position 11,923,416 of record NC_090343.1, read on the forward strand.
AGAATTCAAAGTCCTTGAGGGAGTAAAAGTAGACAGAGTTTACTCACCTCGCTGTCTTCGGCCTGCTCTCAGATCCTCTCTCAACCGTCTGATCGGTGGGAGTCCAGGGGAGGCTACAGCCCCAGTTTTCGCTGGGCACCCCGGCATTACCATAAGCATGCTGGCTTTGCACCTATTACAGGTGCAGGCTCAGTTGCATCCTGCATTCCATCAGGAATTATTCAGGGACTTGGTACAGCAACTCACTATATCATCAGGCTACCAATAAAAGAGAACTTAACATTGTAAAACAACATTTTTGTTTACCCTACTCATTACAACGTGTGACATCCATATAAATCCCAAACAGTGTCATTGCCATATTTGGAAATAATTTTGCTCATTCCACCTTGCTACTGCTTTTTTACGCAGTGAGTTGTTATGATCTGGAATGCACTGCCTGAAAAAGTGGTGGAAGCAGATTCAATAGTAATTTTCAAAAGGGAATTGGATAAATACTTGAAAACAAAAAAAATTTGCAGGATATGGGGAAAAAGCGGGGGACTGGGACTAATTGGATAGCTCTTTCAAAGAGCCGGCACAGGCACGATGGACCGAATTGCCTCCTGTGCTGTACGATTCTATACCGCCCTCCCACCACAATCAAAAAATAGTCAACATAATGTGTGGCTTTGATTCAAACTTTGTGTTATACCCATCATTATTCAGATAATTCCCATACTTGAAGGGAAAAAATGTACAGAGCTATGGGAAAAGAGAAGGGGAATGGGACTAATTGGATAGCTCTTTCAAAGAGCCAGCACAGGCATGATGGGCTGAATGGCCTCTTCTTGTGTTGTACCTACTATGATACTATGATATGAAGGTTTGCGTCATTGGTCACTACCATGTGATATCTTGTGGGTAGCATTTGGCATCCAATTGTACTTTCAACTTGTACTTTACATATTACCAAGTATAATTATATGAGCAGGATCTCTCCTGTCACATCAGATTCATTTACTATTGATTGTATTTGTAACTATAATTCCACTTATTTCATAGCAACTATTATCCGCCTATAGTGGAAAGATATGAAGTGGTCAGTGATATATTTATACTTAGGGCTAGTGATTTATTGCAGTAATTGATTTGTTCTCACTTAGATCCACTCAGAAATCTTAATTTTCACTCCTTTCAGGAATGATTTTGCAAAATTGTCGCACTTAGGCAGAAAATCACACGGCACGCAGTAAATGCAGTGATTTGCAGGATTTCTTAAATGACGTTGATATCATGGAAATATGTGATTATATGATCTTAGATAGCTAGGATCAATCCGATTATTTTAGTCAATACACATGGCTAGTGGCATGCAATTAAACCTCATCTCTGTACTCAATTGGAAACATCTGTCCTAAATGAATTTTCTTTGTTGGTTCAATACAAGGCACAAGTCAGGAGTGTGATGGAATACTCTCCACTTGCCTGGAGGTGGTGGTTAGCTGCCTTCTTGAACTGCAGCAGTCCGTGTGGCGAAGATTCTCCCACAACACCCAAGAAGCTCGACACCATCCAGGACAAAGCAGCCCACTGGATTAGCATCCCATCCACCACCTTAAACATTCACTCCCTTCACCACCGGCGCACTTTGGCTGCAGTGTGTACCATCTACAAGATGCACTGCAGCAACTCACCAAGGCTTCTTCGATAGCACCTCCCAAACCTGTGACCTCTACCACCTAGAAGGACAAGGGCAGCAGGCGCATGGGAACAACACCACCTGCACGTTCTCCTCTAAGTCACACACTATCCCGACTTGGAAATATATCGCCGTACCTTCATCGTCGCTGGGTCAAAATTCTGGAACTCCCTACCTAACAGCACTGTGGGAGAACCTTCACCACACGGACTGCAGCGGTTCAAGAAGGCAGCTCACCACCACCTTCTCAAGGGCAATTGGGGATGGGCAATAAATGCTGGCCTTGCCAGTGATGCCCACATCCCATGAATGAATAGAAAAAAAAGTTAATGCCGGATTACACTAAATAGATTGTTTGTGTCCATGGTGCTTTTCCACATTGTTATTCTATATCAATTCCTTTTGTTGGTGGCTATTTCAAAATCTTGACTCCTCTTTTCCTGGGTGTTAAGAACCATGACAACCATGGGGTGTTAAAATCGTTACAACTGAGAAGATGCGAGCATTCCCGAGATGAGTCATTGGTTTGTGGATTGCTGTGATGTGCGTTTGTTAAGTAAAGTCTTAGTTAACATTAAAGAACAAGCACTCATATAATCCAGAGACTGCCCAATGGTTCCCAACCTTCCGCATCACCTAGCTTTTATATGGAGTGCAAATAGGAACTCCTGGAATGGTCTCTTGTGGTGACCCTCGGGGACGGCTACGAAAAAAACTGCAAGGATTTTGGACCCTATAATTTCTTGCTTTTGTTTAAAAACAGATCTTTGTGAGAGGCCGGCCAATAAATAGTCTGGTATCTTACTGTGTCTTTTTGCTTCTTTATTTCACTTGCAAACAAATTTAACCAAGTGGTTTTAGCCTGTACACATTGGTCTGGCAATGTAATATTTTCCAGCTCTGAAGATGATCGGAGGACATGATGGATTTCCTACATATTCTCCAGGAAGTTTTTTTATTGCAATTAGGGGTTAATTGATAAACCTAAACTAACCCCTCTGGGATCAATTACTTTTCCCTAGTAAAGGTTTGGGGCCTCTTAAGGCCCTCAATGGGACTCACCCCAGCTCCGGGCTGGCAGGAATCACACCGAGGCATAAGGGATGAAATTCCTGGAGTAGCCTAGCCCGAGAACTCTCCAAACATGCCTCCCTAAATTGGGGGGGGGGGGAGATGGGGGATAGATGGTTGATCTACTCATGGAGCCTCCCTACCAGAATTTAAAGAGCCAATGCAAATGGGAACTGAATCCCAGCGTAACCGGCTTCCATCCCAAATTCCACCCTCTCAATGTCTTTTCAGAAATCAGGTTCTCTCTCGTCCCAGGAATTTGAGGGCCACAGATTTTGTTTAAAATAGATGTGGTCGACTTTTACAAACAGTAGTCTAGTCATGAATAAAATATTGGGGAAAATCCTGATCTGCAATAGCTGTACTGTGATAAATCATTTGCCCTATGATAAGACGAAATATGTACAAAACTCGACAACATCCTGCAATAAAAAAAATGTTGTTCTCTTGTACTTGTTATACTATCTCAGCATATTTATCTTCAACATCAGTACCACAAACATCAGTGATTAATAAAAAACTATCCACGCCTTTCCTTAATAATATTAAGAGCTCACAAATGAGCAATTCATAAGAACAAGTTCACTGATGGTTTTAAAGAAAACCATACCTGGCAGAGATTAGAAAGCAGTAATTAAATTAAGGAGGTTAGATAACTGACATAGAGAAGAATGGGTACTTTGGAGTGACTATACCAAGAATAATGGTTGGGCAGAATTAATTCTAAAAGAAAGAAAGACTTGTATTTATATACCTCAGGATGTCCCAAAGCGCTTTACAGCTGATGAAGTATTTTTTTTACGTATAGTCACCGTTGCTATGTAGGAAATGTGGCAGCAAAATTGCACACAGCAAACTCTTGCAAACAGCAATGAAATAAATGACAAAATAATTTGTTTTAGGTGTTGGTTGAGGGATTACTATTGGCCGAGACACGGGGAGAACTCCCATTGCTCCTCTTTGAATAGTGCCATGGGATCTTTGACATCCACCCGAGAGGGCAGACAGGGCCACGGTTTAATGTCTCATCCAAAAGACGGCACCTTCGATAGTGCAGCACTCCCTCAGTACTGCACCGAAGTGCCAATCTAGATTATGTGCTCAAGTCTCTGGAGTGGATCTTGAACCTGCGATCTTCTGACTCAAAGGCAGGAGTGCTGCCACTGAGCCATGAGTAAGTCATATTTCAAGAGGGCTTCAGATGATGTCATAAAGTACAGGAATAAAGCTTAAGTGGCTTAATGTCTCTTGAATCCTGAAATTGTTACTTTATAATGCATTGAGCTTTTATTTATAAGATTTATGGGCCTTCCCCAATGACTTAGTGAGTTTATCTAGTGAGTAGCTGAGGCTTCTTTTCGATCTGTGATCTGTGTTAAGTTAGCTGATCTCAGCCAGGATGGCAGAATAATTGGTTTCGACATCTATCGGTCGGGGAAAGTAATATTGGCCAATGTTTCTGCTCCAGTTCACTATAGAGTGATCCTTGCTGGCAGTGCACTTGTGTGGAGATCAGTTAAGGATATGATCGGATTTGGCAGTAATGCCCCAATGGTCATTTAGGACACTCAGGTCCCAGATTTCCTCGGGGACTGGGTACATCCTCTGTTCAAAAAGCACGGGAGAGCAGCGGAGAAGGTAGAAAATTGGATGAAACCCAGAAATGCCAGGTCTTTGCCCCAAAGATGCACAGAAGGGAATGCCTGCTGGGGGCTGAGGTAGGCAGAAGTTCCATCTGCTCCAGAGAAGGTCATGATGCCAGGAAGGAGATGGAGCTAGTGGGATTGTGTCTCTCGGGAGAATTCCCAGCTCCTGCCTCCTGAGCGCCCATCAATCTGGACACCAGAAAGATACCAGAATCCAGTTTCTTGGAGGGTACCAGTTGGGCCTAACAGGATGTCCAGGATTAGATCTTGGCCTGGAACACCTCAGGGAGATTGCAGGCAGCATCAATGAATTAGCCGTCTTATAAAAGGGAGACGATTTCCAACTCTCTTTAAAATATTCTGCCAATTGTCTTTCCTCACCGATGAAGCATTGCATCTTCTTGCACCTCAGCAGATGTCTAAGATACTGGTGTGGGAGCTTGCCAGAACTATTACAATCTACTGACTCCACTTTGACCCTGCACATTCCTTCGAGGTCAGGAGCGGAGCATTAGGATTCCCGCTCAACCTTACTCACAGCAGCGGAGTGGGTCCAAGGAGCTTCTGGACCTCACTGACTAGTTTTGCACAAACGTAATGGCTGTTTCAGTGGGGTTTCGGAGAACAGCCAGCACCCTGAAAACATATCTCAGCAAAGAGTCAATGGCTTCAGAGGAGGAGGCAAGGGGAGAATAATCAGAGACGATTTTGTAAAAATAATATTTATCTCATTTTGACTTCAAATTAAATTTGAGATATTGTCATTGTTACACTGGATTAATTTAGCCTGCAGTGGATTACTAGGAAATAACAATGTTCTATGAATTACAGGCTGTAATCTAATCAAGGGGTTCAGATAGCTTACTGACTGAATGATGCAAAGCTGGCAGCGAGTTGTATGTAGGCTGTAATATAATCAGATGATTTACATGTAGAATAATGACTACCTGGAAGTGATTGCAAGATTTTGATTTAATCAAGGAGTTCATAAGATTTCATAAACCATAAATCTTACAGGGTGGTGATATTCACTTTTGGATCATTTTTGATAGTCAGTGTACACAGTGACTGACACTATGCTGGGCAGTGTTCGTATCATTTTGACATTCATATTGAAGTGTTAACAATTGTGGCATCAGTACTGCAAGCTTGTTTGATGAGTAGTCTGCAGTTGGTGATTAAGAAAATCTACTTCGAGGATGTATATTATTATATGAGGTAAATACCTTGACATCTTGGAAAACACATTTAGGCATCTGGAGGTATATAGATCTAACAAATAGTTATAGAACATTATGAAGAGGTTATTAGGAAATGATATTAAAATTCAGCAGTTAGTAGTTAAAATTTTCTTCAGTGAACTACTGTGGCAACAGGTGCAGGGACTGAAGATCTTGGGAACGTGCTCTTGGGAGCACAGTACCCACAGCCAGTGTGGAAGTGGTTGAATCTGGTGCTATTCAATGGTTAGGAACAAGAGCGTCATGAGGGAAAGGAAGAGAGAAAGATGATTGTGCTTGGCCATATGATGGGATCATGGGAGAAATAAAAAGATGAGAGGAAAATAATATTAATTCAACACTTTGGAAAATTAACTGCCCTTTTTCTTTTTTTTCTTGTATTAAATAAACCTTCAAATGGAATGATGACTCGCTACTGTATATAAATTAATATTTCTTTGCAAAGAGCTGAAAATGGAAGCACGAGAAAAATGTTTTCATTGCAGAGCAATTTCCTCGAGCAGCAGCTTCTGGACTATAAGTGTCCATGTTTATTCCCGCTTTTTATTTTGAATGTCTTTACTGGGATTGCTTCCCTGACAACTGCAGGCTTGCACCAACTGCGGACAAATTAACAAACCAGGCAGCCTGCTCCCAATCCTCAACCAAAGTCACTGTGAACAAATGTCCTACTTACAACCGTTCTTCAGCTTTTCCTTCTTCTCCATAGGGAAGTACTTGGCCTCCAGTCAGTGCCTCCTCACACTGGCCTGGATGATTTTGAAACCTGCAGTGTACGGTATCATGAGCTTAAGTCCCAGTACTGATGGTAGAGGATTGGGAGCAGGCTGCCTGGTTTGTTAATTTGTCTGCAGTTGGTGCAAGCCTACAGTTGTCAAGGAAGCAATCCCAGTAAAGACATTCTAAATAAAAAGCGGGAATAAACATGGACACTTATAGTCCAGAAGCTGCTGCTCAAGGAAATTGCTCTATTGCGGAGGCAGAAAACAGATGGTAGTGGATCGACCGCCTGTTATACACCCCGCCCGATTTTCCGTTCCACTGAAGTCAACGTACAGCGGCTGGCCGATTCACTATCGCCTGTTTTCTGTTCCTGCCGAAAGTTTAAAATCAACCTTATTGTCTCCAGGGCTCAGCGTTTCCATGTGTCGTGTCATCACAAGTGAGGACATGCTCAAAAAGAACTGTTCTTTCCAAAATTTAACTTTAGGCCCTCGATAACAGCCATAACGAACACTCCAGAAATGGTGTTTAAAGTTGGAGGAAAGGACTTTGCACATATTGAAGAACAAGGCACATAGGTCCCTTATTCCAGTCCAATATATTCCAAAGCATTTGTTAGAATCAAATTAAAAACTTGTCAAAAAAACCCTAGAGTGATACGTTCGGTGCAATTAATTTAGCTGCGGTTTGGCATCTCTGTGACTTTTATCAGGTTTAATAGGATGTCATTTCACGGTAGCAATTTTGTGTGCGGGTTAATTTCTGTCCAACGTAAATGAGGTGTAAGGGACATTGTTTCATTTCTGAAGACGCTGGGCACAGGGACATCATCTTTACAAAATGTGTCTATCGCTTAAACATTTTCTAATCATTGTTATTGTATTTTCCACAGAAATGCCCACGGCTCTGTAAAGCATGCAATCCTCTGTGCATAAGAATTTTATTTCGTGACTACAGTTTAAATTTAGTTCATGAGTACAGAACAGTCTCAGTGAACTCTAAGTAGTTAATGCAGGTCCATACAAGAATGGCCATATCAACTTGTGTTATTTGAATCAATCCGCCCAATTAAAATAACTTAAGGCAGAATGATGGCTTTATTCCCACCTTATGTGTTTAAGCCAATATCTGTAAGAACAATACAAGACACAAATGCAAACCACACCCATTGAAACCAGTGCTATTTAGTTACAAAAACAATAAAATGTTCTAGGAAGTTGCACTGCAAAACTAGGAGAAGGCAAAAGACATCCTCCTACTTTTTCCCTAGGAAGCCTTGGGCCTCCAGCCAATACACTCCTCCCCCCACTGTTGCCTAGAAACTGCCCAAGAGTTTTGCCATGGTAACATCTGGACTAAAGGTGGATGGGACCAGAGCCAGGAAGAGTTAAACTAGGGCAATAGTATCTGCAAACCTAAGAAAAATAAATCATTCTGAGTAACTCAATCCTCCTCCCCCTCTAAAATAAAACTGAACCTCAAGAATGTTTTAATATTTTAAAAGTACGTTGACCACACAAACAAATTGCTGCTGACTTGGTACACTCAGCTCTTATAAAATTTAAACCTTTGACCAATATAAAGATCAAGAACGTGGGTCTGGAGAATCAGACATCTGGTTTCCCTGTGGTATTGGTGCTATTCATTTAATGGCTGTCTTATATATATGTTTCTGTGTCATTTCATTAGGATAACATCTGAGGGGGAAAAAAACCCTCAGGGATCAAAAGAACCATTTAAAAGCTGTGAAAAGTTTTTTTTAAGGTATCTTTCTGACGTGGAATGTTAGCAACATTAGAGAAATGTATGGATTCAAATCATTCCTGCAATCTGAGGGTGGAATGAAGAATCAAACTTTAATTCCCGTGCTGCCACTAGAGGGTTAACATGACTTTTAAAAGTTTAATGAGTCAAAATGTCCTTGATAATTTATCTATATATTATATATACACACACACATACAACTGGCAATACAGAAGCTCAAAATATGCCTGCTTTGTGGGGGCAAAATAAGCCCATTAAGCATGGAAGTCGTATCAGGCTCTGGGGCTCTGCAAGTGGTAGTAAGTTTGTAATACTCTTCATTTCAATTTGAAACACTACAGATTTAATTCTGGCATGCACATGTGTTGGGACAAGACGCTGGAAAACATTCTGTGCAATGTCTGGTGCTCTGATTTTTGCAAAACAATTGTGTGATCTTGGAACAATCTAACATCAACAAATGCTGATAGCAGCCAAACGTTTTTTTTTGATACAATAGTTAATTTTTGATTCGCAAACATTTGGCAGTGCAGTACTCACAAATATATCCAGCTCCCTTAAGTACATAAGGTGACTTAACCCTTTATATAGGGCTAGACTGTATGGGCAAAGTTCTATTTCAAAGCTCTTACTGTTAGTGTCAGTTCTTTCCTCCCTCCAATTTCTTCCTTCCCCTCATTCCCCTGCAGGTACTAGCTAGTGCTGGGTTACAGTTACATAAGGGCTTCTTCCCCCCCTCTGCTTCACTCAAGTGGTCGTTCATCATGTTTAAGGCTACTGAGACAGGAAGGGGTTCTCACAGCTGAGCACAACCCCTAACGTTTATTCGTGCTCACTTTTCAGCAGGTGTCACTGGATATGATCAGGAGCAGTAACCCTGGCTGATTTTCCCCTTCCCCAGCCCATGGGTGCTGAGGCCATTGTAACAGCCCATGGGTGCTGTAGACAATTTTCAATAGCCCTACTGCCACCTGGCTGAAATCAACTAGCATTACAGACCACATGTTGAACATGGGACCTCCCTGGTCTATATGGGTCAGTGACATATACCTTAATCAACTAGATCATCTGGAGGAGATGGTCAGCACCAGTTTCATATGTAGGAGGCTTCAGTGGTTAATGCATCACTTATTGCTGTAGTCACCTGGAATTGGACAGAGTGATTTACAGATACTGAACTGATTTGATCTGGGAAATTTCAAATGAATTCAAACAAAATTAATTCACTTTTGTAAACGATGTTGCTCACTCCCATCCCCAACCAACATATCCTGGTTAATTTTTCAAGACTCCTATTCAACTTTTATACAGATTTGGGAACATGTCCCACCCTCAGCCTCCCAATGCAGAACAACTTCTACTTGGATAGAAGAAAAACATCTGTCTAAAGTATATTAAAAAGATATTCTTTGCTAATTTAAATTCCAACCCACATCCAGCAATGTCTGCCCACAGTGGAATCATATTACATTACAGGATTGTGAAAATGCTAGCAACACACTGTAGAAAAGAATCCTCGCTCCCCACTACTCTTCCTATCATGTGACAATGTTTCATATAATTACGTAATGCCACGCTCCTGATCTTTCTTTACTTACCAACTTCCCAGTCCTTATGTCAGCCTTTTATTCTGTCAGAGGGAGTGGGGATTAAAAGAGAAGGACTTTGTACAAAATACTCTCTATCTTTAAAGCAAAATCTTCTACGTTTTTGGGGTTCATGAAGACCTTCCCCCTCCCTTAGGTAATAGTACCATTGAATTACCTTATACCATCTTGAAGATCCTTCTGGATCGCCGCAAGCTGTAAAGATGACTTCTGACCGGGAACCGCGACAAAAGACCTCATCCAGTATGCTCAGGCTGTCAGGAGGGGGTTTTGAAAAGATAAAGATTCTCAGTTTTTGCTGACATCTCCTCTTGCTGTAGGTTCTCCAACCCATTTACTAGAGGAAGTCTTGTAGAGAATTACATAGACATTATAACATGGAAAGAAGCCATTTGGTTCAACCATTCCACTTGGTGTTTATCTTCCACACAAGTGGTAGTCCTAATCCCATGTGCCTGCCCTGTTCCCATATACTTTTACCCTCCCTCTCCTTCAACCATCTATTTCACCTATTCTCAAATGTTGACATGGTCTCTGTTTCAATCACTAACTCTGGTAGTGCATTCTACAAGCCTCACAAGCACCTGTGTAAAAATGTTTCTCCTGCTCTCTCTCCAAAATCTCTTACATTTAATCTTCTATCTATGTCTCCTCCTTCTAGACCCCTCAACCACTGGAAACAGTCTGTTTCCATCTACCCTGTCCCATCAGGGCAAGGGAGATAAAGTAAGATAAGGCAGAAAAGGAAAGCTTATGTCAGGCACCAAGAACTCAATACTGCAGAAAGCTTAGAGGAGTATAAAAAGTGCAGGGGTGAAATTAAAAAGGAAACTAGGAAAGCAAAGAGAGGGCATGAAAAAATATTGGCAAGTAAAATCAAGGAAAACCCAAAGATGTTTTATAAATATATTAAGAGCAAGGGGATAACTAAGGAAAGAGTAGGGCGTGTTAGAGACCAAAAAGGTAACCTGTGTGTGGAGGCGGAAGATGTTGGTATGGTTCTTAATGAATACTTTGCGTCTGTCTTCACAAAAGAGAGGGACGATGCAGACATTGTAGTTAAGGAGGAGAAGTGTGAAATATTGGATGGGATAAACATGGTGACAGAGGAATTATTAAGGGGATTAGCACCTTTGAAAGTAGATTAATCAACAGGGCCGGATGAAATGTATACCAGGCTGCTAAAAGAAGCAAGGGAGGAAATAGTGAGAGCTCTGAGCATCATTTTCCAATCCTCACTGGATACAGGCATGGTGCTGGAGGATTGGAGGACTGCAAGCATTGTACCGTTGTTTAAAAAGAGAAGGATTGATCGAGTAATTACAGGCCAGTCAGTCTAACATTGGTGGTGGGCAAATTATTGGAATCAATTCTGAGGGATCCAAAATTGGCTCAGTTGCATGAAGCAAAGGGTAATGGTCGACGGGTGTTTTGTGACTGAAAGGATGTTTCCAATGGGGTTCCGCAGGGCTCAGTACTAGGCTCCTTGCTTATTGTAGTATATATTAATGATTTGGACTTAAATGTAGGGGGCATGATTAAGAAGTTTGTAGATGATACAAAAATTGGCCGTGTGGTTGATAGTGAGGAGGAAAGCTGTAGACTACAGGAAGATATCAATGGACTGGTCAAGTAGCAAATGGAATTCAATCCAGAGAACTGTGAGGTAATGCATTTGGGGAGGGCAAACAAGGCAAGGGAATACACAATAAATGGGAGGATACTGAGAGGTGTAGAGGAAGTGAGGTACCTTGGAGTGCATGTCCACAGATCCCTGAAGGTAGCAGGACAGGTACATAAGTTGGTTAAGAAAGCATATGGAATACTTTCTTTTATTAGCCGAGGCATAGAATATAACAGCAGAGAGGTTATGCTAGAACTGTATAAAACACTAGTTAGGTCACAGCTTGAGTACTGCATACAGTTCTGGTCATCACATTACAGGAAAGATGTGATTGCACTAGAGAGGGTACAGAGGAGATTTACAAGAATGTTGCCAGGACTGGAGAATTTTAGCTCTGAGGAAAGATTGGATAGGCTGGGGTTGTTTTCCTTGGAACAGGGGAGGCAGAGGGGTGATTTAATGAGGTGTATAAAATTATGAGGAGCCTAGATAGAGTGGATAGGAAGGACCTATTTCCTTTAGCAGAGAGGTCATTAACCAGGGGGCATAGATTTAAAGTGATTGGTGGAAGGATTAGAGGAGAGCTAAGGAAATTTTTTTTCACCCAGAAGGTGGTGGGGGTCTGTAACTCACTGCCTGAAAGGGTGGTAGAGACAGAAACCCTCGTCACATTTAAAAAGTACCTGGATGTGCAACTGAAGTGCCGTAACCTACAAGGCCACGGACCGAGTGCTGGAAAGTGGGATTAGGCTGGGTGGCTCATTTTCGGCCTGTGGGGACACGATGGGCCAAATGGCCTCCTTCTGTGCCATAAATTTTCTATGATCCCTTCATAATTTTAAATGCCTCTATCAAATCACCCCCTCAATTCTGATGAAATAAGTCCCAATTTTTCAACTTCATTTTTTCTATTTGTATTTCCTCATACCGGGCAGCATCCTGGTCAATCTGTGCTGTACCCTTTTCATTGTCTCAACATGGAGCCCAAAACTCCACTCAGTACTCCAACTGTGACCTTACTAAGATTTTATATAGATTCATGGTTACATCACAAATTTTATATTCTATACCTCAGGCCATAAAACCCAGTATTTCATCATTTTTTTTATGGCCTCATCCACTTAATATGATACTTTGAAACCTGAACCCCCAAATCCCTCTGCTTTTCCACATCATCAAGCCTTCTCCCATTCAAGGTATAAATTATTAATTTTAACAAAATGTACCACCTCAGATTTACAGGCATTGAATTCCATTTGCCATCTTTTTTGCCCATTCCACCATCTTATCAATATCCCCTTGCAGCTTCTTATGATCTTCAGAATTATTTACTCTGCCTCCTATTTTAGTATTGTCTGCAAATTTGGACACCGCTCTCTCTAACCCTATATCCAAATCATTGATGGCAGCATCCTCCCAAAGGTGTACTGTACTCCTGACACGTGCCAGTACAATCACCCATATGGACCATGGGGGTGATTTTAAACCCCAAGAACGGGTTGGTTGGGGGCGGGTGGGAGTTGAAAATTGTTGTTTTTTGGGTCGCGACCGCAACCCGGCTTTATTTCTGGGTTTAACGTCGGCACGTAAAATTACAGGCTTCCCACTGGGAATGCAAAGTCTGAAAATTTTGCGGTTGCGACCCAAAAAAACTATTTTCAACTCCCACCCGCTCCCATCCCACCCATTCTTTGGGTTTAAAATCACCTCCCATGTGTCTTGTGGGGCTGAGTCTTGCCTCAAGTGGACACATGACCATCTAGATCAGTTTCCTTGCTCTCAGTAATGCTGAGGGCCTCGTTCTGTGACATGGGACTGGTTGTGATGAATTCACTCATGGAGATGTAAGAGGCTGAGTGCACTGGATACAGCAAAGGCTATGGGCCCCGACAACATCCCAGCTGTAGTGCTGAAGACTTGTGCTCCAGAACTAGCTGCACCTCCAGCCAAGCTGTTCCAGTACAGCTACAACACTGGCATCCACCCGACAATGTGGAAAATTGCCCAGGTATGTCCTGTCCACAAAAAGCAGGACAAATCCAATCCGGCCAATTACCGCCCTATCAGTCTGCTCTCAATCATCAGCAAAGTGATGGAAGGTGTTGTCGACAGTGCTATCAAGCGGCACTTACTCACCAATAACCTGCATACCGATGCTCAGTTTGGGTTCCGCCAGGACCACTCGGCTCCAGACCTCATTACAGCCTTGGTCCAAACATGGACAAAAGAGCTGAATTCTAGAGGTGAGGTGAGAGTGACTGCCCTTGACATCAAGGCAGCATTTGACCGAGTGTGGCACCAAGGAGCCCGAGTAAAATTGAAGTCAATGGGAATCAGGGGGAAAACTCTCCAGTGGCTGGAGTCATACCTAGCACAAAGGAAGATGGTAGTGGTTGTTGGAGGCCAATCATCTCAGCCCCTGGGCATTGCTGCAGGAGTTCCTCAGGGCAGTGTCCAAGGCCCAACCATCTTCAGCTGCTTCGTCACTGACCTTCCCTCCATCATAAGGTCAGAAATGGGGATGTTCGCTGATGATTGCACAGTGTTCAGTTCCATTCGCAACCCCTCAAATAATGAAGCAGTCCGAGCCCGCATGCAGCAAGACCTGCACAACATCCAGGCTTGGGCTCATAAGTGGCAAGTAACATTCGCGCCAGATAAGTGCCAGGCAATGACCATCTCCAACAAGAGAGAGTCTAACCACCTCCCCTTGACATTCAACGGCATTACCATTGCTGAATCCCCCACCATCAACATCCTGGGGTTCACCATTGACCAGAAACTTAACTGGACCAGCCATATAAATACTGTGGCTACGAGAGCAGGTCAGAGGCTGGGTATTCTGCGGCGAGTGACTCACCTCCTGACTCCCCAAAGCCTTTCCACCATCTACAAGGCACAAGTCAGGAGTGTGATGGAATACTCTCCACTTGCTTGGATGAGTGCAGCTCCAACAACACTCAAGAAGCTCAACACCATCCAAGATAAAGCAGCCCGCTTGATTGGCACCCCATCCACCACCCTAAACATTCACTCCCTTCACCACCGGCGCACTGTGGCTGCAGCGTGTACCATCCACAGGATGCACTGCAGCAACTCGCCAAGGCTTCTTCGACAGCACCTCCCAAACCCGCGACCTCTACCACCTAGAAGGACAAGAGCAGCAGACACATGGGAACAACACCACCTGCACGTTCCCCTCCAAGTCACACACCATCCCGACTTGGAAATTTAGTGCCGTTCCTTCATCGTCGCTGGGTCAAAATCCTGGAACTCCCTTCCTAACAGCACAGTGGGAGAACCATCCCCACACGGACTGCAGCGGTTCAAGAAGGCGGCTCACCACCACCTTCTCAAGGGCAATTAGGGATGGGAAATAAATGCCGGCCTCGCCAGCAACGCCCACATCCCATGAACGAATAAAAAAAAGTGTAAATGATTAGATTTCGAACTGTGCGCCAATGGAAGGAACGTTCAATTTCACTGCTTGGATGGTAGTTGAGTGGCTCACCCACACATTGTAGAACCCATTTGATTTTCATCCCATTTAATTCACAGGGATGAAAATAGGGCAGGTTCTACAACAGGCAGGCGATCTGCTCTGCCAGGCGTCCTACCCCATTGGTGGAGGTGAAAAGCATCCCCAGTTAGGGTTGCCAACCATCCAGGATTGCCCTGGAGTCTCTAGGAATTTAAAGACTAATCTCCTGGACACTTCTGCGAGTAACCCAGGATAAAAATCATCGGCAAAATAATTTTTAAAAAAAATTATCTTTGAACACTTTTGATTATTAGCTACAAAAATATTGGACATTGGAAGAAAAAGACTGTTGCCCGACAGTGAAGAATCATCCAATCTGGTAATGAAGAGTCTGTTCACTTTCCGATTGGCATAGGGAGGTGGTGCACCATGAGGATGGAAATGTTGGGTGGCCAATGGTGGGAGTGTGGAGTGGGGCAGTTGATGGCAGGAAGTCATGTGATGAAACCTCCATGAATATGTCCAACCAGTGTTGGCATCTCTACCCCCAATGTATCTGCTAAAAGTCAGAGAATCACTATTTAATTTATTAATTTGGAGATGATAGATAGGGAAAGGACATCATTTGCTGAGGATTTGTATGAATTGATTAGGAAAGACTTTAGAAAGATTGCGATGATATTATTTATGTACAATTCTTTAGGCAAGCAAAATATAAATCATTTATCAGACTCTACTAAGGAGTGGCCACCATATTCACCACTTCAACTGAACGATTGTGCAATTATCTTCTCTGGTTATGAGAGATATTTCGATGGAGGTCTTGGTTTGCCAATCTTTAGAGGCAGAAGGCAGTATTGTATTTTCTTGCTTTCGTGTTGCAGATTCACTTTTGTAACCTTTTTGGATGGTTTATGTTTTGTGTCAGTCCTCTGCAGTTCTGTGTACTCTTAAATATTGGGCTGGATCTTACTGGAGAGGGGTACCTCACAGCATGCTCCGTTAGTTCGACTTTTTTCAACGTTTTTTTGCACCGTAACTTGCGGGAATAGTGAGCTGGTAACGGTGCGACAAGAGCAATGGGGCATCTGGGACCTCAGTGACCAATAGTATACCTCCTTAACCAAAGAGATTTAAGAATTGAGAAGCAGTGGAAGGATTGAGAAAGAGGGTGAATTAGAGTCAAATCAGGTACAGAACGAAAAGTAAAGAGAGGGAAAGAAAGTTTGGATTAAGAGAGAGAGAAAAAAAGAGACAGAAAGGAAAAGTAAGAAAAAAAATCAAAAATATTTAACATTTTTTAAATCTCTAAGAACAATTCACTACCTGAAGATATGAGAGTCCACGGTTTAAATTGTTCAATTCCTGGTCCAGAAAGGTTGATCGGTATTGCATTAACAATTGTCATGTTGTTGAAAAGGTACTTGCGCTGTTAATTTACTAGACTTAACTTTCTGTGCCATGTTTAATGGGCAATTAATGTGCAAATCCAGCAAGTTTTAAAAAATAACGGGGAGGCTAAGGGCGAGATGCTGTTTGTACAAAGCAAACGTCAGAGCGGCGTAAATGGACCAGCAAGTTTCTGAAGATTCACAACTCACGGTGTATCTCTTAATTCCCTAACTGGCTGGCCGATCTGCACATTAATAATAATGTGCGTTGTTAACACGCCATTATTTTTCGAGCAAGATCCAGCCCATCAAGTTAATTTTTTTTTGGACACCGGCAGTCCACACCTTGCCTTTTGACAATTCTTGATAGTCAGCGACATTCTTTTTGCCCCGAAAGTTGCAAGCTTCAGTTTTTCTACCATGTCACCAATGAATGAAATTCCATTAAGCTGAAACATGGCCTTCTGGTCTCTTAGTTGGATTGCATTATCCTTCAATAACTTGTGCAACAAGTTACGTCATTTGCAAAGGCCAAGTGGCTCATTCGTGGCCAGCAAGGCAGTTTAACCTATCACTAGTGATAAGTTCAGCTTATTGGAGTTGAAAATAGGGCCCGATTGTGATGGCAACATGCAGTTACTATCAAAAAACCCTATCTAAACTCTCATTACATCTAACAGCAATGAGGCTGAAAATCTTGCCCAAGATCCCAGCCATCCATGTACCAAAATAAATGTAGCAAATGTGCATTCCCCTTCTGAATGTAATAAAATTGTTCAAAAGCCAATACTTTTTCGTTGTCTTGGCCCTTCTCGCAGAATCTCACTGAAAATGATGATCATCAGATGGAATTAGTGATGATAGTCCCTGTGTGGCATCTAGCTGGGAAATCACAGCATTTATGATTATTACACGTTGAAGTAAAAGCTCATATTATATTTATCTAATTCCATTTAGCTTCTAAGTACTGTCTAAAATGACAGCCTGATCAAGCACAGTGTATATGTTCCTATGGAGCTTTCCTTTGAGCTCTGTGAAATAAGCAAATCACACAGTAACTGAACAGAAATGGAAACTTGTTTTTAAACTGTTGGTAGAATAATCTGATGAATAGAATAATCTACTGTTTTCAATGCCTTTTGGTCTCCAGCTTCATATAATTAATATAGGTTATATTTGAAGTGGGTAAGAGTGGGTGTTTGGAGATGAAAGTGAGTTCCACACACTCCCCTGCCTATGCAACACACAAAAAAACACTTCCACAAAATATCCCTCCGAGCCAACTCTTTATTCATTTCCTTTTTACTTAAGATGAGTAAAGAAATTACTCAGGAAGATGGAGACAAGCCAAAAGCACAGAACAACTGTATCCATTATCTTCACTGCCCACTGCCTTACAGCATCACCCAAAATGTCTGCCTTGTATACCTAAGATGAATCTGTCTCCGGATAGACTTGGTCACATGACCTACATACCAAACCCACGACCTCACCACCTAGAAGGACAAGGGCAGTAGGTGCATGGAAACACCACCACCTCCAAGTTCTCCTCCAAGTCACACACCATCCTGACTCGGACATATTTCGACGTTCCTTCATCGTCGCTGGGTCAAAATCCAGGAACTCCTTCCCTAACAGTGCTGTGGGAGCACCTTCACCACATGGACTGCATCGGTTCAAGAAGGCGGCTCACCACCACCTTCTAAAGGGCAACTAGAGATGGATAATAAATTCTGGCCTTGCCAGTGATGCCCACATCCCAAGAATGAATAAAAAAAGTACGAGTACAACATTGTTTTGCTAACTAATGTCAAACACTACATGGAAGTTCAACCTCCATATGTACTATTACTAGAGGTGTGGGCAATATTTAATATTTCGTTTGGATTTCTGATTCAATTTCTGAGGACATAATGCAGGTATTTGTAAATCCGAAGGTTGGACCCTTCGTCAATGTCATAAGTCAATGATCCTCTCAGGACAGACTGGGAATGCAGATACCTTCCAACTGCACCAATCCCTTTGGGAACTAAATCTGCAAATCTCTCCCCCTACCAAACTTAGCAAAATAGTGACAACAGTATAATAAATGGTCTAACGAGGACATGTAGAAGTTTGAAATATATTTAATTCAAGGTCATCTTAAGGTTCTTACATCTGACTCTATGTGTTACTGTGTTATTATAGTTTCTACTGCATTATTACATGTATGTTCATTACAATATCCCTAGACATTACTGAGATATTACAGTCTTTGTACATTATATCTTTACATTACGGCATTGTTTTTTATTCTCTACAGATAGTGACTATTGATTTTTTCAAGATGATTATATTGTGTAAGTTATGTATTATAACAGTCCCTACATGTTAATGCCATGCATTGAATATATAACTAATTACTACATTCTGTCTGTCACTGTGTATTGCTGTCTCTATGGGGTCAAAAACGTGGTCACAAGGGTGCACGACCCAAATCTACGGTCACTTGCACACAGCTTCGCTGATTTCAGCCGATAGTGTAAGGTCAGCTCATTTAAATAGTTTTCTGCTGTTCCTGGTGCATCTGGGGGAGCGCCAGCAAGCCAGGACCCAGGATTTCAGGTGCTAGCAGCCAGTAAAGGGCTGCTGCCTGCGTGTAGAGTGCCAGCAGTTTTTTCTGTGGGGGTGGGGGGGAGCAGGAAGGGGTGGAGGAGGGCAAGGCGGCCCAGGAATGGGGACAATTTTTTTTTTCTTGGGGCCGCCCCTTCAGCTCCCATTCCAAATAGAGGGCGTGGGACTATAGGATTGATCAAGCCTTCCAGTAGAATTATGATAATTGAAATATTTTTAAAAGTTCATTCTCATGATGTGGGTACTTATTGCTCATCCCTCGCTGCCCTGAGAAGGTGATATAACTGAGCGGCTTGCCAGGCCACTTCAGAAGGCAGTTAAGAGTCAACCACATTGGTATAGGTCAGACCAGGTAAGGATGGCATGTTTCCTACAAGCCAAGCCATCCAACAACAACAACACCACCACCTTCCATTTATGTAGCGCCATTAATGTAGCAGAACGTTCCAAGGCTCTTCACAGAAGAGTTGCAGAAAAAATTTGACACTGAGCCACATAAAGAGATATTAGGGCAGTTGACCAAAGAGGTAGATTTTAAGGAGCATCTTAAAGGAGGAGAGACAGTTAAAGAGGTGGAGGGGTTTAGGGAGGGAGTTCCAGAGCTTAGGTCCTAGTCAACTGA
Organism: Heptranchias perlo; assembly: GCF_035084215.1. NCBI lineage: Eukaryota > Metazoa > Chordata > Chondrichthyes > Hexanchiformes > Hexanchidae > Heptranchias > Heptranchias perlo. The sequence goes on from NC_090343.1 coordinate 11,942,880, forward strand.
AGGTACGGCCACCAATGGTGGAGCGATGGAAATTAGGGACGCGCAAGAGGCCAGAATTGTTGCACACTGTTGCACCTGGTTCAAATGAGCAAGCAGCGCTATTGATGAGGAGGCGGTGATAAAGGCCCTGAATCTGGTGCGTGACTAATTTAAATATTTTTTTAAAGATTCAATGAGGCTTGCATTGAGCAACAGTGCAGCCTTTGAAAATCTGGTATTTTTCTTCACCAATAAATGCGCCATGCTCTGAAGCAGATGCATTAGAGCACGATGGTTGTGTGACTGAACTAATTGGCCAAATTGAATTATGAGTTCAATTCTCAGGAACGAAAATTGTAAAATTGAATTCAATAAATCTGATAACATTTGAACTGGCATCAAAAAAAAAGTCCATGAAAGTTGCCGGATTGTCATTAAAAACTCAACTGGTTCACTATTATCCTTCAGGGAAGGGAGCCTGGCACCCTTACCCAGTCTGGCTTATGTCTGACTCCAGTCCCACACTAAGTGGTTGATTTTGAATGCCTTCAAGGCCACTAGGGATAGGCAATAAATTCTGCTTGCCAATGTCGCTCAAATCCCAAGAACAAATTTTTTAAAAAGCCTTTGCCCAATTTTACAACCCGCTCTCGCCTCCAGTGAGGCTCTTTGCTGCCAGTGGAGCCATCCAATATCTGGCTACTGTACCAACCAGACATTGATTCTTAGTTCTGAAAATTATGCCAGGAATAACTTTTTCTTAAATCCCCACCCCCCCTCCCCCCACCACTCCCGAACAGAATATTCTCTCTTTGGCTCCTGAAAGCATTGCCTCATGCCAGAGCAGTTTCACAGGTGCTGCCAGTTTTTTTGATGCCTTGTCCAATTGGCCATTCTTCATATGCGAGCCTATGCAGGACATGTTGGCAGGCTCCTCGACCGCCAAGGTCATTATCATTGAGTCTGATCCTGTTCTTATCCAACATCCACATGCGTGAACTTTGCAGCAGGGGTCTCTGCATATTGATCAAAAAGCAGGAACCCTGCCTGATTTTGTTCTCCTATCTAGGCCAATGCCATTGAGGGAGACCACTACTACTCTAGCTCAGAGCAGTTAATTTAGCACAGACCAGGAATTTAACCTGGAACCTTCCTGATCTGCAACAATGAGAGGATGTTTCCCCTGGCTGGAGTGTCCAAACTAGGGGGCATAGTCTCAGGATAATTTAAGACTGAGATGAGGAGGAATTTCTTCACTCAGAGGGTTGTGAATCTTTGGAATTCTCTACTCCAGAGGACTGTGGATGCTGAGTCATTGAGTAAATTCAAGGCTAAGAGAGATAGATTTTTGGACTCTAGGGGAATCAAGGGATATGTGGATCGGACAGGAAAGTGGAGTTGAGGCCAAAGATCAGCCATGATCTAATTGAATGGTGGAGCAGGCCGAGAGGCCGTATGGCCTACTCCTGCTCATCTTTCTTATGTTCTTATTTACTTATTGATACACGTATATATTGAGCCATGGGGGAAGCTGGGAATAACTTTCCAAAGGGATAAGCTTCCTTCACTTTAACATGTGAAGAAAAATACTTTTGCAGCAACTGTGGGAACCTGAATCTTTAATTATTTTATGTAGCAGATCAGATGGTTATCAAATTACTTCTTTCGGGCCTTCAGCAGGCTGGGAATGGAGCCTATGCGGGTATGAGTCAAGAGTTAAAAATGGGATTCAAATCAATTAGAAAAGTAAAAGCCCATGGGATCCAAGGGAAAGTGGCAAGTTGGATCCAAAATTGGCTCAGTGACAGGAAGCAAAGGGTAATGGTCGACGGGTGTTTTTATGACTGGAAGGCGGTTTCCACTGGGGTTCCGCGGGGCTCAGTACCCGGTCCCTTGCTTTTTGTGGTAAATATCAATGATTTAGACTTAAATGTAGGGGGCATGGTTAAGAAGTTTGCAGCTGATACAAAAATTGGCCGTGTGTGTGATAGTGAGGAGGAAAGCTGTAGACTGCAGGAAGATATCAATGGACTGGTCAGGTGGCAGAAAAGTGGCAAATGGAATACAATCCAGAGAAGTGTGAGGTAATGCATTTGGGGAGGGCAAACAAGGCAAGGGAATACACAATAAATGGAAGAATACTGAGAAGTGTACAGGAACAAAGGGAGCTTGGAGTACATGCCGACAGATCCCTGATGGTGGCAAGACAGGTAGATAATATGGTTAAGAAGACATACAGGATACTTTCCTTTATTAGCTGAGGCACAGAATATAAGAGCAGGGGGGTTATGCTGGAACTGTATAAAATACTGGCTCTTTTCCGGCCGGCACAGATATGATGAGCTGAATGGCCGCCTTCTGTGCTGTAAATTTCTATGATTCTATGAAGTAAAGCACTCGAGCCGTTTATGACGTGATCAGCACCCTTCAATTAAATTACTGCATTGTTACTCACTCCAAGGTGTCCATTACCATATATCCAACTTTCAAAATGCATTGCATAGGATTGAAAGGGTTAACTCTCTGACTCAATCTGCGCCAAAATAATGCATCAACAAAAACTCCCTCTGGCATCCTTTCCAGCTCTTACAGTAATAAAATATTTCAGAACAATTCAAAATGCTGTAACAGACTTCCTTATGTATATTTCATTGTCATTTATGAGAAAGTTTCAATAAAAGATACGGTCAATGAGCAATGCCATTCAAATAACACCTACTCTGCACCATATCTCTAACTTTTAAATACAGTAATATGTCAGTTTGTAACTGGAACAGATCACGCTCACTGCTATGGTTTAAACAGCTTCAAAAGAGTTTGAGATCCTACATGGCTATTCCTATCTCCTGGACTGGAGTTCAATTGCTACAGCACAGGAATGGATCAAACACAATAAAACTTTCTTTTTCATTTCTTTCTGGCTTTTCAAGGCAAGTTTTTTTTAAGACCACATTGAGTTTGTGACACAGATACCCACGTCTCAATTAAAGAAAAAGGACATTCTTCTGAGCCGTCCCACAATCCCGATGGTCACGGCTATGCGATATATCTACACATTCGCAGGTATCTCTCAATTTCTCAGTTGCCTCTTGTTGCAATATTTTATGCTTCAGCAGTGTTGCAGCGTGGGAGCAGGCATTTTGCGCAGGAAGTCATGATGTCACTGGGCAAGTTCCAGACAAAATGGTGTAGATCTTGACTTTGCGCGATAGTCTACAATGGGTGATAGCTAATCGGCAGCCCATCTTACATCTCTTCCGATCGGCTCTCTGATTGCCTTTGATCACAGGTGATAGGATTCACCGGTGAGTGGACAGATATCTCCCTTTGTTACATTTAGGACTGTGGCCCAGTGCATTAGGATGTACTTCCTCTTTACACTCTAATGTATCAATCGTTGTAATTACTGTATCATTTTAGAGCAGGGCCTGGGTTCAGGATTCTTCTATGCCATTGGACTGGTTTAGAGGTATTTGGGTGGGCAAATGCAGAAATGGATCAGGTAACTGGATCCTTGCCCACTTTAGTGCCTAATGTATTTTCTGGCATCACGTCTACCTGACACTGGACGCACCCATCCAAGTATGGACGTGCACATTTAAATGAGGTGATACTGACGGAGTGACATTTCCCATCATTACTGCCTCTGTAACATTGGTTCATACACACACCAGCATGTAATAGGCATCCAATGTTACTAGGTAATAGGAAACATTGAGAAAACTTTAAAAGCCTGAGCAGGGACTATGATGGAGTGGGGGGATTTATGACCAACATTCCCTTATTGCCGGTATTTGGCAGCAACAATGGAACCAGCAAGCTAGTCTCAATTGGGGGGCAGCCTGGCCCTTTTGATTACAGTGGGTGTCTAATCCTTGCAGCAGTGGCTAATTTCCACACATGCACCCTCCCCTCATCCAGGAGCGAGCTCCCAAACGCAGGTGGCAGTATCGCTAGGAGCCTAGCGGAAATATGTAAATAAGGCTGAGCCCAGGAAATTTGTTGGGTCTTGTGTCAGGCCTTTCTGGTATCAATGGTCACTGGAGATGAAAATATAAGTCGGGGTGTCCAAACTTTTCTCTTTGTGGTTCGCTCTGTTGTTTTCCCGGTAGTCGTGGACAATGACAATAAATGACACCAAATTCAAGAAACGCAAGGAAGACGACATTATTTTGATCACTAACTAAAAGGTGCGAAAATTAAACTAAAACCAGTTGTTATTTTTGCTGCTTCCCAGTTCTTTTTTTTTTGCCAGCTGCTTCCACCCTTCGTTTTCAGTCAGCCGCACACTCCCGAATCACTTTTTCTTTGTTGCTGCTGGTGCTCTTGATATTTCTGCTGATGTTCCCACTTTTCCCGCGCTCTGCCGGTATTCTCTACTGCGTGCCAATGCCCCCACTATTCACTGGGATCCCCCTCTCTCCACTAGGTGTTCTCTGCTCTCCACCAGTGCTACATTCTACTCACTTTGATTTTTTTTTTGCACATTTAACTTTCTTCTGCTACCGGATTGGCTTTCTAAACATTCACTGTGTAGTGGTTTGGAAAAGGCTTCTCCCCTCATTGGTGACAAAGAGCTGCTGACCTTTTCCACCCAATGATTTTCCAAGATGGGGTCCTTGGCAGTCCCTGAAATACTTAAATATGTAAATAGAAAATGCAGCATCAGAGATTGGGGCTCGAGGGCTAGATATAGTCTGAGGGCCGTAGTTTGGACAACCTCAACTACAGAGAGATCTTGTTAATTCAGTGGAGTAAGAAGTTACTCACTGTGTAAGTACAGGGAGTTCTTGTTTAGTAAACAGGGTTAAGGGTTATCACTGAGTAACTGGATTGGAATTACTAGCCAAGCAAGGAAATGGTTAAACCTACCCACTTGTTGCTGACTGTTACAGTACTTGGGAGTGGACTGTGGATTTTACCTCCTGTTTTAACTGTGATTAGATTTGTTTTGTCACCTTAATAAATTGAGATCCGATGGAATTCTAAAGCATTTCTAATAGGAATCAGATCTCCACATTCCTCACATTTGTAGTGTTTATGTTTATCTGTGATTGTTTGTGTTGCTAATTGCTCTGGGTGAAACTTGATATTTTAACAATCTGTGCGGTGAATGAGCCAGAATAGTTTTTACATTTGGTGTACTATATGCACTAATGTATGACTGTAACCATAGAATCATGTGCTTCAGTCGGACTGATTAAATGTTAGATGACATCTGTTTTCTTACTTGAAAGCAAGAAAATATGTTTTCTGGTAAATGCTACTGCCTATAAAGGGTCCAATGCTTTGTATCATATTTAACAGTCATAAAGATGGCGACATGCCAATCCAGCTCCTTGTGATTTTACAACAAACATAATTTTTAAATCTTAAACTTGCTGTTATAAAGAACTTGCCATTGAGAACAGTCAAAATGTTATTTAGTATAAATTCACAGAGGGTTTGATCTGTCTGCCACTTTCTTAACTGTTACAAAACAAGCCGCGCCGTCGGCAGTAAAGGCCTGTTGTGCTGGGCTGTTGTCAGCAGGATCTTCCTGCTTCAAATCACAACCTTTGACAATGCAAGACCTTTCAATGTTCATTCCAGACACAACCTTACAAAAACGTTCTTACATATAGAATATACCCTTGGGAGATGTAGAATATTAAAGTTACACCCTGGAGAACAACGAGATTAGGTTTGCTGGATTGTGTGTTCAAGGGCTGGTTGGGGATATGTGTTCATGGGTTCACTGGGGTTATGTGTTCATGGGCTGGTTGGAGATATGTGTCGGTGGGTTTACTGGAATTGTGTGTTCATGGGCTTGTTGGGGATATGTGTCGGTGGGTTTACTGGAATTGTGTGTTCATGGGCTTGTTGGGGATATGTGTCGGTGGGTTTACTGGAATTGTGTGTTCATGGGCTTGTTGGGGATATGTGTCGGTGGGTTTACTGGAATTGTGTGTTCATGGGCTTGTTGGGGATATGTGTTGGTGGGTTTACTGGAATTGTGTGTTCATGGGCTTGTTGGGGATATGTGTCGGTGGGTTTACTGGAATTGTGTGTTCATGGGCTTGTTGGGGATATGTGTCGGTGGGTTTACTGGAATTGTGTGTTCATGGGCTGGTTGGAGATATGTGTTGGTGGGTTTACTGGAATTGTGTGTTCATGGGCTGGTTGGAGATATGTGTCGGTGGGTTTACTGGAATTGTGTGTTCATGGGCTTGTTGGGGATATGTGTTGGTGGGTTTACTGGAATTGTGTGTTCATGGGCTTGTTGGGGATATGTGTTGGTGCTGCTGCTCCTGGATGGGCTGTCACTTGTTTTACCGTGATCATAGGAACAGGAGGAGGCCATTCAGCATCTTGAGCCTGTTCTGCCATTCAATTAGATCATGGCTGATCTGTATCTTAACTCCACCTATCCGCCTTGGTTCCGTAACTCTTAATACCCTTGCCTAACAAAATTCCCGCCCGGGAGTTAAAATCGAGACCTAAGGGTTTGAGAAAATGGGGAGGTAAGCTTGTTATCATTCAAAATTACTGTGGCTAATGACGTTTTCCTGTTTCTAAACATTCTTACGTTCTTATTTTGCTGGGTATGTTTTTTCAGTTTTCTGGGTTGTGTTTCGATGGATTTTTAAGATACATGGCCCCGGGGCCAGCTTTTGACAGATATTTTAACTCCCCATCCTCTTCTGATCCTGATCCTCTTCGTCACTTGTTTGGCCTGGTGGGAAACCCACTGCCGTTTCCCGCTCAGGCCACCCAGTCATCTTGAGGCCCGGTCCTCGCTTAAATCGAACCGGCAGGCTGCTGGCACCCAGCTAGTAGCAAGGTAAGTCCTGGGGACGTGGGGGAAGGTCGCGACCCTAGATTCTGTTTAGCTTACATTGCAAAACGGTTCAGAGTTCTGTGCCTATAGTCTTTCTTCATATACCTCAAATATGATTTTAATCAGAGAGTTTGTTGGGTTCATGAAAAGGAAAGAGGAGCAAAATTAGAGAGATCAAGCACATTGCACTTAAGTCTTTGCATTATTCCTCTTTCCAAATGCCTCCTTATCTCCATTCAGATTTTAATTTTAGATCTGGCTTTTGACTCAAAAATTAGGTAAGAGCAGTTGATCTTAGGGTGGTGAGTGTCTGGAACGAGCTGCCAGAGGCAGTAGTAGAGGCGGGTACAATTTTGTCTTTTAAAAAACATTTGGACAGTTACATGGGTAAGATGGGTATAGAGGGATATGGGCCAGGTGCAGGTAATTGGGACTTTAGTGGTATAAACTGGGTGACATGGACATGTTGGGCCGAAGGGCCTGTTTCCATGTTGTAAACTTCTATGATTCTATGATTCTATGAACTATACAGCCTGATCCTGAAAACATTTGTAAACTGTGTTGTTGCTTTCATTGTCGATCAGCCATGATCTCATTAAATAGCGGAGCAGGCTCGAAGGGCCAAATGGCCTACTCCTGCTCCTATCTCTTATGGTCTTATGGTCTTATACAATAATATAATTCAGTTACTCCCTTCATCTCCTCAATGACCACTAGCTCATGTGCTGTACTGCATCTCCCTGGTTGACAGCTCATGACACATCTGGGACTAGGTAGCCTTGGCAAATGCCTCCTTTTATTTTTTTTTCCAGTAATCCGATTATGGTTATAAAATGGTGATTGATATCAAATACCCCCATTGCAAACTCATCACTTGCTGCTACAGACTTTAGTAGAACAGCAGTTGATATTTGATACATATGATATGTAAATACTGAACCTAGATTACATTTTAAAAAGATATTTCTGGTCTAAGTCACAAGTCATTTCCATTCCTTTTTTCCTGAATGCTACACGTGGCACATATCTGCACGAATGCTTGAAGGTGATAATTGTGTAAATTTGTCCGGGTGTATTTTCTGTCGAGTTTTTGAATTTTGCTGAAGAGCTCATATTTGTCACCATTGCAATTTGCCATCCGGTTGCAAATCCTAAGAGCTTTTCACAAGAATGTGAAAGTGTCAGCTGTGACTCAGTTGGTAGCACTTTCGCCTCTGAGTCAGACGGTTGTGGGTTCAAGCCCCAGTCCAGGGACACTCCAGGGGAGTGCTGCATTGTATGAGGTGCCGTCTTTCAAATGAGACGTTAAACTAAAGCCCTTCTCAGGTAGATGTGAAAGATCCCGTGGCATTATACAAAGAAGAGCAAAAGAGTTCTCCCCGGTAACCGGGCCAATATATATCCCTCACCCAACATCACTAAAAAACACAAATCATTTGGTCATTGATGTTTGTGGGATCTTGCTGTGCACAAATTGGCTTCTGCCTTTCCTACAGTACAACACTTCATTGGCTGTAAAGTGCATTAGGACGTCCTGAGGTTATGCAAAATGCAAGTTCTTTCTTTATATCCGTTTCTCACCATTATAGATGTGCAATAATGATGAATGGAGTGATGTTGTTGAATTGGATAGTGGGGCTGTATTCTGAGCAAGTCATTTTACACACTTTACACAATTCCTAAGCACCACCGTGTTAACCCAAGGGACAGCGCTAGGAAATTAATTTAAAAACACATTATAAATCATTAAACGGCATTTTTGATGTACCATACCAAGAATTTTTTTAAATTGGTGATAGAAAATGCTCAAAGCTTCCCTTTGATGTAGAATTTTTATTGGGTTTTACTAGGCTTAGTCAATCTCATTAATAGAAGTTGTATTTCGTGGTGTTATATTAAACTTGAGTTTTACAGCCAGAAAACAAAGGGGAAAAGGAATCACAAACATTCGGGAGGTCATGATGGAGAAAGTATTTGCACACTTTGCAGCCCACAGAAGTGCGATAGACACATAATAAAACTATGATATCAACAGTAGCAAGTTTAACAAAAACTCATTTTAAAGGATAACCTCTGCCTTCTTTGTTAGTTTAGCCCAGTAATTCTGTAATCATGGTAAGCATAACTACCTTAGTGTGGAAGTTATAACAACCACTGGCGGCTATATTTTCCTTTTGTTTAAAGAAGGGTAAATTACCCTTTTTTATTGTTATTTACTACTTGCTAACAAAATGGCGGTTTTGTGTGATTTTGAAGTGGGCAGTTCGGCACAATACGATTTTGTAAATGGTAATGCTAACAAAGCAGCCAATCACCATGCAACTGTAATAACGGTCCTTGAACTTGTCTCAAGACACTAAATCGCTATAAAGGTCAGATAGCTCATTAATCGAGCTGTGGAGTGCCCAATTATTGTGCAAAATGGCTGACAGAAAATTCCAATTTTACCCAGCAGCTGCTGCATTTCCAGGCACACGTCCACTGTATTATAAAAAGTCAGATATGAATGTTTGCAGCTCCTTCACAGTTGTTGTATCTTCACACTCTTCCCTTGGAGAATAGTGTGAAGTAGTGGAAGGATTCGCAGGCTGATGAACAGTATGACAGGCCATGACAGGAGCGTCTCTTTACGCGGCTGTGATTATCTTTATATCAGCTGATAGGGTGGTTAGTCTTATGTGGCAGGAGGGTTTTATGGGGCTCCCACAACCCATGCAATGGTGGTGGTGGCAGCACCCACACCCACAAGTATCCCGCTACCCAGAATTCAGAGCCAGAGCCCAAAAACAGGCCCAGACGAATTTCTGCCCCAATGTTTCATTGAACTATTTGTATGTTTTGTTGTGAGATAAGCCTGATCACAAATGTTTTAACAATACACCTAAGTGATGCGAGGTCTTTCCTTATTTAAGATAGCGCAGATTAATTTGCTGCAATTTTTATTTGTTCATTCTCAGGATATGGACGCCTATAGCAAGAATCACAATTATCCAGGAGCAGATATTGTCAGGTCACCCCCTTAGAAAATAAATCTTGCACATTCTGCTCTTGTAACACCATCAGAAATGTTTGCATTAACTACCGCTAGCCAATTGCTATTTCAGAATACACATCAATCTACTAATTAGTTTAATCAACATTTTTATTTTCTTTTGTTTTTCTCCTCTTGCCCTAGCCTATAGGCCATATCCCATCTCTGGCCAACACACTGGATCAGTTGCTTCAAGGCCTCTGCCTATGCCTTTCACATCTTTCCCATCATTTAAGTCACTAGTGCCAGGTCTAACCTGCAGTAAAATAATTACTTTTCAATTTGACTCTGCAGCTATGGAATGTGCACAAGTTCATCATTAATGACATTAACGATGCATAAGCAAGCAAAAATTGTTCATTAACTCAATGGTTACTAATGGTTTTGAATCCGTTTTTCAGAAGGGGTCGCAAAAAATACCAGTGAAAACTCTTAGTGTTTCGCACAAATTCTATGAACATCATATTGCCAAAGACAGGGTCATGCTTAGACTTCTGTTTTGTAATAGCAGAGTTTATGTTTGTCCACTGTTGACCGGAGGTCACCGGTTACGGTTACTGGCTTAGTACACAGAGGAGGAGTCAATTCTCTCTTAACTCTCAATTCACTTTATTCACGCCATTAGATCATATACATATAGCTTATACGTCTGGTTAGATATAGGCATGCAGTTTACACCAGGTTATACAGTCTTATACCCAAACTAAGATCTAAACGCACACCCACTAGGTTTCTCTGACACTCACTGAGTGGTCACAGAATATAAAGGATAATACCCGAAAAGGAGAGCTGACGCTGGCCTGGCGTTCCGTTCTCTCTCTCTTTTGACGTCGTCTCTACGTCCCTGACGTAGGGTCTTCCACTTCTGCGATGGTTGGTCTCCGGAGTCTTCGCTCTGGCTCCATGCCTCAGATCCTTCATTCTTATTCCGAATCTTATCTCTTCAAGCTGTGCTGTCTCTCTCCCTTTGGTTTAGGCCTGCTCGCTTTTGCCTGGGTCTTCTCCTCATTGGCTCTGTCCCAAGGACTTAGGTAGCATTACCTCATTACTCCTTTTCTAAATAAGGACTTGTGTCTTATCACATTTCCTTTGTCTTTCACAAAACTTGGTTAATTCAAACCGGTTCCAGGCAGCTAAGGCCAGTGACTGAACCCAGGTTACTTTAGTTCAAAAGTCGTTCTTGCCTGTGTATCAGCAGCTGACGTCTCAGGTTACCCTCTGCAGCCCCTGGCCAACACCACTATAGCTCCCCATTTTCTAACTATGTAGGTCATCTTGGTTTCTGTGGCAATGTGTCTATGACTCTGGGTTTCCAACTTATTATCTGTTCACTTGACAGGGAAACATTTGCAGGTTTATGGGGAAAGGGCAGGGGAGTGGGACTGCTTGGATAGCTCTTTCAAGGAGCCAGCACAGGCACGATGGGGCGAATGGACTCCTTCTGTGCTGCATCATTCTATGATTTTATGATTATGGACTGGGGGTGGGGGAAGGGAAGAGGGAAGATTCGAAAGTTGAAAAATAGCTCTCATTGCAGCTCAATGTGAAGTCAACTTTACAACCTGATGGTAACAAATCCTTTCTGCTTACCATGCACCAGGAACAATACATGAAAAATTCCTGTTGCCATTCGTTCTAAGCAGAAGATTTAACATTTGAAGTTGGGTTTGACAGAAGGGTATGTCTCCCTGGACGTGCACTTGATCTCTGTCTTAGCTGCGGCCTTGGTGGAACAAACTGATTTCTTTTCCCACTCTGCTGTGATGATAAATAAACTCATAACAGGACACAGCTCTGAGAAATGCCAGCTGACACTGACTGAACACTCTGACCTCCAATGGAGAGAATTGAGAGCTGCTGTTGTTACTGAATGAAACAGCAGCTAGTGTCATCAGGAAACACCAGTTAGAAAGCCCTGGGCACCAAGCCAAGATGGCCAGTAACAGATTGACACAAACTGGCAGCTGGCGCAGAGGGTGTCAACGCATGCAACAATGAGACGTGATCTAGGGTGACCTGGCCACCTTGCCAGGATAGCCAGGCCAACTGTGACAGGCAAATTCCGCTGGGAGAGCAGGGTACAAGCTTCAAAAAATAACAACTAGCAAAGCTAAATGGTTTGTATGGTTATGACAGCACACTAGAGCTTTCCTAGGATTAATGTAAAGAATCTTACAACACCAGGTTATAGTCCAAGAATTTTATTTGACAATCACAAGCTTTCGGAGGCTTTCTCCTTCGTCAGGTGAATCTCCACATCATGGCTTTCCTAGGATTGTTTTACGATGTGATGGCATTCTTTTTTAAGGAGGCCTGTAAAGCCCAAGCTGCCCCCTGTCTGTGTTTTCCAGTGTCATTGAATCACACAGCACAGAAAGAGGCTATTTGCCCCCTCGTATCTGTGCCGGCTTTTTGAAATAGCTATCCAATTAGTTTAAAAGATTATAATCGGCTGGTTCTCTATTTATTGGCACAGCACTTTCTAGAAAACAAATTCAAAAACTTTAAATAATCAGCAGGATCAGGACAGAAGTAGCGCTATTCTAAAAAAAAATAGTTGCAGGCTTATGCAGTGAATACAGATTTGCTGCAAATGTTCAAAAAGGGAGCTGGGCCAGTTCCTGGAGGAGGCTTATACCTGTGTACAAAAGGGTAGGTGGGATGTTGCGTAATGTACCTCGTGGTCACTCTTGTCTCCTGGAAGTCACTTTTGATCACCTTTGCGGGCAGGAGAAGGAGTTCCCAGAATACTTGTTCCAAAGGTCATTCACCTTCTGCAAAAAGAAAAGCCTCCTGACATCTAAGTAACTTATATGAATGTCTACTTGTTCCCCCTGAACTTATCTAATTCAAATTACTATCCAGTCACTCATCATTTTAAATGCTTCCATTGTAAAAAAAAACCACTGGGAAAAAAAACAGAATACTAACCCCAAATAAAAATGATCTGTTCGGAAATGTTGGACCGTCAGCTGATTAAAGCACGAGGTCTCAATCCCTCATTCGCCTAACGCAACTACAGTCATTGCAGTCCAAAATTACTTAATTGAATAAAGTGCTTTGAGATGTTCTGTTGAGATAAGGGGCTATATAAATGCAAGTGTCATTACAGTGAACTGACTCATGCACCAAAGCTCTATTGACAGTGATCTATTCTAGTGCACTCACACAACAACTTGCATTTATACAGTGCCTTTAATGTAGTAAAATGTCCCAAGGCACTTTTAAGGATTGTTATCAAACAAAATTTGATGCCACATAGAGATATTAGGACAGGTGACCAAAGGTTTGGTCAAGGAGATAGGTTTTAAGGAGCATCCTAAAGGAGGAGAGAAAGGTGCAGAGGCAGAGAGGTTTAAGGAAGGAATTCCAGAGCTTAGGGCCACGGCAGCTGAAAGCATGGCCGCCAATGGTGGAGTGATAAAAATCGGGGCTGGGCAAGAGGCCAGAATTGAAGCAGCACAGAGATCTTGGAAGGTTGTAGGGCTGGAGGAGGTTAGAGAGATATTCTAATACCTCACTGGGAGAAAACTCAACAGGACCAGTTCTCCAGCTGGGGGATAAACTGGGCTGTGTTTTCAGCACGCTTGAGATGAGTCAGTTATGCCCACTAGATCCTGTGGAGTCAGTTCATTTAAATAGCTCCCCAGGCAGCTTAAGTCTTGCACAGGGAATGTTGGGAAGGGAGGCTCCAAATTAAAGGGATGCACCCACTTAAAGGTAAATGATTGCACGGAGAGGCAAAAATATCTGCAGCCTTCAGAAAGACTGAAAAAAGTTTTAAAATATTTTTCAGCCTTTGCCAAGGCGAGGGGAGGACGTGGCAAACAGTGGAAGGCAAAAGTGAATAATATGGAGGCACAAAATGAAGTCTATGGGCAAGTAGTGGAATGGAACAGCTTCCAATCCTATGTTTGATGGCTGATGAAATCAAATTGCTGGAGCATGAAGTAGGCAAGGTAAGGCTTGACCTAACAGATGCTCCTGGGCACCCTCCGCAGAGGGCAATGGTGATTAACAAGGGTGGGAGGAGGCTCGTGTGGAGCATAAAAACCGGCATGGACCTGTTGGGCCGAATGGCCTGTTTCTGTGCTGTACATTCTATGTAATTCTATGTAATTCCTGGCAGGAGGTGACGGCCAGACTGAAAACTGTCTAAAATAGCTGAAGACAGATTCAGGAGAAGACAGCAGACCTTAAGGGATCCGGCAAGATGTCTCTAAAGATTGAAATGTTGAGCTTTTTCGTGCACCTTTCAAAGCCTTGATTGATAAGGTTATATTGCAGCATGTCACCTGAAGAAAATTGACCAGATCTGTGTGACCTATTGGGAACCATACATTATTGCAGCTTAATGTGGTATTTTGTCTATAGGGCCAACTCTTGCAGATCTAGGTGCTGGGAGAGCAGGTGCAAAACTGGCACAGAGGGAGGGCTGAATTCGGAGAGCAGACAGCCTGCCAATTTCTTTTTGGCTTGCAATTCCCTGCTCTTCTATTTTTAGCGAGCTGAGGTGCTTGTGCCAATTTCCTGCATGAGCCTGATTATGGCCCAGATTTAATGCAAAGATACTTTAATATACCCCAACATGGCCAGCAATTTTATATTTCTTTCCCAGTGAACAGCATGAGACACATGCTCAATGTCAGCACATTGGTAGATTTCCCACTGACTGTTATGTGCCCAAACTGAAGCCTTTGGATGATGTGATTGTGCCAAAGCTTTCAACTGTACATTGTATCTGGACTATCAGCCCACCTGGGTACGCATGAAATGCAATGACAGCTGTAAGATTGCATGACGATTGATATCGGAAGAGCAATAAATATAGAACAGGTTGACAGACTACACTTTATGGCATGTGTCATCTACTTAGTGCACGATACTGTTGGCTGGTCTTATCTTACCAGATTCCTTAAAGTGTGCCATCTTTCCCACGACTATTAGTGTAGACAGTGTTAAGCTTGACTGCCAGGCATGGAGCACTGCCATCTTTCAAAATGCCAAACAGGGCACGCTTTCTCACGCCCACCTCATGCAAAAGAACATTCACTTCACTAGCCATCACGCAAATGGTCAGGGGGAGCCCTGGTCTGCCATTTGCTCACAGACTCTGTTTCGTGCTTGCACACTGCGATGTCCAGTTTTTTGACCTTGTCCGTAGTTCTTCCCACAAACAGCCTCGGCAAAGACTGAAAACTCCTGTAAGCATTTTTAAGACATGAGAAAAGACTCTCATTATTTTTATATTCCTAAATGCAAATGCCTAACTTTAAGCGACCGCATCCTTCTAAATTTGGAAAGCAGCCCTTCAAGGTTCAGGTGATACAGGAATGGGTTTCAAGGCTGCGCAGGGATCACAGGTAAATTGCTAAAATTCAAATATCCTTGTTGAATGAAGCAAAGTCAGCTCCCAACTCCAGCTGTGTATTTGGTCTGGAATACACATTTTCCCTGAATTTCAGAATAACATCCTTGAACATAATTTGTGTAAGAGAGGGTTAGGACTCCAGGTCCCCTTTCTAACTGAGGTTATGGTGCTCGTGGCCTAGTCTGTTATTATCTGATAGGATGGAAGCCAAGCACTGATTTTTTTATGTCACCCCCCCCCCCCCGCCTCCCCCATCCCCAATCTCTATGACACCACCTAAGAGAGTTGCTTCCCAGAAATTCACACTCTGCTGCCGCCCGGCCATTTTGAAACCTTTCCATTGGTGGAGGACACGTATTCCACATTCATTGTTGGTCACTTAGATCTCCATTCCGATTGTACTTTGTACGAGCACAAGGACAAAAATAGCAACTCTGTCAAAGAGTTGTGCAGTTGGCACAATTTGCTTTACATAAGTGCTGAAAATAGCGAATGAAATGAAATAAAGTGAAATGGGGTCCAATTAGCATGATAGCTTTCATTCAGCAAGCTGTCATAACAGCTTCATGGAGAACATCTCAACCACAGATCTTTATCTGATGAACATTAAAAGACAGCATATCACAACAGGCATGTTGAGAATTCTGACAAGAGTTTTAAAAGGTGAGCGTCAAAACTGAAAGTAGATCTAAGAAGAAAGTCTCCATTCTGGGAAATTAATCCGATTTCATAGAATCATAGAATGGTTACAGCACAGAAGGAGGCCATTCAGTCCATCGAGCCAGTGCCAGCTCTTTGTAACAGCAATTCTGTTAGTTCCATTTCCCTGTTCTTTCCCGTAGCCCTGCAAATTTTTTCACTTCAAGTACTTATCCAATTGCTTTTTGAAAGCCACGATTGAATCTGCTTCCACCACCCTTTCAGGCAGCGCATTCCAGATCATAACTACTCGCTGCGTCAAAAAGATTTTCCATGTCGCCTTTGGTTCTTTTGCCAATCACCTTAAATCTGTGTCCTTTGGTTCTCGACCCTTCCACCAATGGGAACAGTTTCTCTTTATTTACTTTATCTAAACCCTTCATGATTTTGAAATCTCCTCTCAACCTTCTCTGCTCTAAGGAGAACAACCACAGCTTCTCCACTCTATCCACGTAACTGAAGTCCCTCATCCCTGGAACCATTCCAGTAAATCTTTTCTACACCCTCTCTAAGGCCTTCACATCCTTCCTAAAGTGCGGTGCCCAGAATTGGACACAATGGGCATGATTTTAGGACCCACGATCGGGTGCGTTCCTGGCGGGGGGCCTCCGAAAATTGGGGATTCCCGGGGTGGATCGGGAGCCTGGCTCCAACCCGCCTACTTCTGGGTTTCCCACAGACGCACTGACATGCGCGCGCAGCCCCCGCATGTGGGACTCTCGCCGGCAATTAAAGCCGGCGGGGTGCCACTTAAGCTATTTATTTTGGTATTTCAGATATTTTAGGAGGGTTGGGATTTTACAAACAACTTGGACTGTTTCCCGTACTGGGGGAAACACTCCCAGTTCAAATGGACGTGTTGCAGCCATCAGCCTGTGGCAGCTGCGAAGGTCCGTTTGACAGGTGGTGGGGGGGAGACCCTCACTCATTGCAGGAGGCCATTCTGTCACTTTGGACAAAGTTTAGCCTCCACCACCCTCCTCCTAACAATAAAAGTCACCAACTTGCACACTTACCCCGGGGGTCCAGAGACATGTACCTACCTTGTGGACCCACTCAGATGTACAACTTCCGGATGGGAGCCGCTGTAGCTGCAATCATGACCTCCTCGGAGGACGAACAGCATCACCAGCCTCGCTGGCCACGCCGTCCACCTCTGACACGTGGAGCCCCACAACACAGTGCTGTGACACATCCACCTGCACAGCAGGAGAGAGGGCAACCGCAGAGAGAGATGCGTCACAGAGGGCACTACCCTCGCCACAGGGTCCACAGACCGAGGCTCAGCTTCCTGGACCTCTCTGAGCAGCAGTGCACACGGAGGCACAGAGTCACTCGACATGTAGTCGTGGACATCTGCAGCCTCCTTCATGCCGAGCTGCTCCCGGCTGGCCCGAGCACCATCTTCTTACCTGTCGCTGTCAACGTCACCACTGCCCTCAACAACTTCTCCTCCGCATCCTTCCAGGGTGCCACCGGGGACATCGCCGATGTCTCTCAGTCGTCTGCACAAAGGATGCCCTGCAAATACACCCACACCCACTCTGCAGTGACACAATGTGTGGCATCAGGTGTGGGTCTTCATTGTGATCCTCAGGAAAGGGCATTATTGCACAAACCAGACAAGATTCGCAAAGACATGGCAGTAGTGGTGCCAATATAATATGTAATGTGAGTTGATCAGAAATTAAATATAAGTAAAAACCATGACAAACCCTCAAACACCCTTGTGCATCCCCTTCATGCTCACGACACGTTTGCCTTATGCTTCCTACTGCACATATGTGATGCATGCCCTGTGGCTGCAGCACAGGTAGTGGCAGGTTGAGTGAGGCTGACAGTGAAAGAGATGCAGGAGAGGGTGAGTATGAGATTGAGCCATGAGATTGTATGAGGATTGGGTTGAGTGGTAGTGGCAGGATGTGTACTGGCGAGGTGAGTTATTGCAGGTAAGATGAGGATAAGGTGTGAGTGGGTATGAGCGGTGATGTGACAGATTAGTGTTGGCAGTGCAGAAGGAGATGTGGGGTGGGGGCGGTGATGTGGCAGACGGAGTGTAGGGGAATGAGTAAGTGTACTCACTTTGGCTGACCTACTGAGGTCATTGGAGCGCCTCCTGCACTGTATGCAGGTGCGCGATATGTTGGTGGTGCAGGTGACCTCCTCTGCCACCTCGAGCCAGGCCTTCTTGGTGGCAGAGGCAGGCCGCTTCCTCCCGCCCGCCAGGGGGAAGATCTCCGTCCTCCCCCTCCTCCTCACCCCCTCCAATGATACCTGGAGTGAGGCATCATTAAACCTGGGAGCAGCCTTCCCCCTGGGCTGCTCCATGCTGTAATTTTTCCTATTTCTTGCAGCATGTCAGTGGAGGATTGCCCCTTTAAATAGAGCTCCTCCAGCTGACAGACCTTACTGCGCATGCGCAGCCCGCCCGCCACGCAGATCAGCAGTGGGGAACCCGGAACAAGAGGTAAGTGGATCCAATTAGCCTGCGATTGCGTTCGGGGCAGACTGATTTCACCGGGCGCGTTACCCACGCGCCCAATTGCCCCCCCCGCCGCGAACCCGCCGCCCTGGTAATATCGGGCCCAATATTCCAGTTGTGGCCAACCAATGTTTTATGAAGGTTCAACATAACTTCCTTGCTTTTGTACTCCATGCCTCTATTTATAAAGCCCAGGATCCCGTATGCTTTTTTAATTGCTTTCTCAACTTGTCCTGCCACCTTCAAAGATTTGTGCACATATACCCCCAGGTCTCTCTGTTCCTGCACCCCCTTTAGAATTGTACCCATTAGTTTATATTACCTCTCCTCGTTCTTCCTGCCAAAATGTATCACTTCGCACTTCTCTGCGTTAAATTTCATCTACCATCCTATGTGTCCACTCATTCCACCAGCCTGTCTATGTCCTCTTGAAATCTATTACTATCCTCCTTACTGTTTACTACACTTCCAAGTTTTGTGTCATCTGCAAATTTTGAAATTGTGCCCTGTACACCGAAATCCAAGTCATTAATATTTATCAAAAAAAGCAGTGGTCATAGTACCGACCGCTGGGGAACACTGTATACCTTCCTCCAGTCTGAAAAACAACTGTTCACCACTACTCTGTGTTTCCTATCACTTAGCCACTTTCGTATCCGTGCTGTCACTGCCCCTTTTATTGCCTGGGCTTCAATTTTGCTGACAAGCCTATTATGTGGCACTTTATCAAACGTCTTATGTAAGTCCATATACACAACATCGACTGTATTGCCCTCATCAACCCTCTCTGTTACTTTATCAAAAAACTCAATCAAGTTAGTTAAACACGATTTGCCTTTAACAAATCCGTGCTGGCTTTCCTTTATTAATCCACACTTGTCCAAGAGACTATTAATTTTGTCCCGTTTCTAAAAGCTTCCCCACCACCGAGGTTAAACTGACTGGCCTGTAGTGGTCGGGTTTATCCTTACATCCTTTTTTGAACAAGGGTGTAATCTTTGCAATTCTCCAGTCCTCTGGCACCACCCCCATATCTAAGGAGGAATGGAAGATTATGGCCAGCATCTCTGCAATTTCCACCCATACTTCCCTCAGCAACTTAGAATGCATCCTATCCGGACCTGGTGACTTATCTACCTTAAGTACAGCCAGCCTTACTATTACCTCCTCTTTATCAATTTTTAGCCCAGCCAGTATCTCAACTATATCTTCCTTTACTGTGAATTGGCAGCATCTTCTTCCTTGGTAAAGATAGATGCAAAGTACTCATTTAGTACCTCAGCCATGCCCTCTGCCTCCATGCGTAGATCTCCTTTTTGGTCCCTAATCGACCCCACCCCTTCTCTTACTACTCGTTTACTATTTATATACCTATAAATTCAATTTTTATTCCTTTTTTTGACTGTTAAAAATGAGACTGTGATGTAGCCAATGTTCAGATTTTTCTCTCAGTTTAATAAATGTGAGTGATTATTTTGTTGAGCTGTTTTAATTGGGGTTCCTTTATTAGTGTCAGAGTTTTTTTTTATAACTGGTACAGTACTTGAAGTGACTTGTTAAAAAAAGCCCTATGGACTGTTTACAAATCTCTACTAACTTAATTGTTTTGTTGCTGTTGCTTTTCCAAGGTTAAGTAATCCTGAAGCATCCTGCATTAAAAGACCAATGGCTCCGATGAAGCAGTTTTGTATTCTTTTCTGGATAGAATGAGTGTGTGTGGACGGCAGTGATAAACAGCCCTTGGAGACCACAAACATTCCAGACTCACTATTAATGTCTGGATATGCATTCAGTAAAGCCCTGCCGGAACTTTTGAGAGTTCAGCTTTGGTAAAACAAAAATGGGCAGTAAAATGGGATAATAGATGCAAGCTAATAAAGGATAATGGGTCTTGTGACCTGTTTGTATCTGGTTAGTGTGTTGTGCAACGTGAGGTCAAGTATTTATTTAGTCAAAGTGGAACTTCAATTTTCTTTACCTCTCTCCAACCCCCCAAAAAAATCTTAATAGCAGAAAGCAATAAGTACTATTTTCTACATTCAGCAGTTGTGCCTATAAGTAGCACACACTCACTGGTTTCAGTGGGGGTTGGGAAGAGTGGCTCGCAAATTTTGCTGGTGACGTGCACAGTCAATGCACATTGAAGTGCATACATGTGGTCACAGAAAAAAAAAAGTGCTGTTTACTTAATAGTCCAGAGAAGTTGTAATCTTTAATTCTCATAAAATCCACTGTAGCTACGTAGAATCATACAGCACAGATGGAGGCCATTCGGCCCATCGTGCCTATGCTGGCTGTTTAAAAGAGCTATCCAATTAGTCCCACTCTACTTGCTCTTTCCCCGTAGCCCTGCAATTTTTACCTTTTCAAGTATTTATTCAATTCCCTTTTGAAAGTTCCATTGTACCTGCTTCCAGCACCCTTTCAGGCAATGCGTTCCAGACAGTAACAGCTGGCTGCACCGCTGGTTGTGCTGAGCACGCTGTAACTTGTATCCGGGAGGGGTCGTCGTTTCTGGGTGAACGCAAGCTGCAGCAGCCACGTCCATTCTCTTCACTTTCCACACCTGAGCCGCAGTAACCAGTGGGCTCCGAGCTCCTGCAGTCCTCTCCAGCAGACGCTCCCGCACCTTTTCCCTACTACTCTAAGACAGACCGCCCACTAGGCTTGGCCTTATCTCTCAGACCGATCATCAGCTGCCACAGCCAGGCTCCTGACAGGTTTTCTTAGGAACTTCCTAAGTCAGATTTGCTTTTGTTTCTCCTGAGAGAATGTCGCACCCAAACTTCCAAACACTCTAACGGCAGCAGTAGATATGGATTAGTCCCAGATCTCCACAGTCGTTTCCAGGTAGGTATGACAATGATTGCACATATGAGTGCTGGTATCTTGGCAAGTATGGCCAGACAGACTATGTTGGCTGTCGATCTCCCTGCCAGGACTTCTTTCATACAGTGCCACTGAAAGCGGGTAGTATGTGAAAGAAGTACCACTGATTGGGGTGCTTCTGAGGACGCATGCAGCATTATGGTTAGTCAGGTGTTCACATATCTTATTTGTACCATCCAGTCTGCTGTCCCATATTCCTCTGCAAATAAGAGCTTCTTTGTGCTCTAATTCTCTCCCAATGGGAGGTCCGTGCATCTCTGCCTATAAATGCGGGTGGGAGGTCATTGGTGGATGGGCACAGAATCCCTCTGGTGCAGACCAAACTGCCCAGCATCTCTGCTTTGGTCCTCTTCTTCTTCCTCCAGAAAGATCAGAAAGGGAGATTCCCATTAGAAAACCCATCGATGGCAGCAATAATGCTGAAGAAAAAGAAATTGTACGGAGCAATTGGCACAAAGCCTGATGCGAACCTAACTGCGAGCAGCAAAAAAACAAATAAAAATGACAATAAATGCTTCAGAAGAAGCCTGAAAACACATTAACTTTTATTTTATTGTGCTCTTTAAATAAACTCTGAGGCCCCGTCTGCCTTTTCAGGCGGAAGTAAAAAATCCCACGCCATGATTAAAAGAAGAGCAGGGAATTTTCCTGGTGTCCTAACCAACATTTATACTTCAACCAACACTGAAAACAGATTATCTGGTCATTTATCTCATTGCTATTTGTGGGAACTTGCTGTGCGCAAAATGGCTGCCGCGTTTCCTACATTATAACAGTGACTACACTTTAAAAGTATTTCATTGGCTGTAAAGCGCTTTGGGACGTCCTGAGGTTGTGAAAGGCGCTATATAAATGAAAGTATTTATTTCTTTTTATGAGACTTCCCAATCCCTAGCTACCCTGGATGCCTATTCGAGATGAACCTTATTTACATTGAGTGTCTTGTGTGCATGGACATTAGAAAGCTACGTGCAGGATGTTCTGGCTCACTTTTCAATATTTAAATGAAGCTCGTGCCTATTTCAGGAGAGACCTGGAAATACCCTGGGAATCCACATCTGGTGCAAAAGGACATTGCTGATCTCCGCCCGTTTTTCTGGCCCTACACAACCCGTGAGTTGATGATGCACAAGGGACACAATGGGCATGAAAATCAGACCCAATGTCTTCAAGAGGAGAAAATTGACCAAAATAATCGATGCAGTGTCAAGGACTGAATAAAAGACAAATCATGAAGGCATACCTGCCTAGAAATTGGGTGATAAACCATTCAACATAGAAACAATACTTAAAAATATGGGTAATTGCATATTTAATGAATTACTTCCTGCATTGACTTGGAGTAAATGCAGCAAATTTGCAAGATCCATGTAAACAAAGGAGGGGTACGTTTAGGAATCTGTGCTCCTGGTGCAGAGCTTCGCCCAGTGGGGACACATGTCGGGAGTTGGGATACCAGGCTCCGTAATTTGAATGGGTTACAGACATACAAGCAGGTAACATATGATAATGAGATTTCATCAAATTTGGCACAGCCGGCTCATTATTCTGAACGGGATTTGGGCTACGCACAGCGATCCTTCAGCCAGAATCTCTGAATTAGCCATATGGCCTCTTAATAGAGATCAAACAATAAGTAGCAATGTAAGTATATCTGAGCTCACTGACCTACTTTGACTGCCAGTCCGACAACGCCATGATTTTAAAATTCTCATCTACATTTTCAAATCTCTCCATGGCCTTGGCCCTCCCTATCTCTGTACCCACCTCTAGCCCTACAACTCTCCGAGATCTCTGCATTCTATTCAAATTCTGGCCTCTTGTGCATCCCCGATTTACATCGCTCCACTATTGACGGCAGTGCCTTAAGCTGCCTAGGTTCTGGATTTCCCTCCCTAAACCTCTTCGCCTCTCTACCTCTCTCTCTTCCTTTAAGGCGTTCCTAAAACTTACCTCTTTGACCAAGCTTTTGGTCACCTTTCCTAATATTTCCTTATGTGGCTCAGTGACAAATTTTGTTTGGTAACGCTCCTGTGAATGACGTTTTACTACGTTAAAGGCACTATATAAATACAAGTTGTTGTTGTTGTACACAGCTAACACACCCTCTCAACAAAGAAAGTTGTGATCAGAGTACTGAAAGTGATCAGCCATACCTATTGGGGGTGATTCTGCGATCCTGTGACCACATTGAGGAAGCTGCACAGGCAGGGAGCACGGGTTGGAGATGGGGCTACAAGATTGGAGCCCTGATTCACCAAACCCCATTCCCTGTGAGTGCAGCTCCCTGCTGGAAGGGCAGAATCACATCTACTTTGTCAATCAAGAAGTGCCCATATCCAATGGATATATACGAGTCAAACCTAGTCAATTTAAACTGCCAAGGGTGGCAAGTAATTCTTTGTCCTGATTGTTTTGAGACTTCAATTCCTTTAAAGGAATTTTTCATAACAGAAGTGTAGCAATAGCAATTTGTTGTAACAAGTTTCCATTATCTAAAAATCAGAAAGCTCTTTCCGGACGTTAACCGAGGTTATCCACTTTGGGGAAACCTGCTGTACCTGCACCGAGACACAACTTCTGCCCATCCACTTGTCCCAGCATTGACAACAGACAATTTCCCAAAGTCAGCCTAATTTTGGCGGGCTTCTGACGGGATTCCAGCACGTTCCAGGAAACCCACTTCAGGGAGCTGGGGGGGGTGACTGGGAGAGAGGAGGAGGGAAGGAAAATTTCTGGTGTAGACAGCAGACTAAGGCTGGCTGCCTCTGACGCAGCTGAAGGAGAGTCAGGTTATAGCAGAGGTTTTTAAATGTAGCAGGGGATAGAAGTGTAATTGATCACCCCATGATTGATTACACTTCTTTGGAGGGGAGTTAAATATTACCCAACAAAGCAATCCTGGGCACCAGTAACACATTGGTGCCCCTTCTATTCTGTATTGCCATGGTGATAATGACGGGAAATATGTTCATGTCATCACTGATCATTTTGGAAATGCCCGCCCATATTTGGGCAGACAATTTCATTGACTGCTGTCGTTTTCAGAGGGAAATCCCAGAAGTGATGGAAGCCAGTGGGATGGTCCCAAGAAGATTTTACACCCTTGCCAGCCCCAGATCTACCTGAACTGAGGTGGATTCGAGTGGAAGGTTGCCCTCGTTACTTTTAAGCAGAAAAGGAATGATTGCACAAAGTTTCAGTCCCAAGATATTTCTAATGTTCATTCCTCTATAATGTTCTAAGCAGAAAACAAGTAGCCACACATACATTTAGGTATTTTTAAAAATCTAAATGGACTTCTTCATATTTTTGGTAGGATTTACTTAGCCATTCTGAGTCCTCTGAGTATATAAGTGTATAAATCTGCATCCTCTTCTCCTCCACTTCTCCCCTCTCTCTGCTCCATCAGATCAAGTTTAAAAAAATGCTCCTCTTTTCTGACAAGAACAGTAACTGGCTAATCACTGTACTGTACTCCTGCGAGTTAACAAGGATTGAGCAAGCCAGTGGATGATTTTAAATAGCTTTGGAAGACAAACAAAAAGGATTAGGAAGTCAGAGACTGGAATTTGATTGAGTTTTCTTCCCTTTGCTCCCTTTATCTAAAGTGCTGGCATTGAACTTGTTATGTATATAAGGTTGGCCCGGTTTATTCCTTCGCTACTGAATCCTGTCAGCAAGCTGGTTACGGCAAAATGACACTCTCTGCTCAGTGTCCATGGAGTCCACTGGTCTCTAAAAGCACTCGGACCCACTTGGCAGATTATGTTGTCTGTGTTTAATATATTTATCACTAAAAACTGTAGAGAGTCTGGAACTTTACCAACATTTCCCTTAGGTTATTGACGCGCCTGAGATCCTTTGTTGTTATAGTAACGGAACGTTATGTACAACCTCTAGATACAGGGCAGGGGTGATAAATTGTGGGACAGTAAATCACAGAATGCTAGGTGATCTCCGGGTATTTCGTAACTGTAATCTAAAAGGGATTGGCCAAATTGGAATGTTTGCAACGTTACCGCCAGCCCAAATATAAAACCCTATCCTATTCAACTATTTACCCAATGTTTTGGATTAGGACATGGCAAGATCTCAATGGTAAGCGAATTAAAGGCATTACTGGGAAGGATACTGGCTTAAATGTTTGGAATTGTTATATAAGGACTTTGCAGAACTGGCTGCTGGGAGATGTCAGTCAATTAACTTTAAAAGAACATTCAGTTAGAAGGAAGCAATTTACTCTCAAAGAGCCCAAAATATCTTTAGCCATTAGTCTGCCTCGACAATTAATGAATGTGGTTCAAAGAAGAAGGAAGAAAAAGCAAAATACTGTGGTGGCTGGAAATCTGAAAGAAAAAACAGAAAATTCTGGAAACACTCAGTAGATCAGTCAGCGTCTGTGGAGAAAACAGATTAATGTTTTGGATGCAGATTTCTGCAAAGGAACAGTTTCTTTGAAAGAACAGTGAGGGTAAAGTTAGCAGCGTAGTACATGGGGGACCATTTTCAAAAACTTAACTTAATCAGTGCCAAAACAATGGAAAATAACCAATAGCTGGGACTGCTTTAGAGAAAACACTTGCACTTATATAGCGTCTTTCATGACCTCATGAAGTCCCAAAGTGCTTAACAGCCAATGAAGTAATTTTGAAGTGTAGTCACTGTTATAATGTAGGAAATGCTGCAGCCAATTTCCGAACAGCAAGATCCCACAAACAGCAATGTGATAATGACCAGATCATTTGTGTTAGTGATGTTGGTTGAGGGATAATTATTGGCCAGAACACCGGGGAGAGCTCCGCTGCTCTTATTCGAATAGTGCCATGGGATCTTTTACGTCCACTGAGAGGGTAATGGGGCCTCGGTTTAATGTCTCATCCGAAAGGCACCACCTCCGTCAGTGCAGCACTCCCTCAGTACGGCACTCCCTCAGTACTGCACTGGAGTGTCAGCCTGGATTTTGTGCACAAGTCTCTGGAGTGGGGACTGTAATCTCGCTGTTGAGTTCAAAATTTTTAAGCTCATTTGTGAAACCTGCCCCATTATGTAGGGCAACAAGGTTCAAAAGATTAGGAGAGATGATGAGATAAAGCAAATTGTAGTTAGGTGACATCCAACCTTGGATTGTAAAAGCCTGTCTTTTGTAGGAAGAAATGAGGCCAGAGTCAGCTAAGGAGCTGCACAGTCTTGGGGTCCTGTGAAAAAAATAAGACAGATCAAGGCTGGAGTAATCTATAAAGAGTATGTGTACCCCGAGATGAGATTACAGCCTCCAGCGGTCATTTTTTAAAATTATTATATAGATAGATAGATTGTGGAGGTATTTTTATTCTGTCCACAGCTCTTTCTTCTTTGCTGGCTGACAGTGGTACAAGCAACATCAACAGGCTAGTATGCTCTATTACTAAGTGGCCCTGTCCACATTGAAGGATTAACATTGTGAATTTAATCAAGTGATGACCACAGCTGATAACTGATAATACCACAGTCAGTACATATTATACCCAATGAAACAACTTGTTTCCAAATTTGAAGACAGAAATCTATAAGAGGCTTTGTGTTGCAATGCAAATGTCCAGAAAGTAATGAGGGGTTTGCTAAGAAGATGGAATTCCTGTCACTGGGCAGAGAATCCACAAACCAAATTGGATTTAAAAAAAAGTCAGTTAAGAGTTAAGATAATGAAATCCACTTTTATTCTTGTTTACTGACAAGGAAAAATTGTTTCCTAACTATTTTACCCCAATTGCAGCAACATTCTCGAGTAAGTGAACGTAAGCCAGTTCAAATCTCAGTGATAGGGTACTGTCCTCACTCCCTTGAGCATGGTCAGGGAATTAGAATCCAAACTGCTGGGAAATAATACTTCTGTTATTGGCAATTTTCTGCATCTTGGATATCTATTTATAACATCTTATGGTTTTCTGATAAGGTAAACTTTTTATGGCGGTATGAAATAAAGAAAAAAACCTCACTAATAAAACTGTCATCGAACCAAAACAAGCAGAGGCTACAAGATCAGCTCTGAAATGAAAACCAGCTGAACTTTAAATGTTTCACATATACAAAGCAATTTCCATCCATTGCAATGTAAAGTCTCCTGATTAAAATCAGCTCTTTAGGAGCAAACCTCTATTATGTTAAAAAAAAGGTCGACATCGTAATTGTAGTCTGTGGCCATTTTAAGATAAAATTCCCAGCCCTTCTACCCTGTCCCACAATATATCAAATCGGCAGGTTCTTCGAGTCTTTTACAGGAAAGTCACACTCCAGACCTTGTGCCAGTGCACAGCAGTCCTGTCTTCATTTTGATGCAAACCGGCTGACTCCCATCGCTTTTTTGTCACCGCTAGCTTAAGCTGTTGGGGAGTTACGGAATGGAGTACCAGCTCGAGCAAACACTCCCAGATGGTAGATTACAAAGAAGAAAAGAAAAGAGGATAATGTATGGACCGGATTTCAGATTATTGTCAATTGCTTCAGACACGTTAATTTGCTCAAGTGTCAACAGATATTTCGGATTAATTGCAAACAAGCAGCTGGACTCCCTGGTACCTTTTTAAACGTTCATACTTAAATTGTTAACTCTTTGCTAACATTGAAAATTTAACTAGTATTTGGATGTCAGCCAACGGGGTTCTGATGCCTGGCCAGACAGTGGTTCAGAGCCGGCAGTATAACTCAGTGTCACTAAATTGGTACCAGTCTCAAACCAGCCCCTTTGACAACAGCGATTTGATTTAAAAAAAATAGAAGCTGTAACCTTCAACTCTCTTCCATGTTTCAGCGAACCTTGAATCTATTGTAATATCTCAACTGCTGACACCTAGCAGCCTTGGTAACCCAAATCTGCTCCCCTTTTATCGAAGTAAAATAGAATAAATCACTTGCCATTTGCTAGTCTTGTATAGAGCTCCATAGGACCAACCATCTCTCATTTATTTATACGAAATGACAGCAACCAACACCGCTTCTCATTCATTGTCTCAGACTTTAGAATTGCTTTGCGCAACATTAGCATACGAAATTCCTAAAATGGGCATATGAAATTCCTATTCTAACAAAGGAGTTAACTTGTTTAAAATAAATCGACGACTGTCTGTGTTAAAACAGCATAAAATCACATTTTTTAAAAATTCGTTCACGGGATGTGGGCGTCGCTGGCAAGGCCGGCATTTATTGCCCATTCCTAAGAGGGCTATTAAGAATCAACCACATTGCTGTGGGTCTGGAGTCACATATAGGCCAGACTGGGTAAGGACAGCAGGTTTCCTTCCCTAAAGGACATTAGTGAACCAGATGGGTTTTTACGACAATCCGGTAGTTTCATGGCTATCATTACTGATACTAGTATTTTAATTCCAGATTTTTATTTAATTAATTGAATTTTAAATTCGCCAGCCGCCGTGGCGGGATTTGAACTCGTGACTCTGGATTTAGTCCAGGCCTCTGGATTACTAGCCCAGTAACATAACCACTACGCTACCGTACCCTGAAGCAGTTAAGCATCCAAATGCTAATTTAGTCAGTCATTTCAAAACACCTGGGTTTATTTCTAGTGGATGAAGTTAATTCCCTTTAATTTCTATGTTACAGCATCCCAGTTGCACAAACCTCTGCTTATTGCCTCCCATTTTACAGGTTATAAGATCAAACCACTTCTCATTGATTCCTATTAAATACATTTCCAATGCATCTAACTAAATCGATTGACATGGATCACAACCACTTCAAATTCAGTTAGAGAAATTTTATTCATTTTATCTGCCTTCTTTCCCCCCCCCGACAATGATTTCCTCTCCCCTGCCGCTTCTCCTAAAGGTGGTGACCCTTCGGTAGAGTCATTGAGCCCTCTGGCATCCTGGCCAAGTCAGTCTTTCTCCAGGTACCAGCCTAAACAATGAGGGGTTGACATTCCTCCGTGGGTTGAATGGCATCACATCAAATTCCCGTGCTCTATTTTAACACCTGTTTAAAGTAAAAGGATTAAGAACATTGTTGAAAACAGTGCATGCATGAATTTAATATGAAACCCGCTAACCAGTGTGCTAAAAATAGTGCATGGAGGAATTTCAATTTCTGGGCGTCCGCAGGTTATTTGACCACAGGAGGGGCATCTGCTGCGTCTGATCAAATTTCACCCTATGTCTGTGTGATCAGGAACGTTTGCCGATTTCCCCCCTCCATAATCCAGGGGATAGAGGCCAATTGCAGCACAGCTGCTGCCAGCTTGGTATAGATCAGCTCATCGCCTTAATCCATAAATCCTGACTTAGAGGGAGTGGGAAGCAATTACTCCACTAATGGCAATTTTCATAGTACACTGCAGCCACAATCTAAAGCCTATAATTAAGTTACAGACCCTTCACCTAACGATTGCCTCAGGTTCATTTCCAGCCATCTGGCGCGGCTCACAGTCTGGTGTCCTGCACAATGACATTAGTGGAGCGGAATTTGAGGAGGAAGGCATCAATTGGTTGTTCACTTGGCGCGTGACTGTCCACAGCTGTTGAGGGATTGGGCGGACAGGAGCATTCAGTTGGCATGTGACAGTTGTAACTGCCGGCATCACTCCGGAATGAGTGGTGAGTGATGTGGGTGAGGAGGAATCGAGTTTGGAGGGAGAGTTGGCTGTCTGTCTTTACACGGCTGTGTACAGGGCGCTCCATCATCAGGATCTGAGTAAAATATCTCCACATGTCAGGCAGCTCTATGAGTTTATCTTTGCAACTATTAACAAGCTTGCAGATCTGGCAGCTGTATCTTTCAGATTGTTTAAGCAATAAACTTAGCTAAATCAACAGTGTGCAAGATAATAAACAGAATCCTCTCTGTTGATTCAGTGTAGGAGATGACAGTTAATTATTAGTTTTGAAGAACTAGTTTCTGATTAATAGAAGCAGTTTTGGATTACCAAACCTATTGCTAATATGCCAATATACAAACTTTAATGAATTGTTGAATTGTAGAGTCCCAACATTTTTTAAAAAAAATCTTGAGCACCTCCCCCCTTCTGTTGACCTGTTCTGTTCAGATAACTGATACGATCTATGATCTGTAGATTTAACAGTGGAACAACTAAACCTTTCCTATGTCTGAGTGGCAGTAAAATTTGAATGTACAGCAATAAAAACTCAAGAAACCTAAACAAATCACTTAATTTGTTGCTCAAAGAACTAAAAATAAATGTGCGTGTTTCAGTGGGGGAGTCAGTGTGTGCTTTCACAGGAGTCACTATTGGCAGGGAAAGCAGACTTGAACACACCTGAGCTGAGGAAACTAATGCTGGGTGACAAACCTCACCCAAGGTGAGACTAGAAGTTTTACGTAACAGAGGGAAACATTATTAACTTGATGCTAACTCAGGTTTGGTGCTGATAGGGAAAATTCAGACTCTCATTACTTAGCCATCATTGGCGTTAGATCTGACAGCAATTCAGTCTTACTCCCCCAATGTTGTCATGTAAGTGGACATCCATGTTTCAACTGGCTCAGTCTTCATGTGGGGACCGGGGTGGGGGTTCTCAGCTGTAAAACTGGACCTCTTGCAGCCATTTTTCAACTTCCAAATTTTTCCTGCTGCCTGCAGCCACATTTTCCCCCTCTCCTTTAACAGGGCTCGCTGCCTTTAAGTAAGGTCAGAGAAGCTCGATTTCCCATCCCCACTTCCCTAAACAGGCGCACGGCCAATAAGCAGCGCAGGTAGCGCAGGTAGCACGCCTGACACATGATAATGAACTGCCAGCACGGTCCTTGTGGCCAAATGAAGAAGCACGTACAGCGTGAGCCGCAGCCCTTTCACGCCTGTTTCTGGGCGCAATCGAACTTCTGGGCCCAAGCCTGACCTCTAGTGTTAAAGGTCTGAGTTAAGAGGAAAGACTGGAAAAATGTAGGCTTTTCATCCTTGAAGGGAGGTGTCTGAGGGCTGATCTTATTGAGGTATGTAAGATAGTAAATGGTATGGATAAATAAATCCGTAAAATATACTTTAAATTAAAATGTGAGAGTAGGGCAAGGGGTCATAGGTTCAGACTGGTAAAAGGTAAATTTAGGCCTGATATCAGGAAGTTCTTCACACAAAAGTGCTCAACACATCAAATGGATATCCTGGATAGAGTAATGGAGGCAAAAATATTGGAATCATTTAAGAACCAATTGGATGGGGGGACTTTAAGGTCATTCTAGCTGGATGAGCTAAGATGGTCCAAAAGGCCTTTCTCATCCATAGTTATCTTGTGAGTTGTGGAGTGCAATGTGCAAACAGCAGACCAGGCATCACTGCGGGTTGTCCTGAGGTTAATAACCATGGTGGGTGTGCGCGAGTGCACGTTGGACACATGCACACAGCAATGCTCCATGGAGGTCTAGTTTGTAATGTTTAGAGAATGCAGGGCAGGAGTGACTGCTTCCCTTTAGTTGACTATCTAAGTATCATCAAGCCCTGAATAGAATATTTGACTTTTTGTTTTATAGTGAGATGAATAACATAATTTATAAATCAAAGAACACAAAAGAATAGAAAGATTTAAGGATAAGTAATTTTAAATAAAAACAGCTTTTGATGTTTCCAGAGTATCGACCGCAATGAGAAACAACAAGTGAATACCACTAATTCAACAAAAACATCAATATAAGTAACTTCTAACTAAAGCTTTTGTACCATTTTATGACTTTTTACAATACACAGCAAGTTATAAAAATAATTAAAAGCAAAACCAAACCTAATTCAATTCACTGACTCCCACACCCCACCCACTGAAGTCCAGCTTTAGGGAGATGAGGCTGTCCTCAGGGAGCAGCACCAAAGCTGCCTGACTCCTGTAATAAAACACAAGATATAACAGCGCACGTCACAGGCCAACATGAACTCTCCCTCCCCACAGCTTGTGTTTCTCTCTCTCTCCCCCAGCTTGTGTTTCTCTCTCTCTCCCCCAGTTTGTGTTCCTCTCTTTCTCTCTCTCTCTCTCCCAGTTTGTGTTCCTCTCTCCCTACCTCTCCCTGTTCATCTTGCTCTTTCTCGCTCTCTTTCTCCCTTCCACTCCCAGCTTGATTTGCTCTCTCTCATTTTCTCTGGTTTTTTGCACTCTCTATTTGTTTTGCTTGCTCTCTCTCCCTCCTAGTTTGTGTTGCTCTCTCTCTCCCTCCTAGTTTGTGTTGTTCTCTCTCTCTCTCCCTCAGTTTGTGTTGCGCTCTCTCTCTCTCAGTTTGTGTTGTTCTCCCTCTCCCTCCCAGTTTGTGTTGCTCTCTCTCTCTCCCTCAGTTTGTGTTGTTCTCTCTCTCTCTCCCTCAGTTTGTGTTGCTCTCTCTCTCTCTCCCTCCGTTTGTGTTGTTTTCTCTCTCTCTCAGTTTGTGTTGTTCTCTCACCCTCCCCCTCAGTTTGTGTTGTTCTCTCTCTCTCTCCCTCAGTTTGTGTTGCTCTCTCTCTCTCTCCCTCAGTTTGTGTTGTTCTCTCTCTCTCTCTCCCTCAGTTTGTGTTGCTCTCTCTCTCTCCCCCTCAGTTTGTGTTGCTCTCTCTCTCTCCCTCCCAGTTTGTGTTGTTCTCTCTCTCTCTCCCTCAGTTTGTGTTGCTCCCTCTCTCTCCCCCTCAGTTTGTGTTGCTCTCTCTCTCTCTCTCTCTCAGTTTGTGTTGCTCTCTCTCTCTCCCCCTCAGTTTGTGTTGCTCTCTCTCCCTCCCAGTTTGTGTTGCTCTCTCTCTCCCTCCCAGTTTGTGTTGCTCTCTCTCTCTCCCTCCCAGTTTGTGTTGCTCTCTCTCTCTCCCTCCCAGTTTGTGTTGCTCTCTCTCTCTCCCTCCCAGTTTGTGTTGCTCTCTCTCTCTCTCCCCCTCAGTTTGTGTTGTTCTCTCTCTCTCCATCCCAGTTTGTGTTGCTCTCTCTCTCTCCTTCTCAGTTTGTGTTGTTCTCTCTCTCTCCATCCCAGTTTGTGTTGTTCTCTCTCTCCCTCCCAGTTTGTGTTGCTCTCTCTCTCCCCCCCTTAGTTTGTGTTGCTCTCTCTCTCTCCCCCTCAGTTTGTGTTGCTCTCTCTCTCTCCCCCTCAGTTTGTGTTGCTCTCTCTCTCTCCCCCTCAGTTTGTGTTGCTCTCTCTCTCCCTCCCAGTTTGTGTTGCTCTCTCTCTCCCTCCCAGTTTGTGTTGCTCGCTCTCTCTCTCTCAGTCTGTGTTGTTCTCTCTCTCTCCCCCTCAGTTTGTGTTGTTCTCTCTCCCTCCCAGTTTGTGTTGCTCTCTCTCTCTCCCCCTCAGTTTGTGTTGCTCTCTCTCTCTCCCTCCCAGTTTATGTTGCTCTCTCTCTCTCCCCCTCAGTTTGTGTTGCTCTCTCTCTCTCCCTCCCAGTTTGTGTTGCTCTCTCACTCTCTCTCCCCCTCCCAGTTTGTGTTGCTCTCTCTCTCCCCCTCAGTTTGTATTGCTCTCTCTCTCTCCCTCCCTCCCAGTTTGTGTTGCTCTCTCTCTCTCCCTCCCAGTTTGTGTTGCTCTCTCACTCTCTCTCCCCCTCCCAATTTGTGTTGCTCTCAATTTTTGTTGACCTGGATGCCGCCATCCTCACAACTGGCAATGAAGCGGTGTGTTCTGAATAGCGGAACAACACGGTTTGGTTGCAAGCCACGACAGTCAATGTACTCTGCATGCACAGACCGCGCATACCTGGCCCGTTTCTCCCGAGTCGCCAGCAGCAGTGCTCGGGAGACCAATCGCCCATTCCGGTAGACTCCCGCCGAAAGCTGGAGGGTTGGGAACCCTAACTGCACCTGGTACAATTCATCCTTTGGTATGGGTCTCGCACTTCTTAACTTTAATGCACTGCTACCTTTAAAGTGAAGCACACCTGAAGTTGCTTTGCTTCGAGCGAAAGTGGCAGCCAAATTGCATCCTAACAAACCCAGCCGTTTGACACCCTTTAACTCTCCATTATGAAGTATTAGGCTGGATTGGAGCAATTTCCTGTCGAAGCTGTTGTACATAAATCCAAAGGGCAACACTATTCATATTGACTATATTACATAGAATTCCATGCAATTTCCTATTCATATCTATTATACTGTCCGTATACACCAAATCCTTTTCCTATTTACTGTAATTATATAAAATTCCAATGGAATAAAGTACTTCCCTTTGACTCCTTATGTACAAAACTCCAATGCTCTTATTCATTTCCTTTTCAATCCTACTCTACAGAATTCTAGTCACTGAAACTATTTCCTATTATTTCCACGAGAACAAATCATTAGCATTCAAACCAAGTACAGATAATTTCATTGCAGCGAACCAGTTCTCATCGCTTGTCATTGCATAGAATTCCAATAAAGTAAACCAATTCATATCCAGTCTCACTGTATAAAATGTCATTGTACCAAACCACTTCCCTTTCACTTTAATTGTATAGTAGTCCAATAGATTAAGTCACTTCCATTCACTCCTGTTGTGTAGAATTTCATTGGACAAAATGATGTCTCAGTCCTATATATTAAATTAAATTTCAATGTGCAAAAATTACTTACCATTCAGCCCTTGTACAGATTCATGTAACATATTCAATTTTGTCCTGTGGTGTTATTATCTGCAGTTTAAGAAATTTCTAATTTAAGTATAGTATTTGGTAGATTAGTTAAGTATTTAACAAGACACACCGGTCATGAAGCAGAAATTGTTAGTCCTGTTTTCAAGGCAAGGATCTTGTTTGTCAACTCGCTTAAGAGATTTTTTTAAATGTTCATTAGGTGTCAGCTTCGACTCAGTGGTTGCCTCTATGTTAGAAGGTCATAGGTTCAGGTCCTATTCCAGACACTTGAGTACATAATTTATGCTGACACTTCAGTGCAGCATTGAAGGAGTGCTGCACTGTTGGATGAATTGCTAAACCGAGGCCCTGCTTGCCCTCTCAGGTCCCATGGCACTATTTGAAGAGAAGGGGAATTCTCCCAGTGTCCTGGCCAATTTATCCCTCAACCAACATCACTAAAACAGATTATTTGGTTATTTATTTCATTGCTGTTTGTGGGACCATGCTGTGCGCAAATTGGCTGCCATGTTTCCTACATTACAACAGTGACTACACTTCAAAAGTACTTAATTGGCTGTAAAGCGCTTTGGGACGTCCTCGGGTCATGAAAGCTGCTCTATAAATGCAAGTTCTTTCTTTGCACAGCACCTTCTCTCCAAAGCAGGACACAAGTAATGTACTAATCTATTCTGTTACTGATCTTAAAGTTCCTACTACCAGTCACTGGGATCCTGAACAAAAGAATCTCTCTGGATTAATTTGTTTGTATTCTTTCCCCTAGTATTACTTAATGATACTTGAGCAAAGCTATTAATCTACAGCAATTATTATCAGAAATCTCATCAATGCAGTCTCCTCTTGCTTCGTAATTTACTACCTGGATGTAACTGATTGAGATCATACTCCGTTTGTTGCGTTGCAAAAGTTTAACTTGGCAGCATGGAAAAAAATAGATTAAATCACATTGCTGTTTGTGGGATCTTGCTGTGCACAAATTGGCTGCTGTGGTTCCTATATTACAACAGTCACTACACTTCAAAAGTACTTAATTGGCTGTAAAGTGCTTTGTGACATTCTGAGGTCGCGAAAGCCACCATATAAATAAAGACAGGCAGACTTGCATTTATATAACGCTTTTCACGGCCTCAGGATGTCCCAAAGCACTTTACAGCCAATGAAGTATATTTTGAAGTGTGGTCACTGTTGTAACGTTGGAAACGCAGCAGCCAATTTGCACACATCAAACTCCCACAAACAGTAATTTGTTAATGACCAGTTCATCTGTTTTAGTGATGTTGGTTGAGGGATAAATATTGACCAGGACACGGGGGATAACTTCCCTGTTCTTCTTTGAAATAGTGCCATGGGATCTTTTACGTCCACCTGAGAGGGCAGACGGGGCCTCGGTTTAACTTCTCATTTGAAAGACGGCACCTCCAACAATGCAGCACTCCCTCAGTATTGCACTGGAGTGTCAGCCTAAATTTTGGGCTCAAGTCTCTGGAGTGGGACTTGAACCCATGACCTTCTGACTCAGAGACAAGAGTGTTACCTGCTGAACCACAGCTGACAAGTCTTTCTTTCTTTCTGTACTTTTGAAAATCCAGATGATTATATGTTTTGTTCTGAATATTTGTTTGGATATGAAAATCAAAACAAAGTTACATAGATTTTCACGGTCAGGTTAAGCTCTGACAAAGTACAACCAAGATGAACTCTAGGTGATCTGCAAAAACCTGTCAGCACAGTCTCTGCTCCCCCGCCCCCCAAAACTCACTGACAAAAATGAAAATCACTGCAATTGTAGAACTAAATTTAAAGTAATATCTAGCAATCTTAGATTGCTTAGTCACGTTAGCTGTACCACAGAGTGTGCTAGATGATAAAAGTTAAACTTATCAATATGTAAAGAGAAAATGAATCTACAAAAAGATGCTTCTAGGTGCCCCAATGCCAATATTGTTTTGAAATACTAGACTGATGCAAGTATATAGAAATGAGTTTCAGAGCAAGCAACCTGCCTATCTTCTCAACCAGACTCTAGTCAGTAATGCAAATGAGGTCACAATGAGAGTAAATGTCCTTTTAGCAATATATGTGGTGTAGGATTGCATGAGATATCACAGAGACCAATGTGTGATCCATCTACAATTAGCTGAGCAGCTGTTAACTGCCTAAAAAGCAATGCAAGCCATTTTCCAGGGAAAATAACATAAGATAGCGTATCTCAGTCAAATGTTTGGTTCTTGTCTAAAATACAGAAGTGAAAAAGATTTGCTCTGTTAGTTTTACGATCCATCTCTCTGTATGTATACCCAATCGCATCCTTGGCTTGCAATCAGTGCTTTCAAACATTTAGAAGAACTTGCATCTATATAGAGTCTTTCACGATCTCAGATCATCCAAAAGCACTTTACAGATAAGGAAGTAGTTTTGAAGTGGAGTCATTGTTGCAATGTGGGGAAACGTGGCAGCCAATTTATGCGCAGCAAGGTCACACAAACCTGAGTGAAATAAATGACCAAATAATCTATTTTTCTAGTGATTTTGGTTGAGGAATAAATATTGGCAAGGACACCGGGAGAAGTCACCTGCTCTTCTTTAAATAGCACCATGGGATGGATCTATTACGTCCATCTTAGAGGGCTGATGAGGCCTTGGTTTAACGTCTCATCTGAAAGACAGCATCCCCAACCATGCAACATTTCTTCAGTACTGCATTGGAGTACCAGCCTGGATTATGTGTTCCTGTTCTGGAGTGGACTTGAGTGACTCAGAGGTGAGAGTGCTACGACTGAGCCAAGACTGACAATTAAATTGATTATTTCCTCACAAGAATGAAGATTTCAAGTCACAAGGTTGCTTAAAAGGTGGATTTTGCTCCTCCATCTGCTGGCTGAAAGGGTCCACTATGATATAAGTTTGGTCAGTCTCAATCCAATTCCTAACAAGCATGAGTCTGTGACACAAAACTTCCCCTCATTCAATATTAATCGACAATGCCATTCAGCGAGGCCCAGGGATGGATGGTGTGCAAACTGGAAAAGATGTCACATTTGCTCCATTGGCTGTAAAGTGCTTTGGGATGTCCTGAGGTCGTGAAAGGCACTATAGAAATGTCTGTCTGTCTATCTGTCTGTTTGTCTATCTGACTGTCTGTCTTTCTTTTTTTCTTGCAATAGAGGATGCTCTTCTAAGGTTACGGCTGAGCAGAATAGAGGAAGCTTTACTCTTCATCTAACTGTGCTATAGCTGACCTGGGAATGCTTGATACTGGCACCGGGTGCCTGAAATTGAAAATGTTCCATCCCTGAACATTTAAAGCTCTCACCTGGATAAGCAAAAACAAAAAAATTCAAATAATAAAGCAAAAGGTGCAGTTTGTAATGTTCTCTACCCACACGAACACAAAACCTCATTCACCGTGCCCCCTCCCCAAAGAATTCAACATCTGGCTTGTCCTGATTGATTTTTCTTTAGGAAAGTCATTTGAACTTCAACTGTGATTTATTCACCGATGGATCTGCTTCTCAATTAGCCAGGGAACCATTAGTTAGGAATGTGTTGTGTGAAATTACCAAATGGGTCATTAGAGGGGGTGGGGGGAGGGGTCTGTTATGGCTTCTATGGTGTGAGGGTAATATAAATATATATTTTTATAGCTTGGTAGGGTAATCTATACACATCAAATGAATGGAATACTGTTTCTTTTCTTTCAATATAAATACCATTTTGACTCCTGCCAGTTTCCTCTTGTTGACTCAGGTACAGCCAGCTCCAGTTACAGTTGTTCTGACTATAGATCCATATTGAGGACTTCCTTCCACGCAAACATGCATTTGACACTTGAAAAATATTGTCAAAATTATGACAATTCATTTGAGAAAGTTAACAGGGCTCCCCGTTAAACTAACTGTTTAAGACAATGCAAAAAGTTCTTTGACAACATCTTTTTCTCCATTCTGTTGGGAATGAATCTTGGAATATTGCATGTTTTGCAATTTTTGCTATACTAGACAGCGTAACAAGGTGCATTGCAAGTAACTGTATTACAGGCAGATCATCACCCCATATCTACTTTGTGGAATAATCTGGTGTGCCCTCCAGATTCTCTTACAGCTGAGAGGGTTTGGGGTGCTCCCACTTCCACCTCTTACATTTTCTTCACAATGGCAGGGTGCTTCCATCACTAGCCAATGCCAGATTTCACTCTCTCAGAGACTAAACTCTTTGCTCCCATGTGGCACTTGGTTTACATGAGCCAACCAAGAACTGTCAACTGTCAACGATCCCAACAGAATGCAAGTGAGAGGCAACTGAGAAACAACTAACTGAGGTAAGAATGAGTGAGAGGTAGTCCAAAAAAGACCCATTGCAATGGGGTGGGTTTGAATCCTTGCACAAGCTCGAAAGAGAGAAGTGAGTTTCAGTGAAGGATAACATCTGTATAAACCCAACTGATGTCAGTGAGTGGTAGCCCAGATCAACCAACTCAAGCAAATCTAAGTCAGAGACAATGTTTTGGACAACTGCTCACAAATTTCTTTTTGGACACCAGTCACCAAACTGCTTGAGCTTCTGGAAAACCTATTACCTCTTTTCTGAACTATCAAATTACCAAGAGTTTTCCAAACTTTTGATATTGACTTTGGAGTCAAGGTCAGATGCAAAGATAGATTAAAGGATAGATGGAGGACTTTGATCAGTTGTCCCTCCACGGAGGAGAGGACGGTTCTGAAAGATTACAAACTCACATCACACTTAATTACCAGAACTAGACCTGGAGTCCAATTTCAACATTTACATACAATTCTATAAAAACATTTGCAAAGGATTTTTGTGTTGCTTTTTTTTTTATGTTGGGGATAGGGAACGGAAACTGAACTTCCGGGATTATTCATATCTGGCAGTGCACAAATTTGAGAAAGTTCCACAATGCTGTTAAAAATAGTGACTTGATAAAATTCTGCCAAAATTCCCCAACTTGGAGTTATTGTTGTGGAAAAAATAAATTTGGAAAATAGGACATCTTAGGACACTTAGAGGAATATTTAAACACCTCAAGTGCTGTACTACAGCCTGTGAACAATCAGAGAATAGCAGCCTAACAACATTACTAAATAAAAGGCCAGGCACAATGGGGAGAAAATAAGAAAATCGAACGATTTCATCCCATTAAAGAAAGAACTTAATAACCTAGAAACAACTGTTGTCAATATTAGTGAATAAATGCTTTACACATACTTATGACATTCCTCTGTCTGACATTTTAACTGAGAATAGAAAGAACTTGCATTTATATAGTGCCTTTCACATCCTCAGGATGTCTCAAAGTGTTTCACATCCAATTAGTTATGTTTGAAATGTAGTCGCAGTTGTTTTTTTAAGTAAATATGGCAGCCAACTTGCACACAGCAAGGCCTCACAAAGAGCAAATGAGATAAATGGGCAGTTAATCCATTTTGGTGGTGTTGGTTGAGAGATAAATGTTAGCTCGGTGAACTCCCTGTTCTTTTTTGAATAGTGCCATGGGATTTTTTATGTCCACCTGAATAGGCAGATGTGGCTTTGGTTTAATGTCTAATTTGAAAGGCGTTAATCTATTTATTTTCAATGGATTAACATGTCCATTTAAATAGCAGACAGAGGAATCTCATACAAATTTGTTCATCTGCTAGTATCTGGAGCAGTAATTTCTAGGTTAAGGCCTCATGGAAGGGTTGCTTGGCTAGGTAGTATATCAGAGCAACAGACAGATAGGAGTGACTTTAGCAGTGTCACTCTTAAGTCCTAAGTCAATCCTAAGTCAGAGAGGGCAAAAACGTTCTTCTAATTTGCTTGGTTTAGATTCAATGGTAGCAGTCTTCGACATCTGCCTGAAATGGGTGTAAAGTAGGCAAAGCGAATCGATTTTGGTTCGGGCCTCATTTAAATGGCACTGGCAAGCTGTGGGCACCAGTAGGTGCCCAGCCACAGCTCACTGGTTGTGAGGGGGGAAATTGGCCAGTTTCCACACCGATGCCAGATTGCATCAGGACGGCCTTGGGCAGCCGAAGTGCCTCCCTTCCCCTCCCTGATTTTCAACTGCCGGCTGCCCGTTTCTCAGATGAGAAATGGATGGTCGGCAGTTG
Organism: Heptranchias perlo; assembly: GCF_035084215.1. Classification (NCBI taxonomy): domain Eukaryota; kingdom Metazoa; phylum Chordata; class Chondrichthyes; order Hexanchiformes; family Hexanchidae; genus Heptranchias; species Heptranchias perlo. The sequence goes on from NC_090343.1 coordinate 11,983,774, forward strand.
AAAGTTGCCCCAATTTGTGAGATTACTTGAGAGTGGTGCATCATTGTGAATGTATTGTGAATGGGCTGACAGCGAAGGTATTTGAGAGTAGGATTCCATGCATGTCTCAAGAATTTCATGGCATTTTCTCAAACGTTAAAAGTTGCTGCCTTCTAAACATTTGGGAATGATGCAAGCAAGGGCCTTTAGGAATCTCTCATTAGTGTTTTTTCACCAGCTCCATCATCATAACAATCATCTACTTCATATTTGGAAGCCCTATGGTAACCTAGCCCTCAGAGGGTTAATGCTTTCAGAAGGGATATGACTTGTGGCAGCAAAGCTGGCAAACAGCTGCTTCTTAATGGAAAACAGATGCAGGTTACTAATACAGCCACACACCTGCAGAGTCAGTATCAAACAGTGCCATTAAATTAATAAAAACTCATTAAAGCTTCTTCATTTTACTCATGGCTTTTATGGAGAATTGACTTCAGTACTTAGCACAAACATTTGCAATAATATAAAACCACATTTGTTGTAACTTACTTTTCCTCCCTCTCATCACTTAATTCTCACCATGCCCCCTAGCATGTTACACACCATTGCTCAACCTGTTCCTAGGTGTCTGTCAATGTTGTTTTACAACTGTGTTCCAAGAAATGTAAAATCTGACCCACGGGGTTGATTTATCTTTAAGTTTTCCCCTCCCTTCCTCTGAGGGAGTGCCTCTTCTCTACTCCTCCAGACAGTGCTGGCTGAGATCAAAAATTCACCTTCTGGGAAATCGCAGAGATAACCCATAACCAAGCGCTCTGATCTTTTTTTTTAAGATTATTTTCTTGCCACAGAAAACGTAGCACAGACCCGTACTATATTAGTGCAGTGAGATGCATTGAACAGATACCACCAAATAGCCAGTGCCAGTCTCAAACAGCACTTTATATCTGAGAATAAGTAATTTCAGTTGCAGTGAGCTCTTGGGTGTGACCTCTTGCTGACTTTGACTGAACATGAATTCATCCTAAACTTGTTATAAAATGGGGCGTGAGAGCGTTCTGCTAATACCATATTGATTGTGCTTACTTCACAACCATGCACTCATATTATGTACTTGTATTCTACAGCCACCTGCCCAATAGATTTCCAAACTTAATAAGTGCTACATATAATTTCCTTGGGATATAATGTGGGTACATTATGTAGTAGCTCTTGTATAGAATATACTTCAGGTATGTAATATAGTTGTCCTGGTATAGATTTCCCTTAGTAGATTAGATAGCTTCCTGCAAGTAATTGAACTGCTTTTGAATATGGCTAGGTGCTTTCTCTTCTAAACTAGATAGTTGTCCTGGTACATGAGTTGGTTTGGTTTATGATGTAGTTGCCCTGATATATGAAACAATTCCTTATCCCCTGGTCTTATTTCTATGCTTGCCTATATTTGATCTTATTCTTTCTTAAGAAAGGTGAAGAATGTTTTATTGCCTGATACAACAGCTTGCATTTATATGGAGACTTTAACATAGAGAAACATCTCAAGGTGCTTCAGAGGCAAGAGGAAAATGGATGTCGAGCCAAAGAAGAAGTGATTCAGAGGAGTGACCAAAAGCTTGGTCAAACATGTGAGTTTTAAGAAGGGTCTTAAAGGAAGAGAGGGAGGTGGAGAGGCAGAGGAGTTTAGGGAAGGAATTCCAGAAAGTAGGATCTAGGTGGCTGAAAGCATAGATGCCACTGATGAGGTGAAGAGAGGGAGACATAGCACAAAAGGTTGGAATCAGAGGAATAGAGAATTAGGGAGAGAATGTTTCAGAGATAGTGGGTGGTGAGGCCATAGAGGGATTTAAAGACAAGGACAAGAATTTTAAATTCGAGTCTCTAGGGGACCGGGAACCAATGTAAGTCAATAAGGACGGGTGATGGGCAAGTGGGACTTAGTGCAGGACAGAATAAGGGCAGCAGAATTTTGGATGAGCTGAAGTTTACAGAGAGTGGAGGCTGGCGTGTATTGTGATGGAAACCGTGTTTACATGTATAAATGGGGTTTCCAACGAACATCCTGTGAAGTTATGGTGGTGGAGCGAGAGCAGCTCTGAGGAAATTCCCAGCCAATAACTTATTTGTCTGTGAGGGTTTGAGTTAGCATAAACGTTCGGGCTATGGTAAGACTAAGGCTAAAGGTGGCCGACTTCACACTTTCTTCTTGATAAAATGTATTATTTAATCAATTATCTATTATACTATAGGTGATTAGTAAATGGTTTTAATTGATGCTGAATGCCAAAATTTTATTACAAAGGTTTATATTATTCTAATTCTTTTGTTGGAGTGAGCCTCGGCATTCCCGCCTCTGAGTCAGGTTATGGGTTGGAGCCCCACTTCAAACAGTCCAGGCGAGGGGAGACAAGGAATACTGGGTTGTCATCCAGTGGGATACTCGTGTCCGATGGGAGTGGTCTGATGAGCCCCACCATATCTAGTCGATTCTCCTTGTAGGGAGTTGTGAGTCAGGCTAACGACTTATCTACGTAAAAAATGACTTCATTACGGAAGCAACCAAGAATTGGATGTTGTAACAACAACAACTTGCATTTATATAGCACCTTTAACAAAGTAAAATGTCCCAAGCGCTTCACAGGAGCAATTATCAAACAAAATTTGACACCGAGCCACATAAGGAGATATTAGGACAGGAGCTTGGTCAAAGAGGTAGGTTTTAAGGAGCATTTTAAAGGAGGAGAGAGAGGTAGAGGGGCGGAGAGGTTTAGGGAAGGAATTCCAGAACTTGGGGCCTAGGCAGCTGAAGGCACGGCCGCCAATGGTGGAGCGATTAAAATCAGGGAGAAAGATCGTTTTAGTGAAAATTAACTGAAAAGTACAATAAAATTCCACAATCAGTTGACAAAAGATAACTAGGAAACTGAGCAGAAATGCTCCCACATGATGTTGAGAAAACTATGAAAATACAATATATATGAAAAAAATGGAGTCATGATGAGAATAGAAAACAAGCATGTGAAAATGTCATTGTAAACACATGGAATCCTACTGCAACAGCACATCATCAGTGCAATAAAATATACTTTTCTCGTACCAGCATAAAGCCAGCTCGCATTCCCTAACCAAACAATTCTGCATTTGGTGAATTCCACATCACCAGGATAGAAGGAGCCAGCGTCAAAGGGTCAAAACTGGAAACTGTACCATAACAAGTGGCAATCCAAGAATTCATGTGATTAGTGTTTGGTGTTGCCAGTTCCTAGCCGGGCAGCAGCAAAAGGCGGGCACCATATCAAAGCAAAAAACGTGACATTTTGATATCCTTTATGTAGGAACGCATGCCGTCTCCTAGTCCATCTATGAAACAGCATCGAAGCCTGGAACAGTGAAGAACTCCCAACCACTGTGCACTTTATTCTCTAGAGGCTGCTGTCAGATGGGGTCTAGGTCAATCATTATGAAGAGCTGAGGAGGCAAATAAAAATAAACTTGCCTATACAAAAAAAATAAAATCAGGAATAGTTGTATTGAGCTTGCAATTCTGGTTCATATTTTTCTTAATATACTATTACAGAGTTGGAATGGGATGAAGAATTTATAGCTTGAAGCTATATTTCTTATAACAAATATTATGTGACTTGGCATACCTACTGTTATTAATGAAGCCAGCAGCATGCATCCAACAGAATGCGTACATTTTTTTTTCACCTTTTATACAGCAGCTTTCAAATAAAAATATGACACCACTTGAGATATTGAGGACATGCCAACAGCTTTGATGGATCTGATTGTTTTATGTAGTGACTGAGGATCTCATTTCCTGAAACAGTCCACATCTCCACTGCCAGATCTAAATGGAAACCTGTTAGAGTTACATCCATACGTTCCTTTCAGCCAATACATGTTCAAAAGGATGGATGGGCTGGGTCAAAAATGGCAAGGTCCCCAGCTTGGTCAGGGACATAGCAAGGTCCCAAAGCATGTGGAAGCACTTTAGAAGTGATAAATGATTGCAATCTGCAATGTGTCTTGGGGGCTTTTACCCACAAAACCTCTAAAGCAAACAAGTGCTAACGGATGCAAGCTGAAACAATTCGCAGCCTTTTGTTAAGAGTACATTTTGCATGTGTTTCACTCCCGGGGGCTGTTTGTTGTACTTGGTGGAGTTGACAGAACCATGCAGAGTCTAACAAACCTCATGGCTCTTTTGTGCCAATATTATAACACACATGCCTGAACTCATGGGTAAAGGTTACAACTAAGGGCAGATCAGTACTAAGTGTGTGCAGTACCCAAGTGTATGCAACCATTAACCCATACTGTGAAAAAAATCCTGTTGTCAGATAGGGGAAAGAAGCAAGATTTGTAAATAAAGTCAGGCTCAGTGTGACTAATACATGCAGTACTTGTCTTATATATTCATTACAATTTAAATCTTGATATTGTGGATTCATTCAGGTCCAGAACCCCACAGCTTAATACAGGTCTGGATCTATAACAAAGGTTACATGCAATCAAAATTATTGGTTTAGTACAGAATCATCTTGTTCCTTTGGAACAAGCAACTACTATTTCAATGTTTGCAAACTCAAGTGAGTTCTAATCATTTTTTTGCATTGTGTTTTTTCTTGGGCAGAAGGTAGTGGGGATGGTGAAAAAGGAGTACTAGGAAATGGCCTTGTAATGAGGTGGGAGAGGTTGAAATATTTATAAAGGTTCTGAAGAAAGATCTAAATAATCGGCCAAATTGAATGTACTGAATTGCCTCTTCTATTTTCTTGCATTATTACAGAATGCCCATCATTCTCCTGACACTATACTGCCAGAAATAAGAAAGATGTTTAATTCATGATATAATTGAGTTGTGTCAATTGGGGACATCTCATTCCTGATGGTTCCAGCAGGTCTAATGGGTAGGTATCCAATTGTTGGTAGATTAGTTGGGACATCCAATTCTCGAAGGTCTGATAAGGCTATCCAAGTCTTGTAGGGATGTCTTATTTCTGACCCTAAGGTGAAAAAGTCTGATCCCTAACATCTATAAAGGGTATCTGGTTCCTTATGACATGGGTGGAATATTAATTTTTAACTTATTTTTTTAAGTTCTTATGATGAGTATTCTATTGTGAGTGTGCGGAAACATTGTTTGATTTACTTTTGTAATTCACAGAGACAAAATTGCCAATTGTTCCTCTCATCTATTCGTCTGGGCAACACAGAGACAGCATTTTCCACAAGAAATGTTAAACACGGGTCCTTTCTCTTTTCTTGGGCTTAACCAAGTGTCACATCTTCAGAAGCACACACTCTATGATAAGATATTTTTTTTTAAAATCACATTTGAGCATCTGGACTAGGTTGAGGGCTCTAACCCATTTCTTAGATCTGTCCAATCCAAAGACATGTTCTTTTTATACTTGCACGGATTGGACAGCTGATGGGAAACATGCAGTAAGTGCTGTTATCCAAAACAGCAATGTAAAACCCAAGGGGCATAAAACAGTAATTTAAAGCAGGATACAGTTAGGAAAAACAGGAGTTGAATAACAGTAACAGCCATTGAAAGAATAAAGTATATTCTATAGCAGATCTACCTTCTTGAGGTAGTAACTAAACTTCAACTTATGCAACGAGAAACACCAGTTGAAAACGTCATATATTGGTCAATATTTACCAAGCACAGACCTGTGCCCCAATTTTAACTTGGGGCGAGACGCGAGTGTGGGGTTGGCAGGATGAGCAGTCTTACCAGCGTGAGGCCCGGGCAATTTTAACCCCCAAGGCCTCATTACAATATCCCTGGACTGACACCTGGCCGAACCAGACAGAAAAGCCAGCGGGCAGGAGCAGAAAAGTGCACAGTAGCAGGTCTCTGCCGGGCACCCAAGGAAACCGTCTCCATCAGTCGGGTGAGTGCATCAGGGGTGGGGGGGTGGTCTGACAGGAATGGTGATCTGGGTTGGGGGGAGGGTGGAAGGAAAGGCCGAGGCAGGGGAAGCTCAAGGTTTCCTTTTGGGTCCTGGAGAAGCAATCCTGCTCTTATCTTATCAATCACCTTCTGGGCCTGCTCCCACTTGGCGCCAGGCTTCCCTGGCGAGGCCGGCATGGGGCGCCAAATGCACGACTGTGCATTAAAATCTAGTCAGGGACCGATTGACTCCAATTTTTGAATATTTATGAAGCCCTCGCCTGCCTGCGGTGGGGGCCTCATACACCTCCTGAAACCCGAGTGTTGAAATTATGGCTGGCGAGGATACGACGCCAAGCCAGAGGGCAGGTCGCTGCCTCCATTTTAAACCCCCGCAAGCTTTGTTCTCATCAGAGGGTTAAAATCAGCCCCCTGGCTTAGATCAATGGTAGCATTGTGGTTATATTATTGCACTTGTAATTCTGAGGCCTGGACCAATAATCCAGAGAACGTGAGTTCAAATCCCGGTATGACAGATTGAGAATTTGAATCCAGTTTTAAAAAATCTGTAAATAAAAAGCTGGTATCAGGAAAACTGACCATTTGGCTGTCCAATTGTTGTAAGGACCCAAGTTGTTCACTAATGTCCTTTAGGAAAAGAAACCTGCCGTCCTTACCCAGTCTGGTCTACATTTAGCTGTGTCAGACTGCTGGACTGCAGCTGTTCAGGAAGAAGGCCCACCACCACCTTCTCAGAGCAACTAGGGATGAGCAATAAATGCCGGCCTTGCCAGTGACGCCCACATTCCAAGAATGAATACAAAAAAAATATTTTTATATAATCTATCAGCCCATTTGTCCCACTATCCCCCTTTATAAATTATTTCAGAAATAAAAATATTTAAAGCTCTTGAGAATTAATTTGTTCTTGGCGGGAACTGAAGTCTTTTTGGCGGTAAATCTATTGAAATTCCAACACATTTGTTTTCAAAGCACAACTTCACAGTTGGATATGGCTATCCATTTTAATCCAACTACGAATCAAGCTAATTAATGAATTTTACAGCATAGCAATAAACATCTTGACCTTTGTAAGTAGGTCTAATGTTATTTATGCCAATACAAAGGAGGAAAGAATGTAAAGAAAAAGTAAAGTAATTCTGATTTCACAGAGAGGTTATAAAAATAGACAAGCCAAGCCCATTTTTGAACAGAAATTAGCCAAATTGGTACTGGTGCCTCAAAAGTAAAAGGGGACTGAAAACATCTCAATAATGTTAAAAGTCCACCAAGGAGACAATTGCCTTCAGGCAGCGATCTAGAAAGAAGAGGGATCACTATCCCAAAATTATAAGCCTAGTGGAGATGTGGGGGTAAATTTTAACCCGGATCCGGGAAGAGGGGGGGAGTTTCTGACGGGAAACCCAGAAGTACGGGTTTCCCGGACGTCCTTACGATTTTGATGAAAGGACACCTTTTAATTTTTTTTTGTCGGTTTTTCACCCAACAGGCTAGTCAGTCGGATGGGAGAAGAAGAGCCAGGGAGTGGATGGCAGCAGGTAAGTCTTAGAATGGGGGGGGGGGGTCACTCATTGGCGGGCGGGGGGTCAGGGGTCATCGGGGGAGGGGTCGGTCATGGGTCATCAGGATCGGGGGTCACCGGAGGGATCGGAGATCATTGGGGTGGGGGGGTTCGGTTGATCGCATGTGTGGGATCGCTACAGGTAGGCTTGTTGGGACTAAGGGAAGCACTCCTGCTCCTCCGGGCCTACAAGCAGTGTAATAAAGGCACTTACCCGCTGAGCTGAGCTTTCTCACCTCCTCCCATGTGGCATGAAGCAGAAGTCCCAGGAATCCCGGGCCCCAGGAGTTAAAAATAAAAAACCTCTCAAAATGGAAGCCCGCAGCCTCCTTAAAAGCTTTCACTGACCGACCCGCCTCCTGAGAGCCTGACCCACCTCAGTTAAAACCGGAAGTGGGCGGGTTGGAGGCAAGTTGGGGTTGGGTTTTAGTTTTTTTTTACAATTTTTACCTTCCCACCCACCCCCAACCCACCTGTTCGTGGGGTTAAAATTTAGGCCCTGTTGTCTGTTTAGAGACTGTAGAAGAGGAGGCCAGGCCTCAGAGTTAGGAGTGTAAACCTTTAGTTACCAAACAGTCTTTCAATTAAAAAAAAACATATTTAAAATTGTCACCATTTTTTATGCAGAAATGTAGATTCAAAATTAAATACTTATGTAAGCAAATTATTTGTTTCTATCATTAATATATAAAGCTTCTCCACAACCTCTTAAAATTCAAATATCATAAAGAAAGAACTTACATTTATATAGTGCCTTTCACAACCTCAGGATGTCTCAATGCGCTTTACAGCCAATGAAGTACTTTTGCAGTGTAGTCATTGTTGTAATGTAAGGAGAGGTGGTTTAAATTTCATAGTACAGGAAGCACCCACAGAGCTCAATATAATTTGCTGACAATTGTCAATTGTACTCTATGTATCATGCTGGATCTGCCGGTGTGTCACAACTACCAGGTCCTGTAGACAGTAATGAGAATGTCATCATTGTAGTCTTGAATGAAGAAGAGTCTGACCAGCAGATTAATGTACCTTGATCTGAGGACACCAATTCTCAAGACAAGACACCTTCATGTGATAAGCCTGACTTGGCAATCAGCTAACAGGAACACCTGGAACTTCCTCAGGTGATACCCGAGACGAAGGTAACCATGCAGTAACCTGAAAGAGAGAAAAAACGCCACCTCATCCACCTTGGGTCAAAAATTGATACTTTATGTCCAAAAGGCTTCCTGAAGCTGCAAGAGAATGAGAAGGTTAAAGTGGATATAATAAAGAAAATTCTGAATCATTAGAAGAATGATGAGTGAAGTTAATTTTTTTTCACACAGAGGGTTAATAGAAAATGGAATGCTTTACAAGTGGCTGTTGAGGCAGATGCAGTGACATAATTTAAAAGGATAAGTATTTGAAAAGGAAAAATATAAAATGATATTGGGAATGAGCAGGGAAATGAGATTAGAGTAGACAGAGCTGGTGCCAGTACAAGTGTGATGGACCAAACGGCCTCTTTATGTGCTGTAGTTGCTACGATTCTAGCTCTCAGCACGTGAGAACAATAATCTGTTGTTCAACATCTTCACCAAACCTTCCCCCATACCACACAATTATACAAACTAACTGGGAACAAATGCTTGACAAGGATGGCTCACTAGTTAGTCACTGACTCAAATCATTTAAGATGAATCACCTTCTTCCACATACCGGTGACAGCTCCGATGGCCTAACTATAGAGAATCTGGAGACAACTTGAAACATCATATGACTAAAGTGCCCTATGACCGAGCCAAATCTTGTGCAGGTTCTCAGCTCTGATATCTGTGTAAGAGGCTCCACACCGAGCAGCACGATCCCTTTGATGCTAGCAGGGAAATCAAGATGAGAGAAGGAACTACTTGTTGAACACATGGCGAACAAATTTTTAAAAAATATTTGGACTCAGGTTTTCTTTCATAAGGAAACAGCATTCATCTGAGTGCAACGATTTCCATTCTTGATAGCTAATACCGTTCTGTGAGATGCTTCATGCTGTGCAGTGATTTCAGTATCACTTTGAACTAGTAACTTGCCTTTGAACATAGTTAGGGGTAAATTGTTGAGTATGTAGATACTGACTGATGTTTGTTTAATTGGTGCCAAGAAGAAACCAATGGCATCAAAGTCACTTGCTGCTGTCATTTTTAGGGTTACTGGCAACATAGAGGAAATGACAGTAAGGTTGGAGCTTACTTCAGAAATTCTGACATAGGTCTCCTGAACATAAGGCACTTTAGGCATTGTCCTTTGGTTAAAAGCAAGTAATTTATTCAAGTGCTGTACATCTCGGTTGTTGTTTCTCCCCCCACTTGGGTCTTCCCCACCTTCCTGTTGATGGGTGCTGCACTTGTATGAACAATTTGTCTGGGATGTGTGTCCTCTGAGCTCTTCAATGTTAGTGAGGCCTACAAAAAAAAATGAAATCAGTCATTGAAAATTGCACATGGTATTTTTCTTATTCATTCCATCTCTTCATTATAATCTCACTTGTCTTCTAATCTCACGGGTGTTGAGAGCATAATTGCTGCTTTATTGCTCTGAGTGGAAACTTCATGCCACTGATAAATATGTCATGTGCCAACAAAGTGTTGCCATCACAGTTAGCCCAGATTAGTGTCAATATGAAAAGCAATTCCCTGTTAGTTTGCATGAAGAGCTTTTCTGCCGCCTTTACTGCAGACAGTGTGATGAGGAGCTGGAAATAAACCAGTTTCCTTACTTATTGTTACTGAGTAGAGGAAAAGGGTGAACGCTAAGCAGAAAGACGAGTTGGGAAAATAGAATCTGATTGCATTTGTTTCAGCTTTATCATACTTTCCCATTTAACAGAGTAAACTTTTGACATGTCACAAGCCTATTTAAACTCTGAATGTATAATCTAGATGTGAAAAACATCACCCGCTTGTAACAAGTATCTGTCTAAATCTGGAATAGGCAGCCAATCAGAAGTTAGAAAAGAGATTCTAGCCAATCATAATAACAACAACCTGCATTTATATAGCTCCTTTAACGTAGTCTTAGGTGCTTCACAGGAGCATTATTAAACAAAATTTGACACTGAGCCACATAAGGAGATATCAGGACAGTTGACCAAAAGCTTGGTCAAAGAGGTAGGTTTTAAGATGCATCTTAAAGGAGGAGAGAGAAGTAGAGAGGCAGAGAGGTTTAGGGAGGGAATTCCAGAGCTTAGGGCAGAGGCAGCTGAAGGCACGGCCACCAATGGTGGAGCGATCAAAATTGGGGATACGCAAGAGGCCAGAATTGGAGGAGCACAGAGATCTCGGATGGTTGTAGGGCTGGAGGAGGTTACAGAGGTAGGGAGTTAGGAAACATGTTCTGTCGTGCGTAGAACATGAAAGCATAATAGAAAGAACAGAGGGGTGCCCTGTACTGTCTCATATTTATAAATATAAATGAACCATTGACTTGTGATGTGCTTCTGTGAACCCGTTACAGTGCTTCAATGTTATTAAGACCTAAACATTGCCGGTACTTAATACTGACATCTCTCAGGAATGGTAGCAGCAACGAGATCCACTCTCACGTCCATAGCATGCCTTCCATACAGAGAGACATCTTGAGGGCTGTGACAGTGCGACAGAAAAGGGAGGACACGGAGCAGGAGGGTGAGTGGGAAAAAAAAAGCAGGAAAAGGAGTTGGGGGTGGAGCTCAAAGCAGAGTCAAAGATGAATGGCTTTAGGAGGCTTTTGAAGGTAGAGAGGGAGGTGATAAGCCGGAAGGATTTGGGGAGGCAGTTTGAGAGAGCAAAGGCATTACAGTAAATGTATTGTGAATGTAGCCTCCATTCATTATTTCTAGTGAAATCATGAACGTGTTCTAAAAGAATGGTTTTGCTAGAAATACTGAACAGAGGAAGTCCTTACAAACGCACTCACTATAGGCTAAAAGTTACTGTTGATGATAATATAGAATAAACACATAATGCAGTTGTATGACATTTCTCTCTCCACTATTTTAAAGGAGGCATTATTTCATTTAAAAGAGCAGATCTCTCATGGAGTTGCTCACAGTGAGTTGCAGGTTATGCTGAATTCTGAAGTGTGGCAATTAAAGTGTGATGGGAAGTATGTGTGACACCGACAAAAAATGTGTGCTATACATCAAACTTTTAATATATTACATAGATGGGTTAATGCCTCTGTTAAAAAAACAGACAGAGTAATATCTCATAAACATGTTAAGAATTTGCTCTCTATTAAAGAAATACTTTTTTTTAATATTCGTTCATGGGATGCGGGCGTCACTGGCGAGGCCAGCATTTATTGCCCATCCCCAATTGCCCTTGAGAAGGTGGTGGTGAGCCGCCTTCTTGAACTGCTGCAGTCCATGTGGTGAAGGTTCTCCCACAGTGCTGTTAGGAAGGGAGTTCCAGGATTTTGACCCAGCGACGATGAAGGAACGGCGATATATTTCCAAGTCGGGATGGTGTGTGACTTGGAGGGGAACGTGCAGATGGTGTTGTTCCCATGTGCCTGCTGCTCTGTTCCTTCTAGGTGGTAGAGGTCGCAGGTTTGGGAGGTGCTGTTGAAGAAGCCTTGGCGAGTTGCTGCAGTGCATCCTGTGGATGGTACACACTGCAGTCACAGCGCGTCGGTGGTGAAGGGAGTGAATATTTAGGGTGATGGATGGGGTGCCAATCAAGCGGACTGCTTTGTCCTGGATGGTGTCAAGCTTCTTGAGTGTTGTTGGAGTGCACTCATCCAGGCAAATGGAGAGTATTCCATCACACTCCTGACTTGTGCCTTGTAGATGGTGGAAAGGCTTTGGGGAGTCAGGAGGTGAGTCACTCGCCGCAGAATACCCAGCCTCTGGCCTGCTCTTGTAGCCACAGTATTTATATGGCTGGTCCAGTTAAGTTTCTGGTCAATGGTGACCCCCAGGATGTTGATAGTGGGGGATTCGGCGATGGTAATGCTGTTGAATGTCAAGGGGAGGTGGTTAGACTCTCTCTTGTTGGAGATGGTCATTGCCTGGCACTTGTCTGGCGCGAATGTTACTTGCCACTTATGAGCCCAAGCCTGGATGTTGTCCAGGTCTTGCTGCATGCGGGCACAGACTGCTTCATTATCTGAGGGGTTGCGAATGGAACTGAACACTGCAACCATCAGCGAACATCCCCATTTCTGACCTTATGATGGAGGGAAGGTCATTGATGAAGCAGCTGAAGATGGTTGGGTCTAGGACACTGCCCTGAGGAACTCCTGCAGCAATGTCCTGGGGCTGAGATGATTGGCCTCCAACAACCACTACCATCTTCCTTTGTGCTAGGTATGACTCCAGCCACTGGAGAGCTTTCCCCCTGATTCCCATGTCACGACCTCAGAATATCCCAAAGCATTTTACAACCAATGAAGTACTTATGAGGTGTAGTCACCGTTGTGATGTAGGAAACGCAGCAACAAATTTGCGCACAGCAAGGTCCCACAAACAACAATGTGATATTGACCAGATAATCTGTTTTTTTTAGTGATGTTGGTTGAGAGATAAATATTGGCCAGGACACCGGGAGGAATTCCCTGCTCTTCTCCGAAATAGCGCGATGGGATCTTTTACGTCCACCTGAGAGGGCAGATGGGACCTCAGTTTAACGTCTCATCTGAAAAACGGCACCTCTGACATTGCAGCATTCCCCCAGTACTGCACTGAAGTGTCAGCCTAGATTTTGTGCTCAGGTCTCCGGAGTGCGACTTGAACCCACAACGTTCTGACTCAGAGGCAAGATTGCTACTACTGAGTCAAGACTGACAATATTATCACCAACAGTGAGAGGAATTCTTACTATGCGATAGATTAAAGATATCCTTGGATGTTTGTGTAGATTTCTGCTATTTAGAGCAGAGATTTTCAAACTTTTCTGTGTAGGGAATTCCCTGCAGACATTGATATACTCCTGGGGACCCCGCTGAAAAAACTGGCACATTGCCAGGAACCACTTAATCTCTGAAAACTGCCTTAGCTAAACAAAAGAAAGCAATGGTTTCATTGCAAGAAAACATTCTTTTTTTGCATACAGGAAGAGAAACAACATGCTAGTGAGTCAACAAACATAGAAAAATACAGAAATCTGATGATAAATTGAAAAAAATCACATGACTTTGCAGACCCCTGGTATCCCTTTGTGTACCCCTAGGATCTACTTGCAAGCCTCCATTTTGAAAACCTATGTCGTAGAGACAAGGCACTAAAGTTTATCACCTTACAATGTATTTCCTTTAAAGGATCTTTGTACAAGAAGTTGTACCACCCATTCAACCAAGAATTCACTTTGCAAATCTTCTTAGTTACATTGTGGCAGAACATTCCAAGGCCCTTGTGGTACCCCAACAGCAATAACAGCAACAGCAACTTACGTTGTTATAGTGCCTTTAATGAAGAAAAATGTCCCAAGGCCCATCACAGAAGCATAATTAAGGCGTAAAGATAAGACAACTGGAGGAACCAAAGAAGGAGCTATTAGGAGGGGTGACCAAGAGCTTGGTCAAAGAGATGTGCTGTAAGGAGGGTCTTAAAAGGAGGAGAGGGAGGTGGAGAGGCGGAAGGGTTTAGGAAGGGAATTCCAGAGCAAGAGCCACCATATGGTAAGGTGAAGAGAGGGGAGGATATACAAGAGACCTCATGCGTGGTAGAAAATTGCAGGAGCATTGCGTGTGATTTTCTAGCAAGCTGCATGCTGTGTGCAAGTTAAGTCCGTCATTTTTAAAAGATCCCATTTGACGACCAATTCAATTTATCGCTCTTCCGCCAATGGCAGGCCAATTTGGATGCAGCACTGTAAATTAGAGTCAGTTCTTGTGCCTTCAGAGGATGCAGCACCTTCAGTGGCAACTTAAGGATTGCCATTTGGAGCTGGGGCTGCTATCAGTTCACAGACTGAGCTGCTCAGCCCTCCCCCCTACACAGGCTATCAATGCATTTCCTTTCCACTCATTGTCCTGTTCAGACCATTCCCAGTCATGAGGGAAGATAAATCAGCCAGGAATAAGCCACAAATCACAAATGGAAACAACTGCACAGGTGCAAGATTAGACTTGCTGCAGTGCGAAAACGGTGGATTCTACAACGCAAAAGGAACCTCATCTGTAATATAAATGAGCCAGAATTTTTACAGGACGTTCTTCTGGTTTCAACGTGATCAATCTGTAGCATTTGACACCTCTCCCTCCACCCACCCCACTCCACCCACTTCATGGCAAAGTCGCAAGAGTTTGAAGGGTTCAGCGTATTCTTCCAGATGGCCCAATTAAAATTGGGAGCTCACCCCATGTGGGGAATGATAAAGTAAAAAAAAAACACACCCTACTGCGCTGTAGTACAGCTGGTATTATTTTTGTAACTGTAAACCAACAAAAAAAAGGGTGCACGGCACTAGCCTCTGGTGTGGCTGTCTTTATCTCTGAATAATAAATTCTGAAAGCCACATGAAAATTTGCGCTAAAGACGAAACCTTTGAAAAGGGAAGCCGAGGAGATCGGAATTGCTGATAGCTGTTAACTGGAAGCTTGACAAACTTTGCAAAATGAGCCCAAAGTGAGCATTTTGCCTTTTCTGGAATATAGTTGAGCAGAATCAGTCACTTCTTTTAAAAAAAACTTACTTTATGTGTTTATTTTGCAAATAAAGCACAAAATCATTATCCACTCCATTCTGCTCTTGATCTAATGCGGATGACAGACATGTTTAGAGAATCTGTCTTACCTCCTTGAATAGAGTAGGGTTGTTAAGACTTTTAACCTATTCTTCATTTAGAGTGATGTGCAATGTATCAGACTCCTGTTAGCTCTTTGACAGGCACAACCCTCAATGCGGCTTTGAACAAAATGCCTCCAGGATGGTATTAACCCATATTTAAGGGTTGCAATGTGTGTTCAATAATAATATTACATCTGTGGTACTCCAAGAATAAAGCACATATAAAATTACACTGCAGTTACATAAAAGGATTAAACATTTAAAAAATAATTGAAAATGCCTTTGTCACAACAACTGGCAAATTTTAAACAGGCTTAGCTCCCGAGACTCCTATGATCCACCCACTAGAAAACATCAGCCCAAGCTATGTTGCTTCAGTTGTGGCAGTCCCAGATGATATATAGACTGCAATGTGAACAACACTTTCTCTTACACGAATTAACAAATTTGATCCAGTAGATAAGATTGTCACTGTCACACCATTATTTGTTTCATTGTTTACCTTCAGTAAAGTGTTTAACAAGAGATTTTAGCAGATGGCACTGCCCCTATATATATATTAACTGAATCATTCCAAGAAACAAATATCCCCACTGGGAACTGTGCCTGAGAGGCACCTCAACCATTCTGGGCTTCAAGGCCGAGGTAAGCAGCTCTTCTTATTTGATGAAATGAGGTTATACAGGGGCCACCTGAAGAAAAAGGTTGAGACTGTACCAACACACCTAACGCTACCCAAGCATGTCATTGCAAGAAAATGGAAAGATTCCAGTGCACCCTGTAGTGGGAGAGTGTGGCCTCTCGATACGTGATAGACTGCAATGAAATCCTAAATGAGTCAGTGCAATGTGTTCAATACTGAACTCAAAGAAGTCAGGCCTCCACCACACGCACCCACACAGACATGGGATTATTTGAAGCCTTTATTAGTCCCACATGATTAATAGCCGTACAAAAATACAGCATCTGCTACGAGTACCATCATTCTAATTATACATAATATTACTCTACTGTGCTGTTGTCCATTGTATAACCTGCTGCTCATACAATTGCTTTGACCTGCACTATTCCCATTCTTCTGGTCTGCCGTATGTTGCAGTTACAATAACATTTTCTTCATAAAGAAAGAAAAAGGGAAAGAGAAAAATAACTCCCGAGGTTGGGACGAATAGCATTGTCACCTTTAGCTGAACTTAAAGCGTGACAGAGGTTAGGACAGAGGTAGGCTCACAGCTTGAGTTCCCTTTGCTGCTGATGAAAATTCACTAAAAATCTTATGTATCTCAATAATTGATGTTTCATATCATGAGACATGTAGTGAATGGAAAAAAAAAGACTTTTACTTTGAAAAGTAGACTATGGTGGCCAGTTTATCGCGTAGCAATTTCCAGACAGCACACTGGAAAACGAGTCTGCCAGTCCAAAATTAGACAAGTGGCATCCCCAGAAATAATCCCAACTCCAGTGCTGGAATCCTGGATCCACATAAATTCTTTCCAGTCAGGAGACAGAGCCAAAATCAAATTTGGCCACAGTCATTCTCAGCCAAATTCAGATTTTCTTCTTCCAAGGTGAAGCGGAAAGTTGGAGTGGAGTCAACATTTTAGTTTGCTATCACCTTGGAGATGGACGGCAATTTTAGTGGTTTAGATCATGGATTCATCCCTCGTCTTCAAATAAAGAGTCGTATAAGTCTGGATCTGTCTCCCTCAAAAGGCTGTGAATTCTGGGTCAATTGGAGCTTTCAAGACTGAGATCACTAGGTAAGGATATCAAGGAATATGGAGTAAAGGTGGGTAAATGGGGTTGAGCTACAGATCAGCCATAATCAAATTGAATGGCAGAACAAGCTCGAGGGGCTGAATGGCCTACTCCTGTTCCTAGTTATAACCGGTGACATAGAAAGAATTTTTCAGCTGCCCAGAAGAGACTAACTCATTAGTTGTTTAAAAAGTTGTTTCAGAATCGAAGTTGATCCAAATGAAGAGAAAGTGGATTTGAGAACTTGCCTACTTTAGACTTTGGATTCGAGTCCTTCACCTGGTACAGCGTAAGCATATTAGTGAATGGTATGAGATGTAACCGCTTAAACCATCCACATATTAAAGTGGTGCAACCTTGAATAAATCCCAAGGGAATTTGAAGATTCAAAAATTTGAGTTCTAAGCTTAAGGATCTGGGCCTAAATTTTAACACGGAGCCTGGAAGATGGCCAGGGAGGGGGGATTTCCTGATAGGAAATCCGGAAATATGGGCTTCCAGGACGTCCTTACAACTTTGACGTAAGGGCGTCTTTTGTTTTTTTTGTCGGTTTCCCGCCTAACAGGAAACTGGCGTTGGGCGGGAAACCCAGCCCCAGGGGATAAAAATAAAAAAGCAGCAAAAATGGAGGCCCACTGCCTCCTTGAAAGCTTTCAGCGACCGACATGCCTCCTAAGAGTGGGTTAATCGCTCACCCCTTGTCCTGCCTTCGTCAAAACCGGAAGTGGGCAGGTTGGAATCGGGTTTTACATATTTAAAATTTTTACTGTTTCCCCCCCCCCCCGACCCCCACCCCCACCCCCACCTCCAAGCCACCCGTTCTTCCAGGTTAAAATTTAGATTCTGGTGTCTCAAGGTCCAATCCAACCTGATTCTCTCAATTGGGAATTAGAGGCTTCAGACAGGGGAGGATTTCAGTTTTGTATAACATTGTTCATGAAACCTTTTGTTATCCATTTCCACTGAAAGTAGTTTTGAAAATGTTTGTATTTGTAAAAGTCTCAAACATAGAGGCCCCGAAATTCCACGTGGGGCTCTCCTGATCTCCACAAGTGGGAGGTCAGTGGGACTCCCCGGGATACAGCATAAATTGAGTTATGGTGAGCAACTAGGAGAAACCCGATGGAATTTCAGGGGCTAGAATATTTTTGAGGTGAAGCATAATTAAATATGAAATCCTATTTGATATTGTTTTGACATCTGAAATCAGCACTTGCAATGCTAACAATTTTACTTAGTTGATAGCACTCTTGCCTCTAGGTTCGATGGTTGTGGTTGCAAGCCCCATTGTAGGACTTCAGAACATTTTTTTTTTATTTATTCGTTCACGGGATGTGGGCGTCGCTGGCGAGGCCGGCATTTATTGCCCATCCCTAATTGCCCTTGAGAAGGTGGTGGTGAGCCACCTTCTTGAACCGCTGCAGTCCGTGTGGTGACGGTTCTCCCACAGTGCTGTTAGGAAGGGAGTTCCAGGATTTTGACCCAGCGACGATGAAGGAACGGCGATATATTTCCAAGTCGGGATGGTGTGTGACTTGGAGGGGAATGTGCAGGTGGTGTTGTTCCCATGTGCCTGCTGCTCTTGTCCTTCTAGGCGGTAGAGGTCGCGGGTTTGGGAGGTGCTGTCGAAGAAGCCTTGACGAGTTGCTGCAGTGCATCCTGTGGATGGTACACACTGCAGCCACAGTGCGCCGGTGGTGAAGGGAGTGAATGTTTAGGGTGGTGGATGGGGTGCCAATCAAGCGGGCTGCTTTATCTTGGATGGTGTCGAGCTTCTTGAGTGTTGTTGGAGCTGCACTCATCCAAGCAAGTGAAGAGTATTCCATCACACTCCTGACTTGTGCCTTGTAGATGGTGGAAAGGCTTTCGGGAGTCAGGAGGTGAGTCACTCGCCGTAGAATACCCAGCCTCTGACCTGCTCTCATAGCCACAGTATTTACATGGCTGGTCCAGTTAAGTTTCTGGTCAATGGTGACCCCCAGGATGTTGATGGTGGGGGATTTGGCGATGGTAATGCCATTGAATGTCAAGGGGAGGTGGTTAGACTCTCTCTTGTTGGAGATGGTCATTGCCTGGCACTTATCTGGCGCGAATGTTACTTGCCACTTATGAGCCCAAGCCTGGATGTTGTCCAGGTCTTGCTGTATGTGGGCTCAGACTGCTTCATTATTTGAGGGGTTGCGAATGGAACTGAACACTGTGCAATCATCAGCGAACATCCCCATTTCTGACCTTATGATGGAGGGAAGGTCATTGATGAAGCAGCTGAAGATGGTTGGGCCTTGGACACTGCCCTGAGGAACTCCTGCAGCAATGTCCTGGGGCTGAGACGATAGGCCTCCAACAACCACTACCATCTTCCTTTGTGCTAGGTATGATTCCAGCCACTGGAGAGTTTTCCCCCTGATTCCCATTGACTTCAATTTTACTAGGGCTCCTTGGTGCCACACTCGGTCAAATGCTGCCTTGATGTCAAGGGCAGTCACTCTCACCTCACCTCTGGAATTCAGCTCTTTTGTCCATGTTTGGACCAAGGCTGTAATGAGGTCTGGAGCCGAGTGGTCCTGGCGGAACCCAAACTGAGCATCGGTGAGCAGGTTATTGGTGAGTAAGTGCCGCTTGATAGCACTGTCGACGACACCTTCCATCACTTTGCTGATGATTGAGAGTAGACTGATGGGGCGGTAATTGGCCAGATTGGATTTGTCCTGCTTTTTGTGGACAGGACATACCTGGGCAATTTTCCACATTGTCGGGTAGATGCCAGTGTTGTAGCTGTACTGGAACAGCTTGGCTGGAGGCGCAGCTAGTTCTGGAGCACAAGTCTTCAGCACTACAGCTGGGATGTTGTCGGGGCCCATAGCCTTTGCTGTATCCAGTGCACTCAGCCGTATCTTGATATCACGTGGAGTGAATCGAATTGGCTGAAGACTGGCTTCTGTGATGGTGGGGATATCGGGAGGAGGCCGAGATGGATCATCCACTCGGCACTTCTGGCTGAAGATGGTTGCAAACGCTTCAGCCTTGTCTTTTGCACTCACGTGCTGGACTCCGCCATCATTGAGGATGGGGGTGTTTGCAGAGCCTCCTCCTCCCGTTAGTTGTTTAATTGTCCACCACCATTCACCATAATCTGGGATAATGCTCCATCGCAGTATTGAGGGGGCTGCACTGTCAAATGAGGCTCCACCTTTGTGTTCCGGTGGATATCCAGAATCCGAGGGTACTAAGAAGAGCAGGCTATTCTTCCAGTATCCTGGCCAACATGGATTAACTGGTCATTTATCCCATTATTGCTCATGGACCTTGCTGTGCGCAAAATGGCTGTTGCATTTACTTACATAACAATAGTCATCACATTTCAAAGCTGTATGTAGTACTTTGGAAAGTCTCTGAAAAATGTGACATAAAAAAGCAAGATCTTTCTTAAATACGGCAACTTAGGGGTTAAACTGGGCACTCTAAGGATTATACAAAAGATTTGCAACAATTTGAACATTCAGTAACAGTATTAGACTTTTTACAGTATGCTTCATAACACAGTCTGCAAAATCACGGGTAAAATTAGACATTACACTAATTGATTATTACATTTTAGCTTTTAGCAGCAATTCATTAGGGTTGCTAATGGCACTGGATCCACAGCACCAGTCCCTGGAACATCACATTTGTTTTGCCTCATGTAACACATAAGACATGTTTTCTATATAATGTGAGCAAGAATGATATCCTTAAAAAATTGCTTCAAATTACACCCTGGGGAAAAGATGGCTGCCAAAACCTGTGGTTATTTTTAAAGGCTCCTCCATCTTTAGAGCATGTGTGACGGATAAAAAGGGGGAGTCCCCTGCCCTGTCTCTGTGGTTTAAGTGAGGATCAACACCAAGAAGGGTGTGCCAATATTAATTTGAGGCCAAGGATTCAGAAAGACACAAGGCAGTGGCGTCGAATGTTTGGCTAACTTGTTCCCTCTCCAACTGTCCCTCCGTTTGTTTGAAACACTTTCACTTGACTTCAATTACCATTTTGTGAGATTGTGGACTGCTTGTTTCTTCAATGTAATCTGAAGGACAATCGGTTCAGTGTTGCCGAGGTTTTCTGAACCTCCCTGCCTTTTAAACCACCCTGGATATCATAATGGCCCGGAATTTCCTGCAAAGTTATGGTGTAACTACTGCATAAGAGTGGAGTAACGTTACTTTTTTTCCCTGAGGAAATTTGCATGCAATTGAGTTACGTCAGTTTTACGCCGAAACATCGCCTCGTGTGAGTTTCCTCAATCATTTGTGCCGTTCCCAAGTTACGTCTGCTGAAACCCCACTTGGCTTATTAACACAGGAACTCATGCCAGTTTTAAACAGGTGCAAATTTACGCCCAACATTTTAGGCGCAGCAAAATCCAAATTCACTACTTCTGGAGACTTAGTGATATACAAAATTCTCCTTGCAGAGACCAGTACTGTATTCTCTATGTCTTTAAATGTTTATTTATGGCATCAGAATCTGTTACATTAGGAGGAAAGCAGCAAAGCTTCCACAATTGCAATTTTTTTAAAAAACATGCTGTGTTTATCGTGCGTAATTTTTAAAAATTATTCATTCTTGGGATGTGGGCATCGTTGGCAAGGCCGGCATTTATTGCCCACTCCTAGTTGTCCTGAGATGGCTGCCTTCTTCTTGAACCACTGGTAGTGGTTTTGATACAACTGAGTGGCTTGTTAGGCCACATAAGGGAGCAGTTAAGAGTCAACCATGTTGGTGTGGGACTGGAGTCACATGTCGGCCAGACTAGGTAAGGATGGCATGTTTCCTTCCCTAAAGGACATTAGTGAACCCATTGGGTTTTTATGACAATCCGTCTGCTTCACAGTGACTCTTAGATACCAGCATTTTATTTCCAGATTTTTTTTTAAACTGAATTCAAATTCTCAAACTGCCGTAGTGGGATTTGAACTCACGTTCCCTGGATTATTAATCCAGGCCTCTAGATTACTAGTCTAGTAACATAACCACTACACAACCATACCTAATAGTTTATGGCTTCAAACTTTAATTTTCATTACATCAATAAAATAAAGCGGGACTTAAACAAGGAAGATGGTCTATATTTCATGCTTTCCAGGGGCCGCGATTGTTTACACTGATTCCTGCTTGTTTTATGCCAGTATTTACATTCTGAAATATGCTAATAAGATACTCAGGAAATTTTGGTTAAAGTTGCAAGATCAGAGTAAAAACAGGTGTAAATTTCGGTTTAATGTCAGCGTAAATGCAATCCAGGAAATTCTGGCTCATTGTAACATTTGGCACACGAGGCAGCAAACATGTTCACTGTATTTTTCTTCTTGACAGCCACGGGGATGAGTAAGCTTCAGTATAGTGGAGCACGGCCAGTTATATA
The DNA here is from genome assembly GCF_035084215.1 of Heptranchias perlo. NCBI lineage: Eukaryota > Metazoa > Chordata > Chondrichthyes > Hexanchiformes > Hexanchidae > Heptranchias > Heptranchias perlo. The sequence goes on from NC_090343.1 coordinate 12,006,149, forward strand.
TGAGCACAGTTTGGTAGGAATGGCTACAAATCCTGCAGGGATAGACGATATCAAGTGGGGATGAATTCAGTGAAGGATGGATGTGTCCAATAGGAATAACACTGTCAAGTAGCTATAAGTGCAGTCAGAGAGTAGGATTGGAACCAGTCAGTGAAGGAGAGGGGAGCAATCAGATCAATTTGGAATAATGATGTGAAGCAGAGGAATATTTAGACTGACGTGGATTTTGCCAGTTAAGGGAGAAGCATTTGGATTAATCCAAAAATTATCAGTGTCAGACAGGAGCCCTCTGAAGGACAAAGGAGTAATCTGATTGATCAGAACTTTTTACTTTTAGATCCATTCAATGCTAACATTCTATGCTGTACCAACAACCTGGGAAGAGGGAGTCAGGCTTGCTCCATTGGTTTGGGTAAATTCAATTGACATTGATCCCAGCGCATTAAATTCAGCCCCAGGGATGGAGGCCCAACATTACTGTGTTGCTTTGGGAGGGTGGGGGAGTGGGGAGGTTAAAAATTTGTATGAGAACTTGGCACATGAAAGAAAAGCCGAAGTAAAGATCCAGCTATGTGTTTGATACGCTGCTGTTAAAAAGACTTACATTTATATAACGCCATTCACGACCTCAGGACGTCCCAAAGCGCTTTACAGCCAATGAAGTACTTTTGATGTGTAGTCCCTGTTGTTTTGTAGGAAACACGGCAGCCAATTTGCCTTCAGCAAGTTCCCACAAACAGCAATGTGATAATGATCAGATAATTTGATTTTTAGTGATGTTGGTTGAGAGGGATAAATATTGGCCAGGACACGAGGGAGAACTACCCAGCTTTTCTCAAATAGTGCCGTGGGAAGTTTTACGTCCACCTGAGGGGACAGATGGGGCCTCAGTTTAACATCTCATCTGAAAGGTGGTGTTGCTTTAGGAGGGTGGGGGAGTGGGGAGATTGAAAATTTGTATGAGAACTTGGCACATGAAAGAAAAGCCTAAGTAAAAATCCGGCTACGTGTTTGAGATACTGTTTTATTGGTCTCTTTTATCTACACCTTGCAGGTAGGAGTTAATCTCAATGCAATAGGGCGTCCAAAGCAGCCGCCTTTGTCATCAATCCTCACACAGCACAGACACTGGACAAGATCACTAACTACTCATGAGCATGACATCGCATGCATACACAGCCAGAACTCCTGTTTGTATTGTGGTGTCACACTGACCGGCCTAAACTTCATCACTTGCAATAACATCTCCCTAGTCCATCTGGCACCAGTGATCTGCTTTAAAGAGTGAAGAGTGGATTGTCTCAGTTCCTACAAACATGGAGATACTATATACCCCACGACTGTGCATTGAAAAATCTTAGGTCCACTGCCTGTGATTATCCGATGCATGTTCTTGCCGTCTGAAATACCCTGCTCTGTGCAAGATCTCTGACGACACACCCTAGTGCTGAGGCTTAGTCTCGCCTCTGAGTCAGAAAGTTGGGGGTTCAAGTCCCACTCCAGAGACTTGAGCACATGACCTAGGCTGACACTCCAGTGCAGTACCGAGGGAACGCTGCAGTGTCAGAGATGTCGTCTTTCGGATGAGATGGTAAACGGAGGCCCCGCCTAGCTTCTCAGGTGGACATACAGGATCCCATTACACTATTTCGAAGAACAGGGGAGTTCTCCCTGTTGTCCCGGCCAATATTTATCCCTCAACCAATATCACTAAAACAGATTATCTGGCCATTATCTCATTGCTGTTTGTGGGACCTTGCTGTGTCCAAATTGGCTGCCTACTTTACATAAGAACATAAGAAATAGTAGCAGGAGTAGGTCATATGGCCCCTCGAGTCTGCTCCGCCATTCAAAAAGATTATGGCTGATCTTCAACCTCAACTCCACTTGCCCACCCAATCCCCATATCTTGTGATTCCCTTAGAGTCCAAAAATCTATTGATCTCAGCCTTGAATATACTCAACAACTGAGCATCCACAACCCTCTGGGCTAGAGAATTCCAAAGATTCACAACCTGAAGAAATTTCTCCTCATTTCGGTCCCAAATGGCCAACCCCTTATCCTGAGACTATGACCCCTAGTTCTAGACTCTCCAACTGGGGGAAACAACCTCTCAGCATTTAAAACAGTGACTACACTTCAACTTTATTGGCTGTAAAGCGCTTTAGCACGTCCTGAGGTCATGAAAGGCGCTATATAAATGCAAATCTTTCTTTCTTTTGAAGAGCAACTCCGCCTATAAAGGTGAGCTGGATCTCCAATTCAAAAGGTCAACTCAGGATATCAGGTATAGCTCGTGCGACCAGTGCTGTTTTATATCGAGGTATCTAGATGAAGGGTTAAGGCTGATAGTGCTGGGCAATATTAAGGCTGAAAAGAGCAAGAGTACAAGATGAAATAAAGCTATAATAGTGGTTAGATCACATCAAGCTTAAAGTCTAAAGATTGAGGAAGGAAGAGGCACTAAGAGAGATGAGGGTTTCTACAGTTTTGAGGTCTTGGGAATGAAACATTTAGAATAGGAGTAACATTCGTATCAAAAAAATATCCTTCATGATAATCGGTAACACTCAATTTCTAAATAGGAAAATAAAATCTCTCATGTCATATATCTTAAGTAGAAGCATGTGTTGGTCTGCATTATCACCACTGTATTATCAGCACATGCAAGTTCCTATCTTTCCATGAGCCTAAAAAGCTGTATCTCTTTATCAGCGTTATCTCAATGATTATACGCACATTTTTTTTTATCGGTGCGTCTATATATAACTGAACATTCACTCTGGTACAGCACACGCGATTAAAAATGAAATATGAACTGTGTTTATGGGTCTGGCTGCCAAGGCTGCATTCATGCGGCTTTTGGCATGAGTGACATTTTTACGACTATTTTGTATAAACTGTTGATGCATTGTCTGTTTTATTGGCTCGCAGACACTTTCTGTAAAATTATCAAAATCGGATCCACATGCCGGGGTTTTATAGGCCCTGTGCCCTCCAAAGGCTGGGAGATATTCTCAGCGCTCAGAATCCACATCACCTTATTTTCCCCATATCGGTAAAAGAAAAAGGTTTCTTGGCGACGTGCCCAGGCCAACGTAATGAAATAGGGGAAGAGGAATGCAGAGTGGAAAAACGTTCCTGAATTCATCAAATACATTTGCAAATTCTGACACATTTTTGACTTGGGGACAGACATATTTGGAGTATATTGGAGTTAAAAACTCCTTCCGCACTATATATATTTTTTTAAAAGGCAGAAGCTAATCTCTGTAAATACGTTTTACACGGTACTCAGGAGAAAAGATGTCTGCCAGCGACTGTAGCCCAGTATACGCCACTTCCTGTTGCAGTGGAGCAAAAGCTTTGCTGCACGACATGTACAACTGAAAAGCAGCTAATCGGAATCAGATTAGACTGGAGTGACTTCAGATACATTGCTTCACAACCCATAGTCCAGTGTTTCACACGACACTTCCATTTTCCCCTTCTCTCCTCTGCAATACCATTCTCTTGGATTCTGCTGCTCGTCACTGTGCTTCCATATAAATAAAGCACACTCAGAAACTCCCACAGGTCTGCTGAAGACTTAAGAAACAGTCATTATGATAAATCAAGTTGTTTCCAGCTAAAACTTTTTAACTTAATATATTAGTGAAAATTCACTTTCATGTTTGTGACTGCAACCACATTGCATTATTCCTTCTCATCCTCCCTGACTTGTCTGCAGCCTTTGGCAGTCACCCACACCAACCTCCTCCAATGCTTTTCTGTTGTCCAGGTCAGTGGGACAGCGTTTGCTTAGCCCCCACCACAAACCCCATACCCTCGCAACTGATTCCATCTCCCACGCTGGCCACTGTCTCAGAATGAACCAGACTGTTCTCAACCTCAAAATCCTATTCGACCCCGAACTGAGATTCCGGCCCAACATCCTCTCCTTCACAAAGACCACATACCTTTATCGCCCTAACATCGCCCACCTACACCCTTACCTCAGCACATCCGTCGCTGAAATCCTCCTCCTTGCCCTTGTCATTTCCAGATTCGAATATTCCAGTACTCTCCTAGACAGCCTCCCATTCTCCAACCTCTGTAAATCTCGGCTCATCTAAAACTGTGCTGCCTGTATCTTATCCCGCAACAAATCCCACTCACCCATCATTCTCTCTCCTCACTGACCTACATTGACTTCTGGTCCTGCAATTCCTCAAGTTTAAATTTCTTATCCTCGTATTTAAATCTCTTCATTGCCTCACCTTCCTCTATCTCTAGCGCTATAACCCCCTTTCCCTCCCTGAACTCTGGTTTCTCTAATTCTGGTCTCTTGTGATACCCCACACCTACTTTGCCCCACCATTGGCAGCCATGCCCTCAGCCACTTAGGTCCCGTACTCTGGAATTTCCTCTCTAAATCTCTCTGCCTCCCTTTCTTGATACCAATGGAATGAACATCTGGCTGGTTCAACCAAGAAAATCCATCAGGTTACTTCCCAGGTGGTGAAGTTGAAAATTACCCCCATGAGTTGATACACTTCCCTCTGTGCACGCACTCACATGCACAATTCTCAGGCCTGAGATGGGTAAGGACTAGTTTGTTGGAGGTTTTCTACAGGGGATTATTAAAAAAAAATACATTACCAAACATCCTTTCCAAGCACAATGGAAACACAAACACAGGCCGTTTCTTCCAAAATGCCGGATAGCTATCATTCTGCTACTGGATCAGACAGAAAGAGCAACCAGCAAGTAGGAAAGCATTAAATTTGACTATAGGTAACTGTGCCCTTGGACAAATCACAATAAACCTTTCTGCTTACAGCAAGGAGATTTAATATGGGTAATTTATTTTAACTGTTCAGTTATTAGGCCCAAACCTCCTCCGCCATCTCATGGTTGTAATTGCTCATTTGCAAATTGTTTATTTATATGCGAGACAGGAGCTGATATAAATATCAGGCTTTAATCTCTTTAACTATCCTATTTGTTTAAATAAGAACCAGTACTCTACTAAATAAAGACTTCGACCACATCATACTTTATATGGGCTGTTTTTGTGTGCCGGATAAATAATATAAAGCAAAATAAAAAGACAGTTTACATTTAACTGTGCCTATGTTTCCTAGAACTATTGCCATTTTCGAAGAATGAATTTGCGAAATCTATGTATAACAAAGAGAAAAATATTGCACAGTATTGGGACAATGCCAAGATGACTGTGTGATGTATGTGTTGTACATGGACACGTAAGTAATAATGGCTGAGATTGCTCAGTCAGTAGAATGCTTGACTTGCAGCTGAAAGGTTGCAGGTTGAAATCTCGGTTAGGTGCACTCAGCTTTCCTTCTTTTAGAGGCTGGTTGAACAAGTTCAGCCCAGGCAGGAAGGCAACAGTGGAGAGAAATAGGGAGGGGAGGCAAGCTGTCCACATTACTGCTGAAAACTGCTAAAAAAATACCCCTGAGTTTAGAACAAAGAAACCTCAGGCAACAGCATGTCAAGCATGTTTCTGTATAAGGAAGTGGTGACCAGGTCAGGATCACAGGCAACATGTCCAAGTTTTCCAAGGCGGCCTTCGAGACACACGACAACGCAAAATCGTCGAGCAGAGATTGATAGCCAAGTTCCGCACCCATGAGGACGGCCTCAACCGGGATCTTGGGTTCATGTCACGCTATATGTAACCCCACCAGCAAAAAAAAGTTATCTGTTTTTAATACAACTGGTCATTCTCTCTCTTTTGCTGCCTTTCGGGTGTCTCTCTCTCTCTCTCTGTCTGTCTTTGTGTTTTGACCGATTGTGTATTCAGTAGTCTGGGATGTAATGTTTCTGACCGCTTATGTATTCAGTAGTGTGGGATGTAACACCATCCACTCCTTTGATTGCTTTGATTATATCTCTGCCGAGGTGAGATAACGGGCAGTTGGAAAGATTATCTGTAATCACCAGGCATTGTTCTCTGACTATATATGCTGTGCCTTTATGGAATCCTACTTCACTCACCTGACGAAGGAGGAAAGCTCCGAAAGCTTGTGATCTCAAATAAAACTGTTGGACTATAACCTGGTGTTGTAAGACTCCTTACATTTGTCCACCCCAGTCCATCACCGGCATCTCCACATCCAAGTTTCTGGATAGGGCTGAAGGGGGAAGGGGGCGGGGGAGGGGGGTGGCGGAGCCGGATCAGGATTACCAGCACCGAGTCCTGGTCTGTGGATGTAGATAAGGGGGCTGGGGTGGGAGGCTGGATAAGGATTACCAGCACATGTCCTGGTTTCTGGATGGGGATGAGGGGGATGGTGGGAGGGGAGGCTGGATCAGGATTACCAGCACTGTGCCAACAGATTAAAGACACTGGGGTATAATTTTGTCTCCAGTGCAAAGCAGGTGATAACAAATCGATAGCTCGTTTTGCATTTCCACTGATTTGCTTTTCCATTGACTTCAACGGAAATGAAAATTAGACAGAATGCAAAAACAGACTGCCGATTCGCCACCGCCTGCTTTGCACTGCCGCCCAAGACAAGTTTACAGCCCACCGTGCTCAGGATTCTGGATGGGGGAAGCTGGATCAGGATTACACAAATCATACCCAGATGCCCGGATGTTTGGGCGAGAGCCACAAGAAAATTGCAGGGACCAGTCTCCTGGTTATAGGAACATAGGAACAGGATTGGGCCATTCAGCCCCTCGAGCCTGTTCCACCATTCAATTAGATAATGGTTGATCTGTATCTTAAATCCATCTGCCCGCCGTGGTTGTGTAACCTTTAATACCTTTGCCGAACAAAAATCGATCAATCTCAGTTTTGACATTTTCAATTGGCCCCCAGCCTCAACAGCTTTTTGGGAGAGTTTTCCAGATTTCCACTACCCTTTGTGTGAAGAAGTGCTTTCTGACATCATTCCTGAGTGGCCCAGTTCTAATTTTAAGGCTATGACCCCTGATTCTAGGCTCCCCCATCAGAGGGAATAGTTTCTCTCTATCTACCCTGTCAACTCCTTTGTTCATCTTAAACACCTCAATTCCCTTAATCTTCTATATTCAAGGGAATACAAACCTAATCTATACAATCTGTTCTCATAATTTAACCCTTTTAGCCCTGGTATCATTCTGGTGAATCTGCGCTGCACCTCATCCAAGGCCAATACATCCTTCCTGAGGTGTGGTGCCCAGAACTGAACACAGTTCTCCAGACAGGGTCTAACCAGAGCTCTGTCCAGCTGTAACATAACTTCCACTCCTTTGTATTCCAGCCCTCTTGAGATAAAGGCCAACATTCCATTAGCCTTATTAATTATTTTTTTGTATCTGTCCACTTGCTTTTAGTGATTTCTGTACTTAGACCCTTAAATCTCTCTGCTCATCCACAATTCCTGGCTTCTCACCATTTAGAAAATACTCAGACCTATCTTTCTTAGGTCCAAAGTGGAAGACCTTACACTTTCCTATATTGAACTCCACCTGCCACAGTTTTGTCCACTCACTTAATCCATCAATGTCCCTTTGCAACTTTCTGATCACATCTACACTATTTACTGTGCCACTGACAGCAAACTTAGATATACGGCTCTCTATTCAGTCATCCAAGTCATTTATAAATATAGTGAAAAGCTGAGGCCCCAGTACAGATGTCTGGGGGACACCACTAGTCACATCCTGCCAACTTGAGTACATAGACATTATCCCTACTCTCTGGCTCCTACCTCCCAACCAATTCCCTATCCAAGCCAAGAGGTTGAATCCAATTCCATGCATTCTCATTTTTGTTGACAGTCTCTTATGTGGAACCTTGTCGAATGCCTTCTGGAAGTCCATATAAATAATACCCATAGACACTCCCTTATCTACACATGTTTGTCACCTCCTCAAAAAATTCATTAGACATGACTTACCCTTTACAAATCCATGCTGGCTCTCTCTGATCAGGTCATATTTGTCCAAATGCTCAGTCACCCTGTCCTTAATAACAGATTATGGATGATGGGGTAATGGGGCCAAGTCAGGATTACAGGAATTGTGCTCATTTTCTGAATGAAGAGTGAACAGCTGGGTTACAAATCTGCAGATTGTGTTTTACGATAAGGAGTTGAGCTGGGGCGTGGTTGTATGGGCTGAGCTCATTTTTCTAGATCTATAGGGGTGGGGGGTGGCGTGGTGTTGATTATGTTAGGTATAGTGCTCCCATTTCTGGTTTTCAAAGCTTTACAGGATTTTCCTCATGTGAAAGAAATGTTAACACAAAGGAAATTCACCCTCCCCATAAATAAACCAGAGCTATTATGTGCATAAAAGTAGGTGGATTCCTGGTCATTAGCAGCGAGGCTGATTCAGTGCTCAAAGGATTATGAGTCTTTCATGTTTAATTTGTCTTTGTCTGAACTTTTATAAACAAACGTGAACTTTTTTGACCCTATTAGCAACGGAGTCATATCATGGTTACGATCTTCAGGGACAGAATAGGCTTTCCCCATCACAGACACGTTGCTTAATTCAGGATACACATGGGACAACAGTGGGTAGACTAATTGTACAATGTGAAAGCAAGACAATGCTGATTGCTCCTTACTGCGATAGCTCTTTGTCATAGTTCGACTGTGCTCAGTGTCCCACTTGTATAACCTTTAAACATAAATCAGCTCCTAAATAGTAAATAAGCGTAAGAGGCTGGATATTAATTTGGTCAAGCAGCTGAGTACAGAAGCGGTTTAGGTGTTTCATGATAGCATGAGGCCCTCTCGTGATGTCACAGGGTTGTTGCTGTGGATCTGTGACACCCCAACATTAGTGTTAAATTTAGTGGCATTTTTAAGTTGTCAAAGGGACGCTAAGAAAGCATTGGTCAGGTGGAGTTGTGATCTGAAAGTGCCACTCTCCCCATTTTGATCGTGCCACTGGTCCCAATTGTGGCCTGTTGGTGTCCTAAGTTTTGCACTGCCTTCAGTGGCACTTCCAGACCCCATGAAAACTTGGATCTAGCATGATTTCAGATGGTGGCATGCCAGCGGTAGCTGTGGGAGTATTGAGTAGGCACCAAGACTAGGGTACTGCCCAGGTAAAACACCAAAGATTGATGGAAATATGTAAGCAACAGAATTTCTGCTGCAGAGAGTTACGGGAAGATTTGACAAGATATTTTGAAAGAGTAACTCTCTCGAAGTAACTTCTCGGGTGAGATATGTCTGTGGGTGATTCCACAACACAACTAATGCGAAAGGGCACCAAGTGATAAACAGCTGTTGTTAGAGACTCTTTCAACTTACACTGAGCAATGCAAATATAACAGATTTGACACTCAAATAATTTTTCATAAAGGTACAAGACGTACCCTGGATTTTATCATCCCATACACAGTAAAAGTAACAGCTTTGTGACTCTTGCTAATCGGTTGCGATGTCAATACCACGAAAGGAGAGGCTGATCATATAAGCTACAATCGACAATGTTGTGTCAGACTGGTTGGTTGGTTATGTCGTTCCTGGTAGACTTCTTATGTCAATCAAGTTCACGAATAGCATAATCATACAGCTCCTGCGGGAACTGCCATGACATTTATACCATTTGTCATTTATTTTTATTTAATTTTTTTTCTCTTCCCAATTTAATTCTTTATGTAACAACTGTCATTTAATTTGAAAACGTGATTCATTATGAGGAGGTCTTTGAGACATTTTGCGTTGAAAGGTACTATATAACTGCCAATGTTATTATTTTCTTCTCTCTCTAAATCTCTATCAACTGTGCACCATTTCCTACCCAAAGACGTTGCAGCAGGCATTCTGTTCCCAGGCATTGCCTGTGTGTCTCGTCAAATGATTGCCAGTAGGGGATGGTGCTTGTGAGAGCAACTCAGGGACGACTTAGCTTGTGACTTTCTATCTCTTTCCTCCCCCCACCACCCCCGCCCCCCCAACTCTGTGCGGCAATGTATGATATCCACTTACCCTTTTGTGGGTTCAGGCAGGATCTGGGACTCACTGCAGGGAGTCCTGGGCATAGATCCATATCCTAGTATGCCATGGCATTCTGTCAATACACTGTGCCACATTCAACTGGCACCCCACACCAGCGTAACATACAGTTACTTAGCTGTGGGGTTGTTAGAACTGTAGGGGTTTTCTTTAATGTCAAATCTTTAAGTTATAGCTGGAATGTGGAATGGTTTATTACAATGTGATTTGAACCAGAGAAAGGTTACCATTATGATTCTTGTTGCCATGGAATGCAAATGTCTGCAAGGGGCGGGGGGTGGGGGGGCTTCTTAGGAGCTGTTTTCTTTAATTATTTTTTTAAAATTTCAATTAATTTAATTTGCCATTGTTTGTTTGGGTTTGAATGTTGTGTGTGTGTGTGTGTGTGTGTGTGTGTGTTTTCCTATGGAAACCGTGGGGTATGCTGGGTAAAATTTATGTGCTTCATGTGGGGGAAGGTCAGTGGAGGCCCCATGACTGAATTTTAACTGCAATATTTTCACTTTTTTTTGATAATTGTAAAGAGGTGTTACATAACTGGTATTGGATTGTTTATATTATCACACCAGACACTTTGTAACTGGGATAACTAGAGAATATACAACAGGGAACAGTAGGGAGTACACAATGGGGGACAGTGGGATATTGGGGCTACGTGGTAGAGGATAGCAGAAGACATAATTCAGTCCATGCGTAAGCACCCCATATGAAGTTCTGATCGACACTGAGTAAACATATTACACAAGTGGTACCTTAAGCTTGTACTTACTGCAAGATTATTTTAAGCAGCATTTATTAGCTGCAATGTATACATTATAGGATTAGCAACTATGCAATGTACATTATATAGTTAGTATCTAAAATGTACAAATTGCATAAGTAACCATGTATGGGGTATATTACACAGTTGGCACTGCACATAATACAGTGTTAGTCAGTACAAAATGAATCCATGTTATAGGGTTATGCTTTACAGTAAGGGCCTTATTTTTAAAGGCTGTGTGCCATCAGTGGGGCCTTGCCTGCTGCCTTTGGATAATTGGGCATGGGGTCTTCAGTGCCTGAGGCGCTGTCGCCCAATTTTCTGAGCAATCCTCTTGGAGGCCTGCACTGAGGGGACATGCAGGCCGCCGATTTTTATTTAAGTGACCTCACTCAGTGTTTGTCAGTATCAGATGAAACTCCGCCACAGTGTGAACATCGCCCATGAGAAGTGGGCGGAACCTCTTTGATGTTGAACAAGCTCTCGGAGTTTACCAGTACCAAGAGCCCTCTTAAATGGAGAGAAGCTCTTTTTTAATCTTACTGTTGCTATTTTGGAATTTATGCTTCCTGCCTGCGTTTAGGTCAACACGTTACATTGTTTTGCTGGGAGAGCCTCTATTTTTTGTATTTTGGGGGTTTTTTCCCACTTCCAATATTTTTCTTCATTATTTTTGCTTCTCTTTGCTTTGATGTGGCACCGTACAAAAAGGCAAGAGTGGGTAGAACTTCGAAGGTTCCAGAATTGCTGCATAAGAAGAGTTCAAGAAGCGCCCAGCAGTGCAGGAGCAATGAACCCTAAGGTGCTCTGACCCAACCAACACTACAGCAGAACCTGTACGTGAACATGTTAGAGGAGTCTTATCTTCACCGCCTCCGCTTCGCAAGAGTTATGCCATCTGCTGCCCACCGATTGGCACATGACATCTGGATCAGGGATGGTATTTCCGGGAGAAGTGTAAGCTATCACAGCACGAAGCTTCCATGCCATCTCATCCTACTAAGCCAATCTTGGAAAGACCATCCACATTCGGCAGACTTCTGTGCACGGATGCATCAGGGAACTGACAGCTGCTATGTTGGCATCACTATTCCTGTGGAGCGGAGACATCTGTTGGACAGGATGCAGAGTTTTCACCAGATGGCAGGATTACTTCAAGTGCAAAGAGTTCCACATGGAACATAAGTAGATATCAGAGCTTTTCATAGAAACCTTTCTAGAAGAGAAAACGTTTGCACTTCATTAACATTCAGATGGCACCTGACCACAGTATTAATGGCTGTTATCCAGAAGGAGAGAGCTCATGGTGCCCACATTCTGTGAAGGAGGAGAAAAACTTCCTTGGAGAAACAGGCTGTCCTCTGTATCCATGACTGTTGACCCCACTAAGAAACCCCCTAATGGCACAGGCATGCCTCGGACTAGAAGCCTGAGCATCTATTTGCAGTTCCACATCCACCTGCAAGGAAAGTGTGTGCGCAAAAGAGCAATGGTTGTGCACAATGGTCAAAATGGCACCTCCCAGATGATTAGTGAGTTTCCAACATAGGTTTGTGGCATGCTTGATGAACTTCCCACGAAATGTGAGCTAAACTGAGTAGCAGTTCTACGGGGCTTAGAGGGTTAAATTATGCCGACAGGTTGCATAAACTTGGCTTGTATTCCCTTGAGTATAAAAGATTGAGGGATGATCTGATCGAGGCGATTAAAATGTTAAAAGGATTTGATAGGGTAGATATGGAGAAACTATTTCCTCTGGTGGGGGAATCAAGAGCAAGGGGAAATAATCTTAAAATTAGAGCTGGGCTATTCAGGAGTGAAATCAGAAATCACTTTTTCACGTAAAGAGTAGCAGAAATCTGGAATTCTCTCTCCCAGAAGGCTGTGGATGCTAGGACAATTGGGGCTTTCAAGATTGAGATAGATAGATTTTTGTTAGGCCAAGGTATGAAGGGATATGGCGCAAAGGTGGAAAAATGGAGTTGAGATGTAGATCAGCCATGATCTAATTGAATGGTGGAGCAGGCTCGAAGGGCTGAACGGCCTACTCCTGTTCCTAAGAGGACACTCTCCGTTGCCTTGCCCATGATAGCAGAACACATATTCCTTATCTGTAGCCAGGTACGAGTGAATTGGGTGACTGCATTTACTCAGGGGCTGACTTCCCTCCATGCAGCTGACACCTGTGCTTTTATTGGAGGGTGGTCCACAACTCCAAATAGGTGCACCCAATGCAGTAGGACCCCCAAACCTTCATATGTCTCCTCTGTGCATTTTTCTGTCCCCACCACAACTTCCCATTTTATGGGTGAGCTCCACTTTAAGATCTGCTCCAATGCCCTGGTCTCCAGCCAAGTGTGCTGCAGGCCAAGATCCCGTGTTGTGTAGTCAAAATATATCCTACATCCTATTACATAAACGATATATAGACACTAGAGAAGGTGCAAAAATGATTTACAAGGATGATACCAGAATTGAGAGGTTATAAATATCAGGAAAGACTGAGCAGGCTGGAGCTCTTTGCTCTAGAAAAGAGAAGGCTGAGGGATGACCTAATAAAGGTCTAATTATGAAGGAGTTTGATAGCGTAGACGTAGAGAAGATGTTTCCACTTGTGGAGAGTCCAAAACTAGGGGTCATAAATATAAGATAGTCACTAATAAATCCAATAAGGAATTCAGAAGAAACTTCTTTATCCAGAGAGTTGTTAGAATGTGGAACTCGCTACCACATGGAGTAGTTGAGGTGAATAGCATAGATGCATTTAAGGAGAAGCTAGATAAACACATGAGGGAGAAAGGAATAGAAGGATATGCAGGTAGGGTTAGATGAAGTAGAGTGGGAAGAGACTTGTGTGGAGCATAAATACTGGCACAGACCAGTTGGGCTGAATGGCCTGTTTCTGTGTTGTAAATTCTGCCTAATTCTGTACAAAAGGAAGGCTGAACTTACATCAGAAAATTTGATGCAACCATCCCCACTCTACAGGCATGGTTGCACTGAAGATTTGGGCCAGCACAATCCCATTTTTGCTGTGACCATAAATTCAGGTCCTATGTACAGACAGGATTGATTACCGTGAGGTACAGATAAACACAATATTATTCAATGCACAGCACATATTACAGAATTGGTCATTGTAAAGTATATATTACAAATGAATTATTGTACTGTACATATCACAGAGTTAGCCACTGCATAGTATCTATCACAACTTACTGTATAATGTATATTACAAGATTGACCACTGCATAATGTATGCTGTATTGTCTGCTCTTAATTCAAAGTTGCTTAATTCAAATTATCTGTTAATTTCTATTCAAATCATGAAAAATAGCACCTGTGCTGTTTTATTAAAATTGTTTAATTCAAGCTATTGGATAATTTGAATTATTTCAAGCAGAAAGCAATTTACCCCATTTGGTATATATTAATACATTTGGATTCTAATTATCTTGTGTTGCTACACCTATAATATTGGCTGAAATGTCATTCCTACTAGCCTTGAATTTCCGATCTTTCCATATTCTTGTCTGTCATTAGTTGTTGGATGTTTTCAGCATTCAACATTTTCTCAGATCCATCTTTCACTGTTTTGCTGTCAACAGTAGACTGCCAACTTAAAGAGACTTTCTTTCTGATGTACAAAGATGCATATTCTCCTCACCTTTACATCAAGGGAGCTTGCTGCTGAAATCAGTGAATTCACTGTCAAGGTATGTATCCAACTTAAAGTGTTACAAAATGCACATTACATTGACTCCAGTGTGTACACTTGGCCGATATAAATGGCAGACCTGGGCTTAATTCCCATTACTTTTTAAAACCAATTCTTTTGCTACGGACTTCCACAGATACCATGATGCATATAAAACATTAATAATTGGAGGTTCACACTTTCTGTTAACTGGCACACAACCCTCAGTGTTAGGCACATTGGGCTCGAAATTCCAATTGGACTGGAGATGGAAATGGAGGCAGATCGCCTGACCAGGGACAGAAGGAAGCTGTGCCTGGATTCTGCCCAGTGTTTTCCATGCAGCCATTTTCCAGTCGGGGTGGGGGCATAGGTAAATCTTCTGCCCACCTCCTGTCCATTAAGGAAGCCCTGGCTCGGGGAGTTACCAGGCTTCCCTGGGAAAATCTGCCTAATACGCCTCCTGAGAGGCGATCTTATTGAAACATATAAGATTGTGAAGGGTCTTGATCGGGTGGATGCGGTAAGGATGTTCCCAAGGATGGGTGAAACTAGAACTAGGGGGCATAATCTTAGAATAAGGGGCTGCTCCTTCAAAACTGAGATGAGGGGAAACTTCTTCACTCAGAGGGTAGTAGGTCTGTGGAATTTGCTGCCCCAGGAAGCTGTGGAAGCTACATCATTGAATAAATTCAAAGCAGAAATAGACAGTTTCCTAGAAGTGAAGGGAATTAGGGGTTACGGGGAGTGGGCAGGAAATTGGACATGAATTTAGATTTGAGGTTAGGATTAGATCAGCCATGATCTTATTAAATGGCGGAGCAGGCTCGAAGGGCCGATTGGCCTACTCCTGCTCCTCTTTCTTACGTTCTTATGTTCTTATGATAGCACTAATAAAATTTACACTTGTTGACAGAAGTTGTATGTTCTGTCTGGACCTAGTAAGGGCCCCAGAATGCTGGAGGGAGCAGGTCATAGATCCCAAATGGGATTGAGCAGGAGTGCTTCCCCCGGCCATCCCAAGCTAACCTCTTTACACCCCCCCCACCCCAATCAGACCCAGCGATGTCCGACATCCCCCACGCCCCCCCCCCCCCCACCACGATCTCCGACTCCCCACATGATGTCCAAATTAACCCCCCCACCGGCAATTGGCCCCCCAGATCTAAACACTTAAGACCGTGATCTCTCCCTGACCCTCACATTCCAAACCCCGAGACCCCGATTGCTCCCCGGCTGCATTCCCACTCAATAGACAGCCATTGCCTGTCAATCTGGCTGCCTGTCGGGTGCGAAACCCGTTGAAAACTGTAAAACCATCAAAACCATCACGACGTGCGGGAAACTCTTACTTCCAGGTTTCCCTTCTGAAAATCCACCCCCCACCCCCCAACCTCTTCCTGGCTCTGAGTAAATATCGGGCCCTAGAGGGCCTAGAAAAGGTTCAGAGGCAGGCCACTAGATTAATACCTAGTCTAAAAACCCTTAGCTATTGCAATAGGCTCAGGGAGTGGGATCTTTTTAGTCTAGAAAAGTGTAGACTTTAGGGAGTCCTGATTGAAGTATTTAGAATGATAAAGAGACTAGACTGCGCACATGTGGACAGATTTTTTTGAATTAGCTAAGTTTGAGAGAACAAGGGGTTATGTGTACAAGCTACGGAAGCATAGAAGTAGGTTACTTGTTAGGACAGTTTTCTTTACCCAGAAGAGCATTGACCTTTGAGGTGTTTTTGGCGCGCCAGCAGTGGCCTCTTTAAGGGTTGTTGCTTAGGCCCCTCAACACCAGGTCATGGGCAGACTGAGCGCGGTGTCCGCTCCACTCATGTGACCCTTATAATTGCAATCGGCATCCTAACTAAGTCATAGGACCCTGATTTGCATTGTAACAAGACCTGCTGCCTAAAATAGTGGGTCCTCCAGCCACCCATGGGAAGGCCCACTTAAAATTGGCGCCCACTGGAGCATCGGCATTAAGGGGCGATAACTCTACTGACCCTATTTTGAGGCCCTATTAATGCCGATTTCGGCTGGTTAAAATTGGCCCTAGTGCCTCTTATTATTTGGCCTCCTTTATCATAGAATACTAGAAATTTACAGCACAGAAGGAGGCCATCATGTCCATGCTGGCCAAAAAAGAGCTATCCAGCCTAATCCCACGTTCCAGCTCTTGGTCCGTAGCCTTGTAGGTTACGGCACTTCAAGTGCATATCCAAGTACTTTTTAAAAGCAATGAGGATTTATCTTTATTTCAACCTATAAAATTCTAAAGTTAAGACTACTGGTTGCCTATAAAGGGGGATAGATACTAAATAGAGTATATACTGAAAGTGAGTAAAGATTACAGAAATATCTCTGAACAGGGAAATATGTAGAATACCCAGGATTATACACTGAACAAATGAATAATTAATTTAAGTGTTTCTTTTAATCTAGCCACCAAAATATATTTTGTTTCTTTAATAATATGATAATTGCTGAGGAGCTTTAAAACTTAACATAGCTGCCAGATTGATTAAGGACGTCACTGGGTAAGTGCCTGGCCAGAGGAAACATCTCGTCTTTAGCAGTCTTGTCCCTGAAGCAATGTGCAAACTTCACTCTCTTTGGACTTTGAAAGAGAAAAAACTGCAACTGCTTTGATGGGATCACTTGGAGGTTGACATGTAGCATCAACATTGTCTTGCTTGTGATGTAGTCACTGGACACATCGTCAGAGCACGAGGAAACGAAGTTAAATAATAAATTAAAACCACCTCAGTTACAAGGAACAGCAGCTTTACCCCATGGGTTTAATCAGCTTCAAAGAGCTACAAATCCAATAAAATGTTTCCTTGAGCAGAACCAGCCTGAACCGGATAGAGTTCTCACAGCTGCCAACCTGTTTGCAGATAGCTGACAGCGTGGCTAAAATAGAACAAAGGAAGCTGGGAAATGAAGGGCTCAGGAGGGACCCGGTTAGTCCCTGTCTTATCTGATGTTACAGAGTTATAAGTAGTGGCTCCTGTTCTGAGGAGGTAATTGCAGAGGTGAAAGTCAGACTGGGAATACTTATTGTAAATGGAACTAAAACAGCTAAACTTTAAAATAAATCGGTTTGTTCGTCTGATTTCTATTGTATCTGTCCTGCTATATCTCCATTTCACTACCATTGAGGATAACGTAAAATCTGCTGTTTGCAAGCCTTCACAACAGCACCAAAAACTGCTTTTTGACCAGCTTTGCCATCTGAAATCTTTTCTTTTCACAAACGTCCTTAAAGTTCAAGTACGGCTTGGGTTAATGCATCGCTGAAAGAAACAGCTCTCATTATTGTCTCTGCCCACTACAGGCGCACCCAATTATCAGGGTAACATGGACACAAGACATGGAGAATTCTGGTTCCAAGCAGGTCTGGAATGAACAATGACTGTGAGATCTTGGCCAAGTGTCCTGGGTCATATGTTCTGGACACCAGACCCTTGTGTGTGCACTACACATTCTGGGCTTTTGTTCCTAGCACCCAGGCCTTGTGGGTTCTTGACTACACTGTGTCCATTACAATACAGTGCAATATCTTTGTGCACTGACACTGTGCTCCCCTGGGGATATTGCACCTCAGAGTAGCAGGATGGTGCTCATAACCAAAATCCCTCAGTTGACAAATATCAACCTGCCCAAATGAGGGAGGTAACAAAGGAAGGTGAATGCAGGTGAATCACACCAAGCCAGTCTTGTGAACCCTTCAATATCTGGCTATACAGTACCTTGGGCAGAGATTTGATAGTAGAAGCATGAACGGCACTGAGGAATCTAAAACAGGAGGGACAACAACAAATTAAAATGTTACTTTCCTGAACCATATTTATTTTTCAAGGCTACACATGAAGAATACCACATGTTTTGGAATGGGACAAAGAAAAAAATAATAATTATGAACGATCTCATAACTCATATGTTATAAAGTGTGAGTGAGTTATGCAGGTCATTTACTAATTAAAACATTCTACCCTCAACCCTGAAGTATGGTGTAATGTTTGTGCCACGTTTGTTTTCATCATTTTGAGTGGATTTTGCAGCATTTTTTTTTAAAAACTGTTTTGAGTTGGACAATTTTTTTTTTAAAAAATGAACATTTGAGGAGAGTAAATAATTTCTGGAGGTGATGTAATTTACTATTGGATATCATCCTGAAAGCAAGAAGCCTTTAGTGTGGCATCAGTGTTCTTGGAATTGGAACCTTTTACTATGGAATTCAGGATTGTATAGGACCAAAAGAGACTATTGCAGTCCATCTGGTTGGTCCACAAGTTTATAAAATAGCATGCAATACTCACTCTCTCATGCCCCTCATTTTCTCTGCCAAACATCTATCCATTCCCCTTTTGAACTTGCCAACATTATCCACTTGCACTGCTTTCCCAGACAGTCCATTTCAGGGCCCATAGCTCCTGATTGTCCATCCTTTTCAATAAATGGGTGAAAATTCAGGGCCTGCATACCCATGGAAGATGTCACCATGGTGCAGCATGTAGGTGAGGGTGAGGAAGAGGACGAGGCTAAGGATAGATCTTTGGGGGACTCTGCAGGCAAAGGTGTGGGGACAGGAAGAGAAGTTACTGCTGGAGATAGTTTGACTAGGATTGGATAGGTAAGAGTAGAACCAAGTGAGGACAGTTCCACTGAGCTGATCAACAGCATTGGAGGAAGATGGTGTGGTCATTTGTGTGAAAGGCTCCAGAGGTTGAGACGGACAAGGAAAAATAATGCTTACAGAGTACCATGGAGCTAGTGGCAACTGCAGGGAATCCTGCATGGGAGGCCCCAAGGTCAGAGTCACAGAGAATGTCATTTGTGACTTTGGTTAGGGACGTTTCAGTACTGTGGCAGGAACCTAAACCTGATTGAAGAAATTTAAACAGGGAGTTGCAGGAAAGATGGGCTTGGATTTGAGAGATGACCAACACGTTCAAGGACTTGCGAGGAAAGGGAAACTAAAGGGAGATTGAAGATGGGATGGTAGTTTTCAAGGACAGAGGGGTCGAGGGTGGAGCAGAGGGTAATGACAGTAAATTTGAAAGGGAGGAGATCATTTACAATGTTAGCCAGCATCAGGGCCAGGAAGGGAAGTTGGGTAGTTAGCTTGAGGTGGGACTCATGGACGAGGTGAGTTTGGGGAGGGAATGAGGAGAGTTGGGAGAGAAACTAAAGAGAGAGAAAAATACGGCGTTCTACGATGGGAGGAGCCCGGGTGGAGTTTTGACTTTATGAGCAAGGGAAGCCTCCTAATAGAGCAAATGTGCAGCAGGCATTGAAGGAGGGGCCAGAGTCATGCATGTCCATAGACCATGGGTGCAAATGTGCAAAAAGGTTTCAAGACTGATGAAGAGTGCCAAGATAAGCTTTAATAAATGGTGCCCAGTGGAAAGGGTAGAAATGTCTGTACTGTACATGCACCAAGCACTCAACCCACAGCATGGTGCCACACCAGCTCTGAAGCAGCACTGTCACATGAGAACCCGCAAAGGATTGCAGACGCCACAAGCACCAGCACCGATACATCCACTTTGAATGAGATAGATGGAGGCAGGAGGAAACACCTGGTGAAGCACTGAGTCACAGGAGGAACAGCAGTAAACAGGTGGATATCTGCGACGGGACCCATAAATTCATACCTTACAGCGGCTGCATACCGAGCAGAACTGATTACTCAGTAGAACCCTATTCTGAAGTCATTTGAGAACCTTCAGAGCTCCCTGCAAGGAATTGAAAAGAGCAAGCAGCATCTGTGCAGGCATGTAAGTGTGTTTCAGGAACTTGCAGAGATCCATGGGGCAAGTGGAAACCACAGGGCATCCTGCAAGGGAAGCCACAAGGATAGAGCATCCCAGAACTGATGCAGTTTTTCTCACCAACACTGTCTCTCTGGTCTCTAGTGGCTCAGGGATCAGCTTGAGAAGACCTTGCTGACAGCCAAGGGTCTGTGCCCACATCTGCAAGAGGAATCCAGCAGCTGGGGCATGGCAGGAGGAGAGATGGATGAGGTCTTGACCTCTCAGGGTGATTACACATTTTTCCCACCCCCCCCTTAGAAGACTGCAAAAAGTAGGGGACAGCAGCAGCAGCAGCCAGTCAGTGCAGACATCGAGTTGTTAGCATAAGGCAGGGCCATCTCATGACCCAGCAGAAACAGGGTATTCAGTTCACCTTAGTGGATTAATTTGAGATAATTCTGTGTTGATTATCTTCTTGAAAAAGGATAAATATTTTTAGAAGGCAGAGATCAAATATTATACAGGTTAGCATGGACATAGAGATCAAATTGCCCATGGTGTATAATGGCTCCCATGTTATTGGGACCATGAACGAATCAGCTTTAGAATGCAATTAGTCAGCGTTTAATAATGTGAGGGGACAGATTTGAATTAATAACTTAGATTTCTACTTGATTGCCTTTGAGGTTGGGGAGAAACATTATTTTTGTGGAGGTTTTACACATCGCGTGGTTGCCTCCTCAGGAGATGGAATGGGTTGAGTGGTGTTCATTGTAAGGCAAATTGTATATGGCCTCGGCAGGGAATGAATTTGATGGGCCAAACACTCTTTTCTCATTCCAAGCTTTGCTTACTTTTTTAAAAATGTTATTACACTCCATATGTGACCGCAGACTTAGCATAAAAATAAACGATTCCAGCTGTCCCCACACAGCCCTGCCCTGCGCATAGAATAAAGGCTGCGTGACAGTCAATGGGCCTGACATCTGGTGAGTGTTACTCTGGCAGGGTTTCACCAGAAACTTCTAAAACCAAATTTTGTTATTAATATACTGTTTATACCTGGAAAATAAATAGGTTAAAAAAAGTTTGCACTTTATTTAGTTTTTGAAACTCTGGCAATATTTACACAACATGAATGCTGGGCGACAACAGAAATGAGTGCAGCAAATTACACATTGTAACAGAGAACAGCTCATCTAAAGCAAAGCAGCTCCATGTGATTATTCTAAACCTGTTTAAATATTGCAGTCTAATTTTTCTGAATTAAAAAAATATATTGAGGCTCTCCAATAATTATTTACGCAGATATTACTGTAGAAGGATAATGGAATTGATACATTGGTAACATGATTGCACAGCAACATGAGGAAGTGTTTAAGAACAATGTAATTGCAATGTAGTAAATTGTATAATGATATGTTAACATGATAACAAATGGCAATTGTGGAACATTACACTGCAATGAAAAAAATGTTTACAATAACTCCTCCTTATTCATTTCTCCTTCAATAGGCTTTAACACGCTATTGACATTATATCTGTAATACATCAGAGCATCATGAATGTGACTGTTCTTGTTTTGAAACCCTTTCAAAGGAGCATGACAAATCATGTGCAAATCAAATTTATAAAGTTATTTTAAAACCAGGTAATGTGCAACAACAGAAAAGCAACTTCTCTCTTCAAGGCAGCCTGCTTTGATACCTTCCTAGAGAGCAGTAAATGTAAATATGAGGCATTATAATGGGAAATTGTTTTACAGAGTGGTTTAAAATTCTGCCTTACACTTCCATTTCCAGTCCACCATCAATCATGCAGGTTGGAACAAATATCTTTGCTTTTAAAAATTAGAATACATTTTGTCAAGACCACTTGGCAAATGATCAGGCTGAAGTAGATGATGGCAGTAGTATATCACCAGGACCCATCTCCTTCTGCAAGATCAGGGGGACATTACAGATTAGAACAAGATAAGCTATGTGGGTGATGGAAATTCCAATATTCATTTCTCTTGCGTTTCTGATGGAGATTGGACCCATATAAATCTCCCATACAAACGACGCATGCCTCCATTACAAATGGCACACAGCTCTCATATGATACACGTGTCTGATATTATGGAGATTCTGGGTCAAGATTGAAACATCCATCCTTCAGTTCAAAAACCTTTACCATTCCAATCCAATAAGCTTGGTTCTATCATGATTAACTGTGTTGTTTATCTCATTCACTACTAAACACTTGTTTTTCTGGCTTTTGGAAACAGAATCATTTTGAGACATTAGCATTCATATCAACCCCCACCCCCTCCCCAATATTGGTGAATAAAAGATGTCTGGTACTACATTGACACTTAAATAACTCATCCAATATTGGAGAATGCAAGGCATTAATGTTACATCAGTGCTCATCTTACCTACCCAATAATGGACAATATAATGGTCTAATCTACCCTGTATTGGAGAATGACTGGTTTTACTGCTAGATGCTTTGCATGTATGCCACTGGTACTGTCACATCAGAGGACAACTATGGAGGTGAAATTCCTCACGATCTTAGACTGTAACACCATAGTTACACCGTTATAGCGAAAAGATTAAGGAAATTTTTGTTTTAGCGCTTCACACCACTTATGCGAGAAACGCAAATTTCCTCGATCTTTTTAGTACTGCAAATATAACGCCCATCAAAGCCCCTCATTTACATAGCTTCACTATTCACGTGTATGGAAGTTTCCTGGGTTAACGATGCTCCTGTGATCAGTGTTACTTTAGACACTTAGTACTTTAAACAGAAAAAACAGGCCTAGCACTTCATACAAGTGTTAGTGAAGAGTTGATGAGCTGAAAAGGGCATCGACTTCACTTGCTGATTAGGGGCTGCTGAGCAATTCTTTTTTAACCCTTTCCTTCACATTTTTTTTTAAACTCACTGACATTGAATCCATTTTACAGTAGTTCTTTCCTATCTTCCCATAAACATATTCTGGGACCACCAACTTCCCCCACCCCCAAACCCACACTCCAGATAGACTTCGGACAACCGATGGCTTTCCCCATGGGCAGACCACTCTATTGCATCGTGATGGAGGAGGAGTTACATGTCCAGACCAGGAAAATCAGGCAGCACGGCAGAGGACAAAAGCTGGTATGATCCTCACCAATTTGTGGACTAGTTGCAATGATCCTACAAGGACCTCTCTGAGGAGCTGTGCATCTCCATGGATGCCAGTAAGCATCTTTGCCAACTTCATCATGAAGAGCTGCAGTCTCACTCCACTGCCACAACAACTCTGCCCCTGGCAATTAAAGTGACAGCAGCCCTCAACGTCTAAGGCTCCAGATCTTTCCAGGCTGCCAGAGGGTTCTCAGGGTGCCATGATGGCACACAAGTGGCACCAAAAGTACCAACTGAGTAGCCACTGATGTATGTGACTAGGAAGAGGTGCCATTTCCAGGATGTCCTGTTCATCTGTGATGCAAAGCAGGCCATGTTCTCTCACCCCTGCAGGGGGCAACAGAAGGCAGATTCTGTAAGACGTCATTATCGACTGCTTCACCTCAGCCGTACCTTTTTCTATCCATCCTACCAAATGACACCACAGCACACCTCTTTTGCCCAACAGGACTGTAAAAGTCCAAGGAAGAAAGGAAAACCACTGTGAGTGCCTTATCTTGCCAGATCGGGTGAGATCGTTAAATATCTCTCTGCACTACTCTGCTGTCCTGGGATTGAGGGAATTGGTCGACAGTGCCAGTGTCACCTCCCTCCAGGATTACTACTGCCAGTAGTCCCAGGAGGCTGCATCTCCTCTGCTCTACCTCTTGCAAGAAGACTTCTAGGCCCTCCTCCCAGCATTTCACTGTTCTCCTTCTCCACCTCTTCTGTCTGCTTGCCCTGTGAATACAGGTGCCACCTACCTTGCTGCTGCCAACAAGAGTACTGATGTAGGTTAGAGATGCTGTGAAGAGATTTGATCAGAAGTGAAAGAAAAAATACTTGCTGCAACCATAACTGTCTCCCAGGGTGGTGCTAAAGGCAGGAGCATGCTGAGTACTTTTAAACAGGTACACCATTATGGCACTTAAATTTCCTGGGAGATGGGAGGCGGTGGGGAGGAGGAGGGGTTCAGCTGTTTACACTCATTTTACACGTGGATTATCCCAGAACTAACACCTGCTCATATGCAAATGAACTCACCCAGTAAACTTGAAGTAAAAACAAAAACTACTGGAAACTTCTGCGGGGGTGGGAGTGAGGGTATGAGGTCGAGGATGGGAAGAAGTGTTTAGCCATGACGGTCCGGCCAACATGGCGCGGGGGCAGGCTTGATGGACCAGCTGGTCTTTTCCTGCCCGTCAATTTCATATGCTCGTATTTCATATGAAACACTCCACAGATGGTACCTGACCTGCTGTGAGGAGAAAGTCGAGTTAACATTTCAGGGTCTGACAGTCATTGACCTGACACGTTAACTCTGTTTCTCTCTCTGCAGATGCTGCCTGACCCGCTGAGAGTTTCCAGTATTTTTATTCCAGATTTCCAGCATCTGCAGCCTTTAATTTTTTGTTTTACCCAGGAAATTTCTATACTACGCCCCCTGCTGGTGAATGGCATTATCTTCTGGCACTATAACAGCACTTCAGAGATCAAGGAAATTCAGGGCTTATATCTGAATTGATTTGAAACTCTCTTACTACCATAATTCATGAACAACGCAACCAACCAGTAGGTAACTGGACTTAGGGTTGTTTTAGAAATAGAATTGTACTATAACAATGTATCATATCAACTATATCAATCTTTTCTTTATAAGAACATAAGAACATAAGAAATAGAAGCAGGAGGAGGCCAATCGGCCCCTCGAGCCTGCTCCGCCATTCAATAAGATCATGGCTGATCTGATCCTAACCTCAAATCTAAATTCATGTCCAATTTCCTGCCCGCTCCCCATAACCCCTAATTCCCTTTACTTCTAGGAAACTGTCTATTTCTGTTTTAAATTTATTTAATGATGTAGCTTCCACAGCTTCCTGGGGCAGCAAATTCCACAGACCTACTACCCTTTGAGTGAAGAAGTTTCTCCTCATCTCAGTTATCTCTGTAGATATGGCTTCACTAATAATTGTTGTAATCTATGGTTTCAAAAATAACTTAGTTAGCAGCACTCTGTTAATTGAAGCCTTTTGGGATGTTTTGGGGCTTTATCTCTCTTTGTCCTCCGGCGAGAACTTTCTATTGGATCATTTCAAGCTGTATGTAAATTTTTGGTTTATAAACCGAAACCAGTTAATTACATGTTGTGATCAAATGCTGTCTAAAGCCAGTTTGCACTCACGTTGGGGTCATTTCTAGCCCATGCGTTTAGCAAGTTGCAAAGGCCTATCACCGAGACATAGATTGTGTCGGAGACTAAATTCCAAAGCAAGTTTGCATGTGTTTCTTCAGCTGATCCCATTGAATAAATGGAATAATCCAAATGCTCAACCAAAGGAGATGAGGATTTTTTTAATGTTAAAATGATAATAAAATTTGAGGATTACAGCAAGCTGGGTTGATTGAATCAAAAAAAATCCAGGCTAGCAATGGTGGTAAAGACAGAATGAATTCCCCAAAAAACAGACCAGTCATATGAGGCATGATTTTATCATGGTGGTGGGATCTCAGCAGGATTGGGGGGGGCAGGGAGGAGTCAATGGGCATGTGGGAAACTTGGGGAGAAAAATCTTACCTCTCTCCACGCGACCGCGATTTAATTGGAGGTGCTTAATGTGGCTTCTGGGATTCCCACACGACAGGCAGCCAGATTGACAGGCTTGCTGCCAACGGCAGTGAAAGGAACTGCAAATCTGAGAGGGGGGCGGGAGAAAGAGAGCTCATGGGGCTTGGGAAAAATCGGAGAGGGGGTTAGAGAGGTGGGGGGTGGGGAAGTGGACGACATCGGGGGAGTTGGCGATCTTTGGGGGGGGGTGTGTCATCAGGGGCTCAGGTATGGGGGAGTTGGACATCAAGGAGTTGGAGATTGGAGAATTGGTGGACGTCGGGGAGTTGGAGATCGGAGAGTGGACATTGGGAGTTGGAGATCACATCGGGACTCGGACATCGGAGAGGGGACATTGGGGGTCGGACAAGTGCGGGAGTCCGATCACGCCAGGTAGGCTTGTTGGGCCTAGTTGAAGCAATCCTGCTTATCCGGGCCCACAAGCAATGCAATAAAGGCACTCATCTCATGGATCCAGCCCTTCCCACTTGCTTTCACCTGGCATGAATTGGAAGCGATGGGAAACCCGAACAGGAAAGGTTAAAATCATTTGAAGTGTCCAATACACAAAATATAAAGTACCTTAAGTATCTCAATGAGATACACTGCCCCTTTAAGTATCGGCCCACCGGATTTAAGTGGGGGCAGGATTTCCTGGTGCACAGGCACACAGATCTGCCTGGTTTAAACCCAAAAGTGGGTGAGTTGGAGGCGGGGTTTCTGTCCGCTCCCAAAAACATCAATTTTCTCTGCACCCCCCCCACCCCGCCCCCAACCCACCCGATCTTGGAGGCTAAAATCATGATAACTGAGGGGTGTCTAATTAACCCCTGAGTAATGGCTTGTTCTGATCTCAATCCCAGACCCAATCAGTGAAAATAGTTCCCCCTCCCCTATCCAAATACAATTTGAGAACATGGCTCAATGCCAGTATCTTTCCACATCATCACTGAACACCAAAATCTGACAGTCCCCTCTCTAATCAAAGGAAAATTTATTTTTTGCATGGCCAGAACATGCAAGCCATGGGGAGGGGACATTGTTGGATCTTCATTATTAGCCCCATGCCTTACTCACAGTCATCCAGAATTAGAACTGTGAGTTTAATAGCCAACAAAATAATTAACTGAGTTTGGAAGGTCGAGACCGTCATTGAATCCAGTTATCTGCAGTCAGTTTTGTTCTGGGGTGTCCAAAGGAATGATGGAATGAAATCATATATTGAAATCAGATTCAAGCACAACTGGGAGCATAAATCTCAAGATCATTCCAGGGCTATTCATTCAAACTGATCCTGCATCCCCCTCCATTTTTGAAACATCATATGTATTTCTTCCTGAGTTCCCAAAGACATGTCATAATGTGGAAAGTGAAGGCTTGCTTTCCCCTTCTGCTTCCTCTCCACACATACACACACCCTAGTGTTAAGCCCTCATGCTGGGCAACAGTAAGTTGCCTTAGGTATATTTGAATGTAGTTAAAGCTGATCTTTTACAATGAATTGCGCCATAAACCCATCAGCAGTTACATCATTGGGCAAGTGGGTGAAGTGACAGTGGGTGATCATATTTGGGATAGTGACCACAATTCAGTTAGTTTTAGCATTATTATGGAAAAGGACAAAGTTAAATCAGAAGTAAATGTTTTAAATTGGGGGAAGGCAAATTTTACAGAACCAAGAGGTGCTTTGGCAGAAGTGGACTGGACACAACTACTTGAGGAGAAATCAGTGGCAAGCCAGTGGGAGGCACTAAAAAGTGAAATTCTACGGATATATTGCAGACACATCCCCTCAAAGAAAATGGGTGGCACTACCAAATTTAGAGCCCCCTGGTTGTCTAGAAATATACGGACAGAAAAAGAAAGGTTATGACTGTCACAGAAAACTAAATACTGCAGAAAGCCTAGAGGAGTATAGAAAGTACAGGGATGACGCAAAAAAGGAAATAAGGACAGCAAAGAGAGGGCATGAAAAGATATTAGCTAGTGAGATTAAAGAAAACCCAAAGATGTTTTATCAGTACATAAAGAACAAGAGGATAGCTAAGGAAAAGGTGGGACCTATCAGGGATGATAAGGGTAACTTGTATGTGGAAGCAGAGGATGTGGGTAGGGTTTTAAATGAATATTTTGACTCCATATTCACATAGGAAAGGGGTGATCTGGCCGTAGTAGTTAAAGAGGAGAGGTGTGAAATATTGGATAAGGTAAACATAACGAGAGAGGAAGCACTAGAGGGAATGGAATCGTTGAAAGTTGATAAGTAACCAGGGCCGGATGGATTGTTTCCTAGGCTTATGAAGGAAGCCAGGGAGGAAATAACGGATGCTCTGAGGATCATTTTCCAATCCTTACTAGATACAGGGAAAGTACTGGAGGACTGGATGACTGCAAACGTAGTACCATTGTTTAAAAAGGGTACAAGGGAAAGGTCGAACAATTACAGGCCGGTCAGTCGTACCTCGATGGTGGGCAAACTATTAAAATCAATACTGAGAGATAGGATAAACTGACACTTGGAAAGGCATGGTTTAATCAGGGATAGTCAGCGTGGATTTGTTCAGGAAAGGTCATGCCTTACAAATCTGATTGAATTCTTTGAGGAAGTGACAAGGAGGATTGATGAGGGTAGTGCAGTGGATGTTGTCTACATGGATTTTAGTAAGGCATTTGACAAGGTCCCACATGGCAAACTGGTCAGAAAGGTAAAAGCCCATGGGATACAGGGAAATGTGGCGAATTGGATCTAAAATTGGCTCAGTAACAGGAAACAAAGGGTAAAAGTCGATGGATGTCTTTGCGAATGGAAATCCGTTTCCAGTGGTGTGCCACAGGGCTCAGTGTTGGGTCCCTTGCTGTTTGTGGTATATATTAATGATTTGGACTTGAATGTAGGGGGCATGATTGGCAAATTTGCAGACGACACAAAAATTGGCCGTGTAGTTGATAGTGAAGAGGATAGCTGTAGACTCCAAGAAGATATCAATGGGTTGGTGGAGCGGGCGGAAAAGTGACAAATGGAGTTCAACCCAGAGAAGTGTGAGGTAATGCACTTAGGGAGGGCAAACAGTAAAAGGGAATACGCAGTAAACAGGAATATATTGAGAGGAGTGGAGGAAGTGAGAGACCTTGGAGTGAATGTGCACAGGTCCCTGAAGGTGGCAGTACAGGTAGATAAGGTTGTGAAGAAGGCATACGGAATGCTCTCCATTATTAGCCAAGGTATAGAATACAAAAGCAGGGAATATGATGGAACTATATAAAACATTGGTAAGGCCACAGCTGGAGTATTGTGTGCAGTTCTGGTCACCACATTACAGGAAGGACGTAATTGCTCTGGAAAGAGTGCAGAGAAGATTTACAAGAATGTTGCCAGGGCTTGAAAATTGCAGCTACGAGGAGAGATTGGATAGGCTGGGGTTGTTTTCTTTGGAGTAGAGGAGGCTGAGGGGAGACTTGATTGAGGGGTACAAAATTATGAGGGGCCCAGATAGAGTAGACAGGAAAGATCTGTTTCCCCTAGCAGAGAGTTCAAGAACTAGAGGACGTAGATTTAAGCTGATTGGAGGGGACATGAGGAAAAGCTTTTTTACCCAGAGGGTGGTGGGTGTATGGAATTCGCTGCCTGAATTGATGGTAGAGGCAGGGACCCTCAACTCTTTTAAAAAGTACCTGGACCTGCACCTAAAGTGATGTTAGCTGCAGGGTTATGGACCAGGTGCTGGAAGGTGGGATTAGAATGGGCACCTGGTTGTTCTTTGAGCCGGCGTGGATACGATGGGCCGAATGGCCCCCTTCCATGCTGTATCTTTTCTATGGTTCTGTCATCCGCAGGAGCCCTCTAGCGTTGACCCAAGCAAGATTTCCTGGGTCAGTGGGAGGCCACTTCATTTACACAGGACATGTGGGCACAATTCTGCTGACAGCCCACCCATGAGATGCTAGGGGAGGTTGCCCAAGTTCCCTGCCACCCAGCTATGGTCCCCTCAGCTCCATAAGCAAGGGGGCCAATCTGTCAAAAAATTAAGGAAGAACTCCTCCTCTTAGGAGGTCCAGACTGCTTGCCTGGTCCAATTCTGTTTCTAATAGCTGTTGAAATGTGAAAATCCATTCATACATAAAGAGGTAACACAATGGAAATCACACACAGATTTGGAGAACTGCAAAGCTGAGGGAATTACTTAGGAGTAGTTACTAAAAGTTTCCCTTTGTCCCAGTATATATGTTCCATTTGCCACTTTCAGGAATTTAAATATTGCAGATCATAGAGGAAAACGCCTTAGTTCCTTACTATTCTTCTCAGTTCAGGTAAGTTACTTCTCCCTGTACCCTTCAGGGTGAACTTTCATACCTTCAAATTTGACTGTTCCAAGATTTCAACTGGGGCAGTCCGTCTCCAGGCTACTTTTCAGATTTCTTTTATATCAACCTTAGTATGCCCTTTCTGTGCATTGCCTATCCTAATCTCTGCCCGGGAACTGCCACTATCAGTCCTCGCTCCAAGGTAGAAATGCCAGCTGCTTTCATCACCCACTTGATGAAACACTTCTGCAAAGATTGCTGTTCCATTGATCTGTAAACCCTATGAAGTGAATGTCCCCTTCCAGTGTCAAACGCCCGCAGGCTTCTCTCACTTGCCTTTTTCCACAAATGCAACTCCAGACAATAGAGAGAGAGAGAGACAGCAAGATAACTTTTCCCCTACTGTCACTCTCAGCTGAACGACTGACTGCCCTGGACCCAGAAACTTCTGTCTTGCATTATGTGGTACCTGAAGTCTATTTGTGATGGCACTTATCTCCATGGGGGAGGGGACATGAACTAATCTGGACAAAACATTAAACTAAACATTGAAGTCAATGGAAAAGAAAACCAGGTGGAGTGCAAAATGGGCAATTGCCTGTTTTGTGTTACCGGCCATGACAAATTTATACCCCACTAATTCTAACCAGAACTATATCGGCAACGACTTTGACACATTCAATTATAGCACCAAACCTATGGCGTGTTATTGGTAATGCAGCATAATTTTCAATTTTGATGACTCTTGCAAAGTTACCATTGAAAACCTCTGCGATATCTTGGATATCTACCCAAATCTGCCTTGAGGTTTTCTTCTCCAGTCCTCAATTGTCCTTAATAATCATTTGACTCCTAACATAACTGAAAAGGACCACACCTATCCACTATCCCCTTCTCCAATGTTCTTTTGGCTGCCCTGATAGCAGCATCCATTGCCTTCAACTGAATTTGATACCTAGTCCTGTTCTCCTGAGAGGTATTTTTCTTAAACCTGTAAAAATATTTGTTTTAATCAAATTTGTCTTTAGACATGACCAGTTAGCTAATTTGCTCTGGTTTTACCACGTGCCTTTCTTTTAATTCCAGGGACATACATGGCTTCTTTTTGCACAAGGGTGGATTTGAAATCATTCCATTTTTCTTCAGTGTTGCTATTATTTCTGCTGGGTAGGACAACTCTTCCTGTCTAGAATGGATCATAAAGGAATACTGAAGAAGATATAACAGATAAAATGCATTAATCCACAGTAATATCCAATAATTTCCACTTTTCTCAACTACAATGGGCCGAATGGCCTCCTTCTGTGCTGTATCATTCTATGATTTTAAAGGGTTAATTATCTAATATTACAGAAAATAACAAAACCCAAATTAAGATGGTGGGTATGCAGGATCTTACTGCTGAAGTTACCATGCAATTTGAAAAAGGAGGAATGAAAGAAAGCCAGCCAATCACAATGCCTCTGTAATACATTTCCCTTTTCTTAAAACAACCACATTCTCCAGTGAGATGCATTAAGCTTTGCAAAGATTGCATAAGCAAAAATAATGGAAAACTTCTCTCAATGTGTTGTGTGCTGAACTTTTCTGATTGGGGATTAGGGGGGAGATGGATTCGGAACACAAATTTCACCAGGTCCAAAGAGGTTGCTGACCAAGTCAACTCAGGTTGACTACTTTGAGGACAAGAGAGATGGTTAGGAAGAAAGCATCCTTAGGCCTCCAGCCCACCTTTTTCTTCAGTTCCTATTGTACTTGGAGATAACGAGCAATGGCAATGGCGTCCATGAGGTGGAGACGAAAACTCCACTGCAGCATTCACTTCAGTCAGTGCTGTGGTGAAAATCTGGCTCTTTGTTCTGAGTGTGAGCCTCAATTTTTGTTTCTATTTCCTTCTGCACAAGGGGTCTTTAATAAACCCATAAAAAATAGGGTTTTTATTTCCACTTTTGGGGCACTTCACAGGGGTGTAATCAAATAAAATTTGACACTGAGCCACCAATATAAGGAGATATCAGGACAGTTGACCAAAAGCTTGATCAAAGAGATAGCTTTTAAGGAGCATCTTAAGGGAGGAGAGAGAAGTAGAGAGGAGGAGAGGTTTAGGGAGGGAATTCCAGAGCTTAGGACCTAGGCAGCTGAATGGCATCGCCGCCAATTGTGGGGCGATGAAAATCTGGGATGGGCAAGAGGCCAGAATTGGAGGAACGCAGAGATCTCGGAGGATTGTAGGGCTGGAGGAGGTTATAGAGATAAGGAGTGGCGAGGCCACGTAGGGATTTGAAAACAAGGATGAGAATTTTAAAATCGAGGCATTGCCGGACCAGAAGCCAATGTAGGCCAGCGGGCACAGTGATGGGTGAATGGGACTCATTGCGAGTTAGGATACAGAGTTTTGATCAGAAGCTAAGCTCAGGGACAAATAAGACACCAAGGTTATGAACAATCTGGTTCAACCTCGGACAGTGGTGAGGGAGAGGGATGGAGTTGGTGGCTAGGGAACAGAGTTTGTGGCGGGGACTGAACACAATGGCTTTGGTCGTCCCAATATTTAGTTGAAGGAAATTTCTGCTCATCCAATATTGGGTGTCAGACAAGCAGCGTGACTAATCAGAGCAGCAGCAAATTTGTACACAGCAAGATCGCACAAACAGCAAATGACAAGTTAATCTACTAGGGTGATATTGGCTGAGGGATAATTGCTGGCTCGGACATCTGAAGAACTCCCCTGTTCTAATTCAAATAGTGTCATGGGATCTTTTATGTCCACCTGAACAGGATGTGCGGAAGGGTCTCAGTTTTAATGTCTCATTTGAAAGATGGCACCTTTAACAATGCAACACTGCCTCAGTAACACACTGAAGTTTCAGCCTAGATTATGTGTCAAGTGAGGCTCTGAGGCGAGAGTGCTACCAACTAAACCAAACTGATAACTAGAAAAGTGTGTGCTACACTTTGAATCGCTATTGCTCCACTTCTTACTCACGTCTAAATTTTCATTAGAAAGGGAAAGAAAAGTTTTAGTCCATTATAATATCTATTCCTTAACATTCTGCTCTTTCTCTTATGGTCCTTATCTTCATGAACGGCAAGGCCCTACCTTTGCTGGACTATAGCATCAAAATGTGTGGTATCTGCTTCCACTCTCCGATACAGATCATAAGTTTATTTTAAACGGCATGTTAATTAATTAAAAAATAATTAAAATGGGAATTAAATTAACTCAAGAAACCATATCAAAACGAATCATGTGAACAGACAATTTACCATCACTAATGATCTTTAATGTTTTAAAAATCTTCATCAGAAATAAATTGTCTGTATAATGCCAGAAACATTAAAACTTTTATTTTCTTTAGCCTACTGGAACAATCTTAACAGGGCATTTGCGCTCAATTTCTTCCTCCTCTCCTTCCCCCCAGTGTATTTGGGCATCTAAACTATTTTTGCACGTTGTTTTAAGTAAGTCCTAATTTGATTACTGCACTTTGCGTAGACACCAATAGTGACACAACTACGGGTGGTGTGGAAAAAGAAGTGTATTCATTTCGGTGGGACAATGAGCAGTTTGATGTCTAATTAACGTTAATTATGGAATTTAAGTACTAGAGCGCTCAGAAATTTAGGGAAACTACCGCATTCCCGGACCAACACAATTTCAGCTCGTTGCTCTGAGACACTAAAATAAACCTGAATATTGCAATTCTAAAGTCACTGAAATATAACGAATTTTTGCCATATTAACCCTAAATTAAACATCTAAAATATTACACCAAAGTAAGAAAAATAGACATTTTGAGGTAAATTTTATGAGGCCTCATACATAGCCAATGTATCTTGGGAAATGTTTGCCCTGAAATGCTTTTTCTCTCCTATTCCCTATTCTCTATCTGCACTTTATTAGCTTAATTTTAATTTTATTCTATTCTACTTCTTTGTTTCTTATTTTTTTTTAAATATAAATCTTCTGGTTATCATAATCTAGGCTGACATTTCCAGATAGTATTGAGGGAGCGCTGCATTGTTGTGAATGCCATCTTTCTAATGAAACACTGAAGCGACACTTCGACTGACTGTTCAGATGGATGTTAATGATTCCATAGCACTATTCAGAGCAGAGTAGGGAGTTCTCCCACCGCCTTGGACAAATTCTTCTTTCCACCAACATCATCTAAAACAGATTATCCACTCATTCATTCATTTGCTGTTTGTGGGATCTTGCTGTGCATAAATTGGCTGTCGCCTTTGCCTCCATAATAACAGTGGCTGCACTTCAAAGTAATACACTGGCTGGGCTCTAGAGAGTTCATGAGGGAATCCCAGGAGGTCCGCAAGTTTTCCATCTGTCTGGACCCAGGCAAAGGTTATGACACAAGCACAGTGCATCAAGAATTCTATATTCTACCTTTTCTGTACTTGTTGATCAACAAGCATGTTATTTTTGTTGAGTTATATCAATAAAAAAAAAAGGTATTATGCAGTGGCATAATAATTTCCTTCGGATAGCTGCCACTATCTAAAGTTAGTACAGGCGATCCCCCCGCCCTTTCCCCCTCCCCGGGTGTAGTCGTGTCCAAAGTGCACTGTGCTTGTTTAGGTGGAGCTGCATCTGATTTTGCTAGACCAGGCCATTAATTTGGCCCAGTTGCACCCCCGTGCAGGATTACCACCGGCAGGGCATTACAGGAGAGTAGGCTTACACACTGGCTTCAGACCTTCTGGCTGTTTTTGGAAAACATCAGTCATAAGGCCACCAGGCCCGAAAATTAACCTGCATGTTAGAAAGAAAAAGCCCAAATCATCTTTTAACCTGTCTTTGGCTTGATGCCGGGCCCCCTCAAACCCTCTGATCTGAGGAGGGTCCTGGCACAAGTCCATCAGTCAGCTTCTTGGGGCGTCCCATTTCTGAGCTCCCCTAGGCTGCAAGCTGAGGAAGTTGAGGCGGGAAGCCCGGATGTCTCCCCTCCTGCCTTATTTACATAGGTACTTTGGCCTGTGCCTATTGGAGATGCAGGTCCTGGTTTGCAAATCATAGGACAATGTAAAGGGGGAAAAGGCCAGGAAAAGCAGGTTTCCACCCCCTTTTATCTAACCTTTGTAACTAGGGAATAGGCATTCACCTGGGGCCAAGGTCAAGAAAATCGACCCGAATGATTTTTAACTCAAGACATGGCCAGTGAAGTTGTTGCACTTAACTTCTGTTTCCTTAACTGAAAAAAATACTTGAATGACAATTTACTAAATGACAAGGCCCATTTAATTTTTCCCTCATAACTGGCCGGTCAAATAAATCGGAGAGATTGGGGCTCTTTCAATAACAACGCTTACCCTCAATACATGGATAGAAAAATTAACAGGTCAGCTACAAGATGGTGGGATCGAGATTGCAAAACTATACCCTTGGAAGAAATTATCCCCTGATATTACTCACTCATTCAAGCAAGTTGTAATATGAAAATTGTTACCTTTAAAATAAACTAGACAGCCAGGCTATCCTACTGAAGTGGAGTAGAATAGCCTGTGCTGAACAAAACCCCTTGGGGCATCATGTTCAGGGCATTTTAACATCAACAGGGATTAATTTCCACTTTGCCGTGTAGTGATATCTTTTGCTGTGTCAATCAAGAATGTCTGGATACTCTACGTTGTTAATTGCTCGTGTTTAATGGGCGGTTTTATTTTGTACATGACGCGAAGGGTTAAAATAGTGTTTTTCTCACCCCCATTTTCAAAACTTACACATCACCCCAAAATTTTTTTAAAACAAATGAAATAATTTCTCATTCACGAAACATGCTATAAATATGTTGCTGCATTTCAAACTCTGTTCTCTTGGTTTGTGAGCCAATCTTTAACCTGAATTAGAAACATTCCATTTACATTCAAGATAGAGAAAGGAGTGAATTGATACAAGAGAGTGGCAGCAGTATTTTCTAATCCTTTAGGCTCCCTTGACATGACATCTCTGATAGTGGAATAGAATACATATTAATAGTCCCTTCTGTTAAAAGATCTATGTTGAAGTAATAACTTTTGCTCATTTGAATAACTGAGCAGGAGATTCAATTTGCCAAAGACTGCTTTTTTTTTCCAAAATGTCTCTCTAACTGAGTTCCACCCTGAAAACTTTCCATTAATAGTTTATCCATGTGCACAACACAGAGCATCAGATATTTCCCAGCGAGTGACTGGACAAACCTCATAGCTCACTTGGGTACATTAAATGGTTCTGATGAATACAAGAGAGAATGTACAGGAAGAAAGGAACATGGAACATAATAACTGCAGGCACTTTTCATGAGGGAATGGAGGGCTTATCTTAAAAACCAGTTAGTCACTTTCTTCTCCCACTGTGACATCCTCCCTCAGATGAAGAAACTGGGCAACCATGAGTGGGCACTCAAACCAGATACTTGTTTCATCCAAAGCACTCCACCATGCTAAGTATTCTCTCCAGCCTACTGTGGAGTAGGTACCAATGGCTGGAGCAATCACTAAGGTAGATTTTTGTCTCTGTGGTAATCTGGCGATGCGGATCACCCACCTTTTATAGAACCTGCCCGATTTTCATTGCATTGATTTTGAAGGAATGAAAATTGTGGGCGAGGGTTTCTTTAAAGAGTGGGCAATCTGCTCCGCCAGATTACCGCCTAGGTGGTGAAGACAAAAGTCTACTCCATTGTGTTTTCTCTTCCTCTTCACCCTTTTTACTGGCCAATTCAAACTTTGCTTTTCTTTCTTCCTCATCCCGTTTAGCAACTGAATACATCACCACAAAAACACCACTCCTCCTTTGGGCAATCCTGCTTCTGTAGTCAGACAATGGGGTACATTTTCATCTTCACTCCCTGGACGTTACTTGGCGGAGTGGATCACCCACTTTTCATAGAACTCGCCTGATTTTCCTTCCACTGAAATCAGTGGAATGAAAATCAGGCAGGTTCCATAAAAGGCGGACAATCCACACCACCAGGGGGTAAAGACAAACAGCAATGCCAATGAGTTTATGCTTCTTTTACATAATCGGTTAGCGGAACACCAGGATCAGTTGAATAATATTGTGCCCGTCTCACCTGATGGGTTCACAGCAATGACATGTGGCTGTCGGGCTTTCTTGCCCAATCACACTACTCTTTAATTGCAGGCAATCTACTTAGATTTCTTCCCAATCAGTTACAGATGTACTCAACTGAAGTATTATTTTGTTTCAGTAAAGATTTCAAAGTATTTACATCTTATAGCATTAAAAAAATTATCTGTTAAAAGGAACCATAATTGATTGCCTGTCTGGTACTTACAAAGCATGTCTCTGTCACACACTTTGTTTCTGATATCCAGAACCCCCATCCGAGCAAGTTCAGATGGAGGGCAATACATCATTTTATTAGAAGCAAAATCAGTTTATTTAAAACACAAGGGAAGCAGGTTATTCCCTTGCCTTGAAGAATAGGCTGTGCACCGAGTTATTAACTATTCAAAGACTCCCAATGCTGCATATAGGCTAACGTGATTATTCTCAGACCTAGTTCACCTGCGTCCACTTTTGTACACATCATTTAAGATATTACAAATGTGCTTACCTCATTATTCATTGACGAATACGCAGCAAAGTCATTACATCTTATTCAGATCCATTTTCACATGGTTACCTATGTCCGAACCTTATATTCACAATTTTGCCCGTCACATTTCTTATTTGTAACTTATGTTCATCCTTTTCCGTGTATTGGATGGTCACATATCATTTTTGTTCTTTATAAGAGCAAAATCAGGGCAAAATGTCTTTTCACATAATCTCAGACTATTTAAAAGCTGAACGGATACTTTTCACTTGCATGTGACATAGCACATTCCAGGCAGGTATGTTGAAGCCTGGCTGCTCCCTTGAAGCATTATGTAATATATAACTTAAATGTCCTATTCATTCCTCTTTACATGTGGGTATATATAGCATCATGTTACAGTGCACTGCCTTAACAAAACGTGCAACACATAACATTCTATTTGTACATACTGACATATGCTTTAAGATTATAGTCACCTGCATACCCTGGCTTGAGACTCAGACCATAGACCTCAAGCATCAAAGAACTGACCAGAGCTAGAAACAGAAATTCATACACCAGCACAGACACTGTATGGCCTCCTTTTGTGCTGCATGATTCTACGATCATTTGTTTTCTCCCAGAAAGCTCTGCACACTGATACACATCACCAATGCCCTCTGCAGAGTCAGAGAGGCCTTTTGAACAATTTACAATCTTTTATCAGTTAGATTATCAAACGCTGCGATACCGCAGCTGCCATTTCCAGGAGTGCGTATCCCCATGAAGACAGTAGCGAGAGGCTAGATCATTATCCTAGTGCAATGAAATATTTTGTTTTAAAATTGCAGACCACTTATTCAATCTCAAAGACTCCTCCAATTTCAACTTATGTATACTTACATTTCATGTTTATCCTATTTCCACAATAATGGCTCAGATTTTGCTGAGAAAATAACGGCAAAAAATGTTAAAACGTAAAAGGTGCACAAACAAGTCCAACTAACGGGGTACACTGCAAGATGCTCCACTCCAGCAAAACCTGCACCATCAAAAGCAAAATACTGCAGATGCTGGAAATCTGAAATAAAAACAGAAGCTCAGCAAGTCAGGCAGTATCTGTGGAGAAAGAAACAGAGTTAACGTTTCAGGTCGAAGACCTTTCGTCAGAACTCGGCCATTATGTTTAAAGCACACTTCTTGATGATGAATATTGTTCAAGTAGAAGTAGAAACAAAGTCAGTCCCACCTAGTCCTCAGTCATTGCACGTTCCTACATTCAAATGATTCTTTTCGTTATCTTTTTGGGCAGTATCATGCTATTATCCTGTTTGTGGACATTTACAGATGTGTTCCTTTGAGATCACCCCATCAGAAAGCCCTTGAAATATAAAAAGGCACAGGACTAGAAAAGATGATTGCAGCCCAACTGGCCTCTCTGTACTGAACAGATGATTCAACCTATTGTCTACAAATTAGGAGGAAAGCCACTAGCCAGTGTCCTGCTAAATAAGCAAATGCTTTCCCTTCCCCCACCCCCCACCTCTCCAGACAATTCAAATGAGAGCAAAAAATTCATTTCTAAAGGAGAGCTTAAGTCTGAGAGCCGCACAAGATTGGGATGTTTAACTGGCCTCTAGAAACACTGAGAAACATAGCAATGCTCCATAGAAACAGTCCACTTGCAGCATCATCGCTGTAATAGTCACTAATAAATCCAATAGGGAATTCAGGAGAAACTTCTTTACCCAAAGAGTGGTAATAATGTGGAATGCACTAGCGCAAGGTATAGCTGAAGCAAATAGGAAAGATGCATTTTTGGGGAAGCTAGATAAGCACATGAGGGAGAAAAGAATAGAAGGATATCCTGACGGGTTAGATGAAATAGGGAGGGAGGAGGCTTGTGTGGAGAATAAATGCCAACATAGACCAGTTGGGCCGAATGGCCTGTTTCTGTGTTGTAGTTTCGATGTAACTACACCAAGTACAGCTACATTTCAAAGGAAGTAAGTAATCGCAGTTAAAAAGAAACTAACTATTTTAATTTGTTAGCCTAGTATTATATAATAACATTTCATGATTTCTCAATGCTGTACCTGTAAAGTAATTTCACAACTTCACACCATTTGCTCAAAGCTCCTCTGGTGGATTGCAGGCATGGGCTTGTACAATGATTAAAAGTGTAGCAATCTTTTGACTCATCAACGTGTGTAGTCTGAAACCGTGCAGGTTTTGGCTCTGATGCAAACGTAAGTGGGAGTTTATAAATTATTTTGGAGCCCAGAAAGACAAAGGTTTTTTAAAAATTGTTGCTGTTACTGCAGACTTAGTCAGAGTTCAATATTCTTCTTAAAGCATCATTAGCCTGGAATGGCCAATAGTTTGGGTTTTAATCAGAGGTACCATCAACGCAATAAGGTTTTTTTGATTGTATAAATATCAGAGTTTTGAAAGACGCTGTGTGAGTTACAAAGGTTGCTGGAAATTGGCTGGTTATTGATCAGATTGTTTTAATATTCATGAGACAATTTCACAAGCTTTAGATTAGATGGAGGCTTTCTATGGTCTAGCATTTTTAAATCAATTTAGATTGATCTGAATTGGTTTTTAACTCCTTCACATTGATCTGGGTTAAACCGACGCTTGGGGGTTTATAAACTACATCCTTTGAAAAGGGAGATGAGGAAGAATAAAGGTGTCTTGAGCAAGGCTACTCAATAAGAGATTTTTTCTTCAAATTTGGAATTTCAGGCCTCTGGTTTAAAATTTGGAGGAAAGCCATCAGCCAGTTCTGTCTAAAATCTAGAAATGGCTGAGACCACAACAGCCTCATGGCACACAAACGAGTTGAAGGGGTACAGTGGTTATCATCTCGGACTAGTAACCGAGTGGTCATGAGTTCAAATCCTACCTTATCAGAAAAATAACCATAAACGCTAATGGATTGTCATAAAAACCAACTGGCTCACTAATGTCCTTCAGGAAGGGAACCTGTCACCCCTTCCCATGATTCTAGTCTACAGTATGTAGTAGACTCTTAATGTCCTCTGAAAGCCATTCAGTTGTACAAACAATTGCTATATTCAAGAAAGCAGCACTCTGCCTCCTTCTCAAGGCTAATAGGGGTGGGCAATAAATGTAGCATTGCTGGTGTCACCCATATCAAGAACACAGAAAATACTGCAAATACACACAGATCTGTCAGTGTCAGAAAAGACAAGTGAACATTTCAGGTAGAGATCCATCTGTTCTGATGAAGGCACCATACCTGAAAGGTTAAGCTGTCTTTTCTCTTCTCAAATGCTAATAGACTTGTGCATACTTCCAGCATTTTCTGTTTTTCCTTCAGATATCCAGAATTTGCACTTTCTTTTTATCTCCACACAAAATAACTCCCTTTATGTTATTGCTTTGCACATTGACTCTTGCTCCAGCTGGCTCTGTTGTATGAATTCTTGGCTCATTCCACACTTTACAGATTATTGCCTAATTTTGGTCCATGGATCTTTGGCTTGCTCTCTGTTTTAGCGATTCTTATCTTACTCTATACATTACAAATATTGGGACATCTCTGCCTTTTCATGATTATGATGATGAGGAGGAGGAAGGACATTTCTTTCTGGTTGATTATGATGAGGACCAAACCACCCAGGAAGCGTGAGAATAGGTTAAAAAAAAAGGCATCTGCAGGCACCAAGAGGGAAGCAGTGTTAAGAAAAACTAGGTTGATTGAACGCCAAAGAGTGCATACTGTAATAATAGAATGGGCATTGTCATGGCTCTTTGTTATTATTGTTTATGGAATAGAGTCATACCAGAAAGGGTGCACAGATTTTACAAAATCACTGTAAAAACCTGATCCCAGCTGTAGAAATCACTATTTGAAGCCGCCAGGCTCTTCGCCGTGTCAGAAATTCCCCACTTCCAGCTGATTCTGACTGCTGCTTCACCTCATAAATCTCAATCTAAGTGACCCGGTGTAAAGCCAGGAAACTTGCCGCGGCTACGTCCTCATTTTGACATGTGCAAATGAGGTCAGTTGGGATTCGGCGAGTGGATGGTGGGAAGGTTCAAAAAGCTCATTGGAAATGGCATCCGCCTAATTTTCCTGCCTGAAAAATATTTCCTGTTCCATTTATGCAGTGCTAATGCACTGAAAATGAAGAGGGAATTCACCCTCTTCAGTCAGCTCACCTCAAAGCCTACATTTCTCCAAAGTAAAACATTCTAACTCCAGGAGCCTTTAGCTCATAACTAAAAGCTCCAATATTTAGTATCATTCGGCTCATTCTTTTCTGCACTTACTTAAGGATTTTTGGAGGTTTTATTAAAACCAAGTTCCAGTGAATTTTTACGCCTTTTGGGAAAGTTTGATAGATTTAGATATGTTATTTATCTGTAGATTTAGTATGCAATGGCCTGCATGGAACAATTTTTTTTCTTACTTTTAGGCTGACCATAAACCATTCATCTTCCTCCACCTGGAATGATCTGGACCACTCAGTACCAATCATCTTGTCAACAGGGATAAATCAATGTCCTGTACCAACCATTCACCACCATCCATCTTCCTCCAGCTAAGCTGTAGACTTCTCAAGAAACATTTTTGATGGTGCTTTGTGTAATCACACTCAACAGGAGGTTAAAATTCATGTGGTGTCAAGTTTTCTTTCTTTCATCCTTTTTGGGTCAGCCTTGGCTCAGGGGAAGCACTTTCACCTGAGTCAGAAGATTTTGGGTTCAAGCACTACTCCAGATACTTGAGCACATAAGCTAGGCTGACACTCCAATGCAGTACTAAAGGTGTGCTGCATTGTTTGAGGTGCTGTTTTTCAGATGAAATGTTAAATCAAGGCTCCGTCAATCCCCTCAGGGAGACATAAAAGATGCCATGACACTATTCGAAGAAGAGCAGGGGAGTTCTCCTGGTGTTTTGGTCAACATTTATCCCTCAAGTAACACCACCAAAAAACAGATTAGCTGGTCATTTATCTCATTGCTATTTGTGGGATCTTACTGTGCCGTGTTTCCATACATTACAACAGTGACTGCACTTCAAAAGTACCTGATTAGCTGTGAAGCAATTTGGGATGTTCTGTGGTTGTGAAAAGCACTGTATAAATGCAAGTTCTTCCATTATTTCTGTCTTTCATCCCCTTATCACTCCCATCCAGCACTCCTTCCAGTTGGATTGATATCAATTTTCTTTCCATCCATCTCCCACATTTTGAGACAGGATTCCTTACTCCCATGCAACATCTGTTGATCAGCCCAACAAATAAACCTGAATCAACTGAGGTAAGCCAACTAACAGGCCTGGAACTCAAAGTTATGATCGCCTGATAGTTATTCTACCATATGTGACATAAAAGAAATAATGCCATCTGGTTATTTTTGATCATAGTTGCTCAATTAAATTGTTTATGACTGATTTAGACTGTTATCGCGTTCTAAAAACATATTTTAGCTCTCTGATCCCCAAATGCCAAATTTCTCTCTTATTGTTGTTCATTATCAAAGTTCACATCACTAAGAAACAGTGTTTTTTTATTGCAAAAAAGAGTTCTTTACATCTGGAAAGCTGCACACATCTTGCAGCATGAATGCAAAACAGCTACAGCAAATCCTTAAGGAGACCCTTTCAGATTCTTGCCCCTCCCTTGGATCCTATTACATTCAAAGCACAAGATCGCAAAGATCAGTACAGATAAGGGGACCCATTTAGCTCATCCTTCCATAAATATATATGGTGAAAGGTTACACTTCTCAAGAAGGGAGCCTTCATTCTTCTTCTTAGAACCAGATTTAAATCTGAGTTTATGGTTATGAAAGGACATTGGACCAATGCACAGCAGCACCTATATCCCAGGGAGATAATATTCAAACTCAGATTGTTTTGCAAATCCTATTAAAAAGGAGATGACGAAGTATTTTTGATTGTTGATTATATCTAATCGATCCTTTTACGCCACTGGCATGCAAGTGATGCTGTACATAAAATGAAGCTGTAATAATTTGTTCCATGGGGGTGATTTGTTCATCTGTCCTTTGTACATTTCAGGAGTCTTGATAATCCGGTCATTATTGTCACTCCAATTGTTTTCTCATTAAGGTTCGGAAAGGAAACAAAGGAGGAAGATTTCTTTTGTTCACTATTTGTAGTGCAATCATAAACGTGTTTGTTTTACTTGTGTTTACGATTATGTTACACATAGTGAACAGTTTTTGTGGCTTGGACTTCTAGTTGTTTTATCCAGCTTCAGGTTTGTTGCTCCTCAGCCTCAACAATTATGGTAGTGTAGTGGTTATATAACTGGACTCGTATTCCAGAGGCCTGCATTAATAATCCGGAGAATGCAAGATCAACTCCCAACATGGCAGTTTGAGAATTTGAATTCTGT
Source organism: Heptranchias perlo (assembly GCF_035084215.1). Taxonomy (NCBI): domain Eukaryota; kingdom Metazoa; phylum Chordata; class Chondrichthyes; order Hexanchiformes; family Hexanchidae; genus Heptranchias; species Heptranchias perlo. The sequence continues at coordinate 12,050,344 of NC_090343.1, forward strand.
TTTAAAAATAATGTAGGAATAAAATAAGAAAGCCAGTATCAGTAAAAGTGATCGCAAAGCTTTTGGATTGTGGTTAAAAACCCAACTGGTTCACTGATGCCCTTTAGGGAAGAAACCCTGATCTTACCCGGCCTACATGTGATTCCCGTCCCACACCAATGTGGTTGACTTTTAACTGACCTCTGAAGTGGTGTAGCAAGCCAAACAATTATATCAAACTGCTACCACTACCTTCTCAGGGCAACGATGGATGGGCAATAAATGCCAGCCTTGCCAACTATGCCCAATAGTGAAGAATAAAATTTGAAACATCTAAAAGCAGTCTCATCAACTCAACTTCAGGAGTATCACTTTGTCAACACAATCTTTAGAACACAGACTCCTCACCCCAGCATCACAGTCATTATCTACCAGAGTTCAATTACGAGTGCAATTATTGGGACTTTTCTGTCCATTCCAGACAAAGTTGGAATATCTTTGTAAACCTGATTATACTTCTATGAATCTGAACTTGAGTGCTAGTACCCCACTGAAAGTCCAGGAATACCCCCAAACTCAATTGCCTTCCCCATTCCAATCTCAGCTTCAAGCAAATTCACACACAAAACCACCTCAGGAAAATTGATCCACACAGCAATGAAGCTTAACCTCTAGAGCATCGCTTTCTGTGCCCAATCTTAAATGTATTACTTCCCAACTCTAAGTTCAACAATAATACATCACATCCCTAACACAACTCTCGGGAATAAAGTCTTTCCAAACCCCAATTCAGGAGCACCTCCTTCCTCAAGCTCAATCATGGGTATATCACTATTATGATTTATCTGATTATGCCCTTTTTGTATCCATTCACCCCCTCCATGCAACACCAGAGTCTTCCAACAAGCCCTATCGCATTATGAAATGAAAAACAATGGCTCTGAAGATTCAAAAATTACAGATCCAAACCCTTACTTTTATTCAGATTCTTCAAGAGCGTTCAAGTTGAAGGTAAATTAGGAAGACAATTGGAAAAAAACATGCAATGTACAAATAAATTAAGAAAGATTTAAGAACACGATCATTTAGCTTAATAATATTGCAAAAAATACAGGAGATCCTCACAAAAACATGTAACTCGGGGAACCAGCCAAGAACTTTACTATGGAGAGTGTAGTGAGAGTCTGTAAGCAAATGTATCGGATGATGCTTTTCAATGGTGTGACACTTGGACTATTTCCAGTAATATAGTGGCTATCTTCATTTTTTTACATATTGGGCTGTGTAAGATGCAAGCTAAGATTATTTTTATATAGCACAATATCTTGCATCATACTCACAGATGGAGGTATGTGGCTGCTAGCTATGGAATAAAATGTCATTAACAGGCCACAAGTAAACATGGGCGCATTACCAACCAATGGCAAATCCATGTAATGGACAGGTTTATGTAATATTTATTAAAAATTGTACGTCACAGTCAGTGACCATGTACATCTAATGGCCTCATTAAAACAGCATATATTTGGAGCTAGAAAGAGACACAGATTGTACAGTAACAAGCATTCTTTGTTTCAAAGTTGGAGCCTGCATATTCTTTTCACCATCTAGTATAGAGCTGTGTATCATAATTTTTAAGAAGAGGATAAGTCCATCTGTATCATAGATCAAAACCAGCTACCTACCTTCCCAGAACTTTAAAGACTTCAGGCACCATCTTGGAGTCCGATAATGTCCCTCAGGCTCTGGGTAGTCCAGTTTGAAAGTATATATTATAATAAATTCAAGCACAGTAAACTGATGTTAGTGTCTGACATGCCCTGTCTGCAACTGTTTTGGGCACAGGCAAGGCTCACTGAACCGTGCGATCAAGTAGCAATAAGTTTGATCAGATGGGCCTTGTAAGTTCCCGTTTGAAACATACAAGAGCTTCATTATCTTATTCAAAAAGGGGGGGGAAGGGCAGCTGGCAGGTGTGCTGATCAAAATTCCTCGGGACACGCTGCCAGCACTGACCATGTTGGAGTTCCTCCATCCGAAAATGCAACCAACTGATTCTCGGTCCCATTATATAGTCCGTATCAACGACCTTCTCTGGTAACTTATTCCATAACTTTATTACTCTTTGGATGGAAAGGTTCCCTTCTTACTCCTATTTTCCTAATTTTAAAATTTGTGTCCTCTGATATTTCAACCATTCACCACTGTGAAAACATTTACCGAGCTCAGTTCTGTCGATTCTCTTCAGTGTCTTCAATACTTCAGTTACCTCAAGGACTCCTGTCTTCCAATGATAATAACAACTTGTATTTACATAGTCCACAAGGTTAAATACAAATAGCACACAATTGCTCGGTCTAAGAAAATTTGAGTAATTATTCACAACAAATGTGGCGTATCTGCAATGTTCAGGCCACAGTTTACTGTTACTGTCCCTTCACAGGCTCACCCACTGGCCCCATGCAAATTAGGTGGCCTCCAGCACTGACCCCGCAAACTCCAGCTTGGTCAGTGCTGGCAGCATGTCCTGAGGAATTTCGACCAGCACACCCGCCAGCTGCCCTTCCCCCCTTTTTGAATATAATAATGAAGCTCTTGATTGCTTCAGACGGGAACTTACAATGCCTGCCCAAGGCCCATCTGATTGCTACTTGATCGCACGGTTCAGTGAGCCTTGTCTGTGCCCAAAACAGTTGCAGACAGGGCATGTCAGACACTAACATCAGTTTACTGCGCTTGAATTTATTATAATATACATTTTCAAACTGGACTACCCAGAGCCTGAGGGACATTATCGGACTCCAAGATGGTACCTGAAGTCTTTAAAGTTCTTTCCATCCACCATCAGATTTCTGTATTTGTTAACATACTAGCATATTATATCCATTGCTATAAAATAAAAAAATGTTTTCTACAATGATAGCACTGTTTTCCTTTGGGTGACTATCTTTCAGATGTTAGGATTGAGTCTTCAGCAGTGTATTAATATTTGGAGGGGATGGATCAAGATGTGATTAACTTTAATGGGACACAAAGCAAATTCTAACATTGCCCCCCCTAATGAACCTTAGTTTTAAACTCTGGTTCATTTTTTTTTGTTTCTTTCCTCTCCAATCGCGTTCACCTCCCAGCCTGTGTCTACAAACGTACAAGTTTCACAGTACCAACTTACTTACAAATAATTTTGTGGATTTTGTTAATTGCGTGGAAGCTCTGCATACTCATGGGGATCTCCCAAAAGACCCACATAAATAGGCAGAGCCTGCCAGACCTGCAGCTGATGCTCCAACCTGTGCCGCATGCCGCACGTATATATAAAAGTAATAATGACAGTAATGGTCAACACAAATTGAATAACTAAGAAAGCATAACAGACCATATTAGCCCAGACAGATTGCCCCACATTATATACTACATCCCACTATTTGTGGTCTCCTAAGGTTTTGATTCCTTTCTCGCTATCTTTATTAGCCTGTTGCACACGAACCAAATGTTCTCGCGAGGTAGCTGTATGTTGAAGGATTGACTTCGGGCTAAGGGGGGGGGGGTGGAAATCAGGTGGCCGAAGTGGACCACCGACCTTAGGGCTTCCTCCTGAAGGGGCAGCTCCAACTGTATTTCTGTAACGTTGTGCAGGTAAATTGGTAATAATAGAGTTTCCCCTTGTTCGTGGATTAGGTCCCCACTTTGGTCATTTAATTTGGTCAAAAGCCCTTTTAGTTGCCTCTGTATGACTTCATCATGTTCCCACATAGATTCGACATCTATACGATTCAGGCCAGCCACGCCGGCGGTGGCTCCTATCCCCACCCATTCGGCTAGACCTCTTCGCTTGCATCGGGCCTTCAGTCCTTCACCCATGTCTGGGTCAGGACTCCTCCAATCGGTCCTTTGGTTCCCCGCCTGTGCATCACCTACCACTACCTTCAACATGAGGTGAAACTATTTAAGATAGCTACTGTGGCACAATCCATCGGGCATATGCAGAGAGGTGAGGGTCCCTGCCTCTACCACCAATTCGGGCAGCGAATTCCATACACTCACCACCCTCTGGGTAGAAAAGTTTTTCCTCACGTCCCCTCTAATCCTTCCGCCAATCATCTTAAATCTATGTCCTCTAGTTCTTGAACTCTCCGCTAGGGGAAACAGGTACTTCCTGTCTGCTCTATCTAGGCCCCTCATAATTTTGTACACCTCAATCAAGTCTCCCCTAAGCCTGCTCTGCTCCAAGAAAAACAACCCCAGCCAACCCCTCCCACTGGCTTGCCACTGATTTCTTCTTAAGTAGCTGTGTCCAGTCCACTTCTGCCAAATCGCCTCTTAGTTCTGTAAAATTTGCCTTCCCCCAATTTAAAGCATGTACTCCTGATTTAACTCTGTCCTTTTCCATAATAATGCTAAAACTAACTGAATTGTGGTCACTATCCCCAATATGATCACCCACTGTCATTTCACCCAATTGCCCACCTTCATTTCCTAGGACTAAATCTAGAATTGCATCCCCTCTTGTTGGGCTTGTCATGTACTGGCTAAAAAAGTTCTCCTGGGCACCGATCAAGAATTTTGCGCCCTCTGTGCCCTCACACTATTTGAATCCCAGTTGATGTTTGGGTAGTTGAAGTCCCCTACTATAATTGCCCTCTTATACTGAGCACAGACTATACACTGATCCACCACTTCATCCACCATTTGCCTTATGTTAGGTCACCACATATTTTGGAGTAATCTCTGTGTTAGACTCTCTCCCTTCTGATGTTCACTGAACACATGTCCATTGGACAAATTGGCCCATAGAGAGTTGGGAATTATCACCCGGTTTTGGAACTGTAATAATTGATCCGGTTCCCATATAGAATCATAGAATCATAGAAGTTACAACATGGAAACAGGCCCTTCGGCCCAACATGTCCATGTCGCCCAGTTTATACCACTAAGCTAGTCCCAATTTCCTGCACTTGGCCCATATCCCTCTATACCCATCTTACCCATGTAACTGTCCAAATGCTTTTTAAAAGACAAAATTGTACCCGCCTCTACTACTGCCTCTGGCAGCTCGTTCCAGACACTCACCACCCTTTGAGTGAAAAAATTGCCCCTCTGGACCCTTTTGTATCTCTCCCCTCTCACCTTAAATCTATGCCCCCTCGTTATAGACTCCCCTACCCTTGGGAAAAGATTTTGACTATCGACCTTATCTATGCCCCTCCTTATTTTATAGACTTCTATAAGATCACCCTTTAACCTCCTACTCTCCAGGGAAAAAAGTCCCAGTCTGTCTAACCTCTCCCTGTTTTTGGGACACCCTGGGGGTCATGGCATGGTGCCCTTCGTGGCTTGCCTGACTGCTTCAGTCCAAGGGTCCTGGGTCTGCATTTCCACCAACATCGGGCTATTCAGACGAGTGGGCTGCAGCGGAGTAACGGAAGCCTTAGCCATGGTCGAGGCTGGCCATTCCTCCCCACTCTCCCAGAAGCCTCTGTCCAATTCATAAGCCTTTTGGTTCTCATCTGCCCGGGGGGTGTTTTTAGAAGGTTCTTTAACCTTCACTCTGGCTACGGGATGTTGTCGCTCCCTCGCTTGGCTAAGGACATATTGCAGCAATCCAGCCCGAGGGAGTGGTTTGCCATCTTCAGAGGCAAAGCCTCTCTTTTCCCAGATGGGTAGACAATCGGTCAGGGATAGACAGGTAAAGTGACCAGAGAAAATAGTTAAAGGCTTTTCCCCTACTGGCATTTGGAGGATATTGGCCAATGCCGCCAGTTCAGCTTGCTGTGCCAATCAGCCTTCCAACAATTTAACCGATTTTCCTAAATCCTCCTGGAGTACACAAACTCCAAATCCTGACACAGGTCCCTCCAGTGTAAGAATACTAGACCCATCCACAAAGACGTGCAGTGAGTCAGGTATAGGGTGGGTGCCAAACGGCCCTTCGCCCGGTTCTGGTATCACCAAAGTGCACTCGTGCGGCTTCCCTGGTATCAGAAGGCCAGCCGCTAAATATAAGGGGGTGGCCATACGTCTGACTATCAGGTTACGCTCCTGCAAACCTAACGTCCATCGCACAATCCTGTTACTGGATATTGTTCCGTCCCGCAACAACCCGGACAGTAACAGTTCAGTAGGAGTAAGAGCAGTGAGGAGGACCACCTCCTCCAAACCAGTAATGTATGCAAACTTGTTAATGGCCCAGTACACAGCTAGTAGGTGTCGCTTACATGCATCATACGTCTGCTCCACAGGCGATATGCTGTGGGATGCATATGCCACAGGAACCAGTGTCCCATGTCTTTGGTGCAAAACGGCGGCTGACAGCGATAAATCGTTGGTAACTACCTCTATGGAGACGGATTTCTCTGCCTCCAGAGTTTTTAATGCTGGCTCGCAGCGATGGCCTGTTTAACCTGTACCACTGCTTGTTCTTGCAAGGGCCCCCACTCCCAGAGAGCGTCTTTCCTAAGTAATGCATCCAAGGGGGCCGTTCGGGTAGCAAAGTACTCAATAAACATCCTATGGTATCCTGCCAATCCGAGGAATCGTCGCATTGCTGGGACAGAGAGGGGTACTGGGGTACCCTTTATGGCGTCTATCTTATCCTCAGCAATTTTCCTACACCCGTGCGATAGGATAATTCACAGATAGGCTGTGCTATCGGCGCCTTTTTGGGGTGATCAAAGTGAACAATTCTTGGAGCAGTTCCACGTGGTCCTGCATGGAGTCCGTGTGGAGTAAGCCATCGGCCACATCGACCAGGGTCTCTCTCCGTGAAAAGCGCGCCAATCGATCTTGGAACATTTGGTGAAAGATGGACAGGGAATTGTAGAAGCACTGTGGTAGGCATGTCCACATGTACTGATGGCCCTGCAGGGTAAATGCGAATTTATATTTACACGGTTCAGTGAGGGGGACAGACCAAAAGCGATTTGAGACATCCAGTACCATGAAGGCCTTTGATGTGGCCAAGATACTCATTTGTGCCTCTGAGGAAGAGGCGACCGTTAGCGCCACAGTTGCGGAATGACGATTGACTTCTCTGTAATCAATCGTCAACCGTCAGGACTCACCCGGTATCCGGACCGGCCAGATGGGGGAATTACAGGTACTGGCCGTCTCATGCAACACTCCCTGTGATATCAAGGACTTAATGACCTGTGCCAATGGTCCCTCTGCTTCCTTTGGGAAGCAGTCCTGTCTAGCAGGCCGGATAGGATCTGGGCCTTGTATACCAACTTCCCGGTCCATCCTCCCACACTCGTTCTGATGTCTGGCCCAACATGTAGCCTGTTTGATCACCCCCTCAACCTCAGGCAACTTGTGCCTGAGAAGTTGGTCGAGACGGTACTCAACCCGCACCCCCCACAGACCAAATTTTCCCTTCGGGTCGGACTACGATGTTCCCTCCCATGTCTGGCCTCCTGCTTGCATTCCAGCAGGCCTTTTAGGGCATTGCAATCGGATGCCAACCCATAACCAGTGGCTGTCTCCCGTCTCCAGGTCCCCATGCCTTTCTTAACTGAGGCGGGAAGAGTCCTATACACGTCTGGATGACACACGTGGAGTACCAATTTCACCCTTTCCCCCTCGTCGCAATTTTGTTGGTCAGTTACTTGTTCTATTGCGGTTATACCAGCACTTGGGTCCTCCCTAGGCTTAATCTGTGGGATATTCTAGGCTCTCTCTTTTAATTGAAGAGCGTCAAATGGTACCGTGGTGGTTCAGCAAATTCTAACAGTCTGTCAATATTTGGAGAGAGTTCCCGGGAGCGTGTCAATATTTGGAGGGGTTCCTGGGTGCATCTGAATATTTGGAGAGGGTTCACAGGAGTGTGTCAGTATTTGAAGAGATTCCTGGGAATGTATCAATATTTGGAGGGATTCCAGAAAGTGTGTCAATATTGTATGTGAATATTTGGAGAGGGTTCCCAGGAGTACGTGAGTACTTACATGGGTTGCCAGGGAGTGTGACTTTATTTGCAGAGGGTCTCCAGGTGTATGACAATATTAGCAGTGCCCCCTCCACACAGAAAAGCTTAAAACCCCCTATTATATTCTATAGCATTTTGATGGCAAATATACAAGTTATCAATGGCTTGGCACCAAAAACGTGCTACAAGATAAAAAGATAATTCTCAGCAATGATCACCAGCATATTAAAAATACAACAGTTTTAAAAAGCAGCTTCTGCCTTACACGATGACAGTGCTCAGAATCTATCTCACTCTTATTTTGACAACGTAGTCTGCAAGCTGTCTTCATATAGCTAGCTGGTGCAAAAATTACAAATATTACAATATGATGCAAGAAAATTCATATTAAGTTACAGTCTTTGCAAAAACTCATGAGTTTTCCATTGTCCCTAAAGGTAAAACTTTTATTACATTCCTCTGTGAATTTAATCCTAATTATCCCACATAGGGTATTTTATAAAAACATTAAGAGCAAGAAGATAACTAAGGAAAGATTAGGGCCTATTAGAGACCAAAAAGGTAACCTATGTGTGGAGGCAGAAGATGTTGGTATGGTTCTCAATGAAAACTTTGCGTCCGTCTTCACAAAAGAGAGGGACGATGCAGACATTGCAGTTAAGGAGGAGGAGTGTGAAATATTGGATGGGATAAACATAGTGAGAGAGGAAGTATTAAGGGGATTAGCATCTTTGAAAATAGTTAAATCAACAGGGCCGGATGAAATGTATCCCAGGCTGTTAAAAGAAGCAAGGGAGGAAATAGCAGAGGCTCTGACCATCATTTTCCAATCCTCACTGGATACAGGCATGGTACCGGAGGATTGGATGACTGCTAACGTTGTACCGTTGTTTAAAAAGCGAGAGAGGGATAGACTGAGTAATTACAGGCCAGACAGTCCAACCTCGGTGGTGGGCAAATTATTGGAATCAATTCCGAGAGACAGGATAAACCGTCACTTAGAAAGGCACGGAGTAATCAAGGACAGTCAGCATGGATTTGTTAAGGGAAAGTCATGTCTGACTAGATTGAATTTTTTGAGGAGGTAACAAGGAGGGTCGATGTAGTCTACACGGATTTTAACAAGGCTTTTGACAAGGTCCCACATGGCAGACTGGTCAAAAAAGTAAAAACCCATGGGACCCAAGAGAAAGTGGCAAGTTGGATCTAAAATTGGCTCAGTGATGAAGCAAAGTGTAATAGCCGACGGGTGTTTTTGTGACTGGAAGGCTGTTTCCAGTGGGGTTCTGTGGGGCTCAGTACTAGGTCCCTTGCTTTTTGTGGTATACATTAATGATTTGGACTTAAATGTAGGGGGCATGATTAAGAAGTTTTCAGATGATTTCAAAAATTGACCTTGTGGTTGATAGTGAGGAGGAAAGCTGTAGACTGCAGGAAGATATCAATGGACTGGTCGGGGGGGCAGAAAAGTGGCAAATGGAATTCAATCTGGAGAAGTGTGAGGTAATGCATTTGGGGAGGGCAAACAAGGAAGGGAATGCACAATAAAATGGGAGGATACTGAGAGGTGTAGAGGAAGTGAGGGACCTTGGAGTGCATGCTCACAGGTCACTGAAGGTAGCAGGACAGGTATCTACAGGTGGTTAAGAAGGCATACGGGATACTTTCCTTTATTAGCCGAAGCATAGAATATTAGAGCAGGGAGGTTATGCTAGAACTGTACTAGTTCGGTCACTGCTTGAGTACTGCGTACAGTTCTGGTCAGCACATTACAGGAAGGATGTAATTGCACTAGAGAGGGTACAGAGGAGATTTACAAGGATGTTGCCAAGACTGGAGAATTTTAGCTATGAAGAAAGATTGGATAGGCTGGGGTTGTTTTCGTTGGAACAGAGGAGTCTGAGGGGTGATTTAATTGAGGTGTATAAAATTATGAAGATAGAGTGGATAGGAAGGATCTATTTCCCTGAGCAGAGAGGTCAATAACTAGAGGGCATAGATTTAAAGTGATTGGTAGAAGGATTAGAGGGGAGCTGAGGAAAAATGTTTTCACCCAGAGGGTGGTGGGGGTCTGGAACTCACTGCCTGAAAGGGTGGTAGAGGCAGAAACCCTCATCACATTTAAAAAGTACTTAGAATATGCACTTGAAGTGCCATAACCTACAAGACTACGAATCAAGTGTTGGAAAGTGGGATTAGGCTGGGTGGCTCATTTTTAGCCGGCGCGGAATCAATGGGCCGAATGGCCTCCTTCTATGCCATAAATGTTCTATAGTTCTATAGATTTCAGCCATGAGTTACAGACCAGAAGCATTAGGAGAGGCAACCCACGAACCCTAAAATAAAAAGAAGCTGTAACAAAACTCCTCGCACACTGAGGAACAATATTGCCTTTCCTGATATGAAATCCTGATACAATATGAATCACAGTTTAAGACAAAGATTCGACATTAGTACAAGTGAAAACAATATTGTTTAAGCAGCAATCTAATCTATTTGCACTTACTTTGTCTCCTGTAGTGTGCTGCATCTACTTTGTCTCAACTATTCTGTTAATTCTGATGAAAGGTCATCGACCCGAAACATTAACTGTTTCTCTCTCCACAGATGCTGCCTGTCCTGCTGAGTGTTTCCAGCATTTTCTGTTTTTATTCTGTTAATCTGTTGAGTCTACTTTATCTCCTGTGTTGTATCTTCTTTCTTAAATGTCCTATGTCTCCTGTGCTGTGTTACCTGCATTATATCTGTTCTGCGGTGTACTGCAGTCTGTGTTCTACCCACTTTACTATCTACAGTACATCTGTGTTACACATCTACTGCCTTGAGTCTTTTTCATAACTACTGTGTCTCCTTTGCTACACTGTGTCTGGGGATTGTATCTACTATCTCTTTTGTGTTTTATCTACTCTGTCCCTTGTATGGTGGTGTTTCTACTGTGTCTCCTGCACTTCACTGCACCAGTGTTGTATCTTCTCTCTTTTTTGTGTTACAGTGTGTTTGTGTTGCATCTACTCTGTCCAGGGGCGGTTCTCCATGAAAGGGTATACAGCGCTATGGCACCATTCACGGGGACACTTGCTTTTCCATATGGTCAGTCTGCCCCTGACTTTGTCTTATGCACTGTATTGTACTGAACTTATGTCTGTATTTGTCTCATGTTTCGCTTTGTGCCTGTGTTATATCTACTATGTTTCCTGTACTAATTCATTCTTGTGTTGTACAGTACTGGGTTGTGTCTGTTAGCTGTCCTTAATCAGAAACCCATTTAAACAAAATTTCAAGCTTTATCAGGATATGTTGCAGAGATATGTTTGACAGACGTATTTAAATAAAAACTATCTGCAAGTGTCCTTTCCTGTCTGTATTTGCAGAACGTTTAGCTTTATCTAACGATTCTATCTAATTAATCATTTTTCTACTTCATTGTGACTCTTGATAGCTTCGAAGGATCTATCCTTTCCAGACATGGCTAGGACATAAAAACAACTTCTTTAAATGTTGCACAATGAAACACATGTTCACTCTTTGACTTGAATAACAAAATATTAGCTGCCCGAAGGGTGAAGGGTACAGAGCTTTTGGGAAAACAAGCTGCACCTGATTATGAGTCACACACTGCCTCTAAGATTAGACTTGTCTGAATATAATCCCACCTACACAACGCAGTGGGCTCAAAGTTACACTTTACTAAATAACCATTAAATGATCTGAGTCAGTTTCACCCAAAAATGGGCGCAAACTGGGTGAAACCAACCAGAAATCAGGCCGAGAATAGTTATGTCCTTTTAATGACCCATGTGAGTTTCTTCAGGCACCAATAGCACCGGCCAGTTTGACAGCTCGGGTGCGTTAATTAGGACCCCATTACATTTTACATCCTTCACGCAATGGGATAGATTTTGAGTTTTGGGCGGTCGACTGTTGGAACACATGGGTCGGATGCCAGTTCTGGCGGCCAAGAGCCCCCTATGATTTTTTGAGGCTCCGGCCTCATTTGCATTCGCCAGGCGAGGTGCGGGTCGTCAAACAAGTGTCCTGATGCAGCTCGCCAGATTCGGCAAAGGAAAGCGGGCGGGAGCTGTCCGTGGTAAATGGCTGGGGTGGGGGGGGAGCGGAGAGGGGATTGGTGGAGGGGTCGTGGTCACAGAAGCCTAAATAATTTTTGTGGGCATTGGAGGTTTCCATATTAAAAGGGGCCTGTCGCCTGAATCAGGCGAGCGCTTTGGACACCCGGCAGTAGGCCGACGTTAAAATGGCGGCAGCAGCAGCCGCATCGCCAGTGTCAATAGGGCGGTAAGATTGCTGACCTCAGTTAGAGGCCGTTAACGCCAGGCGAAGGCAATCAAAATCGACCCCAATCTCTTGGTGTTCCCTCTGGGACATTGTTGTTCATCAATACTCACATATAACCCACAGTTGTTGGGGCCTGAGCTGTTCAAGGATGTGCTTTTAAAGAGCTTTGCCTGAAGACGACAAGGAGGACTTACACCCTATTAAGTTAACTACCTGTTGTTTCTTCTTATTTTCACTTGAGTATTCAGGTACTTTTAAGGTAATTGTTGAGCTCATATAATTGTTGAAGTTGTACAAGACATTGTAAGGCCACACTTGGAATATTGTGTACAGTTCTGGTCACCCTATTATAGAAAGGATATTATTAAACTAGAAAGAGTGCAGAAAAGATTTACTAGGATGCTACCGGGACTTGATGGTTTGACTTATAGGGAGAGGTTGGATAGACTGAGACTTTTTTCCCTGGAGAGTAGGAGGTTTAGGGGTGATCTTATAGAAGTCTATAAAATAATGAGGGGCATAGATAAGGTAGATAGTCAAAATCTTTTCCCAAAGGTAGAGGAGTCTATAACGAGGGGGCATAGATTTAAGGTGAGAGGGGAGAGATACAAAAGGGTCCAGAGGGGCAATTTTTTCACTCAAAGGGTGGTGAGTGTCTGGAATGAGCTGCCAGAGGCAGTAGTAGAGGCGGGTACAATTTTGTCTATTAAAAAGCATTTGGACAGTTACATGGGTAAGATGGGTACAGAGGGATATGGGCCAAGTGCAGGCAATTGGGACTAGCTTAGTGGTATAAACTGGGCGACATGGACATGTTGGGGCGAAGGCCCTGTTTCCATGTTGTAAACTTCTATGATTCTATGATTCTATAATTCTATAATTTTTGTATAGACCTTGGCATCATCTGGAGATATAGAGTTCAGGGTCAGTATGACCCTCACAGCGACTGGCAATGCTATGCCTGTGGCTGAGTTGGGCTGCAAGTCACTGCAGAATATGGCACAACTCTGTTGAGGCTGTGACTGTGTGTGTAGCCTTACGTACTCCATTGCACAATGCAGCTATCTACATTAATTGGAGGTGGTTCCACGTTATTAATGTCCAGCTCATTTACAACCATCAGTGCCGGATTATAGAAGTTAATGCATACTTCCCAGGCAGCTGTCATGTGTCTTCACTTTAAGGCAGTCCATGTTCCGATCAATATTTGGCCCAGAAAGAAAAGTCTCAGAGTGACTCCTGGGCATTGAGGGCTATTCCCTGAAGCCATGACTCACGTAACTTCTGTGGCATTCCGGGAGAGCACAGGTATAATTAGGTGTGTGCATCCACTCAAGTATTCATCAAGCACACCACTGACATGTTGAAGTGATTAAGGAAGAACTTGCATTTATATAATGTCTTACCACATCCTCATGACGTACAAAAGCACTTCACACCCAACTAATCACTTTTGAAGTGTTGGTATGCAGGCAAACATAGCAGCCAATTTGCATACAGCAAGATCCCACCTACAGGAAATGACATGAATGGACAATTGATCTGTTTTTGATGATGTTGTTTGAGGGAATAATGTGGTCAGACTCAGAACTTTCTGTTCTGGGGATCTTTTATATCTGCCAGAACAGGCAGATGGGGCTTCAGTCTAGCATCTCATCCAAAGACAGCACTCCTGTAGAACTCAACTGAAGTGTCAGTCTTGATTATGTGTTTAAGTCCTGGTATGGCCTTCTGACTCAAAAGTGCGAGTGCTACCAATTGAGCCAAGCCAACCCTTACATTAACTGACCATCTTGTTGAGGTATTGTGTCATAACAGCCATGATCCAAAACATGCTCACTCTTCCTGACTTTATTAACTTAATAAATTGGATACAGTGTTCTTTTCAGTTTTTGTTCGCTGACTGCTTGAAATGCGTGCCTTAAATATGATTGACACAAGTAGCATGCAATAATGCCCAGATGTAAAAACGTGCAGGTTTCCTATTTGCCACGATGTGTACATATCATATCATATACCGGAATGAAGTTGAGGTGAGCATCAGATGTCATTCAGCTAGAATAGTGGGATATTAAAGTCGCACTTTAATAATAAATAAGGAAATAAAAAAGAAAAATTTGCAGTTATATAGCGCCATTCATGACCTCAGGATGTCCCAAAGTGCTTTATAGCCAATGAAGTATTTTTGAAATGTAGTCACCGTTGTAATCTAGGAAATGCGGCAGCAGCCAATTTGCGCACAGCAAGGCCTCAAAAACAATAATGTGATAATGACCAGATAATCTGTTTTATTAGTGATGTTGGTTGAGGGATAAATATTGGCCAGAACAACAGGGAAAACTACCCTGCTCTTCTTCGAATAGTGCCATGGGATCTTTTATGACCACCTGAGAGGACACAAAGTAACCAGGCAACATGATCTAAGGAAGCCAGACTATATTTAATGTTGGTCAAGATGCTGTTGCCAGGGAAAAAATAAATTTAGTAAATATCAGCAATCAAGAGGTTAATCTGTGGCCTCTTTGTCACTGACACAATAGGAATTCTTGATTGTTTTCGGTGCATTGAGTGAAATGGAAATGAGCAGAGGGTAGTGATTGACCTATCACAGGCTCTCTGTTGCCAGCTTTTGGCCCAGTGTACTTCTGAAGGATCCAGTTAATTACCCGACCTTCCTCTTATTCAATGCAAGGACCCTTAGTCCCTGATTGTTGGGCAGATAGGAGAAAGCACATGCTGAAAGAGGAAGTAGCTGAGAAGTGGTCGGCAAGAAGAAGAAAAAAAATCTCTTTGCTTTACACAAACAAAGTGGCGTTATCAAGCACACCAGGTACCGACTAATGCTCTGGGAAAGACCTCATGAATCATCAAGAAGCAATATGACAATCTGTGATTAGTGACAAGGTCTCTCCAACTGTGTCCTATTGTGGAATAAAGGTTTAGATAACAAATGGCAACTAAAAATCATTAGCAACAAAAAAAAAGATTTTTAAGAAATGTTTACCCTTCTTTCCTACCCCATCACCCAGGGTGACCTGACTGTGCTCCCAGACACTCCTTCCTGCAGCCCTGCGCTGCGTTTCGAGACAGTAACTATGAATCATGCATTCTTCTTGCCTTTATCATTTTACAGAAAGTGTTTAAAAGATTGTTTTTGTGTGGAAGAGTATAGGTTAATTTTGCTGTTTCTGAATGAAGTTATACATCAACAAAATTAATATCTAAATGGAAGTGTGTAAGAATGTTTATTACAGAAAGGTAATATTAAGCCTATATTGTATTTTTCAGTTATTTTTATTGCATTTTAAAATTAAAAATGCTGCATATCCAAAAAAAGGAAATGAGGTGCTTAAAAATATTCATCTATGCTTCAGATTACAGTGACAGCATTTAGGACTAGCTCAAATATTGGCATTAATCTATGAATTTCAAATTTAAAGGAAGACACAAAGAATTTGCAAGACATCGGTATGTAATGACACATTTAAATATGTGATCTTTCCAGATTATTAACTCTGTTCAGCCACATACGCATCATGAAATTTTTTAACTGAAAAATGGCAACGCCTTAAAAAATCTCTGAAAATCATGACACCTCCCATTTGGATGTGGGACAGCAAACATTGTGGATGCTAAAAATTAAAACCAAAATTATGACCCGGTTGCAATCTCCATGCTGTGGTTTCTCTCCAGGGCTTTGGCACCTTCCTCAGTACAGGTGACAACCTTGGCTCAGGGGTAGCACTTTTGACTCTGAAGTTTATGGGTTCAAGTCCCACTCTGGACGCTTAAGCATGTAATCTAGACTGACAGTCCATTGCAGTATTGAGGGAGTGCTGCACTGTTGGAGGAGCTGCCTTTCAGATGTGATGCCAAACTAAGGCCCTGATTGTCCTCTCAGGTGGATGCAAAAGATTCCATTGCACTATTCAAATAAGAGCAGGGAAGTTGTCCTGGTCAACATTTATCTCTCAACACAGATTATCTGGTCATTTATCTCATTGCTGTTTATGGGACCTTGCTGTGTGCAAATAGGCTGCTTCATTTCGCTATGACAGTTACTAAACTTCAAAAGTACTTAATTGACTAAGAAACACTTTGGGACATCTTAAGATTGTGAAAGGGGCCATATAAATGCAAGTTCTTTCTTACGTATTTACAGATTCAACCTCTAGACTGGAGGAAAATCAAATTGCTTTAGACCTTTCTGCCAATTCATCATGAAGCCAGCATTATGATCTTTCCTCAACAATGAAAGGAAGCTTAGGACAGTGATTTTGAACACCTTCCACGGAATTATCTAGGGGAGTGTTGCCCAATTGTTAGATATCATGTCAGTGGTGATAATTTTTCCAATACCATCAGATACAGCACCCATTGCTTTTTCCGTTTCTCTGTTGGACAGGACATCCAGACAATGAAAGGTACTGGATGTATTTCTGTTCACCAGACTAGAAAATGTCTGGTTTCTTCTTTTACACTATTCTTTTATCTATGAATCTACCGAGCATGGGGTCGAGCGTAATTTAGAGGAGGAATGGGTACTGCCGTGTGCCCAGTCTCCATGGATTTTAACCTCATTAAAATCCGGCCAGTGGACTTTCAGCCCAGAATGGATGGGAAGTCAGTAAGAAACGGCGTAAAATTGGCTACCTGCCAATACCAAGTAGTTGGCGGGATTAGCATCTGGTGGTGTTTCGCGGAGGCCTCATGTTCGGGGTGGAGGGAAGGGGGGGCGGTGGGTGAGTCCAAGTTTTTCCTTGTGTGGCCTGGAAGATCACTCCTGCTCCTCCTGCCCTCATAGAAGGCGGTGCACCACCACCTTCTCAAGGGCAATTAAGGATGGGCTATAAATACTGGCCTTGCCAGCGATGCCCACATCTCATGAATGAATGAAAAAAAAACAAAAAGTAAAAACCTACCCGGTCGGGTCTCATCTGGCCCCAGCTCCTCTTCCTCTCATCTTCACCTGACGAGAAAGATGCAACGGATTCCCTGCTCAGACCACTAGTTAAAATTGTACTCAGGCCCTAATGCCGTTTATTGGAACTAGATATCCATATGTAGAGAAGGGCGCTGCCTGCTTTGAATGGGTGCCCTTGCCACCTGTGCAGGAGAGACGGTCAAAATTCAGAACGGTGAGTTCCTGGCGGCTTTCTAGCAGGTAAGTAACCTGGGTGATTTTAACTGGCCACCTGCCCAGTTTTAGCCCCATGTCTAAAGTTTCTAATAGGAATATTTCATTGCACGCCTGCCTTACATTTGCCAAAAACCTGCGTGCAGACAGTTTGAAAATCAGAGCGCAGTCATGTCAGAAAAAAAACCAAAACCATTTCATAACTCTCACATTATAGTACAGAATGCTAATAACGTGAGTTGGTATGGTACGAGACATACTGTTAAATTGCGTGAGTGTTGAAGTAGATGGTTAATAATCCTGTTCACCAGCTGGTTGTGCCCTTCTAGGTTCTCTCATAGCTGCAGTAACAATTAGTTTTGGTTCTATGGTATCTTTCAGTACACCACTAACCAACGGTTATAGTATTGTAATCTCTCTCGGTATAACACTAACTAATGGTTATAGTACTGTGGTCTCAGTAGAATGCTAACTAGTAGTAATAGTACTGCAGTCTTAGTAAAACACTAACCAGTGGTTATGGTATGCAGTGTCTCTCAAGAAAACACTAAATAGTGGTTATAGTACTGCAGTCTCTCAGGATAGCACTAACTAGTTACTATAGAACATAAGAACATAAGGAATAGGAGCAGGAGTAGGCCATAAGGCCCCTCCAGCCTGCTCCGCCATTCAATAAGATCATGACTGATCTTTGACCTCAACTCCACTTTCCCGCTCGATCCCCATATCCCGTAATTCCCTTAAGAGTCCAAAAATCTATCGATCTGAGTCTTGAATATACTCAACGACTGAGCATCCTCAGCCCTCTGGGGTAAAGAATTCCAAAGATTCACCACCCTCTGAGTGAAGGAATTCCTCTAATTTCAGTCCTAAACCCCTTATCCTGAGACTATGACCTCTAGTTCTAGACTCTCCAGCCAGGGGAAACATCCTCTCAGCATCTACCTTATCAAGCCCTCTAAGAATTTTATAAGTTTCAATAAGATCCCCTCTCATTCTTCTAAATGCCAGAGAATATAGGCCCATTTTACTCAATCTCTCCTCATAGGACAAAACTATCATCCCAGGAATCAATCTAGTGAACCTTTGTTGCACCGCCTCTAAGGCAAGTATATCCTTCCTTAGGTAAGGAGACCAAAACTGTACACGGTACTCCAGGTGTGGTCTCATCAAAGCCCTGTACAATTGTAGCAAGACTTCCTTACTCTTGTACTCCAACCCCCTATAAAGGCCAACATAGCATTTGCCTTCCTAATTGCTTGCTGTACCTGCATGTTAACTTCCTGAGCTTCATGTACAAGGACACCCAAACCTCTCTGAACACCAACATTTAACAGTTTCTCACCATTTAAAAAATATCCTATTTTTCAATTCTTCCTACCAAAGTGAATAACCTCGCATTTCCCCACATTACACTCCATCTGCCACCTTCTTGCCCACTCACTTAACCTGTCTATATCCCTTTGCAGCCTCTTTGCGTCCTCCTCACAGCTTACTTTCCCACCTGGCTTTGTATGGTCAGCAAACTTGAATACAGTACACTCAGCCCCTTCATCTAAGTCGTTAACATAGATTGTAAATGGCTGAAGTCCAAGCACTGATCCTTCCTGCACCCCACTAGTTACGGCCTGCCAACCTGAAAATGACGTGTTTATTCCTACTCTCTGTTTACAGTACTACAGTCTCTCTCAGGATAGTACTAACTAATTGTTACCGTATTGCAGTCTCTCCCAGGGTAGCACTAACTAGTTGTTATAGTTTTGTCATCTCAGTACAATACTAATTAGCAGTTATAGTTCCATTGTCTCTCTTAGCACAAAACTAACTAATAGTCATAGTACTGCAGTCTCTTTCAGTCTAACACTATCGAACCATAGAAAAGATACAGCACAGAAGGGGGCCAATCGGCCCATTGTGTCCGCGCCGGCTCGAAGAACAACCAAGTGCCCATTCTAATCCCACCTTCCAGCACCCAGTCCGTAGCCCTGCAGCTTACAGCACTTTAGGTGCAGGTCCAGGTACTTTCTCTTTCTTTTGTTTTTTTTTTCTTTTTTTTAGGGTAATGGTCGACAGGTGTTTGTACAGAACTAACCAATGGTTCTGCAGTGTCTTACTATACCAATAGCCAAACCATTTATAATTCTACAGACTCTCCCCCAGTATTATAGTGATGTCTGCTAATAATTTAATTCTCCTTGAATATTGCCCCTTTTCTGTCAGTTACTGCAATTTATTTATTTTGTGTCAGATATCTTATCGAATTGTGCTTGCTTCATGCATTCCAAAACTGCTGTCCAGGTGTGATATTTTATTGACAGAAACAAATATAAAAATAAAGCTAAAGTAAAAATGAGGTTACTGGAGCATGCCATCTTCAAACCTAAATGCCATTATGTGCCAATGAAGGGATTCAGGGTCTTGCAGGAAATGGTTTGGGGAAATCTCTCAATCTTGTTGCCAGTCGATCAAGCCCTCAGCAAAGAGAAAAGGCCCTAGCTTGCGCAATGATTGGCTTTAATTCAGGAAATCTGCTCAGAGATTGTGCAGAGAGACGGCAGGAAACAGGAATGTCACAGTAATAAAGGGCGGCCGTTTTGAGGTTTGAATTCAGACCCCACCTTGTTGGTGTAGTGTAGAAGGAGATCTGTGTCATACTCTCGCTGACATTTGCTGTAAATAACCCTCAAATCCCTCCCGGCACTTTAAACATTCAAACTACTAACAGTTTGAAGGAAGAACGTTTAAAAAGAAAGATACAATGGAACCACATTGTCATAAACTCATGGAGGAGGGCAGTTCTTATCATGACTTGATCTCATCTACATTTAAGCTCCTACATGAACTTTCGCAGAGATTTTTAAAATTGTATATTAGGCAGCATAATAGAGTCCCATTCAAGTTAACTGTAATTTGTTAGCCTGCCTCAGCAATCAAAGAACAAGCATTGTGATGGATAGTCTGATCCCTTTCTGGCTACGAACAGAGGAAGATAAAACACAGAGACAGTCAACTTTTTTGATACAAAAAAGCTGCAAGGACATCAGGCCCAACAAAGGCTGTGAGAAGGTTAGGATGCAGGACAGAGTAGCTATTCTGTTTGAGTCAAGCAAGGCAACCTACAGATGTGTGGAAGCATAGCGTGTTCATTATTTTGTATTATTATGCAAAGACAAATTACACTCATTGAAATAAGTGAATCTGGTTATAACTGCTGCTTTGTATGTTCACAAGCTGTGAAACAAAGCAGCTTAACAAATTGCATCTGGTCTTATTGAACCAGATGTTTGCTCAGTTTGCCTTTGGAGAAATTGAGGAAGTACACCAATATCCAGCTCAGATGACATGAGGGTACTACTGTTACACCCCTGGGCTCTGCAAGTTAAATATTGGGTAGTCTGGATACACCCTGAAATTTATGATGCTCACAGCACTTATGGGAGTGACTATCAATGCCGTATCCGAGAGAATATCGAAGGCGAGACCCTACTCTTATAACAGTCTCTCAGTTTAGTTTGAAGTAGTGTTCCAGATCTCCCATTTATAAACTGTTTCAGCCTTGGATCAGTGTTGGCATTCTTGCTTCTGAGTCAGAAGGTTGTGAACAGTGAATTGCCTCTATATGAAGACTCACCAGTGCCTGACGGTACCACGACAAAGGAAGGAAGTATGTGTAGGTTCCAGCTGTTATTCATCTGCAGGGGCTGAAACTGTTACTTTTAGGGTAAAAAGGTTTTTTCATAATATTCAGACACGGAAGTGGGATCCAAAACATTCTGCGAAGCAAAGTTTGCAGGAACTGCAGAACACCTTGCACACTAAAATGGGCAATGTGCACTCAGGCAGGCAATGCTTGCATGGTCTATTGAATTGGCACTTAGCAAGAACTCATTCTATTATGCAGGTTCCTGGCACTGATATAGGGGCTGAGTTTTATTGGAGTTGACTGTGGCTCTGCGGACCAAAACGTAGGAGTTACATCTCAATCCACATTAACTATGGCGTTAATTGACATATGGACTGGATCACAATATACTTTGCCCACAAGTTTAGCTGGCTTTACATATAGCTTCCAGTCTCTGCTTTACGGGAGATCTTTAGAAAGTTGGGATATCATCCACCATTGAGTCAAAGTAAATGGCTGCCTAGAATGTCTGGAGGCTACAATGCAGTTAAACGTGGAACATCATAGTCAGGTCGAGAGCTTTCTGATCAGCATCATGTCTGTGGTGATGACAAATTCAAGTGACAGATCCTTGCAAGAGATGACAGAAGCCATTCAGTGAGACAGCAGAAGGCTTTAATCTCCCTGAGGAAGAAGCATCAGTCAGTGGCATTGTGCCATGCATTATCCTTGTTTTGCAGCCTTGTATCATGAAATTAGATGTGTGCGGATCGCACATTAACAGTATCACAACTGGTGAGACACAGGGACAGAAACATATCTAACTATGCACACACACACACTGAGAAAGGGTACGGGACCTCATGGGAACAAAAAAAACACAAAATACCAGAAATACATGCAGTTGTATTAAATGTTACTGTTGATGCAATGTTATTTAACCTATTACAGAAACCACCTTTACTACAAATCATTGTCATTTTTTTTTAATGCGGAACTGTGTTTGCAAACTAGTTTGTCCAGCGTCTTCTTGTTTAGGAACATAAAATGGCAGAGCAGATACAATGGCCTACTCCTGTTTTTATGAGCCTGGCAGCTGTTTGCTTTTTATAGGTACATTGGATGAACGACATAAATCGCCCTTCTGTGCTGGTTTTAAAATATAAATTCACATTGGGTATAGCTTTTGGCAATAACTGATGGCCATTACATATGATAACTGCAGTGGCTTTTTCTTTTTCCCTTAGATCTTATTTCAGATGAAATGTGCCTAGATCAAGTTAGCATGAATTTCCCTGATGAATGACTGGTCATCTTTTCCTGCTACAGACTGGTGACATTTCTGTAAAGACACACATTTACTGCCAGAACAGAGGATTCAAGATCTGAAGTTAGCAGGGGGCTTTTGTGTGCCACTCCCCCTATAACTTGCCAGTGGCAATTGTGGGCCCAAGAAGTTAGTTTGCGCCTTCATCCTCTGCTTGTGGGACCCAGAAAATGTGAGTCCCTTAATCTAGAACTAGAGGGCATAGTCGCAGGATAAGCGGTCAGCCATTTAAGACTGAGATGGAGAGGAATTTCTTCACTCAGAGGGTTCTGAATCGTTGGAATTCTCTACCCCAGAGGACTGTGGATGCTGAGTCATTGAGTATATTCAAGGCTGAGATAGATAGATTTTTGGACTCGAGGGGAATCAAGGGATATGGGGATCGGGCAGGAAAGTGGAGTTGAGGTTAAAGATCAGCCATGATCTGATTGAATGGTGGAGCAGGCTCGGGGGGCCGTATGGCCTACTCCTGCTCCTACTTCTTATGTACTTATGGTTAGAATCATGCTGGTTGAGTCACTTGCATTAGTGTGCTGTCGATGGTGATGATACCAGATGCCAGCTTCAGATGCCTCCTTACTGATGTGAAAGTGCCTCATTTACAAGAAATTTTCAGCAACCACACTAAAGTGTCTTTGAACATGTTGTTGCTTCCCAAATCTGTGCCCATCTTTCCCACAACTCCCTGGTTGATTCTCTCTAATTAGGTTTCCGCCGCTCCCACAGCCCCGAAATTGCCCCAACCAAAGTCACAAACGACGTTCTCTGTGATTGTGGTGGTGATCCTCTATCTTTCCTTGTCCTCTTCACCCCTTCTGCAGCCATTGCTGGAGGTGCTCTGACTAAAATCAGCTGTGTAAGAGTGGAACCAAGTGAGGACAATGGAGGTGTGGCATTCGAAGAGGATGGTGTGATCGACTAGATCATAATGCTGTGTCTAAACCACCGTCACCACCCGCTGCTCAAAAAAATCCACCCACTATCCCTATGTTCTTGCAAACCACCACCTCATCTTCAACTTAATTTTCATCTCCAAAGTCTTTGAGCGTGTTGTCCGAAATCTCTGTTCCATTCAATTCACACAGTGTGGGGCTTTAGACAGACGCATGTGTGGGAGTCCCCTGCTCACACATCAAAGTGGGAGGCTCTCGACTCAGGGCAGTAAACTTGATAGGGAGCTTGGTTCACTGAGCTGCCAATCTCAAAGACTTGAGGGGAAGGCTGTTCACAAAGGTTTTCTGCCAGACACGGTGTGGTCTGTGCTTTTGCAGCAGCACGATGCTGTCAGTCTTTTCAAAATCTGAATCAACTTCAAAAGCTTAAGCTGGTGAAGATGAGCCCCTATTTGGAGAGACAGTAGGTTGCATCAATATTGTTTTTCATAACCGAGGAGCACAGGGGAAAAGATTTTTCTCAACTGTGAAAGTCATACATTGGTCATTCATGTATTTTATGTGAAGATATCAGGTGATGGTCTGAAGCTGAAGTCTCGGTAAGGTGTTAGTTCTAGAAACAGAGGAGAAATCATATGGCAGCAAATGCATTATTTAAGTAGCCAGCAAAAGATTCCCTATTATGATCCCTGGTCCAGCTATCGTTTAACTAGATAGAGTAGTTAAAGGTGCACTTCAGATCATAGGGATCATGGTGTCCATTTATGGAGTAACTGGTACACCTGAACCTGAGTGAATGTCCAGTGTACAAACCTGAAAACGGTGACAGGAACATCGCGAAAGAATTGCCAGTGACAGTACACGAAAGTTACAACAATAACTTCCCAGTTGGCAGGCCGTGCATCTGTAAGTATCTTCCTCTGACAATTGTTCTTTGTCAATGGATCTTAGAAATATCCTCAAAAAATAGAATGCGATGGTAACATACTGGGTAATGTAGTCGGAGCATTCCTTTCCTTCCTTTAAATCCAGTCTAGACTTATTGGGATAAAAGAGTCCCCTCTCAGTTGGTTGCAGTGGTTCCAAGTTAAATAAAGTTTCCACTCCCTTAAACCAGTTCTTAGTTAATACGAGATACTATTACAAAATCTCTCAAATTTGGCACTAATTAGCAAGATGATGGCTGTTTTGGAAAGTGGAAAGATCACCCAGGAGCAGTAGAAGGTACTGTTGAGAGTTTGGGATTAAAGCATCTTGTTGGGGCAGAACAGGAACAGCTTTACTCTGGCTGAGATTTTGCTCTTCAGCACACCTGACACAGGCACTTAGTCTGAATCAGCCACTCCTATGCAAGAAATAAACCAGGTTAGGCACAGAAGCCAAGATTGACTGCCTCAGTGCTCCTGGCACAGGAAATTCTGTACCCCCCAGCCCATGATGTTTCCACCACTGGTTGGAAAATCATGGGCTAGAGGAGTGGAATTTCCCAATCGGCACTGCCAGGCTTTGCCAAAGTACTGAAGCAGGAAATCTCAGATTTGGAGTCTAAGCTGGTTTATATCTGGTTACAAGAGTAGTCGATGCCAAGTTGCAAGGCTGTTTCATTCTCGGCACTGACATCTTTCACCTTGATGATCGCCATTTTAAAATTATATGAGAAAAAGGGGAAAACATGACAGCAGCATTACACAATGGCAATCTTGTGTGGACGGGTTGAAAGAGGATTGTTTAAAGCTTGCTCAGAACATCTCTAAAAATATTTTTTTCCCAGTAGGACATCGTCAAATATTATCTCTTTCTAATTAAACCACAGAAGCCGAAATGAGAAATGATGTTGTAAAACTCAGCCAGTAATGTGATTTCCTTGCAGAGAGTTTAATCTTTACATATGTTAATTCTGGCTATCTTCAAAACGCACTGGTAACCGGCAGAGAAAAAAAACCCAAATGCTGGAATTCACCAAAGAACAGAAATAAAATGCAGTAATGATGTTGAGCTATTGCAAACAGAAATGCTCCTGAACTATTCATGACTTGAGTGCCTTCCACTAGGAAAACCTTTAGAAGGTTGGAGACTGAAGGAGTTTTAAAATTCCTTTCTTGTGTGTGTTTAACATTAAGTGTGCTGTGGCCCTCTTTCGCCTTTCTTGCTGAAGTATCGAAGCTGCTAGATGGCAGTGGGATTCTTCTCAGTAGTTTTTCCCCTTCATCCCTACCCTATCCTTGGTCTGTACGGAGATAGCTCATCTAGGCCAAAGCAACAATGGAGTGCTAAGATTCCCACTCCTGATGGCTATAAAGTGTGTGGGCGAGAAATAGGATCAGGCTTAACCACAAGGTCCAGCAAACTCAGTTACAGTCCCTTCCTTTCACTATTGTTGGACATAACGCCAGTGAAAGCAATAACAAATTTAAAACAAAATAGTAATAATGAGGATTTTTCTGTTGCTCTCCACTTTCTTCTTCCTGCTCACTGCTTTTTCACCCATAGCTGTTACCTAGTTACCTTCCTTTGAGGATCTGAAAAGCATAAAAATGTGACAGGAATCAGTGTTTCTTTTTAATTCAGTAAAATAAATGTTCTGTGGTTGTGTGCGTTTATGGAGCTTCTACTTCACAATATTCATCACCACGAATTTACAAAAAATAATTACATAACAATCATTTTTAATGGCTGCTAAATTGCTTCAAGCCTTTCAGAAGGCTTGAAGGGAATTATTCTTCAGCAATTGGCTGTTGGGGAGAATTTTTTTATGGAGTTGATTTGCGAGAGGGTGTTTCAGCGGAGACTGGGAATGGGCAAACTTTTTTCTTTTTCATTTCCTCCCCACTTTCCTTCTATTGAAAGTGAAATTTTGGGGGATGATTCTATGGCACACTGCCCAAGTGACTATTCTTCACCTATAATGGTGAATGTCAGCAGGTAACTCAACTCTGCTGAACGTCACAAGCTACACTTAATCCACAGAAATGGTGCAGCAAACAAGTCGCAGACTATTGAAAACCGACGGCCGTGCCTTCAACTGTGCAGGCCACAATCTCTGGAATTCCCTCCCTACACCTCTCCATCTCTCTCCTCCTTTAAAGGCGCTCCTTGAAACCTACCTCTTTGATCAAGCTATTGCAACTTTTATTTTACTGACAAATTTATATTATCCCACTGATGATGTTATCAACTGACTCTGAAGTCTGTTGTCCACATTATCTGTTTAACCCAAGGCCTTTTCCAAATCAGATTGTATGAAACACAAAACTGTAATGTAATATCAGTAATAGAGTGTGAAGGGCATTTTGATCATAATGTAAGGTATCGGTTTGAAAGTTTCACTGTTAGCACTTGCTTTACAGATGTTTTACAAATTCTTGTACTTTGATTTCTGCACCACAGTATGTTCTATGAACATGATTTCCATGTTTATCTGTATATCTGTGAGAACCTTGGTTTATAAAAACCATCTTCTCTCCCCCCCCTTGCACCACTATTTTTCCTGCTATAGGTTCTTAAAAAGAGGAAAATATATCTTAGGATCTTTGCCGTTTTGGAAGGGAAAGAGCAACAACATCACACAAGGCTTTAACATTTTTGAATGTATTATTGACGTCATGATGATGCAAATGACGTCATGGCATTAGGTGTGGATCAACTCAAAAACCATTGGAAGGCTCCTGCATTACTCAAGAAGGTTCACATCGCAGGTGATTCTCATTTTCTTCAAACAATGCCCACGTGTGAAATAACAACAATTTAAGGAAAAACAGAAGACATGCTGGGACTTGCCATCTTGCAGGCTGTGTCAGTCACTCCTTACCCGCCTGAGTGGCAGCAAGTTACAGGATGAGTCTGTTCCACCTCAGAAATACACCCCGAGCTAATTGCATTGAATAGAAAATAAACTATTAGTGCATGCCATCGGCACAGAGTAAGAATCACCCTGGCCATTTTGAAATTTTAACCTGGATTTTCATTTTTCGGTTGTCCACAGGCCCGTTGCATATTTACAACATTTTGGTCAGAACTTTTCACAACAGCGGGATAGAAAACAGGCAGTAATGGATCGGCTGCCGTTACACATCTTGGCCGATTTTCCTTTTCTTTGACTCGGCCAGTGGACAGGTACAAGAAATAATTTAAAAGGCTAATTGAATGATGGGCTTCATCTCAAGGGGGTTGGAACGCAAAGGGGTGGAAGTTATATTAAAGTTATGTAAAGCTCTTGTTAGACCCCATTTAGAGTACTGTGTTCAGTTCTGGGCACCGCACCTCAGGAAGGATATATTGGCCTTGGAGGGGGTGCAGTGCAGATTCACCAGAATGATACCAAGGCTAAAAGGGTTAAATTATGAGGACCGGTTGCATAGACTAGGCTTGTATTCCCTTGAGTAAAGACGATAAAGGGGTGATCTAATTGAGGTGTTTAAGATGATTAAAGGATTTTGTAGGGTAGATAGAGAGAAACTATTTCCTCTGGTGTGAGAGTCCAGAACAAGGGGGCAAATTAGAGCTAGGCCATCCAGGCATAATGTCAGGAAACACTTCTTCACACAAAGGGTTATGGAAATCTGGAGCTCCATTGCCCCCACCCCCCAAAAAAAGCTGCTGAGGTTTGTCAATTGAACATTTCAAAACTGAAATTGGTAGATTTTTGTCAGGTAAGGGTATTAAAGGTTGCGGAACCAAGGTGGGTAGACGAAGCTAAGATACAGATCGGCCATGATCTAATTGAATGGTGGAACAGGCTCAAGGGGCTGAATGGCCTACTCCTGTTCCTATGGCCAATCTATTTAGCCTTGTTTGTGTTTACAGTGCCTAACAATGACCTAAGTTTAGAGAATGAAATTGTCATACTCAACATTTGTCCAGTAGTGAGAACTCTTGAGTACAGCAAGATCATCATCACCCCTACCCCACCCTCCCTCCCAACTTCTGGAACGAGGAGTGATGTATTGACCAACGGTTCTAACAGTGAAACACTGTGGGTTGGAAAGAGAAAAATAAAAACATGACAGAAAAATCCTAAAGATACACTGAAGGACATGGAGCAAAATTACGTTTTGAGTAATTAGGCACAGAAACAGTTTATCAAAAAAAATTGCCATCAAATAATCAGTCTAACTCTTGGAATAGCTGCAAAAAAGGCAAATTACATGAGTTAATGGGAGCATTGCACACAATTACATTGTGCATGGGGTACCGTCGGCAGTCTATCCACTGGTGCACACTTACTGGGCACAATTAATTGAGTGTAAAAGTCTGTAATTGTTGCATCTGTAATGTGGTACGTTTGATGGAATATAGGAAATATCCCAGAAATCAGCTCCCACAGGAGGTGCAGCAGATACATCCGAATCTGTCACTTCTGGTAACCAGCTGTTCGCTGACTAACAGCATTGTAGCAGCGTAGTCGTGTGATTACCTGGACGCCCTTAATCAGAAAACATCTGCTACTCATTTCGTTTACATCGCTCTCCTTTTGCCAGTGAAAGGGCAGAGATGGAAGTCGGTCGTTGTAGGTGCATTTCTTCAGAATTAAGTTGAGCTTTGATAATTTTTCATTCATTAAATAAAATTGGAAAGTAGTACAGTGAGCGAGCAGCTTTTCACAGAACGGAGAGTCGGTGTTGTTGGAGTGAAGCCGAGAATGGATGAAGGGTTTCTTCAGTCTTCCAAAGGCGCCCGTACTTTCCTTTCATGTAAAATCTGCAGAACCGATTTGCTTTATTCTTTGAAAGGCTGGAGGCTGTAAAGTGGAATTAGAAAATGCTACCGAGTCTCACAACCTTTTTTAATTCAGAGTAATCTTGCAGAAACTGTTTCATTACAGTTTTCATACGGTGCAGAAATAATATTGCAGATTCCGGGGATTAACCCTGTGAATACTGAATTACACTTTCAGGGGAGGGGGTGAGGAGGTACAGTGTTGTAGATACCCTCCCTGCTTTTTCTCACATGAGGTCTCTGGACAAGGAAACTAAAACAGAGCCTGGAATCTACTGAATGTCATATGAATGTGTTAAGAATTTGCAGGCTAATATTATCAGCACTAATTTCCTGGCTTGTGCCCCATACAGACCAGAAAGGTCCAAGGCTTGTGCAAAGCTAGTTGGTGTCAGTCAGGGGGATGGCAGCTGTGCTACAATTGGTGTCATGTCCATGGATTTGAAAGAGCAAACTTCAAACAAGGTTCCTGGTCCTGAAAGCTAGCCAGCAACTCCTGCTGGAAAGTGCATGTGTGGACATCGGGTGCGGATAGATCTGGGTCCAGCTCTGATCGTTCCCTCCAATGAATAGTCTGCCAATGCTCACAGTCCAAGGGCACACATGAAGAATGGGCAGTAGGATTAGTCACTAGCATCTGCACCAGCACCTTTAGGAGAGGGGCAAAGAAAAAGCCCTTTGTTACACAATGCTGATCTTTGATCCAGATGCTACAGGCATCTATGCTGCCACAGAAATGTTGCACAAGAGTTTCCAATGGCACACAAGCAGACATGGCAGCCATGAAATGCAAACTGAACCTGTTAGAAATGGTCGGGGATTTTAGGAACAGCGAATGCCCCGCTGAGACCACACAGTGAGGTATATCCCCAATGTATCCTGCACAATTCCAGAGTGGGGATGTCTGATGTGTTTACATACAATTGACCTGCTAACGAGATTCCTGTATCTGTGCGATGATAAAAAAAAATCCACATAAACCTTCCCCATCACAATACACTGATTTGTACAGGGCTCAGTCAATGTAGAGCAAATACTTTGGAATCCTGTGAATGACTTGAACAGCGAGACATCATGTGTGGTGCAAATGCTCATAAGTACATTAGTCAGTTATACAAAAGCCCTTCCCACATGAATGTAATTGCTGTCAAGTACATCAGTCAGTTACTCCCGTGTGAATGTAAATGCAAATACATCGATGCATCAAACCCCTCCTGAGTGGTGTAAATGGAATTAGTTTAATAAGGTACCTGCTGGATAGTAGTTTTTAGGCTTAGTTTCCAACATTTACCTTGTTGGGTTTGCCTCAGTTCCGATTAAACTGAACAACCAAGAGATGAACCATCAGTCAACATCTAGCATTAGGATAAAAGATGGGTCGACTAGAATCCTGAGGCCAGGTTTGAGTTCCTACTGAACTATTCTTCAATCAATCAGAGGATAGCTGTGCCTGTGTATTGGTGGGGAGGTGTGTGTATGTGTATATGTGGAGGTTAAATGACCTGAATGACCTTTTGTGTTGTAAAGTGAGGTTGTGTACTGTTTAGCTCCATTGCTACTGATCAGAGCAAGCTTCTTCCAAGCAGCCACTGTTCCGAAGACTTTCGGAAGGCCTCAGTGTATGCCAGGTTCTTTTATCCAGATCAGCAAACACACACAAACATCCGCAAACTAATTACTCAGCCTCCCTTCCCCTCCGGTGCTTTGAGCCACAGTTGGAAAATGTACCATTCCTATCTCTTCAACTATTTACATTCATCTGGAGTCATCGCTTAATTCTATTGAGCTTCTAATTCCTGAAGGAGCCATTTTATATCAATGCGAACTTAATTGTTTCTGGATTGAATATTTTCACGGAATATCAGTCTTGGCATTTCCTGAATTACCATGCTCATTGAAGGATTGAAGATGGTTATTAAGGCTGACAGTTTTAGTGTCACTGGGATCTATGACAGCATCAGCAGATTATAGCGAACCTGTGACAGTATTTATTTATGTAGAATTGAGACATATGGTCAGAATCATTCCATCTCTCTCCTCTGTAATTAAAACATCTGGGAGCACAAAAGACCTGTAAAATCTCCCCGCTAAATAATGCAAGGCTTGGCTCTACCAGGCTGGTACAAAAAGGGAATATTTTTACAAGAATGTCATCACTGCAGAGCACAAGGAGCATGTCTCGTCATCTGGGGCCCCTTGCCCGAGTGCATCGATGTATGAAGGAATATAACTTTTCAGGACAATTTAACTTGCCGTGAATTGAAAGTACTCACCTTAAAAGCAAGTCATTTTAGAATTAGTAAGTAATTTAATCTGTGCACCAACATATGTCAAAATTGAGGCTGAATCCTCAG
Organism: Heptranchias perlo; assembly: GCF_035084215.1. Lineage (NCBI taxonomy): Eukaryota > Metazoa > Chordata > Chondrichthyes > Hexanchiformes > Hexanchidae > Heptranchias > Heptranchias perlo. The sequence continues at coordinate 12,081,585 of NC_090343.1, forward strand.
AGTTGCAATTGTTTTTTATCCCCCCCAAAGGTCAGGCGTTCGGTAAAAAGTTACTTATCTTCAACTATTTGATTCCATGCTTCATTTGATAACTGGTAGATTAACTGATGTCAAACCCAGGCACAGAAAGTATTATTGTCCTGTGTTAGAGCTGTGCCACGGCTGCTGCAGTGGAGTCACGAGCCCCAAGACAACGGCTGTAAACAAAGTTCACATGTTCTTTTGTTTCGTACGGTTTTCCCTTTTATTGCCTGCATTCTTCAAGCTGGTGACTCATACTGCGGGACAGCCCACGCTGTGGAAGCTCTGTGATGCCACAACCCAAGTGGCCGCTCTAATCGTGCAAGTCCAGTCAGTGAGTGTTAGCAAGCTATTCCTCTACTGGAGACATCACAGAAATGCCAAATTCACGCACTCACTTTCATGCAGAGACATTGGAGGGGGAGTTTTAACCTCCCAACCCCCACGGGATTTGTGGTGGGGTGGGGGGGGACATTGTTAAAAATGGGAAACCCAATCCCAACCCGCTGTGAAGGCGCCTACATCCGGTTTAACCCAGGCAAGTTGGGGGTCGTTCGAGTAACCCGCTGTGGAGAGGCAGGTCGGTAATTCTGATATGTTAATGAGGCTCTAGGGATCAGATTTTGTCAGCGATTTAGATTTCATGCCACTAGCACGGGTTTCCCGGGGCTCGGGGTGGGGGGGGGGGTGGGGAGAGGGGGAACGGCGGCGGGGTGGGGAGGGGGGGAGAGATGGGATGGCGGCGGGGTGGGGAGGGGGGGAGAGATGGGACGGCGGCGGGGTGGGGAGAGGGGGAGAGATGGGACGGCGGCGGGGTGGGGAGAGGGGGAGAGATGGGACGGCGGCGGGGTGGGGAGAGGGGGAGAGATGGGACGGCGGCGGGGTGGGGAGGGGGGGAGAGATGGGACGGCGGCGGGAGGAGACGGGGAGAGATGGGACGGCGGCGGGGAGAAGAGAGAGATGGGATGGCGGCGGGGTGGGGAGGGGAGAGATGGGATGGCGGGGGCGGGGGGGGGGGTTAGGGTTAAGCGAGGAGAGATAGGATCTCCCCATGGCGGTCAGTCAAATCAGCACAGACCAGGAACTGAACTCTTTTTGAGCCAAGGAGACCTGCATACACATTCTTGCATTATGAAACAACAATCAGCACAGCACTCTTATGGGGCCAGGGAGAGTCACCTGTCTAGGCTGAGTTTGTGGTTCAGAATCCTTTCACAGACCATTGAAGTGCACCTCAGGGCAGACAAACTGAATTCCTCAGACAGAGTCCTGCCTCTCTCAAGAGGTTTGCTTTACGGTCTGTCCGTTTGGTTGGCTATTTATTCTTTGGTTTATACATTTTTGCCAGTCCCTTTCCCCTTTTTAATTATAGCAATGAAAGCTGGGCTTGTTTTAATCAATGGTGAGATATATGTTTAATCGTTTTTAACATTCGAGCTGCTGAAGGTCACGTCAGGGTATCAGGAGTGCGACTGTGCTATGTTATTTTTCATGCTTTTAAAAATATTTTCTGAGAAGATATATTTTAATGGGAAGATTGTCAGAGGTTTAAAAAAGGTGGAATGAGCATGTTGAGTGTAAAATCTACAAGCTCACTGGAAACTGCAATTACAGTTCTTAATTTTAACAGACACACCGAATGGGTCAGTCAAAAACATCAACCAATAATTGACAAGCTTTGTTTTCCCACAAGTGAAGTGCAGTAAATCCTCCATTGGAGAATTTTTTTTTTTTAATTCAGAAACTTGGCTAAATGGGAAAAGTCCACAGCGTAGGGCACCATTAAATTTGAAGAGAGTCAGAGAGAAGTTGCAGTAGATCAAGAAGTAGGAAGTAGACGAGGCCAAGCTTTGGTTTTAAAAGCACACTGTTGGTGGCAGGGAACACCGAGGGAAGTAAAGGGTTCCACCAATTTTCAGTCCTGGAATAGAGTAAGTTAGGGTATTGCATGATGAGTCTTGGAGGTAGATTTTCGGAGTACATGGTAGAACGGAGCTCACTTGCCTATCAGCAAATAGTGGAAAATCGTAGGCGTATTACCCATAATTTTCCATCCAAATCGATAAGAAACTGTGGATAACTGAATGCCGCCACACACTCTTAGGCTTTTAGTGTTTAAACAATAATCACAGAGAGAAATTAGGGGTTAAAGTCAAAAAATCCATTGTCTTAAGAATAAGCATTCACCTATCTATCTAATTTAAGGATCTCCTATCTTGCATCGTCACTACTCTTGATGAATTTGCCTACTTTGCAGACCTGCCTTTTCAGGTTTTCCTTTCACACCAGGGAGATTCTCCAAAAGCACAAGTTGCAAGTGCCGATGCTCAGACTAACCTCAAAGTTATCGCCCATAACTGGTCGAGGTGCCGCTCCAGAGGCACTCAAACTGGAACAAGTTAGTGCCTGCCAATGAGAAATTTCATTTTTGCTTATTTTCTATGTCTGCTATGCTGTCTTTCTTGTTCAATACAAACTCTTTAATGTAAATGCAATGCCAGAATCACAGGCACATACCCAACACTCAGCTTCACTTGAGGCTAAAGCAGCCTTGTGCACTAAACTCTAGGTACAGCACCTCACCCAATGCCACCCTCTTAGTAACAAATCCATGCAAGTCCATCCATTTGAAACAAATTGAGTAAAATAAAGTCACTGAATATATTGACTGACTCATTTGAGAGCCCTGAATACAGCTCCCTGTCTCAACCTAAAGCTGAAATAAAAGCAAAATACTGCGGATTCTGGAAATCGGAAATAAAAACAGAAAATGCTGGAAACACTCAGCTGGTCAGGCAGCATCTGTGGAGAGAGAAACAGAGTTAACGTTTCAGGTCGATGATCCTTCATCAGAACTGCTTTTTCATTGCTATCTGTTTCCCTTCCAGTTCTGATGAAAGGTCATCGACCTGAAACATTAACTCTGTTTCTTTCTCCACAAGTGCTATCTGACCTGCATTTTCTGTTTTTATTTCAACCCAAAGCTGGCTGTCCAGACATTTGAACATGCTTTGACAACAATTCCCAGGTCTTTTAGAATCTCTGTTTATAATATTTATGTCTTTCACAAACATAAATAAGCTTGTATTTTTGGAGGTAATATGCAATAGGCATGCAACAGAATCTAAAACCTGATGAAGCCCTTTAGACTTCAAAGGGGTAAGTCACTCGTAATTCCACTCAGCAAAGGAGAATAGAAAGAGACATATAAATACTGTGGCTACGAGAGCAGGTCAGAGGCTGGGTATTCTGCGGCGAGTGACTCACCTCCTGACTCCCCAAAGCCTTTCCACCATCTACAAGGCACAAGTCAGGAGTATGATGGAATGCTCTCCACTTGCTTGGATGAGTGCAGCTCCAACAACACTCAAGAAGCTCGACACCATCCAAGATAAAGCAGTCTGCTTGATTGGCACCCCATCCACCACCCTAAACATTCACTCCCTTCACCACCGGTGCACAGTGGCTGCAGTGTGTACCATCCACAGGATGCACTGCAGCAACTCGCCAAGACTTCTTTAACAGCACCTCCCAAACCCGCGACCTCTACCACCTAGAAGGACAAGGACAGCAGGGACATGGGAACAACACCACCTGCACGTTGCCCTCCAAGTCACACACCATCCCGACTTGGAAATATATCGCCATTCCTTCATCGTCGCTGGGTCAAAATCCTGGAACTCCCTTCCTAACAGCACTGTGGGAGAACCGTCACCACATGGACTGCAGCGGTTCAAGAAGGCGGCTCACCACCACCTTCTCAAGGGCAATTAGGGATGGGAAATAAATGCCGGCCTCGCCAGCGACGCCCACATCCCATGAACGAATGAAAAAAAAATTTTTTTTTCTTACAGGTGCTGATTAAATATATTTTCTCTTTTGACTGGAACATCATTTCATTTCAAATTGCAGGCTCATAGCTGTAAATGGCCAGCTGACTGGGGTGCACCTTACAGCACATCACCTGTGGGGAGGAGCAGGTGAGCTCACCTATTTGTGTGAAGTGGCATCAGAGAAAGGTGGGTTAACCCTATAACCTTTCATTCCCACATCAATACATGGCTCTGTATGCACGTTGCCCATGTAGATCCCTGTAGGAGTTGAAGCTCAAATTTGGAAAGCATGAGAAAAAATTCTGCGTGCTGAAGGGCAATGTACGTATTGGCTTTTCGTGTGGTCGTGCGGGCCTGGATGGAAAGGAGGACAGCGGCTCGGAGTTAAAAAATGAGATGTGTGCACAAACACTGTTGTTAAACTGTAGTGACAACAAAATCAATAATAAAACAGTGCAATGTGAAAGAAATATGCAGCAGGAAATGTGATTAGGAGCTCTACAGAATGTCTACCCCACCTCCCCCACTTGGAGAGGGGTGTGTACGTCCTCAAACCCCAAGGCTGAGCTGCACATGTCTGGACCTAGGACCGTTAGACTAATGCACGTCCATAGGAAATTAATCACTCCCCCCTCCTCCTGCCCTCTACATTATGGAAGGAAAATGGAGGGCTAAACATGCAACTGTACACTTGAAATTTAGAAGGTTTTTATTTATTGCTAAAAGTGCTAATTGAGTTCACAAAATGAAATTAGTTGGAATAATGTAAGTTTTCTGCTTTTCAGGGTATAGCATTCACTCGTGCACTGGGGCAGGAGGAGGTTCTGCTGGAACAGAAGGAATAGCCGCTCTCTTGATGGGAACAAAGATGCAACATTACGTGCAGTTCAATGGCACACACGTTGGCCGGGCGGGGGGGTGGTGCAGGAAAGGCTCGTGATACTGAAGGTCCCACCAGGTGATCTAATGCACCTTCAGGTCCTACTCTATGAAAGCAGTGCTGCTGGGTCTGTGACATATTCCCTACCAAAATACTCCCTTTGCTACAAAACACCAGAGAATGCACCTGTATTAAAACATCATCAAAATTCATTGCCTGATATACATTGCTGGGGAACTGGTGGCAGGGGTGTGGTGGTGGTGGCCTGAGTTTGATCCCAATAAGGTGTCAGCCATGCCTCAGTGGTAGCACTCTAACCTCGGAGTCAGAAGGTCGTAGGTTCAAGTCCTACTCCAGGGACTTGAGCACGTAATCCAGGCTGACACTTCAGTGCAGGACCAAAGGAATGCTGCACTGCCGGAGGTGCCGTCTTTCAGAAGAGACATTAAACCCAGGCTCTGGTGGATTTACAAGATCCCATGACATTATTCGTAGAAGAACAAGGGAGCTATTCCTGGGCACTGATATTACCAGGGAGGCGGGTTGGCAGCAGGGGGTTGACTGGGCGCGTAGGTAACCCGCCCAGTAAAATCAGTGGGTTCTCCACACGATCGCGAGTAAATTGAAGCCGCTTACCTTGGCTTCCGGGTTTCGTTGGAAACCCATGCAATGGGTGGACTGCGTACCCACATACAGGTTGCCAGCTGGAGGAGCCCTATTTAAAGGGGCACTCCTCCAATGCTGCCCCTGCAGCAAACAGCTAAAATTACAGCATGGAGGAGCCCAGGGGAAAGGCTGCTTCCAGGTTTAATGATACCTAATTCCAGGTGTTAATGGATGGGGTGAGGAGGAGGAGAGAGATCTTCTACCTGGCGGACGGGAGGAATTGGCCTGCCTCTGCCACCAAGAAGGTTTGGCTCGAGGTGGCAGAGTAGGTCACCAGCAGCAGCAACATATCCCGCACCTGGATACAGTGCAGGAAGCGCTTCAATGACCTAACTAGGTCAGCCAAAGTGAGTACACTTACTCATTCTCCTACACTCCGTCTTCCACATCACCGCCCCCACCCCACAACTCCTTCGGCACTGCCAACACTACTCTATCTCCTCACACTCACTCAAACCTCATTCTCAACTTACCTGCACTTACTCATCCCACCACTACCACTCAACCTAATCCTCATACAATCTCCTGGCTCTGTCTCATACTCACCCTCTGATGTATCTCTTTCACAGTCAGCCTCACCCAAACCAGTGCATTCAGCGGTTGGCCACGTCACCATCCCTCACTCACACCTCTCTACTTTCTCCCCTTATCGGAGAAGAGAGCCCAGAATGCACAGGGGAGGGCGAAGACCAGAGGGGGGCCGCAACATCTGGTCGTCCTCACTGACGCAGAGCAGGAGGCTCTGGAACAAAGCTGCACCCTTGAGTGCCTGTCTGTCGGGGACACCGAGACTGGCACCCGACAAAAGTCTGGTGACGGAACTTTAACATTCAGCACTCACAGTAGCAAATGATGTTAACATGCCTTGTCATCTTCTGCACCTCAACATCTGTCATCATGCTTAATATTGCCTTCTGTTCTCTTACAGGGCCTTCAGCGACCGCCCTAACGGCGGAGGGCGATTCCTCAGAGGACCTGCCGGCCTCTGAGGGGGCATCGTCTCATCTGAGCGAGCCATCCGCCAGCGCAGATACTCACATCTTGGTGGGTCCCCGTCCTCACTTAGTTGGGGTTGCACATGGTGAGTCACCACACGCGTGGGCACGAGCAGACATTGGTGGCAGGGGCAGCTGTGGAGAGTCTGCGTCGGTGGGAGCACTCTTCTCCAGGCTCTGCTCAGCTGGACACAAATGCTGAACTCTGGGGCCCATCCATGAAAAACGAGAATGATCGAGGGGCAGCAGCGCATTTGCGAGGTGCTGGAAAAAGTGCCACGCGCACTCTCCACAATTGCGCAGAGGATGGAGGAGTCCAACTCCTGCATGAGTGGAATGGTGGCACAGGTAAGGGAGGGCATCTCTGAGATACTGTCACAGGGACGTGAGGGCATCTCTGAGATAGTGTCGTGGGTAAGTGCGGGATTGTCTGCGATGGAGGGAAGACTAGCCTCCATGGAGCTTCAAGTGCGGCTCACCAATGATTCCACTGAGGCCCTGACAACGGCCCTTCGGACTCAGGGTGAGCAACTTTCTGCCGCCTTAAACAGGCAGGCAGATACTCTGGCACTGGCCTTACAAGGCTTCATACATGTCCTCCAAACTGTCGTCCAGCAGGGTGGTAGGAGTGATGTGGGTCTGGCCCAGTAGAGGGATGATGGCAAAAGGGGACGTGAAAGTGGTGACGCCACTCAAAGTGCCTTCACGTCTCACCCGTTGCCCCTCTCTCAACCAGAACCCGCAATGCTGCCTCCTCTCCAGGTGGCCAAGTCTGCCCCTGCACAGTTGCAGGTGGAGCAGTCTTTGGAGGGGCCCTCACGGGCACCGAAACCCAGATGGCGTAGGCCCAAAGCATCTAATCGGTCAGGGCATTAACAAGAGCAACCTGCCACTACCTCTGCTTCAGCCACAGGGGAAACACCACGTAGGAGTACTCGTAAGCGTAAGGCGAAGGTTTTGTGAGCACAAAGGGGATGCACAAGGGTGTTTGACAGTTTGTCATGTTTTTTATTTATGTTTGATTTTTGTTAATGGCACATTAAATATTATCACCACTACTGCCACGTCTTGGCCATTCTTGACTGGCTTGTGTAATAAGTCCCTTTCATGAGGTTCACCATGAACACCCACATTTGATGCCACCCATTGGGTCACCCTACAGTGGGTGTATGTGTAGTTGCACAACTACTTTGTGCAGGTGCCTGTGGCGCAGCACTGTGTTGTGGAGCTCCACGGCGTGCCTGGCGAGGCTGGTGATGTTGCTCGTCCTCGGATGAAGTGATGAATGCAGCTATGGCGCCCGCCCATCCTGATGGTGTGAGTTTGAGGGGGTCCGCAAAGTAGGTAAATGTGTTTGCACAGCAGAGTTTAGGGAATAAATTAAGCATTTTGATTGGAAAGACAAAGGTGTTGCAGCCAAAACTTTGTCTGAAGTGACAGAGTGCTCTGCTGCAATAAATGAAGTTTCCCCCCCACCTGTCAAATAATCCTTTGCATCTCCCACTGGCTGCTGGCTGAAACACATCCGTTGCAACAGGGAGTGTTTCCCACAGCACGGGAAACACGCTGAGAATCCTTCAAAATTGGACACCCTTCAAAATCTCCACTCAATGATGTCTGTCAAGTACATCAAGTATCTAAATAACTATCTAAAGCAGCATCCCGCCGGCTTTAATTGCCAGTGGGAGTTCCGTATGCGGGAACTGCACGTGCACCCGAACGCATCACTGGGGAACCCGGAAGTCAGCGGGTTGGAGCCGGGCTCTGAACCCGCTCCGGGATTCCGCCATTTTAGGAGCCCCCGCCCTGCCATCCGAAAATTGGCCCCCTGGTGTCCTGGCCAATATTTATCCCTCAACAAACATCACTAAAACAGATCACCTGGTCATTATCTCATTGCTGTTTGTGGGACCTTGCTGTGTGCAATTTTGCTGCCACATTTCCTACATTACAACAGTGACTACACTTCAAAAGTATTTCATTGGTTGTAAAGCACTTTGGGACGTCCTAAGGTTGTGAAAGGTGCTATATAAATGCAAGTCTTTCTTTTTTTCTTTAAAGTGACTGACTGAAAGTCCCTGTGTTTCTGGTCGCTGCCAATGTTTATCCCTATCACCTTCAATCTGTTCCATTACCAGATAGTCAGACATTGCTTTCTACTGAGATACTGAACATAGGATTAGCTATTTTAATGGGAGGTTTCTCTGTGTATCTGCTAACCTGGGTGGGATGGAGTATAGTGGAGGAAGTGCTTGTAATCTCCAATCTCTCTTGAGACTCCCCATTTTCATTTGGCAATTACAGTTCAATTTTAATAAAATCCAGTTACATCCATACGATCCTTGCCTCTCAGCAATTTAAAGCCCTGGATCATGTCCCGTTTCATTCTCTACTCTACAGCAAAAACAACTTTTATTAAGTCAGTCTATCCTCACCCATAACTTATAAAACCTTCTCTAACAATTAAGGTCATTTTGAAGATAACAGGCGCAGGATACACACAATATTCCAAATGTGGCCTTACATTTATTAGAACTAGGTTCACTAGTTTATGGTAGTTAAATAAGTTAAATTCCTTGGAACACTAGGATTTTTACTGGTTTTGGGATCACATTCTGCGATTCCGTCTGGTTTTCCAATAGCCTTGAAAATAACTTATTTTGATTAATAATCTAATAATTGAGACATAACACTGTCGTTGATGAGCATTGATAAGAACAACCTCACGTTGACTGGATATTTTCTGAGAACAATTATTAATCATATCTAAAACCTTTTTGTTGTCTATCTTTCCCAATGGTGCATATGTATTTCCTGTATTAATGTGCATTACAATAATTTTTTCCAGACCAAACATCATCTGCCATTCTTAAGCACATCTACTTAATTTGTCCAGACCCATTTTAAATGCTATAAATCACCTTACACTGGTCACATTCTTGGTGTTATCAGCAAATTTGATATTAAAACCAGAGGTACTGTCCTGCATATCATGGTGTACATTGAAAACAGCCATAAGCTCAGAACAGGTTCTTGCCAAACTGCACCCCAGATACAGCCTTATTCATTTATAATCATCTTTTGCTTTCTATTGTCCAGCCAAATTTCAATCCAATAGAGTAGTTTATCATTCATTCTACGTGCTTTTATCTTTTACAGAATTAGCAAATGTGAACGCCATCAAATGCCTTCCAAAAATCCAATCCTATTATGTCACTTGTTTTCAAAGAGTTCCAGCAAGTTTATTAGGTACAACAGGTTGATTCCAAAACCATGCTAATCACTCTTACTGCTTTATTGCCTTGGGGATTCGAGGATGCAGCCCATCTGGTCAAGATACCATGTACATCTTTAATGATTTGACTTTTTTCACAAGATATGGTTTACTTATCTTGACATATGTTAGCAGATTCCTAAGGCTGTTTGATAGGATCTGAAATCCAGAGTCCCTCTTCATGAAGACAAATGTGAAGAATTGAGCACATTTGCCATTTTTTAATTTCCCACATTTCTACCCAACTTATCCCTTCATTCTTTCTGTGCATTGAAGGATTGCTTACCAATTAAAGTGGGTAATTTAGGTCACTGGCACAGAAATAGTTAAAAGATCTATATGATCTTTAACACTGTTTGCTTCAGGCAAAGTGTTTCTTTTGAACTCGTCGATATCAACAGAGTGCCTGTCCATTGCATTCTTACCTTCTATTATACTCATTTTAGTTATCCTCAACTGATATAAGACTCAGTTCATAATATAAAACTTCATTGATAACAAACTTGGATAAAGTGAATCTTTGCTTGATGATAAAATTGTACATAGCAAAACTCTCCTTATAGTGAATGAAATTTCAATGCAATTACATGCCACTCCTGTTATACCAAAAATATTTCACTCTTGTTGTGAAAATCGAATGCTAATCTTGTATCATTTCACAAGAAGGAGCTCCTCGCACTTTAATGGAAAACCCCAGGATTCGTTTCTGTCCAATGGTGATTAAACACTTAGATGCACATTTTTTTTTTTAAAGTGTTCATTCCAGTTCAGCCCCAGGAATTGATCAGTCTCAGGACCACAGTCCTTTTTAGAAAGCATGTGCTGAGAGATGAGTGAATGGATAGACATTATGGGCTGCCATCAACCCACTCCTAGTATATGCAACTCCCACTACCCAGCCATTGTTCTATATCTGTTATATTAGAGCATCAGCCATGTCCTTCACTTAAAAGATTTTCACAATGTCACTTCTTAATATCTTGTCTTTCTTTATTTCTGGTGACAGTAAATGATTAAGTTTCCCTTTGAGTAGTGATGCCAGTGTTATTAATTTCTAGAGAAAATTAATCAAACCATACATATTTATTTTTTGGAACAGAGAGCAGCATGAGACTACATCCACATAGACACATTCTGTAACAAAATTAATGGTTTGAAAAAAATGTGGAAAAAAATAATTAACCAAATAGAACAGTAGTACATCTTTTGCCTTTTAGGTTAATTACTGCTTAAACTCCTCTGAGCACATTTTGTTCTTTAATGTGATGCGACACAATATAATTGGGGCTAATGGTAGGGCAATGTACTCTGCAACCTTGAAAGGCTTCTTCCCGACACCTATCACAGGACAATAATCTTTCAGAACTAGAGCACAGCTCAGCCTGGAGCCATGCGTTCTGTCAGGAGATGCAGGTCCAGGTCCTGTGGAATGGTCACTGACAGATCATGTCAGTCACAGCAGCAGAAAGGCTTTAAACACAGAGAGCTGGTGCTGAGGCCTTCAGAGGGAAACAACTTTTTTTTTAAAAAGATGTTTTTAAAGATTATCTGTTTATTAGTGGGGTCAATGTTGAGAACAGTACCTTATTTATTTGCTCAACACATAGCTCTGATCTCTGGTTCCTGACCACCACAGAGCCAAGAACTATGGACAAAGCATGAACGTTAGGAGAATATATAAGCCAAATGCATTGGTTCTGATATTGATCCCTGTTATAGCAGTGCAGCAATTTAAAAAATGATTTAGTTTGCAGTATGATAATAGTTGTGGGTGGGGAAGGTCACTGCTTTGTTAACCCTTCCACCCCCACAATTGTGATAACTCTGAACACAGCACTGGTTGGTTCTCGATAACCGAAAACGTTGCCTGCTTTCTGTGAAACACTGGTCATTATCTTATAAGTTTCCTCAGATTCTAGTCAATTTCATTTGATTTGAATGTCAACTTCAATCTAAATATTGCTTTAAACCAGAAAAAAAGATTGCAGAGCAGACAGATATTTAGCAAAATGCAACTGAAAGAACAGCCAGGTGTTAGCCTTGACTCAGCGGTAACACTCTTATCTCTGGGTCAGAAGGTCATGGGTTCAAGCCTCACTCCAGAGACTTGAGCACATAATCGTGGCCAACACTACACTGCAGTACCAAGGGAGTGCTGCACTGTTGGTGTTGCTGTCTTTCAGAGTAGACATTAAACCGAGGTCCTCCCAGCCCCTGCACTTTCAGGCGAACATTAAAGATCCCATGGCACTATTTGAAGAAGAGTAGGGGAGTTCTCCTGTGTTCCGGCCAACTTTTATCCCTCAACCAACATCACAGAGACAGGTATCTGGTCATTTGCTGTTTGTGGGACTGTGGTGTGCACAAATTGGCAGATGTGTTTGCCTACATTACAACAGCAACTCACTTCAGAATTACTTCATTGACTTTGGGATGTCCTGAGGTCATGAAAGTTAATATATCAATGCAAGTTATTTCCTTTAAACTTAAATCGAGGCTGGGTTATAGCAGATTTATGATCAGGGTTTGGATCAAGGTGAAAAAAAAATCAAACATCTTGTTGACTAAGGGCACATGAATATACTGCATTCTATGTCTCATCTACGTTCATGCATTATCTTACTCCGAGCTGATGCAAAAAATATGAATGTTAAATCCTGACCAATACCCACAGTATGTCAGAAATACAGTCTCTAAAAATCCCAAACGTATCCTGTAATAATCAAAGGGTATCAGACAAACCTCCCTCTGCCTCTTTAACCAATGTACACATATCAGAAAATTAGGCTGTGATTTACTATTTACGTCTAAGGTTCCATATATGGGGGTGGATTTTCATCTGTACCATGTTGGTGTGAATTATCACATGGGTAGAGTGCAGGGAGGAACATTGGGCGGGTGGAATTGCCCATGGAGCCCACTTGATTTTCCTTCCATTAATTTAAATGGAGGGAATATTGGCAGAGATCTGTTAGGGATGTGCAACTCTCCGTGCTCCACTCTAGCGATAATTAACGCCTAGATAGCAGGGATTAAAAATTTACCCCATGAATTCCAAGTTAGCTCACTTTAAACTATCCTACCTAACCCAGCCTGAAGGATATTGAGCACCAGATCAATCAACAGCAGGATTACCACCTGAATGAGTGCAACTTCATTTTTACTTGCCAGGTTCATCAAAGACTGAGTCAGACACAGAGATCCATTACTTACACAACTTTATTTAACTGCATCTGCAACAAACTGGTTAGTATCATAAGGTCAAGTATTGGTGATTACATAAAAGGTAAGCTTATACTTAATATCAATGCACAGGATCTATATAAACACACAAGTAAATTAATTGTATCATAATATCTCAGCCATGGCTGTGTTTCACTTAATAACACTACAATAGAGTTACAGTCAATGTCAAGGATTACAGCACTGATTTAGCAAGGTTAAATTCACTGTCATATCATTGGTCGGGCTTTCAGTGTTAAGATTGTCCCTTAATGACAAGAAATAAAATTACACAGCTTCTCACTTTGAGTCATTGGATGGCTGCTCTCCTCTCGGCTCCTCCACCTCTCTCTCCTCCTTTAAGATGCTCCTCAAAACCTACCTCTTTGACAAAGCTTTTGGTCACCTGTCCTAATATCTGTTTCTTAGGCTCAGTGTTAATTTATTTGTCTGATTATGCTCTTGTGAAGCACCTTGGGACTTTTTGCTATGTTAAAGGCACTATATAAATGTAAGGTGTATTGCTGCAGTGTTGGGAAATCCTGACTTTCTCTGGGATACTTTGGGTTCATCTCTGGAGACGTCTGCAGTGAATTGTTATCCACGGTTGTTGCCTTCCAATTTCAGTCATCTTCACTTGCGTATTTTAGCTAACCTTGTAGATATTCCATTTTCTCTGTCAGGCTGTTATACTCTATTTTATCTCTGGAACTTAGACCACTAAATCAACAGCCACGATACACTTAAATTCCTTACTTCTGCTTTGATCTAAATAACTATCTTAAACCTTCCAGCTTTACATTCTTAAACAATCTTAACCGTTAAAAATATCGATTTAAAACTAGTCCCATTCAGCCCTAACCCCACCTGCAGCTGAAAAATGTATTTTTCATATTCTTGGTCCACACCTGACATCTCCATAATGAGTTTATTAATACTTGCTCCTTTTGTTTCATCAATACAGTTATTCTCGTAATAAATTTTAATGCAATACTTTTCAGTTAAATCTCCAGTCCTTTTATTTAATTAATACATTTTGGGGCAACTACAATTTCTTTCTTTCATTAAATTCATAAACTAATGGAAATTGTTTTGAAATAAATAGCTGCTCCTTTAGTGAAATAATAAATTTATGTGCATTAAATGCCCAATTACCAAATTATCACTATTTTTATTTAATTTTATTTTTTCTCCAAACCTGCTCCTTTGACTGAACTTATAAATTATGGCAGAAACCTCCAGTATAATAAATGCACACTATTTTTATTTAATCAATTAACTTTCAGGGAATTCTTCAATTTCTCCAACTTTCCATCAGCAACACAACTGGAAAGTCATTAGTGTATATGTGTGTGTGTATATATATATATATATATATATATATACACACACATACACACATATATACATACATACACACATATATACATATACATACACACATACATATATACATATACATACACACACACACATACACACATATACATACACACATATACATACACACACACATATACACACATATATACACATATACACACACATATACATACACATATACATACACATATACATACACACACACATATACACATATAAATAAAACTGGATAACGCATCGGGGATAAAATTAATGGACAGAACATTTCATGGCCCGTGAATCAGGCACGCCCGAATTACCAACATCCATTCCTATAGCAGAGAGCTTGCTGAGATGAGCACTAAATTATAAAGTTTACTAAAAAATCTCTCTCTTCTGGGTAAGGGACATGACCCATTGGCCTCAGAAAATAAATCTTGTACCTCCAGTGTTCACTTCCCCCTTCAGAAATTTCTAAACCCGCTGCTGTTTGGGAATGGACAGTTACATACATGTCAATCTGGAAAATTATCAAAAATTGACCAACATGAGCTGGGCTTGGAGGGGCAAGAAAAGTGCCTCCATGGGGTAGCGAGGGAGGAGGAAGAAGAGCACCTCTGTGTCCTTGTGACAAGATAAACAATTTTAAAACAAGTTAACTATCAGATTTAGCAACAGAGAGAATGAGTATCACATTCAACCTTCATTTCTCAAAGATATGAGGGAAAAGCCTTGCATGTTTTGTCACAACTTAGCTGTACTAGGAACATTGGGTATACCTGTAGCTTAAACTACAGGGTCTTATCCCACTGCACTTTCAGTATAACTACTTGTCAGAAGCATACACACAGGGCTGCATGGACAGGTCAGTTTCTTTCTCTTTGAGTCTCTGCCAGTTCTTTTGAAGGTGTTGGTCAGCTTTTGCTAGTTTTGCAGGTTGGCAAATATGCAAGTGCAGCAGCTGTGTATTTATTCTGCAGAGATAATTTTATGAGTCAGTGCTCTCGGCAGGGAGCCCCGCCTGCTGGGAGTTCATAGCAGAAACTGGGTCTGCATTGCCCATGATTTTTCAATCATTTACATGAATTTCCGATATACGTTCTCAGCAGGTGATGTTTCCTGCTAGAAGTGCAGACTTATAATATGACTCCCATGTATTTATTCGTCCTTTGAAGTGAACACCAAATTTCCATTTCTTGCCCTTTGCTAAAACAAGGAGTGCAGGCAATTAAAAATCATGTTGAACAACATGAAATAAGTTTGGGCAGGCTCAACTGTGTAGAACAGGTTTGGGCAGGCCCACAGCAGTGAACTGCACTAAATCTAAAATTTATTGGCAGGGGAATGGTAGTGTGGTGGTTATGTTACTGGACTAGTAGTCCAGAGAATTTGAGTTCAAATCCCACCATGGCTGTTGGAGAATTTGAATTCAGTTTATAAAATCTGGAAATAAAAAGCTAGTATCAGTAAAAGGGACTTCAGTTACATGGATAGACTGGAGAAGCTGGGGTTGCTCTCCTTAGAGCAGAGCAGAGAAGGTTAAGAGGAGAATTGATCAAAGTGTTCAAAATCACGGGTTTAAATAAAGAGGAAACTGTTCCCATTGGCGGAATGATTGAGAACCAGAGGACACAGATTTAAAGATGATTGTCGAAAGACCCAAAGGTGACATGAGGAAAAACCTTTTTACGCAGCGCAGTAGTTATGATCTGGAATTCGCTGCCTGAAAGGGTAGCGGAAGCACATTCAATTGTGGCTTTCAAAGGGAATTTTTAAAAATATATTCATTCATGGGATGTGGGCGTCGCTGGCGAGGTCGGCATTTATTGCCCATCCCTAATTGCCCTTGAGAAGGCGGTGGTGAGCCGCCTTCTTGAACCGCTGCAGTCCGTGAATTGGATAAATACTTGATGGGAAAAAATTTGCAGGGCTACGGGGAAAGAGCAGGGGAATGGGACTAACTGGATTGCTCTTACGAAGAGTTGGCACAGGCTCAATGGGCTGAATGGCCTCCTTCTGTGCTGTAACCATTCTATGATTCTATGAAAAGCGACAGTGAAGCTGTCACAATGTACTAAAAACATAACTGGTTCACTAATGTCCTTAGGGAAGGAAACCTGCCAATCTTACTTGGTCTGACTTATATGTGACTCCAGTCCCATATCAACCTGGTTGACTCTTATCGGACCTCAATTCAAGAAGACGGCCCGCCACCTACTCAGGGCAACTAGAGATGGGTAATAAATGCTAGCCTTGTCACGACCCAAAAATGAATAGAAAAATTGGAAACATTACTCAGTGAGACCACAAGGATGGAGAAATCAAAAATGTCATCCTGGGGTAGTAGGTGCTAAGGCACCTTTCTGGGGCAGAGAGGAGTGGGCTTTACTTTGCATCAGACCCATGCTGCATTTAACCTGGGTTTATATGATACCGACACTACGTGATCATAATGAGTGTCCTCACTTCGATGACCACAAAAAAAACTTGCTAACCCTTACTTTGCTGGAGTCTACAGAATTTGAATCTCTCATTCTCCAGTGGTGAAGGCACAACTCCAATGCATTTTACATTGGACACTGCAGGAAGATGATCCCCTACAAGACAGAGCAGTCTGGGCACTTGCTGAACTATCTTTCATCCTCCCAGTTGAGAGATAAATGATAAATTCTTCACTAAAAATAGCATTCTCCCAACATAGCTCCTAGTATTGAGGAAAGGGAAATCACTAGATTAATTCCTGGGACGAAAGGGCTGTCCTATGAGGAGAGATTGAGTAGAATGGGCCTATACTCTGGAGTTTAGAAGAATGAGAGGTGATCTCATTGAAACATAAGATTCTGAGGGGGCTTGACTGGGTAGATGCTGAGAGATTGTTTCCCCTGGCTAGAGAGTCTAGAACTAGGGGGCATTGTCTCAGGATAAGGGGTCGGCCATTTAAGACTGAGATGAGAAGGAATTTCTTCACTCAGATGGTTGTGAATCTTTGGAATTCTCCTCCCCAGAGGGCTGTGGATGCTCAGTTGTTGAATATGTTCATGGCTGAGACAGATAGATTTTTGGACTCTAGGGGAAATCAAGGGATTTGGGGATCGGGCAGGAAAGTGGAGTTGAGGTCGAAGATCAGCCATGATCTTATTGAATGCCAGGCTCAAGGGGCCGTGTAGCCTACTCCTGCTCCTATTTCTTATGTTCTTATGTTGGACAAGAGATTTATGGTTATTAACAATTTAACTGAGCTTTACTTAGTGACAGGTAAAACAGAAGGCCATCCTGGATCATGAGGAATTCATTTTACAGGAATCTGACAGATAGAACTGGAAAAATAGGCTAATGGAGCCTACTGAAGTGATTTTCCAGTTGACCAGGTGATTCAGACATTTGTATAAGGGTGACCAGATCCAGATTGAGTTTTGTAGCCCAGACATCACCATGCAGGATATGTAGTAAGCCCTGCTGTTTTGCTTTGGGGGCAATTCCATCTGCCAGTAAAAATGTAGCAATTGTTCCATGTCTTCCATATCCTACAGGAAAACTAAGAGGCTTCAAGGTCTCTAGCTGTGACCTTGTGATGGATGCAATGCTCCTGGTTAATTGTGGACAGCTGCTCTGAACAGTGTGGACCAACAGCTTCAAGCCTGAGGGCAACTGAGCAGCAGAACGCAATGCATTTCTTTTTCAGAGTTGATGGCCGTAGTGATGTCAACTTCTTACTGAGGTGTAGCAATGCTTAAGATCTTAATTACATCTCTCCAATTCCTGTTTCTGAAGAGCCATGCCTCATTCCTCTGTCAGGAATGTGTTGAGGAGGCAGAGTTTCATAATGTATGTCCCGGAGTTAGGTACTCACAGAAGTAACTCACCTTTCTTTACAGAATGGTGACAATACTGTCTGGAACATCTTGCAACTGTTCATCATGTTATGTCTTTTTTCCATTGTGCACTCATTATAGGAATAGTGGCTTGGCAGACCAGTGGCACAAAAATATACAAAAAACCTTCTAAAGTTTCTTTTGGGTCAAATGAGTATCTCAAGCTGACAGAACTTGATAGGTCTTTCACTTAAGAAGCCTTTCATTTCCTGCAGTGTTAGTGTTAGGAACAGATCTTTTGTTTTGCATTATGAGTCAATTGGCATACGGTACCACAGAGACTCACTGCTTCGAAGTAGGACTGCAATCTCTGATATCAGTGCCACTCAATACTTTTCCTTTTCACTGACACTACACAGCTCCATGCCAGCCTACATGTTACCCAGTACTATGAAAGAAGTATTGATCCTTGGAGTATCCCCATGGGGATGCTTTTCAAAGAGTCTTTGTCAAACAAAAATCAAAACCATTGGTTCAATCTTTGCCCGTTTCCAATCAGCTGGGAAAGGGGAAGTTGGGTGAAAATCTGAGTTCTGATCAAATTTCTGCTGATCCAATTTGACCACCCAGTCCTATTTTGGCAGAAATAATTTCCTGCAGGGCCTCAAAATCCCACCAATTTCGGCTATCTATTAGGAGGTGGCGTCAATAAAGCAGGAGTGCACCAAATCAGCAACCTTGATCAAAACTATCTCCCCATTTGTGGAAGTCAGAGCAACTCAGAGTAGATTCAAAAGCTCAGCAACTTACGAGGCAAAATGGAGAATGTTTATTCTCAAAATATATTATATTGTGATTTGTAACAGTTTTTTAATCCCCCTCATCACCAATGTTCATAGCAATAAACCAATAGCTCTGGTACACAGTGCTGGGCTATGCAGTCTTCAAAGGGTTAAAGTGAAATGTACAAACGCTCAGTGTAGGAATGCTATTGAGCCTTGTGCATTAAGCTACAATCAGTGAACTGCACTCAACATCAAACAATCGTGCTCCTGTAAAATCCTTTCATCAAACTGGCGATACTCCAGCCCTGACTATTTAGTGACGACATCAGAGCATTTAGTTGACCTACACGGCTTGAGATGTGATTATAAATCAAGCAGTATTCTTGCTGTGAGCGATCACTGTGGTTTGTCCAGAGTCTGAGAGGCACGATGCAACTTGTAGATAAGAATGTTGCCATGTTTGCCACACCACAGGGTGATGAGAACTGACATCACGTGGAGATACCTTATCCCTCAATAGCAATTACGGGAACAATACTTGGTCTGTTTAGAATTTCAATGTTGTGCAGTAAACTAACCAATCTCTGATCAAAATAATTCTTCAAATATTAATATGATACGGCCAGTGGAGGAGAGGATCTTGCCATCGGATCACTTAAAGGGGGAACCTTACCAAGTCCTTCAGAACGGAAGACTCATCATCAGAACTCCCAATAAAAAGGTAGTCTTTCCAACAGCACCCATTTAAAAGATTTGGTGGCAGTGTAAAGCTTCAATGAAGGAAGTGTCGGTATCTGTCCAGCCTAGGTTTAAAAGTACTGCAAACCCAATTAGATATATACTTGAAAAAGAAAAAATTGCAAGGCTATGGGGAAAGAGCAGGGGAGTGGGACTGATTGGATAGCTCTTTCAAAGAGCCTGCGCAGGCACGATGGGCCGAATGGCCTCCTTCTGTGCTGTATGATTCTATGATTCTAATTTGAGTACCTTCAAGTGTCAACCCAGTATGGATTGGCAAAATTTTAGGAGGCATGAGATACTGTTAGATACATCTTGAAAATTGGATTATGTAATATTAGTAATGAACGCATTAAAAAATTCATATAAAACTCCTCTGTCCACTATTCCAAAAAAAGATGTTACGCTGTTTAAAAGAGAGAGATTAATGCCTTTACTAAAATAGTGAACAAAGGAATTCCTTACAACACATTCACATTTTAGTTACTAATCACAGCGTGATTTCAAACAGTGGTTTCAGAATCAAGTCATACAACCAGTCAATTCCACTACCCCCTCAATGTAGTTTAGCAACTCAGGGCATTTGGGTCTTTAAAGCAAGGGAGGTACCACTCAAGTAGGGTAGAAATGCACC
Organism: Heptranchias perlo; assembly: GCF_035084215.1. Taxonomy (NCBI): domain Eukaryota; kingdom Metazoa; phylum Chordata; class Chondrichthyes; order Hexanchiformes; family Hexanchidae; genus Heptranchias; species Heptranchias perlo. The sequence continues at coordinate 12,101,807 of NC_090343.1, forward strand.
ACCCCTACTTGGAAAGCTCATCCAAACTGCCAGCAATGCGCAGTCATCTAACCTAACAACATCAAAACTTAGAGAGCAATTATGGGACTTTAAACAAGACCTGAAACTGAAAACAATGTATCCCCCGTATACAGAATCACTGCTTTATGAAGTGATCTCATTCTGGCAATAGAGAAAGTGACAATACACTGCAGGATCAAATAGCCATTCATTAGCAATCCTTCTAGTTTCAAGTTTTCCAGCCATTGGCAGCCTGCTTTCAGAAGTATGTGATGCAGTACACACTGAGCAAACCTGACACAACTGGAGATTGTACCTGGATTGAGTTGCAGCAGTAATGCAGCTGCAATCAACTGATAATCCCAGCCAAAACATGAAGCTATCCTTCCCTTTCAAATCATGTGCATTTCCAGCATTTTCTGTTTTTATTTGAGCTATAACCATAAACAGGCTCATCGTTCTACAGCCTTAAGGTTTGACTTGGGTTCAAGGAGAGGCAAATTGAAAGTTAACATAGCACATGCTCAGAATCTGCCTGCCTAACATTACAACGACAGGGAGAAGTCAATGAACTTTCTAACTCAAAGACATTTGCTCCTTTAGATTAAGCTTTTATTAAAATAGAATTTGCAGATAGAATTCATGTGTTGTCCAGTTATCGTAAGCACTAATATTTCAGCTAATTTCTCTTTAATATCAAGGTGGAATTCCTCTGAAGGAAATAATAGGACAGATTTTTCTATATTTTAAATTGTGGAGCAATCTGATTTAAAAATTCTTCCTACTTGGCGCTCAGTTTCAAGACAGTGCCCAGGTGCTCAAGACTGTAAATAGGCATTTAAATGGAGTTTGAGATCTGGTACCGATATCACATGGCCAGCAAACTGGTCACACAGAATTACATATAAATTACAACACAGAAACAGGCCATTCGGCCTAACTGGCCGGTGTTTATACTCCACACGAGTACCCTCCCATCTTCCTTCATCTCACCCTATCAGCATAACCTTCTGTTCCTTTCTCCCTCATGTACTTATCTAGTTTCCCCTTAAATGCATTTATGGCCACAGTTGAGGGACAGGCTGCTGCAGAAAGGTATTAGGATGTGGTTCGGTGATCCTGAACTGCCAGTGGGGAAATCGCGCTTGCAGCATTTCCAGGCCTGTTTATCCAACCCATGTTGGAGCACAAGGTCATGGAATCACCCCCTTAAACAAACTCGAGTGCCCCATTATCAATAGCAATGACTTTTGCATTCGCTAATCTCCCCGGGTAACCATTGTGTTTAGAATTTTTGTCCCATCTTTACGATCAACGCCTTTTCATTCATTTGAATGGACAGGAAAATCAGGGCCTGTTGGAATGCCCAACCCTGGCCGATGTCTTCAAATAATTCTGCCAGCCAGTGATTTTGCCCTTGCCCCCTCGCTTTTAACTTGTCTTAAAAATGTCTATCCTCATCCAGAACTAAAACCAAACACTTTCATTTCCAGACTTGCAAGGGATTAGCACAGCTGTGAGAAGCATTCCTGCACTGTCCTTTCAACAGAAATATAAAATAGAGGAATTATTTTTCTACTACAGCACTGTTTAAAATTGCTCATGCATGTTCCTGGCATGTTCATAAAATATGGAGTCAATAAGTTATATTAATAACAGGATTGTAATACAACATATTTTGAATCTACCTCTAATGTATTTGTATGTATCCCTGATAACTATTACAAAATATGGTTAATGTACAAATTAGTTACAAATCAAGAATGGATTCAAAAACTGATCTGGTGAGGCTTTCTTTCAAATTTGAATTAGGAACAGGAATAGGAGTAGGCCATTCAGCCCCTCAAGCCTGTTACATCAATGAGATCATAGCTAATCTGTATCCTAACTTCATTTACCCGCCTTGGCTCCATATTCCTCAATGCTCTTGGCTAGTAAATATCATCGATCTCAGATTTAAAATTATTAATTGAGCTAGCATCTATTGCTTTTTGTGACAGAGAGTTCCACACTTCTACCACCCTTTGCATGAAGAAGTGTTTCCTAACTTTTCTCCTAAGTGGCCTGGCTCTGATTAAGGTTATGTCCCCTTCTCCTTGACTGCCCCACCAGTGGAAAAATTCTCTCTCCATCTACCCTATCAATTCCTTTCAAAGTCCTAAAAATTTCAACCAAGTCACCCCTTAATCTTCTATATTCCAGGAAATACAAGCCTAGTTTATGTAATCTCTCCTCATAATTTAACCCTTGGAGCCCTGGTAACATTCTGGTGAATCTGCACTGTGCTCCGTCCAAGGCCAATATATCCTTTCTAAGGTGCGGTGCCCAGAACTGTACACAGTATTCCAGATGTGGTCTTACCAGGGCTTTGTATAGCTGTAGCAAAACTTTCTCCCCTTTATATTGTAGCCCTCTAGTTATAAAGGCTAACATTCCATTAGCCTTTTTGATTATTTTTTGTACCTAACTTCTACATTTAATGTTCTGTGTACATGGACCCTAAATCTCTTTGGACCTCCACTGTTCCCAGCTTTTCACCATTTAAAGAATGCTTGGATCTATCCTTTTTTGTTCCAAAATGAATGACCTCACACTTACCTGCATTGAAATCTGCCTGCCACAGTTTTGCCCAAATGTCTGCATGGATTCTTGGGTCATACATTGCAGATTATATGGTAATTGTATACTTATGATCTTACACACTTCAATACATTTAAGTAGCACTAAACATTAACAGAATAAGGTCTTTGGCAGGTGGTTTGGGGTGCATGGGCATGATGGATTGGAGCTCATTGGGGTAGATTTTCATCTTGACCACCTGGGCAATAATCTAGTTGAGCAGATCACCCACCATATCCAATTTTCATTCCATTGAATGGGACAGGTGGTTCTCTACTTCTTATTACCACTTGAAATCTCAGGAGAATTTCCTGCACTATCAGGTGGTAGGGTGTCAGAAAATCAGGTGGGGAGGCCTACCGCAGTATCCATGTGCCGACCTAAATTTTTCTCCCCCTGCCCCAGCAGGGAAGGCTGATAGCCAACCCACTGCACGTAAATGACAACGGGAAGGCAGGGCCCAGCACCCTGCCCAATTTCCCCGACTTCCGCCACCACTTGATCCCAGGATCGTCAGGAGAGGGGCGGCCCTGTGGTAGCAGCAGAAGGCCCACTGATACCTCGTTTGGAGATAGAGAGGACCAAATAGTGAACACCTCTCCCTCTCCCTCTCCTCTAGCTCTACAACTTACTCTTTTTAGGCTTCAGCTCAATCAGAGGCTTAAAAACATCTTTGGGGCTCTGCTGCCCCCATTAAGTGGACTCCTCTCTTCTGGTGCTGCAGTGGGCTCCCAATTGGTGATAGAGATCCTACCAAGACCTGGTAAACTGAGTTGGAGTCATGGCAAGGGTCGGGGTGGTAGGCAAAAATCCCAACCTGACCCTTCTCCAGCAGGAGGAAGGAAATTCAGCCCATTACCTCACAGGGGAACATTCCACACATATTTTGAACACTAATGGTAACTGTATGTTTCATGCCACTGTATGTACTCCTGAATTTAAACACCATCATTCAATGGTGGGATCAAGGAGTTGCTTTAAGTACTGTTTCTCATTGTCAAATTATTGTTCAGCTTTTTAATTTCTCAGTTTCGAAGTTTCTGTGCTGAATCCTGCCTGTCCTCTCAATGGGATCGGTATTGGATTGAAATGATATTTCAGGTTGGCATTTCACAATACATCAAATATATGAGCATTTAAGTGCACAAGAGTGTAGGTAGAGCACCCTAAGGCTTTGCTTATTAGGACTATTCTCATATTCCTGGTTAAAAAGAGACACAAAACACCTACTCTAGTGATCAACTTAATCCTTAGAAACTGCACAGTGAACACTTGTGTGTCCTGGTATTTTGATAAATTTCATGTTTAGTACTTGATTACTTGCATTGCACAACCAATGTTCTGTTCCTTACAATAACATCCTGCTGACTGAAACGTACTGACAGCCTGGTCCGTGCTCTCAGCAGACACTCACTCCTGTTGCAATATCATTATCTGACAGAAACTCTATGAAACTGCCATTACATGGATTATCAATCACAAATAAGGCGAGGTCCTTCACTATTTACACTGATATGTAAATTGGAATGGAACAAGTTAACACAGGAGAAACATTTTAAACATCACATTATTGCCACAGTTTATGATTGTATCAAAACATCATTACATCGCTGTATCACTATTATAAACACTGCATCAAAACAACACAAAACTCTCCTTCCTGGCCCCCATTCTAGCTGACATTGCCAATGGTTCTTTTTCCTCAGGCACCATCCCTCTCCCCTTCCAAACCACCATCGCTACCACCCTGCTCACAAAAGCCAGCTTTGATCTTCTCCCAGCTACCATCCTATCTCCAAACTCCCTTTCCACTCAGATTCTCAAGCACGTTGTCACCTCCCATCACCAGGCCCGAATCTCCTGAAACTCCCTGTTTGAATCCTTCCATCTGGCTTTGCCCTTCTCACAGTTACGAAGTGGTCCTAGCTAAAGTTACAACTTGGCGCTGTGACAGTCAAGCATTATCCCCCACCACTGGCCTTTCCACAAATATGGTTGACCATACCATAATCCTTCATGGCCTCCCTCTATCATCCAGCTCCATGGGACTACAGTTCCATTGTTCCATTCATGCCAATGCAAAAGTAAACAGTGCATCTCCAGCACTGGCTTCTCTTCCCTCCCTGCACCATCAACTCTGGGGTCCCTCAAGGATCTGTCCTTTTAGTCTTCCTCTTCCTTACCTACCTCCTGCATCTTGGTGACATCATTCATTGGAATGAGTCATATGATCCCTATTCTACCTCTCCACCACTCCTCTATATTTTGACTTGTCTTTGTGCTTCAGAATGCTTGTCACCATAATATCACTATCTCAAAATTATTGTATCAATATATCACTATTACTATATCAATATAAACAATTTTACAACACCAAGTTATAGTCCAACAAATTTATTTTAAATTCCACAAGCTTTCGGAGGCTTTGTTGGACTATAACTTGGTGTTGTAAAATTGTTTACAATTGTCAACCCCAGTCCATCACCGGCATCTCCACATTATATCAATATAAGCACTGACAATACATCACCACCGTATCAATCTATTATCCATATATTGTTGTATCACTATCAATATATAAAATCATAGAATATATAACACTAGTGTTACCATACTAGTGATCAGTCAAAATATCACTGTACCCTGTATCAATATATCACTATCAATATGTCAATATAAAACTTCATCACTATATCACTATCAATTATAATCACCAGCAATATATCCCTATCAACATATCAACGTTTCATTATGATCACTATCATTGTATCCCTATCAATAGATCACTATTTCAATATTTTATATCAATACTGTATTATCACTATATCACTCTTATTTTTCTGAAGATTAGTTACAGTATTGTGGTAGTACTACTGTGTTATAGTTGTGACTGTACCAGTACATCATTGGCATAGTATCCTATGTCACTGTTACTATATAACTGCAACAGCATATCAGTATACACAACCAGTGGAAAGCTTGAAGACTTTTTCCAGTTCCCAGACTTCACAGTCGCTGCTCAGTTCCTGCATTCATTCATTATGTAACAGCAGTAGCAGCATTATGCAACTTTTCAGAAGTGTTTAACATTCTACCAGGCAGCTGGTGCCAGTCCTGATCCATGAGCTAATCAAAATATCTCACTAAAAATGAGAGTTCCAGGTACTGTTGCACACATGCAAAAAGCTACTATAACATACCACCTGTGCCACTTCTGAGATTTGAATCTTTTTTAATAGTAAGAGAACCACTGTAGCTGAATATCAGAGAAACAGCTTCCCTTATTACACAACATGAGATTAGATCATCTTCATTCAGCCAAGTAAAGCTTGCATGATTCACTATTTTGAATTATTATGCATTTGTATAGCCCCTTATTGCCCCAAAACATTCACATAATAGGGATTACTTTGCCTATTCTTTTGTGGGAAAATGCAACAAGTTATTTTGCAAGATCCCACCAACAGCAATGAGATGAATGACCAGTTAATCTGTTTTTGGGGGTGTTGGTTGAAGAGGAGATGTTGGCCAGGACACCAGGAGAATGCCCTGCTCTTCCTAAAATAATGTCAAGGAATCTATAACATCCACCTGAATGACTGGAATAGGCAGACCAGGCCTTACATCAATAACTCATTTGAAGGGAAGCATTTCTAACATGCAGCATTCCCTCAATACCACATTGAAGTGTCCACCTAATTATATACTTAAGTCCTAAAATGTGGTTTGAACCCACAACCTTGTGATTCAGAGTGCTACCAACCGATATAATTATATGTCGTGTCTAACCCACATCCGGAGTCATATCTTTCAAATAAGTCACACCTATCAAATAAGTTACACCTCAAAATTGTCACACCTCAGGATGTTACAACACCAAAATATTACATCAAAAACGTGATTCGCTAAAATGACCATTCAAGACAATGAATCAAATGTAACAAACACTACCAATGAGGAACAAGGACCCAACAGAAAACTGAGCAATCAAATCCTTCATTTTTATAAAAAAATCAGAGCTACCATTATCAATTACTACCACAAATCAAATCAACCAAATCATTTCTTCAGCTGCCATTTTCTTTCTTCATTCAAGTTAATATGTAAAGTTTGAAATAACATTTATAACACATTACAACAGTGAATACACTTTCAAAAAAGTACTTAATTGTCAGTAAAACATGTTGTAAATGTCCTAAGGTCATGAAAGTAGCTATATAAATGCAAGTCTTTCTTTTCTTTGTCACAGAAAGTTCACAAAAATTACACATTTCTGAAAAAAAAACAATAAAATGCACCCATAAATTTAGATTTTATGTCAGCAGTTTCTCCCACATAGGCTTGCCCTACTGTCTGGAACCTGGGCCTTGAATTGAAAATTTCACCTAAGCCTTGGATGCTGGGGGATTTTCAGCTGCTGTGGAACATTCTGTTTGTGCATTATGGGCATTGTAGTGTTTATCCTGTTTCTGCAGAACTACAATACCCAGAGTGCCTCATGACACACTGTGGACAAATTGTATGTGTGAGAGAGAGTGGATGTTACAGGTTTCACTGTTCCTACAATACCCCGAATGCATCATGACAACCATGTGACATGACAATCAAGCAAAACATTTTCAACAATGAGGTACGAGTGGCAAAGAAAAAAACATTTAATGAGTATAAATTTTAGGCTGCAACACGACGGTGGTAAATATCAGAAACCCATGCTCCAGGTTTTGGATCATCTGTGAACAACGCCACAGAAGATTAACTAATCTCTTGTGTACCAAATTGACACGCGGATGCCATATTTCCTTAAAGGGATGCTGTCTTCAAATGGTTTCCCTGAGCGCAACATCAGGGAGTTGGCCCTATACCATCATGTCTATGTTGATATAAAGTAGCTATGAGTGCATGCTGATGCAAAAAGTGCCAGTAAAACTTTGGATTCAAGTCCCGATTTGACTCTGGACTGCACCAGACGCAAGCAGTGTGAGACACCCACCAGCAGCCCATCTCACTGCTTGGGCTTGACACCGGGTGGAGGTAGCCTCTATACATCGATTTTTTTGTTTTGACATGACATGTTCTTCTTCCTCATCGATTAAGTGTTTTTTCAGATTCTTTGTTGTTTAAAACTCCAGTAGCCACTCAATGTAGTGTTGCCAGCTTCTGAGTAGGGGGCCATAGGAGTGGGTGCTGCTTCGGTGCAGCAACAGGAGTTCCAGGATCTCAGAGCAGGGTCATGATAAAAATCCAACCCACAGTCAACTCATGAGAAACACCAGCGGGATACAATTTAAAAAAAAATATGGGATCTTAGGTTTTATAAACAATGAGATTCTATGATTTTTCGGGCTAAAATTAGGATATTTTCAGCAAAGGGAATCAGAATTAGAGACAAAAGTCAGATACGACAAAGTTACGCCCATTCTAAAATACATGCTAAGTTCCAGTAGAACTGGGTGCTCGCAGAAGATGTGCCCACTCCCTCCCCCACGATGGAAGCCTGCAAATGATAGGTTACTGTGGGCAAAAGATACTGTCCCAGAAATTCGACCATTTCCACTGGATTTGCACCTGACATAAGTTAAGCCTATGGATAAGAGGGGTTAGTTACCTGTATTACTTGTCAAACCAGAAACACTGATGGAAGCAGAATACATAATAGATTTTAAAATGGAAGTACATGAAAAAATAAAAAATTGAAAGGGTATGGAAGAAGAGCAGGGGAATGGGATTGAGTAGATAGGCCTTTGAGAGAGCTTCATTCTGTGCTGTAAAATTCTATGATTCTACACCAGTCATGTTGAGTACTGTCCACTGTTGACAGGACTTTGGTCATATTTAATAGGCAAGGGGCTACATATATAATTAAACATTCTTTGCAGAAGTGAGGCCCTCCTCTTGAAGGTCTTTGCTCCCCTACCCTTTTTAAAACCAAAAACTCAAGCAATTATCCTTTGGAATTAAGGCATTCTTAATGCAAGGAAAAATGAAAAAAAATCCAAATATGAAGAAGGAAGGAGTAACCCATATACTGCTGAATGAACGGGAACTTCATACTGTCAGCGTAGATATAATGAATTTGTACTCTCAGGGTAAAGCTTTGCCATCAGGACTGCATATTAGACATGGAGATCAGCAGCCCCAGCAGGATTTTCCATCTATTCATTTTAATGGATGGCAAATCCTGTAGGATCCAATGACCTCCATGTCCAAAATCCTGATGAGCACTCCTTGTGCATAAAGCTCCACACTGGGAGCACCAATACCCTGGTAAGCAATCCTTACCCTGCTGAACAAACAAGAAATTTCAAGATAATTACAGATGCTGAAGGCCATTTGGCCATTAGTTCATCCATCCAGAAGCAGTCCCATCCCCACCCCCACCACCGCCGCCCCAATGCAGCAACTAATTGTTTCTAAAAATGCATCCAGTGTTTTCGCCTCCATCACTCTGTCTGCAAGTCCATTCTAGGTGTTGATCACTCTCTGCATGAAGATGAACTTCCGGATATTTGTTCTGGTTACCTTTTATTAATTTGAACCCATGTTCCCTTGTCCTACTCCCACAACATAATTTAAAGTTATATTCCAGATTTACCATTTTCCACAGCATTTACTATTTTATATACCATTTATAAAATCACTTCTCAGGAAAGCCCGAGTCTCTCGAGTCTTTCCTTATATCTCAGACCTCTGACAGCAGGGATCCATTGCTGAATAAAAAGAACTCCTACAGTGACCACAATGAGTACCTCTTATCGTGTTGCATAAACAGTTCCTACAAATGTAGTGCCTGCTCTTCTAAGGATTAAGTATTTTGTTTAACAGAGAGAACAGTCTGGCAAAAATGCAAAAAACAGGAAGAGAAGAACGAAGAACAGAAGTATTATACTAGATACCAATTAAGGAGAATCTGGTTATGTAGCTTGGAATTATTTTCCTTTTAAGTTGTTTCAGGCATCAGGACCTGAGGTTTGCAAGGGGGCCCTTTTACTTGTGAGCTGTTACAACTGTAGCCAACTAGAAAACATACCATGATGGAAAACATCAAAACGTACTCTAGCTATGATGCACAGGTCAAGACCTACAGAGTCATGAGAATGAATAGATAAATAATGGAATGATGCCACTAGATGACATGCAGTGCACAGGTTGGGAAGATTATGTTAGTGATCTCATCTCACTCATTAAATCTCCATTGGAACATGTGCCTGTGAGTCAGACCACAAGAACAGTGCTTAAGAAAAAACAGTTGTTCCAGCTCCATTAACCTCTCACAGCTCTTGTTCGTCCCAATTGAAGCTGAAAAGCTTGCTCAGTTGCCAAGGGTTAAAGAGGTAGCGGTACAGATTCTGTTGGTACTATCCGCCAGGAAAACAATTGTTCCATGGACATAGAACTGGGAGAGCAGGCTCTGCCCCCATTTCCTATTGGGCTTCAATTCTGAGAAACTGCTGCATTTGTTTGCTAAAGGGTTTGTGCCCATTAAGGCTAGATGTAGGGAAGATGTTTCCACTTGCGGGGGGAGACCAGAACTAGGTTCCATAAATATAAGATACTCACTAATAAATCCAATAGGGAATTCCGGAGAAACTTCTTTACCCGGAGAGAGTGGTTAAAATGTGGAACTCGCTACCACAAGGAGTAGTTGAGGCGACTAGCATAGATGCATTTAAGGGCAAGTGAGATAAAAACGAGGGAGAAAGGAATAGAAGGAAATGCTGATAGGGTTAGACGAAGTAGGGAGGGAGGGGGCTCGTGTGGAACATAAACACTGGCATGGACTTGTTTCAGTGCTGTACATTCTATGTAAAGGCTAAGCCTCATTGAGGTCTTTGAAGCCAAAATATCTAACTAAACACCTAGCAGAATTCTGTAGGATATGCCTAGGGATAGTTTTCTTTCCCCCCTTCTACATACATTTGGATTGGGAACAAGGGATGTTCCATAGGCAATGGAGTATTTAAAGAGGAGAGGCTTTGTATGTGGACCAGGTTTGGTGAGGGTGGGGTGGAATTGCAATGTCTCTGGTACCTTCATAGTACTGTGCTGTTTTACTTAGATATCGATACATATTTCTCAATTTTTTATAATCTTTCTTTTGAGAAAATTTTTTGGTGCTTTTTTATTCCACAGGGTAAATTTGCTTTGAAAGTGCCTTGAACACAATATTTCATGGCACAAAGTGAGGAAGATTGGACAGTCAGGTCAACAAGCACCTGACCATTTTGAAGACCTTGGAAGCTAGCTGCCAATGACCAAGGACAATTTCCTCAGCTTGCTTTGGACCAATTATGAGCCAGTCCAAAGCTTTGCCATCAGCATCAAGGATTCCTGCAGTCGACTTGCAACAAAGGGACAACACGGCCATCAGCTGTCAAGATCATCACTGCCCTTAACCATTATGCCTATGGCTCATTCCCAACTCATACATGTATCAGGAAACCAATGCATTTGTCAGCATGGCCAATATTTCCATCTCCTTTCTCACCGAATAGAATGATACAGCCGTTTAGTGTAACCACACTGGAGTATTTTGCAAAATATAGGGGGTTACTGATGCCCAACCTAAAGCCCAACCTGGCTTTCAACAAGTGACCATGTTTGTACTACAATAGTTTGATGTGGGGAGTCTTTGGAAGATGCAAGTGATGCAAGGCTTTCAATTATAAGTTGCAGCCTGAATGTATACAATGGTAGATGCAATGATTCGGACGGGATTCGGGAATGGTCTATTTAAATGAGGGCCAGGCCACATGTTGGCGAGCTGGACCATGTCTGACTCTTGCTCCACCAGTTCCACACCCACCGCTTAAAATCGGGGCTTAGGTGCAAATGGATGGAGTGAAATTCCTTGCAGTTCTGTGTTGTGGGAAAGAGCTTTCAGGGCAACATGTGCACAATCTATGATGTCCTGGGCTTTGGAAAATCCAGCAATCAGTGCAAAACCCAGGAATTCTCTCTTGCTATTTCCAGATGATTATGGGGAAAATGCTGAAGGTGTTTCCTCTTACAAACATGGCATCAGTTACCTGCTCGGTACATGCATGCATTGGAGATTAACTTGTGTTTTTGTGCAAAGCTGGAAGCAGCTGGCGGCAAAAAAATTCAGGTTTGCAGTGACATCTACTGCAACAGGCAGTGAAGTGCTTGTCCTGGATGTTGGCTGCAGGTCATTGTACAGCAGGTGACAATGTCTCACTGCCTCCCTGGAGAAGTGTAGCCTCCTCATGCACTGCCCTTCAGTTAAGTGCAGGTATGCTTGGCATGGCCTGTTCACTTGGTTGCGAGGGTAAAGGTGGGTACAACCAGTCTTTCTCTCATATTTTGTATCCTCGTTTCTTCCTCTTCAACTTCTTTTTCCATGCAGGCGAAATATAGTGGTATCCCCAAAGGGACCCACATTATGCGAAACATAACTTGCTTGCAACAATGGCCTCACAAAATTGATTGCAGCAAACATCCTTCACATACAGATGTGAAAATGATCAGTGAAACACTGTCCATAGTTAAGAAAAATGAACTACAACTGTACCTGCTAACAGCTATTGGGACGTTAAAAACAATCCCTTTTCAATCTGCTGCCAGAGTTGAACTAATTACCATGGTTTGTGGGGGAATGAGGAAATATTATTATGGGGGCGTACATGATATAGATTTGCTTCAATATCCTAATGATGTTATTTTGTCCTATTTTAAATATTATGTCTGATTCAGACAGGAGCTTCTACCACCCACCCCAAAACATGCTGGAAAATTGGACAGATCCAATGGACAGAAATCAGGGGGAACTGATTTCTCACCTAAGTTCTTGGCCCATTCCATCCATCTACATCTGAAAACAGGATGACCCGGACACTAAAAGTGACCCCAGTGTGTCCAACCTGAGGAGAGAACTGGGCTCACTCTTAGATCCCCTTGGACTTGATTGCCTACATCCATGGGTTTAAAAGAGGTGACTGCCTAGATAGTGGATGCATTGGTTTTGATCTTCCAGAATTCCCTAGGTTGTAGAACAGTCTCCGTGGGTTGGAAGGTAGGAAATATAACACCGCTATTCAAGAAAGAAGGGAGAAAGAAAACAGGGAACTATAGGCCAGTTAGCCTGACACTTGTAGTAGGGAAAATGTTAGAATTTATTATTAAGGACAGTGACAGGGCACTTAGAAAATCATAATACGATTAGCCAGTGTCAACACGGTTTTAGGAAAGGGAAATCATGTTTGACAAACTATTAGAGTTTTTTGAGGGTGTAACTAGCAGGGTAGTTAAGGGGGAACCAGAGGGTGTAATATATTTGGATTTTAAAAGATATTTGATAAGATACCAAACAAGAGGTTGTTATACAAGATTAGGGCTCATGGGATTGGGGATAATATATTAGCATGGAGTGAGGATTGGTTTACGGACGGAAAACAGAGCGTAGGAATAAACAGGTCTTTTTCAGGTTGGCACCTTTTAACTAGTGGGGTGCCACAATTATCAGTCCTTCGCTTCAGCTGTTTACAATATATATCAATGACTTAGATTAGGGGACCGAGTGTAATGTATCCAAGTTTGCTGATGATACAAAGCTAAGTGGGAAAGTAAGCTGTGAGGAGGATGCAAAGAGTCTGCAAAGGGATATAGGCAGACTCTAGGTGAGAAATCAGTTCCCCCTGATTTCTGTCCAGTAAGTGAGCTAGATGGTGGCAGATGAAATTATCCACTTTGGTAGGAAGAATAGAAAAGCAGAATTTGTTTTAAAACAGTGAGAGAGACTAAGAAATGTTGGTATTCAAATGGATTTGGGTGTCCTTATACACAAATTACAGAAAGTTAAATATAGGTACAGCAAGCAATTAGGAAGGCAAATAGTATGTTATACTCCAATCCCCTTGCAATAGAGGCTAAGAGTAAGGAGGTCTTGCTGCAATCATATAGGGCTCTGGTGAGACCACACCTGGAGTACTGTTTACAGTTTTGGTCTCCTTACCTAAGGAAGGATATACTTGCCTTAGAGGGGGTGCAACAAGGGTTCACTAGATTGATTCTTGGGATGAGAGGGGTGTCCTATGAGGAGAGATTGAGTAGAATGGGCCTATATTCTCTGGAGTTCAGAAGAATGAGAGGTGATCTCATTAAAAAATATAAAATTTTTAGAGGGCTTGACAGGGTAGATGCTGAGAGGCTGTTTCCCCTGGCTGGAGAGTCTAGAACTAGAGGTCATAGTCTCAAGATAAGGAGTCAGCCATTTAGGACCAAGATGAGGAAAAACCGCTTCACTCAGAGGGTTGTAAATCTTTGGAATACTCTACCCCAGAAGGCTGTGGATGCTCTGTCATTGAGTATTTTCAAGACTGAGATCGATAGATTTTTGGACACTAAGGGAATCAAGGGAAATGGGGAGAGGGCAGGAAAGTGGAGTTGAGGTAAAAGATCAGCCATAAGCTCATTGCATGGCGGTGCAGGCCTGAGGGGCCGTATGGCCTACTCCTGCTCCTATTTGTTATGTTCTTAGAATCACCTACTGGACTAGTGTGGCATTCCATTTCCTGCACCAGCCATTCTGTGACCTCTCAGAGCAAGATTACTAATTTGGGGGTGGTGGAGGGCAGGCGGGGAGTTTTCCACTGCTATTTACAGCAGCAATATCAGAGGTGGTCATTGAAACTGGTAGAAAACAACAACAACTTACATTTATATAACGTAGTAAAACATCCCAAGATGCTTCACGGGAGCATTATCAGTCAAAATTTGACACCGAGCCACAGAAGGAGATATTAGGACAGATGACCAAAAGCATGGTCAAAGAGGTAGAATTTAAGGAGAGAGAGAGGTAGAGAGGAGGAGAGGTTTAAGGAGGGAATTCCAGATCTAGGCAGCTGAAGGCACGGCCGCCAATGGTGGGGCGAAGGAAGTCGGGGATACACATGAGGCCAGAATTGGAGGATCACAGAGATCTTGGAGGGTTGTAGCGCTGGAGGAGGTTACAGAGATAAAACCAAATGATAAGCTGAAACCAGCAGTTTTTTTTCTGCTCTCTTCTATCGGTACCACCCAAGGAATAAAAAGGGGGGTGAAATTGGTAATGATATATTTTTTAATGTTGCATGTTGCTTATTGATGTCTACTAATACTTTGCTAATGAGCTTTGAGAGAAAGATGCAGCAGTTTTCCACTGAGGCAAATTAAAACAACCAGGTATGAATTAACTCAGCCACTGAGCTGGAGCAAATTCAATTATGGAGCTTCTAACTGTTTGGTAGAGTGTCTGTTCAGCCTGGATGTTGCTGCACTTGTTGCATTAACTGGTTCAAGGTTGCCTTTGGTGGGAGAGGCTGATGGGGAGTTGCAGACTTCAATGGAGACTAAGCATCTATCTCACCTTAGTAGGTGGTCTTGGAGTTTTGCCTTCTGGTTGCTGTAGTTGTGACAGTCTTGTAAGTTCTCAGTCACAGCGAGCCGTACCTCCACGTGGTCCCTCTGGAAACAACATAACATCGCTGGCTGAATGGGCTGCTCAAAGAACTTGCTTGAAGGGTGACCTGCGTAGATCCACGGAGGTAAGCGATTTCTCTCTTGACCTGTTCAGGGAAGAGCCCAGGCAGATGCCTGGTGTCGAACCAAAAGTTGGGGGTAACGACTTGCCCTCAACTGGTGTTTGTTTTAGTAAGTCTGGTTACAATAGGATGGTAGCCGTAGTCGTGCAGCTCTGCTGTTAAATCACGATCAAACTAGCACTCATTTGGTGAAGTCTTTGTCTTACTGTAACTGTGATTGTCTTGTGTGTTCTCGGTCACAGTGAGTCGTGTTCCCGCCAGCCTCCATACGATACGTGGCTGTTTCGACTGCTCAAAGAATGCACAAAGGGTGATCTGACGGAGATCACACTCCCTCAGGAGGGGAACCTTCTAAAACAAAAATATGTGAGTTCGCTCACGGCCGGTTGGGATTGGCACCGGGCAACAAACCTCCCCGCCGTTTGATGGCAGCTAACCAAGGCGTAAAATATAAAAGCTGCACCGCTAGACTGACTCCTGCAGTTCCAGCACCATGAACCTCCATCAAGTTGACCTAGATGGAGGATGGCAACAAGTCAAGATCTACAAGTGCCCAACTGTAAACCAAATCGTGGAAGACTGGACTGGAATGGACTGTCAGTCAATTCTGAAGACCAGGGGACCGCAAAAGTAGTTCTCAGCCGGTGATGTCGAAGAGAGCTCCACAGATACTCAAGGAAGGCGTTCCGAGAGGAGAACCGATACACCAATCAATCCTTGTTCAGTGGGTATGGAAATCAGAATAGAAGCAACCCCACGGGAAGTCCCCGAAACAAGAGCCGCTCGTATGGACCTTGAAATGATATAGTTGATTGGTCAACTAAAGAGCCGCTAATCAGACTCTCTGTAAATACGTTACATGTTAATTCCGTTGTTATGTTATGTTGTCTGATGTGTGATAATTAGTAATAAAGTGCAACCATTAGATGATGATCATGGGTAATCGGCAAGTAAGGCCGTTAACCAAACGACACTAGCTCAGTCGTGTCTCTCTGTTATGGTGGATTCCATGCTAAGTGAACCTGGCGGTAATGTATGTTTTCCCAATCACAGATCAACCCCTCCTCCCTAACTTAAGTACCTGCGATTCACTGACGGCCGGCTCAACTTGGCTGTGGTGAAGCTGGATATTGCAACGTGGACGAGCCACGTAAAGACTCGAAACAGGCACTTAATGGGAAGCTGTCCCATGAGTGTATCAAAAATAGCATTTATTAAACAGTATACTGTGCCATGCTCAACAGCACTTTAATCAAGTAAGTAGCACTGAATATAAAAGCCCCGATACACTGCTCGGTTGTATATTTTATTCTCCCTCACGGGAAATTGAAATTCTCAATGTTTGGTGCCGAGAAATTCGATAGCACCTGAAAATGGGCGTGCCGGAGCCGCGGAACGCGCGTTTAGTCACGTGGTCACGAGGACTGCGTTAAATTGGTGCTGCCAGCTCATTATAATGACTCAGGCATACAGCCTGTTCTGTTCATTAGCTGCGTGCCTGTTTTGGGGGGGAGGGTGGTAAATCAGACCTCACTGATGCCACTTAAAGGCAGCCAGCACCTCTTAAAGGGGAGGTGCACTCTGGCTGCAAACTGGAAGGAAGGCGTCTGATGAAACAAATGGCTGCAAGGCCTGCAGATCAGGCCCCCATATTCTCCAATACCACATTACAGGCCCTGGTCCAGGAGGTGGGATATCTTGCTCCCCCCAGGGTGGGCAGAAAGCTCCCGATGCAACACCTCCATCACCAGTGGGCAGAGGTTGCAAAGGAGGTTAATGCCTGGAGCCTAGCTCCCAGGACATGGCTGCAATGTAGAAAGAAAGATATTGAATTTCTACGCCTGGATGTTTAAATAAATCGTTACGGGTACCAAGAAGGCCAGAGCTAACCAATAAATTAACTTAACTATAACTTTTAATACTAAGTACACAAACGGATAATTAACACAATTTTTAAAGCTCGAATTGTCATTTACTCTTTGTCTCTGATTTCAAAACTCAGAGGTTCATTGTCAGGATAAAAGCATGGACCATGGACCTACAAATCAGTCTATCAAATTCTGGAGAAAGTTGTGCCAGTGAATTGGAATGTACAGATTTGTTCTGCTTAATTTCCTACAGTTTACTGCACTGTGGAGCTGGATTAACAGCCTTGCCTGTTACTCGACTAGCTAAGTGGCTGTTAAGCAGCGTGAGAAGCACAAAATGAGCATTATCGAAAGTAAGTGATGATTAACCAGGTATCTGCTGGCATCTGAAATCACAAGATAAGTACAGACGAGGAAGGCCATTCGTCCCATCCTGACTCATACATCCAGAAAGACTTTACAATCCCTCCATCGCAACATCCAACTATTTCTTCAATGGTTGCCTTCATGCTTCGATCCATTCTTCACTTTTTGTGTGAAGATTTCTTGATATCAGTCCTAAGTTTGCTTTTTACTGGTTTGAGCCTGTGTCCCCTTTTTCTCTTCTCACTGTTGAGTTTAATGTAATTTTCTGGATTTATACCATTTTCTACCTTATATACCTCCATTAGATCATCTCTCAGTTGCTTCCTTTGAAGACTAATATTCTGAGTTTCTCCATTCTTTCCTTCAAATTCTGTCCTCTCTGCACCAAGTTTTTGTTAGATAAGGATATCAAAGGATATGGAGCCAAGGTGAATGAATGGGGTTGAGGTACAGATCCGCCATGATCTAATTGAATGATGGAGCAGGCTCGAGGGGCTGCATGGTCTACTCCTGTTTTTATGTAACACCTCCAGGGTTTGAATGTTTCGTTTGTGTCTTGGTAACAAAAAATGGAGAGAATGACACCCAGTTTCTATTAACATTCCACTTTAGTCAAATGGTATTGTGAATATGAAATTCCTGACTACTAGATACTGAACTCATTTTGTTTAGGACCTTTGCAGAAAGAAGATTTCAAATCTATCTGAAGCCCACTGAAAAGATTGTATTATAATTGACTGCACTGCCCAGTTTTTGTACACAGTGGATTTTCATTTTTATACTGATATTGGGATACTGTACAGTCCTTCTGCTTTTCTAATAGGAAACTGAATCTAGCCCATCTACTGTAAGAAGGTAACGCATTACATAATATTCACAAACAGAATTCTTATTATGTGTAAACCATGGGGCTGATTCCCTACTTGGGCACTCCCAGCGAGATGTGGCACCTGCAGGGAGTGCTGATCAGAAAATCATGGGCATTGATTGCAGGATTATTTAGAATTGAGTGGGAAGTATCTTAAGGCCCCAGTGACAGGACCTGGAGAGATAGACCTATCAATGACCCAGCCTGGCTGGGCACTCACCAACAATGCCCTGGAGTATTCTGGGCCTGCCCAGCTCAGCTATCGGATTACCAAGTCTTCAATGGAGCACTGACTTGGCTCCAATCTGCCACAGTCAGGCATGTTATCTTGGACCTAACTTGACCCCAAACAGACCCCACTTGGCTCCTCCCAAGGCAGATAAGTCACTAGTTGGCCGTTAGACAACTAACAGTCGCAGGTGTTGGCCCTCACTTGTTAGACAATCGATACCAGCAACTCCTCACAAGCAGCATGGCTCATCATAAAAAGCGTGAACTTATAGCCACATTTTCTTGACTATGATATGGTTATTCACCAAAGGGCCGAGTCCGTGACCGACAAATCCTGGCTCAGAACATTACGGAGAGTGCCCAACTGCGGAATCAGCTCTCTTCCATCATTGAATAATACTTTCACTAGTTGGAGATGTGGAGCCTCAGCAGCAATTACTTACCTCTTTGCAAACCAATCATGGCACACACTGACCCCTGGACATAAGAATGCCAGATCTAAACCTTTACAGGATCATGATTGGCATAATTTAAACAGCCAGTTCAAAAGTTGGTTTAGTGACCTTTAAAAGAAGTGCCCGAGCCAACATGCAGCGTGCAATCAGCTGGTACATCACAATTTTTGAAAAAAAACATTTACAATATTTTAGACAGAGGAACCATGGAGCTTGTAAGTGCTCAATAAACTGCTTGCAATTCAAAGATGATATGAATGGAAAGTGGGTGGGAGGCAGTGGGTCTGTTGGTGGCCATTTTTCTTTTTGCCCACCAATCTCTCCTTCCTACTGGTGAGCCTCTCCCTACCCCCATTATAATCAGGGTAATTGTTGAGTTGCCACCTGTTCAATAGTGGACCAGGCAGTCCAGTTTCTGAATGGGCTGACTGAATTTTTTTAAAAACATAAACTGGGCACGGTTGGATAGATTTTCCAACCTACCATGTGTTATAAATTGGATAGCCAGGTGGTGAAGAATAGAATACTAGAGCCTAGTCTTCAGTTGCTTCCAAGCCTTTATTCACAGAGTTCAACATTACACTCCCACCACACCCTAGATCAGCTCTCTTATAAATGGATACGAGAATTCCCAATTGATACACGCCACCTGAATACAATTAACACTAATTGATATAAATCATATGGATACAATCAACACCATGCCAGTTGTGCCAGAGTGGATCAGAGCAGGGAGATCGGGCAGTCCTTAGACTTGTTTCTGGCTTGATTCCTAAGGATCACGATTTTCCCAATGGGGATTTTAAATGGGATATGAGTGCTCTCTCAGAAAACATTTGTGAGCCTCAAACAGCCGCTGAAATGTATGCAGGTTAGTGGGGTCATTGCTATGGCGGATGTTTATGTGAGTTTCTTAATAGTTTGGTTTGGAGACTCTTAAGCATGGCAATGGGTTTATTTTCCTCAACTGATGAGAAAAAAAAAATTGTGTTGAATCCAGGGAAACAAACTCGTGGAAATGACTATGAATGAAAACAAAGCTGAATTAAAAGCAACTTAAGAAGTATCTGTTTAACGTAAAGTTATTAATTAATGGAATAGGCTGCCACCTAGTGCATCAAATGTGAACTTGGCAGAAAGAATTCAAAAAAGAAATGCACAGACTCCTCATTCACTGGGAAAGGGAATAATATAGCATTAAAAGGAAAAAAAAGAGATGAGGGCTGGATTTTCCGTAGAATTACTGCCCATCTCTAGGCAGGTTCTGGGTGAGCTGGAGCAGCAGATGCAGACTGGAACTATACTGGCGGTCTGGGATTTTCCACTGGAAACGACAGTGGACGGTAAATATGGATACAATCAACACCATGCCAGTTGTGCCAGAGTGGATCAGAGCAGGGAGATCGGGCAGTCCTTAGACTTGTTTCTGGCTTGATTCCTAAGGATCACGATTTTCCCAATGGGGATTTTAAATGGGATATGAGTGCTCTCTCAGAAAACATTTGTGAGCCTCAAACAGCCGCTGAAATGTATTACACTCCCACCTTCGTCAGGTTCACCTGATGAAGGTGGGAGTGTAATGTTGAACTCTGTGAATAAAGGCTTGGAAGCAACTGAAGACTAGGCTCTAGTATTCTATTCTTCACCACCTGGCTATCCAATTTATAACACATGGTAGGTTGGAAAATCTATCCAATCTATTCAGAGGCTTCCTCCTTCGTCAGGTTCACCTGACGAAGGAGGAAGCCTCCGAAAGCTTGTGAATTTAAAATAAAATTGCTGGACTATAACTTGGTGTTGTAAAATTGTTTACGACGGTAAATATATTCAAATGAAATATGCCATCCTATGTATTCTCCATCATTAATGCCGTAGGGACACTGGGTGTCAGGATCATTGCAGAAGAAGATTTAAAATTGAAATGGCTGTGATAGATCCTGCCACGAATTTTGAAACAATGTTCATTTTTAACAATTTTTTTTGTTCTGAGTTGGTTCCCTTGCTCTCACCTGAGTCAGGTGATCTGGCAGGACCTGAAATATTGCCAGGTACCTAACACAAAATTATAATTATCTCTAGTCTGGAAAATCTCTGCTCCCTTCCTCATATAAGGTATTCTAAGCCTTGGCTCAGTGGTAGCACTCTCGTCTCTGAGTCAGAAAGTAGTGTACACAACTTTGAAACTAGCCCACCACCAGAGCTGTGCCCTGAGCGGGGTACGCTGGAGTGCCAAACAGGACAATTCTCCTTGCGCCAGCTCATAGAAACATAGAAACATAGAAAATAGGAGCAGGAGTAGGCCATTCGGCCCTTTGAGCCTGCTCTGCCATTCAATATGATCATGGCTGATCCTCTATCTCAATACCAAATTCCCGCTCTCTCCCCATACCCCTTGATGCCTTGTGTGTCTAGAAATCTATCTAGCTCCTTCTTAAATATATTCAGTGACTTGGCCTCCACAGCCTTCTGTGGTAGAGAATTCCACAGGTTCACCACCCTCTGAGTGAAGAAATTTCTCCTCATCTCAGTCCTAAATGTCCTACCCCATATCCTGAGACTGTGACCCCTCGTTCTGGACCCCCCCCCCCCCAGCCAGGGGAAACATCCTCCCTGCATCCAGTCTGTCTAGCCCTGTCAGAATTTTATATGTTTCAATGAGATCCCCTCTCATTCTTCTAAACTCGAGTGAATACAGGCCGAGTCGACCCAATCTCTCCTCATACGACTGTCCTGCCATTCCAGGGATCAGTCTGGTGAACCTTCGCTGTACTCCCTCTATGGCAAGTATATCCTTTCTTAGGTAAGGAGACCAAAACTGCACACTATACTCCAGGTGTGGTCTCAACAAGGCCCAGTATAACTGCAGTAAGACATCCTTGCTCCTGTACTCAAATCCTCTTGCAATGAAGGCCAACATACCATTTGCCTTCCTAACTGCTTGCTGCACCTGCATGTTTGCTTTCAGTGAGTGGTGTACAAGGACACCCAGGTTCCTTTGTACATCAACATTTCCCAATTTATCACCATTTAAATAATACTCTGCCTTTCTCTTTTTCCTTCCAAAGTGAATAACTTCACATTTATCCACATTATACTGCATCTGCCATGTATTTGCCCACTCACTCAACTTGTCCAAATCGCCTTGAAGCCTCTTTGCATCCTCCTCACAACTCACAATCCCACCTAGTTTTGTGTCATCAGCAAACTTAGAAATATTACATTTGGTTCCCTCATCCAAATCATTGATATATATTGTGAATAGCTGGGGCCCAAGCCCTGATCCCTGTGGTACCCCACTAGTCACTGTCTGCCACCTCGAAAAAGATCCATTTATTCCTACTCTCTGTTTCCTGTCAGTTAACCAATTTTCAATCTATGCCAGTATATTACCCCCAATCCCATGTTCTTTAATTTTGCACACTAACCTCTTATTTGGGACTTTATCAAAGGCCTTCTGAAAATCCAAATAAACCACATCCACTGGTTCTCCCTTATCTATTCTACCAGTTACATCTTCAAAGAACTCCAGTAGGTTTGTCAAACATGATTTCCCTTTCATAAATCCATGTTGTCTTTGTCTAATCCTGTTGATATTTTCTAAGTGTCCTGTTATCACATCCATTATAATAGACTCTAGCATTTTCCCTACTACTGATGTTAGGCTAACCGGTCTATAGTTCCCTGTTCCCTGTTTCCTCTCTCTCTCTCCTTTTTTAAATAGTGGGGTTACATTTGCCACCCTCCAATCTGTAGGAACTGTTCCATAATCTATAGAATTTTGGGAGATGACAACTAATGCATCCACTATTTCCATGGCTACCTCTTTTAGTACTCTGGGATGCAGATTACCAGGTCCAAGGGATTTATCGGCTTTCAGTCCCATTAATTTCTCCAGCACTATTTTTTTTTATCTAACACTAATGTCCTTCAATTCCTCCTTCTCACTAGTCCCTTGGTTCCCTAGCATTTCTGGGAAGTTATTTGTGTCCTCTTCCGTGACGACAAAACCAAATTATTTATTTAATTGCTCTGCCGTTTCCTTGATCCCCATTATAAATTCTCCCGTTTCTGACTGTAAGGGACCTACATTTGTCTTCACTAATCTTTTTCTTTTTACATACTTGCAGAAGCTTTTACAGTCTGCTTTTATGTTCCTTGCAAGTTTACTCTCATATTCTATTTTTACCCTCTTAATCAATCAATCTCTTGGTCCTTTTTTGCTAAATTCTAAACTGCTCCCAATCCTCAGGTTTGCTACTTTTTCTATGACTTTCGGAGTCATATAAAGTCAACTTTATATGAATCCTCTTTGGATCTGATACTACCCTTAATTTCTTTTGTTAGTCATGGTTGGGCCACATTTCCTTTTGTATTTTTGTGCCAGAAAGGAATATATAATTATTGCAATTCATACATTTGTTCCTTAAATGTTAGCCATTGCCTATCCACCGTCATGCCTTTTAATGAAGCTTCCCAATCTATCGTAGCCAACTCACTCCTCATACCTTCGTAGTTTCCTTTGTATAGATTTAGGACCCTAGTTTCGGATTGGACTACTTCACTTTCCATCTTAATGAAGAATTCTATCATGTTATGGTCACTCTTCCCTAAAGGAGCCCACACAAGATGATTAATTAACCCCTTCTCATTGCACAGTACCCAATTTAGGATAGCCTATTACCTGGTTGGCTCCTCAACGTACTGGTCTAAAAAAACATCATGGACACACTCGAGGAATTCATTCTCCATAGTATTATTGCTAATATGGTTTGGCCAGTCTATATGCAGATTAAAGTCACCCATGATTACTGTAGTATCCTTGTCACATGCATCTCTAATTTCCTGTTTGATCCCATCCCCTACATTACCACTACTGTTTGGAGGCACCTCCACGATAGGCACCTCCACTTCACCTACCATGGAACAGAGGGGTCGGGTGCTGCACTGCTCTATCATTTTCCCTCTGTTCCTTGCCTCCAGATCGGGTTTTCTTTTACTCGTGTTTTTGGTGGCACTTTTGATGTTCCCGATCTGGGCTTTCAGCCTTGGCAAAGCCTAGCAATAGGATAAAGTGGGCATTTTGAGCTTTTATAAAGGCTTTAAAAATATATTTATTTTGCTCTTTATATGGTTACTCACCCTGAAGTGGCTCCATCCCTTTAGATTGCATCTAAAGCATGATTTTGCAGTCCCTCCATTAAGCCAGCTCCTTGCACAAGGCCAAAGCTGCAAAAGAAGCTACGAATAGTTACTCAAATGAAACGACCCCACAAATTTGTGGGCAGTCAGCTCACTGCACAGTTGGCTAGCTTTGTGCAGGCAGCTGGGCATTAAGCTTAAATTTAGCCTGGACCGCAAAATCAGCTCTTCCTTCTATTTCTAAAACTATATATTATCATCAAGAATTGTGGAAAAATGTAGATTTTTCATTTATATCTTCCTGCACAGTAGTGACCGCAGGGCAACAGTGGCAACAATACGTGGCTCAGAAATTTGGGAGTGCCCATTTTTGGGCGAGCTGGGGTGGGTGAAGAGTAAATACCCTGTGCCAGAATGTTGAGGTTCAAGGCTCCCCAGATATTGGGCCTTGGGCCTCATTATAATGGAGCCGGCCAGATACAACAGCCCGCCAGTGAAGAATGGAGGATAAATGGTCTACTGCTAGCGTCACAGTGGCCCTCAGGTAAGTGGGTCCAGGGGTCAGGTTAGGATGAGGGGCAAAACAATGCAGGGCCAGGGATCGGGGCCAGGGGTCCCATAGTCATGAGGACGGGGATCAGGGAGCTTGGGAGATCGGGGGTCAGGAGTTTGGTGGTGGGGTGGGGGTGGTGGCCGGAAGTGTGAGAGATCAAACGTCGGGGCTAGGAGCGTGGGCAATCAGGGAGGAGGCCGTGAGGGTCCATGATTGGGTGTTAGGAGGAGGCTGAGAAGGGGAAGGATCGGAGGTCGGAAGCGGTGGCGATCGGCGGGGCGGGGGAGGGGCGTTAAATGTGGGGTCAGGAGGAGCAGGAGTGCCTCCATTCAGGTAAGTTACTTACCTTCTTTGTTACAGGCGGTCCCTAGGGCTGGTTTCCCTGAGTGCAGTCCGCATTAGCGTTGGCTGCCTCAGGGCAAACCAATCTTGGAGAAGGACGCCTCAAACAAGAGTTAGGGCCCCTTATTTGCATATGCAAAATGCCTATACTTGCTTCAGGCGTGGGTAAAGGATGCCTCTTGTTTTCCTTTACCCAAAATGGTGGGCAGCGCACTTCCAGCCGAAACTGTGCACGTGCTTCCTGCCTGCCATTTTGAGGCCTTAGGTGCTACGTGATGCAATTTCTGAGCCATTGCCTTTACATGGCCCCACTCTGAATAACAGCACCAAAAATTGCTTGCATCACACAATGTAGAGGTTGGCCCGACAGGGGAATTAATATGGGGAAGGATGAACACAGGCAATGTGGCTGTGCTGCCCAACTAGTCAACATGACAACCTCCTTTTCTGGCATGGTCATCGTGGAGCTCTTGAACTGATGCATCTTGCAGGAAAACATTACTGGAAGTCCCCAGCGTGTGTAGCAAAACAAATAGGTAACTAATGATGTATTTAAATCATACTCAGTACACTTCTCTGGAGGTACAACAGAGGTTATTCTGTTGTCAATCAGCCACCCTATTCCCAGCAGGCTAGTCATTTAAGTATGGAACCTGAATGAGTTCATCAAAGTCATCTCGACAACTGGTGCAACTTAACTTTAAATTTTAATGTACATCTTCACCTCTGTGTCAATACGCCTGAGTATACACATTTGTAATTTAAGATTTACAGAACTGCTTAAGACATTTTTCCTACACAATGAGCAGTATTTCACAATGTTAAGTCAGTAATCGCAGTTGAGACGACTAATCATGCACACTGCATCTGAATAAAAGCAAAGCTTTGAGTCAGAATGGAGACGCAGAGGGAGGCAAATGCTCCAGAGGGAATGTTGCAGTGTACTTGGTGTTTGAGATTACTGCTTGCCAGCAAGGTCATGATTTAAACAAAAGCATAAATAGGAAAACTACAAATGGTGCCAAAATTAAATAAAAACAGCAAATTCTGGAAACACACGGCAGCATCTGGATAGTTTCAGGTGATGATTCGGATTCTGCTGAACTTTAACCCATCTTTTCTCTTTCAGATACTGACAGGCTTGCTCTACATCTCTCACATTCTATGTAAACAAAAACATGTTTAATTATTAGTTACAATTGAGGTGCAAGATCCCCTAAATGCTTTTGCTGCCCCCATTCCTTGATTTCCTTTTGGTTGCTTACAGTGTCTTTAACTTTGTTTTTTCACCATCATTTCCACTTTCTCCAGCTAGCCAACTTGGCCCCTTGCTCGGTGACAGAAAGTGGTGAAACAGGGTGAGGTACCTTGCCCATTGCCAATGCATATCAGAAAATTAAGGGCATGACGAGAGTCACCTCAGATCTCTAAGGCTCCAGGGGAACTATCCCAGTCACCCACCTCTCAATCTCGTCTCACTCAAAGAGCACTTCATAGGAAGAGCAAATTAGAAGCTAGAACAAATAAGTTAGCTGGCACACAGGGAATCACAGTGTTAGGAAATAGTTGTAGATAGGAAGAATGCATTTTTGTGGACTTCCTGGTGAATGTTGTTGTTTCAAGTAAGCATGTCTTGACATCGAGCTGTGAGTTCATTTCTATGTGTGGTTTCAATGTTTGGGAGTTGGATGATGGCGAGGGATAATAGAGACTGTTGTCTTATGAGGGAACTTGGCAGAAATTTTAGTGAGGGATTTGAGTCAGGAGGGCTGGAATGTTGGATTTTTACATGATGTAAGAGTTATGGCAGCTCCCCAGGTATCTGGCATTGTTTTTGTAGGATCAGGTGATTAGCAACACACACTAGCTGCACACTGATGCAAGGGAAGCCCATTCTGTTCACAAAATAGTGACCTTCCTGATGCAACAGTTAACTGCTGACTAGCTAATGTGGTACAGATCACCCGATATTGCCTGGAAGGGTCCAGGTGCAAAGAAGTTTAAGGCAATGGTGACTTAGACCAGTAGAAACAATGGTGGAAATGGGCTGCAGGCATAGGAAGACATATTTCTCCACCAGCCTTCAGGAGGAAGCACAGCCTTCTGAGGAGTCAAACTAAGACCTTCTTGGTGTGTACAACCTGATGACTGATTGTCTATGTGTTCGGAAGAGGTGCCTGCAATGATTCATGACTCTAAGAGCCTCTAAGCTGGCATTGTTGCATGTCCTCATCTTCATAAACACAAAATTAAGATATTCCCATAGGGAAATCCGTGTCTAGAGTCCTGAGCTGTACTTTGAGCAGAGATGAGTAAAAGCAGCAGCAAAAGTCTTGGCTCAACCCCAAAGCACTTTAATGAACATTATGGAGGAAAATAAGCACAAAGTGGCCTCCTGCAAGCTGTAACTATCTCAGGAGTATTGCTGCAGCCTCTATCACCACATTTATAGTGGAGTTCATTGTATAGGATGGAAATGGAAGGGAATGAGTAAGAGGGGCTGGCAACTTACCCCTTCGGCCCCATGAGGCGACAAGCACTTCTAGTGGGTATTCTTTGGGAGGAGAACTTAGGTGCAGTTTTGGGGGGTGGATTTGAGGCTGTAGCTGTAAAGAACCCATTCTGCTATTTTTATCACCCAAATGTGCCTTAAAATGGGCACTAATTCGGGGAAGAATGCCCCCTCCTCCATCTCTGCCTACGATGCTGTGGAGTGGGTATACTCACTCTTAGACTTTTAGTCGCTCCCGCTGGAGAAGTGCCTCAGCCTCTAGTTCTACTGAGAAAAGAACACTCTTGCCACAGATTTACCCTTGAAAGAAAACTGCAGCCATTTTATCACAGTTATGACTTGATTGATTGTCACTCAGGAATCAACACTGCATATCACATTATAATGAAATTGTCCCATACCCACCAATATTAGACTGTTAATAGGAGATGAATTCTCGCCATAGAATTGGTGTCTCCCATCATTTAACATTAATCTTCCCAAAGCTCATGGAGCCGATGTTCACAGGGAGACTCAGAATTTTTTTTTTGATAAAAAAGGAACATCGCATATGTCGCACTTTAAACCAAATATCAAAGCGATTTCCCGGAATGTTGGAAGGATTAATAGCTCAGCGAAGAGAGCCAAGATCCGTGCATATTTAAACAGAGAAATGTGATATTGCTCATTTACAAGAGAGTCAATTGACATCCAAAAACTGAAAGAAAAGATGAGTCAGGAGGGTGGTAGAGGTTAGCTACAACCTGCAAAGTCATTATGCAACAATACTGTTTCAGAAAATCTTGCCAGTAACAATTCAACATGGACACTGAGACGCAGAGGGCAAGTTAGTAATGGGTAGGGGCAAATATATGGAGCATCGTCGATGAATAGTCTGAAAACATATCCTACAACCTTTGTGGTACAAGTGACATTAGCTTTGTCTCAGTTTGTTGGACTCTCATAGGCAGCTTGAGTGACTTAATTACAGTTATACATTGAATAATGAACCAGACAACTAAAGTGAGTTTTGCCTGCTGAATATTTAGAAATTAAGCAATTCCAAGGCTAGGTACAATTCATTTACTTGTCACTGTGTCGTATGTATTCATAAAATAATCTCTCTCTTCATTCAGTTATCATTTGCCCAAATCATTTGGCCAATGGTTTTTTTTAGTGCACACAAATCTCAGTCAATATTTACTACATCAGAGGTGGCAGTTAAATACGCCATCGAGAGAAGTTTTGTACATTTCTGCAGCATGAGACTATAAAGTTCTTTGGGAACATTAGGTTGAAAGATGTTTCCCCGAACTTGTTTTGAGAGATGATCAAGGCAATTCCCTGAGGCTGATCTTATCCTTGCTCGCAGAAAAAGGAACAATCCCAAACGATGACACACTAAAGCTGTCACAGGAACTATAACCAAAATTGTGAATAAATAATATACTGTTAACTTGGAAAGTGGTGCTAATGGAGGTGGGGTGCTCGTCAATGATAGACTATTCTTGGTGGACCAAAGCTAATGGACCTGGTACTGTTAATGATTAGTCCAGACAAAATAACACATCAGTGGATAGGCGATGGGTAAAACTGTTAGGGCTGAATCTTCAAGTTTGCAATCCTGGTGGGGAATCTCACCCTCTGGCTACACATACTGAAAAATTACAGGTATGTTGCACAAACTCAGAATATCACCTCCAATATCTGAACTCCTAAGCCCTGAAACTCCACAGCCATTACGGTCGATCCCCACCGTACGTTTGGCAGGAGCCAACTGGAATGTCTACAAACTCAGCCAGAACCCGCCAAGTCCCTGCCTTTGGCCACAGCTTCTGGGACAGCCTTGTGGGAGCAATGTCTCTGTCCAACCCGACAAGACCATCAACGTAAAGGGATTGAGCCAGGAATGGGGATGGCCTAAGTCAGGAGTTCCTGCTGCTAGGCCCTCAGTTGGGAACTGGTGTTGCTTCAATACTACTACTACTACAACTACAACAACAACTCGCATTTATATAGTGCCTTTAATGTAAAATGTCCCAAGGTGCTTCGCAGGAGCGTTATCAAGCAAGATGCAGGTACGCCTAGCCTCACCAAGTGTACTTGGCCAAACCTGGCAGAAGTGGGGCCTGCCTGGGGAATCCTAGATGGGGTTCAGGCCTGGACCTCAAAAGTTGAGGTGGCCAAAAGAATTTTGAGAGGCATTTTGGAAGTGTTGCCCTTTGTAAGTGTGCCACTGGAGCAGGCTGATTGATCCTCCAGGGCGCGCCAATAAACTCCCTTCACTTCCTGCTACCACAGGTGTTTCTAGGGTCTTTTCCAGGGGGAGAGGGGGTGCTGCAGATGCACTCCCACACAGCTGAAGGCCAATTCCTGGAGGCCTCTCCCCCTGACCCCACCAACTTTGATGGGGTCAAGAGCGGAGTTCTGCAGCAGGTGCAATCTTGCATAACTGTCGGGATCGTGACCCTATGGATTTTTTAGGCTTTGATTAATAGCTTCCATAATATTGATTTATTTTATTTCTACACTCAGGACAGCAAAGCACAGTGGGTAGATATCACATATGAAGATTTTTGACTATTCGGCCTGGATGAAGTTTTGGGTAATCTACATTAAAATTCTGTTGCTAAGTTTCATTGCCGTTTCTGGGATTCTGCTGTGTGCAAATTGGCTGCTGAAATTGCCAACATTACAACAGTAACAGTAACAGGTTTTCCTTTAAATGCTGTACAGATAGATTGGGTGAGTTGTGCTACTTTATATATCCAAGATAAACCAATGGTAATAGTAAATAAGCAGGGGGTTTTGTGAACTGAAACGGAGAACTAATCGATGAATAGTTAATTATGAATCCAGATTAATTGAGTAGAAATCAAGACATTTATTGCATCTTTTAATTAAGGAGTTTATCATCTTGAATGTGTTGTGTTTAGTGTTGCAAAGAGCACCAGGATCTTAAATTTCCTCAGATGGTTCAATAGCCTCTACACAGCAAGTTACAAATTGTGACTCTTACATTTTCTGCTGTCTGACAGGTAAATAATATTTTTTCCCCCAGACATTTATCTATCTGAGGACTGACTGCAGCAGTCTTTCTGCGTAACAAGAATACATTTAGTTAAGAAATCCAAACTTCAAGTATTTTAATTACACGTTCTGACACATTTAAACACACCCAATCAGTTTATTTATGTGTTGCTTAGCTCCCAGTCTTTAATTAGTTCTAAAATGTAAATGGTTTTCCTTTTTTCCAATTTTCTCTTTATATTTTAACCAATAAATGTGTATATAAATGCTTATTTCTTTCTATCCACTCTGCTTATCTGGTACACACTTTATCACATATATTTCCATAGCTGGTGTTGTTGCCATACAAATTACCTTTAATTTGTGAGGTTAGATTACCACCTATGCTGATTTTTCTCAAAAGCCACAGACCGTTCAATCTAGACATACAGTTGGTTACTAGGACACCCAACCTTTTGGTGAGCCAAGTTCAAACATCAGTTAAGGATGGGATTCAAATGCAGCATCCCTATCTGGGAATCCAATGCTTCATTACTTGAGCTACCAATCTACCCTTTGAATATATCTCACCTGCAAACACAGCCTCTGTGCAGAGTAATCACTAACCGTGTAGTTCACCCATAGATACAACCTATGTACAGTACAATAATTAACCCTGCATATTACCTACAAAAACAGTCACTGTACAGTACAATGACAAACCCTGAATCTCACACATGAATATATCCTTTCTATTAATCTGAATCTCAACCACAAACCCAACCTCTGTATTAACCTTGTATTCACCTACGGACACAACCCATGTGGTAACCTTCTATCTGCACCACAATAATCAACCAAAATATTGTGTCATTCTGACCGTTTACCAGTATGAGAACCACAATCACTGGGATAAAGTAAGCTGAGTTTTATTAATATTTTAACCTCTGTTTCTGCATTGTATAAGATAGAAAGATCTTGCATTTATATAGCACCTTATCGTGTCCTCATGACATCCCAATGTGCTTCATGGTCAATGGTTTCCTTTTGAAGTGCAATCACTTGTGATTTGTGCACAGCAAGGTCACACAAATAGCAAGTGAGATGAATGACCAGTTAATCTACTTTTCGTTGTGTTGGTTGAGAGAGAAATGCTGACCAAGATAGCAAGTGTACTCCTTGCTCCTCTTTGAATAGTGCCATGGGAGTTTACATCCACCTGGGTTGCAGGCAGGGCCTTGGTTTAATGCCTCATCCAGAAGACATCTCTGACAGTGCAGCACTCAATCAATGTTTTCAAATGTGTAGTGAGGTTTAAACCCATAAACTTCTGACTCAGGCGAGAACACTATTGATGAGCTAAAGCAAAACTTAATAACTTCATCAGATCTTCTTGATGTCCATTTGGTAAATTACTCATAGATCCTAATCATTATCAAGAATATGTCTACGTACTATCTAAAGAGGAAAAAGAACATTTTGATAGAGAGGGGTTCTTTGTTTAAAGTTTGCTCACAGGTACTAATTCTGTGACAAACCTGGTGATTCCTCTTCTCCCTCCCCTCCATTTCCTTTTTAGGGGTGACATCTGACTTACAACTTTGTTAAACTGTCACAACCTGGCTACAAACAGGTCTGTTTTAATATTATTTCACTGAATAAATATCAGATCAGAGTGTTCTGCTAAACTAATGCTTGTTAGAATTTTTATTAACAGGAAAAATGGCTCTGATATAATCAGTAGCAACACAGCTACTCTGCTGTGCATCTCTGATAGCAGCTATTAGTTTATGACAGTGCATGCAATAAAATAAAATGGGCACTAAAATCTAAAGGTTAGACATAAAGAGTAGAAATATCCCAAACCAGCTGCACATCTGCTACCTGAGGATCTATAACAAGCAACTAATGTGACAGCAAAGGGGGTTTCAGGTAACATATCAAACTGTCTGGGGCAAAAGACAGGCTATTTCAATTATAATTTCCCCTGAATGTTAGACCAGTAAAACATTCTTGTTTGAAAATTGCAGACACCCACAAAAAACTACTTTTGCA
The DNA here is from genome assembly GCF_035084215.1 of Heptranchias perlo. NCBI lineage: Eukaryota > Metazoa > Chordata > Chondrichthyes > Hexanchiformes > Hexanchidae > Heptranchias > Heptranchias perlo. The sequence goes on from NC_090343.1 coordinate 12,134,339, forward strand.
ACAGAAACTCCTCACTGATGTTTTTTTCTTAAGATGGCACTGTCTTTATAAAATATTGTTGCATTTGAAATTTATCCATAGGCCTCCCTTCCTGCAGCAACACATCAATGCGTTTCTGATAATGAACTGCATCAAACGTCTGTCCTTACTGCCCTATTTATCATCAACAAAGCAACAACTTGTCTTTATATAGTTTTCCCCACAGATAGAGAAGGAGGAACAATGTATGGTTGAGTTTCCCTGTGTCAATTGAAGATCAGCATTGACTTAGAATCCAATTTTGGAAAGATTACTCCTTGATTTTGTTACAAACAACTACTTGCATTTATATAGCACCTTTAATGTAGTAAAACATCCTAAGGCGCTTCACAGGAGTGTTATCAGACACAATTTGACACCAGGCCACATAAGGAGATATTAGGACAGGTGAGAGGTAGGTACTTATACCCAACTTGGCACCTCCCCTGATGGCATGGGCAAGTCTAATAACCCCAATGGGAAATGGAGGTTGCATGTCCTATTGTTCCAAGTTACAGTTTCTTACAGCACTGACTGCAAACATTTTCCAGGCAACATTGGGGGAATAGATTAAGGTTTGAAAAATGCTCGAGCTCAAAATACAAAATGCTAGATAATTAAAGTATCTGCTGGAAGCTAAAGACCGTTTACCTTTAAACAGTTAAAAAGAAAAGCACTTGTTTATTATGTGAGAATTGCAAATAAGTAGAATGTCGTAAAGATTGTATCTTGTAACATCGTTTGGTGTAGGTGTAATTTGGCTCTGAAGCTGAGCATTAAAAACATGCAGACACAGCAGGGAAGATGTGCCAAATGGAAAGGAAAGCAAAGTGATAACCATTTAAAACTCACCAATGAAACAATTAAGATCTAATCATCTTTGAACAGAAAGTGCAGCTATTTGAAGAGAAATTATCCCTCTTTAGTGAAGCTTGAAAATACTCTTTATTAATCCCCCAACATCAGTCCATCTGTCTGTCTCCGTGAACATCCATAAGGGATGGATAACAACTGTGGTGCCTCAGCTATATGGATACAGTTTGGTGAACTGATAGATGACTGGAAGTTAAAAGCTCCTGCTTAGAATTGTTTTGCAAGGGTATTGAGGCTATTTATGTGTAGGGAATTCAGAAAGAGACCTATCATGATTTTTTTTAAAAAACAACAGATCTCACTATAGTTTACCAATAATCTAATTTTGGAACAAGTACTCCTTGATATTGTTGCAAACAACAACAACAACTTGCATTTATATAGCACCTTCAACATAATAAAACATCCTAAGATGCTTCACAGGAGTGTTGAGAGACACAATTTGACACCAAGCCACATAAGGAGATATTAGGACAGGTGAGAGGTCGGCTTTAAGGAGCATCTTGAAGGAGGAGAGAGGGATAGAGAGGCAGAAAGACTTAAGGGGGGGGGGGGGGAATTGCAGAGCTTGGGGCCAAGAAAGCTGAAGGCACAGCCGCCAATGGTGCGGTGACAGAAATTTTAAGTTAATGAGAGACTGAGTAACACACTGATTTAGAGCACTGCCCTCTCATTCCTGGGAGTGATGGTTCCCATCAGAGGGCAGCGGTCTGATCTGTCTGGTAACTGGATAGCACATTGCTTTCAAACATTTTTTGTTTTATCTCTGAATCCTGGGTTTTAGAAACCAAGGAATAAAGGTCATCCCTCTCTGATGGGCATTAAATGATGCATTGTGGTAGAAGACTGTCCGTTCACCTATGGGACCTGTATTCACAACTGGCCAAGACATAAATGAAACGTGTGACTTCTTTGGGAGTGGAAACTGAGTGATTAAGTGGGTTAGAACACAATCCTTTAACCTTTAAAGCCTGGGGTTTAATTCTGCCTAGGTTGACAGAATGAAGATTTCATCCTCTAGGGACTGCACCCAATCAGATAATATGTTGCCCTTTTAATTCTGCAACATGGGTTCAAATCACACCCAGAGAACACAAGAGTTACCTTTCTCTGACAGATACTGGTAAGTCTGAACTGTTGATTTTGGAAGTTTTTCAGACAAACTCACTTCTTTAAATAACCTGCTGAGAAGCCCCCATGCTGGCAAGTTGAGAAAATTCAAGGTCGAACGAATGTTTTATCTGAACTTTATCCTGAAGTTTTTTTTTGAAATGCCTTAATTTTACTTGGCAATCCCCATATTTATCTTGGCACCTACACATGAGTCAGGGCTATGATATGTTCATATACTAAAAACATAATTGTGTTCATCTATGTTTATAAATCAGTATAATTGTCTCATAGCTTTTTTATGTAGAAAACATCTTCTCCTTTATTAAGTGAAGTGATTTGGACAGCCTGAACTTGGTCCCTACCAGGCATGAGTTGATAGCACAAAACCGTCAGATAAATCTACACTAAGCCAAACAATCTCATTCAGAATCCAAGGTTTTGCTGTCAGTGTTAAGCTTAACACTAGCAGGAAACTTGCAATGGTCAGCAATGTTGGGAGTGCAGTATGATGCTCACTTAACGCCCACTTCCCAACCTTAGAATTGCTATCAGAATTTTTCCTTTGAGCAGTATTGTGCCGAATTCATGCGGAACAGCAATTAAACCAACAGTTGGGTATTTAAGAGTGAAGTGCCCATATTGCAGCAGCAGGCTATTGTCGGTTTGATGTGTTAATCTCTCTCAGAAGGAACAGGCGTTTCTGGAGAGGCTGCAGTGAGAAAACCAGTGTTCTTTTTTTTAATGTGTTGAGCCTCTTCCAGGCGAGCAATGGGGATATCTGCACTGTCAACCAATTTACTGCCTACAGATGCATCAAGGATGTTATGGATGCCGTATTTAGTAGGACCACTGACCAACCAATGACTTCATGACCTTTGCCACTGACCAACAGCAACAATGTGAGACAGCAGAACAATTCCACAGAACTCCTGGCTTCCCTAGAGTGCAGATAGGTCGGGTGGATATAATTCCAGTTGTTCCACAATTACAGTGGCATGGCAACTGAAGTCTTAATTCATTCGTGTGATATTCCTCTGTCTATAATTTGTACGCCTTGTTTCAAATGAGTTGACGACTCCGTTAAAATAGTAGACAGAAGAATATCATACGGATGAGTTAATCATCCATCTGCTAATATCGGTCATTTCTAGGCTATTGAAATTCAAGTTGATAGCGTCTTTTTGGCCTATTCTTTGAGATCAAAATTGATAGTTGCTGTCTGTCCATAATGTTATTGTTGTGGTTAAACTAAATACAGTGAAAGTTTTTGTGTTTGACACAAATTTTGAGAAAATAAAATTATCAACAACTCTTTGGACATTGCTGATAATTTTCAAGTTGAACAGCTGACCCAACCCAAACTAATCCACCTCAGCCTGACAGACTTTCCCTTAATCTCAGAATGCGTCTGAAGGCACTTTACTTGAGTCTGAATAGGATCAGCTTTTTGTCTGTGGGTACGTAAATGGTTTGAGGGACTGTACTAAGGAATTCGATGATATCCTTTACAATGGGCCAAATCTTGCTGGAGCAGGGCATCTCACAGCCTGCGCCATTAGTTAGACTTTATCCTGCACCCTCAATAAGAACATAAGAACTAGGAGCAGGAGTAGACTATGCGGCCCCTTGAGCCTGCTCAGCCATTCAATAAGATCATGACTGAACTTCGACCTCAACTCCACTTTCCTGCCCGATCCCCATATCCCTTGATTCCCTTAGTGTCCAAGAATCTATCTCTGCTTTGAATATACTCAACGACTCAGCATCCACAGCCCTCCGAGGAAGAGAATTCCAAAGATTCACAACCCTCTGAGGGAAGAAATTCCTCCTCATCTTAGTCCTAAATAGCCAACCCTTATCCTGCGACTATGCCCCCTAGTTCTAGACTCTCCAGCCAGGGGAGAAAACCTCTCAGCATCTAATCTGTCAAGCTCCCTCAGAATCTTACATGTTTCAATGAGATCACCTCTCATTCTTCTAAACTCGAGAGTGTATAGGCCCATTCTACTCAATCTCTCTTCACAGGAAAACCCTCTCATCCCAGGAATCAATCTAGTGAACCTTTGTTGCACCGCCTCTAAGGCAAGTATATCCTTCCTTAGATAAGGAAACCAAAACTGTACACAGTGCTCCAGGTGTAGTCTCACCAAAGGCCTGTACAATTGTAGTAAGATTTCCTGACTCTTGTACTCCAACCCCCTTGCAATAAAGGCCAACATGCTATTTGCCTTCCTAATTGCTTGCTGTACCTTAAGCTCGAATATAATTTGCACCATAACTTGCTGGAAGTGCAAGCTGATAAAGGCACAATGAGGGCAATGGGGCATCTAGGATCTTAGTGAATGATGGGACCAACAGTCTATCTCCTTAACCAATGAGATTTAAGGATTGAGAAAGAAACAGAGGAATGACAAAAAAGGAGGGAAAATTAGAGTGGATGAATTAGAGTCAAATCAAGTACAGACAGAGAAATAAAGAGAGGGAAAGAAAGATTGGATTAAGAGAAAGAAAAAAAGAGACAGAAAGGAAAAGAAAAAAAATTAAAATTTGACATTTTTAAAATCTCTAATAAAGAATTTGCTACATGCAGAACAGTTTAAATTGTTCCCTTTCTGTGCCAGAGAGATCGATTGGCATTGCATTAACAATTATCATGTCATTAAAAGGGTACTTGCGCTGTTAATTATGAGCCCTAACTTTCTGCAGTGAGTTCAATGGCCAATTAATGTGCAAATCCAGCAAGTCCTTAAAATTAACGTGGAGGCTAAGGGCGAGATGCCATTTGTGCGAGGCAAACGGTGGAGCGGCGTAAATCGACCAGAAAATTCTGGAGATTCGAAACTCACGGCGTCTCTCTCCTTCCCCTGAACTTGCTGGCTGATTTGCGCATTAATAATGGCATGCGTCATTAACATGCCATTATTTTTCCATGATATAAGATTCCTATTATTTTTCCAGGAAGATTTGGCCCAATGTTTTCGTTGCTGCACCGATTCTTTTTTGGGGGATTACACTTCATTATGCCACTGCAGCAAAGTGTATTTTTGAGCCATCTGATGGCAGTGTTCCAAACACAGAAGCACAATTACAGATGTTTTAAACAAACCATCCAAGGCTTGACAATACTTTGTGTTTAATATTGCCTCAGGCTAAGTGTCTAAGCAGCCAACTTCAAAACATTACAAAGATTTTAAAGTTATTGGGGCCGACCACTGCAAAACGATTTGATTTACAATGTAGGAGCTGTTTTTAAAAGAAAGCAGCAATATATTACACCACGAAGAAGTTCCTTTCCTAAATGAGGAAAGCTAGAAGGTAAAGCAGGAGCCCAGGTTCCGATTCAGAACTTTGATTTTCAGATCTCCACGTGAAGACAATATTTGGACTTTGCACAGCTGCCGTGCCTCTTCTCAAACTGCCCCAAAGTTTTTAGACACCTAGTAACCTCCTGAAACAGAAATGACCATTAACAGTCAGCAGCAGCAACAACTTGCTTTTATATATTGCCTTTAATGTAATAAAACGTCCCAAGGAGTTTCACAGGAGTGCTATCAAAAAAAAAATGTCACACTAAGCCACATAAGGAGATATTCAGACAGGTGACCAAAAGCTTGGTCAAAGAGGTAGGTTTTAAGGAGGGTCTTAAAAGGAGGAGAGAGAGGTAGAGAGGTTTAGGGAGGGAATTCCAGAGCACATCTATACAAAGTCGGAACTCATACAAACTTTATGAATTTGGATACAAATCAGTAATTGCCCAGGTCAAACACATTTGGCTTTGAATTGAGCTCTGGCAGATATGCTGGAGGGGATTGTTGTACTTTGCAATATGGTAATTTCAGTCTGCACAAATCTGTTAATTGTAAACGGAGAACCATCTGCCCCATTCTTTGAATAGAATTTCTGCAGGTGATGCACAGCTTATGCAAACTACATGCAAGCCATATGTAAGACCATGTGTAGCCAGTCTGTTGCCAGTGCAGTCTATAATGGGGCCAAGTGGAGGTTATGAGCAGGCTATGTGTATGCCATGAGTAGATGACGATAAGGTCACGAAAAGGATATAAGCAGCTTCGTATGCAGGTTGTGAGCAGCTCATGTCGGTGATTTGTGTAGATTGCAAGATCTTGATTGAGAACATAAAAGAAACATGGAATGAGAAAAGATCATTTGACCGATCAAGCACGTCCTTCCACAGGCAAAGTATCGTTTTCTGATAGGGAATGATAATATGATGGTGGGAGCTCATATTATCAGGTGCAGGGCAATCTGCACTGATGCCTGCGACATGCCAAAGATGCCTCAAGGTGTCCAACCAGCACGAAGAATGCTGAGAGCCTGCGCATAAACTGCTGACTGTGTGGGAGATACATTACTATCCACATAATACCAGCTTGCTCACTTGGTAGCATTGACTCAAAAGATTGTGGGTGTAAACTCGACTCCAGGACGTCAGCATCTAACAATTAATTGTCAGAAAATCATTAGCAGTAGGTGTCTAAATTTCCAATATGAGATTCCAGCCAGCGAGGCTCCCCACCGTGAGTGTAAGGATGGAAAATGATCACTTTAAGTCCATCCTATTTCCAGCCGTAAGTACACAGCTTAGTGAAGCTTCAAGATGATGGTTGAAAGGATTTTCAAAAAAGATTTTGAGTGACTTGATTAGTTTATGTTCTTTGGTGTTAACTGCCCATTTTGGATTCATAGTTTTATGAACTTCACGACTGGTGACATTTATTCCTGCTCACTACTTTCTGATTGTGAGGTACAAATTATACATTATACATACCAGCCTAGGCTTTCCAACCCCACCCCTCTTTGATTGTGCAGCATCCCTATGGAGGGGGCAGGGGAAGAGTTAGCACCTTCTTCTACCACAAAGATGCCACACTGCCTTTTTGGCTTTGGGATAATGGTCATATCGGAGCCCTGCTCTTTATCGTCTACCAGAGAGTCCCCGCGAAAAGAGGACAGACTTTTAATGCAGAAGGCTTCAGTTCTGCCTGTTTTATTTGTTAAATTATTATACTCTCCCCACCCCGCCACCCACCCAATACAGTTGGCCCTGTGCAAGGCAACGCTTCGTGAGTGCTTCCATGTAAACGGGCTACCAAAGGATTTCTCCTTCTCCTTCCGTCTGCTGTCAATTGATGGATGTATGGGCTGAAGAGGCCACCCTTGCATCCAGCGTTTAAACAGATGCCATATTTCCCTCATTTGTGTTCTATTATTATACCTCCAACCACATGCTGGACGTATTGTATCCCATTGGAATTGGCATCTGGAAAAGTTGGGGGGGGTGGTGTGGGGGGGTCAAGAGAGACATATCCTAGGCCACTGTTTTTATATATGTAGATAGATGGTCTCCAGTCTTTGCTCAGAGAGTAAATTAAATTATCTATTTGTATCGACATTACCCATTTCTCTTCAATGGAACAGTGGCAAAATAAATGGTTCATGGTGAAGTCACAGTCTGCACATTAATATAGTCTGTATTTAAAATTAACATATTCATCTGTGAGGGTGGTGAGGCAGATCATTAAAGCACCAGTGAACAAAGAGTACATGGCATTCCCTGGCGGACTGTACTCACGATCCCAAGGCTTCCCATCACACATTAGTTCCCATGGTGAATTCCAGAATACATTATTAAGTCGACAACGCCAGCGATTCTTTCCACAAGTAATTTCACGGTGCTAGTGCTAACAGATTAGATCACAGGCCATCCCAGTATGGAAGTGCAGTATCCACCTTGCCATACTCTGTTCTCATTCCTCCATGGGAGACAGGGTTGAGCTGCACCCTTGCTGAGCTCACACCAGTTGCAATGCTGTAGGGAGGTACTAAGCAGTGATGAGGCAGTAAAATTAGAAGGATCAATATCCCTGAGCCACTGGTGGAATTACCCTTGGTCTGAGGCAAATCAGAGGGGCATCACATTTTGAATATTTATATTTTATTTTAATTACTTAGCTGCTGCAGAGCCTGAATATATACAGTATGATGAGGAGCAGTGAAATGTAATATATACCTATTGCTAATGTTGTCTATAATGTTGCTGCTTGTGAGTTATTGGGTCAGTCTACTCAAAGGATATAAATCCTAAGCCCCGGGCTTTCACTAGGCATCCTCAATGTTCCTCATATTTTCTCTTTTTCTCGAGCCATTCTGCAAATTGAGGCAAGATAATGAGATACAGCAATGAAATATGTATAAAATGTTCTTGCAGGTAATTTATTGTACTAAAGTTTTCTAACATTTATTGAATATGGATTGATTTTATTTATAGAAATGCATTTTAAGATTAAAATGAGTTTAGCATTAAAGACTGCAATGTAAAACACTCATTAATGTGCACTCCAATGGGGTCTGTAGATTTCAATGCACAGTGTTCAACAGTGCACACTCAGATGGGGTCTGTAGACTAGTCGATAAATACACAGTGTGCACAGCAATATGAAAGCACGATACAGAATCCTTCACTACAGCAATCAGCTTTAGATTATTGTTTACAGACTCTTCAAAATCTCCATTTTACTTGTTTTCTTACTCCATATAACTATAATGGGCAGATATTTCCACTTTGACAAAATCTAGCAAAGCTTGCGTGAATAAAATACGACGAAATTTATACGGAGAGGCTTACCTTGGAAAAGTATTAATGAAAATTAGCAAAAGGTAGAAAAAAAATTGTGTTGTGTCTGTTATGACCTTGTTAAAGTTAATCATGGCATAATTATACAGGGCTTGGAGGCTCATCAAAAAGCTAGTATTTAATACCAGGCCTGATCTACTGTTAGTCAGCAAAAATTTGGAAGCATCAACAACAGACACAGGTATAGAGACGAGTCTTCTGCTCCACTAGGAGCCATTACTGGGTTTCTCTTAATGAAGAAGGAAGAGGAGGAGTGAGCAGCCTGGGAATGCAGTGGAGATTGGAGATGAACACGAGGGGCATGATTTTTCCAAGGAGGTGGGTAGGGACCGGGATTGGGGGGGTGGGTGGTGGGGAGAAGGGGGAGGGAAGATAATGGGACGCAAAACCTGGAAGTGAAGTTGGTGGGTCGCAGTCTAATTGAGGGCAATAAATTTTACTCCCTGGCTTCGTGCCCAGCAGCCAGCCTGATTGACAGGCTGTCTGGCTGTCTGTCAGGCGGGAAGGCCAGGGATCGAAGAAGAGGGAGGGAGGGATCGTGGGCCATGGAGGACACGTTGGGGGGTGGGGGCTGATGCCAGGAGGAAATACAAGGCAGATAAAGAGCAATAACTATAAGCTAATAAAGATATTTGCCTAGCTCTCTCCAGAGTTGCTATAAAATGACAGGACTCACCCCTCCACCTTTAAATATCAGCCCACCGGCTTTAAGTGAGGACCGGATTTCCAGATTTCTGTTGTGTGCATGCATCCAAAACAATGCATCCTGGATTAAAGCCTGAAGTGGGCGCATTGGAGCCGGCATGCGGTCCCGCTCCAAAAACAAACTAGTTGTACTGCCCACCCGCCCCCTAGTTCATGGTGGTTAAAATTACCCCCCCCAGGTCTCTGATATTTACAGGGTGGTGGGGAGGGAGTGGGGGAGCATGGTGGTAGGGGGTGGATCCCAGGGACCTGAATTTAACGGCAGGACATCATTATCATTTTTTTTATTGCGTTTCCCCACACGGCAGCCGGCCAGATTTGGGGCGGTCCCCGGCAATCGGCAAAGATTGGGAGTTGGGGGTGGTTTGGAGCACATAGATCGGGAGAGAAAGATCGGGAGTTGGTGGTAGGGTGTCGGAGCCTGGCAATTGGGAGGAAGGGTAAGGTTGAGGGTTGGAGGGGTGGGTCGGAGCATGGCAATCGGGAGGGAGGCAAAGATTGGTGGGGGGTGGAAAAATTGGTCGATTGCAATAGCGAGAAGAGGCTTGAGAGGTCGGGGGAGCACACCTGCTCCTCCTGCCTCACAAGTAGTTCTATAAAAAGCACGTACCTGCTTGATCCGCCTGGTCACGGCTCCATTTTACTGTTAGGATTTCCCGAGCCTGATTTAATTATTATAATGAAGTGTCCCTCTTTCACAACTCTCACCCCTTTGCGGTCATTCGAGGAGGGTCTTCAAATTAAGCTTGTTTTCTTAGATGCACAGGCACTAGTAGGCATGTTTTAAACATTTACAGCTTAAAAAAAAGTTAATTTACTAAGAAACTGACTAGTGTACACCAATGAAAATAATAAATGGTTCAGCATAGTTTTTTTAAAGTCATTTTCAGTGATTTAAAATCAGGTTACTCACAGATGGAGGACTAAACACTTATTAAAACTGCTTATTTTTTGTGATAAACCCCTTTTCAGCTGTATTAATGAAACTGCACCAAGTTACCACTCTTAAATACATCAAGGAATATTTTTTATTGCAACAAGAAAAAAATAAATGATTCTGCTCTGTTAAGCTGCTGGATTGCACTGGTTCATGGGAGATTTTACGTTTGTGATTACGCTAATGCATTTTAGCGGAAACTCGAACCGTAACCTCACCAGCGTAATTTACGCACACAATTTGCGCTCAATTCTCAATTGCGTCCGAAGTGAAAACTCCACTCCCATATCTGAAAAACGGCACCTCCAACAGTGCAGCACTCTCTCAGTACTGCACTGAAACACCAGCCAAGATTAGCCACTGGCAGACCAGTCACTTCAGCAAGTTAAGGTTTCATTACCTGCATCTTCCAGTAAACTCTGTAATTCAGTACCAAACTTTCTATTGGACAGACTTACAATCATAGAGATATTTATCTGTTGTAGATATAATGAAAGTAGCATCATTTTATTGTGTATTAGTACATTCATTGTAAGTGTTTTATGGTTGAATTTTCCCTTTTGCAGGTTCATTTTGTTACAGTGCTGTACTACTGTGAATTTACAAGTCCTAGGTTGCAAGTCTAGTTCAATAACTACTACACTACCTGGATGACATAGTCCCACAGCTTGCCTCCTTCTTTACATATTTGGGACCACTACCACTCCTCCAAGAATGCAATCATGATGTCTATTGTAGTGTCCACGAGAGCTTGCAGCACATCATCACTGAAACATCATGTTCTTACCTGCCTGTGAACCATTCTCTAACACAAATGCAAAGTCCACAGCTGGATTAACTAAGTTTGGGAGATTTATACTGGTTAAGTGGGTCGTTAGCTGCTTGAGAAGTGTTAAAGGATCATTACTGAAGGTGGGTCATGACAGACTGTTATTTGTTACTGCAAACAAAATCTTTTAATGCTGGGAACTGCACAAAAACAGCTGTGTGTGTCCCCACTCATCCCTTGCATTTTTTTGTGAATAAAATAATTACAGCTCTGTGATCTGCATTTGTCTTGTGAGTTGTCTTATTTTGGATTTAAATCATTTTCAACCCTTTTTTTTGGTTCATTCTGATCCACTAAGCAATAGTCTGGAAGCAATGTAAGCTGCCATTTAAACTCTTTGACCCCTTTGGCCAATGATTGCAAATAAAGAGCTCAGGGTACTTTAACCCTTACTCTGATGAATAAACAGGCACTCCAGATGGTTAGGGCAAGAAATGCTATGACCGGTACTTTAAAGGTCAATACAAATTTACAACCATGTAAACGCCAGGACTGAATATTTGATGATAAACTGTTCCGCTCCATAGTACAGCCAAGGCAATCACACTGCGCAGAATAACTTGATTGTCCAAAACGAAGAACGACCTCTTTTATCTTAGCCACTCAATCTTTGCAGTCAATAAGGCTGATGACAACTCTCCCCTTCTTGCTTGCAAACAACTGCCCCCATTTAAATGATGTCACAGATAATGGATGAAGCCATTTGTCATAATTATGTGTAAATCTCTATTAATTGAAGGGTCAAGGATCTAATCACATGGCGTATCAAGGTCAGCGCAATGCACTGGAGAATACCAGACAGAAGCAGCAGTAGTGTATCAGAGAGAAAACATCACAGGGGTTGCTTTAGCACTTCTTAGGAAGGGAAAATATTTCACTCTTAGAACCTTCCATGCCTTGATGTTAGGAATGAGATAAAATCACTGTATTGTATATATGTTTACTGGTCTTCCACTTGGAGATAGATTCTGTTTTCCTTCCTGTGTTGTCACAGTGTTGAGTTTTTGTTTGCTCAGCGTGTGTTGGGGCTGCACTGGAACCTGGCCCCAGACCAGCTTCTGGCTTACGATGAATCGGAGGTTAAAATAGGATCTCAAAGCAGACAAAACTCTCCTCAAAGTCATAGTGTAGGACCCATAAAGCAATTATAAATAAATCCATGAGGAGGCAGAAACAGAGTCCCTGTGCAATTTCCCCCAATGTAATCCCTGTGTACAATTTGAAACTACCGCACTAATGAAATGCTGTCATTTAACACTATACTAGATGAGGGGAAGAAAACAGAAAAAGTTAATTAGTCATTTTAACTATTATTAGTAACCCCTTCATAGACAGTGGGCTCCTATGTGCATAACAATCGCACATTGTGATCCAATAATGTGGTGACACCATTAATGGTGTTGTACTAGTAGCATCTATTTCAACACTGGGTCAAAAATAGTAGTAGGCATTCACTCTGAGGGTTTTTGTAGCAATAAAGGTGGAGGTTTAATGGTTTCAAAATACCTTCATACAAAAGCATAACATAATTTCGCACTGAAGCCCTACTCCCTTTCCCAAACCTTAATGGTCCCTTTTGTATAATTCTTTCTGTTATCTGGCATAGGCATGATGGCCCGAATGGCCTCCTTCTGTGCAGTATCATTTTTTGATCTTTTTATCCATTTCCTACATCTATTTTTTTCCCATGATTTACTGTGTTAAAACTTAAAGTTGCATGCTTCACTGGTAAATACAGATGTTTGCTAACTATAGTGAAATCATAAACATGTGTATAAAGAAGAGAGCACGTAATCCTCACACCAACTTCACTAAGATTGAATTTGGTATAATTTTACAAATATGATATTTTACTGAATGAATATACTCTATAGGGTCAATTTTTTGAGGCTATGTTGCTGATGGAGAATGGGAGCTCACGTCGCAGATAGAGAACCTCACATTTTAGGGCCAATTCTGCGGTCCAAGCTCCCATCAGCAAGGCTCTGCGCTGGGAGCCTCATCTCAGCTCTCAAAATCTACACCAGTTCAGATTGCATTTCGTGGTGCTAGTTATAACAATTAACCTGTAACTGTGTGGAGTTCAGCAGTGCAAGGGCTACTCACTGTGTAACTGGATGGAGTTCCTGTTACTTTTGCAGAACTTACTGTGCACAGAGTTCCTGTTTATTCGACAGGACAAGGATTACTTGCAGTGTAACATTATGAAGTTCCTGTTTATTCACCAGAGTAAGGGTCACTTGTTCTGTAATTGTGTAGAGTTTCTGCTCATTCAGCAGAGCAAGGGTAACTGTTTGGTGTTCCTGTTTATTTGGCAGGGTAAGAGGTAACACCACTACATTTTGTTTGCTCATTAAAGCAATGATGTATGCTGGGCCTCTTCATAGTTTACAGTAGAGTCTCTTGTTCATTTCAACTGAAGCAAGTTAATCGATCTGTCCTGATACACTTTCAACTTGCTGCTAATACCACTCATAGCAGCCTGTGGCATCCGAGACTCTGCTTCCCATTCACTCTAACTAAGACTCAAGGGCTCACTGTGAAAAGACACTTGCAGTTATCTGGTTAGCTGCTGGTTATTGCTGTTGTAGGCTCCAGGAAGTCTATGAAGCTCAAACCAAATGTAAACATTGAAACCATTTTGAATCCTGCACATTCCTTTCTGTGTTCAGATGGCTGGGAATCGGATTATTTGGAAATGCATGGTACTGGTGGCATGATGATAATCACCAGCACATTACTGGCACTACAATAAACAGCTCGATCTTAAGGCAGATTATGTTGCAGAGAAAAAAACATTCATAACATTGAGCAGCAATATTTTTAAAAATATATGACAACTTGATATATATATAGATGTACAATAAAATCTGTGGGAAATAAAGAATGTCTCATTTTTAGTCCAACAGTACATTACACAATAAGATGTGATGTATGGTTGTGTTCGTTCCTCTAATTGTACTAATAGAAACATCGATCATTGCAATTTATCAGGAAATCTCGCCGAGAATCACACAGGAATCAATGCCTTTTTTTAAAAAAGTTAAAAGGCTGTATCAGTGCATAAGAGTTGAACCGATCTGGGACAAGCTGAGTGCATAGCTCCTAAGGATGTTCCCTGCAGAACTAATGGCAACTCTTCCAGCTTTGTTTGCCCTGCAAAGAAACCCACAAATGACATTGCGCAAGGATACTTGGGGTGATAGAGGGATGAGCGGAGCGTTCACATGTCCTGAGGGTTTATCTCCGGCTGCATTTCCAGACGATATGGCACCCGTGTGTTCTTGCAATCACAGATTCAACATTTTTTTTTAAATCCGACTTTCCACAGTGGGGGCGTCATGACCCAAGCAGAGATTGTTCTGACTTTACAAACCAAAAGAAAAATTCCGAGATTCATTACAAAATTCTCTTGCCTTTTCTTTCCTGTCGTTGAGTAAAACCTATAACGCAAGTGAGTTGTAAAGCGAACAGTTCACAGATGTCAGTTGAATGTGGCATTTGTTTATACTCGCGAGGCTGACTATAATTCACCCACAGACATAAAATCATAAAATCGTCTTTCCCAAGGATGTCTGTGAACTATCCTCTAATCGCATCCTATTTTTTTGTTAACACAGTAGCGTGAAAAAAAAAAGACCGCTGCAAAGTAAGAAGATAACCGAAATGTTCGACCCCTGCCATTTTAATCATAGCGGACTCTCTGCATCGAAGCGATTCGAGCTGCAGCCATTTCCTATATTAAAAGCCATTCTCATTGTGCATTAACTTTTCAGCAGTGCATATCTCTGGCAGCTTATAGTATCCCAACAGTTTCAGTTCTAACGAGGTGCAATGCTTTGATTAATAATTAATTGTGACGAAAGTTAATTTAATCATTTAAAATCACAAGAGTATTTAACTGTCTTTTTTGGCAGAATAAGAGATGGTAAATTTCAACAAACTATCTTGCTCGCATGTATCATGTAGCATTCCGCTAATGGATGTGCAATTGTAAGGTGTTAACCCCTTCACTTCAGGATACAGCTTTAGACTTTTTTTCATTAATACAGGAACTGAAAGAGCTGCCCTGAACATGAATGCTAGCATTGTCTATATTTTGCAGTTGTTTTTCCTCATTAATGCATTGTTGCAGCAATAGTTATTTTTGATAGTCTCGCTGCCATTCATTATTAACCCTTCTGAGTCTGGGTGAAATATGTCCTCAGGAACCCCCCCCCCCCACCTCCCCACACCAAAAAGTCCAGACATGATAAAATCTGCACACTGCGGTCCTGGTACGATGCCGACAGCTGCTTAGCATAGGAAATATGTCATCATCTCTCTGAATTGACGGGCAGCGTCAAAATAGGTTTATGTTGATTTTAAGGTGTTGGCCATGGCTCAGTTGGTAGCACTCTCACCTCTGAGTTAGAAGTTTGTGGGTTCAAGTCCCACTCCGGAGACCTGAGGACAAAATCTAGGCTGACACTTTGGTGCAGTACTGATGGAGTGTTGCACTGTCGGAGGTGTCGTCTTTCGGATGAGATGTTGAACTGAGGCCTTGTCAGCCCTCTCAGGTGGGTGTAAAAGGTCCCATGGTACTATTTTGAAGAAGAGCAGGGGAGTTCTCCCTGGTGTCGTGGCCAATATTTATCTTGCAGCCAAAATCACTAAAACGGCTTATGTGGTCCTAATCACATTGCTGTTTGTGAGACCTTGCTGTGCACAAATTGTTTGCCGCGTTTCCTACACTACAACAGTAATTTCATTTCAAAAGTACTTCATTGGCTGTAAAGCGCTTTGGGACGTCCTGAGGACATGAAAGGTATTAAATACATGCACGTCTTTCTTTCGTTTCTTTCAATAGAATGCATCTTCAGCGGTCTGCATCGTGTTTTGATGCTGAATGGAGTTCAATGGATAAGAAGGCACTGAGAACATAGGCTCAGTCACTGCAGCAGATGACAGGAAGATGTCTTCTCCCCCAAATATATTGGCCTGGGTCATGCCCATACTCTAAATCCCAGAATTGCCCTCTGATATTCCTCTCCACTTCCTGGTTCTTTACCTCTGGCTAAGGGCGCAGCTAATGAGGCACAACAACTCCTTTTAACATTAGGTGGCCCAAAGACCATAATGATGATGTGGGTGGCGGTTTTGGGGAAGGGGGAAACAGGCCCCCTGCCCCCTCAGTGCTCCAACAAGGTGCCATTGTGACAACTGCACTATAACGATAATTTCCTGTAAGTAGTAGTAGATTCATTTTACATAATAGTCTGCTGCTACGAACTGAGACTCAGGGTGCAGCCAGAACTAAACAAAAGGATTACTGTGAAGCTCATTTATATTTTAATTTTGCACCATTTTAATAATGTATGCATGGTAATAAATCAATAGAGCTCGTCAATTGATTCAATACTACACAAGATTGTACCAGTCTCATCTATCTTATCTACGACACCACGGAGTATTGTCACTAAAGTTTAGTGTGCAATTGTTGTCATTTTTGTAATGAGATTTTGTGCAGCTCTCACACAAGGCATCGTGTGTACTCCTTCACAGCTCTGCACTCTGAATGGCATTAGGTGGACACGTTGAGGAGCAAATTTTGATGGGCACAGGCAGTAAAACACAGTCGCTCTGAAAAGCCCTGAGGCAGGTGCATTAAGGGAGCACAGTTACTCTGAGATGGCACAGGGTCAGCAAGTTAAGGAAGGCTAGCGTTTCAATTTAGACGAAAGCCACGCGGGCACTTTTAAAAAAGCTTTGTCTCACTGAAAAGGTACCAAACAAGCACCTTCAGAAAGCAAACTCAGGTATACTATAAACGATGGAGCGTCTCCATGGAAAACAAACAAAGATGAGCATACGGCATCCAGATGCTAATCAATATTTTTTTTAAATGTCATCGGCTTATAATTTTTCAGATTAAAAATTTATTAGTAACAAAGAAATAAATTATTTTTTGTTAGGGTAAAGAACTGTAATTCCCCTCTTTCTCTCTGTCTGTTATTTTAAAGGTAAAAGGGTTTCTGTCACAGTTTGATTGGCAAGGTGTCCATGCTCAACATTCTGCACCCATTTTGCTGAAGTATATAGATAGAGCTTTACTTGTGCTATACCTGACCTAGGACTGTATGATAGAGCAGGATGGAGGAAGCTTGACTTGGCATCTAGCTCATGGTAAACCTGGCCTCTGAACAAGGTGGAAGAAGCTGCAAACTTGCGTTTACCCCATGACGTACCTGACTGTGCTAAAAGTGGAAAGTGTTCCAGTCTTCAGCATGACATCTCTCTTCTCAATTAAACATTAGAGGCTACAAATTCCTGCTCTGACCTCTTGATAGCAGGTCACATAGGGCCAAACTTCCACCTGCACCAATGGGATGTGCCCCTGACCCCGACCATATTGCAGACGGGCACCCTGTGCCATTGTCAGCACAACTGGGGCGCTTGCCATGGTGCAAATGGGCTGGCCATGGCCGGCCAGAGATTTAGAAACATTGTTACAGAACCCTCAATTTTGAATTTGCCACGTTCTGTCCTGCGACCTATTGCAAGTGGCACCATTTCCACCAGGGCCAGGTCCTGGCACACAAGTATTTCATGTAGGCGTACACTGTGATGAGGACAACCGAGACAGAACTGGTGAGAATTTTGACAGATGACCTCACACCGGCTGCCCCACCTCTTTAAGTGATGTAAGAAAGCATTTATATAGCGCCTTTCATGACCTCAGGACTCATGAAGTGTAGTCACTGTTGTAATGTAGGAAACGAGGTAGCCAATGTACACATGTGCAATGGAGCGCCAGCCCCCCAACTATCCAACGGAATTTAAAAACACACAAAGAAAGGGGCAGAAACTCAGCGTAACCAGGTCTGACCTCAAATTCTACTTCATCTGCCCAAGGCTTTAAAATGTGGTGAAAATAAAGCATGACAGAAAATGTTACTTTACATACCTGACAAGACCCAAGGCCCACAGTTGACCCTGACATCAGATCACAACACATCCGACTTCCATTTTTTCTGATTTGGATGTATATATTCAGGATTTGTTTCCTTGAAAAGCAATTACAAAACTTTAAAGAAGTGTTAAAAAATGAACACCCAACCCCGAAAAGAAAGTAAGGATACATTTTTAATTTTAAAATGTTTATCCTTTTACACATTTGTAAAGTGATTGTTGAGTGTATAGTGCAAACCTTTATTATACATAACATATGCATTTACTGTATAAAATGTTTCTATAAACCTTTGATACTGCTTTGGCATAAAATTTACTAATGACCAAAATTTTACAATCTTTAAATTATAAACCCTGAAATTCTTCAGTTTAAAGCTAACCTTCTCTGTTATTGACATGTTAATCCGATCTGTTTTCCAACACTATTATTTTAATGAATCTATATTTCCAAAGTATCAGTCTATTCGCTGAATCTATCCCAACATCTATTGATCCATCGAATCTATCTGTATGTCTACCTATTCAATCTCTCCACAAATCTACCCCAACTGTCCATCCTCTGTCCCCTTTCAATCCATCTGCATGTCCACCCGTCAATCAATGTATTGATCGAGTTAATGTTTTTCTGTCTCCCTCTGCTAGTTTGTCTATATAGCCTCTCGTTTGAATATGCAGTATTGTGCCCCCATCTATCTATATATCTCTATCCCTCTGTCACCTTAACTTCCACTTCCTACAAACTACTCTTTCTTGGCCTATCAGGTCATGTATTTTTAATGCAGAAAATACAGCCAGAGGCTTGATTTCTCTGCATTGCGATTTTACTAAAACAATAACTATCAATCACATAAACTTCTTGCCTAGACATAAAAGGCTGTTCTTGCCTAATTATTTTGCAGAATATTACTGCTAACCCTGCCTTTTGATGGTTGGGTTTGTCTCTATTAGTCTATCGACGAATACCAGAGTGCAGCTTAACACTGCTAAAGAATGAAACTGTTAGGCTTTCTTTAACATCATTGAGAGGCAAAAAATAAGAACATTTCTTTCATATAGCTCTAAATTGCAAATCAAACTTTTCTGTAAATCATATGCTGTGACTAAAAGCATCAGTGACTGACCAAGGGGTTGTGCCTGAAAGGCAGCTAGGGTGGCACTGTGCCATTTTGCTCCTGGGAACTGGGTTTGAAGCCAGCTCTGGCTGAAGGTATGGTTGACTCCTCTCTGCTGGCTGTAGGGCATTCAAATGTCTGATCTGGGAGTACTCAAAATGTGAAAATGCTCTGTATCACAGCAATGTCGTTCTCATCAGGGGAGACATTTGCAGGGCTATGGGGAAAGGGCAGGGGAATGGGACTAATTGGATAGTGCTTTCAAAGAGCTGGCACAGGCACAATGGGCCTAATGGCCTCCTCCCGTGCTGTATCATTCTATGATTCTATCTTCATTAGCACAAAAGTATTTCAAATAAGAGAAATTAAAATGGGCATTCTCTGCAGCACTCATAGGAGGTGCTGGTGCCACCAAGGGTCAGGACTGAAATACCTGGTAGGATACATAACTGGCAAATACCTGACACATACCTGGTACTCCCACTAACAATAGGAGACCAGCAATTGAAAATTCTTAACATTAATCGCCATAAATAGACATACTTATTCTATTATTCCCCATTGCATATTTCTTACATCTTTAATCCAATATTAAACATTTATGTAACGAGCTAGCATTATGGCTGTTGTTTTATTTATTATATTAAAATGTGTCCCGAGCTAGACCAGTTTAAGTAAAACAGCTCCTTACTGTTCCTTTCATACCCCTTACGACTCAATGAATAATGCAGTGTTTACAAATCTTTGTGTTCATTGGGGAAAGGTGCTTAAATTGGAAAATTATACACATGTACTTTTGAAATATAGAGGGATTGAGTACACAGTTAGTTGCTGCCCCTTTATTGCCTCTTTGCCTGTCAGACTGTGGGCCAGTGACGAGTGATTGGGTAAAAGTCTGCTCTCTTCAACAACGTTAAGGGTCCTATGTGAGGTGAGCTCACTCAACCTCAATCCGGTTCACAACGGTACAGATTCACAGCATAAATCTGCCTTTAAATCAATGCTACTTGGGATTAAATTGTCACTCTCAGTCAAAGATAGTTCTATCTCACTATGCTATATCTGACTTGCATGATAAAACATGTAAAGGGGAGGGGAGAGGATTTAATCTCCATTTTAACTCCTAGTATAGCAAATCTAAGAGTGCTTTATTGGGTAAAGTGGAGGGAGCTTGTAATTGTTGTACTATACATAACCGAAAAATGTGTGACACAGCAATATGGAGGAAGCTTTGTTTACTAGGGTGGATTCTACAAAGTCATGCTCCTCACACGGAGCTTTGAGTGCTGGGAATTCAGGCATGTGGTTTACATTGGACAGAAAATCCTGTGAGGCCCACCAACCTCTGCACCCGAATCCCGCTCCATGAAGCTCGGCGCCAAGAGTGCAGACTCGTAAGATCTAGCGTGCAGCATCGAGCTCATGTTATACATGGTTTGTAAATGCTTGATGAGCAATGGGGGGAGCTGTACTCGGCAGTTAGCCCATGCGATGCCCAATCTTGGAACACTTGGCACTGACACTGAGTGAAAAGGGTATCGTTTCCCAGCAAGGCATCTCTTTCCTCAATCAAACACAAAAAAAATTAAGTGAAAATAGAGAATGACCGAAAATGTAAGTGTTACTTTGCATACCTACTGAACTTAACGATCATAATCATAAAAATAGTAGCCATCTGTTAGGCTTTGATGTTTGTTCCTTAAAATGATCAAAACCATCCTCTCTATATTTTACCCTAACTGCACGCACTATAAACCCAAGAAGACATAAAGAACTTAATACAAAAGATATCAGCAAAAAATAATGATGTGCACAGCAATCTTCGACAACCACAGTAGGCCAAGGTACGCCTGCTTTTGTACAATTGCTAAGCTCCGCAGAATCAGTTCTCCAAAGAATCCCCAACTGGTGGTCTTTACAAACCAGAATTGTAATCATAACATTTCTGTCAAATTAAAACCACTTCCTTCACAGAAAAGCTGCAGAGACTTGAGAAGCTTTTCCTTCGGAAAGCCGAAACATATCAGTTTAGTTGATTGCACGTTAACAGTTTTGTCATTTCTGGTTTAACTGCCGAGTTTGGGTGAGAAGAGGGAATACTGGGAAAGTTATAGTGGGAGCCCAATAGATTTGTATATCATGTCTTTAAGTGGAAACTGAACTATCAGTTCAAAAAAATAATTCCAATTACACAGATGTTTAAGCTTCAGTTTTATATGTACAAGCCTTTTAAAAGTTGTTGTGGTTGATTAGCAAAATAATATAAGCAAGAGCAAGTGTGATGTTTGAAAGGTAATTATAATAGTCACAGGGCATGTGTGGATTTTGCTTGTGGGGTGAAGGTTGTTGTCCTCTCTGTGTGCTTAAATGACCAATCTCTCTTGGATTCATCTCTGGTGCTTTCTATTACCCTGCTTTCATTATAAACAGGGAGGAGATGGTCTACCTGTTAGAATTCTACACCCTAACATAATGCTTCCTCCATCAGCAGATGGGTGGCATAGTGTGAGCTATTGACCTTTTCCTCTTGATGCCACTGCACTTCCTCAGGTCATGAACCCCTCTGTAGTGGACATCACAGAATGCTATTGCTTTAAATAAAGTTATACTTACCATGAGATGGAGCATTCCACTTGCAGACCGTGCTCTTAACAACACTTCTGCTGTGCCATGCTCGAATGGGATAAGGTACTCCTCTGCTGCAATGTATTCTGTCTAAGATGTCCTCTACTTCACTGTGCTCTATCTAACAGGAGGGGCTGCTCCCCTGAGCTGCTGTGCTCCATCTAAAAGAATGAGGTGCTCCTCTGTTTCATCATACTCTTTCCAGAATAATGTGGTGCATCTATGGTGTGCCATGCACTATTTAATAAAATGGACACCTCTATAGTGATCTATCTAAAAGGAATGAAGCCCTGGTCTGCTTCCTGGTTCTATATTGCACAAGACGCACCACATCTCTGCTACATTGTATGCTCCCTTACAGGAGGCAAAACACCTCAGTGGTACTGTGCTCGATATACAGTAAGGCAGACACAATAGGGTAGATTTTCTGATTGGTTATTCCCAATACCTGGCTAGAGAATATAATGCCAAATCGCCATCCATCCACATCCAAGTTCCTGAAAGCAATTTTCAAGGGTGCCAGACTGCCTAACAACTTGCTGTTGAATACATACAAATGAGGGTTAAAGGACTGAATTATGTTACGCATCATTTACACGAGGGCTGTTTCTTGTACTCATCCATATAAAATGAGTAGGAGTATCCAGAGTTGCTAAGAGCCACACTGTTTACAGAAGTTCTTTAAAGACTCCTGTGAACATTTCAAGGGTTTTTCTGCTCCTTTCCGGTTTTTTTTTCTGATGTTTCCACTTAGATAGTCAATTTTGGGGCAGTTGGGGTAGTGTCATTTCTCACCTATGACCACAACAATGGCATAATGGGTTTCTCCGTGAGAATTTCCCTGTACTTGTCCTTTTTCAGATCCAGTTCCAATTGAGAGGTGTCAGGCAGGTCACAAGCACTTTATATATTTTGTTAATTCATTCTCAGGATGTGGGCATCGCTGCCAAGGCCAGCATTTATTGCCCATCTCCTACTTGGCCTGGATTTAGCTCAGTGCCTTGCTAGGACATTTCAAAGCACAGTTAAGAGTCAGCTACATTGGTGTGGGACTGGAGGGATATGTAGGCCAGACTAGGTAAGGACAGCATGTTTCCTTCCCTAACGAACATTAGTGAACCAGTTGGGTTTTTAATGGCAATTTTCACGGTCACTTTACTGATATCAGTTCTTTTTATTTTCAGATTTATTTTTAAGCTGAATTTTTTTTTAAAACCTGAAGTCAAATTCTCAAATGCCTTCAGGGCCTTTACAGCCATATGTATGGAAAAAGGTTTACATACCTCAATTTGTCAGAGAAATGGTTTCCTGCGGAGGTTGCAGTTCACATGGAGGTTGTGAGAGAGTTGTGCCACATGCACAAGTTGATGTGTGGGCAGATTCTTCCACAGGCATGGCACTGTCAAAGTTACAATCACCTTAACGTCTATGCTTCTGGATTATTTCAGGCTGCCACTGGGGACATTAGCAATTTAAGTCAATGAGCTGTCCATGGATATATTAAACCAACTACCAACACCATGTTTGCTTGAGTAAGTAATTTAACCTCCTTCCCCATGGACAACCACCACCAGCATGAGATGGGAACTCCCTCCCCTCACACCGCTTACAGCTCTATGAATGCTTACCATCTAGGCCATTCGGCGGCAGCAACATATACCTGCAACTCTTCTTTAAAGGGCTTCATCCCAAAATCTGAATGCTGCTGCATGATGCACGTAAGTGTAACCATACCATGCAGGATAGCCGTTTGGGCCTCACTGTATTTGCTCCTGATACTTCTAACCACTCGATTTTGTTTCGCTGCTTGCAGGCCAAATGTTGCATCAGAGAAGAAAAGAGGCACAGGCTGAAGGAGGCCGCAAAACATCAAGCCCCTGATTGCATTTGAAGAAGCCGTCTTGAGCATCGTTAGGCTAGAGGATGTAAAGAGCGTGGGGAAGAGTGAACAGTAGGGGGTTTGGCACATGTGGAACCGTATTCTAACATGAAACAGTGCCTTCAGGAGAGGACAGGAGAAAATTGGGTGGGTTGGTGGGGGAAAGACAGGTTACACTGCATGGCCTATACATAGGCTCATGTTAATTTGATCCAGAATTCAATTCCCAATAGTTGCATGGTCAGGTTATTCAGAATCATTCACAAGAAGAGGTTGTGTACATCAATAATTGCATGACCTTTCATAACATCTTACAAAATATCCAGGCCAAAGTTCAAATAGGAGTATAGATTTCTGTGCAGTGAGTTGTACTATTTACTTTTTATGCATAATAACACATATTAAGTAGCAATGCCATTCCATACTATCTTAACATTTACTTAAAACTGCAGCCAAATGACGAGCAGGTCATGAATGGAGAGACAATCCTTTGCAATGGAGACATTTGGTGACTTTTTGATTCCTGCTTTCTTGTGGCAGTTAAACATAATAATCTTGTAAACTGGAAGTACCACATGAGAAAAGAAGTTGAACAGCCCATCATGGCCCTTCGTGCTAGTATAAGTCCAAAGCAGGAACAAACAATAACAATCCAGGAGACAATAAATGTATCCTCAAATTACTCCCAGACTCTATTGCACTGGGCTTTGTGACTGCTGCACAGCATAATTAATAATGGAGCTGACTACACAGATATAAACCTAGATATTATTATTTGCGATGTTAGCTTATGAATGCTGAATGTGTTGGTATGCTATTTGTTTTATTTTAACTGAAGCATTAACCAGTTTATTGTAAACAACTCTATTACAATGTCAGATCTATGACCATATCACAAACAGTAATTTTAAGCTATTAACTGCGCAGATATAATGCACCAAGACATATCGCATTCATACATATTTTTCCGTAAGCTTTTATTTCACTTATGTGGCTATTCTTCATGTGCTTGTCAGGAAGTTACTCCTCCATGAGGGATTGGAAAGTGAGTATCAGCAGCCCACTTACCCAAGGGAGGGCGGGGGGCCATATGTGCGTATATCTGGAGAGGACCAGATTGGGTTGATTGATCATATCGTCACTAATGGTACATACATGTAAACTTTTCAGCCAGATAAAAATGACAATATTTGCCTACTGAGATGACAAACCATGTTTTGCTGTGTCCACTGGGCTGAGACTGGCCAAAATTCATTTGACTGGTGACCATTACAGTCAGGAAAGAGAAGAGATTCTCATCCCATTCGTTTGGGAGAGATCCGAACCAAGGTTCAGAAGTGAAAGGATAGTGATTTAAAGGCAATGGCACCCAGTTACGACAACAACTTGCATTTATATAGCACCTTTAATGTAGTAAAGCATCCCAAGGCGCTTCACAGGTGTGTAATTAGACAAAAGAAAATTGACACCAAGCTAAAGAAGGAGACATAAGGACAGGTGATCAAAAGCTTGGTCAAAGAGGTAGGTTTTAAGGAGCGTCTTAAAGGAGGAGATAGAGGTGGAGAGGTTTGGGGAGGGAATTCCAGAGCTGAGGGCCTAGACAGCTGAAGGCACGGTCACCGATGGTAGGGTTACTTAGGGATTGAAGGGTCTAGGATTTATCGAAGATTGCAATAGTGTTAGACTTGGGAAATATTAGAAGGAAGTATCTATGTACAGTAATGGAGGTTGGAAGTAGCATCTGGGGCCCCAGTAGGGTTGCCAAGCCTCCAGAATTGTCCTAGAGTCTCCAGGAATTAAAGATTCATCTCCTGGACAATGCTGCTAGCAACCCAGGAGAAAAATCATAGAGTCATTAAAAAAATGGTGCATTTTGTTTAATTTTTTTGAACACTTTTGCTTATCAGTTAAAAAATATTGGCGATGAGGAAAAAAGACTGTTTGACTGGACGGGGCGGTTGGAGGCGGGGGGTCATGTGATGAAACCTCCAGGAATACATCCAACCAGAGTTGTCAATCCTCGGCCCCAGTAGTCTAGGGGGAGGAAGATTGAGTCCCCCTCAGTCTGCTGGAATGCCTCCGTGTTCATCCTATGGCCATTTTTAATCAAAATTTCAACCCTGCAAGTTCAGATTTATCCTAACACTCCTTCAAGATGACCAGGGACTGGTGATCTGATGAATCGACACTAATGCCAGTCAGGTACTACACTCCCATGGTAAAAGTCTATCATTGCCATTTTCCATGCTATATACCTAAAGCAGTGGCTAAAATGGTGGGACTTACATTTCACAATGTCACTGACCCTGTATTTTTAAATGGCCCGATGACAAATGCATTAATTGTAGTACACATTTACACATTCGCTGGAACCTGATACTAAGTGCTGTGGAGAGAAAAAGAGATTTTTCTTTTGCTTGTCCTGCTTCTTAAATCATGCTCGGGTTGCCCAGACTAATGCAAAGATCTATAATCTATGATTAAATTAGACTAAGTAATAAGATATCATCCAGTTGATTGATTTCCCCAGCCACAGCACTGCCAGGCTTGCTTTGCAGGGAACTGCGCCATTATTTTTAACGTTGATCCCTGTAAAAGGTATTTCCTTTACCACTAAAGCTGACCGAATAATCTATTCAATTTAACGTACATTTTCAGCCAAGATATTGCAATCTTCCTGAAATTCCAAATGAAAGTTATTACATTTTTATTTTTACTTTAGAAAGTGTGCCTAAGGGACTAAACTCAGTTATTTGTCTGAATGCAATAGATTTTTTTTCAATTTATATGCACTATGGTAATTCAAGGCACAAATCTTCAAGACTATTGATCAATATAATAAACTTCTCAATGAACAGAACATTCATTATTCTGATGTTGGCATAACATGATCTATTACATTAACAATTATGTTAACCAAAGTTTAACCATTATTACCTTTAGATTACATATCATCATGGCTTCACAGACTGGTTTTAGAAAAGGTTACGGCTGATAAGCCGTCACAGTGTTTTAATATCAATCTTAAAAAGTCCCAGGCGGAAAAGCAATTCAGTTCAGTTGGATTTATTTTAGCTTCCTGAGCCTTAAAAGCAAGTAGAAAGAGCTAAATGATGCTTGGTTGAGCACTTCGTCTCTCCAGCAGTAACCATCTTCATTTTGTGCAGAGATTTGTAAATTTAATAAAAAGTAGAGTCAATACATGAATTGGATTTGGTACTAAACTCAAGTTCCACTGATTGAGGAACAAGCTGCTTGTCATTTCTTTCGTTTTTTTATACCATTTATAATGACATGGATTTGCATGGGCTGTATGCTGGCAGCTGATTAATCTGGGCATTTGCAAACTGAAGCTAAGTTATCCATAAGATTTAACTCTCAATCACTTTGTTTGTAAGTTCTCATGAGTTAAAGTTAATTTCTCTTAAGCAGCATGGTGACACAGCACGTTGGAGTTCCAGCCAGCTGTGCCAAGAAGTGGTAAAACACAATTTCGTACCCGTTATTCCACACACTGCCAGTGATTTGATCTCAGCCATTCTGTTTTGGGGAGGTGATGAGTAGATTCCAGGCACTTCCACAGAGGGAGAGAGGGAAAATTGGAGGTGGAGTTATCCTAGCACTTCCTAGTGGCCAACTATCAAATAACATCAGTTGCAGCCACGGAGAAGGTCTCTCAGTAATGGAAGCTGCACAGCCCAAAGTCTTCTGTTGGCGAGGGGAGATGAGGGAATAATAAAGTCATTTTAAAACTGTTTCTTCTCTTATACTCTTATACTATCATTGGTGAGAAACAGAACAAATTCCCAACAAGCGTTGGCAACAAGCACTGCTAGATAAGGTGTAATTTGGGTTATTGCATGGTGGAGCACCAAATTCACAGCCCAGCTCAATCAGTATCACTCTCACTTCTGAATCAAAAGGTTGTGGCTTTTTTCCACCCCCTCCAAAACGTGAGTAGAATGGGCCTATACTTTCTGGAGTTCAGATGAGAGATGATCTCATCGAAACATATAAGATTATGAGGGGGCTTGACAGGGTAGATGATGAGAGATTGTTTCCCCTGGTTAGAGAGTTTAGAACTAGGGGGCATAGTCGCAGGATAAGGGGTCGGCCATTCAGGACTGAGATGAGGAGGAATTTCTTCATGCAGAGGGTTGTGAATCTTTGGAATTCTCTACCCCAGAGGGCTGTGGATGCTGAGTCATTGAATATATTCAAGGCTGAGATAGATAGATTTTTGGACTCTAGGGGAATCAAGGGAATTGGAGATTAGGCGGGAAAGTGGAGTTGAGGTCGAATATCAGCCATGATCGGATTGAATGGCGGAACAGGCTTGAGGGGCCATATGGCCTATTCCTGCTCCTATTTCTTATGTTCTTATGAGTGCTAAATCTAGGCCAATGCTCCAATGCAGTCAGAGGTGCTGTTCAGGGGCTCAAATGGATGTTAAAACTCCCTTGGCACTATTTCAAAAAAAGAGCATGGAGTTCTGGTCAACATTGCTCCATCGACTATCAAAAACTGGTTAGCTGTTCCTTGATCTCATTACTATATGTAGGATCAAATTGGCTGCCACATAGTCACTGTACTTCAAAGTAATTCACTGCATGTGAGGCTTTGAGATGTTTCTGAGAGCTGTGACAAGGTGCAATACAATTGCAAGTCTTTCTTACTCTGTTGGTTAATTCAAGCGATAAAGTCAATGTGGATATGAAGATGAATTTTTCATTAGCATTACCAAACAGAAGTAAAAATAAGCCTCAGAATATCACCTGCCTGTGAAATGTTATTGCTCAAAGACTTTTGAATCTATCAGCACAGGCATAAATTTAACAGAAGTCTGCATTAATGCCATCTGGAGTCTGGTCTGTTCCTCCTCTTTACAGTGTTGTAAATAAGCACATTTTTTTCTCATACATCACCTGCAAAAATATTTTTTATAAATGTTTTCTGATGCTTAAAGGTGAAACACATTCTACTGAATTGTCATAAAATCCTAAAGATTATAAAGGGAGATATCTATATCTAAAGGGAGATATCTATGAGGGATGATGGAGTTCTCTCCATCATCCCTCATCACCATTGCTGGTTAGAAGCAGCAACTAGTTAGAGCACTTAGAGCAGTTAGAATATTGCTAAGTACAGACACTAATGTTTCATGTTGTTGTGTAACATTGAGCCTTTTCAAATTTTGCAGCAGATAATAATTGAGATAAAATCTGAAACAAAACAATTATTAGTAAACATTCCTAAACATGAGGAGATTGGCATAGAAGTTCCTGCAGACTTGGGTCCCTACTCTACGGGGCGCAGGGTTCGTTTTACACAGTAAGTCTCAGGAAATTATGGGTGTAAGTGAGTTACTCTATTATTCGCACCGTGCCATAAATTCCTGGGTTTTTTGCACCAATACCCTCGCGAGACCATGCCAAATTGATTATCATAGCTCTGCTTCAGTCAAGTCAATGGCGATCGCAAATTTCCTGGAATTATGCGAGTTTTCTCACCACACCCAATTAGACTGAAAACTAAAGCCGCAGGTGAATATTTAAATTCATGAGTTCACAACAATTGATTCAAGTGAAATAAAATGTCTGCTCTTCCTTTATATTTTTAATACTTAGCTAAAGCCCATCAAAACATTTCTTCATCATTGTGTGTTAGATTTAGTGTATATTGTGTGGACAGAGAGTGAGAGAGAAATTCGTTTAGGCCCGTTTTGAGCCTGAAATGGTCAGCACGCTCACAGCGTGCGCCAGAAGCCAGAGGCTTGATATTCGTTTAAAATGGGCCTCGGGCCTCATCTGAATAATTTCGGCCACCTGTGAGCATCTGACGGGCCTCCTAAAGCAGGAGGTCTCTGGATCAATTTGGACCACCTGTGAGATCTGCAGCAGCCCGCAGAAGTGCTGTGGAGCTCCTCCTGGCTCCACAGTAAGGTAAGCTAAAAAGAAAAAAATGTATCTTTTTGTGGGCGGCCTCCAGCTGTCCCTACAAGGACCACCGTTTAGGCCGCAGGGGGAATCAAAAAAGCGGAGGGGAGCATGTCCGTTGCATGCTCTGCTCAGTTTCTGATCAATTTCAGAGAGGGGTCACCTTATTAGCGTATGCAAGCAGCCTAATGCCTGTTTAAGGCAGCTGCCAGGGATGCCTGAATATCACCCGAACCAATATAGCGTGGACTGATTTCAGGTGCCATTGGGCCTGCAAAATTGGACCCTTTTGCCGTTGTTTCACACGCGAGAAACGGGCAAAACAAGGTCCGAATTCTTCCCTGTTTGTTTAATCTGGTAACTTAAATTATCTAATGTTATCTTGTCAATAAATGGTAAAAAAAATAAATCTGTAACTTCAATGTTCCTGAAGACTGAATACAGCGGCTGAGTGTGTCCACAACTCAAACAACTTTCTGCAAGTTTTGGAGCTCAGCAGAGTGAAAGGATTTGAAAATAAGAATTCTATGGTTCAGATCATGCCAATATTGATCTGCTTAATTAGTTCACTGATACTCATGGGGTAAGCCATTGGCTGCACTGGTTCAGAGATCCCCGATTCCACATTATGCTTGGTATTCAAACTATTTTTCCAGGAAATTTTGGAGTAAGTTCACAACAGGAAGTTCGGGGCGCAAAATGGCGTAAATTGCAAATCGCGCCGCTCCAGGAAATTCTAGGCCATTGAGGAGAAGATTGACCAAAGAAAATGTGGTGTGCCTGATTCATGCAAGGATGGCATGATGAAAACTGGTTAGGTGGTTGTTCAAGAATGGATGTTGCAAATACGGACTGTGTGTGGCGATGTTAGGAGCTGCCTTTCTGCAATGATGTAGATCGCGCAATGATTCGTATGGCCACGGGTAAACGGAGGGACCAAGTGACAACATGAGTGAATGAATGAACAAATAATCTAACTACACCAACAAATATACTTAAAAAAGGGATCTGTTTATCTAACAAATCTGGGTCTCTAAGAGGCTGCAATTATACTGCACCAAGTATGGAGCCCAAGCTGTACAAACTGCCCTTCTGGAGAGAATTTCATGTAGCTTGATATTGATGCAAAAGTTGTGGTCTAAGGTACTTTGAAAGCTGCCCTTGGTGAATTGTCAGCACACCTGTAACCACACGAAGGGTAGTAGAAAGCTGAAACACTCTACCCCTTAAGGCTGTGTACACTGGAACAATTGAAGCCTTCAAGACTGAGATTGATAAATTTTTGTTAGGTATGGGTATCAAGGGATATGGAGCAAAGGCGGGAAAATGGAGTAAAGGTGCAGATCAGCCACAATCTAATTGAATGACGGAGCAGGCCTTTTGGGCTGAATGACCTTCTCCTGTTCCTGATGCTCCTATGTTCTTAACCAAAATGCCCATACAGAACATGTGACTGCTTCTGTTCTTGTAAATGTTAGTAAGATGATATAAATAGATCAGCCCACTGTTCGTATTCACTATATTCTGCACATTCCTAAAAAAATCCTCAATAAACACAAATAAAGCAGAAAATGTTCCTCTGTAATGACACATTGATTAATATGTTGACGTAGATGTTTCCGTGTCTGCAGGGACTGTTCTTAGTAGGCTCCCACTCATGATGCAGACATTATAGTCTGAAAATGACAGTGAATGGTATTATTATATGCATACTTGAGGGCTGATTCTGAACTCCCAGTGCGAGATGCGCTTGCAGGGAGTGTGTTGTGGCAAATTATGGGCACACGATCTTCTGCCCATTAAAGTCTGTGCACAAGGTGCATCATACGAGCTCTGTTTCCCACTGGGAACGCAGGAGTGTGGAATCAGCCATTTTACGTGCTCATAAACAGAGGCATAGAGTGCAAAAGCAAGGACGTTATGCGCAACCTTTATAAATCACTGGTTAGGCCCCAGCTGGAGATTTACTAGAATGGTACCAGGGATGAGGGACTTCAGTTATGTGAAGAGACTAGAGAAGCTGGGATTGTTCTGCTTAGAGCAGAGAGGTTAAGGGGAGATTTGTTAGAGGTGTTCAAAATCATGAAGGGTTTTAAAAGAGTAAATAAGGAGTAACTGTTTCCACAGGCAGAAAGATTGATAACCAGAGGACACAAATTTAAGGTAATTGGCAAACGAGCCAGATGTGAGGTGAGGCGAGACAAATTTTTTTTACGCAGTGAGTTGTTATGATCTGGAATGCACTGCCTGAAAGGGTGGTGGAAGCAGATTCAATAGTGTAATTGGATAAATACTTTAAGGGGAGAAAGTTGCAGGGCTATGGGGAAAGAGCAGGGGAGTGGGACTAATTGGATTGCTCTTTCAAAGAGGTGGTACAGGCCTGATAGGCCCAATGGCCTCCTTCTGTGCTGTGTGATTCTATGATTCTATATCAAGTTATTCTGCTACTTTAACAAACGGGCATTAGCCCATTTCGAATAGAAAGGTTAAGCCCTCTATTAAAATAACACAGAACTACTTGATATGGAGATGTCAAGCATTCATATAATCACTTCACTCACAGTAATGTCTAGGCTCATAATATATACAATCCACAAAAGTCCTTCAGGAGAGTCGAGAGTAAATTCTACAGGTTTGGGCCCCCCAATATGGAGCTTTGCCCACTGGGAACACATAGTAAAGGTCAGCATGTCCCACAGGATTTTCCATCCCATGCCCAAATTCCTGATATGCACTCCACGTGGGCAGAAAATTCTGCGGAGCCCAAATTCCCAATGTAAGCTTCCAGCGGGTGAAGCTCCGTGGCGGAAGCACTGGCTCGTGGAATTTAATCTTTGGTTGTCACTGCATGCGCCCCATTTTCTATCCTATTATAATCAAAAGGACATAAGAATCATTTATTGGAACTCATGAGAATCAGGGAGTTTTCCATCAAGCAGGTTGAGCACTTGCAACAGTTAGCTCCAGCAGCCACTTAAAAAGATCTGCAACTCCATGTGGTCGAACACATAATGTATTAAACCTCCGATGACATAATAATTATGCATCTAACTTCCTTTTAATTTCTGGTCAGTGGGGACAATGATGCCTTGTACAAATGCGGCATAATCTGGAGGAGGGGAGATGGTGTTCACTCTTGTGGTTTGTGGTCACGCGTGTGACTGTTAGTCAGCGTAGCTGATTCACATGAACAAAGCATCCTGTGTCACTTTTCTCTTTTCTCTTTTTGGAGGCAGACATTTTTGAGTTGTTCATTTTTTATTTTTTGCTCAACCTCCCGGCTTTCATCTCCCTCTCCAATCTAACAACTGGTCCTTGACAGAGAAAGTGGGCAAACAAGCTGCTACTGGGTTTCTGCCAAATACTGCTCTGTGGCCATTAAGAATCCCTCACTGCAGTCTGCAGTAATTTACCCTCCCCACCCCCCCCCATCACCACCACCATTTTATCCTCCTTTCTCCCTCTCTTCTTGATCGTCCCCTAATGGGACGATCAAGAATGCAAGCTCATTCTAGGGCTTGGGAGAAATTTCAAGCAATAACCCACATTCTATCACTCCATGGATTCGCACATTATGATACCATCCACTGTGTTCCCTGCAGGTGTATGGAGCTATCCGTTTAAACATTGGGTGGTTTGATTTGCCCTTAGTATCCTGTGCAGGAATCCATACGTTTATTCAGTCCACTTTCTTGCAGATTGGGTAACAATTAACACACACCTGAGCAGTCAATTAGAATTCATCTGTAATAATCCTAGTGTACCACTCATTAACTCCCTCAATAGGTACAATTCTCAGTTGAGCGCATCATTTTGAGGGAGCAAGGTGATCTTGAGAAGCCTGCTTCACCGGTGAGGCCCTACAGATGATCGTGGAAAATGTGAGAGTCTGGTGAAATGCTCCCTCTGGGTCAGAAGGCAACCCACTACTGAGCAGAGGGCCCAACAGATGTGGGAGGCAATCGTGCATGAGGTAAACACAACCTGCTGTACTTTGAGCATGATAAGGTGTTGGATTTGATGAACAAGTACCAAGGCATGTAATGAGGGTCACTATCAATCACCTTACATTGTTACATATGGGTATGACTGTTAATGAACTTACACTGGTAGAAAATACTATCCAAGGAGTTTTTAGGTGTCAGCTGTGTTTGCCTGAACAGTTTGAAATAAGAGTACATTAACCTTGGTGACCAGAACTGAATGCATTATTTAACTACAGCCTAGCCAGAGCACTATATAACTTCAGCATAACTACTGATTTGACAAAATAACGAACATTCTGTTTGCTTGCCTGGACAAGGTCAGTGTTGAGACTACCATCACTTCCATATCTCTCTAAGCCTCTTCCCTAGTTAGTTTGATGTCATTCATTAAGTAAGCACGCACACCATTTTTACTTCCAATGTGTACGACTTTGCACTTCTCTGAATTTTATCTGCCATAATTCTGCCCACTGGCAGATATTGTTTGGGTCCCTTTGTTAGCTGTGGCACAGGCTCAGCGGCAGCATTCTCTCCAATAAGTCAGAAACATGGGTTCAAGAGACTTGAGCACAAAATCTAGCCTAACACTCCAGTGCAGTAATGAAAGGTGCTGCCTTTCGAATGAATCGTTAAACTGAGACCGCGCTTGCCCTCTCAGATGGACGTAAAAGATTTTTCTGTAATTCCTTAGCTGTTTCTTTGGACTCTACTGCTCACTTCCCAAGTTCATTATCATCTGTGACTTTGGCCAAATTACATTGTGTTTCTGAAACCAGATTATTTAGGGAAGAGTAGGGGGGATCTCAGAACTGTTTCCTGGGTCACTCTATTAATTACATCTCCCCAGCCCCCTCGATATCACTTCCCCTATTTCAGCCAATTCTTTTTCTACCTGTAAGTTTTACCTAGGATGTCCACTGACATTAGCCTGTGTTGCAGCCTCTCGTGTGTAAATTTGTCTGGAGGTCTAGGTACACAATATCATAAAGCTTTCAAATATCCACCTTAGGACATCATTGCCTCTAACAAAATCAAGGCGGTTGGTCAGGCACAATATGCCCCTTCTGAAATCGTGCTGGCTGCCACTTACTAGGTTAATTTCCTGCACTTTGTTCCTAATGACTGCCATCCTAATGATCAATTCCATTATTTTGCCAGTTACCAATGTAGGACGCTTGGGGGTAGAAATTCATCTGGGCCCATTTTTGGGGCCCAGACTCAACACAGCACAGGCAACACATGCCCTAACCAAGAGGCCCGATGGTGGCTTGATATTTTGCAGCTCAACCCAGTAAACTGGGCAAATTAAAGCAATATGAATTACTTGTCATAGTTTTTCTGAGCCTGAGCTGCCTCTGGAAACAGATCTATCAGTCAAATCAGATGTCAAGGCTTCCTCTCAGATACTTGGTTTAAGCCAATTCTTGTATGTTCGCAATAAAGCAAAGCTGTCACAAAAGGCTGTAAGAAAAAAACCCTTGGTAGGACAACCTTACAGATAACAACTCTTTCACAGTAGTAAACTTTCAACATTCTCCGAGGAATTAATCAAACCAATATTGACCTGATGAGATGCTGTTCACAGATGAAAACATAGACAAAAGTGGGACATCCTCTTCAAATATCAAAGTCCACTCCAGACAGGCAGATGTAGTTGAGATCATAGTTCAGCTCTCATATGAAAACAAAGGATGTCTTGAAAAGCACAAAAGCCATGCCATTCATTTTAAAAATCCAGTGCCTAGGCTACTTCATGTAAAAATAAATAATATTAGAAACTCTTAGGACAGGCATTTGAAACTCAGTCTACGATTGCTAAGATTACTCGATTGCCTCTCCCTCCCTGTATACATCCACTATAGTTTCAGTGCCAGCTCCACCCACGTCCTGAATTTGGTAGCTACATGATCAATTTGCATTCACCAAAGTGGGACTCCTGTAGATCAGGATAAATTTACCTCAGTCAAGACATTAACAAATATTAGCTGAGGAGGATATCATCATATTTTAATAGCCCAGAGGCAGGAAAAGAAGAACAGGATCTGCTTCCAGCTAGCATGTCTAATTTCTGTGGGTAGACCCATCTTGCTATGGAAAGTTCATAAAATAAGCGAATGGGATTCTGGGTTTTATAAAAAGTCATTGAATGTACAAGCGAAGAAGTGAGGTTAAATTTGTATCTGATGTTGGTTACATCATATTTGGAGCGTTGTGTGCAGTTCTCAGTATAAGAAGAATATTAGCAGCATAGAAAGGGTACAGTGAAGGTTCACTACAATCATACCATGAATGAGATTTATTGCTATGATGAAAAGCTTCATTGTGTTTGTATGCAAAGGAGGGCATAATAACATGACAAATGTCATTGTCACATCACTAATCGCTTCTGCCTCACATATTTATTACTTTAGACATTTATTTTTACTAACAATTAAATGTTACAGCAAGAGAAAATCAAATTTGGAAAAGTAATAGTTTTCAGATTGCTTCCAGCTATTTCAGGAATTCAGCTTGCCCTAAAACTTCCAATATGATGACACCACCCCTTTAAGCTATGGTATTTTGCAATTGTGTTGGGCCAAATTTTACACAGATTTCTGATTAGTGACACTGATACATGTGCCCTTGTTTTGCTCAGTAAAGTGATTGATATCTGGGCGGGGTGGGGGGGTGCTGCAGAAGGAGGGAAAAGCATTCAACTAACACACAACATTATGCTCCTTATGTTATGATATTGACTGAGGTAGACAGCTTTAACCATGTGTTCATGTGTGAGTACATTTATGCTCCAGAGTAATTTAACATAACCAAAGAAATCAATTCAAATCTACAAGCTTTTCATTCTGCGGTTAGTCTCTGATCAGTAACTGTAACAATGGCTGGAGTTAAATACTACCACAATCTTTTTTAGAGTAATAGTAAATCGAAAATAAAAATGCATCAGATCAAAGAATGTGCTTCCTTGGAAAATGTTTGTCTGGTTGAAATGTTAAACATGTTTAATGATGTGCTGACAGAGGTTAAGGATGCATATAGCCCAGTAGCACCATTGTCATTATGTACAGGTATACATATTCAACTTTGTAAAAAAAAAGCTTGTTCTGATTGACTGCCATTCTCCACTTACACCCAAATTCATTCATAAATGAGGTTCATCTCAATCTCGGCAAAATATCAAAGGATGTCAAAATGGGGAGAGCTACATGTGCGCTGATGGTGGTTCAGGGGGAAAGCTCTATCAGCCCTACTTGAACATGGAGTTGTGCTGTGCTTCGAAGCAGGGGAACTACTATTCATGGAGACCTGTTGCATTTTTACCTGAGGAAGAAAAATCATAGCATCTATGTTGGTCAGATCAATAATACCACCTAGAGATAGAACTCAATTGGGACAGCATACATCGGGGTAGGTGATTTAATACCAGTTGATGCAAGACCTGAATGGGGATTGATGTCAAGTCAATGTCATGCCGCTCTTGCTGACGGTTAATTAGGAAAATTATTTTTATAATTAAATGTCTTTTTGATAGGTCAATTAATGCAAGTAAACAGTTACAAATCCAATCAGGAAAAGCATCAAGCATTTAACAATCAAGCTGTAAATGCTATTTCTGAAGAATTTCTTTAAAAGAAAAATAAATGCAGTAGTTTATGTATTGATGTAATTATACATTTTCTTAAAACAGGCACTTGCAGGAGGGAACATTGATGGTGTAGTTGTGCATATTTGCACATTAGTTTTACACACTTCAAGATAACCAGGAGGAGGTGGGAGAAATCACTGGACAGAGACACAGAAATGGCTCTATCAATCCCTCCAGGCCATTGTTGGTTTGGATTACTTTTCTTTCACACAGCTGGGAACAGTTGGTGATGTGTACTCCAATTGTCTGTCTGGCAAAAGGGATCCAGACTGCTTGGTACGTTCCCAGTTCTAGGCAGAGGTCACACATCATTCATTCTGAATGGCATATATCCCACAGGTACTTAATCTACATGTTTTTGGAGGAAAGGTTAGGGCATTACCATAGAGGGGTAATGCATAATGTCAGGCCCAGTAATTTAACAACTTCCAATAGTGGATCTGAATCAGGGAGACTGCATGCATGTATCGAGCAGATAATATTCCCTGGCCATTGTCTCAGGCTCATCCAGACTGTTCATGATCTTGGCATTCTATTCAATCCCAAGCTGAGCTTCTGACTCCATATCTTCTCCATCACAAAGATCGTCGACTTCCATAACATCACCCATCTACACCCCTGCTTCAGCCCATCTGCCACTAAAACCCTCAACCATGTCTTTGTCACCTCCATACTCAACTAGTCCATTGCTTTCCTGGCCATCCTCCCGTCCTCTACCCTCTATAAACTTCAGCTCATCCAAACCTCTGCTGCTTGTATCCTATCCCGCGCCAAGTCCCACTTACCCATCACCCCTGTGCTCACTGACGCAGATTGGCTCCTGCTCCCCCAATTTAAAATTCTCAATGTTCAAATCCCTTCACTGCCTCATCCCTCCCTACCTTTGTAAACTCCTCCAGCCCTACAACCCTCCAAGAACACTGCAGTCCTCGAACTCTGTCCTCTTAAACACTTCCTTTGCCCCAAGCCTGGTGGCCATGTTTTTAGATGTATAGATCCCAAGTGTTAAAAACTGGATAGCCTGGTGGAGAAGGATAGAATACTAGAGCCTGGTCTTCAGTTGCTTCCAAGCCTTTATTCACAGAGTTCCACACAACAACACATCACACTCTAGATCAGCTCTCTTGTAAATGGATACAAGAGAGTTCCCAATTGATCACACCACTTGAATACAATTAACACTAATTGATCACATGGATAGTTAGCACCAAGCTCTGGAATTCCCTCCCTATACTCTGCCTTTCACTCTCACCTTCCTCCTTTGCTATCCTCCTTAAAACATACCTCTTTGATCAAGCTTTTAGTCATCCCTCCTAATATCTCTTTCTTTGACTTGATATCAATTTTTGTACGATTACGCTTCTATGAAGCACCTCGGGATGTTTTTCTTCATTGATGCATTTTATAAATGCAAGTTGTTGTTGTAAGTAATAACACAGAGGTGATACATTTATGAAACTAACCAGGTTAGAGCAATTTATCACAAATTTGTGTACAAGTCATTTATTAATTAAAAGGTTTACCAGGAAGAGACTGGTATGATGCAATTTGTGTTTGTTCAGTGGCTGCAATTTTGGTTCTAGAAGGCAGAACCATGTTTGTGTTGTTTGCCTCCTGCCTAGTTGGATGCCCAGAATGACTGAATACAACATGAGCAGAATCCTCGCCCAACAGTTAGAAATTTAGAATGCAGGTGCTAGCAAACCAAAGCAGTGTGAAACTATCAGCTTCAAGAAGTCTCACTCTACTTCACTCCAGAGTCAGGTCCAGATTTACACAGCAAGTTTAGTGTTGGTGCAGCAGTAAGCTTACACTGCACCCGAAGAAATCAACAGGCCAATTTAATCTAATTCCTGCATTATAGATAGCACATTCAGTCAGGCTACTAGCATCCTCCTAGAGATGGATGTTAGCCAGTATGCAGAAACAATGTGAATGCTGTAAGTCCTACCATTTATCACACAGATTGTCAGACCCCCAGCACTCTGGCTATTGATAGATTGGAGCCTATGGTCTACCTAATCAATAAGATCCCATTTAAGAGGATAAGAGTGTGCTGTATGCTCTCCGCCTGTCTCCTGTACTCTGTCATATTCTCTTTTACAAATTGCTTCTTTCCCTCAACAACAAGATTCATCGGTGAATTCAAGAGTGATAGATTTTCAATAAGCTATCATCTGAAAGACAGAGAGAGGACAGAGGTGAAGAAGTGAGATGAAGGGAGGAAAGAGGAGGTAGAGTGGAGAGAGAAGAGTTATGAAGGAAAGAGCAGAGAGGAAAGGAGAAATAGAAAATATAAATTAAAAAGGATGGCAAAATAATTACCATTTAAAAAAGGAATGTGTGAAAATGTGTGTAAGTGTGCGAGGAAAGAAATAACTTTCATTTATGTAGTGCCTTTCATGGCCTCAGGACGTCCCAAAGCGCTTTACAGCCAATGAAGTACTTTTGAAGTGTAGTCACTGTTGTAATGTAGGAAACGTGGCATCCAAATTGAGCATAGCAAGGTCCCACAAACAGCAATGGGATAATGATCAGATAATCTGTTTCAGTGATGTTGGTTGAGGGATAAATATTGGCCAGTACACCAGGGAGAACTCCCCTGCTCTTCTTCGCATAATGC
Source organism: Heptranchias perlo (assembly GCF_035084215.1). NCBI lineage: Eukaryota > Metazoa > Chordata > Chondrichthyes > Hexanchiformes > Hexanchidae > Heptranchias > Heptranchias perlo. Next base: position 12,174,224 of record NC_090343.1, read on the forward strand.
CATGAGACCTTTCACATCCACCTGAGAGGGCAGACAGGGTCTCGGTTTAACGTCTCATCCGAAAGAAGACACCGCCGACAGTACAGCACGAGGAAGTGAACTATTGACAATACAATAATAGTAAAAATGATAAGATAATGAAATGCAAATTTCTAACAGCTATATGTCATTTTCTAAGGCCAGTTTTGCATTGCAAGCGGGCACAAGGTTAGAAATACGAAGTTTGCAATGCTTGATTTCCCATCCATTAGTTTCAATGTAATGGATGGAACAGAACGGGCTGTCAGCCTGCAATTTCCTGCCCTGCACTGCTGTTCCCCTGGTCTTCGCCTGGAATTTTCATGGGGTTTCTCCCAATATCCTGCCTTATAACTTCATCTCCACTAACTGTGATTAAGTATATGTATAACATCCAAGAAATCAACTCACTAAATCGTTTCAAGGCTACAGATTACATTTTTCCTTTGGCAGCCATTCAGCCTACCAGCTCACCGCAATGTTTTGTAGCCCAAGTCACAATTTCATGGAGCACCCATATCAAGCAGTCTTCTCTCTCTCCCTGCTTTATTGCACGGTAGATCCTCAATTTTACTAGGCATCACTGGAAGTGCAGGACCTCACAGGCAGTGGGCACATGAGACTTATGTTACAAGGCATTGAATTTTCAGACCAGTGATTTAGGGCCAAAATGTGACATATTATTGGCATGCATTGCATCATTTTAATACAGTGAGATCTGTACAAAGGGACACCTCCAAAAAAGGGACACTCATTGACCGTCCCAAATAATTTATTGTACGTACAATGACCATTTTGAGAATAGGGACACCTGGAAATGAAGGACACCTGATGCAAGTCCCTTAGGTGTCCCTAATTTACAGGTTTCACTGTATGTCAATTTACCATAAGAGCATCCCATGGTGGATCTCATGTCTGTGGGCAACCTTCATCCACAGCATTCTGCTCACCAGGGTGCCAGGGAGAATCCTGGGACCTGGCCTACTCAAGTAAGCTTCTTAAAAGGACACGGTGCTTTCTTTGGAGGTCATTTTTTTCTTTTATATTTTGAATCACCTCCTTCTACACTTTACTTAGTACGTCAGCTGACTTTGCCGGATGGCTCTCCAGCTTTGCCATTTTGTTTCTTTTTCTTGCCAATGCCTAAACTCATTTCTCTTGGTTGCTGTCGGCTTTGAAGTCGCACAATATCAAAAGAGGTGAGGATGGGTTTTCCTTCAGGGGTTTTGAACATGCTGCACAATTGAGATGAGCAAGAGGAGTTTGCGAGGGGCCAACAAATGCAGCGAGAATGACCCTGGAGACATTGGGGGTAATTTTAACCCCCCCAAGACAGGTAGGGGAGGGTCGGGGGGGTGGGGGGGGTGGTTAAATTGGAAAATACATGAAACCCGGCCCGAATCCGCCACAATCGAGCCTACTGCCACTTTAATCGCGGTGGGTTGGGGGACGTCTGATTAACCCACTCTAGAGAGGCGGATCTGTGATTATAATATTTAAATGAGGCTCCGTTCCTCAGATTTTGGGAGCCATTTGAATTTAACAGCTGCGGGCCGGGTTTCCCAGGGCTCGGGAAAACCGGCAGCTAAAGGGAGGCGGGAGATGCTGGCGTCAGCAGGTAAGTGCTTTTTAGAGCACTGCTCGTGGGCCAGGAGGAGCAGGAGTGCTTTCCCCCAGCCCCTCAAGCAAATCTTCTGCTGCGATCTGCCTCCCTCACCGCAATCAGCCTTCCCACCCCCCCCCACCTCTCACCCCCCCACCCCTCAACCCCCCAACCCCCCATCCACCCCACCCCCCACCCCTCACCCAACCCTCACCCCCCCCACCCCCCATCCACCCCACCCCCCACCCCTCACCCAACCCTCACCCCCCCCACCCCCACCCCCCACCCCTCCCCCACCCCCCAACCCTCACCCCCCACCCCACCCCTCCCCCACCCCTCCCCCACCCCCCCACCCCTCACCCCCCCACCCACACCTCCGAGTTCGCCCCCCCCACCCACCCCAACAATGACCTGATCTTTCCTTCCCTCCCTCCTCGCTACCGTGCTCTGACCGCCCCCCCCACCATGCCACGGTCTTCTACGATTACCGGGACCGTCCCCAGCGCTCCCCAGCTGCGGCCTACTACTGCAGGCTTTCCCGCCCGGCAACCAGCCAGCCTCACAATCTGGCCAGCTGCCAGGTGGAAAGTTAAAAAATATCAATGAGGTCCTAGGTCCTGCCGTTAAACATGGCAGGACGTCAGCCTTCCTGACATTTCCGGGTTTCCAGGTCGCAAACACGCTCCCTTCCCGGCTCCCCGTAAATATCGGGGCCTTTATATCTATACCCATTACTAGCCCAGGCCTATATTAATGTAGCAGCACAGATTCACCAGAAGGGTTAAATTACAAGGACAGGTTGCATAAACTTGGTTTGCATTCCCTTGAGTTTAGAAGATTGAGGGGTGATCTGATCGAGGTGTTTAAAATGATAAAAGGATTCGATAGGGGAGGATAGAAAGAGAAACTATTTCCTCTCATGGGTGAATCCAGAACAAGGGGACATAATCTTAAAATTAGAGCCAGGCCATTCAGGATTGAAATCAGGAAGCACTTTTTCACACAAGGGTAACAGAAATCTCGAACTCTCTCCCCCAAAAAGCTATTGAGATTAACTCATGATGTGGAGATGCCGGTGATGGACTGGGGTTGACAATTGTAAACAATTTTACAACACCAAGTTATAGTCCAGCAATTTTATTTTAAATTCACAAGCTTTCGGAGGCTTCCTCCTTCGTCAGGTGAACGATGTGATTAACTCAATTAGAGCTTTCAAAACTGAGATTGATAGATTTTTGTTGGGTAAAGGTATCAATGGGATATGGATCAAAGGCGGGGGGGGGGCGGAAAAGGGTTGAGGTACAGATCGGCCATTATCTAATTGAATGGCGCAACAGGCTCGAGGGGCTGAATGGCCTCATCTTATTCCTGTGTTCCCATTTCCTAATGTCACTTACATCAAAAGAGATTTGTCTTTGCTGCCTCCACTTCATAAGACTGGCTGCCATAGAGTTGTGCCTCGTATTATAATGAGTGGCTTGTAACAACAGTTTGTTATAATAAGGGGCTGTAATAACAGTTTGTTACAATTATTGCAAACCTCATATTGTAATAATGAGAGTTTTCTGTTGACAGAGCTTGTTAGAACAAGACATTTGTAATAACAAAAAGGGAAAATGCTGGAAACACTCAGCAGGTCAGACATTATCTGTGAAGAGAACAGACAAGTTAACATTTCCGGTGTAGACCCTATGTCAGAACTGGAAGATATTCCAGATGGGCTGAACTTAAAAATGAGCAGTACAAAGGGAAGGGGGAGGGGGAAAAAAAGCAGACACAAGAGAGGAGAAATAGAACAACCTATAAAGTGATATTAACATGCGACAATAGGAGGCATAATGACAGAAATGAAAGATATTTACAGACACAGATAATGTGTGTCCCTGAGGTGGTGGGGAGGGGGGTGATGAGGCAAGTATAAATGGAAGCACAAAAACCTGGCAAAGCAGAGCAGACTCCAGTGGCCCGGGAGCTTGGGACAAGAAAAGAACAGGTGGACAACCAAGGGTCCAGATCAGACCACCAGCACCAACCCCCACCCCACAACCCCCAAAACGCCGGAACACCCATCCCACAGTGCCAAAGAGAAAGTGGGAGCTCTAGATAAAGTCTGAAGTTAATGAAGTCAATATTAAGGCCAAAGGGCTGCAAAGTACGTAACAGAAAGGTAAGGCACTGTTCAGTACAGTTTCATACTGAGAGGTTTGCAATAACAGTGTTTGTTACAAGAGGTTTGCAGCGACTGAAGTTTTCTGGTTTAGTTGTCTTTTATGCCAGTTGTTGCACCTTGTCTCCCTCGTCCTCCTCTCCCGAAGATATTGACTCCAGCCGGGGTATGGTTCCACATGTGCCATTTGTCCTCTGGTACCTTCCTCAGATGGTCATTCTTAACGCGTGAGCCTAGACAGTGACTGTTGTCAGGCTATTCAACCATGTTGTGGGGGGGGGGGGGTGGGGGTTAGTGGTGGGGGTAAGACAGCCACCAAGCTGATTCTGCCCTCACCCAATAATCCAACATACGTTTTCCAGCAGAGGTCATTGGACACCAATCAGATCATGAAACCTGGCTTATTTTGTCCTCACTAGCTCGAGGATGTTGAGGCATATTGTAGCCCACCCTCCCCCTTGCCACCCAGGTTGCGATCAGCCAACTCAATACCGAAGAGGACACAAATCTGGGACTTTCTAGTTTGTCTGGCTCAGCTACCCGCCGTCTTCACCAACTGAAGCACTGGGGAACTTGTAACTGAGTTTTTAATAATGAGGTTACATTTCATTGAAACAATATTACTAAAGGGATCTGCAACATAAGGAATAAATCCTAAACCCAGACACTGGCAATCTGGGAGAGGCAAGCTGGAGCTGACTTCTTAGAGATGATTCACCAAATAAGATTTGTCTGCGTCACAGAGGAGTCTGATCCAGCAAACTCTCCAGTACTGCAAGTGTCTTGTGTTTAGGATTTCAACCCAATGTCTAGAATCTCTTTCTTGTGGCTGGATGCTTTGTCCTGCATTTGGGATTAACTGTGAAAGAGAAGGATTCAAGCAGTTCTGATGCTGATCCCAGAGGGAAGACTGCTTAACTTTAGTCTGCAAGTGTTTTATTAAAAATAGCTTTGACTACAGCTGTGCCACTCATAAAAATCAATTACTTCTCACGAGGGCCACATCAGCCAGAGATCACAATATTCCGTCCATCACTGAAGAACTTATCTGTCTGTCTCGGAGTCAAAAGGCAGTAAGAAATATGGAAGCAATACAGACTATTAGGTAAATTTGCTTCTTATTATAACACTTGCCCCCAATCCTGGCCCACTGCATTTTTCAGAGTAGTTATTATTAATGTGTCCCAAACTAATACCGCAGATTAATGAGTCTGGTAGGTGATTAATGTACAAAGATTAAAGATCTGTTGTGACAAACTGCACTTGAATTGGTGATGAATTCCAGACCTCACTCTTTTCCCTCCCTCCATTAGTGGAGTAGCGTTTCTGCCTTCATAGAGATGGGTTACACATACCCCAATCTGAAAGCTCTACTGACTCATTGTAGTTATGATAATAAAACAATGGGCAGCATCTGAAAAAGAAGATAATTCCAAACTTCTCTCCCTCCCCATCCCTTCCTTCCAACTCTCCCCCCTCCCCCCCCCCCCCCCCCACGAGAGTGAAGTCAACTTTCTGTTGTAGGAAGTTTCTACTTTTTCTGTCGTGGTCTACTGTTTCATCATAGACAAAGTCAGCTCAATTTTCCGTACTGACTGTTGAAAAGGGTGGCTGAGTTAATTTGATAAATTGTACGTTCTTAAGTTCTATAGTTGCTTGAATGATGAATGAGGCAAATGGTGCCCTATTCCCTCTGTAAGAGAGAATTGAAAATTGAAACATTAGTTACATATGCTGCAGTATGTTTTGAGGGAACTTTTTCTTTTCGACTCAAGTTTCCTGATCCAGAGCTGGTTAATGGAATATTGGAGCAATGACTCTGAATGCGTAAAAAATTTATTTTACAATTTTTTTTGTTGAGGACTATTTTCAACCTCAGACCAGTATAACAAAAATAAGAAACCTTTATTTTCTTACTTTGACGCCAGTCTGCCGACATGCCATAAAACTAACTCAAAAGCCTGGCGGACTCACAGTAATACGTCTTTCAACACCACAAATCCAAACTGCTTGGGACTGAACACGATGCAAATTAATGATTTGATCGGAGTAGCAATCTTGTGTATATATGAAACAAAAATAGATGTACACTCAATGTTTTTATACCAGTTTAATTGTAGAAAATGAAAACATCACAGTTAATGGGAGAGGGATTGGATTATTGCTCTGTTTGGAGTACTGGCTTTGTGACAAATCATTTTGTTTTGCATGAAGGTAATGCAAATAATATTTACGGGTGGCAATTTTTTTTAAAGAATCATCTTGTCAATCCTAAATATCTAAATGTCAGTCTTCAAACTACCACTGAGTTTCATGTTGAATGCAGAAATGTTTTATTTGACAAAATGGCTTTTCTATAGTCCCTTAAACTGAGGACTAGAGGCTGAACAACTTCATAAGTAAATAATGAAAAGCTACATTTACAAAAGACCTTTATGGAAAGAACACATCCCAACGTCCTTCACTGATAGGTTTAAGGGGAAAAAAAATTGCTTTAAAAAAATTTAGACTCATAGAAAGGTTACAGCACGGAAGGAGGCCATTCGGCCAATCGAGTCTGTGCCGGCTCTATGCAAGAGCAATTCAGCTAGTCCCGCTCCCCCGCCCTTTCTCCATAGCCCTGCAAATTTTTTCCTTTCAAGTACTTATCCAGTTCCCTTTTGAAGGCCATGATTTAATCTGCCTGCACCACCCCCTCGGGCAGTGCATTCCAGATCCTAAGCACACGCTATGTAGAAGAGTTTTTCCTCATGTCACCTTTGGTTCTTTTGCCAATCATCTTAAATCTATGTCCTCTGGTTCTTGACCCTTCCGCCAATGGGAACAGTTTCTCTCTATCTACTCTGTCTAGATCCTTCGTGATTTTGAATACCTCTATCAAATCTCCTCGCAACCGTCTCTGTTCCAAGGAGAACAACCCCAGTTTCTCCAGTCTATCCACGTAACTAAAGTCCCTCATCCCTGGAATCGTTCTAGTAAATCTCTTCTGCACCCTTTCTAAGGCTCTCACATCTTTCCTGAAGTGCGGTGCCCAGAATACTCCAGTTGTGGCCGAACCAGTGTTCTATAATTTAAAATCAACTCTTTTTTCCAAATCTTTTCTGTGGAAAAATGTTTTAAAAAATCCCAAAATTTCGCAGTGGCACTTGAACTCACAACCTCTGGGATGCTAGTCCAGTACAATAGCTTACATTAATGTATCTGATTCAACCTTTCCACCACCAGTGCACCATAGGAACAGTATGTAATATCTAAAGAATACACTGCAGCAACTCAGTAAGCTTAATTAGACAATACATCCCAGCTCCATCACCTCTAACCTTGAGATGGACAAAGGGAGCAACATCATGGGAACACCATCACTTACAAATTCCCCTCCAAATCACGTCATATTCTGACATGGAAATATATTGCCATTCCTTAATTATCACTTGATCAAAATTCAGGAATTCTCCATGACTATGGGAGCACTATTACCACAAGGACTGCAGTAGTTCAAGAAGGCAGCCCATCACCACCATCCCAAGGTAACTAGGTTTGGGCAATAAGTGCAACCTTGCCAACATTGCCGGAGAATACATTTTTAAAAATGAATACGACATTAGGTTAAATAATTTCGTATACATATTTTTGACAATCGGGATTAACGTCTTTAAAAAGTGTTGGGCTCAGAGATGCGTTTGTGGTGGGTGGCAGTCCTGCCATGCTAAAAATGTACCCAAATTCCATTAAAGCAGAAGATCTGGGCCATAATTCTGGATGTAAGATTAGTTAGATATCGAAAGTATTTTCTTGATTTACCTTTTGAAGAGCAGGTAGAAGCTTGGCAAAACTTTTCCTGAGGAATTTAGGCAGAATTCATGACAGAACGCATAGGACGTGGTTTTTGAAAGATGTTGGCTTGATCGGACAAATGGCCTTGTGCCATGCTTTATGTTCTTATGTAACAGAATAGGATCGCGCACAGTCTGAATGTTATTTATATGGACTTCCAGAAGGCATTTGATAAGGTCCCACATAAGAGACTGTTAGCTAAGATAGAAGCCCATGGAATCAAGGGAAAAGTACTGACTTGGTTAGGAAGTTGGCTGAGCGAAAGGCGACAGAGAGTAGGGATAATGGGAAGGTACTCACATTGGCAGGATGTGACTAGTGGAGTCCTGCAGGGATCTGTCTTGGGGCCTCAATTATTCAAAATATTTATTAACGACTAAGATGAAGGCATAGAAAGTCTCATATCTAAGTTTGCCGATGACACAAAGATTGGTGGCATTGTAAGCAGTGGAGATGAAAACATAAAATTACAAAGCGATATTGATAGATTAGGTGAATGGGCAAAATTGTGGCAAATGGAATTCAATGTAGACAAATGTGAGGTCATCCACTTTGGATCAAAAAAGGATAGAACACGGTACTTTCTAAATGGTAAAAAGTTAAAAACAGTGGATGTCCAAAGGGACTTAGGGGTTCAGGTACATTGATCATTGAAGTGTCATGACCAGGTGCAGAAAATAATCAAGAAGGCAAATGGAATGCTGGCCTTTATATCTAGAGGACTGGAGTACAAGGGGGCAGAAGTTATGCTGCAGCTATACAAAACCCTGGTTAGACCGCACCTGGAGTACTGTGAGCAGTTCTGGGCACCGCACCTTCGGAAGGACATATTGGCCTTGGAGGGAGTGCAGCGTAGGTTTACTAGAATGATACCCGGACTTCAAGGGTTAAGTTACGAGGAGAGATTACACAAATTGGGGTTGTATTCTCCAGAGTTTCGAAGGATAAGGGGTGATCTGATCGAAATTTATAAGATATTAAGGCGAACAGATAGGGTGGATAGAGAGAAACTATTTCCGCTGGTTGGGGATTTTAGGAGTGGGGGCACAGTCTAAAAATTACAGCCAGACCTTTCAGGAGCGAGATTAGAAAACATTTCTACACACAAAGGGTTGTAGAAGTTTGGAACTCTCTTCCACAAACGGCAATTGATACTAAATCAATTGCTAAATTTAAATCTGAGATAGATAGCTTTTTAGCAACCAAAGGTATTAAGGGATATGGGCCAAAGGCAGGTATATGGAGTTAGATCACAGATCAGCCATGATCTTATCAAATGGCAGAGCAGGCACGAGGGGCTGAATGGCCTACTCCTGTTCCTATGTTCCTATGTCTGCACACAGAATATATATGTATCAACAGACTATTCAATAACTGATAACACACGTAGAAAGGATAAAGGAAGGAAAAGGAAAGAGAAAAATATAATAAATCACAAAACAAGGAAAGGCCAATCAACTCCACTCTGTCCTTCTTTACGATGCTATTTCAAAGGTTCCAGCACTTCAGGAAGTTTTCCCTGGCTTATGACCCATGTGGGAGTGTTAGATGAGCATTGCAAAGTGGTCTGAACTCTGGATCTAATCAGTGCTATGCTTGATGTCAGAATACTTCATTCTGACACTGGGTGCAAAAGGTATAATTCTTTTCCCGTTCCACAGCGCTAATATCTCTCACTATGAGCACAAAATTCTAACCCCTCAAACAATTGAAATTATAGGGCCTTGCTTACTGACTGGTAGTATCATAGCATGTTACAGCACAGAAGGAAGCCATTCGGCTCATCATGCCTGTGCCAGCTCTTTGCAAGAGCTTCGATGATCATCTTGAGAATAATCAACAGGCAACAGTTGTTTTTTAAACCGTTTTATCTGATTTTCCAACTTTCTTCTTGTATCTGAAATGCAGAAATTTATTTTAGTAATCCCAATATTAAATGTATTTTGGACATACACAACTTAGTTCCTAATGCTCACAAGTGCATGCCACAGAATTTGCTGCAAATTGACATTAAATTGATAATCTCATAAAGATGACTTGTACGGGAAATCATTTTTCTATATAGAATCATATGGTGTTGCAATTGCTCACACCTCAGAAGGAACATTCATATCAATAATGCATGTATGCACATATGGAGTCTCTTAAAGGGTGGGCAATTGTTCCAACCAAAGGTTGGCAAGAATGAGAGACAACAGGTGATGGGAAGAGGAACAAACTGACTTACAAAGAAGAAATTCAGATTTCTTGATGGTGCATCACAATAATTTCACTCCAGTTTATATACTTATCAAGAATGGGAGCAATTGTCTCCTGGTGTCTCAGTTGATTCAGTTAGGGACTTACAGGCAAAAGTCCAAATTAGTCAGACTCGGTCCCTTTTGCATCAGTATAGCTTTGGATTTCAGTGTAGATCTCTTCCTCATGGAGAATAGTTGTGAGCGAGCAGCCTGGCATAAGACCGTAGCCTAAGTGCAATCTCTGTTGCAGTGCGGCCTGACACAGTTCTTTCCTATTAGAGAAAAGCTTGAGTAGAATCTATTGAAGAAAACCAACTAGTACAGCTCTTCTTTGAGTAGTATTTCAGTGAGCATCCGGGTACAAGACTTCCTTGTTGGGATCTGCTTTAGAGCACAGCTAGGTAAAGTTCTTCCCTGAGCAGAGTCCATGTTAAAGCATAGTCTGGTCCAGCTCTTCCCTGAGGAAGATTTATGTTGGAAGGCAGCCTGGTACAGCACCTTGTTTGCAGTTCCCTCATTGTATTAAAACCTGAATTGAGTTAGAGACCTCTGCCTCTGCCTGGCTAACCTTGTCATTTTGAATAAAACATTTCATATTGCCAGGAATATGATAAAAACTGAAGGGTATGAAATAAAATTAAAATAGAAAGTTCTCTCCGCAAAATGAAATGTTGACGGTCCAGTCATCCTAGTGACAAATACACAGAGAATCCTACATTAGGAATTGAAACCAATCCCATGCTGAATTCTAGAAAAATGCCTCTTCTTTTTTAGATATATATTTTGTATTGGATTTTGGAGCTCATCAAGGTAAAGGAGTGCAGTGCAGGCAACACTTTTACTCCTCCAACAACTTGCATTTAATGTCATAAAACGTCCCAAGGCGCTTCACAGGAGTGTTATCAAACAAAATTTGATACTGAGCTAGATAAGGCGCTATTAGTATAGGGGTCACAGAGGTAGGTTTTAAGGAGCATCTTAAAAGAGGAAAGAATGGTAGAGAGGTTTAGGGAGGGCATTCACTTTAGCACCAAACAGTCCCAAATCAGGTGCATTCCCGGGTGCACTGTAAAGCTTCTCTACTCTATCCCAACAATGTTACTCTAAAAATATATCTGTGGAAAGGTCCAGCAGTATAAACTAGCATTTCCACACAAGCCCATGCACAAATTCAAATGCTTAGCTTGGATATGGTATCACAGTCCTTAACCTCAAATGGAGGGCTGAGCTTTTGTTTCAGTGTGAGTCCAAAATGAGTTTTCAGCAAGTTTCCCTTTTTAGAATAAGGAAAGTTGAGGTCGATAATGAATCTATTTGCAGTGAAGATTAGGTTGTTGCATACCCCATTGATTAATTAATTGATAGTCACCACTCAATGAACTGTCGCCATAATCTGATTAATTTGAATGTTTCATTATAAAAAGTTCTGAAAAATCCATCATAATTAAACCTCCACCTTAAGACTAAAACATTTACTGTGGTGGTAGTGATGGGTATTGGGAATCATTCTTATGGGAGTTGGCCTTATGAAATTTTAAATTTTATAATGGCAAATCTAGGAATTGACCAGTATCTTTTAGAAGATCATGAATAAATGGCTTCCCCAATGAGCTGGTGGGTTCATCATGGACTATCCAGTAATTTATGCACGATCTGTTTTCCTGCAATAAGTTTACTTTTACCCAAGTTATTTTTCATTCATTGTTATCTGTGTGTGCAAAGGTTTCTTGAGTTCATCTGTTCTGGCACTTCCAGTTTTCATGCCCTTCTCCCTCCTCCCCAACTGCCACTCACTACATCTGCTGCTTTTAGCTTGTGTTGTCCACCAGTCAACCCATTTCATGCAAATATGTGCTGGTACACACTGTTGTTAAGTCTGATTATTAAATTTAAAAAAAATTATTTATACAGTTGTTACAGTGACACAGATGTACTCTTCTTTCCCCCTCCCCCCACCACTAGTAATGGAGGCACTCTTTTCCTCTTCCTCAACCCCCAGTTCAGGCTGGCACTCTTCTCCATCTCCCACCTCAATTCAAATTGGCATTCTTTTCCCCACCCCCATATCATGCAGGCACTCTTATCCTTCTCTCCCCATTCAATTCAAGCTAGCATTTTCCCTCCTCATCCCTTCGATTCAGAATGGTACTCTTCTCTCACCTCCGCCCCATTTCATGCTGGCACTTTTTTTCCTTCACCTCCTTCCTCAGTACCACTGCCAGTTACCCTCCGTCTCTTTATGCTGCTTCCAGGTCCTACCTGTTGTTGCTCCTGGCTATGGGGAACGAGAGTTCCTGATCTCGCTAAACTATCGTATGTTATTTAGCTTAAATCCACATGTCTTTATAGGAAAACAGAATGTTAGATTATCCTTAATGAAGGAATAGTATCATTTTTTTTAGTGAATGGTATGGGGTTTTTAATCTAACATTCTCTTATTTGATCACATTTAAAGTTAATTAACTTTTTTATATGCTTTAATGTTTTTATGACAAGTTTCAACTGTATATGACACAGCAGAAGTTCTTCCAGTCCACTAGAGGGTGTCAACATTATTTCGTGCACAACAAGCTTTAGAAAAGATGTTACCTGTTGGAAGGTCTGGTGACTCCTCCTCCTCACATTCATTATTTACAGGGAAAAATATATTAACAATGAACTATTTTTTGAGCTATATGGGCACTGTTTCAGAATTCATTGTTAAAAGTTAAGCGATTTGGTGTCCATACACAGCTTCCGTTGATAAGATGTGGATGGTGTGGTGTTATGGTTACCACCATTTTCCAATTTCAAAATTAGAAAGAGAGTAGGATAGGGGGAGGGACAGGGGTAGGGTAGGGAGGTAGGATAGTGTTTCGGTAGGGGAGTGGGATAGGGATATGGTAGTGTAGGGGATAAGCCAAGGGGGTGGGATAGGGTAGAGGAGTAGGCTAGGTGGTGGGATATGGTAGGTGGTGGGGTAGGGGTGGGGTAGGTGGCGAGATGAGGATAGCATAGGTGGTGAGATAGGGATAGGATAAGTAGTGGGATAGGGATAGGGATAGGGCTACGGCTCAGAAATTGGAATTTTTATTGCCTCTGTCACTTTTTAATGCACGGTGACAATATCGGGGCAGAAAATCACACCATAGACAGTAAGTACAGAAATGCACAGGACTTGCTGTGGTCATGATTTAAGTTCCAATCTTTGCTTTACTTATAATGAAAATTCATTGAAAACTTCAACATTAATAACATATTGACATCCAAAGACAAACCCCAAGAAATAACTAGTAAAATGGATATGTATTTTAAAGATAGATTTATGGTGTTGCGGTTACAATATTGAAATTTCCAGATAGGCCATTCAGAAAACAGATAATCTGGTCCAAAATTCAACAGTTTGAAATTGTATTTGCAATGAAGAATACTGATTAATCCTATTAGGGGCTGAGGTTGCTAATAGATTGATGTAGGAAAATGTCCCAAGTGCCCTGGGATGCTTTTCTATGTTAAAGGCGCAGTATAAATGCAGGTTGTTAATAGAGTGCAAAGATGCATACTTCTCAATGGTCCCATTTTAATTTAAACATCCTAATATTAAACCACGCTGGTGAGAAAGCGGGGTGGCGTGTGAGAGGTTCAGAGGTATGAATAGATAATTGAATATAGCAGCTGGATAGCTGCATGCAATTCAGAACATTTTGTTTTTGCGTTTACATGGAAATATTTTAAAATTGCTATTATTATAATAACTGCTTCCTACTAATAAATCATTCATTAAAAACTAGCACCTTGCTAATGCACATAGAACCGTAGTGAATGAAACATTTTCATAAATATGCCAAAGGTTGGGATATTTTTATGTAACTATTTCCAGGTGAATCTCACTGCTGAAAACCTATGCATTAATTTGTTCAATAAATTACTTCAAATCATACAGTGCGTATGAAAACACTTCCAAATGGGCTGGATTTTGCTGTGAGCAGCAAATGAATGCCACCAGCCATTCGTTGGACTTGCACCTGCCCATTGACTTTCTCTGGGGTTTTGCCCGGCAAGTTACTGTAAGTTAGAGATTCATTCAGCGCGACACCCTCTACAGGGTATCTGGGACCTGTAGGACCAGGGCAAGCAGCTGTGTATCTCCTTAACCGATCAGATTAAATAATTGTTAATGAGCAGCGCAGCGTCTGAACCAGAAAGCGTGAGTTAGAATAATGAGTTCAACGTCAAATCAGGTACAGAAAGCAAAATAGAGGGAAAGAAAGATTGGATTAAGAGACAGAGATAAAAGTAACTGAAAGAAAAAGTAAGACTTTTTTTTATTTACATTGTTTTTTTAAATGTCCAACAATAATTAAAAGCTGAAGGAGTAAGACTCCAAACTTGTAAAAGTTAATTTTCAGTGCCAGAGAGGTTGTTTGGCAGTAATTAAGACTTATCATTGCTGTTGAAAGGGTACTTACACTGGAATGGACAAGCCCTAACTTTTTTTGGCCAGTTTAGTATGTATCTATGAGGTAAGTACAGGAACTTCGCGCCGTTCAATACATTTGAACGGTGAGCCAGACGGAGAGATGCCATTTTCGCGCAACTTTTGGAGGAGCAGGGTATCTCGGAAAGCAACTTACGGATTCCCCCGTTTAACTACACACGTGCGGTTGCCGTGAGTTACTGTTCGATGTGCACATAAATAACGGTGAGCGCTGTTAGCCTCTCCACTCCAGCGCTTCCACTGTGGCTTGGATCAGTTACATCATCAGTTCCCAGGTGGGTGGCAACTGCAACCAAAGGATTGCCTAGCCATTTGTTCTGACTGAATAAATAACCCGGCTCAAACCATTAAAATATTTGTTTGAAGTTTCAGTCCTCGAACTAAATATATTTTGTGGATTTAATTGAATGTTTTCAACGTGTGTTGACTACTTCTAAAATGAATATTGCCAAAAGTTCTTCGAAGTTTTTTTTAAAAACTGACTTTTCACCACAACCGCATGAAAAATTCCCCTCCCCCGCTCCAATTTTCTCCTTTCCCCTCCTTTCCTGAACATAGGAACAGGAGTGGGCCATTCAGCCCCTTGAGCCTGATCTGCCATTCAATTAGATCATGGCTAATCTGTACCTCAACTCCGTTTACCCACCTTAGCTCCATATCACTCGATACCCTAACCCAACAAAAATCTATCAATTTCAGTCATGAAAGCTCCAATTGTCCCAGCATCCACAGCCCTCTGGGGGAGAGAATTCCAGATTCCTACTATCCTTTGAGTGAAATAATGCTTCTTGATTTCCCTTCCTAAATGGCCCAGCTCTGATTTTACGATTACGTCCCCCTCCTTCTTGATTCCCCTATCAGAGTTTCTCTTGAAGATGCTGACTCACGCTGGGGCATGGTTCCATGGGCATTCGCTGCTCTCCAGTATCTCACTCAAGCGGCATTCTTTGTGTGTGAACCTAGCCATTAAAGTGTCCAGGCTATCTGACCACTGGGGGCCCCAAAGAAAGTTCTGATCCTGCCTCACCCAATGTCCATATGCCAGCAGTGGTCACTAGTGATCAGGAACGAGAACGCAAGCTGTTGAACTGTGATCAAAGGTCATTCCAGGGAGGCGGCATAAGACCATTTCCTTATTTCAACACGTTTTCCCCAACTAAACATTGCAAGTAATACATATTGTTAAAGTATCCAACAGCTGTGCGTCAGCTGGCCTTTTCCTTTATGTCCCTGTTCAGTTCGTTTTGAAATTACATAATCACCGAAGAAAATCTTGTTTCACTTTTCAGCACAGAGAGAACCCGAGACAGAATACACCAGGAAAATAAAATGGACTCAACAGCGACCTTTAACCTCCCCATGCAGGTTCCGACCCTGCCTGCTTTGTTGTTTTATTGCATGCTCACCTTCATAAAACCTGGCACTTATTAGTCACAAGTTATGGAATCCAATTCTTTTAGGATGTCAGCTTATTCAGTTAAGTTATACTATCAAAATATTATTTCAGACCTGAGGCACAATCAAAATATTGAGGAAATATAGACAAATTAATTTAGACAGGCAGCAATAATAGCATGCATATGGGAACCAAGGAAACCAAGTGTTGTGTTAATTGTGAGATTTCCTTTAGAAAATTCAGCCGCAGTGGCTAAAGTCCATACAACAACACCCACTCCAGAAATATCTAGAGATGGAAGCAATCCTTTGTTATTAGTGATGACTAAAGAAGGAATAAGTTTATAAGTTTTAATGCTCTAAGGTCTCTATGTGTAAGTGAATAAACTTGCCTGAGTTAGCAAGGCCTTGGGCAAAGTATTTATAATTGTCCCAGTGGAATACTCTGTGAAGTTCTCTGCACTTCGGAATGGCTGAAGCTCAGCAGTCAGTAGAAAGGGGTCAGTTGCTTGTAAATCGCATCACATATCTGTTCAGTATACCGTGCGGAAAGCAGAGACCCCAATTTTCCAATGACCGACAACGGTCTGTTCCGTGCCTTCATGTTTAACCTTCCTTTATTTGCAAATGAATAGCTTCTTCTCAAACAGACAGCCTCCAGCCTATACTCTACACTTGGGAAGCTACAGCTTTGAATTGGTCAATATAATAAAAAAAGATGCGCAATGTGCAGCTTTCAAGCAACATGTTTTCTATTGCTTCAGAAACTAGTAGTTTGAAGCAGTCGGCTAATTCTATAATAATTCCATCCCCCTCCCTGGCCACTATCTCAGGCTGAACCAGACTGTTTGCAACCTCGGCACCTATTTGACCTTGAGATGAGCTTCCGACCTTATATCCTGTCCATCACCAAGTCCGCCTACTTCCACCTCTGTAATATCGCCCGTCTCTGCCCTGGCTTCAGCCCATCTGCTGCTGAAACCCTCATCCATGCTTTTTTTTACCTCCAGACTCGACTATTCGAATGCACTTCTACTGGCCTCCCATCTTGCACCCCCCATAAACTTGAGCTCATCTAAAACTCTGCTGCCTGTATCCTAACTCGCACCAAGTTCCTTTCACTCATCACCGACCCTGTACTTGCTGACCTGCATTGGCTCCCAGTCCCTGAATGCCTCCATTTTAAAATTCTCATCCTCCTGTTCAAATCCCTCCATGGCCTCTACCCTTCCTTTCTCTGCAACCTCCTCCAGTCCTACAACCCTCCGAGAATTCTGTGTTCCGCCAAATCTGGCCTCTTGTCCATCTCCCCTTCCGTCACACCATCTGTGATGGCCGTGCCTTCAGCTGTCTATGTCCTAAGCTCTGGAAATCCCTCCCAAAACCTCTCCACCTCTCTCTGCTCCTTTAAGACCCTCCTTAGAACCTATCTCCTTGACCAAGCTTTTGGTCACCTGTCTTAACCATTTCTTCTTTGGCTCAGTGTCAATTATTGTCTGATGTTACGCTCTTGTGAAGCACCTAGGGACATTTTACTACATTAAAGGTGCTATATAAATGCAAGTTGTTGTTATAATGTTTGACACAAGGAAAAATCCAACAGTAAAATACAATGTGATGCAGTGGTACCAATATTAAAGTACAAACATTCAGAATCATAGAGTTGGGATAGAATAGGTTTGACCTCTGATCCACTCTCTGATCCACTCTCTTACCAATCTGAATTAGGAAGGACCTAGCAGAGGCTACGAGGTCTCCTTGTAGGGGCAAAACAGAGGAAAGAGCCACACCCAAGCCATCCTTGGCACCTTCTGATGGCTAGCTACAGAAGCATTGATAGCAAGAGGTGCTCCCATCAGCCAAGGTATCAAGGCTACAAGGGCCAAAGGTGGGACTAATTTACAAAAAGATTACATCAACAAAAAATGTGTGCACAGTGAATTAGGACTGCATCTGAATTTAATTCAGTCATGACAGAGCGAATAAAGGTCTCCCTTTAACAGTTTTTAATATTTGTATTTTTGGGTGATTTATCTGGGGATGTGAGGGACATTTTGAGGGACTCCCATAGTGAGGAATGGAGCTCTTTTCATGTCAGTATAGCATGAGCTGGATGCAGGCTACTCTGCCTCAGCAATGTGCCTTAAATCCAATCTCACAGCAGGATCCCTTTACTACCAGGGCGACATTTGAGTTTTTGCACACCAGCCACCCTTGTGGCCTCCATGAAGGAATTTGTCAGTGTAATGCAAATTGGTGCTGATTTAAGGATAACTTTGTTATGAGCCTGCACCTATTGGGATGTGAGTACCCAACTCACTTCATTTCAGGCCATAGTAGCCAGCAGACTAAAGAAACTTGATCCCACCTGCTGGGATAGAATATCAGCACAGACTGCAGGGGTGAAAGGACACTCCTCTAACAGATGCACCACCACTTCTCTCTCTCTCATAACTTCTATAAGAATCTTAAGTGACATTTGGTTGAGGAAGATTTAACTCAGTCGATTGGCCATGAATCCACAGCACAAAACCTCCTTTGCAATTAGCATAATTGATAATAAAAGATTCTTTTGACCTACCCCAACCTTTGATCTAGCACATCGTGTTTATGACTTTCTCATTATCATAGAATCATAGAATCATAGAAGTTACAACATGGAAACAGGCCCTTCGGCCCAACATGTCCATGTCGCCCAGTTTATACCACTAAGCTAGTCCCAATTGCCTGCACTTGGCCCATATCCCTCGATACCCATCTTCCCCATGTAACTGTCCAAATGCTTTTTAAAAGACAAAATTGTACCCGCCTCTACTACTGCCTCTGGCAGCTCGTTCCAGACACTCACCACCCTTTGAGTGAAAAAATTGCCCCTCTGGATCCTTTTGTATCTCTCCCCTCTCACCTTAAATCTGTGCCCCCTCGTTATAGACTCCCCTACCTTTGGGAAAAGATTTTGACTATCAACCTTATCTATGCCCCTCATTATTTTATAGACTTCTATAAGATCACCCCTTAACCTCCTACTCTCCAGGGAATAAAGTCCCAGTCTGTCTAACCTCTCCCTGTAAGTCAAACCATCAAGTCCCGGTAGCATCCTAGTAAATCTTTTCTGCACTCTTTCTAGTTTAATAATATCCTTTCTATAATAGGGTGACCAGAACTGTACACAGTACTCCAAGTGTGGCCTCACCAATGCCCTGTACAACTTCAACAAGACATCCCAACTCCTGCATTCAATGTTCTGACCAATGAAACCAAGCATGCTGAATGCCTTCTTCACCACCCTATCCACCTGTGACTCCACTTTCAAGGAGCTATGAATCTGTACTCCTAGATCTCTTTGTTCTATAACTCTCCCCAACGCCCTACCATTAACGGAGTAGGTCCTGGCCCGATTCGATCTACCAAAATGCATCACCTCACATTTATCTAAATTAAACTCCATCTGCCATTCATCGGCCCACTGGCCCAATTTAGAGGGAAACAATATAAAGCACCACGCTCTATAAAATACTTTTTGTATAACTTCTAAAGACAGGTTTATAGATAGGTTTCTCTACCCAATTCCAGCACTTTAAGATAATTCATATCATCATACTCTTTATAACAGTGTCATTGCAATGGGGTAAGTTAACAAATGAGAACTGTAACGTTTACCAGCTGAAGCCCTCGAGCAAGCAACAGGTTGCTTTATATTTTAAAGCACTAAGGGGTAACAGGTCCTTGCCTCCAGGACTCCCAATATGTAATAATGTTAACCCTACTTTGGACAAATTTCTAAATGTTTTTTGAGGTCAATTAATGCTTTAATGATTGCTTAAAGGAAAAAGCATTAAATATTTTGAATCTGCACAATTTAGAAAATGTAAATAAATTATTTTCATCTTGCAGGAAATATCATTGATTATATTATTTTTCTACTTCTACCTGCCTCTGCCGCTGAAACCCATATCTATGCTTTTGTCACCTCCAGACTTGACTATTCCAATGCTCTTTTTGGCCAGCCTCCCATCCACAATCTTCCAGATACTACAACCAAAATTCTGCTGTCTGTATTCTATCCTGCACCTAGTGCTGCTCACGCATCACCCCTCTGTTCACTGCCCTACATTGGCTCCCGGTCCTCCAACGCCTCAAATTCAAAATTCTGATCCCCCTGTTTAAATTCCTTCATGGTCTTGCCCTTCCCTATCTCTGTAACTTCCTTCAGCCCTACAATCTCCCCACCCTCCGAGAACTCTCTCTTCCTTTGACTCTGGCCTTTTGTGCATCCCCTTCCCCATCTTCAGCCAGCTAGGCCCCATGCTCTTAAGTTCCCTCCCTGAACCTCCCTCTCCTCCTTTAAGGCCTTCCTTAAAACCCACCTCCTTGACTAAGTCCTTCCTATTATCTCCTTCTTTGTCTCAGTGTCCATTTGTGTCTGATTATGTCTCTGTGAAGTACGTTGGAATGTTTTTCTTTGTTAAAGGCACTATACAAATTTTCTCTCCATTTGAGATCCACCAGGAGCATGGATCACCAACATACTGTCGTTTCATTTAATGCATTATCAGTGGAAGAATCGCTCTCTTCCTGATTCCAAAGCTTTATTACCAGCCAGGCCGGCCAGTTACTTTGAAACACGGTATATTACTGATTTCTTTTGGAGTCAGACATCATCATTACAAACTCATGAGGACCTGCAGAGTAGTTTCCATCAAAAGATTTATCTTTTCAACATTTGAGCTCCTCCACTGACTTTAACATGGCTTCAGCTAGGGCCTGAGGGAGAAAGCTTGTTATAATGAGAGATCTATAATAAGGAGGTTCTACTATATGAAGAACCTGATATTGTCATAAGAAAATGGGATCATGAAATATGCCTGACCCAAATATTAAAATTCAATACAAACCATGCACATCATTCAAGGTGTGTGGGAGTCACAAGAATTACAGTTGGGACAGAGTGAGTGAATTTTGATTATCAGCTTAAAAACATATGTGTCATACCACAAAGGTGTTGCCTGCCATAGTAGCTGGGCATTGTAGCTCTCACATTGTATTTGGTTTGTAGTTTTAGGAGCACTCTGGGTTACACCCAATTCTGTTGGTACCGCAAAAGGGAAAAATGGTGGCCATTAAATGTGACATAATATAACAACGGAATAAGTCTTCAGCAGCTGAGCTATGAGAAACAAGCTGAGTCCCCTTATAAAACAATAGGCTAGAAGAGGATAGAGATCATTTATGGTTTGAAAATCTTGAAAGGAATTCAGAGGGTGGAAGTAGAGAGGCTTTTTGAAATGAGCCAGAAAAGGAGTGGAGACATGATGGAGTATAATGTGGGGAAATGTGAGGTTATTCACTTTGGTAGGAAGAATAGAAAAGCAGAATATTTTTAAATGGTGAGAAATTATTAAATGTTGGTGTTCGGAGGGATTTGGGTGGCCTTGTACAAGAAACACAAAAAGTTAATATGCAGGTACAGCAAGCAATTAGGAAGGCAAATGGTATGTTGGCCTTCATTGCAAAGGGGTTGGAGTACAAGAGTAAGCAAGTCTTACTACAATTGTACAGGGCTTTGGTGAGACCTCACCTGGAGTACTGCGTACAGTTTTGGTCTCCTTACCTAAGGAAGGATATACTTGCCTTAGAGGCAGTGCAACGAAGGTTCACTAGATTAATTCCTGGGACGAGAGGGTTGTCCTATGAGGAGAGATTGGGTAGAATGGGCCTATACTCTGGAGTTTAGAAGAATGAGAGGTGATCTCATTGAAACATATAAGATTATGAGGGGGCTTGACAGGGTAGATGCTGAGAGGTTGCTTCCCCTGGCTGAAGAGTCTAGAACTAGGAGCATAGTCGCAGGATAAGGGGTCGGACATTTAAGATTGAGATGAGGAGGAATTTCTACACACAGAGCGTCATGAATCTTTGGAATTCTTTACCCCAGAGGGCTGTGGATATTGAGTCGTTGAGTATATTCAAGACTGAGATCAAAAGATTTTTGGACTCTAGGGGAATCAAGGGATATGGGGATCAGGCAGAAAAGAGTTGAGGTCGAAGATCAGCCACAATCTTATTGAATGGCGGAGCTGGCTTGAGGGGCCATGTGGCCCACTCCTGCTCCTATTTCTTATGTTCTTATGATTATAAAATAAACAAATAGCAAAAAAAATACTATTTAATGGGGTAGTGTAGAGGGAGTTTCACCTTACATCTGACCCATGCTATACCTGAGCTAGGAGTGCTTGAAGGGTATAATGCGGGTAAATGTCTTCTGCATTTAACAGACCTGGTACTTAGTGTGACTGAAACTGAACAAATTTCTATTCTTCAGATGGGACAGCAATAGTCTGTGGCCTTTCAATCACGAACATGAAAAGGTTCTTGTGAACCAGTGTAGCTGTGTTGTGGTGGAAGGAGCATACTCAATAAAAAGAGCATACTCAATGTTTTCTGTTTGTTTCATATCTTCTTTTGCTCTTCTGCCTAAAAACCTATCCATAGGAATGGTTGAAAATTATCTATTTGATGCCATCACTGTCCTCAAACATACCTATACAGTGGGCGTGTCAGCTTGGATGGGCTGGTAGCACTCTTACCACTGGGTAAGGGGTTGAAGGTCCTTGCCCCATATTGGAGCTTCCATGCACATTCTACACTCATTCAGTGTGGAGGGAATGCTCCATTTTTGGAGTTGCCATTCCTCAAATGAATTGTTAAAAGTCCTCTCTTCCTGTTCCAGTGGTTCAGGAATGTTGAAGATCCCTTGGCAGTATTCAAAGAGCCGAGAGTACTCATGGTATTCTGGTCAGCATCTTCCTTCAACTAATACCACCTCTGGAAAGATTATCTAGTCAGGCATATCATTGCTGTTTCTGGGATGTTTGCAGTTCAGAATGGCTGTGCATTGGCCCACATAACAGTCGCCTCACTTCAAAAATAAAGCAAACAGCGAGCTAAAAAGTGTATTAATTGTTAAAGCACGTTTACGACAGTTATTACTATTAAACACTTTAACACAATATTGACTTATATTACTATTAAGTGCAAGTACTATTATTAACATATAAAGGATGGCACCAATACTATACATGTGACAGCAAAGATTTTCAAACCAGGCCTCATGAAAAGTTCGCATACGGTCAGTGATGTCATCAGATTTCTGTCCGTTAAAACAATAATACTGTTTTCCTTGAGACAAGTAACACTCTCAGAAGTTAGGACTCTGATCAGAGACCCCCAGGAGTTGGACAATATTTACAGGGATCCCTGAGAGGATGCAAGTATTTGCAGGGGCCCCCACGCTGAAGAATTTGAAAATCGTTATGTTATGGAAGTGAATAATACAGCTGGAGCAACGCAGTGGATGTTTCAGCAATTTGCTAACAGTAGTCACTCCTGTGCTTTGCTCGCAGTAGATACTTGACTGGGATGATAGAACTGGATGTTCCAATGGTAGAGCAGCTGGTATCCCAGTGGTTTGTTAATACTCTTACGCTCACCCTTAATATAATGAGGGAGATTGTGAGGCCAACCAGGTTATGTATTGAAATAAAAACAGAAAGTGCTTGAAACACTCAGCAGGTCAGGCAGCATCTGTGGTGAGAGTAACATAAGGTAAACGTTTCAGGTCAATGACCTTTCATCAGAACAGGTTATGCACTGGCCTGTTAATTTAATGCATTCTGTGTGAGTAGAGTGAACAATAGGGCAGCTTCAACAAATTAACACAATAGCTGAATATAGGATTCATTAACATCCCCCTCATCACCACCCCTTCCAAAAAATATCAATGTTTTAATCCTCGTCCCTTTGGATCAAGTAGAACCACATGATCACTCCCACACCCCAACCACCAAGAACATTTTTAAGCTATGAATGGCAAATGTTTAATCAACATCTGCTAACAGCAAAAAGTTTTAACACCAGGATATAATTGTGTAAAATGCTTTCAATGGCACTGATTAAGGCTTTGTTGTATGTACAGCGTTGTTGTTCTCTGGCACCAAGGACATGGACTTATACTAGACTATAGATGCCGACCTCTCTCTGGTACCATATCCATGAGGCCAAGCCTGCACAGTGAGTGTCAAGAGACTATCTGGAGTCCAGCTGGAGTCTCAGGATGCCAATCAGGAGAACCCTATCTGATTTCCCCTCGCCAGCCCAGGGATGTGAAAGTCCAACAGCGATAGTATGTACTATAACTGGAGAGTCAATAGTTCCCTTTCTAAGTGAAGCACAAATAAACATAGAGATCTGTAAATGCACAAAACTGTTTCTCTTTGGATGAAGTATATGCTAACCATAGGCAAACAATGATGCTGGAAGGGTTTCAAGCTAATTAACGTGACTGCGGAAAATGGGCCAAATTCAAGCACTGAGCCGAAGTCTCGATGGTTCCACCCTCACTAATAATACACCTTCATTTAAACATTAATAAGCAAATGCTGAAGTCTTCAGAAGTATTGCCATGTTTTCACCACATAAATTTGAACATATGTATTTGCCTCGCTGACAAAAGCTACTCAGTGTGCATCCCTTAAGTACAAGATTGAACCGCTACCTGCTGTGAGCCAATGATTACAGAGGCAGCAAATTAACTCTGATTGGAGTGGTTCTTATTGCGGGGTGAGGGAGGAGAAGGGAGAGAGGAGAGGCTACATGGTCCCCATGTGCTGTACATATGTGCACAGTACATCCAAAGTGACTGATCACAAGCCAGCCTACATTTATAAGGATCAGATTTTGCTGGTTTTGAAGGTAGTTATTCAAAAGTAACCCCAGCTGGAAAATGAGATCTGAGCCTGGGTTTGTGAACTGTGTGTCGTAAATGTATGTCCTTATTAAGAAGTAACAAGGGTGGAACATTAGAGGCTAACTCTATGAGCCACTTCAGCAACTAACGCAAAGAGAGCCAAAACCCACAAATGGTCATTAGTAGTGCATCAGGTACTTCAAATCCTTGGAGGGCTCAACAAGTACATCTGCACCAACATCAAAACTAAAATAAGACTACAATTATACTTCAATCATAGAATACTGCAAATGTAGAAATGGCATATATTTCAAATTTATTGCATCATATCTTCATTAGGAATATACAGAAAATTATTGTTGCAGACATCTTAATCACAAATAATAAGAAGGACTTTCTAATGGAAATTCAACACTCAATTCAAACAGGATATATGCTTCGGCACAGAATTTGAGTCAATTGCATCATGCTCATTATTAGTTCAAGGAAGTTGGTGGTGCAATTGATCAGAATATGGTGCTTTTACATGTGGGACCCAGGCATCAATCTCAATCTTCCCCAGACTGCTGATATGAAAATCTTCCCTTTCTGTGAGCTGCAAGGGTGTCCCTATGCTCGATCCAGCTCCTAGTGGGCAAGAGTCCACAGCACAAAACAGTCCATAATTTGACACTAATTGGTAGCATCACTCAAAGCTGCCACATGGAAAGCTGGGAGGTGGCAATGTCACACCAATACAACGGGGGTGGATCTTCTGAGATTGGGTTTAAAGGGAGTGCCACAATTTATCTAACTCATGCCAGGTGTCAGTTTTTTGCCTGGAAAGGAAAAATATTGGTTTTCCAAGGAGTGAGATCCTTCACATAAATATGTAGAAACTTAAAATGGACTGAAAAATATAAATTCATCAAACTAAACTATGAGGATAAGATATTGCGAAGATAAAACAATAATTCTGAGATTTTGAGACAAAAGCTAGACTCAGATGATGAAGTGTCATTAAGTGTTCCTACCTTTAATACTCACACAATGTATAATGTAGCTTTACTGAAGGGTTATTAGACTACATATATTTGACATAAATTCAGCTTTTAAGACAATACTAATGTAGCAATACATAAAAGAGCTTTGTTCAATATGCCTGATTTATAATTGCCTAAAGTGTGGAGTATTAAAATAAATCATTGACCCTAGCAACATCCTTTTAAAATTTTGGCAACTAATGTCTCTCTTATAAAAAGCCAGTATTTAAAATTCTGCAGCTACCCCACAGTTTTATTGGTGTGGTTATGTTGCATCTATCTTTTCACATAAATTGATGTCATCGCAAATATTTTTATTTTTTGAGCATCATAATTGTTAAGCTTTAAAACGTCTCCCATTGGAATTTCTTTTAAAATTATAAAATTGGTATTTCTTTGAAATGGTGAGTTCTTTTTCAAATTGCTAAAAATCATTCTCAACTTGCTTCCTTCTGCAACCTGAAGGATTTCTTGGTCTGGGGCAGAGATTGCATCATATAGAAGGTAAGTGGAGTAACAGATACTGTATACATGGTCAATGTGATCTCCTGAACTGGTTTTGACCTCCAGAGGAGTTTGGAGAGGAATTTTCCAGAGTTTTTTTCCCTTATTGGCCCTGTTTTTTTTTTCTTCTTTTGCCTCTCCCAGGAGATCACAGGGCTGTGGGAAGGCAGGATATAGGAAATGTCTAGTCATGATGGTCAGGCCAATTTTATTGCATTTTGCCAGTCACACTCTGTAAATATTGAATGTGCGTTGCATTATGCCACTGCATCTAAGTGGAAATCTAAGTTGCCATCACTGACAGCACCACAGCACTACAGGCACTGGACACTCGGAAAATTGGGTGAAGATCTGTCTCGCTGGATCTCCGCCCATTCTGCACCACTTGTAAACTTCTGATTCAGGCTTCAGATGGGCCTTAGGAGTTTGGCAAGTAGGAGAGAAGTTAATTTTATTATGACATATAATAATGACATGCTTATGGCCACACACAAAATTTGTGATTTTCTCTAGACATGAGTTCACCATATAAATCGGGTCTGGGGGCAGGCATGTTCTGGGACAGAAAATCGGCATTTAAAAGAGAGACCCATTGTTTTTGAAGTTGGATATCTGAAAGTGCCGTTTATCATTAAATTTCTGCTAGGTCTTTTTCAGTGCTATTTTTGTCAGGTTTTTGCCCAAGAGTTTTGACTGCAACATTTTTAGTTGCTACAATTGTAATTCTGAAACGGGCATTCTCAATGTCCAATGTTATTTGGAAGATGAAAGAGATGGTGAAAGAAGGGATGCGAGGTAGATCCAGCTGCGTTAGATGTGGACTGCCCATGCCTGTCCCCATCTGCAAAGCCATATCTCGGGCCAAGCCATACTACCATGGAATGCCAGAGGAAAGCTGTCTCTGCAGGTTCCGTTAGGAAGGCATTGGCAGAGTTGTGGCATCTCCTAGAATCTGACCTTGGGACAACCTCCACCACAGGTATGGCACTGTTAGTAGAAGTCAAGGTCATCACAGACCATTACTTTTATGAGTCTGGCTCAGTCCAAACTGCCAAAGGGAACATCAGCAACAAGAGTCAATCTTCAGTTCACAAATGTATCAAGCAGATGGGTAAACAATTACAACACTTTCCCCATGGGCAACTCACAGCACAATGAGAGGGCTGTGCAATTTGTTTGTATAGAAGAATTTCAGAGCATCATTGATGGAGATTATGTGGTCCTATAAGTACCTGCACTCAATCCCATAGCCTATATGAACACAAGGGCTTTCACTCCATCAATATGCAGATTGTCTGTCCATCAAAACAGGATCTTACAAGGGAATGCCTGCTTCCCAGGCAGTAGTCATGATGTCTTCATTTTAAGGCAATCCACCATGCCAGGATTATTTGACGGCGAAAGATGAGTACAAGCAGGTATCCTTGGAGACCTGGGCAATTATCTTCAGCCCTAGTTCAACTCCTCAGAGATGGCCATAAGCAACAGAGTGCAGTTATGAGTCAATCACGTTGATGTGGGACTGGAGTCACATATAGGCCCATCTGGGTAAGGGCAGTCGGTGTCCTTCCCTGAAGGACACTAGCGAACCAGTTGGGTTTTTACAACAATCCGACAACAGCTTCATGGTCACTTCTACTGATAAAGGCTTTTTATTTCCAGATTAAGCTGAATTCAAATTCTCAAACTGCCATGGTGGGATTTTAACATTCTCTCAACTATTAGTCCAGGCCTCTGGATTACTAGTTGAGTAGCATAGCCATTACACTACTGTGCCTGTAATGCATGTGCCGCTGTGTCCTGCAAGCAGAGAATTAGTGCTAAGACGTTGAAGTTTAAAGAGCACACAAACAAGTGGCTGTCTGGAATTGCAGTTTGTGTGCGAGTACATGAACAGGTATCAAAGAGGGTAATTGTGTGATAAGCTTGCTATTGGGTGCATTTTCTCCAAATGGTTAAGCAGCAACAGTTGCAATTTGAAATGGCAGTGATTAAAGTGTACCTTGCTGCATTTTGGGAATGCATGTGAAGCTTAAAAAGAGCTGTTTTCCGAAGGCTTAGCTTGGAACCTCAGGCAGGGTGTAACAGGGTCAAAGAAAACTGTTAGTGGCCTATATACTTTTCCCATTTACATTCACAGATTTCCTGACACTATTAACCTTTTTTTGCCATCTGCCTCCAGGTCCTCTGGATGTTGGAGGCTGCGTTTACTCTGATGGTCACCTCCTGCTGAGAAGCTGACGCATTTCTTCTCTGAGCAGAGCGCCCTTGGGTGCCAAAGGAGACAAATCTCCTTACCTGAAATTTTTCTAAAAACCAAGAATGGAGCTGCTGCAGCTATACAAAACCCTGGTTAGACCACACCTGGAGTACTGTGTTCAGTTCTGGACACCACACCTTAGGAAGGATATATTGGCCTTGGAGGGAGTGCAGCGTAGATTTACTAGAATGATACTTGGACTCCAAGGGTTAAATTACGAGGAGAGATTACACAAACTAGGATTGTATTCCCTGGAATTTAGAAGATTAAGGGGTGATTTGATTGAAGTTTTCAAGATATTGAGGGGAACTGATAGAGAGAAACTATTTCCACTGGTTGGGGAGTCTAGGACTAGGGGACATAGCCTAAAAATTAGAGCCAGGACTTTCAGGAGTGAAGTTAAGAAAAACTTCTAGATGCAAAGGGTGGTAGAAGTTTGGAACTATCTTCCACAAACGGCAGTTGATGCTAGCTCAATTATTAATTTTAAATCTGAGATTGATAGATTTTTGTTAACCAAAAGGTATTAAGGGATATGAGGCTAAGGCGGGTATATGGAGTTAGGTCACAGTTCAGCCATGGTCTCATTGTATGGCGGAACAGGCTCAAAGGGCTAAATGGCCTACTCCTGTTCCTATGATCTGCTCCTTCGTGTAGCCATTTCTCTTTCTCTGGGTCAGAAACTTAAGCACATCATCTACGCTGACACGTCAGTGGAGTACTGAGGGAGTGCTGCACTGTCGGAGGTGCCGCCTTTCGGGTGGGACCACCTGCCCGCTCAGGAGAACGTAAAAGATCCCAGGGCACTATTCAAAAAAGATTAGGGGAGCTCTCCCAGTGTCCTGCCCAGCATTTGTCCCTTAACCAACATCAATTAGAAAAATAGTTTCATTGGTCATGATACGTTGACAGGGTAAGATGAAGTAAGGTGAGAGGAGGCTTGTGTGGAGCATAAACATCGGCATAGATCTGTTGGGCTGGATTACCTGTTTCTGTGTAAATTCTATATAATTTATCTCTTGTTGTTTGTTGGACCTTGCTGTGCCCAAAATTGCCTGCCGTGTTTCCCTACATTACAACAGTGACTTCAAAAGTAATTTACTGCCTGTGAAGTGCTTTGGGATGTCCTGAGATCCTGAAAGGTACAATATAAATCCAAGTTCTTTTCAGTCTTTTCTCTGTCTAGAAACAATTAATCTTTCCCTTTAAATAGCAGCTGCAGCTTTTATGTGGTGGGCTTGGAAAATTTTCCCTTTAAAAATTACCTTCATATGACATTTTATAAATTAATTTAAAGAGTGTTGCCTGTCAAGAAGAATACATTGAAGCTGCCAGACATCGTATTCTTTTAAAAAAAACATATTTCGGGGTCAATATGCTCCTGGAAAAAAAGGAATTATTTAGATTTGACGGGTCAGGGAGTCATTTCTTGTCCTTCAGCAGCTCACTGTTGTGCATCAATTGGAAAGTCAGGACTTCAGCGAGCTAGAACCCACCAATCTATCCATAAACAACATGCAATTGTGTTTCTTATTGCTTTTATATAAAAACCTTTTTATAGGTTACAGAGTAGACACATCTCAATGAGGGGGAAAGGAAGGGCATCCAGAGCAAGAGCTCCCTGGATGGATAAAGATATAGAGATTAAAATGAAACAGAAAAAGGAGGCTTCTGACTAATGTAAGGTTCATAATACAGTGGAGAACCAGGCTGAATACAGAAAGTACAGAGGAGATCTAAAAAAGGGAATAAGGGGGACAAAGAGAGAGTATGGGAATAGATTAGTGGCTAACATAAAAGAGAACCCAAAAGTCTTTTATAAACATGTAAATAGTGGAAGAGTAGTCAAAGGAAGGGTGGGACCAATTAGGGACAAAAAAAGAGATCTTCTTGTGAAGGCAGAGGACATGGCTGAGGTACTAAATGAGTACTTCACATCAGTCTTCACTAGAGAAAAGGATGCTGCCATTGTAGCAGTGGAGGAGGAGGTAGTAATGATATTGAATAGGATAAAAATAGATAAAGAGGAGGCACTTAAAAGATTGGCAGTACTCAGAGTACAAAAGTCAACCAGTCCAGGTGGAATGCATCCTAGGTTACTGAGGGAAGTAAGGGACAATAATCCTGGATAAAATTAATTGGCACTTGGGAAAATATGGACTAATAAATGAAAGTCAGCACGGATTTGTTAAAGGAAAATTGTGTTCGACTAACTTGATTGAGTTCTTTGATGAAGTAACGGAGGGAGTTGATGGGGGTATTGCGATTGATGTTATGTATATGGACTTTCAAAAGGCATTTGATAAAGTACCACATAACAGACTTGTTAACAAAATTGAAGCCCATGGGATTAAAGGGAGCGTAGTGTAGTGGCAGCATGGATACAAAATTGGCAAGGGGACAGAAAGCAGAGAGTTGTGGTGAACGATTGTTTTTCAGACTGGAGGGAAGTTCCCCAGGGATCAATATTAGAACCACTCCTCTTTTTGCTATATATTAATGACCTGGACTTGGGTATAGAGGGTATAATTTCAAAGTTTGCAGATGACACGAAACTCGGAAATGAAGTAAATAATGTGGAAGATAGTAACAGACTTCAGGAGGATGTAGATAGACTGGTGAAATGGGCAGACACATGGCAGATGAAATTTAAAACACAGAAGTGTGAAGTGATGTATTTTGGTAGAAAGAACGAGGAGAGGTAATATAAACTAAATGGTACAATTTTAAAAGGGGTGCAGGAACAGAGAGACCTGGGGGTGCACATACACAAATCTTTGAAGGTGGCAGAACAAATTGAGAAGGCTGTTAAAAAAGCATATGGGATCCTGGGCTTTATTAATAGATGTAAACAATTTTACAACACCAAGTTATAGTCCAACAAATTTATTTTAAATTTCACAAGCTTTCGGAGGCTTCTTCCTTCCTCAGGTGAATGTTGTGGAAATGAAATCTTCGAATCCTACGCATTTATAAATCACAGAACAATGCCTGGTGATTACTGCCCGTTGCCAAGGCAATCACAGTGAGCAGACAGAGAGGTGTCACCTACAAGGCCACTGAATATACAAACACCCCAAAAAAAGAGAGAGATAGGCAGAGACATAGAGACATCCAGAAGGAAGACAGCAAATGACCTGTTATATTAAAAACAGATAACATTTGTTCGCTGGTGGGGTTACGTGTAGCGTGACATGAACCCAAGATCCCGGTTGAGGCCGTCCTCATGGGTGCGGAACTTGGCTATCAATTTCTGCTCGACGATTTTGCGTTGTCGTGTGTCTCGAAGGCCGCCTTGGAGTATGCTTACCCGAAGGTCGGTGGCTGAATGTCCTTGACTGCTGAAGTGTTCCCCGACTGGGAGGGAACCCTCCTGTCTGGCGATTGTTGCGCGGTGTCCGTTCATCCGTTGTCGCAGCGTCTGCATGGTCTCGCCAATGTACCATGCTCTGGGGCATCCTTTCCTGCAACGTATGAGGTAGACAACGTTGGCCGAGTCACAGGAGTATGAACTGTGCACCTGGTGGGTGGTGTCCTCTCGTGTGATGGTGGTATCTGTGTCGATGATCTGGCATGTCTTGCAGAGGTTACCGTGGCAGGGTTGTGTGGTGTCGTGGACGCTGTTCTCCTGAAGGCTGGGTAATTTGCTGCGAACGATGGTTTGTTTGAGGTTGAGTGGCTGTTTAAAGGCGAGTAGTGGAGGAGTGGGGATGGCCATGGCGAGGTGTTCGTCGTCATTGATGACATGTTGAAGGCTGCGGAGAACATGGCGTAGTTTCTCCGCTCCGGGGAAGTACTGGACGACGAAGGTTTAGCATAACTTCCTTGCTTTTGTACTCTTATGCCTCTATTTATTAATAGAGGCATAAGAGTACAAAAGCAAGGAAGTTATGCTAAACCTTTATAAAGCACTTGTTAGGCCTCAGCTGGACTATAGTGTTCAATTCTGGGCACCACACTTTAGGAAGGATGTCAAGGCCTTAGAGGGAGTGCAGAAGAGATTTATTAGAATGGTACCAAGGATGAGGGACTTCAGTTATGTGGAGAGACAGGAGAAGCTGGGATTGTTCTCCTTAGAACGGAGAAGGTTAAGGTGAGATTTGATAGAGGTGTTCAAGATCATGAACATTTTTGATAGAGTAAATAAGGAGAAACTGTTTCCAATGGCAGAAGGGTCGGAAACCAGAGGGCACAGATTTAAGGTGATCGACAAAAGAGCCAGACGGGACATGAGGAAACATTTTTTTATGCAGCGAGTTGTTATGATCTGGAATGAACTGCCTGAAAGAGTGGTGGAAGCAGATTCAATAGTAACTTTCAAAAGGGAATTGGATAAATACTTGAAGGGAAAAAAATTACAGGGCTATCGGGAAAGAACAGGGGAATGGGACTAATTGGATAGCTCTTTCAAAGAGCCGGCACAGGCATGACAGGCCGAATGGCCTCCTCCTGTGCTGTACCTAATATGATTTAGTTATTCTCAAGAGATCCTTATGTTAATGAATGCTTGTAAAATAAAATAAAATTATGGTAATGCCATCATTTTATTTCATTATTTCCCCCCTGATGTTCTGACTCATTGCTGAGGTACATTTCCACCAGCACTGCAGTCATACGATACTACACTCAAGTATCCATGCTTCACGTATATGTTGGTAATCTATTCAACTGTGATGGACATCACAGCCCAGGCATCCCTGCAGAAGAATCACTGGATAACAATCAGGAGTAGGAAACATGGTCACTTTTGCCCGCCTCCTTAACCCAATTGTAATACTTTTATCATCATGCTGGTTAAGTTCAGTTATTCAGTCCAAACCAGGGATTGAATCTTTGACCTATATAGTTGAGTGCAACGCAGAGCAATGCAATTATCAATTGAGCCACCAGAAGAGTACCATCATAGTACTTTAAATTGAATCCCAGCAATTGATTAGCTGTTGTAATTTTAAAACCAATGAGTCCTTTATTAAACCCCAATGGTTCAAAATGCTAAATCCTTGATCTATATCTTAGAGTATTACCCTAATCTTGACACACCCTCTTTTCCATTTGAACTGGTCCATTCAATAATGTCATAACTATATTTTGTTATGTCAGGAGAAAAACCTTTTACACAGAGGGTTGTTAGGACATGGAATGCCTTAGCAGAAACAAGGGTGGAAGCAGAATCCATAATATCTTTTAAAAGGGAAGTGGATAAATATTTGAAAAAGAATAAAAATTAAAAGAGTTTGGGGAAGTGGCAGGGTGTAATGGAACTAAGTGGATAGCTCTTTCAGGGAGTTTGCACAAACCTAATGGGCAGAATGTTTGCCTTCTATGCTGTAAAATTCGATGATTCTATATTTGAAATTCTTATCCTTCAGATGAGATCTTAAAACGATGACCCATTTGTCTGTTCTGGTGGCTCAGATGGACACTTTTTATCAGGGAACTCTTCAGAAGTGTCCTGATCAACATTCCTCCTTCAACCAACACCGCCAAAACAAAAGCTCATCAGCTGGTCATTCGTCATATTGTTGTTTGTAGGAATGTTACCCTGTACCATGGTTGCCTACATAACATTCACTGTGTGAAGTGCTTTGAGGTATCTTGATGTGAAAAAGGCTTTAAAAATAGCAGTGTAATAAATCTAGCCTATGCAGTCATCAGTGAAATGGTTAATTTAGAGGAGAATAAAAGAAAGATAAATTTGACAGTAAAATCAAAGGGTATATATTCAGGGCTGAAAATCGCTAAATATTAGAATTCCAAAAAGGGATTCATTACTTTAAAATATTTTCTATTAGTTATTTAGGCCACAGATTCATTTCAAGTTATAATTCTCCCGAATCAAGTGTTCTACAGGGAGTGACTGTGCACCAATGGTCTAAAAAACACATTAGAAAGGGTGACAGATCTGTGCAGAAATATTAGCTGGCCTTTCATGATTCCCCTCTCTAAATGATGATGAAGAAGCAATGTCTTAAAGCATTTCATGAGACTGGTGGAATGATTTTCTTTCATTTTCTTTTTTTTTAAAACACTAAGCCTCTACCTTCCAGATGTGGTAAATCTCCCTAGCAAAGCAAGCAAACTCTACACTGCACGGTAAATTAAGCGTGCCATGCTCCTACAGTACTTTGAGGCCATGCGATTAATGAGCTATAACAACTGCCAGCTACCCAGGGACAGGATGACTGCCTCTGCAACCAAGCTACACTAAGTGATGAATTCTTAATCTGTCTCAGGATTACATTTGAAACAATCTGCAGCACCGTTCTGATAAACCCGGCATTTTCTGACTGCACCGTGACTGCTGCTTAGTATCTCTTCAACACCATCAGTTTGGCTTAGCTCTTCACCATCAATTCTGTTTCACTTTTATTATAATTATTTCACGTGAACTTTTTCTCTTTTTTTGTGGTATCCATTTTTCTTACCGCCCAGTGTCAACAGTGTCAGCTTCCAGTTCAGATGCAGTATGGGTTAGATGCAGAGTAAAGCTCCATCTGCATTTTAATGTCAATCTCGGAACAGTACCCTCTACTGTACTAATAGGACACTTCCATATCCCACACTAACTACCCTGTGATTGAGACTACTCATTTTGTGCAGAACTGTTGACAGTTTTGTGCTGTGGTTTGGGTTGGGATTCCACCTTCAATGTGGCAGAGAGAAGCTTTTCGTTCATTCAGTCCTGTAGTGGTTCAAATCAAACCAAATCAAACTTCATTATCTTATTTAACATTCCAGGCATGTTCTCTGCCACACCTTCACTCCATAGTGCCTGCATTTTAAAGTGAGGTGCCTAAATATGGAAAAAGTATACAGGTTCCTCAATTTCAGTTTTCGTTTCACAGATCAGTTTGAACCTGAGCAGCAAGATCTGCAATCTTTCTAAAAATGGCTGAACTGTAGATTACGTGACCAGAGCCTAGTGACAGATATGCAAGACCACAAGCGCCCATAATCATTAGAGTAATAAAGACTTACTGTAAGTCATGATAGTTTATTCATTGAACATACACACAGATTTAGAGCCAATGAGTGTCTTTCAGGAGCGGAAGGCTATAAGTACTTTTAGACATCAGAATCTCTGATGTCTGTCACTGCCGAGGTTATTTGCATCCATTTTCCTCACTATCCACGTCCCACTGTCTGCCCCCAAACCACTTACTATCACTCTCCGCCCCTGGAAAAAAAAATACCCTAGCACCCTGTTCGTTACCGTCTCCATCTTCCACCTCCCTATTCCTTCTCCTCTGGCCCTGCAGTCGCGATGCCATTGCCTCCATCAATCTATTCAACATATCCCTGGCATCCGCCTTCAACATCTTCATCCCTGCGAGAACCCTGGTTTCTCAAATCATCACTCCCACCGCTACAACACCCACTTTTACATCCTAAAATCTGAAGCCACAAGCTTGAGCGCATACAGTGCCCGACCAACCTTGCCATCCACCAGCAGACCTGGCTTGGCCAGCTTAAAAAAATGCCACTCCTTCTTTACTGGCAAATCCTCTTTATATTTCAAAATCATCCTGGAGACCAAAGTTAATCCCAATCTCTTTTTCTTCACTACTACAAATCACCTCCTCTGAGCTCACTTCCCTGTCCCCACCATCCTAACATCAGTTGCCAGTTGCACAGAGTTCATGGATTTCATTGTCTCCAAAATTAAAATTAACTGCCCCAGACTCTTCCAGCCATTCCCAGCTTGCTCCTCGCCCAAGCTTCAACCTCAGAAAACTCTGTTGTTTCTCTCCATCTCCACCACAGAACTCATCATGAAACCTCTCTCTTGCTCTTTTGTTCCCCTTCTAATTCAGCTCTTGACCACTCAACAGCCCTTCCTAAGCCCAATACTTGCCAATATTACCAACTTCTCCTTCCCCTCAGCCACTAACCCCACCCCCCCCACATTCAAAGTTGCTGTAATCACCCCAAACCTTAAAAAATCTTGACCACTCTGTCCTTTCCAACTACTGCCCCATCTCCAACTTTCCATTCTGAAGTTTTATAAATTATTGTTGCTACCCAACTCCAAGCCCACTTTTCTCACCACTTTCTTCAATCTTGATTTTCATGCCACCTTCAGCAGTGAAACTGTTCTGGTAAAAATCAAAAATGACCTTCTGTGTCCTAGTGACTATGGTACATTATCCTTTCTTCACCTCACTGCAGCATCTCAGATGTTCGACCATACCAGCTTCATCTATTGCCTCTGCTCCGTAATCCAACTTTGTGGCAATACATTGTCATTGTTGCTATCCTGCTTGTCCTGGTGTAGTCAATATATCTCCTGCAATGGTTTCTCCTCCTATGCCCAAATAGTCACCACTGGTGTACCCCAAGGTTCAATTCTTGACCCCTTTACTATTCCTCATCTATATATTGCCCCTCAACTATATTATCAACAAACGTGGTCAGCTTTCATATGTACACTGACATTACCCAATTTTAGCTCTAACTACCACTCTCAATTCCATGAATTACTGTGCTGTCAGACTTTCTATCCGGCATTAAGTTGTGGCTCAGCCAGAATTTCTAGCAGCTCAACACTGGCAAAACCAAAGGCATCCTGTTTTGCTCTGCCAAAAATGCCACGCTCTAGTTCCTGATCCTATCCCCTTCCTAGGTACCTGCTCAAACTCAACCCAACTCTAGTCCATCATCAAGGATGCCTACTTTGCCCTTCGAAACGTCACATTTCTCCGCAACTATCTCATTCCACTGCCTCATCCATTACTTTTTCATGTCTAGTCTTAAATTTTCCAATGCTCTCCTTGCTGCCTGCTGAACTCCACCTTACATAAACTCCAACTCACCCAAAATTCTGCCCCTGGATCCTATCCCACACAAAATCCCATTCACATAACATTCCAATCCTTGCCAATCTTCATTGGCTCCAAGACCTCCAACATGTCTTAATCCTTATCCTCACCTTTGGATCCCTCCATGGCCTCAGATCTTCCTATGTTTGCGAACTCTCTGCACCCTCTGCTCTGCTAATGTGGCATGTTTCCCCTTCCCTCTGCAGGGGAGTCCAGAACTAAGGGCCATAAATACTAGATAAATCACTAATAAATCCAATAGGGAATTCAGGAGAAACTTCTTTATCCAGAGAGCGATTAGAATGTGGAATTCGCTACCACACGGAGTAGTTGAGGCGACTAGCATAGATGCATTTAAGGGGAAGTTAGTTAAACGCATGAGGGAGAAAGGATTGGAAGGATATGCTGATAGTGTTAGATGAAATAGGGAGGGAGGAGGTTTGTGTGGAGCATAAACATTGGCATGGACCTGTTGGGCCGAATGGCCTGTTCTTGTGCTGTACATTCTATGTAACCAATGGTGGCAGGACGTTCAGCTATCTAGTCTTCACATTTCACCTCATTAAAGGCACTGTATAAATGTAAGTTTTTTCATGTGGATTCAACTTCATAAGAAGTTGAGTTCAGAGCCAAATCCAATTTTGTCACCTTACCCATCAGCCTCATTGCAAATCATCACTTCCATTTGTCTCTAAATACTGCTCAATGCCCCTCAGCTTTCGCTCTTGGCCAGCCCTAAACTCATCCTTATGTCCTCAACCATCTATCTAGTAGTAATAGCAATGGCAATATCCAGAAGGGATTTGTCAATGACTGATTCATTTCAAAGTGGTACAGCTCGTAAGTAGATTACTGCAACACTATAAAGTCCCAAAATGATCCAGAAAATAATTTTTCTGTTTTACTGCAAATAGTATTTAAATATTTCACTACTATGTGACTGATATCTGCCATGAAACAGATAAAGAATACAGATATTCATCCAAGGTCAGTTAATGAAAAATATGATTACTAGCCACCAATAAATACTTGGGAGTGAGTTACTGCTGAAATTCAGTCATGGGGCTCTGATGATGTCATAAATTATATGAGCAAAGATTGAGCACTTTATGAATATAATCTGAGCCCTGTGATTGAATAACTGTCATCACTAACTCTCGGGCATTTGCTGCTTTATACATATTGCTGCTACTTTTACATATATCTCATTATTTGGCAGTAAAGATTGACTTATATAAATCAGATTAGACATAGCCAGTTTTTAGTTGATAAACAACAGTCCTACATGTGATTCTGTGACAATGTGACTCTGTCTCTGTGTTCCTCAGCGAACGCTGCCACATCCCTCATCATACATGAAATGGGCAGCTCTCCCTGGTTTGTGTGTTTACGAAATAAAACTGATTGAAAACAGGAAGCCTGACTAGAACATAACCTTAAAATGCTGACCTTGGATTAATAACAGACTTTTAAAAACGCAACTATTTTGATTACTGAGAGTGAGAAACAGCAAGAGTGTGAGAGGTAATTTCAGTTCCATGTGTTACAGACAACGGTATCTTTTAATGCAAAAGCAAAAAGATCATGGAAGTCCAATGATTTCTTTGCTTAACTCAGAAAATAATTTTAAATAATTTAAATAATTTTAAAGATCTAAAACAATCAAAATCAAGACTATAAAATAAACAAGATTGTTCAAATACGACAAAGAATTTGGAAAAGTACCCTCTGTAGCGATATTATGAAGATTTGGTTTCACAATACCAATTGATATTCAGATTTAATAGAGGCATTCAAAGTCATGAAGGATTTTGATACAGTAAATAAAGATAAACTGTTTCCAGTGGCAGAAGGGTTGGTAACCAGAAGACACAGATTTAAGGTAATTAGAAAAAGAGTCAGAGGTGAGACGAGGAAAAGGTTTTACACAGCGTGCTATTATGATCTGGAATACACTGCCTGAAAGGGTGGTGGAAGCAAATTCAATAGTAACTTTCAAAAGGGAATTGGACAAATACTTGAAGGGGAGAAAATTGCAGGGCTATGGGGAAAGAGCAGGGGAGTGGGACTAATTGGATAGCTCTTCCAAAGAGCCAGCACAGGCACAAAGGGCAGAATGACGTCCTTTTGTGCTGTAAGATTTTATGATTCTATGTTGTAAGAACAGTTGTTGTGTTGTCTGAGAATAAAATGAGGGAAAAGAAAAACAAGTATATTACATTGTTATCACTTTTGACCTAAAGTCCATGTCCAGTCAAATCTCAACATAACAAACCATTCATCTTTGCAAACTCTGTTGTAGCAAACTTTGATTTTACAAGCTTCTTAGTATAACTAGCACACACATTATAAACCTCTTGTTACAATAAACCTTTCTCTTATAGTCAGTACAGGAGCTCAACATTAATAGTCAAGCCTCTGAGAACCCCCTGCCTCTGAGTCTAAAATAATGATACCTGATTGCATTAGAACGCATTTATTCTGTATCATGCTAATTCATTATTTTTTGTTTGATTTTTCTCCTGATAGGGTTGGGTACAAATGTCACCTAGCATGAGATCAAGTGATTGTATAGCCCTTGGCCTGCCCAGTGCTGAGATGGCAGGATTTATCCCCTTTACTAATTCATGGTACCACAGAGACTATTGCTTGGATTTAGACTCCGCCACCAGTGATCCACAAAGCACAGAATGTTGCCTAAATATTCATTCCCTTACTGACCTATAGTGCCCTCGGTCATTCCATGGATTTAATCTCTTCATTCACCTATGGTATTCACCCATAAATAATTGTCATTCTTGTGTTCAAATTCCTCCATGGCCTCGCTCCCACCCCTCCCTATCTCTGTAACCTCCTCCAGTCAAGAACTCTACGTACTTCCAATCGTGACCTCTTGTGCACCCCCTATTTTCTATGCCCCACCATTGGTGGCCTCGCCTGTGGCTGTTTAGGCCCTAAGCTCTGGAATACTCTCCTCTGGAATACTTTCCACCTCCCTAACGTCTCTTCTCCTTTAAGACGCTTCTTAAAACCTACCTTATGAGGCTCGGTGTCAAATTTTGTCTGATAACATTCCTGTGAAGTACTTTGGGATGTTTTACTAAGTTAAAGGTGCTATATAAATGCAAGTTGTTGTTGTTATAGCACACAGATATTCTCCAAATTCAACACCTTCACTTATAGTACATACTTTACAGCTTTCAAAGTACTTCTATCTCAGTTATTCCAATGGAGCTGCATACATCAGTGTTCTGATCACTGCTCTGTGGCATATACATGGCAAAATCCCAACCTAAAGTTAAACTGACTGGTGAGGCACCTGGGCCCCCCAGAGGGAGAGAGACAAAATGGAATATTGAGTCAGCCCACATTATTGTTATGCAAGTCCCACAAGCTAATTCAACTGGAATTAGCAAAGACGTGAGAATAAGGTTTTCAGCTTACTTTTGAGTGAATCACAGAAAAAAAGTCATCCTTGTATTTGATGATCTACTCATTGATTTTTATTTTGCGGCATTGAATAAGGTCTTTGAATTCAATCCAGTTTCTTATACCCCATAATCTGGTTAGATAGAAAACTCAAAGATAGGGAACTATTGATGCATTTCATTTCAGGTTTGTTCCATTAACTTGAGTTTAATCTTACATCTGTACCAAATAAAACTGCCATTAATGTTTAGTTTGCCAATGAATGGATCTGCACTGGGAACAGAGCATATGATAGTATATGTATAAGTTGTACACTGGAATAGGGCACTGTCAACAGCCTATAGCCTTGGATTGTGTAGGCTGTTTGTTAGAATAGATCATTCTCAATGAGACTACAATCGTAAGTAGTTATGCATTATCACTTGGCGCAAATCACATGGAATTGAATGCCTTCAAAAGGATACTGGGCAGGTTATGTTGCAACAGGAAGTAAAGTGCAACAGCTTAAATCTAATTTAATACCTGCATCTGACAAGAATTGGGTGGGCAGCAGGTTAAAATTGGGGTAGCGTCCTTACCTGCATGTTCATGGGGTTCTCCTGCCCACTGGCATTTTAATTCCCGGATTTCGAGAGAAACCTGGCAGCAAGCAGGAGCAGGGCTAGAAGAGGCTCAGAAAAGTTGGTAAAATTATTTTTTTCCTGGTTTCCTTGTGGGTCGGGAGGATCAGGAGTACTACTCCAGGCCCCACGAGGAAACCTTGGCCCTCCCCTGCAATGAGATTCCCTCCAACGATGAACTGCGGCCCCTCCCACCACCTCACATATTACCTTATGCCGGCGAGTGTTCCTTCAGGTCCCCGGGAGCGGCCTCCTGCAGCCTGAAATCCTACTCCCGGCCAACTCTGGCTTGCCCTGGCCCCCGCATACCGCACTCACACTCCCAGTTAAAATTGCGCCTCTGGTTTGTGCCTTCCATATTTTTGATCCAATCTTTTTGATCATTTTTAAGCTTTAGATCTTTCAAGAAATAATAAACTAGGGTTTGAAGTGTTCATTTTCTGTTTCCAATTCCAACAGTTGTTCTAAAAGTTGTGGATGTTAATTTTATGATTTATATCAATTAGCGTTAATTGTATTCAGGTGGTGGGTATCAATTGGGGACTCTTGTATCCTTTTTATAGGAGAGCTTAGCTAGTGTGTGTGGTGTGTGTGTGTGTAAGTGAATAAAGGCTTGGAAGCAACTAAAGACCAAGCTCTAGTATTCTAGAGCTTGGGTGGTGAGTGTCTGGAACGAGCTGCCAGAGGCAGTAGTAGAGGCGGGTACAATTTTGTCTTTTAAAAAGCATTTGGACAGTTACATGGGTAAGATGGGTATAGAGGGATATGGGCCAAGTGCAGGAAATTGGGACTAGCTTAGTGGTATAAACTGGGTGACATGGACATGTTGGGCCAAAGGGCCTGTTTCCATGTTGTAACTTCTATGATTCTATGATTCTATCCTTCACCATATGGCTATCCAATTTTAACAATGGACTACTGACTATTGCCTTAGGTCTGGAAATAATTTTTATTTTTAGGCTCATCTATTTATTTTGAATTTCAGTTATAGTCTTTGAGATATCTATGCTTAGTTTTCATTTTCTTGATAAATGTACAATGAATTCCATCAGTGACTATTTTGACCTTGCTTTCACCACTGTAGATGCAATAAGAAGCAAATTGTTTTTTTTTCTCAGTGTGATCTTTAGATACCAGAGTCAATATTTTAGAAGTTCAAGAACTAGTGAAAAATACAGATTTCCTTGCTGGTTGATTGTTTAAACATTCCTTCTTGTGGAGGTAACTCCAAATCAGAGTCAGCATACAAGTCCAGGAACTCCTTTTTGAACAGAAGGAGCAGAATG
The DNA here is from genome assembly GCF_035084215.1 of Heptranchias perlo. Lineage (NCBI taxonomy): Eukaryota > Metazoa > Chordata > Chondrichthyes > Hexanchiformes > Hexanchidae > Heptranchias > Heptranchias perlo. The sequence continues at coordinate 12,216,644 of NC_090343.1, forward strand.
AGTCTTGTGTGTTACAAACACAGAACAGAATCTAACTCTATTCGTGCAGAAATGTTCATCTGGTTGTCAAAATATATTTTAAACAGATTCGGGATTCTTTTGAGTCAGCCTTTGACCCATTCCCTAACAAAACTGTAGCATGCCGATTAGAAAGGTTTCCATTTTGATCCACAGTCTGCACAGAGCGAGCTGATCTCAGCCAGGCATTGATATGGGTGCTACCATTGGCCTCAGCATCCTTGAGTTAGGGAGAGTAAATAGAACAGAGTTCCCACTCCTAGAATCATAGAATCATACAGCGAAGAAGGAGGCCATTTGGCCCAGCATGCCTGTGCTGGCTCATTCAAAGAGCTATCCAATTAGTCCCACTCCCCTGCTCTTTCCCCAGAGCCCTGCAAATTTTTCCTTTTCAAGTATACATCCAATTTCCTTATGAAACTTACTATTGAATCTACTTCCACCATCTTATCAAACAGTGCATTCCAGATCAAAACACCTCGCTGCGTAAAATAAATTTTCCTCATCACCCCTCTGGATCTTTTGCCAATTATCTTAAATCTTTGTCCTCTGGTTACCGACCCTCCTGTCTGTAGAAGCAGTTTCTCCTTTTTTACTCTATCAAAACCCTTCATAATTTTGAACACCTCTATTAAATCTCCCCTAAACCTTTTCTGCTCTAAGGAGAACAATTGCAGCTTCTCCAGTCTCTCCACATAACTGAAGTCCCTCATCCCTGGTACCATTCTGGTAAATCTCCTCTGCACCCTCTCCAAGGCCTTAATCATTGTCTGATGATTCCTGCTGTGTATGTGTGGATGTCGGCTACGTACAGAGTCAGGTTTGTCTATGATTTCCACAACACTCCTGGCTGCCCCATGCACTATATCAAGTCTCCCACATGAATTGGGGGAGGGTGAGCAGTGTCCACAGAACCATGGCCCAGGAAGGAGTCAACACCTTCAGGGAGGAAGAGGGGAGAAAATTGGCATGAAAAATATATGTATCTAAAAATCATGCGCATGGATAATCTCAACTCAGGCCAGAGATAAAACAGATCCGGGCTGAATAATGATGCTGCAGCTTCAACTCCCCTTCAGCCTGCTCAGACATTAAGTTAATCCACGTTGTGGCATTGTGTGAATGATGTAGCACCCAGACATGAAATGGTGCAGAAACTAAGCTGTTTAATCACAACCAGATAGAGAGAGCTGGGGAACTGCAGCAGCTAATTGCATTTTACAGCTCAATTAACGCTTTCTATTTGGCAAAATTTGTTCATGCAAAATGAGGAGAGATGTTCCACATGAGGATCTGTTGAATCACTGTTTGATAAGCTGAGCTGCACAACGAGAATTTATATAGACATTCTCAGAAAGGTTCAAGACCTTGCACCTACTATCAGTGTTCTGTACTATGATGTGATGAGACAGAGACTTTTTTTAAGCACAGAATGATGGTCAGGTTCTTGCCAGTGTTCCTATTGTCTGCAATCAAACACAGCGGTAATGATTTTATCAAGCTGCTTGACCAAACTCGCTGATTGCTAATTATAAAGGAATTCAAACTTAACCATGGAATGTTTGTGACATGCTAGAAAAGACTGAGTTTATGGAAGTTATCTAACTTAATTAGGGAGTGCTTTTGTGTTAGAGATTGGATACCGTTTGTTGCCCTATCTGAGTGTGTGTTTCTGTTGGATCCGAATCTTCCTATTTTCACAAAGAAAAAATATTTTTTTGTTAATCTTAAACTGTTAATGAAATTGTGGCAATTCAAGTTTTTGGACTATGCGATTCCCAGGAAAGGTTTTTTTGTCAGTGAGAATGATGAAATGTAAGCTAATCGCAACACATACAACCATACAGCACAGAAGGAAGCCGTTCGGCCCATCGGGCCTGCGCCTCTTTGAAAGAACTATCCAATTTGTCCCACTCCCCTGTCCTTTTTCCCGGTCTGTCTATACCTTCATCTGCAATGATCATCTTTTTTTAACACTTCCAAGATAGCTAAAAAGCCACTTCACCAAGGGTAAATCCCCCTCCCAAGTTCTGTTACTCACACTGTGGAATACATCATTTTTTTTGGAAATGGCTCAAGGGCAACAAAGAAAAAAGTCATTCACTGAAGGTGTGCCATAAACTCCCGTGGCCATTGACATGGAGCCTTGCAACTTTTTTTGGTGGTTGTAAAAAACCTCAAATATACAGAAGAGGAGTCATACATGAAAGTATGTCACCCAGATGGTGAACTATATGTTATAGACTAACAGGACCCAGCAGGAAGTAAAGGGGAAAAAAAATCACATAACTTGAGGTAGAGCACCAAGCTAATGCTGAGATATGACTGTAAAATAGCAGCACAGGACATGAACACATGGTGGAAGGTTGTAGCTGTAACAGGTATGTACAAAAACAAAACTTTACTGACAGATATTTGAAGAGGAATGCAATAAGTAAATTAAACTATTATGGTTATATAAGTTACATGATGTATAGCATGATACGAGAAAGGTTATACCATATGAAGCTCATCCTGTGGGAGTCCCCACTTCTCTCATGTTTAAAGACCAAACTGGGATATTATTAAAGGGCACAATTAAAGGGCAGAACCCAGGACGCGTGGATAACACATCACTTTTCCCTCATACTGTGCATCATACTTGAAGAACTATCAGGACGCACTCACAAGATTTACCGACCCTTACAGTGTCTGCCTCTGTAGCATACTACCTCTGTGTTGGGTCAGTAGATGACCTTGAACTACAGATGGCATTGGGCGATTGCTGCAGTGGCTGCCTGAGCCTGCATGCTACCTGACACATTTGTATTTGTTTGAATGAAGTAGCTGGGACTATTGAATGTGGTAGCTACAGCTTTTATCATATCCTCTGACTTATCATGAATAATGCCATGCTCTGGAATTTCCTCCCTAAACCTCTACGTCTCTCTATCTTTCTCACCTCCTTTTAGATGCTCCTTAAAACTTGCCTCTTTGACCAGGCACCTGTCCTAATATCTCCTTGTGTGGCTCAGTGTCAAATTTTATTTGATAATGCTCCTGTGAAGCATATTGGGAAGTTTTACTATGTTAAAGGCACTATATAAATGCAAGTTGTTGTTGTTACTGTTGTTAAGATCTAGCAGTACTATTATAAAAACAGAATGACAGCAAACATTTCTTGGCCATCACTCACTATGTCACACTTCAACCATCACACTTTGGCTCATATGAAATAATTACAAAACATCAACAATAGTGTTGTAGTGAGAGAATGCACAAATCAAAAGTGAACAAACTGGCCACATATCTAACAGTAAGGATATACTTAACAAGTATGAAATCATGGACAAGCAGCAAGGAAAACCTACCAATAACAGAAGCTGAACTAATCAACTCGCTCAAAATATCTTTTTCAGCCACCATTTTTTTTCTTCAAAAAGTCCACTGCCTTGCAGGTAAAAAATGTTGATATCAACAACATTAAACTAACCTTTAAAATTGTATTTTGTGTCTTTGAGTACCCTCATTAATGTTTTACTCAGAGGTCTCAGCCTCTCTGAAAAGCCAAGGTTAGGAGATGGTAATCCTTCCAGAAGAATCACTTCTCAGCGGAAGACAGGTTACCACACCTGTCCTTGCAATACCCAGAATGCCACAGACTGAGCATGTGCAGTGCAGAGACTCTCCCAGCATGCATCATTATAATTCGTTCAGCTAACCTTTCCAACCACTCAAAATATATCTTTCTTCAGGCTATTACAGTAATTATGAGTTTGTTTCTTCCAAATGATTTCAAAACAAGATGGAGAATAAACTTTAGGACCCATCCCAAAAAAAAATCAGATTTAGAATCACATTATTACCCAAACCATATATTACTCATTGTACCACTGATAATTGCTGCTTGATGCATATAAATCCTTTAAACAGACTGTAAAAATATTTGTATTCATCACTAGGATAATAATCAGGCACAGATGTAGGCTTAGCCAGCCTGATACTCACCATCTCATAGGAAAATTAATTCCATTAATTTAAAGAAAAGATATTCCTTTACATTTCAGAATGCAGTTTTAATAGGAGACATGGAGCTAATTAAAGCATTTGGCAATAACACTCTCTCAATCTTAGTATTGGAAATTTCAATTGTCCCAGCATCCACAGCCTTTTGGAGAAGAGAATTCTACACTTCCACTACCCTTTGTGCGAAAAAGTGCTTCCTGATTTCATTCCTGAATGTCCGAGCTCTAATTTTAAGATTGTGCTCCCCTGTTCTGCGTTCCTCCACCAGAGGAAATAGCTTTTCTGTATCTACTCTATCAAATCCTTATCATTTTAAACACCTCAATTAAATTACCCTTCAACCTTCTAAACTCAAGGGGATACAACTCAAGTTTATGCAACGTGGCCTCATAATTTAACTCTTTAAGACCTGACATAATTTTGGTGAATCTGTTGCTGTACCTCCTATAAGGTCAATATATCCTTCCTGAGGTGCAGTACCCAGAACTGAACGCATTGCTCCAGAAGGAGTCTGACCAACTGAAGCATAACATCCTCCTCTTTGTATTCCAACCCTCTTGAGATTATGTATGGGCTAAAAAGCCAACATCCCTTAAAGAGACTATATAGATAGAGCAAAACATGACATAATGGAGTTCAATGGGTGAGGAAATGCATCACACAGACTATAGCAGCAAGTTGTATATTTTTCTCCAGGTACAAAGTGCAATGAAAAAGTATACATGAGTAAACAGGCAAACAAGACCAAGGGCAAGTGGAAATGGTTCACTTCTAGCACTAACCTTTGTCCATTTTAAAAATGGCTGAAAGGTAATTAACAGAAAAAATGCTTATTAATGATTTAAGGGCTGTGAAAGTTTTGCTAACAGCTAATCATTATAACAGTATGTAGCCTTGCACAGGGGAGGGAGATAGAAACAAAAATTGAATTGTGAATTTCCACTCAGAATGATGACTAGTCGCACAAAGACGTTCAAGATTGGATATGTCAGTAAAATCAGCAATTATTGTTGCAAAATTTAGGTAGCACGTGGGTGGACACTGCATTCCCTCCCAAATTGTCACAGATGATTTTTACCAACTCCTTCTGGCATCCCTGGCCCAAAGTAACTTTCACTGGTAGCCTGATCCAGTCTGACTCCAGTTGGTAGTTCTGATCTAATCAGGCTCCAACTACCACTCCATGTCCTGGTGAGGAAGTCACCCTCACAGTGGGCACACCTTTTTGCCAAACATGAGGACCTGAATCAAATAGTTGGTGACAAGTAAGTCTAGCATATGATGAAGGAGTTGGATGTCTCGACCATCAAAGTAGCCGGCAAAACAAGCTGACCTACTGTAAGTCCTTATACCACAGTGAAGGCAGCTGTCCATTGCAAAGCAACATCTGCTGAAAGGTGGTGTCTGGAGGCCAGGTACGAGAACATGCACTCACATATCCATAAAGACTGTAACAGTTCAAGGAGAAGGCCCACCACCACCCCCTCTTCAGGACAACTAGAGATGGGCAATAAATGCAGCCTTGTCAGGATCACTCAGATCTCAAAAAACAAATTAGAAAGTACTGCTCATGAAGCATTTCTAGTATCTGGGCTTAAATCCACATTTGTCAATTGTCTAATGACCGATTGGTGGCTATCTTCTTTAGGATGAGGGGGGGGGAGAAGAAAGAGAGGTAAGTGGGGTGTCATTGGGGTCATGTCACTTCCAGGATGACATGACAACTGATAAAAGTTTGGAACAATATCAATCCACCTGTAGCAGAATTGGTAAACCGATGCTTGAGTGAGATGGTACTCCAGGGCACTGTTAATAATTGTATATTAATTGGCTCTGGAGCGTAGACCTATTGCTGGGGCTAGAACTTTTCTCTCTCAGCTCTACATAATCCTTCAAGGCAGTGCCTTAATGGGTAGGCTGGCCAAGCAGCAAGAACTTTAGCAGTTGTCTGTTCTGCTAAGCTGCACAGTTTTAGCTGGTGTCAGTCCAGCTTTAATGTATACACATCATTTCCAGTGGCGCAGGCTCTTGCAAAATGTACCTTATAATCTCTACTGTGTTGCAAATGCACTGAGCATTATTGGTTTAAATGAATAAAATAGGTTTGTGCTTTTGTTAAAATAAATTTGGTCTTCAAAATCATGAAGGGTCTAGACAGAGTAGATAGAGAGAAACTGTTCCCGTTGGCAGAAGGGTCAAGGGTCAGAGGACATAGATTTAAGATGATTGGCAAAGGAACCAAAGGTGACATGAGGAAAAAATCTTTTACACAGCGAGTGGTTAGGATCTGGAATGCACTGCTCAAGTGGGTGGTGGAGGCAGATTCAATCATGGCCTTCAAAAGGGAACTGGATAAGTACTTGAAAGGAAAAAATTTGCAGGGCTATAGGAAAAGGGCAGGGGAGTGGGACTAGCTGGATTGCTCTTGCATAGAGCTGGAGCGGACTTGATGGGCCAAACGGCCTCCTTCCGTGCTGTAACCTTTCTATGATTCTATAAAGGACAGGAATTTCCTGTAAACATAACACGTTCACTACTAATACTTCACAACATTATTTCAATCCATAAATAAGGATGCTTTTTGTTACATTTTTTTCTAGGTTGGTAATTAGCTAATAGGCAAGTCACTAAAAGTGCATCAAGAATACCCTAATTAACCAATTAATGTTTCCAAAGAAAATCTTAACAGATGCAACAGGAAAATTATCATTTAATAGTCCACAACAAACAGGACTGATGTAACATCTTGTAAAATATATAAATTATGGATAGGCTGCTTTAATTCATCCATTGACCACCAAACCATTAGAGGTGGAAAATTACTGAGTAACTATAATACTTTTAAGTGTAAAACCATGCATCACTTCTTAATGTGCATCATATGTCGATATGCAAAGTGGTGAAATCATGCTTTGATATGTAAAACCATAAATCACACTCTAGTGTAAAACCATATATCACACTCTAGTGTGTAAAACCATGACTCATATTAATGTGTAAAAACATGACTCACCTCTTAATGTTTAAATCCAAGAATCACATTGAATCATGTGCTAATGCGTAAATCCTTGAATCACACTTTAATACTTTAATGTGAAAAACCACTTGAAAGGATACTCTTTATTAAACTGGCTGTGGAGAGAGAGTCTGTGTAGATCAGTTATCCTGCACACAAAGATTAGAACTAAGAAGGACAATGGTGTGGGTCAGCGAATTAGTTATATTATTGACGGTGGTTGCCAAGAACCCAGCCATTAGTTCTATTGGAAATACACACAGCAAGTACTAAGCACCAAGCACCAAAGCAGACACAGGTCTCTTTCTGAAAGAAACTCTGAGTTCAATTTTGTTTACACATCCTGGTATAGTTAGATATGACATTTTAGCAGTACAGATAAATTCATGCCATTCATGAATCATCTGATAGTAGAAATACTTGTTGACGTCTAAGTTACTTTGTACCATTGCCCCTGTGAACTGAAAGTGCCAAACTAGTAATATAGTTATAGTTTTATCACTCTTTTGCTTGAAGGTGAGATTTTTGAAGCACTTAATGGCTTGCTTTCAGCCTCAGTAAATTCCCCATATTATAAAACATGGAGTATCAAAGTTCAAAAATAAGGCAAAATATGAAGACCTATCAGCAACACTTAGGCACTGTATCAGGACAAGACAATGTTAGTCCAGTCGATCCGTAAAGTCCTCCTCATTAACATCCATGGACTGGTGCCTAAGCTTGGAGAGCCTGACATTGACAGACTCACCAAGGTTACTTCAACAGCACTACACACCCATCCATCCTCACCGCCCCCCCCCCCCACCCCCCCATCTCGTGACCTCTACCACTGAGGAAGGATAAGAGCAGCAATGTTGTGGAAACACCATCATTTCCAAGTTCCCCTCCAAGTCACACACCATCCCGATTTGGAAATATATCGCCGTTCCTTCATTGTTGCTGGGTCAAAATCCTGGAACTCCCTTCCTAACAGCACTGTGGGAGAACCGTCACCACACGGACTGCAGCGGTTCAAGAAGGCGGCTCACCACCACCTTCTCGAGGGCAATTAGGGATGGGCAATAAATGCTGGCCTCGCCAGTGACGCCCACATCCCGTGAACGAATAAAAAAAAAGTTGCTCTCCAAGTCACACACCATCCTGACGTGGACACATGTCATCATTTCTTCATTGCCACTGGGTTAATATCCTGGAATTCCCTACCTAACACCAGTATGGGAATACCATCACCACAAGGACTGCAGCAGTTCAAGGAGATGGCCCACCATCACATTCTCAGGGCAACGAGGGATGGGTAATAAATGTGGCCTTACCAATGATAAACAGACCCTGAGAACAAATGGGAAAAAAAATCTTGATCTATGTAAAAAAGTTCTCAACAAATCTAGGAATGAGCTCGCAACCAAACATGAAATCTGAATCCATCCGCATTATGGCCAGTTCAGATAGTTATGGATATAAATTATTGGATCAGATGGACTGTTCTTTAAAAAATGACACTGTATGTGCACAGTGGGCAACTCATGGAGACATCTGCCAGTAATGAACCATCCATTCACACATCTCTATATTTTACAAACCTCTGTACTGACCATTGGGAGGGAGAAGACAACATTTTGTCTAATGAAATGATTTCATTTTGTTATGTGTATCCAATCCTTCCAATTTCAGTGGTGATTTGAAGGGCAGGTACCACTGGAGCCATCCAAGGTATCTCCTTGTTTTGTCTTCAAGCTATCCAGCTGAGATTCCTGCTGGTAATTGGGGAGGTGAGGAGGAGAGAGGACCATGCATCAGAAGCACCAATTATTCTGGCAGTTTGTTCCTGACTAGTTTTTTGATACTTCTTTTACCTAATGGAAAGAAATCTGAGGGAGAAATTTGAGAGCAAATGAGGTGAATAGCAATCAATCAGAAGGAATCTAATAATTCAAATTCCTCTGGGTTTAAATGGCTTTCAAAAAATAAACTGAAATCCTCTTCAACCTTTGACTGAGAAAGAGAGATACATTCTTAGCAAACAATCTTTGTTTTGTTTCCGAACCGTCGACAAAGAAACTACAGATGGTGCTAATCACAGGCTTCACCTGTCTGGTAGGCAGTTCATAATAGAAAAAGGCAATTGTTAATATTTTAAATGTAAGGTTTGCCTGAAGTGCAGCTTTGAGTATTTAATTTCCAGTTTCTTTCAAAGTCTTTCAGAAAAAGCAAAGAAATTCACAAATCTTCACAGGTCGAGGACAGACAGCCTTTTACACAAACTCAGAGAAACCTACTGATGCATGCTGCGAAATTCTGCAACCTACACATGCTTAGAATATACAGATGACATGCTGGGTAATTCTGCAAACTGCACATGCTAGAAATGCCCAGATGTGGTTGGAAATTCTCCAACTCTTCTGGGGGGGGGGAAAAGATTAAGTCAAAGTCTAATCCTTTAATACAGGCTGAGATTTTGAAGTAAAAACTTTAAGGAAGCCATTAAAAGACATGAAATACAATTCAGTGAGTAAACTTAATCACATTGTTGTGAAAAATGTATTTTTCCAATTTTTATTTTGTTTGGACATTAGAAATTCAGTCACTGATTAAAAAAATATTTTTTACCCCTAATTTTATTTTGTTAGTAGATTCTCTTCACTGGTCATTCATGATTATTTGTTTTCATAAGTGTTTAGTAGCTTCTCATTAGCAGTTTTTAAGCTGCATACATTGTTTTTAATTCATATCTACTCTACTTCTGCAATTGTGATTTGTTGTTTACTATGAGCTGATCAACAATGTGTGACAGCAAAATGTTGACATAAAGTTTTTATCATTATAAATGTTAATATAAAAAGCATGACATAGGAAGTATGCAAGCCTTTTATCAAATTGTAGATAGATAGATATTTTGATATTTTTATTCTCAAAATGAAAGACATGCAGTCTCAGATTTCCTCAATCTTCTCCCCTTTGTAGGTTCTTCTGTAGATACTTCAGACCCATGAAACTCTGCTTCCAAAAGACAGTTTGGTGTTAAGTTTTGTCATCTGCAAATTTCAAAATTTGCAGATGACAAAACTTGGGAGTGTAGTAAACAGTGAGGAGGATAGTAATAGACTTCAGGAGGACATAGGCAGGCTGGTGGAATGGGTGGACACATGGCAGATGAAATTTAACGCAGAGAAGTGCGAAGTGATACGTCTTGGTAGGAAGAATGAGGAGAGGCAATATAAACTAAATGGTACAATTCTAAAGAGGGTGCAGGAACAGAGAGACCTGGGGGTATTTGTGCACAAATCTTTGAAGGTGGCAGGACAGGTTGAGAAAGCAGTTAAAAAAGCATATGGGATCCTGGGCTTTATAAATAGAGGCATAGAGTACAAAAGCGAGGAAGTTATATTGAACCTTTGTAAAACACTGGTTCGGCCACAACTGGAGTAATATGTCCAATTCTGGGTACCACACTATAGGAAGGATGTGAAGGTCTTAGAGAGGGTGCAGAAAAGATTTACTAGTGTGGTTCCAGGGATGAGGGTCTTCAGTTACATGGATAGACTGGAGAAGCTGGGGTTGTTCTCCTTAGAGCAGAGAAGGTTGAAAGGAGATTTAATAGAAGTGTTCAAAATCATTATGGGTTTAGATAAAGTAAATAAAGAGAAGTTGTTCCCATTGGCGGAAGGGTCGAGAAGCAGAGGACACAGATTTGAGATAATTGGGAAAAGAACCAAAGGTGACGTGAGGAAAAACTTTTTTACGCAGCGAGTAGTTATGATTTGGAATGCATTGCCTGAAAAGGTGATAGATACAGATTTAATCGTGGCTTTCAAAAAGGAATTGGATAAATACTTGAAGGGAAAAAATTTGCAGGGCTACGGGGAAAGAGCGGGGGAATGGGACTAACTGGATTGCTTTTACAAAGAGCCAACACATGCTCGATGGGTCAAATGGCCTCCTTCTGTGCTGTAATGATTCCATAATTCTAAAAGCTTCCCTTGCTGGCTCTGATATAAACATCAGTCATCCTCAGCAAATACAAGAAAAAAAACATTGTTCCCTTCAAACTATTAGTTGATCACTTAAACTATATAAAATTCTGAAAAAATATACTTTTTAAAAAAATGTTTGACATTTTTCCACTGCCCATGTCCCACAGTTGTCATGGTGATACAGTTTGTCATGATACAGTTTGTCTACTTTTTCATTATCATTAACAAAGAGGAGAATATCATCCCATTATCTTCTTTCCTGCAGGGAGGTGTCTGGACTTTGCTGACTTGCTGTATTTGTCATAATGGTTCTCAGCTAAACTAGTACTTTCAGGTCATCATCACATCCTTTCTGTACTTTAACGTAACTGGCAGTTATTCGACAGTGCAGTTGGGTGCTCATGTGACATCCTTCTTGGCCACGCCAAATGTATTAATCTTCAACTAACGAAGTTACATTCGGTCATCTTTTCTGGAAAGTTCAATGTTTGGTTTTCTGCTTGTCCAGTCAACCCTTTCTTTATCTTTCATGACTTCAGGTTGTTTAAGGTCAACTGCTATTTTAATCTCACTGAAAGGCTAGCAAAACAACCTGATACTACAAGTATTTTAACAGAAATGCAGTGCTCTAATAACAGCGAATAGCTTGGAAAGGTTACAAAGTAAACTATTCCTTTAGGACACAGAAAAATACTGCAGGCTGGGACCAGCTGATTTTCATACTTTCGTAGTTTCAAAGTTTCAAAGATTCAGAAAAATAAACTGAATAAGGAAAAATATTATTGAAAGTTTTCTAAATCTGCTTGCTGTTGAATGGGCACCTGGAAATACAAGGGTGCAGAGATATAGTAAACTACTTGAAAAATCTTTTCTCAGATTTCCTGCCACACAGTTCATAACTATCTGCCCTGGAGCAATGTACAGTTTTAAATCCTGATCTGAATAATGGGTAGAAAGTCCTTCTTGTCCTTCAATTCAGGAGTTTTTCATACCTTCCTGTGGAGCGAGTGTCAATCTCAGTGTTTATCATTTTCTAATAAACCTGTGCCCTTAAGGTATTGCTTTACACTGGGACCAAAGTAACAGCTTAGCACACAATGGTGCATAAAACACTGGGGACAGGACAAGCAGAGTAATGAGTGAAGATGGCAAGAATGGCTGAGAGAGGAGAGACAAGTGAAACAGAGATATTCAAAGGACAGAGAGTGGGGGCGGGAGAGCCAGATAGACAGACATACTTGGAGAGAGAAAAGGGCCAAAATAGATGAAGAGAGCAATGGCATGAGAGGACAGACAAAGACGAGAGAAAGACAGAGAAAGATAGCCAAAGAGAGAGATCGACCGAACTGAGAAAGAGTGCAGAAAGTGAAAGAATCATGAAGAGATTGTGGGATGTGAATTTGTTTCTTCTGTTTATATGCAGGCTACGGGGAAAGAGCGGGGGAATGGAACTAACCGGATTGCTCTTACAAAGAGCCAGCACTGCCTCAATGGGCCGAATGGCCTCCTTCTGTGCTGTAACCATTCTAAGATTCTATGTGAATGTTTGTAATTCAAAAACAGTTTGAAAAAATTGGTCTGGCTGTTATAGAACGATTTAAATCAGACAAAATCCAAATGAAGGCTATTTAGTTATTTGATGTGGTTAGACTTCATAGTGTGGGAAAAATTACTTGCCCAACATTCTGAGACAATATACTGTTGGATTTGGACAACCGAGAATGCTACTGTGGTTGCCTGACAGACAATCAAAGCTAAAAATGGTGCAGACTGCTCTTTGTAGTCCAAGGCTTCAATACATCTGGGAGTGATTTGTACACTGCAGCCTGACCATAGTAATAGCACTTTATTTCTTTAATCCACATTATCTGAACTCCATAGAAATATTTTTGTTCTGTTCCACTCAGTTCAAATCAATCTTTGGCAAGTGGCATTATTAGGGGTCATTTTAACCGAATTTGCTAGGCGGGAAACCCACGGCATCAGATGGAACGGCAATTTTACACCTCGCCCAATATTACTCTCCATTGACTTCAATGCAGACTAAAATCGGGCGGGGTATAAAACCAGTGTTGCACCCAATACCGTCGGTTTCCCGACTGGCGAGTTAGGTTAAAATTACCTCCTTTATTTCCAAATTTGCTCAGAGCTGGTCCCACTGCTCCACAGCTTTCAGGGGAGTTACGGGGGCAGAACAGGATCAGCTCCGAGGAAATTTCCGGCCAAAGCATTAGTACAGAATTTTCAACTGTACATGTTCAATATAAAATTTGTCAAGTTACAAATTGCAATCTGAGAACGTGCCAACTATACAATTTGAAAAATGATCTGGCACCGCTATTGTAAATGTTACAGAACTTTCTACTTTAAAAGATCTAATCAGTCATCCATTAAGCATCAAATACTACAAGCTAGCATATACTTCATAGTTGATTAGAAGATGCATCTCTGTACTTAACCATCACATATAAATATCACATTACTGGAGTATAATTCACTTGTCACATTTGGAGCTTTTAAAAATAGGTACCGGATACTGATTTAGGAAGTGAATTTTATATGTGTCCCAGATAAGCTGGATCCCTCATTCCTGTGCCAGAGCATCAAGAATCCACAGTCCTATCACAAAGCAGCGAGAGCCCCAGTCTCGTCCTAGAACAGTGAGGACTCACTGCCTCTTCCCAGAACACAGATCTCACAGTCCCTGTGAAATAGCACATTCACATCTCGTAGCAGTTGAGATCCCACAGTTCCACCTCATAGCAGTGAGATCCCACAGTCCCGGCCATCAGCAGTGAGGTCCCACAGTCCCGGCCCATAGCAGTTGAGATCTCACAGTCCCGGCCGTCAGCAGTGAGATCCCACAGTCCCGGCCCATAGCAGTTGAGATCTCACAGTCCCGGCCGTCAGCAGCGATATCCCACAGTCCCGGCCGCCAGCAGCGATATCCCACAGTCCCGGCCCATAGCAGCGATATCCCACAGTCCCGGCCCATAGCAGCGATATCCCACAGTCCCGGCCGACAGCAGCGATATCCCACAGTCCCGGCCGCCAGCAGCGAGATCCCACAGTCCCGGCCGTCAGCAGCGATATCCCACAGTCCCGGCCGTCAGCAGCGAGATCCCACAGTCCCGGCCGACAGCAGCGATATCCCACAGTCCCGGCCGACAGCAGCGATATCCCACAGTCCCGGCCCATAGCAGCGAGATCCCACAGTCCCAGCCGACAGCAGCGATATCCCACAGTCCCGGCCGACAGCAGCGAGATCCCACAGTCCCGGCCGACAGCAGCGATATCCCACAGTCCCGGCCGACAGCAGCGAGATCCCACAGTCCCGGCCGACAGCATGAGGTCCTGTAAGAAATACAATTTCTAGACCAAATCATAATCATGTATCCCATCCTGCAAAGCTTTAGGTGCTTGGCTAAAAAGCGAAGCACGGGCCTTGCATCTGTGAGAATATAAAAGGAGCCAGCATTCCACAGGAAATGATATGCCCGACATCAGGCCATCAGGCAAAGTGATTGGGAATATTGCAGAGACATTAGAAGTATGAAACAGACACACTGAAGACCAATTGTCAGAAACAGATAACAAAATGTCCCAAGGCACAATCAAAGACTCAGGACCTGGACACAGACTAATCCTGTTATGTTAAATGCCGGAGCTTTATTCAGAAATTGGCATAAACAGGATGAGTCATCTTAAATGTCTGCATCCGAACAATCAAAATACACAAAAAGGTAAGAACATGTCCCTCCACCATAAGATAGATGCCATGATGTGGAGATGTCGGTGATGGACTGGGGTGGATGACGTCATCGTCGTCCAGTACTTCCCCGGAGCGGAGAAACTACGCCATGTTCTTCGCAGCCTTCAACATGTCATCAATGACGACGAACACCTCGCTAAGGCCATCCCCACACCTCCACTACTCGCCTTCAAACAGCCACCTAACCTCAAACAGACCATCGTTCGCAGCAAATTACCCAGCTTTCAGGAGAACAGCGTCCACCATACCACACAACCCTGCCACAGCAACCTCTGCAAGACATGCCAGATCATCGACACAGATACCACCATCACACGAGAGGACACCACCCACCAGGTACATGGTTCATACTCCTGCGAATCGGCCAACGTTGTCTACCTCATACGTTGCAGGAAAGGATGCCCCGGAGCATGGTACATCGGCGAGACCATGCAGACACTGCGACAACGGATGAACGGACACCGCGCAACAATCGCCAGACAGGAGGGTTCCCTCCCAGTCGGGGAACACTTCAGCAGTCAAGGGCATTCAGCCTCCGATCTTCGGGTAAGCGTTCTCCAAGGCGGCCTTCGAGACACACGACAACGCAAAATCGTCGAGCAGAAATTGATAGCCAAGTTCCGCACCCATGAGGACGGCCTCAACCGGGATCTTGGGTTCATGTCACGCTACATGTAACCCCAGCAAAGAAAAAAAGTTATCTGTTTTTAATACAACTGGTCATTCTCTATCTTTCTCTGCCTTTCGGGTGTCTCTCTCTCCCTCTCTCTCTCTCTGTCTTTGTGTTCTGACCGTTTGTGTATTCAGTAGTCTTGTATGTAATGTTTCTCTGTCTGAACACCATTCAACTCCTTTGATTGCTTTGATAATGGGCAGTTGGAAAGATTATCTGTAATCACCAGGCATTGTTCTCTGACTATATATGCTGTACCTTTATGGAATCCCTCACTCACCTGACGAAGGAGGAAACCTCTGAAAGCTTGTGATTTCAAATAAAGCTGTTGGACTATAACCTGGTGTTGTAAGACTCCTTACATAAGATAGATAGAATGGACAACAGTTAACACCATAGAACGGATATCCGATAGCTGTCTGGAACAATGGGCACCCTAGGGGGAGATGTCCGGGTCAGATGACATCATGGGACTAATGTGGTTAAGCTACCAGAAGCAAATATGCATCAGAAAGATATATAAACTGAGGCACTGTCCCACTAAAGTTAGAAGCAGCTTCCTGGAACGGCGGAGGTCCACACACCGTAAAAACCAGGCCTGATCAGCTTGAAACTTCCTAGGGACAGGTTGTACCATCGTTGTTTATTTGATATAACTGTATTAGAACATTGTTATATAAATACTTGTTATTTGGTATAACCGCATTAGAACGTTGTTCTAGTGTCTATAATAAAGCTTGCATGTTCGGTCACACTCGGGCCCGAATCGTTGTGGAAGTTATTATTAAGAAGGATTAACAACCCATGGTAGCGTTAATAATAGTATATTTCCAACAGGTCCCACAGTCCCGGCCCATAGCAACGAGATCCCACAGTACAGCGCAGACCAGTGAGATCCCACAGTCTGACTCAGAGCAGTGAGGTAAAGCAGTCCTGACCCAGAGCAATAACAGCCTGCAGTCCCAGTGAGATCACACATTATGATCCCAAAGCAGCAAGATCCCACAATCCCATCTTAAGCGACATGGTCTCTCAGTCCCATCCCAGATTAGCATGATCCCAGAGCAGCATGATCCCACAGACCCAGACCAATGTAGTGAGATCCCAGAGCAGTGAGATTCTACAGTCCCATATCAGAGCAGCAAGATCCCACAGTTTAATCCCGTGCCCCATTGTCAGAATCTCCAACATGTAGCCACGGATTTTTTTTTTGTTGAATCACAGATTCAATACTTCTAAAATCACTGTTCTGAGCAGGGGATGTCAGAGATGGCACAGAAGATGATGTTTGGTGTAAACTGGATGTCTTGCTTTAGTATCTGAAACAACTGAATAAGATAGCCATAGGGGGAATGTGCCTCAAGTACCATTGTTTTAGATCAAAGCCACTGTGAGAGGTACAATCTTAACCAGTGTAAACTTGGAGTTGGAAACATCCCACTTGCTGATAACTAAAAGGAATTGATGACACTGGCAGTGTTCCAAGCAGAGTTTCCATAGATCACAGTGCCGGAGCCATTGTTCATACAGCAACTTACACATTGTACTGCTGGGTGCAAACTATGCAAGAACATGAATTATGAAAATGAAAGATTGTAGCTAGCACTATCTGGCACCTCATTCATTTAAACGCTATGGCAAAATGTTGTTTCTGTATAAACAATGGATTCTTACGTGATTGTTTTTACATCTCCTCTCCATTTTTGCCTCTCCTTCACTGGCACTTCCTTCCACATCCAGATGTTTGTTCCACACAGGCACCAAGAATAACTCACCAATTCATTTTCCTTTAAGAATATGAATTCCATCCCATCGCATTCAAACTCTGTAACCTGATCACCTGAAGAATATCCTCAGTTTGTTATCTGAAAATTCTTGGTGGTAGCACATAATAGTTTTGATGTGTTTCGGATGCAAAAACAGGAGTGTGGGGAGGAGGGCGATTTCAACCTGGTATGGTCAACAACTTACAAAATAACGTAACATGGAGCTAAAATTTAAAAATGTTAAAAGATTTTTATTCAATGGTCATGAGAGACCACATGATGAATAGCTAAAAAGAACCTGCATTGGATAAATAACAGGATTCATCCTTGTTTCTTTTTGTTTTCCAGGCAGCAAAAATGACTTTCAAACAGTTTCAAGAACCAATCGATCTTTACGATCCCTGTGGACACCACCCTGCTCCCAGTATGCTAAGTGGATGTCTATAAAGACTCCCAGCCTTCAGCAACTTTATTGCAAACACTTCTGAAGCTCAACCTTTAAAGTTTTCTAATTAGCCAATTAACACAACTTAAAAACTGTATCCGCACTCCCTAAAGGCAGAGTGCAAAGTCTGTGGAAATGGCTTTTACGTGGTCACTGAACACATTCCTCTTAACTACCTGGCTTAACTCCTCCACACTCTATACTGCCGCTGGGATGGGAGTGATGGAAGAGGGGGTTGAAGTTCCTACTTTTTTTTCTCAGCCACCATCCTTGACTAGGAACTGAAGCAGGAATTGAAAAACATCTTTTTTTTCCTGCCGCATTGGAGCGTGCACATCTCTAACTGACTCATCGAATAATCCATCAGTTCAATCAGCCTTGACAAGTGAGCAGCCAGGATGAACAAAGAGTGCTGCCCACAATACATTTTTACTGACTGCAATTCAAAGGTGAAACATAATTCAAGAGAAAGTTCTGTATGGATAGATAGGCTCTTCTCTTGAGTATTCATACAAGGCAAAATTTAGAATGTAGCTAGTATTGGTTAAGGAGGGCCTAGCAACCTTATTTATGAACTAATGCATTAGGAGCTTCTGTAGCAAAATTGATTATTAAATTTAAATGAGCCTGATGTCCTGGCCAATATTCATCCTTCAACCAATATCACTAAAACAGGTCATCTAGTCATTACCACATTGCTGTTTGTGGGACCTTTGCTGTGGGCAAATTGGATGCTGCATTTCCTACATTATAACAGTTCAAAAGTACTTCATTCGTTGTAAAGTGCTTTGGGAGGTCCTGTGGTCATGAAAGGCGCTATATAAATGAAAATCTTTCTTTTATTTATCTTCCCAGAGTGTGCTGTATTTTGCCTGATGTTTAATTGTTAATTCTGAAGTAGTAGGGCTCCAGCCTCTAGCCACTCACAGAATGAGCTCCCTTAACTCAGTAAGCCTTCACTTTATGGAAGAAGCATTTCAACAACTCCAATCATTTTTGAAAGTGTATCACTAAGTAGGAAGCCCTTCCATTGTACCCTTCACTACGCACAACAGGACACCCCCAAACAGCATTCCCCTTATTGGTACACAGTGATAGTTGCTGACTTTTAGATTGTCCAAGTTGGGGTATGGATGCATTGAACAAGTTGATGGACCAGAAAACTAAATTCACAGAAAACATGACGCAATACAACCATACCTGCACGGCACACATATACACCAACAGAATTTTTTAATAGATACACACAGATATTCAAGTTCATTTCCTTCAGGTATAGTTACAAATTTGAATAATTTGGTACAATAGGAAAGAGTCACAACAAAAATGTGCAACATCTGGTCATACAGCTGGTATTCTTCACCTATAAAGAAAAATGCCTGGATTTCCTGCCAAGTACCACCCAATGTTTGGGCAGTAGGAAATTGGGCCATGTCCCCACCACTTTAATGCCCAACTGTTTCTCCCCATCATTTAGGGTAGATGTCGGAAGGGCTCATTTATGGCAGGCATATTCAAATATGGTGATAATAACGTGGTCCCGTCATTTGTGGTCAACAGCAATCATACCCATAGAAACCAGGCATCCAGGGTTGCTAGACCCTGGGGAAGAGGCAAAAATAAATTTCAAGAGTTAAGGACAGAGTGTTTAAAAGTTTTGCAAAATCCTTATTTCTCCACCGAATTTGAACTTTGTGTTGGTGTGCCAGCTATTTTACCATCTGCTTTTCTGCCATTTGCTGTCCAACCGGCATTTCCCATCACTCTTTCTAACAAGGCACAATGCGACTCCTTTTGGGGAATCCATTCTACATTTGCTTGCTAGAGAAAGGAGGAATGGAGGGAGACCAGGTTGGCGAGACCATATTAGAGGGGCCTGACACCTATTCACTCCAAGAGGATATGGGCACAAGAGTTCCTAATTTGTACTTCTTATGCGGTCTCTCAGCCACACAGACATTCTTTAGAAGAAGCTGGCTGGTGGGTCCACATGTACTAAGATCTTAAGGGGAGCAGCATCATCATGCCCTTCCTGCCATACATCTGCTACTGGGCACTGTCTCTGTATTGTCACTGATCTGCATTGGTACCAATGAGATCAGTGAAGACATTTGTCTATATCCCAGTCCCAATTGCTCGGAAGCTGGATGAGACAATATCTATCTAATCTGGCACCCCAGGTCTCTGTGGTGGAACTGTGAGCATCCATGAAACATAGATTGACCTTAGGGTATCTGTTATGGGGGCCTCCACTACATATGTCCCTGGAGCTAACACACACTCCAGGGTGATTGCATTTCTGTGAAGCCACCTGTCAGGGTACCACATGCACAGGTGGTGGACTCCTCTACTCGACCCATCATCTGCAGCAAACTGTCTGACACAATTCCTGGTACGTGCGCATATGCCTGATGCTCTGCGTTATGTGCAAGGACTGGGAAATGTGCTTGCACGTAAGCAGTGGAATAAGAACCAGGCCCCTCTGAATCCGGCCCTGCCAGTACTTCAGAGTATGCCCAGTCATTCATTCTGTCTCTCCCAATCACCATTCCAATGACATCCCCCCATGGGCAATTAGATCTTCTGAGTGGGTCAGTCAGGCTCCAGGGTAGTTCTGAGCTTTTGCAGAGGAGAGTAAAAAATAAATGAAGTTTGCACATCATTTGTTTTCAGAAAATATTTCCAACGCCTTCTCTGCATTTATGTTATAATGTTCAGTCTTTGAAATGTACAGAAAACCCATTGTACAGATGATGTATAACAGGCAGCATCTTCAAAGACCCCAACTGTACTCAGGACACAGGGGTTAAACCAGCACAAGGAAGTCTATGGCTGCCAACACTGCGTTAGCGATCCCTTATATTGTTTCTTGTTTTACTTTAGATTTACAAAACCTCTGTATCTGACCCCATCAGCAGCCTTTGCTACACTGCCAATATTTCTTTTCACATTGTATTTGGCTCAAGTTTCTTGCTCCTCTCCTGAGCCGAGCTCACGGCCAAAATTTAAGCATTTTCCAGATACGACACGAACATTTGTAGAATATAACATTTCCATTAGGGACATGCTCAATGAAAAGATGCATTTATTATGAAGCCATGTCTGGCAGGGAACGAGAAACTTAAACAAAAACTATCTGGGCCCTGGAAAGTTGCCTTACACTCTGACAATTTAAAGTGAAGGGAAGCGATAAATATTTCCATGTTGAGCTGTTCGGATCATTTGTATTCTCAATGAGTAGTGGCATCATTACCCTAGTATAATAGAATGTGCCCTCTGTGTATATATAACTGTAACACAAAAGATGTTAGTTGCAGTTATTGGGTTATAGTGGGGGGTCCATTGACATGCAGGTTACAGATGAGTCCATTTGTATTGAGAGCTACAGCTTTGTGATATCAACAATCGAGTGTCTCTGATGCCACTTACTGAAGATCATTGCCTATGGACAAAAATTAATGAAAATGATGAAAAAAAAATCATCTCACAAATGTGGGATATGGATCAAAGGCGGGTATATGGAGTTGAGGTACAGGTCAGCCATGATCTAATTGAAAGGTGGAACAGGCTCGAGGGGCTGAATGGCTTATTCCTGTTCCTATGTCCCTATGTTCTCCAGTTAATACAGCACAGGATTACAATCCAATAGAGTCTAGTTTTATGAACCATTGAGTGTATTCCATCTGAAGTGGCACTCATCACATTGAAGCTACAGTCATTTAAGTCACTTGGTGTGTGTCTTCTGAGGCTACTTACAGCTATACCAACCAGCATGTGCTTTCTAGAGTTTCACCTGAACTGTCTAATTAATGCATGCCAACCAAAGCTAAACTTACCCAAACCAGTCAACATAGGTCATCTGAAGCCACACTCACATCAACGAGCCAAAGTGTGCTACTTGAAGCCATACACACTTGAACCAGTCAACATGCGCCATCAGGAGCCACCTAATGTGTGATGTGCAACTACTCATCTGATCCAGCCAGTGTGCATCAGCTGAGGGTGCCCATGAGCTATCCAGCACATGCCGTCCAAAGCTGGCCTCATGCGAATGGCCCAATGACTGAGATTCCAAGCTGTGCTTGCCCATGTTCTCGTATGCCAGTGTAAATGAAAATTGGCTTCAGCTAGCAGTATCTCTGGACTAAGCTCATTGTTTCTATGGAAAATGCAAGATGTCTATCCTGGATGGATTCTCTTTATTTGCATCAATACTTCTGCCCAGAAATGAATTAAGTCAAAAGCTGCTTGGTGGCTAGGGCTGGCTGTTAACATATCAAGGAATAGACAAATTCAATTATTCCAAATTCTGACTACTGTATTCTGGCAGCTAAAGTGGGAGAAATATTATTCACAAACCAAAGATGAAACTTAAGTACCTGGACATAGCAGCAGTCACAACGAATGCAGGAGAGTACAAAGGTGTGGGCGGAAAGCTAGAATTGGCTCATCTGGCAGCGGAGAAAGACGGTGCAACATGAAACTAAGCCATGTAGACCAGCAATAGATGAGATAAAAGAATGGCGCAAAGATGAGGAAGAAAAACAGAAGCCACAGTGGAAGCACAGGGATTTTTAGTACTAGCTCAAGAACCAATATAAGGAGCGTCAGCGCAAGTATGAGATGGAGGAAAAGGAAGATCAGTACAGGAGTACCCTGAATTGGCAGTGAGAGGCATAACGACCACTAGACCAATGAATGGGAGTTCAGTTGATTCAGCTCACAATTTTGCATAAAATTGATCAAATCTAACCATATTCCAAATTTTAAGGAATGGAATGACATCGTTTTCTAACAATTCAAAAGCCCTTAAGAAATGACTGGAGGAAGGGAAAAAGTTATGGGCAGAAAGGCTGATAGGGTCACTTCGCAGTAAAATGCATGCTGCTTTTTCAGGAATGCATCCAATGCGCAGTGTAGATAATAATGTAGTAAACAAACAATTCTAGCTACTTTTGACCTGACACCAGAAGAGATTAGACGTAAATTTAAAATGTTAAGGAAAGCTTAGGCCCACAGTTACAAAGCACTGGCGGTAGAAATGAAAGGTATTCTCATTGAAATTGGAGGGGGAAAATGTAATGACTTAGATAAAGTATGTGAGTTAGTGTTGAGATAATATGCTGGAAATGATTGATAGGCTATAGTTGCTTGACTAGGGGCTCAAAATCTAAATCAGATGGCTATGCAAACTTATTATTTTGCAGCCTCACTAGCTCCGGGGAGCTGACAAGTGAGTGGGAAGACAGAAGCTTCACGCCGATTATCCGGCAAGTAATTCACCCAACATCCTGTAAACCAATGTTTTACAGCCTGGCCGACCACAGACATAATTCTAGGGCTAGTAAATGTTACAAGTGGAAGAAGGAGGGATACAAAGCAAGCAATATACTGATCCAAAAGGGAGTTCAAGTGCAGTAGGGAAGACTGAGTGATGTGAAGCACAAGATTACTGTGTGGCAGCACCAAATTCAGAGTACTTACACCTGATCATAGTGAATAAGTGACCAAAAGAGGGCTTGTGTCATAGAATCATAGAATCATAGAAGTTTACAACATGGAAACAGGCCCTACGGCCCAACATGTCCATGTCGCCCAGTTTATACCACTAAGCTAGTCCCAATTGCCTGCACTTGGCCCATATCCCTCTATACCCATCTTACCCATGTAACTGTCAGTGTCATAGAGAGTGTAGTCTACCACTAGTCAAGAACCCAGACCGTCTGGAGTAAGGAGACATGCTGCAATATAACCAAGCACAGCGAAGGCCTGCAGAGAGAAAGCAAATGACCCAGTATACGGCTGGACAGGGGAGCACGAACTGAGCAAGACTGGTACAGGCTTAGCCTGCTGATTCTGCACAAGAGACCGTGTGGAAGCAAGCGGAGAACAGTGACCTTGCAACACAGTCTAAGCTCACAGAATCATTTTATCTGAGAACACATTTATCAAGGGCGCTCAAAGTGATATGATAACAGGTCAACACCACATTTTATCCGTTGTGAGGTAGCCTTGTGGCATCTTGTGTGCCTTGCCTGCTGCAGGGATGGATGCAAAGGTGGGGTAGGGGTGAAGGGAAGTCATATGATTGGTACACTAGTGAGTTCCTCAATGTGGGGTATTGTTCTAGTTAGACAGGGGTCTTACAAGCAGAGAGAGCAGGCTGCAGATTCCTTGTAAAGCTTTCAGCCCTCTCTATGGCCTAGAACTCTTTTTTTTTTGTTGCTCAGACCAGGTTGTGTTAGCGGTTTGTCTGAATCAAGGGCAATGCAACGTCAGCCAAGCAACGCCTGCATCCCACATAGCGTACGGGACTGCAACAAGAGCAAAGTGCAGAAATTGTTTCTTGAAGTGGGAGAGATTCTCCATGTATCTGCCAGTGCTCTAACTGGAAAGGTTTCTTGACATTGTTGAGGAAAATTCCCCCAAGTAAGACGATGGACAGATTCTTGCAAGTACCTCAAAAGAGGCACCAGTGAGTAAATGTTTTCCCCTGGAAAGGGGTGGTGTGACAAAGTGGGGGATTTCAATATTATATTTTTATGTGACTTTAGATAAAAAGGGTAGAAATGTATTCTCAGAAACTAGTTGAGTCCTACTGCTCTGTGTACTATTCTACTTGTAAATAACTGATCATTAGTCTTAACCTATATGCATTGATCTGGTGGTATGGCATTTACCACTTTTTGAAGAAGGCAGGAGAATGTGGTAAGCATCCCATTTCATCTCTAGTAACCGATACCACAATAGCAGAATCATTGTTAATTCTGGACACCCTATCGCAGACACAGCAGCCCCAAAATTCTAATTGGGACCAAGGTCAGATGACAGCAACATGGGCCAAAACCCAGATTCACCATGATTCAACCCCTATTTATACCCTTGGGAGAAGTTCTTGTATGTGGGGAAGTGGGTGTAATGGGCAAATCTGCTACCCACTCTTCTCCCCACGTCAATGGGGCGTGTCTGGGAGCAGTTTCCAGGCTTCCCTGGGAATTCTGCCCAGTGTGTCCTTTAAAGGCCTCAGCGGAATCCAAGTGAGCCGAGAGCTGGCATTAGTCCAGCTAAAGCCCAGAAAAGGCCCCAATACTCTTTCAGCTAAAAGTAAGTGATCTTTGACTGGAGATCTGGACCTTGGTCACAATTAGAATTTTGGGGCCATTGTATCTGCATTAGTGTCTTCAGGATTAACAGGGATTCCTTTATTGTACTATTGTCTCCTGGAGATCATATAAGATGTCTATCCCATTCTCCTGTCTTCTTCAAAAATTGCCTGCTAGCTCCATGAAGATCTGAAGATTTTTTTTAATGTACCTTTCTTAACCCTTCCCTGGGCCTCCTTTCCTCTGTCTGAGTTGTATGGAACTGCTCCAACTTTGTTGCTGGATTGGGGCAGGTAGTACTGATGTGCCGACACTGGTGCGATGAATTTTCCGTGAGTAAATGGTCTCTGTATTTTGGGATAGGGTCTGGGCCTCCTCACTTGGGTGGATTTACGGCCCATTCTGTCGCATTTCCTCTTGCAGGGCAGATCAAACAGAATTTCAGGGTTAGCATGTCCAAGGATGCAGATTTGAGCTCACTGGCGTCTGCTTGGGGATACTGCCCTTTTGTAAAGCGCAAGACAAAACTCTTGGGAGAAAGCTCAAATCATAACAACATCATCACAATCTCGCATGAACTAACCCATAGGTTTTGTCCTCACTTGAAGCATCTAGCACATGTTGCCTGATGCTGTGCTCAGCCGAACTAGCCAGTGCTTAATGTTCAAAATAATCCAAACTGGGCAAATGCAAATATGTCCATCTTCAGCCAGCTTGGATCTGTATAAATAGTTAGAGATCAAACATGCTACTCTAGCACGACAGTCAAACAAATGGAATAATCACACTTTGGTTCCAGTGCAACAAAGGTTACGGACAGCATGACAAGAGCTGTTATGTTTAAGCCAGACCTTCATGTTTATGCAAGGCAAAATGTTATTAGAATTCTGTAACTGTGTCCTGCTAACTGTTGAATCATAGGATTATAGTATCTTACAGCACAGAAGGGGACAATTTGCCTCATCGCACCTGCAGAAGTCCTCTAAAAGACGTATCCACTTAGTTCCATTCCCCTGCCCTTTCTATGTTCCATGTACATTTTTTCAAATATCTATCCACTTCTCTTCTAAAAGTAATTGTGGATTCTGCTTCCACCACTGTTTCTGGTAGGGCGTTCCATGTCCTAACAACTCTCTGCATTAAAAAAATCTTTCCGAATCTCTCCCTTCATTCTTTTAGTAATAATCTTAAATTTATGCCCTCTAATTACCAATTCCCTAACCAGTGGAAATAGTTTTTCCACTACTTACTTTATCATATTTTAGACAATATCAAATCTCCTGTTAACTTCTGCTCTAATGAAAAGAGCCCCAGTATCGCTCATCTCTCACCATAAATAAAACATCCTAAAACGATACCACAGGTAATTTTAAATATTTCCACTTATCAAGAGAACACAACAGAAGAGAGGTAAAAAGTAATAATATCTGCAAGTGCTGGAAAAATGAAATTAAAACAGGAAATGCTGAAAATACAGAGCAGGTCCACCAGAAACTGAAAGAGAAAAGCTAATTTCACGATTTATTGCTTTAAATTAACCTTTTCCTCTTTCCGGGCTGTAGCTTTTGTCCATCTCTATGGCTTTATAACTCATTGAGTTTTTTTTTTGCTCTGCATCTAATGTGATATAATAGACTCCCACAGTAACCAGAGTATATTCCAATGATTTACCACAGTTTACAAGGTCCTTGTAGCAGAGAGTTATGATTCCCCACACAAGGAGCTCCTGATCTCAGTATGGCCTGACTGTAGAAGTGCAAGGGAAGGCAAGGTGCTGCCTCTGAAGGAGAGGAAGAGAGACCAGGAAAAAAGTTGAGGATAACCTAATACCCAGTTTAGAATGACATTGCCCTGAAGAAGGGGACGTTTGTCTACCCCTTTGACAAAGAGTAGATTATCATGCAGAGAATTAACAGAATAAAATAAATAAAGTGAAGAACTTGCATTAAAATGCGCCTTTCATGACCTCAAGATGTCCCAAAGCGCTTTACAGTCAATTAAGTACTTTTGAAGTGTAGTCACTGTTGTGTTGTGATGTAGGAAAGTGCTGTGGGGAAGTGGCAAATATAAGTTCATTTTAAAAGTAAAGCTATATACAATCCACACTACCGGCATAAGGAGTAACTGCAACGTTTGAGAGAGGCTGTAAGTGAAATGTATGGTCTTGTCTAAATGTGCAGAAAGGGAAAATCAGAGGTAGAATCACTCTTGGACCAGTCACATACTCCCTAGTGGCCATTTACAGGATAATACTGGGTACAGGCCTGGGAATGGTGCATGATACAGGAGCCCCATGGAAAGGGAAAGAGGGAAAATATAGCTGAAAATATCAATTTAAGAAAAAAATGAAAGTGTGACTTCAGAGAACACCACAGAGCCTAACATCAAAAGTAAACTACTGCCCCTGGCTGGGAGATTTGTGTAAGTAACACGAGGTAGGTTATAACAAGGTAGAGTCATTAGTATGAAAGCGATCACAATGCCAACATCAAAGCAGCAGCACCAAATAGATGAGACGACATCCTAAAGCCTCATTTAGGCATTTCAGGTGCAGATGCTGAGTTGGGGTCGGTACAATGCAGTGACTGTGATATGGCAAAGTCAAAAGCACCAGTTAAAACAGAAAAGCAGCTTGATTCTCTCAGCGGCAGAAAGCATTTCTATGAACCTGTTATTCAGTGCATTTAATCTCCTTCAGCAGGTTTGGAATTATTCCCAGAAATTTCATGCAGAGTATAAATGAGACTACTGCATGTTTGGACATCATGTCAAGGGCACCATGGGGAGTTCTGCTAAGAGTCACATTTAATTTAATAAGTGATTAGTTATTTCTTCTTAAAATAGATGCAAATGTTAACAACGGAATGAGAAAGAAAACTCTCTCGTTCTGCTTGTCCCTCTGCTCAGTACACTTTAAAACGCTAACACGATAGAGCTTTCCAGATCTGTACACATATGGACTTTACATTAGCTCCCAAACTAACAGCTTTTTTTTTAATATCCATTTTTGTACTGTTCGAGTGCAGAGTGACTGCTGGAAGAGAAATTCCCTTGTAACTATTGATAATTTTTCATAAGGGAAGATGTCAGGACCTTTGCTGCGTCTTAACTTAAACCGGTCTCCAGAGCTGAAGGGCGGTGACTAAGCTTACGGGAGATCTGTTCCAGAATTAAGTTTCTTTGTCAAATTACCGTCGAGAGACAGAGCCATTTTGTAACATTGCTGCACGATGCTTCACGCAGAGGTAACTATTGGCAGACAACTGCAGGAACTGGTGGAGGTGACAGCATCGACGAGGTCTTGCAGCGTTTGTGGCCAGCCTAGTTACAATGACTGACTGCATGATTCTTCACGAGCCCCAGTTGCTGAGTTGTTCTTAGTAGGAATGAAAGTTGCTGCATGTATGCATTCTGTAATAGATAAATCATTATGAAGAGCATGCCATTTTAAATTTGCTGAGTTGCATCCATTGGTCGATCCTGCCTGCCCCTCACATCCCCCCCACCCCCCCGACCATGTGTTGGGAGTAGGGCCGATTAGTTGTTGAAGACGGACTGTATAACTTCATCACATTAAAACCATAAAATTAGACTGTGCAATATCATATGAACATTTAAAATGCTGGTATCAAGTTCTTTTGTTTGCTATTTTAACAACGATGTTACCCTGTTTAAATAAACGGGTTAATGCCTCTGTTAAAATAGAAGAGGGGGTTGATACGAACATATTAAAATTCTGAATGATAATACCACACTCTAATTTCCAGGCTTACTTGTTTTCCACTGTCAATTTAATTGATCAAAATGTAAATGAGCTCGAGTACCCCTTAAATAAATTTGTGGCTTGAAATCATGTTTGCTAGGGTTCATTTTCCAGC
The DNA here is from genome assembly GCF_035084215.1 of Heptranchias perlo. NCBI lineage: Eukaryota > Metazoa > Chordata > Chondrichthyes > Hexanchiformes > Hexanchidae > Heptranchias > Heptranchias perlo. Next base: position 12,245,291 of record NC_090343.1, read on the forward strand.
ATTTGCTGTCTTCCTTAAACTTAATGAAGAAAAATCATGCCTCAGACTGGCTTATAGTGGGAATATATACTGCCGCAGAATAGAAATGTAACTGGAAACACAGGCTGCTTTTTAAATTCAGCAATGGCATCCTCCAGGCTTGTAAACCATGAAAAGTACTACCTACTGGTAGCCAATTTTTTTTAGTCATTGATCTGTGTGCTGGAAGGTTCCTAAATCAAGGTAACAGGTCATTTAAAGTTAAGTCGTGCCACTTGAGCACTTTCCTTGCAGCATTCAATCACCACTTCGAAATAAGAGGAGTTCAAAAATATTTGGTAGTACCAAAGAGACAGGCCCAGCCAAAGTCTTTGAAAAAACATAGAATCCCATGGTGTTGGCTTAGGAACAGTACAAAGTAAAAACTTCAGCCCCAAAGAAAAAAAGCAGGTCAGTATGAGTGCCGGCTTTATTATCATTGGCAGCGGATTCCACAAAGCAGCCAAGTCACAAGTAAAGGAGGGACATATTCAGGCGCTGTTCACATGTTGAGATGTTCAGGGAGATGAACTTCTCACTGCTTCACTGAGCACTTTAACAAAGCACCCTGCTTTCTTTTGGATGCACACCATGTCTCTGCTTTATAATAATAATTTCAGGCCAGCAATGCGTGATTTTATTTCAAATCAGCGAGAGGTTCAGTGATTAGGGGCCTGGCTCATAGCTGAGTCCAGCTTTAAACATTCATTTTCACATTTTTTTTAAACACGAAGAACAATATTTCTTTTACAATTTTACTGCCTGGATCATCAACTTGGAGCTTTTTATTTTTCAATCTTGAAAGTCGACGGCGTATTGTGAAATTTATATTCTGGAGTCACTGTGCAGTGGTGGGTGGATGTCAGAACACTGATAGCACTTCATAAATGTTAACGCTCTTCATTTTCTAAGTAACTTATAAATTCATCTTTTCAGGCTCTCATTGGGTTGAGAATTCCTCTGGTTTGTGATGTGTCGTAGAGACAACAAATTGTGCCTGTGAAGATGTTCTCTGTTTGGTGTTTCTAGCGACATCGTGACTGCATGCGGAAATCTTCGTAAATGCATTCTTGTGCCATTGTCCTTCAACTGGGGTCTTCTCCAAATATTTTTTAGAAACTTAAATTTGAAAGATAATTGGTGGATGAGTGACAGGCTTTAAAATGTTAAGAGCTTCCCTGTTGTAGCCAATGTCTCTCTCGCACTTAAATCCTCTACTCCCCAAATCTGACAATGCTTCATACATTGCAGTATTCAGAAGGAATATATATCTAGTTCATATTATGATTTCCAATTAGGTTAAGGGTGGCCGAGATTTCTAAAGTAAATTCGGCTTGTAACCGCAGAATTTACTTTATGTGTGAGGGAGTCCTTAATTTATTTATCAAAATGGTAGGATTGATGACTCGAAATAAAGGGCACTTGATATTGAACAGATTTCCTGGAGGTGGTACAGAGTCTGAACAGCACAGTGAGCTGAATGCGCCTTTTTCATTCCTGCATTCTTTAGTGCTTATACCGCGATACGCAAGACACATTCATCTGCATCGTTGTTTAACATTGTGCTGTTAAAAATAGAAGCTGTGTTTGTTTATGTGAGTGTGCTGCCTGGCATGGAATCTTAAACCTAGAGAGCACGGAAAAAAATATTTATTTTGTAAATGATTTTTAAAAGATCAAACAGAGTCATCTTTCCAGGTCAGCATTTGTTTGACAGTAGAATGGAAGTGTGCGTTTTGGACTGGAGGGCACTTTCCATATAACGTACCTATAGAGGAAAATTAGCAACAGGAAGAGGCTATTCAGCCCATCAGTCCTCTTCCTTTCAAAGGCCAAATGCAATTTTCTCTCTCTTTACTCAACCCATTTAATTTCCTGAATATGAGGGGGCCAAAATTCCGATCAGCCCACTCCGCCAGCAGAAATGTTGAGTGGGAGTGGGCCTTAATTGCACAGACCCCACTTCAAAACCCAGAGACCGGTGGTCTCTGCATACTCAGGGCAGGAGGCCTATGTCTGTAAGGGCATATCCGTGCTGCCCGCCCCAATGGAAGCCTGGAAAATTGAAGTAATGCCATGCCACTCTGATGGTGGAAGAGAGGCCTGGGTAAAGCCTACAAACTGGCACAGTGGGTCAAAAAAAAATTAGCTTACCTTTCCAGTTCTCTTCTGGCCCTGGATCCTCTTACTGCCAGGCCGGCCTGGCAGAGAAGCCACCACAGTTTCCACATTAAAATTGCAGTCGGGCCTCCGATGGCCTGCTCTGCACATTTTAAGGACGATCCCACTATCTTCTGGCAGGTGTCTCTCTCGTCTGCTCAAAGAGCAGGTTAAGATTAAAACCTACAGGTTAAGATTGAAAACTGCAGGATTGGTGGGTGTAAGTCGCTGTGGCCATTTTAACTGCCCGCCCGACCAATTTCCGCCGGCTGGAGAGGGTTAAAATCAGCCCTTTAATTACTTCTTTACATGTTAGATAGATTCCTGAGTGAATCTGCAATTTGTTACAAGATCACAAAATAGATAGATGAAGACGGTCAGTCACGCTGCCTTAGCTCATCCATAGTAAAGGACTCCACAGTGCAAGGCCTCCATAAGATCCAACCATTTCTTAAATGATTCCAACTATTTTCTCTGGTGGAGGAGTCCAGAACAAAAAGCCATAACCTTAAATTTAGAGCTAGATCATTCAAGCGTGATATCCGAAAGCACTTCTTTTCACTAAGGGTAATGGAAATATGGAATTCTCTCCCCCAAAAAGCTGTTGAGGCTGGGGGTCAATTGAAAACTTCAAAACTGAGATCGATTGATTTTTGTTAGGTAAGGGTATTAAGGGTTACGGAACCAAGGCGGGTAGATGGAGTTAAGATACAGATCAGCCATGATCTAATTGAATGGCAGAACAGGCTCGATGGACTGAATGGCCTACTCCCGTTCCTATGTTCCCATACCCAGAAGAAGTATGAAGAAGAACTTCTGACATTATTCCTAGATTTGCCTTTTACTAGTTTGAACCTCTCTCCCGCATCCTACTTCACAGTTCAGTTTGAAGTTGCGTTTCAGATTTACTTTGTATACCGTCTTCTGCCTGGATCTTCCTCTTCCCACCAGAGGAGGGTTGGGGCAGGACTTCAGCCCATTGCCGTAACCCTGCCGTGACTCTGACTCATTTTCCAGGGGCGGTGCTCATAGGTCATCCAGGACAAAGGTCCCGGTGAGATCTCCGCCAGCAAAAGGGAGCCCACCACTGCCAGGCCAGGAGGATGCAGAGATGCTGCAACAGGGTACCCACTCGAGCACCTGAAGAAGAGGGGCTATATTTAAAGGGGTAGAAGTGCTCTGAAGATTAAAGTAACTTTTTTTTACTGGAAGAACCTCCTCACAGGCCCCATAGCTGACCATGCAGAATGGCGGGTCTTCATTGGGAAAGCACAAATAACACTAAATTTTAAATGCCTTATATGTTTGGAGCTAGTTTTGGCATTTTAAAGGAATACCCAGACTGGGCAGGGGTAGAACAGTACATTGAAAATATTTATTCTTACACCTGCTTTCTGGGACATATAGCTGATGTGAAGCTTCTACTTGGTTTGGCTAGATGTGATTCATGATTGAGTTCCACAATGAATCATCGTGAAGTCTAACATCACTCATGATATCCATACTCTTCACAGTGCAATATTGCTAAGTTGTTCTCACTGGGATTAAAAGCACTGCAAATCTGTATTGTAAAACAGTACACCTTTGTTGTTTTCATTTCACAAACCTGCTATAGTCAGCTCATGAACTAGAATGCAGGATCAATTCTTGAAGTCAGACAGGCCTGCTGTCCAAATCAATCTTGAGCTAAGGCCCACTTGTTGAAAATAGGACAGTTGACAAAGGGCTGCGAACAACACCAACCAGTTGCTGTTCTTAGTAAATACAAAGCATCCATTTTGAAACATATCTTTCCTGTGCAGGTGAAAGAATGTGTTAGGAACTAACTGTTGAAGGAGTATCTGTATTTTTAATACTCATTGGTTGAAGCCTAGAGATTCCCTGTAAATAAACAATGCAGTACCATGAAATCCAGCTTACTGTAACAACGCTATTTCTGAAATGGAGGTCACTACGGCTGGTTATTAGTTTGCATGCAAGCCTCACATTTGCTTGAATTAGAACTGATGCCATCCATGGGTTACATTGCAGTTCAATTTACAGATGAGAAAAGTTCATATAATCCAGTGCTAAATTTAGATTTTTCACTCTGAGCTCCATTAGTTAAATGATTGAGATGTCTTAGTGCCATTGGTTTTAAAGAAGGGCACATTTGAGGGCTACCCATCAGAACACCTGTCACTGCACTCAACAGGTGGAGTTCAAAGCGGAAATGAGTCCAAATTGTACTAATCCACCTTCATTTGAATTCAGAAATGACTTCATACTCTAACCGCTGATTTAAACAAAAAGCAAGCCAACAAATAAAAAATGGTTCCAGGCAATAAACAGGTGATCAATAACAGGCTATAATAAGAATAACACTGAAGTCTGAGGAATTGTCCCACTACAATGTTAGATCACTGCCAGCTCCCCATTAAAATGGCTTTTATAAATCTTTGATCTGTGAAATCAGCATGGTCACTACTAATAAAAGATGGGTTTTATAGATTCACTTAGAACAAGAATAAATGTATATAATGTGTTTTCAGTTCCACACAGATTCTTTGAAACACATGTAGTTTTGAATCTTATTTTGCTTCTGGTTTCATTCAAATTCCTGTCAATCCCTTTGATATCCTAAGAAAGTAACTTCAATTGTAACCTCAGTTGCTTTCACCAAAACATATATATAAGCTCACACACACAACCATATATGCAAACACCACACCCAGCATCAATTTTCATTCTCCATACTCTGCCCAAATTTTCAAAAGTGAAATTAAAGGCACCCATAAATGTTTGGCCAAATTAAGGATTTGGAGCATGATGAAATTAACAGTGCCAGTTTTTTCCAGCTTTGCTTCTGTTCTCTGTAGGTGACACTAGAATGTTTTGTTTTAGACCCTTCTAGTACGATTGTTGTAAAAAGCCAGTAGGTTGTGCTTGTGCACAAGATGTTTACTGTTCCCTCCGAGACCAAGACTGTTGTATTTTGGCATAATTGGATAGGATAATCACCAAAATTGCCAAGTAATAAAGCTCCAATATAACATTATTTGCTCTCCATCTCATGGAGGCCAAGTTATGGCCCCATTCAGTCACAAAATTGGTTGCTTGTCTTTTGCTTCTTCATGGCTATCTGTCCAAATAATAATCCTGCACAATGGACACAGATTAGCAATCTGATTCCTGATGACATATTACCCCTTTACACCCTTCACTGCCAGTGCCAAGAAAAGAGCACAGAACACATTCCACTTGGCCCTCAGACTCTAACAAATCCCCAAGAGTTGAGTTGCTGCGTGTCTAAATGATTAGGCAAACATTCTTGTTCATGGCCAAACGATGAAGTTAAGACACAATATCTATCATTCACAACTGTGACCTTGGTTTGCCTTCCCAACAGGCTATGTCTTGTTTGCTTTTCTCTGCAATGCATGCAAATTATGGACCGAAAGCATCATGGATTAAGAATTTTATTTTTATGATCTTTCTATGAACCACAGTAGGTTACAACATCATTTGGATATCCAGCTGTTACTGTAGATGGGGTGATGCCTGTATTATCCTTTTAAATAACAATAGGCTGTCGTTGGAGACAACCATGAAATGTCTCAATACTTGCTGGGGGTCCAGTAAGAGATGGGAAATTGTATTCAAGTATGAACAGACAAGACAAAGATTTCCCCTCAGCCTGTTAAGTAGTCCAGCTACTCTTGTTCTGCAGGTGAGGTTAACTCTGCACTTGATGTCTGGACAGAGTTCTAGACAATGACGAGCTTGGAAAGAAGCTCAGGAGAAGCAACATGTGAAACAGACATTTTGAAGAAACCTTTTTGGTCAATACAGGATGGGAACTCGCTGAGACAGTTCTTGTGTTGTCAGCATAAACATGGAGGTCTGGCAGAGCTTGTGGTGCTATCCAGGCTATAAACTTATAGAGTACAAACAATCCAGCCACATCAGGAACTTTCAGAAGTTGATTGGGAGAGTCTGTTGGCAGGCAAAGGGACGTCTGGTAAGTGGGAGGCCTTCAAAAGTGTGTTAACCAGGGTTCAGGGTAAGCACATTCCTTATAAAGTGAAGGGCAAGGCTGGTAGAAGTAGGGAACCTTGGATGACTCGGGAGATTGAGGCACTAGTCAGAAAGAAGAAAGAGGCATATGACATGCATAGGCAGCTGGGATCAAGTGGATCCCTTGAAGAGTATAGAGATTGCCGGAGTAGAGTTAAGAGAGAAATCAGGAGGGCAAAAAGGGGATATGAGATTGCTTTGGCAGATAAGGCAAAGGTGAATCCAAAGAGCTTCTACAAATACATAAAGGGCAAAAGAGTAACTAGGGAGAGAGTAGGGCCACTTAAGGATCAACAAGGTCATCTATGTGCGGAACCACAAAAGATGGGTGAGATCCTAAATGACTATTTCGCATCGGTATTTACGGTTGAGAAAGGCATGGATGTTAGGAACTTGGGGAAATAAATAGTGATATCTTGAGGAGTGTACATATTACAGAGAGGGAGGTGCTGGAAGTCTTAACGCGCATCAAGGTAGATAAATCTCCGGGACCTGATGAAATGTATCCCAGGACGTTATGGGAGGTTAGGGAGGAAATTGCGGGTCCCCTAGCAGAGATATTTCAATCATCGATAGCTACAGGTGAGGTGCCTGAAGATTGGAGGGTAGCAAATGTTGTGCCTTTGTTTAAGAAGGGCGGCAGGGAAAAGCCTGGGAACTACAGACCGGTGAGCCTGACATCTGTAGTGGGTAAGTTGTTAGAGGGTATTCTGAGAGACAGGATCTACGGGCATTTGGAGAGGCAGGGACTGATTAGGAACAGTCAGCATGGTTTTGTGAGAGGAAAATCATGTCTCACGAATTTGATTGAGTTTTTTGAAGGGATAACCAAGAAGATAGATGAGGGCTGTGCAGTAGACGTGGTCTACATGGACTTTAGCAAAGCCTTTGACAAGGTACCGCATGGTAGGTTGTTACATAAGGTTAAATCTCACGGGATCCAATGTGAGGTAGCCAATTGGATACAAAATTGGATTGACGGCAGAAGACAGAGGGTGGTTGTAGAGGGTTGTTTTTCAAACTGGAGGCCTGTGACCAGCGGTGTGCCTCAGGGATCGGTGCTGAGTCCGCTGTTCTTTGTTATTTATATTAATGATTTGGATGAGAATTTAGGAGGCATGGTTAGTAAGTTTGCAGATGACACCACGATTGGTGGCATTGTGGACAGTGAAGAAGGTTATCTAGGATTGCAACGGGATCTTGATAAATTGGGCCAGTGGGCCGATGAATGGCAGATGGAGTTTAATTTAGATAAATGTGAGGTGATGCATTTTGGTAGATCAAATCGGGCCAGGACCTACTCCGTTAATGGTAGGGCGTTGGGGAGAGTTATAGAACAAAGAGATCTAGGAGTACAGGTTCATAGCTCCTTGAAAGTGGAGTCACAGGTGGATAGGGTGGTGAAGAAGGCATTCAGCATGCTTGGTTTCATTGGACAGAACATTGAATACAGGAGTTGGGATGTCTTGTTCAAGTTGTACAAGACATTAGTAAGGCCACACTTGGAATACTGTGTACAGTTCTGGTCACCCTATTATAGAAAGGATATTATTAAACTAGAAAGAGTGCAGAAAAGATTTACTAGGATGCTACCGGGACTTGATGGTTTGACTTGTAGGGAGAGGTTGGATAGGCTGAGACTTTTTTCCCTGGAGAGTAGGAGGTTTCGGGGTGATCTTATAGAAGTCTATAAAATAATGAGGGGCATAGATAAGGTAGATAGTCAAAATCTTTTCCCAAAGGTAGGGGAGTCTATAACGAGGGGGCATAGATTTAAGGTGAGAGGGGAGAGATACAAAAGGGTCCAGAGGGGCAATTTTTTCATTCAAAGGGTGGTGAGTATCTGGAACGAGCTGCCAGAGGCAGTAGTAGAGGCGGGTACAATTTTTTGGGACTAGCTTAGTGGTATAAACTGGGCGACATGGACATATTGGGCCGAAGGGCCTGTTTCCATGTTGTAAACGTCTATGATTCTATGATTCTATCTCTCTGATGTTATAAAGGACGGAGTGTGGCATAGAAAAGGCCAACCTCACCCAGTGCATTGCATTCAGAAGGAAGGCACGGGGTTGCTCTGTAGCCTGCCAATCAGTGCTACAATATTGCACCAACGGGCAAATGTAGCACTCATCAAATGCTAAATGAAATGTCATTCATTTCCAGCATTTGTAATTCGCATTTCAGTTTTCCTTTCGTTGCATTTTGTTCATTTTATTTATTTTATTTTATTTCAGATCATATAACAGATTGCATTGCTCAGCCCCAGAGAAGGAATTGATTAGGTACAAGTTCACACCACTATTTATTTTCCACAGGGTAGTTGTGCTATATATTTAAATAAACTTAAATAACTTAAACAGCGGTACTATAACATCATAGTTTCACTGCACACTGAATCACATGAATTTGCCATTATCTCTACAATGTGTAACTTGTTTGGCATTTTGAACCATTGATGTTTTACGGACATCTACGACAGACACATGGCTGGAGCCCAGCAGTGCGGTGGCACAGTGTTTGAAGCACCATCAAGCACCACAGAGTGAAAGGCACAAGTTTGAATTTCACTTCTAATTTAAATTGTACTGTCCAAGTACATGGTAGACCATCATTGGGTGCCTCCCTGGAAGGAACGAGAAATATGTGGAATCCCCAATGACCTGTTCTGCACCTTCTGGTAGCCAGACAAGACCACCATTGGCAATATGGTGGAAGTAGATCACATCACAGTTTAAAGGGGAAGAGTTTATTAAAATGAATTGACCAGTGTTCAGGGCCACTTTTTAAGTCCTGATTTCGAGCACATTTTTTTTACAGTATACCTTCAGTTCTCCTCATCCTGCAACCACTGCTCCCGGATCATCAATATGATTTATCCATATCCAACTCCAGTGGGTTCAAGTCACATTATACAATATTAGCAATGGACATTTTAATAACTCCATATGAAAGTCCTCTGATTCAACAAAGACCTTAAGCTATTTATTTTAAACTGGTTAATGGGTTCATTAAAATGGCAGACAGATGAATTTCATATAGAATCATAGAAGTTACAACATGGAAACAGGCCCTTCGGCTCAACATGTCCATGTCGCCCAGTTTATACCACTAATCTAGTCCCAATTGCCTGCACTTGGCCCATATCCCTCTATACCCATCTTACCCATGTAACTGTCCAAATGCTTTTTAAAAATGTGGATGCATTAATAGATTTGGTAATGTTGCACAGTGTAATTTCAACCCATGAATTTTCATAACATGTTCCCTGTAAATCCACAATGAAATCCCTATTATTCCCTATATTGTGTAAAAAAATAAATATATAAAAACACAACGTTCTTCAGGTTTGGGATGTTTCTCCCATTAGCGGACTTTACTCTCCTCTGCACCATTTAACACCATTTTGAATTCCGAGTCCATAAGGAAATGGCTGCTGCTTGCTATCTTAATGTGTTGCTTGTCACAGTTTCATACAGGATATATTAACTGTGTGACTGAGTCGCCAAATGCCACAAGTGACAACATGATTGGTTCTGGTGATCTCCATTCTTCCACATCTGGATTAAGCGCAAAACCAGCTGCAGGGCAAGTGAAATTGATATGATTTTAGATTCTGGATACATGTGACAATTGAAAGCCACCTCATCCCAAAACCACACTGAATTTGTTGCTTTTCTTCCCGTATTCATTCAGCATGTTTTCTTCTAAAAATATAGACAACCATATAGATACAAGAACATTGCAGTACTTGGGGAAGAGTTGCACATATTCTATTACTGACAAAAAGTCACTGTCATTGGTCTCCTTGTTCAGGATCACACCGATTACAGCAATGCTGCAAATACCTATTTATTTCACTTTGAGTATTTGTAACTATGAAGTGGAATCGCCAGTCGACAGACCAGAGTTATACTGCCAACTGCACCTTGCATTGCGCTGAGTGACAAAGGAGGTCTGGTAATGTGTGCTTGGACCCGTGTGCAGAGCTCTGCTGCCCAACAGTTAATTTTTAATGTCTTGGGAGCACAGGTAGGAGTGTCTGCTTTCACCTAACATTAAAAATATTGAAAATAAGTTTATAAAGTTCTCAGGAGGGGTCCAATGAACCAGCGAGGATCTTTCAAAATAGGGGTTTTCATTCAGCGGGTGTTACAGTGAACTCATGCAACGCGAGATCACCTGCTAGAAGCGGTTTAACACCTCTTGTTTTAATGCGCTCGGGAGTCACCCAATACCACTTTGCATCATGCAGAACGTGGCAGTATAAATGCACCCTCTGTGTACTCAGAACCTGAACAGGAGTCACATAGCCTCTGAATAGCCAAGATAACCTGATCTGTAATCAACAGTAATCTGCAAGACAATGAAGTTTGGTTATGGGCAAACTATTGACATTGTTAAAAATTGTGTCTATGTCAATATATTAGAAGCATGAATATTTGAAGGTGATCTCCTTTAACACTGATTTATAGATATGCATTAATAAATTGTTATTTTTCAAATAATTCTTCCACTATAGGCATTTATACAAAGGTATGCTAGCAATTCAATGTATGATCTCCTTTGTGCTGCTAGTGCAGTTTGACAACTTTTGTACAAAAATTCTCAGCCAGCCAGCAATGAAACTGACAACAGCATCCCCTATAGGAGATGATGTCAGGAACTGACAGTGTGAAAAACCTGGTCGAGATTACCCACACGCGAACTTGGTCAAGTATCAGTAGCATCTATTAATGAATGACCCATTTTGTTTGTGAGGTGCTGCTGCCACAGGACGGCCGTGTTTGCCTGATTAATAAGTCACTGCCCTCCAAATGTAACTCACAGGACAAAATAAAACAAAACAAAACAAAGTGCTGGAAACACGCAGCAGGTCAGGCAGCATCCGTGGAGTGAGAAAGGTAGGGTTAACACTTCAGGTCGATGACCTTTTCATCAACACCTCCTGAAGTGTTTCGAAACATTGCAATGACATAATAAAACACTGCATAGATACAAGTGTTTCTTCACTTTGTCCTTTCAAAACATAGACCCATAACCATGGCCACTGATTTATGGTGAAAGAACAAATCAAATTAAAACAAGAGGTGTTTTAATTAGATGGGATTCCGGGATTTTCATTGGTCGCATTTTTGGGGATCACGTCCGACAATTCTGTGCATTTATAATTAGGGCTATTGGTGTACAATAACTGAATAAGTCAAATTCTGTTTTTATGAAATGGGGATTCCAGAGTTTTTATTGGTGCAATTCCATCCATTTATCCATGAAAACCATGACCATCACTAAAGCCAACTAAAGTGCATGAGAAATGTAATCTTCTACACAATAATCTCTTCTGTCATTTTAGTTCAAAGAAGACTTTTTGTATTGTCAACAGTCCACTCAGGATCCCCTTTGGCTGCCTGGACGGGAAATGGTTAACAAAAATGCTAAGCCATTTGACAGTCCCAAATGGCCCAGTAAAATGAGCATTGAAACTTACAATCAAACGAATTGCACAAAAAGTTTTGCTCCCTGGGATCCTTTTTGTTTTTTTGCCAATGGTGGTATTTGTGTTTGTCACAACAAAAAAAGATGCTGTTCATTTGCAATAGTTTTTCATCTGACAGCACTGAAGTTCTTCTTTGAAGGCCACTTTTGATAGAACTGGTTGCCTCCCTTGTCTGATTTATAAAGGAAATTCAGCCCTTGAGAGCCTGATTAATCTTAGGCAGAAATCACATCACAGAAATCAATGCATGCATAAAGCAATCGCACTCTCCGATGTGTCAATACAAATCAATCAATCTTCAAGGAACACAACTTTTCCTTTCCACTCTCTCCTACCCATTGGGCTAATGTTTAGTTGATGTTCTCTGCCCTGGCATCTTTTCACTATCATTTTTTTAACCCCCTCAGCAATTTCAGCTTTCAAATGAATACACCTTTTATAATGGCACTAGACAGCACTTACCTCCATACTGAACGCATCTTATTCAGAATCCCTCTCATACTGTGCCCTAACTTTTTGACATGTAGAACCGAATCAAGCAGAGGTACATTCAATGAAGAACTAACTATCTCCCAGTGCCATTGTATACATTTTAATACGTTATATACACACACATAATAATAATATATATATTAAAATCTGCCCAGAACGTGGCAGCTCATACTGCTTTGGATGCAAGTGCACTTTCCAGGCACCACTTATTGAGAAAGTCCAACATGGGCAAAGAAACCTGCAAATTAAATTTACCACCCTCCCTCAGCTGATGAATCAGTACTCCTACATGTTGAACACCACTTTGGAGGAAGCACTAAGCATAGCAAGAGCACAGAAAGTACTCTGGTTGGGGAATTTCAATGCCTATCACCAAAAATGGCTCGGTAGTACCACCACTGACTGAGCTGGCCAAGTCCTGAAGGACATGACTGCCAGACTGGGTTTGTAGGTGGTGAGAGAACCAACATAAGGGAATAACGTACTTGGCTACATCCTCACCAATCTATCTGTCTCAGATGCATCCGTCCATGACAGCATTGATAGCAGTGACCACTGCACAGTCCTTGTGGAGACCAAGTCGCGTTTTCAAACTGAGGGCACCCTCCATTGTGCCATGTGGCACACCCTTGCTAAGTGGAATAGATTAAGGACAGATATAGCAGCTCAAAACTGGGCATCCATGAGGCACTGTGGGCCATCAGCAGCAGCAGAATACCACAATCAGTAACCTCGTGGACGAGCATATCCCTCATTCCTTCATCACTATCGTGCCCAGTGACCAACCCTGGTTCAATAAGAAGTGTAGAAAAGCATGTCCAGAGCAACGCCAAGCATACCTGAAAATTAGGTGCCATCCTGGTGAAGCTACAACACTGGACTACGTGCATGCTAAACATCAGGAAATGGCTGAGTGCACTGAACACAGCAATGGCTACAGGCTCCAACAACATCCTGGCTGTAGTGCTGAAAACCTGTGCTCTAGAACTAGCCATGCCCCGAGCTAAGCCGTTCCATGGATTGGGCAAATATCGCCATTCATTCACCGTCCATGGGTCAAAATCCTGGAACTCCCTATCTAATAGCATTGTGGGGGAGTATCTTCACCACATAGACTGCAATGGTTCAAGAAGTTGACCCAACACCACCTTCTCAAAGGCAACTAGGGATGGCCAATAAATGTTGGCCTCGCCAGTGATGTCCACATCCCAAAGAATGATTTTTTTTAAATTGTAATTAAGGAACATGAAAATTTATAATATTTTGTATGACATCTGCAAAAATGATTTTCCCCACATTCCCAAGTGATGTGAGTTCTAAGATAGAATTGGAGAAATGCACAGTACTGTTAGCCAGACCTTAGGCTACATTCATAGTGCTCCTCAAATTAACTAAACAAATTTTTATCTGGTGATATTTTGGATTTAGCTGCAGAACTGCTCGATGAAGTCCTCAGAGCTTTAAGTTCCGCTGCCCTTAAAAGGATGCCACAATTTTTATTTTGAAATCATGTTTTATTCAGTTGCTAATTTCATGCACATTTGAACTTCGAATGTAGTCATATTTCATGAAGTAGTGACATTAATATTTTAACATTTAAAAATATGTCGGCAAAATGAACTCAGGTTTTGGTTAAATTCACAGCAGCTGAAAGTTACTTTGGAATGCACTCAGCTCCAGTTTAAAACTTAAAATGCAATCATTTGTTGGACAAGGTGACAGTTCAATTAGAAGATGAGTCACACATTTAACTGCTGATTAGGATTTTACCGAATTAAACATTTAAAACTCTATTGGCTGACGTCGAGAGTTTTATAAATATATTTTTTTTGGAACGGCATTACCATGCACACAGATGTGTGGCTGGTAATTTGAAGTGGAACTGAATAGAGTGGCTGTTGCTAAAAATACTGTGATCTGTCTGTCACATAAACTTAATTGCTCAGCAGGAATACTTGACTTTAATATAAATCTCAATACTGTGCATGTTATAGCAAAAAAAAAGCAACAAGTTAGAATGTACAGAAAAAATGCAGGAATCTAGATTGACACAATATTAAAGTATGTTGGGGTCAGTCATGTAGGGGATAATTTTGACTTTGGGCGATAGTGTGAAGTGGGCAATATCAAATCAGCTGCCCGTTATACATCTCTCCCGATTTCCATTTCGATGGATGGTGAGATGTCTAACGGGCAGCTGATCCTATATCACCCACTTTATAGTATCGCCCAAAGTCAAAATTACCCCCATAGTCTTAGTGTGTGCTAGACTAAGTAAGAATGTAGATGACAACTGGAATTCAGGGATCAAAATTCAACCAGTGATATTTACCAACTGTATAATATAGAGGATTCCACAGGTCATCCTTCAAGGTAGTGGAGTTGCATCTGATTTACAAGTACATCTGTGATGCCCCAACCCCTCCCAATCCCCCTTCCAAACTATTTTCAAAACAGTGGTAACATTCGACACTGACATCGCCTATGTGACACAGATGGACTTGTTTTATGCTATCATGCTACTACTCTGTGAGAGCTGTGCCCTCACACTTGATATGCAAGACGGATATGTGTACTGTGCATTGTAAATGTGCACTTCACATTGCCTAAAAATTTATTAGCATCTGGTGCTGTACAGCAAATATATGCCTTAGCGTTAGCTCCTGCACATACTTTTCAAACTAGGTACATGTTTTTCCCTTCATGAAAAGGCTGGGTTATTGATGGAAGAGGTGGTATTCATTAGTACAGAACTCGTGTAGTTTCAGGAGCCACATAAATGACAACTGCCTCCCCGACAAAAAGCCTTTTCTCCCTATGCAAGTGGCATCTAGCTCCCATGCAATGCATGCACTAGACTTGCTTTCATGCTTGTGAACTGTACAAGGTAACAACAATGAAGACGACAGCTATTGACAGAAATAGGTTACATTTACCTGACAGAAATATTCACTCATCAGATATTCACTTAAGTGGAATAGACTATACAACTAGAATAATGGTATGAAAAAGAAAGAGCCTTTCCTTTGATATAGCTCTTTTAAAGTAGCTGGCTCCTGAATCACACAGCTAGGTATCCAGTGTAGTCCTTAAAGGGATAATGCTAAACTAGTTCTACGTGTCACTTGGGGATGCTCTATGAGGAGTTTTTACATTTTAAATAAAAGATAACAAACTACTGAGGAAAATAGACACTGTTTCATGATCCTGAAGCTTCTATGAATCCAAAACCAGGTTGAGATGTTTGATTGAAATAGGACACTTGCTTTACCTGCGAGATCTACTGCCACCTCAGCAATATTTTGATGTAAATTTGACAAGTCGTCACCTGCATTACATCCCTAAACCTTCCAGCACTGTGGCCCATACACAGTTAGAGGAAAATGGCATTACAATTCGTGTGATCCCCTCTTCTGCATGGATATGTTGGCTTAGATTATTTGTTTATGTACTCCAACCCCCTTGCAATAAAGGCTAACATACCATTTGCCTTCCTAATTGCTTGCTGTACCCATGTTAACTTCCTCTGATTCGTGTACAAGGACACCCAAATTCCTCTGAACACCAACACTTCTTAGTCGCTCACCTTTTAAAAATATTCTGCTTTTCTATTCTTCCTACCAATGTTTGGGCATGTTGATTATGCAGCATTAATCTACCTTTTTCTCTAGTTTAGAATCACATCAGAATATTCACCGAAATCTGTAAACTTTGAATTCTTCCATACAGATTATTTAACCAGCGATTCAGTAAAACTTAAGTGAGGAGCTGGCACAGTCTGAAGCTATTTGAAGAAGAATGCTCCTTTTTTTGGAATTAATAAGATCAGCTCTCCAGTGTTTATGGGCTGACAGGTGGAAAATGCAGTTCAGTTTAGAGAAATGTGAAGTAATACATTTTCGGAGTAAGACTCAGGAAAGGAATTATAACTTACATGGAAGGATTTTAAATGGACGAGAGGTGAAGAGAGTGCAGTTACACTGGTCATTCAAAGGTAGCAGCGCACATAGATGAGCCTATAAAAAAGGCAAACAGAAGCCTTGGTATTGTATATACAGAAATAGAACACAAAACAAGGGGGTAGCACTGGCCTAGTACAAGGGGTTTTGTGTAAAGTTTTGAACAAGTGATTATGGAAAGGATATAAAAGCAATAGAACAGATACAATAGAGATTCACTAGCATGTTTTCAGGCATGAGGGCTTGCAGTTATGAAGAGAGACTTGAGAAGTTAGAGCTTTTTCACTAGAGCTGAGAAGCAGCGACCTCTTAATAGTCTTCACGGTAATGAAGGGATACATTAAGAAAAATAATGATAAATTGTTTCCATTGATCAGTGAGATGGTAACAAAAGAGGGCACAAATTTAATATAATCACTAAAAGAATGAGAGCTCTGCAGAGGGTCTTTAGAATTTGGAATTCTTTGCCAGTAAAAAGAGAAATTCCAATTGAGTTAGTGTATGTAGCAAAAAAGCTCCTTTAAAATGTCTGCAAGGAATATTTTGTGACTACCCTGCCTCCCATTGAAATCTGAGTTTTTAAACAACAGTGTAACGGTGATGTATTGGTGCCAACACAGCCCAATAAGGTCAATCAAACAGAGTGAGCTGCAGCAAAATGGTTCCATTATTCTCACAGGGCATGACCTCAAAGGAAGGTCTGGTAAAGAATTCCATCAGCTGTACCTTTCTGAAGACAATGAGCCTCTAAATTAAAGGAAAGCTAAGGCTCAGCACTCAAGTTCAAGGTGTTTATCACAAGTTGAAATACTGTCAAGCACAATGATGGAAGTTTTATTCCCTTGTACACCGTAGCTTTCACCGCAATGAAGAATATCATACCATCTGTTGGATTTAGCCTGTCATAGCTCTGCTCTCCGTGGACCTTCTCTCCCTACAATATTCTCAAATATGTGCCATCTGCATCTGGTGTCTTATCTGATTTTCAATGCCTTTTAATAACTGCTTCCTTGCTTATCTTTATTATCATTAGATGCTGCGTTGGTGCCCTTGAGAAATTGATTACTGGCTGTGCTAAATTTCCACATATTACTCTTGCGAATATTGATGAGAAAAAATAATTCAGAAGCTTTGCTACGCCTGAATCCGATGGTGTTGACGAAAGACAGGGAAAAAAGTTGAACGTGAAAAGACATGAAGGGAGACAGAAAAACTTATGGAAGAGAGAAACAGAAATGAAGGAGGGAAACAGGAGTGGAGGAAGAGAATGGAAATGATGGTAATATAAGCTTCCTGGACTTATCCATGTCTCATTTGCAACAACAAGCTATGAGAATTGTGAGAAAGTATAAGATAGCAGGGCCTGGCCTGAAAAAATACTGGATGAAAGTAAAAAAAAAAGTTTTACAAATTAACATAACAAATTTTAAAAATATCTGATCTGAAAACATCTACTTGGGAATTGTTTTGCTGTATGGAGTTGCTGTGGTTCTGTATCAAGGTCTGAAAGCATTCATGTAAGGAAATGAAATATTTGATTGTGTAGAATATTAGGATAAAAAAATACATTAAGTTCTTCCAATGAAGATTGTGAGATTGTCCAGTACAATCTTCAACCAATTGCTTTCACATATCCAATACCAAGATAGAATCGCATAAGAGATGTGCATCCATTTTTTATATCATTATGTTTCTTTTTTTTTAAATGGCAAATGACATTGTTCTGTTCATTTGGGAAACAAATCCTGCACTAAAAAAAAAACAAATCCAAGATGCAAACTGACTGCAATGACGTGTGGTACTATATATAATACATTACTGGCTGTTCGCAGTTCATTTGATTTGTCTCCTCTTAAGAATCTATTGACTCCTCTTCCCAACTCTCCCCAAATAAATCTTCTAGACAGTTAATGCTAAAAGATAGGAGATGAAATCCCACTGTCAGGCCTTCTTTCAGATTACCTACACTCAATGTAAGTATCCAAAGAGAGGTTACAACCTGGCAGTCCTAGGGCTTTAACCTGATACATGTTTTATTAAGATGATGACAAGGAAATGATTTGGTGCAAATGTCTAAAATTAACAACCTTTACTTAAATTATACACTAGCTGTTGATGAACTTGACACGTACAAAGCATTCTAGGAAAAGAAGAATAAGGATTAATGCATGTTGTTTGGTAGCTGTTTAATCTAAAGATTCTTCCCAGTCTACTGTTTCTGACCTGCTGCTTGCATCTTTCGTGAATCAGTTTACAATCTCATTGTTCCTACTTGTGTCTCTGTCACCACGTTCAGTCAGAGTGAAGGATACAATCCAAAATGAGGGGTTGTGTACAGTGGATTGAGACTATCTGATAAATTGATTCCAGAATGAAATAGAGTTCAGATGGATAATGTCGTAAGGTGTTCCTCTTCCCTCCAGTTTTTTGGATCCTAGGATATTCTGTTGTATTTGGATTTTGATGTATACAGTATTCCTGAGAGCAAGGAATGCCATACCTGCTGTAGTTAATCATCAGTGATTGTTGCATAATTCTAAAATATATAAACTATTAAAACATTTTCTTTGCAGTAAATATTACCTTGACTTCTGTTTTTATAAGCATTTAAATCCACCATAGTGATAAATTCAATCAATAACAAACTAGAAAGACTAGGGGATTTAAAAAGATGTACTCCTTATTTCTCAGACTCTCATACATACATCTCTGGGTCAGAGGAAATGGGGAACTTCCTGTACTTGACTATAGATTTACTTACACCAATACCAATATATCTTTCTCCTCAAGAAAGTAAGCTTTTAAATAAGAATACGGCTTGAACAACAACAAGATCAGTATCAACTGTAAAGACTAACAGTTCCAGCATTAACAGTTCAAACAGGGTTAGATGAAGAGGGGAGGGAGGAGGCTCGTGTGGAGCTTAAACATCGACATGGACCAGTTGGGCCGAATGGCCTGTTTCTGTGCTGTACATTCTATGTACTTAACCAGAATTCAAACTACGCAATCATAATTAGCAACATTGGACACCAAAGAATCTTTATTATGGTCTAAGTATTATTGGGATAATTATTAAAGACATATGTTTTTCCATAATTAGTGAAACTGCACTGAACCACATAAGGAGATATTAGGACAGATGACCAAAAGCTTGGTCAAAGATGTAGGTTTCATTGAGTATGGTCTTTGTGAAATCTTTTACATTTTTATACTCAAGAGTACAATTCATGCAGCAGAGCCACTTTATAATGCTGTCTTTATGGACTATTCAAAGGCCCGATTTTCCTCATTCATTGGTGCTGATGTAATTGTGCTAATGGTGATCAATTTTTCAAATCTCACCAACACACTACAGATGTAAATGAAGGGTTATACAAACAACTTCTGTCAATTTGCTCTCCTCCACCAGAAGATATGTCGAAAAAGACATGCCAATCAAAATGTCTTTCAGCACCTGTTAAAAGTTCAACTGAGGTGATATCAAGCTTGGTTTTTAAAAACTTATGAATTGCAAAATGAAGGGAAGGCCGTGGGAGATAAAGAATTCCACAGAGTTCCACCGAGTAAATGAGCAGGAAAAAGGGAAAAGGGTTGGACAAAGAACTGAGGACCCGAAATGGTGGGGGAGACATCTCAGGAGATTGTATCATTTTCATAGGACTTAACAGTGATAGCAGTGATACCACCCTGGCAATCAATGGCGGCCTTCCACTTACTGTGACAGTGTGGAGAGTATAGTACAAAATCAGTAAAACAAGAGGTCTTCACAATGAAGTGGGCAGTGGAAATGTTACTGACATAGTAAAAGGAATTTGGGGGTTTGCAATCACATTGTTACAGTAATAGCGCTATGTTCATTGGTCATATTATATCACAACAACAACAACTTGCATTCATATAGCGCCTTTAACGTAGTAAAACGTCCCAAGGTGCTTCACAGGAGCGATTATCAAACAAAATTTGGTGCTGAACCACATAAGGAGATATTAGGACAGACGACCAAAAGCTTGGTCAAAGATGTAGGTTTTATGGAGTGTCTTAAAGGAGGAGAGAGAGGTAGAGAGGCAGCTAACATAAGGCAACAAGATACAGTTGGTTAGATATTCAAACTAGGAAGTTGTTCTGATGTTATTCGGAGTCACAAGTATAAAAAGCCTATGGAAAAGAACATGAGTTTTACTAAACCAAAGGGTGGTATAAATAGAATAACTGAATTGTGAGGGTAGAACACCGCAAACTAATTCAGTTCGGGAAGCTCGTAACCCACTCGACCGTTAGGTCTTCCCATAGTCACTTATTGAATTTATTGTGTGGTGTGCCACCAATCGCCCGTTATTCTATAACTAAACTTCAAAATTGTAACCACATGCAACACAGAAAGGGAAATACATTATATTCTTTTAACAATTATATCGATGGTCCCCTTATCATAACCAGCACTGAGATAATGAGAAGGAACAGCCTCCATGCAGTAGGAGTGCTGTATGGCTGAAGACTAGTGCTCTTGGAAGGTGATGAAGTGGACCGTAGGTGGAAAAAAGACCACGTGCAAGGCCCAAGCTGGGTTGGTGGGATTGGTTCTAAGAAGACCTGAGGGGAAGATAGCAAGTAGCCAGACAGCAGATGGAGCCCCTTGTTGTATCTATGGTCAGCCTGGTTAGAATGATTGATTGGCTGACTGACCTACAAGCATCACAAACTGTTAAGTAAATACATAAATTAAAAATGAAAAACATAACAAATCCATCTTAAAGCTTCACCTGTTGTCGAAAGGTTTACTGCCTCCCCTAGAATCCTTCCCCCCGCCACAATTTTGTAAACAGACAAAGTGAAAAGCATGTCTCACTTTGGAGGGAAGGGAAACATCAGAGAGATCTTATCCGAGGTTAAATAACTCAAGTATGTGAAATGTGCCTAGCCATTTTGGTTCACTCCATGTGATATTAAGAAGCTGCTACAGGCCCTGACAACATCCCGGAGGCAGAGCTGAAGACTTGTGCATCAGAGTCAGTTGTTTCCCTAGCCAAACTATTCCAGTACATTTATGACATTGGCATCTTCACAATAATCCAGAAGATTGCCCAGGTATGTCCAATTTACAAAAACATGTCTTTATAGGTGAAGTACCTTTGGATAGTGGGCTGCAGGGTGAACAGTGAACCTTTTTAATGAGATACAAAGTGGAAATAATATGGACTGCTACCATAAGCATCTTCTCTCTCCGATGGACTGACAAATACCAATCTGACAGACCATACATCTTAGGCCACAAACTACAAATTTGCTTTATTAAGAAGTAAAATTAAACAGAAGCAACAGCAAACACAATAGATTGATAAATCAGTATTGCATTTAATTTACAGTCCCTGTTATAAAACAATAATGGTCAATAAAACCTGGCCACTTCCTGTAGTTTCGCACTTTTACTTTTGACCTATGTCCATGATGCAAAGTTTTACAAGAGACCAAAATTTAATGGAATCCTTATTAACCTCCACCCATATCAGAGACCAAGTGAACAGTAGCAGTGCACAACATACATTTTTTTACATCAACTTTAAGCCTAGTTAGCTCCCCAAGGAATAAAAATTAATAAATAGTTTGCAACTGCTGCACTTTCTTTCTCTTGTAATCTATTGAGGTTATCTGGCCTCAATATTTCACTTCTAAGGCTTCAGAGAGACCCTTAGATTTAAACAAGGCATTGATAAATATCTTCAAAAAAGTGACCAGGACTCAAGCATATTTAAATAACTTGAATTTTTAAGAAGCTGCCAAAATTAAACACATTTTTGAATAAATTCCACATGATGTTTGTAGCTAAATGGAATGTCTTGGTCCTTCCCTTGGACAAACTGACTAATTCTGTAACAATTGTATCATGTTAAGCTGGGACATGATATCTGTGAGTGAAGCTGGTTTTTAACCACTTATGTACTGTGACAGAATTAAAGAGGCCAATAGGAAACTAAATCTTAGACAATAATGATGTAAAAGCCATGAGAGCCAAAATTGTGTTTAATCCTGTCGTGAGGGTGGGTCACCATTCCTGTTTTAGAAACTATGATGGTGTTGAATGGTTATCTTACATCCTTGCTAGGCAATGCTTCATTGCAACAGATGTGTATTTTTGTCATGAGTTGGCTGAGACCAAGTTAAGGGAATGTGAGCAGAATACACAATAAATTTAATTCCACATAAAAAAGGTTGTAGAGTCCAGATGGTGCTTAAACATTCTTTTACAATTGCTAACGAGGACATTTTTCATGGCAGTAGTTTGCAATTCAGGTAAATGACTGGGTGTTCCCCACATAGTCAGACTAACTGAATATAATATTGAGGCTTCTACTCCTAGCCAGTGAGACAGTGTGAACTATGAAGGCTCAGGAATAATCTGACTTTCTAGCATTGGATCTGCACACAGAACAAACTAGAGCTTTACATAGGAACAGGAGTAGGCCATTCAGCCCCTCGAGCCTGTTCCGCCATTCAATGAGATCATGGCTGATCTGTATCTAACTCCATTTACCCGCCTTGACTCTATATCCCTCAATACTTGGCTAGCAAAAATCTATCGATCACAGATTTAATTGAGCTAGCATCTACTGCTTTTTGTGGGCGAGAGTTCCACACTTCTACCACCCTTTGCGTGAAGAAGTGTTTCCTAACATCTCCTGAATGGCCTGGCTCTGATTTTAAGGTTATGTCCCCTAGTCCTCGACTCCCCCACCAGCGGAAAAGGTTTCTCTCTACTCTATCAATTCCTTTCAAAATTCGAAAATCCTCAATCAAATCACCCATTAACCTTCTATATTCCTGGGAATACAAGCCTAGTTTATGTAATCTCTCCTCATGATTTAACCCTTGGAGCTCGAGTAACATTCTGATGAATCTGTGCTGCACTCCTTCCAAGATCAATGTATCCTTTCTAAGGTGCAGTGCCCAGAACTGTACACAGTACTCCAGATGTGCAAGGAAACACTGGTTGTTGTTTTGATGATTGATTTTGACACCACATCTGTGTAATGCTGGGAAGAGCTAGATTTTGTGTGAGGGTATCCCACACTGCCACAGAGACCTGCTATAAAAGTCATTGTCCCTTTCACCCCAGCATATATTCAAGGTATGCATATTGAACACAGGTTAGAATAAAAAAGCTTTGCGTCATAGGCCTGCTACCACGATCGGTGTGAATGAAGGATCAAAGTGTACCAGTTTGGGATGGTCCGAGAAATTCAAGAATAGTTGAGACTTTGCAAACTGTAGTAAATAAAGTCAGCCGTGGGATTTCTGAATTATTTACTTCATTACCAAAAATAACCTCCAGCAAATCATTAAAGATTATTTATTGGACAATGAAATGGAATCCAAGAATAATATTCTCAGAAATTAAAATCAGTAGCATGAAAATGGATTGGAGTTTCTTGTTTCAACTTCTCTTAAAATTTATTTTCTTGACACTGTAAATCTTATTTAACTTCTTTCAAGAGAAGCTGGAGTGAAATAAGAAACTGATGATACCCATGCTCATTTCTGGGAATATTATTCTTGGATTGCTCTGATTTTCAGAAAATCAATCTTGAAGTAAGAAGATTTTCTTAAGTTGTAGAGTTATTTTTGGCTGTGAATGACATGATTGGAGTAATCATTTATTTAAAGCAAAGTTCCTGTCTGGCTCTTGTTTTATTTATTCTGATGAAACATGATGAGCTGTGGATAGAAAGTGACATGTTATTGGCAGCATTGAAATTAGAATTGCAAGAGACTTTTTAGTAGACTCAGATTAGTATGGAGTTGTACCCTTAATTCCTAGGCTCCTCTGGGTCCAGTACAAACTTAACCTGCAGCTATCTAAGGGACTGAGTGCTGTAGGGAGTGAGTGTATTTTCCTTTATGTTAAGGTGGTCACCTGTTCAGTCTTGGACTGAGCTGCCCAGTTTACATTTTAGAAGCTTCCTGACATCAAGGGTGAAATTTTTCTTATAATGACACAGCCTGTTTGAATTCCCTGTCATTAACGACTCAATAACAGAATTGCAGGAACCTGCAGCTTTGAAACATACACTTTCTGAGACTATTATTTCATTAGTCAGTAATTATAGTGAAAATCAGGTGTTCAACTATTTTTTGCTAAAACACGATCTCTTCCCACTTCTGTGAATGTGGAGCCATAAATGATCGTGCTTATGAAGATTTTCGCTGAGTTATCACCATCAGCAAAGCAATTGTAAAATCTCAAAAATAATCCCATCACATGCCCCTATTTTGCCCCTCGTTCCAATCTATTGCAATTCTATTTTGTCTCCTGGGTTAGATTCCAGCCCAGTGTGAAACCCTACTTCTAATATCCTTTGTAATCTCAAAATCCCTATCCTCATTTGCAAATTCCTCCATGGCCTCTCTCCATCTTACCTCTGCAACCTTCCCTAGATCTATGTCCCGGTCCCAGCTCTTTGTTCTTTTGACTCTGGCCTCCTGTGTATTCGCCTTTGTTCTACTCCACCATCTATGGCAGTGCCTTCAGTCATCTCTGCCCTAGTCTCTGGAGCTCCCACTACCTCCTTCAGCTTTACTACCCCTCTCGCCACCTTCAAAAGCCTCCCCAAAACCTATTTCCAACTATTCCTTTAGTCACCCCCATCCCCCCTTCTATTACTGCTTTACTGTCAGGCACTTTTGACTGTTTACTATGAAATCACTATATTGTTGCAAATTGGAATTCACCGCAGTGTTCTGGCCAATAATTGTCCCTCAACCAACATTATTAAAAAAACAGATGATCTAGTAATTTAATCCATTTTGTGGGAGCTTGCTGTGCGCAAATTGGCTGCCGCGTTTCCTACATTACAACAATGACTACTCCAAAAAGCACCTCGGACGTCCTGAGGTCATGAAAGACGCTATACAAATGCAAGTCTTTCTTTTTTCTTTTTTGATACACTGCAGGAATTAGCAGTCTTCCTTGGGAGAGACCAAAGCCTGCTGTGGGAAATGAAAAAAGATTCACATTTATACAGTAGAGAGGTAGGTGTCCAAGGTTGGGATAGACTGGAGCTTTTCTCTGGCTGGCTAACTTGAGGGTGCTTGATGTTAATACCCTAACCCTAATGCTGTGCAATATTAGTAATGAACACATTAACACATTCGTACAAAACTCCTTTGTCTGTTACTTTAATGTGCGAATAGCAGAAGAGGAATCTCACATGAGTACGTTAATGCGTTCATTACTAAAATCACAATGTGCCAATTCAGCCCATTGGTGTCAAAGCTGAAACTATTTTTCATCCCTTCGTCAAGTGAATAACAAAAAATTGTCAACAAGATATGAATTTGAACTATTTTAATAGATACAAAATTTCTCATCCTCCATAAGGTGAAATGCAAACCTCATATCATGGTTATTTGGGGGCCGATTTTTGGATGGCCGAGCGGGTGCGTTGGGGGCAGGGGGCTCCTAAAATGGCGGAACCCCAGAGCCCGGCTCCAACCCGCTGACTTCTGGGTTCTCCAATGACACGTTCGGGTGCATGCGCAGCTCCCACATGCGGGACTCCCACCGGCAATTAAAGTCGGCGGGATAATTTACATTGTTATTTAGGTAGTTGAGGTACTTGATAGACCTCATTGAGTGGAGATTTTGGCAGGGGTGCAATTTTGAAGGATCCTCAGCATGTTTCCCGTGCTGTGGGAAACACTTCCTGTTGGAGCAGACGTGTTTCAGTCAGCAGCTAGTGGGAGATGCAAAGGATTATTTGACAGTTGGGGGGAAAACCTTATGTATTGCAGCAGGGCACTCTGTCACTTCAGACAAAGTTTTGGCTGCCACACCTTCGTCTTTCCACTCAAAATTATTAATTTATACCCTAAACTCTGCTGTGCAAACACAGTTACCTACTTTGCGGACTCCCTCAAACTCACACCGCCAGGATGGGGGGGTGCCATAGCTGCATTCATCACTTCATCCGAGGACGAGCAACATCGCCAGCCTCACCAGGCACAGCGTCCACCTCCGCCAGGTGGAGCTCCACAACACAGTGCTGAGCCACAGGCACCTGCACAACAGCAGGGAGGGCAACAACAGAGAGTGCGGCATCGCAGGAGGCACTACCCTCGCCACAGGGACTACAGACTGAGGCTCAGCTTCCTGGACCCCTCTGAGGAGCAGTGCATATGGAGGCTCAGAGTCAGTCGCCAGGTAGTCGCGGACATCTGCAGCCTCCTTCATGCCGAGCTGGTCCCGGCTGGCCCGAGCAGCATCTTCTTACCTGTCGCTGTCAAAGTCACCACTGCCCTCAACTTCTTCGCCTCCGGATCGTTCCAGGGTGCCACTGGGGACATCGCCGCGGTCTGACAGTCGTCTGCACACAAGTGCATAAAGCAGGTCACCGACGGCTTGTTTCACAGGGCCTCACAGTATATCAACTTCCCCATGGATGACCTAAACCAGACGGAGAGGGCAGTGGGATTCCACGCTGTGGCTGGCTTCCCACGGGTACAGGGTGTAATCGATTGCACCCATATAGCAATACGAGCACCTCCACACGAGCCAGGACTGTTCATCAACAGGAAGGGCTGTTACTCCATCAACACACAGCTCATCTGTGACCACCGCAAGAGATTCCTTCACGTGTGTGCCAGATACCCTGGCAGCTGCCTCGATTCCTTCATCCTGCGGGAGTCCAACATCCCGCCCCTCTTCCACGCACCGAACACCCGCAAGGGCTGGCTCCTGGGGGACAATGGATACCTCCTGCAGACGTGGCTCATGACACCTCTGAGGAACCCCACCACCAAGCAACAGCGTCGAAAAAACAACAGCCACATCGCTACCAGGTCTACAATTGAGCATGCTATAGGGCTGCTCAAAATGCGCTTCAGATGCCTTGATCCTCCTGGGGGAGCGCTTCATTACACACCAGACAGAGTGGGACACATTATAGTCATCTGCTGTGCCCTGCGCAACATGGCAAAACAGAGAGGGGTGCCGCTGGAGGAGGCCCCATCCACATCGGCCACCCATATTGAGGAGGAGGAGGAGGAGGAGGAGGCAGAGGAGGAGGAGCAACCCATGGGCAGAACAGTGGCTCACCTGGCTGCTTGTGAGTTCAGGGAGTCACTGATATGTGAACTGTTCTCCTAACATCAGACAGTGTGAAGAGTCCAGTCCTCGCCACCCGGACGGAGGAGTGGCCACACCAGCCCCCTCCCCTGCCCCCTGCACAAAATAGTGGTGCAACTACACATACACCCACCGTAGAGTGACCCAATGGGTGGCATCAAGTGTGGACATTCATGGTGAACCTCATGAAAGAGACTTATTACACAAGCCAGTCAAGAATGGCCAAGACGTGGCAGTAGTGGTGACAATAGTAATATTTAATGTGCCATTAACAAAAGTCAAATATAAATAAAAAACATGACAAACCGTCAAACACCCTTGTGCATCCCCTTTGTGCTCATAAACCTTTGCCTTACACTTACGAGTACTCCCACGTGGTGCTTCCCCTGTGGCTGCAGCAGAGGTAGTGGCAGGTTGCTCTTGGTCATGCCCTAACCGATTTGGGCCTACGCCATCTGGGTTTCGGTGCCCATGAGGGCCCCTCCAAAGACTGCTCCACCTGCACCTGTGTAGGGGCAGACTTGGCCACCTGGAGAGGAGGTAGCATTGCGAGTACTGGTTGAAGGGGGGGGGGGGGCAACGGGTGAGACGTGGGAGCACTTTGAGTGGTGTCCCCACTTCCATGTCCCCTTTCGCCATCATCCCTCTCCTGGGCCAGGCCCACATCACTCCTACCGTTTGGAGGACATGTGTGAAGCCTTGTAAGGCCAGTGCTAGTGTGATCTGCCTGCCTGTTTAAGGTGGCAGAAAGTTGCTCACCCTGAGTCCAAAGGGCTGTTGTCAGGGCCTCAATGGGCTCATTGGTGAGCCATGCTTGAAGCTCAATGGAGGCTAGTCTTCCCTCCATTGCAGACATTCCCACACTTACCCTTGACACTATCTCAGAGATGCCCTCATGTCCCTGTGACAGTATCTCAGAGATTCCCTCCTGTACCTGTGCCACGATTCCACCCATGCAGGTGTTGGACTCCTCCATCCTCTGAGCGATTGTGGAGAGTGTGAATGGCACCTGTTCCAGCACCTCGCAAATGTGCTGCTGCCCCTCGATCATTCTCCTTTTAAAGGATGGCCCCCAGGGTTCAGCATCTGTGTCCAGCTGAGCAGAGCCTGGAGGAAGAGTGCTCCCACCGACGCAGACTCTCCACAGCTGCCCCTGCCACCAGTGTCTGCTCGTGCTCACATGTGTGTGGTGACTCACCATGTGTGACCCCAACTAAGTGAGGACGGGGACCCACCGAGGTGTGTGTATCTGCGCTGGTGGATGGCTCGCTCAGATGTGACGGTGCCCCCTCAGAGGCCGGCAGGTCCTCTGAGGAATCGCCCTCCACCATCACGGCGGTCGCTGAAGACCCTTTAAGAGAACAGAAGGCAATATTAAGCATGATGACAGATGTTGAGGTGCTGAAGATGGCAAGGCATGTTAACATCATTTGCTATTGTGAGTGCTGAATGTTAAAGTTCTGTCACCAGCTGTTTGTCGGGTGGCAGTCTCGGCGTCCCCAAAGGACAGGCACTCGAGGGTGCGGCTCAATTCAAGAGCCTCCTACTCCGTGACCGTGAGGACGACCTGATGTTGCGGCCCCCCTCCGGTCTTCGCCCTCTCCCGTGCATTCTGGGCTCTCTTCTCCTATAAAGGGAGAAAGTAGAGAAGCGTGAGTGAGAGATGGTGACGTGGCCAATTGCTGAATGCATTGGTTTGCGTGAGGCTGACCGTGAAAGAGATGCATCAGAGGGTGAGTATGAGACAGAGCCATGACATTGTATGAGGATTGGGTTGAGTGGTAGTGGTGGGATGAGTACTGGGGAGGTGAGTAAGTGCAGGTAGGTTGAGGATAAGGTTTGAGTGGGTGTGAGGAGTGATGTTATAGAGTAGTGTTGGCAGTTCCGAAGGAGTTGTGGGGTGGGGGCAGTGATGTGGAAGACAGAGTGTAGGAGAATGGGTAAGTGTACTCACTTTGGCTGACCTAGTTAGGTCATTGAAGAGCTTCCTGCAATGTATCCAGGTGCGGGAGACGTTGCTGCTGCAGGTGACCTCCTCTGTCACCTCGAGCCAGGCCTTCTTGGTGGC
Source organism: Heptranchias perlo (assembly GCF_035084215.1). Lineage (NCBI taxonomy): Eukaryota > Metazoa > Chordata > Chondrichthyes > Hexanchiformes > Hexanchidae > Heptranchias > Heptranchias perlo. The sequence goes on from NC_090343.1 coordinate 12,274,660, forward strand.
AGAGACAGGCCACTTCCTCTCATCCGCCGGGTAATAAATCTCCTTCCTCCTCCTCACCCCATCCAGTAGGACCTGGAGTGAGGCATCGTTATAACGGGGGAGCAGCCTTTCCCCTGGTCTGCTCCATGCTGTACTTTTGGTTGGTTGCTGCAGGAGCAGCATTGGAGGATTGCCCCTTTAAATAGGGCACCTCCAGCTGACAGCTATGATGCGAGTGCGCAGTCCGCCTGCTGCGCAGGTTGACGACGGGAAACCAGGAAGCCACGGTAAGTGCCTTCGATTTACCCGCGATTGCGTGGGGAACGAACCGATTTCACTGGGTGGGTTACCCACGCGCTCAGTCGCCCCTCCTGCTGCCATCCCGCCTCCCTGGTAATATCGGGGCCTTGATTTTTTTATGCCAGATGGGTAATCGTACTTTGCCAGAGAGGCAGTCCTCCTCACAAGTGACCTTTGCAAAGCCTAACGGCATATTTACCATCTCAAATGAAACCAGTCCCACAGATAGGCAGGTTTCTTCCTTTGTAAATAGGCTTGCTTGAGGCAAAAGGATGCTGCTTGATTACTTTCTGTTCTTTTATTTTTAATTTCATGCACTATTTACAGAATGCTAGCAGTGTCCCTTTAATTTTAGCATTTATAGTCTACTTACATAGAATTACATTGGACATACAGCACAGAAACAGGCCATTCAGCCCAACTAATACATGCTGGTGTTTATGCTCCACACGAGTCTCCTCCCACCCCCTTCATCTAATACTATCAGCATAATCTTCTATTCCTTTCGCCCTCATGTGTTTACCTAGCTTCCCCTTAAATGCATCAATGCTATTTGTCTCAACAATTTCTTGTGGTAACAAGTTCCACGTTCTAAACGCTCTCTGGGAAAAGAAGTTTCTCCTGAGTTCCCTATTGGATTTATTAGTGATTATCATATTTATGGTTCCTAGTTTTAGTCTCCCCCACAAGTGGAAACATCTTCTCTACGTCTACCCTATTAAACTATTTCATAATCTTAAAGACCTCTATCAGGTAACCCCTCAGCCTTCTCTTTTCTAGAGAAATGAGCCCCAGCATGTTCAGTCTTTGCTGATAGGTATAACCTCTCACATCTGGTATCATCCTTGTAAATCTTTCTTACATCTTCTCCAGTGCCTCTACATCCTTTTTATAATATGGAGACCAGAACTGTGCACAGTACTCTTGGTCACTTATTTGGGCCCTTATGTGGGGTGCAACCAAATAGAAGGAGGAAGTCACCCCAAATGGCTCCTATTTCACAAAGCCAAGATAAAAGTCAATTTCACTCAATTTAGTTTGGATAGATTTAGTCTACTTTAAAATGATAGCCAGCATATTAATGCACTTTAAAATAAACAAAGAAGTTGGATTTATATAGCACCTTACATATCCTTAGGGTGCCTCAAAGCACTTCATAGTCAATTAATTACTTTCGAAATATAAAATTGGAGCCAGGACTTTCAGGAGTGAAGTTAGGAAGCAAAGGGTGGTAGAAGTTTGGAACTTTCTTTCGCAAACGGCAGTTGATGCTAGCTCAATTGTTAATTTTAAATCTGAGATTGATAGATTTTTGTTAACCAAAGGTATAAATAGATATGGGGCTAAGGCAGGTATATGGAGTTAGGTCACAAATCAGCCACAATCTCACCGAATGGTGGAACAGGCTTGAGGGGCTAAATGGCCTACTCCTGTTCCTAATCGCTGTGGTTCTGTGTGGAAAACAAAGCAGTCAATTTCCACACAGAAAGGTCCCACAATCTGCTATGAGATAAATGATCAATTAATCTGCTTTGCTGATGTTTTGGGATAAATGTTGGCCAGGACACTTGGAGAACCTACTGATCTTCTTTGTATAATGCCATGAGATCCTTTATGTCCACCAGAACAGGTTTAACATCTCATCCAAAAGACAGCACTTCTGACAATGTAGTACTCCCTCAGTACTAAACTGAAGTGTCAGCCTGGATTATGTGCTCAAGTTCTGCAGCGTGACTTAAACTCTGACTCAGATATGAGCATGCTACCAACTGAGCCAGTGTTGTTTCTTACTAGAAGACTGGAGAACGCAGCAGACACATGGGGTCCATACATCAGTCACATGAGGCAAGACTTCTTCTGTTTACTGTGTAACAAAATCATAAATTCACTGATGAAGAACATGTTTACAATTTCACTACATATCCCACAGTGAAGAAATCTTTCCCTTGGAGTCCATTTGTGAAGTGTTAAACCTTTTTAGGAACAGAAGTCTCAAACAAAGATTTTCTTCAAATACTGAGAGCTCTAAAATGCTCCCCAAACTCTCACCCCACCCCCACTAAACCCCCAAAACACCTTGAAGAGCTCCATGCTGGACATTAACAGTAGTTCTGAGACCAAGCCAGCACAGAATGAACAAAGACACAACATGTGATCTTTTGTGGCAGAGGCTATCGACAGACAGAATAAATTCAGGACTGCACACAATGACAGTGACATTATCTAATAACAAACCCAAGAAGATTTATTGTGGCAACCAGAGCCAGAGAATATATATGTGTAACTTTGTTCAACACTTATAATCACAGGGAGCTGAAGCTTGGTCACAGTGATGCATTGCATGACCATGAGGTCTTCAGTGATGGGTTAGAAAGATAAGGCACTTGAGTCTGGGCTTACGACACTTTATACTCCCATATTTGATAATCCTTCCTCTCCATCCATTTTCTTAGTAACTGTAACCTTTGATTTGATCCACTCTATATTGACTCAGAGTAATATGCTCACTTCACAATATCAGGGCTCAGGATAAATGGCATCCCATTTAATATCCTTTCAGGACCTTATTGTGAGTCAATAAATCTAATTACTTTATAAAAGTCATGAATTTACCTGCATCCCAGGCAACTTACACGCCAGCATGAAAGTATCAATTTATCCTCTGAAGTCTGTGGTATAATTTTTGCACAGCAGCCAAAATTTAACAAGCTTTCATTTTTCTTTTTGATTGTTTGGAGCGTACTAGACTGGCACCTCATTATCGTGTACAACATGTACGGTGTTAAAATAGCCGAGGGTGAAGCTGAAAGAGATCTAGCAGTTTTAGCAGACTTGACGCTCGACATGTCCAATCACTGCAAAGCATCAATCAACAAAGCAAATAGAAAGCTGAACTAAATGATCAAAACGGTAGAATACAAGTCAGCGGAAGTCATGCTCAAACTGTACAGTGCTCTGGTCAAACCACACCTTCAGTACTGTGGCCAGTTCTGGTCATTGAGACACAGGAGAGTGGTTCAGAAATGAGCCACTGTTTGACCATGTTAATAAAACCAATGAGAGAACTCAATGTAGGCAATAGATCAGGAGACTCATGCAAAATATATATATATATATAAGGATCGGTTTCCTCACCTACTTCTAAATCCCAAGACAATTTTAGATTCAGTTAGATATCTTCACATGTAGTGTAGGTCAATGAGCAGGGATACAAATACACATTGTATCATGAGCTCTGGGACCTTTGTCACAAAGAATTACATAAAATTTACAGCACAGAAACAGGCCATTCGGCTCAACTGGTCTATGCAAGTGTTTATGCTCCACATGAGCCTCCTCCCACCCTACCTCATCTAACCTTATCAGCATAATCTTCTATTCCTTTCTCCCTCAGTACATATCAAGCTTCCCCTTAAACGTATCTATGCCTCAACAATTCCATGTAGTAGCAAGTTTCACATTCTAACCACTCTCTGGGAAAAGAAGCTAATCACAACTTTTTTAACTAATAGCAAAACATGCAGAGGAGAGAAACTTTTTGGTATTTATTGTAGAGCATGTTATGTGAAAATCAAGGTTAGAAAACGTCCATCACTTACCCTCATCCACCAAAAATTTTAATTGATTTGTTAGGTATGATCTGCCTTTCATAAAATTCACACAGATTTAGAAAGCATTTACAATACAACTGTATGGTCAGCATGAAGTGGTTTGGGTTTGCACCAATGTAACAATTAGAGTGTAAATAAGGCTTAAATCCAGAGTTAGAGCCTGACCTTACAGCAGACTGAGCCGGAGTGAGACTTCATGGAGGAGGGAATCTGATCAGGCCTTAACTCTGGATTAGCACTACATAGGTTTAGTATTGGTGCGGAGTGCATTCCAGTTCACATTGATGCACACCTTGCAGCGTGCATGTATTTTGAGATTCACTGCCTTCAGCCTTGCTCTTTTATGACGGGGTCCGCCCATTTGTACCTGAAAATTGCAGTCAGGATCCTACAACCGACATTGGTCGCCGATTTGCATATTTAAATAGTCTGCCTGCCTATTTCAGGTGGGTGGCTTTCCCACTTACATCAGGTAAAATTGCATCAGGTAGGCCTTGGGTGTCAATGAGATGGCCAAGGAGCCCTGCCCCCAATTTGCAACTGCCAGCTATCTGTTCATCAGGCGAGTAATGAGCAGCTAGCAGTTGAAAATCATCCCTACATCTTTACATTTTATTTTTTAATTAAAATTGGATTTTAAATGCTTATTCTTGTTGCAGTGATGAAACTGCTTCTGCCACCCAAATAGCTTCACTGCGATAATATCACTTGTTTCAGTGTCACAATTCATGAGTTGAGAACTTAGACAACCAGTTGATTCAGGAGAACCAGCATTTCCCTGGACCTGTTTGCAGTCTAAGAGTTAAAGTTCAGACTTACACTAATTATCTTCCAGTGCTACAGCCCTGCCCCATCGATCATTTTCATAACATTTTTGCCACACTTCCAAACCCAGAGTTTGTTTGGTACCAGTTATTTTCGAATATTAGGCGTCAGCCGTGGCTCAGTTGGTAGCACTCTCACCTCTGAGTCAGAAGGTTGTGGGTTCAAGTCCCACTCCAGAGGCATGAGCACAAAATCTAGGCTGACACTTTAGTGCGGTACTGAGGGAGTGCTGCACTGTCAGAGGTGCTGTTTTTCAGACGAGACATTAAACCGAGATCCCATCTGCCCTATCAGGTGGATGTAAAAGATCCCATGGCACTATTTCGAATAAGGGCAGGGGAGTTCTCCCCAGTGTCCAGGCCAATATTTATCCCTCAACCAACATCACTAAAACTGATTATCCAGTCATTGTCTCATTGCTGATTGTGGGACCTTGCTCTGCACAAATTGGCTGTTGTGTTTCCTACATTACAACAGCAACTACAAGCTCTGGAATTCTCTCCCTCTACCGGATCTCTACCTCTCTCTCCCCCTTTACGACGTTCCTTAAAATCTACCTCTTTGACCAAGCTTTTGATCACTTTTCCTAATATCTCTTTATGTGGCTCAATGTCAAATTTTGTTTCATAATGCTCCTGTGAAATGCCTTGGGACGTTTTACCACATTAATGGCGCGATATAAATGCAAGTTGTTGTTGTTACTGGCTCTAAACCATTTTGGGACGTCCTGAGGTCATGGAAGGCGCTATATAAATGCAAGTTCTTTCTTTCTTCATATTCCCCAAAGTTCCACTATACTAGAAACTCTGGGACATTCCTCTCCAGTAGATATTCTGGGAGATGATGTCTGTTGCTCAAAGATAATAAAACAGGACAACGCAATGGAGTTTGATCCAGCTTGTATTCCAAGGGGATGCTTGAGGTTGCAACTTTTGAACAAATAAACTAGGCTAGAGAGCCCCTATGGACAGGCCTATGGAGACAATATAAAGAGCTTTTCTCCTTCACATTCCAGTTCTGATGAAAGATCCCACCCAAAATGTCTTTTTCTATCAGATAATGACTGACCTGTTGTGCATTCCCAGCATTTTCTGTTTTTATTTGAGATTCCCATGGTTCACGGCTTCACTCAATAATTTAACAATTTGTGCCACATTGACTTTTATTATTTTTTTTAAAATCTATGTCTTATTCACAGTGGTTCCAAGTGTGACAAAGGAACAATAGACAGGAACTTCCTGTCCAGTTCTACTTGGCTTTCCAAATAAAAAAAATGCTTGCAAGAGGAAATTCCTGTCCAAAGCTACCTGTCATGATGGGTTACCTGACATCTGCAAGCTCTCGTCTCAGCGTGGGAATAAAAAAAACAAAATAAATCATCTAATCAGATTGATATTAAAACAGAAAATCAGGGTTTAACCCATCAAAATGAAACACTAGAAGCTCTTGGTTAAAATCTTCTGTTAGAAATTATTTTATGGTTCTCTCACTATTAGTGTGTAACTACATAAACCAGTCTTTATAATACCCTCTATCGTTGTCTCACTTTTTGTGTGTAACTACATAAACCGGTCTTCATAATACCCTTTATCGTTGTCTCACTATTTGTGTGTAACTACATAAACCATTCTTCATGTTACCCTTTATGATTCTCTCACGGGAGGAGGAGGCTCTGCAAACACCCCCATCCTCAATGGTGGCAGAGCCCAGCACATGAGTGCAAAAGACAAGGCTGAAGCGTTTACAACCATCTTCAGCCAGCAGTGCCCAGTGGATGATCCATCTCGGCCTCCTCCCAAGATCCCCACCATCACAGAAGCCAGTCTTCAGCTCAATTCACTCCATGTGATATCAAGAAATGGCTGAGTACACTGGATACAGCAATGGCTATGGGCCCTGACAAAATCCTGGCTGTAGTGCTGTAGACTTGTGCTCCAGAACTAGCCAGGCCTCTAGCCAAGCTGTTTCAGTACAGCTACAACAATGGCATCTACCCGACAAAGTGGAAAATTGCCCAGGTATGTCCCGTCCACAAAAAGCAGGACAAATCCAATCCGGCCAATTACTGCCCCATCATTCGACTCTTAATCATCAGCAAAGTGATGGAAGGTGTCATCGAAAGTGCTATCAAGCAGCACTCACTCACCAATAACCTGCTCATCGATGCTCAGTTTGGGTTCTACGAGGACCACTCGGCTCCAGACCTCATTACAGCCTTGGTCCAAACATGGACAAAAGAGCTGAATTCCAGAGGTGAGGTGAGAGTGACTGCCCTTGATATCAAGGCAGCATTTGACCGAGTGTGGCACCAAGGAGCCCTAGTAAAATTGAAGTCAATGGGAATCAGGGGGAAAACTCTCCAGTGGCTGGAGGCATACCCAGCACAAAGGAAGATGGTAGTGGTTGTTGGAGACCAATCGTCTCAACCCCAGGATATCGGTGCAGGAGTTCCTCAGGGCAGTGTCCTAGGCCCAACCATCTTGAGCTGCTTCATCAATGTCCTTCCCTCATCATAAGGTCAGAAGTGGCGATGTTCGCTGCTAATTGTACAGTGTTCAGTTCCATTCATAACCCCTCAGATAATGAAGCAGTCCGTGCCCACATGCAGCAAGACCTGAACAACATCTAGGCTTGGGCTGATAAGCGGCAAGTACCATTTGCGCCAGACAAGTGCCAGGCAATGACCATCTCCAACAAGAGAGAGTCTAACCACTTCTCCTTCACATTCAAAGGCAGTACCATCGGCGAATCCCCCACCATCAACATCCTGGGGGTCACCATTGACCAGAAACTAAATACTGTGGCTACAAGAGCAGGTCAAAGGCTGGTTATTCTGCGGTGAGTGACTCACCTCCTGACTCCCCAAAGCCTTTCCACTATCTACAAGGCACAAGTCAGGAGTATGATGGAATACTCTACACTTGCCTGGATGATTGCTGCTCCAACAACACTCAAGAAACCCGACACCATTCACGACAAAGCAGCCCCCTTGATTGGCACCCCATCCACCACCTTAAACATTCATTCCCTCCACACCGGTGTACCGTGGCTGCAGTGTGTACCATCCACAAGATGCACTGCAGCAATTCGCCAAGGCTTCTTCGACAGCACCTCCCAAACCCGTGGCCTCTACCACCTAGAAGGATAAGGGCAGCAGGCACATGGGAACAACACCACCTGCATGTTCCCCTCCAAGTCACACACCATCCCGACTTGGAAATATATCGCCGTTCCTTCATCGTCATTGGGTCAAAATCCTGGAACTCCCTACCTAACAGCACTGTGGGAGAACCTTCACCACACGGACTGCAGCGGTTCAAGAAGGCAGCTCACCACCACCTCCTCAAGGGCAATTAACGATGGGCAATAAATGCCGGCCTCGCCAGTGATGCCCACATCCCATGAATGAATAAAAAAGAACTACATAAACCACTCTTCATAATAAGCTCTATGGTTCTCTCACTATTAGTGTATAACTACATAAAATGCTGTTCATAATACACTCCCAAAGATAGCTTTATAATAAGAGCCTAAGTAGTTAACTCAACATCATGCTCACTCTGTCCATGTAATATTTACATTCATATCCTGTCGTGCATTGTGCGAATGTTTCTCTAGCAGAACAGATTATATAGAGACCTTGAATTTAATTATATGCCAGTCAATTCTTTACCTTCCCAAGTGATACATAAAAACAATAACCAAAGGAAATATCTGTTTGAAAACTAAATCTCCTTTTGCTGTGGGTACTTCAGAATGCTTTTGGATCAGCACTGTGATGTTGTATCTAACCAGAATTCATTGGGAGGGAGAACCCCTTTAATTAAGATCTATAGGCTTTCAAACCTATTTTGCCTTGATCCTATTGACAGACTGTACATAGATTTAAATATCAAACGTCTGGTCACATTCTCTCTTGCTCAGCAGGGACACTCTTATATAGATTTTAGGGGCTGACAACAAGTATTACAGATTCTCCACTGCCAGGGTCTTTGCATTGATGATCATGCTCAGTGCAATCACAACCTGCCCAGGATTCACTGAGGAAAATAAAAGATGGTTTCTGATTTCATCCTTTTGTCAAATTAAGGCTACCAACCATGGCTGAACTACACAGCAAGCTAGAACACATCTGATCCATTGCCAAGACTGCTTTTATTTATGTGGGAACATTGCCTACTTTGGCCCCAGCCTCTTTTCACCGCTCCTGAAACCTGAATTTATGCCTTCAAGGCATAACTTCTCTGACATTTCCCTGCTGCTCTCCGCACATCCAGAAAGTCCAACTTATTCAGAAATCCACATTCCGTGCCCTCTCCCACCCAAAGTTCCACACTCACATTCCCTTCCTACATCCTGGTCATCCTCCAGTGCCTCCCTGAACTCTAGTGAACTGATTTTAAGATTTAAGATTCTCATCTTCATGTCAAATCCCTCTTTGGCCTTACACCACCCAACCTGAACAATCTACTCCGTCATACTTCCCCACCGCATCGTCTGTTCCTCCAAAACTGGATTACTCCTTATTTCCCTTCACTCCACAATCAGTGGCTTTTCCTTCAGTCCCTATACCCCTGGGTTCTGAAACTCTCTCACAAAATCTCTCTACCCTGTCTCTTCACCTTCTTCTCTTGAAAAACCTCCTAAAAAAACCCTCCTTGCACAATTGCTACGTTAATTTTGTCCTAGTTCTGCTGGCTTTTAACACACATCTCACGTATCCAGCAAAGATAAGATTGCCAGATTTGCTGAGGTCGGCTGGATTGTGAATTGGTGAGAAGTGGCCGTGGTAAATGTGGTATTCACTGAATGGGGCCTGGCAAGATCATCTTTGGTGCTGGCGTCAGCCGCACAAGATCTGCGCATCCGAAGCCAGTGGTACGAACAATGCACAAAAGTGGCTTTTATTTTAATCCAGCCATTGTAAAGAGACGCAGTGTGCTGCACCCAATATTGCAAACAACAACAATTTGCATTTATATAGCGCCTTTAACATAGTAAAACGTCCCACGGCACTTCACAAGAGCGACATCAAACAAAATTTGATACCGAGCCACATAAGGAGATATTAGGACAGGTGATCTAAAGCCTGGTCAAAGAGGTAGGTTTTAAGGGGCATCTGAAAGGAGAGAGAGGTAGCGAGTTGGAGAGTTTTAGGGAGGGAATTCCAGAACTTAGGGCCTGCACAGCTGAAGGCACGACCGCCAATGGTGGAGCGATTAAAATCAGGGATGCGCAAGAGGCAAGAATTGGAGGAGCTCAGAGATCTGAGGGTGCAGGACTGGAGGAGGTTACAGAGATAGGGAGGGGCGAGGCCATGGAGTGATTTGAAAACAAGGATGAGAATTTTAAAACTGAAGCGTTGCTGGAGCAGGAGCCAATGTAGAACAGCAAGCCCAGGGGTGATGGGTGAACGGGACTTAGTGCGAGTTAGGATACAGGCAGCAGAGTTTTGGATGAGCTCAAGTTTATGGAGGGTGGAAGATGGGAGGCCATTCTGGAAAGAATTAGAATAGTCAAGTCAAGAGCTCCCTTATCGCAATGGCATCATGGGCCCTTGAAAATGTGGTCGACGATTCAGTAAGAGAGATGGCTTTAATAATGCAAACCTGGGAATCTAATCCCGTACATTTGCTCTCTGCAAGTCTCCTTCTAAAAGTAGAGCCCAGCCCTCCAATCTGAATATAAAACAGGGAGGGCAGTGGCCAAATGTCACCTCTCCCAAGGCTGAAAGTAGTGCCATACAAAAATATAAACGCAATCAAACTGCTATCAAACCGCAGACTGGATGTGAAATCTAGGATCACCATAAGGCATACTGGGGTGAACTTATCTCATGTAGCCCCAATCAAATAGACTACTAACCATGCACATTGGCCCAAATAACATTTTAGGGTAAAAAAAACAGAAAATGTTGAAAACACACAGCGTGCCCTTCAACATCTGTAAAAAGAAAAGGCAGGTTAATGTTTCAGCTGTAGATCAGTTGTCAGAACTGGAAAATAGGTGAGTCCTTTAATGGAACTGAGCAAAATGGAGGGAAGGAAGGAAGAGAGACATTGGGTAACGCGCCCAGTGAATTTGGGGTGCTCCGCACGGAATCGCAGGCTAATTGGATCAACTTACCTGTGCTTCCAGGTTTCGCGCTGGAAAGCTGCGCGTCGGGCGGACTGCGCATGTGCAGCATAGACTCTCAGCTGGAGGAGCCCTATTTAAAGGGGCAGTCCTGCACTGACTGATGCTGCAGAAAATAGGAAAAATTACAGCATGGAGCAGCCCAGGGGGAAGGCTGCTCCCAGGTTTAATGATGCCTCATTCCAGGTATCATTGGATGGGGTGAGGAGGAGGGGAAGGACAGAGATCTTACCCCCGGCTGGCGGGAGGAAGCGGCCTGCCTCTACCACCAAGAAGCCCTGGCTCGAGGTGGCAGAGGAGGTCACCTGCACCACCAACATATCGCGCACCTGCATACAGTGCAGGAGGTGCTTCAATCACCTAAGTAGGTCAGCCAAAGTAAGTACACTTACTCATTCCCCTACACTCCGTCTGCCACATCACTGCCCCCACCCCACATCTCCTTCTGCACTGCCAAAACTACTCTATCACATCATCCCTCACACTCACTCAAAGCTCATCCTCATCTTACCTGCACTTACTCACCTCGCCAGTACTCATCCCACCACTACCGCTCAACCCAATCCTCATACAATCTCATGGCTCTATCTCATACTCACCCTCTCATGTATCTCTTTCACAGTCAGCCTCACTCAACCTGCCACTACCTGTGCTGCAGCCACAGGGCATGCATCACATATGTGCAGTAGGAAGCATAAGGCAAACGTGTCGTGAGCATGAAGGGGATGCACAAGGGTGTTTGAGGGTTTGTCATGGTTTTTACTTATATTTAATTTCTGATCAACTCACATTACATATTATATTGTCACCACTACTGCCATGTCTTTGCGAATCTTGTCTGGTTTGTGCAATAATGCCCTTTCCTGAGGATCACTATGAAGACCCACAACTGATGCCACCCATTGTGTCACTGCAGAGTGGGTGTAGGTGTATTTGCAGGGCTCTTTTGTGCAGATGACTGAGAGACATCGGCGATGTCCCCGGTGGCACCCTGGAAGAATGTGGAGGAGAAGTTGTTGAGGGCAGTGGTGACTTTGACAGCGACAGGTAAGAAGATGGTGCTCGGGCCAGCCGGGAGCAGCTCGGCATGAAGGAGGCTGCAGATGTCCACGACTACATGTCGAGTGACTCTGAGCCTCCATGTGCACTGCTGCTCAGTGAGGTCCAGGAAGCTGAGCCTTGGTCTGTAGACCCTGTGGCGAGGGTGGTGCCTTCTGCGACGCATCTCTCTCTGCCGTTGCCCTCCCTCCTGCTGTGCAGGTGGATGTGTCACAGCACTGTGTTGTGGGGCTCCACGTGTCAGAGGTGGACGGCGTGGCCGGCGAGGCTGGTGATGCCGTTCGTCCTCCGAGGAGGTCATGACTGCAGCTACGGCGGCTCCCATCCGCAAGATGTACATCTGAGGGGGTCCGCAAGGTAGGTACATGTGTCTGGACACCGGGGTAAGTGTGCAAGTTTGTGTATTTTATTGTTAGGAGGAGGGTGGTGGAGGCCAAACTTTGACCAAAGTGACAGAGTGGCCTCCTGCAATGAGTGAGGGTCTCCCCCCCCGCCACCTGTCAAATGGACCTTTGCAGCTGCCACAGGCTGATGGCTGCAACACGTCCATTTGAACTGGGAGTGTTTCCCCCAGTACGGGAAACAGTCTCAGTTCATTTCAAAATCCCACTTAAGCCACTTAAAGTACTTAAACAGGTACTTCAGGTAAACGACCTGAAGTACCTGTTTCAGTACTTTAAGTGGCACCATGCCGGCTTTAATTGCCGGCGGGAGTCCCACATGCGGGGGCTGTGCGCACATGTCAGCGTGTCAGTGGGGAACCCGGAAGTGAGCGGGTTGGAGTCAGGCTCCGGACCCACCCTGGGAATCCCCAATTTTCACAGACCCCCGCCACGAACGCACCCGATTGCGGGTGCTAAAATCGAGCCCATTGGGTAGCATGTCCAAACAGGTTTCTAGAAAAACTGTTTAGAGGTGAAAAATGTTGGAGATCATCCAGGTGAGGGATTAAAAACTATTAAAAGAACCCAACATGATAAAAATAGCTATCTATGTATGGCAGTGAAATACAAACAGAAAATGCTGGAAACATCCAACAGACTTACCAGCACCCAAAAAGGGAACAGACAGATCAATGCCTTAGGTACAGACCCCGTCCCCACTGACACATCTGCGTTCTGGTAAGGGGGCAGTTTACACAAGGAGAAAACAATGGGAGATGGTATTATTTGTATCAATGTTTTATTCAAATATTTTTTATTAATAACGTTCTGATAAAGGGTCCTAACCAACACATGAACTTATCTTTTCTCTTTCAGAAGCTGACAGACCTGCTTCGCATTTTCTTTTTCTGATTCTAGCATTCAGTTTTACTTTCTCTATCCTTTTTTTTGATACAATCTCTTCAAATATGGTTTCCTGCAAAGTTAACAGGAGAAGCTGTAATTCGGTGGAGGGGAGAAAGATAATCAACCTGAATCCTTAAGGAAAAGCCTTTCTTCCTCGGCTCTTCTGATGATTGCTGGCCTTTACTGCAGAACATCATTCACACTGATACATCAGTCACTTGCTGAACACTCCATTCTTGTTTCATCAACTTAAAAAAGAACATTCACTCACTTCTAAGCTAACTAATTTCTAAGTAGTTTGGAAAAATAGGCTTGGTGACATCTCTAAACAATGAATCTTCATACTATGCCTTGGTTAGCTGACTTGAAAAAAATAACCTAATCGAATCAAATATAGAAAGAAAGAACTTGCATGTATATAGCACCTTTCATGACCTCAGGACATCCGAAAATGCTTCAGAGCTAATGAAGTACTTTTGAAATGTACTCACCTTTATAATGTAGGGAAACATGGCAGCTAATTTGTGCACAGCAAGGTCCCACAAACATCAATGAGATAAATGACCAATAAAACTGTTTTTTCAGCGATGTTAGTCAAGGGATCAATATTGGCCAGGACAACGGGGGAGAACCCCCCTGCTCCCCTGCGCGAGTAGTGCCATGGGATTTTTTTATATCCATCTGAGAGGGCAGATGGGACCTTGGTTTAACATTTTTTCTGAAAGATGGAACCTCCAACAGTATAGCACTCCCTCAGTACTGCACTGGGAGTGTCAGCCGTGATTATGCGCTCATGTCCCTGGAGTGGCACTTAAACCAACGACCTTCTGACTTAAAGGTGAGAGCGCTACCACTGAGCCAAGGCTGACACCATAGAAGAGGAAATTGGAAGTATGGGACAGTTTTTTGTAATTGGGGCTGTAATGCATAGAACTATGTTACACCGAAGAGTGACCTTTCAGTGTTACATTCAATATGTAGCAAATCTGGCCAGGAAGTATATGTATTCTGGTCATTCCTTTTCATCCTTCACCCCCACCACTGCTGCACAATATCCTAGCCCCTGGCTGAGTGAATAAGTAGGACACCTACTTACAGGACCATATCAATTCAAGGAGGTGAGCTAAATCAGGCCAAAATCAGACTTGAGCCTGATTTTCTTAGCGTATAAGGAAGCATATGGCCTCTGCTTAACATCTTCCCTAACACCATGGTCAAGATTGAGAACTCGACCTGAGTTTCACTGCCCCAGAGCAAAACTTTCTGTGTCATGGTGAAGCCTTTTAGAAAGTCTTTTGACAAGAAAAGATCAGCTAACCCCAATTATCCAAACTTCAGTACCTTTCACCACATTTCTAGTCTCTGTCTCTCTCTATTACATCCACCTGCTGTCTTCACGTCTCTCACACAACACAGGAAAGTAGACAATTCCATCGCTAGATTCCAAATGATAAGGAAGCTTTGTCATAGTATCGTATTGTTTCACAGTAATATGTACTCCAAAATGACGTGGACTTATTCCCCTCCATGCTTTTGGTGACTTGTAAATTCTTCTGAGATTCACTCTCCTACCTGGCCCATATTCACATATTCCTCTCATCCTCTCCCATCTTTAAAATGGACTCCATTTATTAGACATCTCCAAGTCAGTATCTAATTCTCCGCCCACTTCAAGTTTGGCTGTGGAAACGGTCTATATCTTTAAAATATTCAATACCTGACCTCTGATACAACTACCCACTCTCCCCCCCAACACCCCCACCTTCTGAATTATCCCTTTCCTCATTCATCTTCAACCACCGTCAAGTAAGTCTTTACTTCAAACTTTTCCTCCTCTCCTCCCCAAGCTGCTTTCAATTGTCTTCATCCTTCTCCATCTTTTTCTCCGCCAACTCTACATCAGAACCTACCTTTCACAGTGAGATAGGAAGCTCTCTATCAAAAGGCTATTGCAGTATCCTCAATGTCGGTGAAACCAGATAATTCTTTTCACTGACAGAGTGCAGAAATAGCCATACGCCATAGCACTCCCCGACGCTGTGAGAGCAAGGCCGAGAGGGAAAGGTAAGACAAATATCCATAGAGGGAAAGACAGGAGTAGCAAAGGATGGAAAGGGTTTGTGTCATAGAACAAGTGGAATTTGAAGCATATGTTGAGCAGTCAGGGAATGGAGAGAAGTTGAAGCTGATAGCTCGGAACAGTCTCAGATATCGAGATTAGTCTGGCAACATTAGAAAATGGAGAAGTTGCCAGCATTCCTAAGGAGTAACTGATAAATTGATTCTTTACAATATTATAACAGTGACTACACTTCAAAAGTACTTCAATGGCTACAAAGCACTTTGGGACGTCCTGAGGTTATGAAATGCGCCATATAAATGAAAGTTCTTTCTTTATTTACAAAAACTAATAGGGCAATTAAACTACGCAATTAGTATCCTTGCAAAGAGGCTTCATCTTTACAGAATTGCAAAATGTGTAGTGCAACTGCAGGCAAATTGGTTCAGTTCAGATTTGAGTGTCGAGAATATGCCCATTTCCAGAAAGTGGACTTACATCACTTCAGTCCTGCCACATCCAGTCGTGAATGGTGGTGGACAATTAAACAACTAACGGGAGGAGGATGCTCTGTAAACATCCCCATCCTCAATGATGGCAGAGTCCAGCACCTGAGTGCAAAAGATAAGGCTGAAGCGTTTGCAACCATCTTCAGCCAGAAATGCCAAGTGGATGATCCATCTCGGCCTCCTCCCGAGATCCCAAGCATGACAGAAGCCAGTCTTCAGCCAATTCGATTCACACCACATGATATCAAGAAACGGCTGAGTGCACTGGATACAGCAAAGACTATGGGCCCCGACAACATCCCGGCTGTAGTGCTGAAGACTTGTGCTCCAGAACTATCCGCGCCTCTAGCCAAACTGTTCCAGTACAGCTACAACACTGGCATCTACCCGACAATGTGGAAAATTGCCCAGGTGTGTCCTGTCCACAAAAAGCAGGATAAATCCAATCCGGCCAATTACCGCCCCATCAGTCTACTCTCAATCATCGGCAAAGTGATGGAAGGTGTCGTCGACAGTGCTATCAAGCAGCACTTACTCACCAAAAGCCTGCTCACTGATGCTCAGCTTGGGTTCTGCCAGGACCACTCGGCTCCAGACCTCATTACAGCCTTGGTCCAAACATGGACAAAAGAGCTGAATTCCAAAGGTGAGGTGAGAGTGACTGCCCTTGACATCAAAGCAGCATTTGACCGAGTGTGGCACCAAGGAGCCCTAGTAAAATTGAAGTCAATGGGAATTGGGGGGAAAACTCTCCAGTGGCTGGAGTCATACCTAGCACAAAGGAAGATGGTAGTGGTTGTTGGAGGCCAATCATCTCAGCCCCAGGATATTGCTGCAGGAGTTCCTCAGGGCAGTGTCCTAGGCCCAACCATCTTCAGCTGCTTCATCAATGACCTTCCCTCCATCATAAAGTCAGAAATGAGAATGTTCGCTGATGATTGCACAGTGTTCAGTTCCATTCGCAACCCCTCAGATAATGAAGCTGTCCGTGCCCGCATGCAGTAAGACCTGGACAACATCCAGGCTTGGGCTCATAAGTGGCAAGTAACATTCGCGCCAGATAAGTGCCAGGCAATGACCATCTCCAACAAGAGAGAGTCTAACCACCTCCCCTTGACATTCAACGGCATTACCATCGCCGAATCCCCCACCATCAACATCCTGGGGGGTCACCATTGACCAGAAACTTAACTGGACCAGCCATATAAATACTTTGGCTACAAGAGCAGGCCAGAGGCTGGGTATTCTGTGGCGAGTGACTCCCCTCCTGACTCCCCAAAGCCTTTCCACCATCTACAAGGCACAAGTCAGGAGTGTGATGGAATACTCTCCACTTGCCTGGATGAGTGCAGCTCCAACAACACTCAAGAAGCTCAACACCATCCAGGATAAAGCAGCCCGCTTGATTGGCATCCCATCCACCACCTTAAACATTCACTTCCTCCACCACCGGCACACCGTGGCTGCAGTGTGTACCATCCACAGGATGCACTGCAGCAACTCGCCAAGGGTTCTTCGACAGCACCTCCCAAACCCGTGACCTCTACCACCTAGAAGGAGAAGGGCAGCAGGCGCATGGGAACATCACCACCTGCACATTCCCCTCCAAGTCACACACCATCCCGACTTGAAAATATATCGCCATTCCTTCATCGTCGCTGGGTCAAAATCCTGGAACTCCCTACCTAACAGCACTGTGAGAGACCCTTCACCACACGGACTGCAGCGGTTCAAGAAGGCGGCTCACCACCACCTTCTCAAGGGCAATTAGGGATGGGCAATAAATGCTGGCTTCGCCAGTGACGCCCACATCCCATGAACGAATAAAAAAAAGTTTCACACCAGTGGCAGGATAACTGCAATTGAAAAGCAAAATGTTATTAAAAAATTCCCTGGCAATCTATTGCACAAACGATACATTTTTTAAGATCAGAAAGTTCCTTTGGCTCTAGTGTTTTGGACACCGGTTAGCAGAGAATCACATATAGATTTAAGCACATACACACCCACACCCTCAACACATTTATAATTCAATGCTGCCACAAAGTTAAGTACAGTTTTGGAGGCCATTCTGTCTCTCTAGTTCATCCTTCCATAAAAATAATATGACTCACCAATTAAAATTTCTATCTGCCTTTTGAATGATTCAATAGTTTTTTGCCTCCACTTCCCTGTGTGGAAAATAATTCTAAGTTTAATCATTCTTTTTGTGAAGAACTGCTTCCTGAAGTCAGTCATTTACCAATTTGCACCTAAGTCCCCTGGTCTGGCATTCATGGTTTCCAATACCCAAAGATAAGCACAGGTTTTTGCAGCATAGATAAGTCACTCATATGAAAAAAATGGACAGGAAAAGACCAGTGAGCTTGTGAATTGCCTGAAGACCTTGCACTCCAATCTTCTTAGGTTACAGAAATGCAAGCGTAAAAAAACAATGAATTAATTCAACTGACAGAGGAAATAAAGTGTACAAAAGCCAATATTTCCTACTATGAAAATCTTACAAAAAAGGTGATCAGTAAGTGCAATATGAGATCCCAACTGTCAACAATAAGCCCAGATTGTCCAAATCAACCGCAGTGATTTCCTTCAGTTTACTGTGAGAACTTAACAACGTAGCCAGGCTTCTGACACTCAGATTTCCAATGAGGTGACTCAGTGTTGTCAGTTAGTCTGCGGGAAGAGGAAAGGGGGTGACCTATATTGTTGCCGGAGGAATTCCTCAGACCCCTGGCTTCCAAGGAAACCCCTATTCAGGGTATTTTATTATTAATCCTCGCAGACAGCAGCAACAGTGTATCACACTGGGAACAATGATGTCCCGGAAGCCTGAAGGGGAAAGTGTTTAAAGTGCTGAGGGAACATGTGTAGAAGCAGAGTTGGCTAAGTGGATGTAGTGTAAAGAAACTGCTCTGTGACATGTTATTTTATACAAACGAGACGTGACTCCTGAACTGCTACGTTATTCCATGCCATGTAAGATCACCATAATTTTACTGAGGGAACAGAGATAAAAAAGTATTTTCTGACTGTGCCTTACGTCTGCACTGTGTTCATAGAATAGAATCATAGAATAATAAGCACAGAAGGAGGCCATTCAGCCCATCGTGCCAGTGCCGACTCTTTGAAAGAGCTATCCAATTAGTCCCATTCCCTTGTCTCTTTCCCCATAGCCTTGCAAATTTCTCCCTTCAAGTATTTATCCAATCCCCTTTTGAAAGTTATTTTTGAGTCTGCTTCCATCACCCTTTCAGGCAATGTATTCCAGATCATAATAACTCGCTGCTTAAAAAAATTCTCCTCATCTCGCCTCTGGTTCTTTTGCCAATTATTTTAAATCTGTGTCCTCTGGGTTACCGACCCTTCTGCCACTGGAAACAGTTTCATAGAATCATAGAAAATAGGAGCAAGAGTAGGCCATTCGGCCCTTCGGGCCTGCTCCGCCATTCAAAATGATTATGGCTGATCGTCTAACTCAGTACCCTGTTCCTGCTTTTTCCCCATATCCCTTGATCCCTTCTTTCTTCTTATTCACTCTATCAAAACCCTTCATGATCTTGAACACTTCTATTAAATCTCTATTTAACCTTCTTTGCTCTAAGGAGAACAATCCCAGCTTCTCTGGTCTCTCCACGTAACTGAAGTCCAACATCCCTGGTACCATTCTAGTAAATCTCCTCTGCACCCTCTCTAAGGCCTCGACATCCTCCCTAAAGTGTGATGCCCACAATTGGACACTAAGAGAATCAAAGGATATGGGGATAGGTCGGGAAAGTTGGGGTTGAGGCCATGATCTTATTGAATGGCGGAGCAGGCTCGAGGGGCCGTATGGCCGACTCCTGCTCATATTTCTTATGTCTTATGTTCTTACAATACTCCAGCTGGGGCCTAGTCAGTGATTTATAAAGGTTTAGCATAACTTCCTTGCTATTGTACTCTATACCTCTGTTTATAAAGCCAAGGATCCCGTATGTTTTTTTAACAGCCTTCTCAACATGTCCTGCCACCATCACAGATTTGTGAACATACACTCCCAGGTCTTTCTGTTGCTGAACCCCTTTTAAAATTGTACCATTTAGTTTATATTGCCTCTCTTCAATCTTCCTACCAAAATGTATCACTTCATACTTGTCTGCGTGTTATTGTCTATTCCAGTATAGTGTAAGATCACCATTAAGCAAGTGAGGTTGCCATGTAAAGAGCAGCAATGTTATTGTTGCAGACTCATCGTTAAACTTCAACTATCTCCAATCCCAGTCTCTACTGACATAACAATTAGGCTTCCTAAGGGGCAGGTTCCAGCAAATTCAGCCAAGCCATCAGGGGAGATGGGATGGGGATGGGGAGGGGAATTAGCCTGGGAAGGAAACAGCTGCTCTGTGGATCAAACAATGATTGGTATTAACAGTATCCACACAGATGTCTGCAGGCTCGACCAAACAGCTACAGCATGGATGGAAGTTTTGGTGAGAAGGGGAAGTAAAAAAAAATGCATACAAAACTGGTCGCAATTGCTTGACTGCTTCTTGTTCACACTCCAAAAGTTACTTTTCCAAGATATATTACCATTTTGAAAACTCTCAATCACTAATAAAAAAAAATTCACAGCTCCAGATCAACACAGATGCCAAACAATTCTACACAAATGTAAGCAGCTTTCTGCTGTCTGCTCACAATGATTCACAGTTCTTCCTTGCAGAAAACCCTGAATTATCCAGTAATTTGAAATAACCAACATAAATAAAAAAGCAAAGAAACCCAAAAATACTTCAAATTAACCAACAGCAAATTATTGGAATCCTAAAAATTCATCAATTTTAAAATTTAGACACACTTCTTATTGAAGCACCAAGGGGGCTGAATAGGATCACTCCTTTCAGAGCATCTGAGATATTAATAACGTGTCATTAATTTTCACAAGAGACCAAATTAGCCAATAGCTGAAGCATGGAAATAATGGAAATTTCTGGTCTCTTGATTCAAAAGAACCTCCTTCTCTGTTAATGTCATCAGGACATGACTTAAGTTGTATCTCATCCCTGCTCTGAATTATAAAGGTCTCTGTTTAGATGTTTATTTCTTTTAAATTGAGTAGCTGCTGAGTAACGAGTGTCATCTGGTATAGGCAGAATATTACAGCAAAGGATTTCTGATTCACGCAGTGTGCTAGCCCCCTGTGAGCTGATATCCTTGGGTCCAAAACGCAAAGATGTTTTGCAAATGTTCAGCACTTTAATTTGTTAAACAGATATAGCCAATCAACATGCTAATGACAAATCGACTGCCAACCTGACATGAGTTACCTCAAGGGCCGCTCAGCTCTCTCTTTACCCACTGATCAGTCAGTATTATGGGCAAACTCCTACAAACCATTTTAAGTTTAGGGCAAACTCCCAGGAATCATTTTACAATGTTAGAGAGCTGCTAGGAGATTCTGCAGTATCAAGTGACAATTTTAATGTCTGCATCGCTAATCGCCAGTTTTTTCATTTACAGTAAATCAAGGGCTCCTCGTTTCATTCAATGAATTTTTGTTTTACGAATCTATTAAAAATATAAAATCTGCTAATTACTGCTGGTAAGGATTTATTGCAGAACATTTCGGGGAGGAGGAAGGAGGTAAGAATACCAATAGTGCCAGCTTTAAGTTGGTCGATATTTCAGAAGAGAGCCTGCCCGATTCTGAGGAACTGTCCCCACCTGAAGCATTAACCTATCTGTTCTCTTTCAGATGCTGATGGGCCTGCTACACATTTCCGGCATTTTCTATTTTCATTTCAAATTTCCAGAATTGTCAGTTTTTTTCTTTGATCCAAACATTGACTGCGGCTTTGTCCTCACCTGCATTAAGTCCCATGTGTCCATCAACTCATCCTCTTCCAACTCTACTGGCTCCTTGTATCCCAATATGGTGATTTTCAAAATTTTGGACCTTGTTTTCAATCTCTCCATGGCCTCATCCCACCCTACCTTTATGATCTCCCTCTGCGTTACATCTCTGAATGCTCCTCCAACACTAACCTTCTCCTCACTCCCTCCACTTCATCAATGGCAGTTGATCAGTCGCTACAACAACAACAACTTGCATTTATATAGTGCCTTTAACATAGTAAAACGTCCAGCTTCACAGGAGCGTTATCAGACAAAATGTGACACCGAGCCACTAAGAGATATTAGGTTATGTCACCAAAAGCTTGGTCAAAGTGGTAGGTTTTAAGGAGTGACTTAAAGGAGGAGAGAGAGGTAGAGAGGCGGAGAGGTTTAGGGAGGGAACTCCAGAGCTTATGGCCTAGGCAGCTAAAGGTACGGCGGCCAATGGTGGAGTGGTGGAAATTGGGGATGCGCAAGAGGCCAGAATTGGAGGAGCGCAGAGATCTCGGAGAGTTGTAGGGCCGGTGGAGGTAAACTCCTGTCCCCTGGACTTCTCCACGCTGTTCCCTCCACCTTACCATTTCTCTCCCTGCTAACAAAAACCTCCTCAGAACCCGCCTCTTCGGCCATGCATTTGGTTCCCCATCCTAAACTCTCTATCCCCTCTCCTTTCCCCGTACACAGAGTCCACCACATCCCTTTCTTCTTTATCGTAAAATACTTTGAAAAATTTTCCTGCATGTGAGTAGTGTTATATAAATGTAGGTTGTCGTAAAATTTGGGGGTTTTGAACATTTACTGCAGTCTCGGTAGAGATCAGCAATAGACTAATTGTCTTTAGTAGTGTTTGAAACAGGTTACATTGGTATCAGAAATACTGGGCAATAGGGGTTAACAGAAAAGCATTTGTTGCTTTGGGATGTTACACTTGGATCAGAACTGTGCCTGGACTAGGTCGATGATAACATTGAGTCACTTGTGAACGTGATTTAGATTCTGGTGTGTCCAACACCACCAGGAAATAACCAGAACTTCACAACGTACTTCAAACAACAATAACCAACTTATATCACAATGTTTCTTCTCACATAAAGAAAGATATCTCAAGGTGCTTTAGAGGACAATAAATAGACACAGCAGGTGGAAGAAAGGAAAAAAGACACTAAGGGATGAAGGCGCAATAGATGAGAAGAGTTTTTAGGCAGTTTTTGAAGGAAAGGAGAGAGATAAGGTGGAGGTATTGAGGAATGGAGTTCCACAAAGTGGAGCCATAGTAACTGAAGTAGGGGCAGGAGCAGAGAATAGTAGTAAGTTAAGGAGTAAGTTAATGATGGAATGGTAGATGTGGACGAGGATGTATGATTGGAAGTGATTGTTGAAGTCAGCTAGATAAGGCCATGGATTGATTTGAAGGTGAGGATGAGGATCTCAAATTCCATTCACTGAGGTTTGGGAGGCTAAGAGAGCTTAGAGAGGATAGTGGTGATGCTGTGTAGGTGAGATCAAAGGCTGCAGTGATCTGAATCAGCTCCAGTTTGTGGAGGGTAGAAACAGAAAGGCCAGTAAGCAGGACATTGGAGAATCAAGGTGATCAAAGCATGCGTTTTGGCAGCAGTGGGGCAGAGGCAGTGGTGGAGGTAAACAATGTTTCAGGGGTGAAAGAAAACGGTTTTGATAACAGATTAGATGTAGAGAAGAAAGCCAAGCATAGGTCAAGTTGTATGCTAAGGTTATGCATCTCTTGGGTAGCAAATGGGAAAGTTAACAGAGTTGAAACTGGGCTCATGTGGGTGTTGGCAGGAGCTGAAAAAGATAGTTTGAGTTCGGCTGAAGTTTAATTGGAGAAAGTTTTTGCTCATCCTGAACGTTGGAGAGACTAAAAACAGTCTTGAGATGGAAGACGTGGAAAGATAGCCTGAATGTCACTGGTGGACATGTGGAAGCTGACTCTGATGTAACATATAAATGACAAAGAGGGGGGAGCCATGGATATCACCCTAGGGTGCACATCAAAGTGAGGCTTGTCAGTAAATGGCTTTGGCCAGCTGTAGTGTAAATCTCCCACAACTCTACACCAAAGACCTGCCCTTAACCCTAATCTCAGCCTGCTCCTATAGCAATGTCAATTTAACTTCTCTGATTATGGACATTAATAGTGGGAAAGTCTTTCTTAGGCCAGTATTGACATCTCCAAAAATTCAGAAAGGCAAAACAATAGATTAGTGGACCTTCCATGTTATTGTTCACTGATGAAAATTAAAGTGGGAGCAATATATATCACAACCACTGACATTTTAAGCTGATACTATTTCACCCCACAAGTCAGCTTCTTCACATTACAAAAGAAAAAAACAATCAGCTCTTCTTTTACTGAGATTGGGTGTTGTTGGTCTGACAAAAATGAAACATCTTTGTCTAAGCCTTAGTTTGGTATTTGACTTTTTAAATTCTGTCATGGTGCATACGCTGTTATGTGGAAAAAAATGTTCCAGCTCATTTTGATACATTTTGTTACAAATAATCAATTGGTTTGTCTGAAAGTATGTTAGGGAAGGGAGCCAAGCCACTCAATTCAAATATAAACATGCTGTGTGATTTAGTCAAATCTGTGTTAGATTGGCAGCTCCATTTGGACTTATCAGACAGTTATTCAAATTCAAAATGCTCCAGTAACTGTTTGGAGAGTATTTATCAGCCTGCCCTTTTCAGGAGCTGCTCATGGATTTTTTCATTACCAAGAGAAAGACCATCTGTTCTCCTTCAGTACTGCATTGGAGTGTCAGCCTAGATTATATGCTTCGGTCTCTGGAATTGAGCTTGAACCCACAATCTTCTGACTCAGAGGTGAGAGTACTACCAATGAGCCAAGGCTGACACTTCGGCCCACACCTTTAACTCTATCTCCTCACCACCAACTCCATCCCTTTCCCTGGCCACTGTCTCAGGCTAAACCAGACTGGTTGCAACCTTAGTGTCCTATTCAGTCTTGAGCTGAGCTTCCAACCCCCTATCTTCTCCATCACAAAGGTCACCTACTTCCACCTCCATCACATCAACTCTATTGTCTCTCTGCCTCCCACTCTTCCTGTAACACCCTCCTTAAAACCCATCTTTTTGACCAAGATTTTGGTCACCTTACTAATATGTTCTTCTTTTGCTCAACAATTAGTTTTCCCTTATGTCTGTGAAGCACCTAGAGATGTTTTTCTACATCGCTGTATAAATGCAAAATGTTATTATTCTTGTTGTAAAATGAAAAATGGAATGAGTAGAGGTTTTGTGTGATATGATTGATGTATAACAAAAGTTTAAAAAAAGCAATTAGAAAGAAGAAAAATAAATTCTTAAATGCTTAACTAATGAGGAAGAAAAAAGTGGACAAGTTGACAGTCATAATGTAGACAATGGTCGTAACAGGAATAAGAAATGTTATTACAACGATATGCCATACTGTTACTAGGCAGCATGTCCAGCTGCTCCTAACCAGCAAGTGACCATTGTTTGTCCCAGTTTAATTGAATTCTCTTCAATTGTAAGTCCAGAAAAAAAATGTATGTACCACCGTCTTGAAAATTCAGAAGTTTAATCTCTTAATCGTCCTGTAAGCCCTTTCCCTACTTTTCCTGATTCTGGATAGGCAAAGGTTTTTCTCACTTTTTCCCTTCATCCAATACCATCTTAAAACAGATTAGTCATTGATTTATTTCTTATGTGTAGGATATTACTAGCACCAAATGACAATCATTGCACTTAAGAAGTAATTCACTCTCGGAATTGTTATTTCAATATGATAATATGCTATAAAAATGAAAATATTATAAATCTTAAGAAATGGAATATTGGAGCAGCAACATGTTGTGTCATGGACTGTTAGGTTGTATTTTAAACCTATAATTCTGCACATGATGAGCATTCGATATTAGCCATGCCACTGTGCACAGATTCAGACGTCAACATCCACTGGAAATGAAACCCATTATTATAGGAGTGCGATTCCAACAAATTGACCATGCGATCAACTACTTTCAAAATAAACCATAATTAACTTTCTCTGCAAGTGAAAGTGCTGTTAAAAAAAATGGTCAGTTGGAAATAAATTGGAACCTGATACGTAATTGTGTGCTTTGTGGGCATGAAAACAATCCATTGTTACTGAGGTGAATTCCTAGGTATTATCACTGTATAAGAGGTAGATAGAACTAGCCTTGTGTATAAATAGATTTAAAATGAATACATTGTGCTCTTAATTTAAAAGCTAAGGCTTGGGTAGGTTTAAATTAGCCACCCAACTCCAATGTGCCTGGCTTTCAGAAGGTGGCCCGTGCCTTCAGCTTCCAAATCATCTTGATGCGTTAATTAAGCCAGAAGACCTTGCCTGTACATGTGAACACCACCCAGCTGTGGATCAGTCAAACTGGAAATGGGACTACCAGACGAGCAATTATGTCTGCAGCATCAACGTGCATGATTTTATGTCTACCTGGAATTCACCAAGCATTCTATTCATTTCAAAGGCGATTGCAACATTTAAACCTGCAGTCCGAGAGACAGATGGTGAGAAAGGGGGATTCAACCACAGAGAGAAACAAAACTGAAAGTACATGCTGGAGAGTGTTATGGACTGTCGTTAAAGAAATTTCCTATGTTCACTGCTAGTGGAGCAGATTGTAGATTTAAAGTAGTTCCTGCAGTGATTGTACATAAACTTGTAATGTTGTATATAGGGGTGACATTCATTTGGATAGTCAGCTATTTTACACTCCACCCAATTTTCCTTTCCATTAATTTCAGCCGGAGAGTAAAACGGTCTCCATTGCTCTGTCGCCCAAGACAAATTTCACCCCCAATTTATCTGACTTGTTTCATTTGCATAAATAACTCTTGTTAGTTTAATTGGAATCTGAACCCAGCTCAAATGTAATGTTTTGATAATGCCGTCTTTTGGAGTGAAGTGCAGCAGGCATCAATCAATGCTCCAAGATTTACGTAAGTCTTAAAAGAGTACAAAAAGGGGCCAGAAAGCCGTGGGGTCACAGCTTCTGTTTCACAGGTGTAGTGAGGCCCGCTTACAGAAAGTGCGGCAAGACCATTGCAAGAGGGGATGCACCATCAAAATGCCATGAAGTTAAATCATAGTGGGAGCAGCAAGGTCTGAGGAACACCTATCCGAATACAGCTCCAAATCATTTTAAAAAAGGGCAGATGTTGACATGATTGAACAAAGCCAAGAGGAAAGATAGAAATTCAGACAATGGTGGTACACACCATGCCAAACCAGCAAAGGCATAACAAAGACAGCCCAGGGCAAGATAGGCTTAAACAGGCTGAAAGTAAATCCCAACCCAGCTATATTGGGATGTCAAACTATAACCTAAGTTTATTCCTCTGTACAATGCCCATCATGTAAATTACAAATACAAGACATTTCAAAGAATTCTTCCACGAGTGTGAACAGCATCTTGTAGCACAGCCTGGTAAGTGATAATTAACTGCCACCAGTTATAGTTTTATTTTTACTATAGTTAATTATCACGTTGTCAGGCTGTGAAGTTACCTCCAACACCCAGAGAATAAATTGATATTTTTATACTGTGAAAATAATTAGGAGTGCTGAAATGATCTGTTTATAGTGGTCAAACAGTTTAACCCCATTTGGTTTTGATAAAAATATGAAAAAAGTAAATTTGCCATTTGCTAGTATACATGAAATAAACAGAATACTGTCAACTACAGAGACACAGGTCCCTCATCAAGCAAACCATTTAAGTGGATTAAATCCACCCCCAGTCTGCCCACTGTATAGGATTCTAACAGACCAAACTATTTCCCCTCACTCCCATTATTTCCCCCAAACTCTCTTCCCCTCCCCTCCCCTCCTGAAGGTGCGAACGCATCGTGCAGTAACTGGAGCCCCATGTTGCCATGCAACCTGCTACATACATGGGGCAGTGTACCTCAACAAGAATCACCAGTAGACTAACCATTCTAGACAGGGAAACAGGTGCATGAGGTCCGATTGCCCAGTTCTTGCATCTTTACAGTTGGGCATATTTTCTTTTGGGCACGTTTACAATCATAGAAAAGGTACTTGCCATCTCCGTTTAACTTTTGTTGCATACTGAATGTTTCATTTGGCTTTTGGACCACTAATTCTCTACCATACAGTGGAGACTGTCAGACTATAAGGAATGCAGCAGTGAACAAATTGTATTAAGTTGTGCTGTTCTAGTGGTGCATGTGTTAATGTGTTTCGCTGACATGAATTTTTCCATGTTGTGAGTAGATATGCCCTACCCCTAGTTAAGGAGCAATGTTGGTGGATGGCTGCATAACCAAATTCAGAGGTGCAGCGTATATTGGGGGAGGGTTCTGCATCTGTGACTAACACTAACAAACCTGCATCAGCAGTAGGGGCCTCTGTTACTATAGTTACTGTACACTCCCTTGAAAGATTTTTCTTTAAACACTGAGGAATGTCAGGCACAATGTACTTTTTTGAGTATGCTGTTAAAAAGGACATTATCTTCATGAAGTATTTGAAAACCTTATTTGCTTATATACATGTAATGCAATAAGAATGTCAAAAGGCATGATTGCATTACTTGCCATGATATTATGAATACGTACAACTCATCCTTTTTCCAGAGCAGGAAAATGTTTAAATATTCTAAGAAGGCAGTGACTCATTAAATAAAACATTTCTTACATTCAGTTAATGTTGAATTTTCTCACATTGTTAATTTTGTTTTGTAATAATGAACCATTCTAATGTAATAAGATTAACAACCTATCTGTACTGTAGTAGTTTCACATGCATAATGCAGTTAGAAATTTCCTAAATATTAAATTGGCCATTCCAGAGCAATAATACAAGTTAATTCAACAAAATTGTGTAACTAAAACATCTTTTGCAATCAAGATTAAGTGCTTGTCATTAAAAGTTAAATGAGGGGCTGTGATCTGTGTGTGAGGTTGGAGTGTTTGTATTAGTGACAGTGTAATATTTGAATGACTGTGTCTTCCAGACAACACACTTTCAAAGCAACAAGTTGCATTTATATAGTGCCTTTACTGTAGAAAAATATCCCATAGCACCTCATAGAGGTGTAATCAAAAAACCTCTGCACACCTAGCTCACTGATTTCCCTCACCTCATATCATGATTAACAATGACACATTCTAGATGCTTTCTATCTTTGTTGTTGTAAACAATTTTACAACACCAAGTTATAGTCCAACGATTTTATTTTTAATCCCACAAGCTTTCGGGGGCTTTCCCCTTCCTCAGGCGGTGTGGAAGTGACTTCCACACTGCCTGAGGAAGGGGAAAGCCCCCGAAAGCTTGTGGGATTAAAAATAAAATCGTTGGACTATAACTTGGTGTTGTAAAATTGTTTACAATTGTTAACCCCAGTCCATCACCGGCATCTCCACATCTTTGTTGTGGCATTGTCTTCACCACCAGTTAGACTCCCATCCTAGCCTCTTTGTCCCAGCAACTAGAAGGGAACTGTGGTCTGACAAAGAGTTCAATTATTATGCACCACAGCAGTCCTGTAATAATCGACACCATCAAGCTTTAATCAAATGGGTCAAATATTTCATTTAAAATGTATCTACTTTTTATTCTTGAATACAGGAACATCATGGTGTGCAGTATGAATAAAATCCCTTAGAGGATGGTTTACACAGAAAATTCCGGAAGTACATAGCACCTTTGTCAGCACGTGATGACGGCCCCTGATCAGAAGGAGCTCCGAGGAAGCATTCCCATCTGAATGTCCAACTGTCTTTTTGCTTTGCAGATGCTGATGGGCCTGCTGTCTATTCTCAGCATTTTCTGTTTTTATTTCCGATTTACAGTTTATTTTTACAGGGAAGCAAATGTGGCGAAGAGAGTTCCTTCACCACACGGACTGCAGAGGTTCAAATAGAAGACTCACCACCACCCCCTCAAGGGCAACAAGGGATGGGCAATGAATGCTGGCCTTACTAACGACGCCCATATCCCAGGAGTGAACATTTTTCTTCAAAATCCCTCCAAGATGGTAAAGTACATAACCTTCAGGCTTGTGGGTGACTAGATTGAATATCGCTTGCTGGTTTAATTCTGATCTTCCTAGTTTGTTCAATATTGTCATGCCAGAGTTCAATAATCCATTTGCAATTTCATACATACATTGACTCATGCCCAAAATATAGATGTAAATGGTGGAAGCAAAATAATTTTAAATTTACAATTCAATAAATTGAATTAATAGAAAAAGTACTATTTTAATAGATTTTTAAGGCTTTTCAGAAGTATAATTGTACAATATATAACGTGTATGCATTCCACACCCAGGATTAGCTATCGTAAAATTTTATTTAAATATGTGCATTTCTAATGGTATAATGAAGTATATTCTTGAATGGTCTGAGTGCACTTAAGGCACCGTCTAAATGAAGATCATTAAAATGGAGCATACTGCCTGAAAAAGGGACCAAAATGTTTAACTTGTGTCATTTTTATGATCTACATTTATCACCCGGGTATCTCAGCAAGAGTCAGATAATGATCTCTTGTGCACTAAAAAGGTCAGGAATGAATCAAGTTTAGCACGCTATACAGATAATATAGAGAAAAAAAATTAATAGAGTGCTGCATTTGATGGAATATGGATCATATTTTAGAGTTGTACTATAAATGAGAGCTCTTAGTGGCCACCATATTACAATCCACACTGAAGACTGAGTACGTAGCAAAAGATCAAATTGAATTTATTGAAATACAGCACCTCTCTATGAAAAATTACTATTGATAACAAACAGAACACAACCAGTTATGTGACAGTGATACAGGCTCAACTCCTGGAACTGCCTGGCTTCCAAGGCTACTATTTTCCCATGTGAGGAGCAGACAGTCTCTTGCTTGACCTTTCACCCATGAATGTTTTTCATTTTTAAAAGAAGTTTACATTGAAAAAGTAAGTCATTTGAATAGTCCCAAAACCTGCAGCTTGCGACACAAGTCTGCGATGACGTAATCACTTCACGTACATGACAATGTTACAATGTGATGCAAAATTAGGCATGCCATGATGACATCATTACATACTTAGTGTCCATATGTTTTAAAATGGACCAAATCGGTTTTCAGTTCAACATATCCTCTAAGTGCAATGTATGTAAAGAGCACTTGGCTAAATCATCTGGATGATGGGAGCATGGAAGGTATGGAAAATCAATTAGTAAAAGAAAGAACTTGCATTTATGAAAGAACCGTCTTTCACAACTTTTCCAGCCAATGAGTAGTATTCAGTGCTTAGAGTAGTATAGCCTTAATTTGAGGACGTTTTTCTAAGATGATCAATCTACAGTGTTGAGAGATTGAATTTTTTTTCTTTATTGTAGCTCTATTATTAGAAAGGTACAATGTGGAAAACCCCCAC
The DNA here is from genome assembly GCF_035084215.1 of Heptranchias perlo. Taxonomy (NCBI): domain Eukaryota; kingdom Metazoa; phylum Chordata; class Chondrichthyes; order Hexanchiformes; family Hexanchidae; genus Heptranchias; species Heptranchias perlo. The sequence continues at coordinate 12,305,728 of NC_090343.1, forward strand.
AAAAATATTACAATTTTAATTTAAAATGTATTTACATTACAATTGTGTTGCAACCTTTACTTATTGATAAGTGATGTCCACAACATCTCTATGATAAAGATGTAATGTAACAAAAATGGTCCATGGAATCCTCTTTCTGTAATTCACTCTGGATGCAAGGCTTGAATGTATACAACTATACAAAAACGAAGAACAGGAAAAGACCAGCTGGCCCATCGAGCCTGTCCTAAACTGGTGTAACTCCTGCACACCATCACCTCCATCGCCCCCAACCACACAATCTGTATGAGAATGTATGTATAAGCCTATTGTGCAGATGCATGCAAAAGCGAATTAGTGCTAAATTGTGAGCATTTTGTGCGCTCTGGACTTGAAGATTGCCCAAAATCATTTCACCTAGGACCGAAACAGCAGACTCTCATTCGCCTGGGTTGGAATTGAACCCAAGTTCTTTTAATGAACTAGGAGCAGAAAAGTATCACAGTTAACGGAGTTTACAGCATTTATTTTATCCTGAATTCGATTTATTGCAGTGGTTCAATTCTCCAGTCAGGCAATGCCAGAGCTACTCTAATGCACAATTCACCAGATTATTGACATCAGCAATCACGTAGAAACCATAACAACTAATCCATCATGCCGACATTGACAGGACAAAGGAAACGGACAATTTAAACATTATCGTAATCATATACTTAATTAAATCACCACATCTATCTAGCAACAAGAAAACCATAAACATAGTCTCACCAGACTAAACCCAAAATGGAGCCAGTTCGTAGTGACAGCAATGCAAAGGAGTCTGTAGGCGTTTTGTCAACAGTGTTTGTGAACGAACAATCTGAACCACTAAAAACCTAAAGCACAATTTTTTTTTTGCTTCTTAGGCTGAAGAGATAAGCCAAGGTTTCTGGGGAGGGTGTTTGAGGCAAGAGAGGATAATTGGTTTGAGTGTATTTGTTTGGCTTTGCTCTTATCCTCAATCTCTTAATGACAGCATATTTGCAAATGGCCACTTATTTCTTAGATTTTGTTCGTTCATCTTCCAGCTGTTTCATTTAGTTCATATATGTTCCCCGTTGGCCAAGTCTGACATTCAAGTCATGAAGAGGATGAAGCTTGGTCAGAAAGCTTCAGTCTTTGTCCCTTATATCAAGAGGAATTCCCTCAGAGACATGTGAATTTTGCTTAGTCTCAGTTTAATAATCACCCAAGAGCAGAACTGACATATTACAGGATATCTGCCTCCTGCTACGCAGTTACTTCAGGAGATAATGAATTTGAATGAGAAACAAATATATTGCAACACAATGGCTGTTGAGGGGAGGACAATTGCTTATGATGTCATCTGGAGGGGAACCAGACATTTCTGGTCCTAGACCAACTCTAGTGCTATCCAGTCCAACAGCAATGGAGATTAAACTGAAACAAACTGTGAGCAAAGCTGCCTTGAACCCAACTAAGCCAGACACAGAGATGGTTTACTGATCCCAGCTTTTGCATCATTATTTTAATATAAACACCTGCAAAAGTTAGTTGATTCACTAAACCGTTACTTTATTTCATGTTGGTCACTCTTGCAGTGCAAGGGGAGGAACTATTAGTTTAACTTCTACAATTCCAATTTTGAATTAAGCTAATTAACATATAATAGGTCCTCCGGGGCCCCAGCAGCAGTGCCGAGACTGCCCTGAGGGAACAAGGCTATAGTTCAGCTGTCTGTTTTATATTAGCGGTCTAAAGTTCACCCGTATAAACTTGTCACATTTTCTATAATTAACAGACTGGTCATTAGACATACCTGTGGGTCACATATCTGTCAGGAGCTGATTGATATGCAGCCAATAATTGCTCTGTAGCCCGTCTGCAATATTTGACTTCCGTGCCTATTCCGGGGGGTGGCGGGGGGGAGCTGTTTGTATTATGTATCCTGAACATCAATTAGAGCAAGCATCTAATTTGTATATACACTCACATCTGCTATTTCTTAGAACTTGGGGATGACAGTGTAATTTAATTTCAACCTACAGATTTTCTCAGAATAAAACTTGGTTTTGCTTTTTCTCCTTTTCAGTTTCTGCATGTAGAATAATCCGCCCTTCTTTCTTTTAAGAAAAAAAATCCAAGATGGTTTTAAGTAAATGACTGAAAGATGGTGGGAGCCAAACTGAGATATGATTGTAAACAATTTTACAACACCAAGTTATAGTCCAGCAATTTTATTTTAAATTCACAAGCTTTCGGAGGCTTCCTCCTTCCTCAGGTAAATGTTCATTTACCTGAGGAAGGAGGACGCCTCCGAAATTGCTGGACTATAACTTGGTGTTGTAAAATTGTTTACAATTGTCAACCCCAGTCCATCACCGGCATCTCCACATCGTGATATGATTGGACAAGTCTATCTGAGCAGACAGAGATAAATTGTAAGTTTGGATAACTGGGATAAGATAGACAAAGGTGGCAGCTACACTGTCACTTTTGCATCTGCGAAAAGCGGTTTTGGATGCACACCATAAATAAGGAGATTACTAAGTACACCAAAGCTATGCAGTGCAAGCCTGACCCATCCTTCCCCCTTTAGAAAACCCTCCTGACACCTGGTTATATTTTGTACAGAGTGCAGTATCACTCCAGCCAAAGAGGTAATGTGATTACGAAATACAAATGTGATTGTAAATAAAGCCATTATTGGCTAAAGTATTATCTTAACCATGGCTAGTATGTAGAACTGATGGCTTAGAGTGAATATAAATCAACAATTAACTAATATTCAACAGCCATGTGTACTGTAACAGGGTATTCAAGTTAGGCAAATTCACTGAAGGGTGAGACTTTAAATGTAGAGTGGGGATCCTTATTCCCTGACCTTGCGTAGACAATCATTCTCATTCAATCACAGTTTTGGTCACTATATTCATTGGAGGAAATAAAACATTTACATTTTATGCAGATTCAAAGAAATTGAGAACAAACACTCCAGTTCAAATGTGCAGCATAGTGATTAACTGTCAGCTTTTCAGCGTCTTATCTGTAGCTAGAACGTTTTGGCAATTATTTGTGCTAGGTATACAATTTAAAGTTTTCCCTTTTGACCAAGTGCTCTGACACATTCTTCTACATGAGGGGTGCTATCAAAGTGCAAGCTGTTGTTGTGATTACAAACATGTAACTAGGTAAGCACATCAGGGCTATTAGTATTTTCAGGAGAGCACATCTTAACTCAAACATCCTACAACCAGCCAGAAGCATAGAATCTTCCATTCCCACTCAGGCTACGCTGAAGAGGTGATTGTTGATGTCCATCATGTGTTAAAGTATTTTCTGAGGACATCTTCAAATTAGGTATCACAATCCAATTTGAAAGTACAACATTCAGCTGATTGAAACTCTATTTTCCAGCAGTATGGTAGAACAAAGATAAAGGAGGAAGAAATGTAAAGGAAATAAAGTCTATTTCTGGTCAAGCATGTGCAAACAATTAATGTAAATTTTGATCTCAAAAAGTATTATGTAATACAGTATAGTAGAAAACATACACTGCAAGCTCTTATCTGTCCTCATTATAATTGCCTCTGACTGCATCTTGTTACACTATCTAATATGTGTACACTTAAATGTCTAGTGTGCAGCATAGTAGGGGGAAAACATACATCACCTATGGCTTAATTTTTAATGCTCTCCTGGGGTTTACTTGCTCAGCTGTAGCGATGTTTTTGGAAGTTCCGCGCATGTGTGACAAGTGAAATCTTGAACTTTGAAAATTTGACACTGTTTAATCTTTACATACTTTGCAATGTATTATAAATGGTTAAAGTATTTCTTTTATAAGTACTGTGTCAGCTTGACTCAGTGGTAGTACTCTTGGCTTTGAGTCAGAAGGTCACAAGATCAACTCCCATTCCAGGACCAGGCTGACACTTTGGTGCAGTACAGAGGAAGTATTGCATTGTTGGAGGTACCATCTTTTGGGTGAGACATTAAACCAAGACTTCATCTGCCGGTTCGGGTGGATGTACAAGATCCCACAGCACTACTTGATGAAGAACGTGGGAACCCTCTCAACGTCTTGACCAAGATTTCTCCCTCAACTAAGACCACCAAAATAGATTTATCATATATCTCTTTGCTCTTTGTAGGGTCTTGCTGTACACAAATTGGCTTCCAAGTTTGCCTATATAACAAAGGTGAAAACACTTCAAGAGTAATGTGATGTGCTTTGGATATTAAAGGAGATTATATATATATATTATATATATACATAAAAATCTTTTTTTCTTTCCATCTGAAAGCAAACTCAGAAACAACCAACAGAAAAGGGCGCATGTGAGCAACACCATGGGAATTTTTTTTTATTCATTCATGGGATGTGGGCATCGCTGGCAAGGCCAGAATTTATTGCCCATCCCTAATTGCCCTTGAGGAGGTGGTGGTGAGCTGCCTTCTTGAACTGCTGCAGTTCCTGTGGTGAAGGTTTTCCCACAGTGCTGTTAGGAAGGGAGTTCCAGGATTTTGACCCAGCGACGATGAAGGAACGGCGATATATTTCCAAGTCAGGATGGCGTGTGACTCGGACAGGAACGTGCAGGTGATGGTATTCCCATGCGCCTGCTGCCCTTCTCCTTCTAGGTGGTAGAGGTCATGGGTTTGGGAGGTGCTGTTGAAGAAGCCTTGGCGAGTTGCTGCAGTGCATCCTGTGGATGGTACACACTGCCGCCATGGTGCGCCGGTGGTGAAGGGAGTGAATGTTTAGGGTGGTGGATGGAGTGCCAATCAAGCGGACTGCTTTGTCCTGAATGGTGTCGAGCTTCTTGAATGTTGTTGGAGCTGCACTCATCCAAGCAAGTGCAGAGTATTCCATCACACTCCTGACTTGTGCCTTGTAGATGGTGGAAAGGCTCTGGGGAATCAGGAAGTGAGTCACTCACCATAGACTACCCAACCTCTGACCTGCTCTTGTAGTCACAATATTTATGTGGTTGGTCCAGTTTAGTTTCTGTCTAATGGTGACCCCCAGGACGTTGATGGTGGGGGATTCGGTGATGGTAATGCCGTTGAATGTCAAGGGCAGGTGGTTAGACTCTCTCTTGTTGGAGATGGTCATTGCCTGGCAAATGTTACTTACCACTTATCAGCCCAAGCCTAGATGTTGTTCAGGTCTTGCTGCATGCGGGCACGGACTACTTCATTATCTGAGGGGTTACGAATGGCACTGAACACCGTGCAATCGTCAGCAAACATCCCCACTTCTGACCTTACGATGGAGGGAAGGTCATTGATGAAGAAGCTGAAGATGCTTGGGCCTAGGACACAGCCCTGAGGAACTCCTGCAGCGATGCCCTGGAGCTGAGATGATTAGCCTCCAACAACCACTACCATCTTCTTTTTTGCTAGGTATGACTCCAGCCATTGATTTCAATGTTACTAGGGATCCTTAATGCCACACTCGGTCAAATGCTGCCTTGGTGTCAAGAGCAGTCACTCTCACCTCACCTCACCTCTGGAATTCAGCTCTTTTTTCCATGTCCAAGGCTGTAATGAGGTCTGGAGCTGAGTGATCCTGGCAGAACCCAAACCGAGCGTTGGTGAGCAGGTTATTGGTGAGTAAGTGCCGCTTGATAGCACTGTTGACGACACCTTCCAACCTTCCTTTCTGGTAAAAGCAGATAAAATTGGAAACATTTTCAAGCCCCAAATACTATCAATGAAAATGACTGCAACTGGGCTGAAATGAGATAGCAGAGATCAAGATCCTAACTGGTTCCACTGCCTCAGTGCAAGAAAGACTGGTTTGCAGTAGGCCTCTCCTGTTCCCTCTAGACTGCCATAAGGCACACCATTTGGAACGAGGAAACTGTGTTACAGATAAAAACTGTTTCCAAAACTACAACAGCTGTCACCCTTGCCCATCAAACCCCCATCCCCTGAATTTCAGAAGTCTCAAAAAATAATCAATAAGTGGCACAAAATAACTTTAAAGAAGCCCAGCATTTGTGCTCTGTCCCTAAGGTCAAGCAGTGCAATACTTAGGCAATAATTCTCATTTGTCCAGAATGAATGAGGCAATAAACAGCCTCCTGTGCTACACAGATGCCATGGCTGAAAACCAAAGCATTTACTCAAAGTGTGAGAGCTGTTTATCATCGAGGTGCTGCTGACCGTAAGTGATCATCATTATTACTCCACGTTGCATTAAAAATTTTAAAAGACCTGTGAAACAATAGTGTTTTCATTTGATACCAATTTTATCAGGTGTCTCAAGTACTTTTCTTTTGTAAAAATTAGATCTATTAAAACTGAATGAGCTAATGGTCAGTTTTAATTTTTGCTTACAATCTCCTTTTCAAGGTGGTTTTTTAATCCCCTAGTTTAGTTTTTAAGTAGTTCACTCCATTAATCTCCCTGTTGCCATTGATTTATGGTATTGTGGTTTAATAACAGTTAAAACAAGGTATATCAGCAAATAATCTTTAGTGATTAGCCAGCAATCAGATCATTTCAGTATGACTTTATGACAGCAGTACCTATAGAGTATATGGGGCTAGAGTACAATTGATTTATGTAGAGTCAAAGATGAAGTATTGTAAGAATACACAGGTTTTCTGCAAGTATTGAGTGATCAATATAATGTAAAATGTCCAGAACATTATGTTTAAATCTGCACATGTGCCTACGGGCAGAGCCGAAACAATGGGCCGGAAATTGCTCACATCGGCATGGCAACTTCTGCAGCAGCTCCTACGAATAAAAGGTACGAATTTACTTACCGCGGATTGGAGGCGTCAACTTGTGTGAATTGGAAGGTTTGAAAAGAATCACGACACCAGCCCAGCCTCCGACCAGCGTGGGCTGATGCTCATGGGAAATGGCTGTGAGAATGGAAGCCCCGCCCACAAGCAGGCAAGTAAAACTCATTCATTGAAAGTGAACTTCTCTATGTTAGTGTAAATAAAAATTTAACATATCTAATTTTTAAAAGCCAAGCAAATGATTTAATTTAATGAAACTTGCAGAAGTTAAAAGTAAAAAAAAATGTTTTTTTAATTTTTTATTGATGATCAAAAAATATTTAAATAAGAGTAATTTGACAGTCCACATTTTTAAAATGTATTTTTTTGTTGTTTTGCAGTCATTAACAATCACTGCACTTTTAAAAAGTAGTGTAGGGTTAGTATTTTCCAGCGTACCTTTTGGTGGCATAAGTATCTTCGTTCCGGCTGAGCAGATGGGTAAGTTTACAAATGTTTAATGATTTCTATGAGTTTAGCATAGGTAGCCCTTTAATTCGGACCTGTCAAACCGACGGCAAACTAATGGGAGCAAGTTTGCAATTTTAATGCACTTACTCCATCGATTCGCCGGCGGTCGGAGAGGACGCCGTTATAGAATAGTGTCCTCGGGTGAGTAATTTCTGGGCCAATGTAGCTTTTGCTTGATACAGTTGTGTGAGAGTTCTGGGTGATCATGGTCACAGCTCGCACTTGAAATCAGGGCAGTCTGTAAGAACACAGGAGTAAAATGGACATCTCCTGCTTGGCCATATTAACCAGCAGACAGATCAGCACCATTTTGCATTGTGTATGGAAGGCATCCCATATTCTGCTGTGAGGTGTTAATGTCAGAGATTGGCCAGAACAATGGCGGGACAGGAACTAGTGGATAGACCAGTCCCGAAATTACATTAAGGAGGTTATGATGGAGCTGTATAAAACACTGGTTAGGCCACAGCTGGAGTACTGTGTGCAGTTCTGGTCGCCACACTACAGGAAGGATGTGATCGCTTTGGAGAGGGTGCAGAGGAGATTCACCAGGATGTTACCAGGGCTGGAGCGCTTCAGCTATGAAGAGAGACTGGGAAGATTGGGTTTGTTTTCCTTGGAGCAGAGGAGGCTGAAGGGGGACATGATTGAGGTGTACAAAATTATGAGGGGCACAGATAGGATGGATACTAAGGAGCTTTTTCCCTTCGTTGAGGGTACTATAACAAGGGGACATAGATTCAAGGTAAAAGGCGGGAGGTTTAGAGGGGATTTGAGAAAGAACTTTTTCACCCAGAGGGTGGTTGGAGTCTGGAACTCACTGCCTGAAAGGGTTGTGGAGGCAGGAACCCTCACAACATTCAAGAAGCATTTGGATGAGCACTTGAAATGCCATAGCATACAAGGCTACGGACCAAATGCTGGAATATGGGATTAGAGTAGACAGGGCTGATGGCCGGCGTGGACACGATGGGCCGAAGGGCCTCTATCCGTGCTGTATAACTCTATAACTCTATGACTCTATAACTTCCTGGGGTGGGTCCAAGGCATCTCATTATCTATTGAAATACCAGACAGGTTAAATTGATTAGCAGTTGAACAAACTGGATGGCCATTATCTATTGATGGCAGAGAGGAAATCATCAGGTGAAATTGATTAGCAGCTAATCAAGCAGGATGGCTATTGTGCACACACCTCCTTGTATATGATCAGACAGCAATAATGTCACCCACGGGGGTCCAGTGAGGGCAACATTAATAGCTAGAGCGAATTGCACCCCTGCTGATTAGCTCTGCAGAGAGAAGAGCAACTGTGGTGAAACCTAATTGGTATGGTGTAATTTCTGTGTCCTATGGGTTTAAAAGCAGGACGATGCTTGCAGTAAGAGTGTATGATCCAAACTTGGAGTCACGTCTGTGGGGAGGTAGACTCAAAGTGACAGAGGAAGGAGCAACTTGATGGGATGAGTTGGCGAATGAGGCATGGGGTGCTACCCAGAGTGGAGTGGGTAATATCAATTCCTTGCACCGCTCTGTTAACTGTCCCTTAAATGCTTGCATCAATTGATCTTCTATTTGTTGACAATAAAGAACCACTATAACCGTATTGGTGTCTGTTTCGAACCATTCAACTTCTCATCCAAAAACTACAGTATGTAGAAAGTAAGTGTATTTGCCACTCAGCCAAAGAGTCTTTAATAACAAAGAGGGAAAGATGTCCTCAATTCTCTATTTGTAACAACATTGGAAATGTAGTTTTTGTATTGTGTTTACAACTTCATTACAACGAGCAAATCTCCCAAATTCATCAAATGCACAGCTTGTGTGGAGACAAGGGAGCAATAAGAGCAAGGGTTCTGATGAAAGGTCATCCACTTGAAATGTTAACTCTGTTTCTCTCTCCACAGATGCTGTCTGGTCTGCTGAGTGTTTCCAGCATTTTCTGTTTTAATTTCAGATTTCCAGCATTCGCAGTATTTTGCTTTTGTTTTAGCAGTGAGAGACTGCCTGCTTTACAAGTCAAAAAAGAGCAAATTTACTTTCGTACACTTCTTACCCAATCCCATTCACTTCAATTGCTCTCAATTCTCTGCTAAAAGCATCTGTCCTCTTCTGTGCCAGATTACAATTAGACAAGAAAAGTCAAGGATGGAAACTCTCAAACACATAAAAAAACACAAGTTCTGTTGTAGACAAAAGACTTTCTTCCTCCTCCAAATCCATGTACCCCAGTGATCTACAGCAATACATTAAGGGTTCATTAAGGGTTATTTGTTCCATTTTAATAAACCTTTGTAATTATTTTTTGAAGTTTATTGTCCTATTCTGTGCTCTTATTAAAAGTGAATGGTTTTAAAATCAACATACTGCCATTTAAACAGTTTGGGATCAATATTAAAAGCAGAAATAATTTCAGAATCCCAATTCAGAAGCTTTTTGGCAAAATCTTATTTTTGCCCTTAAATGACTGGTTCAATGTATAAAACTGATCAAGTGAGAACAGGTGGAAAACATTCCTGTAGACCACTATGGTTGACCAAGTTCCAGCACCATGGATGGAAAACTAAAATGCATTAAGTTCTTTTAAAATAAAGACATTAGGGTCGTATTAAAATCTGAAAAATGTTGAGAATTTTCCACATCCAGATCATAACATTCTACTGAGATGCATGTGAGACAAATTTCAGAGTCATTTAAGAATTGAAACAGAGCTGGTTCAAATTAAATTCGAGTTCGGATGGCATCACGAAAGTTTAAATATTTGGATAATAGCTGATGCTGCCCAAAAATACATCTTCTGACTCAGATTCCTTTGGTGTGCTGAAGCCTGGTTGATACACACCATGCATAAGTAATCCTAGGCTCAGGCAGGACTATTGCGATCAATCCTACAACCATTATCAATCATTTTGCTGAGACATCCTCTTCTTTTACTTCACAAAAGATAAAAAGAAATATTTGTTTTTATGTAGCACCTTATCAAGTCGCTCAGAAATGTCTCGAATTGCTACACACTTTATATTACTTTGAAATGCAATGTTTTACGTAGGCAAATGCAGGAGGCATTTTGGCACAGCAAAATCCCACAGACCGTAACAACATACAATGTGTGTCTGGTCTTTACAATTCCACTGATCTCAATTGGGCCCAATTTCAAACTCAATCAACTGAAGCTGTTATTGACCTGAGCGGCCCAGGATTCTAAAGCTGCCCTCTGCTCAAATCAAGAAAGAAGAAAGAATTTGCATTGAAATAGCGTCTTTCACGACCTTAGGACATCTCAAAGTGCTTCACAGCCAATTAAGTATTTTTGAATTGTGGTCACTGTTGTAATGCAGGAAACGCGGCAGCCAATTTTGCACAAATCAGTCAGTGCATCACACACCGGGGGGACAGGAAACTGACTTTCCTAATACCATACCAAGGCTCAGCCTTGACTCAATGGTAGCACCCTCGCCTCTGGGTCAGAAGGTTGTGGGTTCAAGACCCATTCCAGAGATTGAGCACATAATCAAGGCTGACACTCCCTCAGTACTGCGCTGTCAGAGGTGCCATCTTTCAGATGAGATACTAAACCAAGGCCCCCACCTACCATCTCAGTTGGATGTATGACACTATTTTAAAGAAAAGCAGGGGAGGTCTCCTGGTGTCCTGGCCAAAATTTCTCCCTCAACCAACATCTAAAACATATGGAACTGAATGCACAAACCTTCGATTAAAATGTTTTAAAACCCACCTATTTATCCCCTCGCAGAATGAAACAGGCCATTTGATAAGAGATGGTCAACAGTACATGACAAAATAAAATTCTGTCAAATACCATATTTTGGCGGAAGTAACAATTTTGTGTTTAGAGTATTAGGGTAGGAAAGAAATGTTCATAAAATTTGTATGGAAAATATTGCATGGCAACAAACGAATGAGTAAATATCAGCAAAATAAGATAAAAATATCACTCCTATACATCTCTCGATATAATTAACAAAAGGGAGTGTACCTCATAGCAAAACAGAGAGACCAACCTTTGAGCCATAAAACTTTTTTTGGCAGAAGGGGAAATCCAGTGATGAGGGTAGAATCATTATCACAAACTGACAGAGAGACCTTGAGCATTCTAGGGTGTCATAGCCGTCAAGCTGTTCAATACAGAGCAAAGCACGTCATTCTGGAGTGTTAGTTCATCCCAGAATCCTTTCTCTTCCAGCATTACAAAATATCACTGGCTTTAAACTAAAACTCTGTGTACCAAACTGGAAAAAAAAGAGGGAATAAATGTGCCATAGTCTACGACTGACGTGCGCCAATCTGACAATCTACACCGGACAAAGGTAAAAAGAACAAAACATAGCCAACGGTCACATTATAAATGAGTTGATCACGTAGGCTATTCCGCACGGGCCTGTTCTTCTTTGTCTTTCAGTGTCAGTTCAAGGAGCTGCAAGTTTACTGGAACTGTAGCTTAAAGTTGCTCTATCTTCTGGCCTGGTATCCATTTTGCTGTAGACTCTTCCCATTTTCTCTCATTTACCAGGTAAATCCATTTATTGTGGGATTTCAGTACTTAGTGCTTCTCTCTCCCCCCACCCCCCAACAGATCTTTGATGTAACTGGGCTTGTTGAACATTTAAATTTTTTTGATTCAGAAAAGGTTTTCCCAGGATCGATACGGCTTTTTAGCTGATCACTGCACTTATTGATAACCTTCAGGCCTCAGGCAACACTGACTGCATTCAGAGGCTGCAAATTTTCAAAACCCAATACATTCAGCTTAGATTTCTACACCAATAAAAAATGTCAATTGAATCTTTCGTTTGATTCACAGCAGTGAACCCAATGGCTTTATTTTTTACTGCACTGGAATTTTACATGAAATAACCTGTACACTATAATAACCCTATGTGACAAGGAAATCATGAATAGATATTCCCTCTTGCATATTCCTTCCATATGTTTGTCCTTTGCACAACCTCCTCCACTCCACATTTTCCAGGCTATTCTTCAATCTGCCATACCCCCGCCAATTCTTCACATGTGCACAGCAAATGTACCTACCGATCTCCTCTTGCACTTGTAAACAATTGTAAACAATTTTACAACACCAAGTTATAGTCCAACAATTTTATTTTAAAATCCACAAGCTTTCGGAGGCTTCCTCCTTCCTCAGGTGAATTTCCACATTCACCTGAGGAAGGAGGAAGCCTCCGAAAGCTTGTGGATTTTAAAATAAAATTGTTGGACTATAACTTGGTGTTGTAAAATTGTTTACAATTGTCAACCCCAGTCCATCACCGGCATCTCCACTTGTAAACAAAGTCACCATGATGTGTCTAAAGATATTTATTGTTTACACTTTCAACTATCTCAACTATCAATGATCCTGCTTCTTTCCTCCCCAACCCCGGTCAGCTGAAATGGGCAATAACCAGTCCGCATACATGCTCCTTTAAATATACCCCTTGTTACATTAGCTTTCAGACATATCCCATGGGGCACTGTCATGAAGAATGGGGAAAGCACGGGTGTGACAAGTGCCTTACAGCCCAGGGATGGAAAAGGATTAGGGAATACATGCTCCCCAAAATGCTGTTAATGTATTATTGTCCCATAACATTATCAACGAACCATTTGGAAACCTGGCTTATAATGTTGAGGCAATATGACACTGGAACCATTGTCTGCAATGCAATCAGAAGATTTCTGAAGAGACATATCCCAACTTGCACCATTTAAATTCCACTTGCAGGAAAGAAAACTACGGGAGGTTTTTGTCAGTTTAAAACAAAATACTTTCCCAGCCATGATGCTACACAACTCTGTTACATTTTCACTAAATTAAATTCAACCTTATTTAATACCAGTCACCAACTGTAGCCAAGTGACTGGAATTAAGAGCCTGAATGTTAAACTCCAAGGTTCTGACTCTGACCTTCATTGCTGCTTTACTTGAAGAGCATGAAGATGGTCTGCAGTAAATCACAGGATGTTCATGACCTGAGAGAATTAAATAACACTTGCTTTAGAAGTATTCAATAGATGTTGAGTGTTGAAGGGACAGAGGTCCCACCAAAAGGTTCAGAGCACCTCCTGCAGGTCAGGATTAAAAGAAAGCAAGCAGGAATGTAGGCCGGAAAAAAAAGAATCACTCAAACTCCTTAAATCTGCTTCTAAGTGCTTATTAAATAAAGCTGCTGGGCAAGAAATGTCAACTGGAGTTAGGAGAGACATGTCTTCCACAGAAGATCACACTGCATTGCAAATTAAACAATTAAATGTGCATAAAGTATTGTACATTTGAGAATGTTTCAGACAGCTGTCTTTCAGCTTCAGCTGGTGAGATTCAGTTATCAATATCAAATGAATAAGATGGAAGAGGACCCGTCTAAGATGTCCTTCAATCTGCTGGATCTGCAATTAATAATGTTCTTTTTCCCTTTTTAATATTAGAGTATACAGAAACTGGTGTACAAGCTATTTTGAATCATGTTACCCTCTACCCCCAGCTCCTTCACCAGAAATGCTTTTGCAAGCAATAACCTTAAATCTTTTGTCATGTAAAGTCTTTATATCAAAACCAGTTGCACCTTGAGAATGCCCCAAAGGTGATGGTAATGGATAAGAACGCTTTAATATGTTAAGTGAATTCATGGTGAACAGCTTTCATTGGGCAGCATTAGCCCTGTGCATCCTTTGAACGTTGACACTGATATTTGGACTTGAACAGAAACGTATTTGTTGCACCAAAATATGCAGCAGACTCAATATCAAGAATGTTCCAGTAGCATCATCATCTGTACCCCTGAAGCTTCTTAGTTGTCAACTCTTTCCTCTCAGTGCCTTGTTGCACTGTGTTGTGAAATCATCTCACAGTTGCATTAAAAAATGTAAAAAAAGGGGTCAAACACAGAATTTTACGATTAATATTAGAACTTAAAAGGCAGCTGTGTAACAATGGGCCATAATTTGCTGTGGCAGGGCATCTAACGGCGTCTGCCGTTAGTTAGACTTGTCCTTGCACATTTAGATCTATAAATTTGTTGTATGGCAAGTTGCTAAAAGTGCGAGTTGATAACGTTGTAGAGAGGGAAACAGGGCATCTGGAACCTGAGTGAACAGGGCAAGCGACTGGGTATCTCCTTAACCAATCAGATTGAAGGATTGTGAAATTAACAGCGCAAGGACTAAGAAGGAAGTGTAAATTTCAGTGGGTGAATTGAATGTCAAATCAGGTACAGAAAAAGAACTAAAGAGAGAGAAAGAAAGATTGAATTAAGAGAGCAAAAAAAAGAGGCAGAAAGTAAAAGCAAAAAAAACATTTAAAATCTACAACAATAATTAAAATCTGAAGGAACGAGACTCCACACTTGTAATAGTTAATTTTCAGTGCCAGAGAGGTTGATTGGCAGTAATTAACACTTATCACATTGTTAAAGGGGAACTTAGACCTGAAATGACTTAACTTTCTGTGGCGAGTTTAGTTCGTATCTACTGCGTAAATGCAGGAACGTCACAGCGTTCAATGTATGTCAATGGTGAGGCAGACAGCGAGATGCCATTTTCGCAAAGCCAATGGCAGAGCGGCGCAACTCGGACAGCAACTTTTGGATTAACCGCACATCTGCACCTTGCCTGAAGTTGCTGTACCATTTGCGCATAAATAAAGGCAAGAGCCATTAGCTTCATCATTATTTTGACACCAAAACCTGGCCGAGTGTGTTTGCACAAGTATGTCATACTTCCAGAGATCAAAAGTATCTCTGTAATTCTTGTCCTCCACCTTTGTCTCTATTAAGATCCTTTCACATTTGTGCCTGGCAATTTAAAAACAGTCTGGTTCAGAGCTCTTCAACTGTGCCTGTCCCTCACTTTAGAATGCTTTCCCTTGATTTCTACTGGTCACTGTACATGGCAACGCTATAAGCAAATCTAGGAAGATTTTGTCAAGTCAATATTTCTGGCAAAATTATTAACCTGTTCATAAAGAATGCAATTGCTGCATAGCAACAAGAGGATTTTATTCCCAATGATCCTGTTCTTTCCACCTCTCTTTTCAATTTCTTTTCATCTTCTTTCTGTCAATAAATTTATTTATAAACTCTTTTCTAATTAAACCCAGGTGTAACTCCATTGTTCAATACACCAGTGACGATACTAGTACTCCCAGCTCAAGACTGGATATTTCTGACATGTTATAAAACTAAAAGAAAACACTTTTCTGTGATCAAAGACTATTCCTGTATTGCCATGGGGACTTTCCTATATGGATGCACCAATTAAGGTACGGAAACAATGAGATAAAAAGAAAAATGCTTCCTATTTGAAAAAAGGCAAAAAATGCTGGAAATTCACAACAGTTCAATCAGCATCTGAAAGAGAAAGTTAGATTAATGTTTATGACGTGGCCCGAGTTATAATATAAAGTATTTAGAATTTATTTACTCCCTTCCTTTCTGGCATTTGTTTTCCCTTGCTCATTCTCTCTCTCTCTTATCTTTGAACATCTTCCCTAGACTATGGTCGCTTCCCGTTGCCCTGCCAGCCATCCGCCAAATACCCATCTGCACCTCTGATGTTAAGGTAGCTGCTGAGATTCTCAGACAGTCTCAAAAATTGGCTGGAAACACAGAAAAGCAAAATACCACAGCTAAGCACAGGATATCACTTTCTTATATACACTTTGAGACTCCTGTTAATGTGGGAAATCTGTAGATCTGGGAAAGTTGCAATGCAATGTACACCCTTGGATTCAGATGTCAAGTGGACAGAAAGCACAAAGAAGAAATCCAATTGAAAAGGAGTTTTGTGATTGCCTTTCAAAGTCTTTACCACTTTTACATCTTGAAACAATGGCCCCGCAATTCCTCTGGAGGTGGGGGGGGGGGGAGGGATGTTGGACATAAGAGACCTGGTGGGACGGAAGATCAGACGGATCCAGAAACATTGGGTGTCCACTTAGAAACTTCCATCTTCCCTAAACGTAGCCCACGATGTCAGAGAAGAGAAGGCTTTCCCAACACAATTCCCACCTCTTATCCATCCTGTGATCTTAATGATCAGGAAGAACCCAGCATCTAGGTCATTGCAGGCATGACCAGACTACCTGGAAGTCCCCAGAATTGTTTGCAGCAATTTTTTTTCAATTGGTCCTCTTACAAAGGGGTCCAATGATCAGCGATGGCAAACCTTTTGGGAAGGTCTGCCAGCACCACATCTTCCATACCCCCCCTCCCCGGCATGCTCTAGAGGGCACCCAAGACGCACCCGTACTAACACGGGCACCTACTGGCATTATGGTAATTAGTTGACTTCACCCTGACTCTTACCCAGATGATGAACATTAGGGATGTTGTAAATTGTTGAGGTGCCTGTTACCCTGTAATACAGTATGAGATCCTTATGCTTTAACATTACTGGGTTACACAGTGCATCAAAAAGATATCACTGAGGAATGCAATATAATGCACTATTATTGAGTTGCACATTGTAGAGCACTATCATTACTGGACTGTATATAATTAAAGGAACATGTTTGTAGCATCTCACGTCAAAGTACAGTACCTCAAAGATATCACATTTCAAAACTGCCTTGCATCCATAGGGCAAAACGATGATTGGTACAAATAACGACAAGTTGTTGAGGTAACCATGCTGATTGCCTCAAATGTTTAAATCAAAAGCCAGTTTCATTCATTTAGCAAATACAAGCTTCCAATCTGTGATGAACAAGTGCCAACAACTTACTCTAATTTTCTCTCATGCAACAATCTGGAACCAGCAACTGCAGTAAAACAAAACAACAACATTGCTCACATAATTTCTTCATCCTGTTATCAGTTGCCATTTTCCTTATTCACTCAGGTCAGTATGGACAACTAAAAATTTCATTTAAAACATAACCATAAGAAATTGCACATTTCTGAGTGAAAAAAAATCTCAAAGCCACTCGAAGTGCTGTAACCTACAGGGCTATGGGCCAAGTGCTAGAAAGTTGGATTAAGCTGCATAACTTTTTTTCGGCCAGCACGGACATGATGGGCCAAATGGCCTCCTTCTGTGCTGTAACATTCTATGATTCTATCATTCTATGAAACTTACCCATAAAATAGGACATTTATCATTAGAGATGCCTACAAGACGTTTTTCCTGCATAGGCCTATCTTTGTGTCTTGAGCCTAGGTTAGAAACTTCACTCGGGCTTTGAATACTGAGTATTTCCAGCTTCTGTAGACAAATTCTGTGTAAGAGAGATGCGTCACGGGAGTTCTAGTTATCAACTATCTGTCAGATGGCAGCTAGGTAAAACATTTACAAATTGCAAATTAATTTTAAAAATTGAGACACAAACAACAGCAAAATATTTTTGAAAAATCATTTTTTTAAGCTTATTATACAACGATTAAATAAAAATTCTAAGCTAACAATATTGTTTGAGTTGAGGTTTTCTGGGGTCATTGAGGAGGACTAATACTTGCATCAGCACCAGAGGGCAATGTTTATGAGGCACTGTGATTATGGAGTTCAGGCGTTATATTCAGAGTCAGTCAGCCAGGCTTGGACCACAGCAACTGACTAATTGTCCATGCTGCTGGTGGCTGGACTCTTGACAATGGTAAATGTCCATCAATTGCTCCAGCCAGAGCTATAAATCCATTGTGCAAAATAAGGGGGAAAGAAATCTTCTAATCGTGCAGCTAAGGTAGAAAAAGAAGAAAGGTTTTGGGGAAGGAGAAGTGCAGAACAAATAAAACACTTGCGATCTTAAGCAAATACTACAAATCCACCGTGGGCAGAGAACAATATCTATTATAATGTAAATAACTGGTTAGAAGAAGTTGTGTGAAAAGAAGAATAAAGTTACTTGTATTTTAAGGGAGTTTTGTAAAGCGTGAGGGCCATTTCTTTCAGTATCAGTAAGGTATCTAATACTTTTAACCTCATACTGGTCATGTGATATATTGCTTTAGTAAATTTGTTATCTTACAACGATGGGCAAACCGCTATTGTATTTAGGTTGCCAAAAGATAGCATCAAGATCCAAAACTGCACTCAGGTTTCACCCTACCCATGAGCAACAAAACGAGAATTCCAGTAGGCATATTTTTATTTACAGATAAAGGGTCTGGGATGTTAGAGATCAATAAGTGATCAGGGTGGGCACACGGCAGTTAGACATGCAGTATTCCATTATAGTTGTCCACTGTACTGAACATACGTGACAATCTCAGTGTAACATGCATTTTCCTCCTCTGTAAATCAATTGCCATTCAAAGGGGGCGGGGAGAGTAAAAACTAATCACACACGAGAACCACAAACTCCTCCCTTCGTGCAAGTGAAAGCTAACGACAGGAAAGACTATCCCCATCCAGAGGGAAGAAGATATTAAAGAAATAAAATAGACATAGCTGCTCTGCAATGATAAACCCCATCCTGAGAGAAAGATGTGGTCTAGCTCCAACTATAGGGGCCTATTTTAATCATTCTCAACAGCAATGAACTGGAGAAGAGTTTACCTCTGCCCCACATCCAGGTTATGATTTGTTGCCAATACTTCAAGGTGAGATCAAATGCTGCTGAACAAAGACTGATTATAATTAGGTGAGATTCATCATGTGTGTTGCAGCACCAGGGAGGCATGAGGTCTGCAGAGCGGAATTGCATTAATGGTGATGGCCAAAGGGGCTTCTGGAATCACCCACATGGAAAACGTAACAAGTAATTTCAATTGAAATAATTAAACTGTAATGGAGAAGATATAGAATAATGGATACAACAAGGTTGTAATTCAATCAAGGGATTCTGGTGAGGTCTTTGCTCTCACAGTTTATGAACCTTGACACTGAATTAAAGCCATTAATTCTTTCCGTGACCTATTATTTCATATAAGATTTTTGAATTGAAAATTTCAAATCTGCAATACATACGGTTATGACTGCACAGCAGAATTGGTGGGAAAGGACAGTCAGTTGTGGTGCCACATTGAATTTTGAATGATTGCACTTACAAAGTGAAATAAGAATCAGATGATTCATGGCAGGTTGGTTTTTCAGGGTCTCACTGAAGTTAGTCTAGATTATATTGGCATTTTTGAGAGCTTCCATCTTATAGCATTAGCTCAAGCCGAAGTTTAATTCTGAAACCAAACCTAATCCCTGCTTTTAAGATTAAACCTTGCTTATCACAATAATTCAGAAAAATGGACAGAAGTCAGTTCTCAGTACAGAATGCTGTGCAACTCAGGAAAAATATCACCTGCTCTCTCGAAATACAACCTGATGCACCTCCACCTGAGTAAATTAAATGTTAACAAGCACAACAACGGTATCAGCAGTGCAGGGTTCCAATTAATTCAACCAGGTAAGAGTTAACAAGTTGTCTTTGTGTCAGTTTACAGTGAGATTTAACTTATTTTTAAAACAACATTTTTATTATGTTCCTTAAGCAATGGTATCATAATCTAATTCGTCAGAGCAAAAAGAAAATCCCTCAAGCAAGCAGATCTGAATTAGTACTACACTGAAGCATGATACTGGAATTCCTGGCCTGCTTTGAGGATGTGTAACATGATGCAACGCTTACTAAGAGAATGTACATCATGATATGGAGCCTACTTTGAGAATGCCATTGATATCTGTACAACAAAACAATTAAATATTTTGTCTTGGTTCCAGATATGTCAAGGACAGGGATCCAGTGTACATGTCTATGTTTAAATTACAAAATTTGGACTTTGCTGTGTGTTAACATGAGTTCTTATGATTTTCAGTAAGTAAATTTGGAGAGGAAATTATGTGAGCCCAGTGTTCCGACTGGGACCACTCCCAAATGACCTTTCTCTGCTCCTTACATAGCACAAACCTTTGGCATTCTTAGTCCTGGAATAAGCTGGAGTAAACCTTCCATCTGCTCATACACCGCATCTGAAACTTGTGTTGGAACACAATGCTTCTAGGGTTATGGGGAATATAAAACAACTCTACCCATAAATATAAAGACAGAAAGGTCCTCTTAATAGTTAGCTCAGTTGTCCATAGCTGATCTTCAAAAAAAATTGAACAAATGAACACACCCTTCTATCAGGATTTTAATGACACAGAGAGGAATGGAGTGAAATTCCAAAACACTTCAAACTTGATTTTAAGCAGAATTTGCTTGTAGTTTTTTCTCAGACCATATTATTATTCATCATCATTAATCATAATATTGTCACAGATAATCATGGTCAGTTCACTAGGGCCAAATAACTGACAGCCAAATGCCTTCATTTAACCCTGAAAAATGACTGCTCCATGCTTAATATTTCAACTGGCATTAGGTAACATTCCTGATTAGACACTGTAGGAGTTGACTGATGCTGTGCATAAGGACTGCAACAATTGCTAAAGGAAGAGAAAGCCTAAAACAAGATGATTTGTCATAGAAGTTGAACTTAGACTTAGACTTGGCTGTATCTTGATCAGGGAAGGAATGAAAGGTCACAAGTCAGAAGTGAGATGGATACTTTGTTTTTCAGTGAGGATGTAGAGTCATAAAGATCAACAGGCCATTGATAAATTGGAGTTGTAGTCTCTAGAGTTTAGAAGGTTAAGGGGTGATCTGATGGAAGTTTATAAGATATTAAGGGGAACGGATAGGGTGGATAGAGAGAAACTATTTCCGCTGGTTGGGGATTCTAGGAGTAGGGGGCACAGTCTAAAAATTAGAGCCAGACCTTTCAGGAGTGAGATTAGAAAACATTTATACACACAAAGGGTGGTAGAAGTTTGGAACTCTCTTCCGCAAACAGCAATTGATACTAGCTCAATTGCTAAATTTAAATGTGAGATAGATAGCTTTTTAGCAACCAAAGGCATTAAGGGATATGGGCCAAAGGCAGGTATATGGAGCTAGATCACAGATCAGCTATGATCTTATCAAATGGCGGAGCAGGCACGAGGGGCTGAATGGCCTACTCCTGTTCCTATGTTCCTATGATATATATGATTGCCTAGTCAAGTAGGGCATCACTGGCTACAAGCCTGGATTAGGGTAAAATTGGATGGCATCAGGAAGGATGTGGAGAGGAATAGACTTCAATCAAGGATAAGAAGGATCAATTAAGGTACAGGAAGGTTTTTTAAAAATCAGAGGGCCAGCTTGAATTTGAGATGGGCGAATATCAGAATATAGATGATGATCGGGGTTGAGATGGATGAGTTCCATATCTGGGGTGGGGAAGAGCTACAGTGAGATGGGTAGTTCCTGGATGAGGGTGAGATGGATGAGAGGGTACAGGCTTTGATCTGAGGTGAGATGGATGTGAGAGGGAAGTCCACAAGCTATGATTAGGGGAGAGAGTGGAGAAGAAAAGGAATCCCAACAGTACAAACCTGGAGAGTCGATTGAAGAGACTGATTGACTCTTTCTCATTCTAGGGCTTCCCTTGTCCTCTTAGAATTATTTTGATTTTCATGCAGCACCTGCATATTATTTTGATTAGACCCAGAAAACTGGAAATGAAAAATACCTCCAACAGGCAATTTTGCTGCAAAAGACCGAACTGCATATGCTGAGTTTAACAGCAGACTTATGCTGAAGGATTAATATCAACTCAGTCATGGTCTGCTCAGAAAACGTGATGCATGTTATTTCAAAATGGCATCATTGCATAATGGTTGCCCAGAACCATACTGTAAACATCAGCAAATGGATGTTAATTGAAAGAAGAAGGTAATACAAGTAATGGTAATGGAAATATTTAACTGGCGATCATTAATATGTGTTTAGGTATTTTGTTTTATGTATGTTTTTTTAAAATTATATTGCAGAACTCTTCCGCTATATTGATCATTTCTATGTACAAACATTGGAATGGGCACACTGGGGTGATACCCATCAAAGCGGATTCCTTGGAGCATGTCTACCCCTCGTCATTGTGTCAGCGCAAATACTCTGTTTAGACACCGATCATGAGCTGTCATTTTTTTTCCCCTCAACCTCTGCTAAGTATTTTTTAAAATATGTTATGGTGCAGTGGATTTGCTCCCAGAGGATCCCTTTCAGTTATGTCTCCCCAGCAGCATGTCTCTTAACATGTCAAAATTAAGCATACGCAGCACAAAAATTGTCTGATTTATTTATATTTGAGCTATGAAGAAAAAACAACCAAATTCAAATAGTCGTTGTGGTGATGTTGGAGGCTATTTTTTTTGTTCATTGCAAAAAGACATCCAGGTTGCATCCGAGGTGGACTTGGATTGTTATGTCAGTTTTCTAGGAAACTCCCAATGCTTAAGTCCTGAGAAAAGTTCCTTCTCCCTCCCTCACGTCTTTCTGACTTTTTATTCTTATTTGATGTGGCCTTCCGAACTGGTGATGGTGTTTGCGACAGAAACATTGTAAAATCTTAGAGATATGTCCTGGTATAACTCAGGTTCCCAAACTTTCTTTGCTGACCCCCCGCCCCACCTCGGAGATTTATGTCCCATTCACGCACCCCCTCCCCCCCACCCCACCCCAACTTTTTTCTACGTAGATTGTAATCCTCAAGAAGATTAATTCAATCCTATTGGTTTCAAAATCTGGGAAAAAATTTGAGAGATGTTCAAAGTGCTCACCCTGCCTTCAGTCATGTACGGATTGTGTGCCTCAAATAGTCAACTGCTTCAAGGATCTCTACTTTCATGCAGCAATCAGGAGATCCCACAGAAATGCCTTTCACTTAAACTGATGCAGCCTCGCATAGATGGTGCTTTATGAGGTGATCTTGACAAAACTAACTGCTCCTGGTGTTTCATAACTGATTCCTGTTGCACCAGAAGCAGCTCTGATCGGTCCAATATCCACTTCGATATCAACAGGGATTCAAACATCCCACGCAGTGCTGAGATCGCCCCATAATGCAGCTCCTTTGGCTATGCCAGGCTGCAGTGGTGGCTTTTGTTCCTCCCCTGATAACCTCAGCTCGACCCATCTCCCCCCACCCCCCAGGGGGGCATGCACCCAGTTTGGGAACCTCTGTGATATAATAAAGCTATCGAATGTCCATCTTATGCTTTTATTAGTAGCAAGTTGTATTTTACTACAGTTATAAAGTTAGCATCAATAGCCCCATAATAAATTCACTGCTAGCCTTTTCTTCTACTTGGTGGATGTAACCATCAGCAATGTTGGCATCGATTTTAACCCTACCTGCCCGGCGGAAACCAAGCGGGTGGCCAGTTAAAAGCAAGCAGGTTACTCACCCGCTCAAATCCCGACCACTTCCGACCGTGTGCGATGTTAACCTGCAGGATTTTGCAGATGGATGAGGCGCCCGCTTAAAGCAGGCGTGAGCCTCATAAATGTATGCAAATCGGGGTCCTATAGGTCAATAGGATCCTAATGCAACTTTAATGGAAGCCTGAGCAGGGAAGTGACTGTGGTTTTCCCACGAGGCAGAAGCAGGTCTGCAACAAGCCAGAGGTCAGATGCGGCTCTTTAGGTGTCTCTAAAACATTCCTTTGTAGAGCCAGGAGCAGCTTTTCTTCTGCCCACTCAAATGGACAGAGGGAATGTCCAGCCTAATCCCATCATTATTGAACTAGGTTTCATTTAAACCCACTATAATATTTAAAGCTGCTTTTCATCAACACCAGTCCAGCAGACCTGTTGGAAAATCGTGCTCAACATGAAATGGAGCAGATCCAGCTACATAGATCGGAGATAAAGTTTCCTGTTCCCCAACATCTGTTCCACTCGCCACCTGTGCCATCAGCCTTAGTAACCAAATAATCTCCACTGATAACTCACCTCTACCAAACTGCAGTATATACCAATTAATATACTAAATGTTGTTTTATTACTGAGGAATCCAATATCACTGACCAGAGCTAAGGAGCTGCGGAGTCTCCTTTAACAATTTTTTGAAGCTGACAACAGTTTTACACCTCATAAAGAAAAGGGAGTATAACAGAGACACTGTTCAGATGAAGTACTTTTTATAATCTGCCGAGTTGTTCTATTTGCTTGAAAAGAAATAATAAAATACCTCCTGCAACCAACTCTGGGGCTTCCATCTATCATCTAGATCCAAATCGCTTCCAGACTAAAATAATGGGTAGTTGTTCTGAAAGGAGATTGCATTGTGTAGGAACATGATTATAAGCTTAGCAAACCATTAGGTTAACTTAAAGTAGTAGCTTGCCACCCAGTACACTGAATACCGAATTAAATGGAAAAGTCCACCAACCAGCATAATGAATGTGGACCAGGCTAGGAGGGGTTGCCACGCAGCACAGCAAATATGGACCTGGCTGGAACAGACTGCTATTTAATGTAGTGACTGTAAGTTCAATTGCAACAGGATATCACTTGGAGTGATAAATAGGGATACAGTTAGATGACTGAAATTGAGTTTGAAAATGCCTGAGTAGAAAAAAGCAGCTCCCAAGAAGGGCGCCATGAAAGCCATGAATAAAGTGCCAGCAAAGGACAGCAAGAAGCGGAGAAGGTCGAGGAAGGAGAGTTACGCCTCCTACATCTAGAAAATGATGAAGCAGGTTCACCCTGGTATGTCCGCCAAGGCCACGAGCTTCATGAGCTCCTTTGTGAACAATATTTTCGAGTGCATTGCATGGTGAGGCTTCCCGCCTAGCCCATTACAACAAGCACTCGACCATCAGCTCCCGGGAGATTCAGACTGCCGAGCGCCTGCTGCTGCCCAGGGAGCTGGCCAAACATGCTGTGTCGGAAGAGACAAAGGCGGTGACCAAGTACACCAGCTCCAAGTAAAATCCACAATGTACTGAAAAAACATCCAATATAAAGAATGTGGATTTACCTATCAGTCAGAATGAGAACATTAAAAAAAAAACAAAATGAGAAGAGGCTATTCAGTCCCATATCTCCCACAGAACAAGTAGAATTTTGCCATTAATTGAAAAAGGATAGAGCACAGAGGGCAAGGGAGGAGTAGTAAGTCAGAGGAGTGGGGGGTGTGGGCTAAGCATATGACTGGTGAATACACTCAGGTGAGGAGGGGTTAGACTCTGGAACGATTCATAAACGAGGACAAAGATCTTAAAGTCGATTGCCTAGGGGACAAGGAGCCAGTGGAACTTGGCAAGTACAGGAGTATTGGGAGTGCAGGGCTTTATGTGAAGGAGGATTTAGGTTTTTGGTTAAGTAATGTTTGTGAAGGTTAGAAGAGGGGAAACCTGTGAACAGGGAATTTGAGAAATAAATTCCAGAGGTGATTAAGGTGTCGAAGACATACTCATGGTGAGTATCTGTCCCAGATATCCACCACTCTATGGGAGAAAAATAAGGTTGCTGATCGCCAGTCTTGCTTTAAGTTTATTAATTTGGTACTTAGAATCATAGAATGTTTACAGCACAGAAGGAAGCCATTCGGCCCATCGAGCCCGTGCCGGCTGTTTGTAAGAGCAATCCAGTTAGTCCCATTTTCCCACTCTTCCACTGTAGCTCTGCAAATTTTTTCCCTTCAAGTATTTATCCAATTCCTTTTTGAAAGCCACGATTGAATCTGCTTCCACCACACTTTCAGGCGGCACATTCCAAATCATATATACTCACTGCATAAAAAGGTTTTTCCTCATATCGCCTTTGGTTCTTTTGCCAATCATCTTAAATCTGTGTCCTCTGCTTCTTGACCCTTCTGCCAATGGGAACACTTTCTCTTTATTTACTTTATTTAAACCCTTCATGATTTTGAACACTTCCATCAAATTTACTCTCAACCTTCTCTGCTCTAAGGAGAACAACCCCAGCTTCTCCAGTCTATCCGTATGACTGAAGTCTCTCATCCCTGGAATCATTCTAATAAATCTTTTCTGCACCATCTCTAAGGCCTTCACATCCTTCCTAAAGTGCGGTGTCCAGAATTGGACACAATACTCCAGTTGTGGCGGAACCAGTGTTTTATAAAGGTTCAACATAACTTCCTTGCTTTTGTACTCCATGCCTCTATTTATAAAGCCCAGCATCCTGTATGCTTTTTTAACCACTTTCTCAACCTGTCCTGCCACCTTCAAAGATTTGTGCACATATACCCCCAAGTCTCTCTGTTCCTGCACCCACTTTAGAATTGTACCATTTAGTTTATATTGCCTCTCCTCATTCTTCCTGCCAAAATGTATCACTTCGCATTTCTCTGCATTAAATTTCATCTGCCATGTGTCTGTCCATTCCACCAGCCTGTCTATGTCCTCTTGAAGTCTATTACTATCCTCCTCATTGTTTACTAAACTTCCAAGTTTTGTGTCTTCTGCAAATTTTGAAATTGTGCCCTGTACACCCAAGTCCAAATCATTAATATATATCAAGAAAAACAGTAGTCCTAGTTCTGACCCCTGGGGAACACCACTGTATACCTTCCTCCAGTACGAGAAACAACTGTTCACCACTACTCTCTGTTTCCTATCACTTAGCCAATTTCGTATCCATGCTGCCACTGCCCCTTTTATTTTGCTGACAATCCTATTATGTGGCACTTTATCAAATGCCTTTTGAAAGTCCATTTACACAACATTAACTGCATTGCCCTCATCAACCCTATCTGTTACTTCATCAAAAAACTCAATCAAGTTCATTAAATACGATTTGCCTTTAAAAAATCCAAACTCACTTTCCTTTATTAATCCACACTTGTCCAAGTGACTATTAATTTTGTCCCGTATCATCGTTTCTAGAAACTTCCCCACCACCAAGGTTAAATTGACTGGCCTTAATTGCTGGATTTATCCTTACACCCTTTTTTGAACAAGGGTGTAACATTTGCAATTCTCCAGCCCTCTGGCACCACCCCCGTATCTAAAGAGGATTGGAAGATTATGGCCAGTACCTCTGCAATTTCAACCTTTACTTCCCTCAACAACCTAGGATGCATCCCATCTGGACCGTGTGACTTATCTACCTTAAGTACAGCCAGTCTTTCTAGTACCTCCTATATATCAATTTTTAGCCCATCTGGTATCTTAGCTACCTCCTCTTTTACTGTGACTTTGGCAGCATCTTCTTCCTTGGTAAAGACAGGTGCAAAGTACTCATTTAGTACCTTAGCCATGCTCTCTGCCTCCATGCATAGATCTCCTTTTTGGTCCCTAATTGGCTCCACCCCTCCTCTTACTACCCGTTTATTATTTATATGCCTATAGAAGACTTTTGGATTCCCTTTTATGTTAGCCGCCAGTCTATTCTCATACTTTCTCTTTGCCCCTCTTATTTCCTTTTTCACTTCTCCTCTATACTTTCTATATTCTGTCTGGTTCTCACTTGTATTATCAACCTGACATCTGTCATACGCCCGCTTTTTCTGCTTCATCTTATTCTCTATCTCTTTCGTCATGCAGGGAGCTCTGGCTTTGGTTGCCCTACCTTCCCCCCTTTTGGGAATGTACCTCAACTGTATCCGAACCATCTCCTCCTTAAAGGCCGCCCATTATTCAATTAGAGTTTTGCCTGTCAATCTTTGATTCCAATTTACCCGGGCCAGATCTGTTCTCAACCCACTGAAATTGGCCCTCCTCCAATTAAGTATTTTTACTCTAGATTCCTCCTTGTCCTTTTCCATAATTAAACAAAACCTTATGATACTATGATCACTGTTCCTTAAATGTTCCCCCACTTACACTTGTTCCACCTCATTCTCCAGAACCAGATCCAGCAATGCCTCCTTCCTCGTTGGGCCGGAGACGTACTGATCAAGAAAGTTCTCCTGAACACACTTCAGAAATTCCTCCCCCTATTATCCTATTTTGATTTTTTTTAAATAAATTTTCTGCTTCTAACTATAAACTTTTGTATAACATTAACCCAGTTAATTGGTTCTCATTACAAAATGTTGTTCTTCCTGCTTTCCTCTCACCAGCACAGAATGAGAATTCAGCTGCAATAGACTGCTATCTAGCACAGTCAATGCAGATTTGGTTAGCCTATACTGTTCTGTTATCTAGCACAGAGAATATAGACTTGGCTGGAATAGGCTACCGCCTAGCGCAGTGAATACATACTTATCTGCAATAAACAGCACTTAGTGGCATAAAGGTAGAATCACCTCAAGCAGTCCACTAGAAAGGAGCAGATCCATGATTCAACAACAACTTGCATTTAGATAGCGTCTTTAATGTAGGAAAACATCCCAAGGCGCTTCACAAGAGCGTGATCAAACAGAATTTTACACCGATCCAAAGAATGAGATATTAGAATTGGTGATTAAAAGAGGTAGATTTTATGGAGCATCTAAAGGAGGCGAGAGAGGTGGAGCGGCGATGAGGTTTAGGAAGGGAATTCCAGAGCTTAAGGCTTAGACAGCTGAAGGCACAGCCATCAATAGTGGGGTGAAGGGAGTGGGGGATGCATAAGTGGCCAGAGTTGGAGGAACGCAGAGTTCTTGGAGGGTTGTCGGGCTGTTGGAGGTTGCAGAGATAGGGAGGAGGAGAGGCAATGGAAGGATTTGAATACAAGGATGCAAATTTTAAAAGAGGCATTGGTGGACCAAGAGCCAATGTAGGTCAGCAAGCACAGGGGGTGAACAGGACTTGGTGTGGGTAGGACACGAGGGGCAGCATGACAAATAGGAGGGGGCCAAGGATAGATCTTGGACGACTCCAAAAGTAACGGTACAGGGGCGGGAAAGGAAGATTCTCTGGCTACAACTAGATAGGTAAGAGTGAAACCAAGCAACGGCAGGAGGGTTTTACTGTGGACAAGGGCATCAAAGGTGGAGCAGAGGGTGTGATAATATTTGTAAGTTATTGTAGTTGTGTTGTTGATTGAGAAGATCAATAGCTGCAGAAGTATTGTGGTGAACGGAGGCCCCAAGACTAGACAATTAGGAGTTTGAAAATGCCATTGGAAGATACTTGGGAAAAGGTTTTTTCCAAGGGAGGACACAGAAGGAAGGATATTGGAAAAGAGAAGGGGGATGTAAGAGATGAGGGATACAAAGAAATGATCAGAGATGGCCATGTCTGTGACTGAGATGATGGGAATAGAAGCCTTGTGAGATGGCAAGGTCAAGGGGGTGGCCGAGAATATAGGTAGGAGAATTTATATGAAGGGAGAGGTTAAGGGAGGACAAGAAGTTAACTCTGGAAAGAGAGGGAAAGGTGAGTTGAGATAGAGGTTAAAATCACCGAGAATGAGAAGTTGCTCGGTTAAGACACTGAGGGAGGAAAGCTGTAAGGATTTTTCAGTGAAAAACTTGGGGTGGGGCTTAGGTAGGCGGTACAGAACAAAGATTGTAAAGGAGAGGCTACAGGGGTGGAACAAGGTCACGTGCTCTAAGAAGAAGAAGATGGCAGATGGGTAGGGGGACAGAACAAGGTGAGCTTCAGTGATAGGACCACACCTCGCCACCACGGCAGTTTGGGCAGGGGTAGGTGGTGGAAGGTATAGCCCGGCAGGTAGGCATGAGTAAGGAGCAAGGTGTCATCACCCGTTACCAAGCTAAGGCCATGATGTCAAAGCAATCATCCACAATAAGGTCATGGATGGCAAGGGCCTTGTTCGCAAGTGAACGGACATCTTGGAGGGAGATGCAGAGATGAGCGGTGATTGTTGATCTGCAGGCAGAGTCCATGGGGTCAGCGGTGTGAGGGATGAGAGAGATGGGAAGGAGATTGACACAATTAGCCCCTAGCGGGCATGCTGGGTGGGAAGGTCGACGAGAGAGTAGTGGAGGAGAGGGGATTGATGGAGAAAGGGCTAAGGATGGCAATGGATGACCAAGGACAGAGTTGCAGAGGAGAGGGGATAAGTAAGGAGCTGCCAGCCGAGGAGTCTCATAAACAGTCTGAGCATCTTATGTTTAGGGATGTACAATAACCAACTATACAATAAAATGACCCAGAGATATAACAATAGGACCCACTTATGATCTGAACTTGATATTGTGTCTCTCACAAGTGCTTTCAGGTGTGCTTCTTCACTCTTTCCAAAGACGGCCTTAGAAACACTTGGGAAGATGAGGCTGGGGAACAATTCAACACAAAGTGGTCATGTGGGCTTTGTACCAAGGTAGAAGGCAGATAAAAATAGTCTGCTAGTGTCTAATACAAGAACATCAAAAACATGGTGAACTAGATGGGCTGCATGGCATGATATTGCTGTCTTCTTTGGAGAACATCTGCCTCCAGTACATCATAGCACATGACAGGAGTCAGATAATTGACATTTTTAAGCAGTAAGATACTGAAAAGTTATACATCTTGTAAATACACTGTAAAGAAGATGGCATTAAGAGATATTGGGGTAGATTTTTGTCTTCACTGCCTGGGCTGTAGTCTGAGGGAGTGGATCCATTGTGGAATGAAAATCAGATGCGTTCTAAAGAGGGCGGGTGATCCACTTCACCAGATTACCACCCAGGCGGAAATCTAGCCCATTTCCTCTGGCTGACTGCAGAACTGTGATTGGTTAGCTAAAAGTACTGTGGTTACTCCAGATTGATGGGTTAACAAGGAGTTGCTGATGTGGGGCAATCTGCAGCCCATTCTGTGGCAACTGGGAGGCAACGGTTTTACTACTATCACATGAGAAAGGAAACAAATTCTTAAAGACTAATTAAAGATCTAATATACAGAAGTACGGTTTGAGTGGCTCCTATGTCTGTGCATTCATAGAAGCCACTCAAACCGTACTTCTGTATATTAGACCTCTCGATAGTCCACTCCGCGATCAGTAAAACTAGCTCCAACCTTCCTGATGAGTGATTCCAGAGAATTTTGAGGATGTCAGCTATTATCAGGGAGGGGGGGAAGGGGGGACAACCTTCCCCCTCTCCCCAGGCAACATCAAGGATGTCTACATAGCCATAACATTTCTTTCCATGTTCACACACTTAATGGTACATTTAAGACACTTATCAAGCTGTCATAGTTTGGGAGAACAAGAGTTAAATGACAAACCACAGAGGCCAGAGAACGTGCAGTAGTGAAAGTGATGGTTTAGTGTTTATTTCTGGCCTTGTGCTCTCCTGCTATTACTCTGTGCCATCTGTGTTACATTCTAGGAAAAGGCCTGGCCAACCTCACTCCAGATGTGCTTTCGAACAGATTTATATATTAAAAAAAATACACTGAGATTTTTTTTTAATCTGGCAGATGTGTGTGTGTGTGTATGCAGAATAGAAACGGATTTGTGCTGTGCAAGAGGGAGAGAGTTGAAGTGTGCTCTGGTCCATACCCAGCAATTTGCCACGTGTTAAACTAATCAGCATTAAGTAGCCTTCAGTATTCAGCTTAAAAGTCACAGGTTTTTTTAAAGAAGATGTAAAAGGTTACACTTGCACTTTTTTTTAAAAAGGCTCCATTTAAAAACACGAAACTTGAATTTGCCTCTAAGCGTTTGGTAAAAGTTCTAAGCATTTCTTCAGGGTTTTCAGAAAGGTTGAAACTTAGAGAAATGAAACACTTCCATCCCTATTTTACATCCTAATAGCTTACAGGCACTTGTAAAGCATAAATGAGCGTAAACACTTATTTATTAAAGTCAGAGTATTTTGATTCTGATCAAACAAATATTTATCATTTTTCATTTTAAAAAGACTTATAATTTCTTCAGGAAATGACGGGATTCTCAGAACAATTACTTTCTCTTATTCACAGTGCCAGCTCACACATGTGAATTATCATTTAATCAGTGGGACTTGCTCCATGTTCTAGAATTAATTTAAAGTCTGCACTAAGGTTTGTAAAATTATTCAGGCCTGCGATTGTTCCTGGGCTTCCACCCTGTACTGAGAAAATCTTTGCAAAGTTATGCATCATTCTGCAAATTCACTTAAATTCATTTCTCAGCTCCACTAATAGCCTAGGGAGTTAACATGCTGTCCAGTATAGAACAAAGCAGCAAGCTACAGGTCTGATTCCCAGACTTTACTGAGCTGGCTAATCTTGGCCTGAGTGCTGATGGCGACATTACAATTGATTGCAGCAACCCTACTTTAGAGAAGAAAAAATTGGCCAAGGTTTCTGCTCCGGGTCACTATCTAGCAACCCCCAGTGTGGGGGGTTAATCGAGTGAGGACAACATTTGGCTGTAATGCTCTTTGCTGTCGAATTGCCTGATAATATTCACTGTCTCTGTTCACACATGAAGAATGGCCACTTGGGTAAGGTACAGAAGGGTAACTAGTCTCCATGGAAATACACCACAGCAAGGAGTCAACACCTTCAGGAGAGGGGGAGGGACAGAAAATTGACTGAAAAGAAAAGAAAAAACAAAATGGTGACACCTGTCAGAAAATGTGACCTGAATGTTAACAGAATCGCATGAAATCTAACAGAACACAAGGGATCAGATGCAGCAGGAAATCAGAGGAAAGAGCTGATGATAGATAGAAGGACAAACACATGGAAATTACTCACAAGCTGTCAAGTTGCCATAGTTTCCAGCTCCACCAAAGCTGGGGCTAACTCACTCATGGCTACTTGGTGAACTTTCTAACCTTAGCTCTGGGTATTTGTTTTCTTACTTGGACAAAAGTAACCTCTTCCACATAGGGTCCGTGAAATGTGGACCATAAATAATGGTCATGGACCTACTGTAAATTAAACAACAAGGTGGTATTGATACAAAAGGTTCCAGTGATCACTAAAATAAGACAATAGGTATGGTCCGAGTGCTATCTAACCACCACCACCCCAACTCTCCGTTCCTCCAATTCTGGCCCCTAATGCCTCCTTCCTCCCTTCTCCCCACCATTGGCATCCAGGCCTTCAGCCGCATAGGCCCCACACTCTGGAATTTATTTTCCTAAACCCCTCCACCTCTCCACCTCCTTCTCCTCCTTTAACACCCTCCTTAAAACTTACCTCTTACCAAAATTTTGGTTACTCCTCATCACATCTCCTTCTTTGGCTCAACATCCTTTTTTTTTCTGATTATTCCTCTGTGAAGCACCTTGCGATATTTTTTCTAAAGGCACTATATAAATGCAAGTTGTTATATACATATGTATGCACAAGGATGGATTTTCCAATCAGCATTATTTTAACACTGGTGTTAACCCATTCCTTTAAAATGGATTAACACCAGCATTAAATTAATATTGATTGGAAAATCTAGGCTATGCAGACTTATTGGTATGTTATAATCAGAATGGCTGTGATTGTAGAATACACAGTAGTCAAATATTTGTGATAGTTATTATTACAGAATATAAAAACTATCAATTCTTATATTTTGCAAAATCAGGCATCCCATACACTTTCTGTATGTCTCTGAGTTTATCAGTAAACTGACTTTTAAAAGCAATCCAGACTGTAATACGAAAAAATCCTGTTTTTTAATTGGAAAATGAGGTGATTAGTATGTGAGGATGGACTGCAGATGCCCAGTCAAGTGTACATATGTTTGCAAACAGCAGTTCATGATCATTTTTATGTGAATAATTGAATCAAATGTGCATGCAATACTTCAGGTAAGAGTCACTGTAGTTTTTAACTCTGTTTCTAAAGTTTATTCATCCTGTTTTCTTTTCTCCTCGTTTCAATGGTGAGGTCAGAAGTGATATATGGGGTAGCATAACGGAAACTAGGCTCCAGGAGAGCTAGCGAGTCAGTCTGAGATTCAAATGAGTCAGCTTGAGTACACCAAACACATGAAGGCAAAACAAGAGTTGGATCTTGATGTTTTTTTAATAAAAGATAGGCATCTGCATGTTTCTTAATCTCTGGAGTCAAGTTCTTATCCAAGATGACATCTGTCATGGCAGCACCTTGCTAGCACTTTCCTTCCACAAGAATCATCCTTGGCTATTTACCCATCTCCTTCCTCACAGGTGACCATAACCAGGAAAAGATAAACTCCTTTAACCTACCATTTCTTCTCTCTGAAGCAGCAACTCTCATTGCCACTGCCCCAAGGTTGTTGCCCTGCTGGTGCTCCTGCTTCTGCTTCCCCACTTAAATCACTGTTCTCCTGCTACTAAAATCAGAACAGAGAATGCTAGAAACACTCAGCAAGTCAGGCAGCATCTGTGGAGAAACGTTTCAGTTCTGACGAAAGGTCGTTGACCTGAAACGTTAACTCTGTTTCTTTCTCCACCGATATTGCTTGACTTGCTGAATATTTCCAGCATTCTCTGTTTTGATTTCAGATTTCCAGCATCTGCAGTATTTTGCTCTTGATCGCCTGCTACTAACTTTGGCTTTCACTTACCGTACTTGCCCTCTGTAACTCTTTTCCCCACATATGACTCTATAAGGCACTGAATGAATATCAGCTTCCAAGGGAGTTGATAGGTTCGATAGAGATAAACTATTTCTTCTGGTGGGGGAATCCAGAGCAAGGGGGTATAATCTTAAAATTAAAGCTGGGCCATTCAGGGGTGATGTCAGGAAGCACTTCTTCACACAAAGGGTAGTAGAAATCTGGAACTCTCTCCTCCAAAAAGCTGTTGAGGCTGGGGGTCAATTGAAAATTTCAAAACTGAGATTGATAGATTTTTGTTAGGCGAGGGTATTGAGGGTTACGGAGCCAAGGCAGGTAGATGGAGTTAAGATACAGATCAGCCATGATCTAATTGAATGACGGAACAGGCTCACGGGGCTACTCCTCTTTCTATGTCCCTTTGAACAACCTGACTGTTGTTACAACCGAATCAGTAAGGGTGGGAGTAAGTTTGCTGCACTTAACAGCTAAGGAATCAGAGCAGAAAGAGGCACTGCGGTTTTGCGATGAAGTGCGACAATAAGCTGCTGAAAGAGAGAGAGAGAGATAGTCCAACAAAAAAAGTGAGCACTGAAGTCACATGAGTAAGAGATCACTGAGGGTCAATGAGAAACATAAAGGAGAGAAATTCTGGGAATCCAGGGAGAAAGAAATATAGGAAAGCATAGGTTGAACCTGTGCACTCTGAGCCTCTCAGAATACTGCAGCCTTTGATTGCCGTTCATCAGCCATTCCCTATTCTGCTTGCCAATTGGCTTGTTGCTGCATGTGACCTACCCAATATGCAGCCCCGAGACCTGGCTGCAAACTTGCCTTACTGCCATCACCATTGTCTGAATCGAGCCTGCCTGCCACCACCCCAACATAAAAATAAGGCTGGACTTAGTGACAAAAGGTATTCCAATTAAATGACATGTAATCTTGTTTAATTTATTCTAGGTTATCTTTAGCCTTATTTAGATGACTCCAGGATCTTGGACATGTAATGCTAAGATCCATATTCAACCTGCATTGCATACTTGATGCCACTCTGGAGCTGAGCCTCCTTTCCACCCTTCCTCCTGTCTTCCCCCACCCCCACCCCCCACCCCCAATGCTATTGTTTCCCTCGCGATCCCCTTCACCGCCCATTACTATTCCCCCGGTGATCTCCTGTCTTTTCCCCAGACTTGAGTCCCTCCTGGAAAAGCCTCTAGCTTTCATATGCGCTAATTTGGGCACACCCACCACCAGCTCTCCTAAAGCAGCAATATGAACTCTCTCATCACCCTCTTCTGATCCACATCAAGACAACTTCATTATCTGATGGGGAAAGTTTCTCCAACCTCTTCCCCATCCCTCTTTTCCAGCCTTCTCCCACTTCCCAAAACCCTTGGTAGATCTTCTAGACATTCACTCTTTATTGCCCTCCATATTTCCCTTCAAGGCCATCCTCATTCTGGAGTCCATAAATACCTATGCCTGAGTAAAATTTGACTCACCAAGGTTGTCTCTTTCCCATCCAATGAAACTGCTTCAACTGGCTATACATTCCATCACATTCTCCACCCAAACTATTGTGGTGGCACCATGCTGTCCTCCAGAGCCTTCCTTCACCTGTTTACTTATTCCTCGAGCACTTACTTGTCTTAGTATCAGCTTGGCTCATTCGTGTCTCTGAATCAAAGGGTCATAGTTTTAAGCCCCATTCCAGAGATTTGAGCACATAATCTAGGCTAACACTTCAGTGCAGTACTGAAGGAGTGCGGCACTGTCGGAGGTGTCATCTTTTGGATGAAACATTAAACCGAGACCTCGTCTGCCTTCTTAGGTGGACGTAAAAGATCTTATGGAACTATTCAAAGAAGAGCAGGAGAGTTCTCCCTGGAGTCTTTGCCAACTATTATCCCTCAACCAACATCACTAAAATGGATTATCTGGTCATTGCTGTACTCAGATCAGCTGCCATTTTTCCCAACATTACTATAGTGACTGCACTTCAATGCAACATTACAACAGTGACTGTACTTTGCATCTATCTTTACCAAGGAAGAAGATACTACTGGAATCTCAGTAAAGAAAGATATAGTTGAGACACTGGATGGGCTAAAAATGATAAAGAAGAGGTACGAGAAAGGCTAGCTATACATAAAGTAGATAAGTCACTCGGTCTGGATGGGATGCATCCTAGGTTGCTGAGGGGAAATAAGGGTGGAAATTGCAGAGGTACTGGCCATAATCTTCCAAACATCCTTAGATACGGGGGTAGTGCCAGAGGACTGGAGAATTGCAAATGTTACATCCTTGTTCAAAAAAGGGTAGAAGGATAAACCCAGCAACTATAGGGCAGTTTAACGTCGGTGGTGGGGAAACTTTTAGAAACGATAATCCGGGACAGAATTAACAGTCACTTGGACGAATGTGGATTGATTAGGGAAAGTGAGCACGGATTTGTTAAAGGCAAATCGTGTTTAACTAACCTGATCGAGTTTTTTGATGAGGTAACAGAGTGCGTAGATGAGGGCAATGCAGTTGATGTGGTGTATATGGACTTTCAAAAGTCATTTGATAAAGTACCGCATGGTAGGCTTGACATCAAGACTGTGGACCATGGAATAAAGGGGGCAGTAGCAACATGGATACAGAATTGTCTAAGTGACAGGAAACAGAGAGTAGTGGCGAATGGTTGTTTTTTGGACTGGAGGGAGATGTACAGCGATGTTCCGCAGGGGTTGGTGCTGGGACCACTGCTTGTCTTAATATATATATATTAATGACTTGGATTTGCAGATGACACGAAACTTGAAAGCGTAGTAAACAGTGAGGAGGATAGTGATAGACTTCAAGAGGGTATAGACAGGCTGGTGGAATGGGCGGACACGTGGCAGATGAAATTTAACGCAGAAAAATGCGAAGTGATACATTTCCGTAGGAAGAACGAGGAGAGGCAATATAAACTAGAGGGCACAATTCCAAAAGGGGTACAGGAACAGAGAGATCTGGGGGTATATGTACACAAATCGTTGAAGGTGACAGGGCAGGTTGAGAAAGCAGTTAAAAAAGCATACGGGATCCTGGGCTTTATAAATAGAGGCATAGAGTACAAAAGTAAGGAAGTCATGATGAACCTTTATAAAACACTGATTTGGCCACAACTGGAGTATTGTGTCCAGTTCTGGGCAGCGCACTTTAGGAAAGATGTGAAAGCCATAGAGAGGGTGCAGAAGACATTTACTAGAATGATTCCAGGGATGAGGAACTTTAGTTACATGGATAGACTGGAGAAGTTGGGGGTGTTTTCCTTGGAATAGAGAAGGTTGAGAGGAGATTTGATAGAGGTATTCAAAATCATGAAGGGTTGAGTCACAGTAGATAGAGAGAAACTGTTCCCATTCGTAGAAGGGTCAAGAACCAGAGGGCATAGGTCTAAGGTGATTGGCAAAAGAACCAAAGGTGACATGAGGAAAAACTTTTTTACACAGCGAGTGGTTAGGATCTGGAATGCACTGCCCGAGGGGGTGGTGGAGGCAGATTCATTCATGGCTTTCAAAAGGGAACTGGATAAGTACTTGAAAGTAAAAAATTTGCAGGCTTATGGGGATAGGGCTGGGGAGTGGGACTAGCTGGATTGTGCTTGCATAGAGCCGGCACAGACTCAATGGGCCGAATGGCCTCCTTCCATGCTGTAACCTTTCTATGATTCTATGACAAGTACTTCATTAGCAGCAAAGCATCTTGGGACTTCCTGAGGTTGTGAAAGAGGTAGAGTTGGGTGTCGTCGGCATACAGATGCACGCTGATCCCAAGGCTGCGGAATTATGTCACTGAGGAGTAACATATAGAAAAGGACAGTACAGGATAGATAGGTGAATACAGAAGGCTCCCTCTGAGAATCATAAGAACAGGAATAGGCCCCTCAAGCCTGTTCTGCCATTCAATTAGATCATGACTGATCTGCATCTTAACTCCATGTACCTGCTTTGGTTCCATATCCCTTAATATCCTTGTCTAACAAAAATCTATCAATATCAGTTTTGAAATTTTCAATTGATCCCCAGCCTCAACAGCTTTTTGAGGGGACAGGGGGCAGAGTTCCAGATTTCCACTACCCTTTGTGTGAAGAAGTGCTTCCTGACATCACACCTGAATGGCCTAGCTCTAATTTATGCCTCCTTGTTCTGGACTCCCCCACCAGAGGAAATAGTTTCTTTCTATCTACTCTATCAAATCCTTTAATCATTTTAAGCTCCTCAATTAGATCACCCCAAAATTTTCTGTACTCAAGGGTATACAAGCCTAGTCTATGCAACCTGTAATTTAACCTTTTTAACCCCGGTATCATTCTGGTGAATCTGCACTGCACCCCCTCCAAGGCCAATACAAAAGCAGGGATGTAATGATGGAACTGTATAAAATGCTGGTAAGGCCACAGCTGGAATATTGTGCGCAGTTCTGGTCACCACATTACAGGAAGGACGTAATTGCTCTGGAGAGAGTGTCGAGAAGATTTACACCTCATGTTGCCAGGGCTTGAAAATTGCAGCTACGAGGAGAGATTGGATAAGCTGGGGTTGCTTTCCTTGGAGCAGAGGAGGCTGAGGGGAGACTTGATTGAAGTGTACAAAATTATGAGGGGCCTAGGTAGAGTAGATAGGAAGTCCCTGTTTCCCCTAGTGGAGAGTTCAAGAACTAGAGGACATAGATTTAAGCTGTTTGGCGGAAGGATTAGAGGGGACATGAGGAAAAACTTTTTTACCCAGAGGGTGGTGGGTGTATGGAATTTGCTGCCCGAGTTGGTGGTAGAGGTAAGGACCCTCAACTCTTTTAAAAAGTACCTGGACCTGCACCTAAAGTGATGTAAGCTGCAAGGCTACAGATCGGGTGCTGGAAGGTGGGATTAGAATGGGCACCTGGTTGTTCTTCGAGCGGTGCGGACACGAAGGGCCGACAGGCTCCCTTCTGTGCTGTATCTTTTCTATGGTTCTATGATTCTATCCTTCCTGAGGTGCGGTGCCCAGAATTGAACGCAGGACTCCAGATGCGGTCTAACCAGAGCTTTATATAACAGTAGCATAACTTCCACCCCTTTGTGTTCCGGCCCCCTTGAGATAAAGGCTAACAGTCCATTAGCTGTTTTAATTATTTTTTGTACCTGTCCACTAGTTTTTAGTGATTTCAGTATCGAATCGAGAAGGAATACATCAGATATTTACAATAAGGAATGGGCTCTGGTACCAGAATTGAGGTAATTAGTTGGAAATAATGTTGGGAGTCACTATCCTACATCACCTCTCCACTCTATCTGCTGTAGGAGTGTTGTCACTGGGGAAAAATATACATATAGATAGTTATTAATCTTCTCCTTATGCTACTTTAACAAAGCAGTTTCTGGACTCTAATTATTTTAGATTTTTCTTTGTGAGGTTTTGCAAATGAATCAAAATAATCTAAATAATCTGGCAAATGAACCAAAGATCTTGCTTTCAAACTAGAATTACTTGGTTTGGAGTTGTTCCTATTTATGCAGTGCTCACCAGAGTATGCTGTGGATAATGAATGTAAGAGGCACCTTATGTATCTGTTCATAATGTGCCCAGCAAATGAACTGCAGCAGGCACAGAATGAGCCTAGTGTTAACCATGCTGAAATAATTCACTTCTTGCTGTCGAAAAGACTATTGATTTTTCTGTTGATATGGACTCCTGCAGAATAGTTAGCTATTTACTCTGTCTTCAGTTTCCCCAGTGCTTAGAGTAAAAAATAAATGGAGATTTCTGTCTTTCTCCTCCTGCTTTATTGTACTGTTTATCTCATTGGGGAAAAACAACCAGCATACAATACCACAAGGAAAGATTTTCTGTAAATGAAGAATGATCATTGCATGGTGAAGAAAGACAATTTTTTTTTACTATATGTTTTGGTTTGTCCCTAGGACCATTTACAATAGCTTCACAATAGTGTGAAGCATTGTGATCATTTAGAGCTCGTTAGCTATTGTCCTCATCACTGTTTTAGCAAATGGTAAGAGTGCAGGAACACAGTCCAACGTGCCTAGGAATCTAGCATTTTGTAGCCTAAGACAGTGCAAGCCATCGGTCTCAACATACAACACATTATGGGGTAGAGTTTCCGATTTGGGCGCAATCGGGAAATTGCGCCCAAATTGCACTTGAAATTGCGCTGGTTAGGTTAGGCTTCAAGTTTCCGCTAAAATTCATTTGCATAATCAGAAGCGTAAAATCTTCGATGAACCAGCGTAATCGGCAGCTTAATAGAATGTAATTGTTTCTTTTTTTCCCATTAAAAACCATTCCTTGATGTAATTAAGAGGGGTAACCTAATGCAGTTTTATTAATACAGCTGAAAATGAGTTTATCACCAAAAATAAGCATTTTTAATAAGGGTCTCGAGTCCTCCACCTGTGAGTAACCTGATTTAAAATCACTGAAAATGACTTTAAAAAACTATACTGAACCATTTAATAGTTTCATTGGTGTACACTGGTCAGTTTCTTAGTAAATTAAATATTTTTTGATAAGAAAACGCTTTTAAAACTTGCCGACTAGTGTCTGTGCGCCTAAGAAAATGAGCAAAATTTAAAGAGCCTTCCCGAACCAGCACAATCGACAGAATCTCGCAATATTGACCTGGAGGTGAGGCCAATTTTGTGGGCGGGG
Organism: Heptranchias perlo; assembly: GCF_035084215.1. Classification (NCBI taxonomy): domain Eukaryota; kingdom Metazoa; phylum Chordata; class Chondrichthyes; order Hexanchiformes; family Hexanchidae; genus Heptranchias; species Heptranchias perlo. Next base: position 12,346,791 of record NC_090343.1, read on the forward strand.
CCTAATTCCATCAAATTGAATCTTGAACCAACGGAAAAGATCACAGAAAACCTGAGCGTAAGTGGTTCGGGGCATAACTCACCTATGTTTTTCTGGGATGGGGAGGGATGAGTCGAATTACTAGCTCCACATGCTTTCAACTTAAAAGTAGACTATTGAAATCCTAACCAAAAAACTGGAGTATTCATCAGGTTCGTTGCACATCCAAAAGGGAAAAGATAGTTTAACATTTCAGGTGGCAATCCTTAGTCAGAACATCTTCAACAAATGAGGCTATGTCCATCCTGATAAGTTTCAGAAGTATCACATTGAACAAGAAATTAGGCTTTGTAAAAATCAGCTGAAGAAGTAGCTCATGATGATTGTTTACTAGAAATATCAAAGGAATTTTAAGTATCCCGATGAAGAATTTTCAATGTTTTCTGCTTCTTGTGGGAAATGGGAAAAAATTCTAACATTGCGGTCTGTATTTTCAGCCACAAAGAGAACATGGGCACAAACAATGGATAAAAGGCTCGTAGGCCCCGATATTTATGGAGAGGCGCAGAGGAAACCCGGCAAGGTCGGGGACGCGGAGATCCTGCCGAATTTAACGACAGGACCTCATTACAAATTTTTTTCTCCTGTTTCCCATCTGGCAGCCGGCCAAATTGACAGGCTGGCAGGGTATCCGGGCGGGAAAACCAACGGCAGGGGGCCACAGCCGGGGAACCTCGGGGACAATCCCCGGCAATCGGGAGGGGAGCATGCTGCAGATCGGGTCGATCGTTTAGAGAGAGGCCACGATAGGCAGGGGGGAGGCCAAAAGCTTCCTTGAGGGGCCGGGGGTTGGTGGGGGGGAGGGATCTCCTGCTCCTCCTGGCCCACAGGGAGTGCTGTAAAAAGTGCTTACCTTCTGGAGTCAGTAGCTTCCGCCTCCATTTCACTGCCAGGTTTTCCGAGCCCTGGGAAGCCAGTCCGGCAGCTGTTAAATTTAAGTCAGTCTCTCAACTGCACTTTGGGAGCCTGATTTAAATATGTTAATTAAGTGTCTCGCTTCTCCAAGACAAGACACTCACATGCCACACTACCCGCCACCATAAAAATGGCGGCAAACATGTACGCGGCAGGTTGGGGACATGTTCCCTGTTTTTCAGGGTTTAACCGCCCCCCTCAACCATCGTAGGGGGGTTAATATCGAGGCCATATTGATAGATAGCAGTAATACCAGACCAATACCAGCAACAGAAGCTCATTGGACAATGCAGCTCTTATCTACCACCCATAATTTCCACATTATTTTAAAATTTTAATAAAGGTTTGCACACCCAATTCAACTCTATGCTAGGGGATACAAATTAAACAGGATATCCGACTGTACAGTACAGATTAGCGGGTCAAAGTCCCATTCTAAGTTAGAGCGCTCATTCCAAATAGCGAAGGAACATTTTAATATTTGTGACATCCATAATTGCTTCCCATCTTTGGCACTAGTTGCACAAGTAAGCAAATAACGTCCTTCATGACTTCTGTTGGTAGTTTTCCTCCACAAGGAACTTTTAACATTAAAGTTACATGGCCTGTGGCTGACCATTGTTTGAATTTGTGTGATGAAAGCATGTGAAACTTCTATATTGCCCGATCATTTATATAGAACTTTAAGGAAAAGAACTTGCCTGATTTCAATGAGTAGGAATGATCGAGTCCCTGTCTGATAGCCAAGTCTAACAACTAATCCAAAGGATAATACCACATAAGTTGAGAGCAGCTTAGCTCATCAACAGGATATAGTTACAGTGCTGTGTCTCTTTCATATATCTTGTTCAAACTGGCAGTGCGCTCTCCAAAGTCCAATTCAGGATATATGGATCATTCTTGACCCCATTCAACAGAACTGTGCTGAGCAAAATGTTATTGAGACCAGAGTAAGAGCATTGATGCAAAGTGAGTGAGTTGCATTTTTTTCTTGTAGCACCTGATTTCTGTAATATCCCAGTGGTCTGGTAAAGCCTCCCAGCCCAGCAGCTGGAGTCGCTGGAGCCACGGAGCACACCCTCAGGAAACAGTAACCATCAATCTCTAAAATAGCAGTGGTGCTGATTGACATTTCGGTGTGCTCACCCTTTAATCCACATTGGATTACTGTGAACAAAGCCTGTACCTTTTTAAGTGATTTATTCAGCCAGTTACCAGAACTTGTACAAACAAAACAAATCTAACGTTTGTGCCAATACTTTCCAAAAGTTTCCTTTCAAGCACTGCAGCTTTAATTCCATGGGATTTGGACAATGAAGAGCCAAATTCTTACTTCCAAAATAAACATTGTATTGACAATGGACCTTCAGCACATCGTTATATTTCATGTTACCTGACAACAACTGCCTAGTAAATAAGAAAGAGATAGACTAAGGGGAGGTGAGAACTGTAAGGGGCCCTTTCCTCCAAATCACCTCAATTCACTCATATCTACATATTTGAGTTCAAGAGACTGAAGACCAGTTGTTTGACATCAACTTTTCTACCTCTCATTTGCATATCCCACTACCTTCTGTTTTCCCATCTATTAAGAGCAAGGAAGTCCTCCAAGGGTGACAGAGGTGAGATAGTGAGGGAGGTTAACATTAGGGAGGTGTTTTTAAATTACTTTTTTTTTCTCATAATTGCTTTCATTGTAAAAAAAAAGTTTCACCAGTTTTCCCCTGCAGTGGAGGGAGGGGAGTGGAAGAGGAGTGAAACTTAAGCTTATTGAGAAAATAATAGTCAGCAATTAAGTGTTATTAAGAAATGGGAGCTTTTGAAGGTTCATAAATCACCAAGCCCTGGTGGATTACATCTGAGAATACTGAAAGAAATAAGAGCAGTAGAAACATTAAATTGAAAGTGGGCAATTGGTGAAGCAAGGGCTATTCTCATGAAGTTGAAGTAGGAGATGTACTTTGCACCTTTATGTATTATATCAGAACTGGGGATGCTTGAACTTGACAGTAGGGCCTAGAAATTCGATGACATGCGCCCGTTTTACAGGTATAAAACGGGACAAAAGTGTCCAATATGGCGGGCTACGTACCCGCGCACATTCTGAGCTGCAAGTGCGCCGCCCACCATTTTGGTATTGGCATCAAAAGATACATCCAGGGCCCACATCTGACACAAGTATAGGCACTTTGCATATGCAAATAGCAGGGGGTCTATCATCTGATGGAGGCCCCTTTTGTAAAATTGGGTTGCCCGAAAAATATGGTCTAAAGGGACCGCTGCAGGCTGCTACTAAAAAGGTAACCTTTGTAAAAAAAATACTTAACTGAATGTGGAGCCAGGAGGTACAGGAGTGTTCCACTTTAAAACCATGACCACTGCCGGCCACTGCTCGCCCCCTCCTGATTGCCTCCCTCCCTCTCCTGGTCGCTGCCTTTCTCCCTCTCTGAATTACTTCACTACCCCCCACCCCCCCCCAGTCAAACCCCTCCCTCACAATCGCTTCACCCCCTCTCCCGGTTGCCCCCCTCCCTCCCTCCCGATCGCTTAATATCTTTGCTGGCAAGCTGCTCAGCAGGCACTTGCAGCTCCCGGTCTAATGTAAGTGAGGCCCGAGGCCCAATATCAGGTGGGCCTAAGTCCTACCCATTCCAACGCCAGGAATGTTCCCCGCATCCAGTTCATGCTGGCCTGAGTTTTTAAGCTTCGGTGTCAACATTTGAAAAAAAAATTACATTCTTTTTCATCACTTCTCTTGCCTTGATGGGCACAGAAACATCATTTACAAGGAAAGCTAGTTTGGGAGGTGGAAGTGTTACAAGAATCCAGATTGGCCTCAGCACAGATAGAGCTTTACAAACTATCTAACATGTGCTATAACCTGAGCTCAGACTACACAATGAGGCAGAGTAGAGAGGGAAGTTTAATTTGGATCTAACCATAACTATGCCTGACTAGAGACTGCTTAATCCAACAGAGTAAAGGAAGGTTTATCCTGCATCCAATCTGGTTTACACTAGTTGCAGATATTGAGTTCAACGAATGGAAAAGCATTCCCTTCCCAGCACTGACATTCATCACCTTAATGAGCAAACATTTTATTTTTAAATTACTATCTCACACTTTTAATCCAATTAAAATCCAGCAAAATGGGACTGAATAGTAGCAACTGTGTAATTTGCATGTCATTAAAAACATTGCACCTGATGGCAAATCAAACTGAATTCCAAAACACAAATGTTTGGAAAAGATGTATCTATTTTTAATTTCTTCACACTCCTCTGTGATGTGAAGCAGGAACACTCTCTATTGTTTTATCTCATGCTACATTAACTAAACACTTTTAAAAGTAGAGAATTATCTATAAAAATAAAATATACGTCAGTACAAACAGATGTCAGCTGATGATTTGCTTTGAGTTTATAGAGGCACTGATTGACTTTTCCTGAGATTTTTTTTGGGAGAGTCTCATGGTTCAACTCTTTTTCTGAGGGAAGTTAGAATACAATAGGATTTTTTTTTGGGGGGGGGGCAGGGTAGAAGGAATCATGACCATCGCTCCCATGAACGTTATGCATTGAGCTCGTCATGAAGTATTTGATCAGACTTCTATCCTTATTCAGCCCTAGCTCTCAATGCAATTGTATCAGGACAGTTCCCATTGTCTGCCCTCGTGGTACAATGAGACCTCAGTTATTTTATTACTGTAACCCACTGGGGCCCAGCTATTATTAAATAGAACAAGATCAGCTGTTTTAACTTATTTTGAGATATGATTAAATAAGAAATGGTCTTTGTGACGATTCTTTATTTCATTCCTGAGGAATACTATAAACAATAAAATTTGCACATAATGGAAAACATCTTCCTCTGCGGTGAGCTCAGACTGAGAATCAGCACTGAACATTTTCCCTCTCTTGGATTTGGACCATGCCTCATAGGACAATGTAGCAGACATTTGGTACTAATTATCCAGGAGAGAAATGGTCATCTCACCCTCCTCTCTTGGTTTCCTCATGCCTCAACACTGTCTCAGTCCAAGATGAAAGACTGGCAGCCTATTCTCAGGACTCTGTCCATGCCAATCTGTAACCAGCATGGGGAAGTACAGGGACCTATAGGAAGTACCCTGCCTCGGTCTCCAGCACTCAGGTAAGTGGTTGGGAGGGTCGGTGGGGTTGGAAGGGCTTAGCTGTCGGAGGAGGGAGAGGGAAGCCTGGGGCAGGGGAGGCCCAAGGTTTCTTTGCAGGACCCGGAGGAGCACTCCTGCTCTTCTTGGCCCACAAGGAAGCAAACAAAAATTCAGTCATCTTTCTGGGCCTCTTGTTGCTCCAGCTCCTCTTGCCACCAGGTTGGACTGGCAGGAAAGCCATGACAGCTTCCCCATGCAGACCTCGGGTAAAAATTGCAGTCAAGCCCCAGTGACATCATCGGAGCCCAATCAGCATATTTAAAGAAGGGCTCCGCTACAGGTTAAGATTGCAACCCACATGAAGGTAGTGGGAATGGTGTTGCTGCGGCTATTTTAACTGCCTGCCAGCCTGGTTTCCGTCGGGTGGGCAGAGGGTTCAAATTGGCCCTCCAGTCTATGAAGAATCACTCTATTGTTTGTTAAAATCGTCTCCCCTGATTTGCCCTCCAATATGTACAACAGAACTTAAAATAATGTACAGGTACCAGTATTCAAAAAAAAAGCTCACCATTTTCTATTGGAAAGTTAACTAGTTGACAAATACTTCTGGAAAGTATTGTACTGACTATACTGCCTAGTCACCTGCACTTCAATTACAGCACTGGCTTCACATTGATCTGGACTCATCAGGAGACTCAACACCACACCTATATCAGGGGAATAACTGAAAACAATCTCTCACAGTTGTGTCTCTAGTTTAAAAGCCTTAAGCTCCTGGTCCTGGAGGGGAGTTTCAACCACCAGAAGAGCACATTGAGAAAGTGCAGACACGTTCCCCACAATTTTCCATCCGTTTATCTTAATGGATAAAAAAATCCTGGGTTGGGCTTGCCTGATTTCTCACTGTGCACCCAGTTCGAGCGAAGTCCCGTGTTAGGAGTGCAAAATGGTAACAATTTACCTGGCCATTTCCTGACGTGGTTTGTTCCAATGGTAAAAATATCTATAATTTAGGGACAGCCTAAATTCATTAAAATGATTAAATTGAGTAGAGTATCCTGATAAAATGAGATATCTTCCGATGTACAACACTTTGAAATAGACAAGATATAATTCATTGCATTCTTGAAATCTTTTCCTGGTGTCAGTGAACTAAACATTCAAGTACAAGTGACTGGAACTGATCTGAGATCTCTCCTGCTGGTGGCAAGATATCCTGAAACTTTTCAATTCCTACATCAGCAGGAACTCATTCTGAACATTATTGAAAAATACCTCTGAACTGTAATTTTACACAATGGATAAGTGCATTTATTCTTGATGCCTGGGTGCAACAAGATGATGCTTTACCTAGCTATTGGCCAAGCAGAATTGTCATTCAAAAATACCATGAAAAAAAATTCAGTTTATATGCGATAAATTGCTTCAACATTTTCAAATACACAATACCGAGGTACTTGAAAGTACTTGAAAGTTTGTGTTAACTTAAGTCTTACTTATACTCCCTGCTAAGCAAGAAGTCCATACAGCTGCTCAGTGAGGAATCCTTTCCCTGCTGTTGAAACATAAACTCCATAAGATTGCAGTAACTCTTATTCTGCTGAATTAACAGGAACTACACACAGATAATTGTAAACAATTTTACAACACCAAGTTATAGTCCAACAAATTTATTTTAAATTCCACAAGCTTTCGGAGGCTTCCTCCTTCGTCAGGTGAACGGTGTGGAATTGTCAACCCCAGTCCATCACCGACATACACACAGATACACATTGAATAACTAATGTTAAATATGTGCAGTTTCATGAAAGAATGAACTGGCATTTATATAGCACATTTCATGACCTCAGGACATCACAAAGCGCTTCACAGCCAATGAAGTACTTTCGAAGTGTAGTCACTGTTGTAATGTAGGAAACATGACAGCCAATTTGCGCACAGCAAGGTCCCACAAACAGCGATGTGATAATGACCAGATAATCTGTTTTTTTTAAGTGATGTTGTTTGAGACTAAGTATTGGCCAGGACACTGGGGAGAACTCCCCTGCTCTTCTTTGAAATAGGATCTTTTACATCCGCCTGAGAGGGCAGACAGGGCCTCGGTTTAACGTCGCATCTGAAAGACGGCACCTCTGACAGTGCAGTCTTCTCAGTACAGCACTGAAGTGTCAGCCTAGATTATGTGCTCAAGTCTCTGGAATGGGACTTGAACCCACAACCTCCTGACTCAGAGGCACATTTTCAAACTTTAAAAATGGTCATACTCAGTCAAATTATAATGCATAAGAGCACTAGCAACATACTTTTGCTAATGGTATAATTTAAATAAAATAACATTTTTTGATCCATGTTGGATTTTTCATTGTTCTGCAGAAATGCCCTCAAGTGGTTAATTGGATGCCTATACTGACGTTGAACTCATTGCGCTGTTTAAATTGATGCTACGGACTTCTATTTGGGCAAACTGATTGCCAGGAAAAATGCAGCTCAGTTTGTATTCAAAGCCCAATGACTATTACTTGTCCTGTGAGAAACGGAGACATCATTATTTGCCTGTGTTTGTGAAAACATTTACCTCCTGCTGGAGAGCGTTAGATAATAATCAGCTTAAAACAAGCACCAAGCTGCAGGAAGCCCATTTGGCCTTGACAGATTTGCTGTCATTTCTAAAGAGTCTGCAGTGTCACTTGCTCCATTTACAACAGCAGCAACGTTTTGATTTAACTCTGAAGTCAATGCATCATTACTGTGCACTAAAACCGCGTGGAAAAGCCTGACTGCGGGGACATCATTTGTATCGCCCGACAGACGCAGCATAATCAGTAGCTGCACGTATTCATATCATATACTTACAATTAGGGCAGCATTCTTTTCAGATTAAACCTGAGATGTAACCTTAAAATAATAGTCTTACTTGAAGTTTAAACACTCGAAAGTCACCGAGGTAGTTAAAGATACTTGCAACAATTCCGATAATGCAAATGTAATTCCCGGCCATTGGTCCTTACATTTGTCCACCCCAGTCCATCACCGGCATCTCCACATCACTGTACTCCCTGATTAATAGGACTGACCTTAAATCCTGGCACCATATACTGCCCTGAATGGCAATGGCATGCTGATGTTCCCTGATATTAGATTTACCTTGATGTGGAGATGCCGGTGATGGACTGGGGTGGACAAATGTAAGGAATCTTACAACACCAGGTTATAGTTCAACAGTTTTATTTGAAAATCACAAGCTTTCGCTTGTGATTTTCAAATAAAACTGTTGGACTATAACCTGGTGTTGTAAGATTCCTAACATTAGATTTACCTTGGCATCAAACTTTACCACTGGATAATATGAGGTTCCATCTTGTACCTTACAGCAAAATGTGCCTGGATGCCAATATAATTCAGTTTGTACCCAGCACCATGTACATATAATAATGCTTTTCACTTGGTCCCCCAAGGCGACATGCTGTGCCTGCTTTACACCATGGCATTCCACTCTGCTCCCAAAGCACCAAAAAATGTTTGTTGAATAATTTCATTTGTAATGTGTACTCACTACAAACTACAACACGCCCTCCAGTATCAGCAGAGACACAACCACATATAAAGAGTTGAACAAGACACTGGGGGTAACAATTGAGGCTGAAAGAATTTGGGAGAGTCACATTCTACATTACAACGGTGACTGCACTTCAAAAAAAAACTTAATTGGCTGTAAAGCACTTGGGGCGTCCTGAGGTCGCGATAGGCACTAAATAAATGTGAGTTAGATAATCTCTGTTGGGCAATATAAATGCAATAGCAAGGGCATTGGCCCTGGGCTAGGAGCTGAAAAATCAGGCAGGGTTCATACTCTTGATCGCTATCCAGTGACCACTGTTGAAAAGTGCGTGCCCGAATGCCAAATAAGGGTAGATCGGGTTAAGCTGTGTGATGCCCCCCACAACTGAACAGCCTGGTGGCCTCACGCATGGCCACTTGGATAAGGTACCAGAGGACTGCCAGTGCCCCGTGGAATCTTAGCCGACATGAATCAGTGTCTTTGAAAGGGGACAGAAAATGATTAAATGTAAAAATCATTCTAATTTACATTTTAAATTCAGCAAAGGAGTATTGTTAAATGATATCAGTTTTCACCTGATGAGACTAACCTACTTACACAGAGACTGCCTTATCATCAGGATTCTCATTTGTTCATTACACCTACAAGATTACCACTACTGAAAACGTTTGCTCGCTGATTAATACTTGACTTTTTCTTTAATAGCCATTCATTTAGCCCATCCATTATCCTCTGCAAATGGTTGTGGATTCCACCAATCACAGTGAGCCATTTTATCCCCAGGCTGGTGCTAAATCACCGACGGCTGTGAGTGTTTTCACAGGCCTCACTTCACCCTGTTCCTCTATCAAGCAATGTATTGAAAGGAAGCCATTGAGCTTACTAATGGTTATTTCATGTTTTAATGGATCTTCTCCTCAGATTGCTGTGATTCCATTGATCTATTTAGGGACGAAGGCAGCCTCTCTACAAGTGAGGGACAGTGCAGGTCAACTGGGGCCAATTCCCTGTTGAAATCATAACAACCCAGTTTTTTACACCAAATCCACTTAGTGAAATCCAAATATAATGGCACTTCTTATCAGTCATTGATTTATATATAAACTAATGTATTGTTTGCATTTCAGTCCGGTACGATTCTCACCAATCACGTAGAATCCAGGTCACGGTAGAAAAGAAACAGTACCAGAGACACGCACCTTCTAGGCCAGAAAACAACTTCCACTTTCCCAGGTTGTACAGACGGATTTGGAATGTCGCGTTGTCATGGAACGCCAGGCTCTCCCAGAACATCTCAGAAATAGAATACCACACTGGAGCTGGATGTCAAATTGTTCATGAATGTCTCACTGTTACAAAGTGTCACAGGACGCAGAATGAAAGTGAATGTTGTGATGTAAGCTGTCACACTGTCATAGATAGACATTTTTTTAAAATCAGTGTTGTAAGTTGTGGTAAACCTTTATAAAACACTGGTTACGCCTCAGCTAAAGTATTGTGTCCAATTCTGGAACGATGTCAAGGATTTGGAAAGGGTGCAGAGGAGATTTACCAGGATGGTACCAGGGATGAGGGTCTTCAGTTATGTGGAGAGACAGGAGAACAACAACGACAACTTGCATTTATACAGCACCTTTAACTTGGTAAAACATCCCAAGGCGCTTTACAGGAGCGTTATCAAACATAATTTGACATTGTGCCACATAACGAGATATTAGGACATGTGACTAAAGGCTTAGTCAAAGAAGTAGAATTAAAGAAGTGTCTTAAAGGGGGAGACAGGTAGAGAGGCGAAAGGTTTAAGGAGTGAATTCCAGAGCTTAGGACCTAGGCAGCTGAAGGTATAGCTGCCAATGGTGGAGCGATTAAAATCAGGAATGGACAAGAGATCAGAATTGGAGGAGTGCAGAGATCTTGGAGGGTTGTAGGGCTGGAGGAGTTTCCAAAGATAGGGAGGGACGGAACCATGGAGAGATTTGAAAACAAGGATGAGAATTTTAAAATCAACAAGTTACCCAACCGAGAGCCAATGTAGGTCAGCGAGCACAGGGATGATGGGTGAACGGGACTTGGTGCGAGTTAGGATACGGGCAGCAGAGTTTTGGATGTGCTCAAGTTTATGGAGGGTGGAAGATGGGAATCCGGCCAGGAGAGCATTGGAAAGTCAAGTCTAGAGGTAACAAAGGCTTGGATAAGGGTTTCAGCAGCCGATGAGCTGAAGCAGGGGCGGAGACAGGCAATGTTATGGAGGTGGAAGTAGGAAACTGGAATTGTTCTCCTCAAAGCAGAGAAGGTTAAGGGGAGATTTAATAGAGGTGTTCAAAATTATGAGGGGTTTTGATAAAGTAGATGGAGAGAAACTATTTCCACTGGCAGGAGGATCAGTAACCAGAGGACACAGATTTAAGGTAATTAGCAAATGAACCAGGAGGGATATGAGGAGAATTTTTTTTATGCAGTGAGTTGCTTTGATCTGGAATGCACTGCCTGAAAAGGTGGTGGAAGCAGATTCAATTGTAGCTTTTAAAAGGGAATTGGATAAATACTTGAACAGGATAAATTTGCAGGGCTATGGGGAAAAAGTAGGGGAGTAGGGCTAATTGGATAGCTCTGACAAAGAGCCAGCACAGGCACGATTGGCTGAATGGCTTTCTTCTGTGCTGTTTGATTCTCCCCTATTTCCCCTCAAGGCAATGACTCGTGCATTGGTACAGTTCCACAGCCAGTGGGCACACTTTTGATAATTCGCCTGTTCATGTGTGAGCCTAGACAGCGACTGCCAGCTAACTTCTTGGTCATGGAGAACGTCACAGTCAAACCTAACCCTATTCTCACGTGACATGTATACACACAAAGATAAACACATACACTCCAACAGGGCAACATGGTCACTAACTGCAGAAATAAAACACTTAATACTGCAAGTTCAGGAAATCTGAAAGATAAAACAGAAAGAGCATGGAATCACACCGCAGGTCTCATCATCACCTCCTTTTGTCATTTAATCACTTCTGTCTTCCATCCTGTCACAGACCTTTCCCTTTTCTTCTTTCCTTGTGCCCCAACCCCCTCCCCTGCCCCACCTTTTTCCCTGGCTCTGTATTTGCTTTAAAGCTGTTTATCTCTAACATCTTCTAGTTGTGATGAAAGGTCATCGATATGAAACGTTAACCCTGTTTCTCTCTCCACAGATGCTCCCTGACCTGCTGAGCGTTTCCAGCATTTTCTGTTTTTATTTCAGGTCAGTCAGCACCTGTGTAGAAAACAGACAGCTGATGTTTCAGGCTCAAACCCTTCTCCGGAGCTGCATAATAAGAAGTGAACAAGCATGTCGTTAGAATCAGAAAAAGTTAGAGCTGAGGAGAAAAAACAAACACAGGAAGGAAGTATCCGTGAAACGGTTGTTGGATAATGTGGCGGATCATCTCAGTTGAATAAGAGAAAGAAGTATTAAAGAATTTAAAAATATTAAAGAAACAAAGGGCATGCGAAAAGCCAAGGCAGTGTGAGGGCCAATGAACAGATAAGAAAATCAGAGAGGTGGGAAACACAGAAAACCTGGGGATCAGGTTTGAAATTAAAACTGACGGTGTTGGCAAAGTACGGCGGATCCATAAGCTCCGAGAAGAGAAAGGCCAGATCAACAGGAGGAAAACCCCCTCCTCCCACCAGCAATGTGTTCTGCTGAAGGGTCCCCCCCACCATCCAACAAGTCAACCCATCTCCCCTGAAGACAAAATTTTGCCTAATTTTCTCCTCCCAAGCCCCAGCTAAAAACAGCTAATTTAGCGACAAACCAAGACTCGAACCTGGGACCTTCTTATCTGTATGAATAATGGCACACGTTGCTTCTATTCACAAGACCATTTGGGAGCCAGGATCTCACCCAATTACAGAATGTCACACTATTTATTAGACTTGTCTACACCACAAAAATTAGAAAAGAATGTTTTAGGTTTTTAATAAGAATATACAATACAACAGGAATATATACATTGGGTAGGAGCTGCACATGGAACAAGGGAATATACCCTGAATCTGTGGATAAAGGAACAAAGATAGGAGAACACACTGAATTGCTTTACGTGGAGCAGAGTGCATGCTGATACAGTGATAGAAATACACATTGATGTATTGAACAAATATACCTTGATATTCTAGTAAGAACACAAATACATTAAAAAGTGAAGCACTAATATAGTAAACACGATAGCGCTAACACAAAGTGGGATACAGCTGCAAGGGACAAAATGATACAGTAAAAAGCATACGATCTGTGCACATCCAGAATCATCTTGTTCCTTGGTTAAAGGAGTTACTTGACACAGTATGAACTGCTTTTGTTGGAAGTTTGTTCCACAAATCCAGTACTCTGAACAAAAAAGAATTCTTCTCTAGGCTTGCTTAAGGCTTGTTAATTTTGACCCTGCGTTCTCGATGTCTGTGCTTACCATCAAAGCCAAATAGCAGGATATAAATGGATGCAGTTAACAGGATACACATTGATGCACTAAACAGAGTACACCTATTTCAGAACTAGGTTCAACCTGATATACAGTAAACACTGGGCTAAACCTTTGTTTAAGCCTTTGTTCGGGTGCAGAATAGTTGGCGTGTAACCAGCACGCGCCAGAAGCGGGAGGTCCAATTCAATATCACCAGTGAGCTGTGGGCACCTGTCATGCCTCCAGAGGCAGCTCATCGGTTTGGGAGTCTCCAATTTGGGCCAGCTGCCTTAATTTACGTATGTAAGGGGCCTAACGCCTGTTTGAGACAAGCGGCAGGAACGCCTGGAAAGCCATCTTTACCAATATGGCGACACCCCTAAAGCAAGCACAGGTCGGGTAGGGGATATGTGTACCCTAAAATTGATCTAATTTGCTCCTGCTTTCCGTCCCAAGAACGGGCATGTCGAGGACCAATTTCTACTCTACCAATTCAGAACCAATATTAAACATAATGCACACTGATTCAGATCCAAGCACAGCCTGATATAATAAACAGGATACATTTTAATGCAGTAAACAGAATACAATCCAGTACAATGTACGCTCTGATATAGAACCGGGGTATAACATCCTGTCATACTAAACAAGAGTACATGCTGATAAAGAACTGGAGGTGCATACTGGTACACTAAATAGGTACAGACTGATGCAGAATGGTGGATATCATGGTACAACAAACAATAATTTCTGATATACAATCGGAATGCATCCTGATACTGTACACAAGGTGTGAACTGAAAAGAAAATAGAGTATACTCCAAGACAATGAGCAGAGTACGGACCAATAGGGCAAATAAGGTGCGCCTTTAAATCTTACATTTAAATACATCTTAAACGGTGTACAGCCCATTCAGCAAACACAGTATAGGATGATACAATGAACAAGGTACACGCTGGTACAATAAATAGGGTACACATTGGACTAATCCCTCAATGCAGTAAATGGGGTACACCCTGATACAATAAGTAGAGTACAGGATGATACAGTAAATCCGTGTTCCAATAGAGTACATCCTCATTTGATAAATAGGATGCACTATGCTATAGTAAATGGGGTATGTCTTATAGCTAGGGTACATCTTGATATAACAAATTGGATACACCCAGTAGAGTAAATGGAGTGCACCACGATGCAGTAAATGGGATTCCCCTACTATGGTAAATGAGGAAGACCTCGATACAAAAACTGGAGTGCATCCTGAAAAACTAAACAGAATACAGGATTACACAGTAAACAATCGACCCAGATACAATAAAAGGGGAGCACCATTACACAACAAATGATAAACTTTGGTACAATAAAGAAAGTTCATCCCTATACAATAGGGTACATCCTGATATAATGAACGGGTACACCCTGGTACAACAAATGGGGAGTGCATTGATACAATAAATGTGGTATATCTTGATGGGGTACATCCTGGTCCAATAAATGAGTGCACATCATACTGTAAATGGGGGCCACTATGATGCAATATATGTGGTGCATCGTGATTCAATAAATATGATATATGCCAATACAATAATAGATTCATCCTGGTACATTAAGTGGGTTAGACCACAATACTAAAGGGTTTCCATGGTGATACATTGAAAAATAATAGAATATAATGGATATCCTGTGCTGAATATCAAATGAAAAATGAAATGAAAATGTCATATTCCTGTCAGTTCCCAATAAACAACAATGACAAACACTCTTTTAACATCATTTAAAAAAAAGCTTTGTACAAGAAATTTCTGAATCTCGTTCTAAAATTAGGTACAGCTTTGCACAGAATCAGTGGCCCCGATATTTATGGGGAGGAGTGGAGTGTGCAGGGGAGCGCGGTAGAGTGTCTAAAACCCAACAAGGCCGGGGACGCGGAGGTCCTGCCAATATTAGCGACAGGATCTCATTAACATTTTCTTCTTCCGTATCACACCCGGCAGCCGGTCAGATTGACAGGCTGGCCGGCAGCTAGGCCCGAAAACCAGTGGCAAGAGGCCGCAGATGGGGACCGCTGGGGATGTTCCCCGGCAACCGGGAGAGATCGGGGAGGGGGGTGGAGGGGGGTTTGTCAAAGCCAGCAGGAGGCTCGGGATCGGAGCTTGGTGGGGGTGGGGGCGGGGGATTGCTGATCGCGGCCTTTCCTCACGGCCGCGATCGACAGCAGGGAGGCCGAAGGCTTCCTTGAGGGGCTGGGACGTTGGGGGGGGGGGGGGGGAAGGGGCACTCCTGCTCCTCCCGGCCCACAAGGAGTGCTCTAAAAAAGGAGTAATGACCTGCTGGAGCCGGCAGCTCCCGCCACCAAGCCCTGGGAAACCCAGCCGGCAGCTGTTAAATTTAAATCAGGCTCCCAACTGCACAGTGATTTCAATATGATAATGAGATGCCCCAACTCTCCGTGACGGGACACCCACATGCCTCGCAACCCGCTGCCGTAAAAATGGCGGCTGGTTGGGGACATCTTCCCCGACTTTTTATTTTCAATCCCCCCCACCCTTCCCGACCCTCTCCTGCCCATCATAGCAGGGGTAGGGGGTTGGGGTTAAATATCGAGGCCAGCGTATCTCTACCGCTTTAAGTGTATCTCACTGCAGCTTTAAGGGCAGCCTCACACGTCTTTCCTCCCGTTCAGGGCCTTTTATCCCATTTCCTGAGCTCATTTATGTAAGCAGGCAAAAGCTGTTTGAACAAGTTGAAACAAGAAATGGACAAAATGCTCTCACCCACATCCCTTTTCACAAATGAAAGAACTTACTGTCCTTGGGCCCTCGCACAGTCGAGTTTATTACCAAATGTATTCACAAGATTTTCTCTGCACTCGTGTACTGGCTGATTTCATCGCATAGTTGAGTATTTGGAAACAAAAATCCCCTTTTATTAACTGACCTCAGACGCAGTTGGAAAGTACTGTGAGTTTCATTTTGTACAACGTGCTGATCTGAAATGTTCTAACTCTCTCTAAAAGGCCCTTTCCTTTGTTGAGCTTTCCCTGGCGCTCAAATGACCAGAGGGAAATTAAATGAAAAAGAAATCTGATATTCTTAAAAAAAACACTGATAGATGTCAATAACAGCTGTGATATCTTGTAACAGTGAAAACCTGGTGTTAACTGACATACCGTAGCACGAATTCTGATATGGGGTAATAATGGAAATCTAGTAATATTTCATATAACATTCTACCTCCCCTTACTGTGGGACTGCTCCTCACAAACAACTCACTAAATCTGCACTGGTGAGTCTGTTTAAAACTGGCAACCAACCAAGTGGAAATTAATGCAGACGCTAAAAAATATATGAAAATTTTTGCAATTGGGTGCAACCAAGTCAGCAATTTATGTGAAATATGGTGTCATCTGAGGCCAGCGACACTGGCAAGTTATTCAATGGCACTCCTCGGTGGCTTATTTTGCTCACTGAGGTGCATCTTCCATTAGTGCTCCTCTCTTTATAGTGGGATTGCAGAGAAGTTTTTTTTTATTTCTCTTTATTTTACAATCAGTGTGGCACAGAATTGCAAGGAAGCCTTTGTAATGTCAGTTTAAGTTTGATTTCCTGGACTTTCACATGATCGAAGCTCAGACAAAGCAGATCAGTGTGCCTTTCCTTGGGCCAAACAACGGAAAAGAAAAGTCTGGCTGTTACATGGCACCTTATTACATCTTTCAAAACATCTCAAAGCAACTTACATACAATTAATTACTTTTGGAAGATTTCACTAACAATAATGTGATGAATAACCAGATAATCTAGATTTTATGGTGGTGTTGATTAAGGGAAGAATGTTGGCCAGGACACAGAGAGAACTCCCTGCCCTTCTTCAGCTAATGACCTGGTGTCTTTAATGTCTACTTGAACAGGCGGACAGGGTTTCACTTTAACGTCTCATCCAAAGGACAGCGCTGCGTTCTGTCAGCACAGCACTGGAGTGCCAGCTTGAAATACAATCAGTGAGGCACGAGGGTAGTCTGTCAGGTAGCCATCTCACCAAGTCTGGTGCTGCTTCTGACAGCAGACAGGCTGGCCTGCCGACGCAATGTGTACTTTTTTATTTCTGTGATTTGCCGAACTCTCAGCCGATCTCCAAACACATCAGTGCTCTTACAACTGTGGCAATTTTTACATGAGGAATGATTTTTATGCCAAAGCCTGCTCTACTCAACTACTACAGTGGGCTCCGGCTTACTAATGCCACTCAGGATTTTTAGAAGGGGGCATTAAAAAAAAATCAATTCGCTTACATTTTTGTTTAATAAAAAATCATGAAGGATGGTTAGCTCTGCCCATAAGAAAGGCGCAGGTTCAATCCAACTCCATCTGCCTGTGTCACTAGAGTGTAACGGCTGTATAGTATTATTGAACATTACTGTGAGTTAGTTTCGCAGCAGCATGTTGAATATGCTTCAGTCGCCATCATTTCAGACACTGTCACTAGGAGCAGTCAATACTGCATCTATCACATTAAGTAATGGCAAGGCAAAGAAAGCCTTAGTGTGTGGTATGACCTTGAATCACCGCCTGCTCAGGAAAGCCGGTTCTGACAAAAAACTGTTTGGCAGCTCAGATTGCGAACAGCTACAAACTGCTTTCTCTGAATATTTTGTTCCTTAAGTTTTTAGTTTTGAATTCTGCAGCGCTGCTTTTCACTGATCTATGTGCCATAGATTTCCATAAATGTTATAGATTATAGCTCGAGAATATGAATGGAGTTTTAAGTACATACTTGGGAACCACATTCAAGGCATATATTGTACATAAGAGTCTGTTGTATAGTTTTTCTCATGCCAGAGAGTGTTATAGTGAAGGGCATGAGGTATATCAGAGATTATGAGAGGTAGTGCTTTGAGTTATATCTTAAAGTACAAAAGTGAAAGGTAAACAGTATATCGGAGCATTATTGTGAGGAACATGCATATATCTGAGAGTTTTATAGTTAAGGATGTGAGGTATTTCAGAATATATTGCTTTTTATATTTGTTCTCAGTCTATGGTACGCTAGCAAGGCCACATTTATTGCCCATATCTAAATGCCCTGTAAAGGTGATGGTGAACCTTTTCCTTGAACCGCTGCAGTACTTGTGGTAATGTTATTCCCACAATGGTGTTAGGTAGGGAATTCCAGAATATTGACCCAGTGATGGTGAAAATATGGTGATATATGTCCAAGTCAGGATGGCATGAGATTTAGAGGGAAACTTGCAAGTGATGGTGTTCCCATGACATTGCTGCTCTTGTCCTTCTCGGTGGTAAAGATCGCAGAGGAGAGAGGTGCTCTCCATGTAACACTGGGGAGTTGCTGCAGCGCATCCTGTAGATAGCACATACTGTAGCCACAGGGCATCAGTGATGGAGGAGTTGGATATCGAGTCCAGCAGCGGGGGCATCGATCAAGCGATCTGCTCCATCCTGGATGGGATCGAGCTTCTTAAGTGTTGTTGTGGCTGCACCCATCCAGGCGAGTTGTGAGTCTTCCATCACTCTCCTGACTTGAGCCTTGTAGCTGGTGGAGAGAGTTTGAAGGTTCAGGAGGTGAGCCATTTGTCGCAAAGTACCCTGCCTCTATCCTGCTCTTGTAGCTATGGTGTTAATATGTTTGACCCAGTTAAGCTACTGGACAATGGTGACCCCCTAAGATGTTAATGGTTGGGGGGTCAGCAATGGCAGTGTTGTTGATGGTCAAGGTGAGAAGGTTGGGCTTTCTCTTGTTGGAGGAGGACAATGCTTGGCACTTACATGGCATAAATGTTACCTGCCACTTGTCAGCCCAAGCTTGGATGTTGTCCAACTTTTGCTGTAGGCTGGCATAGGAAGCTTCATTAACTGCAGAGTTGTGAATGGAGCTAACCATAGGGGAATTGTCAATAACTAGCCTCCCTCCAGACGTTATGATAGAGGCAAGGCCATTGATGAAGCAGCTGAAGATGGTTGGGCCAAGGACACATCCCTGATGAACTCTTGCAGCAATGTCCTGAGGCTGTGGTACTTGGCCTCGAATAACCACAACCATCTTCCTTTGGGCCAGGTCTGACTCCAACCACTGAAGGATTTTCTTTTTTTTTTACTTCCACTGATTTCACTTTTGCAAGGGCTCCACGATGCCATACTCAGTCAAAAGCTGCCTTGATGTTGAGGGCAGCTACTCTCCTCTGGCATTCAGCTCCTGCAATCATATCTGGATCAAGGCTGTGATGAGTTCTGGAGCTGAGAGGTTCTGGTGAAACCCGAACTGTGAGGAATCAAAGTTTTATATTGATAGTGATGGAGTATATTAGATAATATCATTGTAATGGTGGGGTATGCCAGGAGAATGTTATGTGTTGGTAGTGGGGTATACAGACAGTGTGATGGTGATGGGGTGTATGAGAGAATGTTCAAAGGTATTTTTATGTTTAAAAACTGCAGTACCCACGCGGCAATGTTGAAACTGACCCCCCACTATCCTAAAATCAGCATTGCAATGGAAAAGTGCCTATTGTGGTGGAGATTGTGATAGTGACAGTGGTGGGTATATCAAAGAATGGTATAGTGAAGGACATGAGTATATCAGAGTGTCATGGTAATAGTGGTGGAGTATATCAGAGTGCATATGATAGTGGTGGGGTACATCAAAGAATTGAATAGTGGCAGGTATGAGGTATATCAGAAAGTGTGTCACTGAGGATAGTATCTGTACTTTCCAAGGAAATGTTGCATTATAACTTGGGTTTACATGCATGCCATGTTATATTCCAACCCGAATTACAGTAATGTGAAAACCTAGTCTGGATTGTATGTGATAGTTGAATGAAGGACTGGGTTGATGTCAAATCAAGGACACAGGAGACGCTGTACCAGTAGCACAACAACAATTAACAGCCCTTTGATTAACTGAAGAGCCACACAATGAAGCAGCTTTGATTAACTGGCTACATATTAACTCACTGTTCATTCAAAAGCCATTTACACTGTGGAAATGTCTATTAGATTGCAGTGACTCAGAACAGAGCATCCTCATTGGCTGCAAATCAGTTTAAAGCTTAGTTATCCTTATGTTTTTTTGCTCTACTTTTCTTTTGTTCCTATTTCTGCGGAAGATGCCGACTATTGTTTCCACGAGGATCAGAGGCCTTTGGGTTCTTATCCAAGTGACCGTTCTTCATGCGTAAACTTTGACAGTGCATGTCAGTGGGCAATTTGGTCATGGGGGGTATCATAGCCAGGCTCGATCACGTGCTTGCCTGATGTCCACATACACACTGAGACACTAAGGCAGGGACATTGACTCATTTTTCCACCCTTAGGCCAAGGCCATCAGGCCAACCATAGTTTCCATCTCTGTTATTTCTTTACAAAAAGACTTACAAACACAATGATATGATTGAGTTGTACATAACTCTGTCCAGTGAGCGTTAAAGAAAGAGAAATACCACAAATGACACTAAAGCAATGGCATTGGGCCACTGGTAATTTACCAATATTCCCTGGACACATCTTTAATTTATTAAAGTCACTGTATGTTTGTATTTCTTGTAGAATATCCTGGTACAGGGTAAATCGCTGCCTTTATTTGTGTTGGGCTTGAATCGCAACAAAGACAAGTATTACCCTTCGTTCACATTCCATCAGCTAACGGTACGTGTACGAAGGACAAACAATCAAAACAACTTCCTCTTTATGTGGAGGACCAAACATAAATAAAACACAAGACCGTATTGGGAGAAGGTTCCTTCTCGGGCAGCTGTGTGTTAGTGTTGTCGTAAACCTAGTGGGAAGAGGGCAATCAGAAGAAATGTCCCCCGTATGTTTGTGATATCACTAACATCACAACGGGCTACAGGGAAAGAGCGGGGGAATGGGACGAACTGGATTGCTCTTACAAAGAACTGGCACTGACTCGATGGGCTGAACGGCCTCCTACTGTGCTGTAACAATCCAAGATCTGGTGACTAACAGCAATCACCCCACTTTATGATTACATTTCTATTATTATCATTATACTTTTACTTGAGAAAATTAAAGTAAAAAGGAAATCAAAGTCAATTTTGTGATACACAAAAACAGTGAAACTCTAAGAAATGCAGAAAAAAATCTGCAGTCTAAGAGCAAAGTCTGATGGATTGGCATTACTGCTCTATTCAGACTGTAACTGAACCCCATTAAATTCTAACATCAATAGGAAGCAGTTCTGACGAAAGGTCTTTGACCTGAAACGTTAACTCTGTTTCCTTCTCCACAGATGCTGTCTGACTTGCTGAGCTTCTCCAGCATTTTCTGTTTTTATTTCAGATTTCCAGCATCCGCAGTATTTTGCTTTTGATCAATAGGAAATTAATCAGCTCTTTAGCGTAAATATCCTATGATCTACCATCAGGTGAGGGCCACTGGTTTCAACAGAATGAAAACGGGGAGTTGACCCCATTTGTTTTCGCTCCGGGTTTCCGGAATCTATCTGACTTCAGGCTCCGAATGTAAAAGGGGGAGAGCGGCAGACGGAGGTCACTATCCCAAAAATAGTACCAAAAAGCCAGTAGTTTAAAAAGGTCATACCCAGGTTTACCTCTTCTGCGTGGAGACCAGAGCATAGGGCTATATCCCTTTCCAGCCTCAAATGTCTCCATTATTCAAATCTGATTGCACCAGACACCGCACATCACAAGAGCCTCATGTTGAACAAATATATCAATGTCACACAATTTGAATAATGAAAAGTATCTAACATTTTAGGTTAAAAACTTTTGGAGATAGAATTGCAGAAAATGTGTGGAAGTTTGGGAGCTAACCATCTGAAATGAAAGATAGAAATAAAGACTTGCATTTATATAGCACCTTTCTTATCCTCAGGACGTCCCAAAGCGCTTTACAGCCAATGAAGCACTTTTGAAGTGTAGTCACTGTTGTAATGTAGGAAACGCGGCAGCCAAATTTGCGCACTGCAAGGTCCCACAAACAGCAATGTGATAATGACTAGACAATCTGTTTTAGTGATGTTGTTTGGGAGATAAATATTAGCCAGTGCACATGGAAAACTCCCATGCTCTTCTTCGAAATAGTACCATGGGATTTTACGTCTACCTGAGAGGGCAGACGGGGCCTTGGTTTAACATCTCATCCGAAAGACGACACCTCCAACAGTGCAGCATTCCCTCAGTACTGCACTGAAGTGTCAGTCTAAATTTTGTGCTCAAGTCTCTGGAGTGGGACTTGAACCCACAACCTTCTGACTCAGAGGTGAGAGCGTTACCAACTGAGCCACAGCTGACAGCACCACAGAAGAATGTTTTGAAATTATTTGTGAAAAAAGCCAAATGGTAATTGAGAGGACAAGTTTGAGAATGTTCCAGCACATTGATTTAGAAGACAATAACCCCACTGCCGTTTAACAGCTAGCACGCAGCAGGGTCAATCACAGACAGCTTAATTGGCTGTGGATTTAATTAATTGCTACAGCTGCAGCAGTGAATTTTAATGTTTACCGTTAGGGAATAAAACACTGTCCCCAGGACAACAATCAAACACCACCGACTGAAACACAGGAAATAATATGAGAAAAAAGCAATGTCCGCACAGGCTCATGCACTGGAACATGTATTAGTGTTTGTGTCTGTTGCTTCCCTGGCGAAAGATCACATGGGAGGGGAGGACTTCTGGTTAGCTGCTTTAGCTACTTGGAAAGAAATGAATTTTTATATAGCGCCTTTCACGACCTCAGTACATCCCAAAGCACTTCACAGCCAGTGAAGAACTTTTGAAGTATAGTCTCTGTTGTAATGGATGAAATGCGGCAGCTAATTTGCACACAGCGAGGTCCCACAAACAGCAATGTGATAATGACCAGATAGTCCTATTTTTTAGTGATGTTGGTTGAGGGATAAATATTGGCCAGGACACCGAGGAGAACTCCCCTGCTCTTCTTCGAATAGTGCCATGGGATCTTTTAAGTTCACCTGAAAGGGCAGGTGGGGCCTCGGTTTAACATTTTATCCGAAAGAGGGTATTTGCGACAGTGCAGCACTCCCTCAGCACTGCACTGGAGTGTCAGCCTAGATTCTTGTTCTCAAGTCTCTGGAGTGGAATGGAGTCAAGGGTCCTACCACTGAACCACAGCTATCATTTTGCACAGTAGCAAAAGTTAACACATTAAGGCTACTTAAAAGGGCCCAAGAGGCAATAAGTCTGAGGTACATCTGCCCAGTTCCGATATTAATGAATTTGTTCCTTTTTATCCCCTCTTCTTTTTCCATTTGGTCGTAAGGGACACAAGAACAGCTGGAGGTGACTGTAACAAACACAGATTTCTAATGAATTGATGGCAGCTCAGGGCAGAGGAGTATCATGGGCAAATCACAGATTTCATGTACTGTAGTCCAATACCTCTACGATCACCTCTCATTCAGCAAAGATAACTAATGTTTTGCTTATATTAAATAGAACAGCTTCACATTCAAGTGGATCTGTACGTCTTGGTTCCTGGTCTGGAATCCACTCCATTTACATTGCCGGGTGGATTCCAGAGCATCAGTAGCAGGATAACAGCAACTCCTGATACACAAGCTTGCTCACATGCAGTTGTTTGCTGACCCCTATCACGACTTTCATTTCTGGCTGACAGACCTCACTCAATGGCTGGGGAAAATATACAAAGGCAAGTAAGTGGAAAACTACATTGCTGGCCAGTAAGTGGACAGCCCAAGTTCAACCTACCCATATAGGCCGACAAAAACTGTAGGCTGCACCGTCTGTGGTAGTGGTTTACATTGCTGCTTCAACTCTGCTGCCTCTGGTGGTGTGGAGGAAAACCATTTCTCATGGACATTCTCAGTGCCACAATATGCAGCCACATTACCTCATTTACCTTACAGTAATGGTACTGAAGTTGGGGCTGTTACCGCGGTGGGCAGCAATGCATGATAAATGCTGCCAAAATATGCACTTGACTTTCAGTGAGCAAGGGACAAAATTACAAGTGATGACATGTTCTGGGAGAGACATCCAGAAGCAAAATAAGCAACACATGAAGTCTCAGCACTGTTGTTCCATATGAAACATAATCCATGCAGCCATGGCGATTAATAGATTTAGAGATGTTCAAAGTTATGAGCGGTCTTGCTATTGTAAATGAGGAGAAACTGTTTCCACTGGCAGGAGGGTCGGTAACCAAAGGTCACAGATTTATGATAATTGGCAATAGAACCGGAAAGGAGAAGAAGAGAATTTTGTTATGGTCTGGAATTCACTGCCTGAAAGGATGGTGGAAGCAGATTCAGTGGTAACTTTCAAAAGGGATTGGATATATACCTGAAAAGGAAAAATTTACAGGACTATGAGGAAAGAGCGGAGGAATGGAATTAATCGGATAGCTCGGCACTGGCATGATGGGCTGAATGGTCTCCTGTGCTGGAAGATTCTATGAGCCATCCCAACCTGTTCCTCCATATAACCTTCAATCTGACAGACAGAAAGCCAAGCAAATACATACAATATATGAATAGGATCATGCTATTATCTGCCTGTCGTGGTCCCTTGTCAGCGGGAGTGGAGGGATCCTGCATATTCCTATTGACTTAAGCACTGTTCTCAATGAACTAGTCCATTTATCATTGCTGGTGTCATGTACCAGCAGTAAAGGGAGTCAGAGGTGTGACATGTGTTTTAGCACATCAGGAGCTGTTCTAACACATTCAGCTTTATCCCTAGCCAAGTAACACAAAGCGTGTGTGTGAGAATCTGCTCTGTGAAAAAACACCTCACAATTACCTCAACGTTAATGAGTTTTTCATGCAGGTTCATGCGTTTCATTTTTTCATTGTTCGTACATGGAATAAAAAATAGGAATGACACTGATTATTTCTGCACCTCATTTCTGACATTTTTTTCCCCCCGATTTCTTCCGTTTACTCTCCTCCTCTCCTGAAAGCCTTGATTCTTGCTGAGATATTGTTCAATGGAAGCTGCCAGGGAACCTTGTTCAAGCAGCCAGTTTACACGTCTGAGTCTCTTGATGTTGAAGAGATTGGTAGCAGGTTTATAGAAAGACAGCAGCTACCTCCTCCTGATGGCTTAATTACTTCTGATAGTGACTAATTAAACCATACAGATCAGAGGGGACCCTAGTTTGCTTAGTTAGTTGACCCCAGCCAAGGCATTTTGGTGGGGGAGGGGCCGGGGTGGAGGAGGGGTGCGGGAGGTGGGGTTCTGCTACAGTTAGCCTCAATGCACGGATTAGGGATAGGACAATCGGCCAGGTTTCCTGCTCTTGACTGCTACCTGGTAATCCCTATTTGGACATGAGGTGAGGGCAGGAACAGGCTTAACTGTGATTCCCTTTCTCAGTGAACACACTGTCAAGGCTCAAACAGAATCTTATTTAAAAATTCTCAGTAGAACTCAACTTTATTGCAAATCTTTAATTATAATAAAATTATTTCAAACCTCTTACTGTGACAAACTCTTACCATAAACCTCTCACTACAATAAAGTCTATTTGTACAAATCTTCCATTGAAATAAACTCTGTGGTGACCTGTCTCAACTGCATTCATTTCTTGTTCAACTGGGTGAAAGTGAAGTAAAAGTTGTTGCTTTCTCTGTTTCTTCAGTCTTTTAGTCATACGATATACCTAGTCAGTACAGCACAGGTTAAAGCTCCCTTTATACCTTGTTCCATCAAGCACTCCTAGGTCAGGCACAGCATGGATTAAATGCTTGAGTAAAATACCTTCCACATTGTTGAATGAGAATCAGCCCATATTCACTCATTATACTACCCTTCATGAAGAGATATTGCTGACGCCCAATGAGAGTCAAACAGTAGTCTATAGTGTTTAGAATAGATTAACTACAATTCAGATTTGTATTAAACCACATTCTGGGGTTCCCTCTTGGCCAAGTTTATCCAGCAAGTTAGCTGAGCCACATAGACTAGGAAGGTCACAGATTTGAACCCCAGTCTGTGCTAATTTAGTTGCTCTCAAGCAGTGCACTTTATAGAACCCACCCATTGAAGTCACTGAAATGAAAATTGGGCAGGTTCTATAAAGGGTGGATGATCTGTTCCACCAGATTGCCACACAGGCTCTATGGATGAAAACCCACACCTACAATTGGTCTTAATGCCCCTAAGTTCCCAAGCAGCAAATCAGGATGGTTTCCAGGTCCTGGTCGATGTCTAGTAACCGCTGCTGGAAGTGAAGATGTATGTGTTCAAAGGATGAGCAGAAGAATGTGCTTAGCTTTGATGTCACCAGCAGTTGAATAATCTGTGAATACACATTGTCAAGTCTTAAACATGAATAATGGCCACTAGAGTGAAATACCCCAGCATGCAACCAGGTGCCCATGTACCCAATCGAAGAGTCAATGCCTTCAAGAGAGAAGGGGAAATAGTTGGGTGAAGAAAAACAAATATTCTTTACTTCATTGTGTATAATATACCTCTCACTCGGTTTGGTAATACTGAGTTTTCCATCCATGTCAATAATATCCTTCAATGTCGTCATAAGCTGCTCAGTGATGAACTGTATCTTCTCCTGTGATAATTCTCTGGACATTTAGCAGTGGCTGGACTAGTTTATCAGCAGGCAATCACACACTGAAGAACCATGACAAGAAAATAAATTTTGTTGTGGCTGTGATACAAGAAATTTCATGCACTGCAAGTAAGACCCACTGATCAGTGTCAGACAAGACAGATTGGTGGGTCCTTGAGGCTGCAGTTCATTCCTATCATTGTGCTGTTATGGTCGAGAGATTTGTTTGATTTTCCATCAGATGTGAACAGAACGATTCTTTAACAACTAAAAAACAACCAACTTAGTCGTCAGGATCATGCTTTATGTTCTGAAGTGTTGAGTGGAACAAGAGGAAAGAAGAGACCCTTAGCAGTTATCACTTATGTGACTTCCTCTCTGGAGCATTAGCACATTACACAGTGCAATGTCTAAAAGTCTATTGTATTAGATGAAAAAGTCAAACCCAAGCATAAGTTGATATCACAAAATTTGAATTGCCTATTTCTTTGACTGTAATGTTGAAAAGGTGTCTGATCTAAATAGCAGATGCTCTCGTTCCTCTCATTAGCAGAAGCCTCCTATCACATGCAGCACAGGTTTTCAAACTGGGATCCCTGGCCTCCCAGAACTCTGTGAGGGAATATTAAAGGCTCTACAAGACTTTTTTTGTGTATTCTTGTATACTTGTTGACTTACTAGTGCATTGTTTCTGTTTCTGTATATTAATTAAAAGCATTTTCTCAAAAGGGAACACAGTTTCCCATTGAGTAGCTGGCACAATCTTTCAGAAACCAGGAGAAGGAATCTCTAGGAGTGCATCAATATTTGCAGGATATCCCTGAGAGGGCTCCCCTCCCCCACCCCCCACATAGAAAAGTTTGAAAACCACTGACATATTGAGGGTAAGGATTCAGGGGATTGGGGGGATTGAACTGGGGCACAATTTCGGCAGAACTAGAAAGCGCTGGGTTCCTGCCACGTCTAATTTCCCCGACTCCGGGAGTGCGGGAGCTTCCTCTACCAGGCCCGTTATGTCAAAAAACAACTTTGGGGGTATGTCTTAGCGGAAAATTCTGGGAATTCCACCCAGCTCACTTCTGATAGGCCAGTGGTTCCTACATCTGCTCCCTGCTCCCCTGGCCGTAACTTCAGCAGAAACCCCAGTTATCCCGATAAACGGGTTTACGCCAAACATCCGCCAAAGTTACGGCAGTGGAGCGGGGTAAGACCTAAGGAAGTTCCCAGCGTAAGCATCAACCGGATGCTCAATGGGAGGTTAAATTTAACAAGCAAAAGCCTTTTTGGGGGTAATTTGACAGAGATTTTTGAACTAAATCAGAAGTCGTTAACCCATTACAGGCATCCTCAAGGTGATTCTGTTATATTTATATTGTACTTTTATTATTTACCAGCCATTGTACTTCATTTTGCTTTTTGTATGTAAATAAAATAATTCTTTAAACCTCTGGCCTTTGCAGTAATATTCACCATTTCAAAGAGAATTTGCTACAAAACTATTTTAAGTTCAGCAAGCAATTTACAGAAAGTAGGATCACTGTCAATGCTTCAGAAGCGCAGTGGATGGAAAGCCATCTGATTGTAGAGACAAAGTTTTGCTGCTTCAACAGTTGTTCAATTGGGACAGAATATGGTACTAAAAACTCCAAAGCAGTAATCAGTTGATATACTGATCTCAGGAAGGTTTTGTTAACTAAATGTCAAAAATAGTCTAGAAGGAAATGAAAATACGCAGCAGTCAGGGAAAAGCAAAAATCACTCTTCTTTAGCGAAGGTCTTTGATTACTTCATTGGTTGTTTCGCCCAGTACAAGAAGCCAACATTATTTGCCGATATTGTGAGAGGGCCGTAATTACAGCCTAGTCTTGAAACCCTAAAATCCAAAAGATAATCAAAGAGGCTAATGGAACAGGGATTGGAATACAAAAGTGAGGAAGTGATGCTTCAGTTGCACTGAGACTTGGTCAGAGCCCATCTGGAGTACTGCGTTCAGTTTTGGACACTAAACCTCAGGAAAGATATAAGAACATAAGAACATAAGAAATAGGAGCAGGAGTAGGCCAATCGGCCCCTCGAGCCTGCTCCGCCATTCTATAAGATCATGGCTGATCTGATCCTAACCTCAAATCTAAATTCATGTCCAATTTCCTGCCCACTCCCCGTAACCCCTAATTCCCTTTACTTCTAGGAAACTGTCTATTTCTGTTTTAAATTTATTTAATGATGTCGCTTCCACAGCTTCCTGGGGCAGCAAATTCCACAGACCTACTACCCTCTGAGTGAAGAAGTTTCTCCTCATCTCAGTTTTGAAAGAGCAGCCCCTTATTCTAAGATTATGCCCCCTAGTTCTAGTTTCACCCATCCTTGGGAACATCCTTACCACATCCACCCGATCAAGCCCCTTCACAATCTTATATGTTTCAATAAGATCGCCTCTCATTCTTCTAAACTCCAATGAGTAGAGTCCCAATCTACTCAACCTCTCCTCATATGTCCGCCACCTCATCCCCGGGATTAACCGAGTGAACCTTCTTTGTACTGCCTCGAGAGCAAGTATGTCTTTTCGTAAGTATGGACACCAAAACTGTATGCAGTATTCCAGGTGCAGTCTCACCAATACCTTATATAACTGCAGCAATACCTCCCTGTTTTTATATTCTATCCCCCTAGCAATAAACACCAATATTCCGTTGGCCTTCTTGATCACCTGCTGCACCTGCATGCTAACTTTTTGATTTTCTTGCACTAGGACCCCCAGATCCCTTTGTACTGCAGTACTTTCCAGTTTCTTGCCATTAAGATAATAACTTGCTCTCTGATTTTTCCTGCCAAAGTGCATAACCTCACATTTTCCAATATTGTATTGCATCTGCCAAATCTCCGCCCACTCACCCAGCCTGTCTATATCCCCTTGTAGGTTTTTTATGTCCTCCTCACTCTCTACTTTCCCTCCCATCTTTGTATCATCTGCATATATTGGCCTGGGAAGGGGTACAGCACAGATTCGCCAGAATGATACCAGGATTAAAAGGTCAAATTAGGAGGACGGGTTGTATAAACCTAATTTGTATTCCCTTCAAATTAGACGGTTGAGGGGTGATCTAATCGTGTTTTTTAATATGATAAAGAGATTTGATTGAGTAGATACAGCAAAACTATTTCATTTGGTAGGGGAGTCCAGAATTAGGAGGAACAATCTTAAAATTAGAGCTAGGCCAATCAGGAAATACTTTTTCACACAAAGGGTAATGGAAATCTGAAATTCTGTTCCCCAAAAGGCTGTGGAAACTGGGTTCATTGAAATTTTCAAGACTAAAATCGATAGATTTTTGTTAGGTAAGGGTATCAAGGAATATGGAACAAAAGTGGGTAAATGGAGTTAAGGTACAGATCAGCCATGATCTAATTCAATGGCGAAGCAGGTTTGAGGGGCTGAATGGCCGAGTCCTGTTCCTATGATCAGTTAATCTGTTTTGGTGAAGTTGGATGAGCAATGAATGTGGGCTACAGGACACTGGGAGAACTCCCTGCTCTTCTTCGAATAATGCCATAGGATCCTTTACATCCACCTGAGCAGACAGTCAGGGCCTCAATTAAATGTACGTCTCCAATTGATGCAGTATTCCTCAGCTTGGATTATGTGCTCAAGTCCTGGAGTGGAGCTTGTACTGACAACCTTCTAAATCACAGTGCTACCAATTAAGTCAAGTGGACATTTAACAGTATTGTTTCTTTATATCTACCCTCTCAATCTATGTACACATTTCTGTTTACTTTTATTACTAACCCTGTACATTACCCTGTACTAACTTAAGTACATTACCAGTGTACATTCCTATGTAGTTAAACTAGAAATCAGTTAGTTTGGAAAATAAATATAGCTTAACAGAGCAAGTGTCATAATTAATATGATGTGGAGATGCCGGTGATGGACTGGGGTGGACAAATGTAAGGAATCTTACAACACCAGGTTATAGTCCAACAATTTTATTTTAAAATCACAAGCTTTCGGTAAGCGTTCTCCAAGGCGGCCTTCGAGACACACGACAACGCAAAATCGTCGAGCAGAAATTGATAGCCAAGTTCCGCACCCATGAGGACGGCCTCAACCGGGATCTTGGGTTCATGTCACGCTACACGTAACCCCACCAGCAGGGAAAAAAAAGTTATCTGTTTTTAATACAACTGGAAATTCTCTCTCTCTCTCTGCCTTTCGGGTCTCTTTCTCTCTGTTTGTTTAATTTGACACATTGTGTATTCAGCATACTGGGACCTACTGTTTTCTGTGGCTAACCTGTCTGAACACCAACGACACCTTTTATTGGTGTGATGGTGTCCCAGCCTAATATAAGATATGCGATTTGAGAACCTCTCATTCACTACTCACCTGACGAAGGAGATAATCTCCGAAAGCTTGTGATTTTAAAATAAAATTGTTGGACTATAACCTGGTGTTGTAAGATTCCTTACTATAATTAATATGATGAGAGGTCATTTTTTACTATGAACCTATGCCTTTAAAAGAAGAGATTCTTTATATTATCTTGTTAATAATTCAGAGAAATACCATAAAAGTAGACCAACACATAGATGCTCTCCGTCCAGTAAAGTAGATCAATGTAGACCTGTCTTATTCCATAATCAGGAGTAATCCTTAAGAGTTCACTTGGGTCTGTCCTACAAAGTGGATCAAAATGGGAAGTTGTTTTCTCTCATCCTATTCCATAAAGTGGACCAACATGGAATTGCTGTCCTGAAAAGTAGTTCAATGTATAGAAAGTCTCTTCTATCTGTCCTGTAAAGCAGACCAATAGAGTAGGCCATCTCATTCAGGTCCATGTTGCAAAATACATCAACACAGAGCGCTGTCTCAATCTATCCTGTTCTAAAAAGTGGCCCAATGCCTGAAGATCTATTTGATCCCAGCCATGTGTGACCAAATTAGTTGACAGTACTTTGGTTTACATCCATCGGCAACCCCCAGTGAGTAATTCCTTAGTGCTGTGCTGTGAGCATCTCTACCTGACAGCAGGACAGGCAGTCAGTACACAAAAAAGCACTTTCTAACAGCCTGAAGTGTTTTCCATACAGGAAGCTATTTATGAAAAACCCTAAACTGTGTTTCTCAACTCCCACTGCAACACTTGAGAGCCATGTTCACAATATAGAACACAAAGCAATTTTAGTTGGGCTAAAGAACAGCATAATGTAGTTATCACTTCCCTGTGATTGAGTTACTCTCTCTTTAGGGAGGGAACATTTAGATGCTATCAAAGAAGAGTGAGCTGAAATTACATTCTACTTCAATTTATTTTTGTAATTCCAATGATTCTGTTAGACAAGAAGCAACTGCTCCAATTAATACCAGTGTATGTTATTTATCAAACATGTCAGCATGAATCGTGTGCAACATAAGTACTATTCACTTGTCAAGGATTGCTAATCCTCTGAGAAGGAGGGAGGCTATTGCCCATGAATGCATGGACTAAAGAGATAAAAAGGATTCAACAAAAATATTTATCAGATTAGATAAGGCACACCAGGAAGGGGAATCTGATCAGTTTGCTTAGCTGATAACCTGATCTCGGAATACCATGTTTACTGTATAATCAGACAATTCCTACACCCATTTAACAGGCACTTCCTATTCATATAATCCCGACATACATTACACAAACATAAGCTGAACTGAATTGGGATCCTGGTCTAGCTACTGGATGGTGTCTGCAATATTTGAATGAATACCACACATACATTAGAAGCACAAAGATCTTATAACATGGGATATGCCAGCCCTTTTACTTTGAGTTTGTACAGAATACAATTTAAAAATCAGTGATATTCATATAATTTTAATTCATTAATATCTGAGGTCTTCTCAGATGCGCTTGTTATGCTTCCCAGTATTTCCGTTAAGGCCTAATTCAGATTTGAGACCAATAGGATACCAAGATTGTGAGCAGTCTGGTTCAGTCTGAGACAATGAATGAGGAGGGGGGATAGAATTGATGTCAATGGTACAGAGTTTGTGATGGAGGCTTAAGACAATGGCTTCAGTCTTTCCAACTGGAGGAATTTGCTGCTCACCCAAGATGTTAAACAAGCAGTCTGACAACACAAAGGCAGTAGAAGTGGTGGCGAGGTAGAGCTGGGTATCATCAGCGTACATGCAGAAGCTGACCCCATGTGCGTGGAGAATGTTGCCAAGAGACAGCATGTAGGTGACAAAGAGGAGAGGACCAAGGACAGATCCTTCGAGGACTCCATAGGTAAAGGTGTGGGAGCAGGAAGAGAAGCCATTGCTGGAGGTCTTCAGGCTACAATCATATAGGTAAGAATAGAGCCAAACAAGGACAATTCCACTGAGCTGGACAATGGAAGAAAGGTGTTGGAGGAACACGGTGTGGTCGACTGGTTCAAAAGCTGCAGAGAGGGTCGAGGAGGACGATTTATATAGAAAGAGTCCTGATCCTTTTCTCAACCGACCCCCAAAAACATTTCCACATGTCCATTACATTGAACCTTGAACTTACCATGGTATTGCCACCAATGAAAGAAAATCAAATCTAAAACTGAATAACAAAGACCCTACAATGTTATAAAAAGTATCAGAAACATAAGAATAACTTCAAGTCTGTATTCCTATCTCTAGGTTCAGTTAACAGATTTAAACCACGCAAGCTTTGCTATTGAGGTTTACTAAGAAGCCCTCATTAAGATCGTTACTTTGTATCACCTCCTGGATATCCATTATTCCCTATACAAACCATATGAATCCCTCAATGTGATTAATGTTTGGTAATCACTTCTGGATGCCTGTCATTCTCTGTAAATATTTAATTTCTATTAGTGAAAACCCACAAAATTTGCATTGTACAAACCAGTTCTTCATTTGTTGTATCAGAGACTAAATGATTTGTTTCTATTGTCAGAATATTGAAGTTCTTTGGAAACAGTCTCTTCTTTAAATAATAATGTTGAGACAGAACATAGCATGGTATCTGTAGAGTGGTCACTAACAGCAGAGCAGGCATTGCTAGTGGCTGCCAATTTGGAAATGGCTGAATATTTGCTTTAGGAAAAATTAGAGGCTGGGAAAGGTTACAAAGTTTAGCAAACATGCCAGGTATTTTAACTGGTGTCCATTGTTCTATTTTGAGAAGAATAGGCTGGTGATTGAACATACTGTATACATTATAGCAAATGATGAATCTCCCTGGGAATGACAGGAACAGGATGCAAAGGCTGATGGGGCTTCCTGCAGCCTTTTCCTCTGTGGGTCACATCACTCATTCTGTTTCAGTTATCTGTGCTAAATGAGAGTTTATACGCTTCCTACATCAATGTTCTGTCACTTGAATTCTAAGCCATCATGCACCCTTACTATCTTCCTTCCTCTTCAGTTCTATCAGAGCAACAGACTGGATTTTCTTCACTTACCTTTCATCATACAGACTGGTCCCAGTGGGTTTGCCTTCACCTTTGTTGATGGAAAACTTCATCCTGATGTAGAAACTGATCTTGTCGAAGGAGATTTGCAGAGCTTACTAGAAATGAACAAAGACTAAAGGTTGATGATGAATGGATTTTTGTGGCGACTGTACCTTTCAGTGTATCTTGCATCACATTTACAGAATCCTAGTCCATTCAGAAAAGAAGGATGTCTGACCAGATTCAAGAAATGCAAAAAGCATTCCTCTGACCCCCCACTTAATGGCCTTGATATTAGCGGGGAGGCGGGATGGCAGCGGGGAGGGCGATTAGGCACGTGGGTATCCCGCCAAATAAGATTCCTCCGTTTCCCACACGATCGCGGGTAAATTGGAGCCACTTAACATGGCTTCCGAGTTTGGCATCTGAAGCCTGCGGACTGCACAACCACATCACAGGCTGTCAGCTGGAGGAGCTCTATTTAAAGGGGCAGTCCTCCAATGGCTGCTCCTGGAGGAAACATCCAAATAGCACAATGGAGCAGCCCAGGGGAAAGGCTGCTCCTAGATTCAGTGATGCCTCACTCCAGGTGCTACTAGATGGGGTGAGGAGAGGAGGGATGCCTTCTACCCGGTGGACGGGAGGAAGTGGCCTGCCTCTGCCACCAAGAAGGCCTGGCTCGAGGTGGCAGAGGAGGTCACTAGCAGCAGCAACATCTCCCGCACCTGGATCCAGTGCAGGAAGTGCTTCAATGACCTAACTAGGTCAGCCAAAGTGAGTACACTTACTCATTCACCTACACTACGTCTTCCACATCACTGCCCTCACCCCCCAACTCATTCTGCACTGCCAACATTACTCTATCACATCACTCCTCACATCCACTCAAAGCTCATCCTCAACTTACCTGCACTTCCTCACCACCTCCTCACCTCCCCAGTACTCACTCCA
Organism: Heptranchias perlo; assembly: GCF_035084215.1. Lineage (NCBI taxonomy): Eukaryota > Metazoa > Chordata > Chondrichthyes > Hexanchiformes > Hexanchidae > Heptranchias > Heptranchias perlo. Next base: position 12,381,818 of record NC_090343.1, read on the forward strand.
CCACTACCACTCAACCCAATCCTCATTCAATGTCATGGCTCTGTCTCAAACTCACCTTCTGATGAATCTCTTTCACAGTCAGCCGCACCCAAACCAATGCATTCATCGGTTGGCTACGTCACCATCACTCACTCACGCGTCTGTACTTTCACCCTAATAGGAGAAGAGAGCCCAGAATGCATGGGAGAGGGCGAGGGCCGGAGGGGGGCCGCAACAGGTAGTCATGCTTACAAACGCGGAGCAGGAGGTGCTGGAGCTGAGCCGCCCTCGATGCCTGTCCGTCGGGCACACCGAGACTGCCACCCGACAAACGTCGGGGGACAGAACTTTAACATTCAGCACACACAATATCAATTGATGTTAACATGCCTCGCCTTTTTCAGCAGCTCAACATCTGTCATCATGCTTAATATCGCCTTCTCTTCTCTTACAGGGCCTCTGAGGGGGCACCGTCACATCTGAGCGAGCCATCCACCAGCGCAGATACACACACCTCGGTGAGTCCCCATCCGCAGTTAGTTGGGGTCGCACATGGTGAGTTACCACACACATGTGAGCACGAGCAGATATTGGTGGCAGGGGCAGCTGTGGAGAGACCGCGTCAGTGGGAGCACTCTTATCCAGGTTCTGCTCAGCTGGACACAGATGCTGAACCGTGAAGGCCATCCATTAAAAGGAGAATGATCGAGGGGGAGCAGCACGTTTGCGAGGTGCTGGAACAGGTGCCACGCACTCTCTCCACAATCGCGCAGAGGATGGAAGAGTCCAACTCCTGCATGAGTGGAATGGTGGCACAGGTAAGGGGGGGGCATCTCTGAGATACGGTCACAGGGACCTGAGGGCATCTCTGAGGTGGTGTCGTGGGTAAGTGCAGGAATGTCTGCGATGGAGGGAAGACTAGCCTCCATGGAGCTTCAAGCACGGCTCACAAATGAATCCATTCAGACCCTGACAACAGCCGGTCGGACTCAGGGTGAACAACATTCTGTCGCCTTAAACAGGCAGGCAGATACACTAGCACTGGCCTTACAAGGCTTCACACATGTCCTCCAAACTGTCATCCAACAGAGTGGTAGGAATGGTGTAGGCCTGACCCAGGGGAGGGATGATGGCGAAAGGGGACATGGAAGTGGGGACGCCACTCAAAGTGCCCCTACGTCTCACCCGTTGCCCCCCTCTCAACCAGTACCCGCAATGCTGCTGCCTCTCCAGGTGGCCGAGTCTGCCCCTGCACAGGTACAGGTGGAGCAGTCTATGGAGGGGCCCTCACGGGCACCGAAACCCAGAGGGCGTAGGCCCAAAGCATCTAATTGGTCAGGGCATGAACCAGAGCAACCTGCCACTACCTCTGCTGCAGCCACACGGGATATACCACGTAGAAGTAGTCGGAAGCAAAAGGCGAAGGTTTTGTAAGCACAAAGGGGATGCACAAGGGTGTTTGACGGTTGGTCCTGTTTTTTATTTATATTAGCTTTTTGTTAAATGCACATTGAATATTATTATTGTCACCACTACTGCCAGGTCTTGGCCATTCTTGACTGGCTTCTGTAATAAGGCCCTTTCATGAGGTTCACCATGAACGCCCACATTTGATGCCACCCATTGGGTCACTCTACAGTGGGCGTATGTGTAATTGCAGGACTGTTTTGTGCGAGGAGGGGTGGGGGCTGGTGCAGCCGCTGCTCGATCCAGGTGGTGAGGACTGGAGTCTTCACACTGTCTGATGTTAGGAGAACAGTTCACTTATAAGTGACTCCCTGGCCTCACGAGCAGCCAGGTGAGCCGCTGTTCTGCCCATGGGTTGCTCCTGCTCCTGCTCCTGCTCCTCCTCCTCCTCCACCTCCTCCTCCTCCTCAATGTGGGTAGCAGATGTGGATGGGGCCTCCTCAAGCGGCACTCCTATCTGTTGTGCCACGTTGTGCAGGGCACAACACACGACTATAATGTGTCCCACTCTGTCTGGTGCGTATTGAAGCACTCCCCCAGAATGATCAAGGCACCTGAAGCGCATCTTGAGCAGCCCTATAGCATGCTCAATTGTAGCGATGTGGCTGTCGTTATATTGACGTTGTTGCTCGGTGATAGGGTTCCTCAGAGGTGTCATGAGCCATGTGTGCAGGGGGTATCCCTTGTCCCCGAGGAGCCAGTCCTTGCGGGTGTTCAGTTGTGGAAGAGGGGCGGGATTTTGGACTCCTGGAGGATGAAGGAATCGTGCCAGCTGCTAGGGTATCTGGTGCACACGTGAAGGAATTTCTTGCGGTGGTCACAAACGCGCTGAGTGATATCCCTTCCTGTTGATGAACAGTCCTGGCTCGTGTGGAGGTGCTTGTATTGCTATATGGGTGCAATCGATTGCACCATGCACCCGTGGGAAGCCAGCCACAGAGTGGAATCCCACTGCCCTCTCCGTCTGGCTGAGGTCGTCCATGGGGAAGTTGACGTAGTTCGAGGCCCTGCAAACAAGCCATCGGTGACCTGCCTTATGCACTTGTGTGCAGACGACTCAGAGGCCCCGGCGATATCCCTGGTGGCACCCTGGAATGATCCGGAGGCGAAGAAGTTGAGGGCAGTGGTGACTTTGACAGCGACAGGTAAGGAGATGCTGCTCGGCCCAGCCGGGAGCAGCTCGGCATGAAGGAGGCTGCAGATGTCTGCGAATACCTGGCGACTGACTCTGAGCCTCCGTATGCACTGCTCCTCAGAGAGGTCCAGGAAGCTGTGGCGAGGGTAGTGCCTCCTGCGACGTCGCTCTCTCTATTGTTGCCCTCCAAGCTCTTGTGCAGGTGCCTGTGGCGCAGCACTGTGTTGTGGAGCTCCACGTGGCAGAGGTGGACACCATGCCTGGCGAGGCTGGCGATGTTGCACGTCCTCGGATGAAGTGATGAATGCAACCATGGCGCCCCCCCAACCTGATGGTGTGAGTTTGAGGGGGTCCGCAAAGTATGTTTGCACAATAGAGTTTTGGGTGGAAAGTAAGAATTTTGAGTGGAAACACAAAGGCCTTGCAGCCAAAACTTTGTCTGAAGTGACAGAGTGTCCTGCTGCAATAAATGAGGTTTTCTCCCCACCTGTCAAATATTCATTTGCATCTCCCACTGGGTACTGGCTGAAACACGTCTGTTGCAACAGGGAGTGTTTCCCACAGCACGGGAAACACGCTGAGGATCCTTCAAAATTGCATCCCTGCCAAAATGTCTACTCAATCAGGTATCTCAAGTACTCTAACTATGTGCACAAGTTTGTAAATCACCATCCCATTGCCGGTGGGACTCCCCCATTCGGGAGGCGTGCGCGCACCGATTTTAGGAGCCCCCCCGCCCCCCGCTCCGCCATCCAAAAATCGGCCCCAATATGTTTTTAGGTACAGTTATACTGAGGAGGCTGTCTCACAGCACTTCAGCATGGAAAATAACTCCAATGTGGCATCAAGCCGATTTTTAAAAAGTGCCCAGGGGATCCATTGGACCTTCTGGGCACTTCGTAAACGTAAATAAGTTGTTTTACTCTTCTGAGAATGCAGATATCCAGCCCGTGCTCTCAATACATTTAAAATTTACTGTCTGGGATCAGAGTCCTGCTTATGAGATCAGTAGCTCCAGTATAACAACAGCCTTTATCACAAATATGGAAAGGGTCTGCCTGAGTCATAGTGCCAAGGGGCCCGATTTTACCAGGGGTGCGGGTTCCCGGCAGGTAGGCCTGCGGGCACGTACCAAACGCGCCCGGTGAAATTAGTGGGTTGCCCGCGCGATCGCAGTAGGCAATCCACTAATTGGATCCACTTACCTGCTCCTCCGGGTTTCCCGCTGCTGATCTGCGCGTCGGGCGGGCTGCGCATGCGCAGTAAGATCTGTCAGCTGGAGGCGCTCTATTTAAAGGGGCAGTCCTCCACTGACAGATGCTGCCACAAACAGCAAAAATTACAGCATGGAGCAGCCCAGGGGGAAGGCTGCTCCCAGTTTAATGATGCCTCACCCCAGGTATCATTAGATGGGGTGAGGAGGAGGGGGAGGACAGAGATCATCCCCCCAGCGGCCGAGAGGAAGCGGCCTGCCTCTGCCACCAAGAAGGCCTGGCCCGAGGTGGCAGAGGGGGTCAGCTGCGCCACCAACATATCGCCCACCTGCATACAGTGCAGGAGGCGCTCCAATGACCTCAGTAGGTCAGCCACAGTGAGAACACGTAGTCTTACCCCTACACTCCGCCTGCCACATCACTGCCCCCACCCCACATCTCCTTCGGCACAGCCAACACTACTCTGTCACATCACCCCTCATACCCACTCAAACCTCATCCTCATCTTACCTGCACCTACTCACCTCGCGAGTACTCACCCCGCCACTACCACTCAACCCAATCCTCATACAATGTCATGGCTCTATCCCATACTCACCCTCTCGTGCATCTCCCTCACGGCCAGCCTCACTCAACCTGCCACTACCTGTGCTGCAGCCACAGGGCATGCATCACATATGTGCAGTAGGCAGCGTAAGGCAAACGTGCCGTGAGCATGAAGGGGATGCACAAGGGTGTTTGAGGGTCTGTCATGGTTCGTATTTCTATTGAATTAAATAACAACTCACATCACACATTATATTGGCTCCACTAGTGCCATGTCTTCGCGAATCCTGTCCGGTTTGTGCAATAATGCCCGCTCCTAGGTATCCCTATGAGGACCCACCACTGATGCCACCCAGTGTGTCACTGCCGAGTGGGTGTAGATGTATTTGCAGGACTCATCTGCGCAGACGACTGAGAGACACCGGGGATGTCCCCGGTTGCAGCCTGGAAGGCTGTGGAGGTGCCCTCACGGGCACCGAAACACAGGGGGCGTCGGCCCAAAGCATCTACCAGGTCAGGGCATGAACAGGAGCAACCTGCCACCACCTCTGCTGGAGCCACAGGGGTAGCACCATGTAGGGTTACCAGGAAAAGAGAACCCAAAGTTCCGTGAGCACACAGGGATTGCACCAGGGTGTTTATCTATTTGTTATCTTTTTATTTCCAGTCTTTGAATGGCAACGCGAAATAAAGTCACTTTTTCTCACCAATGCTGCCACCTCTTGTCCATAATTCTGCGGCTTGTGCAATATGTCCCTTCCGTGCGCCTCATCATCACGACGACCACCCCGTCCCACCCATTGGGCATAATACAGTGGGTGCAGGTGTACAGGCACCACTCTTCTGTGGAGGGAGCCTGTATGGACCCTCGTCTGCGCACGTTATGACATGTGAACGCCTCACACAGTGTGATGTTAGGAGAACCGTTGGCATATGAGTGCCTCCCTGGCCTGACGAGCACGCAGGTGAGCCGGTGTTCGGGCCATGGGTCGTTCCTCCTCCTCTCGCTCGTACTCCTCCTCTTCCTCCTCCCCCTCCTCCTCCTCCTCATTGTCATCCTCAATGTGGGTGGCGGGTGTGCATGGGGCCTCCTCCAGCGGCACCCCTCTCTGTAGTGCCATGTTGTGCAGGGCACAGCAGACAACTATAATTCGTCCCACTCTGAATGGCGTGTATTGGTGCGCTCCCCCGGAACGATCAAGGCACCTGAAGCGGATCTTGAGCAGCCCTATGGCCTGCTCAATTGTAGACCTGGTAGCAATGTGGCTGTCATTATATCGACGATGCGGCTCGGTAATGGGGTTCCTCAGAGGTGTCATAAGCCACGTGTGCAGGGGATATCCCTTGTCGCCGAGGAGCCAGCCGTTGCCGGTGTTGGGTGCGTGGAAGAGGGGCCGGACGGTGTACTCCCTGAGGACGAAGGCATCGTGGCAGCTGCCAGGGTATCTGGCGCACACGTGTAGGAATCTCTGGCGGTGGTCACAAATGCGCTGGGCGTTCATGGAGTGATACCCTTTCCTGTTGATGAACAGCCCTGGCTCATGTGGAGGTGCCCGTATTGCTATGTGGGTGCAATCGATTACACCCTGCACCCGTGGGAAGCCAGCCACAGCATGGAATCCCACCGCCCTCTCCATCTGGCTGCGCTCATCCATGGCGAAGTTGATGTAGGTCGAGGCCCTGCGGAACAACCCATCGGTGACCTGCCTTATGCACTTGTGTGCAGACGACTGAGAGACCCCGGTGATGTCCCCCGTGGCACCCTGGAAGGATCCGGAGGCGAAGAAGTTGAGGGCAGTGGTGACTTTGACGGCGACGGGTAAGAAGATGCTGCTTGGTCCATCCGGGAGCAGCTCGTCATTAAGGAGGCTGCGGATGTCGGCGACTACCTGGCGAGTGACTCTGAGCCTCCGTATGCACTGCTGCTCAGAGAGGTCCATGAAACTGAGCCTCGGTATGCAGACCCTCTGCGGAGGGTAGTGCCTCCTGCGACGCAGCTCTCTCTGCGGTTGCCCTCCCTCCTGCTGTGCAGGTGGGTGTGCCGCAGCAACGTGTTGGGGGGCTCCACGTCGATGAGGCGGACGGCGTGGACTGCGAGGCTGCTGGGGCTGGTGATGCTGTTCGTCCTCCGAGGATGTCGAAGCGGCCCCCATCTGGCAGGTGTTGGTCTGAGGGGTTGTGCACGGTAGGTAGGTGTTTCCTCGCACTGGGGCTGCGGTTCCACGTCGGGGTTTCCTCTGGCTCGGAGGGGGGTGGTGGAGGGCAGGCGTTGCCCTATGTGACGGAGTGGCCTCCTGCGTGGGTGAGGGGTCTCCCCCCCCCCCCCCACTGTGGAGTGCACCTTGGCAGCTGCCACAGGCTGCTGGCTGCAACACGTCCGGTTGGAGTGAGACTGTTTCCCCCAGTATATGAAACAGTCTGAGTTGAAGGTAAAATCCCACACTTCCTAATAAGACAGCTGAATCAGGTCATTTAATGACCTGAACAAGCAAAGTAAATACACTCAAGTGGCATCCCGCTGGCTTTAATTGCCTGCGGGATTCCCACCAGCGGGGCCTGCGCACGCAGCCCCGCACGTCAGCGTGGAACCCGGAAGTGGCCGGGATCGCGGCGCGTTCCGGTCCCGCACCTGGGGATCGCGATTATCGAGGCCCCCCCGCCGAGAACACACACGAAACCCGATGCTAAAATCGGGCCCAAGGTCTTTCTTCATCTCTGAATGCAGGTCCTGTCATTTAATATTTAAGCTCCCAAAGAATTATGAATTATATTACATAGAGACTGCAGCACAGAAACAGGCCATTTAGCCCAACTGGTCCATGATGGTGTTTATACTTCACACGAGCCTCCTCCCACTCTATTTACCCCATCCCACCCTGCTCCTATATCCTTTTATTCCCTTCGCCAGCATGTAAGCATCAACCCTCCCCTCAAATGCATCAGTGCTATCTGCATCGACCACGCCATGTGGCAGCGAATTCCACATTTTCACCAAAAGGTTGGGTCATTAATTAGTTTTTTCCAAGAACGGGCAGTTTCACCAAACTGAAAAATGTTTTTGTAGCTTGGCCGAATTTCGGATGGCCAACTACAGGATCCAAGTTAAATATTTTTAGTGGTCAACAACGGGGGGGCTATTTATTCTGGGCAGCATTCCGTGTAACACAGATTATGGTCAAAAACTACATCAAATGCTTGTTCTTTTTTTAAAAAATGTATTTGAATTCCTAGTCTCACAAAGCCGATATTTTGAGTCTGTAAGTAATTGGCTCCAAATAATTTTAGAAACCAAGCTGAAAAAGTAGATTGCAAGCCATATATGGAATTATGGTGAGTCCTTGAACCACTCGGGACTTTAGATTATAAGTTACCAATTGTATCAAGTGCACAGTAATGCAATGCATTAGAGGGCCAAAGCACTGTACCATGATGGGATGTGGTAGGAAGGGAAACCAAAACTGACATAGTTACGTACACATTTGAAGACGAATTGCTTGCATATGATCACGATTTGCACACATCTGATTCACAGGTACATAAATCTGCCAATCGTGACAATGTCACAAAGCACAGACCTAGGAAGTCGCAATCACAAAATCCAGTATACAAGTCACATCCTTGAATAAGGTCCCCTCCTTCTCCACCAACTTAACAGTAGCTCTCATGCTAAAAATTTTGAAGTATATCCTGAACTTGCACTTTTTTAAGCCATCGGAAACCTACAATACAAGAACAGGCCACCAGACATAGGAAGGTAGTGAAAGGGGAAAACAATACGGGGAGATACAGGAACAAGGTGGAGAGGAAAAGAGGGAAGAGATAGCTGAGAAATTTAGAAGTATGTTCTACAAGTTGCACTGGAGTATAAATTGACACATAGGGTGTAAACACAGGATCATATGGTAATCAATAATCAGAAGAACAGCTGTGGAATCCAATTCATTAGTCTCTGTGCATAACTTCCATTTGGAATTCCATTTGCTTTCAAGCTTTGACTTGCAGGCACATTTGATGTTGTGGAAAGGGTATTACATCTGCACATTCAAATCATGAGCAGTCATGGATACCTGAGTATGTATTCTACTCCAGAATGAAAGCATGTAGCCTCATCCTTTCCTTTTAACATTCAATTCTGTTCATAACCACGCTCCCAATGAGCTAATCTTTTTAGAGTCTCTGATTCCAAATTTTTAATGCTAGCATGATTACTTACAGCATCCTGACCCAATCCAGCTCTGCTGCATATCCATTTGTACCTTGATCCCGATGGGTAGGATATCTGGTTTTCTGCTGTAAAGCCCAATTTGGGTTCTCCAAAAAATGTGAAATCAATTCCTGTCAACAGGTTAATACTCCAATCAGACACCACCTCTCTGGGGAGAGTGGTTTAAACAATCTAACAACTCAGGAGAAGAAGGCTCTTATTTTACAAAGCAATCCCTAAAGAGTTTTTCCCTGGCACAACTTGCAATGTGGCAAAACGTAGGAGACCAAAACACTGATGTCCACGTTTAAATCTAATGTGCATAAGGCATTATTACTGCACTGCAGAATTATTCAAACTGCTTTGCAAAGTTCACGCACAAATCATATTTCATTCTGCCCAAGTCTGCATTTCCATCTGAGTTTTGAAAGAATAAATTCAACTATTGAGCCAATATGCCCAATGAAGATGTATGGAGGCTGTTTAAATGTTAGAATCTGTGGAGCTGGGATCACTTTGGAAACAAAATCCAGGTAACTAGTCATATTGACACTAAAATCCTGGAATACAAGACTGCAGACATATTAACCCTTTAGCGTCATGGTTACAAAAAATATTAACTGCAATAAGAAGTAAGTATAGTTGGTTAAAGATTGTATAGTATAGTATGATGCCAATCCTATAGGGCCCTATGGATTATCATCTGTTGAATACAAAATGGTCAGGGTTGAACAATGTAGATTGTAATTTTAGATTGATTTCCTATGGACAGCACCTGGAATGTTTTCTACATTAATGGCACTATAAAAGAAAGAAGAAAGAACTTGCATTTATATAGTGCCTTTCACAACCTCAGGATGTCCTAAAACATTTTACACTTTTTGAAGTGCAGTCACTGTTGTAATCTAGAGAAACACGTCAGCCAATTCGTGCACAGTGAGGTCCAACAAACACCAATGAGATAATGACCAGATAATCTGTTATGGCCAGGACACTGGGGAGAACTCTCCTGCTCTTCTTTGAAATAGTACCATGGGATCTTTTACCCCCACCTGAGAGAGCAGACAGGGCCACGGTTTAACGTCTCATCCGAAAGACGTCACCTCCGACAGTGCAGCATTCCCTTTGTTCTGGACTGGAGTTTCAGCGTAGATTTTGTGCTCAAATCTTTGGAGTGGGACTCGAGCCGACAACCTTTTGACTCAGAGGAGAGAGTGCTACCACTGAGCCATGGCAAGTTGTTGCTGGTTAGTCAATCTAAGGAACAACCAGGGGCAACCTTCTGCAACAACCTTACTTTGGAGTCATATGCTGGAGCCAGGACACAGCAGATATACATTAATTTGTTTGATGCACTGCACATTGGTGAGGTGGTATGTACCTAATTGTCAGCACAGCTCAATGGACAGCTGTTGCCCAAAGGTAGCTGCTCCACCAACTTACCTTTGGCAGAAGTAGCAGACCTACAGCTGTGTCAAAGTAACATTGTACATGAGATTGAAGAGGAAAATTGGAACATTTAAATAAAAAGTTACATCATGAGCAAAAATAAGGGAAAGCATTAAATAAAATAAGAAATAAAACAGAAATAAAGAACAAAATGAAAAAAACTAAGTACACTGTTTCACAAAAAGTGCATATAAAAAAAATATAGAAGAAAGAAACTTAAAATTTAAATACATCTAAAGTAAAAGATAGTAAAAAAGCAGGAACACATTTGAACCAAAGGTGAAAATGCTTAAAAGTAAACAAGGGGAAATGCCAGTGGAAAGATGGAGTCTCCCATCTGGAGTTTCATCCTTCCAGCCAAGTCCAAATGGTGCAGAAAGGGCACTAATGGGAGAAGGAGGGAAACGACATTGCAAACTATTTACTTCTGTAATCTACTCATCATACTGGGTGACCCGGCCTTTGTTTTAGATTTGAAAGTATTCTGTGCATATTACAGGGATGGACAGAATTAGCAGTCACTTCAACAAGTGCGGATTGATTAGGGAAAGCCAGGATGGATTTGATAAAGGCAAATTATGTTTAACTAACTTGATAGAGTTTTTTAATGAGGTAACAGAGAGGGTAGATGAGGGCAATGCAGTTCATGTTGTGTATATGGACTTCCAAAAGGCATCTGATAAAATGCCACATAATAGGTTTCTCATCAAGATTGAAGCCCATGGAATAAAAAGGGCAGTAGCAACATGGATACAGAAATGGCTAAGTAACAGGAAACAGAGAGTAATGGTGAACAGTTGTTTTTCGGAATGGGGGAAGGTATACAGTGGTGTTCCCCAGGAGTTGGTACTAGGACCACTGCTTTTCTTAATATATATTAATGACTTGGACTTGGGTGTACAGGGCACAATTTCAAAATTTGCAGATGACACAAAACTTGGAAGTGTAGTGAACAGTGAGGAGGATCATGATAGTGAACAGTGAGGAGGATAGTGATAGTCTTCAAGAGGATATGGACAGGCTGGTGGAATGGGCGGACAAGTGGCAGATGAAATTTAACGCAGAAAAATGCGAGGTGATACATTTCGGTAGGAAGAATGAGGAAAGGCAATATAAACTAAAGGGCACAATTCCAAAAGAGGTACAGGAACAGAGATCTGGGGGTAAATGTACACAAATCGTTGAAGGTGGCAGGGCAGGTTGAGAAAGCATTTAAAAAAGCATACGGGATCCTGGGCTTTATAAACAGAGGCATAGAGTACAAAAGCAAGGAAGTCATGATGAACCTTTATAAAACACTGGTTCAGCCACAACTGGAGTATTGTGTTTAGTTCTGGGCAGCGCACTTTAGGAAAGATGTGAAGGCCTTAGAGAGAGTGCAGAAGAGATTTACTGGAATGATTCCAGCGATGAGGGACTTTAGTTACATGGATAGACTGGAGAAGCTGGGGTTGTTCTCCTTGGAACAGAGAAGGTTGTGAGGAGATTTGATAGAGGTATTCAAAATCATGAAGGGTCTAGACAGAGTTGATAGAGAGAAACTGTTCCCATTGGTGGATGGGTCAAGAACCAAAGGACACAGATTTAAGGTGATTGGCAAAAGAAACAAAGGTGATATGAGGAAAAGCTTTTTTACATAGCGAGTCGTTAGGATCTGGAATGCACTGCCTTAGGGGGTGGTGGAGGCAGATTCAATCATGGCCTTCAAAAGGGAACTGGATAAGTACTTGAAAGGAAAAAATTTGCAGGGCTACGGGGATAGGGTGGGGGAGTGGGACTAGCTGGGATTGCTCTTGCTTAGAGCCGGCACGGACTCGATGGGCCGAATGGCCTCCTTCTGTGCTGTAATCTTTCTATGATTCTATGAGAGTGAACTCATTTCACCCCTTCACTATTCAGTGGTTCCTTAGTCATTTGTGAGCATAAATCAGGTTTTGGTCCCAACCATCCAGTTTGTGAGCAGGCTGTCTGGAAATTTCATAAGAGGTAAACTGTATGCCAAGTCTGATTTTTAAAATAAAAGGTCAATTTTTTTCCCACTTGCTTCAGTGTCTTGTGGTTTGGAACCATTCATTATTAAGGTGTTTCATGAACTTTCATCGTTAGCAAAATAAAGTTTCATCTCAGCCGCTATTCAATATTGGATTTGGCAAAAGGGGGTGACCCTAAAAATCAAGCAGTAAATCAGGCCAAATACAAGGAAGTGGAAACTTCAGTAGAGTAGTCACAAGAGCTTTCAGTAAAATAACATGTTGTGGAGATGCCGGTGATGGACTGGGGTTAACAATTGTAAACAATTTTACAACACCAAGTTATAGTCCAACGATTTTATTTTTAATCCCACAAGCTTTCGGGGGCTTTCCCCTTCCTCAGGCGGTGTGAAAGTGACAATTTCGAATCCTTCGCATTTTAAGATCACATAACAAAGCCTGGTGATTACTGCCCGTTGCCAAGGCAATCACAGTGAGCAGACAGAAAGGTGTCATCTAAAAGGCCACTGAATATACAACTCCCCAAAAAAAAAAGAGAAAAAAAGGAAAAAAAAAGGAAAAAAAAAAGAGAGAGAGACAGAACGAAGACAGTCAATGACCCGTTATATTAAAAACAGATAACATTTGTTCGCTGGTGGGGTTACGTGTAGTGTGACATGAACCCAAGATCCCGGTTGAGGCCGTCCTCATGGGTGCGGAACTTGGCTATTAATTTCTGCTCGACGATTTTGCGTTGTCGTGTGTCTCGAAGGCCGCCTTGGAGTATGTTTACCCGAAGGTCGGTGGCTGAATGTCCATGACTGCTGAAGTGTTCCCCGACAGGGAGAGAACCCTCCTGTTTGGCGATTGTTGCGCGGTGTAAAATAACAGACAGTGGAAAGAAGGATGGTACATCAGCCATGAAAATCTAGCATATCACCACACTGAAAACCTCCATAGAGCCGAAAGGAGAATGAAATCAAACAGAAGCCACACATTTTATGTAACAGTGAAAAAAAATTAGCACCGGTCGTTATTTAAAAAGCCATATTGTATTGTCAGGGGAGAGATGGGAAGTTTTACACCCCTAATTGACTTCATAGAATCATACAGCACAGAAAGGAAGCCATCCGGCCCATTGTGCCTGCGCTGGCTCTTTGAAAGAGCTATCCAATTAGTCCCATGTTTCCATTTTTTTCCCATAAAATGTCAACTGTTGCTCAGTGGTAGCATTCCCGCCTCTGAGTCAGAAGGTTGTCGGTTTAAGTCCCATTTCAGAGACTTGTGCTCTAATGCTAGGCTGACACTTCAGTGCAGTACTGAGGGAGTGCTGCACCGTTGAAGATGCCATCTTTCAGATGATACGTTAAACTGAGGCCTCATCTGACCTCTCAAATTGATGTAAAAGAGTCCACAGCACTATTTTGAAGAGGAGCAGGGGAGTTCTCCCTGTGCCCTGGCCAAAATTTATCACTCAACCAATCCTTAAAACAGATGATTTGGTCATTTATTTCATTGCTGTTTGTGGGAGCTTTCTGTGCGCAAATTGGCTGCTGCATTTCCTATATTACAAAAGTGACTACATTTCAAAAGTACTTCATTGGCTGTAAAGCACTGTGGGATATCCTGAGGTTGTGAAAGGCACTATATAAATGCAAGTCTTTCTTTTTTTCCTTTATAGCCCTTTTTCCTTTTTCATTTTGAAAGTTACTATTGAATCTGCTTCCATCACCCTTTCAGGCAGTGTATTCCAAGTCATAACAACTCGCGCGTAAAGAAAATTCTCTTCATCTCCCCTCTGGTTCTTTTCATCTCCCCTCTGGTTCTTTTCCCAATTATCTTAAATCTATGACCTCTGGTTACTGACCCTCCTCCCAGTGAAAACAAATTCTCCTTATTTACTCTATCAAAACCCTTCATAATTTTGAACACCTCGATTAAATCTCTCCTTGACTTTCTCTGCTCTAAGGAAAACAATCCCAGCTTCGCTAATCTCTTCACATAACTAAAGTCCCTCATCCCTGGAAAAAGGCTTCAGTTTCTTTTTCTGCTTTTCCCCCCTTAAGCTCTGGGAACAACACCAGTGAGTGATTACTGCATTTAGAGCTGATAGTCCCCGTCTCTCACAAAGAGCAGTTACCATGCCCTTCAGAAGGATACTGTTGTCAACAAAATTGAACCAACCCAACATCTTTTGAACTGCAGCCTGGAATATGTCAATATGGGTGAGTAATTATGAAGACAGCGAGAAGCCAGATACACAAGAAGTGGATGTAAACATCAGGCAGGCTATTCATATGGATACTATTGACCTGCAGCTATTGACCACAGGGCTGGTGCTTGGACAATTTGTACAAAGTTCAAACAAGGTGTCAGGAAACCATTTGACGCTAAAGTGAGACAAACACATTTTACCTGCTGCAACAACAGGAGATCATTTCAGCCTTATTCTTGCTGCATCTATCACATCCAGCACCAACAGCTCAGCAACACGGTCCAAACTTTTTTTTTAAATCACCATCTTAAAGTTATTTCTACACTTCTAAAAGGAATAGAGAATGGAAGAGCAATATAATTTATTCACCTCTTTCAATGCTGTGATATCTTGTTTTCGAATCCCTCCCTAGCTCTGTAACCTCCTACAACCCTCCAAGATCTCTGTGCTCCTCCAATTCTGGCCTCTTGCGCATCCCTGAATTTAATTGCTCCACCATTGGCGGCCGTGCCTTCAGCTGTCTAGGCCCTAAGTTCTGGAATTCCCTCTGCACCTCTCTACCTCTCTCTTCCTTTAAGATGCTCTTTAAACCTACCTGTTTAACCAAGCTTTTGGTCACCTGTCCTAATGTCCCCTTATGTGGCTTGCTGTCAAATTCTGCTTGATAATGCTTCTATGAAGCGCCTTGGAACATTTCACTACATTAAAGGCACTATATAAATGCAAGTTGTTGTTATAGTGCATAAACTCAATGGATAAAAATGAAATCTTGACAAAAAACGTACGAGGGAGAAGAAACAAATGCACAATACACAGTAGGAAATTGCATAACATCATAAGGCACAGTGCACAATAGAAAATTTAAAACACACAACAAAATTATCTAAGCCTAGAAATTGCTGTTGCTGATAATTATGGACAAACACTTACCATATTCATGACATTCCTTTGTCTGCTATTTTAAGAGTATAAATGTTAATGTCTCCATTAAAGTAGCAGACAGAGGAAAGTCATATAAAATATTGATCTCCTAATATCACCAACAACAATTTCTAGGTCAGAATAAGCAGCCAAATGCACATCAACAAAAACGTACCACCAGAAATACACAACACCCAACAGAAACTATACACTGCTATGATGCACAACGCAGGTCATACAATACATCAGCAAAATATGCAACACCCAACAGCAAGTACACAAGAAAATACACAATATTGCAACAAACAATGCACATATACAATCCAACACATAATTCACAGTGCTGATCACACAAGCAAACAAACACTGCAATATGCATTGGACAAAGTTCAACACACAGGAGATATGAACAACACTGCAATTTAACTGAAGAAATTCCCATGTGCTTTTTGTTTAAAGTGAGCGATGTGAGTTTGCAAGAAATAATTAGAAGTCAATTATTTGTACATTGCAAATACCAGGCTCCATGTGTTGGAAAAAGCATATAATAATGATCAGGGTCTCTACCTAATGTTCATAAATATGCAAATTAACTTGTGTGTGTTTACATGCATGTTTATATGTAAACACACACACGTGTTAATTTTCACACTTATGAAAATTAGGTAGCAGCCCTGATAATTATCATCAATTTTTATTATCACAATTACCACAAAACTATCACAAATACAAATGATCATTTATCACAATATTCCATCAGAATCCAGTAATGTGATTTATTTTATGTGTGTGTGTGTGTGTGGATGTATACCATTATCATCTAATTACATATTCAGGTTAAAATGTATAGTGTTGAAGAAAATGTTATTAAAATTATTTTTTTACTGAATTTTTACATTTTGTTGTGACTGATTCACCACCTGAACACAACAATAACAATGTCCTCTTACATTGCCCCTTTAACATAAAGAAAAGTCTAAAAGCGCTTTACAAATAGGCAAAGGAAACAGTCACCTGGCCCAGAAGGGAGTGATTTTGGAGGTGGGGTGGCCAAAAGCTTCGTCAAAGACGTAGGCCCTGAGGCGATTCATGGACACTTCAGCAGTCATGGACATTCAGCCACCGACCTTCAGGTAAACATACTCCAAGGCGGCCTTCGAGACACACGACAACGCAAAATCGTCGAGCAGAAATTAATAGCCAAGTTCCGCACCCATGAGGACGGCCTCAACCGGGATCTTGTGTTCATGTCACACTACACGTAACCCCACCAGCGAACAAATGTTATCTGTTTTTAATATAACGGGTCATTGACTGTCTTCGTTCTGTCTCTCTCTTTTTTTCTTTCTTTTTTTTTTGCTTTTTTCTTTTTTTTTCCTTTTTTTTTGGGGGGTTGTATATTCAGTGGCCTTTTAGATGACACCTTTCTGTCTGCTCACTGTGATTGCCTTGGCAACGGGCAGTAATCACCAGGCTTTGTTATGTGATCTTAAAATGCGAAGGATTCGAAATTGTCACTTCCACACCACCTGAGGAAGGGGAAAGCCCCCGAAAGCTTGTGGGATTAAAAATAAAATCGTTGGACTATAACTTGGTGTTGTAAAATTGTTTGCGATTTTTACAGGTAGAGAGACAGGTGGAGCGAAAGGAACAGAGCTTTTGGGAGGAAATTGCAGAGATAGATTGGAGCAAGGCCATGGAGGAATTTGTTGGTGGGGTTAAGGATTTTGAATTTAATGCACGGGGGGACAGGGAGCTCAGTGTAGGTCAGCAATGTCAGAAATAATGGGTGAGAAGGACTTAGTGCAGGACTGGATACCTACAGCAGAGTTTTGGACAAGGGTAAAGGATGAGAGACCAACAAGGAGAGTATCAGAGTAGTCGAGCATGGAGGTGACAAAAGCATGTATTAGGGTTTCAGCAGGACAAGAGCTACAGTCGGGACGGAGGCGGACAAAATATTGCAGTGGAAAGTATGCAATCTTGGTGATGGATAGGATGTGGTGTTTGTAACTCACCTCAGGGTCAGTCTGGTTCAGCCTGAGAAAGCCAGGGAAGGGGATGAGATCAGTGGCAAGAGACTGCAGTTCGTGGCGGGGGCCAAAGATGGTGATTTGAGTCTTGCCAATGTTTAGCTGGAGGAAGTTGTAACTCATCTAAGACAAACCAATAAGGGGGCTACGTTAGCCAAAAGAGCAACTTCACTAGCTTTTCCTGCTTGAATCATAGGCTGCAATCCCTCCTGTTCTTTTATAACATGAATCTGACGTGATACCAAATTGCTACAAGTGAAACTCCTTTTAACAACATTTAATCGTCTTTAATGATTTTTTTTAAAAGGACCAATTTTGTGAAAAACCAAACCTGCAGCCCAGCTTTTTAATATCTACTGCCTTGTCATAAAACCCGAGGTAAAATATTAAATTTAATCACACACAATACTTGTACACTGTACAAATTAGCTGCCATCTTTATTTATAGGTCTCTAAAAAATACATTTGTAGAGTACAAATGAAATTTTGTAAGATGCTGCTCAGTGTTTCTGCAGCTGGCCAGAGCATTTTACCATTGATTTCAGATTTCATTCTCGTGGAATGAAGTCAGGACTCTGTCTCCTTACAGGAAGCACTCAAACTACAAGTAGCAGCATTTAAAAATTAACTACATTCCATCTAACAACTATAAGATCCTTGTAGATACAATTAGCTCCTGGGAGTAAACAATCTCTTTGCTGAATAAAAGCTTCAATCAATGCACCAGTCAGGATTCAAGAGGACAATAAGCTACAAAAGCTGACACTTGACAAATGGAAGTTGCTAGCTGGGAAATGGTCCACACAGGACCAGTCCTTTCATGTCCGTAAGCACCTCCTCTTGACCAATACATAAAAGTAATCATGCTGCATGTTATAATAAAGAACATCCTGTCTCCCTGAGAAACTGGGATGACTTGAACACAAATGGAAAAACATGATAATGATACTAAAAACAAGAGGATTGATTTTTCCTCTGGGGTGCATCGGATGTTCTGGATGAGGATAAGTCCCTCCCCACCTCCAAATCAGTGTTGTCAATAGTCACTCCGAAAAAAAAGCAGAGACCTATAATGGATGGTCTCCCCACCCCCATTTGCTTTGATGCACATTTTCTGGGACATCTCCAGTTCAGGTTGGAAATTTCTATCTGCAACACGAGGGAATATTTAAATATTATGTAAATGAGGTGACAGAACTGTCATAAAACCTCTCACATCATTTTGTGAGGATTTTGCTGGGCAGATACTAACCCCTGAGAAAACTGGGCATTAGGGGTCGTCCCTTCAGATTGGAGGATCTGTAAAGAAGCAACTAGTAACTTCCACTTACCTCAGTTAAGTTATTTGTCAGGCCATCTGACTGGAGCAGCAGGCCTGTAGGGGGGGGGTGGTATGTGTCAGCTTCACCTCTGACTTCTGAGCGGTCCGAATCGCTCCCACTCCCTGGGTTCTAGACCTTGGACTTATTTGGGGGTTGTGACAAAGTGCAGCAGACAACTGGTTTTGGTGCAAGAAACTTTGACCTTTATTCAAGAGAGAAAATACAACACAACAATCTTAACGCTCTAATAAAATGGGGAACACTTCGGTACACATGAGGGAAATTACAATAGAAAGATACCTCACCCCTCCCAATCCCACTGTACTAGCTAAGTTGGACTCTAAAGGACCAGAGATAATGTTCACCAAACGAACCCTTGACAGTAATTCACCCAGAGGTAAGTCAGAAATAGATTGTAGAGTGGAAACTTTGCGGATCTTCGGTTTTCTCCCGAGTTGGTTTTCTTTGATCGCTGTGGCCCAATATTACCCGGTTGGTTGGTGGCAATATTCGGTTGGTTGTTTCGTAAGGCCCTTGTTGCTGCGAGGTGTTTGATGGTCACTGGGGCTGTTGCTCTGGTTTCTTCTTGTGTGTCGGCCTGCTTCTAGAGCTGCTGACCTTCCCGGTCGAACTGCTTTCCTTGTTGTTCGCTGGAGGCTGCTCTTCCTTCCAGAGACAGGCAGAACAAGACAAGCAGAACACAACAGCCAGCAAGAGCCAGAGAGAGAGAAGTTTCGAGTTTCCATTTCTATATCCATCTCTTACAAAAGGTCTTCGTCACTTTAAAAAAAAGGCACTTCATGTCTGTTTAAGCAGTTCTTACAAAGTCCTTAAGAATCTTTGATGGATTTTTGATGGTCCCTCATCATGTTGCAATTGCTTCTCCCAATGGATCATTGTTAATTCCGATTTTTAGAGCTTGTCACCAAGGCTTCCCCTTGTAGCCAACATCCTAGGTGTTGATAGGTTTTGCTTTAAAACAAAGGCATGGCCCCACCATGTCTGGAGCAGTTACCTCTTTCAATGGCCTGTGAGTGTCGACCACCTGCTGTCGGTTTTACATTAAAACAGAGACATGTCTGAAGCAGTAATTCTCCCACATTCCATGTGTGTGTTGTGGATTTGTCTGGTGACCTCTCACCTATCCTTCCATCTTAGGATTTCAGTCAATGGCCAAAGTTTTCCCATGCTCAGGGTTTTTTAGGGTTTTTCTCTGAGTTTTGGGGGATCTGTGAATTTTGAGTATCTTACAGGCCATATAAATGAGCCAGGAAATATGGCCAGGTTCAGCTGAGGTCAAGTCAGGCACGTGTAAAAAGCCACTGCCGAGTGGGGTGAAGAGAAACTGGGGCAACAAGTCAAATGGGCAACCGTGTCTATCGTAAAAATAGAATAGCTTCCCTGACTATTGATACCCAGTGTCAAGGTCCTGAGGATTTCACAGCTTCATTCTTTCAGAATGGCAGGGGAAGGGGGGCAAGAGTTTCCCGTACTCTATCGGAAAGTCCTCTTCCCCCTGTGATGTCCCTGGGAAAGGACTGGTTGGGAAAGAGCTAAGGATATTCATATATTTATTGACTGCTATTTAGCTAAATGCCAAAGTTGGTTATGCAGATAAGCAGCGAGGAGGATTCTGCTGCTTAATCAGCTGTACAAAGTATAATATTATATCTTACATTTTCATTTCATTATGCAGCAGAGGATTTCGATGAAGCATTTAATCTGATAGCAAGAACTGTGGACACTGATTTAATAAAACAATAAAAAGATAACTACATTTGTAAAACAATCAAAGAGACAGATAAATATTGAACATGAAGTGAAATTAGCACCATATCTCTAATTTATACACAGACATTTCATAGTAATCAATTGGAAACAAATTTATACCCAGATATAGTCTGGAATCTTACTCAGTGTGTATTTGCACATGTCTGTATATGACCATGTAGAGTATTCGCATGGTGCAGATGTAACGGAAAGCTAACTGATGTCCGAGTGTAGTCCCATGATAGCTCCTCATTGCTCAATCATTTCATGTATCCCAGTAACATGATATTCATTGTTCATACTGAAAGGGAGTTACAGTCCATGCTGGAATAGGAAAGGTCAGAGGGGTTCTTACCATATCTAGTATCAAACCCTCCGACAGCACTACCCCACTGGCTGATTCAAGAACTGCCAGAACCAAATGCTAAAGAGGCAGGTGATGGAAGATACTGCTGGACATCTGGCAGCTATCACCTCCAAAAACCGAGGGCACCATGGAAGACATAAAGAAGGCAGGGATCATGCACGGCACGTGAGACACAAGAAAAACATGCAAAGAAAGCATGTGGGCAAGTGGACAGTATATGAAGAGCGTGAAGATCCTGCAGGTTATGTGAAGAGCACGGACAGTGTGGAGAGCATGTAAAGTGCACAGAAAGCCTGTAGGGAACACAGAGGGTATGAAGAGCATGTAGATAGAATGCAGAGCTGTAAAGAGTGTGGCTTCCCTTGCCACATGTTTAGGGCCTGTCCCAAGAAAACTTCCTCCTGGGATGAGATCTTGCAGAAGACTGATTAAATTCCTCGATGCCAATTTGCTGCCACCTAGGAATCTACTGTAAGATTTGGCGAATAGATGCATTTGTAGGTTACCACATTTAATGGGTATGAATGCCAGCGATTTCATCCCAACCTTAATCAAGTCTACGTGAGTCAACATGTGACTCAATCTTCTTTGGGAAGCAATAACTAGAGACAGAATCACATATTCACTTTGACTAGGACAACAGGAATATATAATACTATATTACATAATATTCACTATCGGTGCCCAGACAAGGGACTATCTTTTCTGTTTCTCATTGGGATTCCCATCCTAAGCCATAGAGAGTGCCACCATCTGGAACTAGATAAACTTTAATATGGCCAGAATTCAAACTCACTTCAATAAAGTATCCTTAAAGCTGGTACAAGTCTCAGAATTATCGTGCTGTTTTTAAATCACATTTTTGATTTCCAGATATGCCTTGGAGAATATCTTGGAGTGCAAGTATGGCCAATGAAGCCCCCTGAGTCTTTGCAATTACTTTTACCATATTCTCTTAGTATACTGCCTCTGTATCTTGCTGATATGCTGCTCAATCCTTTTTTCTGTGTGTTATAATTTACGTGTGTATTGTACATCTTGCAATAAAAATTGAATCAATAAAAAAATAAAATTAGAATTCCATTGTCAAAAAAGCAGAAAGAATTGCAAAACATTCAATGTTCAGAATGAGATTACAAAAAACAGAACAAGAGTTTATGTGCAGGCATGCAAACACACATAATAGACATCTGCATTCTCAAACATCTGAGTTTCAAATTGAAAAAATGATTCAAGGAAGATTATGAATTTATAAATATATTTATTTTGGATAAATTAATATGAATGCCATGTCAAGATCAATGCTAGTTCATTCATATCAGGCTTGTGCTGTCTAGCAAGAAGGGGGAGGGGGGCGTAGGTGCAGATCTTTTAGAAAAGATACCAGAGCCATCACCAGTATCACATCTGTACTATCTGGCAAGGTGGGGGAGGGAAGGTACATATATGATTCATTCTATAATTCCAAATTGTGCAAAAGCTGTTAACAGCACTACGTCTGACCATATACTGGCAGCATGCAGAGGGGAAATGGTGAGGTGGAGTCGGACGTCAAACATAGATGAATGTTACATATCTACATACATTATTAAAAATCTTGAGTTGAGCTTGCATTTCCTGTCCACAAACCTTACTGCCTGTTGTCATGATTGTTGGTCACGATTTTCACTCAACTTTTCCTGTTGTAAATTGCTATGTCAACATTTCTTATTCAAATTTGCTTTGTCAACTGTCACAATATAGTTGCACCTCTGTTCGCTAAATGGTCCTGTCATCATCTTGTATATTAAAAAAAACTTATAGTCATGAACTGACAACAGGTAACGCCACTGCCAATGTATGAGTGGTGCTATATTTATATTGAGACACAGGTTCAGGAATTAAACTTGGATACTTCTAGTATAAGTTGTTTATTCCTCTTTAAAGAGATATGTCTCCACATATACATGCATACTCATGAACTACCTGAGCATATCAGGTGTTTTTGTACGTGTGCAAGAACAAATTTAACACTTTTATTTCTGAATATCTCACAGAATCCAGTGGTGTAAGAATATAGTAAAAAGCAAAGGCCACTCAGCCTGCCCAGCTTGTTCCTTCATAGGAACATAGGAATTCCTAGATGAAAAAAGACCAAGTTCCATCTAGTTCGCCTTCTACCATCCTGGTAGTCGCATGACATAATGATAATGGAGTTGTTGATTAATCATAGCAATCAATCTCTACCAATTAGTCTACAACAGACCCAGTGGTGGAGAGCTTTGGAAACCATTGATCCATAGTCGTCTGTTCCTCCCAAACACGCTACACTTAGCACATGGCATGTTTCATGTCGCAAATTACTTCATCAAGTCCTGGTGGAAGAGGTGCAAGCAGTTGGACAAGAAAAGAAGAGACAATGTATTGGCTGGTTCATGGAGATTCAACCCGCAAACTTGCTGCCACACTGAACAGGCATGTGTCTGAATTGGCACTGGCACAGGACTGACACCTGTGGTGGATTTGATTGATATAAGTGCAACTTTGGAGCTCACAATTCACACATCTTAAAATGGACAAATCTAACAAAAATGGGATATAAAGTTAAACAATAGTTGCATTCCAAATTGACATTTTGCAATGACTATTAATAAAGAAAAGAAAAAGATAGAAAGAACTTGCATTTATATAGTGCCTTTCACAACCTCAAGACATCTCAAAGTGATTCATATTCATTGAAGTATCATCACTGTTGTAATATAGGGAAATTGTACTAGTGTCAACAAGGATGGGGGTAACAAGACTGTGGTGTGGGTTGAGAACAGATTGTCAGTTTCCCTCATGTGGGAGGGACGAATTTCCTCTGTGCGCTATATTTAACAAAATCATTATTTGCAAACAGGTTTATGACTTTATTTAAACTGCACACAAAGTAACCCTTTTGAGAGTTGGTTCAAAGTCCAGGAAGTATGCTGTCGACTGAAGTTCCTAGAACTCAACCACAAAACTACAGAAACACAGAGCGAGATATCCTTCTGACCTTGCTATAACATCATGGATGAGACAAAACTGAATTTGGCTTTTACCTTCTGCATTTTGCTCACAAAGATCAAAACCATATTCCAGCTCAGAGCACAATACTGCAACCTTTACCGACCTCTCTTTTGGGTATGAAGGTGAAGACAAGAAAGGAGTGGACAGCCCCTTGGGAACAAATTAAAAGATTACACAATCCTGCACAAAACACAAGGGCACCTTAAGGCCCCTCCCAAAAAAAACCCTACAAGTCCTGGTTTCTGGATGAAAAGCCCTACAACTAACTCACCTGCAAGAAGATATCTTTCCTCCCTAGTGTTTACATGTCAAGAGAATCGCGAGTCCTTCATATACCACTGGTGAGAAATTTCATCAATTTTACAGTAGATTGCGGTTTTAAATCTTATTATAACATAGAAAATACATTTACTTCCATTCGGTGTGTCGAGTTTTGCCTGGAAAGACGAGGGGAGAAGCTCGAGCATCTACGTCTTGCAATGCTCATAAGCATAAATGGATATTTATGTTCAGACCCCCCCTGTGACAACTCATGCATTATTTGAATCTTGTCAAAAGGTGTCAAGGTGATAGGGTTTTACTGCATATGCACTCAGTCCCCTGGGATAAAATTCAGTCAGTACATGTCCAAAGAGATGAGATACTGCCATTGTAGCTGGTGGTGATGGAACTACTGAGACATCAGCCTCTCATTCACAAATTATGTGGGGTGGGAATAGTCAGGCAAATGGATGGAGGGGCTTTGAAATGTCATTTGAAAACTGCATCACCCCAGCTGTTTGCACCTGAAATAGAACAACAGGTTTAATCCAAAGTGATGGTAGATGGAAATACAAAAAGAAAAGATAAAAAGGACACATCACAAAAATTTGAAGTTTGCAATAAAAAAAATAGAAAATGCTGGAAATGCACAGCAGAGCAGTCAATGTTTGAAAGAGAAAGATAGGTTAACATTTGAGATTTGGCCCTTCATCAGAATTGGTAAGAGGTGTAGCTGGTTTGACCCTCTAACCCCAGATGATTTCCTATTATGGTCTATTTATGTGGCCATGAGTTGCAACTGACTGTTTTGCATGTGTCTGATTATTATTGGTGATTCTGTTGGATTCTGAACCGAATGTTATCTGTTACCTGGTCCTGTTCTGATTACACTGTATGGCTTTGTATGACAATCTCAGTGCAAGCTAACAAACATTCACAGCAGATCCTGCTGCCCTCAATGCATTTTACTCAAACTTGTGTATACATTTTTGACTTTGCTTTGTTTCCTGTTAACCCCTATGCAGAGAGATGGGCAGGCAGAATGCCACTCAGCAAGTGATCACTAACTAGTCAGGCCATGGATCTCCCCACAGTTTTTCCTGCAGGATACATTACTTGGCATCTCTTCCATTACGATGCAGATATTGGCCATGGAAAGATTCACTAACCCAATCTTATCATGCTGCATTACACCACATTACAGTTACGATGCACTGCCCACTAAGACTAGATCGTAGCTTTTATGAAATAATATTAACAACTTAGTGATTGACAATGTGATGACATCATTGTATTACATTTTACATCCTCCTCTTTATATCAACATGATTGTAAGATACATTACCAAGAACATACTGTCCATTTAAAGAATTAATTCAATAACAATCAGTGTAATTAATGGGGCACTGACCTGCTACTTCCAACCTGAAGATATTAGAGTACTCTTATGAATAAAGCGAATTGGCAGCTGTTCTCAAATAATAGAAAATATATACTTTGAACTTTGTTTTCCCAGTGCAGATAAAATGATAAACATGTTACCCTCATGTCTTACTCTCATCTCACACTCCCACACAGGTATACACACAACCACACAAACATTACGCATAGTATATTGTAATACAAGCTCTGTTTGAAAGTGTGTCTTGGAGCCAGCATCCTAAGTTTTGTTCCTTTTCTGTCATTGTAGGTGTGGAAGAGCAACCTGCTAGTACTGGCAATACCCTAAAACAAGACAGCTCCTCACAGTACCCTGCATCTCTCTCACTAATCCTTGCAAGCACCAACTAACACATCCCAGAAGTGAGCCTGAGGGGGTAACACAGGGTAAGTCCAGTGCACAGATGAGGAGGAGGAAGTGGTGGTAGCAGAGGAGCATCAGTAATCTAATGCTTGCATGGCCATATGGCCGCCATCTATCACTCTCATACTTTGGGAGATGCACCAGGAAGGGTGACTTTGGACAGCTGTCTCATGCTCCTATTGCAATTCAGTGGGAAAGTAGATGAAAGTACTGGTCATGCTGACTATACATTAGTTATCTGTTTGGTCCATCTGTGGGGAACACATTGTTTGCCTACATAACAATAATGACTACATTTCAAAAGTAATTCACTGGCTTTGAAACACTTGGAAAGATCTTGAGGACATGAAATGCATTATATAAATGCAAGTTGTTGTTATATAAATGCAAGTCCTTTCTTGCCTCCATCAGATGATCTCCAGACATGCTTGGAAGGAGGTATGCAGAAAAGTTGAGGCTCCCGCCACCTTTATGGTGCCATTGGCAGTGCCATCTCTATGGTGGTGGTAAGCTACAAGTGTTCTTGCAGCAGATGGCATGGATTTGCAACTAGCACCCTGCTGACTCGAAGCCTATGGAGGCAGTTGCCTTCGATCATTGCCAGGTAGATGTGCCAGGACTTGCAGATTGGTGGCATAATGGTGGGTGCAGGCAGCTTAGTTCTGGTGTTTGCAGTTCTCCCTAGCAGGCTTTCTTTCATCTTGTGCCACTTCAACCTTGAAATACTGTATCTGCAGCGCTTTAAAACCAACCCTATCATTCATTTTAATTTGACTTTGCAACCACTGTGGGACTCTGCAGCTTGCACTAAGAAGCCTTGTATACCCAGAGCTCCTGTGAAAGTTTGTATCGTAAGAGTTCCTTTATATGTCCCCTCTTTTTTTTAAAAAAGCTCTTCCTATTCTGCTGAAGTCTTTTAAATACTTCAATTATATTCAGCTTTCTGGTAATTTTGCAGACAGTGGCTATTTTTGTTTCAACACAAACATTCCCAACATGTTCCGAAGAAAATCCTGACGTAAAAAAAACACAGACAAAGAGAATAAAACATTTTGGTAAAAAAAAAGCAAAAAACATTTTTTTTAAAGGACAAAGTCTGGAAAAATGAAAATTGCAAAAATTAAACAAAAAAATTTACCCCTTTAAGAGCTTCATCATTTATGGAGCTTCCCTTTTCACTCACTCCAGATGCTTTGGCAGAGCATACAATGTGATCCCATTCTAAATGGATGGGAATTTGTGCTGCGCCTTATCTGCATACATTTAACTTGACTACAATATTGAATAAGCTCTCTCACATTTCATGCAAAGATTGCCCTGTTTCTCTTTGCATGTTCCTCGCTGGTGGGACTAAGTACATTGGCTGGACAAAATACCCCAAAGTGTGTGTATGTCTGCTTTCCTGTGGCACCCACATTAGATTCAAGGATTTCTATTTGAGTCCCCTTCACATCAAAGTTCTGATGACGAACTCTTCCCAATACAAATAATATCACAGAACTCCACCAACAGCACACAGGCAAAAAAACTATTTCAATTTGTGCACTATCCTCTTAAATAATAATTTTGGCACAATATTATTTTCTTGCTAAATGTGGTGACATTATAATTCCTCTAAATATTCTGTGTCCTTACCATATAGTATAATTCTCTCAACTAAAATGTGTAGTTATAGCACTGTATAATAAACTATGCAGTCATGGTTCAGAATAATCTGCAGACTGTCCTCTCAAACTGTCTGCACAATGATGGTAAAGCATCATCAATCTGTGTAATTCTGGTAATGTATATGCTCAAAAACAAAATGTAAAATTATGCTACGGTATAATCTCCTTGCTCAAACTGTGCAATTATGTTGAGGAATGATTTAGACCACTCTCTCAATCAATCTGCGCAATTATGGTACAGTATAATCTGTGCAAGATATTCTTGATCAATCTGTGTAATTATGGTATATTGTAATCCTTTCAATCTGTGTAATTTGTCCAGTTCTGTCTAAATTCAAGTTTAATTCAAAGAAAAGATGAAAGCCTCTCTAAATATATATTTATAGTAATTGAACAGCGAGTTTTACTTAAATTGAACATCTCATTTATTTGAATAGTAACATTTGCAAAAGCCGGAGGGCTAATTAATGCAAATTTTTCCTAAAGAACATCAGTTTCCCTTTCATGATGTATAATAATGAGTTATCCAAAGATTCTCATCATCGTAACAGTGCCAGTGTGATTTCAGTCACAACGCATTTTTGGAAGCGTTTGAATGACTGACATTTAACAAAGTATCACTTGCTGAACCCTCTTACTCCAAACTGACAGAAACACAAGCTCCAGCACATTTCACACGTTTCCCTTTTTTTTCTCCTCTTCACTCTTCACTTTAGACGAGTGAATCAGTGCCATCTGTTGAGATGTCACAATAACGCCACTTAATTTGTCGCATGATTAAAGACTTGTTTTCACCTTGCAACTATCAGAAGGTTAACGCTCACAGTGTTTTTAAAATTTGTTCATTTTGCTGAACAAAGTGACACAAATATGAGGAAAATGTAACAAACAGAGTAACAGGGATTTCTAAAGTGATAATTTTTTTTAAAAAATGGAACATAAAACAAGCCACAGGACTATTTCGACATGATTGACAAGCAGGCAAGAGGGGTGTTTTTTCCATGTTTTCTCAGATTTAATTAATGAAACAAAGAGTAGCTTCCACAGAATGTTCTGGCGCCTTCATTACTGAAGCATGTACCTCTGTGGTGCTGGCTTCAAAAGGTGATTTCATTTTCTCCTGTTTTAAAACACTTTAAGGGCATTCACTTTGAGCTCACAAGGGATTGGAGATGATGTACTTTCTCCCAAGCGTAACTCTGTTTATTCACTCCCAAATTTTCTTCATTGTTTTGTGCGAGGAAGTTACAGGCACCCTCAGGGTTAATAGAGCATATGCTATATAATGGACTTGCAGGTGCATATTTTGAGGGGCAAGTCTTATACATTAGCCTGGGGTTCTTCCCAGTCAGCTGGCTGGGGCTCACGGCAGGGGAATAGTTTCATTAGACATTTGGATGGGATGGCAACGGGAGCTAGTGAGGGTTGGGCAGGGCACTTAATCCCTGCTAATCAGCGGTTTGAGAAGCAGATAGGGATATAGTAGCATAGTGGTTATGTTACCGGACTGGTAATCCAGAGGCTTGGACTAATAAATCCAGTTAGAATGTGAGTTTGAGTCCCACCATGGCAGTTTGAGAATTTGAATTCCGTTTGAAAAAAAAATCTGGAAATAAAAAGCTGGTGTCAGTAAAAGTGACCATGAAGCAAGTTAATTGTGGTTAAAGCTCAAACTGGTCCACTAACGTACTTTTGGGAAGGAAACCTGCTGTCCTTATCTGGTCTGGACCATGTGTGACTTCAGTCCCATACCAACATGGTTGACACTTACAATACTCTCCGAAGTGGCCTAGCAAGCCACTTGGCTGTATCAAACTGCTCTCAGGGCAACTAGGGATGGGCAATAAATGTCAACCTTGCCAGCGACCCCTACATCCTGAGAATGAATAAAAAAATATTCTGCAGACACCAAAGTGTTGATTCATCCAGAAGGGCCTGTGAGAAACGTGACTGTCATAAGAAATGAAAGACTGAGAAGCAGCAGCAATAAGCAAAATAAATGTAAGACTTAATGTCACTTATTAATTCTGTTGCAGTGTGTGCACGTTTTATGTATGTGAGGTTACAGATATGTGTGTGTCCGTATCTTTTTGCCACTTCCTGCAATGAAGATTCTTATACAGAACAGATAAAATCTAAGGAGGTCAAATTGTTTCATATCACAAATCACAGCTTTATAATTAAAAGTTAGTTTAAGTACTATTTAAAACAAAGGGAGAAATAAATTTTAGTTTAAGGAAACATCAGTTCATGTTAACACCTTTTAATCTCTCCCCTCCATCCCTCCACCCCCTCAATGATTCTTTACTTGACCTTTCTTCCAGTGGCCTATCGAACAAATTATTTGTTACAGTCTTTAAAACAGATATAGTTGGTGATTAGATTTTTGAAAGCCTGTTACTACATAGTCCTATAGTGGTACACTGTATAGGCAGCTGATAATTTATATTGGTATAGGGTGTACATCTCCTTTATACTATGTAGAGAATGATACAAGCCCCTTCTCATGAATAGAAATCCCTCACGTTACATTTTGTCCCAAAGAGATTTTTCTATAACAAATCCATTTACAATTTAACACTAAAACTAATTCTCAGGATTTGCCTCAAGCAAATCTATTTCTCTACTGACACAAACCACAGCAAAAACTTACTTTTATACCGTGCTTCTTACATAAAACAGCATTGAGAGAGCCTTACACCGGGGAGAAGTGGATACCAATTCAAAAGTGAAGGAATTTTGGTGGGGAGATCAAAGGAACAGTCAGAAGAGAAAGTTTTTTTTTAAATAAGGTTTTTAAAGGCGGAGAGAGCAGTCGCAAGACGGAGTGGTTTCAGAAGAAAGTTCCAGGAGGGGTAATGGTGAAAAATTGGGGTTGAGAACAAGCAGCAAACCAGAGGCAGAGGAACGTAAAGCACAGACTAGGACACATGGCCATGGAAGGATTTGAAACTGAGAATGAGGATCATGAAAGTTGAGGCGCATCAGACCAGTGGAACATGGCAAGGATAGAGGCGATGTAAGACTAAGTAGGGGAGAGGCCTTGGGCTGAATTATTGTGAATTAACTGAAATTCATGAAGGATGGAGACAAGGGAGGAGAGCATTAGTAATATCATACCTCGAGGTGATTAAGACAAGGATGAGGTTTTCACTACCAGTGAGAGTTAAGTGGGTGCGTAAACAGGCATTGTTTCAAAGTGGGCAAAGCCAACACTGGAAACAGGTTGGATGTGGGACTGAAAGTTCAACTGAGGGTCATACAGAACAGTGAGGTTGTGTGCCACCTGGGGTTAACCTGAGCAAGCGGTCAGGGAAGGTGACAGAGTTGAAGGCAGAGGCATATAGGTGCTGGAGAGAACCAAACTGAATGGTTTCAGTCTCATCAGTGTGGAGCTGTAGGAAATTTTGACTCATCCAAGACAGGCAGTTGGAAGGTATAGCTGTAGCCCTAGAGTCAATGGCAAGTGCAATCATATGAGGCTTCCGGTGCAGCCATTCTTCTAAGGATCTGAGGGAAGACATAGTTGGAGGTGAAGGAAAGGGTTGTGAATGCTTTGGCAGTACCTCCTGTAGATTTTGTTGGTTAAATGGTAAAGCCCTTCCAAACAGTGAAGGAAAGGTGGTTGTAAGTATAAACCATGCTTCTAACAGTGCTTTCTTTATTAGAGGCCACAACCTCTCTTTACTTTGGCTGCCCTGGTGAGGTCATTGAGTTTCTTTCGGCACTAAGTTGCAATGGAAGGGTGGAGGTGGCACTAAGGGCCATCCCTTTGGATGGATGCCACAACTCACTGCCAATTATTTTATTCTATCGTATTTGAGCCAATAATTCTTTCACAGTTTAAGAATCTGGGAGCTTGAGGAACTGAAGGGATACTTGCAGACATGCTTGCAAGAAATGTTCAGCAATGAGTCCACCTCTTTAAAAATGTTGGTGCCTGCCCCTTTAAGCTGCCACAGGTGTTTTAAATGCCGCAGCAGCTTAGGAATTCCTGTCCCCACTTTGGCAAGCTCCCATTAGCAAACAGTATTACCACTGGGAGTCCGCTCACAATAAGCAAATGATGCTGAGCCCAGAAAATGCAAGAGGGTTAGAGCAGAGTCATGGGTGTGGGTGGATATATTGCCCTATTGCACTTCCAGCTACAAAAACACCACATTGGAATATCCAGGCCAAAGTGTCACTAGGCCAAACAACTACAGGGCATCGCAGTTGAGCTCAATTCTGCCTTCATCCTTCATCCACACAGATGTGCCTTCCAATCGAGCTCCTGGAATAGAAATCAATAGTAGGAACCCTGTGTAATGTTTCCATTCCCTAGCCCTGAGGTTAATTTTAGCAAACCCCGTCCACCCCCACATTATTGCAGCATAGATCAGTGATCAAACCTGGGATCTTCCTGGTCTACATAGCTCAATACCACACAAGATAATAATTTAGCCATTGTTGGAACTATTTGCACCCCATGTATCTGTGCACAGTGTATATGCATGATTAGTCTTACACCCACACATTTTAGCAAAATGTTTCCTGTTTCAAATACCATTCATTGAGAAAGCACGTATTTGGTTAAAAATAATAAAGTTTTAGTAATGTTTTTGACTCAGTTGTCATATTTGTGAAAAACCTGTTTCAACAGAGGAGCAAAGTTGCGCATCACTAAAACAGATTATCAGGTCATTATCACATCGTTGTTTGTGGGACCTTGCTGTGTGCAAATTGGCTGCCACATTTCCTACATTACAACAGTGATTACACTTCAAAAGTGCTTCATTGGCTATAAAATGCTTTGAGACGTCTTGGGGTCGTGAAAAGCATTATATAAATGCAAG
Source organism: Heptranchias perlo (assembly GCF_035084215.1). NCBI lineage: Eukaryota > Metazoa > Chordata > Chondrichthyes > Hexanchiformes > Hexanchidae > Heptranchias > Heptranchias perlo. The sequence goes on from NC_090343.1 coordinate 12,414,010, forward strand.
GCTTTCCTTCTTTAATGAAGACAATGGGCCACATAATATGATTGATTTAGCTCTCAATTTCATCCTGTCCTAACAATGGGAGAATTAGTCTGGGGCACAGTTTAGGAGCACTGTAATTGCATTAAAAAAAGAATGTGTGCATGGTTTTTCTTCACTTCTAATTCTTCCTCCAAACTGAGGGTTATATGATTGGATGTCATTGTGACCAATAGAACTCTGAGTACGCGGTTGACCACAATGTGAATCGTCGGTCTAACAGAGATTATTCTGAAGACGGTGTTATTTCCACCAAGACTACCTACTTCCACCTCTGTAATATTGCCCGTCTTCACCTCTGCTTCAGTCCATCTACTGCTGAAACCCTCATCCATGCTTTTGTTACCTCTAGACTCGATTATTCCAATGCTTTCCTTACCGGCCTCCCATCTTCCACCCTCCGTAAATTTAAGCTCATCCAAAAACTCTGCTGCCCATATCCTAACTCGCACCAAGTCCCATTCACCTATCACCCTTGTGCTCGCTGACCTACACTGGCTCCCAGTCCATCAACACCTCGATTTTAAAATTCTCATCCTCGTGTTCAAATCCCTCCCTGTCTCTGTAACCTCCTCCAGCCCTACATCCCACCGAGAACTCTGAGTTCCTCCGATTCCGGCCTGTTGTGCATCCCCGACTTCTTTCACCCCACCATTGGCAGCCGTGCCTTCAGCTGTCCGGGCCCTAAGCTCTGGAATTCCCTCCTAAAATCTCCACCTCTCTCTCCTCCTTTAAGATGCTGCTTAAAACCTACCTCTTTAAGCAAGCATTTGGTCACCCGTCCTAATATCTCCTTCTTTGGCTGATTACGCTCCCTTGAAATGCCTTGGGATGTTTTACTACATTAAAGGCACTATATAAATGCACATTGTTGTTGTTGTTGTTGTTGCTGCTGCTGCTGTGATTGACCAAGGTTTAATTCGTCGGTCTGACAGGGAGAACTCTGGGGACTTGGTTGACTGTAGTGTGAATCGTTGTTCTATACAGTTTTCATATGAGCCAGATAAGCGCTGCTTCTGATCACTGCCCAGTTTTTAGCAGAATTCCCTTTCACCTTTTTAACACTATCTTCTGAGCAGCTTGTTATAATTGCCTGGTAACAGTTTTTTGGGATCATTACCAACAGGATCTTAGCAGTAATCACAGCAGACAGAAGAGAAAATTCTACTTTGTGGAGTTGCTTTTAATATGAAAGTTTCATTAAAAATAGTCAAGCAGTTTATTAAAAAAACTCTCTTCATGTGAAGGTGCGGGGAAATCAGTAGGAAAAAAAACAGGATTTTTTTTTAAACTGTCAACAGGAAATGGCCCCTGAAGGGATCCTATGTGTCAAACCTAAGTCTTTTCTTCTCGCAGATAACGGGGACAATAATGCTTTAAATGTTGACGGCTTGAGTGTTGAGAGGTAGCCTTGATGCAGTCCTGGCTTTATTAATACAAATTGGAGACACGATACATGATGGACAGACTTATTACATCTTACAAGGTCCAGGACAGTTTAAAACAGCACATCAAAGATAGCATGGAAACTGCAAGAGAGCTAAGTACAAAACGATCAAATGTTTGTAGGATAAAGGAAAGGAGATCGGTCTTAAGTAATCCAAATTCCAAGACTGATTTTGGAAAAATGAGTAAAAATATATTGGGCTTATTCACTGATCGTGACTTCCAGTGGGGAGCCGTGCAGAAAGGGACTGCAAGTCAGCATGACAGTGTTATAGCATCATCTCCAACCCACAATCCCTTCCAGTTTAATATATGAAAATGGAAAACCTGCACGAATTGTTTAGCTCTTTTACTTTTATGAAACCGTTAAATAACCTGTTCTGTGTCCCGTCCCGGCAGCTTGGCTGGGTATCGGCCATTGGCTGCACCGCTTTGGACTTGCTACCATGCTCAACGCAGCCTATTCTAATTGGTTCTCCAGCAAATTGTGGCATAAATTCACCATTGGAGGATCAGGGAGCACAACGGACTAACTGATAGCTTTCATCGCCAATATCGCCTTTGCAATAAATTCTGGGCCTTTAGAAAGGAAGACTAGCATTTATATAGTGCCTTTCACAGCCACGGGATGTCCCAAAGCACTTTACAACAATGAAGTACTTTTTGAAGTGTAGTCACTGTTGTAATGTAGGAAACGCGACAGCCAATTTGCGCACAGCAAGGTCCCACAAACAGCAATGTGATTACGACCTGTTTTTAGTGATATTGGTTGAGGGATAAATATTGGCCAGGACACCTTTATATTTTCATTGCCATCACACTCTTTCCTCGAAATTTTATTGAATTCAGCAAAGTGTACCTAATTTTTGGGTCATGATACATGTCGCAGGATATTTGTAGATATATATTTCGAGTATGTGTACCGTTTGGTTGGCACTATGCTTTGAGAGTTGGTGATGCTGGGGTCATTTGATGGCACAGGGTTTAAATTGAGCAGGCATGGGGTATTGGGTATTGAGCAGGCTCATGGGGTTTTGGGTGTAGGCAAAGTTTGACCAGACCTTTCTGGTCTCTTATTGTGGTTCAAAAATGTCACCTATTTTAGCTATCTCCCTCTGAAAAATGAACTCCCTCATATGTTTAAATGGGTCAGCATTGAAATCTGTCTCAGTCTGCTTGACCACAAATCTCATTCCTCTGAGTTTGGGCAATGTTTGGGTGGACAGTGCAATGCTTGGGCCTCTCCAATGATTTCACTTCTCTTCAAGTCAGTGGTATTTGAGGACCTGCGGGGTCAGGGAGGGCGTGAAGCAGGCCTACAAAAGGGGGGGCCTACACATCCTGTTGTGGGTCCCTGCTCTAATCGCAGGCCATCTCTACCCAGCTCTAGGCGTAGCCAAGCATTACACCCTCAGATTGATACATATCTACAGGTACTATCTCTTTCCTTTTATTTGTGTTTTTTATATATATAATAATATAAACACTTATAAAAACCCAGACAGATGGGATTTCCGTTGCACAGTGTTGCCCTTTTGCTCCCTCCGTTACTTCATTCAGTTTGCCGGCTTAATACAAAATTGAAGATGGCAAGGGTTCCTTTGCCTTGTTAAATGGAAGCAGCAGGAACCTTGGCAACTCTTACATTAAATTGAACAAGAAGCATTCAGGTTTCATTTACTTGCCTCAATATTTTATGAATAAAAAGGGAAAATTGAGGAGGTATCACGCGAGATATATAATTTGTACTTTTAATAGTCCAATGTTATATTTTTCTGACATTATTAATCAATAATTCAGCCATGCTCCGATTGTTCTGGCGTCAGTCTTCCATATTATATTAATTTCATACAAACTGCACTAACTAGATGTGCTTGAAGATGAACCCTTGTGCTCAATCAATACCGTCATGCAGATAGCAGCTGTCATTTGCTAAACAAAATGGATGGATCTGAGACCCATAACTATGATAAATTCACTCACCATTCCACTGACTAATGTATTCACTAAAATACTCCATGAATATCCCGCTTTGAAACGTGTCATATTTTTGAGCCTCTGATCAATCACTAGCTCCTGTGAAGCACATTAAAATAAATTTGTCACTGTAGTTTATGAAATATTGATGACTGAAGGGAGACAGATTCGAGCTACCTGCCATCTTAATGAATTATCTGCAGGGGGAAGGCGAGAAGATCAAGAGCCTTGTTTACATCGGGAACAACAAGGAGCGGATCACATTTGGTTATAATGAGATCGAGGAAAATGAAGGGAATGAATAGATTGGAACTGTAGCAGTTCGGAATCCTCGAGGTAAAAACAATGCACTGACTGAACCCACAACAGCCCTCCTGAAAAGCAGGTGGCAAATCCTTTCTTTTGCTGACAATTCTTCTTTTCTGCAACTTGACTTTTTCTACTGAACAGAGACAAAAAAAAAACATCTTTTGCATCAGGAGATATCTAAACTTGCTCCGGACAAATATTTACCGAGATTTAGTTTTAGTGTTGAATCTTAAATGGGGTCATTAAGGAAAAATCTTTTCGGGACAAAATGTAATATACAGAGCTAAACGTTTGGAATCCTTATTTTCTTTTCATATTTTTAGGTGTCTTTGCCTCAGATACAATATTTTATTTGTAATAATTTATTAATTTTCAGTCCAATAGATGTGGAGAGGAAAAGAAAATTCCATTCAGGACAAAACCAGCACTCTACAAGGGCAGACTTCAAGAAAACAGTGAGAAAAAATAACCATAAGGCAAAAATAACAAAAGTGACAAAGAATGTACATTGAACTTTTTTATATATGTGGCTGATAGACATTGTCACAATACTGTATATAAAAATGTGAATTTTTTTTTTAAAACATAATATACTGATTTTTACACTTGGACAGGAAAATAATGTGTTGTACATCACCATTTTTGTGCAGGTTTTTTGTAAGGACCGTTACCAGGAAAAGAATAGCATTTACAGTGTGCAGAACTCTCAAAACTGGACAAATCCCAAGTGTGAGACTTTCACTGCCCAATCATATTCATGAGATGTCACCTCATACCAAAAATATACGGACGGTTAAAAGTCACAAGCTACAGCTGTCACATGAACTGTAGGGCACAGCCCAATGGCATTAATACATTGTACTCTCCAATTCTCTCTAAGCCAGTCTTCATACCCAGCATGGCTCTGTGATTTGCAAAAGTTTTCTCTTCTTTCTCTATGGAGGTGGAGCTAACCCAGCATCCATTGCTGTAGTAAACACCCTCTATTCAAACTATAAATCACATAATTTTAACAGGAATATTTTAACGGTTTTTATGGATGTAGGAATATCTCCATTTCCATAGCATTATCTTGCTCATTATCATTGGAACTTTTCATTGAGTTATTGACATACAAAGTGTTTGACACAAGAAATGTGATGTCAGTTAGCTCACATTGCAAGTGTAATGACCTGAGTAAATTCACACTTATTAACGTGAAGGCTAAGGGAACAAAAATGGGTTTCTACTAAAATGCTGTTTTTAATTTTCTCCTTCAGAGAACATTGTTTTAAAAATGAAGCTAAAGCCATATGCATTTGATTGAAAGAGCATAGTTTGCACCCCAACATGACAAATATTTCTATTATTACAAAAGCTGCAGAGCTATTAGAAGTAACAGCAAACAGCCTTCTGGTTATATTACATAGAATTTACAGCACAGAAACAGGCCATTCGACCCTACTGGTCTGTGCCAGAGTTTATGCTCCACGTGAGCCTCCTTCCAACCTACTTCATCTCACTCTATCTGCCATATCCTACTATTCCTTCCTCCCTCATGTGTTTATCTTGCTTCCTCGTAAATGCATCAATGCTATTCGCCTCAACTACTCCATGTGGTGGCAAATTCCACATTCTAACCGTTCTCTGGGTAAAGAAGTTTCTCCTGAATTCTTTACTGGATTTCTTAGTGACTATCTTATATTTATGGCCCCAAGTTTTGGACTCCCCCACAAGTGGAAGCATCAGAATATAATGTGCAGTATTATACTCCCTGAATTTTTAATATACTAGTGGATCTCCCACAGCATTGCTCATGGTAAGTCAGAGGATAAACTTCTTATAAGGACAGAAGCATTATACCACAAATTGCACAGTGTATTATTCTGCCGATCAGGTGTGATTCTGCCAATCAAGTGTGTCTTTAAAGCCACAAGGTCTAATTGCTATAGAGGCACATCATGAGGTAAGTTAGGCACTAATTGTTTCTCTATAGGCTGGCAGATGCTTGTAAATCCTTAAGCCCCCCTCCCCCCACTTAGAAAAATATGCAGGACATGACAGTCTTCCTTTCCTTTCTAAAAAAAAATATTGTTTTTAATCTGTAATGAAGTGTGATGGACTCAAAACGTTTACATATACTAGCAGATATCACGTGGTGGTGCTTGGGTAGATTTTAACATTACAGCAGCAAATAGACCGGAGACATTTTGAGGCCCGGGACTCACTTAAATCAATCCAGTGAGCTGTGGATGCCAAATGGGTGTCTTGATGCAGCTCGCCAGATTCTGGCTGGTGCAATTTTGGGAGTCCTGGAGACCGCCCAGCTGGCAGCTAGTTAATTCCAGGGAGAGGGAGTCCCGATCACGGAGTTCGGGACAATCCCGGCATGACAGTGGCTCAAATTATTTTTGTGGGGCCCGAAGGAGCACTCGTGCTCCTCCTTACACCGCGAAAATAATTTAAAACTTACTTGGGGCTTCTTCCGCTGTACTGCCAGTAAAATTGGTCAGAGCGTGCATGGTGCATGCTGCAAACCAGTTGTGTGCTATGATGGCCATCAGGGTCCTACACACATCATACCACTCTGAGCATCCCCATTCCAGTGCAATAAGTGCTTATTGCACCGTGGATAGAACATAGCAATAAAGACTGGGAAGCTAGTAAAGGAGGAGCTTGGCAGGAGACTGAAAGGCAAATCGGAACTGGGATGGAACAAGAGGCTGGGTGGGTGAGCGCGTGAAATGGGGAGGATGGACAAAGCAAGGCAGCTGCTAAAAGAATTGCAGGCAGCTTGAGACCATGGCAGAGCTGAAAGTTAAGTATAATGGTGAGTAGACCTACTTTACAGTTAAAAGTAATGATCTGACTTTACAACTATGTGTGATACCCAGGGGTGAATCATCACACAGGAAGTAAGTGTCATAAACAGGAACTGCATGCTAGGCACAAAACTTTTAACAATACCTAGACAGATATAGATAAAGGCAATTTATGTTTTTATTTATAATGTACTGCATTGACTGTATTTGAAGTATATACACATTATTTACACAGCACTGTATCATCTGCATTTTTATTTGTTACATCTATAATACAATACAATGTATTATATTTCCATAATTTTTAATAAATGCAGATATGTTTGTCCTTGTATTTATGCCATGTGCACAGCAATATATTCCCTATATTTATGTATCACACAAGGTACAGTATTCCCTAGACATACATGCATGATATATTATAATATTTATATTGCATGCATAGTTTATATATATATATTTATAATAAACCCACAATATTGTATCTTGAGTTCATAACATGTACAAAGTACAGTATTCCATATAATTATAGTATATGCACACAGGTATATTCCTGTATTTACTGTATACACACCACTATATTTCTCGGTTCATAATATCAGCTATATAATTTACTCCCTACTCTGTACCAGTGTACAGTCATAGAATAGAATCATAGAAAGTCACGGCAGAGAAGGAGGCCCTTTGGCCCGTCATGTCCGTGCTGGCCGAAAAAGAGCTATCCAGCTTAATCCCACTTTCCAGCACTTGGTCCGTAGCCCTGTAGGTTACGGCACTTCAAGTGCAGATCCAAGTACTTTTTAAATGAGTCATCATGTTATCAGAAGTAACAGCTTACAATTACTAGTGTGGACAGAATAGAGAGAGAGGATTTTTTTTTTAAAAACAGTAAAGATCATCCGTCTCACCAAACTACTGAATGTTACTTTTTATTCCAAATGCAAATAAGACTGGAATAGGATTGAGCAGTGATTGTACACACAGCAACGGAGGTATCACAAAATAATCCGTTAACATTAACTTTTCTTATTCGGACTCCAATTCAGTACTGAGCCAGATTCTCTCCCTGTTTTTTCTCCTAGACAGTGTTCAGTTTAATAGGTGTAAAAACGCCAGAGTATTATTCGTAAAAAAAAATTAAGTATATAAAATAGAAGTGTATCAGCAGGACCGGAAAACATCGGTGTAGTAAACCTAAATCTGTGTCATTGTATTGTTTATGAGGCCAACTACAAAAAAAGTTTTTTAAGCCCAAGTTAATAATCCGATAACAATGACAAGTGGGAGGACATTACTCCTAATATAGCGAGGGAAAGTTTGCTGGAGGATATCATTATTGTGGTACGTGGATTTTTGTTTGGAGGATGCTTTTGTCATCATAGACCAGCTAGGGATGATAATATTGTATGTGTTCCAGATACCTAACAATACCCTCGGGTCTTATGGGATATGTGGGAAAAAATTGTCTAATTTGGCTCTACAGGGCAAAATCTGCTAAAGACACAATGCTAATTTTGCCCATTTTGAAAGCATTAATGGTATTGGGATTTCACTCATATTCCACTATGAGGGAGGGAAATGGAGGAGTTTGGAGGAGGAAGCCATCCTTGTGATATATAGGGCTGTGTTTGGAGGACAGAATTACCACCAGTGCGTTTTTACATTATAGGAATGAACCTGGAGGCAGACAAGTGGTTCTCGCTCCATCTACTGTGCTCCCAACTGTAAATAATCTTATGTTCAGGAGCCAATGGCACCATAGACCAGTGAAAATGGGCGTTTATGAACGTGCTGTCAAGCTGAGGCTTTCGTTTTCAGTGAAGTAAACACAGAGAGCCAGGCCTATGTATTTGCATTTTGAATCCAACATACCTACCAGAGACCAGCATCTCTCAACGCATAATGTAAAAGGGGGAGAGAGGCACTCTACTGTCATTCTCCTAAAAAGAGATCTTAGAATTTAATATCAAAACACAAAGTAAAAGCACACGGACAATTGTTTGAGGGTGCGGTTCTCATTATAGGTCGTACACTTTCTCAAAGATGCTACAGATAGGAGACTTTCTTTCACATATTTCTTTTTGTTCGTATATTATTTTGAAAGATTGACTTATGGAAGTAATTCCAGCTTTTAGGAAGATTCCTGGTTATTGTGTCCACATCAAGGGAGTATTCAGTGGCAAGTCACTATGAATATTGTCACGCCCTCATATTGCTCGAAGCCAACCTATCCCCGAGCCCATGCAGAGCCTCCCTACTTCCAGTTTTGGAAAGAAAGGGTAAATTGCAAATGGATGGTAGCATTTTTATTGGGCTATCACTAGGCGCAACCCTTTTAGCACTGGCAAAATGAGCAACTATACCAGTGTACCAAGAAACATGTCACCCAGTGTCTACTATGTTTTGAGATCAGCTAAAGTAAGATAAAGGCACCATTATATATGTCAGCACCATTCAGGGAGGCGCTTTGAAAACCTACAATCAAGCTCAGTCAGTAAATGTTTTAAAAGGGATAAGAAGTTATTAAGTCGTAACTGACATCTCTAATGAATCACAGCTCGTTCCTTACTATAAGACAAATGATGCCACTGAAAGTGAGATGGAGTGGCCAGCAATGTTCTGGGAAAGTATTCCTGTAGCTGCCCTTCAGCTTTTCCTCCCACTCCACAGCAGCTGTTGGTACTAATTGAGAGTGGTGCAGAAGAATGGGAATTGCTACGTTGTGCATTGGGCTCGTCTCTGTAAATGGCCTAATAAAGGTTAATCACTAGACATGCCACCTATGTTGTAAGCTGTGCCCAGCCCATGTAACTCCAGAACATAAACATCAGATTTTACAATCCGTTTATTTTCTCAGGTGTGCCCTGCACTGTAACAATTTGGGCCATAACAGTTCTCGATAAATTCCCTCCGGCCCTCGTTCCGCATTCGTTGCGAACATTACCACCACTCAACAGCTAAATTTCCTGTTCATCTGATCAATTCTTCATCAAACTTTAAAATAGGCTTAGGGTCATCTGCAGCAGTTTAATTAGGGCCATGACTGGATGGTGTTAAGTGCTCAGTATAAATGAACGGATCAACACTGCCCTGAAACGGCTGCTAACCAATTAGTCGACATTTAGATGAAGTGTGCTCTCTAGTGGTCACAGAGTAAAAGCAGCTGTTCTTTTAGAAAGCAGGCAGGATTAATTATGAGGCTACAGGTCTGATTGGGATTTTTGTTTTAAAATTAGGCATCCTCACCGCTGCTGACTCATCACATTTCTGTCAAGTTCATTATTGATTTCTTTCTAACTGTATTTATAATTTTTTTTTAAGTGATACTCTTTTTATATATATTATATACAATTTGCAACATGATTTGAAAATATTATCATCCTGACTTATTTGATTCACAATTAAAACATCTTTGACCAGCAACGTGACTAATATGCACAGTGAAATGTGTTAGTGGCAGTACCACATGTGAGATGGTGCTTAGAAAATTGTTTAAATTTTTTTTTCCTCCAATGACCCTACATCCTAGGGGAATGGATCCTGGCAACAAGAACTGCCGTCAATCCAGCCTACTCAATCGTTCAGTCTGGCCCCCTTTTTAAAAAAATTAGTATCAAAAGCCAATCCAACCCTAAGAAAACCATCTCTCATTATAAAGAATGAAATGAACCTGTGCCGTGCCAGTGTAGTGCGTGAGGCCAATCTCGACATGGCACTAGACATACATTATTTTAACAGTTTATGTAAATTCAAAAATGTTTTAGTCCTATGGGATTATAGATGTCCATAGAACACATCATGGGTTTGAGCGCTCAGTAAGGAGGAACCATTCCAGCCATTGCAGTTGAAAAACTGTATGTCTTCAGTCACCATTCTATAGTGCATAAGTGCACAAGACTCTGTGATAAATGTCATTATTCATGAGGAATTACAATCGTTTGTAGCAACATGTAACCCTGATAAATATTACATTTGTAGCTACTTTCTTATTATTTATGGAAACAGAGATCATTCATTTTGTTTCTCTTTTTTTTTAGTAGCTGTCAATTTAGAAAGCGATGGCATATAGCAGCAGCACGTATGCTAATGTGCTCAGTGTTTGGTGTATTTTCTTCTGAGTGATACCACAATTTCTAATCATGAAATAAGGGTAAGTGCTTTTCTGCACTGGTTATCTTGATGTATCTGTATGCCAAGGGTAATTTAAAGAGGCACTGTCTTCATGAAAAAAGTGCTCAACAAACTTTCTTTTTATTGGTGTGTGGAAGGAGAAGGTGGAAAGGAGTTGTGTCAACATAGTCGCAATGATCTTGCATGCAAGTGATGCAATGAGACTAATTGATGCAAATGGTATGCTGGCCTTTATTGCAAGGGGGTTGCAGTACAAGTGTAAGAAAGTCTTGCTAAAATTGTACAGGGCTTTGGTGAGACCTCACTGGAGTACTGTGTACAGTTTTGGTCTCCTTATCTATGGAAGGATATACTTGCCTTAAAAGTGGTGCAACAAAGGTTCACTAGATTGATTCCTGGGATGAGGGGGTTGTCCTATGAGGAGAGATTGAGAAGAATGGGCCTATACTCTCTGGAGTTTAGAAGAATGAGAGGTGACCTCATTGCAATGTATAAAAGTCTTAGATGGCTTGACAGGGCAGATTCTTAGATGCTGTTGCCCCTGGCTGGAAAGTCTAGAACTAGGGGACATAGTCTCAGGATAAGTGGTGGGCGATTTAGGACTGAGATGAGAAGGAATTTCTTCACTCAGAGGGTGGTGAATCATTTGAATTCTCTACCCCAGAAGGCTGTGGATGATCAGTTGTTGAGTAAGTCAAAACTGAGAGCAATAGATTTTTGGACTCTAAGGGAATCAAGGGATATGGGGATAGGGCGGGAAAGTTGAGTTGAGGTCAAAGATCAGCCACAATCATATTAAATGGCGAAGCAGGCTCAAGGGGTTGTATGGCCTACATCTCCTCCTATTTCTTATGTTCTTATATGTTCCTTCATATGTTTGGCAAATACTTTATGAACACATTGCTCCTTTAACAATACCCTACTAACTGATTAACTGTATCATGATAACAAACAGCCATAATTTAAGCCCAAGACTCTGAATGGACAAGGGGGACTTGGATGTAGGAGGGAATACACAAAGATTGTAGTGTCCATTTCCCACCATTGAGTCTGAGAGACCCGTGGATATTAAAACTGTGCGAAGGGTTATGATTGTTCTTTTAATTTTACAATATGCCTTAAAGACATACAGCACTGGCATTGATCAAACCACATACACCTCTGGTATTTAAAATCCAACAGTCTTGACAAATAAACCAGATTTTTCTCAACACCAAACATTTAATCATGTTTGAAAATGGAATTTTGGTTCGTGGGAGTCCAAATCCTCAAAGTGAGATGAAAAAAAAGAATTCTTTTGGCAGTGTACAATCCTATAACTAGTGACATCTTAACCTAACAAACCCCTAACCCAATAACCCCCTCACCACTAAACCCTATAATTTGCCAGACCTTGTAACAATTGAAGTCCAAGCCTAACAAACTCCTAATCTACCAAAACACAATGATTTTTCCTCAAATAAAATCCCTCCATCGACACCAGCAAAAACAATTTAACTGGTCACTCATCTCATTTGCTGCTTGTGGGATTTTGTGCATAAATTGGCTGCTGTGTTTGCTGACATAATTACAGTGATTGCACTGCAGAAGTAATTCATTGGATGTGAAGCATTTTAGGACATACTAAGGATGTGATAAGGCTCTAGATAAAGGAAATCTCTTTCTTCCTTTAACCAACCTTAACTTATAAATGTCACGAATCGTGTTTCAGTGAATGCTCTTTGTGAGTGAACAGTTAGCACCAGTGAGAAATGTAATTTTGCCCAAGGAAAAGGGAATCAAAACAGAGATACCTTAGCTGAGCTGAGATGACGTAAGATTGCAAACAGAGATGATCATATAATGGACCTTATTAATAATCAGAATGGAGATCTTATCAAAATGTGGTAGTCTTAGCTGAGATGATTGTACTAACGAGCTTATCTCTCACTGAGTCTGTGAAGGTGCTCTGTCACACGGAGCTGTCTATTGTGCCGTGTGGCTCTGATTCCAGTGGCCTCATTCCTGCAATATTAGAGACTGCTGGTTGTCTGAGGCCAGGATATTGTCCTCGCACGCAGCACTGAAGGGATTGAAGGGAATTTTGATTATTGAATTCTTTGTACTGCCAAAATCAGGAAAGCATGACAGATTAGAGTTCAGTTCTAAAGAGTCCAGTGTGGGGGATTCAATCAATATGTGTCTGCCAATAACACCAACCAGATTATTGACATCGCTTCCAACATGAATACACAATTAACAGTTTCCAATCTTTAATACAACCTCTTTTAACTCATATGTACGGACTAATACTGTCAACGCAAACACTGTTATTGCCGTTACCTCACGAAGAATCTATTGTCAATGAACATTGACACAAACCGAGGATTTGCTCTTACATGATTACATAAATCCAGTTTATAGATCATTTCTTTTTTGTTTTTAATCAACTATAACTTCTAAAAGTAGATACCCTGCCCAGGCAGGCTTTACATAATAACAGGTATGAAACCTAGTATTTCCAGGCTCCCTTTGGAAAGGAACTTTCACAATAAGTTATATATAGAACTAGCGGTGAGTGCCTAAAGGGATCCAAACCACCTTGTCTCTATACATTTTTAGCTATTTTCTAGCAATGATAACTTTTTAAAATATATATATTAATTATACATGTAATGTGGTGATTTTTTTGTGCTGAGGTATTTTGGGACATTTTCTACTTTTTGGCCCTTTTGTTAATATTAAGTACTCTCGTCAGGTGTAGCACAGGTCAAATGAACAGGAGAGCATATTCTACTCTGCCTAAACAACATGTCTCAACTCCAACAACAGAGAGCACCGTCTACTGCACCAGTGAAGCATTTTACCATTTCCTAATGCAGGCATCTTGAAGGCCTCCACAAGTGAGATTGCCGTTTTAATGATAAGTTGTGCACAGTTGTAGGCAGTTTGGTTGAATAAACTTGCTGAGTGTCATTTCACAAAGCACCTATACAGCCAACAGAAGGGGGAGACTTTCACCCATTCGTTCTGGGCTGGATTCAAACCAGGTCCTGGGATGAAAAGACATTGCATGAGCCCACAGCACCCGCCAAACTCTAATCTTACTGATGTTCCCTACTAAAAAGTACATTTTCTACTTTTTGGCCCCTTTGTGAATATCAAGCACTCAGGTATAGTGAAATGAACAGGGAACTCTCTCTATCTAAACAATGTGCCTAAACTCTAGCAACTCGGTATTTTGGCAAATTCAACCTCAGCAGATCCATGCAGAATGCACAATATGGAAACTTTTGCAACCTTCTTGAACACGATAACAAGCTAATCCAAACCCTTGCATCACTGAGGCATGAACACCTTAAATAACCTTAAAATTAGAGCTAGGCCATTCAGGAGTGATGTCAGGAAGCACTTCTTCACACAAAAGATAGTGGAAATCTGGAAAACTCTCCCCCAAAAAGCTGTTGAGGCTGGGGGTCAATTAAAAATTTCAAAATTGAGTTTGATAGGTTTTTGTTCGACAAGGGTATTAAGGGTTACGGAACCAAGGCAGGTAGATGGAGTTAGCATACAGATCAGCCATGATCTAATTGAATGGCGGAACAGGCTCGATGGGCTATATGGCCTACTCCTGTTCCTAACACCAACACAGATCATTCTTTACCAGCAATCTAAAAGTAATGGTTGGAAAATAAACCCAAATGTATTCCCTATGTAGGAGAAGTGTCTCTGGGGTTGAGGCTGGGAAGCAGAGGCATTCTGGGTGTGGAGGCCAGACGGTTGTGGACTGAGGACTGAATGGAGCAGCAGACTTAGTTCTGTACAACATATAGGGTGTTTGTATTATTACCTTTTATTTTATGTTACAAGCCCTTGAATATAGTGAGTTACCTTGTTTTTTAAGTTAAGGTTACCTCAGAGTTTAAAAGTTCATGTTTTATTTTTTCAAAGAAAATCACAGTTATCAATATAGTTAGATATATTATTTTTCCAATCTATATTCTGGTAGCTCTGTACACAGAGAGTAGTCACAAGCGCACTCTTTATGCACATGTTTATGATTTCACTACAAATATCGAACAGAAGAAATCATCCCCTTATACATTACAACTGAATAGATAACTGTTATTCTGTATAAAGGTGAAATTATTTTCTCCAGTCAATCTTATTTACGGACTGGACTAAAAAAAATTGTACGGATAATCTTATAGGATATTTTCATATTCTGCAGGCTCCTCACCTGCTCAGCTTACATTGGGTAGTCTGAAGCAGAAATGTAAAGCTGTTCACAACAAAACAATTCAGCTCTTAGTTAAAGCTGTTGTCTCAGACAATTGTTGAAGCATTTGTGTATCATTTCAAAGAATGAGACTCCCCTTCCAGCCTGTACAGTGCACACTAAAGCTAATATTATGCAGATAGTAAAAAGAAAATATTTTTATCAAACTGAGACGTTAAGCTTTCGGAGGAGAATCATAGCTCAATTTTTTCATCAGTCTTTTGCAACTGTGTGGAACATTCATTGGTTTCAAAAGGTTAAACTTTGCAAATGTTTTTAAGATGATGTTAATTGTTAATAATACTTTAAAAAATGATGTGTAAAATTAGGCTGAGGTTTGCCATTCAAAACCCCAGCAATATTAATAAGTATGATTTACATGGGTGGAAATTATGTCACCATGTGAACCCGTAGACAGGACACAGGAAGAAAACATACATGGATACTTTTTTATGGAGGTTCTTCGACTTTTTCCTTAAGTACAAACGCTGCACTCAGTTCTATGGGACATCACACAGTCTAAAGACACTCAGTTCCTATTTCAGAAACAAACTATTGACCATATTATTTTAGTCACTTATAAGGAATGCTATATTGGTAGTACAACATGCTGTTGATTTCATCTCAAAGGCTTTACAAACTGTTTTACACAATTACTATTTTTCTTGCTGCAATTTGGCAAATTAAGAAATCACAGAACGTCAGGTAGTGTTTTATAAAGAGGATTGCATGTAATTTTGCCTCTAAATATAGTAAAATGTGCACGCCAGACAAAAGAAGGACCGGCTTAACTGAAATAAATAGCTGCAGTGATTCAGGTAACATGAATGAATGGATGGAGTATCACCTGAGACCGTATTTTGATTTTTCACAAAGGCAGGATGTCAAGTCCCATTTGGTCAGTCCTACATCCATAGAAATACAAAATTAAACCCCCACAGTAGAGCAACTGCATCCAGAAGCAAAAATCCAACCTCACTTGATAATTCTTACTTACAGAAAAAGAAGAAAAAACATGCATTTGTTTGGCATTCTTCACACTCTCAAGACGTCCTAAAGCACTATTTTTTTTGAACGACAATCACTGTTGTAATGTAGGCAAATGCAACAGCCGATTTGCACACGGCAAGTTCCCACAGGGTGCAATGAGATAAGTGCCCATATTATCTGTTTTAGTGGTGTTGGTTGAGGGATAAATATTGGCCAGAAGAACTCCCCTGCTCTTCTTCTTCGGATCGTGCCTTGGGATCTTTTACCTCCACCTGAGAGGGCAAATGGGGCCTCAGTTCAATGGCTCATCCAGAAGACAGCACTTCTGACAGTGCAGCACTCCCTCAGTACTGAACTGAAGTGTTAACCTAGGTGAGGTACTCATGTCTCTCAAGTGGGCCTTTAACCCACTACCTTCTGACTCAGAGGCAAAAGTGCTCCATTGAGTCAAGGCTTACACTACATGGGGTCAAAGATAAGGGTCCTTGTCCAAATGGATAGCATCTAAACCTACAGATAGAAGGCCCATTCCTACTGAGTTGGCCCCTCCCCTAGTTTATCTGCTAATTAAAGTGTTTTCCTCCAGCACACAAATCTCAGAAACAAAACAACTCACATGACTTTACAAAGCACAAACAATTCCTGAACAAAGTCAGCAAAAAAAGTTTGATACGGCACTACATTTTACATGAAAAAGAATTGTTAATTTGAGTAATTAGGCTTCAAGGATGATGGAAGAGTGGATGTTATTTTGGTGGGATTGACAGGCTCCACTGTATAGTAGCAAACAGCACAGATGTACACCATGATACAATCTCACTTTACAGTTCGCAAAAAAATCACACAGTCAACAATATTCCCCAGCAGAAATTAGCTGAAGTAAGGAGTTGTTGACAGCAAAGGCGAGGTTTTGCAGGAAGTTTTAATCTCAAGTACTTTTGTGTAAATAATAAACCATCTGCCATCAACTGTACACTGAAACAATATTTCACAGAATTAGCACAAAAATAAGAAGTGCGCTTGTGCTTTTGGTCCTGCAGACTGCCTAAGCCATTTGTGTTTAGAAAAACTGAACAATGTGCCAGAATGTAGAACTCTCAAATTTATTATAAATGACTTTTTTGAAATGTTATGCAAAATGGTAATAATCAAAAAAATGCACTCGCAAGAAGGTGTCATGAATTTATTTTACAGTTGACAAGAAAGATTGGTCATGTTCCAGTTTAATTCTGACCAACGCATGCATATTTACCCTAGGCACCTGCTTATCCTTCATTGTCTCGGTGTAAATGCGATTCTGGCCACTTTGAAACTGCTCCCAATTTTCAAGAAGCAACAAATAGGAATCCAAATATTTATGTTTTTCCTATTGCTCTATACACAAATACAGGATATGAATACCAAGCAGTAAGGACTGAAGATTATACATCCCATTAAGGTCAAAGGTGAAATTAAGCAAACTACTTTGTTGAATTGGTCAGCAATTGTCCATTAAAAATCATTTACAAATTAGTCAACAAATCCATTCAAAAATTAGAAAGCAATGTCTGATCTTTATTCAAATAACTTGGAAACAATTGAAATGAGTTGGTCAACGTTGTTGTCACTTCTGCTGCGTTACGAGCTCTATAATTAGGCATCGTTACTCTGAGGGAGACACTGCACAAACTGTCATGGAAACAAATCCATGTGAGAAAGTGTTAAGACTAAATCTTACTCACTGACACTTGTGAGTAGAACTTCAGCAGTACGCTGTGTCACATATCCAGGGCTGACTTCGTTGGCTGTTAACAGATTATGAGAATATGAAAGAGAGATAGAAAGAGAAAGGTGCTTTTCTGCGTGGAACAAGGGCAGCAGAGAATCATTGTGCAGTCTAGTTGGTTCCGTTGTCCACACCATGAGTGGCACAGAAACAGTGACAAGCTAAAGATGCATTTACACTGTAACTGTACTGTTGGTGCAAAGCAAAACCGGTTTACAGGCACAGCACAGTTACGATGTAAATGCAGATTAAATCAGAGCTCAATCCGACATGGGGGTGGGACAGGGCTCTGGAGGTGAGGGAGCAATCGCACTCCTGCATCTCCTGGGTCCACAGGAAGAGGTTATTTTAATCTTTAAACTTACCATTAGTCGGTGGCCGTGGGGTCCGCTGAAGAATCCTTTAGCAAAACTTGAAGACAATGCTGGAGTATTTCTGGTGTTCTGGCCAACATTCATCCCTCAAACAATACCAACAAAACACATTAACTGGTCATTTGTCTTATTTGTTGTTTGTGGCCCCTTTCTGAGCACCAAAGAACAATGGCTACTCTTCAGAAGTAATTTATTTGCTGCAAAGCACATTGGAATGTCCTGAGGACATGAAAGGCACTACATAAATGCAAGATCTTTCTTCCAAGGTATCAGTGCAGCATAGTGTCAAGAGCACAGTGCGGCATAGTGTCCGGGCATCAGTGCGGCATAGTGTCCGGACATCAGTGCGGCATAGTGTCCGGGCATCAGTGCGGCATAGTGTCCGGGCATCAGTGCAGCATAGTGTCCGGACATCAGTGCAGCATAGTGTCCGGGCATCAGTGCAGCATAGTGTCCGGGCATCAGTGCAGCATAGTGTCCGGGCATCGGTGCAGCATAGTGTCCGGGCATCGGTGCAGCATAGTGTCCGGGCATCAGTGCAGCATAGTGTCCGGGCATCGGTGCGGCATAGTGTCCGGACATCGGTGCGGCATAGTGTCCGGGCATCAGTGCAGCATAGTGTCCGGGCATCGGTGCAGCATAGTGTCCGGGCATCAGTGCAGCATAGTGTCCGGGCATCGGTGCGGCATAGTGTCCGGGCATCAGTGCAGCATAGTGTCCGGGCATCAGTGCAGCATAGTGTCATCGTATCAGTACAGCATAGTGTCCGGGCATCAGTGCAGCATAGTGTCCGGGCATCAGTGCAGCATAGTGTCCGGACATCAGTGCAGCATAGTGTCCGGGCATCAGTACAGCATAGTGTCCGGGCATCAGTGCAGCATAGTGTCCGGGCATCGGTGCAGCATAGTGTCCGGGCATCAGTGCAGCATAGTGTCCGGGCATCAGTGCAGCATAGTGTCCGGACATCAGTGCAGCATAGTGTCCGGGCATCAGTGCAGCATAGTGTCTGGTCCGCATTTAAGAACATAAGACCATAAGAAATAGGAGCAGAAGTAGGCCATATGACCTCTCGAGCCTGCTACGCCATTCAATCAGATCATGGCTGATCTTCGACCTCAATTCCACTTTCCTGGCCGATCCCCATATCCCTTAATTCTTCAAAAATTCCCCATTGATTGCTCATTCCTAGTTGCCCTGAAAAGATAGTGATGGGCTTTCTCCTTGAATTACTGCACACCTTGATGGTACTCCCACAATGGTGTTAGGTGGAGAATTCCAGGATATTGGCTCGGTGACGATGAAGGAATGGCAAGTTATGACAAAGTCAGGATGGTTTGTAACTTGGAGGGGAACTTGCATGTGATGTGTTCCCATGACATTGCTGCTCTTGTCCTTCTCAGTAGCGGAGGTTACAGGGGCGGGAGGTGCTATCAATGTAACATCTTCCTCCCCTGGACAGTTACTGCACTGCATCCTGTTGCAGCCACAGTGCACCAATGATGGAGGGGCTGCATATTGAGTCCATGGGTAGGGGCACCTATCAAGCGATCTGCTCTGTCCTGGATGATGACGAGCTTCTTGAGTGTTAATGTGGCTGTACTCATCAAGGCGAGTGGCGAGTAGTCCATCACTCTCCTGACTTGAGCCTTGTAGATGGTGGAGAGGGTTTGAGGAGTCACAAGTGAATCACTCATCGCAGAGTACCCAGCCTCTGCTCGGTTCTTGTAACCACGGTGTTAATATGGCCGGTCCAATACAACTTCTGGTCAATGGTAGCCCCCCCCCCCTTCCCCACCTAAGTTGTTGATGATGGGGGACTTGGCTATGGCACTGTCATTGAAATTCATGGGGAGATGATTGGACTTTCTGATGTTCAAAATAGAAAGAAAAAAGAAAGAAATAACTTGCATTTATATAACATCTAAAACGATGTTGAATATTTGCATTTGGTATAGGAACAGAAATAAGCCATTCACCTCTCAAGCCTGTTCCACCATTCAATTAGGTCATGGCTGATCTGTAGCTCAACTCTATTTACCCACCAGATGTACACGTACCCGCCTTTGTTCCGTATCCCTTCATACCCTTGTCTAACAAAAACTATCGATCTCAGTCTTGAAAGTTTCAATTGACTGCAGCATCCACAGCCTTTTGGGGCATAAAACCATTTCAGGAGCCTTCTGTTAGCTGGGAGCTATTTTTAACAGGCTGAGAGACCCAGTCAACGGACTGAGAGCTGATTCTGCAATGCCGACCTGTTACAGAGGGTCAGAGTCTCGGATTGCTCCCAAGATGCTTTGCTGTTGGTGCAGTCCTGCTCTCAGCTCTTTTGTGCTCTTGCATGAAACAAAGTCGAGCTCTACAGCTGAGCAGTCTGAAAAGTGCCAGTGCGGCTGTTTTGCGGCCGCTGCCACCAGTATGATGGATAGTTTAAAAATGAAGACATCTGAAAAACACCAGATGTACACGTACCGGGACCAGATCAGCTTGATGGAGTTTTATGGGTGATAACAGGTTCGCTTAAGCATTACCTATTCTAATAATAAACAACTTTATAATATCATCAGCAGATGCTCTGATAAATCTTTAATGCTTTCTACTTACACCTGTCCACATATTTCCTGCATACGAGACGGGGTAACATTAACTGGAATCAGGAAACACTTTTCTTTGTGTCAATCCTTCTTTCAAATGTTTCCAATACAAATATGAGGCAGAGTCGTGGGGATTGGATCTCCAAGTTAAGAAGTGAAAACTCAGTTTGTCTGTTTCCTTCATCAACCTTCATTTTTTTGAACTTGAATATCCCCCCACCCCACACTTTCTGCAGTTGATATTATCCCTCCTTTTAACTTCCTACTCACACCAAAGAGTAGAATTTCCTCTGTACGCTCTTTGTAATGTATTGGATTACCCGTTTGGTTGAAAATCTTAATGCTGTCGTTAACCTGTTTATTTTAAAAGAGGTTGATAAATTATTAAAATACTGTGCTGAGGAATTTTATCCAGATGCAGTGACCAATTCAGTACATGTAGCTCTCAAGGGAAATTCTACTCACCCCTCTCCCATCCCCCTCACGACCCCCCCCCACCACCCCGGCTGTTGCTTCTCAACTGGTATCGCCTTAGCTCAGTTGGCATTCTTTCGCCTCTAAGTCAGAAGGTTTTGGGTTCGAGCTGCGCTCCAGGACTTGGGCATTTAAGGCTAAAGAGTGCTACATTGTTGTCATTGTTCAGATGAGAGATTAAATTGAGGTAGCAGCTGCTGGTTCGGGTGAATGTTAAAGATCCCCTGACACATCTCAAAAAAGAGGAGGGTATTTTCCAGGTATTCTAGCCAATATTCCTCTCTCAATCAACACCACCAAAAACAGATTAACTGGTAATCATCTCATTGCTGTTTGTGGGATCTTGTTGTGCACAAAATATTTGCCTACAAATTAATTAATTGTATGTGAAGTTCTTTATCACATTTTTCAAAAATTCCTCAAAGTCTTTTATAAATGTGAGTCTTGCTGTTAACTGAGAGGGTGGGCGAGAAACCTATCATTAAACTTCAACCAATGCAGTTCTAGACTTGTTGTCAGGAGGTAGCCCTATCTGACCCACTGTCTGATTCTTTTTCACTCTCTCTCTCTCTCTCGCTGTGAAGAATAGTCTAACCTCATCTACATACACTGGCTAGCTCTGATAGCTTACCCAAAAATGATATTCAAGGTGCAGGAAATTGGTTCTCAACTGTTCATAGTATACCTTGAAAAAAAGACAAGAAGCTGTATAGGACCAGGAGTTAAATGGCTCCAAACGTGTCAAATTTAAAAACATTTGAGTAGATTCACGGTTCACCCTGTTGAGTTCGTTCGGGGTCAGATGATAATTCAGAATCAACCCCAGCACAGACCGACCTAAATGAATGGGTTCTTTCCATTCTGCAGTACTGTGTTACTGCACACAGACCCTCGAGGCCTGAAAACAACTTGTAATCAGCTGCATTATACTGAGAATGCAGCACAAAGGAGTACAAGAGATGAGGGGTTCAAATGAGGCTCAGATTGACGTGATTTAGTGTTGTTTGAACTTTGATCATTTCATCTCGGCAATAAGTGACGCTATCTCGTCGTTATGTTTTTCTTCTGTTAAATTTCGAAGAAGTGTAATTGCAGGAGTCTCTTTTAATGTAATCCAGGGGGAGCTGCCGGATGTTAGCCGTTATCAGGAGGATAATTAACCCCCTGACTTGGACTACTGTGTTCCTTGTAAAGTCCTTCCTCGCGGGACTCGTTATGTTTTGCTTCGTTGTGGTGTTTGTTTGCAACTTAATGTTCGTTTACTTTTGATTGAGTTTTAATAAATAATAGGTATGAAGAGAGCCTCACGCGAATGAATCTGTTCTGGGTCCAAATACTTTCGATGTACAGAGGGGCACACAACTCCGCAACTGGAGGTAACTATGTAAGATGGAAACCCTGCAGCTCAAACCCTCACTGGATATATACCAAGACAGTAATCACGAGCTATAGTGGTAACCAGCTGGTGTGATGATTGTAGAAATTATATACTATAATTTCTACAATCTATAAGCTAAGGAGCTTTGTAGCAAACTCTTAGAACTTGATGGGCAGCAGCTTGCCTTACAGCCTGCAAGCTGCAGTTATTGTTCATTTTGACCTGAGGTAACTGTAAAAACCAGAGCACTGGGTGGTATAGCAGCAAAGCTCATTGCTGCTCCAGTCTGTATAAGTCCTCCACTACAGATCACATTCTGTAGGAGGGGACTTACGTTCAGATCCTCCTAAGATCAAGATCTAGTCACGTAGAGAATGTTAGGTTTGTGCCTGAAATTCCCCACGTGGCGAGATTATAAACTTAGTCATGCCTTCATGGGGGTCACAGGGAAAGATCGTACCTCTGATTTATATCACACCATTAATAGGGCCCCCACAAAAGTGGCAGTGGAGTGTAGGAGGGCTGGCAGTGAGCTACAATCAGTCACGCATTGTGAGGCAGACGGCACTGAGTGAGGCACTCCCCACACTGTTTCTCCATTCTGCGCTGTGCTCTAATGATTATATTGCATCGCAGTCTGTAGCAGAGGACTTAAAAATAGCTCATAAAAAGCAGAGTTTATATTTAAAAGAAATAATCTTAACTTTATTATTTCCTTCTGTTCCATTGACTGTCAATAAAAGAAGGCACATCATATGACTTCAGTAGTATTGTAATACAATTCAATGGCACTTTACGAGACCTGTTTTGATTATTTTATAGCTTTGTTTGACGCCACCCAGTTTTGAGATGCACTCCATATTATGACAAATACTGCAATCTTTTATTTATGGTATGACACTGCACTATCTCACACACTCCACACTTACACTTTGCATTTCACACTCACACCTTACATTACCAAAGTCCACACTGTCATAATGCAGTCGTCTGACACTCATAATGCACATTTGAGAGAGTGGTGCGATGGTGACCTCCCAGTACCACATCCCCATTTACATTTCTTCCCAGTGGCATTCTCCATCAGTCACAGAACAGACACGAAGCAAGAGAATCTAGTGAACTTTGCTACCATGAGAATCATAAGAACAAGGAAAAGAAAAAAGGACTTGCATT
Source organism: Heptranchias perlo (assembly GCF_035084215.1). Lineage (NCBI taxonomy): Eukaryota > Metazoa > Chordata > Chondrichthyes > Hexanchiformes > Hexanchidae > Heptranchias > Heptranchias perlo. The sequence continues at coordinate 12,437,719 of NC_090343.1, forward strand.
TACACAGCACCTTTCATGACCTCAGGACGTCCCAAAGCGCTTTATAGCCAATGAAGTACTTACGAAGTGTAGTCACTGTTGTAATGTAGGAAACGCGGCAGCCAATTTACGCTCAGCATGCTCCCACAAACAGCAATGAAATAATGACTTGATAATCTGTTTTAGTGATGTTAGTTGAGGAATAAATAGGAAGCAGATAAGTCGGGCTATCTATATTACTAACTGCAATTTACAGAGAGTCAGATGCAATTGTTAAACTTAAGAGCACATAGTCCAACAACCTGAAGTATAAATGTGAGTCTATCACTCTATCACACTATACTCTATGCATATCAGACTCATTCTATACATTTCATAATGACATTCAATCGTTCTCACACATACTTAATCACACAGACACACCAGCACAGACACTACCAGAATGCTCGCTGGGAGTTTCTTCATGTGGATGTACTTGAAGCTTTAAGCCAGAAATAAAAAGCGTGAATAATGACACATGGATGTGGAAAGCGTAGCTCACTGTCCCTTACCGCAGGGCAGCCTTCTCAGGTTGTCGATATTTATCTCTCTGGAGAGCAGGCTGGCTACAAAGTCCATGGATGAACAGTGACACAAAGGTCTTGTGCTACTGATGAGCAGGTGCTGGGACCATTTGGGTACTTTCATGATTTGTCTGAAATGAATAATAAATAGCAGCCTAGTTCATGTTGTTGGAACTAATAAATCTGCTGGAGTTTTAGTTGAAAGGAATCCATGTCGTGTATCCGAGTCCAACACAACAAGCCATGATAAAACACACAACAGTCGTTTAACTATTAAATTCAAACGCAGGTTTAGAAATGAAAGGACAGCGTGCTAACCAAATGCACCAGCAGCCTGCACTTAAATATTTTTCAAATCTACTAATAATACAAGGTCAATCATTATATAAAACGCTCAATGTATACATCTGTAATCCGTAAAGTAACATGTACTTTTTGAAATAAAAACAGAAAATGCTGGGAAACACTCAGCAGGTCAGCCAGCGCCTATGGATCTCCACAGATGCTGCCTGACCCACTGAGTTTATTTCAGATTCCCAGCAACCGCAGTATTATGCTTTTGAACTTTTTGAAATACTGGATCATCCTATATGGCTAGTATTAACACATATGAGGGTAGACTTCCCCCCAGCCTTTCCTGTGCCTGGGCAATGTTCAGGCAAACAGTAATGGGGGCAGGAATCTGTTATGGGTCTGCATGGAGTTTTCCCAGATCAACATTCCTCCTGCAATCAAAAAAGGATTAACTGATTAGTCATCTCACCCCTGTTTGTGGGATACTCCTGTGCTTAAAATGGCTGCTGCGTTTGCCTACGTAACAACAGTGACTGCAATTGAAAGTAATTCTTTGTGTTTGAAGCTCTGGGATATTTTGGAAAGGTATAAGGAGCTATGTCTACTCATGTATTTCTTTAAACACGGTTATAATAGGATAGTCTAAAGGGATCATTTTAACACCAACTCCCTTCCGTGGGAACGGTGCAGGCTGGGGATTAAGATGGCGGGGGAGGTTCGCGCCACGTTCGCGCTGCACGCCATTTTCATCTGCCTGAATTCAGGCACGGCTAGGCCGCCCACCCTAGCAGAGCGGGGCCTCATTTCAACGGCAGTGTCGCATCCCGATGACATCATCAGGACACCACACCATTTTAACCGCGGGTCCAACTAAGGCCCACAATGTCTCCAGCCCGTCAGTGAAAGCTGCTGGCAGCAAGGATCCAGGACACAGGATGCCACGCTAAGTGTTTTTTTTAATATATTTTTAAAAGGTTCCAGGAGGAGCAGGAGTGCTCCACATGGCGCCATAAAGAAGCCTTGGGCCTCCCCTGCCCGGGACTTCCTCCTCCCCCAATTGCAGACCTACCAATGCATACTTACCTTGCCGGGGACTGTCTCTATGGATCTTTGGCGGCAACCTGCCGCCCGCCCCCCCACCCCACCACCAATTTTGACTCCCGCCTGTCAACAGTGACTTGATTCCCGACAGCTTCAGGTGGATGCGGCCCAGGAGGAGGGCTTCCCACTCCAGGCAGTCGGACGGTTCACCACCAATTCGGCCTCCAATTCCTACACTGAGTTAAAGTCGGTCCTTAAACGTCAATGAAAACAATTATTCCGTGTGGATCTCAGTTGGGTACGGTAGTGTAGTGGTTACATTGCTCGACTAGTAAACAGAGGCCTGGATTAGTAACCCAGAGTCGTTAGTTAAATTTCCACCATGGCAGCTTGAGAATTGGAATTCAGTTTTAAAAATCTGTTATCAGTAAAAATGACCATGAAGCTGTCGGATTGTAGTAAAAACCCAACTGGTTCACTAATGTCCTTTAGGGAAGGAAACCTACCGTGCTTACCCGGTCTGGCCTATATGTGACACCATTGTAGTTGACTCATAACTGTCCTCTGAAGTGGCCTAGCAAGCCACTCAGTTGTATAAAAACCACTTTCAGCAGTTCAAGAAGAATTCCCACCACTCCCACCCAGTTAGCCGCTCGGTTAAGGGCAATGTTTTTTAATTTTGAACAAGCCAAAGTACTCTGGCTTTTTTAAGGCATTCTATTTAGGTCAAATTGCAAGTAAGATTTAATACATCCCAGTGTCTCCGATCACAGATTTCTTTTCTCCTAAATATGAATCTGATGTGAATTACTTAACTATAGGGCCTCATTATCCCTCACTGTGATGCATTTTAAGTACTTTAAGCAATGGATGATGTTAAAATTTTGATTGCAGTATATGACATGCATGACTTAAAGGGACACGGATGATATTAACATAATGTCACTTCTCACACTCTGCCACATTTTGTAACAAATTAATTGGCATCAGGCAAGCCACCTTCTACATGCATATATTATGGAAATCAGGATCCGGAGGGTAGAAGAGCACAAAATGTGGCAAAGCCCTCAAGGAACTGGGCTGGAAATGAGGAATTCATCTGTGTGGGGCATTTAGCCCCGAGTCTCCTTCATAGCTACACAGGAGAAATAGTCTGTACAAAATACTCGTCGCCTTATCTGTCTGTTTCAAGGAACACGTCCCCTTTTAACCGTAATTTCTTGCAACAGCAGAGAAATGCTGATAGTGGGAGAGCCTGTTTGACGTTTCTTTGCTTTCTTTCTTCATACTGAAGTGCTATGTTGGCTTTATGTTTTCATAGCTGTTGATAAAGTGGCTTCATAGAGAAACTCTTAGCGATGATAGCAGCATATTTGCATCAAACAAACTAATAAACCTGCTGAACATTGTTAGTGACTCAGAATAAGCTGCATATGGTTTCATATCACACAGTTCCTTAATTTCTCTCTCTTAACAACTCAGCATCACAATGTACTAGAAATAATAGTTGATTTGTTGCCTATAGCAAAGTGCACATTCAGAATCTGGCTAAAGACTTCAGTAAAATTCTCAAAGCTGTTCTTTCCTTCTGTTCCAACCCATTGGCCCTGATTTTAACTCCAGGCTGATTTTAGATGGGTGTATAGCGAGGTGAGCCGGAAACTCATCCACTGCTGTAGAAATGAAGCCCGGGCTAATATTAACTCCCAGACCTCATTTAAATCCCACCGACTGATTTCCCTCCTGTTCCAGGCTGGAAGTCGTCGGGAAGTGTCCAGCCAAGACAAGGTAAGTGGCGGAATCGGCTTCAGGGGCCAACCCATGGGGGTCTTGAGTTCAGGAAGGGGAAGGGAGGTGAGTCCAGGATGGGGAGGCCTAAGAAATACATAACTTTCTCAGCCTCTTCTTCTTCCTGGCAGATCTTGACTGGCTTTCACCTGGCAGGAGAGCCGTGGAGGCTTCTCTGCTCAGGCATCAGTTAAAATTGCAGTTGGGTCCCGGTGTCATCATCGAGACCCGACGTGTATCTGTAAAGAAGGACTCCGCCAGCTTTGGGCGGGTATCCTTGATGCCTGCTCAATAGAGCATGTTAAAATTCAGAACGGTGCGATCCCGGCAGCTTTCAGGCATGTAAGTAATCTGAGCAATTTTAACTGCCCACCCCTCTGGTTTCCGCCAGCCGTGTAGGGTTAAAACCACCCCCATTGTGTCAGAGGAGAGCAGACTGTGGTTATAATTGTGCCATCAAATGCAGACGACGAGCAGAGGCCGAACAATTCCACACAGGGAGAAAAGGAAAACTTGGTTTTACTCTCGGACTCTTAAGAGTGAAGATTGAAATGCAGTGCAGTGCTCGCGGATTACACTGAGTTGTAGAGCAAGCCGCGCCAAGTGCAACAACCTATTGATTCAATTGCAGCCGGAGACTCACTGGAGTGTGCTGACCTGGAGATCCGATTGCCCTCAGATATAAATGTAATTACAGTATGAAACTTACCGAGTTACATGTGAACTTTTTAATGTGACAATTGCACGTGTAGAGCATATTGTTATGAATTTTTGAAATGGAAAATAGTCACTCATTGCAGAATTCTGGATGGAACAAATGTGACCAGGAGCCAAACGTTTCTATTTCTTGACTTCTGTCGATTTTCCTGTTCTGCTTTCATGGTGGCCCAACTGAATATATTAATCATCATCTGTACACAAAGTAGCAGAAACAAATTTGTGCATCGAATTTTGCTTTTCTTTGCAATTATCTCCTCGCTGAGGGGTAGATCTTGACTTTGTGCGAGTGTAAAACAGGCGATAGCGACTTCAATGGAAATAAAAATTGTTGGAGAGTTGTAAAACTGACTATCTATCACCCGATTTACACTATGGCACAAAGTCAAGATCTATCCCCCAGTCTTCCTGGGGCACAGTCCCATGTGCAGCAGCAGTCTTTTCGATGCTGTCAGCAGATTATTTGACAATGGAAGCAACGCCATCGTGCATGTCCGTGCCTGATGTCCCCACACATGCATTTTCCAGCAGCGGTCCTCGGACGGTGATCAGGAACAAGGAATCTCAGCTTATTTTTCACCTTCATAGCTCAATGGTGCTGAGGCCAATTTATCCTCTGGCTGGGATAGATTAACTCAGCACAGACTGAAAATTGAACCTGCGACATTCTGATCTGAACTAATTAGTGCTAAACCAAGCAATACTCTGCCCATTAGAGGAGTGTAGTTTTGCTCCTAATTTGGGACAATTTTTCCTTGTTACAAAGAAGCTTGATCAGTGTATATTATTTGTGTGTTTTTTCAGTTCTTTTTACTCAATGCTCGTGATAACTTATGCTGAATGCAATATGCAAACGGTATAAAAATGAACACTGCTACCTGAACACAAGAATTTTAAAGAACAGGAAAGGCCGTTAGGTCAAACAAGCCCAACCCTATTTGACAGATTAATCTACCTGCCCCAACAAACTCATCTCTATTTGATAGATTAACCCCACTTTTTACCATGCAGGAACTATACAGTATTTATACAGCAGCTGTACCAGTCTGAGGTGTGGGGCAAATAAATATTAGCTCTTTACATTATTAACACAGCTCATCATGACCTCAAATTTCAGCTCCTCCACTTAAATAATATGCACATGTACAGGATTGGACATATAAGCATACACAAAGTACCAAGCATGATAGAGTTTCTCCTGTGCGTTGTACTACATATGTGTAGGAATTTACATTGAAACACATATAAAGCATTGCAGTAGCAGACATGAGTGAATTGCAGATTTCACTCAATATCTACCATATATTCTAGGAATCATATCGGCAAGTCATGAAAGAAAAAAGGGACTCAACGGCATTCTATTCTGCATAATTATCACACAACATTGTTTCAACACTGCATGAGTGTAACAGATTGAAATGACACATTTATTATTTTTCATCTAGAAATGTTAACCTTTTAAAAAAAATGTCTTGCTTTGTTCATTTAAACTGAACAGTATTGTACCCATCAATTTGCAATTAGTATGGGTTGACAATTAGTATTGAAACACTTAAGTGATTGGTAGGGTCATCAGTATGTGACAAGGACTGATTGCAATATCTTTTGTCTCAGGGTCTGTCAGTTCAGATGTCTGCTGTTGGGGTAGAAAAATTGAAGAACTATGTTGGGGGGAAGAGGAAGGTTCAAAGTGTACATGGGAATTGAGGTCACCACCTTGATAAGGCCTGCTTTACTAACATAAATGGTACCTTGATACAGAATATTAAGGAACAATCAGCAATGAGTAGCCAATCCCATATGCCAGTATAATAAGGAACCAATCCATCTTTGCATCCCAGTATAATAACATGAAGTTAATCCTGACATCCTAGAATAATAAAAAGGAGTTAATCCTCTCTCCCCAGCATAATAATGAGGTCCTCACATCCTAGTATAATAACGAGGAGTTAATCCTCTCATCCCAGTATAATAACGAGGAGTTAATCCTCTCATCCCAGTATAATAACGAGGACTTAATCCTCTCATCCCAGTATAATAACGAGGAGTTAATCCTCTCATCCCAGTATAATAACGAGGAGTTAATCCTCTCATCCCAGTATAATAACGAGGAGTTAATCCTCTCATCCCAGTATAATAACGAGGAGTTAATCCTCTCATCCCAGTATAATAACGAGGAATTAATCCTCTCATCCCAGTATAATGTCTGTCTGTCTTCACAAAAGAGAGGGACGATGCAGAGTTTGTAGTTAAGGAGGAGGAGTGTGAAATATTGGATGGGATAACCATAGTGAGAGAGGAAGTATTAAGGGGTTTAGCATCTTTGAAAGTAGATAAATCGCCAGGCCCAGATGAAATGTATCCCAGGCTGCCAAGAGAAGCAAGGGAGGAAATAGCGGAGGCTCTGACCATCATTTTCCAATCCTCCCTGACTACAAGCGTGGTGCCAGAGGATTGGAAGACTGCTAACGTTGTACCATTGTTTAAAAAGGGTGAAAGAGATAGACCGAGTAATTACAGGCCAGTCAGTCTAACCTCAGTGGTGGGCAAATTATTGGAATCAATTCTGAGGGACAGCATAAATCGTCATTTAGAAAGGCACGGGTTAATCAAGGACAGTCAGCATGGATTTGTTAAGGGAAGGTCGCGTCTGACTAACTTGATTGAATTTTTTGAGGAGGTAACAAGGAGGGTCGATGAGGGTAAGGTGTTTGATGTAGAGTACATGGATTTTAGCAAGGCTTTTGACAAGGTCCCACATGGCAGACTGGTCAAAAAAGTAAAAGCCCATGGGATCCAAGGGAAAGTGGCTAGTTGGATCCAAAATTGGTTTAGTGGCAGGCAGCAAAGGGTAATGGTTGACGGGTGTTTTTGCGACTGGAAGGATGTTTCCAGTGGGGTCCTGCAAGGATCAGTACTAGGTCCCTTGTTTTTTGTGGTATATATTAATGATTTGGACTTGAATGTGGGGGACTTGATCAAGAAGTTTGCAGATAATACAAAAATTGGCCATGTGGTTGACAGTGAGAAGGAAAACTGTAGACTGCAGGAAGATATCAATGGACTGGTCAGGTGGGCAGAAAAGTGGCAAATGGAATTCAATCCAGAGAAATGTGAGGTAATGAATTTGGCGAGGGCAAACAAGGCAAGGGAGTATACAATAAACGAGAGGATACTGAGAGGTCAAGAGGAACGAAGGGACCTTGGAGTGCATGTCCACAGATCCCTGAAGGTAGCAGGACAGGTGGAAAAGGTGGTTAAGAAGGCAGACGGGATACGTTCCTTTATTAGCAAAGGCACAGAATATAAGAGCAGGGAGGGTATGCTAGAACTGTGTAAAACACTAGTTAGGCCACAGCTTGAGTACTGCGTACAGTTCTGGTCACCACATTACAGGACAGGTGTGATTGCACTAGAGAGGGTAAAGAGGAGATTTACAAGGATGTTGCCAGGGCTGGAGAATTTTAGCCATGAGGAAAAGATTGGATAGGCTGGGGTTGTTTTCTTTGGAACAAAGGAGGCTGAGGGGAGATTTAATTGAGGTGTATAAAATTATGATGGGACTAGATAAGGAGAACCTATTTCCCTTAGCAGAGGGGTCAGTGACCAGGCAGCATAGATTTAAAGTAATTGGTAGCAGGATTAGAGGGGAGCCGAGGAGAATTTTTTTCATCCAGAGAGTGGTGGGGGTCTGGAACTCACTGCCTGAAAGGGTGGTAGAGGCAGAAACCCTGAACTCATTTAAAAAGTACTTGGATGTGCACCTGAAGTGCCGTAACCTACAGGGCTGCAAACCAAGTGCTGGAAAGTGGGATTAAGCTGGATGGCTCTTTTTCGGCTGGCACAGACACGATGGGCCGAATGGCCTCCTTCTGTGCTGTAGCTTTCTATGATTCAATGATTCTATAATAACAAGGAGATAATCCTCTCATCCCAGTATAATAACAAGGAGTTAATCCTCTCATCCCAGTATAATAATGAGAAACCAATCCATGTACAATAATAATTGGACAATCCTCATATCCTCACATTCCAGTATGAGGTAAATGCAGATTTAGATTGAAGTTGCTACAAAGGTGGAATTTGTGCAATAGCAAAATTAATAAGCTAAATGGAATTTGAATTGTACAGCGTTTAGAATAGAACACAAATCATAGGATGTAATACTGAGCATGTGCCAGCTGGTGACCTACACTCCTGACCCTGCCAGTATGCAGGGTTAGGGGTGATCACCTCATTTTAATATTGCAGGTAGGCAACCGCCCCACAAGGGCCCATCTTTGGCTTCAGCAGGGAAGCCAGTAATTCTGACCAGAGAGGTCCCACAAGGGTGCTCTTCAGTCCCCATTGTAAGGGCTGTGAAAAAAATGTTAGAAAAGCATTTTACAAGTCCAGGCCAGGACCCCTAGGTGGAATCCAGGTACCGCCCTTGCACAGGGTGTGTCAGCCACTGCTATTCCACCGGCCTTGAATTAACAACAACAAAACCTGCATTTATATAGCGCCTTGAACATAGTAAAACATTCCAAGGTGCTTCACAGGAGCGATTATCAAACAAAATTTGACACCGTGCCACATAAGGAGATATTAGGACAGCTGAGGTCGGTTTCAAGGAGCTTCTTAAAGGAGGAAAGAGAGGCGGAGAGGTTTAGGGAGGGAATTCCAGAGCTTAGGGCCTGGGCAGCTGAAGGCACGACCGCCAATGGTGGAGCGATTAAAATTGGGGATGCACAAAAGGCAAGAATTGGAGGAGCGTAGAGATCTCGGAAAGTTGTAGGGCTGGAGGAGGTTACAGAGATAGGGAGGGGTGAGGCCATGGAGAGATTTGCAAACAAGGATAGAATTTTAAAATCGAGGCATTCCCGGACCGGGAACCAATGTAGGTCAGCGAGCACAGGTATTGATGGGTGAACGGGACTTGGTGCGAGTTTGGATACGGGCAGCAGAATTTTGGATGAGCTCAAGTTTATGGAGGGTGGAGAGTGGAAGATGGGAGGCCAGCCAGGAGAGCATTGGAATAGTCAAATCTAGAGGTAACAAAGGTAAACCTTAGCCTATAAGTGCTCTCATTCTGCGCCCCCCTCCCAACCCACCAGCCAAGCCCCCTCCCCATGAGTGACCTTGTTTGGGTTGAACGGAGATTCTGCCCCCAACTAAGACTCACAAAATTAAAATGTCCCCCGGGCGGGGAGATATTATTCAGTGATTGTATCAAAAACTTCAAATAGAGATGAAATGGAAAAATCTTTCTAAACAGCCAGTTTAAGCTTCCATGATAGCTTAACAGGTAAATGTTGTGATATTGAAGCACACTGACCAGGAAGGTTCCATGTTCCATCACTAGCCTGTGCTGAGTTATTTGATCTCAGCCCAGGTGGCAGCTGGGCTTCTATACTTTGGCACAGGCTCCTTAAGCTGGGAATGTAAACAACCAAAGTTCCCGTTCTAGATTATGATCTTGTGGTGGAAAATGTGGACGTCGAGTGAAGTTGGGACCAGACTCAGCTCTGATGCCCTTATAGTTGAATAGCCTGAGTAGCTGAATGGATCAACTCAATGCTAAAGCTCACACGCATGAAGAATGGGCACTTGATGTGAGGCATTAGAGGGCTTTCGGCACCTGTGGAACCATACAACGGCATGAGATCAGCACCTTCAGGAAAGGAGTTGATAAAGGAAAGAAAATAGGGGAAAGAGATAGGTGTTGCCCAAAGCACCTCTTTTTGTCCTCGGTACCAATCAAGCTGAGTTGAGGTATAGATCTGACATAATCTAATTAAATAACGGATCAGGCTCGAGAGGTGAACGGTCTACTCCTGTTCCTATGAGGCACTTCAGTGGCATCTTCTTTGCAATAGGTGGTGCATTTAATTTGTGCAATCTCACATTGTGTGATTTCTTTCCTTTTCATTCTTCTAACTAGTGGGCAGATACACACCTACCTCTCGGGCCTTCTGTTCCTTACTCAAATGACCTGACATTTGTGCACAATTGATTTTGCAGAAGAGGTGTAATGCAGGTTCTAATATTCAAACATATCTGTTCCTGACCACAGAGAAAATCAATAACTCAGTAATTACAGCTTTTCAAACAAATCCATATTCTGCGGGAATTAGAATCGGGTCTCCTTTTACTATGAAAGGAGACCATACGCAGCTTGCACCCTCTCAGGAACAATGTCATTGACTGCAGACAAGTATCCAACACAGAATGCAGGAGAATAATGAATGGAACTGGTCTCTTATCCATGGCAGGTGCCAATAGAAATATTTGTCTAAATGATGAATTTCCTAGTTTGCCGCCTAACCTTTGAAGCTGCTATTGGCAACGTCATTCAACTTGTCTACACAGACTGGATTGGACAATCTTCAACACCGAGTCCTTATTCAGCTTTCAAAATTCACATCTTTTTTTTCCATTCATATAACTTCTGCAAAAAAGATTATGTACATTTTTTTAACATCACAAAGTAGGAATTAAGAAGTTCAGATAGCAAAAAGAAAATGTCTTAATTGTATAAATGCTTAAATTGAACTGGAAAGTAGTGAACCTGCTTTTTAAATGATGTGCAAATGGTAATAAAGTATTCAAAATGTTAAATAAAAAATAAAATCTGTAACATTATTTTCTAACCCGATACTATAATATTTTGACTTATATGGTTGAGAAAAATGATGGGCCTGCAACAGAAGAAGCCTATCTCCTTTACTAATGAGAAATTACGATGCCAGTGTGCTGTTGAAATATTTTTAAATAGGACTGGGTTCCACAGTCATTTACAGTACTATGAACATACGACACACAAAAAGCACGAGAGAGGACCATCAGACCCATCGAACCTGCCCTATCCAGGCATCGGTGCACTCACCATTAAATCACCCCCAAACCATGCAAGTTTCTGGGAGAGAGAGAAAAATCCTGCAGCCAATTCAGGGAAAATTCTGGAAAATTCCTCTCCGAAGTGTTCCATTTTCTACGAACAGCCATCACCTTGACAAACACGGAAATTTGTAAAACAAAAGGATAAAAAAACATTCTTTAAATTGAAGCGTTAACCATTGCAACAGCCAGCACTCATCATGCAGATGTTCTCCAGATGTCAGTAGTGGTGAGGTTATCACCAAGTGATGCCTTTGTCTGTTAAATTCGAACAATTCATTTCCATTTCACCGAAAATATTAACGATTTGCATTCATATTGTTCACAAAATGCTGGCAACTTACGAAATTTTATTCTTTGGACAGCAGAGATAGAAACCTTAGATAATGAAGTGTAATTTGTTCAAAATCTAGATAGATTTTGGCCAGGAATTTCCTCAGAGTTGCTCACACTGCTCCATCATAAATTCACCAATGTGCAGCGGAAAACCCAAAACAGGGTTTCTGCCGTAAAATAAAAGACATATATGAGGCACAGAGATTTTATTTCTTTGATTTCTCTCATTATGCCTCCTTTTGTCTTCTGCTAAAATCACTTCTGCCATTTAACCATCTCCTGTTCTCCACCCAAGCACTTCATTTGTCACTCTATTTCTTTTCCTGAGGCTTTGTTTTCCCTTGTTCTGTTCCTTTTTAAATGCTGTTTGTCTGTAATATTTTCCAGTCCTGAGAAAGGATCTTAGATCTGAAATGTCACCTAACTGACCTCTGTTTCTCCACATCTGCTGAGTATTTTCTATTCTTATTATCACATTTCCAGCATCTGCAGTTTTTTGTTTTTTGTTAATAGAAGCAGACGTTACCTCTACTTAAATGATTGGGACTGAGGAATTGGGGTATGGTGTTGAAATTTGAAGATAATACCAAATTGGGGGCTATGGCTAATAATGTGGAGAACTGCGCCAAATTACAGGAAGACATAAAAAGGCTTGCAGAGTGGGCGGGTAAATGGTAGTAGGAATAAGGAGGCCACTTATTCCTTGGAACGTAAGATATTAAATGGAGCAAAGAGATCTGGGAATATAGATACATAAATCACTAAAATTAACAACACAAATTGATTAGGCAATAAAGAGTGCAAACAAAGTACTGGAATTCATTTCTAGAGGAACAGAAAACAAAACCTGAGAGGTAATGTTAAATTTATAGAGAACTTCACTTAGACCACACTTGGAGTATTGTGAGCAATTCTGGTCCCCATACTACATAAAAGATATTGAAGCACTGGAGAAAGTGCAGAAAAGATTTACAGGCATGTTACTAGAATTGAGAGTATACAACTATCAGAAAAGATTGATCAGGCTGGGGCTAGATGACTAAGGGGAGGCCTGATAGAGTATTTAAAATTATGAGAGTCTTTAAAATTATGAAGGAGTTCGACAGGGTGGATGTGGAGAAATTGTTTCCACTTGTGGATGGGTGCAGAACAAGGGGGCATAAATATAAGATAGTCACTAACAGATCAAATAAAGAATTTAGGAGGAATTTATTAACACAGAGTGGTGAGAATGTGAAATTTGTTGCCAGATGGAGTGGTTGAAGCAGATAGCATTGATGCATTTAAGGGGAGGCTTGATGTATACATGAGGGAGAAGGGAATAGAGGGATATCGGAGTAGGATGGGAAGAGGTAATTAAAGGAGGAGGGTGCTCGTGGAATACAAACACTGGCATAGACCATTTTGATCATATGGCTTGTTTCTGTGCTATAATTCTACGGGTTGCCAATGTTATAAAAGCATTGTGACAACAGAAAATAGGTGTGACAAACAGAAAGTCTCAAGAATTTTATATCTATATATGTATGTATAGATTGTGACATTTTTAGAATGCAGTCTCATTACATTTCTTTTTCTAAACACTTTACAATTTTAGCCCCTTTCTCATCTGAGGTGTGTTCAAGAATATGAACTATGTCCCTACTCAAACACAATACTGTACATAGCCCAATTACATAACTCTACAAAATCAAATCACAGCACTATATCATAAGAGAATTGTAAAACCTAATAAAACTCAAATATATTATCATACCATAACAGAATAATATTTTTAAAAAGCTCACAAACATATGTAAGTGTCAAATTTATTTTTTAAAATTTGCTAAAGGGATGTTTTTTTAAAATAATCTTAGTCTGAGCATTTACTCCCAAAGACATCCAGTGTAGGTCAATTTTCTTTTATGTAATGTTACAATATCAACTTGTTTCATGCAGTATATTTGAGAATATTCTTGTGGATAAATCTCAAAGGCTGCTTGACTTGTTGACTCCCTGTCCAATATCCCTTGTGGTCTTTCTGGCAGAGGCTAATATTTATCAGTTTGTCAGAACACATTTCCCAGAGTGGTCAAAGGGCCTGTTAAATTGATCACTAAGGAAACACTGTGAGTCTGTGCACTTTTGATTGCCTCAGATCATGAGACCATTGGGTATTTTATGTTACATAGGCCTGAGGAAGATTGATATGAATCAGGCAGACTGTGCTTGCTCCAATAGTTAAATAGCATCTGCCTTTTTCCTGGCTTCTATTAAATGTTGTTTATTTTACAAATTTATTTTTGCTTGTAAGCAACAATGAGATCTGTCACATCAACAATGGTGATGGGGATGCAAATATTTTAATTAATATATGTTTGGGATGAATACTAAGCCTGGGATCATGGTAGAAAATGTTTAAAAGAAGATTATACCTTGAAACACTCTGAAAGATTGAATTTTCAGATTGTATAAAAGACCGCAGGAGGCTCACACGTCCACTGCCATTGCTTATTGTAAAAATACACAATGTTGACACAACTGTACTGCCTCACTTGCCTCCATGGGATGACATGCAGCCATTAGTATCACATTAGGTGGAGGCATGTGTAAGGACAATCCATTCATTTACAGACCAGAGTACAATGGAATAAAAGTTTTAACCATTATCTACATGACAAGGTCCTCACACACCTTGTTTGTGATATTATTGTCATACACAATTTCACAACTAAAAACTGTGGGCAAGGGTGCTGGGTTACAACCTGATGGTTCCCACAAGACTCTTACGAGGTTGTTGTTTTAGCATTAAGTAATAAAAATATACAATCGTAAAGTAGTGAGCAATAGCAGACAAGGACAGTATCACTGGCAGTGGGCATATTCTTAAATGTGTAAACATACCACTACTTAACCATGAAATTTCAACGACATTCAAGTTGGAACAGCACAAGTGCCCCCTACAGCCCTGCACGCTGCACTCTCAGTCATTAACATGCTGTCAGAAGCACATACTACATGCACCAAGATTAGTAATGGACTGAAAACAAAAGTACTCGAAATGTACTGAACAAGGCAGAGGGTTCGGTGTCAGCTCGGCTGGGCGTATCGGCAGATTTTCAGGACAGCGTTGACAAGAGGGTAGTAGTACGAACCCGCTGAAACTGGTTGCAACCACATGTCTGCTCACAATGATTGCACATAATGATCCTTGAATTAAACTTTAGATTACAAGTATTTATCTTGGCAGCCAGTTCCAACTAATGAGAGATAACAGCTCTGGACGTGATCTGTAACTTAGCAAGCTCAGGCCTATCCGTACCCCAGGTTACAAATTAGCACTCTGCCTCTTTGGGTTGAATGTCTGCAAGGTTCTTTGTGTCAAAATTGGGGCAGCCAAATTATTCTACAATAATGAAGCAGGTGGAAGAAAAATCAAAGCACTCGCCAAAATTCCCTGTAAGGTGGGAATTTTCTTTAGAAATTAATAATTACAGGAACAAGTTTTGGCTCATGATGCCGTCCCAACCCACTTATCAAATGTGAAATTAGTTTTATTTGTTGTTAAGTTAATGTCGAGGGTTGTTTCCACTTAGATTAAGCCTTAAAATATAATCTTCAATCTGATGAATAAACAGAAGCTTCATTTAGTTGCACAGTACGTATTCCTCTGTCCGTGAAATTAATGCAGATATGCAGTGAGAAACCTTTGGTAAATAAATATGACCTCTCTCCACATATTAGTGCAGTTGCTGATATTCTAATGGTGTTCATTTGTATTTTTCAACACTTGGATTTCCTCTTCACGTTTTCATGTAGGAACATAGGGACAGGAGTAGGCCATTCAGCCCCTCTAACCTGTTCCACCATTCAATTATATCATGGCTGGTATGATTCTGTTTACTTAATTCATTTTAACCTGTTGTGTAAAGAGGTAACAAAATGGATGCAGTGGTATTCTATAATCCTTGTGGTTTGCTTCATGTTAATAGGATGAGATGACCTAAGGTGGGAGGAGGCCTGTTGGGCTAAATGGCCTGTTTGTGCTGTAAAACTCTATATAATTCTATACAATTGCAATTGAAACCAAGGTGAGTTTAATTACTGTTGTGAGTGGCTTTGAATGTTCTTTTCAAATGGACTTTCAAGGACAAAATAGTTTCAATAATTAAAATGTGATGTTATCTCAATGAAGTGTACAAAATCTTCCAGGCGATTACCTCATCATAAATGTTCTTATAGAATCATAGAATCATAGAAGTTACAACATGGAAACAGGCCCTTCGGCCCAACATGTCCATGTCGCCCAGTTTATACCACTAAGCTAGTCCCAATTGCCTGCACTTGGCCCATATCCCTCGATACCCATCTTACCCATGTAACTGTCCAAATGCTTTTTAAAAGACAAAATTGTACCCGCCTCTACTACTGCCTCTGGCAGCTCGTTCCAGACACTCACCACCCTTTGAGTGAAAAAATTGCCCCTCTGGATCCTTTTGTATCTCTCCCCTCTCACCTTAAATCTGTGCCCCCTCGTTATAGACTCCCCTACCTTTGGGAAAAGATTTTGACTATCGACCTTATCTATGCCCCTCATTATTTTATAGACTTCTATAAGATCACCCCTTAACCTCCTACTCTCCAGGGAATAAAGTCCCAGTCTGTCTAACCTCTCCCTGTAAGTCAAACCATCAAGTCCCGGTAGCATCCTAGTAAATCTTTTCTGCACTCTTTCTAGTTTAATAATATCCTTTCTATAATAGGGTGACCAGAACTGTACACAGTACTCCAAGTGTGGCCTCACCAATGCCCTGTACAACTTCAACAAGACATCCCAACTCCTGCATTCAATGTTCTGACCAATGAAACCAAGCATGCCGAATGCCTTCTTCACCACCCTATCCACCTGTGACTCCACTTTCAAGGAGCTATGAATCTGTACTCCTAGATCTCTTTGTTCTATAACTCTCCCCAACGCCCTACCATTAACGGAGTAGGTCCTGGCCCGATTCGATCTACCAAAATGCATCACCTCACATTTATCTAAATTAAACTCCATCTGCCATTCATCGGCCCACTGGCCCAATTTATCAAGATCCCGTTGCAATCCTAGATAACCTTCTTCACTGTCCACAATGCCACCAATCTTGGTGTCATCTGCAAACTTACTAACCATGCTTCCTAAATTCTCATCCAAATCATTAATATAAATAACAAATAACAGCGGACCCAGCACCGATCCCTGAGGCACACCGCTGGACACAGGCATCCAGTTTGAAAAACAACCCTCGACAACCACCCTCTGTCTTCTGTCGTCAAGCCAATTTTGTATCCAATTGGCTACCTCACCTTGGATCCCATGAGATTTAACCTTATGTAACAACCTACCATGCGGTACCTTGTCAAATGCTTTGCTGAAGTCCATGTAGACCACGTCTACTGCACAGCCCTCATCTATCTTCTTGGTTACCCCTTCAAAAAACTCAATCAAATTCGTGAGACATGATTTTCCTCTCACAAAACCATGCTGACTGTTCCTAATTAGTCCCTGCCTCTCCAAATGCCTGTAGATTCTGTCCCTCAGAATACCCTCTAACAACTTACCCACTACAGATGTCAGGCTCACTGGTCTGTAGTTCCCAGGCTTTTCCCTGCCGCCCTTCTTAAACAAAGGCACAACATTTGCTACCCTCCAATCTTCAGGCACCTCACCTGTAGCGGTGGATGATTCAAATATCTCTGCTAGGGGACCCGCAATTTCCTCCCTAACCTCCCATAACGTCCTGGGATACATTTCATCAGGTCCCGGAGATTTATCTACCTTGATGCGCGTTAAGACTTCCAGCACCTCCCTCTCTGTAATATGTACACTCCTCAAGACATCACTATTTATTTCCCCAAGTTCCCTAACATCCATGCCTTTCTCAACCGTAAATACCGATGTGAAATATTCATTCAGGATCTCACCCATCTTGAGTTCATTCCACTGAGAATCAAGGGTCTCCAAAATGCAAGACTTTACAGAAATAATTTTATGAGGAAAACAATTAATGCAAAATTGTGACTGTTTACTTAAAAGAAATATTAGAGACTATGTAGTACAGTGTGCTGAGAGAAGGCCGGTTCCTTCATGTCGTAATCTAAACAGTTTTTGTTTGCTTTTAGTGAGGTTACTGAAGCAATAAACTGCTGACACCCCATAATCAGCTGCTCTAAGATTCCGCATTTTCATCCCATCAACACAAATCGTTATTGACACTGTTGAACTCTATATAAATCAATTGTAGAGACCCCTGATCCCAGTCCTAAGAGAGCAAACCCAATCCATGGAACCAACTTAAGGAGTCCAAATTGAAAAGTTCCAACAACAATGATTCCCCAAGCCACCACCCTGATCAGTTCAGAGTTGAAGTCCCTTATAAAGAGAAGAAAGGGAGGAGACATGATTCTAAAATGTAATAAACGTTTAATTTCCATTCACTGCATTAAATAACAGGACCTGACGTTTTGTGGTACCTGCGTTTGCCTTGATCTGATGGTGATCTACTTCAACCAGAAACACATTTTGAACACTAGATGGGCTAGCCCCATCCATTACATGTACCCTCGTGTAGACTGATTAGAGATTATGACATTTATGGCAGTCACAGAAATGTTTTTGTTCCAGGATCACCATGGGTTGAGGAATAATGCATGGCGGCGGGTTGTGGCAAGACCCCACCATAATGGAAAGGTCCTGGGGTGAAGGTTTCAGCTGTAAATGCCACTGACCATTGCAAGTTACAGCAACACCAGCATTAACTGAAATGCATGTCTATTCCATCTGATGCTGCATTTATACTGGTTGCCAGTCTGAGTCTGTAGCTGCACTGTCAGTTCCAGTGAGGCAGTAGCCCATTTAAAATGTCTGTTTGAAACTCCAATTCTTCTGCCTAGGAAAGAGTTCTGTGCCTATGCGGTTGCATATATGCGTACAGCTTCTTTGCCAGAAGTTAAAATTTAAATATTTAGAGAGTGTGAGTGGCAGCATCCTTATTGCCTAAGCATTTAAATTAACGGTAGATAGGTTTAAAAAGTGTTCAGGAAATCTAAGGGAAGATTGGGCACTTTTTAAGACGAATATGATGCCACACTGGAGTTACGTTCTGTGCAGTATCACATCCAAGTGATGTGAGTCTACCTCCCTCCAAGGGCCCTCACACTGAATCTCTCTGGTTCAAGTCACTCCTCAAAAATAGACTTATAAGCAACTTTCGCACCACTACGAAGTGGAAACCATTTTCAAGTGATACTAAAATTCTAGTGTTAAGGCATTGTAAGAGCCATTTGTTCAAGCCTGTATTACATTGGACTACAATTCAACTGAATGAAGAGCTGAAAGTTCTTTATTTTCTACTTAATTGGCTTCAACATGCAAGAGTCTTGAATATGGCCATTAACATCAAACTGATATTTGTGTGTCATCTAAATTAAACCGAGCCAAGAACACAAGCTGAGTTTATGTAATCACAGGAATGTTATCTGGATTTCAAAAATCCTGGAGCTTCCCAACATCTGGTGTGTGCATAAGTCAGAAAACTTATTGACAAACAGAAACTGTCCATAAATTTTCTGGATTTGTCGATACTACATAAATTCAGGAAGACAAACCTTATCAATAATTTTTTACAGCTTAATTTAATGATTAGATCAGGGAATTTGTTGATGAATTTCCCAAACCTTGTCATTAATATACCAAATAAACCGGCTCTTGCTATTAGGTCAACTAGTTGTAGCAATGGAAAAATAGACAACAAACACACTGAGGTTGAATCTGTCACTGTGTAATGACACTGGCTAAATGGCCCCACTGACTGACATCCTCCAGCAGTCAACAGAGAAACAATGGCTGACAATGTCACAGGTTTCTAAAAAGCTAAAAATCCTTTCCTGTTCAAAAGTAGATGTCGCTAATAAAAATTAAGTATCAATTACGATTTTCGTACGATTATCGAACAATTCTTAATTCATGCAAACGCTGCTACTTTTGCATATATGTTGGTATCTATATCACTAAAGTTTTATTTACATAGAATTACATAGAATTTACAGCACAGAAACAGGCCATTCAGTTCAACTGATCTATGCCAGTGTTTATGCTCCAAAGGAGCCTCCTCCCTCCCTCCCTTCTTCATCCAACCCTATAAGCAAATTGTTCTATTCCTTTCTCCCTCATGTACTTATCAAGCTTCCCCTTGAATGCATCTACGCTATTCGCCTCAGCTATTCCATGTGGTAACGAGTTCCACATTCTAACCAGTCTCTGGGTAAAGAAGCTTCTCCTGAATTCCTTATCAGATTTATTAGTGACTATCTTATATTTCTGACCTTTCGTTTTGGACTCCCCCACAAGTGGAAACATCGGGGGGAGTTTTAACACCCCCATGATGGGCGGGAGGGTCGGAGTGGGGGGTTAAATCGGTAAGTATGTGAAAACTGATCCCAACCCGTCGTGAATGTGCCTACTTCCAGTTTAATTGCGGCAGGTTTGGGGTCAGCTGAGTAACCTGCTCTGGAGAGGCGGGTCCGTCATTATAATATTTAAATTTTATTTTTATTCGTTCAGAATTTTGACCCAGCGACGATGAAGGAACGGCGATATATTTCCAAGTCAGGATGGTGTGTGACTTGGAGGGGAACGTGCAGGTGGTGTTGTTCCCATGTGCCTGCTGCCCTTGTCCTTTTAGGTGGTAGAGGTCGTGGGTTTGGAGGTGCTGTCGAAGAAGCCTTGGCAAGGCTCAGTGCCTCAGATTTTGCGAGCCATTTGAATTTATCGGCTGAAGGGCCGGGTTTCCCAGGGCTCGGAAAAACCCGGCAGCTAAAGGGAGGTGGGAGCTGCCAGATTCAGCAGGTTAGTGCTTTTCCAGCTTTGCTTGTGGGCCAGGAGGAGCAGGAGTGCTTCCCCCAGCCCCTCAAGCAAACCTTCTGCCACAATCTCTCCTTCCCCGTGGTCAGCTGACTCCCCCTGTGATGTCATGACCCCCCCCCAACAACTCGCAATCTCTCCTGCTCCACGATCTCTCATTCCCCGTGATCAGTCGACTCCCCCCTCGATCTGTATATCCCCCACCCCCTGCAATCTCTCCCTCCCCGTGGATCGGCCGACTTCCCCTGCGATCTGCATACCCACCCACCCACCACCTGCAATCTCTCCCTCCCTGCCATCTCTCCTTCACCGGGATCGGCCGACTCCTCCCACTATCTGCATACCCACCCCCCCGTAATCTCTCCCTCCCCGCCATCTCTCCCTCCCCACGATGTTCAAAGCCCCCCGCGATTGGCCAACCCCATCCCCACGATTACTCCCCCCCCCGCCCCCTGCAATCTCTCCCACCCTCCTCACTGGCGTGCTCCAAGCCAACCCCCGATTTTCTCTGATTGCCGGGGACCGCCCCAGCGGTCCCGGGTTATGACCTTCTACCACTGGCTTTCCCTCCCTGCAGCTGGCCAGCCTCTCAATCTGGCCAGCTGCCGGGCGGGAAACGGAGTTTATGAATTTCTCGGCCGCTCCCTCCCTGCCTCCCCGTAAATATTGGGGCCACCTTCTCTATGTCTACTCTATCAAAGCCCTCCATAATTCGAAAGACCTCTATTAGGTCACCCCCTGAACCTCCTCTTTTCTAGAGAAAAGAGCCCCAGCCTGTTCAGTCTTTCCTGATAGTTGTACCCTCTCAGTTCTGGTATCATCTTTGTAAATCTTTTTTGCACCTTCTCCGGTGCCTCTATATCCTTTTTGTTAAATGGAGACAGAATTTTTTTTAATTTGTTCATGGGATGTGGGCGTCGCTGGCGAGGCCGGCATTTATTGCCCATCCCTAATTGCCCTTGAGAAGGTGGTGGTGAGCCGCCTTCTTGAACCGCTGCAGTCCATGTGGTGACGGTTCTCCCACAGTGCTGTTACGTAGGGAGTTCCAGGATTTTGACCCAGCGACGATGAAGGAACGGCGATATATTTCCAAGTCGGGATGGTGTGTGACTTGGAGGGGAACGTGCAGGTGGTGTTGTTCCCATGTACCTGCTGCTCTTGTCCTTCTAAGTGGTAGAGGTCGTGGGTTTGGGAGGTGCTGTCGAAGAATTTGTTTTAAATCAGCAGAATCAGCACAATTGACTTGCACTTCATAGATATCAGTCCCCAAGTGCACCTGCGACTAGGTGACTCTGCTTGAAGAGGTCCAATTGCACACGCTACAGTGCCCTCATGTTGTAAAAAATGTGCAGCATTCCCTATTTTGTACCTTTGCCAAATAAAATTGTCTGGAAACCGAAAGTACGACTTATCGCCAAATAGCCTGACCTTGAATTAAGAGGTTTTTGCAGGTATGTGGGATTCTTATTAATGCGAATGAATGACTGTAACAATGTGGATGATTCTGTGTGACACAGAACTTAATAAAGAAAATAGTAAAAATCAATGCAGTGCAATCATTTAACTGTGAATATTAATATTATTGTAAAGATCTAAAATAAGAAAATTTTGCAAAAGAAATTAAAAATGAATCTGTTGCTAAATTATAATAACAATGAATATTGCCATGGGGTTGTCCCAGCTATAATGTAAACTATTATCCCTGAGTTACAGAAATGATGAAGTCCATGTTCTATTATTGGTCTTTGTAATCAGCAGCAGATCCATTCATGGGATATGGGCCAAGTGCAGGCAATTGGGACTAGCTTAGTGGTATAAACTGGGCGACATGGACATGTTGGGCCGAAGGGCCTGTTTCCATATTGTAAACTTCTATGATTCTATGATTCTATTTGGCTGTCCATATTTGCATATTTGTAATTATTTCTATTTAAATATAGAAACACGCATACCAGCGCTGGTGAAAAAGTCAAGGATATAAATAGTTCTGGTATTCTCTGGAACAGATACTTCAAACTGTTAGCAAATGTATAATTATTCTAAATCAAAAGCAAAATACTGCAGATGCTGGAAATATGAAATAAAAACAGAAAATGCTGGAAATACTCTGTGGAAAAAGAAACAGAGTTAACGTTTCAGGTCGATGACCCTTCGTTAAAACTGGAAGAAGTTGAAGATTAAACAGTTTTTAAGCAAGTACAGAGCCAGGGGAAGGTGAGGGGAGGGGGGGGTGGGGAGGACGGGGGGGGGGGGAGGAAAGGACAAAAGGGAAGGGCGGAGGACAGGAGTGATTAAATGACAAAAGGGATGATGGTGCAAGGCGAGGAGGGTGGTAATGGGGCAAGTAAAGAAACAAAAGATGGGTCTAGAGGAGCTGTAAATGGCAACATCAGAACCATTACCAGCCCCTGCTGTCTGAAAAAATGGGAGCAGTGGTTATGATCTGAAGTTATTGAAATCAATGTTGAGTCCAGAAGGTTGTAAAGTGCCTAAATGAAAGATGAGGGTGCTGTTCCTCGAGCTTCAGTTGAGCTTCATTGGAACAGCGTAAGAGGCCGAGGACAGAGAGGTCAGAGTGGGAAGGGGAATTAAAATGGCAAGCGACCAGCAGGTCAGGGTCATGCTTGCGGACTAAGTGAAGGTGCTCAGCAAAGCAATCACCCAGTCTGCGTTTGGTCTCCCCAGTGTAGAGAAGACCGCAAATACAGTATACTAAATTGAAAGAAGTACAAATAAATCATTGTTTCACCTGGAAGGAGTGTTTGAGGCTCTGGACGGTAGGAAGGGAGAGGTGAAAGGGCAGGTGTTGCATCTCTTGTGCTCGCACAGGAAGATTATTTATAATTATTCCAGCTCTCTCTCTTCTGGATAACAATGGTCTTAGAAAAATACTAGTGCTGAAATTGTGCTGAGCAACTTTAGTAATAAACTGTCCACAATTTGAACAAAGGCATTAACATGTTTAAGCTAAGCAGATAAGCACAAAAAATAATTTCATCCAAATGTGGCAGCATGTTTGTTACTAATATTGTACAACACAATTTCATTCCCAATGAAATTATACCGTAAATGTCAAGCAAAGAGCTGTCAGCTCACTTTGCCAGGAATAATTTGTAATAAAATGAAATGTTTCAAAGTGAAATGTGTAGCAAGGTGGCCAGCTGCAGATATATGCATGTAACACAAGAATGCTTTGGCAGTTACAGCGACTGGCCTTTTCTTCTGAGTGAGCCTCTGATTACGGCTCTTGAATTACAGCAGTAAAATCAACTATTGTACATATTAGGTTAGCCAGATTCGCAAGTCTTTTAATTTCAGAAGTGAAGGATGAAAGCTATCAGGCACTAGCTCCCAGTAAATATGTACACTACGACAGTGATTACACTCCAAAAGTACTTCACTGTA
Organism: Heptranchias perlo; assembly: GCF_035084215.1. NCBI lineage: Eukaryota > Metazoa > Chordata > Chondrichthyes > Hexanchiformes > Hexanchidae > Heptranchias > Heptranchias perlo. The sequence continues at coordinate 12,461,605 of NC_090343.1, forward strand.
TCTCTTCACTGCTGCATTCTGTGGGACCCGAATCAGCAGCCACGGCATCAAGGCTTATCACCCAGGACCAATCCTTCAACTGGCCCCTGCTGCTCGCACATGCGTGCGATGGCTGAATTACGAACAATGAAAGCATCACGGCAGGCCCCCGCGTGCTGGACGTTCACGTGCAAAATGCACTGCCAGGCATCGCAGACAATTTGGCCGTTCAGTGAATGGAAACCATTTCTAGTCATGTAGTTGACTGACTTCTTATTGGGAGATTTGATTGTCACATGCATGCCATCGATCGCCCCCTGCACTCTTGAAAAGCCAGCGAACCTGTAAAAATTTATGGCCCTCTCTCTTTGCTCCTTAGTGAACGTGACATATTTGATGAACTCCACAGCTTTTTGGAAGAGGGTGTCAGTGACCTGCTGAACGCAGGTCCTGACTGCTCCCCGACTAACGTTGCAATGGTCCCCTGTCGCTGCCTGGAAGGATCCAGAGCTGTAAAAGTTAAGGGTCGTGATGACCTTCATTTCAACTGGTAATGCCTTACAGCATTTCGACCGTGGATTGAGGCCAATGCGGGGCATGTCGCAGGGTCGACCGATGGCTTCCTTAGTAAACCGCAGCCATTGGTTGCTCAGCTCCCCCAAAATTTGCTTGTATGATAATGTACACTCTCCATGGGGGAGGGGGGGCAGGTATGAGGCCGACCGGGCTGGTTAAATTGACGTGAGGATGCACAGAACAAATTGGGCATGAATGCTTCCTGGAAGTGCTGATTTGCACCAAGATCAGATGACTACTGGTCCTTGTTTAACTAAAATTTTGGGCAATAAGCTACACCCGTTTTGAACACGTGTAAATGCAGGCGATTTGTGTTGTATGCTCAATCGCATGGGGCGGAACCATGTAAATGACCGGCGGAATGTTGAGTGAAGGTTTCGAGGAGCCAGTGCAAAAGATTGCAGAAATTCGGGCAGAACGTAAGGGTGGGTGTAAGTCACTGAGGCCCAAATTTCCACAATCTTTTGCACCGAAAATCAACTTTCCACCATTGATTATTCATTTGTTTGGGCGAGAATTGACAGTAAAATCCGGGCAACTCTAAAAATGTCTAAATTGCATCCTCAACTGATCTTAATTATGGATCATGGTGGTGTTGAACCCAAGCAACTGAACAATGATACTATATGATTTTCTTCCAACCTCAAGAACATACTTTAGATTCGTTCAGAGTTGATTATCTAACAGCTGAAGTTGTTGGAATTCAGTGCTCTTGCTCATTTACCACAGGTGGAGTGGGTCAAGAATACTGGTAGGAGAAACTGAATCCAAGAAAAGTAAAAAACAGATTTCTGTGTCAGACTGTAAATCCAGAGATTAGGGGAATTTAAATGTCACATTGACAAAGTAACGGGTGCTTTTCCTTGAATGAAGTCAACTTTCACTGTCAGCCAAGTATTGACTGCTCTATTATGAATGGAGTAGATGCTCATTGCCAGACAGATGTGCCTGATTTTTTCATGGATGGAGCAGAGGCTCAGTGAGGTGATAACTGTTCTTCCAATGGACGGACTGGAGCCTCATCACTGTTTCTTCCATCAATGGAGTTAGAGATTCACTGCCAGGCAAATCATGACTGTCCTTCCAATGGATGAATTAGAGGCTCGCTGCCAGGCAAATAGTGGCTGTTCTTCCAACGGATGTAATCTCACTGCCAGACAGCAGCTGATTGACATTTCGATTCAGACACACTTCCAAGCTAACATGCAGTCCTTAAAACAGATCCAATGTTCCCATATTCTATGCCTAATTAGACAATATTGCTTGATGTGAACAACTGCCGTTAGCTCTACTTAGTGCGGTTTGTGTACTTAAAATAAACACCCTCACGTGTTCCAAATGCTTCCAGTTCAGATCCCATGCACCATTTGTTTATCAACCCTGCACATAGTGCACACTCTGAATCGTTCTACTACTTGCAAAATGTTTTTTTTGCATTTAAAAAGGTGAGGGATTTTAGCAATGGGAAATGAAATATTTCTCCCATTTCTGGCACCTAGTACAGGCAACACACGCTCACAGATATAGCAAAGGTAAAGCTCCCTCTGCTCAGCCCAGCAACAAAGCTTCTCCCCGAAACTTTATTGTACCAGTGTAACGTTTTTCAAGAGAGAAGCCAAGGGCAGGGTCACCCCGCGCCAGCTGTCCCCGCTTTGTTACCTCAGTCGGGACCTGACATCAGACTGGAAGCAGATACAATGAGTGGGATAAGGCCTCCCGGCCTTTAGATGGGTATAAGTGACCCCCACCAGTGGGATCCAGACAATAAGAGCATACTGGGCTTCCAAAGAAAGATTTGTTACTTTTTAAAATTCTTATTGGATTAGCCTCCTTGCAGCGGCAGCAAAGGGGACCAGGCTGGGGTCTTGGCAGCGGGGGGTGTGCGGGGGTCAACCAGTCAGGTGTTAGATGTTCTGGATACATGGGGTAGGTGGACACCAGAGATGCACCTGCAGTTACACAACCATATGGTGCACCATGCAAATTAGGTGCCCTCCCACTGATTGAGAACACAGGCGAGGTCAGCGCTGGAGACAACTGGCAAACGCAATCCCAAAGTAACCACCGCGATCATGTCCCATGAATTTTGAGGCCATCCGGTTAACAAAATGCACATGTCAGAGACATACGTGAGCTATAGAGTACACATTTATTTTTAAGTAGAGTGTACTGCATCAAAACAGGAGCAGATGTTAAGTTCTGTATGAGACACATATTAACTGATGTGTGTGTTTATTTTTTGTTGTCTCCATTTACATTACAATCTGAAAGTATACAGGGATCTCCTTTATGTTAAATTAAAATGAGTCCAGCATTAGTCAAACAAGGTTCATATAAATAGTAAGCTCGGTGCACATTAATTTTTTTTAGAAGATTCATAACTGTAGACGACAGCGTATAATATGTGAGACTCTACAGTAAAAGCCTCACCAATTGATGATTTTGCAGAAGTTAGGCCTAGAAAAGTAGTATGCACCAAGACACAAGGTCAGTTCAGATGAAGATGACTTCTCAGCCCATTTAAACTTATTTTTCCAGAACACCAGCCCTGCCATCTCCCATTACAGCGTCAGATGGTTTCTTAAACGAGCCTAGTGTTTTGGCCTCAACCACCCTTTCTGCTCACAATTACTGTTTCCCACCTCTCAAACATTTGCCTGAAAAGTATTTCACCTAAAACATGCTGAACCCAGCATGATAGCTTCAGTATCCAGACCTGAATCATGTTTATGCATATTCACAGGTCCCTCTGGGCCCCCTGCCCAAAATACAATGAAATAAGATTAATATACAGTTTATTCTACCACTCACATGCATGACTCTTCACAGCTTTCTACATTAAGTGCCTGAGTGTTCCATTTCCTCTGCTACCAATCTAATAGCATTAGTCCCACTGTCAGTGTGTGAAGATTGATGATTAATAAAGAACAGAGGTTAAAGTGTAAATATAAATCATAAAGAGAAGCAGTAGCTGACACGTGGAGTGATGGAAGAGGCGTCCCGCCAGAAAAGGCATCCCTCCGGAAGTTCTCCGAGTCTTGTTTGTTCCCTCTCAATTTTTAAAACTCCAAACTATTCTATCGCAAACAGGTGTTTCTCGTTCTCCCTTTTGGCCATGGAGAGTTTCAAGCATTTGAGAAATCGAGCTAATATTTTACTTCTGTGCAGAAGATTTAACGTAAATATCGCTCCAAGTCAAAACAGCTAGAAGTGAGAATCTGTGAAGAGCAGCCGTTGGGAACAGTTCTCTTCCTCTGGGCTATTCCTCACAGTGGAATACTGAGAAGTGAAGAATCACCATATTCATAAACTCATCAACTGAGGTATGATTGTGCTACACTGGATTCTTCACCTCTATGCACCCATTTCAAGTAAGTGCAAATGTACTGGAAGAGCAATATACCGATATAATACATTCTTATTTCAAATGATGATGATGGAGTCTTGACCTCCAGCATTCCTATGCCATACCACATTATTTTGCCAGAGCCACTCTGAAAATGAACATGTGCTTGTGTGGAACTGAGCCATACAGATCTGAAAGGTCCCAGTTTCACCCTCTAGACTTCAACTGCCCAGGCCCTAAGCTCTGGAATTCCCTCCCTAAACCTCTCCGTCATTCTAATTCTCTCTCCTCCTTTAAGACGCTCCTTAAAACCTACCTCTTCACTGGTCCTAATATCTCCTTATGTGGCTCGATGTCAAATTTTGTTTGAATACGCTCCTGTGAAGCGCTTTGGGTCATTTTACCACCTTAAAAGGTGCTATATAAATGCAAGTTCTTGTTGTTGTTGGTCTGTGCTCAGTTTGCAGATTTCATCTGGTGCAGCAATAGAGTGAGCACAATCAGCATTGGTGCCCAGGGGTTACAGAGGAGAAATGTCAGTCAAGGTTCCCACTCCCGATCTCTATCCAGTGACTTCTTCTGGAAAGTGCATGTAGGTGGATGCCAGGTGAAGACAAGATTAGGCTTAGCTATGGTGCCCTTCACCATCAAATAGCTTGCTGACACTCGCTGTCCATGGCCGCACATGAAGATAGCTACTTGGGAAAAGCATGGCGAGCTGCTGGTGCAAGTGGAGTCATATCCCAACCAAAGGCAACACCTTCAGGAGAAGAGGGGAAGCAAATTAAAAAAACAAATAAATAAAAAGAAAATGAAAATGAACAGGGGAACTAACTGCATGATGGACATATTATTCTTAACAAGTGGGGAAGCCAGTGGGGGAATTATAAAACAAAAAGAAGAAGAAACGCAGATAATTTTAAAATTAACGTTTAATGACAGAAATTATTAAATTATCGACTAATCTCTAATACAGTTTGTTATTCTTCCCTGGAGGTTTTTAGACTCCAATGTAATGTCAGACTCACCATGAGTGAAATGAATGTGCAGTTGCTTCAGGAAATAGTTCTGCAATAATAAAGGCAGCACTATTTAATCACAGATGACGTACTTTGATCTGACATAAACAATGCTGGCTCAAGCAGAAAAAGAAGTAACTTGTCGATGTGAGTTGGTCTGTAAGGAACTTGACTTCTGTCATGTCAAATCTGTGAAGCTCACATGTCAGAGAGTATTATGGAGAGGAGTGTGTGGTACATAAAATTATAATAAAGGAAATACACAGCAGGTCAATCAGCATCTGAAAGAGAAAAGCAAGTTAACATTTTGGGTGCAGCCCTTCATCAGAATTTGCATGCTCAGGCATGGAGACCATTTTTCATAAGATTGACAAAGACAAGCCAAGATTTGAAGAAGAAAGCAAAGAGTGGGTGGGGGGGTTGGAGAACATGAGGTACAGTTCCCACCGCTGATAGCGTTGGTGTGAACATGATTTGCCCGCTATAAAGGGTGGACGGTGTAACCAACAAATTTAAAAGCAGTACTTTTGTTACACTAGTTTTGGCAGAATACCTTGGTGGGTGCTTTATCTTCATTTATATACTATGGTGCAAAAGAGGTCTTGCCTCCTTCCAAATGTACATCCCTTGTGTGAGCGTCGGGGCCGGGATCCTGATGGCAGAAATCTGGAAGGCAAATATATTCGAAAACCAAAGGAATGACAAAGGCTTCAAAGCAGAAAGGAATAGTGAGGAATGTGGCGTACAACAAGGACTATGGAGTACAGCAAAAAATGTTCTGGTACAAGGTGTGGTGTACCGCCTTGGCTCAGTGGTAGCATTCTCACCTTTGAGTCAAAAGGTTGTGGGCTCAAGCTCCAGTCCGGGACTTAAGCACATAACATAGGCTGACACTGCAGTACAGTGCTGAGGGAGTGCTACATAAGAAATAGGAGCAGGAGTAGGCCACACGGCCCCTCGAGCCTGCTCCACATGCTGTTGGATACATCATCTTCCAGAAGACATGTTAAACCAAGGCCCCATCTGCCTGCTCAGGTGCATGTAACAGATCCCACAGTACTATTCATAGAAGAGTGGTTGTGCTGGTCAACATTTATCCCTCAACCAACAGCACTAAGACGGATAATCTGGTCATTTACCTCAATGCTGTGCACAAACTGGCTGCCACTTCACTCGCATTACAACGCTGACTACACTTCAAATGTATTTCATTGGCTGTGAAGTGCTTTGGGGCATCCTGAGGACATGAGGCTTAAGGGTCATAGATCATTAAAATGTCATGGACAGGTAAAGAAAATAATCAAAAAGGCCTAATGGAATGCTGACCTTTATATCTAGAGGACCAGAATACGAAGGGGTAGAAGTTATGCTACAGCTATACAAATCCCTGCTTAGACCACACCTGAAGCACTGTGTTCAGTTCTGGGTACACCTTAGGAAGGATATATTGGCCTTGGAAGGAGTAGATTTACTAGAATGATACCTGGACTCCAAGGGTTAAATTACGAGGAGAGATTGCACAAACTAGGGTTGTATTCCCTGGAATTTAGAAGATTAAGGGGTGATTTGATTGAAGTTTTCAAGATATTAAGGGGAATTGATAGTTTCTCTCTATCTACCCTATTTCCACTGGTTGGAGAGTCTAGGACTAGGGGTCATAGCCTAAAATTTAGAGCCAGGACTTTCAGGACTGAAGTTAGGAATCACTTCTATACGCAAAGGGTGCTAGAAGTTTGGAACTCACTTCCACAAACGGCATTTGATGCTAGCTCAATTGTTAATTTTAATCTGAGACTGATAGATTTTTGTTAATCAAAGGTGTTAAGGGTTATGGGGCTAAGGCAGATATATATGGCAGATATCAGCCATGATCTCAATGAATGGCGGAACAGGCTCGAGGGGCTAAATGGCCTACTCCTGTCCACATGATCCTATGTTCCTCTGAAAGTAGCTGTATAAATGCTTTTGTCTTTCTTCTTTGCATCAGAGAGTGTTATAAGGGGCACAGAGTGTAGCATAAAGTGTTGTAGTGAGAGGTGTGGTGTATATCAGAAATTGTTATATCAGTGGCCTCTCTTTCACCTACTATGCTTCCACTCTCTGGAAATCTCTCCCTCTACCTTGTCATCTCCCTCCCTGCCTCAATAACCTCCTTCTTTTTCACCCTTCCTTCTCATCTGCTTGCTTATTATCCAATTGTTGTCCACCATCCTGTAAATAGATCTCAGATGTCTCCCTGTACTTGAGGAGCACTATAGAAATATAGATTATTATGATTGAAGATTGTATAGTAAAGAATGTTTAGTGAAAGGTAGGGTGTATACCAGAGATTATTATGGTGAGACAATGGTGTATGGCAAAGATTGTTATAGTGAAAGGTACAGATGATATCAGAAGGTATTATATTGAGGAATTATAGAGTAAGACAGAGGAATTGTGATAGTGACGGATGAATAGTACATTAGAGTATTCCAGTGAAGGGTGTGTAGTAGTGTGAATTAATGCTGTACCAAAAAAGGTTTATAAATTCTGAAATGTTGATATCTTTATGATAAATTGCTTCCATAGTGACGAAAAGTTCAGTTGCTGTGGAGTTAGCAACAGCCATTACTTGTTCACTGCAGCATCTGCCAAAGAGAAAACGAGGGAAAGCAATCACAGGAGCATTCCATAGAATTATCATGCCTTCTTTGCAGTTTCAAACCAATCCCGTGGATCGGTCTGTTAAACTGAAGAGCATTGAGGAAACACTGCTATATTTTCTTGATATCTTTGGTAAATTGTCAGAAAATATTAGCAAATATATTTGATAATTGTGGTCTTACAGTGAGAGACGGGAGTGTTAAACCTTTGAATCATTTAGTTGATTTGAAGGTGTGAATTAGCGGGCTGATTGATGTAGGTGTAATGTGTCAGCAATGTTGAACTTGAAGGTAAGTGTTGGTGTTCAATTTAGCACTTAATTAATGTACAATCACTCACAATGCATAATGTTTGCTGAATCATTTATATAGAACTCTTTAACCAGATGGGAGGGAAAGAAGGCAGTAGGTAGGGAAGGGGGAGGAGGAGGTGGGAAGGGGAGAGAGGGAAGAGTGAGGGAAAGCGAGAGGGAGAAATGAAAGAGTATAAAATACAAATTATCTGTTTTGTGCTTATTAACTCTGAAAGGTCCAACGCATCTTTGAGAAGACAACTCCTAAAGGCCTGGGACAGTTAGATGGGTTAGCTTTGAGGTCTCTTGCAAATCGCAAGATTTGGCATAGGACCTATTGCCATACACTTGTCTGATTTTGGGAGGTATAATAAGGTTGTCTTGCGCAGCCTCAAAAAGTTCTAAAGCAAAAATTTCATTAAAATAGGAGTGCTGTGAATTGGGTCTGCAAAGCTCCGCCCATCAATTCAATGATACACACTCCCGGCCTGTGAAACTATGCACCATGAGTACAGCCTCACTAAATCAACTCAACTCTAGTTTGTTTTTGATGTTAGACTTCACACGATCTCTGCTTGTTCTTGTGTGTGTGTGTGTGTGTGTGCGCGTGTGTCTTTGTGTTATGTTTGTGTGCTCCTGCAAAGGGTGTGTGTTTGTGTGATTGTTTGTGTTTCTGTTTTGCGTGTTTGTATGAATGGGTGCATGTATGCCCATATTTATGTCCAGGTGCATGCAGGTATGTATAAGTATGCTAGTTTGTGGTTTTATTGTCAAACACCAGAGACTGTTAGCTAAGATAGAAGCCCATGGAATCGAGGGAAAAGTACGGACTTCATTAGGAAATTGGCTGAGCGAAAGGCGACAGAGAGTAGGGATAATGGGTAAGTACTCACATTGGCAGGATGTGACTAGTGGAGTCCTGCAGGGATCTGTCTTGGGGCCTCAATTGTTCACAATATTTATTAACGACTTAGATGAAGGCATAGAAAGTCTCATATCTAAGTTTGCCGATGACACAAAGATTGGTGGCATTGTAAGCAGTGGAGATGAAAACATAAAATTACAAAGCGATATTGATAGATTAGGTGAATTGGCAAAACTGTGGCAAATGGAATTCAATGTAGACAAATGTGAGGTCATCCACTTTGGATCAAAAAAGGACAGAACAGGGTACTTTCTAAATGGTAAAAAGTTAAAAACAGTGGATGTCCAAAGGGATTTAGGGGTTCAGGTACATAGATCATTGAAGTGTCATGAACAGGTGCAGAAAATAATCAATAAGGTTAATGGAATGCTGGCCCTTATATCTAGAGGACTGGAGTACAAGGGGGCAGAAGTTATGCTGCAGCTATACAAAACCCTGGTTACACCGCACCTGGAGTACTGTGAGTAGTTCTGGACACCGCACCTCCGGAAGGACATATTGGCCTTGGAGGGAGTGCAGCGTTGGTTTACTAGAATGATACCCGGACTTCAAGGGTTAAGTTACGAGGAGAGATTACACAAATTGGGGTTGTATTCTCTGGAGTTTCGAAGGTTAAGGGGTGATCTGATCGAAGTTTATAAGATATTAAGGCGAACAGATAGGGCGGATAGAGAGAAACTATTTCCGCTGATTGGGGATTCTAGGACTAGGGGGCACAGTCTAAAAATTAGAGCCAGACCTTTCAGGAGTGAGATTAGAAAACATTTCTACACACAATGGGTGGTAGAAGTTTGGAACTCTCTTCCACAAACGGCAATTGATACTAGCTGTTGACCGGAAGTCACCGGTTAACGGTTTTAGCTTAGTACACAGAGGAAGAGTCAATTCTCTCTTAATTCTCAATTCGCTTTATTAACATTATTAGATCATGTACATACCGCTTATACGTCTAGTTAGATATAGGCATGTAGTTTACAGCAGGTTATACAGGTTTATACTCAAACTAGGATTTAAACGCACACCCACTAGGTTTCCTATTAATACTCCCCGAGTATCAGGCTTTAAACGCACACCCACTGGGTTTCCTATTAATACTCCCCGAGTATCAGGCTTTAAACGCACACCCACTAGGTTTCCTGACGACACTCCCAGAGTGGTCCCAGAATAGAAAGGATATTATATTACCCGGAAAGGAGAGACGCTGCTGGCCAGGCAATTCTCCCTCTTACTCCCGACGTCGTCTCCACGTCCTTGACGCAGGGTTCCTACTTCCACGAGGGTTAGTTTCCAGAGTCTCCCAGAGTCTCCTTCACAAACAAGTACACACCAACAAAAACACACACACACACACTCTCTCTCTTGCTCACAAACAAACAAAGACACACACTGACCCCAAGCCAGCAACTCTTCAGTTTTTATTCCCCAAGTCTGTCTTTTCGAACAATGCTGTCTTCTCCGGTTGGCTCAAAGTTGCTGGAGTGACCGATGTCATCCCCTGATTGGCTCTGTTCCAAGGGCTCAGGTAGCATCACCGTTTCTTTGTCTCTCTAAGAAGCGGAACGAATTCAAACCGGTTCTGGCCAGTTCAGACCAGTGACTGAACTCCAGGTCACCTCAGTTCAAAAGGTCAGTGTCTTTGTTAGCACTTTGAATTCAGCTCAGCAGTCTTCTGCAGCCTCTGGCCAACACTAGCTCAATTGCTAAATTTAAATCTGAGATAGATAGCTTTTTGGCAACCAAAGGTATTAAGGGATATGGGCCAAAGGCAGATATATGGAGCTAGATCACAGATCAGCCATGATCTTATCAAATGGCAGAGCAGGCACGAGGGGCTGAATGGCCTACTCCTGTTCCTATGTTCCTAAATTAGCCTGTCACTGGAGACGAACGACACTTTAATTGACCTGTCATTTGGCATGCTGGCTGTGAGGTCAGGCTTAAGGTTAGAGTGAATGAACCTCCCTTGACCTGTTCTTTATCACGCCGTAGTCTCAGGTTTGAGAAAGCATCAATCTTTATTTCAATCCAGATTTTATTTATTAAATACCTATGAACTCACAACTTCCATCTTTGTAACACTCTGTAATATATACGTTCCTCTGTAATTGTAAAATATCACCACAGTTCATCTAGTACAACAGTACTTCAAGTTCAAATCAATTAATTCAATCGCAGGCACCTGCTCTCTACTGCTGCCCAAAACGACAACTCCCACTGGCAAAGAGAAAGTGTTGAACATTAAAAGAGCCCTTCCCACACATACATGTACACAATCTCGATCAGTGCTTATTATACAAGATAACACAATCTCCATCACTGCCTATTATACAGGATAACACAATCTCCATCACTGCCTATTATACAGGATAACACAATCTCCATCACTGCCTATTATACAGGATAACACAATCTCCATCACTGCCTAATATACAGGATAACACAATCTCCATCACTGCCTATTATACATGATAACACAATCTCCATCACTGCCTATTATACATGATAACACAATCTCCATCACTGCCTATTATATAGGATAACACAATCTCCATCAGTGCCTATTATACAGGATAACACAATCTCCATCACTGCCTTTTATACAGGATAACACAATCTCCATCACTGCCTATTATACAGGATAACACAACCTCCATCACTGCCTTTTATACAGGATAACACAATCTCCATCACTGCCTATTATACAGGATAACACAATCTCCATCACTGCCTATTAAAAAGGATAACACAATCTCCATCAACGCCTAATATACAGGATAACACAATCTCCATCACTGCCTATTATACAGGATAACACAATCTCCATCACTGCCTATTATACAGGATAACACAATCTCCATCACTGCCTATTATACAGGATAACACAATCTCCATCACTGCCTATTATACAGGATAACACAACCTCCATCACTGCCTTTTATACAGGATAACACAATCTCCATCACTGCCTATTATACATGATAACACAATCTCCATCACTGCCTATTATACATGATAACACAATCTCCATCACTGCCTATTATATAGGATAACACAATCTCCATCAGTGCCTATTATACAGGATAACACAATCTCCATCACTGCCTTTTATACAGGATTACACAATCTCCATCACTGCCTATTATACAGGATAACACAACCTCCATCACTGCCTTTTATACAGGATAACACAATCTCCATCACTGCCTATTATACAGGATAACACAATCTCCATCACTGCCTATTAAAAAGGATAACACAATCTCCATCACTGCCTATTATATAGGATAACACAATCTCCATCAGTGCCTATTATACAGGATAACACAATCTCCATCACTGCCTTTTATACAGGATAACACAATCTCCATCACTGCCTATTATACAGGATAACACAACCTCCATCACTGCCTTTTATACAGGATAACACAATCTCCATCACTGCCTATTATACAGGATAACACAATCTCCATCACTGCCTATTAAAAAGGATAACACAATCTCCATCAACGCCTAATATACAGGATAACACAATCTCCATCACTGCCTATTATACAGGATAACACAATCTCCATCACTGCCTATTATACAGGATAACACAATCTCCATCACTGCCTATTATACAGGATAACACAATCTCCATCACTGCCTATTATACAGGATAACACAACCTCCATCACTGCCTTTTATACAGGATAACACAATCTCCATCACTGCCTATTATACATGATAACACAATCTCCATCACTGCCTATTATACATGATAACACAATCTCCATCACTGCCTATTATACATGATAACACAATCTCCATCACTGCCTATTATACATGATAACACAATCTCCATCACTGCCTATTATATAGGATAACACAATCTCCATCAGTGCCTATTATACAGGATAACACAATCTCCATCACTGCCTTTTATACAGGATAACACAATCTCCATCACTGCCTATTATACAGGATAACACAACCTCCATCACTGCCTTTTATACAGGATAACACAATCTCCATCACTGCCTATTATACAGGATAACACAATCTCCATCACTGCCTATTAAAAAGGATAACACAATCTCCATCAACGCCTAATATACAGGATAACACAATCTCCATCAACGCCTAATATACAGGATAACACAATCTCCATCAACGCCTAATATACAGGATAACACAATCTCCATCAATGCTTATTATACAGGATAACACAATCTCCATCAGTGCTTATTATACAGGATAACAATGCAACACTGGCAAGATTGAACTTTTCTCTTATGATTCAATTCCTCTGCTTTGTTATTGCTTTGCAGTACAATCTGGCCTGTGGTTATTCCATACATAAACACTACCATAATAAACACCCTTCTGCAAAGTGTCAAACTTTTTTAAATTGCATGAATTGTCTGCTTTCCTAATTTATTTTTATGTCTAACCCAGTTGGTTCAGTGACATAATGCACAGTACACTGTGTCACACAATTTGTGTGCATGATTTCCTGCATGCTGTATTTCTGATCCCATCCATGTCATCAAGGGATAGCATCCAGAAGAGACTGGGCACTCTTCCAAATGGAAGATGGGAACATCAGGGAAACAGAGGGAGAGTCACTCTGGGTTAATTATGGTGCAGCTTTGGTTGAAATTTGGGAGCAGGTTGGAAACCCATTCATAATTGATAGGGCAAGTAATTTAGCGTGGCATCCTGCAAATTCCAGTACTTACCATTGCCCAATGTAAAATGCCAGTGAAAATGGTTGTTTCTGAGCAATAAATCACCTGTCGCAACAAATCGCTAACCCTAATTTTTGGCAATGGTACATGCTGTGCAGAAACCTAAAAAGACAGAAGGAAGAGGAAAGAGAAAATAACTTAGCCACTCAATGCTTTGAATTATTTTTCTGGCAATATATTCATAGATAAAGTACATGCTTATACCCTAGGACAGATTATCCGAAGGTATTTTTCTTTCAATGATTTGTACTATTGAAAGCATCAGTTTGATAGGTGGTTGGTTATTGGTGAAACAAGTCCTGTCAGCTTCAGGTTACTTTGCTGTGAATTTCATCTAACGCATATGTTGGGATCGATAAGGCCCGGGCAATTGGTTTGGAGTAAGGGAACGCTATGACTCAGAGAAGTTAATAAAGGTGATTCTGTGTTCCAACACTTCCAGTAGAGGAATACTTTGAGCAACACTCACAGGGAACACATCTCAGCAACTTGCAGATACACAGCCCATAATTTTCTGTCCATGAATTTAAACGGGGATAAAATTATGGGCTAAGTGCCTGCAATTTCCTGAGGTGCGCTCACTGCAAACGTCATTCCTCATTGGGAGTGCTAGATTACAGAATCACTACTGCTGGAACATGCACACGTAGGTTCATCAGGTGAGGAGAAGGTTCAGATTGAATATGAATAGTCTGCGGACGCTCACTGTCCAGGCTCACGCATTAAGAATGGCCATAGCCAAAGTACACCTTTGCCCCCTTAGATTTGCTCATTCTTCTTCTTGTACCACACACTGCTACCCAGCTAATGTGGACAAGCAAGGACACTGCCTATAAGAGATGCCCAATTTTCTTTCTAATGTTTATTTCCACCTTCTATGCAAAGTCTTGCCTCCTTGGTGCCTCACCCACCCAGTCACCACATGGGAACTTACAGCCACAAGTCATGGTTACACTGCATTAGTTAATCAAGGTGCTGAGGCACCAGGCTGCCACCTGTAACCACCGATTCATTCATTCATTCTAATGGTCTTTTACATCTTATTCAATCATGGCACTGCAAGAGCTGAATCACCTTTTAACTTCAAGTTGTTTGGTGGCGTTTCGAGTGGATACAATAGTCAGCACAATGGCTGGGGAACCAAAGATTACCAGGGATTTGCATCCTGCCTAATCCAAGGTAGTCATGATGTGGAGATGCCGGTGATGGACTGGGGTTGACAATTGTAAACAATTTTACAACACCAAGTTATAGTCCAGCAATTTTATTTTAAATTCACAAGCTTTCGGAAATCTCCGAAAGCTTGTGAATTTAAAATAAAATTGCTGGACTATAACTTGGTGTTGTAAAATTGTTTACAATAATCCAAGGTACTTAGAGCTGTTACCTGATACAAAGTGGAAATGCACTTCACTTTCCAGCACTGTCAAACGCTCTCAGCACCAAAATAAATTGTTCTTTTGTTTGTGGAAACATATAAATGGAGGCTTTTCACGTATCCTGACCTGACACAACCATCCTTCTCACACTTTGCAAGTGTTACTGGGGCAACGGAATTGGGTAATTGATTGGAAAACATCTCTCAAATATTTGCAAATGTTGAAAACCGCAGTTTGTTACGTGACAGATGAATTAGCTGAGCAAAGTGGTCATTCTGTGTCTCGATGCTCTGACCGTAAAATGGAAGGAGACACCACTCAATCTGCTTCTCAACAGCTCCCAATCTGTCGTATTCAGCAAGTATTATTACTAAGTATCAGCTGGAACGTGAAGAGTGTGTTCCAACACTTCACTTTAATCAACTTAATGTTTTTCTTAACAAAACTCCAGCTGTGTTAAATGTAGGCTCCTGCTGCCTCAATCACCATTTGCAAACCACATTCTGCCTGAATTTACATCTTGTCTCAGTCACACACCCTCCCCAAAATAAACACATTGTAAAGCTTCTTGCTGTCCTCTTCCAAATGTTTTACATTATAAATTGTGCTAAGTAGTGCCACAAGTTTTTGTTCCACTGAGCATATGTAAAACCTAGTCAGCTAGTTCAGGAACTCGTTCTGTGACATTATCTTTGTTTAAAAATATTCCGAGCAGCTCGCAAATGAATAATAATCACTTTGGTTCAGAACATTCAAACAATAATTTCATATGAGGGAGCATTTCAGGATTCATCCTATTAAGAAAAGTCATTTGTTTGGTGCAGTCGATTTGCATACTATTTTTTCAGCCCTGATTCCTGGGCTCCACTGCGGCAAGGCTATGGGGAAAGAGCAGGGGAATGGGACTAACTGGATTGCTCTTACAAAGAGTGGACACAGGCTCGATAGGCTAAATGGTCTCCTTCTGTGCCGTAACGATTCTATCTGACCTGAGGATGCTCAGTGCTGAGACTGGGTGCCAAAAGTTAGAAATTATTCCATTCTCCAGCACTGAGGTCCCTCATCTTAATGAACACAATGGAGGTGATTTTAAACCCAAGAACGGGTGGGTTGGGGTGCGTAGGAATTGAAAATAGTTGTTTTTTGGGTCGCGACCACAACCCGGCTTTATTTCCGGGTTTAACCTCGGCGTGTAAAAGTACAGGCTTCCCCCACTGGGAATGTAAAGTCCGAAAATTTTGCAGTTGCGACCCAAAAAAACAACTATTTTCGACTCCCTCCTGCCCCCAACCCACCCGTTCTTGGGGTTTAAAATCACCCCCAATAATTCACCCTTCAAAAATTCAAGTTTGGAAAAAGACATAGAGTAAAGGTTGTCCCCACTATCGCGCAATTCCCTCATAGTTAATTTAGCGATTAAGTGCTCTGGCCAGTAACAGGCTGTGGTACCTCCCTGTGACGTTAACAGAGAGTCCACATTACAGTCGTAACGACAGTTAAAATGCAATGACAACTTTCAATGAGGACTTGCATTAAAGTATCCAGCAGTGAGTAACCGGTTATTTGAAACTAGAGGTAGCGAACAAGGCCTAATTGGGGCATCGGTTTGAAGATCCTAACGAGGGTAGTATGATAGCACTGCACTTTGATGCTCCAATGCTTTGTACCACAGAGCGGTAAGATGTGGCTGCATGCTCACAATTCCAGATTTCAATGTCGTCACCAGGTTTGACTTGCATGGTGTGAAAATCACCATGCAAGTCAAACCTCTCCTAAATCAGGTTGTATCTTCCAAAATGGCACAGGCTCGCTCCCATAGTTACTGCAAGGACAACCCATGGTTTTTTTTCAGTGATGGATGAAATCAATTCAGCTGCATGTTTTGTGCATGATATTCTGAGGCCCAGCTCTACAGTTTTGATGATGTTGGTACCAATGCTACCATCATGTTGCCACATTCCCGTTGTATCCCCGCTGTCTCCTAATAATATAGCTTCTTTAACACAGTGGGACCCTGTCTCATTAGGAGGGGAGTTACTGTCTTTTCAAAACATTGAAAATATCTCAACACCCCCTTGTGGCTCAAAAAGAAAGGCTGAAAGAGAAATTGCGGAAAAAAGTAAGTTGAGAATCTGATTTAGTTTTGGAGTCACCTTGTGACATCAAGGTTTGTCGCTAATAATGGGTCTAAAAAGCAGAACAATGGGTAACCTCTGATCCAGTTAACAACTGAGGAACTTGACCACTGGAGTGCAGTTTTATTGCATCGCATCAAGTTTAATCATTCCATGAAATATCAACTTTATGTTGTACTTTCCTCTTAAACAGGAAGAAAACTTTTAGAGGAGACGAAGTTGAGTCTGTTTTGAGCCCAGGTTACACAAAACCTTGATCTGCACCTTCTGCAGCAAGATTTTTTTTTGCACAGTGCCAAATAAGAAATTAATGATACAACTGTTTTGATACGGTGAGTACTAGTGTTATGCTTTAGATCATTTATTTAATTTGTATAGGGAATAGTGCTACACTTCAGATCATTTATTTAATGGGTTGTTGTCTTGCCAGGGACTTTTCCTAGTCAATTCAGCCCTTAAAAGAGCCATGCCGTAAGGACTCCTGGACAGCCCCAGGCAGATAACATGTTGCTGTCCAAATGCTATTCTTGATGCTTTGCAAAAAAAAACACTCTCTAATCTGGTTTATTCTTTGAAAATCAAACATATTGGATGCAATCATTCCATTATGCATTGGTAAATATAATGAAGTCTTGTAAAGACAATGGCCATTATAATTTGAAACACCTCTCCCTTATGAAATGCATGCGTTACGACTTATCTTACAATCCTTGTTTCCTGTGGGGAAGGCTTGAGCACAGTGAGATCTCAATCCAGCGAGACACAAGCTTGAGGTTGACCCCCAAGTGGTGTTTGACCTTGCCTTCTCTCAGTGGAGGTGGAAGGGAGAAAGAGTTTCAAGAGATGAATTGTAGGATCCCTGCAAATGGGAGACTCGATGGCTGTGTAGAATTAAGGCATCCAGAAATGATCAATTGAAAATAAAAATTAATACTGATCAAGGAACTGCTTTTATTCTCATTGCACCTTAGATAAAAGCAGAATTCATACCTCACCACCCCCCCACCCCTGCACCAGATGTTAAGGGATCAAAATGATGATGTTAGCTCAGCAAAATAAAAAGCCAGGCAAATTCAACGATCCAAAGAAAAACCCACCAACATGAACAAAATAAATTTTATTTAATTCCTTTTAGAATCTCATTAGCAGAAGTATCCAGCAGTGAGTAACCAGTTATTTGAAATTAGATGTAGCAAACATAGCCTAATTGGGGCATCAGTATGAAGATCCTAACGAGGTTAGCATGACAGCACTGCACTTTGATGCTCCAATACTTTGTACCAGAGAGCAGTAGGATGTGGCTGCATGCTCACAATTCCAGATTTCAATGTCGTCACCAGGGACATGGTATGAAAATCACCATGCAAGTCAAACCTCTCCACCACAACCATCATTGAAGTCAATGGGAATCAGGGGGAAAACTCTCCAGTGGCTGGAGTCATACCTAGCACAAAGGAAGATGGTAGTGGTTGTTGGAGGCCAATCATCTCAGCCCCAGGACATTGCTGCAGGAGTTCCTCAGGGCAGTGTCCTAGGCCCAACAATCTTCAGCTGCTTCATCAATGACTTTCCCTCCATCATAAGGTCAGAAATGGGGATGTTCGCTGATGATTGCACAGTGCTCAGCTCCATTCGCAACCCATCAAATAATGAAGCTGTCCGAGCCCACATGCAGCAAGACCTGGACAACATCCAGGCTTGGGCTGATAAGTGGCAAGTAACATTCGCGCCAGATAAGTGGCAGGCAATGACCACCTCCAACAAGAGAGAGTCTAACCATCTCCCCTTGACACTCAACGGCATTACCATCGCCGAATCCCCCACTATCAACATCTTGGGGGTCACCATTGACCAGAAACTTAACTGGACCAGCCATATAAATACTATGGCTACAAGAGCAGGTCAGAGGCTGGGTAATCTGCAGTGAGCGACTCACCTCCAGACTCCCCAAAGTTTTTCCACAAGGCACAAGTCAGGAGTGTGATGGAATACTCTCCACTTGCCTGGATGAGTGCAGCTCCAAATACACTCAAGAAGCTCGACACCATCCAGGACAAAGCAGCCCGCTTGATTGGCACCCCGTCCACTACCCTAAACATTCACTCCCTTCATCACCAGCGCACTGTGGCTGCAGTGTGTACCATCCACAGGATGCACTGCAGCAACTCGCCAAGGCTTCTTCGACAGCACCTCCCAAACCCATGACCTCTACCACCTAGAAGGACAAGGGCAGCCGGCACATGGGAACAACACCACCTGCACGTTCCCCTCCAAGTCACACACCATCCCGACTTGGAAATATATCGCCGTTCCTTCATCGTCGCTGGGTCAAAATCCTGGAACTCCCTTCCTAACTGCACTGTGGGAGAACCTTCACCACACGGACTGCAGCGGTTCAAGAAGGTGGCTCACCACCACCTTCTCAAGGGCAATTAGGGATGGGCAATAAATGTTGGCCTCGCCAGCGACGCCCACATCCCATGAACGAATAATAAAAAAAACCACACCGCTTTCATATACATTTAGCAGATGCTCAGACCAAGAGCAGCATTGGTACAGGCCTGGAAATCCCCTGTAGCTTTCTTTTCAATCACTAAGCAGTGCATCAGTTAAATATATATACACCATATATATATATATATATATATATATATAATATATATATTATAATGTTTGAACTTTTTCCCCTGGATTTAAAAAAAAATATCGGTGATAAAGAGACAGTTTGAGGTATTTATTACACTACTGGAACTGCCAGTCATATTCTGACAAACGTCTAATAGAGAAGGTGTCTCTTTGACAACACCAACAAGAAATAGAATCATAATAAGACAGAGGACACATTATTGCTGGGGTCGGGGGGGAGAGAGGGCTCTTAATTGAAAGAAGTTGGTAGGAAGTTTGTACGCGATGTCTACTCAGAAATTATACAGTTTTTATATGATTGCTTCCTGGAAAATAAATACATACGTGCATATTTTCCTGTCAGCTGGCTTGGTACCACTGACATGGAACTTGGAAGCAGAGGTCAGGAAATCCCTTTTGAAGATTACTGCCCAATTCATGCATAGCACGATATTCTGGCTTTACATTCAGACTAGTCTAAAGTGCTCGCACATAAAATTCGCAAGAGCTTCAGCTCAGTATCAAAATGGATACTAATAAAATGGTAATGAGTGCTAACACAGTTCCCCGAATTTCTTGCGGGGAATAGAGTGTGTACTCAGATCAACCATATCAAATGGACAATGAGGGTCAGGCACATTTTGGGCTGTCAACAAGTGACTTCTTAAAGAGAATCTAGATTTTTCTCAGGAGCATTTCCAAACGTGGACTTCAACGTTAAAATTTTGGCAGCAGCATTTCTGATTTTTTCGGAGCATTTTTATTTGCTATATATTTTTTGGATGGATTTTTGGTCTGCTCAATTAAAAACCTAGATATGGGAATTCCTTATGAAGTTATCTGGCGAAGGATGATGAGGAAAAAAGGAGGGATGCAACACAGGTTCTCTTACACCAGAGACGGACTGCCGGCAGCTGCCCTTACCCACACCAGCATCTACATCTACAGACCCAAACACACTTATCTGGGAATGTCCAAGGCAGACTGCATTCACCAGGGAGATAGTACAGAGTTCTGCCGTTTGCTGGAATCTGACCCGCAGAGATGGCACTGCCAAATGCAGTCAAAGTCACCACAGTCCTAAAATCTTATGCCTCAGGCTCATTACAAGCTACTACTGGAGACATCAGTAACATCAGTCAATCCACAGTGAACAGATGCAACATGCTGGTTATTGATGCATTATTTACCTGCATCACTTTCCCCAGGGAAAACTACAGGACAATGAGAGGCCTCTGCAATTTTTCTGCATTGCAGAATCCCCCAAAGTCCAGGTGGTTATCATGTGGCCATCCATGTCCCCTAGGCACAATGCCATGACCTTCATGAACTCCAAGATGCAGGTGGTCAGTAGCCTGCAATACAAGATCCTACAAATCAATATCCACTTCATAAGCAGCGATCATGATGCTATTTAAAGGAGAGGCTAGATTGCAAGGATTGCTTTTAGGAGACTAAGGCTACAGTCCTCAGCCCTGGCTAATGACACCATTAAGACACTCATAATCAGTAGCAGAATAAAGATACTGTGAGATTCATGTAGCCATCAGTAACATTATTGAACACACTCTCGGTATCGTGATTCACCACTTTATACGCCTGGACAAATCAACAACAACAACTTGCATTTATATAGCAACTTTAATGTAATAAAACATCCCAAGGCACTTCACAGGAGCGATTATCAAACAAAATTTGACACCAAGCCACATAAAGCAATAATAGGACAGGTGACCAAATGCTTGGTCTTAAGTGGTAGGTTTTAAGGAGTGTCTTAAGGGGGAGAAAGGTAGAAAAGCGGAGAGGTTTCGGGAGGGAATTCCAGAGCTTTGGGCCTAGGCAGCCGAAGGCACGGCTGCCAAGGGTGGAACGATGATAATCGGGGATGCGAAAGAGGCCAGAATTGGAGGAGCGCAGAGATCTCAGAGGGTTGTAAGGCTGAAGGAGGTTACAGAGATGGGAAATCTGGGGTGGGGGGGGGCGCATCTCACCATACAATACAGAGTCTCAAAGATAATCATAGTCAGCTGCATGCTACACCACTTTGCCACCCAGTGAGACCTAACTAACCATGGTACAGGTGGAGGAGCAGGATGCCCACCCACAGCCAAGAGCAAGACCCTTACAGTGAGCCAGAAAATGTCCCTTTTGGAACAACTTTGCAGGCAGCAAGAATAGTAGGCCAGGCTCTCATTGATAAGAGCCTAGTACTTCCGCAAAACCATTCAGGATTTCGGAAATGCGGTGAAGCTGGACTTCCAGTGCTCATTTTTGCCTCACCGGTCCCAAATCACAGGGAACACGCTGCTTGATTAATCGAGAGAGGCTCTGCGTACCTGTAGAGAAACAACACAGGTGCCCGCTGCGTTGCATTGCCAAAAACTTGGTTGAAGAAAAGGCAGGTAAAAGTTTTTTTTTTCTTCAACAAGTGCTCTCTGGCCCCTTTTCCAATGGCAATTGATCCTTTTGTTTGCCTTCTGTACAGTATTCCTAGAACACAACACAAGCCTGCTCTTAAAAGGCTTGTGAGCCATTGGATGAACTGTGGTGTGCTGGGCACAGTTCCTGCAGCAGCTCAGAAACATTCTCGGACACACTCTCAAAATGCCACCGGGACATAAGGAAACCAGCAAATAAAGTAAACACCACCTCTCCTCCCCTTCCCAGGTCACGATTTTCAGGTGAATTTTAATGGGTCAGAAAAACAGTAGATCCAAGTTCCATCCCAAATTCCGACCCTTCCCATGCCAGAACTCCACTACCCTGGGAACTGGAATTTCCAGGTTCAGATCTTTATGAAGTAACTTTGAATAAACTCCTCTCCATATGTGCATGATGCAGAGTCCTAATACAGCTCCATCAACATTGTATTCTGCACCAAATCACATAATGGTGACTGTACTTGATAAGTAATTCAGTGGTTGAGAAACACCTTGGGACATCCTGAGAACGTGACAAGGTGTATAAAAATGCAAGCTTGCTCTTCCTTTCTTTCTCTACCTTGGTTACTACTTCTTTAATCTGCTAATACCTCATTCTGCCCCATTAGAAGTAAACTCTCAGGATATTTGTCTAAACAAAGTGCAACCAAAATGACGATTGTATTGGACAAATTCACTGATCCCCTGCTCCCAGTGGAGAGCTGCAAATGAAGAGAGCAGAAGCTGCAGAATCTCTGTCCTGCAGTCCCTACGGGAGCAGCTCCCACGGGAGCATGGGATCAGTGAATTTAACCCTTATGTTTCTAGCGTGTTTCACCCCAGTACTTCCCTTGGTAACATTGCAATTGGTTTCAAAGTTACTTCATAAAAAGTTGAAGAGTTCATCACTTTCTTTATTTTTGATGTCTTATGCAAAACAAAACCCAAGTTCTGGTTATTTACATGCTCTTGAATATGCTTTCCCTCTGGGTTTTCCATTTGCACTCACTTTCCACCGATATGCAGGACTTAGAAACAGTAAGTCCTAGCTGTCAATTCATTTTTAAAAAGTGGCAAATTGTAAGCACAAAGACAAGTTGGGAACAAAGCCTGTTGAGTCTTTTCAGTTGAGAATCGATGGTTCTGGGAAGTCTCTTGAAGTCAAGACGTAGGCTTCTCAATCAGGCACAGGCCTCCATTGGAAAATGGTATTGGAACCATATTGAAAATAGAAATGCTATCGTATAGGTAAGTTTAGTCATTTTCTTGTAAATATTGCAATTTTCATGTCTTTATTATGTTACACACCTTTCCAGTAGTAAGTCCTTAACACATTGGGTATATTAAGGTGGAGCTAGAAAGGAATTTTTAACGATGTTTGGAATGAGTCAATTAACTCCACTTCTGGTCCTTGCTCTTGGATAATTGCCAATTTTTAAGTTGATATTTTTATATATGTTAATTGTTAACTTTAGATCCATTGGTATATACAAGAACACCGGTATCATACCATTTAATGCACAATATACTATATCGACTAAGGTGGATCTATGTCCTGTTAAGGCAACAAAATCTAATTGTTGTCACGCAAACAGAGGTTGTGGGTCGAACGGAAATTAATTGTCGTTTGGGCAGGGAGGTTAGAAGTGCAGGTCAGAAGCAATTAGCATTTTAAGATTGTTCTGCATCTCGAACAAAGTGTGGGATCTGGACTATGATGTCTGTGTGCAGTGACGTAACATTTTACCATATATTTTGTAGTTAGATATGCAGAGAAAAATGACAGAGGGGCTTCAAGAAAATGGTGATTGCACATGGTGTTGTCCATCAGATGGCGGGTCAGACACAGACTCTGGATGCAGTTCCTCCTACATACTGAAAATACTGGAGATCAGAGCAACTTTCTATAGAGTCATGAGCATTCCACCTGCTCAAATTTCTCACGCCAAGTAGTATCTTGACTTCAGCCCTTCTAAGATTCTGGCTGCAAGCCTCCTTGCAGTAAAAACAGGCCTCCCTCCAATTCTCCAGATCATTACTGACCCCTACAGTGCAAGTGTCTGACATAACATTATGTCTACGTGGTGCTGTGTATTGCGGGAGCTCCAGCTCATTAAGTAAAATGCACACAGATTAACCTTTCACTGTGCAAACTAGGAGACAGATTGGAAATTTAAAAAAATGGCTCCAGGATGTCATCAGCCTATGTTAAAGTTTACAGAACTCAACAGAAATTACATTTGATATGACAATTGGTAACCAAGTAACCTGAACTGCATAGGTTCAGATGAAGGCTCCAATGTTATTTTTAAGTCACATAATATTCATATAATTCATACTGACTTGAGCCACTTCTCACCAATCAAGCATGGATCATCACTCAGTAAACTTAACAGTGATTACATCAAAACAGTCAATCTTTCATCCACATGCATTAATTACACCAAACACACTCGTTATTAAATCTGCCATAGGATATGCCACCACCAAAAATTACAGACCCAAAACAAGATATCATTGCAATCCCCCACCCCCTCCTCCACAAACTCCAAAATACAAGTACTTAAAAAATGGATTGGGTTTATCATATCTGTAGAACTCATGCATCACATGACTGTCTTGCATGCATTCCTGGCCATTCATTATTCTTTATACAGTATAATTTTTTTTTGTGGGCCAGGGAGCATGAAATTCTTCCATCTTTCTGCCCAATAACTTCTTGTATACACTGCGACTCCTGTGAGAGCTTTCCATAGAGTCAGCATATGTGCCTCAAAATGATTGTTGGTGATATTAGCAGACCAGCGTTTAATGAAAGAAAGAATTTGTGTTCATATAACGCCTTTCACAACCTCAAGACATCCCAATGTATTTTACGGCCAATGAAATACTTTTGAAGCGTAGTCACTGTTGAATGGGAGAGATTTTAACTATTGGGTGGCAGATTGTGCCTGCCCAATAATGCCAGCGGGAGGCCCGGTCCATTTTAAGGGCCTGGTCTTATTACCACGCTGCCAGTGGGCTGCGGGTGCCAAACGGGTATCCTTCTGCAGCTGGCTGGCTCCGAGCTGGACACACTATCATGCGGTCCGGACTCCAACTCAAGATCAGCAGCAAGGTAGATCCAGGGGTAGTGATCATGGAGGAGGGAAGCCTGAGCGGCAGAGGCCCACGGTATTCTTGTGGAGTCCAGAGGAGCAATCCTGCTTTTCCAGGCCCCACAAAAATTATTTTAAACTTGTCGTTTTGGTCCTCTTCGACTGTACCACCAGGTAAAACCGGGCAGAGCGTGCATACCGCACACTCCGCCCTGTTGTATCCAAAATGGCAGTCGGGGTCCTATGTACATCATATGACCCTGATTTGTATATTAAAAGGGCCTGTACTGAGGGAATGCTGCACTGTCGGGGGTGCCGTCTTTCGGATGAGACTTTAAACCGAGGCCCCATCTGCCCTCTTGGGTCGACATAAAAGATGCAATGGCACTATTTCAAAGGAGAGCAGGGGTGATCTCCCTGGTGTCCTGGCCAATATATATCCCTCAACCAACACCTAAAAACAGATTATCTGGTCATTTTCACACTGCTGTTTGTGGGACCTTGCTGTGTGCAAATTGGCTTAGTGCATTTCCTACATTACAACAGTGACTACAAAAGTGCTTCATTGGCTGTAAAGTACTTTGCGACATCCTGAGGTCATGAAAGGCGCTATATAAATGCAAGTCTATCTTTCTTTTACTGCCTGGAACAAGCAGGCACTCCGGCTGCTCAGCGGTAAGCTTCTTTCAGGATGGCGTCAGCCGGATTGGGAGTGGAAACCAGGCAGTAGGTTTTCCCCCATTATTTTTGGGGCACTACTGCCCTGTTTCAGCCCACGGAGCCAGTGAAAATCTCCCCCAATATGTTTACATGACATCTCTCTTTCTGCTACTGCAGGATTCTACTTTAGCCCCGGCACTATCAATCCTTCCCTTCCCACTTCCCAATGGCTCGCCTCAAATCAGCAGGGAACACTTCACTGCACTCCCTTTCTGCTTGCACTCAAATTCCGCTACTGCCCTGACAGCTACTTCTCCCTCTCGGCTTCACTTGCTGCTTCTTCCTATCATCATGCACACTATGCAAAGCAGCTTCAAGCATCTTGAGAACCCTAAAACAGGGCATACATTAACAACAACTTGCATTTATGTAGCGCCTTTGATGTAGTAAAACATCCCAAGGCGCTTCACAGGTGCGTTATCAAACAAAACTTGACACTTCCACTTTGACCCCTCTTCTTGAATCAGGCACACAACAGCAGGGAGAGTACCAGAACAGGAGCAGATCCAGTCACCCTACTGACACTGACACCAATGGAAGAAACAGCCGTTGACATTATTGGCAGAGAGGATGCAGCATTGGAGATGGCCAGGCTGGAGGCCAGGCACATCTTCCCTTCCTTTTCTCATTCCACTTTACTCTCACTCACATTCAGCGTGACAATCTGGTGGTGCATTTTCTAGATTCATCAGATAACTCAGGTTCTGAAGTCACATAGACTGATGAGGAGAACCCTCCAGAAAATGTGTCGTTACTCACTCTGACACTTCCAAGGGAAAGCACTCCAGAGCTTAGAGCCTAGGCAGCTGAAGGCACAGCCGACAATGGTGGAGTGATGAAGCACCAGCACAGAAATTGGCACTTGCATGGCATACATAGTGAGTAAGAGGGGTCTGCGTTCCGAGATCTCTGCGCTCCTCCAATTCTGGCCTCTTGCGCATCCTCGATTTTCATCACTCCACCATTGTCGGCTGTGCCTTCAGCTGCCTAGGCTCTAAGCTCTGGAGTGCTTTCCCTAAGCCTCTCTGCCTCTCTACCTCTCTCTCCTCCGTTAAGACACTCCTTAAAACTTACCACTTTGAAGAACCTACCCTAATATCTCCTTATGTGTTTCAGTGTCAAATTTTGTTTGATAACGCTCCTGTGAAGCACCTTGGGATGTTTTACTACATTAAAGGTGCTATATAAATGTAAGTTGTTGTTGCACTGGGCGATTCACCAAGCAAAAGTGAGCAGCAGCTGGTGCAGTTGGAAAGGGCAGCCCAGGAAACAGCTCACCAGTGGGCTAGCTGGCATCCTACCTCTGCTGAAGTGGAGAGAGATGCAGACTTTAGGAGCCCAGCCTTTAAAAAAGACACTTTCCGTGCACTAGCAATTACTCAACACATTGGACTACCTGCCAAGCAGCCTGAGCAACGCGTCGGAGATTGCGGAAGATTCCACTACTAACTTGTCTAGGGCTCTGGTGCACTCTGCAGTCAACCATGGAGTGTATGGTCATCTCAAAGGACACAGCAACTGGGGCCACCATGCAGTTGTGTGTAGTACCAATAATAGCATCTCTCAACGATGCTCGCGCTGAGACCATGGAGGCTTTGGGCTCAACTATCTCTTCCACCTTCTGCAGACTGGGAGACTGAATAGATAGGGGCTTCAGTCAGATCATGGATACCCAACAGCCTGCTCCCCCGCAGATCAGTACAAGTGTTGAGCCACTGCCCGATAGCAGGGGCAGTTGTGCAATGGGAATGGAACATGAGACCATCTCTCAGGATGACAGCACATCTGGTGCCTCGCGACTCCCTCAACCAATGCCTGTCCTGATGCCGGAGAGCCAGCTGGGCCGTGGTGCCCCAGCAACTTCTGAGTTGATGCAGTCTGCCTCTCGGGGCCAAGTACTGAGAGATTGCCGACAACAAGCATCTCAAGAGCCCTTGACTGAGCCACAGCAGCCTTCCACTTTCCCTGTTGCAACTACTAGGGTGCACCTCGTGGAAGCACTAGAGTTGAACATAAGAACATAAGAACATAAGAAATAGAAGCAGGAGTAGGCCAATCGGCCCCTCGAGCCTGCTCCGCCATTCAATAAGATCATGGCTGATCTGATCCTAACCTCAAATCTAAATTCATGTCCAATTTCCTGCCTGCTCCCCGTAACCCCTAATTCCCTTTACTTCTAGGAAACTGTCTATTTCTGTGTTAAATTTATTTAATGATGTAGCTGATAAGAAAGCACTTAAGACGGGCACTAGGGTAATCATTAATGTATAAGCATTTGTGTAAACCAGTCAAATGATAAACGTTTATGAAATTTTTGTTTGCAGAGTGTGTTCCTGAGGTAGATGGTGACCCTGCAATGCTCGTGTGGAGAATAAATAGTGATATAGGCCAGATGAGCCAAATGGCCTGTTTCTGTGTCATAGGGCATGATTTTGACCCCCGAGCTGGGAAGGGGGCAGAGGGGAAACCCGGAAGCACAGGTTTGCCAGATTTCCTTTCAATTTTGACATAAGGACGTTTTTTTTTGTCAGTTTGTCGTTCGGCTGGCTGGCCTGATTGACAGGCTGGACTCAGTTGGATGGGAGAGCAGCCAGGGAGAGGACAAGAAAAGGTAAGTCTTCAGGTAAGTCTTTGATTGTATGGATGGGGGGGGGGAATCAGGGGGGACGTGGGTGGGCACGGGAGCATGGGTAGGCATGGGGGGTCATTGTGGGGGGTCCACAATCGTTGGGGGAGGGGTTCGGAGATTGGGCGAGGTCTGCGATTGTTGGGGGGTGGGGGGAGTCACTGCAGGTAGGCTTGCCGGGCCTGGGGGAAGCACCTGCTCCTCTGGGCCCACAAGCTGTGCCAGAAAGGCACCTACCTGCAGTTCCAGGCCCTCTCTCCTCTTTTCGCGTGGTGTGAAGAAGAAGGCCCGGGAATCCCAGACCCCAGGGGTTGAAATTGCAAAACCTGCAAAAATGGAGGCCCGCAGCCTCCTTGAAAGGTTTTGGTGACCAACCCGCCTCCTGAGAGCGATTTCAATCCCTCCCCTCCCCCCCAACCCACCCGTTTTTCACAGTTAAAATTCTGCTCATAGATTCTATGTAGTTCTATGAATGTCATTGTTGGTCTTTGGGCAGATGGAGTTTATTTGAACATGGAAGGAGTGGGAGAGATGTTGTACATGAATGTTAATGCAGGGAAGCAGGGATTGTTCGGCTGAAGTGTTCTACAATGAGCCGGTGCAGAAGAGCTCTGGCTGCAGGCCAGCGGTGTCGGCAAGATTTTTTTTTATGGGGGGCTGCTTGGATATGAGCTTGCCAGACCAAACAAACCTACTTCAAGAGGTCTATTTATCAAATAGGAATTTCACAATAAAGTTCAAATAGAAACATTATTACTTCTATTAATCTAACAACTCAAATAAAGCAAATGAAAAGATAAAACAGTCTTGTTGGACAAAAACTCTAAATTCAAAGTGTCGGTTATGTGTCGCTAGTCTATCAATAACCTCACTATTATTCATTGCAATATCCCAGTGAACATTTAGAAATGCACCTCAACTAATAGGTTTTCACTGGTCAAATTGCAGAACTGACTTCCTCTGGAACAACATCTGTCATTTCCTTGTTCTATCAAGTGATCTAAGACACATTCTTTCAAAAGAAAGAGTGGTCCAATAATGAAAATCATAGAAATTTTGGGGGAGGGGGGTTTGAACACTCTGAACATCCCCATTTCTCTTCTTCCCCCCCCCCACCACTTACGTCCATGCTGCTCACAACTGTTGGACCCCTCCTGCTCGCTTGCTATCCTCTATGTCATCTGTGTCATCTCCATTATCATGTTGAAGGTCCTCGTCCAATGGTGGCCCTGTTGCAGACCAAATTTATGCAGCACACAGCAAGCCACTATCATATGTAGGCTGTATTCCAGGACATCACCAGGCCTATCCATGCATCAGAATCATTGCTAGACGACTCCAATGGTCTACTCGATGAGAGCTCTAGTTGACCAATGAATCTGATTATAGCGCAGTTTGGCTGCCAAGCGTAGGTTCCTGAGCTAAACGTGCAGGGAATAGTCCTTGTCCCCAAGCAGCCAGCCTCTCACTTACAGTGCAGAGGCAAAAGTGTCGGGGGGGGGGGGGGGGGGAGGTGGCGGGGGGGTGGGATGCAGATTTGCTGCAGTAGCAAGACAAGCACAGACGAAAATTGCGATGGGGATTGTAAGTACATCGTTTGACCCTGATTGCTATATCTTAACAGGCCTGTTTCCAATAGGAACTCTGGCCACCTAGATCAAGGTCCACCTGAAAATCAGGACAGGTGGGAATGCAGCAGCCCTTCCATTTCAAGTACTATCTTGGTCCTGCTACCACCCCATTCTTAAGCACAAATGGAGTGGTCGGGACATGGAAATTGTTCCCATGAATTATGCTGGGATATAATCCACGGTACTGTACTCTAAAGGTCATTCTTCATGTGTCAGCCTGGACAACCCGATGTCCAACACATGCATTTTCAGAAGCAGTTGATAGGATCCAAGGTCAGGAAGCCTGTTGATGGCAATTATGCCCTTCCACCAACACCATCATCATCACCACCACTGTCCCAGCTAACATTGGCTAATTTAGATAATTTCTGTGATCAAACTTGTTGGTCTTTAATATAAAAATACCGCATCCGATGCCAGATTTCT
Organism: Heptranchias perlo; assembly: GCF_035084215.1. NCBI lineage: Eukaryota > Metazoa > Chordata > Chondrichthyes > Hexanchiformes > Hexanchidae > Heptranchias > Heptranchias perlo. Next base: position 12,492,175 of record NC_090343.1, read on the forward strand.
CATTATACAGTTAGATTTTTACTGTGTTCATCAAGGTTAATACTGGAAAATGGAACACTTCTCCCCCTCTTGACACTCAGTGTCAGCATTAAGCTGGTCTGATACAGTTCAGGTTAGGGACAGAGCAAAGCTCTAACACTCTGCCCCAACAATGTGCTTTAACCCCAACCGAAGATGACTGTCTCATTCTGCAATTCTGTTCCATGGGCCTTCACTCATGAGGAACAGGATTGAGACTAGTCAAAATTAATTCCATTCAGGACTTTTACAGTAAAAAGACCCTCATCGTATTATTCTGGATTGGATTCAAATCAAGGTTCAGAGATGCAAGGATAGTGTGCAAACCCACTGTAACACCCAGTCTCCTGACTTTGTTAATTATCTGAAACTCTCACCAACGGACATCCCAGAATATCTCCTGGTGCTGATCCTCTTGCAGTGTACTGGCAGCTGTCAATCATGCAGCACGAAATGAAAAAATGATTGATAGACTTAAGTTCTATTCAGCAGACTTTTTGTTTTAATATCTTAAACGCAACACAGATTTAAATTAGGATTCCTGCTGCAGCCTCTGGGGATTACTGTTCATTTCAAAGAAGAATTGTGGGGATTGTGAACATGCAACTAGAAATGTCCATTTGGTCAAACAGGTCTGTCCCTTTCACCCCCATGTACAATCTGATCTATTATAGATTCTACCCTACTTACCTCATCTCTGAAGGGAAAGTTCTGCAGATAGTCTCTCTGAGCCCAAAATCACCCAAGTAAATCTCGCAGTATGAACATACACTTACACTATTAAAACCTGCCAGTTGTTTTCTGCGGGTGATATTTCCTAGATCCTAACAGCCCATTGTAATTTGTAGAGTATTTGATCATGTCTGACTATACTTATCCCTTTCACAGTCTATCCCGTTCCTCCAGAAATATTTATCCGTTATCTTCTTGGAAAGGTGAATTCAAACAGCGGGATCAATAACGTGATTGGAGTCGTCAGCAGCCCTGCCAGAGCCCTGAATTAATGGGATTCGGGGATTACTCCACATCCGATGCACACAGCGCAAGACAATGTGGGCTGGAAGTCCTTTGAGCACAAAGAGCCTGAGCACAGACTTATTAAGGCCCCCAATTTTATTTAAGTTATGGCAGTGTATAGAAGAGGTTACAGGGCAGAAAAGTGAAAGAATTATTACAGCTGGCTTACAAATTAAAATTATACAGTATAGTGCGAGTCTAATTGCAGCAGATTATGTAAAAGAATACTTGATTTCTCAGCAGTACATTAAACTCAATTCAGAAGTAATGGGGGTAATCTTGACATTGTTCCTCGTGCTCCATATCTCACTCAGTGGACAAAATCACAAGAGTTTCCCTGTGCTCCCTATCTCACTCAGTGTGTAAAATCACAAGAGTTCCCTGTGCTCCATATCTCACCCTGTGTAAAATCACAAGAGTTTCCCTGTGCTCCATATCTCACTCAGTGTGTAAAATCACAAGAGTTCCCTGTGCTCCCTATCTCACTCACTGTATAAAATCACAAGAGTTTCCCTGTGCTCCATATCTCACCCTGTGTAAAATCACAAGAGTTCCCTGTGCTCCACATCTCACTCCATATAAAATCAGAAGAGTTTCCTGTGCTCCATACTTCACTCAATGTATAAAATCAAGTTTGCTCTTGTTGTATAACAGTAAGATGTGTTCACTTGCTTTCACTATACAGAAGTTGTGTTGCATATTATGTTATTGATGAAATAACAATTTTGATAATAAAACCTAAGGCAAAATGATTGTGTTTAATCTTCAACAACTCATTTTTTTATCCTCAGACATACCAAACAATGCTAGAAGAGGGAAGACTTTTTCCATTTTGCTACTTTTCTATAATTTTTCATGGAAATTTCCAGACAAAATAAAATTTTGAAGAAAAAAAATGGTCAACTTGGAACTGTGCCATTGTGGGGAAACTTGTAGGAAGTGTTCTGCCTGCCTCGCGAACAACTGTCTTAAAAGCCTTGGAGTGGCTTAGTGTCAGGTGAAGTGTAAAATCTGCACTGGTGGCCCTTTGTCCTACTGAAGCTGTTTGTATTGTTACCGTTCCGGGACCTGGAGATCATTAATTTACTTCTGAGGTCCAACCACCAGGGGAGCTGGCAGGTGTGACTCTGCCACAATTAGCTGTTAATAATGCGTGTTTTGCAATAAAAATTGTCTCGATGCTGAAGAGTTCATGACCAGATTTATATCTGGTTGTTGCTGCTGCTCAGTAATTAGAAAGTGTATGCCAGCGCTCAACGTGAAATAAAGAGGAGACTGGATTCAAAAGAGGGAAATTAAGGAGAAAAGAATTATTTTAATGCGCCGGTTGTATTGCACATCTTGTGCTGACGCTTCGTATAAACATAGGATAATTCTGGTACGAAGACTCCCAATCAAGCAGCCCGCTTGATTGGCACCCCATCCACCACACTAAACATTCACTCCCTTCACCACCGGCGCACTGTGGCTGCAGTGTGCACCATCCACAGGATGCACTGCAGCAACTCGCCAAGGCTTCTTCGACAGCACCTCCCAAACCCGCGACCTCTACCACCTAGAAGGACAAGAGCAGCAGGCACATGGGGACAACACCACCTGCACGTTCCCCTCCAAGTCACACACCATCCCGACTTGGAAATATATCGCCGTTCCTTCATTGTCGCTGGGTCAAAATCCTGGAACTCCCTTCCTAACAGCACTGTGGGAGAACCGTCACCACACGGACTGCAGCGGTTCAAGAAGGCGGCTCACCACCACCTTCTCGAGGACAATTAGGGATGGGCAATAAATGATGGCCTCGCCAGCGACGCCCACATCCCGTGAACGAATAAAAAAAAAATGTTTTTAAATCACATTGAGGTTGAGGATGTAATTTCATAATGCTTTGGCTTCATACCTGCTGCAGTACAACTGCCTACAGAGTGAGGTGAATTTTAAAAAGTTCCCAGGCAATCCAACTGACCAACTGGGAACTTTTTAACGTTTCTTTTTCACCCTTTTAATGCGAGTGGTCAGCTGACTGCCCCATCACCTCTTTGGTGATATAAGTCAAACAATTACTGTTTGTGATGCTGGCTTGCAAATTCTTAATTTATTCATGTGATTTTTCTCTGTCTACTGTCTTAAATGAAGGCATTAACAAATAGGTGCATGCTTATCTTAAAATAGTGGGCAGAGAATTCTCATACGAATATGCTATATGTATATAGGAAGAATGCTATAAGAAGATGGTAGTGGTTGTTGGAGGCCAATCATCTCAGCCCCAGGACATCGCTGCAGGAGTTCCTCAGGGCAGTGTCCAAGGCCCAACCATCTTCAGCTGCTTCATCAATGACCTTCCCTCCATCATAAGGTCAGAAATGGGGATGTTCGCTGATGATTGCACAGTGTTCAGTGCCATTTGCAACCCCTCAGATAATGAAGCAGTCCATGCCCGCATGCAGCAAGACCTGGACAACATCCAGGCTTGGGCTCATAAGTGGCAAGTAATATTCACACCAGACAAGTGCCAGGCAATGACCATCTCCAACAAGGTAGAGTCTAATCACTTCCCCTTGACATTCAACGGCATTACCATTGCCAAATCCCCCACCATCAACATCCTGGGGGTCACCATTGACCAGAAACTTAACTGGACCAGCCACATAAATACTTTGGCTACAAGAACAGGTCAGAGGCTGGGTATTCTGCTGCGAGTGATTCACCTCCTGACTCCCCAAAGCCTTTCTACCTTCTACAAGGCACAAGTCAGGAGTGTGATGGAATACTCTCCACTTGTCTGGAAGAGAGCAGCTGCAACAACACTCAAGAATCTTGACACCTTCCGGGACAAAGCAGCTTGATTGGCACCCCATCCACCACCCTAAACATTCACTCTCTTCACCATTGGCGTACCGTGGCTGCAGTATGTACCAGCCACAGGATGCAATGCAGCAACTTGCTAAGGCTTCTTCGACAGCACCTCCCAAACCCATGACCTCTACCACCTAGAAGGACAAGGGCAGCAAGCACATGGGAACAACACCACCTGCACGTTCCCCTCCAAGTCACACACCATCCAGACTTGGAAATATATCGCCGTTTCTTCACTGTCACTGGGTCAAAATCCTTGAACTCCCTTCCTATCAGCACTGTGGGAGAACCTTCACCACACGGACTGCAGCGGTTCAAGAAGGCGGCTCACCACCACCTTCTCAAGGGCAATTAGGGATGGGCAATAAATGCTGGCCTTGCCAGCGATACCCACATCCCATGAACAAATAAAAAAAATATGTTCACTCACTAATATCGCAAACAGTAATTTCTAAGGTACTTCTGGATCTCCCATGGAACTCTTCACAGTAAGTTGAAGCTCTGTAAGCCCCTCCAGCCCTACAGTCCTCCAAGATCTCTGTGCTCCTCCAATTCTGGCCTCTTGCCCAACCCCGATTTTCATCGCTCCATCATTGGCAGCCGTGCCTTCAGCTGCCTAGGCCCTAAGTTCTGGAATTCCCTCCCTAAGCCTCTCCACTTCTCTCCTCCTTTAAGATGTTCCCTAAAATGTCTCCTTATGTGGCTCAGTGTCAAATTTTGTTTGATAACGCTCCTATGAAGTGCCCTGGCATGTTTTACTTTGTTAAAAGGAGCGATATAAATGCAAGCTGTTGTTGTTGAGTTTCCAATCTCCCAATCGTCTGCCATGAATTTGGTGGAAAATACCATAGAAACCCTGGAGAAAGAGTATAAACAGCATTTATGCCGTTTCTCCAGGGCTTCCGTGAAGCTTCCACTAAAGTTACAGTGGACGATCAGGGGAACCCCCATGGAAATTAGAAAGAAAGAAAGAACTTGTGTTTATATAGCGCTTTTCAGGATGACCCAAAGCGCTTTACAGCCAATGAAGTAATTCTGTAGTGTAGTCACTGTTGTAATGTAGGAAATATTATTATGAAGATACAACTGTTGCAAAATGTAATTAAAATGGATTGTTGTGCTGGTATGGTGGAGTTATGTTCACTTAAGGGAAGAAAGTATAATTGTTCTTGGGTAAATAGAGACTGAGGGTAATGAATTTCATTGTTATGTGAGGGAAGCTTGAAGATTGGAAAATGGTTGTAGGCTTAAGGCTGTCAGTGAAAAGTATTAAATGAGCGAGTTTGGTTTTTTACATAAGAACATAAGAACTAGGAGCAGGAGTAGGCCATACGGCCCTTCGAGCCTGCTCCGCTGTTCAATCAGATCATGGTTGATCTTTAACCTCAACTCCACTTTCCTGCCCGATTCCCATATCCCTTGATTCCCCTAGAGTCCAAAAATCTATCTATCTCAGCCTTGAATATATTCAATGACTCAGCATCCACAGCCCTCTGGATAGAGAATTCCAAAGATTCACAACTCTCTGCATGATGAAATTCCTCCTCATCTCAGTCTTGAATGGCCAACCCATTATCCTGCGACTATGCCCCCTAGTTCTAGACTCTCTAGCCAGGGGAAACAATCTCTTAGCATCTACCCTGTCAAGCCCCCTCATAATCTTATATGTTTCAATGAGATCACCTCTCATTCTTCTAGAGTATAGGCCCATTCTACTCAACCTCTCTTCATTGGACAACCCTCTCATCCCAGGAATTAATCTAGTAAACCTTCATTGCACCATCTCCAAGACAAGTATGTCCTTCTTTAGATAAGGAGACCAAAACTGTACGCAGTACTCCAGATGAGGTCTCACTAAAGCCCTGTACAACTGTAGCAAGACTTCCATACTTTTGTACTCCAACCCCCTTGCAATAAAGGTCAACATGCCATTTGCTTTCCTATTCGCTTGTTGTACCTGCATACTATTTTTTTGTGTTTCTTGTACGAGGACACCCAAGTCTCTTTGAACACCAACATGTAATAGTTTCTCACCATTTAAAAAATATTCTGTTTTTCTATTTTTCCTACCAAAGTGAATAACCTCACATTTCCCCACATTATACTCCATCTGCCACCTTCTTGCTCACTCACTTAACCTGTCTATATCCCTTTGCAAACTCTTTGTATCCTCCTCGCTGTTTACTTTCCCACCTAGCTTTCTATCGTCAGCAAACTTGGATACATTACACTCGGTCCCTTCATCTAAGTCATTAATGTAGATTGTAAATAGCTGAGGCCCAAGCACCGATCCTTGCGGCACCCCACTAGTGACAGTCTGCCAACCTGAGAATGACCCGATTATCCCTACTCTGTTTTCTGTCCTTTAACCAATCCTCTATCCATTCTAATATATTACCCCAACCCCATGAGCCCTTACCTTATGTAACAACCTTTTATGTGTCACCTTCTCGAATACCTTTTGAAAATCCAAATATACTATATCCACTGGTTCCCCTTTATCTACCCTGCTAGTTACATCCTCAAAAAACTCTAATAAATTTGTCAAACACGATTTGCCTTTCATAAAACCAGGTTTTTTTTTAATTTATTTGTAAGAACATGTGATATTTGTGTGAGCTGTAGAGTACGATACAGATGTGCCAGGTGCAAGAATTGGTAGAAGTTTGGCATCTATCTTCCATTGGTGGAGAGGAATTTAAGTTAATGTTTGGATGTTTGGAGGTGAAAGAAAAGCAAGGCACTGGATAGGGTGTTGGTGGAATTTTGGAAGTGATTATTGGTAGCTATTTATTGTAGCAGTGCTGGGTTGGTGATCAGATGGTTGTCGATTGGGCAGTTACTCTTCCTCTCTTCTGATCCCTTGCCTTGAACCCCCTCCCCAAGCCTGGATTCACTTACCCACAGCCCCAACAGTCCTTTAGCTCATTTTCTACACACCTGGCAACATCACCTCTCTCTCCCATATCTCTCTCAGCCTCAAACCATTCCCATCTCCTTCCTGCCCAGAACCAAAGTTCCCTGGCTTTATGTGGCTGTAAATAGGTACTGGTCAGAAATCGGTATCTGTAGTATAAGTGCACCCTAAAACACAAAAGCAAGACTCTGACAATTTATTATTATTACAGCAATAATTTTATTGCCCGGAAGTTTCCTGAAATGGAGTAATAGGCAAAGTATGCCATAAGTCATGCTGGTTCGCGCAACAATCTTCCCGACGCGAACTTACGCCACAGTTTCCTGGGAAACTAATTTGCATAAGCCGCAACAAACATAGCAACATTCCAAGGCCACCTCTGAAACAGCGTGACCAATGGCGGGCCCCTGGAACCTTGGATGGAAGCACGGTAAAAAGCTCAGAACAGATACTTCCTGTCTCTGCTTTTCCTCCTCCATAATAATAAAAATAAATAGGGAATGCCCAGTAGGAAGGATATTGCAGCTACTTTGCCCTTCCGAATGCTCACCACCATTGTATGATATTCCATCTTTTCAGTTGAAAGAAGTTCACTAACTGCAACTGCAAAAGTTTCACCAGTTGATTGTCTCTCTTAGTAAGGAGATATTTGCTAATTATTCACCAACTTCAATTGACTGACATTCCATTCTGGTCAGACCTTGAGGTGGCATGCTTCACAAAGACTGTGGAATCTACCTATTAAAAAAAAGTCAAAGCCACATACTTATTGGCCCTAATTAAATACTTTGAGATCAGTTTGGAATAGCGCTAATGGCAGACATGGAAATGTGCAGCTGCACCGTTTTAGCAAAAGGGGATGGTGTCACAGTGTCCCCAGCCTCTGTACCCTTACACATATTTGGCATTAACAGGTGAGATGATTAAGGGCAGAAAGAGTTTCTAAGTTAAAGGACCACATCAATAAACAGCCAATTTCTTGATACTGACTTACAATGAGACTTCCCTGCTTTTGGCCTGGTTGGATAGAGACGACTAATCAATTAGTGCACAAGTGAAAATACAATTATGGTAGAACAGCCAGTCCTGGCTGCAACTATGAATGACAGACAGCTCTGATACTAAAGAAACAAACCCAAATGAGCAACCCCAAGTGAATAGTGAGCTCTGAAATTGATGAAAGCCCAGTTGAGGCAGGAGAGTCTAAGAGACAGGCACACCCAGGACTGGGACAATCATGGTAGGTTAAGTCAATGGAGGAAACTTATCCAACTGTGTCAGTGAATCTGAGTCACATGCAACTCTGGGGCTAGCAAAACTCATGTAGCTGAGGTAGGAAAGTCTAAGTAATAAGCAGCTGAGACTGGAAAACCCATTCAGCTGAAGCAAATGTCTGAGTAACAGGCAATCCTGTGACAGATAAACAGATTGAAGTGACAAGCAGCCCTGTGAGGTCATCCAGCAAATACTACCCAGATTTATCCATCTCAATTAAATCCCTACAAGTTACTGTGAACAAATGCACCAAGAAATTCACCACCAACATCCCCAGCAAAACATATCAGTAAACCAACAGAAATAAACCAAAGCCACCAACAAACCTGTTGAACTACATTAAAATGACACTACAGTCTACCAGCTATGCCACCAAGATACAGCAGAAATTCCATCAAAATGTAACAGTATCAGAATACACCAACCAAAGAACCATATTATACCAGAAATTCCACCGTAAACACCAACATGTACGCTGTAATTCACACCAGAAGATCAACCAAAAGATAGCAACAAATTGAGCAAAATAGATGGCGAACGTACTAAACTCCAAATGTTCTCCCAATATGTATATTAGCAAATACATCAAATCACGCTGCCAAAAGCCAGCACAACAAAAAAGTGAAACGTACTCAAGCCCATCAACAAACCCATTAAGTTACACCAGACATACAACCCAAAATCACCAACAAACCCACAAAAATGCACCAACATTTGATAACAATCTTATCAAATTAAAGCAGCTAGCCCACTCAAATGCATTACTGAACCCACTGTACTCCACCAGAAATTCTACCAATATACACCAGAAATGTTGACATATACAAAACAAACCCATTAAAAAAAAGTCTCCAAAATGCACCTGGATTCTCCACAAACTGCATCAACCAAAGGTTAACCAGCAAGCCCTTCAAATGAATGGAGCAAACATAATCAATGGTGACAGGAAAGCTACCAAAATATGCCAACAGACACACATAAATATAGAAATAAACCTGCTAAAGTTTACCAACAAATCTAAAATACAGCAACAAAATCAAGAAAATAAACCTAGAAATCCAACGATATGTACAAGCAGGCACAGGAAATATACCAGCTACAGCAATACTAAAATAAGCCAACAAACTAACCCTGGTGCACCAGCAAATCCACAAAAAAAATAGCAGTCTTACAAAACTACACCTACAAATCCTTGCACTATACCGGTAATTGAAACGCAATGCACCAACAACCAATAACCCTATCAAAATTCTCCAGTAAGCCAAACAAATTGTGGCAAGTGTTAACATTTTATACTCGTGTTGAATTTAAATGAAGGAAGGATTGTGGGGTCTAAGGTAGAACAATGATCTTTAAGGACATCAGTTCAAACGCAATCCAAATTGATGGGACGAAATTCTCCTGTAAAGGTCCTTGGCGAAATTAACTTGGGCACCCTCAATCCTAATGGGCATGAGTCACTAGTGCAAAACTGCCTATAATTCAGCACAATTTGATACTACTGGGTTTAATTACCTCTGTGTGCTACTTTTTAGTACACTGATCAATACTGTAGCGCCAACTTCCTATCTCTTCCATTTTAACGCAGCTATTAACTGATTTAATATGCACAGGTAGACAGTTTCTTACTGTATATTAGACTTGCTGGAGAATTTTGGTAGGTTTTTTGCTTTAATTTATTGAGTCCGTTGGATGGTGTATTTGGATTTGGTTGTTGGTGGAGTATCTGATCTAGTTTAGTGGCTTTCCTGTCGTATTAAAGCAGCAGAAACAGGAATTTAACACAAACATATCATGCAGTAGTGGCACACACAGGGCATTAACCCAATGAATTGGAAAACTCAGTTTATTGGAGACTACAACAACAGCCGATACAAAAAAAGTAAAAATTCATAATGGTGCAGCAGCAGAAGCTCTTCCATGATTGGCATTCAGGCACAGTTTTGGGCAAAGTAGAATAAGCTTTGCTTCCTATTCCTTGTATCTACCCTGGTAAACATTGATACTGATACTGGGTTCGAAAAATAAAACATTTCATTTCCTGCTCCGATATCCATCACTTGATGAGGAACAATTTCACCGCAAAGCTGTCTAAATGTGGATGGGGGGTGTTGGAATTAGCCATATCATGTTAGTTGAAGTAACTTTTCTTTCCAGTACTGGAATTCCTTCATTCACCTGATTGTTAGTTATTAGATGGGGTTGGGTGGGGGATTTCGACAAGCTTTTACGATCAGGCGAGAAATGGAATAAAATTTCATTCAGTAAAATAAAATGTCTGGAAGGTTTGTCGTGTTCCCCCATTCCCACTCCCACCTCTTACCATACAGGAGGAGGACAAACAGAGTTTAAGAATAAACTGCCAGCAGAGGAAGAGAAAAAACATTGTCAAAAAAAATTCAAAATGTGGTTTAGTGTAGATTGAAAAACAACTGAATTATGTACCTGTATATCAAAAAGGCACTCTGAATAAAGCCCTAATTGCTTCTATAATTTAAAATAGTTGAGATGTCTTCAAAAGGCCTTGCAGTTTTTAATGATCAAATTATATGTTTTTTCCCCCCAATTCCTAACAGGGAGCAGCTTTTCCCTGAGAACCTGCAGTTTGGAATGTCCAGACCTCACAATGCACACTGTCAGAGAGGCACGGATTACACAGCCCAATTTATCAAGCTGTCACTTTGCTGACACTCGCTAATAAATATCCTGCCAGAACCCTCACACCTGGCAGCACAAGCACAGTGCAACATTCCTCTAACCTAATTTGCTAATTGCAGCTTTCCCCATTAATTTTATTCCTGTCTCCTTTGGTGCTGACATGGAAAAGCACAAGACCAAGGAAAACAACCAGAACTTAACAGTTTCTTTTCTTGTGGATATGGCACATGATGTTGTATCTGGCCTGCACCTTGCTTTAAGTAAATCCAAACTGAATAGCTGTTAGCACCAAGATTATTTATAATTGAAGCCTTATTGAAGATCATTAGTTTGAATTGTCTTTTCTTTGACGTTAAGAAAGCCCAGTGTCCACTCTTCTCGGCCCAGATCTAGGGAAATGGGAAGTTAGGTTGAAATCTGGGTGAACGGGGTTCAATTTCTGCCAGTCCAATTATTCACCTTGTATTCATTTCAGTGGAAAAGTTTAGAAATCCGCCAATTTAGTTAGGAGTCAGATCCAGTCAAACTAGTAGTCAGCCAGATAATCCACTGTGAAAAAGGCCAATTACCATGTACAGAGTTTAGGTATACACAGAGTTGATTTAAAAACTGTATTGCCTGAAAGATAGAATGAAAAGTATTTGTTCTCATGAATAGAACATTATTTCGCAATATATTGCATTGCACAATTTGTTTTGCAATTCTAAGTGAGCCAATAATTCCGATATACACTGCTGAGTGTTATAATGTTTTAGTCTCCAGACCGTGACTATCACTGCATTACATGGAAAAATCATCTTTGATAAATGTGCTTGTGAAAAATTCCAGTTCTTCTAAAATACAGTTATGAAGCAGAAGAATTCAAACCATAACTACATTAATATGTAAATGAAGACAGGGGAGAGAAGATGAAAGAGTTCAATGTGAAACAAATGATTCTAGAATCTCTTCCAGACTCACAACTAAGGTTGCCCTGCCAAGTTGATCACATGTAAGGCAAGTGATTTAATGAGGCAGGTGATTTGTTATTGCTGAGATCCACTCAGAAACTGGCATCTTCACTGCCTCCAGAACTTTTTATGCAACATTGTGATACTCGAACAGCAAATCGCATTGGCAGCAGTAAGCTTACAAATTTGTGGGATATTTCACAGTATTTTGCACCATGACAAAATATTTGCCCAAGTCATAGGCAACTTTTATACGAAATGTGAAAGAAAAACTGTCATGGCAAGGAAGGTGGCTCCTGGTCTGCCCAAATTGAAGTTACACAACAAAGACAGTTATAATGGATGGTTCCTTCAGGATACACTTAAGTTGAACCTATGGAGGTCTGAATGTGATATACCAGAGTACTGAGCAGGAAGACTGGTGGAGTCTCAGAGGTTTTTGCATCATCTCAACTGGCTTGCTGCAATAACTGAGTGCCAAGATACAATAAAGCATTTGTAATGTATTTATGTCCCTAATGATTTGGTGGAATCCATGTCTGACATATGGTCTGCCCTCTTTCATGCTCAGGAGCTGTTGTGGGAGAAATAAGAACATAAAAACATAAGAAATAGGAGCAGGAGTAAGCCACACGGCGTCTCGAGCCTGTTCCGCCATTCAATAAGATCATGGCTGGTCTTTGACCTCAACTCCACTTTCCCGCCTGATCCCCATATCCCTTGATTCCCCTTAGAGTCCAACAAACTATCGATCTCAGTCTTGAATATACTCAACGGCAGAACATCCACGGCCCTCTGAGGTAGAGAATTCTAAATATTCACGACCCTTTAAGTGAAGAAATTCCTCCCCATCTCAGTCCTAAATATCTGACCCATTATCAAGAGACTATGACACCTGGTTCCAGACTCTCCAGCCAGGGGAAACATCCTCTCAGCATCTACCCTATGAAGCCCTCTTAGAATCTTATATGTTTCAATTAGATCACCTCTCATTCTTCTAAACTTCAGAGAGTACAGGCCCATTCTACTCAATCATTCCTCCTAGAAAACCCTCTCATCCCAGGAATCATCAATGACCTTCCCTTCATCATAAGGTCAGAAATGGGGATGTTCGCTGATGATTGCACAGTGTTCAGTTCCATTAGCAACCCCTCAGATAATGAAGCAGTCCGTGCCCGCATGCAGCAAGACCTGGACAAAATCCAGGTTTGGGCTGATAAGTGGCAAGTAACATTCGCGCCAGACAAGTGCAGGCAATGACCATCTCCAACAAGAGAGAGTCTAACCACCTCCCCTTGACACTCAACGGCCTTACCATCACCGAATCCCCCACTATTAACATCTTGGGGGTCACCATTGACCAGAAACTTAACTGGACCAGCCATATAAATACTATGGCTACAAGAGCAGGTCAGAGGCTGGGTATTCTGCGGCAACTGACTCACCTCCTGACTCCCCAAAGCCTTTCCACCATCTACAAGGCACAAGTCAGGAGTATGATAGAATACTCTCCGCTTGCCTGGATGAGTGCAGCTCCAACAACATTCAAGAAGCTCGACACCATCCAGGACAAAGCAGCCCGCTTGATTGGCACCCCATCCACCATCCTAAACATTCACTCCCTTCACCACTGGCGCACTGTGGCTGCAGTGTGTACCATCCACAGGATGCACTGCAGCAACTCGCCAAGGCTTCTTCGACAGCACCTCCCAAACCCGCGACCTCTACCACCTAGAAGGACAAGGGCAGCAGGCACATGGGAACAACACCACCTGCACATTCCCCTCCAAGTCACACACCATCCCGACTTGGAAATATATCGCCGTTCCTTCATCGTCGCTGGGTTAAAATCCTGTACTCCCTTCCTAACAGCACTGTGGGAGAACCTTCACCACACGGACTGCAGCGGTTTAAGAATGCGGCTCAACGCCACCTTCTCAAGGGCAATTAGGGATGGGCAATAAATGCTGGCCTTGCCAGCGATGCCCACATCCCATGAACGAATAAAAAAAAATCTAGTGAACCTTCGATGCACCGCCTCTAAGGCAAGTATATCCTTCCTTAGATAAGGATACCAAAACTGCACACAGTTCTCCAGGTGTGGTCTCAACAAAGTCCTGTACAATTGCAGCAAGACTTCCTTACTCTTGTATTCCAACCCCCTTGCAATAAAGGCCAACATACCATTTGCCTTCCTAATTGCATGCTGTACCTGCATGTTAACTTTCTGTGTTTCGTGTACAAGGACACCCAAATTCCTCTCAACACCAACATTTAATAGTTTCTCACCATTTAAACAATATTCTGTTTTTCTATTCTTCCTACCAATGTGAATAACCCTACATAGCCCCACATTATACTCCATCTGCCACCTTCTTGCTCATTCACTTAACCTGTCGATACCCCTTTGCAGACTCTTTGCGTCCTCCTCACAGCTTACTTTCCCACCTAGCTTTGTATCATCAGCAAACTTGGGTACATTACACTCGGTCCCTTCATCTAAGTCATTAATATAGATTGTAAATAGATGAGGCCCAAACACTGATCCCTGCGGCACCCCACTAGTTACAGCCTGCCAACCCGAAAATGACCTGTTTATTCCTACTCTCTGTTTTCTGTCCATTAACCAATCTTCAATCCATACTAATATATCACCCCCAATCTCATGAGCACTTATCTTGTGTAACAACCTCTTATGTGGCACGTTATCAAATGCCTTTTGAAAATCCAAATATACCACATCCACTGGTTCCCTCTTATCTGCCCTGCTAGTTACACCCTCAAAGAACTCTAATAGATTTGTCAAACATGATTTCCCTTTCATAAAACCATGTTGCCTCTGCCTAATCATATTATGATTTTCTAAGTGCTTTGTTACTACGTCCTTAATTATAGATTCTAGCATTTTCCCTACTACTGATGTCAGGCTAACTGGTCTATCGTTCCTTGTTTTCTTTTACCCTCCTTTCTTCAACAGCAAGGTTACATTTGCTCCTTTCCAATCCATGGGGACCATTCTAGAATCTAGGGAATTCTGGAAGATCAAAACCAATGCATCCACTATCTCTGCAGCCACCTCTTTTAAAATCCTGGGATGTAGGTCATCAAATCCAGGGGATTTGTTGGCTTTTAGTCCCATTAACTTTTCTAAAACTTTTTCTTTTCTAATCTTAATTACTTTAAGTTCCTCCCTCTCGTTAGATCCTTAGTTCCCCCCTATTTCCAGTATGTTTTTTGTGTCTTCTACTGTGAAGACAGATATAAAATATTTGATTTAACATCTCTGGCATTTCCTTATTCCCCATTATAATTTCTCCTGTCTCTGCCTCTAAGGGACCCACTTTTACGTTCACTAATCTTTTCCTTTTTATATCATTGTCGAAGCTCTTACAATCTGTTTTTATATTTCTTGCTAGTTTACTCTCATATTAAATTTTCTCCCTCTTTATCAATTTGTGGGTAATCCTTTGCTGATTTCTAAAATCCTCCGAATCCTCAGGCTCACTGCTCTTTTTGGCAACATTGTAAGCCTCTTCTTTTAATTTAATACTATCCTTAACTTCTCTAGTTAGCCATGGTTGGATCACTTTTCCTGTAGAGTTTTTATTCCTTGAGGGTATGTATATTTGTTGGGAATTATGAATTATTTATTTAAATGTTCTCCATTGCTTATCTACCATCATATCTTTTAATCTAATTTCCCAATCTACCTTAGCCAACTCACCCCTCAAACCTATATAATTGACCTTGTTTGAATTTAAGACCCTAGTTTTGGATTTAACTACATCACTCTCAAACTCAATATGAAATCCTATCATATTATGATCACTCTTCCCCAGTGGATCCTTTAATATAAGATTACTAATTAATCCTGTCTCATTACACAATACTAGATCTAAAATTGCCTGAATAGATGAAGGGTCAGCACCCTTGTGTGTTAGACTTTGGCTCTTTTTTTCTTGTTGACTGCAAATCACTTTCCATAGCTTATTTTTATGCTGGCGTTTGAGTCATGGTAGATGATTTGGCAAAATTATTATTCTCCTCAAAAACAAAGAAAAATCCACCAAAAGTGCCTTTGAGCTTCCATCCTGCAAGATATTCCTGATGTGATTTCAGTGCTAGAACTGTTGTTGTCACTTTATTGTTCTAAAGGTTTGGAACAACCAGATTTTCACTCAGAACTGCACCAGTGAAAGGAAATGAAGACAATAAAATAATAGGAGACTCAAAGGTTGTCAATTAATTAATTTTCATAATTTCAGCTTAAATCTGCCATTGGAGTTATTAGTTTCCTAACAAAGGTTGAAAGTTACATGTTATAGCTTGGACAGTATGTCCCTTGGCTTATACCTTATGTCCTTACGGGTAAATTGATCAATGCCATGCTCCCTATGGAGAGCTGTATTTGATGTCAGAGATAGGACTGCAACACTGTGGTGCTGATTCTCTGCTCATGCTCCCTTCAAGCACACCTCCCTACTTCAAATGTGGGACTGGTGAATTTATCCTAAAGTCTTTACTTAACAAAGTCCGATACCAAGTCACATTATGAAGTCTGCCCAAACGACTTGGAACGCGATGCAATATGTCCAAACTTATTTAATTAGGGTCCTTGATGGTCATTGACTAGGAGCAACTGTTCCTTTCCTCACAATGAAGAATAACCTTATTTTATATCATGTATGTTAACTAAATGGCAGTGGTTTATTTCCAGTGAATTGTTCACGAAACCAGTACTTTTTCAACACCCAAAATCGCACACCACTCTATGTGCCTGTTAAATCTATAGATATGCTTTTAATATTTAAAACATAAAGTATGTAATTTAGAATATGAATTCCCAGTCAGGAATGGCATAGACCCTATTTCTTTACTTACAGCCAGGGGAATGTCAGCACCAACTCTATTTCTATACTTGCAGGCCTTGGGGCAATGGAGCATTGACTCCATTCCTGTGCTTAAGAATTTAACTTGAGTGAAATTTGTCCATTCTATTCTCAGCAGGACATCGTCAACATCTGAGAACTGTTTTTCCTTTGTAGCAGATTGGATCCAGTCCCTGTTTTGGACTTTGACATCACTTTCGCAGTTCATCCTGAGTTAGAAGAGTTGGAATTTCACTAAATTGTATTGGACTGCCATTAATTATCAGAATCTGTTCAGTTACTCTCTTGCAACAACACTAGCAAAGACCTATTGATAAGTAACATCTTTCAAAAGGGTTCTAATTTTTGCTCTTAATTCTGTGTTGTGGCCCCTGATTTTAAAGGTGGGGGGAGGGGGTACGATGCGCAACAGCCTTGAGGCGGGCAGCGAACCCGGGGAGTCCAGTGACGTTCATTACCATAAACCTTCTCACTGACCCGCCTGAACTCAGACAGATCTACTACCTGACCAGTCGGCAGGAGCAGGAATTCGGCATCAGGAGGCTAGATAAGCGTTGAGGGAGGGCTCTGGACGTGATCGGGGCAGACCCCGGGGCAAGGAAGACCCAAAGCTTCCTTTTGAAGACTGGAGGAGCACTCCTGCTCCTCCTGGCCCACAAGGAAATCTAAATAAAATGTAAACCTTACCTGCCTGGGCCTCTTGACCCAGCTCACAGCAGATCTGGCCTGACAGGAAAGCCGTCACTGCTCCCCCGCTCAGGCCTCCAACTAAAATTGCAGATCGGGTCCCAGTGACGTCATCGGACTCCGATCTGCACATTTAAACAGGACCCCGCTGCTTTTCTGTAGGTGTCCCTCTCAGGTTAGTGTCGAGACGTGGCGGGAAGGCAGCGGGATCAGGGAATGTAAGTGACTGCCCTCATTTTTACTGCCTCACCCATCCAGCTTCCACCAGACGGGGGGAGTTAAAATCAGGGCCATGAAGGCTAACTTCTGACAAAGCGCAGCTCTGAAATCCTCAGTTACTTGCATCGCTGCAAAACCCATCTGTTCTGGACTCACGACATCAGCAAATGTTTACTAAGATAGAGTCAGCACAGAGATTGTAAGGCAGGTGGGAAAGGCAAAGGCACTTCCAGACCATCTGCTCCTTTCACTAATAAGGCACAAAATTCTCCACCAGCCCCTGTGAACCTTAGTAATAAAAACCACAATACAAAGTTCAAAGCTCACCGGCATCATACAGCAAAACATCAGCCCACGAAAACTCAGAGCTGTTAATTAATAATTCATGATTGATGACACAACTCACAAACTACTCCACTCAGGGCTTGCCCAAAACTTCACTCCTAAACACTGTTAGGCCATTGATGGGTGATGCTGGATCATGTCCAAGATAGTACCTGTTCACTGTAAATGAATTGCCCGTTTCTTTCATAGATTCAATGCACTTGTCACCGGTCAGCAATTATAAGTGCATTTTGATTTCAAATAATAAACCAGAAACTTTAAAAAGGTGAATAAAATAGAGCTGCAAAATGGGGGAGAAACAGATCTGTAACTCCTTGACGGTTCTGGGTTCAGTTTTGCTATCAGCCTTTGTGTGTGTTATTGTGCTGCATAAGCATTTTTCACTTAATTTCTGAGCGTGACTCAGAAAAGAAGAAAGAACATTAAAGAACCATTTTGGGCGAACTGTTTATTCCAGCCCCACGCTAAAGTAACCAAAGATGGAATCTTCACAGTTCGATATGCCACTGTAATCACAGACCACACTGTACCTCAACCAAATCAATGCAACCAAAGATGCTAATGGAACTCGCTGTTCCAATTAAATCACAGACTGAAACTCAGTTTATCATGCCAATATAACTAGAGCCAATATCATTAAAACTCACTGTGCCAATGGAACTAACGATAGGATAATCACAGGGATTATGGCTATGTAAAAGGATAGTTTTACATATATGCTCTCCTGGCTGGCCTCCCACCTTACACCCTCAGTAAACTTGAGCTCATCCAAAACTCTGTTGCCCATATCCTAACTTGCACCAAGCCCCATTCACCCATCACCCCTGGGCTCGCTAACTTAAATTGGCTCCCGGTCCAGGAACGTCTCAATTTTAAAATTCTCATCCTTGGCTTCCAATCCCTCCACGGCCTCGCTCCTCCCTATTTCTGTAACCTCTTCCAGCCCTACAACCCTCGAGATCTCAACGCTCCTCCAATTCTGGACTGTTGCGCATCCCCGATTTTCATCACTCCACCATTGGCAGCCGTGCCTTCAGCTGACTGGGATCTGGAATTCCTTTCCTAAACCTTTCCGCCTCTCTACCCATCTCTCCTCCTTTAAGACGATCCTTAAAATTTTGTTTGATGACGCTCCTGTGAAGCGCATTGGGATATTTTACTATGTTAATGACGCTATATAAATGCAAGTTGTTGTTATTGTTGTTGTAGTTGTAACACTGTAGCCAGAAATGTTATTGCACTCATCATGCTAATGTAATCAGAGATGGAATCATCAGAGCTGGAAGCAAAGAAAATATATAATTGCGGCTCATGGCGTCAATGAAACAAAAAACAGGGGGTGAGTTTTTCAGGCCTCCCGTCTGGCGGAAACGGAGCAGCAGCGCCCCGAAAATGGTGGGTAACGGCCTACCGCCCTGTTGCCCCCGTCTCTGTGGCAACGTACCATTGGGTGACCACAGCAGCTCCACAGACAGGCTGTAGGCCCATTTCAAATGTAAATCAGGGTCCAATGATGTATCTATGACGTCCGATGACATTCACTCCAAAACCCAGGATTCAAAGTCTGTGTTGCAAGATCCAATCTCTCATCCATCGACTATGCAGCTATGCCCTTCAAATATAAATATATGCAGACGTGGCAAACAAAGTACCAGACTGAAATCCCTCCATTCAGACTCAAATGAAACTTCTCAGGTCGATCGAACGTAAATAAAAATCAAATCATGTGAAAGTGAAATTTGGATTGCAGTTTGGGACATTAGCACTGGGAAATGAAACACTTTCTCGCTCTGGTATCCAGTGTCAGTATCAAATAGCCCAAGTCAAGTATAACACAATTAAAGGCAGAGTGCACCTCAACCCCAATAATGTGATTAATCACAACTTTAGAAAAGCACTCCCTAATAGATCGGTATGATATTTCTTCATCGCACTGCAGCCATCCTGTGGCCTTTCTGAGAAAGAATGCTAATGAATGCCAAATGAGGGCTAATTTTGTGCTCTGGGTTGCGACTGTCCAAGCACATTTTATAAAGGGTCCTTACAACCAACAGACAGAGAAGCTTTCAGCCTGGGTTTGGGTTTGATTCAAGCCCAGGTCGCAGAAATAAACGGTCAGTTTGCTAACCCACTGCACCATTCAGCCCTCGCAATTCATATTATCAAACTTTCCTTTTAATCCCTTTCTGCTCGTTCAATTGGTTGCCTACATCGGAGGTTTCCAAACTCATATTGCTGAGCCCCCATTTCAGAGATTCATGTCCCATGTGCGCCCTCCTCTTTCTAAGAAACAGAGGACAGACTTCCAACTTCAGTGGGTGCGTAAAACAGGTGGTAGCGGATCGGCCGCCCGTTGTACACCCCGGCCGTTATACACCCCACCTGATTTCCCTTCCCATTGACTTCAATCGGGCAGGGTGTATAACATGCAGGGTGTATAACATGCAGGGTGTATAACATGCAGGGTGTATAATGGGCGAGGTGTATAACGGGCGGCCAATCTACTACAGTCCTTTTTGCACCCCCGCCAAAGTTAAAATTCCTCCCCCAATTGAATCGCATTGAACAAGAGGATTTTACTTTTCCGCTAATGTAACATAAAAACTGCTAACTGCTACCCGTAGTATAACCACTGGGGCAGACAAGAGAAGTTAGTTACGGCACAATTAAATTGGACATTATTAGTAAAAAAAAACCCTTCTGCAATAAAATCACCAAAGCTTGGCCATAGAATTTGGCTTTAGATCTAACTGTGGCCAAGACATTCATTGATGCTAATTATTACCTTGCTCTGTGCGCATTGAACCCGTCCAGGTGGTGAGTGGGCCCCACCACCAGTTGCTGCAGTGAGAGTTGGAGGAGACTCTGGAGCAGCAGCAAGTAGACACACACCAGCAGGAACGCTGCCATGTCCGGCACTTGGGTTGCCAACTCTCCAGGAATTAAAGGCTAATCTCCAGGACACTGCTTAAGCAACGCAGGAGAAAAATCATAGGGGCAATAAAAAATGGTTTTGTTTTAATTTTCTTTGAACACTTTTGTTTACTAGATATAAAAATATTGGACATGGGGAAAAAGGCTGTTTGACTGACAGTCAAGAATCATCCAATCGTGTAATGAAGTGTCTATTTGGTTTCCGATTGACCGTGGGAAGGCGGTGCACCACGAGGATGGACATGTTGAGCAACCAATGGCAGGAGTGTGGGGGGGGTGGGGGTTGGGGAGTGTTGGAGGCAGGAGGTCAGGTGATGACACCTCGAGGAATATGTCCAACCAAAGTCGGCAACCCCATCTGGCAGCCATCACAAGATCCCGGCCTTTCCTCTGTGGGTGCCTCGGTTTGTGACTGCTGTCCCAGACGTTGCTGCTGGCATCCACTCCAAGAGGAGGAGGAGAAGGAGAAGGTTCGGCCACTTGGCTCCCAGCCGTGTGGATCCACGCACTCCGGCTTGAGCCCAGCTCGAGCACAAGCTTGTCCTTAGCGACCGTCGCCATTGGAACACGAGCCCTAACAACCGGACACAGCTCCCCCTGATGGCGCGCCCCCAGCTGCAGGAAAACAGCAGCAAAGTTCACTCGTCACTGCAGTGCGATTATTCCTGGGTGCGGGTGCACCTGTTTATTAAATAGACCCAACTTACGTTTGTTGAGACCTGCCATCCGCCTCATACCACCCACCCCCACCGATAACCCTGTTGCCCTCCCCCAATAGGCATGCACCCCACCCCCACCCCACCCCAAACCCAGTTTGGTAACCTCTGACCTACATCTTTCAATGGACAGCTGGGAGAAGCAAGAGATTTATCCCAGACCTCCATCCGTGGTGATGCATGAGAAAGATGTGAACTGATTCACTCGCTGATGTTTTTCCACCCTCACAAAACCTCGGTGGTTCTTCAGAGACTGCCATTGAGAGGGAGGCTGATTGCCATATATTTTCAGTGTAAAAATAGAGTGAATGTAATGATTGATAACATTAATTATTTTGATATCTTTAGCTTAAAATGTTACGACATCCTTTCAAAATGTTACACAGCTTTTGCTTAGCAATGAAAAACAGCCCTTAAAATAGAAAGGAGCTTCCCTATATTAGCTGAGTGTATGTTATTTTTCCTCACATACATTAGCAGGATGAGATGTATCTCAATGAAGGCTGCTGCTCTTTTAATCACTCCTGTGACAATACTGACCCACTTCTGCAAGCTGTAATGTCTCTGCCTGACAAATGACAACTGGCTTAAGATGTCAAACTAACAGGTCTGCTTCTTATTCCTTTCCCAGCACTTCCACCTTCTCTTACCACTCTGTCTGTTGGCATTAATATTCAAGCAATTGCCTGTGATAAATCCCAATCCTGTTGGCTGGTATAATGGTTCAATAGCTCTGTATAATGGTTTGATGGCTCTGTGCAATGGTTCACTGGCCCTTTATAATGTGTTATGGTCCTTTATAATGGTTTGATGGCTCTATAGAATAGTTTGATGGTCCTATATAATATTTTGATAGCCCCGTATGATGATGTAATGGTTCTGTATAACAGTGCAATTACCTTATACATTGACTGATGGGTTTGTGCAATAATGTAGTGCTCTATATAATGATGCAATGGCCCTATGTAATGATTTAGTATCATGCTGCAATGATGTTTTATAATGGTGCAATGTATTAGTGCAATATAATGTTGTAATGGCTCTTGTAACAATGCAATGGTTCTCTATAACATTGCAATGATCTTGTATGGTTCAATAACTCTCTAAAATATTGTAGTGACGCTGTACAATAGTTTAATAATTCAGTCTGATGGTGCAATGCCCCATATAATGATGCAATGGTTCTGTAAAGTGATGTAATGATTTTGTATACTGATTCACTAACCCTATATAGTGATGCAGGAGTTCTATACAGGGGTTTGATGACCTTGTCGAATGGTGCAAAGCCCCTGTATAATACTGCAATGGCTCTGTATAATGGTGTAATGGCCATGTAAAATGGCCACCCGGTTATCCTGATCCAGCACTGTAGCTGCAGTGCTCCCTTGCACTTGTCTTAGTTATCTGATCGGTCAGCTTTCGTGTTACAACCACAAGGTCACCCCACTGCAGCACTACAGCTATGGGGCTTTCCCATTGTAGAGCTGTCTATAGTGATGGAATGCTGTAGTTATCAGGTCACCCTGCTCTAGCCCTGTTGCTACCTGGTTGCACTGCTCTGCTTTAGCTAATGAGACCCCCCATTGCAGATATACAGCTGTCAGGACTTCCTGTTGTAGTGTTATATCTCAACAACAACCACTTGCATTTATATAGCGTAAAACATCCCAAGCCACTTCACAGGAGCGTTATCAATCAAAATTTGACAACGAGCCACACAAGGAGATATTAGGACAAGTGACCTGAAGCTTGGTCAAAGAGGTAGATTTTAAGGAGCGTCTTAAAGAAGGAGAGAGAGGTAGAGAGGCGTAGAGCTTTAGGGAGGGAATTCCAGAGCTTAGGGCCTAGGCAGCTGAAGACACAGCCGCCAATGGTGGAGCGATTAAAATCGGGGATGCGCAAAAGGCAAGAATTGGAGGAGAGTAGAGATCTCGGAGGGTTGTAGGGCTGGAAGAGGTTACAGAGATAGGGAGGGGCAAGGCCATGGAGGGATTTGAACACAAGGATGAGAATTTTAAAATTGAGGTGTTCCCGGACCGGGAGCCAACATAGGTCAGCGAGCACAGGGTTGACGGGTGCATAGGACTTGTTGCAAGTTAGGATACGGGCAGCAGAGTTTTGGATGAGCTCAAGTATATGAAGGTTGGAAGATGAGAGGTCAACCAGGAGAGCATTGGAATAGTCGAGTCTAGAGGTAATAAAGGCATGGATGAGGGTTTCAGCAGCAGATGAGTTGAGGTGCGGCGGAGACGGGCAATGTTACGGAGGTGGAAGTAGGCGGTCTTGGTGATGGAGCGGATATGTGATCAGAAGCTCATCTCAGAGTCAAATAGGACGCCAAGGTTGCGAACGGTCTGGTTCAGCCTCAGACAGTGGCCAGGGAGAGGGATGGAGTCAGTGGCTAGGGATCGGAGTTTGTGGCGGGGAACAAGTACAATGGCTTCGGTCTTCCCAATATTTAGTTGGAGGAAATTTTTGCTCATCCAGTACTATGTGTTGGACAAGCAGCGTGACAAATGAGACAAAGTGGAAGGGTCGAGGGAGGTGGTGGTGAGGTAGAACTGGGTGTCATCAGCGTACATGTGGAATCTGATGTGTTTTCGAGATGTTGCCCAGGAGCAGCATGTAGATGAGAAATAGGAGGTGGCCAAGGATAGATCCTTGAGGGACTCCAGAGGTTAACGGAGCGAGGGCAGGAAGAGAAGATCATTCCATTCTCATGTTGTAACCAGCAGCTGCCTCCCCTCATTTTTGTAGTTATCAGGCTACCCTCCACCCCACATACGTAACAGAGCTTGCCGCTGCTAGAGCTATGAGAACACTAATCCTAAAGGCGCAATTTCTACCTGATTTCCATTTTCTTAAGAATTTCTAACAACCTTTATATGGATAAGAGTCGAATTGAAAGTACTTATACTGCTAGAGACATTGGCCCAGAAGTTCACATGAGGCTGCTCCACAAGCACATGTGCAGCGGAGTGAAATAACTGCCCAGTCTAGCCTGAAGCCATTGGCCCCAAACCAGATTGTGGGTAGAGGGTGGACTGCATGGTCAGAGTGGGCAGTCGGTATCCGCAAGGGTACTTCAGCGGTGCCCGCCCAAATCCACCCTTATGAGGCCCATCGAGGCCGAAGAAAAAGAAGCCTTCAGCTCCAAAGGGAGCCACTGAGCCCTTCAGACAGGTAATCAATCGATGCCCTCCTGAATTGATCACCTTTCTCTTCTGAAGGTTTGAGCCCTTCAAAAGCACTCGGTAGAATTCATGCCAGCTCTCAGATGGCGAGAGTTCTGCTGAGGCCTCAGAAGGATGTACTGGACAGAATTCCCAGGATAGACCAGGAACTCCCCTGAATATGTCCCTTTGATGTGAGGAAAATAGACAGAAGATCCACACACGCCCAACCCAACCCCTACCTCCCCCCCACCTCCCCACTGAAAAAAAATTGTTACTGAAAAATTACCATCTAGAAAAATGGGCTGAAATCCCATTTAAACTGGGTTCTGTCCCAAATTCTAGCCTCCCCCCGTTGATGTGCCTACTCTCCACCCTTAATCTGGGCCAGAATTTCAGCCCCATTAAATTTACGCTGGGAAAAAATATGTAATTATTACCCTTAAATAAATTCCAATTAACCAATTTTAGTTACTAAATCAGTAGCCAGTACAGAAAAGGAAGCATTAAGGATATTTACATAAAACTGCCACAAAAATATAATTCAAGAAATTTGCTGTAGAAAACTGTGATCCAGGCAGCTGACTTTGTACCTCACTGAATCGGCAAAGTTGCAATCAATATTTTCACAATTTCCATTTGTTAATATTGTATCATTCTTTGCTAGATAGTCAATGAAATACTTATTAGGGAGGGGAAAAACGAATAAATAGTGATTTGTTTATGCTTGAAAGACATTATCTACACTCTACAGTACAATCTATAAAGAAGTGTAATGAAAAATAACAGGCACAGGAAAAAATTAAGTCATCCACAACTCTATCAGTGAAACCCAAGGAAGCAATTAGGTGTGTGTTTTGGTCCAACACACATTTACCATTACAGACCACTCAATATCAACCTCATTACCCTGCTGTCTTCATTAGACTGCGACTCGCCTACTCTTACTGCATCTACATCTCTATTCTGCTGTGAGAAGGGCTCAGTGGTCCATTTAAAGCACTAAACTCATTTAAGCACAACGGTCGTGTAGGAAGCAATAAAAGCCTCTCACACTGAATAAGCAGTGAGTGTATAGGCCCAAGCTTTTATAGTGTAACACGGGAGGGTATATGCCAAGTACATTAACCAAAATTATTATTGTGACTATCTTTTCACAGTTTGGTGGGTGAAATAACCAACTAAGAGGCTTTTACGGCACTGTAGAGTTTTAAAGTAAAGCCTTTCCAGGGATTGTTCCTTCCTAATTTGAGTCCTGCTGGACCGTCCTCTCCATTTGATCGTTGGACTTGTCTTGAAGCTGGAACTTTAAACTGAGCCTCGCCGTGTGTTATGTTCCAAAAGCTCTTGATTGGTTTCTTAAATATTATTTCAAATATATATCTGAACTTTTTGTCTTGCAATTTAATCTGCAGAATTCAATAAGCGGGCTGCAAATCACTGTCATGTCATATTTCCATCTTTCAAAATTACAAAAAGTTTCAAAAGGGTAAAATTATTTCCACTGGTTGGTGTATTTGTAACGGTGGCCTAGACTCAGGATTATTAGTGAAACAACAGAGAAAGCGAAGTTTTTTTTTTACACACTGAGGGAATTGGATAACTACTTGAAAAGGAAGAATATAAATTGATGGGGAAAGTGCAGGGTAATGGGGTTTGAGCAGATAATGCTACTTAAAGCGTCAGTACTAGCACAGGCTCAATGGGCTGAAGGGCTTTCTTCTGAGCTGAAATGCAAGAAGCAGTTGCCTTTTCTTAATAAAACCATAAGGAGACACTGGGTTATCCCAGTGTCATCAAACAAAAAACCTAACAAAGGTGCCCCCTTTTTAGAGGGGCACAACTAATAAAGAACGAAACCGTGAAACAAAGGAAACGAATAAAATTAAATAATAACATTGTCACCCATGTCCATTATACATTCCAGTCCCTGCAGTGCCCACCGGTCACGGAAGGCCTCAAGTGGACACCGCACACTCCTTCTAAAGGGCCATGGAAGAGTGGCAGGTAGCCAGAGCGACCACTCCCATGGGCCTCGTCCAACCTGGACCTGTGGTTGGCCGCTTTGGCCAGGCCCAGCAGCAGACCCACGAGGAGGTCCTCCGATTTGCTCGCCCCCCCTCCACACCGGGCGGCCAAAGATCAGGAGCGTGGGATTGAAGTGGAGCCAAAAGTTGAGGAGCAGCCCCTTAAAATAATGAAACAGGGGCTGCAACCTCCCACACTCAGTAAAAGTATGGAGCATGGACTCAACCAGACTGCAAAAATTACAAGTGGTCTGGGAGTCTGTCAAGTGACTTAAAAACCAGTTTGATGGAACTGCTCCGTGCAATACTCTCCACCCCAGATCCACAATGGTGCAGGGTAGGACTCCCACATAGAGAATCCTCCATTGGGGGCCCCCCCGCCACCGCCAGACAGCAAAGTAATCTGGACAGAAGGCAAGGAAGTGGAGAGCGTACAGGAGCAGCCCACACAAGAAATACCTCCATACAGAGTGAAATGGCACGGAGGGTATTTCCGAGAGACGGCTCGAGTTGTGAGATGTAGGCTCCCGAGGGAGGTTTCGAGGCCTTGCGCCGATGAGAAATTTCATCCAAGAAAGCTGTTGCTGATTTGCCAGGGATATGATCATTGTGATTCATTGAAGAATAACCTATAGTTTTCCCACCTGGTGACTGGCCCGAGATCAAATTACTCTGCACTTGCATTTATCATCATTGTAACATAAACCTTGGGAGCGAAGTATTCTGTTTGTTATCAGGAAATACCTAACACAATAATAGATATAAAAATTGAAGAGCAAGGTCCTAACAATATTATAACTGGGACTCTTATATTGAGGATACTGTACACAACAGAAAAAGTGCTATAGCTGAGAGTTTTATAATGGTAGAAGAATGCAATGAAAGCCTTCTAAAGAACAGACAGTATTTAAAATGTTATAGCGGATTACGTTATGATAAAGGTGGAGTATCGTCACGATAATGTTATAATTAAGGGCATGATTTCCAGACTTTGGTGTATTTTATAGCTCAAGATACACAACAACAAAAAATTAAGTTGAAAAGGAGCAAAATCAACAGTCAGTCAGGTAATACGGAGCAGGAACTTGGAATGCACACTTGCTCATAACAAGAGAGAGTCTAACCACCTCCCCTTGACATTCAACAGCATTACCATCGCCGAACCCCCCACCATCAACATTCTGGGGGTCACCATTGACCAGAAACTTAACTGGACCAGCCACATAAATACTGTGGCTACAAGAGCAGGTCAGAGGCTGGGTATTCTGCAGTGAGTGACTCACTTCCTGACTCCCCAAAGCCTTTCCACCATCTACAAGGCACAAGTCAGGAGTGTGATGGAATACTCTCCACTTGCCTGGATGAGTGCAGCTCCAACAACATTCAAGAAGCTCGACACCATCCAGGACAAAGCAGCCCGCTTGATTGGCACCCCATCCACCACCCTAAACATTCACTCCCTTCACCACCGGTGCACTGTGGCTGCAGAGTGTACCATCCACAGGATGCACTGCAGCAACTCGCCAAGGCTTCTTCGACAGCACCTCCCAAACACGCGACCTCTACCACCTAGAAGGACAAGAGCAGCAGGTACATGGGAACAACACCACCTGCACGTTCCCCTCCAAGTCACACACCATCCCGACTTGGAAATATATCGCCGATCCTTCATCGTCGCTGGGTCAAAATCCTGGAACTCCCTTCCTAACAGCACTGTGGGAGAACCTTCACCAACGGACTGCAGCGGTTCAATAGGCAGCTCACCACCACCTTCTCAAGGGCAATTAGGGATGGGCAATAAATACTGGCCTTGCCAGCGACGCCCACATCCCATGAACGAATAAAAAAAAAATCAGAAGGTTTTGTACAGAGTCAAACAATTAAACAATCTGTTTCTACACCAAAAGAAAGCACAGATCCTTCTTAAATTATCCTTTCAATTCTTTATTTGGTGTTTATCCTAACACAATCCAAAATAAGCGCAGCTCCTTTAAGTGAAAGCTGGCGTCACGTAGCAAAGTGCAATTTTGAAAAATAAATACTGAGATTACTCCAAGCTGTAAAACAACTATTTTAATTCACCATCACAGACAAAGAATGTACTTCTTTATAAGAACGTGTCAGCTGGAAGTCATAAAGCACTGAACATTCACTTGACGACTCCAGCAATATCACAGCCAGGCACTGTCAGTGCTCTCGATACACTGAGCCAGGGAGTATGCATGTGGGAATACTTCATGCCCCGTGTGTGCGATTTCAGTCCAATTCCCATTGCACTTGGTAATTGTTGCACCTTGCTTCGAGGCAGGGTCTGTACACTTTCAATCACTTTGAAATTCATTCCCAATGTCAGGAGTGGAATCAACGGGGTTAAAATACAGTTTCGTATCCTTTCAAGAAAATCACTGCTTGCTGTGTGAAAAGGGCATGTCAACAAAGATGTTTCTTTAACCTGCAGCGCTGCAGTCAGGGTGGGGGGTAGATTTTGACTTTGTGCGATAGTGTAAAACGGGTGATAGCAAATCGGCAGCCTGAAGTCATAATCTCCCCCAATGAGTTTCCTTGTCCCTTGCAGCTCGTTCTCTTTTCTGAAGTAAAACTGTCTCTGTCCATGAATATAATTTAAAACTAACTTTTTGGCAGGCCAGAGTAGTCTCAGTATTTATTTCATAAAACTGGATTCCCCCCTTCTACCCTCGCATGGTTTTAACTCTCACTTATCAAGGATATAAAGGGAACATGGGAATTAATAGAAATATGGGACAGAATGATTCATTGCCACAAAAGAAAGATATTCTTTTCTCATTGTGATTCAGGGCTAATAAAATCTTTTTTCAAAAGAAAACAAAATTAAGGGCAGTAATCAAGAATGAAAACAATATAGAATAAGAGTGAGGAAAAAATAGATCATTAGAGGACAGTGTGAAACTCTGAGAGGAAAAGACAAACAGGAAAACTGAAAGACAAAAACAAAAAGTGAGTTAACAGATAAAAGGCAGGAAACTGATGATTAGAAACAAAAAATGGACAGGGAACAAATAGAGAACCCATGAAAAAGGGAAAAAGACTACCAATAAAGACGGGTAAAAATGGAAAGAAATGTTGCTCCCTTTAACTCCTAGAATTCAGGCCCCTTTTCTGTTTTCCTTGTGTTTTCCAAACATTATATCAGATCCTGATTTTGGATCTTTGGACTTCCTTGAAAAAGGTCACAGGTAAGTCCTGATACAGTTACAGATACAGATGTGTATATATATATATATATACATATATATACACACAGGTATGTGTACAAGTACATCGTGATAGTTATACTTTATATATATATATATATATATATATATATATACACACACACATACAGGTAGACCTCAGGTAGTTATAGGTATATGTGTAGATACTGATTAGGTTGACACATATAGAAATACAGATGGAGTTACAGTGGCAGCAAAGGTACAGGTACACATACAAGTTCTACACAGCAGTACTGAGTAATGAGGAGAAAGGGAGAACTTAGT
This sequence comes from Heptranchias perlo, assembly GCF_035084215.1. NCBI lineage: Eukaryota > Metazoa > Chordata > Chondrichthyes > Hexanchiformes > Hexanchidae > Heptranchias > Heptranchias perlo. The sequence continues at coordinate 12,522,371 of NC_090343.1, forward strand.
AATGTGTAGTTAACAAACGAGGGGGGTAAACTTTAAACTATCAGGCAGTCGATTGGCAGAGCACCTGATGGTGCCAGTGGGAGGCCCAGTCCATTTCGAGGGCTGGGCCTCAATAATATATACACTGCAGACTGCAGGTCCCAATGCAGCTCACCTCTGCCCCTTGAAGCCATAGACTCATGCTGGGATACAATTCCACAGATGCTGCCAATTCTCTGGTACCTTACCCAGGTAGATATTCTTCATATGACAGTCTGCACAGTGTCAGTGGGCTCTTTTACTATGGGGGCCATCACAGGCAGGCCACACATCTACACTTTGCAGTTGAGGTCACTGAATACTGATGTTCTCTGCCCCTCCCCCGTTCCTGCCTGGAGATACTGAGGCCAATTGTATACACTCACCACCAACTAGGTTAACATCAGCTAACTGAGCACAGACCACAGATTGAATATGAGACCTTTTTAATCAGCATGACTCAATGCCATACGGCATTTATCTACTGAACTATCAAAGGTACCAATTGGACACTATTGAGGAGGCTTAATCCTGCATTTAACCCATTCGTGTTCCACCTGACCTGGAAGTGCTTACTTTTGACACTGGATACTGAAAGTGTTTCACTCTCCCTCACCTGGAAGAGTAGAAAAAGTCACCATTTTTTAAAATCCATTTTTAGAATGCTTATCAAATATGGTACAAATTAGAGAAATAATAAATCTTTGTCAGGAGTTTTACTGTGATGTTCTCCTCATGGTTCGACTGAAGACCGATCTTTCCATTTCCATTTCATTTCAATTAAACCACAACTTCTAGAAAAATAATTAAAAATCTAATAAAGTAGATCAATCTTTCTTAAAGGATACTAATGTACAGAGCATCTGACATCCTTCCTCATTGTTCCGTGCACTGCACAAGAGTTAATTTTATGCAAATATATGCTTTGAGTCACATCAATGTAGCAGAGAAATGAAAATTCTGTCATGACAGCAAAAGATTGTTATTTCAAAGGTTTCAGGAATATAATAAGCATTGCTACAGACAGCATGCATTCTAACAAACATTTTGTATTAATTAGTCCATTAAAGGAGCTAAAATACAAAAGTCCATCATCCGAGAATATTTCCATTGCTTTTTTTGGAACAAACTTTACAAAAGGGAGATTCCATGTCAAGTGCAAATGTAATGAGAACTAGATTTGAACCTTTCACCAGTCGATTGTTAACAGCAGCTGCTCACCATGCAGCCCCAAGCACTCAACGGTGTGAAGTGTCTTTAAAGTTTGCCTTTATCTCTTAATTGCACATAATTATTTCATCATTTTCGTTAAAAAAAAATTCTCATTGAATTACATCTGGTTTACGTGCATTGTATTCATTGATAGAGTCAAAAGTGTAACGTTGGCAGTATAATCTTGTTCAGGATAATACTGTGAGTTACCATGTGAATGAATCACACCCTTTTATCTGCCGTGTTGTGTGATGTTCAGGAGTCGGATTGTGACACATATCACAATCCATTCAGTATCAGATGTGAGTGATCCCCTTTTACACAATGTGTAATGTACATGTACTGGAGTTGACACTGAGATGTACACAAGCCATACAGTACCAGATATGAACAAGTTGTCCCTTTTACCCATCTTGTTCTCTACATTCTCATTGATTAAGCTGTAAAATAATAAGCAAAAACTGCGAATGACTCTGAAATAAAAACAGTAAATGCTGGAAGCACACAAGCAGGCCAGCTAGAATCTATAAAGGCAGGTTAACATTTTGGATGTTTGCCCTTCATCAGAAATGATGAAGGATACAAACCCGAAATATCATTCGCTGTCTTTACAGAGCTAACTAACCTGCTGTAAATTTCCAGCATTTATTTATTTATTGATTAAGCCACACCTATTTTGAGCTCTCACCTGGGTCCTTACACCCATATTAAATCCATGGCGCATCGCTACCTAATTAAAGCAACTAGACTTTTAAAAGTCCTTTCGTTGTGTTACAATTGCTTTCACAGGAACCCTTGTGTATCGTGCTGCCACTGTTTGTACAGCTAAGTACAGATGGGACTGCAACATTCCCTCTCATTTTGCAAAGTTGCTGTTTTTTTTGTCAAGCTGCTAGTTGGCCGTTGGCTGTATTTTGCTCCAAAAACTGCTGCGTTGGAGAGAATTCCACAAGCAAGGAAAGAACAGGACCGGGGTAGGTCATTCTACGTGGCAAATTATAAATTCAAACACAAGGATGTTAATTTAACAGTGTTTTCCAGACCCAATTTCAAAATTTCAGATCTCAAAATGGCCTATCCTCCAGTCTGCATCCTGCAGTATGTTTAATATGATCTAAAGGATCTCATTAGATCCTCAAAATTGCAGTAAAATTTTACTACATTTACAAGATGTTCTGATAATTAGTAAACTATCTTGTTCTAATATTCAACTGGGTTCCTAGGGAATCAAACTGGATTTTTAAACAGGATATATTGAGAGCCTGATTCTTATATTTTTTCTGAATCCTAACTGGTTATTAATTTTGTTTTTATTTGTTAAGTATTGTTAAAACCATGGACTCCCTGAGCATTAGCATAATTCTAGCTGTGCCTGGTGCACAACACTTATACATTCTATAGCCTAAGCATGTGTGAGGGCGTACTTTTCTCGACTAGTACAGAATTAAGTATATGGATGTTTCTGCCTTCAGGATCACTTATATTTGGATGCAAACAGGATTTTTATACAGGATTATACTTTAACTGTTTTAATCAGCCAATTAGTGTCATTGCATCAGGAAAAAGAAATAGAAAAATTCTATAAGAAATCAAATGAATATTAGAGGTGTATCTCAATTCAAAGGGAACCCTGGACAAGAAAGTAAGTGTTGTCCATGTTAAGGTACAGGCTATTGGACTGGACACATACCAAATGTGCAAACTGCTGGCATTTCCTCTTGTTCCCTGTAAGCACACACCTTTGTTTCCAGAGTGTTCTACTACCTGATTTTTTTTGTCTTTTCAACATTTTCATTTTCATTCGTGTTTGCACAGATGGAAACCACATCTGGAAAACCTTCAGAAATCTGTCCATCCCACATTAGAGATATCTAAGGCCAGAAACCCATCGCTCCCACATTACAGATATCTAAGTCCAGAAACCCATCGCTCCTACATTACAGATATCTAAGTCCAGAAACCCATCGCTCCCACATTACAGATATCTAAGTCCAGAAACCCATCGCTCCCACATTACAGATATCTAAGTCCAGAAACCCATCGCTCCCACATTACAGATGTTTAAGTCCAGAAACCCATCGCTCCCGCATTACAGATGTTTAAGTCCAGAAACCCATCGCTCCCGCATTACAGATGTTTAAGTCCAGAAACCCATCGCTCCTACATTACAGATATCTAAGTCCAGAAACCCATCGCTCCCACATTACAGATATCTAAGTCCAGAAACCCATCGCTCCCACATTACAGATATCTAAGTCCAGAAACCCATCGCTCCTACATTACAGATATCTAAGTCCAGAAACCCATCGCTCCCACATTACAGATATCTAAGTCCAGAAACCCATCACTCCCACATTACAGATATCTAAGTCCAGAAACCCATCGCTCCCACATTACAGATATCTAAGTCCAGAAACCCATCGCTCCTACATTACAGATATCTAAGTCCAGAAACCCATCGCTCCCACATTACAGATATCTAAGTCCAGAAACCCATCGCTCCCACATTACAGATATCTAAGTCCAGAAACCCATCGCTCCCACATTACAGATATCTAAGTCCAGAAACCCATCACTCCCACATTACAGATATCTAAGTCCAGAAATCCATCGTTCCCACATTACAGATGTTTAAGTCCAGAAACCCATCGCTCCCGCATTACAGATATCTATATCTGCTTCTAATTGTCCCTCTGTTAGTGCCTGGCAGGAAGCGTATGAGAATGATTCAGAATAACAAGATCTCTCATGTTCCCTCCCTTCCACTGGAGAAACATTTCGCAGCTCTGTTCAACACCACCTCATTCCCCACTTAACCCAGAGGAGGTGACAAAAGATCAGTAGCAAACCTCTTAGAAAATCATAGGTACGGCATGTCAGTGCGCCAACACCTCCCCCCCCAGTAATAAAGGAACACCGTATTTTGTTAACATATGCCATGCAATGTCATATAGTGCTGCGTCATATCATGTTTCTTCTGGTTTGGAGAATTTAAAACAAATATCAAGATTTTATCAATGGAACTTGCGTTATCCACAGTCCTATTATCCACCATCCTGTGCCAGAGTTTTCACAGGACAAAGCCTTGTGTGAGACATCATCTCATTGCACAGCTCCTGTTATTTGTATTTCATCTCCTTTGCTTGGTGAATAAACTGACATAATAGGTTTGATTTTAACCCTATTCATCTGGTTAGTTATCCGTTCAGAACTCGCCCCATTCCCGCGGCCCGTGATTTTAACCCGCAAGGTTCTGCAAGCGACTGAGGTCCCCGCCTAATGCAAGTGGAGCATCATGAATTTATACCAATCGAGGTCCTACTGAGTCAATAGGACCCCGACTGCATTTTAGCCTGAGCCTGAGCATGGAAGCCGCCATGGCCTTTCCTCCAGATGACAGCAGGTCGGCAGCTGTTGGAAAGGGCGAAGAGGACCTAAAAATTAAGTCAGAAAATTTCCTTTGTGGGGCCAGGAGGCGCGGAAGTGCCCCTCCGAGCCCCACGGGAAAGTGGCGACTTCCCCTGCCCCGGTCTACCGCCCTTCCTTCCCAAAATCTTCTTCCGCCCATTTGCCTGGAAGCCGGCGGGTGGCCAAGGTGAGATGACCGGTGACATTTAAATGAGGTTCTCCAGTTAAAATCGCCAAAGGTTATCCTGCTGCCGCTGGCAGGTGGGAAATTAACTCAGAGTAGCAGTTTCCCACCGGAAACTCAATCCAAGTTAAAATATCCCCCCCGTCAGTATTTCTTTTGTGATCTGTCTTTTTATCAAAGCCATGCCAAAAATATCGCTGTACCATATATGCGAGACCGTGATTTAGGATTCTCAATTACCCCCAAGTTTCCATTGTCAGCAGGGAAGGAGGGTTCCTCCAAGATGTCAGATAACGGAGGTTCCACTGTATGGTGTTGTCTAACAGCATTGTGGTGTACAAAACGTGTACTTTGTTAGCAGCCCAGAACAAATAAGTAAATTGACATTTATATTTTCTTCCTCCAGCATTCTAATCAAAGAGTACAGGGGAACTAATGCCCCTTATCCTTAGTTCATAGGAGGGTAAATCTAAAAATAAAATTGCTTAAAACTACAGAAATAGGATTTTGGTCTCATCCATCATTGAGGTTATGCTCCTTACCTCTTCCCTTTCTCTCCCTGAAATAAAGAAGTGATGGGATAGCATTTCAATTGGCCCTCCAGCAAGGTCCTCTTTGCAGTATCTCTAGACTGAAGTGCTAACAACACGAGAAAATGTGGATTTGTCTCTCGCTAAAATCCTGAGGTCCTGCAGATGCCTGGTTGATAATAGAAAACGTCCCTTTCTTTCAGTCTCCATTAAGCTTTGTTAGTTTCACACATCATGCCGTTAAAGCTATTTAGCTGTGACGCACATGAAACAGAACTGTGCCCAAAATACATAAACTGGGAAAATCAGACAGGGCTCCTGCTCTTCATCGTTACGCAGCGACCCCCTTGGTAAAAAGGGCACATTTTTGATGTTGGATGAGAGCAAGATTAGGCTTGGCTGTGATACCCTCCATATTTGAATAGCTTGCAATACTCAACGTCCAGCCTTAAATATGAAAAACGGCCATTTGAGCAAGCACCAGAGGCTGACTGCTGACCGTGAAACAGTATCACTCACCAGCTGTTAGCTTCTTCAGGAGAGAACAGGGTAAAAAGGGGGGGAAAAATTGGCAAAATAACATTCAAAATACACATGAGCTGTAATAGCATTGATGCATTTAAGGGGAAGCTAGATAAACACACGAGGGAGAAATGTAAAGAATCTTACAACACCAGGTTATAGTCCAACAATTTTATTTGAAAATCACAAGCTTTCGGAGGCTTTCTCCTTCGTCAGGTGAAGGAGAAAGCCTCCGAAAGCTTGTGATTTTCAAATAAAATTGTTGGACTATAACCTGGTGTTGTAAGATTCTTTACATTTGTCAACCCCAGTCCATCACCGGCATCTCCACAATACGAGGGAGAAAGGAATAGAAGGGTATGCTGGTAGTGTTAGATGAGGAGGGGTGAGAGGAGGCTCGTGTGGAGCATAAACACTGACGTGGGCCTGTTGGGCCTGTTTCTGTACTGTGCATTCCATGTAATTCTATGTATTAGGGATCACTAATAATGAGTGGGGAAGGAGGGCAGTGCGTTAAGTCTACCCCTTTGCATTCTTCTCTCATAGCCTGCCTGGGCGTCCAAATCGGTGATCTATGCGCTCCACTGTGGAGGAGAACTGTGCAAACTGAGAATTAAAGTAACACAACTACAAGCTTTCCTAAATCCCATACCAATTTTCAAATTAAAAACTAAATTAAATGTGATTCATCAGACAGGCTCAGTAATGACGAGTCTCCGCTTCAATGGTCACAACTGCAGCGCTTGCCAGTTTTATTCCACCTACCTGGGCCCTGCATCGTTAAAATATCATCGCAGCAAGACGGAGGATTCGATGGTAATAACAATAATAAATGACTAATGACCACGATTACAGCCAACATAATGTCCCAATAAAATCTAATAAAAATGATCCAAGCTCGTATCAGCGAGCACTTCCCACCCAGTACCAGGAGCTATTGTGCAGTAATCCATACCAAAGCTCCACAGCGGCTATTACAGTTCCTCTTTAGTCACAATGCCAACATTACCAGGCTGAATCAATTGTAACTAATTAAATATAATACTGTTATGAGCCACATTTTCATCAATATCAACTCCTTTATTACACACATTATCAATATCGTTGAATTGTGTGACAAACACTCTCAGGAGAGTAACAGTAAACATGAATCATTTTACTGATGAATGTGGAATAAATTGGAAGCTTATTCCCTCTGAAAATAGCATTGAATATTATCAGGAATAAGACTAATCGTGTGCCTTGTAGCATATGATGAGCAATTAATTTGTACAATATAAGCAGTAATGCTTTTAAAGCAAGGAGGTGATGAATGTGCAGAATGGTATCTAAGCAATTATTACTGACTGGATATTTTCTTCTAACTGCTCCGGTGCAGTGAAAACACGAGCAAGTGTGTGTGTTTATTTAAACTGCAAACTGAGCAGGAATTTTTACGCCTTGAAATATAATCTGTTATCATATCTGTGACAACTATATCGGCAAAAGCTGACACTGGTCCCTTCACAATGTTTGGGTATTATTGACATTCTCTCGGAATGATGATCTCATTGGATGCGGCAACATTTGGTGTGTATGTGCATGTGTGTGTGTGTGTGTGTGCATGTGTGTGTGTATGTGTGTGTGTGTGTGAGACAGAGGTACGAAATGGGGAACGGAAATGTATACAGTCACTTGATTAACCCCAAAGTCACAGGCCCAGTTACAACTACAATTCTTTGCCATTTCTGAACAGAAATAGATAGCACCCTCACATCCTTGTACTAGGTTGCCTACCCCACTAGTGTAAGCAAAATTCAAGATCTGCTTTCATTGACAGTGTCTGATTTTTTGGGTTGTAACGTGCTGCTGTGTTGCAAGGAAAAATGGGAATGAAGAGAGAGATAAGGTGATGGACCGGCCAATCAACCTTTATTTCTAGTAGACGGCAGAACTGGAAAATAGACTATTTTAAATGAATCGTAAGTTTTGTTTTCCCTTTTACTTTCTTTACCTTTGCACCTCATTGCATTTTTTTTTAATTCTCTCTCACTCCCGTGTTTTTCTCATTTCCTTTCTGTCTCTCATTCTTTCACTCTGTGTATGAAGACATCTCATTCTTTAACCGTTCCTCCAGCCAGCTGTGCGTTTCCTAAACTTGCAACAAATCCTAAGCCTAAAGTTTTTCCACCTCGCCATCTGCAGGTAGTTTCACGGAACAGACTCATCCTCAAGATGATTGTAGGAACAGAACGGAAAGACGGTGAGGTCTGGGGTGGCAGCTTGTCACGTCACGTTTTATAGTCCACATCAGCGCCTTTTTATGTCCTTGAAGAGAAGCTGGGTCTTAAACACAAGCAGGACTTCAATTAGCACCAGGGTCATAGGCACAGCAGGGCCAGTAAAAACCACCCTTTGTATCATTACTCAGGCAAATATGCAACCTCCTCCTTAGCTCAGTTAATTCCTCTTTCACTTTATTTTTTTTTATTATCTTCTTATCTCCTTCTTCAATCCCATTTTTCCTTGCAATATGGCAGCAAGTTACAACCTGAAAAATCAGAAACTATCAATGAAAGCAGATCTTGAATACAATCAGAATAAATGGCCTGTGTGGGGCAGAATTACCACTTATGTGTAAAGCAAATTGATACTTTCCTTATGTTTGGAAGATCAAGACAAATAAAGTATTGCAAAATCCACAGTAGATGCCTTTTTTAAAAAAAAAATCAATGTGGGAACATTGTAAATTAAACATCAAAGCAATAACGTAAGGCTCGATTTTAAACCTGTCATCAGTCATCACTTCCGAAACTGGCACCAATGCGATTCAACATTTAACCCTCTCAGAACTGCACTGGTATTTCTGTGGCCAAGTGAAAATGTGAGATTACACAGTCAATGAGGAAAACTGCAGATAGTCAAATATCCTGCGAATCTCACAATGGGCAAGGAATGATTCTTATTCTGTGGGATAAAAATGTTCCATACATTCCCATATTCTATAGATTACAAAATGAGTGAGCATGTTTTGGACATTCCCATGTTCAGATTAATGCTGAGTGAGGTATGTTCCAGATTAGAGAGTGAGTGAGTGAAGAATGTTTGAGATATTCCTATATTTTTAAGATTGCACAACAAATGAGGAATGTTCCGGACTCCTTCATTCTGTGGATTAACACTGGATAAGAAATAATTGAGACACTCCTGTGTTTTGTAGATTACGCAATGGAATCATAGAATGGTTACAGCACTGAAGGAGGTCATTCGGCCTTCGAGCCCGTGCCAGCTCTTTGTAAGAGCAATCCAGTTAGTCCCATTCTCCCGCTTTTTCCCTGTAGCCCTGCAAAAGTTTTTCCCTTCAAGTATTTATCCAATTCCTTTTTGAAAGCCACGATTGAATCTGCTTCCACCAGGCAGCGCATTCCAGATCATAACCATAATTATAATCATAATTGCTGCGTAAAAAAACTTTTCCTCATGTCGCTTTTGGTTGTTTTGCCAATCACCTTAAATCCGTGTCCTCTGTTTCTCGACCCTTCCGCCAATGGGAACAGTTTCTCTTTATTTACTTTATCTAAACCCTTCATGATTTTGAATACTTCTATCAAATCTCCTTTTAATCTTCTCTGCTCTAAGGAGAACAACCCAAGCTTCTCCAGTCTATCCACATAACTGAAGTCCCTCATCCCTGGAACCATTCTAGTAAATCTCCTCTGCACCCTCTCTAATCCTTCACATCCTTCTTAAAGTGCGGTGCCCAGAATTGAACACAATACTCCAGCTGTGGCCGAACCAGTGTTTCATAAAGGTACAACATAACTTCTTTGCTTTTGTACTCTGTGCCTCTATTTATAAAGCTCAGGATTCGATATGCTTTTTGAACCGCTTTCTCAACCTGTCCTGCCACTTTCAAAGATAAATGTAGAATTCTCCAGATGTTCCCTTATTCTGCGGATTACATGGCGACTCGTGGAATATTCTAGACACTCCTGTCTTCTGCAGATTGCACAGCGAGCAAGGAATGTTCCAGATATGCCCTCATTTTGCAGATTACACAGTGAAGGATGCTCTAGACATTCCTTCATTTGATAGATTGATGCTAAATGAGGAATATTCTAGACATTGCCTTGTTCTTCGGACCAGCGCTGGGTGAGTATGTTCCAGACTTTTCTCTATCCTAAAGATCGCACCATGAAGGAAGAATGTTCCAGTCATTTCCTTTACTTTTTCTTACTGTTTAAATTACTTTTTTAAAAAAATAATCTGTCTTTCATTCCTCCTACAATCTTTAACCCATTCTTAGCAACACCTAATCATAATTTATTCATTCACTTCCCCTTTTACTCCTTTCAACCATGGTGATGTCCTACTCTACAGGCCTTGACCCTTCGCCTTGGTTTCTGAATAACCGAAAAACAAATTACAGATAGAACACACAGAGTGAGAGATGATCCAGACATCCTGTATTTTGCAGTGAATGAGGAATGTTATTGACAATCTTTATTCTACACTTTGATGCCCAGTATTAGAACCTCATAGAGAATCACCATCATGAATTAAAACCTTGGGAATTTTGAAAGCTGGGAAGAACTCACTAGGTCGAACCTTGTCACACTGAAAAAGACTTTTAATATTTTAATGGATCCTTACAACAAGGGATTATTGCCACAAGGGCTGTGAATTTTAATATTTTAGAATTCAGAATACTTTATTGTATTCCAAAAAGTTTATATAAAAAAAAGACTGAAAAGTGATTCAAATGCTTCTCTGATTCCTGAGATTCTCTTTCTCTCTCTTAAACTAATAACACTGAACATCCCAAACATGTCACTCTGCGTTGCATAATTCAGCAGGAAAAGGATCCTCGTATTACAAACCCCAATATAATGGAAACCGGTGATAACTTCAGGGAAGCTGCATGGATTTTATTCATCAGGCATCTTTATTAAATAACATGCATTATGAATACTTTGCAATTTAAAAAAAATAGAAACATGAATAAAAACAAATTCTTTTCATTCTGTGCAATTACTTATTTGAATATAGAAGTCTGAGCTGGTGTAGCACAGACCTGTGTCTGTCAGGCATCAAAAAGGTTTAGGTATTAATCAATGACTGAAACAAGTCGGCATGCTGTAACTTCGCAAAATGTCCTGATTATCTATTAATTCACGCACTGAATATTTCATGTAATAAATATATGCATAAATAGATATATATTGCATATATCTGTTGTGATGTAAGTAACAGTCATTTTTTCAATTTAAATATACAAGATGTCAAAAGGAAAAGAGCAACAAAAAAAATGGGGGGGTTTGCAAAACATAGACAGAACCTGCTGAATATTTGAATAATTTACTGGCGCTCCTTGTTTTTATTTAAATTTGTATGGTCGTGCATGCAACATAGTGACGGTGATGCACAATCCATTGTGAGTTGCTGTGTAATGATAGTACATTATGTTCAGTTCAGCAATTTGATTGTAAGGATTTTTTTAATGAAATAAAACCGAAACAGATGCACCTGCACTCACTTTCAGGCATGTGGTGTCAAAATATTAAATGTATCAATATGTTTCTGAAAAATGCTTAGTTATCTCACACTCCCCCATTTCATTGCTGATGGGTTCATATAAAGCATTCCAATCATTGAAATTATTGTCACAGAAATTATGCTCTTCTATTCACCATGGAGCTGATTATTGAATCCACTTGGTGATATGTATTAAGGAATTGTCGTCATTTTAAAAATACTATTGTGGTGATAGTTTTAATTTGTGTGCTAATTTGATAAAGCATGTGATTGAAATAGGACCCATCCAGTGCTGTTCGCTCCCTCTTGCCTTGTCTTGTGCCTGAGCTGCTATCATATCCCTGCCTATAACTGAGACACTTTATAGAATCGAAACAGATTTCTTTCCAGTTTGGAAGGACAGTTCCTTTTCTTTTACACAAAATATATAAGAGTCCTTAAATATTAAGGATTTGGGGCCATAAAGTGGATTTCAAAATTGTTACTTGGCCAAATTTGACAGGGTCATTCTGAAATGTACTGAAACTAAACAATTGTTGGCAGAGTGCAGCAGCAAATTTTCTATGAACATTTGTCTCTAAACTACCCAGCTACGCAGTTTCAGGGTGCTTAAAAACACACAACTCTTGTATTGCATTTAGTTTATTGGGATGATGAACTTCTAAGATTAACTGATGTATTGCATGCAACAGTCCAAATATCTTCTCAATCCCGTACAGTGTGAATTATAGGGTGCATTTACATTATAACTTGAGCATCGGTGTGAAAGAGTTTCTGTTTCGCATCAATGCTAGCATGGTGAGAAGGGTGGGGGGGTAAAGTTGGAATAAGGACTGAGCTGACTCTGGAGTGAAGCAGAAGGAGACTCTCTGGAGAAACGGGGTCCACACACCACTTCTGTTTGACACAGCGCAGAGTCTAAATCCCGTGCTGTGTCCCTTGGACATCCTGAGTACTTCTTTAAACCTACCCGAAATTAATTAAAATAATTACACAGTGCAGATGCTGCTGCCTACACCTGCTAAACATTTAGGCTTGTAAGTTCCTGGGTCAGTACTCCACCAGCATAAGTCCAACAGAGTAGAAACCCCACCTGCCCGTGACCGATGCCGGAGATCCCATTCCCAAAATCCAGGGACGGAGTAACTTGCATAGCTGGGGTGGACCATTGGCACCAGCCAGCTGCACCCGCCCCGACCCGACCCGATCCAAGGCAAAGCAGAATCCACTAGAGACCCTGATGGGCAGAAGAGATTTTCCTTCAGCACCCATTGGAAGCACTCTTCAATCCCCTCCGGGATCGATTACCTTATTCTAGTAAAGGTTAAGGGCCTTTCGAAGCTCTCAAAGGGACTTACGCCAGTTCTCCACTGGCTTGGGTTCCACTGAGGATTTTAAAGTGTGTAAAGTGAGGAAGCCTGGGAATCCATCCCCCTCACCCGCCGACACGCCCCCTTAACATGAGGGCACGGGCAGAAGATCCACCCGTGGCCCCCGATCGGAGTTTAAAGCTTTGGTCTAAATGTAGCCAAATCCAGGCAGAACCGGAATACGGCCCATTTTCCGGCTCCCCCCTGCCCCCCCACGGGAATAACTGCTACTTATGCTCTCCCCAGCCCCAGGAATTTGGGGCTTTCAAATTTAACTGCTGAGAGGAAAACAATGCATGTGAACTAGGCAGGTCAGGTCAAGTTTCATCCAGGCAGTATATACAGAGTACTGCCTGGCTATAACCCGAACTGCAGTTACTGATCTCAGAATGGTGGCTGCAGAATAAATTTGCTTTTGGGCATCGTTTTTATTTCTAAAAGGCCTATTATAGCATAGTGTACATCAGCTAATGAATAAGATCAGTATATGCCTGAATACAATTTTCACTGACCCTCACAATGGACACCTGGCTGATGAAGACATTGGTTAACCAGGAATATCAGCTTAAACCCTAAGTCATTCTATATTGGTTGCTAAGGGTGCAGTTAAACAAAGTGAAGAGCTTGCTTGTTACTGAGGTGTTGTTTTCCACATGAGGTGGCATAACAAGATACAACTAGAGGAAAATGTAACAAGGACAGAGCCCCAAAAGATGCAGTTATACTACTACTTTTGCAATCTTGGGTAGCAGTATAACTTGGAGGTCAGGTCCTGATCTGACTCCTGAGCACACTAAAGCCAAGCAGTGTGTGACCACCCCCCCCCGCTCCCCCCCACTATCCCCACCTCCCTACTTTCCAGGAAGCTGTCATGTACCGATTTGTGTTTGCACCGACCGCAATACAACTTCAGCCCGGTGCAAAGACACATTAAAAGGGCTCAGATGGTCCATTAGACCTCCACAGTATTATATAAACTTAGTTTTCAATAAATTTAATTTTAATAAAAGCAAACACTCCCTGCCCTCAATCTTTCAACTAAGCTTAAAACCCATTCTTCATGGAGTGGACCTCCATGCAAACCTCCAAGCACACATGCACAGAACTCCATGGTCACTGAGTTCAGTGATGTGACCCTGGTGGTTGCGGGCAGCTGGTTAAGAGTTGGTAAAATGTTATTGGTGTACCAACAGGCACGCCCCATAAAGTCTTTTCTAATCTGTTTTTATTACAGATTTCTAATAGTTTGACGAATGCTCCAGTAGTCTTTGTTCAGCAATGATTGCTAACTTTACACTTAAATTCCTATATTCTACATTGTCACCTTTCAGTTCACTTCTATGTTGTATAATTGTCAGAGACATAAATATGTTGTACAGGCATTTTATAAATAGAAGTGCAACATACAAAACCATTATGGAAACACGTTCTAGCAATGTATTATAGCCACATTATAGACATTTTATGCAGACAAATACATTCATATTACAAAATGTTTACAAACACATCTTACAGGCTAATTGTAGACATAATAATCATATAGGTACATTATAAAGACCTGTTGTAGATTCATCATAGGGACATAGAAATACATTATGGAAACATCATAGAGAAGCAATATGAAACTGCATTATAAACATATTTTAATCACACTGCAGATGCATTCAAGACACATTAGAAACACATTTTGGAGAGAATAATGGAGTTCCCTATTGTTACGTGCAGTGCAATTATATCTCAAGATTACAAATTCCCAAGGCTCGATAAGTAGTTCTTATCAAGAATTCATCTCATCAAGTTTCGAGCTTCTTTATTGACTATAAAATATTTTCCACTAGGACCAAAGGGAAAAGGAACAATCCTGATGAGAGGTTTCTACCAACAGTTTGTTACAATGGCTGACTGTTATAATAAGTCAGATGTAGTATTATTGTTTGTGTTGACGAGGTTTTTAATAACAAGATTTTATAACTAGATGTTTGTAATAATAAAGCTTGTTGTAATGAGAAGTTTGTAATACCAGAATTTGTTATACAGCAGTTTGAGTAATTATATTTGTATTATTCACATATCCCAAACTGTGTATATTTTACACTGTGGTATTTTCTGAGTATAATAGCATCAAAGAACATAACCTGGTGTTCTGTCAATAAGAGGAATATGTATGAATTACATTAATAATTTAATTTTATGAAATGTAGAATGTGTGTAAAAATGCATTGGAATAAACAGTGTGGTGCGTTATTAACATTGAAATGCAAATAAAATTCATATTCAATATCTGCCTCAACACAATGCCTGGCCAATGCTTTCCTTGTTTTTTCAAATTTCATTTCTTCCATATTCCACGATTATGTGATGGGCCCAACAGTGCATCTCTGTATTTCAAATACAATTCTCAATTATTTTTAATCTTTAATAATTTATAAGTCTGTTCACCTTTTGAAATAGTTCTGGCATTCCCCTCACGTGTGAGTATTGGCACCAACTACTTTCAAAGTCATGTTAAAAAAAATAAACAATCCCATCCTTATCCTGCCTACTGATTCAGGGGCTAAACATCTTCAACTCCCTCCACCCTTTTTCCCTGCGACCGTAGCAGTAGGGAGTGCTTTAATAATCAAACCTGTGAAGCTTTACCTGCCTCTGATGGGATTTTGCAATTAGATGGAATGCTCAATTCGGAATAGTTTAAAGCTTTAATTAAAAAAAAATACTTTTTTTCTCATGGAGCAGTCATACGAGTGCCCTCACTCACCATTTGGGCAATGCGGTTGAGTTCCTAATTTCCGACAGGTTGTCTGCCCGTATGTAGCAGATGAAGAGAAAGCGCTCCCCTAGAGGGAGAGAGTAAAATTACAGGCTGAATCAGCTCTGAGGGGCTGGAAACACTGCAACATTGCAGAGTCCTGAGAGAAATTTGTTTGGACACCTTCCTGACCAATGATTGGCATTTAGTGGGGGGGTGGCGGGGGGAGGGGATAGGAGGACAAAAGAAAAACTGAGATCAGATCATGCTGCCTGTGGCCCACGAGTTAAACATTATGAACCACTATGATATTTTTGAGTGGTTTAATACTCCTCTAACCAACAATGTTCTACACAGTTACAGCTATTAGATGCAAAATTATTTTGTGCAATGCTCAAAGCGCATTTATTTGGATTTTGTTGCCATAATATTTCTTATAATATTTCATAACTTTTGCAGTTATGTGATTTTTCTTAAACAGGTAAGTAGCAAGTAAATCCTATCATGCATCCAGAAGCAAAGTCAAGCCAGCGCAAGAAGAATTCTAAGAGTGCATGAACCCCAAACTGATTATTATTTAACAGGTAAATAAATAATCTCCCTTCTTCTGAGAAAACCACGTTGCAACCCTTTTTAAACTTTCAATCAATTATACTGGAACATAACATTGAAAACTCTCTATAAATACTCATTATCACCAATAAATATCCTCGACAGTTAACTGAATGAGGCCTAGGAGTCACAGACAAATCAAAGCTAAATAAAGACATCAGAGATCAGAATCAAATTGAACTTTAATAACAGTCACAAATCCTTTATTGCCTGGCTTAGTCTGCAAACTAGAGGGACATATTTTAAATTATTCTGTAACATAAAGGTGTATTTGAAGTTATTGTCTAAAATTATTCTGTAAAATAGGAAGCAATTTGTAAATTATTGCTTAAAAGTGGTAATATTTAAATTACACTCTAAGTACATTGTACATTATAAGGGAAGAAGGGTGCACATTAAATTATTAAGTAAAATAGGGGTAAATTTTAGAGCATTCTGATAGCAGGATTGCATTGCAAATTAATCTAATGTGAGGACACATTTTGAATCATGTTGTAAGATAGGGAGCACAATGTAAATTGTTCTGTAAATAGAAGCACATTTTAAATGATTTTATATAAAACTATTCAATGAAATAAAGAATATGTTATAACATTTTTTTTGTAAATTCTTGCATAGTATGGGGCATTTTTCAGTAAAATAGAGACTATATTTAAACTATTCTGTAAAATAGGATCTTGGTTTAAATTATTCTGTAAATAAGTAATATATTTTAAATTGTTCTGTAAAATAGGGAGCCTAATGTAAGATATTTTGTAAAATAGTGGATACATTTTAAGTGATTGTGCAAATGCAGAATACATTTTAAATCGCTCACCATAAACAGAAGGAATTATGTTTCTGTCTCACAGACTGGAGTCCCACGTTATCATAAAATAAATCATAAAATGGGGGTTTACCTTTTTAAAAAAAATGCGGGGAACTTTTGCGCTCATCAAGGTCGTGATGTGAGTCCTGGGAATGAATTCTTTTGAACTAGATCACTAAATAATGACAAGCATTGCTCTCATAACATGGAGAGATTCTGATAAAAATGTGCTGTACAATGAGGGGAAAAGACATTTTATCCGTATTTATGGGCCCACGTGGTTTGTGCTTGGTTCTAATTAGATCAGTTTATCTTTTTCCATTAACATTTGGATAAAAATAATTATTGCAGGTCGGTTTTTGTGATCTGGTGTTACTTCGAGACAATCACTCAGCAGTGAATAAAAATGCTGCTTTACCCTTGTCCAGAGTGCAGTCACGGTGATATTTTTATATCTTGGAGAAAGCTGGGTACATTGCTAATCGAACCGTCCCTTCTGGTTTTATGTCAGTAACTGCCCATAGACTGAAACAGTACAGATTGCATCCATTAGAGATTTTACTTAGTCGACAGAAAGAATAAATATAATGAATTGCTGCCTGATACTGCTGTTCTCCTATAGATGGTCCCATACATGCTAACGGGACACTTTTCATCGCAAGTCAATCCACAGCTTTGTCGAAGCCCCTCTTCTTGCAGTCAGGAATCAGTCAGAAGCTCACAATGCCTTTAATAAGACTACTTTACATATTAAAGTTTCAATGCATGTGTCTGGCTCTTGGCTGCTGAATGTAAATAAATTCACTCAGTTCTGCAGACATTTTAATTTAGCAGCTCATTACTTTTCCATTTTGATTCTCCAGTTTACTTTGCCCTTGAACTCCAGTGGGTTTGCCCAAATTTTTTTTAAAAAGAGTCCAATTGCAATATGATACATTTTAAGGTGTTATGTATAACAGCCTCTGTATTTAGCCATGTGTTTATTACAACATTTTACGCAAGTTAAATGAAGGTGATTATTGTTTAAGAAATACTAAACCTTTTCGTGAAGGGATGTTTAATATTTATACATGAATGAAACTGCAATTTTCAAACGTACCCAGTATATGCTTTCATTTTAAATTATTCTTTGGGACATCCTCTAAAAATAAAACAAAAACATTTACTGTCAAGTTCTCCTATTTTGAGCTGGATTTCTGCATTTTACACACACGTTCTCTTGGGTCTCCTTTTGCGCACATCTCCCCCCCAGTTTTCTGTTAAAAATTTCCACCTCGTGGTTGTGTTAATGCTGACTTGAGTCCTGCTGTGGTGAGAACTTCACATCTGCGTACTAATGACAGTAAAGATTAATTTCCCTGAGCCACAGTCAGAACCAAAAATACCAGCAGAAACCCCCTAAACAGACACCTCTAGTGGGGAAAAAAACAACTTTCTGCTGATCCAGTTTTTTTTTCACAGCTTCGATGAAAGTAACCTCAACTGAATTTGGTTTTTTACACAAGTCTGCAAAAAAAAAAGATTAAAAGGCAGTAAACACTAAAATATCTTCCTGAAACACAGTTATTCAAACTGGTAGCCCTGGGAACACTTGTGTTCATTTCGGTACCTCTCGATCAAACTTGACAGGATTCGAGTCTCCTGTCACCCGTTCACACTCTTTCTTTCAGTGACGTTTTTCTCGGTAGCCTCCTGACTCCTGTATTTACTTCATGGTGTGCAAAGTCTGCAAGAATCTATTTCTGTATCTGTCCAATGCTTAGCATTGCGGAGTGAAATTCAATACGACCATTGCACTGTCGGCTTTGACCTCATTAAAAATTACTTGCGACACTGCATGCAGATAGATGACCCACGTATTAAAGCTTCGTGTTACAGGGTAAATATTGCTTTGTTATTGTTACCGCATGTCTTTTAGAATAAGAGTCCCCTGGATTTGACAAACCTAATAGGCGACTGTTGTGGTCAAATTGCATGAGTTATAGCTTAAAACACTCTCTGAGCAGCTCAGACCCCATGTGCTTTACAGCCAATGAAGTACTTTTGAAGTGTAGTCACTGTTGTTATGTAGGGAAATGCAGCAGCCAATTTGCACACAAGGCCCCACAAACAGCAATGTGATAACGACCAGATAATCGAGGGTTTTTTTTAAAAAAGTGATTGAAAATATTGGCCAGGACATCGGGGAGAACTCCCCTGACCTTCTTCGAAATAATGCTATGGGATCTTTTACATCAGCCTGAGAGGGCAGACGGGGCCTCGGTTTAACATCTCATGAGAAAGTCGGCACCTCCGACAGTGCAGCACTCCCTCAGTTCTGCACTGGAGTGTCAGTCTAGATTTTGTGCTCAAGCCTCTGGAAATACAATAAAAAGGCAACACTAACAATGTCTAATGAATCTATACCTAACTGGCTCTACACCTATCATTATATCATTTGTAGCCAATAAATGTAACAAGAGAATTCCAAGCATACCATCGGTAAGAACCAACACATTGGCACCATTTCAGGATTCACTGTTTGTAGAAGGGTGGCTGAATGCTGCAGTCTAACACTGGCATCAATGTGCAAATTAGAAAAAGTAATAGTCTGGACTTAGAGGCAACAGGATTTGCATATCTTCTAGTCCCATTGAATTTTACAGTACATAGACAGGCCATTCGGCCCAGCAGGTCTATGCCGGTGTTTAGCCTTCACACAAGCCTCCTCCCACCTTACCTCAGCTCACACTGTCAACATATCCTTCTATTCCTTTCTCCATCATCACTTATCTAGCTTCCCCTTAAATGCATCTATTGTGTTCCATTGTTACCAACAACCATTAAGAGTGTCTAGTCTCATCCATTTTTCTCAGTGGGTATCACATCATAAATTGAAATACTGATATATCCCAATTACTAAAATAACAATTGCACATTAATAATAACATACTTAGATAGAGAAGGTAATTAGGCTGTAATTACACTATATGTTGCTATAACTACATTGTAACTATTACATTACAATTACATCATGACACTGTACACCAAAACTATATCAGTATAACTAAACACTGTAACCATATCATAATTAAATGTACAGCATAACTCCACCGTTATTATGATGCAGCTGCACTATAATTACATTATCATTATTACTCAGGAGGTGTAGTGTGTAATGTAAACTACAGGCAGACTCAGTTGAGAAGTGATTTAGCAGGGAGAAGGAATGAATTACTGTTGCTATTTTTAGATGGCATACAAAATACACTGGTTAAAATGGAAACATGGGGATTGGTTGAAGATCCAAGGAAAGGGGGTCCCGATATAGCTGGCCGATTGGGGCCTTGGGAAATTCATCCGGCTTCAATACCTAGCCAGCCCAAGGAAGGCAGCGGGAAAGAGGTGAACTGGAGAGGGGGTTGGAAACAGGAGAGCCCAGGTCAGCAGCGGCCCACACTATTCTTGTGGAGTTAGGGCGAGCACTCCTGCTCCTCTTGGCTCCACAGAAAGGAAAATATTAAAAAGTTACTTGCCTTTTTATGAGCAGTCTCCTGTGGTCCCTTTAAGGAATGCTGGTTAGGCCACTGTAGACACGGAAAAACTGCGGCGCGTGATCCAGCCATGATGATGAATTTCGAGCGGGGTCCTAAAACAGGTGTTAGGACCCTGGACACTTGGAAGTTGCCAACTTCCAACTTGGCAGCCATCGCACTTCCAGGAGAGATCGCGACTTGAAATTCATCCCCTCAATGGTCTGTCTTCACCCAAAAAACCGGCACGAGGCCCAATTTCTCCCCCAATTTTTCAGGACAGGAAGTGAGAAAGGGGGAGAAAACTGGAAAGAAAAACATAAAGCACAGACTTCTTCTTTCAAACAACTGCAACATGCAAAGAACTGCCTGTGACTTTAATCTGTGGCACCTCGCTCTCACTCTTTAAAAAAAAGTTTAATGAAAAATCCTATGTTTACTATATTAACTTCATTAATCCAGCATTTCAGACAGATAGATGACAGCTCCAGCAGTAACTCACAAATCTCACTCCAGAGACTTGAGCACTTAAACTAGGCTGGCACAACAGTGCAGTATTGAGGGAGAGCTGCACTGTCAGAGGTACCGTCTTTCGGATGAGACGTTAAACTGAGGCCCCGTCTTAATTGTCTGTAAAGCACTTTGCGACGTCCTGAGGTTGTGAAAGGTGCTATATAAATACAAGTATAATTAAAGTGGAGTATTGAAAGTTGGGTCTGGTAGGCTACAGCAAGACTGATATGAACACCCAGACATTTACTGCCGATTATGGCAAAGTGGTGGCTGCCTCAATGGCTCAGTTGATAATGTCAACAAGCAACTAAGCAATGAGGACCAGAAGGCCCAGTTTCAGTTCTCATCCTGTGCAGATTTAATTAATTACTGCTGGGTGGCAGTAGGAGCACTATAATTGGCCCCAGTACCCGTGATTTAGGGAGGAGAAAATCAGTTAGAGTCCCACTCCTGATTCCTATCCATTGACCATTGTTAAAACATGCCTCGGCTGTGATGCCATCCATGGATGGTCTGGACGTATGGTAACTTGAGTGAGAATGTTAACTTGAGTGAGAATGTTAACTTGAATGAGGTAGCAGACTGGTGATTGGTGCTGTGGACCTGTACTCCAACTTGATTCAGCATCGTGACAGGAGGGGAGAAAATTGGAGAGGGAGTAAAAATAAAACAATAATCCTAACTCTTTCCTTTCAAACATTGACAATATGACAAGAATTGCCTGTAGGCTTAAATTGTGGCACCTCTTTCTCACTCGTTTAGAAAAGTTGAATAAAATATCATATGTTCATTAGCTTAGTGCAAGGGTGAGATTGTATAAGTGACAGTAAGTAGCTGCAGAAGTATTCATACGGGACATGGGATTTTTTTAGAACATGGCTGTATTAGTCTCAGTGTGGCAATGCTGATTACTGAACCACAATAATCAGTCCAGGTGGGTTGTATAGGGGATCGTAGGGTCAGTGCAGCAGTGTTTTGGTAAGAATCTGTGCAGCAAAGTAGGGGCCTGTATTAGTCTCATTGTGGGAGGGTTCCAGAGTGGCATGTATTAGTATAGCTGTTTTAGTCACAGTGTGGGTGTGTTAGTTAGTGTCCTGTATTAGTCTCAGTGTGGATGTGTTAGTTAGTGTCCTGTATTAGTCTCAGTGTGGGTGTGGGTGTGTTAGTTAGTGTCCTGTATTAGTCTCAGTGTGGGTGTGGGTGTGTTAGTTAGTGTCCTGTATTAGTCTCAGTGTGGGTGTGGGTGTGTTAGTTAGTGTCCTGTATTAGTCTCAGTGTGGGTGTGTTAGTTAGTGTCCTGTATTAGTCTCAGTGTGGGTGTGTTAGTTAGTGTCCTGTATTAGTCTCAGTGTGGATGTGGGTGTGTTAGTTAGTGTCCTGTATTAGTCTCAGTGTGGGTGTGTTAGTTAATGTCCTGTATTAGTCTCAGTGTGGGTGTGTTAGTTAGTGTCCTGTATTAGTCTCAGTGTGGGTGTGTTAGTTAGTGTCCTGTATTAGTCTCAGTGTGGGTGTGTTAGTTAATGTCCTGTATTAGTCTCAGTGTGGGTGTGTTGGTTAGTGTCCTGTATTAGTCTCAGTGTGGGTGTGTTGGTTAGTGTCCTGTATTAGTCTCAGTGTGGGTGTGGGTGTGTTGGTTAGTGTCCTGTATTAGTCTCAGTGTGGATGTGGGTGTGTTGGTTAGTGTCCTGTATTAGTCTCAGTGTGGGTGTGTTAGTTAGTGTCCTGTATTAGTCTCAGTGTGGGTGTGTTGGTTAGTGTCCTGTATTAGTCTCAGTGTGGATGTGGGTGTGTTGGTTAGTGTCCTGTATTAGTCTCAGTGTGAATGTGTTAGTTAGTGTCCTGTATTAGTCTCAGTGTGGGTGTGTTAGTTAGCGTCCTGTATTAGTCTCAGTGTGGGTGTGTTGGTTAGTGTCCTGTATTAGTCTCAGTGTGGGTGTGTTAGTTAATGTCCTGTACTAGTCTCAGAGTGGATGTGGGTGTGTTAGTTAGTGTCCTGTATTAGTCTCAGTGTGGGTGTGGGTGTGTTAGTTAGTGTCCTGTATTAGTCTCAGTGTGGGTGTGTTAGTTAATGTCCTGTACTAGTTTCAGTGTGGGTGTGTTAGTTAGTGTCCTGTATTAGTCTCAGTGTGGATGTGGGTGTATTAGTTAATGTCCTGTATTAGTCTCAGTGTGGGTGTGTTAGTTAGTGTCCTGTATTAGTCTCAGTGTGGGTGTGGGTGTATTAGTTAATGTCCTGTACTAGTTTCAGTGTGGGTGTGTTAGTTAGTGTCCTGTATTAGTCTCAGTGTGGGTGTGGGTGTGTTAGTTAGTGTCCTGTATTAGTCTCAGTGTGGGTGTGTTAGTTAATGTCCTGTACTAGTTTCAGTGTGGGTGTGTTAGTTAATGTCCTGTATTAGTCTCAGTGTGGGTGTGTTAGTTAGTGTGTCCTGTATTAGTCTCAGTGTGGGTGTATTAGTTAATGTCCTGTATTAGTCTCAGTGTGGGTGTATTAGTTAATGTCCTGTATTAGTCTCAGTGTGGGTGTGTTGGTTAGTGTCCTGTATTAGTCTCAGTGTGGGTGTATTAGTTAATGTCCTGTATTAGTCTCAGTGTGGGTGTGTTGGTTAGTGTCCTGTATTAGTCTCAGTGTGGGTGTATTAGTTAATGTCCTGTATTAGTCTCAGTGTGGGTGTATTAGTTAATGTCCTGTATTAGTCTCAGTGTGGATGTGGGTGTATTAGTTAATGTCCTGTATTAGTCTCAGTGTGGGTGTGTTAGTTAGTGTCCTGTATTAGTCTCAGTGTGGGTGTGGGTGTATTAGTTAATGTCCTGTACTAGTTTCAGTGTGGGTGTGTTAGTTAGTGTCCTGTATTAGTCTCAGTGTGGGTGTGGGTGTGTTAGTTAGTGTCCTGTATTAGTCTCAGTGTGGGTGTGTTAGTTAATGTCCTGTACTAGTTTCAGTGTGGGTGTGTTAGTTAATGTCCTGTATTAGTCTCAGTGTGGGTGTGTTAGTTAGTGTGTCCTGTATTAGTCTCAGTGTGGGTGTATTAGTTAATGTCCTGTATTAGTCTCAGTGTGGGTGTATTAGTTAATGTCCTGTATTAGTCTCAGTGTGGGTGTGTTGGTTAGTGTCCTGTATTAGTCTCAGTGTGGGTGTATTAGTTAATGTCCTGTATTAGTCTCAGTGTGGGTGTGTTAGTTAGTGTGTCCTGTATTAGTCTCAGTGTGGGTGTATTAGTTAATGTCCTGTATTAGTCTCAGTGTGGGTGTATTAGTTAATGTCCTGTATTAGTCTCAGTGTGGGTGTGTTGGTTAGTGTCCTGTATTAGTCTCAGTGTGGGTGTATTAGTTAATGTCCTGTATTAGTCTCAGTGTGGGTGTGTTGGTTAGTGTCCTGTATTAGTCTCAGTGTGGGTGTATTAGTTAATGTCCTGTATTAGTCTCAGTGTGGGTGTATTAGTTAATGTCCTGTATTAGTCTCAGTGTGGGTGTGTTGGTTAGTGTCCTGTATTAGTCTCAGTGTGGGTGTGGGTGTGTTAGTTGCAAAAATAATCGTTAATACTTCAAGAAAAACCATCACTACCTTCTGAGGGCGGTAAATGTGGGTTTATCAGCATCATCCACATCCGGAAAATAAATAAAAATTCAATCTGTATGATGCAGTGGGACTTGTAAAATAGAGGGGATAATGGGTTATTTAAACAATGATCTTATAAAATCTTCCAAAATACAACATGAAGCTGTTGTTGGACACTTTGATCGAGCACACTCTCACTCATTCTATTTCCATTCATTCCCACTGAATTGCGGATAATTTTCTAAAATTGACAATGAGCAGAGAACAAACCTTTAAAATTCAGCTTGGAACATAAGAACATAAGAAATAGGATCAGGAGTAGGCCAATCGGCCCCTCGAGCCTGCTCCGCCATTCTATAAGATCATGGCTGATCTGATCCTAACCTCAAATCTAAATTCATGTCCAATTTCCTGCCCGCTCCCCGTAACCCCTAATTCCCTTTACTTCTAGGAAACTATCTATTTCTGTTTTAAATTTATTTAATGCTGTAGCTTCCACAGCTTCCTGGGGCAGCAAATTCCACAGACCTACTACCCTCTGAGTGAAGAAGTTTCTCCTCATCTCAGTTTTGAAAGAGCAGCCCCTTATTCTAAGATTATGCCCCCTAGTTCTCGTTTCACCCATCCTTGGGAACATCCTTACCGCATCCACCCGATCAAGCCCCTTCACAATCTTGTATGTTTCAATAAGATCGCCTCTCATTCTTCTGAACTCCAATGAGTAGAGTCCCAATCTACTCAACCTCTCCTCATATGTCCACCCCCTCATCCCCGGGATTAACCGAGTGAACCTTCTTTGTACTGCCTCGAGAGCAAGTATGTCGTTTCTTAAGTATGGACACCAAAACTGTATGCAGTATTCCAGGTGCAGTCTCACCAATACCTTATATAACTGCAGCAATACCTCCCTGTTTTTATATTCGATCCCCCTAGCAATAAAAGCCAACATTCCGTTGGCCTTCTTGATCACCTGCTGCACCTGCATACTAACTTTTTGATTTTCTTGCACTAGGACCCCCAGATCCCTTTGTACTGCAGTACTTTCCAGTTTCTTGCCATTAAGATAATAACTTGCTCTCTGATTTTCCCTGCCAAAGTCCATAACCTCACATTTTCCAATATTGTATTGCATCTGCCAAATCTCCACCCACTCACCCAGCCTGTCTATATCCCCTTGTAGGTTTTTTATGTCCTCCTCACTCTCTACTTTCCCTCCCATCTTTGTATCATCTGCAAACTTTGATATGTTACACTCGGTCCCCTCCTCCAAATCGTTAATATAGATTGTAAAGAGTTGGGGACCTAGCACCGACCCCTGCGGAACACCACTGGCTACTGGTTGTCAGTCCGAGAATAAACCATTTATCCCAACTTTATGCTTCCTGTTAAATAACCAATCCTCCACCCATGCCAGAATACTTTTTAAAAAATGTAAAATTTCAGTCATGTAATGTTAGAGACGCGGGGCTGAATTTTGAGGCCTCGTCGCCCGCAGGGTACAGGGGGGTACCACTCCCGAAATAATGGGGGAAAGATTTCCCGCCCCATTCCCACCATCGTCGTCGTTGTTGTTGCCGGGGCAATCCTCCCCTCCCACACCCCTCCGGGCCTACCTCTGGGCTGCTGGAGCATCCTCCTCGAGTCAGGGGGTAGGCCTAATTAAAATGCAAAGCGGGGGGTCCGATGAAGTACGTGACCCTGATTGGCATTTTAGGAGATCGCTGGGCGGAGCCTGCGCCGCACGTGCTCAGTCCGCCCTTGGATGGCGGCCTGGCCGAACAGGATCCTACAGGTCAGTCTGTGTTTATTTTGGTGTGAGCCCAGGAGGGACGGGATTGCTCCTCGTAGGGCCCCACAAAAAAAAATACCACGGGCAGCTGCCGGCTCAAGCTTGCCTCAAAAATCGCAACCGCCTCTTCGAAGCCGGAACGGGTGAACGGCAGCCCAAAGGTCATACTCTACCCCCCCCCCTCTGCCCCCCCCCCCCCAACCATGGTAGCAACCTATGTAGAGTTGACACCAAACAAGAGGTCATTAAACAGGGTCACCGGCCATGTGTTTTGGGGCTGGTGTCTCTAGAACTTTCTAACTGACGCCAAGAGTCTGATTTTTTTTTAAAAAACAAACACAAGTCCATTTTTCCCCCCCACTTACGGCTACATCTTAAACTATCAGCAGCTAAGGAACCCCTCAGAGCTCAGTCCCTCACTCTGCTGCTGCCCAGCCCCATCCCACTCCCCTGTACAGTTTTAAACTCAGTTAATCTGGCACCAAACAAATTGCCCCCTGTCTAAGCAGAGGTCGTAGATCCTACAGAAGACTTTACCACGTCTTATGAACCCTGCGTTCAAGTAAACTACATACACAGCCACCGCACACTGACCGACGTAAACACAAATGCACTTAGTGTTTCCTCAATATCCTTAAGTTGTTCAAATTGCTATTTTTTCCTTTATACTGCAACTGCAGACTGAAATCTGCTGTTGTCATTTTAAAAGTTATATATGGCAGTTATCAAAACATTGCTGTACTGACAGCACATTCAGGCTGCCTGCACACGAGACCAGAGTAATGACAACAGAATATACAGCACCTCAGTAAAGCTGCTGTGTAATAACTCCTGACACTAATAATTATTAAGTGAAGCTTTTGCACGCACAGGCTGTTAGCTTAATAACAATTCATGCTGCTGCAGCCCCAGTTATGACACACTGAATATGCAGACTATAAATAGTTGGTATGAAAGTTATTGGAAGAATTAATAACACTGCCTCGGGGTTACAACTAATTCTACTAAGATTTCATGTGACACTTAACAGCTATTATACATGACAACACAAAAGCATTGTCAATTTGCACTGTAATACATGAATTCTTCCTACTAGAAGCTCAGTTACATTGTAATGAGCTCCCTGCGTCTTACTCTATTTTCCTAATCCTTTTTCTAAGCTGATCAGCTTGTAAGCAGCCATTTTAATTTAATGACCACCGCCCCCAAAACACTTTTATTTTTTCTGTCACCGCCCCAATCTCTGGACAGAGCAGGCAGTCACATTAGTTCAAGCCACATTAAAGTGACCGCCAGATTCCCGGAAATCTGCACCAAGGGGTGGGATTTTAATTTTTTAATTATTCTTTGACATTAATCGTAAACCTAAATCTCTCCGCCTCTTTTTCCTTCTTTAAGACGCTTCTTCAAACTTACTTCTTTGACCAAGCTTTAGGTCAGCTGTCCCTAATATCTCCTTTTGTGAGTCGGTATCAAATTTTGTTTGATGACGCTCCTGTGAAGCACCTTGGGATGTTTTACTATGTTAAAGGCGCTATATAAATGCAAGTTGTGGTTTTTGTTGTAATTGTTGTAAGTTTGGTAACCTATGAGATGGAATGCTAGACACTGGAACTCACTGTCCGTGTGACTTCTGTCCGAGAACTCTGCGTTCCTCCAACTCTTTTGCATCCCCCACTTCCTTCACCCCACCATTGGCGACTGTGACTTCAGCCAACTAGGCCCTAAGCTCTGGAATTCCCTCCCTAAACCTCTCCGCCTCGCCATCTCTCTCTCCTCCTTTAAGAGGCTCCTTAAAACCTCCCCCTATGCTTTTGAACACCTGTCCTAATATCTCCTTATGCGGCTCGGTGTCAAATTTTGTCTGATTACGCTCCTGTGACGCTCCTTGGGATGTTTTACTATGTTAAAGGTGCTGTATAAATCAGCTGCATTGAAAGTTATGTCATTTTCTGCAATGACAGGAATAAACGACCAGATCTAAAGTAAGTATTTTTTTCTGTTATTGCAGAAAATGGCATAACTTTCAGTGCAGGTGACTTCTTATGTCACAAGCGGCAAATCAAACTATTTAAAAACCACTGCTGGTAAGAACATAAGAAAAAGGAACAGGAGAAGGTCAGCCAGCCCCTCGAGCCTGCTCTGCCATTCAACAAGATCATGGCTTCTGCTGAGATTATTAAAATAATTAAGATTTAAATGGGACCAATTTCCTAGTCCGCGAAAGATTGAATGGGTTTCTTCTCTGAGTGAATCAACAAGAAAAAACATTTTGTTTGTGTGTGTTATTCAGAATGTCTTTGTCATGACTTCTCATGTTCTCTTCATCTGTGGTTGCTATTTTTGCACAGCCTAAATGGAGTAGGGAGGGAGATGGCGGCAACTCCATTTATTATTTGAGCACATAATCTAGGCTGACCCTCCAGTGCAGTACTGAGGGAGTGCTGCACTGTCGGAGTTGCGGCTGTCAGATGAGAAGTTAAACCGAGGCCCCGTCTGCCCTTTCGGGTGGACGTAAAAGATCCCATGGCACTATTGGAAGAAGAGCAGGGGAGTTCTCCTCGGTGTCCTGGCCAATATTCATCCAATACCTAAAAAGAGATTATCTGGTCATTTATTCCATTGCTGTTTGCGGGATCTTGCTGTGCGCAAATTGGCTCCCGCGTTTCCCTACATTACAACAGTGACTGCACTTCAAAAATAAAAGTACTTTGTTGGCTGTAAAGCGCTGAGGTTGTGGAAGGCGCTATAGAAAAGCAAGTATTTTTTTTTAACTCACTGCCTCAGTAGGTACTAGCTGTAAAAATGAGTGAGTGGGATCAGGGTACTGGTGATAGCCATGACTGTGCATGGTGGGGTGGTTGGTATTAACAGTGACTCTGGGTAACTGGTAGGCACAAGCAGTAATTCTGGGTGATGGGAGGTAAATGCAAGCAACTCTGAGTAACAATGGTCACCAGCGATGACTATGGACGATCGATAGGTACAAGCCCCACTAGGAGATCCATCACCGACTGGATAGGTCACTCCCCACTTCTGGAATAAGATCAGTCGCTGCTAGGATAAAATCCTTGGAACTGTTTTGTTGTAAGAGAGGGAACAATGACAGTTAAAAGAAAACACGGAATGACACTGTTGATACATCAAAATAAGAATACAAAAGTCACCAAAGTGATTGTGGTTTCAGTAACACACTCTTGGTGAACGCAGAGACATACTTAAGCAATCTATGCCATCTCTTTTCAATGTCTTCTCTATAAACTCTCATTGAATCTCTGTGCCAGTTTTGTTGAATGAATAAATACTGATCAAACAAAATTAATTGTTTAATCCTGTACAAATCTAAACATTTATTTTGAGTAGCCCTCAGGTGCAAAGTTGTGAGGTCAGAGGTCAAAACACAGAACAGAATTTATTTTTAAATTTATGTCGTGGCTTTCAAAATTGCATAGGGAAAGATAAAAAGAGGTAACATACCAAACTGAATGTCTGCAACAAATATCCTTAAATATCTTTACTAAATCCTAAAATATTTTTACTAAATCCTTGATATTCATAAATATTTGTACTAAACCCTTGGGTATCCATGCTAAACACTTAAATATTTTTCTATCCACTCCAAAAGGTTACTAAGTGGAATCTTTACTAAATACAGAGCTCAGAAATAGCTCAAACTATAGAAAAAGCAAATACAATGAGTCAAACAAGCCAGAATATCTTTTGTAGTCTTTGCATTTTCCTTTCTGACTAATATAGTGGCTTCAGCTTCCAATTAGAGGCTAACATTCCGATGGCAAAGTGGAAACATTTTTTTTTATAAAGCAAGGGTTATGGTAAAGATTTGTAGCTCTCCTGTCATTTCTATGAACTTGAACTTGTTTCTCCTAAAGGAAGATCACCCTGATGACATTCAGATGGAACTTGAGCGCAGGGATGAGATAATAATGTCAGTCAACACTTGGGAGATTGGGTCAATTGAGAGGAATTAAACACACTGAGCCTCAGTGGGCAGGGGTCCCACAGCACAACACTGCCATCATGTGGTCAAGTTGGGTATTTGGCCCACTACCTCATATGGAAGAGGTCTGGGTCGGATTAAGGAAATGCCACATAATTGCTATCATCTGGTGCTGAAATAGGCATTGCTCAAGTACTGATCTGTATGAGGCTCTATCCTAGAGGCCTGTGTGATGCACGCACACTCAGAACATTGCCCAAGAAGGGAAAAATGGAAGGAGAAATAAGTTAACAGCAGTCCCATGTCCAAAATCCACCAATGGATATCCCAACACTGCAAACCTGCCAGCCTATGCAGGTACGAGTCCTTGTGCTCCCTCCCAGCCCAACTGAACTACAGCAGCCTTAAATAAGTTGTCTTAATCCTTAATAATGGATTGACGCCAGAGTGTGCAAATCCACACAGCAATCCCATGTACTAATCGACATTCTCCTTTTGACAGGACTGTACAATTACTTCATGAAATATATGTATGTAACTTTCTTAACGTAAATAAAAAGGGGGAAATAGCATCAGCTTACTGTCCCTGAAACAATTTACACAAAGACTTGTTTCGGAGAGGGCAGTTCATAAAAAGTAATTAAAGATCTAAATCCTGTATCAATCCATATTGTTAGTTGTAGACAAATGGAACTCTCTCTACTTAACCAATTCTAAAGCAATCTGTTTACAGTGCAGCACCCCAATTTCCTCTGATCTCAATTATCACCCTTCACCAATCCTATTCCCCAATTCCTAACTTTGGCTAGTCCTAGTCCTGTCCTGTGTCAGTCTGAGTCCAGAATTCCGGTTATTAGCTAGTTCAAGCCCAATTCCCACTTTTTTCTTAATTCATTCTCGAGATGTGAGCTGGCAAGGCTGACATTTATTACCCACCCCTAGCTGCCCTTGAGAAAGTGGCGGTGGGTCTTCATCTTGAACCGCTGCAGTTCGTATGGTGATGGTGATCCCACAATGCTGTTAGGTAGGGAGTTCCAGGTTTTGTCCCAGCAACGATGAAAGAATGGCGATATATGTCTAAGTTAGGATGGTGTGTAACTTGGAGGGCAGATGGTGTTCCCATGCATCTGCTACCCTTGTCCATCTACGTGGTGGAGATCGCAGGTTTGGGAGGAGCTGCCAAAAAAACCTCGGCGAGTTGCTGCAGTCCATCCTGTACATAGTACACACTGCAGACACGGTGCACTGATGGTGGAGGGATTGATTCTTGCCCATTCCAAGTCCTCAATTCCTGCCTTTAGTCAGTCCAAGGACTAATGCCCGTCAATGGCCAGTCCAAGTCCTCCTTTTCTTTGGCCCACCTGAGGTGCTAGTTCCCATTCTGAATTAATTCTACTTCACCATTTTCTGCTCTAGTCTTAGCCTCCAATTCCTTCTTCAGTCTCTACTCGTTATCTCCTATTTGCAGCTTCATCTTATCCCTCATTTGTGACTACAGTGATTCCAGATGTTCACCTCACACCCAAAGTAGCAGCACAGTCCCATCTCATCATAAACGGTTGGTACTACTGAGACCAAATGAGACTGAAATGTCAGGACAGGTTTTCTTTCGCTAAGTTTTGATGTAACTTTTATTAACTCTGTATTTTCCCATCTCTCTCCCTTACTCTATGCATCTCTCTCACACAGTGTTTCTTTGTCCTTCCCGCCCCCCATTCTCTCTTCAACACTTTACTCCTGATATATTCCCCTTGTGTTACTTTTAACAAATATGTAACCATATTGGCCGAGAAATTGATCCCCATTGCGCCCGTTTTCTGGGGTAAAAAATTCATGTTTGGGGGCCGGGGGAATCAATTTCCATAGGCGATCTCACCTGCCCAACCTCCTCGGAAGTGCGCCAGCTGCTAATTTGACTGCGCCAGCTGGCGTGTACAGGACTCTCGTCTAAAACAGGTGTTAGGAGTCTTGACTATGCTAAGCAGGGGCCTAAAGCCAGTTTTACTACGTTAAAGGTGCTTTATATAAATGCAAGTTGTTGTAAAATAAATGGGTTAACACCACCACTAAAATAACTGAAAGTGGAACTTCAGACGAATGTATTGAAAGTTAATATCTCACGGCATAATTTAAGGATGTGTGTTTCTCTCTCCCAGATCCCATATTTTCTTCCAGCTGAGAAAGGAACAGAGAATTTATTCATTCTGATTTAATTGTAGGCGCTCGTTCACCTTGGAACTGGTGATCTTAATACTATCATGTTTTCTATATAAGATAATAAAACACATTTAGTTTTTGCAGTTAATAGCATATTACTGTTATAAAACACATATAGTCCACCTGTAGCTCAGTGGTAAGTAAAGGCACAATGAAGCATTCAGACCAGGAAGGCCCCAGGTTCAGTTCCCGGCTGAATTTCCAAATCTCAGTGGGGGGGTTTCATTTCACCTCAACGTCCCTGGGCTAGGGACACTGAATAGTATCAAGGGATCCTTGCTGGAACCACATGTGTGTGTGTGTGTGTGTGTGTGTGTGTGTGTATGAGCATCACGAGGACATGGCTGGGCTCAGAGGTTGATGGCCCTGTGGTCGAACAGGTTAGCAGCAATTGTTCTTACAGGTATGTCAACATCACTGCCTGTGGTACTGTACCAAGAAAGGAAATCAGAAGAAAAAAAATTGGAGGAGAATAATATTATACTATACATCTTTTAATATTCAATATTAATTACAATCGTGTAACCATTTCTAAAAAGTGAATCAATTTTAAATCCAGGTATTTTCTTCATGGCAGTGGCACTGTGTGGCTGTATGGATTTTGCCACGATTGCCTTTTTCTTGCTTGCTCTGTCTCTCTTTAAAACTAGAGTTCTCTTTTTTTTGAAATGTCAGAGGAATACAGAAGACGCAAAGTAGCTGCCGTTATTACACAAAATTAATCATACCTCGCAGCCTGAACTAGGAGAGGCTTGAAGTTTATATATATATATATAAAAAAAACCTCAATACAGCTAACGCATTCAACTGCAAATAAGCACCATCAATCATAGTACAGTCAGAAATTCATGTGTGCTCCTACCTGCTAGTCACTGGCATGACTCGCAGAGTCTCTGGAGCACAGTGGTTGGTTTTGTGTGAAAAACTACTTGTCAGCAGACAAATGGCAGGTGTGTTAGGAAACATTTTAGACTTTACAAAGTTCTATTTTTTTTTATCCTTTTTGTGAAGCAGGTCGATAAATGAGATAACTGGGGTGTCCACGGGGGTTATCACTAGTCCATCCGCGAGCGTCTCATCCTCCCCTTTGTGTTGGTATGTCACTGCGCTTAAACCCCTTTGCTTCCAGTGCTCCGTGGTTAAGCCGAGAAAAGCCACTTGCTACTTCAAGTGACGCTCGACTTCAAATGGCACTATTCCCCTGTGAGATGAATATCTCACAACTGCAAATTATGGAACAGCAGGTCGGGACTAACTTCATCATTTAGGAGCAGATAGGTGAGAGTCAGCATCAGATTAAGGAAATGCTCAAGGGTTTTCTCAGCTTTCATAGTACTAATGAAGCCTGTCATTGCGTTTATATGGAGGCGGCTGAATTGCTCAGTCTGTGGTTTAAAATCCACTTATTAAGGCATAATGAAACTAAGCACACTGCTATCGCAGAGAACTTGTAAGTGGGAGCTATGAAAACAGGTCTCGCTGTAAGCTACTATAATGACATGATAAAACTATTTCCATATGGCAACCTTTCAAGGCTGCTTCAACACCCGTACTATCACCCTGCGAGCTTAAGGCAAGCTTGTCAGCTGCCGGTTTTGTGAAACACCTCTCATGTTTATAATGTTATTCCAGTTCAGTTATTTATGCAGAGCAACAGCAGAGAAGAATTACAATCAAACAGTACAAGCCCACTAAAGAACGCCTGTTCAAAGTATTGCACGCACACAACAGCCTCCCCAATCCTCCCAAAAGAAGGTTCAAATCTAACCATTTCCAAAAAGAATGTTCATACACACAACTAATCAATGTCTGTGCCTGTACTTGCACCAGATCCAGCTCAGAATATTAGAATAATCACTTGTGTATCGTTAACCTGTGCAGATGGTTTTCTGTAGGCCAAGATCCACAAAGTGTGTCACGTAGAAAACACGGAGTGGGGATCAGTACAATAGCCACTTTGTTCTATGAGTGGGAAGACTTAATAATAAACAAGTGACAAAGTGATGAATGAGTCATGAGGGCCTTCATTGCACGTCCTGTTTGTACAACATGTCTGATACTATCATAGTGCACGTATTTTAATCTAAAAAAAACACTTACACAGTTAACATCATCTTAAGTATCTCTTTTACAATGCACAGCAACGGCTAAACCAAAACATGTGCTACAATACTCGGTCACACCAATGATTGGATCTGTATGATGACGACTGCTCTGAGGTAGGGGGATTGCACTTTGCTCTACATGGACCTCAGCGAGCTACACAAGAAGATCCTGCAATGACCTTTGTGCTACCAGTATAACCCCTTGGAGCTTTGCGAGTTATGTAAAAAAATGCTGTGCGATCACAGTGTTCCAAGACCAGAGCTTTAAAAATTATTCCAGCTACTAATGGAAAAATATCGAGTCCCACCCATCAATGCCAATATTGGACATTCTATATCTGTTTGACAAATTTATTTGCATATAAAGCAAAGAATCTCTTCAATTAACACTGGAAGTTTGGGATAGAGGAAATTAGGAGTTGCTTGTGGAGCTGACTGTGCAAAACATATCATAATACTGCAAATTACCACACTATCAATTTGCAAATTGTGTGTACACCACCGATCAGCTCATTAGGCAACCATGTGAGCAAAGCCATACATCTTCTTTCAAATAGTAAGACCCTATTGTCATCCTGCTGCCATCTGTGTGTTCAAGCACTGGAACAGGCCGGGCTGTTTCCATAACGATGGTGCAGGACAATGGCATCACCCACAGTATAGGCATGGTGGCTGGACATACAAGGCCCCATTTCGCAGGAATCAGCTCCACAGTCAGTTTGAAAAGCTGAATTCTTCCTCAGTTGACCCAGTGCAAGAATTCACAATTATCACAACCTGCTTAGTATGAATTAATTTCAAATTGAGATGGAAATTGATGCTTGTTCCAATTAAGGATCATTTTCAGTACAGCTGGTAGTAACATCAAAACCAGGCCACTGGTAATAGAATCAAATTTGGAGTTCCAACTATGAATTCAGATTCGTATATACCTAACTGGGTTCATCTTTCATTATTCAGCTCTTAATCTGGGGGAAGGAGGAGAACAGCAATTTATGATGGCATTATGGAACACGCACAATATTAAGGGCTTTTATAACCTAAAACGACTCTCTCCACACAAGTCTGTACTGTTTGGATAGCAAACTAGTCATGGAATATGCAGCGCTGTAAATCTTGTTTCAACCTAACTTAATAGGCAAACATTCCCTCATAGCGAAAAGTGTTATGATATGTATTCTATGCCCAAGGAGCCCCACAGACAGTGGGTCAGAATTCCTAGTTGAAAGGGTAAATGAGTCAACCTTGAAGAACCCTGTTCATCAAGTTAGTTGCACGACATAAAAAGAGGCTCCATGTCAACAGTACAAGATGCTACATTAACCTAAATAAAGTCACCTGGAACTATTGTCTGAATAACAGATGTTTATTTTTTTTTAAATGGATAGTTTAGCATTCTGGAGCTCTTGCTCGATTCTTGCTAGAGACTGGGAAGATATCCATTCCAATCCATAGTTCCAAATCTTGCTTTGCCATTGGTTGGGAATGATTAACACCATGCATGTCACCCATAGGAGGCAAGATTAGATAAAACTCAATAGTCAGTGGATGAGATTATAACGTGGGTATTAAGACAAGCTACACAGAATTGTCTTAGGGAAGAATCTATTCGCTCTTTTCAGTGTCCAAAAACATCACTGGATCTTGCTCCAGTGTCAGATGTGAGAATCTTGACTGACACATTAATGATTTCATTATAGACCCGTCAAATAATGGTGTAATGTACTCAACCCCATATACAAGAAGCAAAAGCCTTTTCTATGCCTTTTGCCTCAAACGCAGGATGAGAAGCATAAGGTCTTCCATCTTCTACCTCCCTCCTCTCCAGTTCCCTATAAACTCAGGAGCTAGAAGTATGATAGTGAAGCCTAAAAACAAACATACACCGATAGATCAATATGTAATTATGTGGTGATTCTACACTATCAGGCGGTTATGCTAGAGTCATTTTACTGCTCCTGTTATTTTATTATTTGCACAGTATGTTTAAACATATTAACCTAAGATCCAGGAGATGGGCAACAGGCACCAGTCTTACTCTCAGTACTAAACACAGACATTCCCAGGAATTATTCCACATGGGTTAACATTACAGTATTAGCAGAATGGTATCCAGTTGTCCATGTTAATGAATGGGAAACCCAACATAACTTACTGACCAAGGGCGGCGCTGTTGTGTGGTGAACAGACCTCTACCTTGTGGAGGCTGAACGCCAATTCTCCGACACCTCCTCCTACCTCCCCCTGGATCATGACCCCACCGCCGAACATCAAGCCATAATTTCCCAAACTGTCACTGGCCTCATCTCCTCTGAAGATCGTCCCCCCACCCCCCCAACCTCCAACCTCTTTGTCCCCCAACCCTGCACTGCCCGCTTCAACCTCCTTCCCAAGATGCACAAACAGGACTGCCCTGGAAGGCCCATCATTTCAGCCTGTTCTTGCCCCACGGAACTTATTTCCTCCTATCTCGACTCTTTCTTTTTCTCCCCTTGTCCAGTCTCTTCCAACCTACATCCGCAACTCTTCTGACGCCCTCTGCCACTTTAACAGTTTCCAGTTCCCCAGCCCTAACCATCTCCTTTACACCATGGACATCCAGTCCCTCTACACCTCCATCCCCCACCAGGACTGCCTGCGGGCCCTCCACTTCTTCCTCGAACAGAGGCCCAATCAGTCCCCACCCACCACCACCCTCCTCCACCTGGCTGAACTTGTTCTTAGGTTGAACAACTTCTCCTATGACTCCACTCACTTCCTCCAAATAAAAGGTGTTGCTATGGGAACCCGTATGGGTCCCAGCTATGCCTGCCTTTTTGTGAGATACGTGGAACATTCCTTGTTCCAGTCCTACTCACGTCGTTTTCTGGTACATGGATGACTGTATCGGTGCTGCTTCCTGCTCTTGCCCCGAACTGGAAAATTTCATCAACTTTGCTTCCAATTTCCAACCTTCCCTTGCCTTCACATGGTCCATCTCCAACTTTTCCCTTCCCTTCCTCGACTTCTCTATCTCCATTTCTGGGGATCGGCCGTCCACCAATATCTATTATAAGCCCACCGACTCCCACCGTGACCTTGATTACACTTCCTCCCACCCTGCTTCCTGTAAGTACTCTATTCCCCTCTCCCAGTTTCTCCGTCGCATCTGTTCTGAGGATGCCACCTTCCACACCAGTGCTTCCGATATGTCTTCCTTTTTTCTCAACCAAGGGTTCTCCTCCACTGTAGTTGACAGGGCCCTCGACCGCATCCGTCCTATTTGCCGTACTTCTGCCCTCGCTCCTTCCCTTCCCTCCCAGAACCATGATAGGGACCCCCTTGTCCTCACCTTCCACCCCACCGGCCTCCACATTCAACGGATCATCCTCCGCCATTTCCACCACCTCCAGTATGATCCCACCACCAAACACATCTTCCCCTCCCCTTTCAGCATTCCGAAGGGACCGTTCCCTCCGCGACACCCTGGTCCACTCTTCCATCACCCCCTACACCCGCTCTCCTCCCCACGGCACCTTCCCGACGAGCGCAGGAGCTGCAACACCGGCCCCTTCACCTCCTCCCTTCCCACCGTCCAGGGTCCCAAACACCGCTTCCAGGTGAATCTTGTACTTCTTTGAATTTAGTATACTGTATTCGCTGCTCACAATGCAGTCTCCTCTACAGTGGGGACACCAAACGCAGACTGGGTGATCACTTTGCTGAACACCTCCGCTCTGTCCGCAAGCGTGACCCTGACCTGCCGGTCGCTTGCCATTTTAATTCCCCTTCCCACTCCTACACTGACCTCTCTGTCCTCGGCCTCTTACACTGTTCCAATGAAGCTCAACGGAAGCTCAAGGAACAGCACCTCATCCTTCGTTTAGGCACTTAACAACTCTCTGGACTCAAGATTGATTTGAATAACCACTGCTCACATTTTTTCGGACAGCAGTTGCTGGTTATGGTTCTGCTGTTGCCATTCACAGGTACTCCAGACCCATCTTTTGTTTCTTAACCTGTCCCATTACCACCCTCCTTGCCTTGCACTATCATCCTTTTAGTCATCTAATCACTCTTGTCCTCTACCCTATCACAGACCTTCCCTTTTGTTCTTTCCTTCCCTCCCCTCCTTTCCCTGGCTCTGTACTTGCTTAAAAACTTTAACTCTTTAACACCTTCCAGTTCTGACGACAGGTCTTCGCCCTGAAACATTAACTCTGTTTCTTTTTCCACAGATGCTTCCTCACTTTGAGCTTTTCCAGCATTTTCTTTTTTTATTTCAGATTTCCAGCATCCGCAGTATTTTGGTTTTGACAACATAACGCAGACTGGCGTTACATGATGGCTTTATTTTCTGCCATATTGCAGGTTGGATTTGATTTTCGAAAAATGGTGTTCTTTAAAAATGTGCAAGAGATTTTCTTTAGTGAAATGTTTTTAAAAATCATTGGCAATTTTGTGACATCACGCTGCTTATCAATGGTTCTGGGTGTCACAACACGTAGGTTTCATTTACTATGATAGAACTAATGCCTGAAATCCTGCCGCTAGTAAGCGAATTTATAAATAGCAAGTGCTATTCCAGAGGGTGGAATCTCTGCAGCACAAATTAGAT
Source organism: Heptranchias perlo (assembly GCF_035084215.1). NCBI lineage: Eukaryota > Metazoa > Chordata > Chondrichthyes > Hexanchiformes > Hexanchidae > Heptranchias > Heptranchias perlo. The sequence continues at coordinate 12,561,545 of NC_090343.1, forward strand.
GTGGGTAAGACTGGAAAAGGCAACAGCTAGAGCAATGACTTTAATCTGATTTTTTTTTGGAGAGGAGAGCAATGACAATTTTTAGAAGTGCGTTATCTTCAATTAAAGAATGAACTTCAGTGTACTTTGAACCAAAAACTATGACCCTGAAATTACACCATGGCATTGTAGCAGATGAGTGCCTCTCGCCGCTATTTTAACAGACGCATCACTGCGTTACTTTGAATAGGTTAACACCTCAGCTGAAATAGTGCAGATCGGAATTTCAGACATACATGCGACCGTTTGTCCACTAGTATCCCACAGCGTAGTTTCAGGGTCCATGAGTGTTGTTGAATGGAGATCTTTATCACACACATGAGGCTGCCCATAACCCATTTCATAGAATCATACAGCACAGTAGGAGGACATTCGGCCCATCGAGCCTGCACCGACTCTTACAAAGAGCCACCCAATTAGTCCCATGCCCCTGCTCCTCTCCCATAACCCTGTATTTTTTTTCCTTTTTAAGTATTTATCCAGTTGACTTTTGAAAGTTACCAATGAATCTGTATCCACCACCCTTTTAGGCAATGCATTCCAGATCATAACAACTCGCTGCGTAATTTTTTTTTCCCTCATTTCCCCTCTGGTTCTTTTGCCAATTATCTTAAATCTATGTCCTCTGATTATCAACCCTTCTGCCAGTGGAAGCAGTTTCTCCTTATTTATTCTATCAAAGCCTTTCATAATTTTGAACGCCTCTACCAAATCGCCCCTTAACCTTCTCTGCTCTATGTACTGTATGCCTCTATTAATAAAGCTAATGATACCGTATGCTTTTTTAAATAGCCTTAGAAAGGACCCAACCTCTGATTTGAGAGTGAAAAAGATCAGCCCGGGCATCCCTTAAAGCCTAACCAAGCATATTCAGCACATGAAGATTCCAATAAACCTGCCCACTCAGTTCACAGAACCGTATGCAACACTTAGAGTTGGAGGTCCCTAAGCTCTCTTAGATCACTAGTTCTATCCTGGTAGAGGTGAGACAATTCCTGTTTATGTCTCACTGCTGCTTGTTTGAATATTATGAAAACAAAAGTTCAATTAGACATTCATGTTCCATTTCCAAGTTTCCAGTATCAGAAGCAAGGACCTAACATAGACAGAAGGTTGCTGCAATAATATTTTCCCTCCATGTGTTCTTAGCATGCTTTGTAATTATAATGGAATTTAGTATTTACTAAATGTGCTACAGACATCTAGTGGCACAATATCGATATTGCACTAATGATAATTCTTATGATATTGACTGTCCACATGGTTGTTCTTTTTATGGTATCACATTAGACTGTCATCATCCACTAGGTACTTGGTGGTACAACTCAATCTAACACTGTAACCCAGACAGAAAAGAAAGAGATGCTGCATTTTAGATGGTAGCTGGCATATATCTGGAGGGTGCTAGCCAAATATAGGCATTAACTATGTAAACAATATAATAACAAGACCAACCAGCTTGCAAAACATTTCAATGCTAATCGTAAACTCCAGGAAGTGTAAGGCAAACAGGAAGTCAAACTCACTTTTATGCACTTAGTGCACTTGTCTACCCTCTTCAGAAGACAGATTCTCCAGTAAGGTTGTGCCACACACTTTGGACAGCCATTCCCCTCCCCCTTCCAAATGGTTGCATTTAATAGGTCTTGAAAAACACTGGAATGTCCCCCTGGGGTGAGGTAGAAACTACTGACTGAAGAAGTCATCGTGCATATGAAATTCAGGTTGGAAAGTTAATTTGTGCCGTAGTTTGAACATTCAGCCACAGAAGTATGATGAGGGTGCCCTGAAAACTGAGCCTTAGGGCCATAATTCTAGTCTTATTTGAACATGATTAATAGTCCCTTTCAAAATGCGAATATGATGTACTCACCCTGACACAGAATATTGATCTATGCTTGACTGAGGTCAAGTGCTGAATGCTCAGAGGTATTTACTCAGTGCTTTGAAGTAAATCCCCATCCTAAATTACTAACAGTAAACTTTTAAAAATTCTGACAAGCAACTTAAGCCTTATTTTTGAATGATAATGTTTAAATGTTTAAACTCCTTCTCATACCTTCAATTTTATTGCCAAAATTGACACTTCTCTTGATGTCATAGGTTTGATTTAAGCCTTGTTCCTCACTTGGTCTGTAAAATCAGTGACATCATCTCATAGAACAATTCATTTGAAAACAGATGGAAAACAATTTTGGTAATAAATATTCAAGATATGGATAGACTTAGGATTTGGAAAATATAAGCACAGTTTTTAGTTTCAACTAAGGAGCCAATTAACAGACATTATTTTAAGTCTGTTAAATTGTTTTAACAGAATTATATTCATACTTATCTGTTCTTTTTGAAAACTCATTATAAGTAATCAAATTGCAAAAGGTAATTCTGCAGGATCTAATAGATTTTTATATTTCTAAAAGACTGACAAATTCCATTCATTGCCCAATGGATTGAGACACGCTAATTGTAATTATTTATTCAATAACATTTTGTCTACGCCTTAATGTTACATCTTCTTCTATTTAATCATCTCACCCTTGGTTTTCCTAATTGTAAGATATACACCATACAAAATATACTCTGCTTCTTTAAAGCCAATATTTCAGGCATCATTCTTGATGATCAATAAGAGCAATATCCAAAATCCCACTCTTCCAATTTTTGAAAACATTATTCAATACGTGGTTATTTGCATTTTTTTTTAAAAGTGCTGAATTTGCATTTTCTTTAAAGTAAACTGTAATAGGAGATTAATAGCACAGATGTAGACGAGGGACCAAGGGCAGATTGTACATTGAAAATTGAGTGGAGAGGGAGGTTCTGTAATTCATCCAAGGTATTAACCCACATTAGGGTCAGTGATGTTTTTGTACATTGGAAGTAATTTTTTTTTGCTGGAGATGTTGTAATGTATTTTTTTTATTTTTAGTCCGCAAACTCATTAATTTGTCAGGTCATTAATCCATGGCATCAGTATTTTCCTCTTCCTTTGAAAGCAATAGGACTGTAAGTGTGCATGAGAATTTTATCCTGCCTGGAGTAAGATGCATTTTTCCTGCCCTGTTCTTGTTGGTCGATGGGAATGTGTAAGGAGGTGTTACAATCGGTGAGGAATGGGTATGGGGCATTATCGGCGGTGGAACTGTATATCCGGAGGTGTTATACTCCTTTGGGAAGTATGGAAAAACTCAATAGGAATATGTGGAATGTGTTACACACTACGGAAGAATGCAAATGGTTATACTGTAGCCAGAATACACTGGGATACGTTATAGTCATTTCAGGTGTGTGTAATGATGTGGATACATTCAATGGCCCAGAGTTGGCTGGGAATATAACAGAGATTTTAATGCACATGCCGTTATTAGTGCTTAAAAAACCCAGCAATTTGTGGTGAGGAAGAGAAATTGCTGGATTTGCACCGTAAATACGAATTAAACTCACCACAGAAAGTTAGGGCTGCTATTTCACAGTGTAAGGACCCTGTTAAAGGGGTGATTTATGGTCCTGATATGCCACTCAATCTTGGAGGCCCAGAAAGGGAACAATTGAAACTGTGGAGTCTCACTCCAGCAGCTAGTAAATTATTCCTAAAGGTTTTTTAAATTTTAAATTTAATTTTTTTTCTTACTTTTCCTTTCTGTCTCTTGTTTCTCTCTCTCTTAATCCAATCTTTCTTTCCCTCTCTTTCTGTATCTAATTTGACTGTAATTCACCCTATTTCCTGCTCCGTCGCTCGCTCTGTTTATTTCTCTATCCTTAAATTTCACTGGTTAAGGAGATAGACCGTTGGTCCTGTCGTTCACCAAGGTCCCAGGTGCCTTATTGCCCTCGCCACGCCGTTATCAGCTCGCACTTCCAGCAATTTGCGGCGCAAATATAATTGGAGCTGAAGGGTGAGGAAAAAAATCCAACTCACAGCTCACACAACGAGAGGCCCCGCTCCAGCAAATTCTAGGCCAATAAATAATTGTGACACTTCAGCATTGTCCATTTTGTGACAATGGTCTAACAAAGCCTCTTTGCCCTTTAATGTATGTCTGTATGTTTGCCCCCTCCCTAAATGCCTGCACAATTGGCCCCTATATATTCACCTCCCAAATCCTTCACCTTGTGGGAACGGACGGTAGCTCCCGGAAAATTGCGGTGCAGTACTTCCCATTCCTTATCCATCCACCACCATTTGGACCAGGTGCCTTGTTGTTACAGGTGAGAACCTGCTTTTAATATGCAAAAGGGGGTCCTACGCTGGTTGTAGGATCCCAATGCAATTTTGAGGTGCCAATGGGCAGAGTGTGCACTGCGCACTGGCCGTTAAGAGGCCGAACCAGATCCTGGTTACACAAAAAAACTTCTGGCTCACTGCCAGACCTCCGAGTCCCGCCAGCTGCAATTGCCTCCCCTCTTTAACTTCCAACTTCGGGCTCAGCTCTGCATTGAACCACCAGAATTCGCACCTCCTCCTCCCTGGATAGTGAGCTGCCGGTGAGCGCTGATTCTGCACTCGTAGATCGCTATTCATATTGAATTGAGAGCTGACCCTCAAAGTGGCTCAGGCCTCACAACAAGGACTTCAGGCACAACAAGCACCCTTCCTACCACCCACCCAATGTCTATCTAAAGTGAAAATCGTCCCCTTGGTGAATGTACAGTTACCCCATTCATTCTTATGCTTGGCTTACAAGTCTGGCCAGTTGCCCTATGCTCTGTATGTTTATAGAGTTTCCACATTTTACCTTAAAATATAAGCCACTGGAAACTTACAAGTAATTTCATAGAGTTTTAGAATCTTACAGCACAGGAGGCGGCCATTCGGCCCATCGTGCCTGTGCCAGCTCTTTGAAAGAGCTATCCAATTAGTCCCTCTTCCCTGCTCTTTCCCCATAGCTTTGAAAATTTTTCCTTTTCAAGTATATATCCAATTCCCTTTTGAATTTCTGTGACGTTTAGCTCCATGAAAAATACTGTAGAAAGCTGTGAAATTCAAAAGCTCAATCAAGGGGAGTGGGACTAATTGGATAGCTCTTTCAAAGTGCCGGCACAGGCATGATGGGCTGAATGGCCTCTTTCTGTGCTTAAGATTCTATGAACTCATGGACATACCTATCAACTTGGCTAGGCCAATGAATCTGTTCTCCAGTCCCAGAATACTGTCATTTTTAGTTAATGTTTTTTGCTGTTGGTTTTCACAGTTATAGTAAATACATATCCTGTCTGTAGAAATACATATTTTAATATGAGCTGCAGTAAGGACAGACCAATTATCATCGAGATAAAGTATGTCCTAAGCTTGATGGTGAAATAATTTAAGTAATTCTATTCGTAGCACATCTTTAAGTGATCCTACATTGAACTACTTCAAATTATCTCAAACTTCATTGAAATGCTCTGCAGAGAAATTAAATGCAATTAAAGATCCCTTGAAGTGATTTTAGATACTGTTATTTAATATTAAAAAAATAGTCTTATCCTGTCAATCGTTTTACTATGTTTGTAAATCAATTCAAGATCTTCTTGAAAATTTTTTATTAAGATCAGAAGCATTTCAAAATTGGATTCATTCAAAACCATCTCCCAAAAATAGGCATGGCTTGCATTTGAAGGAAGCAGTTTGTGCCGACTAGGACAGCCAAGAGGCATTATTGGAAATGTGACCCTCGTCTCCCAAATAAAAATAACAATGTGGCCGGTTCTTCGATTCTCAAATTAAATCACATTAATTTAAAGAATTTTCCCTTCATTTTTAATTTAATAAGGAAAGCCTTACATATTCAGATTGAACATTCTGCCTCTCATTTGGCCAAAAATACCACTTGGCCTACGGGATCTTTCACTGTTTCCTTTCTTAAACTTTTATTTATTTTTCTCTCTCTCTCACAAATTCATTTTTTTTAAATGCCAAGGTCAAGAATAGAATCATCAGATTAACATGTCAGTAGAAAAAAAAACATGTTATTTTGAACATGGAAACAATTATGTAAGGACCAGCTCGAGGCGCTTGTTAATTTGAGGCAAAAATAGCCCGAGTGCCAGCATTTAGTGCACATTTCAGCACGGAGAAATGCTGACCATGCAACCTGACAACCACTCAGAGCCGATCAGGAATTCAATTCAGAACATTAGAAGCTCTAACTACTTCCTTCATTTTTTTTTAAACGACCTGAATGTGTGTATGAGGAAACTTGATCTCAACAAATTTATAAATTCATAGATCCACCATCGATCCCCGACTCTTAAGCGAGTCTCAAAAGCACAGAGGCTGCCGAACCCCTTCCTCGATAAAAGACACCAATTTAATTTTCAAAAAGAACTCCTCCTGGTCATCTTTCAAACCATGCGAGGCTCCAGTCTCTCGGTATTAAAGTAAAAACAAAGAGATAAGCACAGGCGTATTGTCCCGTCCTTTTAGATTTCATTCACCAGCAAAAGCTAAGCTGCAATAAAAGATGATATGTACTGACAGGCAGAAAAACAATACTACTGAGCAGAGTCAAAGGCTGAGTAAGACAAGAACTCGCAGACATGTCCTCTGTAAATGGTTATTATTCACAGGCATTTTTGGAGCCAAAATTTGCTCAAATAAAAATACAAATTTAAAAGGAATACTTTGGGTGGCTTCAAATCGAGGCTAAGTAGGAATATTTATTGACTGGAAGTTCCAACGTGTGTTGCTATTTATCCCATGGGTAAAGTCTGAGTGGGAATGTGGCTTTGCCTGTGGGATAAATGGAATGCATGGAGGAATTTAAAGCCAATGTTTCCAACTTATCAATCCCTTTCCTAGGGTTTAATAGCTTGAATTTTTGATACGGAGAAATAAAATTTTAAAATATGTTAAGGAAGTAGAATAATTTAGCAGTGCCTGCACAGAATATGTCGGAGGGGAGTGATGATTTAGATCCAGGGGCGTAGTATGTGGCAGGAATTCATGGAATCTGGAGGGAGGCTACATACAGTTCTGGGCACCGCACCTTCGGAAGGACATATTGGCCTTGGAGGGAGTGCAGCGTAGAATGATACCCGGACTTCAAGGGTTAAGTTACGAGGAGAGATTACACAAATTGGGGTTGTATTCTCTCGAGTTTAGAAGGTTGAGGGGTGATCTGATCGAAGTTTATAAGATATTAAGGGGAACGGATAGGGTGGATAGAGAGAAACTATTTCCGCTGGTTGGGGATTCTAGGAGTAGGGGGCACAGTCTAAAAATTAGAGCCAGACCTTTCAGGAGTGAGATTAGAAAACATTTCTACACACAAAGGGTGGTAGAAGTTTGGAACTCTCTTCTGCAAACGACAATTGATACTAGCTCAATTGCTAAATTTAAATCTGAGATAGATAGCTTTTTGGCAGCCAAAGGTATTAAGGGATATGGGCCAAAGGCAGGCATATGGAGCTAGATCACAGATCAGCCATGATCTTATCAAATGGCGGAGCAGGCACGAGGAGCTGAATGGCCTACTCCTGTTCCTATGTTCCTACAAGATGGCTCAGTGAGGTGAATGCATTGTATGGCACGACAATAAGGGTCCCAGGATCAATCCCTGATCTGTGCTGAGTGAGCGGGTCTCAGTCAGGGTGGCTATGCTGACTGGGGCATTAAGAAAGACAGAAAGAAAGACAGAAAGAAAGAAAGATATGCATTTACATAGTGCTTTTCATGACCTCAGGACATCCCAATGCACTTTACAGCCAATGAAGTACTTTTGAAGCGTAGTCACTGTTGTAATGTCGGAAACGCGGCAGCCAATTTGCGCACAGCAAGATCCCACAAACAGCAAAAAGATAATGACCAGATAATCTGTTTTTAGTGATGTTGGTTGAGGGATAAATATTGGCCAGGACACTGGGAAGTACTCCCGTGCTATTCTTCAAAATTACGCCGTGGATCTTTTACGTCCACTTGAGAGGGCAAACGGGGACACTGGGTAAGAACAGGATTGGATGCCCCCCCATGATCGAACACATGATCACTTGAGTGAGGTACCTGAGGACTACCGGTGTCCATAGAATCATACTGGTCTGAATGAGTTAGAGCTTTCATGAGCGGAAGGGAGTAAAGAAAGTGTCAGACCACAGGTAACTATCATATTTATTCAAAGCAGAAGAAGCATAGGTAGAACTCACACAACAGCAATACAGAAGCCAGTGAAGTAGGGCTTGGTAAATGGCAGGATTTCTTTCTCAGACGTTGACTGGATTCCCATGCTTTTTAAATTGGCATTGCCGGGCTTTACTTAAAGGGGATGGTCCTGTAAATGGGATCATTCTGTACTCACTAATTCATCCCAGTCAAGAGGCTCAAACCAAACAACTCCAAGAACATATCATGATGTGGAGATGCCGGTGATGGACTGGGGTTGACAACTGTAAACAATTTTACAACACCAAGTTATAGTCCAACAATTTTATTTTAAAATCCACAAGCTTTCGGAGGCTTCCTCCTTCGGCTTCCTCTTTCAGAGGCTTCACATTCACCTGAGGAAGGAGGAAGCCTCCGAGAACATATCAAGTAAACTGTCTCCTCCTGTTTATACAACCAGTATCCACAAAGAAACAGCTACAGAAATAAATGTGAGTAGATTGGAGAGCAAATTGAGTTAATTTCCAAAACTGAAAGAGACATGCAATAAATTACAATAGAAAACCAGTCTGTTGGAAGAAAGCAGTTTCAGAAATGGAGTTAAATGTTATTCCATAAAAATCTGACTTTCTGCAGGGACTCATTCCTTTTTTTTAAGCTCCAACGGCTACGGAAGTAAGAGATAGATAGATATTTATCATCAGATCGGCAATACTTGTTGTCAACCATATAATACACTGCTTTATAAGGACAGGAGTGTTATACAATGTATGGCACAAAGTCTTATTTTTCTGTTAAAGTGGAGCTGTGTGTGATCTAGCCTGTCCCTTTTCTAATTGCTGTAAATAGGCACATGCTTAGGTTACTGGCTAAGCATATACTGAGGTCAGAGGATAATTGTTTCTCTGTAGCTTGCAGCTGCTTTTAAACCCCTGGCTGCTCCCTAAAACTAGAACCAGCAGTAAGTGACTACCTCTCATTTTTTTTTAACACTCTTGATTCTTTGAAGTGTGATCCCTGAGGTGTGATATCTGACATAAACACAATTTTTTTTGACATTGTTTTACATCTGCACAAATTTCTGTCTACAAAACCTTACTTCCTGTTGTAATATTTTTGTGTCAACTTTTTTTCCCATTATAAATTCCTATATTCACATTCATAATGGAACTGGCCTATGTAATTTTGCATATTATGATCTGGGAATGCACCACCTGAAAGGGTGGTGGAAGCAGATTCAATCGTAACTTTCTAAAAGGGAATTGGATGTCTACTTGAAAAGGAAAAAATTGCAGAGCTATCGGGGAAGAGCAAGGGAGTGGGACTAGTCTTTCATAGAGCCGGCACAGGCACGATGAACTGAATGGCCTTCCTTCTGTGCTGTATGATTCCAGGATTCCATGTTCCAACTTGTCTACATACATCTTGGAGAATGCAGTTTGTGAGCTTTAGGAAGCAGCACTGGTTCAGGCAAAGTGTACAAGTGAGGAGGAGTAGGAGACTAATACGGTCAGGAGGAGGGGAAAATCAAGAGAATAGAGTAGACAGCTTAGATAAATATTTGAAGCAGAGGGAGACACAGAGTAGTGGGATTAGTTTTGGATTGCTCCTTCTACATTGTAAATGTCTGTCGTTCTATGGTAAGGGAAAGTAAAGTCAAGGTGTGTAGGTAGTGAGGAGAGAGAAAAGTTGAAAGAGGTTAAACAAGACAAGGTAGCAAAAAGGAAAAAAGAAAAATCAGGATATCGGAAGGAAAAGAAGGAAAAATGACCAAACAAAGGGAATTCAAACTCAAATATATGTATATCAATGCACAGAATATAAGAAATAAAACTAAAGAACTAGAATCATTGATTAAATAGAATATCAAGCCCTACTGAACAGCAGCCGGTGACTGCACTTATGAATAATTTGTTTGTAAAACTCGTTCTTTTAACCTTCATTTAACAAACACACAAGCACTTGGGGATAAAATAAAGAGTCTCCAACATCAGAAGCATTATCCAGAACAGAGGTAACATCATTGTGCCTGTACATACTCTCTATAATGTTGTCTTTATTGGATGAATTGCATCATTAAATTAAATTACACAACTAAAAATGCACCATTAATTTCAGAAACAACAGTAAATACATCTCATTTCATATGTGGGGTCTGCATTGAAAATTTTTGCCTGCAGCTACCTTTGCAAAGTATTGGAATCACATTACCCAAACTATAAAGATGCAGTCACTATGCTAAAGTGTCTGTAATATGAAAATTAATGTCTTTTTAATTGTCTGTGACTCATGAAAAGTATTCACAATGACCGACATTGGCTATCGGTTCACCAACACCTCGATTTTAAAATTCTCATCCTCATGTTCAAATCCTTCCATGGTTTCGCTCCTCCGAGAACTGTGCATACCTCCAACTCTGGCATCTTGTCCATCGCCCACTTGCTCCACCCCACCATTGGCAGCCGTGTCTTCAGCCGTCTAGGCCCTAAGCTCTGGAATTTCCTCCCTAAACCTCTCTGCCTCTCCATCTCTGTCTCCTCCTTTAAGATGCTGCTTAAAACCTACCAAGCTTTGAGATACCTGTCCTAATGTCTCCTCCTTTGGCTCAGTCAAGTTTTGTCTGATTACATTCCTATGAAGCATTTTGGGACATTTTATTACATTAAAGGCACTGTATAAATGCAAGTTGTTGTTGTGGTTTGAAAGTAAACCCTTCAAAGGGCATAAAGCACATGCCATCCATTTACCATCTACAAACTCACGAAATTCATGGGCAGGAAAAGACCAGCTGGTCCATCAAGCCTGCCGCACAGGAACATCATGGCTAAACGCTTCTTCCATCCTCCCATCTCCCACCCAACCCAACCCCACAGCCACGTAATCTCCTGAAAGAGGCAAAAAAAGAGAGAAAAAGCCCAGGGCCAATAAGGGGAAAGAATACTCTGGAAAATTCCTCTCGGACCCCCCTCAAGCAATCAAAACCAGTCCACGAGATCACATGGACCAAGTGCACAGGACCGTGCCTGCCCAGCACCATTTTTAACTTCTGTAATACTTTTTTAAAAAATGTGTCAATGTGCCTTTAAGACAGTAGTACTTAATTCTATTTGAGTAAATCGAAAGATAATCACAAATAACTACCCAAGTCACACTGATGGGCTTACAGTACCATCTACAATCATAATCCAGTCCACAACTCCAATCTTTTGGATCTCCAAATCCAACGTTTGGATCTGCATCCCAATATATCCCACTACGCCTTTGTGGTTATCAATGAGTGTTACATAGGGAATGACTATTGTAGAGGAATTAGTTATTGAAGGAAATTAGTTACTTACTTATAAAGTTAGTTATTGTTGAAATCCCCCTTCTAGATATTTCCTATAAAGTCAGCCTTAAAAGCTGTGCATGTACAAACACCTCTGTGGCCGAGAGACACCCCATTGATCACACTAAACAGCAGGGAATTCTGGCAGCCCAAGGTTAGGTGCTGAAACATTGTGTCATAGTGGCAGCTCCAATTAAGAGGTCAGCCATCCGTAGGTTAATTTTTTCAAAGTATGCTCTTTGCCAAAGACATCCTCCGACTTTATAAAAACAATTCAAAAAAGGAACGATCTTGATAAAGACTACTCAGCCTTTTCATGGAGTACTCTGTCTATGGTATTGTACTGTCTGGTAAGTCAACCACCAAATCAACTCAGGGGAGCAAAGTGCTGAAAAACCAAACTGAGTGAAGCAAACTGGAACAGAGCATTGACTGAATAAACCTGAGCGGAGCAGAAGGCTGACTAAAGAATGAAGCTGGACGGAGCAGAGTGCTGATTCAAAATTAAACGTATGGGTGAATTTGTGGCAAAAAAGGGGAAGCAGTTATAGGCAGCAAGGCTTACATCAAATACCCTGGAGCGGGAATAAGCCTCACAGTGGGTATGCCCCTTTGCCAAAGTTCCTCACATGAGGATCTGTTTGGCAATCAGTAGGCCTGTTATCAGGCATTGCCATTAGACTTTGAGAATCACAAGGTGGGTGGTAGAACACAACCTATCCTGTGTATGTCCGTCCAGCACACTGAAGGTTGGTGGATGAGAAAACTCTGAGAACAGGAATACCAGATTTCTCAGTGGCTTGAATACAGTGGTGGGTTTCTGACTCCCTCTCTCTGTCTGAGGAGCAGGATCTGTTTTAGTGTTACAAAATCCCATTGACTACGCACTGTGCTACACAACATTAAACACATCATTCCTATTGCAAAATCAATTTCTTAAGCGTACAAAATACATTGGTTGTAAAATCTTACACTTTGGAACAACTCTGGTCTATCTATTCTAATCAGCGGCCTCAGTCCATTGAATTCAACTAGAGGTGCAGGCTTACCTACTGTAATTAGTAATCCCAGCATCACCTAATATCTAATGAGGGATATGAATTTTGATAGCTTTCATTCCATAAGAAAGCCAAACAAACACAATCCAAAGCCCCGGCATTAATACATTTCATGTTTTCTCATAGCTCCTCTAAAGTCATAAGCAAAGAAGCAGACAGATAGGATCCATCGCAATCAATAGACAATGTACATTATAAATGGCGCACACAATCTAAAAATAGATTATACAAGGGCCGATCATCCTGGCGTTGACAGGCTGGGCATTGGATAGAGAAAATCATGAGGCCAGCTTTACTGATTTCATTGGTACCATCAGGTTCACTGTCACGCCAAAAAGTGGCAGTGCCCAGCAGCAGGGGCATGGTTGAAATGGCGATGGATGAAGGTTCTCACTCTCAGGACAATGATACATCCAGACCCTCCTGCCAATCCACTTCAATGGCTGCAAAGGTTGCAGGAAGCAGGTGGGGCCTGGTATCCCACAGCTGTGGAAATGGCAGAGCCATTAGCTGGGGCAACGCATAAACACACAGCAGACAGATAGGTGAGCATCTAGAAGATGCATTAGGTTATATACCTAATGCACCTTCACCAAGAGAAGACATGGGGATAAAGAAACATACACATCACATTTAAGGAAATAAAATTTGGTTGCACTGAAGATATAACTATTTCTAGAGAGGGTTTTTGACGTGATTTTGGACAATACAGATGTAGGCGACAGAAATTAGATGCATGGTAGTTTATTTGTAGCTAAAACCTAATAAGTGAAGATGTATTTAGTCATAGCATGGTGTAAAGAGGACTGTTGATGCATTAGATGGCTTGTGTACTTGTGCAAGTTTCATCTATGAGAATTTGGCAGACAGCTCTATCAGCAAAGGTGCCCCTCCTGCTTGTCTTGGTCTTCTCCTCACTGCACTTATTTGTCCTCCACCTCTGGTTGATCTGTAGTTGTGCCTCATTGGATGGTAAGCTTGTGCAGCATTATTTGACTCACAAAGGAAAGTGCAAGATTGGTTCCTAAGAGACCAAGGCTATGATCCTGGGGACTTTGACCAAACTGTATTGTAGGACAGCCCTCCACCTGCACCCCCCACCCTCTACCCCAATCTTCAAGGCATCTGAAATGCTTCACCATGCCTATGGTACGTTCGATAAAGATTCTTGTAGCTATATGCCCCTCATTGTATTGGTGCTCAACAGATGTTTGCAGTGGTCATAGATGTGTCATGGGCCAATGTTTCTCAGTGGAATATTCATGATCCAAATTTCTACTGCAGCATCTGAAAATTACAGTAAAATAAAGCGAGGCCAAAAAAATTAACATCCCCGAAAAAGCACCTACCGGCTCCGAAAATAAAAGTAAAAAATACCAGTTCTTACCTTAAAGGGGTGGAATGAATACATGTCACATTCCTAGCATGATGCACAGAAAGTTGTTGCTGTGTTTATTTACATTTATTATAAAATTTAAATGATGCTCTCACCTATTGTCAGCAACAACCTCCCACCTCCAGGTCCTACCTGACCAGTGATGTAAACTATCTGAAAATCTTCACCAGACAATCCAAGTTATAAAAACCTACACACACCTTTTAAGCTAAACATTGCTTTACATAATTAACCTTTCTGTCTCCTCCTAGTTCCCATTTTTCCTTCCCTTCCCACATATTTCTGCTAGTAAGCTCTCCAAAGGGGTTAATCGGCAGCATTGACTGATGGGAGAAGGATATTCATTGTAAACTACTTCCCCTTAGTTTGAAAAGAACAGAGATTGAAGATTTACGAACATACGAAATTGACAGGCAGGAAAAGGCCAGCTGGTCCATCAAGCCTGCCCCACACCTTGATGGCCGAACCATCATGGCTAAACACTTCTTCCCACCCACCCACCTCCCATCCACCCCCGCAGCCATGTAATCTCCCGGGAGAGGCAAAAAACCAGAGAAAAAAAACAGGGCGAATAATGGAAAAAATACTCTGGAAAATTCCTCTCCGACCCTCTCAGGCTATCGAAGCCAGTCCAGGAGATCTCATGGACCAAGTGTTATCTATTTCTCCTTGCTCTTTACCTAAACACCCTCATGCCACCTACTGCAAAAAAAAATGTCCATTTATATTCTGCATCAACCATGCTGTCTGGGCAGCTGCCAACGAAGAACAACTCTTCAGGTGGTTAGAGGCACCCCGGAGGCAGTAACACTGACTCATTTACTTTATAGCACTGCTGCCACATTCAGGGCTTCTGCAGCTGCCGGACTAAAAGGTAATTACAGCAAAAGAGAGAACTTTACTGACTGTTAACTTACTAAGAGGTGGGAGGGAGTGCTTTACATTCAATCCACTCGCTCTACCACAAAGTTTGCCTTCTACAGCTGCTCACATTCACTTTGAATCATCTTTTCATTGTACAGATGCAATGACATAAATGAATTAATGGAGTTTTCTGTGTATTATATAGAAATTACTCAGGGTCTGGTGTTTCGCACTGTGTAAACAAAGGTATGTGCATTAGTGCGAGTGCACGTGCGAGTGAATGAAGAGCGTGTACAAGAAAGTGTGAGAGTGAGTGTGTGCACTGGTCTGAAGGAACATGAATTGACATGAACTAAATAAAAGTCTGGATCCCAGATTTAACAAGGGAATCATTTTTCTCCATTCAGACACTTTAAGCCTTTGTCAACCACGGTGACATTTTTTTGGTACCAAAATAAACCACAGCGCAAACACATAAAATGAAAGGATTAGTCAGTGCAGTGAGTTATCTCATTGTCCTTTTACCAGTGGGGAGCTGGGTTTGAATTCAGTCCTACACTGATGGGATGAAAGACTCTTCTCTCTGACAGCTGTAAAAGTTCTAAATGATACAAGCTCAGTGCCTGCTGGTCCTCAGCACGAATACGGCCATCATTTGGCACAATTTGGAATCTATACTCTAGAATTCCCTTCCTAAACCTCTCCACCTCCCACTGTTCCATTTTTGTTTCATTACGCGTCTGTGCAGCGCCTTGGGACGTTTAAAATAACAGCACTTCAGGATGCCCCAAAGTGCTTTGCAGTCAATGAAGTACTTTAGGAATGTAGTCACTGTTGTCATGTAGGAAATGCAGCATTTAATTTGCACACAGCAAGCTCCCACAAACAGCAATGAGATAATGACCAGATAATCTGTTTTTATTTAGTACACAATTGCAGACACTTTGCCTGAACGTAGAAATGCGTGAAGCAGCAATTTCTTTCGGTGCTGCCAGCTTTCGTGACTCTAGAGTAGGTACTAGTCTTAAACCAGCATAAAGATGCCATTATGTCCCTGGCTTTTTGGCTGGTGCCAGCCAACCAATGAAGGCCAGGACGTACTCAGGAGAATTTACATTCGTTGCCATCTGTGCGTGAGGGAAGTCATCCTTGCTAGTGAAGCAATCTACGTGCCACACAATCCCACTTTACACAACCCTGCACTTTACAGACATTTCAGTATTTCAAGGCCTCAGACACTGGATGTTGTTCTGTTAAACATAATGGGGCATAACGTGGATTTGATTATTTCCTTAAAAGGTACTGAAATACAGACGGTTGAAGCCAAAGGAGGGGACGCTGTACATTTTTTAATGGCCCATTTTACATGTTGACAGGAAACATGTAACCCTGTCTGCTTAGGAATCCGATGTAAAAGCATTTTTAATTGCTCCAAACCAGGTGTGAAGTTCAGTCTTTCTTAAGCAGTTGCCACTGCCAAAAGGTCCCACCAAACCACAGCATTGAGAGCAGCTACAATTATTCTTTATTGCTACACAAATATGCACAAGCAATTTCATCATTATCCCTCTTTATCTGACAGATTTTCCTTTTTAAAAGATGTGCTGTATAATTTGTCAGAGGCTACTGTACAAGTGCAGTAAATGTTAGTATAGACTCTGTTTTCATTCTTTTAATCGCCCTGGGAATTTACAAAAGACAGCCCTTATTTACTCCGTGCAGGGAGTGTACAGTAATAAATTATCACCATTATGGACCTAAATAAGTCAATGACAGTGAATAAATGGGAAATGAAACCGTGTACCCATGTGTGTTTTTCAGTCATGCGTAAGATGCACTCTCCATATGGGAAGCAGAAATGCAAATTCATGTGTAATGAAGTTTAAAATAGCTGCATTTTAAATTAAAATATTACAATCACATTTCATTTCATTCCAATTCATTTAAAGGAAGATCAGAGAATATATAAAATAAAACTAAACTTTCTCATTAACTTTAGGATGTAACGTAACATCCTTTTCTTTTGAAAATGCGGGAAAAGTCAAGATGGTTTTCCGTAAGAATGTGTGTAAGTGAGCTCACTTTACTCCCTCAGAAAAACATGGAATAGGGGGACAGGTGGCAACAATATATTCCCACACTTTCCCAGGACAGTAATTAGTATGGCATGGACTCTGGACAACAAAGTAAAATCAAGTTGGCATTTGCCTGCATTGTACATAGATAGTTTCAGAGGGACATCTTTACAGTATGTAAGAGTGTCCTTATAAAACAGAGCAGCATGAGGTTGGCAAACCCAAGTTACTTCACAGGTTCCTGCATTAATCTGGGCACAGGGCTCCACTCCCTGGCATCTTTACCATTTAGACTTAAAAGTTGAGCCAACAGGATCTCAGATCTCTACTAATGTTAAGAACGAGATTTAAAAAGGTCCCATGTAGTCCAATAGAACCTCTGAAACCTGCCTTTATACAAGGCTACAACGAGTAAGAAGCTGCTGCTGGCAATCTCACATGTCTTGCCGAAGTGTGCTTCGAGGGACGTTGACCTGAATTACACTACTCAGTTTGCATTAATGCAAACCACCACATCACCACAATCTGGGTACTATAATTTTGGCCAATGCGCTCCATGGACAGCAGATGTGTATCCAGTATATCTTGTGCCTGTGCTGAGCGTGAAGGGAGTCCTGCATTTAAAGTAGGGACAGTGTGATGGGCAAAGCCAGGAGTTCCCGCAGCTCTGTTGCAGATCGATGATTACGAAGGAATCACATTTGGATAAATTTGGGATTTGGAATTGGATTTCTCTCATCAACAACAACAACTTGTATTTATATAAAGCGCTTAAATTGGGCCGTGTAGAGCCAGCTGTTTCGGCACCACGCGGCATCTCCTCTGGGATGCGCATGCACACTTCTAGCGTGACATGCGCCGGACGCAGATAATGAACGCCGGCATCATGTAAAGAATCTGAGTTCGATCAGTGTGCAATGCTGATTTAAAGTGATAGACACTATTTTGGCACCTAACGCACCATTCAACGTACTGTCTTAATCATGACCGGCTAAACATGTCTTAGAGTGCCTAGAGGACCCCCCGCCAGTGCTATTTAAAGGGACCATGCGGGATTTACATGTTAGTTGCTGGATTATTGCTTCTGGTTGCTGATGTTTTTTTGGAGGTCTCCTATACTTGAATCCTTGGATGAGGGGACATAGCTTAATATTTAGAGCCAGGACATGCAGGAGTGAAGTTAGGAACTGCTTCTACATGCAAAGGATGGGACAAGTTTGAAATGCTCTTCTGCAAACGGCAGTTGATGCTAGCTCAATTGTGAATTTTAAATCTGAGATTGACAGATTTCTGTGAACCAAGGGATAAGGGGCTAAGGGGGGGGGGGCACATGGAGTTAGGTCACAGGTCAACCATGATCTCATTGAATGGCGGAACAGGCTCAAGGGGCTAAATGCCACTGCCACTTGCTGCCTCCTGTTATGTGCCACCTTCTCCTGCAAGAAAGCGGGACGTATGTCTGGGTGATGTGCCTGTCATGGTTGAATAGCTGCCAGTGCATGTGACCTTTGTTATGTGGGTGTGCGGCTTGCAACAGTGGTAATGTGTGAGGGTGAGAGGAAGCATCCGATTGGAAGAGTTAAGTACTGATTGGAAGAGTTTGTTAGTAGGTGGGTGGGTGATGGGGGGTGTAGTGCATGGAGCAGTGGATGCGGCTAGTGGTGCAGTTGGTAGGAGATGCCATTTGACCGTTGGCCTCACTCACCTTGACCACTCGTGTCAAAGCACTGAACTTCTTTCTGCACTGCATCCATGTTCGTGTGCCATGCGCCTGACATTGACTGCTTCCCTTAGTGCCTCCCACTGCCTTTTCAGCATATGTCTGGAGGACTGCTGCTGCCCCCACCCCCACCACGGATATAGGATGCACCTCCGGCTGTTCACCTCTTGCACCAAGGCCTCTAGTGCATCAGCAGAGAACCTTGGTGCACGCACTCTCACAGGCCTGGTACCAACTCGGACCAGCAGATTGGTGAGGTCTGGCATGCAGATTGGAGGATGTGGGATTTAGTGGTGCGCAACCTTTATTCAATGTTTTAACATAACTCAACAGTTTGTAAACACAGGGACAGGAGCTGCGTCTGTGTTTTATGTGTGCGATGTCTGATCTCCGTGCAGACAGCAGACTGTTATTTTTAGCAAACAACAGGTTCTGGCTACCTTTAAGAAACTTTGGCAGGCTGTCTGATAGACCTCCTGCCTTTAAGAGATTGGGGCTCCCCCTGCTGGTGAAAAGTGCGAATGTCCTTGAATCCTCATGTCAACGCTGATTTGCAACGCTGCTTTCAGATAAGTACTGAGGCCGGATGAATGTCTCATCTGGAAGCACCGGGCGTGGGTTAGTCGCGGATCGTGGTACCCTGCGCCCGGTTTCCGGCCTAATCAAATATAAGCCCCAATATGTCTAAGAGGTACAGGCTACCTTTAAGAGATACAGCCTGCCTTTAAGAGATTCGGGCTCCCTCTGCTGGTAGAAAGCGCAAATGTCATGGAGTCGTCGTGTCAATGCAGGATTTCAACACTTGGCTGAGGGGAGTGTTCAGGCAGGACAATTGCCTCGTGTTGCCTATGACGGAAGCACCAGGCGCAGGTTAATCGTGGACCGCAATGCCCACGCCCACTTTCGGAGGTTATCGAATATAACCCCCCCCCCCCCAGTGCCTTTAATGTAGTAAAACGTCCCAGACACTTCACAGGAGCATTATTGAACAAAATTTGACACTGAGTCACAAAAGGGGATATTAGGACAGATGACCAAAAACTTGGTCAAAGAGGTAGGTTTTAAGGAGGAGAAAGAGTACAGAGACAGAGAGGTTTAGGGAGGGAATTCCAGAGCTTAGGGCCTAGGCAGCTGAAGGCACAGTTGCCAACGGTAGAGCGATGAAAATCGGGGATGCGCAAGAGGCCAGAATTGGAAGAGCACCAATATCTCGGAGGGTTATAGGGCTGGAGGAGGTTATAGAGATAGGGAGGGGTGAGGCCATGGAGGGATTTGAAAACAAGGAGGAGAATTTTAAAATCAAGACGTTGCTGAACTGGGAGCCAATGTAGATCAGAAAGCACAGGGGTGATGGGTGAACGGGACTTGGTGCAAGTTAGGATACGGGCAACAGAGTTTTGGATGAGCTCAAGTTTATGGAGGGTACAAGGTGGGAGGCCAGCCAGGAGAGCATTGGAATAGTCAAGTCTAGAGGTAACAAAGGCATGGATGAGGGTTTTCAGCAGCATTGAGCTGAGGCAGGGGCGGAGACGGGGGTGGAAATAGACTGTGGACAGCATCCACACCCAGGAATGATCGCAATGCAGTGAAAGGTGAACCTTGTTGCTGTTTTCCTGCAGCCAGAGGCGCACTGTCAGGGGGAGCCACGTGGGGTTGTTAGGGCTCGTGTTCCATAGCAACAGCCCTGCCCAGGGTCCTCCTTTTCCTCGCAGAAATCGAGAGCATTAAATCTGTTTGCTCCTGTTGTAACCTTTCCTTCTTGCCTTCCCCCACCTCTCCGATTTATCACTCATCTTTCCTCCTCCACTGTCTACTCACTTTCTCTCATCAGAGTGAATACCCTCTCAAACTCTCACTCCTGAAACTGCTCTCTCTCCCGAAACTGCTCTCCCTCCCGGATGTGTTGGATTGTCTCCATCTCCTTCTCAAGTTCAGCGATTTTGAGCTCAAGTAATATGAGCTGGTGTCATTTCCCCCAGATGTGTTTGCCCGAGTCAACATCTGTGGCTTGAAACTTGCACATTTTACTGGAATGACACAACACTATTCCTTCCTGTGCTTCCATTTTTAGGTTTTGTTTGTTCTACTTTAAAGTTTATAATTCTTATGTAAAATATCAACTCATCTACTTAGCACCTCCTTCTCTCTCTGTACCCAATTCTCAATCTCACCAAATTCATGTTTTAGATGTCCTTACTCTCACTGTTCCCACCTCATTCCATTACTAGCTCACCCCACGATCTGTTCTCAGTTCGTACCATCACCGCCAACATCCCCCCACCCTCTTTCAACCTCAGCGCAGTACTGAGGGAGTGCTGCATGCTCATTGGTGCTGTCTTTCAGATTAGACGTTAAACCGAGGCCCTGTCTTTCCTTTCAGGTAGGTGTAAAGGATCCCACGGCACTATTTGAAGAAGAGCAGGGGTATTCTGCCAGTGTCATGCCCAACGTTCATCCCTCAACTAACACACCAAGAACAGATTGGTCATTTATCTCATTGCTGTTTGTGGGACCATGCTGTGTGCAAGTTGGCTGCCGCATTTGCCTCCATTATAACAGTGACTGAATTCAGAAGTAATTCAGTGGCTGTGCAGCAGTTTGGGACGTCCTGAGGATGTGTAAGACGATAAATGCAAGTGCTTTCTTTCATTCAATTCCTTCTGTATCCCGTCCCTGGGAAAAACTGCTCCAGATCAATTAAAACTGCATTCTCAAACTCCCAAATGCCTAGTCTTTGGCCTTCTATCCACCACGTTATCTCTGCAGCTGTTGATTTGCTCAGCCACTTTCTTAGCCCCACCTCCACCTTCAATATCCTTGACCCCAGCAAAACCTTCACTGTCTCCCATCTCTATCATTACCTTGGTATGGCCCCCATCTTTGCTTGCTCAAGTCCAAGAGCGCAAACTTGAGGATACCTAGTACAAAACTATCTGCGCTTTCCATTGCTAGATCTGGCTGTACAATATCAAGCTCTACTGAGCCTCATTCTGCTTCTGCCAAACTGCCCACTGCTCTAGGATCATCCTGAAGGACAAAGGTAACCCCAGGTTCCTTTTCTCCATTACTAACTACCCCCTTAAACCCCTCTCCCTGCCCTCTCCACTCTCACCTCTAACAGCAAGCGTGAGGAGCTCCTTCATTTCTTGCCTCTGCTGCTTCCCTCTCTTCCGCTAAATCAAATCTCCTCCAAGTTTCCCCTACCCTAGCCCTGAGCCTCCATCTCTCTGTAGCTTCTCTCCCAATGTCTCCCCCAAGCTCATCTCATCCATGAGACCTACCTCCTGTTTCCTAGATACCATTCCCACTAAAGACTTGAGCACCTGCTGCACAGTGATAGAATGCATCAGTGCATCAACCAAGTGGTAGAAGGTGGGTTCATATGTGTGGTTCCTTGTTGCCAGCCATGCCATCAATGTAATAAATGGAGACCAGGCTGTTAGCCAGAGGAGAAAATTCAGAAGGCAAGTTAATCCAGCGGACCTCGCACATCTTTTTGTAGCTGACAAAGATATTAGCACAGATCTGGAAGCAGCTCACCTACATGTCCTCTCAGCTAAGGGGTACAGTTTGATGTGAAGTGCATGGGAAATACATAAAAATGGAACAAAAAATTATTTGGATTGTTCAACCCAAAGCATTACACACGCTGGGCTCTGAACCATAATTATTAGAGATTAGTTTGTTTTTCAGTTTGTAACAATATGACAAATTTTATATCTGAGTGATTAGCGGCACCAGGCTGTGGAATCAAAATCTCCGCTAATTTTTGCCCCCTGAAGAGAAAGTAGCTCATTCCCTAATCACTGCCTCCGGTTACCATACATTGACCTTATTTTCTTTACCTAATAGCAAAGGGTGATCCCTAATCCATAGGTCTGTCTTCCCAGCTTATCGGCAGAGAGGAAAACTCAATGGGTGGGCACTTAAAATTAAAAAGACTGCGAGTGTGGGAAACACTGGAAAAGTGAGTGGATTTATTTTCATTAGCAATGTAGTCAGATAAATATTGTGTGCAAAAGGGGCTGTCGCCCTGTAATATTCTGTCAAACAGACAGGCCACACTAACACACAGCTTCTTTAGGGAGCTTCAAATAGCCAGCCGTCTGAGAGAAGTATTTTACACTGTAGATGTTCCTGGTCATCAGTTATAACTGACACGCGAGTCATAGGTTTCTGTTTACAAACACAGTGGCCAGCTGGGATTATCAGCGAAAGCGCCAGGTGATTCTGATGTGAACAGGACTAATGGAAACTCTCCAGCGGCAGCTTTATTATTAAGAACGTGCTTGAGAACTTGCAGTCCTAATGCCATCTTTTACTTCACTGAGCTGATACTGTGCTGTCGTCAGCTGGAATCTTACCTTGTTACGAAGATTGGATTATTAATCGAAGCCTGTGAGTGTGGTAAGTGATACAGTTATCACTCCACAGCCCACAGTCAAACCTACAAGCTTGTTACCATGGCTACACCTCCACAGCCAACTCTCAAACTTAGGAGTTTGTTACTACTGTGACTCTTACTGGTTCTGGCAATATCTCTTCTCCCCCGCCCCCCCCACCAACCCCTACCACCACCCCCACACCCTCCCACCGAGAGTGAGAGTTTTAGGAGCAGGAGCATTTCCTCGCCTTGAAAAGAGGCAGAACTGTCTCTTCCTCACCACCAAGGAAGAGTTTCTCCAGATGGAAACCAGGCCTGTCAGTTTTTCATTCTTTCCTCCCCTCTTCACACTGAGACAGAGTTCCGCTACAGCATGTTGCTCGACCAAGCTCTTCAATCAAGATCTCGTGAAACCCACCCAATGAGAGATTCAAGCATAACCACTTGGTGGGTACGCCACAGTGTTCTACTGTCAAAAGCACCGACTCAAGCTCACTTCTTTATTTTGTTTAAAGTTTATCATCTATAGTTGACAGGCTGTCACCTGGACATCATTTCAATGCATGGGCATCACATACCATTCACTCAAGTTACAGATGCCGAGGAAGGAACATCTGTTTGAAAGGTTATGCAATAAGGCTTCAATACAGTGCACATGTAGCGATGGAACCAATCTGTTACTTTACATCCCTTACTCATTACACCAGCACAGGAAAGTAACCATCTACTTGTTGCCAGTTACTCAGCTCATATTGCAATCTAATAATGCCTGCTGAAGTCAGTAGCATTATTATAGGACTTCCAGGTTTTACAACCCAAATAGCAAAGGCTGGAACTCTAATCCCAGGGCATAGGTTGACATTGTAACCCAAATGTAAGGAGTCTTACAACACCAGGTTATAGTCCAACAGATTTATTTAAAATCACAAGCTTTCGGAGGCTTCCTCCTTCGTCACCTGACGAAGGAGGAAGCTTCTGAAAGCTTGTGATTTTAAATAAATCTGTTGGACTATAACCTGGTGTTGTAAGACTCCTTACATTTGTCCACCCCAGTCCATCACCGGCATCTCCACATCATTGTAACCCAAAAACACTGATTGGCACTCCAAACAATAGCTGATACTGAAATATAAAACAAATATTACATAGAATTACATATTACATAGAATCTACAGCACAGAGACAGGCCATTCGGCCCAACTAGTCTGTGCCGGCGTTTATGCTCCAAATGGACCTCTTCCCACCCCTTCTCATCTAACCCTATCATCTAACCCTATATTTAAACAAATAACAAATAAGGTGGAATAATCATTTCTTCAGACACACCTTCTCTAGTCTGGATCCTTACTTGACCAATGATTTCAGCAAGGGACACACCATGCATTCGGCACCAGTATGCTGGAGATAGTTTGTTCTACTGTTCTGACGTTACTGGGTTTTACTGTTCTAGAAATACATTTCACCTGTCACAAAGATATTCTAGCTGAAGGTTGCAATACATCTATATATACAAGGTAATCCTATCAAATCATTACAGTACTGTATATGATGGGAGTTTTGACAATTAGTTAATATATGCCTATGGGGGATTCAATGCCCAAAATTCACATACACACACACATGCACCACTACAGGGGTTCTGATTAGCAATAAAGAGCCAAAACTGGCCAACTTTCTCCTCCTTAAGTCCAGGGATGTTGGGGCCAATTGTAGCACCCTACAGTCACCCCAATAAAATTAGCAACTCAGCACAGACTTGGGATCAAAGTTGGTTCCTTCCTGGTCTGTATGGCTCAACTACTCACTAACTAAACCCGATGAACCATTAGTAGAGTCCCTTTGTTGAAATCTGATTGAGAAATCCATTTGTTATCCTTGCAAAAGTCTCTAGTCTTTTGTATTTTTTTTGTTAAATCCAACAGGATCTGCAATCTCCCCCTTCAGAATTTGAGGAGCATTTAAGAATATTAAAGGGATTCAGAAATTAGATATCCTGCAGGATATTATAATTGTTGCTTCATAATTTCAACTGGCTTATGGTGTTTTTACATTGCTATTGAGCAGTTAGATGGGAGGCACCTGGAACACTTGTTGCCAGCAGCACGTTTTCAATGTAAAGGAGGAAAACTCAACGCATCCAGAATTCAACTTTTTGAGGCTTCTGAAAGCTGCCGTCAGAAACAGTGCAAAAACGCTGGCCTCCATCATAGGAGGCATTAGGAACAAGAGTAGTTCAATCAGTTCCTTGAGCCTGCTCCGCCATTCAGTGAAACCCATGACTGACCTGCACCTCAACTCCATTTACCCGCCTTAGCTCCATGTCCCTTGATACCCATCCTACTGGCCCTCCACACTGGAAAATGTAAAAAAAAAGGGATGAATGGTATTCAGATGCCGCAGGACTCCAGTTCTCCCAGCAACATACAGTCGATACAAAATCCCTTTTTTGCACTCTGAAGGAGTTAATAAAAAAAAAGATTCTGTTTGTACAGTAATCAAGTAACCCAGGCTTGTTATATGAAGTCCTAACTATCAGGTTTAATCTGATTTGCAGATACCCAGCACATGGCAATCACATGACCATCCTGTTGGCACAATTCATCTTGCTATCCCAGCGCAATCTGCAGCACTCAGTCGCGACATGTATGCCGGTTCCCTTTTTTTTTTGACAGATGACTCGTTTCTCAGATACAAATTGCTAGCAGCTTGCCTTCACATACATCACGGCATGCAGACGAGTCCTCATCAAACCCACACTACATCTCCCATTTATTACCCAGTTTGTTTGCAGTTAATCTGTATCCTTGCTCAGAACAGCATCCATCTTCCACACATCTGCTACCTGTCACCCAAGCGTCAGCCTGATGACAGCGAAAATGACAAAACTGTTGTAACAGTACAGCACTTTCTGTTCACAGCAAGAGATTAAATTGTACAAAAAAAAAGCAGCACCCGGGGAAAAAAGAGGAGAAAAAATTGAACAATTAATACTCACAGATAACATGGAGTGACTATGATGAATTTTCTTTCTGTTAAGCAAACCTGTAAGAGAACTAGGGAAAGGCTGTTTATGTATCACGGAAAAGCTGGTGCCAAAATTGCTGAAATTGTCATTTTTCTCCAAACTGTGATATATAAAATTATGTATTAACTGTGTAAGAGCTGTTGCTGTCTCGCAGCTTAGGGCACTGTTGTGTGTGCCACACAGTGACTTCAAATGGGAAACCTCAGTACGATCAAACCTCATTATTACAGACTCACACAGGGACCAGAGCAGTCGTTCTTCTTACTGGCGGAGGTTGGAGAGGGGGTGAAATCTTATTGAGTTCGCTTACTTGCTCCGACGGGACTTCTGCTGGGACAGAGAAAAATAAATAAATTTGTAATAATAATTTGTTACAGCAAGCAGTTTTAGATTGTTGCAACGAGAGGTTTGTAATTACAGAGCTTATTAAAACAAGGTTGCACTTTATTGGGGATAATTGTAAAGATTTGTTATGATGGATGTTCCTCTCCCTATCTGGATAACACACAATCCAGTCAAATCTACTCCCAGATCACCCAAGCTAAGATTAGTCACATCAGAGGCAACTCCTCAGCTGTAGTACACACAAGATCAAAACAGTGGCAAAAGTACGCACACCGAACTCGGACCTCAGCCTCTCCACAGATAAATTACACAAATCCCCCAGCTGTATTACGCATACGGCGATCACACACTAACAATACAATGACGCTGAGACAAAGAGAATATGGGCCTCATGCAATATTAGCGTGCAAAGGTTTAGCCCATGTTTTTCTGAACTTCTTTTGTCTGCTATTTCAAGGGAGGATTAACCCGTTTATTTTAAACAATGATTTCAATTTCAGTTCCACTGAAACAAATATCCTCACTGAACTCATTCCACAGAGGCATAGCTGAATCAATGTGGGCTATCTCAATTACAATTTCTAACATCAGACACTAACTAACTAGCTTCTCAGCCACGTCTCCTCATCCCCTTGTGCTTTTTGAGTGTTAGTGTAATGCTGGGTTTCAATGTGCTCAAAGCACCCAATTTCCATGTGGTAACTGATTTACAGATCTGCCATGATCTAATTGAATGGTGGAACAGGCTCGAGGGGCTGAATGGCCTACTCCTATTCCTGTGTCACTACATGTAAAAGGACTTAAATGACCAGGAAAATCATAGAGCAAAATATTTCAGTCTGAAGTATTCTCTTTTCCCCCCAACCACCCCTACTTAGCACAAATATGTTTTTTTTTAGTCTTTCTGCTCCACTGAGGCCCATTACTCTGGATTAATGCACTGTACCCAGCCACACTAAATGTTAAAGTTGCTCACACCTCCTGGTCAGCATCCAGGATCGCCTATGTGAAGATTCTTACTGCCCACAAGATCAACTGTAACTCTATTGATTCATTTACAAGATTGACTGCACCCTTACTGAATGTGTCTATAGCACGACTAACTATACACTTCCTGGCTGTAACAGGATACGTTGTATTGTGTTTACATATTACTGTCTGCAAGCATAACAGGGCTTACTGCTTATTTATTATACAAAAGCATTGACTGTTTATATAATAGGACTGACTGTTTCTATTACTGTATGATTCTATCATTACTGACTATACATATAACAAGACCGTTGTCTCAGTATTGACTGCACAACATGCAAAATTGGTTCCTGACAATAATTTGCTTCTACCTGGACTGTATAGACATGGATTTCAATGGACAGCCGGAAGACTAAAGATACTCAGTGGATTAAAAGACTGCCCTTTAACCTCCACAACCTGGGTTTAAAGGGGAGCTTCTCAACTTTGGTGCTCTGGGTCCAAGCTGGGAAAACATACCGAGAAATTGAGCGACACTAGCCCATGGTTTTCTGTCCAATGGACAATAAGTCACAGGTCGGCCATGCATAATTTCCCAACAAGCAGCTAAGAGGGGGACCAAAGCAGGACACCTGCCCTTAAACCCACTCAGACTGATTGGGTGAAAGTCTCTCTGTGCCCACAAGGATCTGAAATTAAATAGTTTTGAGTAGCCCTAGTGAGCATGAGCCTACAGTATAATATTACCCATGTTTCCACACTAGCTCCTGTTAAATTGTCAATCTCGCTCAGAAAGGCCACTGGCTGATGTGGGAATATCTTGGTAGCACAATACAGGGTACTGTTTTGAAAGTGCAGTTAAGGCACACTGGTAAGGCAGGGTAGAGGGTGTATTGTTATGTCTCTTAGGTGTAATATACCTGACTTGGGAGGACTTGAACTAATAGTGGGTTTAAAACATAGAAAAATATTCCATACCCAAACAAGGGTACCCCCCATCTTGATGATCAAAATAATTCACCAAAATTGAATAAAATATGTAGATGGTTACCCACCTTGGAATTATTATACTGCAGTGATAAAATTAAAGGGTTCAAGGGGCATCATAAAAGAGAAGATTAATAATGCAGTCTCATAAGAAAAAGAATCATCAAGATCACAGTCTCATATAGAGAGCATTATCAAGAATATAGTTTTATATGAAGAAAAGAATCAAAAATACAGTCTTGAACAGTGAGCATTATCTACTCATTTCAAACATGCATTATAAATTAATGTCACTCCTCGCCTATCATTTTTACCACTTTTACCTCGGTGAGATCACATAGCCACGTTCTTTCTAAAGCTTACCAACATACTGAAGGACTGAGACTGAACAGATATTCTACCATTGGCTTAATGAGTAGCTTCTTATGTTATTTTTCTAAATTGATCACCAGTAGATAATCCCGAGAGTGACCTGTAGGAGCAATCCATTTAAAAAAAGAACATGAACAACAAATCCAACATATATGTCATTTTCAAACTACACGCCACTGTTGTATTAAGAGCATAAAGCTAAACATCTCAGGCAGTGAAGCGGTTAACCTGAGTGGGCCTTATTATTTCACTGTAACTACAGCCACTGCTGGGCAAGAGAGTACAATTAAAGAAAGCAGTTAAAGTGAAATGTTTTCTTGTAGTTTGGCCACTGATTGGAATCTATGTCTTAATGTATTTACAACAAACTCCATCTAATCAAGTAGCTACTTGGTTAGCAGCATGAGTTAGACGAGCACCGTGCTTAACCAAAGACTAATAGAACGTATTTCTATTATCACGCAGCCACAGCCTCAACATCTGAACGTCAATCTTCAATTTTGATCAAATCACTAATTAAGTCATGCATTGTTAATGAGGGCTAGTGCAATGAACTTACGCAAATTATGCACAGTGAATAATTAGCAAGGAGAAAGATAATGAATTTTCAGTTCCAGTGCGAGTCTGTGATAAGACATAAACGCTGAATGTCTCTGCAACTTTTTAATGGTGCAATGAAACCAGACATTGAAAACCTTACCCTTCAACACCCTTATATTCTGCACTGCACCATTTCAGGCACACCCTACACCTGAGCTGTATCATCCTCTCAGATATACCCCACACTCCGCTCTAAACTGCCATCTCTTATACACTCGTGCTCCTGACTGTACTTTCTCATGCCCAATGCATGCTGTGTTCCTCAGTTTAGTGCCACTTCTGCTATACTCCACAGTCTTCCCTGTAACAGTCTTCACAACATCCCACACCCATAGCCACGACATTGTCTGAAATATTGTACCCATCACTATAGCACCCTCTGATATGCCACACTACCCTTTACTATAGTACTCCCACCTTTCCATACTCCACTTGCTAGCACTCCTTCATATACCACATACCCATTGCTACAACACTCCATAACAACACACCCGCAAATCTATCATACAACATCACAATATCATAGCCCTCAGCCATCTCAGCATTTTTCACTGTACTAAAGAAATAAAAGTCATTGATAGAATACATACATTAAAAAAATTCAGGATACATATTTGACTGACTGTGGAACAGGTGTGCTTAAATATTTCTTTGAAGTTATTCTAACAAATGGAATACTTAATCAAAGGCAGCAGACTCCAGTTAAAGATCTACACACGTCTAATATTTCTTTTTAAAGTTCGTTCATCACATTAACAAGATCCATGACATTTAAAGTACAAAACACAGATATATTGATGCTTTCATTGGACTTGCCATAAGCAGGTTCAGTAATTCTGCACAGAGTCACTAAGATGAATGTTACATGAAGAGCAACCTTTGAAGCAAAAAAAAAGATGATCTTTGGTTATACGGCTGTGTGGTTTGAGCACAGCTGCTGTACAACAGAGTTTCAATGAATAAAATGAAAAGAGACACTACTTATATGCAGCAGCATGTGGAAAACACCGCTTAGACAGTAGATTTGATTGTCCAGAAGGATTGGGTCAGGCTTGTTAGAAGTGCAGTGTTTTATATATTTGACTGTGCATGAGTACACACTGCAAATGAATAAGAATGTTGGCATTTTATTTGGACCACTTGCTCTACACGTGCAGTAACTTTAGTCAATTTCCAGGCTGTCCAATTAATATTAGGATGTGCCTCAATATCTGTTATGGTTATCATGATTTGAAATTCTGTTCCATTTGTAAACATGGCAGGAAGATGCCGGAGAGAAACAGGAACACAATTCCACAAAAGAACAGGAACACAATCTCACAGGGAAAGTAGAACAAAATCCAACACAGAAATAGGAACACATTCCCAGAGGTAAACAAGTGCATAATTCCAGCGAGGAACAGGAACACAATCCCAAAGGGGACTTGAGCACAATCCCAAATAGAAAGAGGAAGACAGTCCCAGAGAGAAACAGGAACGTGGTCCTGCAGAGGAATGGGCACAGGATCCCGCAGAGGAACGGGAACGTGGCCCCGCAGAGGAACGGGAAGGTTCACTAGATTAATTCCTGGGACGAGAGGATTGTCCAAATAGAAAAAGGAGGACGGTCCCAGCAGGGGGACGGGCACAGGGTCCCAGCAGGGGGACGGGCACAGGGTCCCAGCAGGGGGACGGGCACAGGGTCCCAGCAGGGGGACGGGCACAGGGTCCCAGCAGGGGGACGGGCACAGGGTCCCAGCAGGGGGACGGGCACAGGGTCCCAGCAGAGGGACGGGCACAGGGTCCCAGCAGAGGGACGGGCACAGGGTCCCAGCAGAGGGACGGGCACAGGGTCCCAGCAGAGGGACGGGCACAGGGTCCCAGCAGAGGGACGGGCACAGGGTCCCAGCAGAGGGACGGGCACAGGGTCCCAGCAGAGGGACGGGCACAGGGTCCCAGCAGAGGGACGGGCACAGGGTCCCAGCAGAGGGACGGGCACAGGGTCCCAGCAGAGGGACGGGCACAGGGTCCCAGCAGAGGGACGGGCACAGGGTCCCAGCAGAGGGACGGGCACAGGGTCCCAGCAGAGGGACGGGCACAGGGTCCCAGCAGAGGGACGGGCACAGGGTCCCAGCAGAGGGACGGGCACAGGGTCCCAGCAGAGGGACGGGCACAGGGTCCCAGCAGAGGGACGGGCACAGGGTCCCAGCAGAGGGACGGGCACAGGGTCCCAGCAGAGGGACGGGCACAGGGTCCCAGCAGAGGGACGGGCACAGGGTCCCAGCAGAGGGACGGGCACAGGGTCCCAGCAGAGGGACGGGCACAGGGTCCCAGCAGAGGGACGGGCACAGGGTCCCAGCAGAGGGACGGGCACAGGGTCCCAGCAGAGGGACGGGCACAGGGTCCCAGCAGAGGGACGGGCACAGGGTCCCAGCAGAGGGACGGGCACAGGGTCCCAGCAGAGGGACGGGCACAGGGTCCCAGCAGAGGGACGGGCACAGGGTCCCAGCAGAGGGACGGGCACAGGGTCCCAGCAGAGGGACGGGCACAGGGTCCCAGCAGAGGGACGGGCACAGGGTCCCAGCAGAGGGACGGGCACAGGGTCCCAGCAGAGGGACGGGCACAGGGTCCCAGCAGAGGGACGGGCACAGGGTCCCAGCAGAGGGACGGGCACAGGGTCCCAGCAGAGGGACGGGCACAGGGTCCCAGCAGAGGGACGGGCACAGGGTCCCAGCAGAGGGACGGGCACAGGGTCCCAGCAGAGGGACGGGCACAGGGTCCCAGCAGAGGGACGGGCACAGGGTCCCAGCAGAGGGACGGGCACAGGGTCCCAGCAGAGGGACGGGCACAGGGTCCCAGCAGAGGGACGGGCACAGGGTCCCAGCAGAGGGACGGGCACAGGGTCCCAGCAGAGGGACGGGCACAGGGTCCCAGCAGAGGGACGGGCACAGGGTCCCAGCAGAGGGACGGGCACAGGGTCCCAGCAGAGGGACGGGCACAGGGTCCCAGCAGAGGAACGGGCACAGGGTCCCAGCAGAGGGACGGGCACAGGGTCCCAGCAGAGGGAGAAGAAAACAGTCCTAGAAACAAACAAAAACACACTACCACAAAAGGGTGAAACACAATCCTAAAAGGAGCACAATCCCACCGAGGAACAGGAGCATACGGTTGGGAATGTACAACCACTTCTGTGACCACAGATATTAGTTAGGTGAAGGCATCCCTTATAAGCTCCACCCATCGATGTCTTGCAGTTGGCAAAGGGTTCTCCTGTGTGACCTTTTGCTGAGCAGGCCTCAGCTGCATGCTCACCCCACAGGCCTTCTTCACCTTCCTGTTGCTCCTCTATGACATGGATCCTTTGCAAATAGCAAAATTGTGCAACATACAGAAAACAACAACAAAAACAACTTGCATTTATATAGCGCCTTTAAGCGTAGTAAAACGTCCCAAGGCATTTCGCAGGAGCGTTATCAAACAAAATCAAGAAAGTTACAATGATTCAAGAGACCCCGGCTAGACTACACTGGAGAGTTCCCCCAGATCGATCAAGGCACTGAAGCATTCCTTCAGATTATCAATGGTCTGCTCAACCCAGGTGGCACCATGAGCCTCGTTGTGTCAGTGCTCAGTATGGGTAATAAGGAAATGAACTGGGGTCATTAACACTGCTGCAGAGGGTAACCCTGTTCCCCAATCAGCCATCCAGACCTCTACCTTTTGCCAGTAAACAATGGTATTATGGTGGACTGTCTTAAGATAAAAGAATCATGGCTACTCCCTGGATAGTAAACATTCACAAGCATTACAAGGTGGTTCTGATTGCACATCAGCTGGACTTTGATGGAGTGAAACTCTTTCCTTTTGAGAAAGTTGACCAGATGCTCAACAAAGGGGAACGGTGTAGGTGCAGTCGATTGCACCTGGTACCTGGGGAAATCCTGCCACTTTTCCAAAGTTAACAGCCTTCTCGCACCGCTGCACTAGGTATTGGAACATAGGTCCATAGGAAAGGTAATGAACTGGGCAACCCGCATAAACAGCACATCCATCACTTGTTTAATGCATCAGTGGACAGACGATTGACTGATGTTGCTTATGTTCCCCCGTTGCAGCCTGAAAGGAGCCAGTGGCATAGAAGTTGAGTGCTGTTGTGACTTTGACTGACACTGTGGCAAGGTGGTGCCTTTGGTAATGGTGGGCACTAAGTGTGGGACAAGCAGGTGGCACAACTCCTCTATTGCCTCATGAGGGAAGCACAGCTTCCTTACATGTTGCTGATCAGTGAGGTTGAGATCAGATCCTTTTGGTCTATAACTACAGAGGCATGGGTACTTGTGGTTGGGTGCCAGATCACTCCTATAATGCCTATTAAGTGTAGCCTTGTTGCATTGCTCCTCCTCATCCTCCTCTTCTTCACACAGATAAAAGAATATTCCCAAGGGAAACACCATTTTGACTTGTGTTGAACAGCTGAAAGTGAAAAAAACATGACGTACCGTGACACCAGGAGCAATGCTCACCTATTAATGGGTTTGAAATGGAAAAAGAAAGAAGAAAGAACTCACATTATACAGCGCCTTTCATGACCTCAGCATGTCCCAAAGAGCTTCACAGCCAATGAAGTACTTTTGAAGTGCAGTCACTGTTGTAATGTAGGAAACAATTTATGTACAGCAAGGTCCCTCAAACAGCAATGAAATAAATGACCAAATCATCTGTTTTAATGATGTTGGTCGAGGGATAAATATTGGCCAGGACACCAAATTGTGCCACGCAATCTTTTACGACCACCTGAGAGGGCAGACGGGGTCTTGGCTTAACATCTCATCCAAAGCACAAAAAAACAAAAACAAAGTACAAGTATTCAGCAACAAACGAGGTGGTCTTTAGATCCACTTCTGCCTGTCGACATCCACCTAGCAACCCGTATGCTTCTTTTATACTGGAGTTCATTTTGTGAGGCAAGTCACATGTAACAAGGGAGATATCTACAACTTGGGCATAAAAGTTACACTTAGATACGATTTGCAAGCAGCGTCTAGGATTTCAGCAGGCACTGTCGGCCACCAGCATCATGATGAAGGAAGATTTTAATGGCTGTTTTGAAAAAGCTGGTGCAATAGCTTCAAGCTTTCTTAAAGGGACAGGCTGTGCTTGTCAAGAAAAGTCTTCATTTTTGGCCATTTGAACAAAAATTGAATTTTCTGCTTTACAAATTGTTGCACTCTGCTGTACCTCTTTCGTTCACTGATGCATGCCATGTATGGTACAGTGGCACCCCTCTTTTGCAAGATGGCCTCTTTGGAGGCAGAAGAGGAGCAACAACCATAATCACCCTTAGCATCTGCTGAAGAGATTCACCTGGTCCCTTCCAGAGCCACCATCAACTGCTTCACTAGCAAAGGGCAGGAATCTTCCTTCCAGCAAGACTGGGAAGAGGGGACTTAGCAGTGTCTCCGGAACATGGTGTTGGGAACAGCATGGCCCTCGATCTCCTGGAACACAGACCCAGGCTGGTCCTGTTCCAAGCTGTGAACTCATGGCAGACGTGAGCACCATCTGGCCCAGCCTCCCTTCTGGGTCTTAAACAGTCACGGATGGTGGACGGAGGGAGGGTATTGAAGTGTACACAACCTTCTCCTCGGTGAGAAGCAAGGCTGTCCAGTGCCCTATCTTGCCCCTTCTGACAAGATCAGTGGACTTCTCCTAGCACTGCATCCAAGTGCTTTGGACAGTGGAGTCAGGGTTCAGTTCCTCCATTATATGTTGCCTTGCATCGTGTGCAGCTGTGATTGAGACTTTTTCACCCAATACGGAGTGCAACACTGTCCTCCACCTCTCCACAACCTGCAGGAGCACTTCTCAGCAAACTGCAGTGCCCTTCAGTCTTCAGTCAAGAAGACATTTAAAGCATTTTAATCAAAGCCCTCAGGCAGCTTTAATTTTAAACAGTTTCAAATTATCCAGAGCAGCCAAAATACTCACTTAACTTCTTCTAAGAACCCCAGGGCCAGTAAACAATGATTCTCCAGCAATTCTTCCAACTTGCCTCCTATTGCTTCATGCCCCTTTAATCAGCCTCAGGCCTTTTAAGGCCCAAAGTGCGGCCGAACTTCAGCCCCGATTTTAACCTAACCAGCTCGGTGGTAATAGGGCGGATTTAATTCGGTCGCCCATTTTACACCCTGTCCACTTCAATGGAGAGTAAAATTAGGCGCGGTGTTAAATGGGTGTCTGACCCAAACCCGAACCCGCCAAGCCAGTTAGGTTAAAATCAGGGCTTTCCTGTCATCTGGAATCTCTGCACCAATTGTGAGCCTCCACATGGTCCCAAAGTCCACCATCATTTTGCTGATGAGGAACAGCAAGAAATCCAGACGCACCATTGGTTCCCCAGGAGCACTCTTCTGGTGCGCTGCACCACGCTGCCCCAAACAACACCCACCCAGGGAAATCTGCCCTTGTACGTGTGCATTTAAAAGTGAAGAGAATTTGATTCAACTAACCCACGGACACCCCCTCCCCCCAACAGTAATTCACACTCAGGATTTACAGTAATTCAGTAAAAGTCATCGAGCAGGAATCCTTTACACTAATTACCCTGAAATATGCAAGTTCAGGAGTGGTTAAACAACCTGCCAACTGCCGTTGTTCGATCAATTTGTAGTTTTTTGCTGTTCAAATTAAATTTTCAATGATAAAAACTCAGCAGGTCAATTGCAAATTAACTTAATTCTACTCTGTTAATGGCAAGTGCTAGGTTGTTACATCCAACAATGCCAGCGGTGATAAAGTCATCAAGTAATGAGATCTGAAGTTTCTACAAGAGTAACCCCTTCAGGGAAAGTCTGGAAACACAATAGGAAGTCTCGCCCATCATATCCAGAGAGCCTCCGACACTCCATGTCTCCCTGCGGAGAGCCTGTGATGCTGCCCTACACCCTCTGAGCCTCCGGTACAGCTCTTCAGTTCCAGAGAGCCTTTGGCACTGTCCTTCTCCTCCAGAGAGCATCAATCACTGCCCTAAAACTTCAAAGAGCCTCCAATACTGCTTAATAGCTCCCTCCACCTCCATAGTGCTGTTGACACTGCCCTTCAGCCTCCAACACTGCTTCAGAGAGCCTGACACTGTTCTGCACCCAGAAAGCCAGGTCACTACGATCCATTACACACTGTCCAGTAAAAATAATAGACATAGAGAAGATGTTTCCACTTGTGGGGGGAGTCCAAAACCAGGGGCCATAAATATAAAATAGTCACTAATAAATCCATTAGGGAATTCAAAAGAAACTTCTTTACCCAAAGAGTGGTTAAAATGTGGAACTCGCGACCATAAGGAATAGTTGAGGCGATTAGTATAAATGCATTTAAGGGAAAGCTAGATAAACACATAAGGGAGAAAGAAATATAAGGTTATACTGATAGGGTTAGATGAAGAGGGATGGGAGGAGGCTCATGTGGAGCATAAACACCGGCATGGACCAGTTGGGCTAAATGGCCTGTTTCTGTGCTGTACATTCCTATGTAATTCTATGTAAGAATAAGGATTTCACAAAACATTCCACCCTGCACAAACATTACAGTCTGCACTCCACATTGTATTTTACAGAAAATAGAAACATTGCTCTTTCACCTCAAGACCCAACTTGAATACATCCCAGCCTAAAGACATGGAAGTCCCCTTTCACAACTAGTTGTAAGAGTCCTACTTGGAACAGTTCCAAATAGGCATGGGTTTACACCACAAAACAAACCATACTTCGGCAAAAATTGGAAACCACCTAAAGACACCACAAGGATGACAGTGTTGGAGACAGAAATGTTATACTGGTGGTTTAAGGCATGTTGACAGCAAAAAGCAGAGGAACATTTACTCTGCATTTAGCCTACGATAAATCTGATATGGAGTTCTCGATTTTGGATGCCCAAAGTGAACAAGTGCTGCAACATACCCTGATCAGCACAATGATTCACCACATAAAGCGCACGCATATACACACACATGTATTAGTGAACCTCCTAAGGTGTTACTCACAGACTTATATGTCTCTTGGGGATTGTTTGGCACAATTCCAAGGACCTGGGATAGTTTCTTTTAATATGATGATATAGTTGCTCTCCCATGGCTTTCCACATGGTGAAAGAAAGGTTAAATTATGTCTCTTTCTCTTCATATAATTGTCTTTCTGATCATCTCCCACTCCCTAATTCTTTGCGTTTACATCTGTGTCTTTCCGTTCGTTGCCCATTCTTTCTTTTCTTGTTGTCCCTCAATTTGTATCACTCTGTGTCTTTCTCATCCCTTTTCTCTGCCTCTTTCTTTAAGTCGGTCTGTATCTGTTTCTATGTGTGTGTCTTTTTCTTTGTCTATCTATGGCTTTCTTTCTATATGTTAGGTAACCTCTATGCCACTCACATATTTTCTACATTTTTCTGTCCCATTTTTTTCATTTTCTTCCCTTTTAGATTTGCTGTGCCTCTTTTTATTTCTAACCTTATATCTTGTTATATGTGGTTTTTAACCTTTTGAATTTGCTGTCTTTTTTTCCACTTGAGGTGCAGGCTGCATTGTTGCAAGTTGTCAGCATAGGTGGGGGTTTCACTTAGTAGCAATGAGCGTGCCCAGAGACTGGTAAATATTGTATACGAATGCCACCGAGGAGGCAAAAAAAGGCATCGCTGACCTGTGATGTTACAAATACATGGACAAAAAATCCAGAAGGGGGAAACATGGTGACCATGAATAGAAGTGCCATAGACCGGGAGCCAATGTAGGTCAGCGAGTACAGGGGTGATGGGTGAACGGGACTTGGTGCAAGTTAGGATACGGGCAGCAGAGTTTTGGATGAGCTCAAGTTTATTGAGGGTGGAAGATGGGAGGCTGGCCAAGAGAGCATTGGAATAGTGGAGTCTAGACATAACAAAAGTACTACCGCTTTGCATAAATGTGGAGCATTCTGCAAGGAGCCCTGACACAAAGACTGTACGCAATTTTGGAGTCAGATCGTATAGCTTCAATATATCACAGGGAAGGAGTGTGAGGCCATCTCCGGAAGATAATCTCACACCACTTGGACTTTGCACCAGGTGTAAGAAAACTCCAGTCGGCTGCCAAGGCATCCATGCTCAGAGCTTTTGTCACTGGGCAGAGCGTCAATGTAGCCAACAGTGTAGCGGAGGTTCACCAAACCCCAATTTGCATGTCATCCTTGCACAGTGGCCATGCTAATCTTCTCTGTGTCGTTCCAATTTTTTAAGTGTACGTGCTGCTGAAGTTACAGATCTGAAGCTGTAGCATAACAATGCCTCTACAACAGATTCAAGCTTAGAATGATACAGAATAACCTACAACAAACCTATTGTTTATAGAATGCCAAAGCATCTTGCACATCAATAGTATAATTAAGTAACATAAAACAAATGCTTCATTAGTGCACTATACTAAATTAAAGCAGAAGCATCATTAAGATATAAAGAGTAATTTAGGCATGAGTTGGGAAGGAGATACATCTTTAAATGAATATCACAGCATCAAAAAAAAAAGTGACTTTCTCAGCGCAGAATGATCCAGTCCCCCACAATCTACATTCATTTATTCCGAGGGTCATTTCACACAACTATTTCTTTAATTTCAATCTCCTGCTTCAAAAAATTGTACTTGGTGATGAAATAAAAAATAAACGTGAGGCAATGAGCAGGCAATGCTTGTCAGTACAAGTAAGAAGTAAAAACATCAGCAAAAAAGACCATCACTTTCAGCATCAAGAAACACAATCACCACTAAATTACATTAGAAATTTTTTATTAAAGAAAATTGCTTCCTGTAAAGTTAAATAATACAATCGCCTCTTCTTGCATGCCATGGCCCATTTCCTGTTGTATTTTTCATACTAACTAGTAGATACTTGTGACAGAGGAGCTGTATAAAGAATCGGAATCAAATTAACTGTACATTCTAACTGCATTAGGTGCTGTCAAGCATAGCACTTTCACTTCATACATTTGTATCATGGGAGTAAACAATTCATACCATTTATCTCCTAGTAAAAATGGACAACTCACAAAATGGAGTACTGCCGTTAAACTGTTTGGGGGAATTATTTTTCAGGAAAAGGTTGTGGTAACACTGGGGAAGTGCGGGGAGATAACAGTGTATTAAGAAGTAAACAGAGGACATTGATTCATTTTGCTCTTCAGTTTTTATGATAGCTGGAGTTCGATCCGCTTCTCAAAATCTGAAACACCATCACTTCTAGTATCATAATATCATAATATCTGACTGCCTGTTCTACTTGGCCTTTGCCCATATTGATTGCCTGAGGCTGAGAGCCTTGATGGATCATTTTATAAGGTTTTTGCAAGTGTTACATCCAATTTATCAATAAACTAAAAAAGCAATGAATACCCTACATGGGAGCTTTTATCTTTATTCCGCTTCCTTTGATACTGGGTTGGAGATGATATTCGAATGCAGTTGCCTTCTCACTGCAAAGACTTACCAATGCTCATTTTTTCATGGACAAAGTCCCCATTACCCGCGATTTATACTGAAGTAGATCTTTATATTTACTGCAACAAGTTTATAAAGCTGCACGTCTAAACTAGTTAATGTTAATCAAACCCATCCACTTTGTGAACAACTCTTTTTTCACTATTAAAACCACGAAACATGAAAAACATATTATGTAGACGATGGGGAGCAGTCCCACAAGCTATAATACCCACAAATTCTCAATTTACTTGATCAGTGGCACTTCGCTCTTTTCTAACCCACAACTTTTATCTTTGTCACAGCCTTTCTTTATTTTATCATTGCTACCGTGGCCATTGCTCCTCTGGCCTTTCCTCTCATCTGTTCTAAGCTCCAATTATGCTGCTCTCTGCATTCCCACAGTGTTGAAATTAAGACTCATCATGCTTGTTCCTATTCAAACTCATTTCCAAAATTATGGAACTCTTTACCTCCCCTAGTCTTCCATTCCTCATACAATCTACAGGCTTTTAAAACCTTGGCTTGGTGTCACCTAACCTCTACTTCATTATTTATCCCAATTTCGGTCATGCTTTCTTGCACCTTGATGGTGTCCTGAATTAATGGACTTGACCCTTCATCAAGACTTCTCAATAGAAGAAAAAGGCCCACAATATTTAAATATGCCACAGTTCTTGTTTATTCAGCAGTGTAAAGAATACCCACTGTTTAACTGAATGAAATTTTGTTTATCCAGTAGACAAGGGTTACTCACTCTGTAACTTTATGGAGTTCCAAAATGTAACATTTAAGATCAACAGAAGTGAATTGTATTCTTTTATATCAGCAATGCAACACCGTAATATAAAGTATATGTTGAGGTACCATAACAAACCATGGAAGCTTTGTGAATAATACCACTGAACTATATGTTCCAATCCCTATAGGTGCTGAGCTTGATTTCTGGTATCACTATTATTTGGTGTCAGGCTTGGCTGAGTGGTAACACCCTGAGCCATAAAGGATGTAGGTTCAACTCCACTCCAAAGACTTGAGCACATAATCTAGGCTGATGCTTTAATGCAGTATTGAAGCACTGCTGCACTGTCTTTTGGATGAGATGTTGAAACTACAGCTCTGTCTGCCCTCTCAGGTGGATGTAAAAGATCCCATGGTGCTATTCAAAGAAGAGTAGTGGAATTCTACTGGCCAAAATTTATCCCCCAACCATCGTCACTAAAACAGATTATCTGGTCATTTATCTCATTACTGTTTGTTGGACTTCGGTGAGAGCAAATTAGCTGCTGTGTTTCCCTACATTACAAAAGTGACAACACTTCAAAAGTACTTCATAAGTTGTGAAGCCCTTTGGGATGTTCTTAGGATGTGAAAGGCACTATATAAATACAAGTTCTTCCTTTATTATCAACTTTCTGCCATGATGGATGAAAAGTTCTAACTGTCTTTCCAGGTTGGGTTATACTGTGGTAGTAGTATTTTACATGGTGAATTAAAAAGAACATGTAAGTTAAAGGCATGAGGAAAAATGAATCATATACAAATGATGCTGATGACAATATAAAGGAAAGACATGTAGGAATGGCCAACAGCAAAGATTTGATACTCCATGTAGTTTGTCGTAGTACCTCAGTATGTCTCATATATTATGGTGTCTGCATTGCTCATACACAAGTACAAATCTCACTTCTGATCATCATAGGCTGCTAGACACCACAAAGAGCATCTGAAAATGAAATGAATATGTCTCAACAGAAGAAGCAACTTCTTGTGGCAAATTGTTACATCCCATCCTGAAGGGAACAAGGGCATGGTAA
The DNA here is from genome assembly GCF_035084215.1 of Heptranchias perlo. NCBI lineage: Eukaryota > Metazoa > Chordata > Chondrichthyes > Hexanchiformes > Hexanchidae > Heptranchias > Heptranchias perlo. The sequence continues at coordinate 12,603,078 of NC_090343.1, forward strand.
ATCATGGAAAAGAGTAGTGCAATCTCCTAGGTCAAGATAGATGGTGAATACTGCATAAAATGATTTACGTCTACAAGAGGACTAAGGGGGAATTGGCCAATACAAAGTAATCCCTGAAGACTACTAGATGCGATCCTAACACCTCAAACTGATTCACCCTGCAGAAAAGAAGATTCCCATCTACTGCCCTGAGCTCTATGAAAGGGTTAGAGAGAATAACATTTCCACTTCCTATTTAAGTGATTTCTGTGACCATCCTAAGTCAGTGTGCCAGTTTATTGTGAATTATAGACAATTTTACACTGTGGGGCCGTGCTTCCCAGGAAGACTGCCCAGAAACACTCCACTTTGGACCCTGCCTTACAAAACAGAAATTAATTTCATCAGTTGTAGTGGAATTTAAACCCAGATACCAAAGCCTCAAGGTAAATGTTCTAACCAGGTGCACTACCCAGTCCTCTGGTAACATGCTTTATTACAAACTGCACTAATCAAGTCCAGACACAACAGGCAAGGTTCTCCTGTAGTAGCCCATTATTTACCAATCCACGCATAGCTCTCTATTCTATTGTGAATGATTCACACAATGGACGACAAACTAAGCTTGCAAATCTCACTGGACAGCCTGCCTGACATGGTGTGATGTAAATCATTGCCTCATTAAACATTAAAAGTGATGATTAAATGTAAAGCAAATTGGTTATTATACAAGCCAGCAACATGCAAATGACACCTGGTTCCTCAGCCTCCATCGAACTGAAAAATATTTCCTACCATAGTTGATATTGTGAACCAGCAGGCCCCTGAGCCTGAGCTAAGAGTAAAGGAGGAACACAACCTTTTACTTGACATTTATTGCACGTGCCCTGTGACAGAAAACACATTTTCACTGGTGACCTTTAAAATACATCAATGTGAGATATTCTTAAGTCACCTTCTCTAGAATCACTTAGTAAGTAGCCTTGCCAAGAACTGTTAAAAGAAAAAAGAAATCTGTGCACTCACATGGCCAGGGACACCTAACCCATCGGAAACATCTCTCATTTTAACTATTACAATGATAGGGTTTGCATCCAAGCTGATTTTAGTTTCAAACAGCAATCCTGATTAGTCTGACAGAATTCTAAATTGGCCCTTAGTCAATGAGTAAACCGAGAAAGGACAAACTTCCAGTCATATGCCTGCTGCTTAATTGTAAATTGCAAAAGGATTCAATCTCCATTAGCCATATTGTGGTGGTAATTAATTATGCAATAGATTTTGAAACAAGATTGCAAGCATGTTCATATTTATAAATATTCACCAGCACACCATTTAACCTTTGGTTAGCAGTTAGTTAGTTAATTTGTTTCAGCACTGCATTATTAATTCAAAAACAAATACAAGATTAATAGATTATTGACCCAAGTGTAGCTTTGTGACTAAAGATGGGTCACAAGTATAAGGACCACGTAAGGTCGTTTCTCAATCCACCAAAGTAATGAAGTTAACCTCGGTCAGTAAGGCTTTTTAATAGATCCTGTTTAATGCAAGTATTCAGATTTCGTGCAAGCCAGTGATTTGGGAATTTTGATCCGTTATCACAGGGGTCTTGTACCTATGACATTTCTATTGTTGAAGCTCACTGAATTCTCTGTTTAGCACCTACCCACACATTTACTGTCAATGTCAGAGGTGCAAAAATAATGTAAAGGATGCAATCAACCACAATAAACCAGGTCACCTTCCTCCTGTTTTGACTTGGGTGGCAAATATATTTTGAATTACAGTTTTTGCAAAATAAACTAATTAATTTTAGCCTGAATGCGCCACCATATCCAGCGGAGAGGTGCCTCACATATTCAACTCAAACATCAAACTGGTCTGGTGGCTGGCAAAGGAGTGAAACTGTTGTCACAGTCAACATCCTGGGGGTCACCAATGACCAGAAACTGAACTGGACCAGCCATATAAATACTGTGGCTACGAGAGCAGGTCAGAGGCTGGGTATTCTGCGGCGAGTGACTCACCTCCTGACTCCCCAAAGCCTTTCCACCATCTACAAGGCACAAGTCAGGAGTGTGATGGAATACTCTCCTGGATGAGTGCAGCTCCAACAACACTCAAGAAGCTCGACACCATCCAAGATAAAGCAGCCCGCTTGATTGGCACCCCATCTACCACCCTAAACATTCACTCCCTTCACCACCGGCGCACTGTGGCTGCAGTGTGCACCATCCACAGGATGCACTGCAGCAACTCGCCAAGGCTTCTTCGACAGCACCTCCCAAACCCGCGACCTCTACCACCTAGAAGGACAAGAGCAGCAGGCGCATGGGAACACCACCACCTGCACGTTCCCCTCCAAGTCACACACCATCCCGACTTGGAAATATATCGCCGTTCCTTCATTGTCGCTGGGTCAAAATCCTGGAACTCCCTTCCTAACAGCACTGTGGGAGAACCGTCACCACACGGACTGCAGCGGTTCAAGAAGGCGGCTCACTACCACCTTCTCAAGGGCAATTAGGGATGGGCAATAAATGCTGGCCTCGCCAGCGACGCCCACATCCCATGAACGAATAAAAAAAAAACACACAAAGTTAACACAGGCTACCAAACTCTGTAGCAGAAAATAAGCCAGATGGCTGAATGGGGGTTCCACTAGGGTTTTTGAGGCAAAGCAATACCACCATACACTGTGTAGAAGAGAGGGAATGAGAGACAGAAAATAAGAGGAAATTAGAGGGACAAGGAGAGAGGGAATGAAAGATGAGATGAACGATAGATTGTGAATTAAAGGGACAGCAGATGAAATAGAACACCAATAGAGAGGAATGGAGAGTGGGAGTGAAAGAAACAGGCAGAAATTGGATAGACAGAGGGAGGAAGAGTTAATGTGAATGGGAATGAGAGAGCGAAAAAAGAGAAAGTGAGTGAAACAGAAAGAGTGACTAAGGGAGAGTGAAAATCTGAGAAAAAGAAACAAGGAAATGGAATGAGCAGTACAGGTGGAGAGTAATTGACAGAGAGGAGAAGGGTGAATGCAGGAGGGAAAATCAGAAAGAGACAGGCACGAGAAATGAGACAGGGAGAAAAGGATTTAGGGAGAGAGGTATTTAGAGACAAATGGAATTAAGGAGGGAGAGGGAGGGAAGAATGAAAAGAGAATTAGGAGGAGAGAGACAGAATTTGAGGGATAAAGAGCAAGAATGAAAATATTCAATTCAGATTTCAAGAAAATCATTGGAAATAAAACATGTCAAAAGTCACATTGATGGTCTAGGCTTCAGTTCTTTTTACACGGTATACTTGACTAGTTGTAGTTTGTGAGAATACCAGTGAGTATAACAATATTTAAAACTCATGGATCTTTGTTGCTTTACAATTTCTTTTTCTAGCTCTTGAACTTTGTAAGTTTAGTCACACCTGCTTTATTATGAGGGAAGGTTGGAATTCTCATTTGTTAAAGGGTATTTGCATAATTGAGGAAAGATTAGAACCACAGGCCAGGTGCAGACTTAGTCAACCGGAATGTGTTACATAGAATTATTTAGACTCTATAGCACAGAAACAGACCATTCAGCCAAAATGGACTATGCCAGTGTTTATACTCCACACGAGCCTCCTCCCACTCTTTTTACCTCTTCCCACCCTGCCCCCGTATCCCTCTATCCCCTTCTCCCTCATGTGTGCATGTGGATATGTTGGCCAATGAAATAGAGTTGCCAACACCCCCAAAATTGCCCTGGAGTCTCCAGGAATGGAAGATTAATCTCCTGGACCCTGCTGCGAGCAACATCTAGGAGAAAAAGGCTGTTTGACTGGGCGGGGCAGTTGGAGGCGGGAGGTCATGTGATGAAACCTGCAGGAATACATCCAACCAGAGTTGACAACCTTAGTTAACACTCCAGGGCAGTAGTTTTCACATTTTTCTGTAAATATTGACACATTTTTGGGAACTTCTTTCAACTATTTACACACTTCTGGGGTCCACCTGCAAATATTTACACACTTCTAGGGTCCACCTGCAAATATTTACACACTTCTGGGGACCACCTGCAAACATTTGCACACTTCTGGGGAACGCCTGCAAACATTTGCAAAATTCTAGGGACCGCCTACAAATATTTATGCACTTCTGGGGACCGCCTGCAAATACTGGCACACTTCTGGAGACCCCTTTCTAACTTACGAAAGACAGTGCCAAATCCCCAAAGGAAATGAGTGCTTTCACTACAGAAAACATGTTTTTATTAATATACGGCAAAAGAAATAATGAGCTAGTAAGTTACCAAATACAGAAGAATAAAGGTCGGACAGACATCTGTTGACAATGCAGAGCCCCCTGCAATTCCCCTTTGGAGTCCTCTAGGGTTTAAGGGGTAAGGTTCAGGAGTAGGGTTATCGTCACAGGCAGTGGAGTGGGAACTCTGAGGGATTTTATTTCAATTTTAGAAGTATCTTCCCCACTAAAATACCTATTGTTTGAATAGGTCATCAAGTTTCACGAATTACAGCACTGCAGAGATTGGCCATAGTGATGAATTGTGTTGGAAAATCCTTCTGATAGTTTAACTCAGACATTGCGGGATATTTAACAATCCACTCCGTAAAACATGACTACAGATCCCTGGCTGAGAGGGGACAGCGAAATAGTTGACACTGAGTTTTGGTTTCATAGCAACTTTAGCTTGCTGGAATCAGACCCAACTGTTCTACAGTCCAGTTACTACTAAAGACTTAAAACAGAATGACGCTCGCTTTCTAGGCCCTCCAAGTGTAAACAAATATGATACTCCACTAGTCTTAACACCATTTTAGAGAAATAACAAATGTGTCTCCAGATTCAAACTACTTCACATGTGTGGTATATATTTCAAAAAAGAAAAGATGAATGGACATGACACAGCGATACCACATCAGAAGCAATACCACAATGTTACTGTGTCTGATAGAAAAAGGCGCTGCAAAGTAGATCAATCCATTGTGGACAGTCAGTAGTATTATGAGGATATGACTGCCTATTTGATTATAATGTTCCAGCAACTGGGCCTTGAGAAAAAGAGCGAGCGTGACAACAGTTCTCAATTCTCCACAGAGGAATGAGTGAATAAGTATGCATTACTGAGACAGGTTAGAACTTGCTCCTGACACCATGTTATGGCCATTTGTATGATAAAGTGTAAATAACCTGTCAGACAATAACTAAAGACTCCTCTCCTGTACCTTTCCCTGAGGAGTCAGCCTCTGAACAGGAGAAATAATTGCTTTAACAAGGTGGGAGATTCCCGTGATTGTTTGCTTACCATTGTCTTGCCGCCAGATGGTGGAAATGATGTAGTGCTTAGGAATACAATACGCAGGTCGTGACCCAGTGATCTACAACAAGGCCCCAGCAAGAAAAGAAGAATGGCTAAGTTTGTAAAATAAGGTTTTTTTTAAAGCAACGATAGCAATTGCACAGTTACAAATTTTTTTCTATTCTTCTGAAATTCCGTCAGCGATAAAAATTGTTGTGTTACTCATTCAGACCAGATTGTTCTTCTATCTAATGAACTATCTCTGGAATCCACTACCAAACATAGCCTGTTAATACTATTCTAATGATGCCCCCAGAGGACTGTAATACCCTGTCATAAACATCACTTCCCTTCAGCACGAGCAGACTCCAGCTCTTCCAAAAACACTTAAAGATGCAATAAAAACAGAAACACAAGTCTACCGGCATCTGAAAAGAGGAATGATGAGTTAACGGTTCAGGAAACGGTCCTTCGGCAGAATTCCATTTCAAGACGCCACTGACTGTCCACTGCAGTTCTGATGAAGGGTTTGTAACTGAAACATTAACCTACCTTTTCTCTTTCCAGATGTTAACTGTGCATTTCTGTTTTTATTTTAAACATTTGCCATTTGGAGTTTTTTTTTTGCATAAACATTAAGATGCATTTTTTCAAGTTTTAAATGCTGAGAGGGAATATTCTTAATATATAAAATTACAGATAGCAGAAGATGAGTCGAGTGCTGTAATTCAATTTCTGGATTTAGATAATGTGTGCTCACTTTTCCAGTTTAATGTGACTTTCTCAATCAGACCTTCTAATCTCTCCCAGGTATTCATTATTGTGTATATAGACCACCAGAACCCACCAATTACATTACAGCCTTATAATTCACAGCTAGGTATCTATTATTCCCTATGTCATTAATTCCCAAGTGCCCATCGTTCTTGGTGTAGCTTACGTGCATTATTTTCTATAGAAGTGAAGGATTCTCATTTACCTTCACAGGTACTGAAAGCCCGTTGCAAATCTGATCAGGAACTGCACTGGTAGAGGCCAGGCGGCTGAGCAAACCTCTTGACTGAGAATGGTAACCTTAAGAAACCTAAAGAGTAAAAAGATGAAAGTATTAACATGACTTAAAATGTGGGGAATATTTTTTTTAACACTTGTAATGCTGTTGGAGTGAAAAAAACAATTTGCATTTATATAGAGCCTTTCGTGACTTCAGGTGCTTTACAGCCAATGGAGTACTTTTGAAGGATAGTCACTGTTGTAATGTAGGAAACACAGCAGCCAATTTGCACACAGCAAGATCCCACAGACAGCAATGTGATAATGACCAGATCATCTGTTTTAGTGATGTTAGTTGAGGGATAAATATTGGCCAGGACACCAGGGAGAACTCCCCTGCACTTCTTTGAATAGTGCCATGGGATCTCTTACATCCAAGAGAGGACAGACAAGGCCTTGGTTTAACATCTCATCCAGAAGACAGCACCTCCGACAGTGCAGCATCCCTCGGTACTGCACTGGAGTGTCAGTCTTGATTGTGTGCTCATTCGCTGGAGTGGGACTTGAACCCATGATCTTCTGACCCACAGGCAAGGGTGCTACCACTGAGCCATGGCTGAGTTGTTCAACAAGAGCAGAAGTGACTATATATTTTCACCTGAACTATTATCTCGATAGACTAAAAACTCAGAAACTTGCTGTTTCAGTTATTGTTGGTGTCATTTTCCTGGAACTAACTATACTGATCCTGCCGATCACAAGAAGCCCTGGAGTCTGGGTGAAGTTCAGAGGGACACGGCATTAGTAAACAAAACATGTGAGACACCAAGCCTTGGCGCTCAGTCCGAAATATAAAATAAAATCTTACAACATAAAGCACTTGCAACAGACTGATAGAAAGTGGCATCTAAAGTTGAACAGTGAACCAAACTAATTCTTGAACAGACCCAATCATTTGGGACTGTCTATCCTTTAGTACTGGTGAGCATTTGGGGTTTTAAGCCCCAAACACCTGCATTCAATAAAAAATGACAATTGCATTCACCCAAACTCACTAACAAATTACACACAAAATCAAAAGCTGGAATAAATCAGAAATTAATTTTATTTCTGTTATTAACTATCAATTAATTAATCCAGCAATCATGTTCCATTTATTTGAAGGGCTCTGCTAAATCCTATGCTGTTCATGTAATAAGTTGCTCTTCCCCACACCCCCAAACTCTATCCAAGAGATTGTTCTCATTAATTTAGAGTATCTGAGAGTAAACTGATGGGGGGGTTGCAATATATTTTGATTTTGCTGCTGGAATACTATTGTGGGCCTCACAATGTTAAAAATGTATGGGGGCTCAGAGTATGCTGTTCAATAATTAATAGAAATTTAGCAACAACTGGGGCCAGACTAGAGGTACGGAGTTTCAGCCCCTTCAATGAGGGGAACATTACATTTAATTACAGTTCCAAAGTGGGTCTCACATAGTCTTGGAAAAGCTCATGTCCAACAATAACAAAGAAGAATATGTCCATGAATTTGGAAAACATGTTTGGCCTACAACCTAATTATTGTCCCTTCCCCTCTCGACCCAAAGCTGTACCATTTACGTTGTTTAAAAGAGTGGAGTGCTTTTTACATTAACTAGGGCACAAGTAGTTAATAATTACTCAATGCTCTTGTGACAGTGTTCAGAGTTCACCAGTACTGCAAAAAAATAGCATCATCCTTCAAAAAGAATTCACTATCCCAGGCAGTCGATAGAAAAATAATCTACAACAGTTTCGTAATAGGATTTAATCAACACCATAATATTTTGCTAGTACGAGTTCTACAAATACTGTATCAATGAATTGAAATGGTGGCATTTTTACTCGCAGATACAAATATAAAATGTAATATAAAGTCCATTGCCAGCTGCTATTAGAGGAAACTTCATTTATTTTGTTCTGTATTTTATTTACCAGTACTTCTGCTAATGTGCAGCAGTAGGAAAGGGGGCAGGCTGGATGATAGACTGTTACATAAACAAAGTGTGTTACACCATTTACCTGCAAATATTATAAGTGCGGGAAAAAAAATATGAAGAGTAATGGGTTTATCGTGTTAAACAAGAAAGTTGTAAATTATGTTTTTGCCCGTGGTAAATGTGCAGCTCAGCCGACATGGATTATGTCAGCAACACTTAGCGTTACATGTGACACTGATAAGCCATGACAATTTGTGAACACAGTCTGTGACAGCTAAAAGCACCAAGCTCGCCAGACTAGCAGCCCTCAATCACGCTGTGAAAGAAACTGTCACCTCGCACAAAAACCACACAGACATGGGTTGTATCTTGGGGGCTGTCATTTTCCTAAAATGAAAAATAAAATTATTCATAAAGAAACTGTTGCTGCAAAAAAAAAAAAGAATTGTCTGACCATAGCAAAGTACAGCAAGACAGATGCACTGTTCGATATGATAGAATACCTTTACTACGGATCACCACTTTTTTTCTCCCTGCACCTTCCCTTTCATGTTACTTGCCTCCATTACTCATAGCAGATAAGAAAATGTGAAAAAGTAATAATAATTAGACAAGGACAAATGGCTGGACATGGATATGGATGGCTTGTTCCACTAAATAACGGCCTGTTACCATGCCAACTAGCCGGCAGAGTGCTGATCTGACAGAGCGCTGAGCCGCTAACACAATGGCACATCATCCGTTATACCGAGGCTCGGGCACTGCTCACTGAACACGAGACAGTGCCCAGGGCCTCATGCTCCATCAGTTAAAGTCAAGAGAAGCTATTTTTTTCATTACACGGAGCCGCACGATTTGGTTGGAGCAAATTAGGCAGCAGCTCAGTGCATCAGGAAAATCCATGGTCCATTTACGGATTCAGACAAGTAGGACAACGTGAAAAAGCATGCTTACAGAGCCAGGAACGGGTTCCTGATGGTGCTCTGTCAGTGCGTTACACAGCGCAGTGCATCAGGCAGGAGTCAGAGAATGTTACACAGTACAGTGTGCAGGCAAGTCTTAGTCTGGAACGCAATACAGTAATACAAGCAAGTGTCATTACTGGGCAGTACTGTACCACAGCTAAAGCTCAATACAATACACCCCACAGGTCAATACTCAGTATAGTATCACGGGGTTAGTACATTACTCAGGATAGTGCCCAATGCAAGGTTCAATGCATTACTCAGTATCATATAAAAAGGGTCAGTGCGTTACTCAGTAGGGTACCACAGGCAGAGATCAGTAAGTTACCAAGGACTGAAGCCTCACAGGTCCATAGATTACACAGTAGAGCAACTTAAATCGGGATCACCAAAGCCAAATACTGCGGATGCTGGAAACCTGAAGTAAAAACAGATAATGCTGGAAAACACTCAGCAGGTCAAGCAACATATGTGGAGAGAGAAAGAGTTAACGTTTCAGGTCGATGACCCTTCGTCAGTTCTGATGAAAGGTCATCAACTGAAAGGTTAAATCCGTTCCTCCCTCCACAGAAGCTGCCTGACCTGCTGAGTGTTTTCCAACATTTTCTGTTTTTATTATAAATAGGTATTAGCATGTTACAGACCAAATTACCACAAGCAGAGATCAATACATTGCACAGTACAATCCGAATAAATATTAGCATGTTATAGTATAGTGCCAAAGATAGTATAGTATTCTAAATTGTGGTTAGTATTTTACAGTAAAGCACCATTGACAAGAATTAAATACAGTATGGTGTTTTGAACTGGGTCTCTACATTATAATTTTGCACCACCGCAGTGGTTAGTTCTTAATATACTCTGTAGAAAGACAGTAAAACATCAGAAGTAAAGCTAAAAGTAATAATTGATGGGGATGTCTGGAAAGACTGATCTTAATAGTGAGGTAGTCTTATCAAAGATGAAAAAGCAAAAACAAGGTTAAAATGCATACAAAGTGTGGGAAATAAAATGGGGAACAGGAAGCAATTATTTTTCAGGAAGATCTAGACTTAACAGCATTATGGGAAATCTGGCTGCAAACTGGACAATAATGGAAAATAAACAAATTGGATATAATATATTTAGAAGGGATAGAAAAGATAAGAAAGGAGGCGGAGTGCCAATATAGGGGGAAAATGCTCAAGAATGGTTTGATATAGATGTGGTCGGGGTACAGGCAGAGTCAATATGGTTGGAGCTGAAAGATTAAAAAAAGGGCTTGTTACATTATGGACCTCCAGATTGTGGGAAGGAAATGGAAGAGGAAATCTGCATTTAGATTAGAGTGTTGAGTAGGAACAATAAAACGATTGTTCTAGTAGATTTTAATTATCTACTTATTGATTGGGACAGAGAGGGAGTAAATGGAGGAATTCCTAAAATGTGTACAGGACTCCCTCCTTAAGCAATAAAGTTAGGCAGCCTACAAGGGCAGAGGTGTTACTAGATCTGGTTATGAGAAATGAAACAGATCAGGTAGATGAACCGAATCGTGTTTGAAGATCGGGCCACTGCAACGCTAGGAGTGTCCCTCAGATAAGTGACGATGGGGGACGACCAGGTTGGGAGGTAGGGTGGCCGGAGGTTTGGGGGGGGGGGGGGGGGGGTTGGAATCGGTTTAGTGCCCAAAAAACAGGCACTGTGCAGACAAATTTCTAGATCCTAGTGTCCCATCAGCACCTCAGTCCCGACAGTTTGGCCATCACTGTGTGGGTAATCAAACCAATGTGCCATTCCTCCCCATTGCCCCACGCTTTTTTAATTGAGAGGGTGACCAAGTGACTCACTTTTACTGTCGATACTACCCTTGAATCAGCTGTTAGGAGGAGCCTGAGGGAGTCATGGGCTAAATTGTCCATTCATTTTCATTCCTTTCCTTTTAGGAATGTGCCTTACATCTATTCACTCACTCCCCAACATTGCAGCTAGACAACACAGCCTCTTGAAAACATACCTATAGATGGACATACCTATAGACCTTATGTCATACCACAAGATGATGATAGCATCTATATGATGCTGCAGGCAGCATAACTAATGTCATGTGACAGTGAAAATATCCTCTGAAAACCAAAGAGTCACAAATAGCTGGAATTTCCAAATCCTGTGCCATATCTTGACAGCAAATGGGGAAACAATGTGGTGTGTCTCCATTTCTCTTTGATTAGTTGCTTGATCCAAAAATTTGAAACACAGGAAACATGTTGAATCAGAGATAAATTGGCTTGAAACAACCTCCTTCAGAAAAGGAAGACCTTTGTATCCTAACATGGCCAAACTCTTGTTACTTGTAGAAAAATTAGCAATGCAGGTGCAAAGAACACTTTTTTGATTTCACTGCAAATAGTGAACTCAGATCTTCCACCATGTATCACCAAGGTTGAGATATTACAGCTAAGGATGTCCTCTAGTCCCGCCCTGTCACCGTAAGTATGGTGGGATGGGGTCAGGTTCCCACCTGCTCATTAGTTGCGTCTTGACCCATTCCATTTTCTGGGGTCAGAGGCATTTTTATATATTGGGCTGGTGCCCACGCCATTTGTGGAACAGAACAGATGGTCACCTCAGCGACTGCAAACCCCTCGTGGCCCCTCGCCGCAGCATAAGAGCTGTGTGTAAAAAATGGCCCATTTCTAAATAGGCCAGTTTCTCTACTGCAATCGGTCACTCTGCACCAAAATGAAACCAACCTTTTAAGTTTAAACTTTCCCGTTGACACCCTTAGTGACACTGGACACGAGGGATGCAGAGGCCCTTTACCTTAGGTATTGCTCCACCATTGGCGCCCATGCCTTCAGCTGCCTCCACCATTGGCGCCCTAAGCTCTGGAATTCCCAACCTCTCCGTCTCTCTACCTCTCTCTCCTCCTTTAAGGTGCTCCTTAAAACCTGCCTCTTTGACCAAGCCTTTGGTCACCTGTCCTAATATCTCCTTATGTGGCTCAGTGTCAATTTTTGTTTGATGACACTCCCGTGAAGCACCTTGGGATGTTTTACTGACTTAAGGCGCTGTATAAATGCGAGTTGTTGTTTGTTTGTTTGTTGGTTGTTGTTGTGTGAAATACTACTTTTACTTCAAAGCGCAAACACTAAACTGTTCAGAAGCATTTTTATTTGATGTCAATAGAGCAATTCATGCAGTGATCTTGCACTTTGTTTTGCACCTTATGGTGAAATAAGCATTTACAGCTAGGGTCACTGTGACCAATTTTAACTTGACCAAATCAACGTTAACGGCCTCAAAATGGGGTCGGTCGACTTACCGCCCCGTTAAAGGCAACACTCCGGCCTCTGCCATCTTGTATCGAGGCCTACCTCGAGGGTGGCCAAAGCGCCCGCCTATTTCAGGCAGTCGGCCCTTTTAACATGCAAACCGGGGTCCTATGATGTTGTTCTACTGGCGGTACAACAGAAGGGGCCCCCAAAAAGCTAAGTTTTAAATTATTTCTGTGGGGCCAGGAGAAGCTGGAGTGCTCCTCCTGACCTCACAAAAATAATCTGCTGCCCTGGCTCCCCCTCTCAGTGATCGCGAACCCTCCCCCCAGACTTACTTTGCTGCTGATGATGATTTTGCCCCAACCGGCGAGCTGCATCGGGACGCCTGTTCGGGCCGGGCCAGCTTGCCGGTTCTATTTAGATGGGGCCCAGGTCTCCAAATGGGTCTGACCTCTTCACTCCAGCACAGCGGGCAACTGGTGCCCTCTGCCAGTCGCCCTCCCAAAAGCCGAAATCGACCCCACCAACTTTTTAAAAAATATATAAATAGTTCAAGTTGGATGTGGGTGATGCAGTGGGTCAGAACACTGACCCTTCACCTCACAGATGCGGTTTCCAATCCTGCCCTAGCAAATGAAATTAAGATTTTTTTTCTCTGCTGGCTGTAAAGTAAAATAAGGAGAATAATTTTGGTTAATCTTAACCCAGATGTGGAACGCTTGTATACAGCACAAATTAGCCATAACTCATGCAAATCACTAGTAAGTTGACAATATCAATTGTAAAGGCCTTAAAGCTGGCTGGTGTAAGACATAAAAATTCACACCATGAGTTGAAGGATGTTCTTCCAAGGTTAGTGTTGAACTACATTGTAGGACAGAGTAAAGGAAGTTTTGCTTTGCATCTGGCTGTGCTAAACCTAATCTGGGGATGATTGATGCTGCCAAAAAATGGAAAAATGTACCAGTCCCAGCACAAGACATCCCTCACTTTGATGAATAGAAAGAAAAAAAACTCACCAAAAAAAATATAAATTATTTAAAAATATATAGTTCAAAAAATACTCGTTACCTGACCCTTAAGGGATTGGCAATAAAAAGAAAAACTGCTGCTTCCTCTTTTTTTTATTGTCCAACATAATCCAATCTCAAAGCCATCATAAATGTTATATAGACTGGCCCTGAATACAACTCAGCCTCTTTTCAATGACCCAAGCAATTCTGTTGACATTTTCAACCCTGGAAATGACAGAACATCTAAAAAATACTCAAATGTTCAGCCATTCATTTTTTTTTAAACAATTTTGGTACACTTTGAAAAAAATATACTTTGATGCTTTATTTGATAAATAACTGTAACAAACTTTAGGACAAAACTAGTGCAATTGAAAATAAATCTTGTAAGGATAACACTTCCATTTTTGAACAAGGTGAATAAAAATTAACTACACCCCCATTCATTTTTCACTCCCTCAGGAAGTGTCCCTCCATGACACAAGTTGAGGTATCTCCCCAGACCACCCAGCTAAGATCAGGACCTCACTGTGCAGGGAATTGTGGGGGAGAAACCTCTTCCTTTAATGCAGTCCTTAAGTGCATTTGCCCAGTCCTGTCAGATGGGACTACCTCTGCCTGGTGTACTTTTCTATCCATTCCAGAATGAATGAGGCTCTAGGTCAGTTCAGTCTGATGAAGTCCTCCCTCTCATATCCGTTACAGTCCATAAGATAATTACTTCCAATAGTCAGCCCAATTATTTGTTAATCAGAATCTGTACATCTGTTTGAAATTCAACAACTGGCAATCACAATGTGAGCAACTGTAAGGAGAGAAAGAGGAGCAATCAATTGCTACACTGCTGTAACAGAGAATGTGCTTCTAAGACTGAGGTTAACATTAGAAAGTACAGCACAAGAAACAGTCATTAGCCTGTTTTCTCCAACAGTGTCTCCACAAGATTTGCACTGTTCTAGGCTCTTCCTAACCTGTTCAGCTTCCCGAGGGAGGTGAACAATCACAGGCAAAATTCCCAAGCTATGATAGAACTTTGTGAAATATTCCCCCCTTAGATCTGAAGATAACCTTCAAAAACTCCAGGATATCAATTCGACATTATAATCTATAATGGTCAACTCTGCCCTGTTGTAATATGATGTGGAGATGCCGGTGATGGATTGGGATGGACAAATGTAAGGAATCTTACAACACCAGGTTATAGTCCAACAGTTTTATTTGAAATCACAAGCCTTCGGAGGCTTCCTCCTTCGTCAGGTGACTCACCTGATGAAGGAGGAAGCCTCCGAAAGCTTGTGATTTCAAATAAAACGGTTGGACTATAACCTGGTGTTGTAAGACTCCTTACATCTGTTGTAATATAAGGGTGACACTTCCATTATCCTAAACAGGACTGGAAGAGGAGTGCTCTACATAGTATTTGACCATTTGTATCTTTACTCATCCTTACAACCTTCAATTCTGTTCCTGCCTAGCCCCTTATAAAAGCAGTTAATCATCAAGGCATTAACGGCATTTAACGGGAATCTTTTCCATATTTCTGTTACTCCATGAGGGAAAAGCCATTTCAACTTCTTGTTGCACTTGAGGCTTGGCACATTTCTACTTATGTGCTTTAGTTATGCAACGGCATTTTAAATAACCTGCTTGTCTGTGCCTGCCAGCAATTTAAGCCCTTGATCACCTCCCATCACTTTCGTCTTTTTCCTTCTTGAACGCAAGTTCAAATCTGCCAGCCTTTCCTCATATATCAGATTTTTTGTTTTGTGATTTTTTTTGTACTCATCAAAGGTGAAGTTTGTGGGTGCTGAAGAATGGGGCTCTGTCCCAACAATTTGCTTCATCTGCAACTTCAATAGTTCTCCCTTTGCAACCAGTGTGGCATTTTCAATTTTCCACACAGATTTTGTGTGACTTCTGTGAGTAAGATTGCCAATTTAATGCCAAGATAAGGGGTCATTTTGTATTGTGGGCACATGCCCACTAAGTACTTGATCGAAACCGCCCAATCTTATTTTGTATAGAACTTTTGCAGCCAGTAGATAGAAGAGATTTTGATTCCATCAGTCTAGCCTGGATTTTGAAGCCATCTCTCGGAGGTGAAGGGATAGCATCTAACTCACTGCACCATCTATTGTCAAAGAAGTTTCCTATTATTGAGACCAATGCCGTATCTGACTTTCAAGTTTCTTTTATTCATTCTTAGGAGATGGGCATTACTGGTAAGGCCAGCATTTATTGCCCATCCCTAAGTGCCCTGAAACAACTGAGTGGCTTGCTAGGCCACTTCAGAGGGTGGGTAAAGAGTCAACCACTCTGGTGTGGGACTGGAGTCACATATGGACCAGACCGGGCGAGGACAGCAGGTTTCCTTCTCAAAAAGGACATTAGTGAACCAGTTGGGTTTTTATGAAAATCCGACAGCTTCATGGTCACCAGCTTTTTATTTCCCAATTATTTAAACTGATCTCAAATTCTCAAACAGCCCTGCTGGGATTTGAACTCATATTCTCTGGATTATTAATGTGGGCCTCTGGATTACTAGCCCAGTAATATAACCACTACACTGCTGTACCCAAGTATTGTAAACTCCCACAGGGTACAGTGTGGAAACTATTCCATTCTTCCATAGGTCATTCTAATCTTGATTAATTTAAAAAAAGGTTGCCTAATCAAATATGTAGCTGATAAACATTTGGAGATTTATTTTCTCTGTAAGCCTAATGTTCACCTCACCAACTATTGCCCCTTAGGGCAAGGTAACGAATGAGGATTCACACTATTTTATTTTAATAATTCCCTCATCTCATCTTAATTAGAACAAGGTTCTGCTTTGCTGCCCAATCATTGTTATAGCAGTCATCTTGCAAAACAATCTCTTATCAAGTTTGACTACAAACAGTAAAAGGCACTTCATAAATAACTAATGATGCAGAATGTGTACTTGCCATATGTTAATCATGTGCTGGTAGCTCTCAACCACAGCAGCTCCATAAAGAAAAGCAGTTGAGTAGTTCTGCCAGTGATTCAGCATTGAGCATGTTGAGGTAATAGAAGAGACCTTATTTTGTGTGTTAATGTAAAATCAAGAAAGATTTAAAACATGCATAATGAATTAGACATCTAGTTCAATGCAAGCATTTGTGGTTACTCAAACATCAGGCTTGACTAATCTGCTTAAAGCTGATTTTGAAAAACTATTCTTCAGTAATCATTATTTATTAATATAAATGATTATTACAACCTTAGCAGGAGTGAAGTGAATAACATTAACTATTTTAAAAATCAAGTTTTCTTTAATGTAGAGAATATAAACATACTGACACAAAGGTCCCAAATGCATGAAACACTGCAAACCATTTTTAAAAAAGGATTTGGCCCCAGTTCTACATCAAACTATCTCACCAAGGGCTTGACCCAAAACTTCCCAGATAAATTCAAAGACATAAAAATCTATGTTCATGCTGTAGGATAGACCATTTTGGCACATACTCTGAACACAAAAAACATGTTAAATGTTTTACAAATCAGGCTCCAGAACCCTCTCAAACCCAAGGACTGAAGTCTGTCTCCAATAATGCACCACAAAAATCTGTTGGAGGTCATGGGAGTGGAATAGTAACCAAGAAAGGCTAAAATAGGAGCAGGAAGGACAGCAACCCCAGACTGGCCAATAGCATACCTTGCTCATTCACTTGTTTTAGTATATACAGTATATTCAATCTTAATTATCATTGAGTGTGCATTTGTAGAACCTGACAATTTTTTTAAACAAACTAATCCTACAGTTATTAATGCAGGAGAGAAATAGAAGAGTTTCAGCTGATGGTAATACCAATTTTTTACATTAATATTTGTAATTCCTTTCCTTCCCTTTGCCACCTAATCTCCTCCAGCCAGGAGAATAAGTTTATCTGAGCAGTGGTCTTCTTCCCAGCTACCCTCAATACCTGTTCATAGATGGGAGAAGGTACAATTCAAACTCCAAACTAGGAAATGTCAGCACCCAACCCTCTGAGAAGGGCAACACTTTACTTCCCATGGGCTCTGTCTAAGGGCCCAGTTGATAAGTGATAAAACTCACCCTAGTGAGTTGGAGTAAGAACCTTGGAATTCATCCAACTGAGGCAAATGGATTGCAGTGACAGGCAACTGGAGGCTCATTCAAATAAAGTAAGCAAGTTGGAGTAACAGGTTGTCTTAGGTTCACCCAACTGAAGCAAGTCATTTGAAATAACAGGCAGATCTAGGTTTCACCCCACTGAAGCAATCAATTTGGACTGACAAGAGCCCTGGGACTCACCCAATTGATCCTGCTCCTAGTTGAATGAGAAGGAATGGCTGTCCAACTGTAGCTGAACGAAAATCCCCAATCTTAACTGCACAAAAGGGGATGGCTCTTCGATCTTGCTCCTGGCTGAATCAAAAGGGATAGTTCTCCAATCCTGGACAAATGAAATGTGATGGGTTCCCAATCCATGGAACAGCCTCATACCAGTAGCAGTAGAGTGGGGTGGCTAAGTAATTACATGGCCAGGCCAGAATAGAGCAGCTTAGTTACAACACTAGAGGTGTAATCTCAAGATGAGAATGATGTAGGTAGCCCAAAAGCTAAAATAATAGAGATAAAAGTAAGGGAAAGATAAAAGCAAGTAAAAAGGGAAGAAAAAAATAATTCTTATTTATCCTATACAATTCAATAGAAACTAAGAGAGAACCTAACAGAGAATATAATTCCTTTTTTAAAAAATGGAACTTTCTGCGTTGTGTTACTTCTAAAACTCAACCAATTCTCAGAGGGATTTGTTGACTGGAGTGTGTAAATCTGAACGGGCATCCTTTAAAAGCAGACCACCAATAATATAACAAAACTGGAAAGTTATAAATGAGGAAAATCCACATTGAATGAGTGTTAAGGCCTTGAACCCCTGACCATGGATTATCTATGATCTATTCTGATATGTCTTCCTTTATTAGTGAGTTTGGCCTTCTATGTCTCCGTTTTTGATCAATGCTGTTCTTGATCTCTGATGTTTTTTAGTCTAGTGTCTAACTGCTCTTAACTATCTCACCTGATAAACAGCTGCTTTAGTGAACACTGATTCCTTATTGATTTTTTCCCCATTCTGCCACAATTCTATGTGTCGACCATTTCCCTTGTGACAGATCACAGAGATTTTTGTTGTAACTTATTCTTTTGTCTCACTACATGGTGTTCAACCATTTAACCCCAGCCAGTTTTCTACAAAATACACCACTCTGCCTGTTGCTCTTTGAACCCACATTGTAGCAGCTCTCAGCCATTGGGAAAGGTCAATGCAGAATAGTCAAAAACAGATCAGTTTCTAATGGTAAAAAGATGGCATCATTTTATCGTTCGGGGACTAAGATTTAGCCCATAGAAAATGATAACAATTTACATTTTTTCAGTTTATTAAAAAAATACAACGATTGAAAGAGTAATTAGATTCTGAGTCTTCCCAAATTCCATTATGGAATATCTAGCATTAAAACAGTCTTATTCTTGTAGATGAAAGCAGATGTAAAGCATCTTTCTAGAAAGAAGATTCACAATCAAAAAAGGTTTAGATTTCACACCTTGCACTCACTATGAGGAAAGGACTCTTGCAACACTGTTTTGATGACATGGTGGATCAGTGTATGACTGATTACGCAAACACACACATAATGTTTGATGGGCAGCAGCCTTTTTTTAATTATGTTATTCCCCTTTCTGCATGACACACCTTAACCACCCAAGAGGACAGATTGGAGATCTACTCCCATGTTATCTGTCATGCCGATTTGCAGTAGCTTGAAGAATGTGGCAAAGATTAGAAGCTGGGTCCAAGCAGATTTATGAGAGCTTTGAAACTTGCAACAGCTCTAATCATATTCCATATATTTTGCCTGCAGCAAGGATTTTATTTTAATTCCTCCTCCCATCCTTTTCCTCTCTTAAATTCCCTCGCCACTACAAGGATTACAGTCAAATGAAGAATTAGATCAAATCTTACAGACTGTGGTATCTGTAATCATTGGTTAGACCACAAATGGAGCTCTCTTCTACACCGAGGTTGTCCAATTCGGATGCACCTTGGTCGTCCAACAACAACTTGCATTTATATAGCGCCTTTAACATAGTAAAATGTCCCAAGGCGCTTCACAGGAGCGATTTTCAAACAAGATTTGACACTGAGCCACATAAGGAGATATTAGGATAGGTGACCAAAAGCTTGGTCAAAGAGGTAAGTTTTAAGGAGAGTCTTAAAGGTGGAGAGAGAGGTAGAGAGGTGGAACGGTATAGGGAGGGAATTCCAGAGCTTGGGATCAAGGCAGCTGAAGGCACGGCCGCCAATGGTGGAGCGAAGAAAATCGAGGATGCGCAAGAGGCTAGAATTGGAGGAGCACAGAGATCGCGGAGGATTGAAGGGCTGGAAAAGGTTACAGAGATAGGGAGAGGCGAGGCCATGGAGGGATTTGAAAACAAGGATGAGAATTTTAAAATACCTAATGAATGGTAGGACAAAACTTCATGCCTACAATCTCCTATATGGTGCAAGTGTGTTGAGGTGGAAAGCAGAGGATTATAGTTTCCCACAGGAAAGTGGGGGGTGGGGAAGAGAAATCAAGAATGAGTCATTCCAAATTGCTTTTGGTGACCTACTAGCATCCAATTTAAAAACATCATGGCAGAGGATAGGAAACAAATTACTTGCCTGCCCTTTTGGTCAAGGAAATAATGCCTGGTACCAGGATGGAAAGAGAGGGGAAAACATCTTGAAATGTTAATGAGCAGGTTTCCTCAGCCATATTGAACAGCCAGCCTCTACGTGGACCTGGGACCAAACTGCTATCAGTTATCTTCAGATCCAAACCTACGACAAGTCTGAACATTATTACTGGGAGGAGATGTTAGTTTTAATACTGAGGAAAGGATGAGGTGGCTTCAATTTTCAAACTTATGATAGAGTCTCATCTGCATTGTATCTGGCAGAATGAAAACAACAAAGGGTCAGCACGGAGCCACATTAATGTGAACCAATCCACTCATACCCCATTTGAATCAATTCCATTCTAATGCAAACAAAATGAGTCTAAATAATCCAGCATAATACAGTTAGAATTAATTTGATTCATTTGGAATTAATCCAACCAAACTTAGTCAATATGATCCATACGAATCCAATCTAAAATTCATCTGACTCATTCCAATCTAGCCTGATCTGAATCAATCCAATCCTATCTGATTTGAGAAAGTTTTTTTGAAAATCAGAATTCTGCTCAAATCATATGATCCCTTTGAAAAACACAGTCAAAGCATAAATTCCTACAGCTTTAAAAAATGTATCATGTTATGTCCTCCCACACTACCACTTACACTTTTTTTCCAATAAGATTGAACTCCCTTGGCTTTTCTTTGAAGCTCACTGATTTACAGAGTATGCTATAATGCACAAAAATTAAAGGTAGTGGTCATCATTATGCAGTCAAGGTCACTCCTGTAACTCAAGGGCTATTGTTAACTTTATAGCTGGTGAACCAGGGTCAGCATTTGCTTAACAAAGCTTTGAATGGAGATTGATTCTATGAACAAGAATCTTTTTCATTTCTGTAATACACTAACACCGGGAGCCAATGGTCTAGGTTGTATTAATGCATGTGCTAATGCTAATTCGTACAAATAGTGAAAAATGCTTTCCTTCCCTGCAACAGCTCTTCAGTATACTTTGTGCTTTAAGACCGGTAATGACTGTGATGTACACCATAAATGTAACACTCGGTTCACTAACCCTGAGTGAGGCTATCCCGCCCAAATACAAGGGTGGCAATTGCCAGTAAACTCTCTGCCTGTTTATTACCAGGCAGATAATTGGAGATTGTGTGTGGAAATCCGGCCAAATTTCCACCAGACCAGAATCATCTGCCCCATGTTACCCTGAGTGGAAAGCTTTTTCTGCAGTCTCAAAATCTGACAAATCAGTAAATTATTAGAGGGCAGATCCAATCAAAATAAGAATATATCAGATCATCCACCACGTATAAAGCCTACTGCCATAAGCTCAGAGTAGGCTTAAAAACTGCACCTGCAAGACAGAACTGAAAAATACTTGCTCACAAAAAACAATTCTTGATGGGTATTGTATCCTGCAACTTTTTTCCATTACAGATATTTACAGCGATAAACCAATGACTGTGGTATAGATGGGTGAGTGCTAATATTTTGTAACATAAGCTGTTAGGATGCTGCAATTACATAGAAATGAATATTTTGAAAATTAGCATGTGTAAATGCATAGTTATTACAAACAATGTGTATGGATTTGTGAACTGGTATATAATCTAAACCATATCACATTAATGAAGGATAATAAAGGGTTATACAAAACAAACAATTTCACAAGCTCTTCAAGAACCACGCCTAGAGTTGTTTTGCCAAGTTAGGGCCCATGGGTAACTTCTGTATGAAATGAGAAGAAGAAATTGCCGTGTCTGACAAAAAGAGACAGAATAAAGAAGTGACTAAACAAACATTGTTAGTCCAAAAAATATTATTCCACACATCTTTATATTAACAGGCAAAGCATCTTTGTAAATTACATTGTATTCCCTACATAAATAATATCCTGTAAACCATGTGTGAATATTCAGAAGAAATATCTCAATCCAGTAATAATTTTTAAGTGCTAAATTACCACTGTATAAATTAGTGCAACATCCAATTGAAAGCAAGCAGTTTTAAATGTAATGGTAACTCAAATTTGACATGGATAAATGACTTTTAAAGTCAGATTGCAACAGTGCTGTGTACATTTGTTGTATATTTATAGTCTTCATATATCACTATCCAAGAAATTTTGGAATACTCAATGGGGTTACCCTCTGTAGGGTCACCTTTAGGAAGGAATGGCACAGCAGCCATTGGATGATGCCTCAGTATTCTCCCCAAGATGGGCTTCAACTAATTCTATGGAGAATTGAGTGGCAACATACGTGTGTGTTAAGTAAAGGAAGGCAACCGTTTAGAGCCTTCCCGCCATTGTATACCGAGGGGCTGCAATCTGGGAAAAATCCCCTCGGGCAGAATGTAAAATTTTAATTGATGTAATGTAACTGTAATGAACCTGTAAAGAATCTGTAACGTACCTGTTATCAAAAATGTGTATTGAGTGTATTGCAATGAGGCACCCTAGAGTGTCATGAACTGTAATTATGTCCAATGTGTTCATTGAACTGTACTTGATGTAACCTGCAAATTGTATAATCTGTATTGTGTACATTTGGAATGTGATATGACAACTGTTTTGTATGTATTGCTGCAAATTTTATGAATAAAGTATATTTTTTGAAAAAAAAACATGTGTGTTAAGTAAAGGATTGGTAGAGTCTCACTAGTGTGAGCATCACAAAAATAAGCAACATTCTGTGACAACCAGTTCTGTGATATTGCAAAGTGTTTTGCAATGTGCTTGCAGCTACATAAATTGACAAATATATCCAGTCTCTGACACATGGGGCTCAATTGTCCCTCTTTTGCTGTAACACTACAGGTGGAGGGGGAGCAAGGAACAGCACCTCTACCCTCTGATTGAGATGGATCTCTTAACTGTGTCGGCCATCTGAAGAATATCCCCTTCTTGCCACAAAATACATGTAAAACACATATTTGTCAGCTGTCAGCTGTGGCTCCGTGGTAGCACTTTCACCTGTGAGTCAGAAGGTCATGGGTTCAAACCTCACCCCAGGGACTTGAGTGCATAATTGAGGTTGATACTTTAGTGCAGTATTGAGGGACTGCTGCATTGTTGAAGATGCCATCTTTCGGGTGAGATATTAAAGCAAGACCCCGTCTGCCCTCTCAGGTGGACATAAAAGATCCCATAACACTATTTGAAGAAGAGCTGGGGAGTTCTCCTCAGTGTCCTGGTCAACATTTATCCCTCAATCAACATCACTAAAACAGATTATCTGGTCATTATCTCATTGTGGGACTTTGCTGTGTCCAAAATGGTTTTTCCATTTCCTACATTACAATAGTGACTACACTTCAAAAAGCACTTCATTGACTGTAAAGCACATTAGGACATCCTGAGGTTGTGAAAGATGGTATATGAATGCAAGTCTTTCTTTTATCCACATATACCTCAGGTACTCATGAAATACTACTTTCACCTTCCTCTGCAAAAACTCATGCAAAACACATCTTAAGCATTTCCACCCTTACCGTCACTCCCAAATATAGGGTGTCCCCTTTGTCTTTAAGTGCTCACACTCTGTCTTTGACTATTCTTTTACATCTTCTGCACTTGCAATTTGTAAACATTAGCTTTTTGCACCCAGAAATAAATCTTTACATTTTGTAAACAAGCATTGTTACCATAAGACCATAAGAGATAGGAGCAGGAGTAGGCCATTCGGCCCCTCGTGCCTGCTCCGCCATTTAATGAGATCATGGCTGATCTGATTTTTACTTCAACTCCACTTTCCTGCCCTGTTCCCATATCCTTTGACTCCCTTGCTGATCAAAAATTTGTCTAACTCAGCCTTGAATGTATTCAATGACTCGGCCTCTACTGCTTTTTGGGGTAAAGAATTCCAAAGATTCACGACCCTCTGGGAGAAGAAATTCCTCCTCATTTCCGTCTTAAATGGGCGACCTCTTATTCTAAGACAATGCCTCCTAGTTACGATTGTTTGTGTGTTCGAGGTCTCCTTCACATCCCTGCTCCTTTCTGGAATTTTTCAGTTTTGTGCCTAGGCTGCTTTATCAACAAAAAGATAATAAATTGATCAAAAATGGTCTGATTGATTTTATTGCTATATTTCTTGAAGCTTTGTATTATTAGCTCATATTTAATAGTCTACAATTTGGAGTGCACAGCATTGTTAGTTCTGATGGTTTGTTGTACTGAACCACCCAGGTTGAATTTGTTTTGATTCAATGCACTGAATAACACAGTGTACACTACAGGGTGAACTTGATTTGGATTCACTGTATTATGCTGTATGGAGTAAACTACAGGGTGGCCTTGTTTTGGCTCAGTGTGTTGTACAGCGTATAGTAAACTACAGGGTTGAACTTGTTTTGGTTCAATGCGTTGTACAACACAGAGTACATTACAGAGTGAATTGGGTTATTTAACTGCATTGAACAGCATTGGGTAAACTACAAAGGTAGTTTTGTATAGTGCAGCATCAGATGTAAGTGAATTGTTAGCATTCAGTTGACATGTTTGGGGTCAAAAATCTGCAGGGAAGGGGTATATCCTGGCAGAGGTGTTGGATTTCCACTCTGCCAAATTTGGTGAGATCGGGATAAGGTGCCTTAATTAAAATGTCAATGGTGGATGCCCACAACGCTGGGGACACATCTAGGGCACTCGACCGCCAAAGAGGCCACATATTGTTGCATACTACGCCGGGTTTGAGAGGGATTGTTGGGAGCTTCCCCCCGGGAAGGTTAAGGAACTGCCCCCCTTAAAAGGGGGCCACTTTAAACATATTTGACTGAAATCTTCATGGGCCCAAGCCAAGATACTTGGCCTAGACCCCAGTTGGGGCCCACCGTTTGAAAGCCTGGTATGCCAGGTCTGACCACACTAGGTGTAATGCCATTAATGATCTTTGTGAAGCCGGAGGCATGCAAATTCCCAGAAATGAAAAGAAAAGAGTAAATCTGGAGTTAATGGCATGAGGATGAGCATGTTTTAGAGCACACAGGTGAGACTGAACAACCACTAAAATTGAGGTTAAGTGAATGTAATGCAGTACATATGGATCGTTATCTGTAACGTCCAGCATTAGTAATTTTGATTTATGAATATCTGCGGCCGTTGCATTCTGATTGGTTGTAACTGCAGCAATTTACTGGATTTGTTTCAATATTAAAGAAGTACTCAATTATTGACTTGCATCATTCTTTGCTCTTTCAACATAAACACGGTCACCGAGAGTGTTGGCACCCACTCTCCTGGAGTTATTAATATCAATGTGCGAATTGAGATCTGTATACGCCACCCAGCATTAGGTAATCGTTAGGTATCCACCGCCCAGTGTAACCACCCCATCCACACCCTATCATTATTAATGCCAGCTTAATGTACTGTTAATATTATAAGTGGTATTCTCCACCCAATGTATTAATAGATATTAACTAAAACTACCAATAAATTGGCTTCAGTGTGGTGTCAAGTACTATCTGCCTAAGAATGATTCTTTGAAACCATGTCAGCTTCATCTGTCCCATCAATCATATCTGAAATAGCCACAGCAGGCTGATAATAACATCAGCAGTGGGTCAACAGAACGAGTCATCACGTAAAACGCAGTCTTGAGGTAGCTCACCATGTGCAGAAAACAAAGCTACCCAGAAACATTTTTTATATAAAAGAAATAGCTCACAACATTGCAGGATACATACATGTCACTCTGCGAACTGAGACTGGACAACTCACGTCAACAGAAACATAACTGGACCAGCCACATAAATACTGTGGCTACAAGAGCAGGTCAGAGGCTAGATATTCTGCAGCAAGTGACTCACCTCCTGACTCCTCAAAGCCTTTCCACCATCTACAAGGCACAAGTCAGGAGTGTGATGGAATACTCTCCACTTACCTGGATGAGTGCAACTCCAACAACACTCAAGAAGCTCGACACCATCCAGGACAAAGCAGCCCACTTGATTGGCACCCCATCCACCACCCTAAACATTCACTCCCTTCACCACCGACGCACTGTGGCTGCAGTGTGTACCATCCACAGGATGCACTGCAGCAACTCGCCAAGGCTTCTTCGACAGTACCTCCCAAACCCACAACCTCTACCATCTAGAAGGAGAAGGGCAGCAGGCACATGGGAACAACACCACCTGCATGTTCCCCTCCAAGTCACACACCATCCCGACTTGGAAATATATCGCCGTTCCTTCATCGTCGCTGGGTCAAAATCCTGGAACTCCCTTCCTGACAGCAGTGTGGGAGAACCTTCACCACATGGACTGCAGCGGCTCAAGGCGGCGGCTCACCACCACCTTCTCAAGGGCAATTAGGGATGGGCAATAAATGCTGGCCTCGCCAGCAACGCCCACATCCCATGAATGAGTAAAAAAAAAAGGAACCCCTCCTAATACTGTGGGACTTCCAACGATAACACTGTGGAATGAAGTTGAGAAGGTTGCATGAATAGAATTAATATCATTTGATAGATATCAGTGATGCCAATTGTCTATTGACTGTTGTGTATCTTTGAGCACATTTAAGAGGATACACCGGTTGCATTTCCTACACCAGATGTACTGTTAGCAGAGGGGCCTTTCAACAAATGAATAAATAGCTTCTCAGCCTTTATAACCTCTCCTTTAGATATTACATAACCTTTAGCCGTTAACACATCTGGCAATAGCACAGACAAAACCAGAAACATATTGGTTAATTAACAATGGATGATCTCCTGTCCTGTATTGGTAAACTATGAACATACAGATGGTCTGAAGGATCAAGTACTTCATTCAGCCCACTCACTATCCTCAGCTTCCCAGTACAGTACAGGTGGAATTCATTATCAGATGGTCTGAAGGATCAAGTACTTCATTCAGCCCACTCACTATCCTCAGCTTCCCAGTACAGTACAGGTGGAATTCATTATCAGATGGTCTGAAGGATCAAGTACTTCATTCAGCCCACTCACTATCCTCAGCTTCCCAGTACAGTACAGGTGGAATTCATTATCAGATGGTCTGAAGGATCAAGTACTTCATTCAGCCCACTCACTATCCTCAGCTTCCCAGTACAGTACAGGTGGAATTCATTATCAGTTCATTCCATCCTATCTGCCAGTGTATTTACTTAGAACCTTTTCCCTCTCCACTCCTGAAGGTGTTAACTCCTTACTAGGATTTCTTTCACAAGTGTTAAATGCCCTTCTGTACCTTGTCAAAACAGCCATTGTTCATACGTGAGCCTTGACAGTGTCAACAGGCTAACCTCCCACAAAAGGCATCCTGTCCTTGCCTGGTGCCCATATGTATGCACTATTATCAAGGTCGCTGGATTGCAATCAAGACTGGGAATTGTCACTGAACCTTCCCCTCCCTTACTCGGGTGTGCTGTGGCCAGTTGGAGCGCCCCCTAATGCTAACTGAAGTCAACTGACTCGGCATAGACCAGGGATCAAACCTGGGGCTTTTCTGGTCTGTCAGACGTAGCAACTCTCTGGATAACCTCATTGGGCGAGCCCACTTTAAATGAATAGCCTAACATTTTTTGATAAATCCATAAATTTAAGGGTAAATTCACGAATCTCCAGTGAGGAGCTGTGTTCAAATGGAGCGTGGGTTAGAGAATTGGCTCCGAGAGATCACCTATAGACACAGGGTCAGCTTCCATACTTATGCTGATGATACCAAGCTCTACTTCACCATTTCTTTTGACCCCATGATCACACCTGTGCTGATAAGCTGCCTGCCCAACATTATGCAAGATATGCGATTTGAGAACCTTTTCATTCATTCATCTGACGAAGGAGATAATCTCCGAAAGCTTGTGATTTTAAAATAAATTTGTTGGACTATAACCTGGTGTTGTAAGATTCCTTACATTTGTCCACCCCAGTCCATCACCGGCATCTCCACATCATGCCCAACATTAAGTCATGGATGAGTGACAACTTCCTCTGCCTAAACATCAGGGAAACTGATGCTATTGTTTTCAACCCCGGCAACTTCACTCCCTTACCTCCCCGAACACTCGCTCAGGATGAGCCAGACCGTGCAAAACCTTGGTGTCCTGCTCAACCCAGGTCTGAGCTTCACATCCCACATCTTATCCATCACCAAGACATTCTTCCAGTACAACATTGCCCGCTTCTGCCGCTATCTCCATTGTCGAAACCCTTATCCATGCCTTCATCGCCTCTAGATTCAATTTCTCTAACATTCTCCTCACTTGACTCTCATCCTCCGCAAACTTCAACTAATTGAAAACTCAGCTGCCTATAATTCTGTCCTGCACTAAGTCCTGCTTACGAATCACCCCAACCCCCTCCTTCCCCCACCCCCACCCTTTGCTGGCCTACTTTGGCCAATGCATTAAATTCAAATCATCTTTATCTTCAAATCATTTCATGGCCTCATCCCACCCATACAATCTCCCCACCACCCCCCCCCCCAATCCTACATCCCCTCCTGCATTCTTTGCTCCTCCAACTATGCCCTTTTATGCATCTTCTCCTCTCTTTGCTTCCATCATTGCTGGTAGAGTCTTCAGCCGTCTTGTTCCTACTGTCTGGAACTCCCTCTCTGCCTCTCAACCTTTAAAAACCTTCTCAAAACCCATCTTTTTGTTACCTTGCCTAATCTCTCCTTTGTCTCAACATCCATTCTTAGATCTATTCCTATTTTATTTTGTCTTCACCAACCCCCACCCCCCATTCCCTGTAAAACACCTTGAGCTGTTTTCTAGTTTAAAGGTGCAACTTGTAAGAGTTACAACACTGTGACACTATTAACTGCTACTGGAACCAAGGCATCAGTGAATTTATTCTTCAATGTTCTTTTTTAAACTATCAAAGAAGTCGGATTGATAAACTGTCTATTGTCACTGATTCTAAATCATATTAATGTGTTTGTGATGGGTGTCCCAACCCAGTCCCATGTTCAATTATGTCTGAACAGCTTCCAATCACAACACTGTATTGTCAAACACTGTGATCAAAGTTTTCTCAATCTCTTTCTAGTTTCTGGTTAACATTTCTTGATTTCCATCTTCTGATCTCTGAATGCTTGTGTTTATTTCTTCATGAATGGAATTGCATTATTGTGCTTATTTTGTGAGACGTCTATCTCAGCAAAAACTTACTGATTTACAGTAAACCACGCCCACACTTGTTTTAGTATGTCACGGAACTACTTTAGTATTAATGCAGAAGAAATGTAACCAAAATTTACAGACAATTCGTGTAAAGCCCAGCCAAGGCAGAGATGTCGCTGGATGTGTGTCAGCACCTTCCACCCATGGCCCTCTAGCACCACCTCATGTCCCGATACTGCACATTAATCATAGCTGAGGTATGGAAAAAATGCAACTGTATCTTTCCATACATTTCAAAAGGAAGTGAAGGATGGCCTTGTACATATGAACTGCTCTTCACTTCATCAGATTCTGTAACAAATGGAGTGTCTTTTACACAGTTTTACAATCACAGAGCCTCTCAGTTTAATTCCATTCTCACTCAGGGTCAGGACAGGAGCAGTCAGCATCAGCAAATGCTTCTTTCTTTCACCATGCAGTAAACTATGTTTAGGGATTGTTTCTCGATATGAAACGAATAGGCCATTTATCTACAAGTGCTGGCTGTCGTATTGCACAGCCTCAATACTTCAGACTGACCTAATACAGATCACAAGGTGCCCTTTCAAGCTATTCCAGGTCACAAACTTTTATTCTCTTAAATGGGGTTGTAGTCCTATTAACTCTCTACACAGTTTCCTATTGCGACTCAAAACTTTTATTCAACTGAAGACAGCTGCATTAAAGTCAGAGTGTCCTTTCATATCAACGCCCTAAAGGTGACATTTAAAAGCTAGGACACATCAAACATGACCACACATAATACCTGCTGCCTAAGAAGGAACTACTCACTCAATTCTGGTATGGCTTGTGCGCGTCTCATTGTGAACTGCCATAAACGTAGTACATGCCAAGTAAATGGGAGCAGTTCAGTCATATCTGGTATTGTTCATCTCAGCTTTCTCAGTGTCAATGCTAAATTTCTATTTATGTACTCTGTTTGGTTTGTTAAAGCCTTGCTTCTAGCTTGTTTCCATTGCCGTATTCTCAAGGCAGGATGAAGACTTGCTGACAAATGACACTTGCAGTCAGGGTTGCCAACTCTGGTTGGACATATTCTGGGAGGTTGCATCACGTGACTTCAAGCAGCTACACTTCAGAAAGTTTGTGCCTTTAAAACTGATCAGTGAAGTACACTGATTATAAAATAAAACTTACCTTTTATGTGACGAAACGATCCAGGGCACTTATGAAAACAAAATATAAACAAGCACCACTACAGAAAAAAAATTACAAACAAGCCCCGACTTAAAAAAGCTTAAAAGAGCGAATCATTCAGGAGCAGTCTCTCACCCCTCTTTCTGTTGCAGGCCCTGCTGTGGAGTACAGCATGTGACAGCACCTTTCAACGAACAGTCCCTGGAAATATTGTAACAAACTGCACGCGATTCCTGCCCACTCTACTCCACAATCAACCTCCCGCCAAATAGACGTCATTCACACTGACTGGTCCACAGCCAGCGTACCCTGCGTTTTCCTCACTTGGTCCACTCTCGGTTGCAATTCCATCATTTCCACTCAAGGAGCATTAGTGGGAGAAAGTGGCCGAGCGAGGATTGCCAACTCTACTGCCAACTCCCTATGATTTTTCTCCCAGGTTGCTGCAGGACTGCCCCGGAGATCGAATCGACCTTTCCACTGTCTCTGATTTGTCATGTTGCTTGTCTGACATCCAGTACTGGATAAGCAAAAATTTCCTCCAACTAAACACACGGAAGGCTGAAACCATTGTCTTCAGACCCTGCCACAAACTCCATTCCCTAGCCATCGACTCCACCCCTCTCTCTGGCCACTGTCTGAGGCTGAATCAGACCGGTCGCAATCTTGGCGTCCTATTTGACCCTGAGAAGAGCTTCCGACCACATATCCACTCCACCACCAAGAATGCCTACTTCCACCTCCGTAACATCACCCGTCTCCTTCCCTGCCTCAACTTGTCGGCTGCTGAAACCTCCATCCGTGCCTTTGTTACTTCCAGACTTGACTATTGCAATGCTCTCCTGGCCAGCCTCCCATCTTCCACTCTCCATAAACTTGAGCTCATCCAAAACTCTACTGCCCATATCCTAACTTACACCAAGTCCCGTTCACCCATTACCATTGTGCTCGCTGACCTACATTGGCTCCCGGTCCAGGAACGCCTCGATTTAAAGTTCTCATCCTTGTTTTCAAATCCCTCCATGGCCTCGCCCCTCCCTATCTCTGTAACCTCCTCCAGCCCTACAACCCTCCGAGACTCTGCGCTCCTCCAATTCTTGTCTCTTGCGCATCCCCGATTTTAATCACTCCACCATTGACGGCCATGCCTTCAGCTGCCTAGGCCCTAAACTCTGGAATTCCCTCCCTAAATCTCTCTACCTTTATCTCCTGCTGTAATACGCTCCTTAAAACCTACCTCTTTGACCAAGCTTTTGGTAACCTGTCCTAATATCTCCTTATGTGGTTCGGGGTCAAATTTTGTTTGATAACGTTCCTGTGAAGCGCCTTGGGACGTTTTACTGTGTTAAAAGCACTACATAAATGCAAGTTTGTTGTTGTTGTTGTTGTTTATTCCTGGAGACTCCAGGACAGTCCGGGAAGGGTTGACAACCCTACTTGCTGTTCCACATCATCTTCCCCACAACTAGATGGGATGTACTACAACTACTGATCACTCTATACTGCACACAAGCAGCACTCAGCCACTACGGTCGTTTGGTCTTGTAGAGCAGAGCCTCAAAACCTCCACAGGCCAAATCTCTTGAGATACACCCCAAGTTCAGATAGAGTTCTGGTCACAATTCGATAAAACAAGAGCAGATTTTTGAGGCACAGAATCCAAGTTGTCAATTAGTACAGCATGCCTCATGGCATGCCTGAATCAAACTTGGCAATACACATAATTAAGCCTGTTTCAACAGGCTCCACTCTGTATACTGAGCAAGGCATGTTAAGTCAAATGAATACTTCTGCCTCATAAACAATAGTGTTCTAAATTACTGGAACAGAAACTACTTGTTAAAGAAGCAGAATTTAGTAACAATGCAGTCTTAATACCTGGTAACAGCTAGAGAGCCAGAGAAAGAATGAGAGAGCAAACAATCAAGCACGGAGTAAAAGAGAAAGAGCCTTTCAAACTCTAGTCTAATTATATTCATTAGGCTGTTCTGCAAATTGCCAACTGTCATCAGGACAGATCCTGAAAGACCTGTTTTCTTCTCCATAGCTACTTCTTTCAAAGTCCATTGCCATGACAATCGAGGAGGTAGGACAGAGATTAAGATACCCCTCTGTTGATAGCAATAGATCTTGAACTGGCTTCTGTACTCCATTATAGGCTACAGGACCTGTTTGTCTATTTACCCTGCTGAAAGGGACATTTCACACCTTATTCTCTGTCAGCACTTAAACCTAGATTTTCCACTTGTTACTGCCCAATTAATCGAGCAGCTGGTAACAGAAAATAGGCAGGAGTTCCATCCACTGGAAATGTGCTGAGTTTTCATCCTGATACATTGACTGAGGGTTTGCACTAATGGCAGCAAAAACACCTATGTCAGCTGTGGCTCAGTGGGTAGCATTCTCATCTCTAAGTTATGAAAGTTGTGGGTTCAAGTCCCACCCCAGAGACTTGAGCACATTACCCAGGCTGATAATCCCAGTGCAGTACTGAGAGAGCACTACACTGTCAGAGGTGGCAGACATTAAACTGGGGTCCTGTCTTCCCTCTGAGGTAGATATAAAAGATCCCATGGCACTATTCCAAGAAGAGCAGGGGAGTTCTCCCCGATGTCCAGGCCAATATTTATCACTAAAACAGATTATCTGGACATTATCACATTGCTGTTTGAGGGAGCTTGCAGTGTACAAATTGACTGCTGCTTTTCCTACATTACAATCATGATTACACTTCAAAAGTACTTAATTGGCTGTAATGCACTTTGGGACGTCATGAAAGGCACTATATAAATGCAAGTCTTTCTTTCTTTGCTCTTTTGCAGATTCTCCGCTAATGAATCAAGATGCCTTTTGATGATTGTGAAGACATAGACCCAGCCTTAGGATATGCCGTTTCCAGGATATCTTGTTTGATAGATTTAGTGCCAAATGTGACTCCTTCATGACTGATACTCCTGTGCCCTCAGGAGATTTTGGGGGGGGGGGGGGGGGGGTAGTGAGAAACCTGCTCCATGACCCCCCTAGAAGAGGATTTGCAAAACTGAAGACTTGTCAAATTCACTTGAAACATAAAAGATTTTGGAAAGTACCATCTCCATTTTACACTTCTTTAAAACAACACAGTCATTTCACAATCATTCAACAAGTTTCCTGCCTGAGAATCATTTCAAATGATTCACATGCACCCCTTGGGTTCGCCCCTATCACAGGCTCAGAAAGTCCATGGCAACAACACATAAACTGTTTAACATAAACTGCCCTGCTCTGTATTGTTCTGCTACAGGTTGGTGGATTGTAGGGTGTAAGCATTGACTTATATGTAGCTGTTATATTGGTAGATCTAACAGATCTCTTAAATAGATTTTCAACTCAGAGATGTGCTTTAACATGGACAGACCTAGTCTAGGTATTTAAAAATTAAACCATTAAAGCTTGGAAATCATTGTTAACCATATTAGCAGACGAATGCTTAATGTGTTCATATAATATTTCTCTATCCACAGTTTTTAATGAAGGTTCACACTTCTGCTAAAATATTGGACAGAGGAATGTCATATGAACACAAAGTTTTTGTCTCCCGATTCTCCCAATAATTTCTAGGATACAATTATTGCTTTTTGATGAGTCACTGATGTATCTGCCATGAGAATGTAAATGACCGTTTCCATAATTTGAGACGGGGTCTGGACCTTCTCATTTGGGACGTGTTTATGATTTGCTCCTCATTACTTCTGCTGGCGGAATCGGCCGAGTGAAAATTCAGCCCCTAAAAATATAAATTTACGAACTTCACTTTTCTAGCCACATTCCCTTCAACTTGCATTCATATCGTGCTTCGAATACTTAGAACGACTTCTCAGAATATTTTACAATAAGGAGGAAAGGGATACCATGGAAAGCAAACATGGGGGGGAAAGGAAGGGGAATGGAGAGAGAAGGGTTTTTGTAGGGGGGGGGGGGGGGGGTAACAAGGCAGAGGGACCCGAGTAGAGAATTACAGAGGGCAGGAGCATAGTTGCTGAAGTGAGTGGGCATCGATGGCGGAGCGAAGTGGGAAGCAGAAGTCTGGTGTTAGAGGAGCAATTGTAAACAATTTTACAACACCAAGTTATAGTCCAGCAATTTTATTTTAAATTCACAAGCTTTCGGAGATTTTCTCCTTCCTCAGGTAAATGTTTCAAGATAGAGGAGCAAGGAGAACTCTGATGTAGGAGGAGCAGAGGGCGTACGCAGAGATGTAAGGCAGGAGGTGATCACTAAGGTAGGATGGGTGAGGACAAGGAGAGATTTGTAAACAAGAAATGAGAATTTCTAAATCAACACAACTGTTCTGCAAAGGGGACAGGGTGGTGGGAGTGTGGGACTTAGCCCCAAGTATTTCTTTACTTACTTTTTTTTTTAAAAAGCACCGGTCTCAGATCTTAATGCTTTGAGTGCTGTCAGTGGGAGCGGGTACCAACAATACTGGTGTTTATTCAGATTTCTAGGGTGACAGCGCCCTCCAATGTTAGAGATTGCTGTAGCAATAGCGCCTTTGTTGCAGGTCAGGGTTGAAGAATGCAGTAATTTTCTTCCTATTAAGTGATAACAGTCATATCAGAATAAAGAAAAAGGTAATTTAAACATTAATAGAAATTCTACACATAGCCTCACGTGCAGCCAACATAAAAGCAGAAACTGGCTGCATGGAAGACCACAGCAGCAGTGTGTGGCCTGATGGTATTTACCATAAAGGCTCAGAACACAATCTCCTAATCTCACTCATTCCAGGACGTTAAACTATTAAACTCCTTGCCTTCTTCTGCCACTCCTCTCTCCTGCAATCTTCAGGCTTCTAAAAGCCAGTCTTGGCATCTCCTAATAACTATTCCCTGACCTATGCACCTTCACAGCTACTCTTTGTAATCCCAGTAGCATCCTGCACTATGAACCTTGCCCCTTTGGATTCTCAATAAAAAAAGCATTAGATTGGCTGAACTGTTCTTTATATGTTATTACCCAGGGCTATTACCTTATTTACCTTAATAACTGCTATCATTTACATATGAAACCATCAAGGTTAGCTTTGGTATCACAATTTAGTGATAATCATTTATGTAAGTTTGTTTTTTTCCTTTTTATGTCTGTAAATAACTTTGTGGGAACCATATATTGCACAAAATACAAGTCAAGAGCATCTGTGTAGGTAAAAATCCCATTATTTAATGATTAATAGTTATTAAGCTGTGGTTTCATCTATTTAATGCTTCTGTTCATAACCTGTGCTATTTGATACAGCCTATTCCAGTTTATTATTAACACTTAGTCAGTGCATTAACTGGATCAATATTGGTTCTATGTACATCAGGACTAATTATGTATGGATTAGGATCAGACATGGATCTGGTAATAATGGTGAGGTAGGGTGGGGTGGTAAGAGGAGAGGCAGAGACATGGATGAACATTTTCCAATAAAATCCAACCAAATGATAAGGTTTATTAAACTCTCCAAGCAACTAACACACACCATGTCCTTTAGCATTGGTCATGGGTAGTCTGAGTTCTGGAGTATGATCATGATGAATAGTTGCTAACTTGTTTTGTTTCTTTAAGACCATTACTGTGGTACTCCCTGTGGGTAAGTGATTTAAATAGACAAATCCAGATAATTATAGTTGCTTGTAAAGCCACAAGGGCAATTGTAATTGCTTGTAAACTTCAGGTCAATGATTGGCTTTCTTACTCGTCATTAAAGATAGTTCTGATTTGTAACAAAGTGTGACAGTTGGAGTGTGATGGATACATGCTATACTATACTGGCGAACCTTCCCTGGTGCTGTGGTTTTATAGGACAGGAACATTATACAAAATGGGTCATTCAGAAATGGAAATCGGGAAGCACTTTTTCCACACAAAAGGTAGTGGAAATATGGAACTGTCTCACCCAAAAGACTGTGGTTGCTAAATCAATTGAAATTTTCAAGATTGATATTGATACCCTTGCCTAACAAAAATCTATCAAAGGATATGGATCAAATGCAGGTAAATGGAAGATTGAATGACAGAACAGGCTTGAGGGGCTGAATGGCCAACTCATGTTCCTATGTTTCTCCCCCTACTCCTTTTACCCATAGTGTACTCCTGTCTGTATTTCCAGGACCAGATCATCTGTGTAAGCCAAAAGTTTCCCCATCATAATATATGTATATATAATGCCTTTAATGTGGAAAAATATTCCAAGACACTTTGCAGAGATGTAATCAAACAAAACGGAGCTATTCGGAGGGGTGACCAAAATCTTAGTCAAAGAGGTGAGTTTTAAGGAGGGTCTTAAAGGAGAAGGAGATGGGGAGGTGGAGAGGTTGAGGGAAGTAGTTCGAGTGTGGGGTGTAGACAGCTGAAGGCACCAATGATGAGACATAGGGAAGGGAAGATGCACAAGAGGCCAGAATCGGAGGAACAGAGAGTTTGGGGTGCGAGGTTGTAGGACTGGAGGTTATAGAGAGAGAGAGGGAGAGAGAGAGGGAGGGAGGGAGGGAGAGAGAGAGAGAGAGGGAGGGAGGGAGGGAGGGAGGGGTGAGGTCATGAATGGACTCAAACACAAAGGTGAGAATTTTAAATTTGAGATGTTGGAGGATTGGGAGAACAGGGGAAATGGATGAGCGCGACAGGATACTTGCAACTGAGTTTTGGGTGAGCTAAAGTTTGCAGAGGGTGGAGGATGGGAGACCGAGCAGAAGAGCATTGGAATAGTTGAGTTTGGAGGTAGCAAAGACATGGATGAAGGTTGCAGCAGGTGCATGAAGGTAAGGGTGGAGGTGGGCAATGTTAGAGGTAAGAGAAGGAAGTCTTGTGATGGAGAGGATTATTGGGTCAGCTGCTCAGATCAGTGATGAATAGGCTGCCAAGGTTGAGAACAGCAGTTAGGGAGGGGGATGGAATCAGTAGCAAGGGTATGGAATTTATGGTGGGACCAAAGACAATGAGGGAGGAACTAGAAAGGGCCTGCCACCCATGAGAATATACACTAGTATGAGTTTCCACCTGAGGAAAATGCAACTTACTCTTCAAGGAGTATGGATACAAACATATGACATGACAACTTTAAAGTTGATTTTTATTTGGGGTTTGAATAATCCATTATCTGTGATCGCTGCTTGAGCAACTTTTTTTAAACTAAAAATAATTTTGTTTTTCTTCCAGTTGAGAAAAAAATACATTTTACATCTGATGAGATGATAACTGCACAGTATATACTGCTGCTGCTCACAGTGACAAGCCATTGTTTGTCTTTACCATGTGGAGAGAGACTGGTATGTAGAAAATGCTTTTTAGACTGTTAAATAATCATTTTTATTTCATGTTACACCTTAAGAATTATTTATTAATGGTTTAGAGTAGGGATGCACTGCAAGAGCACGTTTAGCTCAAATACCTGTAATGCAAATAGTACAGACGTACATATAATGTAGACAAGTGCAGAGTAGGCAATTGCACACACACACACACAGAAACAAGCCTAGGAATTACCATGTGTGATATTAGTGTATAAACACTTAAATTGACAGAGGACTTTCATATAGTGCCTTTCAGGACTTTAGGACATCCCAAAGTGCTTTGCAGCCGATAAAGTACTTTTTTGAAGTGTAGTCGCTATTGTAATGTCGGAAAAGCAGCAGCCAATTTGTGCACAGCAAGGTCCCACAGACCAGATAATCTGCTTTAGTGATGGTCGAGAGATAAATATTGGCCCAGACTCCAGGAAGAACTCCCCAGTTTTTCTTCAAATAGTGCCATGGGATCTTCTACATCCATCTAACATCTCCTCTGAAAAAGACGGCATCTCTGACAGTACAGCATTCCCTCAACCTGTCAGTCTGCATTATGTGCTCAAGTCTCTGGAGTGGGACTTGAGCCCACAACCTTCTGACTCAGAGGCAAGAGTGTTACCACTGAGCCAAGGCTGACACCTTACGTTTATATAGCACCTTATCACGTCTTTCATAAACATCTCAAAGTAGTTCACGTACAGTGAATTCCTTTGAAGTGTAGAGACTGCTGTTATAAGGTTAAACGTAGAGTAGAATTCAGACAGATATGCAGTGTAGCTTGCAAGCATGCAGTGAGTCAGTTTAAACAGATACACAGAATAGCCAATCTGCTCCCAGACAATCATGCATATTCTTTCAAACTCAGATCCTGTTCACCATTAGATTCCTCATCTGGATTTCCAAATACTGAAAACTCAACATCTTTAACACAAACACACCACACTAAAGCTTGTGTATCATTTTGATTTTTAAAAAGTGTTGTTTTCAAGCTGCAATACATATTTGGGTTCAAATAATGTTTATTAATAACTTGAGTTTTGCTTTCACAGTTCTGTTGCCATCCAAATATTTGTTACACTACTGTAAGACTAATATCCAGTGTGCAATAACACCCAAATATAACCTGAAATAATTCCTGTTTTTCTCCTTCTCATTGCAGAGTCTGTAAGATGTCTACCTGTTTAAACCTTGCCAATACTTTGTGCACTTGGTCGGTCAGTATACAACACAAGTTGAGTTTTGCTTCGTCCATTTATTTCAAATCCATCCCATGCAATGTTAAAGAGCTTTTCATCCTGTTTCTGTTCAGTTTGAGTATAGTTGTTGCTGCTGGGAGACTTTTGTACCACTGGATGCCACACACGTTCCAACACAAAGAGGATGTATCTGATATAACCGCAGGCATCCTTACCTCCATTGTCCTACTGCTTCGGTTTCTGGTGCATCCTGTGTTTACACTGGTAATACCCACATTGGGCATCAAACAGGGTCGAAAGTTGCTTCTATCTGGATGCTGTTTACTCATTGCAACAAATGTCATCCCGAACATTGTCCAAAATATCAAGTTGTTGCTGGAACTTTCCCAGTGCATTATGTGGAGTTCAACAGAAAATATCTTAAACTCTACTCTATTAGTGTCTCAACCAATGTCTTCCTGGAAAAACGGCAGCATAGATAAAGTTTTTATAACAACAGATTTAAAGCCACCACCCTTTCATCCTGAAATAAACCATGAACATATTAGAAATACTTTGACAAACATCAGCCAGCAGATCAATGGAGACTTTCGCAGTATACAAGTGTGGCTGGATTGGCGAGGAAGCTGGACAAACTGGCCAACAGCTGGTCCCACCAATCGTACCAAGTTTCTGGCTGCTGCTGGAAAGTTAACGAGAACGACAGGACTCTAAAACTGTCTCAAAGAAGCAACGAAATGTCTGATATATATGGCAATGATCACTATATACTTAGTATTGTCTGCAATTGTTATACCGGCAGATTACAGCATCTTCCACCTCACCAACAGCCTTGTAGAATGGACGGAGAATGTTTCACGTGTATCCGCATACCTTTATCTGAAGTATCTGGTAAGTTGAAGCTACACCAAGAGAATTTACTTATGAGTGTTATATCAGTTAAAATACCCACTTTCAGCTTCTAATCAAATCTCCTCCAAATGCATCCTAATTCTTGACTAGCCTTGGTGATAGAAGGTCTGAATTGCCTTTCAGTAAATGGTCAATAATATCAGCCAAATGTTGTTCCCTTTCATTTTTGCTAACAAGAAAGAAAGCTTTGCCTTTATATAGCCACTTATCAAACATCTCAAAACACTTTACAATGAAAACCGACTGTTGTTATGTAGGCGAACGTCACAGCGACATCTATGTTTTACATAGCTAGAAGTTTCCTTGGATCCATCCTGCTATCCTGCACCTGACTGTACTGTGCCTAATCCAAAAATGCTTGATGTACATGAGCAGTAATGAGACGATCAGTTAACCTGTTTTTGGTAGCATTGGCTGGTGTATTGGACCCCCCCAGTCTTCTTCCAACACTGCTATCTTTAGCATCCATTTAGACCACAAACTGGCAAACGGGACCTCAGTGTAATGGCTGAACCAAAGAGTGCCACCTCCAACAATGCAGCACTCCTTCAGCTTTCCAATGGAGAATCAGTCTAATCGCTTCTGAACAAGTACTGGTGGAGGACTGAGCAGAGATTTGGCATCCTGACTTAGCTGGCTAAAACACTGAGTGAGCATGAGATCTTGGCTCTGGATCCCAGCGATGCCCTCATCGGGACTGACAATTCAAGAGTGTCTAGGACCCCTGCACCTCAAGAAAATGGGGAGCACCGTGAATCAGATGTGTTAATCTCCATGCCTGATTCTCGGATCTCATTGAGCAAACACTGTCAGAAGGTCTCACCTGTTTTGTCTTCGGTGCTTCATCATTATTTTATACAGTTAGAAAAGTTTCCTTAGATCCCTCCTACTATCCTGCACTTGACTGTGCTGTGCCTGACCTGAAAATGCTTGACGCTGACACTAGTACAAACACTGAATAAACGCCTTGCCTTCCAGTGCAGAGATCCCCCACTTTGATGCTTCTATTGCACGGCAAATATCGCAGCAGCTTCCTCTATTGTTGTCTGTGTACAATAGGGACACCAAAATTTATCTGTCAAAGTGCAGATTCCAAAAACCCCGCTATTTTTCTGTCTCTGTATATGTGGCAAAGACCATCATTTATCTGCCTATATACAGATATCACTGGAGTTCACTTACCTCCCACCCATCACCACCTGCTCCCCAAGTTTAAATCTGCATGTATAGAGTGACTCACATTTAGATGCAACTTATAAAAGAGTTTCAATTTTTCTTTCAGATAGAAATAAAACACCCTGCTATAGAAGGAATTATGAAAGATACGTGTAAAATAATAGATGTCGGAAACAAACTTTTTGGTACCAACATTAATCCAAACAGTACTGAATTAAATAAATTCATGGATATTAACCAAGGACTCTCCTGGAATTCTAGTCTTGTATCTACTGACTGTGAGGGGAAGCAGAGAGAGGAAACGATGAGCAAGGAGCTGTGACTTCCCACAAGGAGGGAGGAGAAATGGGAGAGCAACTCAACGTGCACTGAACCTGCACACCTCCAAAAGGCCATTACAAAACAGCAGAGGCAGCCTCAGAA
Source organism: Heptranchias perlo (assembly GCF_035084215.1). Taxonomy (NCBI): domain Eukaryota; kingdom Metazoa; phylum Chordata; class Chondrichthyes; order Hexanchiformes; family Hexanchidae; genus Heptranchias; species Heptranchias perlo. Next base: position 12,644,575 of record NC_090343.1, read on the forward strand.
GAGGATGGTGTGGGTAGGCTGGAGTTGGGAGAGTGAAGGGGGAGGTGAGCAAGAGAACAATTTTAAAAAGTAAGACTTGATAAAATTCTATTGAACACTGTACCGTTAAAGTGGAAAGACAAATCGGGGAAGTACTTTCCATTCAAACCGAAACATTCCTGTATATTCACACTTTTCTCTTAAATAGTAAAAGCTTTACCTCTGATGAAGATCTGCTATCTCACCAAATTCTTAATCAGTTATATTGCTGTGGGGAGGCACTGAAACAGAGGCCAGGTACCACCCAATGCAAGTGATAGAGGTTGGAAAATAAATCACTGCCACTATTGTGTCTTGCAACATCTGGTTGAAGAGCAGCACTGGTGGAAGCCCAGCCCATATTAACCTCCTGGATTTAGCCATTGGTATGTGACCCAGTGAAACCTCCATGGGAAGAAAAATTGGGGGAATTTGACATCTTCAGGTTAAGCTATAGCTTTAAAGGTGTAATGTTGCCTGCAAGACAGGACTGTGCAGTGACACTCAAGTGCTAACATGGTGGGGGAGAAAGAGTGGAAGAACAGTTTCTAGAAGTTGTGAAAGTTTGTGCTGCAGGGATGGTTTTACCTGCTGCAGTATTTACCTGTCATGTGAGTGGTTGAGCTGTGTTTATGGAGTAAGCTGATCCCCATACAGTCCCCACCACTTATAGTGGGCACGTTCGTGCAAATGCGATTTGCCCATTATACGCAATGGCTGGTATAACATGCTGAACCGCTACCTGAATGAACTTCCTTACCGCCGGACCCTAGACCTGACCAAGGACTCAGAGCTCTGCAGCACCAACCTCACCCTGGACATGGTCATCAGGAAGCTGGAGAAGCAGGGAGCAGGACCAGTCATTCAGAAACACACCATTATCTCACAGAACTTCGCAGTAAGATCCGGAGAGGAGGGGAAAAACACACAAATCTTAACTCCTTCATCGAACAACCCAACACACCTAATTAGGGCACAAAATTTTGGCTGCTGAGATTATTTTGCATGAACTGTTACATTTAACACATTTTAATATATTAAGAACATGCATCAGTTGTTCATGTGTACTTAACTTGTACAAATCCACAGGGATGATTCTGGAAACTGATCGATTTGGTACCAATAGGTGACTATGAAACTACAGTGCCAATTACTACTTCTCCCAGCTATTTCAGCCCGAAATAAACTGAGCACCAAAGACACTACAACCTGCAACTTTGAAATTAAGGTCAATGTAAATGGCTATTGGTTATCACTTTTTGGCCGTTATAAGCGATTGCCCGTTTTAAACGTGGACAGTTTTAAGTCGTGGGGACTGTACCAAAACCTGCTTAAAAACTGCTCAGTACCGTGACACCCTCCTCTGAAACTAATCAATTTTAATTTGTGTAGCTGACATGCTGCATTAAATTTGATTAAAAATAAATTCACATTAATTGGTGATAAGTAACTTCCCTCCTTTTCATGCACAGTGCCTCAGCTCCCTAGCTTACTCCACCATCAGGCATTAAAATGCAATTTACAATTCAGGGTATAGCGCAGTGCATTATCCCACTGGGTGGTCCATTGGGCCAGACTACCAACATGTGCAATGTACAAGTATACTTTACTGCAAAATGCCTTTTCCCCCCCCCAAAAGAATCCTTCCACATGACAATTATTTGAAAAAGGCTTTATTCTGTATCAAAAAAGTTGAACTTTAATATAAATTGTGTATCTATTTACACCATTATGCATGTGTCACATTTAACTATATTGCACTAAGCACGTGGTGTAATTTTACACATTTGAGCCATTGAATGGCTGTATCATGTTTATCAGATTTCAGTCACTCTATAATGTGCTATACTTTTAGCTCTTAAATCATGATGTATTCATATTTTGTATCAGTGGTTTTATTTTATATATTGAATTATCACACCGATATAGCCCTTTATTGTGCTAGTTTTTAGCTACTTCATCCCCATGTAAATGTTTTATGTTAAACACACCACTCTATGCTCATGTAGATCTTATGGAAATAGATCTCTATGCAATCACGTCATTTGTACGACTGGCTTTAGCTTCATGGCAGAATTTTCATGATTGATACTGAAACGACGGTCTCCACTTCCCCAGACCGAGACTTAGTTGCTTTTCTATTTAATTACCTATGCTACATTTTCCTGAAGCTTTTGTACATTTAAATACCTTTTCTGATAAATAAAATAATAAATCCACTGTAGTAGTTTGTTTTCAGTTTGACACATTCCACAAGTAATATTTAGGTTTAAACTATGATTTTATAAACAGTTTATTACATCAATTCCCATTAATCTGTGCTTTCTATCCATGCCCCTCTAGTTTCTAAGTTTGACAGTTCATTGCTACTTCATGTAGCTCCCCATCATCTTTTCAATAGAGGTAGGTCTTGGTATTACTGCCTCGCTTGCTCTTAATGTAGCCCTTTGTGTTCAACAACTCTTCCTTATTGGTGCTAGTCATTGTGTTCCCACATCTCTTTCCACTGCAGTATGTAGTGGGACTGTATTTTTTCCATCCCTGCTACACTGGTATGCCACTCATTTACTCTCTCCCTTTACTATCAGTTCACATCTGCCTCTGTTACTTCTTGTAGCTCTCTGCATTTGTCTTCCCCTCCTTCACTAGTTGCTTTGGAGACCCATAATAGCACTGCTGGCTCACTGGTCTCGCGTAGCCAGCTGCAAACCAAAAGGTAAATTTATCAGGATTTGCTAACTCCACCACCGCCACCACTTTTACCAGATCTTCCTGGTGGTCAGCCTTAAGAAATCCAGTGGCTTTACCTTTGGATTGCAGTTGGCCACATGAGGCATGTGCAGCAGGAGCCAGCAGACCTAGAATAAGCCTTGCATATTATAAAAGGCACCTTATTGGTGCCAGTGATCCAGGTTCTTTCACTATCCCATGTAATTTTCCATCTGTCCTCTCTCATTCTGTTCCTTCTCCAGAGCAAACATCTCCAACCATCCAACCCTATCCACTCTTGCTGATTCCATATTTGATTCTACATATATCAACTTCCTTTAGTTTGTATCCCCTCAGTTACACTTCGTCTTTTACAGTCCAACAGCTGGATCAATTCATCGCAGTCTAATTCATGCCCTGCAATTGGGCAATCAAAATCTTGGGTTTTTTTCCCCAATTTGTCGGTTTCACATCTCTCACAAATCCAATAGAAATCATTTTCTACCTTTGAATGATGTCCCATTTGTCAATATTCATCTATTTTCATAATTGTCTCCTCTCTGCCATCTGTTTACGACCAGAACATGTCTCTCCTAATCTCTGCTATTTCTATGTAATCTGAATACCCTCTGTCCATTTGTGTATACATTTTGACTACTGCTCCAGGCCCAAACCCATTAACTACCTCCCCTTCTTCTTTCTCTTAGCCTTACTAAAGCTCTTCTCTCCTGTGATCCAATCATGCCAACTTTTTCACCCCCATTCCGCTCCCTGCCTTAACTCACTATTCCTCTGCATTCCTACTCTCCTGCCACTGTCCCACATCCATTTCAAGGATACCCCAACTCTATTCTGCAAAAAAGTTCCTCCCAGCTAAGTGACAGCTAACTCCACTAGCCCTGACATCGTCCACTCCTCAATCCCTACCAGCCTTACTATTAATCCCACTGAGCCAATAACACCCAGGCCAAAAAGATATTCATCTTCTGAGGAGTCTGAAATTTCACTTGTAGCCACCTCTGGTCTCCAACTGTGGTGCAGGAGGAACTCAGCACTAAGCTGCATTCTTAGGCAGCTAAGACTAATCAGGGATGGGCAATAAATGCCAGCCTTGCCAACGACACCCACATCCTGAGAATGAATTTTTTAAAAAAGTAGCCAAGGACAATAATTTGAGAGTTACAGCTCAGTTGAGTTACCACTTTCCTAATGGCATTTTTGGCTCCACTTGTGCAACATAAGACATCTGCATCATACAGGTGTACTTTGGCCGAAGATGAGCTGAACTGGGAGGATTTCCAGTGGAGACTGTTGTCCTGCTGGGTCCTGCCTCTTGCCATGACATTGAAGTGTAGAAAGTAATTTATGCACATATGGAAATGATTATAATTAATACAGTCTCTTTAAACTTGAAGGATTTTCACTCTGAACAAAAAACCTTTTAGAAAATACATTGCAATATTACAAGAAATACACCATCATGATTTAGATCATGCAAAACTGTGATAGACAGTGGGATTTCTCCCAGGGCATCACAAAAGGTGTAGCTATCTACCTTGTCCTTAAGAAAACATCAAAAGATAGTTAGAGACACTAGCCTAGAAATTACTGTTAATGATATCAGATGACAAATACTTAATTGTTCACAACATTTTTCTATGTGCAATGTTATTCCAGGAGTTAACTTGTTTATCTTAAATAGGACAATATATTCAATAAAACAGAGGACAAAGGACTCTTCCACTATCAGCAACTGCTGTGTGTTGATGTTAACTCATATATACATGTCATCTAGAACTGAAGGCTGAAAGATAAGCATTTTACATTAAACATCTTCCAGTTCTGATGAAACGTTAACTTTGTTTCTGCCTCCACATACCTGCCTGATCTGCTGAGTGTTTCCAGCATTTTCTGATTTTAGTTAGTTTGGTTAAAACAAAGAGAAAAAAGAGGGAGGGGAAGCAACCAACAGACACTCCAATCGGAGTAGTAGTCAATGGGTTGAATGGCCAACAAACTGTTTAACTAGTTGTATGTTCTTTCTATATCTTTTCATTATCTCACTGATTATCTTTCTATAGATATGAAAAAAACCCAATGTGTACCAAGGTAAGAGGGAGTGACCGCAAAGAGTGAAAAAATGGGATAAATGGTAGAAGAAAAAACATGCAAGTGCAACAGGTCTGAAATAAAACAGAAAATTTTAGCAAATGCATTGGGTCCACTAGTCCCAACAAAAGAGAAAAAAGCCAAACACACAGGCACAGACCCCCTCCCCACAGCAGTGTGTTTTGACAAAGGGTCTACACCCTAAATGGCAACCTTCTCTCTTCCCCCAGATATGGAGACCCCCCAGCTACACCCTACGCCCCTGCCATAAAGAAAATGGAAGATATAGTCAATGTCTGGAGTTACTAAAGTCAATGCTCAGACTCGAGAGCTTCAAAGTGTGCAGGAGAAAAATTAAATACTGTTCCTTAAGTTTGGAACAGCGATAGTGAACTCAGGTTCACGCTTGCGGACAGAATGGAGAATTTTGGCAAAATGGGCATCAAAACTACACTTCCTGTCATTACAATTTTACACACTTTTAGGTCAACATTTAACATTGAAATTCCCTTTATAAACAGTTGTCTATAAATCTGGTGAAGCACACAAATCACTTGACATGCCATTATTTCCTAACTAAAATTTCTGATGTCTAAAGAGAGGAGGGGGAGTTGCGTTCTTGATTAGGGAGAACATCACGGCAGTAGTGAGAGGGGATATATCCGAGGGTTCGCCCACTGAGTCTATATGGGTAGAACTGAAAAATAAGAAGGGAAAGATCACTTTGATAGGATTGTACTACAGATCCCCAAATAGTCAACGGGAAATTGAGGAGCAAATATGTAAGGAGATTACAGACAGCTGCAAGAAAAATAGGGTGGCAATAGTAGGGGACTTTAACTTTCCCAACATTGACTGGGACAGCCATAGCATTAGGGGCTTGGATGGAGAAATTTGTTGAGTGTATTCAGGAGGAATTTCTCATTCAGTATGTGGATGGCCCGACTAGAGAGGGGGCAAAACTTGACCTCCTCTTGGGAAATAAGGAAGGGCAGGTGACAGAAGTGTTAGTGAGGGATCACTTTGGGACCAGTGATCATAATTCCATTAGTTTTAAGATAGCTATGGAGAATGATAGGTCTGGCCCAAAAGTTAAAATTCTAAATTGGGGAAAGGCCAATTTTGATGGTATTAGACAGGAACTTTCAGAAGTTGATTGGGAGAGTCTGTTGGCAGGCAAAGGGACGTCTGGTAAGTGGGAGGCTTTCAAAAGTGTGTTAACCAGGGTTCAGGGTAAGCACATTCCTTATAAAGTGAAGGGCAAGGCTGGTAGAAGTAGGGAACCTTGGATGACTCGGGAGATTGAGGCCCTAGTCAAAAAAGGAGGCATATGACATGCATAGGCAGCTGGGATCAAGTGGATCCCTTGAAGAGTATAGAGATTGCCGGAGTAGAGTTAAGAGAGAAATCAGGAGGGCAAAAAGGGGACATGAGATTGCTTTGGCAGATAAGGCAAAGGAGAATCCAAAGAGCTTCTACAAATACATAAAGGGCAAAAGAGTAACTAGGGAGAGAGTAGGGCCTCTTAAGGATCAACAAGGTCATCTATGTGCAGAACCACAAGAGATGGGTGAGATCCTGAATGAATATTTCGCATCGGTATTTACGGTTGAGAAAGGCATGGATGTTAGGGAACTTGGGGAAATAAATAGTGATGTCTTGAGGAGTGTACATATTACAGAGAGGGAGGTGCTGGAAGTCTTAACGCGCATCAAGGTAGATAAATCTCCGGGACCTGATGAAATATATCCCAGGACGTTATGGGACGTTAGGGAGGAAATTGCGGGTCCCCTAGCAGAGATATGTGAATCATCGACAGCTACAGGTGAGGTGCCTGAAGATTGGAGGGTAGCAAATGTTGTGCCTTTGTTTAAGAAGGGCGGCAGGGAAAAGCCTGGGAACTACAGACCAGTGAGCCTGACATCTGTAGTGGGTAAGTTGTTAGAGGGTATTCTGAGAGACAGGATCTACAAGCATTTGGAGAGGCAGGGACTGATTAGGAACAGTCAGCATGGTTTTGAGAGAGGAAAATCATCTCACGAATTTGATTGAGTTTTTTGAAGGGATAACCAAGAAGATAGATGAGGGCTGTGCAGTAGACGTGGTCTACATGGACTTTAGCAAAGCCTTTGACAAGGTACCGCATGGTAGGTTGTTACATAAGGTTAAATCTCACGGGATCCAAGGTGAGGTAGCCAATTTCATACAAAATTGGATTGACGACAGAAGATGGTTGTTTTTCAAACTGGAGGCCTGTGACCAGCGGTGTGCCTCAGGGATCGGTGCTGGGTCCGCTGTTATTTGTTATTTATATTAATGATTTGGATGAGAATTTAGGAGGCATGGTTAGTAAGTTTGCAGATGACACCAAGATTGGTGGCATTGTGGACAGTGAAGGTGGTTATCTCGGATTGCAACGGGATCTTGATAAATTGGGCCAGTGGGCCGATGAATGGCAGATGGAGTTTAATTTAGATAAATGTGAGGTGATGCATTTTGGTAGATCGAATCGGGCCAGGACCTACTCCGTTAATGGTAGGGCGTTGGGGAGAGTTATCGAACAAAGAGATCTAGGAGTACAGGTTCATAGCTCCTTGAAAGTGGAGTCACAGGTGGATAGGGTGGTGAAGAAGGCATTCAGCATGCTTGGTTTCATTGGTCAGAACACTGAATACAGGAGTTGGGATGTCTTGTTGAAGTTGTACAAGACATTAGTAAGGCCACACTTGGAATACTGTGTACAGTTCTGGTCACCCTATTATAGAAAGGATATTATTAAACTGGAAAGAGTGCAGAAAAGATTTACTAGGATGCTACCGGGACTTGATGGTTTGACTTATAGGGAGAGGTTGGATAGACTGAGACTTTTTTCCCTGGAGAGTAGGAGGTTAAGGGGTGATCTTAGAAGTCTATAAAATAATGAGGGGCATAGATAAGGTAGATAGTCAAAATCTTTTCCCAAAGGTAGGGGAGTCTATAACGAGGGGGCATAGATTTAAGGTGAGAGGGGAGAGATACAAAAGGGTCCAGAGGGGCAATTTTTTCACTCAAAGGGTGGTGAGTGTCTGGAACGAGCTGCCAGAGGCAGTAGTAGAGGCGGGTACAATTTTGTCTTTTAAAAAGCATTTGGACAGTTACATGGGATATGGGCCAAGTACAGGCAATTGGGACTAGCTTAGTGGTATAAACTGGGTGACATGGACACGTTGGGCCTGTTTCCATGTTGTAAACTCCTATGATTCTATAAAACAAGACTTTAAACAAAATCAAAAAATACATATTTCACTAATTAATTTTTCTCATTGAATTATCTTGTGTCATTTAGTACCTTCATTCAAGTTTTTACTTCGGTGTCAGCTTCTCTCCAAAGTCTGACCTTCGACTCAATATTTCTACCTTAAATAGTTGCCAGAGCTTTCAATCACATCTGTGCATTTTGCAAAATTTCCAAGCATGAAATCTGAATTGAAGGATATTCCCCTCATCCAGTGAGGATTTCTTTGCTTCCCCTTACTCCCCCTACCAAAAGATGTGGAAAGTGACTGAAGAAGCTTTTATTTCAGGCAAGTGATGTATTAACAAGTGCATTTTACCGTTCTGAACTTCTCGCAAACACCTGCAAGAAGCAATACATATGAATACTGCATATGTCATTGTGATTTCTTTGCTTTCTTTTCTAGCAATCAAAGAAATTATTCATAAAGAACGAATTGCTGTTGAAAATTCAGTTAAAAAATTTATCTTCTGAACAATGTAACTGATGAACCTTTGAGCATTGAGGTTTTTTGTTTATATGGAAATTTGTTTATTAAAGAATCTATATTTGGCAAACTTATTAACAGTGCACTAAGTTTTTCACTTCTAGCACATGCCAGAAGTGTATATAGGAAATTGCACTCTGCAGTCTGAGATTTTCCGTTCATTCATTTTAAGCTGAAAATTTAAGGCGTTAAGGTGCAGACACAAACACAGAAGGCTGTTAGCTGAGACCCAACCCAGATGCGAGAGATCCCAGGCTCCCTTCCCAATGCTCCTCGGGCTTCCTCTAATGCTGGTAAGTGCTTGTCATTAGTAATTCTACTTGGCATAACACCCCTGTTATAAAACCGCCAATTCACAATGAGCAATTAAAAAATGTTATTGCACAAAATCAGAAGGATATTACACTTCACCAAATACTCCCTTAATGTTAGTGCTCTGTTGAAACTGTAAACCTTTATCAAACTTAGAGTATTAGTCATACGAGAGGGATGTTTGACAAATATGCATAACAGGACTGGCAATTGAGACCACCTTTTTCCTTGACCAAAGTGCAGGTCAATATTTAACCATTAACAGGCGTAAAAAAAAAAGATACACAACGTGGTACAATTGTATGTTTCTTTTAACATTCACATTCACACACTTTAATATCATGAAAATTTATTCAGACATGGCTTGTGTGTATTTAATGTACATCTTTTACAGAATGCTTTCTTACAACATCTGTTTCCAAACAGCTGAATAGCAAGATACAGTAACAAATCGGCAAAGACATTTTAAATAGAAATCTTTATTTACAACATTAACATCAAGAGGCAAATAAATCAGTAAAAGCAATATCTGCTAACAACTTTATCTTTTTTAATTATTTTGTGTTTTTTTTAAAACAAATTTTCTATCATACCTTGCCTTGCATGAAATGTAACGTTGGGATACAAATAGCAATATTAGAAATCTTTAGATTGAGCTAAATTAAATCCTCACTACTCTTCAATACTGTAGGTCTTCTCCAGGTGGACTTTCAAATATTGCTTTTACAGCATGATAAATTTATCAATTTCATAATTTTAAAATTTTTTAACAGGTGTCTACCCACAAAATTTGATACAGAAAATTAACATAAAATCTAGGCTGAGGCTAAAGGGAGAAAAAAAAGGGGGAAAAGTGACTCATTATAATACCTGCATTTAATTATTTCTTATTTAAATAATAAATAGTTTGCTCCATTGGGTAAACCTATACATTAACTATATTAATGTACAATTTGGTGTTATCAGTAAGAAAAGGCTTTGAATATACATGATCTCAGATTTCCAAAGCAGAATGCAATCTAAAAATGAAAAAAATCAAAAATCTATACTCTAATCGCACACATTTTACCTAGAAATCCCAATCCTCCAAGAACAACCAGTTCAGATCGCACATAATTATTGTATAGGAATTCAAAACAGTCATTTTCTGCATTAAAAATATAATTCCATTTTATTCACAGTGCTCTGAACTCATTCTGTGATGTGAAGCATTATTGGGTAAAATGGTCACTTACTGTCAGGAAGGGGTGGAAACAAATAAGGAAGTCTGAAGATTGGAATCAGACATGCAGCCCAGCCCTTTCAATTTCCAAAATGAGTTGTGGATATTAGTCAAGGTCAGCATTCAGGCTCAAAGAACAAGCAGATTCATAGTCAGTCTTGCTCATGTTTCACCTGGAATAAAATCTGAGTCGTTTAAAATTTTGATTAAAATAAAAAGGATACTAGTCCCATGAAATACGTTTTACTCCCCTCCCTTCCTGAAGGCATTGAATTCATGCTGGGGTGTTCTTCCATAGGCACTGTGTGCCTCAGGTACCTGTCCAAGCGGCCATTACTCATGCGCAATCCTGGAAAGTGTGCATCATCAGGCTATTTAATCCCAGTGCGCATCTAGCCAACCCTGCCCGTGCTCCCCGGATATCCATATATGCATGAATCCCAGCAGGACCAGGAGCGAGAATCCCAGCCAGTTTTCTCCTCCCTAACCCAGAGTCATTGAGGATAATTGCAGTCCCCCATCCTTCCACCCCATCTAAAATCAGCTAACTCAGCACAAAATAGGGATCAAACCTGGAGCCATTCTGGTCTGTATGGCTCAACTACTCCCTGGATAAATCTGCTGAGGTATCAGGGAAGCAAAATACTTCTAACTTCTGTAGTGAGATTGATTGTATACCTTACAAGTGAGTCAGATTATTGATAGCCTTGCACCTTTTGACAACACAGGTATTTTGCATTCTTTGAAGCAACAAACACAAGTGAGACATTCATCCATGTTCTAACAGGAGTTGGCGCATTGATCTTTTGTAAATATTACTTACTTTAAGAAAAAAGGGACTGAACTGAGAAGATCAGAAGTTAATTCAAGTTCGTATCCTTTATAAATCATTCTGTACAAAAACCCTTTATCAGAACTTGCCATTTGAAATTTTTTTTTAAAGTAAGCTTGTAGTAATTAGCTGTAGAAACTTAAAAATAAAATGCAAGAATCTCATACTGCTTCTAAAAAAGCCCAGGTTTTCCTTTAAATCATGTAAATATGAACTAATTTTGTAACTTGGAAACTCCATACAACATAAGTAGTGTTCTCCTCTTGCAAGATGCAAGTGATTTATGCCATGCACCATGAACCAGTAGAAAAAGAACAAATCCTTGAATCAGACAAGTAGCTCTACAATTCACCTTTTGTGTTGAAAATTAAATGCCCTGATTGCTCATGGTACCAGGTCACCAGCTGTAACTGAGCATTTGTTGCCTCTGAGGAATGTTCATACACTAGGCTGTGGTTTGAGATCTGAATGCTTTTTATACAGGGAATCTTGCTTAATGGCCACAGTAGGCAGGGTTTCAGTACAGGAGGTATGGAGATCAGCTATATTATCATGCCTACATTTAATAGGGAAAGCAAGTAGTTTCTCCTCAGTCAAAGTTATAAAATAATAAGTGAAAAATAAAATATGCATTTTAATTGGTTATATTCTTAAGGGAAATCTTCACTGAATACATTATAATATTTTTAATATCTACTTCCTCCTCAGGACACAGAAAAGTGCAACTGGATATAATGAAACATTTAGTCTTCCATATGGTTCTTTGCACTAATAATCTGCTACTGCATTGTAACCAGACCCCTTACAATGTCAGGTTACTGTATTGTAGTCAGAGCCCTCACAACGTCAGGTTACTGTATTGTAGTCAGAGCCCTCACAACGTCAGGTTACTGTATTGTAGTCAGAGCCCTCACAACGTCAGGTTACTGTATTGTAGTCAGAGCCCTCACAACGTCAGGTTACTGTATTGTAGTCAGACCCCTCACAACGTCAGGTTACTGTATTGTAGTCAGAGCCCTCACAACGTCAGGTTACTGTATTGTAGTCAGAGCCCTCACAACGTCAGGTTACTGTATTGTAGTCAGAGCCCTCAACGTCAGGTTACTGTATTGTAGTCAGACCCCTCACAACATCAGGCGATTTTAGTTGTCTATTATTTTTTTTTGGTTAGTTTTGACCTCAGTCTAGATGTACAGCAAACCTGAGTATTTTCATCACATAGCAACCAAAGTAACTGATTTTCCCCCACAGTAAAAGCATGTCAATGTACACTGAAATTAATATTTCAATTCTTAAAATTTTCACTCTGAACATCAAATTTCTATTTCGTTCAACTCCCCCCCCCAAACAAAATCTTTTTCATTACTTCAGGATTGAGACTCAATCTCCAACTGAGCGGAAACAACAGTACAACAGTCACTCAGCCATTTTTCTGCTGGGCAAGGTGGCCAGACAACAATTAAATTGCAATGCCTCTGCTTCTGTACTGCTCAGCTCCATCTATGCATGGCTGGCTTCAGACAGCCAAATTTTACTTTGGCTCGTTTGCACACCAGGGAGCACCAGTCAATGGCTGCCAAATCTCGGCCCTGTATGTAAGATGCAGCAATTAATTGCTGAAAGCAGCCTACACCAATGCTTATAGACAGCTTCCAGATCATTAAAAAAAAGCCTAAACCTATTAAGCAGATTCATGGAGGTATTCTTCTAAACTAAAAATCAGGTGCAGCTGATCAAACCTCCTCTAAAAAAGCAAAGCTTCTTTCAGTTTAAGAACAGTTGACACACAGCCAGTAATTCATCCAAACAAAACAAAAATGTAATTAAATATTTGCTTTGTTTCTCCTGGGGAGTAGGGTGGGGGGAGGGGAGGAAAGAGGGAGTCGGGGGGAGGAAAGAGGGAATCACTGAATACCTCTATTCAGTAGATGTGGAATGTATCTGCTGTTGCAAGCAACTAACTTTTTTTTTTAAATTCTGTTAAGTGATCAATATGATCAGAGGAGGCCTCAGGCCATTAGCTGCACAAAACATACGCATTGCTTCAACTAAAGTAGGTTAAATTTGAGATAATACTCATGACAGCCAGAAACAACATCTTTCCTATCCCACTCATCCAGCAGTTACTTGTCTACAAATAACAAAGTTAAACCAGGTCTTTATCTACAGTAGCTCCAGTAATATTGTATATATTGATTTTTAAAAAATTAACATGGCTACAGAGGCGGAACTGCAGTTGTGGCCCGACTCTAACTGCACTATTAGCACAGAAACCCCAAATTTCAGTTGAATTGTTGCATAGACTTCTGTACCATCTGAACATTTAATCTCAATCATTAGAAAAAAAGTCTCCATTTAAATTGCTGTCTCTTTTTTGGGGGAAAAGGTCTCATTGTGACAGTGGCAGTAACCAATTCTGCATTAAAAAGAAAAAATTAATGTGCTAGCAGACATATCCAACCTTGTGAAACACCATAAGCTGCAGCAAACCAAACAATGCTAAGCAGAAAGAAAAAAATGGGAGAAGAGACAGGGAAGATAGAAGCAAAAAAGAACTCAGATTAACCAGGACAATGAACATTCAGGGATAAGAACTACAAGCTGGTTTAGATGTGCAAAATGATTCCACTTCCCTGTGTTGAGCATGTTACCTTTATGCTGATTTGTCAGTGTAACATCTATATTCAATCTGTTTTGTACAAATACAGTAATACTTTGATATTTCCAACAAACTTTGGAAAAGAATTGCAATCAAGAAAGTTAGCCATTGTTTAAACAAATCTGAATACATCCTGAAATCAGTGGCGTTAACTGTTAAGACAGTTACTTCCAGATCAATCCGAACAGAATTTTCTTCCTTCGTCAAAACCAGGAAGATGCACCCCGCAATATCAGTACCCGCAAAAATCAAAAGCAATCAAAATGTAGTTCTACAGTTAAACATAAATATGTTGTCCATTGAATTAAACGTCATCACTATGAATTTCATGTTGCTCACAGTCCTGTCACTCATTCATCAAATCATCATGGAGCTCGCTCATTCGGAATCACACAGAATCAATAATTTACACACAAAATAAGGAAATTAGGTAGAATATTATTCCTTTGGAGTACAACTATGTAAAGTAAGCTGCTGTTTGAGGCAATGTCACTTGAAACCTGTCACAAGAATTGAATCGCATTTTAATGATGCAAATCTCATTCCATCTCCCTGTATTTGTTGGAGTAGTAGAATGCCAAAGTCCCCTCTTCACAATGATCCTACATCATCCATCACATCGCATAGACACTATGGGTTCAGTGATTATTTACTGCTCAGCAATTTACAAGTAACCCCTCTCCCTCTCACAGAGGTGAGGGTGGCCAAGTGACACTTGATGAGCAATTCTGTCTTAATATAAACTAAAACGAGGACTAGTGAGAAATAAATCCTTTTTCAAACTTTTGATCAGTTACTATTTGGCGGATTTAAGCCATGATTTTCAGATAAGATTGATGCAGTTGCACTTTTCAGAAGCACCTCTTTTTATAAATACAATTATGGGAGGGGGGGGAGGGGGAGGGGGTAGGAGAGAGAGAGAAATGCAGCTTTTTTGAAAGTTAAAAGCTAGATTGGCGGCACAGGATAAAATCTGGATGATCAACATGGGAAAATCTGAACTTTTTGCACATTCTTACAGATTGGCTCAATTGTCAAGGCCTGGTGCAAACAGGTCTGACAACTTGAACTGCTGCTAAAAGGCAAGGAGTACAGAAATAAGAATCTGTCAAATATTTAGCCTCACCAATGCTGTGCAAAAAAAAAAAAAAATCAGTAAATGTGACCTATAAAAGTGTATATATAATATAATATTGTATTCATTATTTACAAGATATATTCACAGGAGCCAGCTTCCAGGTGTTTTATGCTGCAGTACCTTGCTTTGAGTCAACAGCACGCACCTTGTATTTACCCCACTTGAAATTTTATCTGCAATATTTTAAAATGAAGAAGATTATTGCTTGGCATTGCATATGCAGATTTAAAAAGTTGGATGTTGGAATACATACAGTTGTGTTCCACTGTGATCTTTGAAATACCAATGGGTTACTTAACACAAAGATGATTCAGAAAACAAAAACAAGGATTTGCTAATGTGCAGATATGGCTACATTGATCATGAAACACTGCAGTGATCCTCGACTACTTCAGCCTTCTCTAAAGTGCATCAACAAGCACACTGTTCTATGCTGACACTCGGCAGTCATTTTTTCAAATGTTTGTCAATGTAACGACCACATTATGAGTGACATTTCACAATACTACCAGAAAAAAAAACAAGGCTAGGTGCTGCATTAAAGTAGATGCAAGATTTGGCAAGCGAAAAGGTAGCAACCAGATGACATTAAAAGGACAATTAAAAACCAAAGCAAATCCTAAACGATTCGAGTTTTTGACCCAGCGGTGTACTGCTGCCAAGAGTCTTCTCTTTGATAAAACAAACACGTCTAATAAAAACAGAGAAACAGTTCTCTTTCATAAGAAATGAACACCTTAGCAGGCTGGCACAGTGGTTCTGGTTGGGCTGCACCAATCCCCAGCAGCACACAAGGTGGTGCCATTTCCTTCTCTGTGTTAAGTGTCTGCTGTAGATTCTCACAGTGCATTGTTCTCAAAAGCCACGTGGACCCAAATTAACCTTTTGGATTGATGATCAGCCGTCCTGAGTTGTCAGCAATATTTCTGTTTCAAGGGAAAGGTGAGAAAAGATAATTGAGAATGTTTTAGGAGTCAGGTATTTACCCCTGTCTACTTCAATATAAAACGTACAAAATTGAGTAAAGTGATTCACACAATTCATTTTGGAGCTTGAGGAGAGAGAAATTAGTGCTGGGGAACAGAACGTACTTTTGTTCCCATGTCAGCATCAAGCCCTACCAAGTCAGAAATGGACTGGACCTGATGCAGAGCACAGCTTCCTCCACTTTGCCCCTATAGCACAGCCAGGGTTTTCAGTTTCTGCACTTACCAGCCCACAACTTTCCACCATTCATTTTAATAGACAGTTAAAATCGTGGGCTGGTGACCATAGAAGCGAACAAAGCTTAACCTTAACATAGTCAGAACACGCCATTATACATCTGTGGCATTTCCATTTTCCTCACCATCCACCCTGATTGAGTCACAATGGATATAAGGCCATAGAACAAAACTGCACAAAATTTACCACCACCACTATTACTACCTACTACCACTCCTAAGTTTACATCCATCATCTCAGCAGCAAATGGGGCCAAATGAATTCACCCCATTGTTGTCAATTCTGAACTAGCCGGACTGCTTCAGTCATCTGTATCCTTTTCTGTGACAAGTCTCTCTTGACATTGTCTATCGAGCGCTTCCTTGGACTTCCTCGGCTTCTTGTTCAGTGTCCCTCTGTGTCCAAGGCTATGAAAGGTATTCTAGCTGTTTCTATTCTTGAAACGTGCCCAAACCATCGCAGTCGTCTTTCTTGGATCTTCTGTATAAGCGTCGTTTCTCATCCAATTCATGTTAAATTCACAGTCTTGCTCAAAAATAGTGAATTTAACGCTGATCGGTGATAACTGTAGTGCAGTTTTGTGCTGTGGTCTTATGCCCACGTGGAACTGCGTTGAGTTCTCTTTTTTTTCCCCAAACCCACTCAATATAACCTAAATGGTACAATTTTAAAGGGGTGCAGGAATAGAGACACCTCGGGGTGTACGTACACAAGCCTTTGATGGAGGCAGGACAAGTTGAGAGGACTGTTAAAAAGGCATACGGGATCCTTGGCTTTATAAACAGAGGCACAGAGTACAAAAAAAAAGCTATACTTTATAAAACATGAGTTAGGCCCCAGCTGGAGTATCGTGGCCAATTCAGGACACCACAGTTTAGGAAGGATGTCAAGGCCTTGAGAGAGGGTTCAGAGAAGATTTGCTAGAATGGTACCAAGGATGAAAGACTTCAGTTACATGAAGAGACCAGAGAAATTGGGGTTGTTCTCTTTAGGGCAGAGAAGGTTAAGGGGAGATTTGAAAGGAGTGTTCAAAATCATGAACAGTTTTGATAGAGTAAATAAGGAGGAACTGTTTCCACTGGTGGATGAGTCGGTAACCAGAGGACATAGATTTAAGATAATTGGCAAAAGAACCAGAGGCGACATGAGGGGAAAAAATTTACGCAGTGGGTTGTTATGATCTGGAATGCACTGCTTGAAAGGGCGGAGGAAGCAGATTCAACAACAACTTTCAAATGGGAATTGGATAACTACTTGAAGGGGGAAATTTTGCAGGGCTATGGGGAAAGAGCAGGGGCATGGGACTAATTGGATAGTTCTTTCAGAGACGGCACAGGCACGATGGGCTGAATGGCCTCCTTCTGATCTGTTTCATTCTGTGATTCCATTTAGAATCCTTACAGTTGACAGCAAGTAAGGATTTTCAAACCAACCGTCTGGGCTGGATTTAAACCAAGTGCAGACACACACACACACACACACACACACACACACACACACACACAGAGTTAACCAATTTGTTGTAACTCAACACTTATGTAGTGTGAACTTATATGAATGCAGGTAAATTCAGCAATCCTGCACCCCCAGAGTTGAGTTGTGCTCCAAGGGAGCACAAGTTAGATATAGGGCTACAACACTAACTTTAAATTCCAACTCATTACCTAATGTTTCACATTCAAGCTTTTCAAAGTAAATATAGATTTTTTGAGTGGGTGGTGGGGAGGGGGGAGGGGTACTACAAACATTTCTATTGTATTCAGAATACAAATTTGTCATAATTTTGAAGAAATTGGAGTTTAAGAGTAAGGAGGTCTTGGTGCAATTATATAGGGCTCTGGTGAGACCACACCTGGAGTACTGTGGTTTTGGTCTCTTACCTAAGGAAGGATATACCCACCTTAGAGGGGATGCAACAAAGGTTCACCAAATTGATTCCTGGGATGAGAGGGTTGTTCTATGAGGAGAGATGGAGTAGAATGGGCCTATATTCTCTGGAGCTTAGAAGAATGAGAGGTGATCTCATTGAAAGGTATAAAATTCTTAAAGGGCTTGACAGGGTAGATGTTGAGACACTCTTTCCCCTGTCTGGAGAGTCTAGAACTAGGGGTCATAGTCTCAAGCTAAGGGGTCAGCCATTTAGGTCCGAGGTGAGGAAAGATTTCTTCACCTCAGAGGGTTGTGAATCTTTGGAATTTTCTACCCCAGAGGGCTCTGGACGCTCAGTCGTTGAGTATATTCAAGATTGAGATCGATAGATTTTTGGACACTAAAGGAATCAAGGGATTTGGAGATAGGGCGGAAAGTGGAGTTGACGTAGAAGATCAGCAATGATCTTACTGAATGGCGGAGTAGGTCGAGGGGCCGTATGGCCTACTCCTGCTCCTATTTCTCATGTTATCAGAATTTCACAAAGAATTAGCAGGTTGGAGTGATTCAAAAAGTACTGGAATACTCTCAATGTGAAGTAGAAGGAGCATTATCAAGCACCAGACTCTCTTTCTCCAAAGGTCTACCCATTGGCCTCCTGAGTTCTATGCTAAAATAAGTTCCAACTCACTCAACACTCCGGGCCTTCTCCACATAAAGTCCCACTCATCTAGCCTCTCATCACTATCCTCTATCTAATGTATTGATTTCAAAATGCTCATTCTCATCTATAAACTCAAGGCCTTAATGCCATCCAATGTGTGTATAATCCTCCAACCTTACATTCAAGCTTTTACCTTTCGTTCCTCCAACTTCGGCCTACTATCTGCTCCCTGCCTCCTCATTTGGCCTTGTTACCATGGCCCAGCACTCGAATATTCTTCAAACCCCCTACCTTGCTACATCTCTCTTCACTTTCAAATGTCTCCTCCAAAAGCTGTCACTTCAACCATATCTTCAGTCAAAACCCCCTAAATCTCTTAACTGCTCCTTGGTACCAGTTTCTCACCCTCCCTCCCATTGTGAAGCAGCTGGAATGCTCCGCTATATTAAAAACTGCAATGTAAGGGCAAGTTATTGTTGTTCAAGGAATAAAATATGATTAACGCACCACATGTTCAATGGCATGCAGTTGGTGTTCTGTTGCAGATCGACTGCCATCAACATTGCAGAGAGAAAAAGAAAGTAAACCTTCTACGGAATAGCATCATTAACACTAGAAAATTAAGGCACTGTAGGTCTATCACTTGTCATTTGCCTCTCAAATTTTCTCCCATCTCTAGAAGGCAGAGACATTCTTTATATGTGGGCCTCAACAATTTTGTCAGCAGGCTATTGGTCTGTGGAACTAAGCCTGATCCTGCTCTCATGCAAAACCCACACACACATTTTCAGCAGAAGGCTAAAACATAGTAATCAGCACTAGTAATTTATTAGTAAGTAATGAATGTCCCCTCTTTAGCCTAGGGAAATTGAGGCAATTGTAGCTCCTATTACCATTGTACCCAAGAACACCAAATGCTGCATAACCCAAGATCAAATCTCAGGCCTTCTGTACGGATCAGGACCACAACTGGTGCGGCATTTCAGCCATTAGGATGTGGGCAAAGCTCAAATCAGAATTTATGAATTCAAATGAATGTACCAGATCAATCTATTCTAGGGCTGCAAGTATCAATCCTAATAATCTAGGCTGACACTCCCAGCACAGTACTGAGGGAGTGCTGCACTTTCAGAGGTGCCGTCTTTCTGATGAGACGTTAAACTGAGGCCCCATCTGCCTTCTCAGATGTATGTAAAAGATCCCGTGGCACTGAAAAAAGCAGGGGAGTTCTCCCAGTGTCTTGGCCAATATTTATCCCTCAATCAACATCACTAAAAATAGATTATCTGGTCATTATGTCATTGCTGTTTATGGGAACTTGCTGTGTGCATATTGGCTGCTGTGTTTCCTTACATTCCAACAGTGACCACACTTCAAATATACTACATTGGCTGTAATGCACTTTGGGACATCCCAAGGTCATGAAAGGTTCTATATAAAGACAAGTTCATTCTTTCTTTAATGAATAGTCTTACCTGTTCTGGACCCATGGTTGACATCCCTGACACAGACATTGGAGACATGCCCATTTGCCCTGGCATCTGACCCATACTGCTGCCACTGGCATTTACTGGCATATTGGTGTTCATATTCATCAGGCTGTTGTATGTGCTGGCATTTGTCTGTTGCCCAAATTGCTGTGGAGACTGCTGCGGAAACGTGCTGCAAAAAGACAAACATGAAATCAATAGAATAAACTGATATGACAATTATATTTACAAGATTAGAAATTATTTTCCTTTCAGTTTTCTTTCCTCTCCTGAAGGTACTGACCCTTGCTGGAGTTATGCTTCCACGGGTACTAGCAACCTTCTGAAACTTCAGTCAAGTAGCCATTCTGCATGTACAAGAATAGACAGCGAGTGTTGATAACCATGAAGACTATGGCAATAGAGCCTGATTCTGTTCTCACTTTAAGTCCACACACATGCACCTTCCAGAAGGGATTACTGGATCACTACCTGGATGAATTTTCCCCCATCCTTAGACCAGGAACAAATTTTTTTTTTTTTTTTATAAAAGTACAGCATTTCAAATTAATTCATAATACAATGCCATTTTCATCAGAAAAAATATTTAACTTCTTTCAATGAATTTAAACTCATTTGATGGAAAATGATTCAAAATAAGCCAACATAACCTATGTGATAAGAGACCCTGCCCATCCTTTAATTGTAGCCAATGGCTTTGAATGCAACCGTCTGGCTTTAGGTAAAAGTAGGTTAACTGGACTGAGCTGAGAGCAAGGCTATGACAACTAAATCCAGGCAATACTCTAAGACAGAACAAGTGAATAGTAGAATGGCCCAGAATTTGCTCTCAAAATAACGGTGAGGCTAATGGTGCTCACTGATATTTATGTGCAAATGTTACAGCAACTTCAGGCAAGGGCAGATGTGCAGTTAAATTCTGGGCCAATGTGTTTCATTGGACTAACGCACAACTTAAATTAGATTTATGTACAAGCATTCAACATCACCTACATTCCTTCCTTGCCTACAAAGGGACCACATGCAATTCAAAAAGCTTGTGCATTTTAACTCCATTGTTGGACCAATGAAAGGCATCATACTACTCACTTGACCTCCCTGGATCCTTGTGGGCTAGCACAATTGCACACACTGTTGAATCACTTCACAATATAAAGAATATGCACTTGAGATTTTTGAACATAGAATTTTGCAATAGAGTCTGCCTGCCAGTTAATGCAGGCTAGACTCCAAATTAATCCTGCTCGCGGACCACATCTTGAAGTAGGTCACTTTGGGTCTACAGTGCAATCTGCAAATGCCACCTTGATCAGATGCAGTGGCAAATGGGAGTTAAATATTATTCAATTTAATTTCCATTTGTCCCTTATAACTGAGGCAGTAATTATAGAACAAACTCAGATCAAAACGCTGTCAAAAATGTGTCCCTCAATTTAAAAAATGCTAACTCAATGTTCATGAGGATTTCATTTATATGTGATTCATTCCCTAATCCAGCCTCATTCACTTTCTGTAGCACCATCTACAGAACTAAAATGCTTATGTTTCAAGAATATTGAAAGTACAGTTTAGAACAAGAATTTTATTTTTCTCATTTCTGTCTCACTTTATACAAATCAAGACTTTATATAAATATTGCTATTCAACTCTTACCAAATTAACCTGTTTTAAATGGAGAACAAAAAGCTTCTCAGGTGACACAAAACCAGTCTTAGTTTAGCTCCACATCTTCCCTTTCTACATACATAATTTTTTATCCTTGTGTATCCTATAAGTTAAAAATACACACAAAATGCATAGAAAAGCTAAAAGCTTCAAAACTTCGGTTATACACCATGTAAAAAATCAACATGAACACGTCTGCAACCTCAATCTGTGTATGGTCGATTAAAGGAGGTGAAGCATGCACGACACAAAGTAGGTTCTGATGAAGAAAGCCTTTCGGCCCTTTTGATTTCGTCCTTCCAAAATACCAGCCCTACCTCTTCCCATTACAAAATCTAGCAATTTCTTAAGTGAGTCCAATAAGCTAGCATCAGCCACTGTCCAAGTTTTCGATCACCTTCTGTGTAAAGAAATAAATACTGGTGTCTGTCCTTCATAGCCTGTAACCTTGGTATATCTGAAAAGTATGGTTCTGGCTTTACTATCTCTACCCTATTAAGTATCAGGATGCACTTACATTACAGCTTTAGCATTGGTGCAAAGTGGTTTCTACTTCACACCCACTCTAAAGTTATGGTATAAATTTGGAGTCAGGACCTAACCTAACCTAACTCAGAAGACAGATTCCCAAGATGGGGTAGTCTTACATTGCTTCAATTTGACGATGCATGAAGTGTTATTCCAGAGTGGTGTCAAACCAGATTTAAAGAGTGGCTAGGGAGTCCCTTGGGCTACCTGGATACTTTTAAAATCTAACTGCCGTTAATTTCAATGTTATGGAATGCAGATGCTGCCACCCTCACATATAAAACATCTAAACATTTAAAATTTAGCTGCTGGGAGAGGAGCTCCGCACACGTGCAACCACATATGCACAGAGCTCTCTCCTGAGCAGAAGCATGGAAGTTCCAGGCAGTGTAAATAACATATTATCTGGCTGGGACCAACACTGCAGCTGAGAAGATCCAATCATTCCTCATAGTTCATGTGCATTAACTAATATAACTGCTCCATATAGCATACCTATTTCCGACCATATTTCCTGTAGACCAGCCTTTCATGTCAGTGGTTGTTTGATAGACAGAAGCAGCCTGAGGATGCTGCATCATGGGATTCTGTGAAGGCCCCATTCTTGACATGAGTGCATTATGGGGGCTTGGAGCCCTGCCAAAAGTTGGATCAGGTTGTTGATTCATCCCTGCACAAAGAAAATTACAGTTAATTCAGTCTCTACGATCAAGATAAGATCAACCCGTCAAAATCAATCATGTCAAATTTTAAATAACTAGAGTCACTTATCAACTTGCTATTTAAAACACCCCTTTCCAGTCAGTGACAAGGATGTATCATTGTAATTCTAGCATAAAATTGACAGATTTCCTTTTTCCTTGAGTCTATGCCATTCTGGCTCTTACTGGGGTCAGGTTGCGCAAGCAATGGTAGCCCCCCGTATCTTGCTCATGTTATAATTCTTCTTGTGTTTGCCTAGACAATGAACATCAACAGGCTAGATGACTGTGTTCGGGGGGGGGCAGAGATCACCACGGAGCTGGATTCAGGCTTCCCCCTTATGTCCACATAAGCACATTTTCCAATGGAAGATAAATGAATAATGATCAGGAACACGAGGCCTGGTTGATTTTTCCCCTTGCGAGCCCAGAGATGCTGAAGCTAGTTACAGTATCTGAATCTGTTGCACTGACTGATCTGTATGGCTAAATGGTCACCACTAGAGCTCTGTGAGGTCATATGAAAATCAAGACTACGGTGTCCATAATTTGCCAACTAGCTATTTGAAATATCCCTTTACGGGCAGATCTTAATTGGATATTAAAATATTACAATGTTCCTACTGTTATTTACTGCAAACATGGTCAACAATAGGCAGAGAGATATAAGGATAGTGATGAGGAAAAAGTATTGGGGAGAAAGGGGAAAAAAAAGCAGTCAAACTAACCAAACAATTGAAGCAAAGTATGGCATAAAACATTAAAACTATGAGAAAATAAAATTATACCTGAAATAACGGTAGGCTGGTGGAAGGTTTAAAAAAAAAGTGAGCACACAGAATGTTTTAGAATAGTAAATTTGCCAATAAGATCATGAATTTTTAGATTCAGATTCAAAAGATTTGCATTTAAAGTCAGCAAAAAAGACATCGCATCAACGAAGTTCAAGCTGTTCGAGAACGAGCCGTGCAGACGGACTTCAGATAGGCCACTTTCAGTGAAATGAGAGAGTAACTGAGCTTGACTACCAGTGAGCAACAAGCTGAATTCATACAGCTACCCAATCTGTTTCCCACACATTCTCATCATTCTGTAGGTAGTCTGAAACTGGAATGCCCTGCAGTGAGCTGCAAAACACAATTGTCAGGCATATTTAGGGGGAGGGGGGCAAAAAGGAGGATGCTGACAACTGATAGAAGGTGTTGGGATAAAGTCCGATTGAAAGGCAAAAAAGATGAGACGGCTTTGCTATATTGCATCATATACCATAATTTGGAGGGTATGTGAATTGCTGTGGTGATGCCGGGGTTATTTGAGGACCTCCCATAGGACCTTCCATGCCAGTTGGAGCCGTTACATTGGGTGGAGGGCTGAAGCCCTGCTGCTGCTGCTGTCGCATAATCATGGCTCGATGCATCATCTGCCTCTGGCGAAGTTGTTGACTCAAGAGCTCTCGATGCCGCTGGGCCATCATCTGTGCATTGAGAAAACCCTACAAATGAGTACAGAAGACGACATAAGCAGCCCACAATAATCCACAGGCCAATTTATTAGGATTGGAATGTGATCAATTGAATTTAAATGACTTTGAGCATTGAATGATTTCAACAGCATATTAGTACCTGAAACCAGCTCTAGATAAGGATAATTTAGAGACACAGGATAATTTTATAACTAGCCCTAAGTTAGCTTTATCGAGAACAGTTCAGATGGTCTCTAGGACAGTCCTGATCATCTTCTGCCCAGTATAATGATAACTTGAAGAATGCACTTGTCCAGAAATATCTATGTTTAAAAAAAAGTTTCTGCACAACGAAGGTTCCCCAGGCTCTGGACTGATAGGAATAGTTGCTTCATTTCCTGTGTAAAATGGTGCCATTATACTTCAGTAATTGCAGTAATCTTCCCCACCTCCCCTTGAATCTCATATCCCTTGTTTAACAGTTACTGGAAATTCTAGTTTTTTTGATCCAAAATTATTCTTGGTGGTCTTGACAAGTCAGAAAATAGAAATGTGTGGTCGGGGAGCATTAATTACTTAGGATAGGTTAGAAGTAATTATAAATTTATTCAGTGGACTTATTATACCACAACCCCTGAAAGAGAATGCACATTATGCACTCTCAACAATAGAAAAACTACACACCCTTCACTCTGACCCTCGGTGACACACACAAGTCATATATCTTAACAAATCGGCCTACAGGGAAAACTATTGTTATTTTGTGCACTAATCACAGATGGTAAAAATATTAAAAGTAAAAAGGATGAACTCTGGCCACTTACCTGCGCCACCATTTGCTGCTGTATGCCTGGCCGGAGAGCTGGATTGACTGCATTGGGACTGTCCAGTTTGACTCCAAGGGACTGACGATTTGGATTCATTAGCTTCAAAACACAAATTTCAAGAATGTTTTTCTAATTCTAATTCTAATTCAAATATAGAATGCACCCCACATCAATGCAGCATAATTCTCTTATATCTCGTGCATTTTCTACGCAGTGGGAGAAGCCATAATTTATAACAAGATTGAATAGTGACAATCAACTGACCACTGCCCACCAACTCAATCTTCATGAACAGGATTTGCTATCCACTACTCAAATGTAGAAAGGCTAACAATGCTACTCAAAGTGACCAGGTTAACCATAGATCAAGAAAGCAAGCAGTAGATTTTTCTTCGCTATGGGGAAGTAACAAGCTTCAACTCCACATCTCTGTCTAAATCACCAAAATTATAGCTGATACGAGGAAATATGACACTTGATGAATTATGGGCACAGGTCTGTGTCCTACTATTCAGTTGCAGAACACACTGAAAAATCAATGTCCTAAAACATTAGATTTAATAAAGCAACTGAAATCCATTAATACCAGTAAGCAATAGGGCTCCCACAATCACATCCAGGACTGAGAGAACCTCACAGTAGTGTAATACAGGAAAAAAAAATATCACACTACTGTAATTGGCTGTGAAGATTGTAGTGCGATGTATATTTATGCAGGCAATATCTGCTCTTTGCGTCACATTTCTGGCTCTGTGATTGGCAGGAACCAGGCATGAGGAAGTCAGCAGTGCGAGTACACAAACCCCTCACTTCCTCCTCTTGATCTTGGCTACTAAACATTTAAATATCTTCATAACAAATCGTATTAAGAATGTGAATTTTTCCACAGGCAAGGTTCTATACATCTTCAATGGCTAAACGGGGCACTGTAGAAAAAGTGAATATTTATAAATAGGGGTTTCAGTTTCAAAACAAAATATTAAAGCTTCACCACTTAAGTTTCCAGAAATTGAATTATCAGTTATGTAAACAAACTGAATATTTAGGCTGAATGTGAACTGATTCTGTCAGAAAGATTACTATGGCCGAAATTAAGAAAAAAATAAAAGAATTATTGACAATCGGGACAAGGACCGATGGCCTAGAAATTCAATGATGCTGTGCCCATTTTAAAGGTGTAAAACGGGTGCCAAAGCATCAAATATGGCGGGTGGCGTGCGCACACACATTGAGCCGAAAGTGCACCTCCTGCCATATTGGTATAGGTATCAAAAGAGGAGCCCAGGTCCCAGGTTTGAAACAGGCGTTAAGCGTTTGCAAATAAAGGGCCTAACGACCATTTCATGCCTCCTTTACCAAAGTGGTTTGCCCTGAACACAGCTGGCCAGGTTTGATGTAAAGGAAATCCGAGGCCCAATACCTGATCAGCCTGCTGGTGCGAACCAATTTCTAGACCCGTGTCTTTCATTTATATGTCAAGATCAAACTTGGAAAGGAATAAGAAAGATAACACATCTTCAACATGGACAATCTGACTCACAGCACAAGCTGCTCTTACCTGCTGCTGTCCTTGTAACCTCTGTTGAAGTTGGAATCTAAGTTGCTTGGGAGCAGAAGCATTCATCATGCGATGCCGGGCAAAGTTTGCTCTGGCATGGATGTTGGAAAGGGGGAAGCTGCCTTGTTGACCCATTTGATTCATCATGGGGTTAAAGCCTGGTTGCGGGCCCTGCATGGAAGGATAACATCCTTGCACTGGACCAGCCTGGGAAGGAAATGGCTGTCCGTATATAGTTTTCTGTTCTAACATCATGGCTGTGTCCTGCCCTGAGAACGGTTCTGAGTGTGCCTCAAGAGGTTGCGTCTAGGCAGCAAAAGTAGAAACAGTTAATCCAATTAATTCTGTAAAACCTCAATAAAAGGTGGAAGTATCCAAAATGTTCATCTCTGCATTATCTTTAACAAATTCAAATTCTTGAATCCAAGTTCTATATATAGATTACATCCTAGTTCTTAGTACAATGCCACCACTCTCCCAGATCTGTCAACCCAGTTTGCCTGATAAAACACCATAACCTCTCTCTTCGCAGAACTTTTACATGTTAAGTGGCGAACAAGTCACAAAGAATTGGAATACTATACAAAAACCTTTTATCTCACTAAAAACTTGTTTCACATCATTCTTTGACAGTTTGCTAAAAGCATGGAAGACTTTACAGGACAAATAAAAGAAAAAAGATTTCACTGAGTTGGTTTAGTTAGTCACTTTCATCAAAATCCATATAACCAAGGGGGAAAAACTGGTTAGTGCCTGACTACAGTCGGGAAACAGGAGGGGCAACTACAACACCCGTCTGAAGAGGTCGGTTTGAGAACCCCCTGAAATTAGTCCTCCAGCCTCATTACCATGAAAATGGCAAAGTATGGATGCCAACTGGGCATCCTGATGCAGTTCGCCGGTCCCACTCGACTGCCGGCAGTGGCCCTTCAAGTAGGTCCTGAGGTGGGGGAGGCAGCGAACAGGAATGGGGGGCAGTGAGTGTGGGCCAACAGCAGCCCCACAGTATTTCTGTGGAGCCAGAAGCACCCCTGCTCCTCCTAGCTCCACATTCAGGTAATTGAAAACAAGTTTATTTACCTTGCTTTTAAGGACCGCTGGTTCGGCCGCTATGGAGCCTGAAAAATTAGTTGGATCATGCGCAACGCAAGCTCTGCCCAGATTTTGA
Source organism: Heptranchias perlo (assembly GCF_035084215.1). NCBI lineage: Eukaryota > Metazoa > Chordata > Chondrichthyes > Hexanchiformes > Hexanchidae > Heptranchias > Heptranchias perlo. The sequence continues at coordinate 12,672,491 of NC_090343.1, forward strand.
CCGATTTCAGAGCGGTGACCCGGGCGCCTGATTAGCATATGCAAGGCAACTAACACCTGTTTAAGGCAGCCACCTGGGGTGTCTGAATATCGCTCGCGCCAATATGGCGTTGGACGTATTTCAGGTTCCCTTGAGGCGTGGGACATAGTTCTGTAAATTGGTCATTTTTTGCTCCCATTTTACACCTGAAAAACTGGCAAAACGGGGGTCCAATTTCTCCCCCACAATCTCCAATTGAATGGAGTAGCACATTCATCCATTTCTCCACTTTGAACTGAATTTCCTTTGGGGCATTTAAGTGGAGTAAATGCGGTTCTGAGAAACTATTTACTGCACACTGATACAATAAATATACTAGATATACAGTACTTTTTCATTTACAGACAGTAATACTGTATTGCATCCAATAGCAAGTTTGGCGAGTCACATTTTTAAAATATATTTTGCTAGGACACTAAATTTGATAAAATTAGGCTATTTTAAGTGAATAGGAATATTCTTTCTTGTTCTTCCACCAGCTGCCTAAGCAGTGTCCCTGAAGTAATTGAGGGAGATTTTATATGCTGGTAATCTGCTCCATTAATCACATAGAAATAGGGAATTGGAAAAAACAGAAGCACCTTCAAGACATTCCTTTTCAAAGGGGTACGAGTGCCTACCACAACTAATGGGAAATATTACACTTCTTGGACCTTACTGCTGGAGTTTATCAACTGAAATTGTTCATGCATCTTAACTGAGGAGCTAGATGATATCCTAGCCAACCCTAATTGAGAAGGCAGATGCATAACCCAGACACTCAAGCCTGTAGGTGTTCTACGGATGTCAATGGGATATAAATTTAAGCTTAAATATTTAAACGTCTAAGAATATATAAATGGGGAGGAATCAGAAAAGGCCATTCAACATATTTACTGTACACAATCATTTAGGTCCTTTTGAGATACTGATCCCTTTGCTCGTCCCAAATCAATTTTCTTCACTCCCTGCCAGCCTACAAACCTGTCCATTGTATTTCAGTGAAACTTCATCTAGAAACGAACTATTACACTGATGAAATGGGATATTCTCATTGCTCATCCAGAACACACAACACCATCATCTGTATTTAGCTGCCAACAGCTGCGCATTTAATCAGCGATACAGATACTGGGTCGGCAGACCAACTCTATGAAGAACAGAGTAGCAGCCAAAGTGAAATCAATGCCAAGACAATGTTGGGCATGCAGTATTGGGAGGAAATGCTGAATGCAAAATGCAGCTGAAACTAGTATCTGTGTTTAGAGTATCCTGACCTATGTTGCCTGACAATGCACAGTTTGCACATAGGAGAAATGCAGCCACACAGGAAAGATCCAGCTACTTGCTGATTTGTTTTCACACTCCCTTTGTTTCCTAACACATGGTACACAATAGCAAAGAAAGATTCCCCAGAAAGCTTTCTCTGGAAATTGGCGATGACAAACTGGTGCATTGTGCGGGTGAAGTGCTTTTCTGAGGCTGGGTTACATTGATGGGTGCAACCTGTTTCTAGTCATGATGTACTCAACATTAAGACTGCTCGATGGCAGCGCAATGTACAAACTGTCATTTACCATTCCCCAGTACTGACATCTCTCACCATTATGGGCACGTCAATAATAAAAAAACATAAAACAGAAAGGGTTGATTGTTGTACCTGACTGATAAGATCTGGAATTCCTAATGCCCTGTCAATTTCTTCAAGACCCATTTCATCTGCATTACTCAGCAGTGTGTCTAACTGATCCAGAAGAGCCTTTTCATCATTCTGAGCCTCTGCAGTAGTGGGAGGGCAAAGAAGATCATCCAGGGAGCTTCCAAATGGCTGCCTGCAACAGACCGTATTTACAAATGCATCATTGCGGGTACAAATAGTACAGAATTACCACAAACAAACGTTAACTTGGGTGAGAGAAAGGAGGATAACAGGGTACATGGCTGTTTTAATACATATGAATCCTGAGGTCCTGACCACCATCTGCATCCCCTTTCACTTTATGCCAAGTGAATCACTGAGATTAGCTTTCCCATTTTTATCACATTAACAGCTCCAGTACTTAGATAAGAGAAGCTTACGGCACAGGAGCCCATTCAACCCATTGTGTCTATGTCGGCTCCTTGCAAGAGCAATACAAAACTAATTCCATTGCCACGCTCTCCCCATTGGAGTGAGTATCCCTGAGAGGCAAATGGAACAAGTATAGTTCCATTTGCTGGAATTATCTCCCTTTAGCAGAAGCACTTTGGAAATGGAACCAAAAGCAAATCTGCTGAGAGACAGAGGTGCACGCTGTTGTTCCCACATAAGGTGGCAAGACACAGGCTCAGTTCCCTACTTCCTTATGTAGCAAGGTCCTAATCTCAGCCATCCCATCAGAGGGAGGCACTGAGCGGATGCTAGAGGCTTGCCATGAGAGAAAACTGATAGGAGGATGACTCCATGTTGCTCTTACTCAACTTAAATAGATTGCAACATATCTTTGGTGTTTACACTCCAGCCCCTGAAGTCAAAGAAGCTGCTCATCACCGACCCTGGAACAGCCCTTATCACCCAGCTCACCTTCAATTTGACAAGCTCACCTCACACAGAATGGATATAGGTGGGATGGTTGGTGTAGTGCTTTGGAACCCAGCCAAATGGTGGCATGAAAGTCTCCTGAACATGAAGTGAGTTCGGGCAGTCTCAAAAATAGTCCCAAGTGGGCAGAAGATTACAGCAAATGACCTGTAATTTGCCACTAATTAACATTATCATTCAAAGAGGCCACAAAGATGCCCAATAAAGGAAATGGAAATGTCAGTAGTGAAGTAGGGGCTGTTCGTAATGGAGTTTTACTCTGCTCTTAACTAGTACCACATCTGACCTGGGAGTGCTTGAAGCGAACACAAAAAAAGCCACCAAAAATTAAATACTGGCTGATTCTAGTGTCATCCTTCACTCCCAATTTAAACCTTTGTCAGAGGAATCTAAAACAAGCAGCTCAACCAATTTTATTTCCAGCACAAACTAACCGGCTCTGGTTGCCTAAAGGTCCTTGTTCCATCTGAAGGACACCTTCTGACCACGATGTAGTTGGATTGGCTGGACCTTGCTGTTGCCCAAACTGGGGACCTCCAAGACCCATATCCATTTCTGAAGGTCCTAGATAATAAGATGATACTTGTGAAAAAAAGTAAAATGGCTGACTTTTTAAATCTGGATGCTGCACAGTGAAATGAAATAAAACAGATCTTCATCCTCCCCCTACCACACATCAAATTCTAGCCAAGAGGGTGGGTTTGTGGTCTGCTCCTCTGCCTCCACCTACACAACTCAAGCCTGCTGCAAGCAGATGCACAAGAACTGTTCAGATACTGTTCCAGTTTTTCTTCCTTCCTCCCATTCGTGGCCTTCTCAGTGTTCTCTCCAATGGCATGATCAATATCCTGAGCTCACCGTGTAGAGAAGCACATTGTTCTACCTCTGACGTCCATTTTAAAATTTCATCATCGATGTTCGCCTCTGTTTGATTTATGTTGGGATATGATTCCAGATACCCTCCAGAACCCCAATTAAGTAGCCATTCTTCACATCTGAGCCTAGACAGCGAGCACTGGCAGGCTAATGGAGCATGGCTGAACCCAACCTTGTCCTCATCCTGGTTAATTAACTATACAAGAATATTTTATAGGTTTGCTTTACATGGAAAGATCTGATTGTAACAACAGCATTGTCCCATAATTTTTCACAGGAATGAAGTAGATATGACAAGTGAACTGACTGGGAACCAGAGAAACAACAAACAGCTGAACATGCACAATAATTAAAGGATAGAAAACTAAGTAATATAATGAAAGGATTGACTTTAGAGTTCAGACCATACCTAAAAAAGCTTTAGCCTATCCTTGAATCAACATGCAGAATTCAGAAATTGTGATATATTCATTTCTGTCAGATGGTTTTGGGCAGGGGAGGTGGGGGAAGAAAAGAAAAACTTACTCATTCCCATCATCTGTTGCTGAAGCAATGTTCTGGCACCGGACTGTCCATTAGACCTCATCTGCATTCCAAGTGAGGAGTTACCCACCATAGCTCTTTGCATAGATGAGCTATAGTCTGAGCCTTGTCTGATCATAGAAGCAGGACCTGCGTTTCCAGTAGAGTTTGGCAATCCCCACTCTCCTGTTGCCATGGCTGTTTGCTGAGCAATGCTCATACCTCCATGTGCACCTGGTGAAATGCAATGTGCTATATATACATATGACTATGAACAACGAAAAATCCTGAATCATATCATATTCTGACTGGAACAGCAACAAGATTTCAATGCACTAATGTTCCTTCTGTAATTAAATTTGCAAAGTTGAGAGAAGTCCACTGTAGAACGTTCACTTCAGTTCACACTGCATATCTATATAAATATTATGTCCATTCTATAGACCACCTACATTTGGCTGGTATTACACTACCGCCATCTCACAGAAATAAAAGGTCCCATACAGCAAATAAATGAATGGCCAGATAATCTATTTCTCATAGCATTGGTTGAGGGGGAAATGCTGGCCAGGACACTAGGTGGATGTAAAAGAAGAGAAGCAAGCAATTCTCCCAGAAGGGGCCCCAATTCAATGTCTCATCCAAAAGACAACACCTCTGACAATGCAGCAAAATCTTATTGCAGCAGCATGTTAAATTAAGAGGAATATGGCCACATTGATAGAGAGATGGCTGGAGGACAGACGGCAAAGGGTAGGGGTAAAAGGGCATTTCTTGAAAGATGTGGTGAGTGATGTTCCATAAGAGTCTGTGTTGGGGCTGTTCATATTTACTACATTTATAAGTGATCTGAACTTTGCAACTGAGGGAATATTAACATTTCTGTTGACAGGGCCAGGTATGGAAAACTAGAACAAGGTTCATAAAAGGCTGCAGGAGGACATTGATAGGCAAGTTCAATGTATAAAAATGTGAAGTAATACCTTTTAGGAGAATAGAAAAAAGGAAATACACCTCAACTGATAAGATATTAAATGGACAAAAGAGCAGAGGGACTGGTTATATAGGTACACAGGTTATTAAAGGTGGCAGCACAAGTACATCAGGTCACAAAAAAAAACAATCCTTGGTTTTGCAACATGCTTTTGAGAACACTACTTTAGTTTCAGCTGGTGAATAAGTACAGATTCCCTGTTGTCACTACAAGCTTTGAAGAGTTGTTTTAATTATTCAAAGGAGTATGGGCACAAATAACCAGGAAATAGATCTAAAAACCCCCACAAAGGACCATAAATGTATTTAAGTTTTTCTATCATTTTGTACATCAAAGTTCATGACAAAATTGTTGAAGTACTGGAACCACTGTTCTCCTTTAAGAATTTGATCATCTATGTCTATCCTTATAACCTTCAATTCCATTCTTATCCAGATAGTTATTCAGTGCCTCATTTTCAAATGAGTTAATAGACATAGGAATAACTGCTTTTGACTACTCCATATAAACACTATGAGAAGGTTGCCTCTCTGTACAATACAGATTGTAAACCCGCCCTTTAACAACAAATTTATAATTTTGCTGCACAGTATGAAATTTCTTCTTTCTGATGGGGCAAGATGAAACCCTCCAAGTCTTGTGTGGGCAAAAAACAAAAGTGAAAGATGATCGTGGCATTAAGTTTTTTTTTAAAAAACTGTTTTCTCCTGTGTATTTAGAAGTTTTTCACAAAAGTGATCAAGTGTTCCATATATTTAAGACATTGGGAACATACCTGCATTCCCCACAAAACTTTCTTGGCTGCTTCCCATTCGGTTTGCCATCATTGCTTGCTTTGCCATCATTGCATATGGGGTGCTGCTTCTCAGAGGAGGGCCAAGTCCGGCACTAATCTGGCCCTGAGTGTTGATATCCAATGACATGGCTCGGCCAAACCGAGGCCTGGAGGCTTGCATAGGTGGTGGACTGCTTAAACCTAGTCGGATTGACACAAAGAGTTACCTTGTCAGCAGTTTTAGAATCTATCCCAGTAAGAACATGAAGTAAAATGTGAAGAATACATCCAAAATAAATCTCTGCCGTTCTACTTCCATTCACATAGAATTTTATTGCACAAAAGGCGGCCATTAGGCCCATCATATCTGAGGACACAGCTGGGGCCTAACCAGGTGATTTATAAAAGGTTAGATTATTTTAAATATTTTTCCTTAAGCAAAAAGCAGTGGCATCATTGTGGAAAATGGCTTAGAGAAGCTAGTGAGCATTGAACATCAGTGTTGGCAGTTAAAGCAAATACCCTGGATTAATTGTGCAGTAATTCAGCTTTCTCACATTGGCTGGCTCAATAATGTCTCCAAACCATTTCCCAAAGTTATCAACACTCCCTGTTTAAATGAAAACTATAAATATTTAAATCAACAGACGCAAAAATATGAGAACAAAAACGAGATTTGAAGTAAATCCCACGATTAAGATTGATTGCCGGTCTCATCTGTGTAAGATGATATACTGAACAACTTTTAAACTGAGAAAATATCAAGTATATTGGTGCATAAATTGTATTCCCCTATTCGGTTGTAAAATCCTACATGCACTTAAGCACCACATTTGATGATAATGATTTTCCTAGCCAACTTTTAACCCTCAATCACCACCACCAAAACAAAGTAACTGGTCATTTATCTCACTGCTGTTTGTGCACAAATTGGCTGCTGCATGTGCTTATAAAACAGTGATTACACTTAAAGGTAAGTAATTCATTAAGTGTGAAGTACTTTGGGATGTCCTGAGGACATAAAGACACTACTTAAATGCAAATGCTTTCTTTTTTTATAACGTGATATGTTTTTAAATCAGTCTTGATGGGAGGACTTCCTCTTTTTAAAAAAAATGTTAATAAGAACATAAGAAATAGGAGCAGGAGTAGGCCATATGGCCCCTCGAGCCTGCTCCGCCATTCAAGATCATGGCTGATATTCAACCTCAACTCCACTTTCCTCAGTGAAGAAATCTGTCCTCATCTCAATTGTAAATGGCTGACCCCTTATCCTGAGACTACGCCCTCTAGTTCTAGACTCTACAGCCAGGGGAAAAGCCTCTTAGCATCTACCCTGTCATGCCCTCTCAGAATCTTATATTTCAATGAGATCACCTCTCATTCTTCTAAACTCCAGACAGTATAGGCCCATTCTACTCAACCTCTCCTCATAGGACAACCCTCTAATCTCAGGAATCAATCTAGTGAACCTATGTTGCACCCGCTCTAAGGCAAGTATATTCTTCCTTAGGTAAGGAGAGAAAAACTGTACATAGTACTCCAGGTGTGGTCTCATCAAAGCCCTGTACAATTTCAGCAAGACTTCTTTACTCTTGTATTCCAAACACCCTGCAATAAAGGCCAACATACCATTTGCCTTCCTAATTACTTGCTGTATAATATTGTCACAATATTGGCTGAATTCTTATTCAGCAGGGTATGAATTAATCATCCTTTGATTTTATTTACTGTACGCAATATCAAATACAATTCAATCCCACAAATAGCAGCAACAGAGGCAGGCCCTCTTGACTGTTGTAATCTTGAAAATAAACTCAATCACAAAGCTTCAGTGTTTTAAAAAAAAGTAAGGAATGACAGTGTTACACTATAAATTCATAATTCCATTTATCAAGACTGGAAATTTGTACATGTAATTTTATCCTGATGAAGCTAATTACTTTCCAAGAAATTCTCTAGACTGCAGTCCAAGCATTCAACATGCATTTGTTTGAAATTAAAATTAGAAATAAAATGCATTGTTCGAGATATCTGATGTTCAGTTTCTCCCTCCCCACCCTTTCCTGGGTGCTAAGCAGGCACGAAGCATCTGAAGTGCACTCTGCAAGCAATGACCTCGACTTGCCTGTTCGCTGGGTTCAGAATATTATCCCACCCTGCAGGTCCCTGCTGCAAGAATATCCCTTGGCAGTGCCTGGGACCTGGAAATGGGGGTTTTCAACAGCAGTGGGAATGACCGCCAGCTTTTGGGCCATTTGGCTACTGTCCAAACATAGCAGTTAAAAGGCTTCCTGTGCCAATCCCTGCCCCGGCCAGAAAAAAAAGTGCCTTATCTTGGGTCCTCTGGTCTTTGCTGCTTGACCCTCTTGTGCTCGGGGAAGGGCTGGGTGCAGGGCCGATGCCCCACTTCTTCTGGCCATCTCTCAAAATGGGCTTCTTTCCAGCATTAGGGGAGGAAAGTGAGGTGGGAGCCAGGAAAGTTCCCTCCTGTGTCATTACCAAGGGAACCCTGCCCCCTACCTTCAGGGCATGCCCCTGAAATCCAGGGGAACATAAAGGGGACAGGGACCTGGATCATGGCCTATTAGTTGTCACAAGATATTGGCCGAAGTAAGATAAGCACGTTTGTGTACACTTTGGCATTTAGACAACGGTATTGTTATCCTAGCACCAAATTCCTCTTAAACACATCAAATCAGACATATTTTGTGCCTTGTTTTAGGATTAGGATCTGTATAATGAATGGGAAAATATGCTATTGTAATAATCTACAGTATATATCCTGGATGAACTTTTACAACGTACCACCCTAGTTCCCCAGTAATTGGCACTTCCACACACACTGCCCATGCGACACTTCTCCCTAACCAACCTTCTAATGTATGCCATTCCATACCCCCTCGGAGAGATCAGACTCCTCCTCTGAACAAAGCATGACAACCCATAACCAAGTTCCACGACATATTGGGGTTATGCTCCTTCTGTAATCAAACCTTCTGACATGACACACTATGACTTCTCTGTAACCAACTGTGTACAACAATGTGCCCACTCTACCACCAAATTACCCATTACTCTAACCCTCAAATTCTCTCTCAGTACAGCTCTCTATAGCCCGATCTTTGGATGTTGGGGTAAATCATATACAAAATAAGAAGACTGAAGCCTCCTGCATTGTAAAAGCTGGACGCATTAGCACACTCAGACAGCAGGTGGCGCAACTTTCCTTCTAATAAAACAGAAGAATGATTCCACTGTTCGTAACAGAACCAACTTACTGCCACGGATTTGCTTCGGTGTTCCTGGGGAAGGTGAGTGACCTCTTTCGTTGCCAAACGCCATGACATCCTGAAACATCACTTGTTTGTTTATCATAGTGCTGCTGTTCCCGGACTCAGTGTAATACTGGGGCAAATCACCCAGGATATCATCTAAAGTGTCCAATTCATTGCTTGTCTGAAATATAAGATAGAAGAAAAATCAATATTAAGAGTTTAAGGCCCATCATGACTGACTGCAAATTTATGGTAAATAAACACAGTAACTGCTCGTTTACTCAACCCACCATGCATCCAAATATAATTTTTGCTTTGTTTAGAAAGAGTGTTCAACAGAAGAAACCTTTCATAAACTATTTATTTTATCTAAAATCTGTGTGCATGATTAGCTTTATTTAACTGGAAATAGGTCATTTACAATGAGGCCCAGTCACCAAAAGTCTGGTGGGCATGACTGCACACTTAAATCCAATTAACAAGAGAATGTACAGTAAAATATTACAAATAGGACGAATAAAGAAAATAGTGAGAAGTGTACAAGCAAATGTTCAAAGTAAGGGGTTGATCTAGTGCTCAGAGAATTAATATGGCGTCCAAACCCAAGTGGAGGTCAAAGGAACAATATGGCCATAAAATTGAGTGCTAGATGGAACTTCCACCTGCTACCGATTTCCCTTACCCCATCTGAAATCCCCTGGTTAGCATCATTTAAATGTTTCAGGCATGAGCCTGAGCTGTTTCCAGCGAAATGGAGGTGCCAGTCTGAGCTTAAGTGGGCCCCTGCAGTCTTTGGGGGTGTGGGGGGGGGCGCGGCGCGGGAGGGCTGAAATCTTAAAAATGCTCCTGTTTCTTTCTTTTGATGGTTTCTGCAATTGCTTGCACAGTAAAACCAGCCGTTGTATATTTAAACTTACCCCCCCCCTCCCCTCATGGCCCTAGAAATGTTGGAAGCAAATGATTCACGGGTGTCCCTGGCATTCAGCACTGCTAAGGGTTTAAATCAGGGAAATAAGTCATATGATGCAATTGCCTCATTTATATGGTTTTATAATATGGCCGTCCATTTGTGGGCCGATGTATTATGGCCCACCTCCAAATGTGTCACAATTTTTGATAGGGCTGAAAAAGGGCAGAGCCCTGGCGGATCAGAGTTCAGCCTCCCGCTGCCAATGCGCCCAAGAGCTGCTCTTCGTGGCCCCAGGAATTTCAGGGCCACGTGTGTAAAGGTACCGCCCAGTGTAACACTAAGTCATACAGACAGTGAGGTTCCAGGTTTTAATGCTGGTCTGCGCAGAATGAAGCTGATCTCAGAGGGCAGTAGTTTGGGAACTACAAATGGCCTCAATACCCTTGATCAGCGGGGCATCAGCCAGATTCTGCTCCTCCCAATATCCAGTAATCCTGCTGGAAAGTCTGCACGTGTGACTTTAGACCAAGAACAGGATTGGATTAGGCTGTGATATTCTCCAACATTGAAAACAGTCTGCCAACACTCACTCTCTAAGCACTCTGGTCAATGTACTGCATAGCAGCCACACCCAAAAAACATTCCCCAGCAAGAGTCAGCAGATGCAGGCAGAGAATTGGGGAAAAGAAATAAAACATGGAGAAACTCTAAAAAAAATTCTTTAACTGTTAATGTAAGACTTTACCATGTGACACTTTAGAGCAGTAGTGGTCAATTAATGAAATTACATGCACAGATCACAAATGTACTAACAGGCATTCATACAGCAATCTGAACCTGGAAAATATGATGCAACCCTTAACACACTCCCAGGCATTTTTAAAGAATAATTTATCAGGCTGTGTCATCTCACACGAATGAGACATAATCAAGAAACACGATTGGGAGGTAGGGATATACCTACCTCTACCATCCTCAAACAGACCTATTCCCTATAGTAAAAATAGGCCTGTTCCAGAGCACAGTGAATGCTGAAAAACCCACTTCCCAAGGCTGATTCCTGAATTTATTTTGCTGTAACAGAGAATATCATACATCAGGCAGCATGGAGGCACACTGAAAGAGGAATGTGATTTTGTTGGGGGGTGGGGGGGGGGGTGGGGGGGAAGAGACAACACAGTCTATTTGTCAGCACTCTATGTGCACACCACTACCACCCTGAGTTCTTAGGGCATTTGTACACCCAGTGTCAAGTCCTACTTATAACCCAATGGGTAATCTATTTCCATTAATAAAACACAATTATAGGCTATAAAACATGCAACTCTATAATCTCACACATTCTTTCAAGCAGCAAGATTCGCTAACTTTTCTCTTACCTGGTCAGTTGGTTCAGTCTTGATCCGCACTTCATCTTTCACCTGTATTGAACCTGAAATCTTTGCTGCATTACAAGGATCCATTTTGTCCATTCCTTCAATTTTAGGCTTAATATCCTTTAAAGTGAGTTCTTTTGGATCATCTTTATCTAACAGGTATCTCAGTAGTGCGTTGTTTTCCTTCTTCTTCGGGCTCACCTGTTCTTGTTTGATCACAGCGTCTCCCACTGGTGTCATGCTGCCTGAATCCTGACAAGACTCTTTGCCCGTAGCCTCTGCAGTAAGCTTGGCTACTTCAGCAGGAGAGTTGCCATTCTTCAGCAGCTTGTGCAAAATTTTGTGTTTCTCTTGTAAAGAAGAGCCATGCAATGCAGTTGCAGCAGAATTGCCACCAGCTGTAGCTGAGGTTGAGGAGACCCCTGTTGGGCTTGTGATGCCTGCAGAGGAGTCTTTAATACTACAATCCAAGTTGGAGTTTGTTAAAGATGTTAGCCCCATGTCATCGGAGGGAGAGGTCAGCAATTGCAAAAGTTTGGTGTGGTTTTTGTTCTCATGGAATCTTCTCTGCCCCTCTATGTTGTCACTGCTACCAAAAAGGTTCAGATTTCCTTCCTTAATGTTCTTCTGTTCACCATGAGCATCTCTGTTTTCTAGGCGACCCACTGTGCTCTCGACTTGGTTGTGCTCCCCAAAAAGGCCAGGAGAATCTTTTAGATCCATGCTACCCATCTTCGATTGCTGGGTCAAGCTCACATTTGGGGAAGTCTCCATTTTTTGACCAGGTGATGATAGTGATGACAGGAGTGAAACTCCTAATCCTTCACTAATGGCTTGAAGTGCATTAAGGGAACTACTAGAGAAGGTGCTGCTTCCTGTGCTGTTTATATGTCCCACCGGTGACTGCATGCCACCAGCTGAAGAATATTGGCTGGGCCCCATTCGTGGACTTACCCGATGCCTCGGTGAAAGCATTAGATTCTGCTGGGTTGTGTTCACCCCAGGGCTATTGTGTGGGGGGCTGTTCATGGTGAGTGTATAGCTGTTCCCCTGTAAGCTAGGTGCCTGCATACTAGACCCATGGTTCATTGTACCAGAAGTCCCACTTCTTGCACCAAACCTTCCCATTTGCCCCATAGAACTGGGGTCATTCAAGCTATTTGCACCATAGGTCATATTGTTTTGCACTGGCATTCCCTGTCCTGATGCCCCTGATGGCATGCTCATATTGCCCGAAGAGTTTGTGCTTGCTGTGGCAAGTGTCTTCATCATTTCTTGCCCCATGTTGGTTTGGTTCAATCTGCAACCGTTCTGTTCCCTATAAGTAGAACAAGATTATTGGGTGTCAGAGTCAGCATTAGCAATTTAGACCTTCCTTCACTGTGAAGGAAAAAGCAGGCAGAATTGCATCTTTCACAATTATAATACTTTATTCAATAAAAATCATAATTCCCAGTCATTAAAAATCTGGACACTTCTACCTTACCCAAAGTCTCCATATCTCTTCAGTTCTATTAATATCTATGACTTTCAAAGCTACCACAAACCAAAAGTAAGAAATATCATTCTTACAGTTGCTGACTTAGAGAACAAACTGTGAGCTAGTATAGTAACCATCAACTTAGTTGAAGCTTCAAAGAAGGATCCAACAGCTGAAAAGCACAAATCACTATGGACTTTATGGTGTTGGCACTCAAAGTAAAATGTTGTACAACTAAGAATGGGCAGAAGTAAAACACAATATACTCTAGTGCAACTTGGATTAGCACAACTACAAGCTCTACTCAGCTTGTTTGGAATCTCTGTAACTGATGCCCAATTTCCAGAAAACTCAAAATGTTCTTCAAGAGAAGACAAAGGCAGAAGCCCAATATTCACTAAATAGTTTTAAAAATAAACTGACCCAAAGCATGAGCTGCAATGTTGCAGAACTAGTCTTTCTGTATTGTTTTGCTGCTTGACTGACAAAAAATCTGAAATAACTTTGCAGATCTAACTGGTCCACACCTGCTCAGACTCTGCAGTGGCAGAATCTGTTCTGTATTGCAGAATCACAAAAAACAGACTCTGAATTTTGATCCTAAATTGAATTTCCAACTGAGAAACTGATATTGGATGACTTCCCAAACTGCAGGCTCTGGGCCTCAGTTAGGCCTTTGTTGGAGGTGATGCGTTCATTCAAGAAGTGAAGGACAGCAGAAAGCAAAGTCAACCTGTGCAAATCTCAAGAGCCACCTGGTGGTCTGCCAAAAAGAGTGGAATTCACACAGACATGGTAATTCTCCCACCTTCTCAGTCGTTAAATGGTGTATTGTGGGGGTTGGGGGGGGGGGAGGGGGGAGTAGTATAAAGACAATAGAATACACAATGTGTCTTTGTGAATCTACTCCTTGTTTGAATATATGGAGCAGCTGATGGGCAGCTACATTACAAGCATTATATAAGAGCTGCACTTCTAAGATATAACTAAACAAAGCTGTTTTCTGTCAAATAGTTACAGATTTCAACACATTCCTGTACCTTTGCAGCAGGTGTGTAGAGCCAAATCCAAGGCTCTCATTGTTGCCTGGGTTGCGTAAAAGCTTGGTCTTGGTTTGTGCAGTGACTATAGTGCCATCCGACAAGGAAAATCGGTAAAGGGGACTCTCGGCTTGGCCTTGCATCAAGGCTAAATAGGAGGGAAAGAAAGTACGTTACTATGCAAACAAGCAGACACCATCAATTAAAGTTTATAGAACAGAACCTACTGGGTCGATATGCCAATTACATTAAGTAACTGCAGAGCCAGTAAAGCAATAGAACGTTTCAAAATCCATACATACTGTTTGCTAAGTACACAATTTCCATTGTATTGAGAAAACATTTGTTGAGAAGACAAAGAGAAGAATAAGACTAAGGGGGGAGTAGATAAACCATAACCACATATACCTGGGCTACAGAGAGAATAAACTGCCTTAAAATTGGGAAGCTACAGCCATCTGCTTGGTCTCGCCAATATTTACACTATTTAAATTCACTATTTTTGTTTTAAAAAATTACCAAAAGAGTAGCACACTCTGAAATGGCTGGTCCTGGTGGCCTTTGACATACTTTAGGAACAGTTAAAGAATTAGGTGAGCTCATTATGCCAGTCACTACAAACTATATGCTAATCTAAGCAACCATCTCAGACATAGGAAGGGTTGGAACACATACACATCCATGCATGCCTATCATGTTGGCTCAGTTAAAAAAGTACGGAATCTTACAACACCAGGTTATAGTCCAACTGTTTTATTTGAAAATCACAAGCTTTCGGAGGCTTTCTCCTTCGTCAGGTGAGCGAGTGTGGGATTCCATGGAAGGTTGCCGCATTTACAGTCAGAGAACAATACCTGGTGATTACAGATAATCTTTCCAACTGCCCGTTGTCAAGGCAATCAAAGTGTTCAGACAGAGTGATGTTACCTACAGGACCACCGAATACACAAACGGCCGGAACACAAAAGAGAGAGAGGGAGAGAAACATCCGAAAGGAAGAGAAAGACAGAGAATGACCCGTTGTGTTAAAAACAGATTACTTTTTTTCGCTGGTGGGGTTACGTGTAGCGTGACATGAACCCAAGATCCCGGTTGAGGCCGTCCTCATGGGTACGGAACTTGGCTATCAATTTCTGTTCGATGATTTTGCAGGCCTTCGAGACACACGACGATGCAAAATCGAACAGAAATTGATAGCCAAGTTCCGCACCCATGAGAACGGCCTCAACCGGGATCTTGGGTTCATGTCACGCTACACGTAACCCCACCAGCGAAAAAAAGTAATCTGTTTTTAACACAACGGGTCATTCTCTGTCTTTCTCTTCCTTTCGGATGTTTCTCTCCCTCTCTCTCTTTTGTGTTCCGGCCGTTTGTGTATTCAGTAGTCCTGTAGGTAACATCACTCTGTCTGAACGCTTTGATTGCCTTGACAACGGGCAGTTGGAAAGATTATCTGTAATCACCAGGTATTGTTCTCTGACTATAAATGCGGCAACCTTCCATGGAATCCCACACTCGCTCACCTGACGAAGGAGAAAGCCTCCGAAAGCTTGTGATTTTCAAATAAAACAGTTGGACTATAACCTGGTGTTGTAAGATTCCTTACATTTGTCAACCCCAGTCCATCACCGGCATCTCCACATCTTAAAAAAGTATGGCTTGGGGGAAAGGAGAGGAAGGGAATTGGCATTGATTAATGAACTATAATAAATAGTCATATGGACAAGCCCTGAAAACCAGTATGATTTTGCTACATGCCAGTGAAAGCAGGAAAGAGGTTGTCAGAGCATTTTGCTCCTATGCACCCTTTAACATTTCAGATCTATTTTTCTATTTTTAAATTGACCAGTGGGTAAGTAGTTTATAAAACTGCATTGTCTTTGAGCTAAACTGATGTATTTATTTTTAATAAAACTGTGAGGACTTATCCTATTCTTTCACCTTCCCTACCCTTGCCCGCCCTGCATCACTCAAATCTCAATTCTACTCAAGAATGCCAGTACTTGTGCAAATACTGCTCACAATTCATCAATTATTGCTCATTTCTAGGCCAAAACAATGATGAAGCACTTCACCTTCATGGTAATGTCTTTTCAGTGACCATGGCTGCCCATCATTATGGTGAAAGAACCTCTGAATGCATCTTCTTACAAGATCTTCCCAGCCTGGCTTCATCGAGGCACGCAGGGAACTTGGATCTATTGAAGTAATCTTGCCTGAAAACAGGAAAGAAGAGGGGAAAAGAACTTCACATAAAATCAGCTCAATGTCTTTTCACTGTTAGAACGGAAAAGAATAAAGTAAATGAAAGATTGTGGCAAACAATAACAGCTTGCTTTTAACATAGGAAACAGGTCTAATTCAGAGCTAGCTGAAATTCTGGAAATGACAACACCTTTCAACCGTCGATAAGATAGCTTGTTAAAATGGTCAGAGCATCTTAATTCACATTCAAAGAGATTGATAAAGATTGACCTAGTCATTTGAATCATGTGGCCAGATCAATAATAATGATAGCGGCATCATCGACTTGGACTTTTGTGCCTTTCAGGCAACAAAATGTCACAAAGTTATGTATTTTGGGTGGGGGGGGGGGCGGAGGCGGGGGGGCGGGCGGGAGGTCATGTGCCCTGAGCAGAATGGAGTGAAGTTAGGGAAAATGACTGAAGGTGAAAACAGGCAGTGTTGACGATGAACTGGATGTGGGGTCTGAAACTCAGCTCATGGTAAAACAGAACACCAACGCTGTGCACCATCAGGTTTGGCTTGAATAATTAGCCAGGAAAGGGGATGAAATTGGTGCCTAAAATGCTCTGGTGGGAGATGAGAGCCTTCAATCTTCTGAGCCTCATTTGGCTGAAAAAAATGCTCTTGGTACTCGCTTTGATCTAATCAATTGCCAGTTTTGGATGATGTGGGTCTCACCTCCAGAATGAATGCCTGGACTCCAGAGAGTCAGAAACAAGGAGTTTCAACATCAAAAAAACTCAAAAGAAAATTTAGAATGAGGTATGCCATTCAAAAATATCAAAACAATGAAAATATAAGAGAAAATGGGGGGAAAGGAAAAGAGTAAGCAAAGTATTTAGAACACTATAAAGTGTTCTTAAGTTGTTATTTTATGAGCACAGGATTAATCTTGGTGGCAAAATTATGACTAACATCCAGATAGTATTTTTAAAAGGGTAAAATTAGACTTTGTTTCAATGTTACAGTATACAAGGTGATATTTTTTAAATGGCTAGCCCAGGAAGCATGGAATTCCCCAGAGCTTCCAGCTGTCAAAGATTTAAAATAATGGCTTTAAAATAAATAAAGCCTTTTTACAAAACTAATTTAATGATACAGGAAATAAATTAGAAGTTTTACAGCTTGAGTAGATCTTTTATATTAATCGGAGTGGCTTCTCTGAGTGCTCACCTGTCATATCATGTCTTGTGACAAAGCTTTCAGGACTGGAGGGGAATTGTGATCTCTCCACTGGTGTAATCCGTCTTGCTACACAAATCATACAGGACTGCAGATCTGAAACAGCAAAACCAGCCTTTTCATTTCCAAGTTAGAATGGTTAACTCATTTTAAAGAAACAACGAAATGACTCTTTACAATAGATAATATTTCACAGTATTTCTCTCCCTGACACACGACAGCTACAGGTTTCAACACAATGGAAAATGGCAGCTGACCTAATCACCCCACTGAGACAGCAGACCATTATTGCTGGTGTAATAAAACTAATTAGTGGACAAATTGACTAATGGGAATGAGCATAAATCTAGATCAAAAACTGGGCCAACCCCATCCACATTCAAATGTGTTTGACATCACAAACAGTTAAGGAAGCTTCCAGGTTTCACCTTTGGTCTATAGTAATTTATCTGATCTTATCTCAGCCGGGGCAGCAATGGAAGTGCTGTAGTTGGTCTAAGGGTTGCCAGACATGCGGGAGGGGGAGGGGGGAGGGGGGAGGGGGAGGGGGAATAGAGAGAGAAAAAAAAAATCGGGTGGGAGGAGGTGCAGAAATCTGGGATGTCGCTGGAAGTCCGTGTGTATGAGCACCAGGTGAGGACAGCATCAGGCTTAGCTGTGATGTGCTCCATGACAAGCTAGCCCACCGAAGCTCAACGTTTGCGATCACACATAAAAATGGTCACTATGAGGTGCTGGAGACTGCTGACACCTGTGAAACCATATCTTACTATCAGTCACTGCCTTCAGGGTAAGTGAGAAATAACATCTTAAAAAGTAGTTATCCTGAACCTAAGAATTGTTTCTTTCCTCATTAGAGTGCTTTCTTTCAAATGCTAACTGACCTACTGTGCAACCACAGCATTTTCTGTTTCTACTTAGTTTTCCAGTTTTCCTATTTGCCCAGCTATATTTTTATAGTTTAGTGGCAAAAATGTTAATTTATTGATCTTTGCAGATTTTTAAATATCACTTTAGGGACATTCCATTTAATCTAGAAAGCAATGTGGTAATTAGAACTGTCCGTCTAGATGGATGATGGAGCACTAATGATGGCCAATTTGATTAAAGATAGCAGCTAGATCAAGTTCAGATGCAGTAAACAATGGCCTGAAAGAGCAAGGAAACTTTAGCCTAGCTATGTTTCAGTGTAAAACCAGCAGTTATATGTGAATTCAGAGAGTTTATAAAAAATAATTAAAGGAAGCAAGGAACCAAGGAACCAAATAAGTGTGTACTAAATACAACAGTTATATAGCATCCTGATCAGAAATGAATCTAGGGTGAGATTGCATAGATAAATCTATGAAACAATCACACAAGTGCTTGGCTATGGTTAAAAAAAAGTATATAAATGTTACTGGGATGCATTTGCAGAGAATGACAGCACAAATGAAAATTTGATATTGTTGATGAAGCATTGTTTAGTTTTCATCTCAAGTACTGTATGCAGTGGTTACCTAATCACAGAGACGAGATTATTCCTCTTCAGAGTGCACAAAAGCAAGCAACCATGATGATTATTCGTTTCAGGAATCTAAGTTGTGAGGAAAGGTTAAGGGTTTGTCCTCTTTGGAAAAGAAAAAAAACTATGAGATGACCTAATTAAAGTTTTTAATATTATGAAGATTGAAGCAGATCCACTTAAATTGTGTACTGGATAGTTTAAGAACATTGTCCAGTTTCTGACCATAGGAAATGTAACTTTTAAAAACTTGCTGCAGACAGAGCCACTCGGTAACTTTACCCCATCTCCCTTTCATGTTTCACCACCTTAAAGCACTGGATACAAAGAACATTACAGGCAATTCACTAAGTGACCCACTTTAATAAAAACAAATCACTTCAGCTTTTAAATAGAAGTCTTATTGGTTTAATATGTTAGAGGCTTACCTTCCCCCTCTTCAGTCATTGCCTTTGGCTGAGAAAGTGCAAAGCACTGCATGGTTTCATATTTCTGACGTGGCTCGTGGTTTCCATTCGACTCCTCCAAAGAATCATATGGCATCTGAACTAACATGCGACAGTTGAACGTATGGCTCTTCTGTCTCTGCGTTTCGTTTGCCCAAGAAACCCCATTCACTAAGAGAATATAAACACAGATCATAAACAATAACACAGTAATCTTTATGGTGAACTAATCAGGCATGCAATCTGTAAAATATGGACATGCTGGCGCCATTAAGATACATTTGCAGACCTGCTAATAGGCTGAAGATTAAAGAGGGGTTATAATCTCACTGGGAACTCTTTAGTCTGCTCCAGGAACATCCATCTCCAAAACCTGGCTGCACCTGATCATGCCAACAAACTTAGATGGCACACTTTTCAGGGATCCCAGATCAAGAGCAGTCATTATT
Organism: Heptranchias perlo; assembly: GCF_035084215.1. Lineage (NCBI taxonomy): Eukaryota > Metazoa > Chordata > Chondrichthyes > Hexanchiformes > Hexanchidae > Heptranchias > Heptranchias perlo. The sequence goes on from NC_090343.1 coordinate 12,692,169, forward strand.
TCTCATACACTAAAAATTTTGTTCCTGCACTTCTTGAGGTTTTCCTGAAATTATGACAATTAATTTTAATGTTTTGCTCCAATTTGTACAAATACAAAGAAAATTCAATCCGATATAGAAAGAAAAAAAAGTGTGCAATATACAAAACATCAAGTGGTATATTAAATATTTTTAACTCTCTGCTTCGGCGTCTTTTTCTGTTGGGATATCTTTTTCCTTACTGCATCACTTTTAAAACAAACATACCTTTTTCCAATTCTTATTTCCTCAGGTGCAGTCTTTCCCACCAAAAGTATCAGCATCCACTGCTAACCTATGTTTCATTGCAGTACCAAGTAAACAGGAGGGGAATAAATCATTACTGCAGGGAATCTGCCAGTTTGAAATTAGATAGGCCAGATAGAGCAGCAGCTTTGTAGGTGGAGGCTAGACTATATTAATATAGGTAATCTAACATTCTTCACCTCCATCCCCCCAAACTTCTGGTACAGTTCATTTTATATACAAAGTAGTACAAAATATTAGAGGCTGGCAACTGTACATAAGAAATAGGAGCAGGAGTAGGCCATACGGCCCCTCGAGCCTGCTCCGCCATTCAATCCGATCATGGCTGATCTTCAACCTCAACTCCACTTTCCTGCCAGATCCCCATATCCCTCGACTCCCCTAGAGTCCAAAAATCTATCTATCTCAGCCTTGAATATACTCAACAACAGCATCCACAGTCCTCTGGGGTAGAGAATTCCAACGATTCACAACCCTCTACGTGAAGAAATTCCTCCTCATCTCAGCTTTAAATGGCCGACCCCTTATCCTGAAATTATGCCCTCTAGTTCGAGAACCTCCAGCCAGGGGAAACAACCTCTCAGCATCGACCCTGCCAAGCCCCCTCAGAATCTTATAGGTTTCAATGAGATCACCTCTCATTCTTCTAAACTCCAGAGAGTATAGGCCCATTCTACTCAACCTCTCCTCATTGAACAACTCTCGTATCCCAGGAATTAATCTAGTGAGCCTTCTTTGCACCGCCTCTAAGGCAAGTATATCCTTCCTTAGATAAGGAGACCAAAACTATACGCAGTACTCCAGGTGAGGTCTCACCAAAGCCCTGTACAATTGTAGTAAGACTTCTTTATTCTTGTACTCCAACCCCCTTGCAATAAAGGCCAACATGCCATTTGCCTTCCTAATTGCTTGCTGTGCCTGCATGCTAACTGTTTGTTTCTTGTACCAGAACACCCAAGTCTCTCTGGACACCAACATTTAATAGTTTCTCACGATTTAAAAAATATTCTGTTTTTTTATTCTTCCTACCAAGGTGAATAACCTCACATTTCCCCACATTATACTCCATCTGCCACCGTTTTGCCCACTAGCTTAACCTGTCACTATCCCTTTGCAGACTCATTGTGTCCTCCTCACAGCTTACTTTCCCACCTAGCTTTGTATAATCAGCAAACTTGGATACATTACACTCTGTTCCTTCATCCAAGTTATTAATATAGATTGTAAATAGCTGAGGCCCAAGCACCGATCCTTGTGGCATACCACTAGTTACAGCCTGTTTATCCCTACTCTCTGTTTTCTATCCATTAACCAATCCACTATCAATGCTAATATGTTACCCCCAACCCCATGAACCCTTATCTTGCGTAACAACCTTTTATGTGGCACCTTATCGAATGCCTTTTGAAAATCCAGATATACTACATCCACTGGGTTTCCCTTTGTCTACTGTGCTAGTTAAATCCTCAAAAAAAACGAATAGATTTGTCAAACACGATTTCCCATTCATAAAACGATGCTGACTCTGTCTGATCATATTACGATGTTCTAAGTGCCCTGTTACCACTTCCTTAATAATGGATTCCAGCATTTTCCAAGTAGGACTTAATGCTGCAGTCATTTGGAGCCCAGGAATACTAAAGCACTCATCATCTTGACTATCCAATCAAGAAAATATTGCTAGTTAAATGCATGCAAATTATTTCACGTAGCTGCCTTGCAGACAGTATTGAGCAAAATGTAGTGCGTATGGGCCACACCACAACTAGAATAGGCTCCAGCTTTTCTTGGTGATTCCTGATCAACAGAAGAATAAAATGAAATGATACATTCCACAACATAATTCACAGCTCTCTATTTAGTGATGAGTTTACTGAAGATTTTGTTATCACATAGAATGAACAATTCCTGGACTGAAAATGTCCTTAAATAGTAAGGCATTAATAATATACTTCCTTTCAATGCAAGAGTCATGGTAGCAGGTAACAATTTGGCACATTTATATTCAGCAGCAAATTAAACAGATATTTGAAGAGGTGACTAAAGTAGTGGACAGGGGAATGTCAATGGATGTTATTTATATGGACTTCCAGAAGGCATTTGATAAGGTCCCACATAAGAGACTGTTAGCTAAGATAGAAGCCCATGGAATCGAGGGAAAAGTACGGACTTCGTTAGGAAGTTGGCTGAGCGAAAGGCGACAGAGAGTAGGGATAATGGGTAGGTACTCACATTGGCAGGATGTGACTAGTGGAGTCCTGCAGGGATCTGTCTCGAGGCCTCAATTATTCACAATATTTATTAACGACTTAGATGAAGGCATAGAAAGTCTCATATCTAAGTTTGCCGATGACACAAAGATTGGTGGCATTGTAAGCAGTGGAGATGAAAACATAAAATTACAAAACGATATTGATAGATTAGGTGAATGGGCAAAACTGTGGCAAATGGAATTCAATGTAGACAAATGTGAGGTCATCCACTTTGGATCAAAAAAGGATAGAACTGGGTACTTTCTAAATGGTAAAAAGTTAAAAACAGTGGATGTCCAAAGGGACTTAGGGTTTCAGGTACATAGATCATTGAAGTGTCATGAACAGGTGCAGAAAATAATCAAGGCGGCAAATGGAATGCTGGCCTTTATATCTAGAGGACTAGAGTACAAGGGGGCAGAACTTATGCCGCAGCTATACAAAACCCTAGTTAGACTGCACCTGGAGTACTGTGAGCAGTTCTGGGCACCGCACCTTTGGAAGGACATATTGGCCTTGGAGGGAGTGCAGCGTAGGTTTACTAGAATGATACCCAGACTTCAAGGGTTAAGTTACGAGGAGAGATTACACAAATTGGGGTTGTATTCTCTAGAGTTTCGAAGGTTAAGGGGTGATCTGATTGAAGTTTATAAGATATTAAGGGGAACAGATAGGGTGGATAGAGAGAAACTATTTCCACTGGTTGGGGATTTTAGGAGTAGGGGGCACAGTCTAAAAATTAGAGCCAGACCTTTCAGGAGCGAGATTAGAAAACATTTCTACACACAAAGGGTTGGAGAAGTTTGGATCTCTCTTCCGCAAACGGCAATTGATACTAACTCAATTGCTAAATTTAAATCTGAGATAGATAGCTTTTTGGCAACCAAAGGTATTAAGGGATATGGGCCAAAGGCAGGAATATGGAGTTAGATCACAGATCAGCCATGATGTTATCAAATGGCAGAGCAGGCACGAGGGGCTGAATGGCCTACTCCTGTTCCTATATAATTCTAGTAAAAATGACACACGTGGTATGACGACTGCCCTGTCTGAATGCCAACCAACATGGATCTGTTACAACAGTATGAAGTTCATGAATCTTAGAGCTAATAAGAGTGTGCTGGGCCACAGTATTTAAAAAAAAGCATGAAGTCACAAGAAATCATGGGCTAAAATGGGTCAGATATAACTTTATTTTAACTGAAAATTGAAATCCCAGGTAAGAGTTAATTGATGCCTAAGAAGTGTTATTAGGTGTCTTTTATGAACCTGGATACCTTTAGTTGTTTATCAAAAAAACTTCCTACCAAAGGAAAGCACATGAAGTCTCAATGAGCAAGCTGGAAAGCATCAGGAAGCGGCAACTGTGAATTAAAATAGCTGAATGCCACGCCCCAATGGGTTGTAGTCATCCCCTTGACACAAATGTACATCTCACTGACAGCTATGATTATAGACTATTAAGGTGAAAGCTTTTCAAGATGCTCGTAAGATGTCCATCACCAATGGAAAGAAACCTTGCCTTTACTTCAGCTCGTTCCCTCAAAAGTTCAAGCAGTCAAATGGAACCTCTGAGAACCACTGTGTTCTTTTGCCTCAGATCTTGTCCATAAGGAATGCAAAGGGATCAAATGATGCTGACTCAAGAAGGTCCAAGAATCAACTTTTCATTATTCCCAGTAACAGTTACTATGACAACTGTCAGCTCTTTCTTGGTTCTTGTGAATGATCTTGAATATCACAGGAAAGAGAAAGACGACTGAGGAGGGGCCACCTAATACTCTCGCTTAACTGTCTCAACACCTGCAATAAAATTCCAGCAACCTCTTGCTCTGGAATGCTGCCATGCAATCTCTAGGTAACTTGATTTGTCAAAGATCTGAGTTGTTGCACGTTATCACCTTGTTTGGTTTGTGTACCTTTCCATGGTGGTGGTGGCTGACCTGACTGTGACTTGCTATGGGCCATTTTTCTGAAGAACAAAACAAAGCACCCACAGCTTGTGTTCATTTATCTGCCAAATGGCTTGGCTGGACGAATACTCTTTCCATCTATGCTCCATGAAGGTGGATGCCCCAATCTGGTAGCAAAGATTTCTTTACCAAACCAAGACATGGGCAGGAAGACATGGGTAGGGGGCTAGAGTCAGCAGCTGCAGTCTGATCTACACACTTCACTCTCTAGACCACAATTTTAAGGCATCGGCTGGCAACTTGTTCATTAATATCCTGGAAAGAGGGAGGGTGCCTCAATAATCTCAAAGAGAGAACGTGTAATTGCAACAGTCTCATAGACTGTACCATGAAAATGACTGCTGCCATCACCTATAGGACCCATAATAAACCCTCCCTCTTCCAAAGAAATGGGAATGTTGAGCTGTAGGATCATCGAGTGTTCTTGCAATATTGAGACTCACCTGAAACAAAGCACCTATTTAGGACACTGCGCAAGGAAGTCAGTCCCCTGATCCTTGGAGAGGGGCGCTGTGAAGTATCACTTGGACATCTTAAAATTACCTTCTCCACAGACACATCACAGCAGAACTTGGCAAATTTTAAAATACTTTTCCTACCTGTAGATTTTGGCAAATTTCGAAGAAATTCATCACGGTCCTCTTGGTGAAGGATGTTATACACACTAGTGTTCATGAGCTCCTCCTGTTTGTACTGAAGGTACTGGGTAACGTTTTCAGACACGAACACAATGTTTCCATCTCGATTGACCACAAACAGAAAGCCATCCAAGGCCTATAAACCACAAAGAAAACCACATCTCACTGTGCAAAATGTACGCAGGAATATTTATCAGAATTCACCACAGGGCTCATTTCAGAGCAATAAGTTAAGGCATATGTCCAGCAGCATTGATTGAGTAAAAACACGTTAAATGATCCTCTTCAATCTCCATATTTTCTTCCTGAAGTCGAAACTGTCCACCACAAAGATTTTTGCACTTCAAAAGGAGAAGTGCTGACATGCATAATTATTAAAATAAAAATCCATTGTGCATTTGAGGCCTACCTTAAGCAACAGAGGCCCCAATGAATCCTTGTCAATGACTCCTTGCCCCGTTGAAGATACATCTGCTTTCTGCACATCATCTTCATTTGAAGATGCTTTCCCTGTGAAGAAAGATAATCATCTCTAACTGTACAGAAACAAAAAAAACACAAATAGAAAAGCTGCTCACAAGTTTCATTGCCACACCAATGTCCATCGTGTCCTAGAAGTAACATGGGGACACATTTTTAAATTTAGAGTTGTAAACAAAACTCCTGAGTATAGGTCAAAAGAAAGCAGCAAACGCATCACCCTAGCTTCTTTGATCACAAGTGCACTACACCAGCTTCTGACCTTAGCTGCTTTATTAAGTTGAACAATAAGTTACATTTATATAGCACTTTCTAAACAGAGAACAAAACCCCAATGTGCTTCACAGATAGGCATAAGGAAAAGAGAGACACCGAGCCAAGACGGGGGTGACCAAAAAAGATGGAATTTCATAAAGTCTATAAAAAGGAGAGAGGTGGAGACGTTCGGGGAAGGAATTCCAGAAAGTAGGGCCAGGCAACTGAAGGCTCTGCCACCAGTGCTGGAGTGAGTGGGGGGAGGAGAAACATGCACAAATGGCCGGAGCCAGAGTAATGGAGAGTTCAGGGGAGAATATAGGGCTGATGAAAATTGCAGAGATAGGATGGGGCAACGCCATGGTGACATTTGAAGACAAAGATGAGGATTGGAAGATAAGGTCAAGGAACACACCGACAGGGTATCTATCATTCTCTTAATCTTAAGAGGGGTGGTAATGCTCCGTGCAAGAAATCAACTTTGGTCATTGCTCACAATATATTTATGGAAAGCAGAGGATGAGTAAGGATCATTAAACATTGTATTATAATTATTTATTATTATTCAAACATCCAGGTGTTTTCCAGATTCCATTTTTAATATAAAATAGTGGGAGAAAATCAAGGACAAGATTGATCTTCAAAAACTCAGGTAAATTGGAGAAAAATCAGTAAAATACTGAATTTTTTTCGTTAAAAAGGTATATAAAATTCAGTATGTTATCACAGAAGTCACAAAAGAAAATATGGAATATAGGGCTAAATATTCTACCCACTGATTATGAATGAACAAAAAGAACTAGCCCTAATAGAGTTTAGTACCTAACATTTGAACATTTCCTTGCAGGACTAACACTTATGGTCTCACCTTGCTTCAATAATCCCACTGAAATTAAGTTGTGGAACTTTGTAAGTCTGTCCAAACTGCAGCACGTCATATTAGAACAAGATTTCAATCTCTTTGCCCTGGGATCATACTGACATTTTTTGGCAAATTGAAATTAGGAAATTACAATGCAATTCTTGAAAGGGGAGCGGGGGGGGGGGGGAATCCACTGTACTTAAGAGGAGTCATAAGTCACTTTTATATGTAGTTCAACATCCCAGAGGGGTGCAGTTAAATAGTAGCCCTAGGTCTTCCATTTATCTTTGTTCCAGCCATCAGTCCAAATCAAAGCCTGTTGCAGGTCCGCAATTGATGGCTAAGGAAGGAAGGAATCCAATTTTGTACAGTTAGTTGTAAGTGCAAACCCAAAAGGCTTGCAGGACCCATTAATATCTGGGTTTCCAATATCACTGGGGTAACTGAGGTCCCCCACCTTATAATGCTGACAGCCGAAGTATCAATTGCCTGTCAGCGATGACACTCATTCAGTGTAGAAGTGCCCATTACTGGACACGAATTAACAACCATAAAGACCAGTGGGAAGAGTTCTTCTGAGGCTAATATAAGCAAATTTATGGGAATGGTGGGGGTATTTCAGTGCCTAAAGGCTCCAAATATTTTTCTGGGCTTCAGTGTTATTTCCTAACTTTGAAGGCACTGTACTTAAAAGACAATTCATGTAAAGTTTACATCAACAGTGGCTCAGTCCATTGGATATTTTCCACTGTAAAACTTCGTGGAAGGATTATAAAGTACCACCTTACCTTGCTCCTTTATCTGCCGAATCTGCCTCACAGTTTCTTTCAAGATTGCACATTTATCAGGTTTGACATTGAAGTTGTCAATGTCACTTAGGTTGGCAGAGATTAGTTCAGCCAGCTCCTCAATGTATTTGCTCTCTTGCTCACGACGACGCTTTTCAATGCTGCAGTTCACACTGTCAAGCACAAGTTATACTGGATGGTGAATACTCTATTAATCACTACCAACAAATAACCTTATAATAGTCTAGTTCCTGCCAGAATGCAAGATCACCAACTTGCTTTCACCAGAATCTTCACATTTTATAATACAATTGACAGCAATGGATATAATGGCCTAGAATTTCCTGGAGACTTGCATCATTGGAATGCCGCATCTACAGCGCTGGATTCATTTTCCAGTAAAAAAGACTGCTGAAACTATGGCACAAGTGAATTGCACCACTATTCACGCTACAACAGAATTTCCTGGGACTTTTGTACTACTCTGTTGAATCCTTGAAAAGTTGATCGTAGCTACATTCCCCCATTCAACTCAATGACGAATTTCCAGGATTTATATTAGTTTTCTCACTACAGCCACTTAGACTGAAAAATAATGCCGTGCAGGTGGGCCCTTGGTCACCTGGTAGCAATGTGACTTACAGCTCTCGTGATTCTCAGCCTGGGAGGACCATAAAAGCTGTGAAGCTCTGTTGTCTGAAATCATTTGTATGGACTTTTATGTATATATAATGAAAGACAGACTAACATTTCACCATCAAAAATAAGTAATAATTGGGTTCATTCTGAAATGGAGCTCTCGAGACAAGTGCAAAATCATTAAATCAATTTATTTGATCTGCGAATGTATTTAAATTGTGTTCAAAATAATTGATTAAAGCAAAAGAAAATCTCTGCTCTTTCTTAATACATGAAATCTGAACTAAAACCCATCAAAACACTTCAGTGTGTTGGATTTAGTGTATATCGTGTGCATGGTGTAGGGCACTAAAGTGCCTGCACATGCCATTGAAGAAAGTAAGGCTTTTTTCAATCTGAGACTTTTCAGGTAGCTCATATTATTGTATTCCTCTAAATAAATAGTAAGAAAAATAAATCTCTCACTTAGAATATTCCTGAAAACTAAATACAGCAGCTGAGTCCATCCACAACTCAAACAATTTTCTGCAAGTGATCAAGTTCAGCAGTGAAAGGATTTGAAATTCTGAATTCTATGACTCAGATCATGCCAATATTGATCTGTAACTAGTTCACTGATGAATATGGGGTAGGCCACTGGCCCGCCCCTTGAGGTCCCAATTCCACATTATGCTTGCTGTGGCACATTCAAATTACTAGTCCAGGAAATTTCAGTGTAAGTTCGTGTGTGAAATGATGTAACTTCAGTGCACATCACCGATCAAGCCTTCAAGGAAATTCTGGCCAATGTTTTTATTTAAAGACATACATTTTTTAAAAAGATGCAGTATTGCAGATCTACCCACAGGCGGCAGCACATTAAGGACTTCAATTGGATACAGGCCAATGAATCTAAGCAGATTCACAAAGAGAAGGGAGAATCTTAAACTTAAAATGTATGCTGATAGTTGGCCTGGCAAACATTGTTTTTGTAGACAGGATCCTGCCTCTTAAGCCACAAAATCTCTAGCTTCTCAGACATGTTTGATGCAGTTCAAAACAATACGTTGTTTGTGCCAAGACCTGGTGCTGGGCAGATTAGTGTAAGTTAGAGCAGATTCCACTTATACTGGTGGGCAAGTTCCACCAAATTCATGCATAAGATAGTTATTTTTAAATCCTGCATCTGCATTACTTATATGAAAATTCTCATGGCAGCTGAGTCAATCGGTATTTTGGGGAGTGGAGAACTTCAGATCAAGAGTCCATTATCTGTTTGTACTCCTGCCGACCCAGCACTGTCATGAGACCGAGCCCCTAGAGGGTATGGTTTATACCAGTGGTGATTCCCAAGAAATCATTTGGCAGCTGAATTATGACAAACTAAATGTATTTTCACTAGTTTCAGAACAAATCAAGCTGTTTACCACTATGAACAAACTCACACTCTGAATGAGAATGTAGTAAAGTTCACAAGGCAAAGATTTGGCCCTGGGGAATGTGCCCAAATAGCCATGTTTCAGATAAAAGTGTGAGTGCTCCTAGAATAGATGAGTAAAATAGAAACGTTAACTGCATGCTGCCTAAACACAACACTTCCATTTCATAAACATAAGAACATAAGAACATAAGAAATTGGAGCAGGAGTAGGCCAATCGGCCCCTCGAGCCTGCTCCGCCATTCAATAAGATCATGGCTGATCTGATCCCAACCACAAATCTAAAGAACACAAGAAGTCGGAGCAGGACCCGGCCACATAGCCCCTGGGCCCTCTCCGCCACCCACAGGGCATTGACCGATCCGAACTCAGCTTCATGTCCAATTTCCTGCCCGCTCCCCATAACCCCTAATTCCCTTTACTTCTAGGAAACTGTCTATTTCTGTTTTAAATTTATCTAATGATGTAGCTTCCACAGCTACCTGGGGCAGCAAATTCCACAGACCTACCACCCTCTGAGTGAAGAAGTTTCTCCTCATCTCAGTTTTGAAAGAGCAGCCCCTTATTCTAAGATTATGCCCCCTAGTTCTAGTTTCACCCATCTTTGGGAACATCCTTACTGCATCCACCCGATCAAGACCCTTCACAATCTTATATGTTTCAATAAGATCGCCTCTCATTCTTCTGAACTCCAATGAGTAGAGTCCCAATCTACTCAACCTCTCCTCATATGTCCGCCCCCTCATCCCCGGGATTAACCGAGTGAACCTTCTTTGTACTGCCTCGAGAGCAAGTATGTCTTTTCTTAAGTATGGAGACCAAAACTGTATGCAGTATTCCAGGTGCGGTCTCACCAATACCTTATATAACTGCAGCAATACCTCCTTGTTTTTATATTCTATCCCCCTAGCAATAAAAGCCAACATTCCGTTTGCTTTCTTGATCACCTGCTGCACCTGCATACCAACTTTTTGATTTTCTTGCACTAGGACCCCCAGATCCCTTTGTACTGCAGTACTTTCCAGTCTCTCGCCATTAAGAAAATAACTTGCTCTCTGATTTTTCCTGCCAAAGTGCATAACCTCACATTTTCCAATATTATATTGCATCTGCCAAATCTCCGCCCACTCACCCAGCCTGTCTATATCCCCTTGCAGGTTTTTTATGTCCTCCTCACTCTCTACTTTCCCTCCCATCTTTGTATCATCTGCAAATTTTGATATGTTGCACTCGGTCCCCTCCTCCAAATCGTTAATATAGATTGTAAAGAGTTGGGGACCCAGCACCGACCCCTGTGGAACACCACTGGTTACTGGTTGCCAGTCCGAAAATGAACCATTTATCCCAACTCTCTGCTTCCTGTTCGATAACCAATCCTCCACCCATGCCAGAATATTACCCCCAATCCCGTGATTTTTTATCTTAAGTAATAATCTTTTATGTGGCACCTTGTCGAATGCCTTCTGGAAGTCTAAATACACTACGTCCACTGGTTCCCCTTTATCCACCCTATACGTTATATCCTCGAAGAACTCAAGCAAATTTGTCAGACATGACTTCCCCTTCATAAAGCCATGCTGACTTTGTCCTATTAAATTATGCTTATCTAAATGTTCCGTTACTGTCTCCTTAATAATAGACTCCAAAATTTTACCCACCACAGATGTTAAGCTAACTGGCCTATAATTTCCAGCCTTCTGCCTACTACCCTTTTTAAATAACGGTGTTACATTAGCAGTTTTCCAATCTGCCGGGACCTCTCCTGAGTCCAGGGAATTTTGGAAAACTATCACCAAAGCATCCACAATCCCTACTGCCACTTCCCTCAAGACCCTAGGATGGAAGCCATCAGGTCCAGGGGATTTATCCGCCTTGAGTCCCATTATTTTACTGTGTACCATCTCCTGAGTGATTTTAATCGTATTTAGCTCCTCCCCCCCGAGAGTCCCCTGTTTGTCCAGTGTTGGGATATTCTTAGTGTCCTCTACTGTAAAGACTGAAACAAAATATTTGTTCAGCATTTTTGCCATCTCCATGTTTCCCACCATTAATTTCCCGGTCTCATCCTCTAAGGGACCTATGTTTGCCTTAGCCACCCTTTTTCTTTTTATATAACTATAGAAACTCTTGCTATCTGTTTTTATATTTTTTGCCAATTTCTTTTCATAATCTAACTTCCCTTTCTTAATCAATCCTTTAGTTACTTTTTGCTGTCTTTTGAAGAATTCCCAATCTTCTATCCTCCCACTAAGTTTGGCTACCTTATATGTCCTTGTTTTTAGTCGGATACTATCCTTGATTTCTTTACTTAGCCACGGATGGCTGTCATTTCTTTTACACCCTTTTTTCCTCAGTGGAATATATTTATTTTGAAAGTTGTAAAATAACTCCCTAAATGAACACCACTGCTCATGTACCGTCTTACCCTTTAATCTATTTTCCCAGTCCACTTTAATCAATTCCGCTCTCATACCATCATAGTCTCCTTTATTCAAGCTCAGTACGCTTGTTTGAGAATCAACCTTCTCACCCTCTAATTGGATATGGAATTCAACCATGTTGTGGTCGCTCGTTCCAAGGGGATCCTTAACTAGGACATTATTAATTAATCCTGACTCATTACACAGGACCAGGTCCAAGGTTGCCTGCCCCCTTGTAGGATCAGTTACATACTGCTCAAGAAATCCATCCCTGATGCACTCAATGAACTCGTCCTCAAGGCTGCTCTGCCCAATTTGATTTGTCCAGTTAATATGATAATTAAAATCCCCCATAATTATGGCTGTTCCCTTATTACATGCCCCGACCATCTCCTGATTAATACTTCTTCCAGCAGAGTTGCAACTATTAGGAGGCCTATATACTACGCCCACTAATGTTTTTTTTCCCTTATTATTCCTTATCTCCACCCAAACTGTTTCATTATCTTGATGCTTTGTCCCAATATCATTTCTCTGTATTACAGTGATTCCTTCCTTTATTAACATAGCCACCCCACCTCCCCTTCCTTCCTGCCTGTCCTTCCTGATTGTTAAATACCCTGGCATATTTAATTCCCAGTCGTTGTCACCCTGCAGCCATGTTTCTGTAATGGCCACAAGATCATACCCATACGTAGTTATTTGTGCCGTTAACTCGTCCATTTTATTACGAATGCTACGTGCATTCAGATAAAGAACTTTCAAATCTGTTTTGTGACGCTTAGTTCCTGCTTTTTCCTTTTTTAACACTTTACCTATTACTCCATACCTTCTGTCCCTTCCTGTTACGCTTTCCTCTCTCTCCCTGCTCAGGTTCCCAACCCCCTGCCACTTTAGTTTAAACCCTCCCCAACAGCACTAGCAAACATTGCTAATGGATAGATGTAGAGAAATCCATTCATATTTTCACAGGGCAAATCAAAAAGTTTTTTGCAACACATTTTCTTTAGCAAAGTCTGAAGAATTGCAATATGTTAATTTTCTTTCCTTGTATTATTTCACTGATGAATACACCTTGCTGTATCAATCTGAGATACTGTATTTTGTCAGAAAACCCAGAAATGCCTAACCTCACATAAATGCACAAGCAGTTTTCAACTCCACTTCCAAACCCATGCCAACTAAACATAATATATTCTTGAAGCAGGCCATATAATCCAAGATGAATTAAGCCAGTTACATCTATCACAGATGGCATTAAACATCATCTCATATAAAGATGCCCAGAATAAAAATATGTACAAATACAAGTTGGCAACCAAATGCATCCATGACTATGAAAAACTGGACAATTACTACTTGTGAAATTTCTGAAGTGAACAGCCATTTCCATATTAAAAACATTCTTTTACCACCATCCAATATATTCAACCTATTTACTTCATGAATTGAAGTAAGAAGTAAGTTTACCACAGTATAAGGTTTGAACATGGTTTACTACTTACTTACTATGCCTTGGAGTCCAAAGATGTAAATTCAGGTCCTACTGAGCTTTTGGGACATAGTGAAGTGTTTATATGCTGTACCACCAGGCCAGAACATGTATCTTTGAATTCCTCATCAGATGCATCCCTAATCTATGGCCTGGCGTAACTTAAGAGCCACTTTCCCAAAGGGGGAAATGTAAAAAGGGGGGGGAAAAAAATCAAATTGCTTCTCCCAAACTGATCTATTCACCATACTTTTGCAGGAGACAGTCAAATGGGATACCTGGTGCCTGTACCACATTTCTTTTGATTCTCACTGCAAATAGTGAAACCAGTTTTTTGGAAAAATTGGTTTGGTTGGGGTGGGGGGGGGGGGGAAAGAGAAAGAGAATTATAATGATACGCCTTTTAATCAGATCAATCTCAAAGATATCATAACTATAGCTCTTTACATACCTCGATCCCTGAGCATCAAAGGAAGAAAGCTTTCGTTTCCTTGAATCAGAATTCCCCGGATCCAATGCGTTTTCTCCAGGTCCACTCATCTTAAACACATATCAGCAACTGTGAAACAAAACTGAAGAGGTAAGGACCCAGCTCAAATACTATCCCTCTTTAGAAGAGGTCACTGATTAGAAGAATCTTTCTTATCCAGTAACAAATTAACAAGTGTGAAAAAAAATCATTCCAAAAACACACACCATTAGCTCTATATGTCAGACCATGCAAGTACCAGAACAATGGGATATCTAATGTACCAATATGATTAATTTTAATCAAAAACTAAGCATGCCAAGCTTAATCATGGCCACAAAATGACTAGGGCTTGTGTATTCACATTGTGCCACCTCTGCAGAGGCATTAAGTGCGTCATTTTCCATTTGTCCTGCACGTGACCCTTATTTCCTTTCAATTTTGAAAGAAATAGTTGGTTGACATTAAAGATGACACAATTACTTTGTCCCAGTTCTTACCCAATTTGCATAAACAACTCTGACAGATGATAGCCTGAAATGCACATTTCATATATTTAATTTAATCCTGAAACTAACCACACCTCACTGAGGAGTGTGTGAGAGAATGCATACATACAAAGAATGCAAAAGTGCAGACAGATCTCAGCCTGTGTTAGTTGCATTGGGATTCCAGAATGAATGGAATAAACTATTGCTATTCCTAGCTCATGTGGGATGTACAATCTCCAAGTTCTAAAGCAACAGCAGACACTCTGCTTTGAGGATACGTTTACACTACAGCTACAGCGAAACTGCTCTGCACCAAAGCTTCACACTGACATTGCAGTTAGAGTGTAAATGTGGCCTGAATTCAGGGTTAGGGTCCAAAGGATGCAGTGAAGCTCTCTGGAGGAAAGATCTCATTCTGCTTTCCTTCAGATATCAGTTCTGGCCTTAACATCCAATTTAAACTGCACAAGTTTAGCGTTGGTGTAATGCCAAAATCACTTCACACCAACAATAAACTTAGTGCTGATGTTCCCTTAGAAAATACTCAATAAGGAGCCAACGAAGATAACCAAAGCAAAACAGTAAGTGCTAAAAAGTTATAATAATTCTCAATGTTCCAAGGTTGCCAACAGTCACAATTCACAAGTTTAAATGCTTGCAATTCACGTGGGGAAAATTGAATGTAATTTTCCATGTTTGAACTTCCTGCATAAGTCATGAAATCTAAAACAAATTCCACAACACAGAGGATTGGGTAGGGGGGGGGGAGGCATGCTTGTGAACCACAAGTGTTGGCATTGTTTGGTATAAATCAAAACCATGCATGAGGATGGGCTATGCCATACCAAGACATACCCTCCCCAAAATGAATAGATATTTTGCCGGGCTGGCAGTCTTCTACAAGATTCTGGCTGGGGTGGCACAAGAGTTGCTGTCACTAACGCCAGACTTCTATGGTTCTGCAGGAACACAAGAGTTGCTGCAGTTCCTCCTCAATATTCTGCATCAATCCAAAAAGTCTGCATAGAATACCATCAGCAAAGCTTTATAAACACTTCTCCTGAAGCTATCTTCCTGACAGTGTCAGCATCTAGACACCTGTTTCTTACACACAGAAATTCAAGGGAATAAGTACCCATAACGTTCAGAAACAGGATTGCTGGAGTAGCATTTGACTTTAAGAAACCTGTGTTTGTGCACTGGCACAGAGTCTATCGTTATTTCCAGCAACCAATGTCAGTTTAACGAGTCATCTCGATGCGGTCTCCAGCAGCAGGTGTGTGTGTGTGTGTGTGTGTGTGTGTGTGTGTGTGTGTGTGTGGTATTGAGAACAAGACAAGTACAGCATTAACCAGATTTGCATAAGAGAGTAGTTAAAGAGTAATTTTTCTTATTTGCTGGAAACAGTAATTCTCCCCCCATTTTGCTACTTAGTTGTTTGGGAGGGAACCCTATGATGGTTAAGAGGAACTTCCTGTAAACAAGGGGAGGAAGTTGAAGTGCTTTTTTCATGCAGTCCTGGCAGATTCGCTCAACTAAACCAACTGAAACCAAATCAAAAGAACATTCAAATCTCACATTCACACCAGTTGAAAAATCTTTTATCAAGCATGTTTAGTTAGATACATTCCCGAATCTGATTTTCTGGTTCATAACTAATATATAAACCATTCTAAAAAAATGTTTGTACAGCACAGGAAAATGTTTAGTACAGTAACTTTCATTGTCAGTAACACACAAACTGGGTTTATCCTGTGCGCGTGTGACAATGGGATATTCAAAAATTAGACCCAACCAAACATAGACCCATTAACTTTTTATAAATGCTGGGTAAAATAATGGAAACTATATGACACCGTAGGTTGGAAGCATACCTGTGTAGCAATAGCTTAATAAGTAACCAGGGTACTTGTATAATAATAGCTTAATAAGTAACAACATGGAGTTAGTTCATGCTCGACAAACCTCCTCAGCTTCTTTGAGAATGTTACAAGTAACAGAGTTGCTATGATGTAGTATATTTCAGCTTCCAGAAAACCTTCAATAAAGTCCCACATCAAAAACTACACAGGCATGTAAACTAGAATTATACGGATAAGAAATCTGATGGATAAAATAGGAAAGCATATACTGAGAGGCAAACCGCCAGGCTGGGGGGAGATGTGATAACATGGAGTATTAGAGGTCAGTGCTTGGACCTTTGATGTTTCTTATTTACATAAAATGACCTGGATGCAGCAACCAAGTCTAAGCGAGTTGCTTTTGCAAACAGTACTAAAATGGGGAGTGCAGTAAGAACTATGAATGCAGTTAAGATTTTGTAGAAGGATTTAAATCTGTTTTGTAACTATACCAATAAATGGGAAATTAAATTTAAGACTGACAAATGTGAAGTATTACATGTTGGAAGAATGAGCAGCAAAGGTATACAATGAAGGGAGTAGAATTAACAAAAGGAGACTTTGAATTGGACCTGGGAGCAATAATAGATTTCTCACTTTCAATGTAAAGACAATGGAACGCTTCTCCAGGCTCCACAAGAATCATGTGGGGCGCTGCTGCCCTGCATTACCACCGCCCCCCCGATCATCGGTTTGGGAAATGCAGGTCGCTGGTAATGTGTTAGGGCCCAGGGCCTTGAAATAGCTTAGGCCTCCCGGAGGGATCAGGGTGGGCAGCCGGCTCGCGCGCCCCCTCCGACTCGACCGCCGAAAATTGCAATCTCCTCCGGTGTGGAGAGGCAATGAAAAAAGAAAATAGAATGCTGGGACAAATAACCAGAGCAGTGGAGTAGAAGAATACAGAAGTTATACTGAAACTTCATATTGCATCTCCATCAGAGCACTCTTGGAATGCTGTGTGGAATTCTAGTTGCCACACTTCAAAAGGGGCATAAATGCATTCAAAAAAGCGTGCAAAGAGCAATAACAATGATCACAAGTGCAAAAGAATGGACGATGAGGAAAGATTAGGAAAGCTTAAGCTCTACCATCTGAAGAGAAGGTTAAGGGATGACATTATGGAGGCATTTATTGCTTCAAAAAGCTTAGATAAGGTGAACCCAAAATACTGTTTTGTCATTCAGGTCAGTAAAAGAAGAAAACAAATTTAAATTATTGAAAAATAAATTTGAAACAAATCTAAAATAAGATTGCTCGAGAGGATGATAAATGTTTGGAGCAATCTTCCAGCTAAGCTAACGGAATCAAAAGGTACTGAAGGAGTTCAAGAGCTAGCTGGATGCTGGTTGGATAAGTTGAAATATGAGAGGAAGAAGCTGGATGGGTTAAATGACCTTCTCACATCCTTGACTTTTTCTTAAGTTCTTAGAACGCCCCATATAAGTCTCAAAATCACAGATCAGTTCTGATCATACCCAAAATATACATAGTATGGAGTGACTAGCAGTTCTCTTTCAAACCAGCAGATTCCAGAATATAGAGGTGTCAAGGTCATGTAAAGAAATGCCTCCTCCACCCCATTTTCAGATTCCATGCAAGGAATTATACTTTGCTCTTCAGATTGAGTCTCCATACATAGAGATGGTAGGCTTCTAAAATCACATTCAACAGGAGAATTGACAAATAACCATAAAAATTTCA
This sequence comes from Heptranchias perlo, assembly GCF_035084215.1. Taxonomy (NCBI): domain Eukaryota; kingdom Metazoa; phylum Chordata; class Chondrichthyes; order Hexanchiformes; family Hexanchidae; genus Heptranchias; species Heptranchias perlo. Next base: position 12,710,232 of record NC_090343.1, read on the forward strand.
GTCACAAAAGCTTGGACAACAGAAGTATATGATATGTTTTTACACACAAGTTGATGTTACCCAGCTCTACCTTTCGACTACCTCCATACTGTCAGACTGCTCGTACAACAGCAAGTCCTGGATGAGTCACAACTTCAGTTCAGCCCCAAGACAAACTCTGCTTCCTAGTCACTGATTCCACCACCCTCCCTGACCATATTCTGAGGCTGGATCAGACCATTCCGATGAAAGGTCCGCACCTGAAATGTCAATTTCTCTCATTCTCTGCACAGATTCTGCCTGATCTGCTAAGCTTTTCCAGCACTTTTTGTTTGTTTCAGATTTCCATCAGCAGCTTTTTCTTTATGAAAGTTGTAATCTTAATGTTCAACCCTGAGCTACTCCACATCCTATGCATCACCAAGACCACCTATTTCCACATCTGGAACGCTACCTACCAGCGCTCCTGCCTGAGGCCCTCCACCGCTGAAAACCTTGTACATGCCTTTGTCACCTCGGATCTGACTACCCCATGTTCTCTGTACTTGCCTCCAGTCGTCCAGAAACCTCAAAACTCTCCTGCACATAATTCTGTTCTACAACAAATCTCACCTATCACTTCCATGCTCGCTGACCTACAATGGTTTCCTGTCCTCCAATGCATTAATTTCAAAATGCTTCCTCTATAAACCCCTCCTAGGCTGTACCCTAGCCTATATCTGCAATCTCTTCCAGCCATATATGTGCTCCCAAACACCCAGTTTTACCTGGATCTATACGTCTGGTAGATCTGATACCAGGACTGAGGGATTATACCTATCAGGAAAGATTGAACAGGCCAGAGCTCTTTTCTCTGAAAAAGAGACTGAGGGGTGACCTAACAGAGGTCTTTAAGATTATGAAAGAGTTTGATAGGGTACATGTGGAGAAGATGTATCCACTTGCAGGGGAGAACAGAACTAGGGGCCATAAATATGATAGTCATCAATAAATCGAAAAGGGAATTCAGGAGAAACTTCTTTACCCAGAGAGTGGTTGGAATGTGGAACACTCTACCACAAGGAGTAGTTGAGGCGACTAGTATAGATGCATTCAAGGGGAAGCTAGATAAACACGAGGGAAAAAAGAATAGAAGGATATGTTGATGGAGTTAGAAGGGTGAGAGAAGGCTCGTGTGGAGCATAAACACCGGTGTGGACCTGTTGGGCCAAATGCCTGTTTCTGTGCCGTACGTTCTATTTAATTCTATACCTTACACTCGGCAATAGATAATGGATTTACAATATACCGGCTCACAGAATCAAAATTAAAAGAACAGTACAAAAGCAGCCAAAATCTTATTATTGTTATCTATATTTAATACACGGTCTACTTGATAATTAATGATTTCCTGTTTAGTAAGGCACTCAAAATACTCAGTCTTAATGCTTAAAGCACTGGTCTGTAGTTATGCTGATTGTACAGAATGCTATTAGTTCAGCAGGGAAATAGTTAACGTATGTTATAACATGGTGCAAACTACATGCAGTTGCTGCTTATTCAGTAGGCAAAGGGTTAACAGTGTTCAAATCACAGCCTTTCTTCAAGAAACCTCCCTCCCCCTCCGGTTTAGCAAGCAGTCTAGGAAATGCAGCTGTTATTTCCAGACTCAGTTCATTTTTATTATTCTGTTTATCATGCTGCCTACTCCATTTATGCTGTCATGAGCTCAACTCCCCAATGAACCTGGCAGTATAATTTTTAAAATGTACCAAGGCAGTGTTTGGTGCTCTAAATCACTGTGCAATGCAATACTAGATACAGGTTTTGTGCTCATAATTCCCCAAGGGGCAAGTTCCTACCTCCCCTGCACCAACAAGGGAGGTACTGAGAGAAGACCAAGCAGTTTGCTCTAGGAGGAAATAGGACAGCAAGCTACCACATACCTCCCTTGTTCAATTTCTGGTGGCTAGCTCAAAACAGACATGCTCAAAGGCTTGAGGAATGGTGCCCATGGTGGCACAAGATTTAAAGATAAGGTAAAAATTGTTTATATGACAAGTAGGGCATATTTAATGGCATTAAATAAAAAAAAACTGAATAAAGTGATTTTGGCACTATAAATTAATATTACCCTTCTCAAAGTATGTAACTGCACAAGTGAGATACACTGATTTAGTGAATTATGCATCCCCATTTCAGAATTATTCCACATTAGTCTTTCTCATGTTTAGTACAATGTTAGCAAAATGCCAACAGCAGAAACATCAGTGTCAATTAATGTCCCAATAGTGATGGGCATCCTTTAGTCTGAGGAAAAACTCAGAAGTGTAACAGTAAGCTGAGAACAGGATCTGAACATCAGTCTCCCAATGCTTGGTACAGACATACTGTGCTACCTGGCCATACAATTCAACTTAAAAATAAAACTTTTGACTATTAATCATCAATGAGAACCCTTCAATTTCCCTCTTCTCGGGTGAATCTAAACCAGTCTCCAAGTGAAAGAAAACACTCTATACAGGCCTTCAATCCTCAAACTCATTTCTAATTAGAACATCTTTGTTTAAAAAAATGTAATTTTTTAATTTGACCAGTAAGATGTTATTTTCTGCTCATTAGACAACTAATTAACTTAACATTAATAACTATAATTCAGATTTAATGTTTTAATTCCAAAGCCATTTATATAAATAAGGTCATGAAACTTTAATTACTGCTCCTTACGTTAGAAACACTAACACTAAACACAGCAGATGTGGGTTAGCAGCATGGCTTTTACAGCACAGTATAAAAACAGCGTGGCTCAAAAAAATAACCACGGGTTCTTCATACAAACCACTAATTAAAAATGCTACAGTAACGACCTGTATCAATCAAACTCAAAATCATAATTGCTGCAGTGCTAATATTTTCCCAACACATGGGTAAGAATCTATGAAGGATTATTTAGATACCAATACATTGCAAATGGAGGTTACTTGGGGCTTGTATTATTTCACCTAAGAAAATAAATTGTAAGCGGCCACAAAATTTCAAATAGTTATTCAGTTTAAATGTTTAAATTGTTGTTAAGCTCAAACACTGACAGAGAAGACATCTGTTTAAACACCAATAACAACTTGCATTTATATAGCACTTTTAACGTAGTAAAACATCCCAAGGCACTTCATAGGAGCGTTATCAAACAAAAATTGACACCGAGCCAAAGAAGGAGATATTAGGACAGGTGATCAAAAGCTTGGTCAAAGAGGTAGGTTTTAAGAAGTGTCTTATAGGTGGTGAGGTTTAGGGAGGGATTACCAGAGGTTCGGGCTGATAAAACTAAAGGCAAGGCCGCCATCAGAGGGCCGAAGGAAGTGGGAGATGCACAAAAGGCTAGAGTTAGAGGAACACAGAGTTCTTGGGACGCTTGTAGGGCTGGAGGAGCTTAGAGATAAAGAGGGACGAGGCCATAGAGAGATTTGAACATGAGGATGAGAATTTTAAAATCGAGGCGTTGATGAACTGTGAGCCAATGTAGGTCAGCGAGCACAGGAGTGATGGATGAACAGGACTTGGTGCAAGTTAGGATACCTGCAGCAGAGTTTTGGATGAGCTTAATTTTAATGGAGGGCGGAAGATGGGAGGCTGGCCACTAGAGCATTGGAATAGTCGAGTTTGGAGATAACAATAGCATGGATGAGGGATGGGCTATTGCACAGAGGTGGAAGTAGGCATTTTCTGTGATAAGAGATGATTATGGGGTCAGAAACTCAGCTCAGGGCCAAATAGAAGGCAGAGGCTGCAAACAGTTTGGTTCAGCCTGAGACAGTGGCCAGGAAGGAGAATGGAATCGGTGGCTAGGAAACAGTTTGTGGCAGGGTCCACAACACCAGAACTTTTACTCTCTGATACACTTTAGCAAGAATGACTTTTCATCCTATTTTATAACTTTTTTTTATCTTCAATGCTCTGTGCCCCAAAGCCATCTGCTATTCATCAGCTAAGCAGGCGAACAACCAAGGGGTTCTTGAGCTTCTCCAATACTTAGTGGTATAAACTGGGCGACATGGACATGTTGGGCCGAAGGGCCTGTTTCCACGTTGTAAACTTCTATGATTCTATAATGCTGCTCTCAATTCAGATACTGTAAAGGTGTACAAGATATTTTGTTTCTTAAAATTGTAATTGTTCCCTGGTTGCAATATCTAAACATGCATTACACTAGCAGATGCCTGTTACGCCCAGGTAGTCTGCAGTGTGAAGTGTGGGTAAGCTTTATTCTTAGTGGCACTGATCAAGTACTCCCTATTGAAATCCAGGTATTTGTAGCTGCTTATAATTGTAGCTGAGATCGATTTGAGATCAGTAAATCACTTGTAAATTTCAGGCTTCAGTACACTGACTGTTTTGCACCCACTTCAAAGTGTGATGTCTGGAATGTGATAGATAGATTTTATATCTATAAAGGGTGAGTGGTCTTAGGATTCTATAGGTACTGCACCAGTAGGCGGCGTTGTCTATGTACAGTTTAGTTACAAATTGAAAACAATGCAGTACCAATTAACGTTACGTGACAGCCCAAATGGTACTCTAAATAAATCATATGCGTTCATCCCAGAAAAGAATCAGTGGCTGTGGAATAAAAGACAGTCAAAGATGACAGTAATGATAAAACACATGACTGAGCGCAATACATTAATCCTTTAAATTGAAATGAAATATAAAAACATTTTGTGAGAAGTGCAATCGTGAATGACTAAAGAAATGCAATTCATTGAATGTTGAAAGGTAGAACCAAGCAGGCAACTAAATGAAGTAGAGAAGTAAATGGGGCCAGCAGAAAAAGGTGAAAAATAATAAATTTCCAACTAAGTAAAAAGATGATTGTCAAGAGCGTAGCCAGGGTGGATAGCAAGTAAAGAAATGCAAATGATTAAAGTGTCAAATCATGTAAGCAGCTGAACCGAAAACCATAATACAAAAGCCCTGAAGTTCCTTTAATGGAGTATTACGAAACTATTCAATGAGCCCTCAATTCTGTGGCTGAAATCCTATATGGAGGCCATACCAAGGCAACAACAGGGATGGGAGAAGGTTTTGCTGGACGTGAGAGCATTTTAGGTGGAGGTGTGAGAATGCCAGAGTAAATCAACAGCTGCAGGGGTACCGTGGTGGGTGGGCAGGTGGGAGTATCAGAGTGCGGTAGTAAACGACAAGAAGAGTTTTTTCTAGGAACAATTGAAGAAGTGGAGGTTAAAGAGGGTAGGGATGTGTTGGTGAGGGATAAAAATAAGTGGTTGGAGATAGTTTTGTCAGCGATTAAGACCATGAGGAGTAGACAGGTCACAGGACATGGCAAGGTCGAGTAGCTGGCCATGGGTAGGAGAATTTACATGGGAGAGGGGTTTAGGGTGCACAGGAGGGTGGTGAACGCTGAGAAGAGTGAGCAAGGGGATCTGAGACGGAGACTGAAATCATAAAATTAGTTGCTTGAGGCTGAGGGAGAAAAGGAGGATCTCAGAAATTTATGGCAGGGCTTGGGGGACAATAGACAACGAAGATTTGAGAGGGTCAAGAGAGGTGGAAGTGGGTGAGGTGCTCGGAGGAGTAGATGCCAAAGGAATAGGAGAAAGAGGCCAAGGTGACTTGGTGATAAGGCCACATTGCCACTATTGTGGTTTGGGCAGGTGGTGCAAAGTACAGCTAGCCAGGGGGACTTCAGTAAGGGGCAAGGGTTTTCAATACCAGTGAGCCAAGTTTAAGTCAAAGCCAGGATGTCAATATAATCAGCAACTCCCCCATAACCCCTTCTCTAGTCACTATTATTGAACACCACATATCTACTTTCAATGTGCTACATGTTTCTTTACCTTTTAACTTTAAGCCCATGTTAATACAAATTCACAGGTAAAAGAACATAAACTAATCAAACCCAGTTACTGTTTTCATGCAAAAGCAGACAGAATCCCAGAATTCGATGCCCTAAAAATGAGCACAATTCCCATACTATGCAACAAACAGAATTTAATTTATTCTTTACTATTTAAAAAACCACACTCAAGCATGAGTCACCACCTCCAGAAGGGGAGAAAATGTGGGGGAAGAAGGGAGTGGGAAGTAACATTCTGCTACGGAGACGAGTGCCCACTATACAGGATTTCAACCACAGAATTGAGGGCTCTTTGAATAGTTACGTAATATTCCATTAAAGGAACTTCAGGGCTTCTGCATTATGCTGCTTCAATTTCTTCAGGGAATAGAATGAATGAATCGCTTTCTCCAATGTGTACAATCCTCAAACATCTATACAAGCACTCTTCAGATTATGAGAAAAACCACCATTTCTCCAAGGAGGGGAATTTACTCTATAAAAAAAAATTCTACTACAGCCTTTGCTTTTTTAGTATTACAAATGGAAACAAACTGCAAACCGCACATACAGCCTACAATTCAGCTTCTTAGGTCACTGGAAATTCACTTTCCCTTAGCATGACAGGTCCTCAGTAACACTTTTTATACCAGCAAATGTAAAGTGGTTGCAGCCTTTGTAAAAGATTGAATGTTTTATCTATAATCTACGCAGTAACTTAAAAGTCTATTTCCCTGGTCAGTATATGCATAAAAACATCAAGGGATGAAGGGAATTAATTTATGTGATAAAGCTGCTGAATAGCAATTTTGCCAGCAAATATGCATATCTATAAAGATCCTTGGGAGTTGTAGTTTTACATTTTACCGTTGTTATTTAGGCACATGCAGAGTAGATAGCGACAATTAAAAATATATTTTGCCAATTCATCGCTCTTCATACCACTACTAGCACAAAAACAAAAAACAAAAATGGTGCGAGGAACAATATTCATGAAATTGGATGACAGGAGCCAACCCAGAACAGTTTTGTCTATTCTATTCCTCCATAGATATTCTGTTATTAGACTATATAATGGCCATACAAAATGCTATTAATCAACTGTAAATTATTTTCTTTACAACAACTTGCATTTATATACAACGGCTTTATCACAGGAAAATGTACCATGGCACTCCACAGGAGCATAATCAGACAAGAAATGACACCATGCCAAAGGAGGAGATATTAAGATGGGTGACTGGAAGCTTAGTTAAAGAGGTAGGTTTTGAGGATCTTAAAGTAGGAGAGAGACGGAGAGGTTTAGGGAGGAAATTCCAGAGTTTAAAGACTGAAACGGCTGAAGGCATGGTCGCCAATGGTGGGGCAAAGGGAGTGGGAGGTGCCCCCAGGGGCCAGAGCTGGAGGAACACAGAGTTCCTAGAGGGCTGGAGGATGTTACAGAGATAGAAAGGGGCAAGGCCTTGGGGAGATTTGAATACAAGGATGAGAATTCTAAAATCAAGGAGTTGATGAACCGGGAGCTAATGTAGGTCAACGTACACAGGGGTGGGCGGCACTTGACGAGGGTTAGGATATGGGCAGCAGAATTTTGGATGAGCTTAAGTTTATGGAGGGTGGAGGATTGGAGGCCGACAAAGAGAGCATTGGAATAGTCTAGTCTGGAGGTCACAGAAGTAAGGATGAGGGCTTCAGCAGCATTTAAGTGGAGGCAGGGGTGGTGACGGGCGATGTTACTGAGATGGAAGTAGGCTGTCTTTGTGACGGAGAAGATATGGGGTCGGAAGCTCAGCTCAGGGTCAAATAGGACACCGAGGTTGCAAATAATCTGGTTCAGCCCGAGACAGCAGCCAGGGAAGGAGATGGAACCAGTGGCGAGGGAACAGAGTTTGTGGCAGGAGCAGAGGACAATGGCTTCAGTCTTTCCAATGTTTAATTCAGCTGTTTTGTATTAACAAAGCTCCTAATCTGACCCATTGTTTTCCCAAACATAAAATGGTACATCAGTTCCTTCCAAACAGTAACAAAAGTGGGTGGATGCTCTAAACAATGCTGATGATGATTATTTAATATTCAGGCTGAATGTGTCAAACTTCATAATAAATGTGAAAACTAGCATTTGGCTCAATACCCATATTAAAGTTGGATAGACTGCCCCGAGGATACACTAAGCCCCTCCCCAAAATGATTAAGAATCAGAAGCTATTCTTCATAGAAATCTCATGATTTTTACTTGTTCACCTGCAAAGAAAATGGCCCCAACATTCACTAGTATTAGTCACCGTATACCTCAGCTTCAATCTGTAAACATCTGGATGATCCTGCAACTTCTCGTAATAGTGCCTTCAGTCATAATGCGTCATATCTGAAAAGCAACGACAGACATTAAACTCTTCACTAAACATGGAGCCCATGTTACCTCATTCATGAACCTCTGCTATCTGTACACATATATAAATCATTGGATCACATTTTCTTCCCAACACTGAAACAGCCAGCACCGTCATTTCAACAGAAGGATATGATTGAATATATGAAACAAGGCTGCAATCGGACACACTCACTCCCTATGTTAGCAGTAACCTCTTATGCTTCATAGCGTGGTGCAGTGGCTTTCCATGTTTCAACTTGCGCCTCCTCATTGAATTATTTGCTTTTGGCACAAAGAGGTGGGTACTTCCAATTAACATTGCTGTTGGGCAACTACATCACAATGTTGGATATTATCCTCACCAATCACTGTCAAACCATGCAACTACTTTCAGAGATAACCAACCAAAGATGGGTAGAATTTTCTTTTCAGTTTTAATTCAGGAGTGGAAGATTTCACTTTGAATTTTGCTTATTTGATCCTGAAAAAAGAATCACCTGAAACTTTTTTTTTAAAAATCTATGTTGCATGGCTGCCTAATAGACACAGGGAGTGACATAAATCGCCAGAGTTTCACATTTGATGGCTTCCTGATTTCAGTTGGGCCATTGATATACACTTTCTCATAGTTAGGGGGAAATTTTAAGATAAAATTATCAATTTTACTCATCCACACCTGTGTTAAAAAATTACCCAAAGAGAATTTCAATCATAGTTTGCAGCGATTGTTTCTCTCAGTGCAAGAGACTAGTTAAAGGCAAGAGAGATTAATGTGCTAAAGTCATTTTTCTGCCAAGTGATAATAAAAATGGTCATGAAATTTTGCACCTTTTTGTTAGGCAGGGCTGGGGGAGGTGGGGGCTGTGGGTAGACATCTTCAATTTAATGCGATGAAAAATAGTTCAAAAGGACATCGGGACACTCAATGCAACATTTATTAATGGTTATTACAGTAATTCAGTTGGAAGCTAAAATGGGATAGTTGTATACTATGTATTCTAGCAGCTATATCATTGTGTGCAAAATGTGGGAGTGTAGGAATATTGTATTTTGCTGCAAGCAACATGAGTTTCATCATGTATAGACTCACCATTGACCTATTTTCAAACAGAAAAAGAAAATTCAAGTTGAAATCTCTCTACTATTATCTCATCTGACAGACAAAACATTGTTCCATATTTTTGAAAAAAAATTGCAACAGGCCAAGGTCATTCCAAAAACAAAAGACCTGTTTTCAGTCCCAATGCACTACGGGCCCAAATATCTAACTGGCGGAGTGGAAATCAAGATTCATTTTCTGGACTGGGGTGTCTGGATGGGGTCAGGCTATTTGAATAAAACAGGCAGACAGCCCCTGTCCCAGTATAGAACGTCTTAGGCACCTGCTAAATTTGGAGGGAAGAGGGAAGACAGCAAAATTCTACATTTGAAGGCTGTGTGGAGTTGCTGGCATCAGTAAAATCAGACCCCTTTATGAGGGGGCCAATTTACACTGCACAGACTGTAGTCTTGTGGAGTGTTCCAGGCAGTGAATCTGTCCTGGGACACCTCAGTGGTCCCCAATTACACCCATATCTTGCTAGCATCCAGTACAATTGGAGCAGAGGAGTGGGAGCAAGGGAAATGATGTCAATGACTGCACCCCGCTGCCCCATCTTTGGAACACCAGGCTTCTAAGGGTGAACGGGACCCTTGTCCCTACAGGAAACTGGCATGACCTAGCGTTACTGGATTCTGTCCCTCCACCATGCTTCAACTGCCAGATATCCACCCTAGATGGATCAGAGGAAATTCAGTGTCAATACCCATTATAAATTTACATTCATTCCCAATAAACACTGCATTCAATCTCAAGTCTTCTCAGCTCTCCTTTTCCACCACAAATGCCTTTCTTCACCTTGAATTGCCAGCTGATACTTCAGAATATCAACCTTATACAGGGCGTGTTTTTTTAGTCAGACATTTTACCTCAAAAGATTGAAGGCCCAATGTTCGTTCTTTAAATTTATTATTCCCATTAGTAATAAGGCAGTAATCTCATTTCTCATAACTATGGCCTTGAAATTACACCATGTCACTGATGCTTAATGCATTCATTTTAAACTGGTTAATGTCATTAAAATAGTGAAGGGAGGAATTTCACTATAATTACACTATTATGCCACAGTGTAATTTCAAGGCCTATAAGAATATGGTTGGAATGGTTCTAAGGAAATGAATGTCCGTCACTGGGTTACAAAATTAAGTACCACCTCCTGAGGCCAATGTAATCTGCTTTTTGATGTCAATAGGTCAATACATAAAACTCCATCAGAATTCCTTTAAGCATCAGGAGAGCAAACCATTCTTTCTTCATCCTTCATTCAAAGGCATTATATGTACAAAACAGTTAGTTATGCAGCAGCTAGATGAATGGGCAAAACTATGGCAGATGGAGTTCAATGTGGGGAAGTGTAAGGTCATCCACTTTGGATCTGAGAAAGACAAATCGGAATATTTTCTTAATGGTGAGAGATGAGGAGATGTGAAGAGCAAAGGGAATTAGGTGCCCATGTACACAAATCATTAAAGCTAGTGCACAGGTACAAAAAGTAATCAAAAAGGCTAATGGAATGTTCGCCTTTATTTCAAGGGGATTAGAATTCAAAATTGAGGACGTGATGCTTCAGTCGTACAGAGCCTTGGTCAGACCCCATTTGGAGTACTGCATTCAGTTTTGGGCACCAAAACTCAGGAAAGATATATTGGCCTTAGAAGGGCCAGATTCACTAGAATGATACCAGGGGTAAAAGGGTTAAATTATGAGGACAGGGAGCATAAACTTGGCTTGTGTTCCTGAGTGTTTAGATGGTTGGGGGGTGATTTAATCGAGGTATTTAAAATCATTAAGGGACATGACAGGGCAGGTACGGAGAAACTAATTCCTCTGGTGGGGGAATCCAGAACAAGGCAGTACAATCTTAAAATTAGAGCTAGGCCATTTAGGAGTGAAACCAGGAAGCACTTTTTCAGTGAAAATCTGGAACTCTCTCCCCAAAAGGCTGTGGATGCTGGGTTTTTGCGGTTGAGGTTGATAGAATTGTTAGTTAAGGTCATTAAGGGATATGGAACAAAGGCGGGTTAGTGGAGTTGAGGTTCAGATCAGCCATGGTCTAATTGACAAGAACAACTTGAAATTATATAGCGTCTTTAACTTAGAAAAAAGTCCAGAGTGTACCGTGACAACCTGTCGCAACCAGGCAAAAAGTTTACAAACTGAGGTGTAAGCTATGGAAAATAAAAAAGTAAAATATTTTTTTCCTCCTCGACATTTTATATTATGGAAATCATTGAGATAACAGTGTGGTTTAGGATGGGGTTTTCACTGCATTGAACTGATGTTCACACTTTGACAACAGGAGGATGCTGAACTATAAATCCACTATGGGAAATAAGGAGGGAAAAAAAAAAATCTAATCCCCCCACCATCTCCACCATTACTGTCTCCAAGCCCATCTCTTCCATGAGACCTATCCCTTTCCCCTTTAATAACCTCCCCGCTCAATTCCTGATCACTCAACTACCCCACCGGCTCCCACACTAGGTGGCATCATCCTCAGGGACGCCCTCTCTTTTTCAAAATCTTTATCATCACATCCCTCTTCAATAAACCCACCCTCAACCCATCTGTCATCTCTAATTACTGCTCCATCTCTAGGCTCCCTTTCCTCTCAGATCTCTGACCGTGATGTCACATCCCAGGTCCAAGCCATTCTCTCTCATATTAAACCCTTCAATCCAGCTTCCTTCCGCCCGATAACACCAAAACAGCCCCAGTCACAAATTATATCCTCTGTGATGGTGGCGCGTTATCCCACCTTGTCCTCCTTAATCTCTCCGCAGCCCATGACATGGTTGACCATGACATCCTCCTCCAAAATCTGTCTTCTGTTGTCCAGCTCTGTGGGACTGCCTTTGCAAGCTTCCATTCCTACCCATCTGAAACCTGCCAGCACATCTCCAGTTACAGTTTCTCTTCCCGCCCAAGCACCGTCACCTCGGGAATCCCCAAAGAGTGTATCCTTGGCCACCTCCTCTATTTTATTTAATGTTGCTCCTCGGTGGCATTATCTACCAGTGCTGGATCAATTTCCATATGTATGTTGATGACACACAACTCTATTGTCAACCACTTCTCTGAACCCCTCAACTACCTCTGTGCTATCAGACTGCTTATTCAAATTCAGGTCATCGATAAACCACAACTTTCATTAGCCTAACACTTGAAGACTGAAGCTATCACTCTTGGCTCCCACGACAAGCTCTGCTGCTTTGCTGTTGATTCTACCTCCCTCTCCATCCAGTTGTTCAAGTTGAACCAGACTGCGTACAATCTCATTGTCCTATTTGACTCTAAGCAGAGTTTAGCTAAACTGAGCTTTAAACCCCATATTCTATCCATCACCAAGGGAGATACTTCCACCACCACAATAATCGCTCACCCCCACCCTTACCTCAGTCCTGCCATCAATGAAACCCTTTGTCACCTCCAGATTTGATTACTTCAATTCTCTCCTTGTTGGCATCCCATCCTGCATAAACACCAACTTGTCCTAAACTCTGCCATCTTTATCCTGCCTTACATTAAGTCCTGCTTGACCAGCAACCCTGTCCTAGCTGATCTATATTGATTCTTTAACCCCCAATGTATTAAATTGAAAATCCTCGTCTTCAAATCCTTCCGTGGCCTCACCCTATGCTATCTCTACAATCTCCTCCAGCCCTATACTGCCTCCCCCACACTCCAGTCCTCTGAATCTGGGCTAACATGCTACTCCCCAAGTCACTCCACCCCACATTTGGCGTCAGCAGTCAGCTGCCTCTGTCTTGCTCGGAGCTTCCTAAACCGGTCTGCCTATCCACCTTTTAAAATCTCTCAAAACCCATCTTTGCAGCCAAGCTTTCAGTCACCCCTCCTAACCTCTCCTTTCCTAGCTATGTGTCCGTTTCAACATTGTGAAACACCTTGGATTTTTTTCTGTCACGTGCTATAAATGAGCATATTGTTGTGGTTGATTATGTAAATAACAGAGAAGGAAGGAAGGTCTTGGGGGAGGGAGCAGGGGTGAACAAACTTGTATCTTAAGCAAATACTATAAATCCACAGTTAGAGGAAGAGCAAACAAGTAATTTTATAATGTAACAAATAACGCAGAAGAGGAGGTTTTGGGGAGGGAAGAACAAAGTTACCTGCATCTTAACTAAAGTTTTGTAAAGTGGCAGGAAAATAGTATTATTAAAACTGTTTGTGACAACTGCAGCTTTCAGCCTCAATATGTTGAGTAATTTATTTTTAATTTGTACCATATAATATTTATCTAAATGTGTTAAAAGCATCTAATTTTTCATAAACAAAGTGTATTGCGCCCCAGGGGTGGGGGTGGGGAAATGTTTCTTCCTTTATCTATTTGAAAAGAGACTGTAAAATACTTAAAATATCGCAATGTGAAAAAGATTCCTATGCAAAATCAGGTAGTGATGAACAACAATCAGCAGCTCTGAAATAAATCATTGTTTAAGATTGTGTTCTTTGATCAAAAATTAGTGAGTGTTCCAATAATACAAAATGAGGAGTGAATTAAACTTTTACAGTTGATAATGCCAGCCTGTGACATTAATCAAAATTATAAACAACAAATAAGATTATAGGAGTCAGTATACAACTCCTCTAAACAAAACAGTAAGACTACATGTTTTTCCACATACAGAAATTATTCATAGTTATGTTTGGTCTGCTGGAAGACCAAAAGGAATTCAAAATACAGATCCAAAATGATGAAACAGACAAACCCATTATACAACAATTGGTGAAACACTCAAATGTCAACATGCATTTAAGGGGAAGCTAGATAAGTACATGAGGGAGAAAGGAATAGAAGGTTTTGCTGATAGGGTTAGATGAAGTAGGAAGCGAGGAGGCCCATGTGGAGCATAAACACCACCAAAGACCTGTTGGGCCGAATGGCATGTTTCTGTGCTGAACATTTTATGTAAGCTATTCAAGTGAAATTTAAGAAAAGCAATAAAAAGTTTAGGGTGTGCTACCATGATTGGTGCACTGAAATAACAAAAATCATTGGGCTTGCTCCTGCACCAAGCAAAATGCAATTCACATTAAAGTTATTGAAAACATGACAAACAGAATTGCCCACTATACCCCAGCACAGAATAATCTCCTAATAATTCTACCAACAAAGAAATGCAGAATTGTAATTCCCAATAAATGTGACTGTATTGCCAGCTGCAACAAGACCTAAACAATGGCTTTTACTGAGAGCTGCCAATCAACCCAATAGGCACAGCATGGAATATATTGCAGTTTCATTAACTTCCATCAGTAAAGGCACCGTGAAAGGTCAGTAAGTTCTGCTACCCACATCATTATCCTCTGCTACCTGTGCACATACAAGATAGGAAGATTAGACCTGAGAATAAAGAATAACAGGACTGTCTGTGTATGTTCCAGAGAGATGTGAATGGGAGTCTTACCTTAGCAGCTCTGGTGAACTCACTGAATTTCTTCTGACACTGGCAGCCACCATGCTCCATTGCTGCTAAGCTATGTGTCTGGGCACCCAGCACCCATCACTAGGAAAGAGCACCTTCTTCCTGCTGCTGACCTCCTCCAGCAGCACCTCCACAGCATCACCTGAAAACCTGGGGGCCCTAACTGCAGTTATCTTCTGTTCTCCACATGAAAAATCAGCTCCAAAGTTTGCCTGCCAAAAAGTGCCTCTCCCCTTTAAAAAGGTACTGGCCGCCTTTACAGCACCACTAATTCCTTCCTCCCAAATGGGCGAACTGCCTAATGATAGTGTGAACGGTGCCAACAGTTCACCATGAGTATTTAAATGAGACCCAACCACGAAAATGGTTCAAGCCTCTCACTGACTTCATCGGGTGGGCACAGCTGACGCCCCACCCAATATGTCTCAAGGAGCCTTACATAGGTAAAATAGATGTTGAACATTAGTAAGAGCTTTAGAAGAGATGACTCAAAGCAAGGTTGAAAAGATAGATTCTGAGGAGGTTTTTAACTTATTTGCCAGGGACACCACACCACTTTACTGTACATATGTTCCCCCAGTCACACAAATGAAAGTGTACGCACTATAACTCCTGTGCGAAACTGTTATTTCTTAAAATGTCTCTGAACCTAGTGCCTGCTACTGCAGTGCTTTCCCCTTTCTAACAATCTGTATGCCCCATGCTCTACTATCTAACCTAGTGCTCCTCTTGGTGCAACCCCCCTGACTGGAGTCTGTGAGGTGGTTGGCAACCGAGGGTGAGAGAAGCGCTCGTGGGATCAATGTGGTCAACTTGGCTTAGTGATAGCATTCTGCCTCTGAGTCAGAAGGTGAAGGCTTCGATCCCCACTCCAGACAGCCCCACTGAGTGAAGACTAGAATATGATCTCTAAATACTAGGTTGACATCCAGCAGAGCACTCGCAAGAGGAATCTTCAGACAACTAATTACTCTTATTTAGGGTAAACAGTAATACGTATTGGAGCATATTTATTACACATATAGATTTCTACACACCCCCAAATGCACACGCAGGTGCAGAATGTGTACATTCTATACCAATTTGAGGAAGCACCTGCTTGAACTGATAAAAATGAACAGCAGAGAGTGGTCTGACTAATGGGACAGTAAAAAGCGAAGTCACGGGGTAGTTACTTTTCTCGCACATTACAGTGGAGAGGGCAATTAAATAACCTGATGCACTTCTCAAAAGGTGATGTTGTAGTACAACTATTCAGCATTTCAAAATTATCTAGAGATTTTAAAAACTCTCAAAATGTTGACACATTGCTGTGCTTTAGAACTGATCTACTGGAAAAGCCTTGCAGGATTAAGAAAAGCTGTGGATGTTCAGTCCAATTAGAAAGACTAATTGCTATGGGGAGATATAAATTATAAAAGACCCACATGATCCCATAGCATAAATTTTTAGACAAAGCTAACAACCCATATAGCACAGTGGCTGTCACTAACAGGCTGCACATGTTAGGCCTTGTGGGAGGTGTTGATATCACATTGAGAATTGGTGCTATTTAAAACATTTTTTAAAAATTATAAATTATAGTACTCTGCATTCAATTTTAAAACTTCAGAGATTCAGCACTTTGGAATATTAAAACCATACACCACAGAGCAGAAGGATGCATGTTTATACCCTCAATCCTCCACACAACCGTGGTAATTTAAAACTTACGGCAATGGTGAGAAATGGGTGATATTGGATCGGCCGCCCATCACCCAACCCACTTGATTTTCCTTTCCAGTGAAGTCAAAATTGCCCCCACTGGTGAGTTTCCAATCTCAGTTTCGCTGCCATTGAGAGTTGCCGGCTGGAGGTCAAGTATTTTAATAGAACAAAAGTCACCTTGTGCACCTCCTACAGGCGCATTTCAAAATGACGTTGACACAGGAGCGATACTAGTCACCAGGCAGTCCTCACAGCCAAACGGCGGTGCGTGGTTTGGGAATTAGCAATAGGGAAGCAAAAGATTTTTAATGTATATAATCAATTGGGTCGGGGGTTACAAGAATAATGCAATTCACGCGTTCAGATGTATTATATAGCATGGAATTGTGTAGAGTCCTGAATTGATTATTTATCAGTTTTTTCATACTTCGAAATGTTTATACAGTGCTACAAAGTTTGCCACTTGTGGCAGCCTTCCAAAAATAGTGGCAGTTTGCTAGTTAAAAGGAGGAGGAAGTGTATTTATTCAGAATGATTCCAGGCATATCAGGTCATATGGTAGAAAGGGCCAGTGAATGGATAAATATTTTTGTTGCTGTGATACGACGACAATCCACAGCCGCTACCATCCTATAATAGATAACAAAGAGCAAGCAATTCTAGTGATCTGAAAAACGGAGAAGCGAATTCTGATCGGCAAAATTGCAGCTTTAAAATCACTACCAGTTCTGTGTCATTCTATACATGTTCTTTTGAAAAAAGAGCTTCTGCGTTTCTTATGCATAGGTGGGAGTTGCAGCTGTAGCACCCTCTTTTAGGAGTGACAGTTCACAATGATAACCCTTCCCTACTCCATTTAGCACTGCCACCTGAACAAATAATGCTTCTCTCTTTCTCTCAGGATTCTGATGAAAAGGCAGTCTTGCACAAAATCAGAGAAGTAATTTACTCTCAAATTACTTATGAAATACTCGTGAAAATGTTGTACACATGTTGATATTAAAGAGAGATAGGGATGAGAAAGGGTCTTTCAGTCCATCTGGCTTTCCTCGTCATTTAGGTTTGCATACAGTATCTATTCAGACCCAGGTCATCTCAGTTTGCATATCTTAAGTTTTTTTTTCTGTCAGTATATTTTAGTCTCGCCAAGTTTCATTGCTGATCAATCAAGTGAAGGAACTGAATTAACACATACAATCAAGAGACAAAACCATGCTGGATATGGCAACAAATAAAACTGGCTTACAAGGCATCTGTATGTGTAATAAAATGTTAACAGATGGATCTGTGTTACTAGTCATATGGAGGAACATTTTGAAAACATGCATCACAGTTCCACTACTGAAAATAACCGGTTTATCCTTCCAGTGTCCCTTGCATTGTTCCAGACTTTGCAACTTCATTTCACTATAAACACAGGCACCTAAAGTTAATAACTTGCTTCAAACAAAACAAAACTTTTATTCTTAGAATTATTTCTAAAAATAAAAATCGACAAGCAAAACTGAAATAACTACACCCACACACCCGAGAAGCAGAGTCAGTATCACGGCACTTCCAGTAATAAGCTTTTTATGTAGCGGAAGTAAGCACAGTGAACTGACATTACAGAAAAAACTGAGGCTTACCTTTAGCCAATGAGATTGCTGAAATAGGGCAAGTTGCCAAGATCTTCCTGACAGTCCGATAAAAACCTAACTACTGGCCAGTTGGTTGAAGTAATTACCTAGTTTTTTCTTTTTCCACCCCCATCCCCTCACACTCCCAAACATCAGCCAGAGTACTACATGGGCTAAAAACTGTTCAAAATTCAGGGCCCTCCGCTTGTTCCTGGTGAAAACAGAACAGGAAACAAATCAACAAAACTCATCAGCTTGTTTCACTTAGTTCACGTGATCTTTGCCCAGTCAGCAACCAATGCATTTCCCTTCCTGTATTGGCAGAATTAATATACTGATCGTAATGAATGTTGAAAAACTCCCAACCTCCCTGTCCAAAAGAATGTACCAAGCTACTCTCCAGCATGCACAGTAATCCAAAAGAATGTTGCTCTAATTGGATTATTTTTGATATTTCTATTTAATTACGGTAACTGAAAGCTCCAAACGTCACTCTGTGCATGTTTTAAATTAGCTTTTTACAATGAAGGTGGCGCAGTCTGAACACAAGTTAAAAAAAACCTTTACTTGAAAGAATTTGGAACAGACTGGGCCATCTCTTACTATTTATATCAATCTCTGCTTGCGTGCAGAATTATCAAAAATCATACCCTTTCCCCCCACACAGACTGTAAAACAAATCCAGACAAATTTTCCACTTCAGTTAGGCTGTGTCTACTATTTTTGGAGGACAATGACACAACTACTGCTATCTGTGAAAGAGACTAATGCAGCAGTTTGCAGCTTTTAGTTTTAAATATATGCATGTAAATTAAACAGATGCTACATCTTTAAAACACAAGATTTCTGCATGTTAAATAAGCTTCAATGCGTCACTTTCACTTTACAATTACTTGCTTGTAAACAGCAATATCTCTAAATGGTAGTTGCAGTCCAGCATATTTAAATGGTTCCTGTAGAGCTTCTTGTGAATAACAATGTACTGAATCAAACCATCTTACACCCATGCCCCACCCCCTGGCGTAACATTTAATTTAGCAACACTAAGATACATCTGTGCTTTTTATCATTAATTGACTGGCCTACAGGAACTTCCGCAAGATCTATACATTACTGCTGCCAGGTTAGTTCTCAATTTTTACTGTGCTACTGGACAAAGGTCTAGATCCTCAAGCAAATATTTGACTTTGTAAAATCAGGTTTAGTAGTGGACTAGATGAATATAGTATTGTGTCCTTAGGGATTATTATAGTTGATTTTACTAATTTCCATCATAACTTTCTGGATTGTTTTCTGGTTGGAAGATCAGGAAAAACTGATTCTCTCCCAATTTCACAATTAAAATGCCCAAGTTCACCCTGGTCTTCATGCTGAAAATTGGGTGGCACATTGCATTCATGACATGATTGTGCAAACTGAGTAAGGAACATGTTTGACATGGCATA
Source organism: Heptranchias perlo (assembly GCF_035084215.1). Lineage (NCBI taxonomy): Eukaryota > Metazoa > Chordata > Chondrichthyes > Hexanchiformes > Hexanchidae > Heptranchias > Heptranchias perlo. Next base: position 12,729,732 of record NC_090343.1, read on the forward strand.
ATGCACATTATACAATGTGTGTGAAGTCACAAAATGTGCAATTTGCGGCCCAATTTTTGATGTCAATTTTTTCTTAGGAAAAACTATTGAGGAGTGTTCAGACTTGAACAGCAGTGAGTGTTAGAGCTGAATTCACAAACTGATTCCAGGTCAACAATGATACTAAGCAAAACTAGTCATTTTCTCATCTTAAGGAGGATCTTCTAGGATTGTCCATTTTGTGATTATTTGGTGGGGGGGGGGTAATTCAACGTGCACTGAAAGTAAATAAACATTTTAAAATAAAAAAAACTGTTGTCCATTTGGCACTGTCCAATTCTATTTATCAATGCTTTTTCCCTCCACATCGAGGTTATCCAGAAATTTCTTTTTCATTTATTCTCAGGATTTTAGCAATGCTGGCAAGGCTACATTTATTGCCCCATCCCTAGTTACCAAGAAGATGGCGGGCCTTCTCCTTGAGCTGCTGTAGTCCTTATGGTGATGGGTTTTCTTTCATTCATTCATGGGACGGGGCATCGCTGGCAAGGCCAGCATTTATTGCCCATCCCTAATTGCTCTTCACAAGGTGGTGATGAGCCATCTTCTTGAACTGCTGCAGTCTGTGTGGTGAAGGTACTCCCGCAGTGCTGTTAGGTAGGGAGTTCCAGGATTTTGACCCAGCAACGGTGAAGGAACAGCGGTATATTTCCAAGTCAGGATGGTGTATGACTTGGAGGGGAACGTACAGACAGTGGTGTTCCCATGTGCCTGCTGCCCTTGTCCTTCTAGTTGGTAGAGTCGCAGGTTTGGGAGGTGCTTTCGAAGAAGCCTAGGCGAGTTGCTGCAGTGCATCTTGTAGATGGTACACACTGCAGCCACTGTGCACCGATGGTGGAGGGAGTGAATGTTTAAGGTGGTGGATGGGGTGCCAATCAAGCAGGCTGCTTTGTCCTGGATGGTGTCGAGCTTCTTGAGTGTTGTTGGAGCTGCACTCATCCAGGCAAGTGGAGAGTATTCCATCACACTCCTGACTTGTGCCTTGTAGATGGTGGAAGGGCTTTGGGGAGTTAGAAGGTGAGTCACCCGCTGCAGAATACCCAGCCTCTGACCTGCTCTTGTAGCCACAGTATTTATATGGCTGATCTAGTTAATTTTCTGATCAATGGTGACCCCCAAGATGTTGATGGTGGGGGATTCGGTGACTGTAAAGGGGTGGGGGGGGGGGGCGGTGGTTGGACTCTCTCTTGTTGGAGATGGTCATTGCTTGGCACTCGTGAGTCGTGAATGTTACTTGCCACTTATCAGCCCAAGCCTGAATATTGTCCAGGTCTTGCTGCGTGCGGGCACAGACTGCTTCATTATCTGCGGGATTGCGAATGGAACTGAACACTGTGCAATCAGCAAACATCCCCATTTCTGATCTTACGATGGAGGGAAGATCATGGATGAAGCAGCTGAATATGGTTGGGCCTAAGACACTGCCCTGAGGAACTCCTGCAGCGATGTCCCAGGGCTGAGATAATTGGCCTTCAACAACTACTACAATTTTCCTTTGTGCTAGGTATGACTCCAGCCAATGGAGAGTTTTCTCCAATTCCCATTGACTTCAATTTTACGAGGGCTCTTTGATGCCACACTTGGTCAAATGCTGCCTTGATGTTAAGAGCAGTCACTCTCCCCTCACAGGATACTGGATAGTACCAGGTGCCAGGATACTTACCCAATGATGAAAAAAAAGGAACAGCAATTTATGTCCAAGTCAGGATGATGTGTGCCTTGGAGGGAAAATGGGGAAGTGATGGTGTTCCCATGACAACTGCTGCTCTTGTCCTTCTCGGTGGTAGAGATCACAAGAGGGAGGTGCTGTCGAAGAAACCTTGATGAGTTGTTGCAATGCATCCTGTAGATTGTACATACTGCAGCCACAGTGCACCAATGATGGAATTGGTGACTCTTGAATCTAAAGGAAAAACTGGTGAAGTACCCTGTCCTGGATATCTAGCTTCTTGAGTGTTGTTGCAGCTGCACACAGAGGCAAGCGGCGAGTATTCTATCACAGTCCTCACTTGAGTCTTGTAGATGATGGAGAGGCTTTGGTGGCAGGAAGTGAGATACTCGAAGAGTACCCAGCCTCAGCCCTGGTGTTGATATGGCTAGTCCAATTAAGTTTTTGGTCAATGGTAACCTCAAGGATATTAAATGGTGAAGGTTGGGAGAGATGATTATTCGAGGCGGTTATTTCCTGGCACTCATTTTGCATGAATGTTACCTGCCACTGGTCAGCCCAAGCCTGGATATTGTTTAAGTCCTGTTGTAGGCTGGCATGGACTGCTTCATTATCAGACGAGTTATGAATGGAGCTGAACAATGTGGAATTATCAGTGAACACCCCCATTCAAAATTATGATGGAAAGAAGGCCATTGACAAAGCAACTGAAGATGAGCAAGAATGCTTCCCTGAGAAACCCCTTCAGCAATGTCAGGGGGCTGCAATAATTGGCTTCTGACAATCACAACTATCTTTCTTTTTGTCAATTTTAACTCCATCTACGCAAGGGTTTCCCTTTGAACCTCACTGAGTATGGCCCCAAGGAGCCTTAGCAAACCTGAGGTCAGAGTGCTGCTTTGATGTTGAGAGCAGCTACTCTCACCTCTCCTCTGGCATTCAACCTTTACGTTCATTTCTGGATCAAGGTTGTGATGAGGTCTGGTACTGAGTGGTTCTAGCAAAACTGAGCAGGTTATTGGTGAGTTGGTGTCAGCTCCATGATACTATTGATGACTCCTTCCACTACTTCATTGATGATTAGGGGAGGTTAATAAAAAAAGAGTGGCAATTGACTAGGTTAGATTTATCCTGTTATTGTGCCTAAGATATATCTGGGCAATGTTCCACATTGTCAGGTAGTTGCCAGTGTCATAGCTGTTCTGACTTGGCTTAGCTAGGGGTGCGGCTAGCTCTGGTGCACAGGTCTTCAGCATTACAGCTGGGATGTTGCCAGGGCCATAGCCTTTGCTGAGTCCAATGCATTCTGCTGCTTCTTAATGTCACGTGGAGTAAACCAAATTGGCTGGAAACTGGCATCTATGACAGCGGTCAGGATCTCAACAGGAGGCATAGTAGGATTGTCCATTCAGGACAATGCAAGCATTTCAGCTTTGTCCCTGCACTCATGTTTGAGGATGGGGATACTCACCAACTCTCCTCCTCCTGTTCGTTGCCTGGTTGATAATCGCCATTTTCAACTAGATGTGGTCGGGCTGCATAGTTTTGCTCTGACTGTTGGTTGCAGGACCACTTAGCTCTGACTATAGCCCATTGCCTTTGGTGTTTGATGGCAGGTAGCCTGGTGTAGTAACTTTACTACGTTGATACCTCATTCTAAGGTATGCCTGATTCTGCATCAGGCATATCCTTCCACACCCCCCATTGAACAAGCAGCTTCTTTGGTCATTTGGAAGTGAAGAATGTCCAGGGCACTGAGGTTACAGATTGTAGTGGTATACTATTCTTCTGCTGATGGTCCACATCACCTCATGGATTCTCAGTTTTGGGCTGCTCGATCTGTTTTTTGTATATCCCACTTAGCATAGCATTATGGAGACTATGGAAGATATCCTCATGTGGAGCTGGGACTTTGTCTTCACAAGGGATATGCGGTGCTCATGCCTACCAATGCTATTGTGATGTGGAGATGCCGGTGGTGGACTGAGGTTGACAATTGTAAACAATTTTACAACACCAAGTTATAGTCCAACAATTTTATTTGAAAATCGCAAGCTTTCGGAGGCTTCCTCCTTCCTCAGGTGAATGTCAAGAAATCCTCGAACCTTTCGCATTTATAAATCACAGAACAATACCTGGTGATTACAGATAGTCTTTCCAACTGCCCGTTGCCAAGGCAACCGGGATCTTGGGGTCATGTCACGCTACACGTAACCCCACCAGCGAACAAAAGTTATCTGTTTTTAATATAACGGGTCATTTGCTGTCTTTCTCTTCCTTCCGGATGTTTCTGCCTCTCTCTCTCTCTCTCGCTGTTTTTTTTTTGGTTGTTTGTATATTCGATGGCCCTGTGGGTAACACCTCTCTGTCTGAACACTTTGATTGCCTTGGCAGCGGGCAGTTGGAAAGACGATCTGTAATCACCAGGTATTGTTCAGTGATTTATAAATGCGAAAGGTTAGAGGATTTCTTGACATTCACCTGAGGAAGGAGGAAGCCTCCGAAAGCTTGTGATTTTCAAATAAAATTGCTGGACTATAACTTGGTGTTGTAAAATTGTTTACAAATGCTATTGTGGACAGAGGTGTCTACAACAGGTAGTTTGGCGAGGACAAAGTCAAACAGGTTAATTAGTTTCGTCAGTTCCATCACCACGTGGCACAGACCCTGCGTGGCAGCTATGTACTTTGGGATTTGGCTAGCTCAGTCAGTGGTAATACTACTGAACCACTGTTGGCGATCGACATTAAAGTCCTTTATTCATCGGTTGAGGACGGGGGGGATGGGGGTGGTAAGCAGTAGGTGTGATCAGCGATCAGCAAGAGCTTTCTTTTAAAATTTTAATGAGGACTGCCAAGAGCCCACCCACCTAACTGTAAGTCACTATACCCCTCCCCCACCACCTCTGGTGAATCTAGCCTACCAGTGGGATTGGACATACCCAGCAATTTGGTGGGGTATTGGCTGACAGGTATGATTGTGAGTACAACAATGTCAGGCTGTAGCTTGACTTGTCTGCAGGGCAGTTCTCCCAACTTGGGCATGAATTCTTCAGATGTAAGTGAGGAGGAAATTACAGGATCAATTGGGCTGTAATTGTTCAAAGCTTGTCCTGAACTTTGTAGCAATTCAGAGGGCATTAAGAGTCATGGGTAAGGGTAGCAAGAGGGGCTTTTAATAACAATCTGGAAGCTAGCCCACAAATTACCAGATTTAATTAATTCAGTTTCACAGCTCTGGGTTGCTGGTCCAGTACCATTACCACTATTCAACCATGCCTATGGGTTATACTGTACTTTAAAACCTGTGTTACAGAAGTACTAAAGAGAATAACAGAGAAAAAACATTGAGAGAAAGTTGTAACTGAAATAACTGAAGTGCAAAGACAGGTTATATTATGCTTGACTTCATACAGAAATAGATTAGGGCTCTGTACAGATAAAAACATAAGAAATAGGAGCAGCAGGAGTAGGCCATACCACCCCTCAAGCCTGCTCCGCCATTCAATAAGATCATGGCTGATCGTCGACTCAACTCTACTTTCTTGCCCGATCCCCATATCCCTTGATTCCCCTAGAGTCCAAAAATCTATCTAGCATCCACAGCCTCTAGGGTAGAGAATTCCAAAGATTCACAACCCTCTGGGTGAAGAAATTCCTCCTCATCTCAGTCTTAAATGGACGACCCCTTATCCTAAGATTATGCCCTCTAATTCTAGACTCTCCTGCCAGGGGAAACAACCTCTCAGCATCTACCCTGTCAAGCCCCCTCAGAATCTTATAGGTTTCAATGAGATCACCTCTCATTCTTCTAAACTCCAGAGAGTATAGGCCCATTCTACTCAACCTCTCCTCATAGGACAACCCTCTCATCTCAGGAATCAATCCAGTGAACCTTCTTTGCAACCCAGCGAAGGCAAGTATATCCTTCCTTAGGTAAGGAGATCAAAACTGTATACTGTACTCCAGGTGAGGTCTCACCAAAGCCCTGTACTGCTGTGGTTAAGACTTCCTTACTCTTGTACTCCAAGCCTCTTGCAATAAAGGCCAACATGCCATTTACCTTCCTTATTGCTTGATGTACTTGCATTTCTTGTACAAGGACACCCAGATCTCTCTGAACACCAACATTTAATAGTTTCTCACCATTTAAGGAATATTCTGTTTTTCTATTCTTCCTACCAAAGTGAATAATCTCACATTTCCCCACATTATACTCCATATGCAATCTTCTTGCCCACTTACTTAACCTGTCTATATCCCTTTGCAGACTGTGTCCGCCTCACAGCTTACTTTCCCACCTAGCTTTGTATCAGCAGCAAACTTGGATACATTACATTCAGTCCCTTCATCTAAAATCATTAATGTAGATTGTAAATAGCTGAGGCCCAAGTACTGATCCTTGCGGCACTCCACTAGTTACAGCCTGCCAACCTGAAAATGACCCATTTATCCCTACTCTATTTTCTGTCCGTTAACCAATCCTCTATCCATACTAACATATTACCTCCAAACCCATGAGCCCTTAACTTGCATAACCACCTTTTATGTGGCACCTCATCATATGTCTTTTGAAAATCCAAATATACTACATCCACTGGTTCCCCTTTATCTACCCTGCTAGTTACGTCCTCAAAAAAACGCCAATAAATTTGTCAAACACGATTTCCCTTTCATAAAACCATACTGACTCTGCCTAATCATATTATGATTTTCTAAGTGTTCCCACTTCCTTAATAATGGATTCCAGCATTTCCTGATGACTGATGTCAGGCTAACTGGTCTGTAGTTCCGTTTTCTCTCTCCCTTCTTTCTTGAAAAGCGGGGTTATGTTTGCTACCTTCCAATCCGGTGGGACCATTCTAGAATCTAGGGAATTTTGGAAGATCATAACCAATGCATCCACTTTCTCTGTAGTCACCTCTTTCAGAACCTAGTATGCAGGCCATCAGGTCCAGGGGATTTATCGGCTTTTACTCAAATTAGATTTGCTGTTTTTAAATCAACCATTATGTCTACATTAAAGTTTTATCAAAAACACATCCCTTACTTGCTTTCTTGAAGCAAGTAAGGGATGTGTTTTTGATAAAACTCCCTGTTTGTTTTTTTGTTGAATGTGTATTCGGGGGTTCTGCAGGTGACACCTCTCTGTCTGAACACGGTGATTGCCTTGGCAACGGGCAGTTGCAGGGGCAGTCTGTAAACACCATGTATTGTTCAATATGTATAAATGCGTAGGCTTCAAGGAGCTCTTGAAACATTTGCCTGAGGAAGGAGAAAATCTCCGAAAGCTTGTGAATTTAAAATAAAATTGCTGGACTATAACTTGGTGTTGTAAAATTGTTTACAATTGTCAACCCCAGTCCATCACCGGCATCTCCACTTCTTGAAGCCCAGCAACATTCCAAATAAAAAGGTTTTAATAATTTTCCCCTAAACTTACCCAGGCCTTTTGGGGTCCACTTTCCCCCCTTAATTTTCTCCTGGTTTTTGGTGCTAAAAATAGAACCAGAAAAATGCCCAAGACCTTTTTTTTTTAAAAAAAGGTCAATTAAAATCAAGATAACAATCCTTAGACATCCTGTACAATGCAACACAAAGTATTGACTCTCTATGCGGTCTTTGATCACCATTCTGATTAATGACCATATACTTGCGTATTATATACTGGATACCATCAGCCAGTTACAAGTTCATTCCACCAATGGAAAAATTCAGAAGTCTTTAATCTGCAACTTTGAAACTCGCCTAATGCAATTTAGATCCTCTCCTGTCCATCCTTCCACCTTCTGCTCCTACTGCTGCCTTCCACTAACTCCTTCAGGTGGGAGGACAAAATAGATTGTGCCCCAGGCTTGCCACAATTATAAGTGGCCAATACAACTCTATGCTTGTACAGGAGATCTCTTCACACGGTGGGTCTAGACCAAACAGCTTCCCCACCCCCCAACACCAAACTCAAGACAACATACAGTAGTGCCACAAAGCACTTTATCTAGTAATAAGACCAAAAACTGACAGTACTCATGTATGCACACTAGACAAGGTTGGAGGTTCTGTCCACTCCCTTAAGTTCTTATTACCCCCAAATGTGAAATGTTATAAGTTCATCATGTGCAGAATTGATGCCATAATTAAGGACCTTTAACATCAGTCTTCATTGGCAATTTCAATACTTCAAGTTTCCCCACTCCCAAGTTTTTATTCAATTTTAATGTTTAGAATCAAAAACCAGGAGAAAATCAGGGGAAAATTTAGAGCCCAAAACACCAGAGTAAATTCAGAAAAGATCAGTTTTACTTCGAATGTCAGTGAACGTTCAGAAAACAAGCAAGACACCAACAAGGCACAATAAAGCAAAATGACAAACTACAATTATATACACCGTTCCTACGACACTTATGTCAACGATGGCAATTCCAAAAGTAAAGCAAGTTTCCATGGTTACAAAATACTATCAAGCTATTTTAGCAGTAAAATACATTTTTAGTATTTGTGGATAGACTGCACTGCAAAATGTCGACTGCTAAAATACTTAAATTTGCACTTCAACATTGTACAGTGAAGCACAAAAATTTTTCAAGTCTGACAAACATGAAATAATTGTTGCTAAAACGTAATGTTGCAATATGTGCTAGGAACGATATATAGCAATCACTGTGCAATGTATCTATTTTGTTAATAATATAGCTGCATTTATTAACAAGGCTCCTCAATGTGTGACCTGGCATCACGGATACAATGTGTGTACATCTCCAGACTTTTTTTTTGTTAAAGTAGGAAATTTTGGGAAGTATTTCTCTCAATTTTAGAATGAAATCAGTTTTTTATAGATTCACCAACCAATAAAAAAAATCAGGGATTTATCAGTGGCAATCAGTAAAAACTGATTTTAAATATGCCTAGCCACAATAGCTGTATTGCATTTCAGCATTAAGAACTACAAAGAAACAGGCACCAACTCATGTTTAAGGGTTATTCCCAACTGCAGTAAGTTTTTAAAAAAAGGTTTCATACATTGAAAACCTGAGAAAATTATCACCTTACAATGTGGATTTTTTCAAATTGATCCTGATATTGTTAATATACTGCTTATTCAAAGTAAACAGTACCTGAAGTGAAAAAGTTAAAGAAGCAATTGCTCACTAAAATTAAAGAACTGATCAATAAAGTGCATTTAATTATTTTAGCAGCCCTCCCACACCCCTGCCAAGACATCATGAATAAGCATGAGTGGAACCACAAGTCTGACCAAAAATTAATTTGGATAAATAACATTTTTAAAAATGAAACATTTGAAATTTTTCTCCCCTTCTGGTTTATTCATAATAGTGAGGTCTCAAAGTTCCATTGTAAGGCTTTATACTTCCTTCAAAAGGTCAGGGCATTATTTCTGTGAAAGAATCAGATACTATGATCAGTTGAGAAAAAATACTAAATGAAAAAAGCCCCAAAAGGAAGCAAAAGGCCAGAAAATGACAGAGACTCTTAACTGTTACGAGAACCACTACTTCCTTTGCGAGTCTGGGAAATTGTCGTCATTACTGGTATACAGCTATATTACATTGCTGTATGGCCCGCAAGTGCTCCAATCTACTCCTTCATGCATTTCTTAGTATTTCGAAAGTTATCCCATTATATACTAATGCACTTATGTTTTAGCAACCAACAATTGTAAATGAATGCAATTCGCACAATAATTGATTTCTAACAATGCCACGTACAAAGTGCTATTCCCACTCCTCCAAGGGAACTGAACACACACCTAACACGAGAGGATACAGAATGAAACGAGACACTAATGTTTTAATCCACATTAATGTAAATCAACAATCTGACAACGTAACAGTAACAACTGCAATAAAATCTAAACTTTTTTGTAAGAATGCATTTATGCTCTCAATATCAAAGGAACTCAGGGAATCACTCCTGAGTTTGCATCAGGTTTGGAGGCCAGATTTACACTCACCTTCAAAATCTCATCTTTGCTTGTGGGGATTCCTCTGGAGGTAATGTCATGACATCAGAACACACATACACCAAACAGTTAAGTTAATTTTTTGGAGTATGAAATTATTTGTTACTTTATCCCCAGAAAGACAAACAATTGGGACTTCTTTATTGCTAATTCATTATTTTTTCCTTGTTGGCCCTGCTAAAATTTGCCCTTTGGGATGTGAACTGCAATAGACTGTGTTTACATTGCAGTCTAAGATTTGCAGTTTGGGTCTGAAACCAGCAGGTGCTGAGGGTGGAAAGTCAGGTCTGGATATCAATTTGTTCTGCCAGCTAACCTGTTTCCACACCACTCTTCAGTGACACCAAGGATGTTGTGTGAACGTACCCTAGACTATTCAAAAGCATTTTCGAAGTATGACACTTACGACAAAGAGCCAAAGGCTACAAGCACAGCAAGCCAGCACAGTACAGTACAGAGCAGCAATAAAGTCAAATAAGGGGAAAAGAAACAGGCATTTATTTAGGCAATGCCACTCCAGGAGGTGTCTATCAAAAGCCAATTATAGGATTAACTCAGAACTCTCAAACATGCTATATGGCAACATCTACTGAAAATGTATTGTTAATTTTAGAACAAAAGGGAACAAATCGTACCAAATACCCTGGAGTAATTACACCTAAAACATTGAAGACAAAAAAAAACTTTGGACAAACTGCAGCACACGTCATTTTCTTCATCAACTCAGAGTTTCCTCTAATTTCATTCTGTATGTACAAAGAAAAACATGCTGCAGTTTCTCATGAACCTCAGGAGTGAGGACCACAATATCTTGTACTGTACCCTTCTCTCTATCCTCAGCATTTACTCTGTACACAGGGAACATACATCATTAACATGAAATTAATCTCTGAAAATAGGTATGGGTAACAAACGAGACCCAAGCATCACAGGTGCGTGTAAGTCTCCCTCACATAGAATTTACAGCACAGAAAGAGGCCTTTCAACCCACTATGCCTGTGCCAATTCTAGTTCTTCAACTGGAACTGTCTGCTCTAATCCCATTGTGGAAGAATTCTGTATTCAATATCTAAACACTTACTATTTAGTTCTTATCACAGGCTACACATGAAATATTTCAAACTATTATGTTTTTTTCCTCAGAGAAGAAAAGATTGAACATCAATTGCAATGCCCATGTTGAGGACAAAGTGCACTTTATTACTTTGTGCTTTTATGGGAAGATGCACTTCACTAGTTCCTTGATTTATTACCACAATAAAATGTATTTGGAGCTTGTTAGTGCAGTGGCTGCCAAGATTGAGTTACTAAATAAGAAAAAAAATAGTTCCAGCATCTAATCTTGAACAATTAGACAAATAAGGTGCAGAACAATACTTATACTATGGATTTTCAGTCTTGAAAGGGTGATACCCATCTTCACAAATCAACTTCAAGATCCTTGTTATCACCCTCAAATGCCTCCACAGGTTTGTCCCATCCCAAGTCAGTGACCTCGTTCAGCATCTTGGTCCCATTCCCACCGTCACTCCTTTAACACTGGCCTATTTGTTGTTCCCTGTCCCTTTTCACTATCATTGGCTGCCACTCTCAGCCACCAAGCTTCTGCCCTTTGGAAATCCCTGCCAAAGTCACAGCCTGATCCCCCTCCCATCCTGCTTTCAAAAGACTACTAGCGACATTCTGCCTAATCCTCTCCCCTCTGCCCCCACTTACTCTCCTCCATAAAACACTCCCAAGACATTTCATTCTGATATGAGGAGCACTATATAAATGCAAGTTGTTTTCACAAACTACTTTTGATTATTGTACAACAATCAAATTCACAATCAAACAAAATCAGTGAAACTTTACAAGTAAATGTTGCCAAAAGGGAGCCCTACCCGCCAGCAATGCAAATCTTGAAAATTTCAATTGACCCAGCATCCAGTCTTTTGGGGGAAGAGAGAGTGCCAGATTTTTGCTATCCTTTGCACTCCTGAAGTGTTTCAACAAGATGAGTTTCCCGGTATAATATTTCCAGCAAATGACTACTTGCACAACCGAATAACCATAATAATTTGATGTTTTAAACATTCAGCTCAATTTATTCCTACAACTTTGCTCTGTACTATTATGGCTGTGTACTAACAAAACTGTTGCAAGTTTATTTCGCAAACTTTATTAAACTTTTTTTGAAGCACAATGCAGTTTTCAGAATTGGTCCAAATCGGACAGGTCTGCATTTTTGCTGTTTCTTAAACGTGTGGCAAGCACTGTGTAGCATGGAACAGCCCAAGCAATGTTTATTGTTGTTAACTACACAGTGACAAGCTTTAAATAGAAACAATTTTTTTAATTTTTATTCGTTCATGGGATGTGGGTGTCGCTGGCAAGGCCAGCATTTATTGCCCATTCATAATTGCCCTCGAGAAGGTGGTGGTGAGCCGCCTTCTTGAACCGCTGCAGTCCGTGTGGTGAAGGTTCTCCCGCAGTGCTGTTAGGTAGGGAGTTCCAGGATTTTGACCCAGCGATGCTGAAGGAACGGCGATATATTTCCAAGTCGGGATGGTGTGTGACTTGGAGGGGAATGTGCAGGTGGTGTTGTTCCCATGTGCCTGATGCCCTTGTCCTTCTAGGTGGTAGAAGTTGCAAGTTTGGGAGGTGCTGTCGAAGAAGCCTTAGCGAGTTGCTGCAGTGCATCCTGTGGATGGTACACACAGCAGCCACGGTGCACCGGTGGTAGATGGGGTGCCAATCAAGCGGGCTGCTTTGTCCTGGATGGTGTCGAGCTTCTTGAGTATTGTTGGCGCTGCACTCATCCAGGCAAGTGGAGAGTATTCCATCACACTCCTGACTTGTGCCTTGTAGATGGTGGAAAGGCTTTGGGGAGTCAGGAGGTAAGTCACTCGCCGCAGAATACCCAGCCTCTGACCTGCTCTCGTAGCCACAGTATTTATATGGCTGGTCCAGTTAAGTTTCTGGTCAATGGTGACCCCCAGGATGTTGTTGGTGGGGGATTCAGCGATGGTAATGCCGTTGAATGTCAAGGGGAGGTGGTTAGACTCTCTCTTGTTGGAGATGGTCATTGCCTGGCACTTATGTTACTTGCCACTTATCAGCCCAAGCCTGGATGTTGTCCAGGTCTTGCTGCATGTGGGCATGGACTGCTTCATTATCTGAGAGGTTGCGAATGCAACTGAACACTGTGCAGTCATCAGCGAACATCCCCATTTCTGACCTTATGATGGAGGGAAGGTCATTGATGAAGCAGCTGAAGATGGTTGGGCCTAGGACACTGCCCTGAGGAACTCCTGCAGCAATGTCCTGGGGCTGAGATGATTGGCCTCCAACAACCACTACCATCTTCCTTTGTGCTAGGTATGACTCCAGCCACTGGAGAGTTCTCCCCCTGATTCCCCACTGACTTCAATTGTACTAGGGCTCCTTGGTGCCACACTCGGTCACATGCTGCCTTGATGTCAAGGGCAGTCACTCTCACCTCACCTCTGGAATTCAGCTCTTTTGTCCATGTTTGGACCAAGGCTGTAATGAGGTCTGGAGCAGAGTGGTCCTGGTGGAACCCAAGCTGAGCATCGGTGAGCAGGTTATTGGTGAGTAAGTGTCGCTTGATAGCACTGTCGACGACACCTTCCATCACTCTGTCGATGATTGAGAGTAGACTGATGGGGCGGTAATTGGCCGGATTGGATTTGTCCTGCTTTTTGTGGACAGGACATACCTGGGCAATTTTCCACATTGCCGGGTAAGTGCCAGTGTTGTAGCTGTACTGGAACAGTTTGGCTAGAGGCGCGGCTAGTTCTGGAGCACAAGTCTTCAGCACTACAGTCGGGATGTTGTCAGGGCCCATAGCCTTTGCTGTATCCAGTGCATTCAGCCGTCTCTTGATATCACGTGGAGTGAATCGAATTGGCTGAAGACTGGCTTCTGTGATGGTGGGGATATCGGGAGGAGGCCGAGATGGATCATCTACTCAGCACTTTTGGCTGAAGTGTTTGCACTCACGTGCTGGACTCCGCCATCATTGAGGATGGGGATGTTTACAGAGCCTCCTCCTCCAGTTAGTTGTTTAATTGTCCACCACCATTCACGACTGGATGTGGCAGACTGCAGAGCTTTGATCTGATCCGTTGGTTGTGGAATCGCTTAGCTCTGTCTATAGCATGTTGCTTCTGCTGTTTAGCATGCATGCAGTCCTGAGTTGTAGCTTCACCAGGTTGGCACCTCATTTTAGGTACACCTGGTGCTGCTCCTGGCATGCTCTTCTACACTCCTCATTGAACCAGGGTTGATCCTCTGGCTTGTTGGTAATGGTAAAGTAAGGAATATGCCAGGCCATGAGGTTACAGATTGTGCTGGAATACAATTCTGCTGCTGCTGATGGCCCACAGCGCCTCATGGATGCCCAGTTTTGAGCTGCTAGAATCTATCCCATTTAGCACGGTGATAGTGCCACACAACACGTTGGATGGTGTCCTCAGTGCGAAGACAGGACTTTGTCTCCATGAGGACTGTGCGGTGGTCACTCCTACCAATACTGTCATGGACAAATGCATCTGCGACAGGTAGATTGGTGAGAACGAGGTCAAGTAGGTTTTTTGCTCATGTTGGTTCGCTCACCAGCTGCCAGACTGGTTCTGCGGCAGGTATGTCCTTCAGGACTCGGCCAGCTCGGTCAGTAGTAGTGCTACCGAGCCACTCGGTGACGAACATTGAAGTTCCCCACCCAGAGTACATTCTGTGCCCTTGCTACCCTCAGTGCTTCCTCCAAGTGGTGTTCAACATGGACGAGGACTGATTCATCAGCTGAGGGAGGGCGGTAGGTGGTAATCAGCAGGAGGTTTCCTTGCCCATGATCGACCTGATGCCATGAGATTTTATGGGGTCCGGAATCAATGTTGAGGACTCCCAGGACCACTCCCTCCTGACTGTATATCACTGTACCGCCACCTCTGGTCAGTCTGTCCTGCCGGTGGGACAAGATAATAGCCAGGGATGGTGATGGAAGAGTCTGGGACATTGTGTTTTTCAGCGTAATGCCCAAATTTGTGTTAATTCATACGTGCATAAGTAATTAAAATGTTCTATTGGAAGTCATTATGATGCCAAATCTGCTCTATTCAGACCACAGATAACTAATTGGGAAGGCAAACGGAATATTGGCCTTTATTTCAAGGGGGATGGAGTATAAAAGCAGGGAAGTCTTGCTACAACTGTACAGGGTGCTGGTGAGACCACACCTAGAGTATTGCATACAGTTTTGGTCCCCTTATTTAAGGAAGGATATACTTGCATTGGAGGCGGTTCAGAGAAGGTTCACTAGGTCGATTCTGGGTATGGAAGGGCTTTCTTATGAGGAAAGATTGAGCAAGTTGGGCCTATACTCACTGGAGTTTAGAAGAATGAAAGGAGATCTTATTGAAACATAAGATTCTGAGGGGACTTAAGGTAAATGCTTGGAGGACGTTTCCCCTCATAGGAGAATCTAGAACTAGCAGGCATAGTCTCAGAATAAGGGTTTGCCCATTTAAGACAGAGATGAGGAGAAATTTCTTCTGAGGGTTGTGAACCTTTGGAATTCTTTGCCCTAAAGAGCAGTAGAGGCTGAGTCATTGAATACATTCAAGGCTGAGTTAGACAAATTTTTGATCAGCAAGGGAGTCAAAGGATATGGGGAACAGGCAGGAAAGTGGAGTTGAGGCCAGAATCAGATAGCCATGATCTCATTAAATGGCAGAGCAGGTCCGAAAGGCCAAATGGCCTACTCCTGCTTCTGTCTCTTATGTTCTTATGATTTGAGAGATTTGCGACTTGGACCAGATCCTTTCCTGATATCGGAGGAAGGTCCGTCTAGGAGAGCAATGTCAAAAATACTCACATGCAGATCTAAAATTGTGGATGCAAAATATGTTTATTTACTCCCAGCAATACCCAGAGGTCTGAACAACAAGCTATGTCCCCGTCTGCCATCTCAAGTGGAAGTAAAAAAATCCCATGATAATATTCAAAACAAGAGCAGGGGAGCTCTCCTGGTATCCTAGCCAACATATATCCCTCAACCAGCAAAATCAGATTATCTGGTCATTTATCTCATTGCTGTTTGTGGGACCTTCCTATGCGCAAATCAGCTGCCGCATTTTCCTACATTACAACAGTGACTACCTTTCAAAAAGGCTGGGAAGCATTTTGTGACATCCTGAAGTCGTGAAAGGTACTACATAAGTATATGTTCTTTATTGCTAATGGATAATCCTGCCCAGATTTACTATATTTTTTAATACTACATTATACATCTAACATAGTAATAGATAACAGGAAAGTAACAATCACAGTTTAATCATTCCAAATATGATTCACTACAGTAATGCATTTGCTCTGCTTTACTGGACCACATTGCCAGTACAGCCACAAAGGGAATGAAGTTACAGCAGATGATCTGAATTCAGTGTCACCCATGGTGGTTTGAGGGCAGGGAGCAAAACTTAAAACATTTCCTGTTTTTCTTGATGTTTGTACAATTGCATTTTTAAAACCACCCACTCTAAAAAGCACAAACACTACAACTGAACTTAGTACATTCTTGTCCTTAGTTTTTTTTTATTCGTTTAAAACACATTGAGCATTAGTACTAAAGGTTTGAGAATACCACCACAGAATTTTTTTAAAAATTAATTCCAGTATCTGATGAGAGGGCAGTCCTTACAGGTTTGGTTAAAATTTAAATCTAATTACTTGGAGTCTGCAACTCTGTCAACAGACACAGAAATACATGAGTAGCTTCCAGGTCACTTAACCCAAAGAAGGACAAAATAGAAAAAAAACCTTCAGTATGGCATTTTTACAATATTCAAATCATACAACAGCTTCACACAGGCTTGCAAATATGCAAATAACTTCTTGATGCAAGAACACTCCTAGTTTTGACCGTGCTGCATTATCTCTCCTCATTCTCTCTGCAGCCTTTGACATGGTCAATCACATGATCCTCCAGAACATCTCTCCTCTATTGTTCAGGCTGGTGGGACTGCCCTCTCTTGGTTCCACTCTTGCCTATCCATCCAATCATATCAAAAGCATCTCTATCAATGGCTTCTCTTCTCACCTCAGTACCATCTCCCCAAGGATCCAGCCTTGGCTCCTCACCTTCCTCATCTAAATGTTGTCCTTGGCGATATCATTCTTAAACATTGGATCAACTTCTGCATGTATGCTGATGACACCCAGCTCTCCCTCTCCACTATCTGTTGACCCCTCCACTCCCTCCGATGCCAAACTGCTTGACCAACATCCAGTCTTGGATGAGCTGCAATTTTTTCCAGCTAAACACTGGGAAGACAGATGCCATTGTCCTCCCTGCCAAAAATTCCATATCCTTGCCACCAACTCCATCCCCCGTACACCCCGTCTCAAGCAGAACCAGACTGTTTACAATCTTAAAATCCTATTCCATCCTGAACTGAGCTTCCAATCCTATATCCTTCTCCATCACAAAGACTGTCGGCTTCCACCTCCGCAACATCGTCCACCTCTGCCATATCTCAGCCTATCTGCCACTGAAACACTCACCCATACCTTTGTCACCTTCAGATGTAACCATTTCAATGCTCTCCTGCCAACCTCCCATTCTCCACCCTCACTTCAGCTTGTAATGCTATCCCACACCAAATCCCGGTCGTTTACTACCTTTGTCCTCGCTGACCTAGTGGCTTCAGGTCCCTCAAAGCTTCAAATTTAAAATTCTCATCCTCGTTTAACCCACCCATACCTTCATCCCTCCCCAACTCTGTAACCTCCTCCAGCACAACAAACCCTCCCCCAAATGCTGTTCCTCTGACTCCAGCCTATTATGCATTCCCCCCCACCTCACTTTTTCTCATCAGTGGGGGCCATGCCTTCAGCCGCCTAGGTCCCACAATCTGGAATTCCTCCCTCAGCCCCTCTGCATCTCCACTTCCTTTTCTTCCTTTAATACCTAACTTTTTTGACCAGGCTTTTGGTCCTCCCTCCTAATAACTCCTTCTCAGGCTCACTGTTCAAATTTTTGCTTCGATTTCTGAGATGCCTACATTAAAGATGTAACATAAATGCAAGTTGTTGCTGTTGAGTTTATTTGCCCTGTTCAATTACATATAGAATTACATAGAATCTACAGCATAGAAACAGGCCACTCGGCCCAACTGGTCTATGCTGGTGTTTATGCTCCACACGAGTCTCCTACCCCTCTTCATCTAACCATACTATTATATCCTTTTCTCCCTCATGTGCTTATCTAGCTTCCCCCTAAATGAATCTATGTTATTCGCCTCAACTACTCCTTGTGGTAGCGAGTTCCACATTCTTACCACTCTTTAGGTATATCATATCATATTCGGTACAGCACAGGAGGCGGCCACTCGGCCCATCTTGCCTGTGCCGGCTCTTTGAAAGAGTCCCATTCCCCTGCTCTTTCCCTATAGCCATGTAAATTTTTTCCTCCAAGTATTGATCCAATTCCCTTTTGAAAGTTACTACTGAATCTACTTCTACTACCCTTTCAGGCAGTGCATTCCAGATCATTACAACTCGCTGCATAAAAAAAATGTTTCCTTAAGTCACCTCTGGGTCTTTTGCCTATCACCTTAAATCTGTGCCCTCTGGTTACCGACCCTTGTGCCACTGGAAACAGTTTCTCCTGATTTACTGTCAAAACTGTTCATGATTTTGAACACCTTTATCAAATCTCCCCTTAACCTTCTCTGTTCTAAGGAGAACAATCCTAGCATCTCCAGTCTCTCCACATGACTGAAGTCCCTCATCCCTGGTGCTAATCTTGTTGCTTCATGACAGCTTCCTCAAGCAAATTGTTCACTTTTTGCCCCAGAAGAATATTATCATGATTGCCATAATGCTACTAGAACAAGTACAGGTTGTGCTATGCTCCTAAACTCACTGTGGAGAATTAAAAATATGGCATACCAACCAAGGATTTGATAGGCTAAACCCACTAAATTTATTTACAAAATCAGGTAAAAAGTTATAAAATATTCAAATTAAACTAATACGAGAATACCTACAAGATAACTGACATTTATAACATGGAGTTGAACAGAGCTTAAAACAGCTCTTCTCCAGCAGCTAGGACAGTCTCTTTGAATTAAACAAAGTCTTCAGTGCTGACATTGAGAATAACATTCCAGACTGAGTGTATCCCTTGGTAACAAACTGTTGTCTTGAGCCATATTCCTCAGGTAGAATTTCACAACAATACATGAGCCAAACACTCACAAAGCTCTTCAGTCTGAGGAGCCTTCAGAGCTCAGAGAAACTACAGGTAAGCCTACTTTTATTCCTGTAATTTCTTTGAAGGAAAGCAGAGAAATTTTGACGTTATTACCAAAGAGAAGTACAGCAGAATATTTTTAAGTAGTCCACTGCCACTTTCATGCACACCAGTTAGTCAGTTTTAACATGAAACATTGGAGTCTGGAGTTACACATCGATGAAATTTACATGAACAATTTGTGGCTCTGCACTGAATGACTGGGATCAATTTGAAATGATCCATCTGTTAACAGTTGCAAAACACAGGACATGGTATTTACATGTAACAAATTAAACTAATTAACTAAACTCGTGTCCCAAAAAAATTTGTCATATTTCTCCTGTGGCCTCAGAATGCAACAAATTTGCCACCTTATTTAATAACAACATATCATTTGGGTTGGGGGAATGCAGCATGATGTAGTTAAGAGGATGCCTTTCAGCCTTCAAAAATGTACTGCCTATCTTCTGGTTATAGACTCTGATTCAAGTGTCTATTGTGATCTTGTACCACTGACTAGTAAACTTGGTCAGGTCATCAGGTCTCCCAGAGGTTCAGAACTTCATCACCTCTTCACCAATGGCCACTGGATTGTGTGCCTCTTGAGCTTTCCCAGTGAAACTATGGATTCTGAATCATGGTTATTGGACAGGGAAGAGAGCCCTCATATTGTGGCTTCTGTCCAACTGTTGGTCTTATCCCACATTTAGGGAGGGACAATAGTTCATCATGGCAACACCTGATGCTACAGAAGATATGACATTTTCAGACAAGGTCAAAATCTTGAGGGGTTTAGACACAATAGACAGAGATAAACTGTTCCCATTGGCAGAAAGGTCAAGAACCAAAGGACACAGGTTTAAGGTGATTGGCAAAAGAACCAAAGCCAACATGAGGAAAAACTTGGTTATGATCTGGAATGCACTGCTCGAGGGGGTGGTGGAGGCAGATTCAATCATGGCTTTCAAAAGGGAATTGGATAAGTACTTGAAGGGAAAAAATTAGCAGGACTACGGGGAAAGGGCGGAGGAGTAGGATTAGCTGGATTGCTCTTGGAGAGCCGGCACGCGCACAACGGGCTGAATGGCCTCCTTCTGTGCTGTTACCATTCTATGATTCTATAACCATAGCTTTAACTGAGATTACCAAAAATTGCTCTGTATAGCTTAGCACCATAACCACATAGCACATATCCCCTGAGCTATTGGACAAGATTCAGAAGTCTTCTAAAAGGGGCACTCATCCTTCCAAATATTTCTGTGCAATTTATATTGTCCATGTTATGTGGACTTCAACAGAAAGAATTACAGAATCAAACACAAGGTTTTGTGAAATTTCATGCTCGGCTGACATTTCACTATAAATTTAACTGAAAAGCAAATTTAATTTCTGCTAATTATCAGTGTAAAATTATAGAATCCTAACTTATCTTGACAACTTTTTTTTAAATTGACTATTCTACCAGTGGAATATTTTTATTTTGCATATTAGCAGTTACTTTGTTGGCTAAATATGTAATTCAGTGTTAAGATGTGGCCACTCAAGGGAAAAACCTAACCAGACTGGTTTACTGTTAAAATGCAAATATTACGTTGGTGGGCAAGAGGCCATATGAAGTTCTGCTTTGTGTATGGATGGCACATCCCACCCAAAATACTGAAATATTTGGAAACACTCACCATTTTTATACATGAGGAGTTGGGAAAATGCACAGTACACAATTAACACATTCTCTCCCAAAATCTTTTCTGCAAAAAAAAAACCAAGCCCATCATCTCAATTATGCAGGGTTACCAAGAATCAATTGCACAGAAATATTTGGAAGGATGAGTGCCCCTTTTAGAAGACTTCTGAATCTTGTCCAATAGCTCAGGGGATATGTGCTATGTGGTTATGGTGCTAAGCTATACAGAGCAATTTTTGGTAATCTCAGTTAAAGCTATGGTTATAGAATCATAGAATGGTAACAGCACAGAAGGAGGCCATTCAGCCCGTTGTGCGCGTGCCGGCTCTCCAAGAGCAATCCAGCTAATCCTACTCCTCCGCCCTTTCCCCGTAGTCCTGCTAATTAAAACTTTTAATAATGCATTTTTATGTTAAGTCTGTAGTGTATTCCCCTATTGTATTAAAAACCACATGTACAACGATTTAAAGACCAACTGATTATGCGTGCAGTACATATTTGCTGAGCAAAGGTTATAGCCAAATAAGGCAATTAATTACAGTCACTCTGTACTGGTGTTGCCCAAACAATACCATGTGTTAAAATTATTTTGCATTTCTGAAAAGTGGCAAGACTAAAGCAACTCTTTAGTGTCTTCCAACTATACTGTTCTTGCCAAGCAGTTTAAAATGTGTGAAATTGACAAGATCCCACTGCAAACTATTTTTAAGCACAACGGTGAAATTAAAGATTAGGGCAATCAAATTCAAAGTAACTTTCTAAACTATTCAGGAGGTGAGCGGCAACATTCACATCTGTAAACGTCAGACAATCTGAATGTCGTCTGAAGGGTTTTTCACTTCTTGCACAGCATCTGTAGACAAATTACTCATTATAATCCAATTTTATATTCCACTAGTTTCTACCCTCTTCTCATCAGGTCTTGCTCCCTCTCCTCCAACTTCATATTGAATTATAGACTGTACTTACCACAATCTACATAGCTGTTCATGATAGATTTATGCATGGGTTTAGTCATTTGCTCACACCTGAACATTACGTGTTGAAACACAAATCCTTTGAGCCTTTGGTCCATCCCCTTCTGACACTTTGAAGTGTAAAACTGCATTCAGCTTGTGGAACAGTTCCCTGAATGCCACTCCCATTCCTGTAGAAACCACCAGTTTATATTACAAGACATTTTCTACAGTAGCCTGATCCACTTTAAAAATAGTTTACATTGTAAGCAGCAATCATTTCCCAGGGCCCAGGAATCTTCCCCAATAGTTGGAGATGGTTCACATGGACCAGCAAGAGTAAAAGTACTTTGCTGGCCTGAATGGGTAGGTGTGAATCCTTCACCTACTTAGCCCAGCAGCAACTCTGTCAGTGGTGTGCGCTTTCTCCAGTGGTCCAGGTGGCAGCTTTGATGCAGTGGTAACACTCCCGCCTCTGAGTGAGGTCATGGATTCAAGCACCAATCTAGAGACTTCTGCACATAATCTAGGCTGTCACTGCAGTGCAGTGCTGAAGGAGTGCTTTACTGTCAGAGCTGCCGTCTTTTGGATGAAACGTTAAACCGAAGCCGCAACTGCCCTCTTAGGTGGGCATAAAAGATTCCATGGCACTATTCAAGAAAAGCAGGGGAGTTCTCCCATTGTCCTGGCCTCAGCCAAGACCTAAAAAACCAGATGATCTGGTCATTTATTTCGTTGCTGTTTGTGGGACCTTGCTGTGTGCAAATTG
The DNA here is from genome assembly GCF_035084215.1 of Heptranchias perlo. Taxonomy (NCBI): domain Eukaryota; kingdom Metazoa; phylum Chordata; class Chondrichthyes; order Hexanchiformes; family Hexanchidae; genus Heptranchias; species Heptranchias perlo. The sequence goes on from NC_090343.1 coordinate 12,752,127, forward strand.
GCTACCGGGTTTTCTATATCACAACATTGACTGCACTTCAAATGTACTTCATTGGTTGTTAAGCACTTTGGGACATCCTGAAGTCATGAAAGGAGCTATATAAATGCAAGTTCTTTCTTACTGCAGAGGCTGAATCAGCATTGCAAGGCGCTCAGAGTCATCCCAGGGCAGGGATGGGGATATTATTAAAAAGATACCTGGAGGCAGGTCATCTCCTGTATGATGTTTTGGCTGTGAATGGTGCCTGGAGCTGGGAGAGAATATTTTCAAGTTGGTTTAAAATTCTAAACTTAAAATAGTACTTAACTTTACTAGAAGGCAACAACCACTTATTGTGATGGCAACATTTCAAAATAAGCAATTACTATAACGAAAAAAAAAATTTCTCACAAGCACTTGTTGATTATAACAAGCACTTCATGGAAAGGAGGAATGGAAGGGAGACTACTATGGCAAATAAAAAAGCGTAGCAGAAAATAACTTAAACATACAGAGCTCAAGTCCGCTGACAGATTCTGACAATTGCACAATTCATACAGGTAGAAGAGTAGTGGGCACAACACTGAAGGAGCTAATACTAAAACATTAATGTGATAACTTGAAGCTTTTCATGAGCTAGGGAAATATTAGAGCTTCTCTCTAACATCAAAAATTCAGGATTGCAACATTTACAATTTACTCAACAAGTTCCACAAATTTCACTGATATTTTCTGCAAGTTTCAAACCAGTTTCATCAGTGTACTTATGCAATAAAATAAGTTAATACACTTCTTTGGTAGAAAGTGTCAAAAATTTAAAACTAAACATTCTGCAATCCTCTTCTGGAACTAAGTTTAGCTTCCATTAAAAATGGAGCTTTCCAATGTTATAAATGTATAATTACTTCTATAAAAGTTTAGTAACATAGAACATTGTAACAGTTTCAGCCAAGTCTGCGTCCGTAGACGTGATTCCAGGATGGTATGTTGCTTCCCTGGTGCCAGGGTCAAGGATGTCACTGAGTGGCTGCAGAACATTCTGGAGGAGGGGGGGGGGGGGGGGGGGGGAGGGAGGGGGAGGAGGGGGAGGGTGAACAGTCAGAGGTCGTGGTCCATATCAGTACCAATGACATAGGTAGAAAGAGGGAGGAGATCTGCAGGCAGATTTTAAGGAGTTAGCAAAGAGATTAACAAGCAGGACCTCAAAAGGTAGTAATCTCCGGATTACTCCCAGTGCCATGTGCTAGCGAGTATAGAAATAGGAGGATAGAGCAGATGAATGCGTGGCTGAAGAGCTGGTGCAGGAGCGAGGGCTTTAGACTCATGGGGCATTGGGACTAGTTCTGGGGGAGGTGGGACCTGTACAGGCTGGACAGGTTGCACCTCAATGGAGCTGGGACCAATGTCCTCATGGGGAGGTTCGTTAGTGCTGTGGGGTGGGTTTAAACTAATTTGGCAGGGGGGATGGGCATCAGGATGTAGCATTGGAAAGGAGAAACAAGGGGCACAAAGGATCGGGAGATAAAGCTTGCACTAGAGCAAGAAATAGTACAATATTAGGTGGGAGCAGACTAAGAGTACAAGAAAGTCTAAGACTGGTTTGCAGTGCATGTGTATAAACGCACACAACATGGTAAACAAGGTTGGTGAGCTGCAGGCGCAAATAACCACATGGGAATACGATGTTGTGGCGATAACTGAGACCTGGCTCAAAAAAGGGCAGGATTGGGTACTAAATATTCCTGGATACAAGATGTTCAGGAAAGTTAGAGAAAGAAAGAAAGTGGGTGCGGGGGTGGCAGTTTTGATTAAGGAGAATATTGCAGTGCTGGAGAGAGAGGATGTCCTGGAGAGATCAAGGGTAGAATCTATTTGGTTAGAATTAAGAAACAATAGAGGTGACATTACACTACTTGGTGTACTCTATAGGCCACCAACTAGTGGGAAGGATATAGAGGAGCAAATTTGCAGGGAAATTACAGAGAGGTGCAAAAGCTATAGACTGGAGATAATGGGGGATTTCAACTATCCTAATACAGACTGGGATAGTAATATAAGGGGCAAAGAGGGGGAGGAATTTTTGAAACGTGTTCAGGATATGTTGTTGACCAGTACATTTCCAGCCCAACGAGGAAGGAGGCATTGCTGGATCTGGTTCTGGGGAATGAGGTAGGCCAAATGGAGCAAGTGTTAGTGGGGGAGCATCCAGGGAGCAGTGATCATAGTATCATAAGGTTTAGAAAAGCTATGGAAAAGGATGAGGACCACTCAAGTAAAATACTCAAATTGGAGGGGGGCCAATTTCAGTGGGATGAGAACAGATCTGGCCCGGGTAATGGAATCAAAGATTCGCAGGCAAAACTGTAATTGAACAGTGGGCAGTCTTTAAGGAAGAGATGGTTCAGGTACAGTATAGATACATTCACATGAGGGAGAAAGGTAGGGCAACTAAAGCCAGTAGAGGAGGGGTGGGGCCGATTAAGGACCATAAAGGAGATCTACTCATGGAGGCAGAGGGCATGGCCAAGGTACTAAATGAGTACTTTGCATCTATCTTTACCAAGGAAGAAGATGCTGCCAGAGTCTCAGTAAAGGAAGATGTAGTTGAGATGCTTGATGGGCGAAAAATTGATAAAGAAGAGGTACTAGAAAGGCTAGCTGTTCTTAAAGTAAATAAGTCACTCGGTCTGGATGGGATGCATCCGAGGTTGCTGAGGGAAGTAAGGGTGGAAATTGCAGAGGTACTGGCCATAATCTTCCAAACATCCTTAGATACGGGGGTTGTGCCAGAGGACTGGAGAATTGCAAATGTTACACCCTTGTTCAAAAAAGGGTGTAAGGATAAACCCAGCAACTATAGACCAGTTTAACGTCGGTGGTGGGGAAACTTTTAGAAACGATAATCCGGGACAGAATTAGCAGTCACTTGGACGAGTGTGGATTGATTAGGGAAAGCCAGCACAGATTTGTCAAAGGCAAATCCTGTTTAACTAACCTGATCGAGTTTTTTTGATGACGTAACAGAGTGGGTAGATAAGGGCGATGCAGTTGATGTGGTGTATATGGACTTTCAAAAGTCATCTGATAAAGTGCGGCATGGTAGGCCATGGAATAAAGGGGGTAGTCGCAACATGGACAGAATTGGATAAGTGACAGGAAGCAGAGAGCAGTGGTGAACGTTTGTTTTTCGGACTGGAGGGAGGTGTACAGTGGTGTTCCCCAGGGGTCGGTGCTGGGGCCACTGCTTTTCTTGATATATATTAATGACTTGGATTTGGGTATACAGGGCACAATTTCAAAATTTGCAGATGACACAAAACTTGGAAGTGTAGTGAACAGTGAGGAGGATAGTGATAGACTTCAAAAGGATATACACAGGCTGGTGGCATGGGCAGACACATGGCAGATGAAATTTAATGCAGAAAAATGAGAAGTGATACATTTCCGTAGGAAGAGCGAGGAGAGGCAATATAAATTAGAGGACACAATCCTTGTGCACAAATCATTGAAGGTGGCAGGGCAGGTTGAGAAAGTGGTTAAAAAATACTAGATCCTGGGCTTTATAAATAGAGGCATATATAGAGTACAAAAGCAAGGAAGTCGTGATGAACCTTTATAAAACACGTTCAGCCACAACTGGAGTATTGTATCCAGTTCCGGGAACTGCTCTAGGAAAGATGTGAAGGCCTTAGATAGGGTGCAGAAAAGATTTACTAGAATGATTCCAAGGATGAGGGACTTCAGTTACGTGGACAGACTGGAGAAGCTGGGGTCGTTCTCCTTGGAACAAAGACGGTTGCAAGGAGATTTGATAGAGGTATTCAAAATCATGAAGGGTCTAGACAAGAGTAGAGTGAAACTGTTCCCATTGGCGGAAGGGTCAAGAACCAGAGGGCATAGATTTGTGATTGGCAAAAGAACCAAAGGGGATATGAGGAAAAACTTTTTTTTTTTTTTTTTTTTAAAGTGAGTGGTCAGGATCTGGAATACACTGCCCGAGGGGGTGGTGGAGGCAGATTCAATCATGGCCTTCAAAAGGGAACTGGATAAGTACTTGAAAGGAAAAGAAATTGCAAGGCTACAGGGAAAGGGCATGGGAGTAGGACTAGCTGGATTGCTCTTGCATAGAGCCGGTGCGGACTTGATGGGCCGAATGGCCTCCTTCCGTGCTGTAACCTTTCTATGATTCTAGAAGATCTTTGGTCCATTTAGCCCACCTATCCACAGTATTCCCTAAATTCCATTTGTTGACAAGAACCTGTCTTGTTTCTTCTTGAAATCCATTAGGTTTCTTGTTCCACCACCTGTGCCGGTAATCTGTTCCATATACTTATGACACAATTAGTAAAAAAGTTCCTCCTGCATTTCCTATTTTCTTTTGTTGTCCTTCATTTGTAAATATGACCTGTTGTGCTTAAATTCTGTACACAGCAGTAAAGCTTACTTGGATCCAATTTGTCAAAACCTCTCAATTTTTAAACACTTCCATCATAACCCCTCTCAGTCTTTTTTCAAGAGAGTCAGGTTGTATATGAATAGGCTTGTATTCCATAGAGTTTAGAAGATTAGGAGGTGATCTAATTGAGGTGTTTAAGATGATGAAAGGATTGGATAGGCCAGACAGAGGGAAACTATTTCCTCTGGTGGGAAGAGTCCACAGCAAGGGGGCATAACCTTAAAATTAGACCTAGGCCATTTTCAGGGGTGATGTCCGAAAGCACTTCACACAAAGGGTAGTGGAAATCTGGAACACTCTCCCCCAAAAAGCTGTTGAGGCTAAGTCAATCGAAAATTTCAAAACAGAGAGATTTTTGTTAGATAAGGGTATTAGAATCATAGAAACACAGCACAGAGGGAGGCCATTCAGCCCATCGAGCCCTTGCCAGCTCTTTGTAAGAGCAATCCAGTTAGTCCCATTCCCCCGCTCTTTCCCTGTAGCCCTGCAAATTTTTTCCCTTCAAGTATTTATCTTCCTTTTTGAAAGCCACGATTGAATCTGCTTCCACCACCCTTTCAGGCAGCACATTCCAGATCATAACTACTTGCTGCATAAAAAAGTTTTTAAAAAGTATTGAGGGATATGGATTCTATATGCAGTATTCCAGACGCGGTCTCACCAGGGCCAAATACAGTTTTAAACCAGCCTTTCTGGATTTAGTTAGGATCATAGGAACAGGAGTTGGCCATTCAGCCCTCGAGTGTTCTGCCATTCAATTTGATCATGGCTGATCTGTACAGCAACTCCATTTATATGTTATTCTGTTTGCTTTTACTTCAAAAAAAAGCCTGTGAACATTGTGCTGATATTTTTTTTTAGTGAACTGTTCACTAAAACCTCAAGATCTCTCTCTTGCTCGGATACATTGAGGATATTCTCATCTAGCACATAATCCACATCAGCCTTTGCTCCGCCAAATCTCATAACCTTGCATTTTCCTGTATTAAAATGGATTTGCCACTTCTCCACCCATTAATCGAGCTTATCAAGATCCTTTTGAATTTGTGCGCATTTATGTTCATCATTGCCATTGCTAACAATTTGGTATTGTCTACAAATTTGTACACAATTCCTTCCTCAATCGTTTCCAAACATTATAAACAACAGCGGCCCCAACACTGAACCTTGTGGCACTGCACTGGTAACCGGCTGACAACTAGATACTTGTCTATGCACTACTTCTCACTCATTGGCAAATGTTTCGTTGGCAGGCAACAATCAGTTTTAATATATTCCCATCTATCCATCTGGGCTTGGACCTTATGAAGTAGCCCATTATGTGGGAGTGTCAAATGCCTTCCTGAAATTCAGGTTGATAGCATCCACTGTCTCTCCCTTATCTACTAGATCTGTCATCTTCTCAGAAAAATCCAATAAATCAGTCAAGCATGACTTCCCACTCCTAAAACCATGTCTATCTCAGATTAGCTTATGCTTCTCAAGATGCTCCCTTGTTCCATCTCTCATGATACTTCCAAACACTTTCCCAACAGTGGAACTAAGGCTTATAGGTCTATAATTTGATGGCTCATCCCTCGCCCTTTTCTGAAGATGGAAGTACAATCATCTTAACCATAAAAAGGCACAGTTAACATTTGAAAGCCACATTTCTGTTGCAGCTACTGAAGTAAAACCATGGACCAGAATTTGCTGTCAAAATAACGTGAGGCTAATGGTGCTCACCGTTACTTATGCACAAAAGCTACAGCAACTTCAGGCGAGGGGCAGATGCGCGGTTAAACGCAGAAATCCAAAAAGTTGCTGTCCAAGATGCGCCGCTCCGCCGTTAGCTTCGTGAAAACGACATCTCGCTGTCTGCCTCACCATTGAAATGCATTGAATGGTGTGAAGTTACTGTATTTGCATGGTAGATATGCACTAAACTCGCCACAGAAAGTTAAGTCTTGTCCATCCCAGACTAAGTACTCTTTTAACAATGTGATAAGTGTTAATTACTGCCAGTCAACCTGTCTGGCACTGGACTATAACCCAGCACAGAGTCATCAGGAGAGGATGACAATTCCTCGTTCTCAGCAGTATTATTGTGGGGAAACACCATATTGGGCGGGGGGGGGGGAATAAACAGAAAATATGTGGAGGAGTCACTAAAGGCTGTTTTCACCAGCTGATCACTTTTCTGGAATTGCTCTACAACCCAGCTTGATAGGTATGGATCCAAACGAAGCTGTCTCCGGTATAAAACCCAAAGCTCATGTGGGAAAAAATTATTCGTATCCCCAATTTAGGCCAACCTCAATGGAAAGTGCTTCATACTGGTACACGTGCTCTTGTCAAACATTACAGACAGTAGCTGAGGAAGAGACAATACCTCAGACGAGCCCCTGGAATGGGATTTTGAAAGATATCCAAATATAGTGCATTTGTGGTTATGTGAAGCTTTGGTGATTTAAACTAATTATGTTAAGAGTACGACACTGATGAGAAACAATGCACTGGAGGATAAAGCACTTTTGCCCAGAGGCACACGTTGGGTTCCATGTGCCTATATCAGCTTCTTACAAAGCTACTCAAAATTCAGAAATTGAGTAAAACCTGCATTTTTCTATTGTTTTTCTTCCCTTCTCCTTGATAAATGTTAGAGAATGTGCAACACAGTTGTTTCCAGAACTCTTCATAACCCAGCACAGGAAAACAGCATTTTTAGTTCTTGCCAACTACTCTGCATTCAACATAGCTCCATCTAACGAAGGTCAAAAGTTTACAGAGTTTTTCAGAACCTAGAACAGCCAATCAAGAGAATAGCATAGTACTGCATACTTTGACCCTATTCAAAAGGAATTTTTTCTTTTTTTGTCTGGCTGTGGGCTCGATCTACAATTTGTTCAACATGCTGATTGTAGTTTTAAGGACTAAATGTATAAATGGTTGAGGCAATGGGGTTATAACTAACTTTTGCAAATAGATAATTCACAAGTTTCACAGTTTAGTGGAAAATAATTTAATTAAAATATTTGCATAATAATTAAGACTGAAAAAAATGACTGAACAAAAGCCATAGGAATTTCAAACATAAGTTAAAGATACAGTGGTTTAATTGCAGAAAGCCTAGTTTGCACCATCTGCTTCTAGGGCTGTTGATCATTATTCAATAACATGTCCCACAAGTTGCACTTACCATAAAAAAAAAGTGCATATTGACAAAAGACTACTTGTCCTGTATGACGGTGTGTTCTATATGGCAATTCTACACCACTGCCAAAATAACCCTGAAAAAAGTCTGACAATTTCAGCACTTCCAACCCAATGGGCACACTAGTTCTTTAATATAGACCTGTCCTAAATTAAGAGAAAGACCAAAAAAAGAATTTTCAGGAACTCTACCCCAATGTTGTTCTCTGTCCATTCTACCTCTAAATGCCTGCTCACTTCAGCTATTAGAGCAAGAATTACTACTGAGATTGAGATACTGCAACTATTCCATTAATTCACAGGAGATTGAAGAGATTTTTAAAGCTATGAAGGATTTTGATTGTGTGAATAGGGAAAGATTATTTCCCTATTCCTGGTTAGGAAGTCAATAACGAGGGTCATCCATTTAAAAGGGTTACTAAATGATGAAAGTGGTTAGGAGAAAATTCTTTATGCGGAAAGTTGTTCATAGAATCGCAGGCCCCGATATTAAAAGGGGGAGCAGACGGCGCACCCAGGGAGTCCAGGGACGTGGAGGCCCGGCCAATCTTAACGGCCAGGCCTCATTTCCCTAAATTTCATTGGAGTCCCGCCTTAACTCAGCCAGATGCACTACCTGGCAGGAACGGAAGATCGCTGGCTCGAGGCTGCAGCCGATGATGTCATCGGGCCTTGATCTACATATTTAAAGAAGTCCCTTCCAGCTTGGGACAGTGGTCTGCTCTAAAGAGCAGGTTAACATCAGGACACCGTGGTGTGGCAGTAGGATTGGAGGGGGTAAGTCGTTCCCCTCATTTTGACTGCCCCCTGCCCAGTTTCCACCAGTTGGGGAGCTAAAATTGGGGTCACAGAATCTTACAGCACAGGAGGCGGCCATTTGGCCCATCATGCCTATGCCAGCTCATTGTAACAGCTATCCAATTAGTCACACTCCCCTTCTCTTTCCCCATAGCACTGCAAATGTTTTCTTTTTAAGTATATATCCAATTCTCTTTTGAAAGAGACTACTGAATCTGCTTCCGCCACCCTTTCTGATAATGCATTCCGGATCCTAACACTCTTTGTAAAAAAAAAAATTCTCATCTCCCCTCTGGTTCGGTTGCCAATTAACTTAAATCTGTGTCATCTGGTTATCGACTCACCCACCAGTGGAAATAATTTCTCCTTACTACTCTATCAAAACCCCTCAATCTAGAACATCTTTATTAAATCTCCCCTTAACCTTTTCTGTTCTAAAGGAGAACAATCCCAGCTTCTCTAATCTCTCCACATAACTGAAGTCCCTCATCCCTAGCATTATTCTAATAAATCTTCTCTGCATCCTCCCCAAGGCCTTAACATCCTTCCTAAAGTGTGGTGTCTAGAATTGGATACAATACTCTAGCTGAAGCCTCCTCAATGGTTTATAAAGGTTAAGCATAACTTCTTTGCTTTTGTACTCTATGGGTGTGATTTTAAACCCCAAGAACGGGTGAGTGGGAGTTGAAAATAGTTGTTTTTTGGGTCGCAACCGTATCGCGGCTTTATCGTCGCCGCGCAAAAGTACAGGTTTCCCATTGGGCATGCAAGTCTGAAAATTTTGAGGTGGCGACCCAAAAAAAACTATTTTCAAGTCCCACCCATTCTTGGGGTTTAAAATCACCCCCTATTTATAAAGCCAAAGATCCCATATGCTTTAACAGTTTTATAAACTTGTCCTGCCACCTTCAAAAGATTCGTCTACAGAGCATGAAATGATTTACCACAATGATTGGTTGCGGCAGAGACCACAGCATCTTTTAAAGGAAGGGCATATGGGAAAAGAGTAGGATCGTGGGATTCAGTTTGGAATGCTCTAGCAAAGAGCTGGCACAGACAATGGGCAAAATGGGCTTCTACTGTGCTGTAATCTTATACAGTTCTTCTATGAGATGCATGGCTATCCCAATGGTGAATGAGAATCAAAACCAGATTCTCTATTAACAATAACAGGTTTCATTTTCTAGGAGCCATGAGAATTTTTCATATTCTTAAGGGAGTCCTGCATTTCAACAGCAATTCCTAACCCTCACTGACAGCAACAGCAGACAGTTTTGCTGACAGATCAAGCAAGTATGAAATAAGGCGACTTGGAATAAGGGAAGAAAAAATGCAAGTAGCTAAGTGGAATAAAGTCTCAGGTTGAATCTGTAGGGACTTGGGGAGCATAACAAGCAGAACAAACAAAAGAGAAGTAGATAGAAAACTGAATAAAAGAAAAACAAACAGAATAAAGAAAAAAGGCAAGAAGCAAAAGGATGGAGAAAAAGCAATTTGAGAATAAGTAAGCTAAATTTACAAATTTCGGTCTACCATAGATATCTGGTTCATTAGCATTAGTCGCTTCTGTAAGCGCCCCAAGCATTGTCCTTCTATGGGGGTTCATTTACACTGTCCTATATCTACTTGTACAAATGTGAAACCCAAGGAGCAATAATAAAGCCCCTTTGCAATCTGAACCCCATATTTGGTGTCTTTTGCACATGTATTTCCTCATTATCTCTGACACTAGATGAGGCAAAATTTGATTTGATTCGTAAACTTCTTTATTCCATAGCAATGTGAAATGGATACATCAGGCATGGTTAGAGTCACTTTGCTCACTCGGTATAACTTATGTTCACATAGTGGTACAATTTCTTTTTAAAACACATGCTATTCCATTTCGGTTGATCGTATTACTTAACTTCAACAGAATAACCTCTCTACATTCTGTCCTACAATCATAGGGAAGAACCACTGTCCCTTTACAACCTTTTGCTGCCTGCCTGTGCGGCCCCGTCTCCAAAAAACAGATTGACTTTTTGTGTATGTTCTGATTTTTAAAAGCCTCTCTCGCAGACCCACAGAGATCAAAGAGCTTTCCAACACCATGGTGCAAGGTGACTTTCTAAATATCCAGACAAGCTAACGAATCGCCTATTGTTTGGTCTATGGTAGAAACAAATTCCTGTTTACCACATTAACCATCTTTTATCGAGGTGCCTCTTCTTTTAAACTTATGAGAACGTACATTGCTTTTCAAACGCCCATCGTGAAAAGTATCTCTATTGAAATCTTTTCTGTGGTAAAATGGTTTTAAAAAATCCAAGAAAATGACATATCACCATCCCCCGGGTAGGTCCTTCACGACAGTCCAAAGGCGCGCTTGCCAGGACTTTGCGCTCCATGTCTGCCAATCCCCCTGGACCTAGGAAGCACACGCGCGATGTAGAAACCTGTCAGAGAGGCATGCAACCCATGTGCCGAGCATCTCTGACATATTGCACCGTCTACAGTTCCATATATCGCGTCGTGGGGTGAATATCTGCGCCATCTGGCGGACCACAATGACGGTACAAGCCTATGCGGCCAGTCCACTGCACACCTTCAGCTTCATCCTGGGATGGTTGCCAGGTGCTGTTCCTAGGTCCATCATGTCCATATGCCACTTACAGAAGGTAGCCACACCCCATAAATAGCATGTCCTGCCCCCAGCCAGGCAGTGTACTACATGGATTCCCATGTCTTCCGCCTTGAACAGGGAAGACACAAAAGGTTATTTTCTCCTGCATGCTGTGTGGTGTAGACCTGCTTCCTCAACACCCCACATCCTCCTTGATGGCTGAACACAATCCCTCAGGATAATATCCTTTTAAATTATTTGATGAGGGTGAGCTTTCTGCCTTTCTCTAAGCTCTTGGATATGGTTGGCAAGTTGAGTCTCCTCCAGCCCCTCGGTATATACTGCCCAGAGCTTCATGGACGATGAAACCTCTAGAAATGTGTAGCGTGTTAATGCTGCCACTCAACCCAGCAAGATCTCCGCCTGAAATCACTTCAGCCCTCAATTTCTTCCAGTGTGGGGAGCCCCAGGCCTCATGCAACTCAGTCAGCAGCTTCTGCAGCTACCTATGCTAGAGTAATGAGGCTGGTGCTGTGTTGCATCACCCTGATTTCCTTTTTCCTGAACTGCTTTTCTATAATGCTCTCTGTATTAACGTCATTCCTTATTAAAACATTGAACGGCATGGATAAATAAACTCCCAATTCAATGGCCCCTGTGTAACCAGAATATTTCAGTCAAATTCTGGCCACAGGTACTTCTGTGGTCATCCACAGCCCTGAAATGCAGGGAACTTTGCCAGGGAAGAAAGGGGAAAAAGAAAAAAAAAGCAACAGACTGGTTCTGCAACTACAGATTAAATTAAATAATCTTGCTTTGACATTGCACAAACATTTCAGCAGTTATACCACCTCCCAATCTTCTTTTCTCCAATCAAAACTTCAATTTGTGTGGATTTCATGACCATTTTCTACCACCTTTGTTATATTACAAGATGAAAATTTACTGCTGTGATCCTAAATCACCAATTCTGACCACTCCAGCAAAAACTGAAGTAATTCTGGCTATCAATAACAAAATAAAATCTTATCTAGCATTTTCACGTGCATCTGAAGATCCAACACAGATTAGTCATATCATGCTGGTCTAAAGAAATGCATCAGGTGAACAGTTTAATATCATAGCCCCAGCACCTGAATAGATTGCAGGTCACTCCACAATAATCCCAGGAAACAACAGCTGCACTGAGATCTGACAATTCATATCGCAAATTGAATGTCGATTTCTGCCAGGGCATTCCATTAGAGGAAAAAATGCAATTCAAAGCATTTCTGGAGTGCACTAATGGAATTATTACCAATAATAATGACAAGTGTAGATGAAATAAAGGAACCCAAAACTTTACAACATTTGGAATACATAAAACATCGAAAACTGCAGATAAACCCCCTCAAGAAAAAGTACTGAGCTAACAGTTCACATGTTCCTCAGCCTGATCTAAAAGACTTTTTCTAAAATACAAGACCAATGGAGATCTAACATTCACCCAAATATATACGAGCACTATTAGAGTAAAAGAATACTTGCCTTTAAAATGTATATTCTCTTTCCACCAGTATTTTTAAACTAATTTCTCATTTAAAATGATACCATACAGTGGCTAGCCATATATTTTAAAGTGCCACCCTCAACATATTCCAATCCTGAACACTGAAACAACAGGTAGGAGTTGCCTAACATTCCTTCTGCTCATTGTTTTCAATAAGTAGAATGGGTGTTGGGACCCAAGGGTGAGCACTAAATCATTCTTCATGAAGATGGCAGCGCTGGTTGAGAAGCCAGCTATTGCACAGAGAAGGGAAGGAGGATTTTTGGATAGATGCCCAAATATAAGGCCACTGTGGTACCTTCATCTGGAATATTCCTTCGCTAGGCATCAACTTGGAATTCAAATTCAGTTTCCACAAAGATGGCCAACATGAAATAATTTACAACTTGTAGGTATTCTAGAGAAAGCTATAGATCGTACAGGTATTGAATTACCTACATAGCAACAGTAACTGCAATTCAAAAGTAATTCATTGGCTCTGAAGCACTTTGGCAACTCCCAAAGACATGAAAAGGTACAATATGAAGTCAAGTTCTTTCCTTCGAATATCCTTATTTCAGGCTATTGGCCAGTGAGAATGTTTACCTGTGATTAACAAATCAACAGAAGCGTTAAAATTATTTTCTCACTAACTTAGACTGCAGTACTATAAATAAGGCCAACTGTTAACCACATTTTTTTCAAGTTTTTATAAAGGAAAAATAAAAACACAATTATGCAGAACATCAATTTTCATTTCATAACTGAAATGAGTACTTGCAAACGATTAGGTGAGGATTTAAAAGCACACAATCGAGTTTAAAAAAGTGCCAGCACATTACTGCCACCTCAGAGAAACAGCATTTTACTATTACAAATCTTCCAGAAGCATTGTAGAACATCACTTCAATGATAACCATTCACATAAGAGGTCTAAATAATCTTAAGAATTCCAAGTGCATAATTATTTTAGAAAAGTAATTTAAACAGCACTGTTATTGATCATCAAAACAGAAAATGCTGGAATGAAAGCAGGTCAATCAGGATAGGTTAACATTTCACGCATGATCCTTCAAGGGATATACCTGAAACATCAACTAATCTTTCCCATTCAGTACTCATCTGCTGTGTATTTCTGACATTTTCTATTTTTATTTCAGATGTCCAACATTCAGTTTTATATCTGCACTAATATCAACATCTGTTCACACTAAATATTAGCACCACTGGTACAGTGCTAGCACATTGTAAGCTATTATACTCATGTTACATAGCAAACCAAAAAGGACAAGAACAAGCAATTTTAAAAGTCATACCTTGAATTTAAGTTACTCATCCAAGCATGAACTCAGATTTTTAAATATAGAACAAATACCTAGTAATGAGTTCAAGGCTGGAGAACATCATAAACCTGGAGTTTCACTTAACTGCCTTCCGAACATCATCTGAGCCATAATACTAGTCTTCAACTCATTCCCTCTTACTACTCGTTTTAAAGAATATTTACTAAATTACTTGTAATTTTTTAAATGTCTTATCAACAACACAACAGGCATGAGACTAAGGTTACAACAGTAGAACGTATAGATTGATGACTGATTATGACAGGATTCCATTTGTCTTCCTTCAGTTGTGCATGGAGGGCTTTTTGAGGGGGGAAGGGATGAAAGAACAAGAGAATGAGGACAACCCAAAACCAATATTGCGCATGATGTAGTTAAACTTGCACTACCATGTATCCAAACAGGCAATACAATGAAAAAGTTTACATTTAAATGGATAGTCTTGATGGGCTGGCCACTTTTCTATATTAAAAATGCCAGCTAAGATGAAGAACATACACAATTACAGATGGCGATGAGTAAGCAATAAGGCTGTTATTTATTCTTCAGACCTAGACAAAGTACAGAAGTATGGCCCAAGTGGCTTAAGGATGTTATATGAACCTGGAGATTAACCTTCAGCCTCATATTTACTCTCTACCAGCTATGATTGTTGATAACATACTGCAGTTGCAACAATATGAGAACAATTTAAATGACAGTAATTTCAGCCAGCATTTTAACTGTGAAGGCAGTCTATTGCTGATATAATCTCTTCAGAATATGCTCCCACAATTCACAGGAAGATGTAATGGGAGAATTATTTTGCAGCTTTAAAGCAGAAATGTAAAAGGATTAAGAAACTAGTACACTTATTTTATCTGATGTTTACATCTTCAGTGTATGAACCCTCAGATAACAGGCCTAGCCAGTGCAATAGGAGACGTCTGGAGGGCTTGGTGAAAGGTTGGTTTACCTTTTCAATTTCCCAAGTACTGCTCTTTGGCCAAACAGACTCCAGTTCAATTAACATTGACAAGAAATCACAACTGATCGGTACAAACTTTGGTCTTAACCATTTTAAACATGTAAAATCCATGCTATTAAGAGTTAAAATTGGTCATCTTACCTCCACCAACTCCTGTTTGGGGGGTAAGATAGGATCATATTGAACTTGCAATCTCGCCTAACTAAGATAGTTTAAATAAAGTCTGTTTGAAAGATATAAACTTCAAGATAGTGATGGCAAAGACTGAGCTATCATATTAGATTCAGCCCACTTCACAGGTAAGTCCTCCTTCACTTTTTTTTTTAAAAAGTTTTAAAATCAAAAAAAATCTACAGAAGAAACCAGTATTTATTTATGGAGGATATGGAATTTGTTACTGTATTCAAAGAAGTACACAGGACATGAGCAAGGATTTTTGATATGTATACATAATTGACAATCAAGTGAATGAAATACCATACCCACTGCATGTCCCCAGAAATCAGGTCGGTGTGGCTCTTTTTCTTCGGCAAAACTCAGGTTCCATTAAATGCATGAACTTCAAGTGCTGAAGCAGTCCTGAAGGCTATGGCATTCTGGAACATAAAATCCACTAAAATTATAAAATGCTTTTTCTCCATACAGGTTCTCATCAATTCTCTAACTAATCATCGCTAAAACAGATCATCTGGTCATCACATTGCTGTTTGTGGAACCTTACGGGGCACAAATCGGCTGCCGCATTTCCTACATTACAACAGTGACTACTCTTCAAAAGTACTTCTTTGGCTGTAAGGCGCTTTGAGATGTCTCGAGGTCATGAAAGGCACAATATAAATCCAAGTTCTTTCTTTCCTTCACTACAAATCTGGATAGCTTACACTTGAAACCCAAAGACCATACTAAGCAGTCATTTAGCAGGTCAGGTCAGGCATACAAAGGACACTGGTTAATAAACAGAGATCTTCTTTGGGAAGCCGAACTTCATATTAAATCCCTACTTCAGTCTAATAACATTCGCTTCACAGCTGGAATAATTTATATTTGGTTCCAAAAGAATTACATCAAAGTTTGCACTGTAACATACCGGGACCATTATGTCCTGCCACAACTTAACCTAGTAATGGATGAATTTTAAAAAATAAAGTAAATGAAAGAAACCTGGCCATCTAGCTAGTCAGTTTAGATTTGCATATCTGAATACTTAAAACCAGTTCACTTCACCGACTGTCCAGACATGTGTTATTAATACAATTGGAACAAACAAGTGGTGCCATTGCAGAGATCTGGGACTAAAGGATGTCAGAATACATTAGCAAACAGTACTATTGCCATTAAGTGTGCGACCCAGTGCAAACAGCACTGCGACCGGTGCATTAGCAACCCGATCCTTACTTTTATGATTTGGTTACATTTGAAGATTTTCCTTCTTCCACTAACAATATCCTTGCTTTTATCAAGGTTACTTCAGCAACAATCTCTTTCTTTTATTGTTTCAGCAATCTCAATTGTTTCAGCCTAATATTAATACATTTATTTTGTTTGGTGCTTACTTAAAGGGAACTGCATATCATTTGAAAGGGAGGAAGGCATGATATCCTGCTCTTCATCTAGAAAGGACCCTCCATGCTACACCTAGGAAAAAATTACTTTTGCAATTTTTTTTTTTAAGATCAGTGTGTAGTTCAAATGTGCCCGTTGGTTTGCAATACATTAGTTGTAGTCACAATCACAAAGATATCTGTTTACTCACTACTAAAATCAGGACATCTTGAGAACTCAAGAGTACAATGTGGCTTGGCACAAAGGCAAGAGAGGTGGACACTGATCTTGTGGA
Source organism: Heptranchias perlo (assembly GCF_035084215.1). Lineage (NCBI taxonomy): Eukaryota > Metazoa > Chordata > Chondrichthyes > Hexanchiformes > Hexanchidae > Heptranchias > Heptranchias perlo. Next base: position 12,768,832 of record NC_090343.1, read on the forward strand.
CCTGCACATGGATCTAAATAATGGAATGGTATATGTAGGCTGAATGGCCTTTTTAGATTTCTATCTTCTTTGGTTTCTTGTTCATGGAATTATTTTTTTAAAAAACAGTGCTAGCTTAAAGATCATGATAATATCCTCCATTAATGGAACCCTCCTCCATACTATGCATCTGCAAGAACACCAGATTTATAATCTTAGTGCTGTAATTCTATTACACACTTTACATTCACTAGTTTGAAGCCACTCCCATTTTGAAAATGTCTGCATTTAAACTTTCTTTCAGCCATCTTTAGGATGGTTAAGTGCAGGTGTTCAGCAGTCAAGCAACACTGACGGATGGATATCATTGTTAAACAGGGCTAGAGGTTTCCACCTTAAGGAACCAGAATTCAACAGTGAACTTTGCCAAGTTTAATTTTATTCACAACAGTAAATCCTGCAAATCAAAGGGGCACACTTTAAAATCACAAATGCCAGGACATGAGTCAGGAAAGCAACAATCATCTCTGGTTTTCCCCCAAGCCACATCACTCCCTGCCCCAAATCGTTCTTCAGCATAGCTGAACTCCCTCCTGGCTCATCAATAATGCAGATACATTCTCAAATTAAACTTGCTGCTTGTACAAGCATAAGATATGAAATTAAATACCAGTCACTTATATAATTTATATGTATATTACAGTAAACGCCTTTTGCTGTGACAAACTTACATGGGAAGGACTTTAAAGCAGGAAGGCTACAGAAAGTACTCTCCGCATAAAATATTTTACTACATGGATTATTTGAAATAAAGTGGAGACAAGACATCCTGGTTGTAGTAGGCATCTCAATTTACTCAGTTGTCGCTGTTAGCATCCAGACTCGCCATTTGGCATCTTCACTTGCACCCAGAGCCACGCTGATGGCACGTTTTATGAAGGTGGTCCGCGTACCTCCCAAAGTGACTCCATTTGTGTGGGACCCATCATTTTGGATTGGTTTCTAAAAGTTATTTCACAACCCTTCAAAATTAGTGACTGCTACAGAAAGTATTCTAGCTCTATGGTCAACGCGCACCTTTCAGTACAGTATCAGGGTGGGCTCTGCCTATCTCTGTAAATTGTAAACAATTTTACAACACCAAGTTATAGTCCAGCAATTTTATTTTAAATTCACAAGCTTTCGGAGACTTCCTCCTTCCTTCAGGAAGGAGGAAGTCTCCGAAAGCTTGTGAATTTAAAATAAAATTGCTGGACTATAACTTGGTGTTGTAAAATTGTTTACAATTGTCAACCCCAGTCCATCACCGGCATCTCCACATCATATCTCTGTAAACACAGTTGTGCTTCATAAGCAAGTCACTCTCTATCCCACTGGTCTCAGGTGAAATATGGATTTTAAAAGGAGCATGCTAGAACGAAGCTCTAAGATCAATTACTGGTTTTAGAAAACCTTGCAACACAATTGGCCTTTTTCACTGCAGTTCCAAGGCTCAGTGCTAATACAGTATGTGAAAGCTTTTAGCTAGCTTCAGCAACTCCCACCTCTGCAGCTCTTTACTTCAATTACAGTGCATAGACAAAAACATGAATTTTTTAAAAAAGTATATGTTAAATTTCACATGCAGTCACACTTTTGGGGCTTCTCCCTCACCTACTATGATGCTTAAAGAATATAGTACCAATTTAAAAAAATAATTTTGGAACTCAAGATTCTTTTTGCAACCATAAACAAGGTACAAGAGCGACAATGCAAGGAATTCAATTATCAGTAGAGGCAGACAATGGTCATTAATTTGGAATTAGTTCACACCAGAAAGGCTGTTCCAATCTAAGAAGTTAACTGTCTGACACAGAAGAAATATTAGCCAAAATTCTTTTAAACTTCTTAATTTAAAAAAAACGGTGATTACTGGTGGTAACATTTTCTACATTTTGGTGGGGATACACAGAGAAAATTCTGTAATGTACCTCAAGTCCAAAGGTGCTTGATACATTTCCCCCACTATATTTTACCTCAGTTGTTTTCTAGATTTCTCTTTTTGCCTGTGGATATACATAGCACTTATACATACTTTATTTTAAAAGATAATCTAACACATGAAAAGCTTTAGCTGCAGCATGCATACCCAGTTTGATTGATTGCTACCTAACAAAATTGCTGCAGAGATATTGCTAATCCTTTTAAAGCTACAGAACCCCAAATTGTGCACATGGATAAAAATCACTTAAAATATTAAAAAGCAGCAATTTACTAAAATGCAGCTCTTAAATATTACAAACACACATTAAAGAAATGGGGATGAGGAGAGAAGGGAGGCAAAGATTGCATTAACACTGTTTTCTCACAAACTGTGGTTTCAATCAAAGCATCAGAGTCATGTTACTGCCTCTCCCCCACATGATGTGGCGATGCCGGTGATGGACTGGGGTTGCGTCTCCCCCACATAACCAGTTAGGCTGCTCCCACCCTTAAGGCACATTGCTGTAACGATGGCAAGTGTGGGAGTTTGGGGGGGGGGGGGGGGGGGGGTGGAAAAAAAAAGGACTGTATTAGTGCAGTAAAGTGTTTTTATGAGGGTAGGATTAAGGCACAGTTCAGGAAGAGTATAGGAACTTCATTCAGCAGCTGGCTGTGCTGCAACTCACCTGCATGTGCTTAGGGCAGACGAGGGATGGATTCTTCCAATCCATGTCGCTGAGCTGCCTTGCTTTGATGATCAAAAATTCACCCCCACTCCACCCCCAAAAAAGTTACTTCAGTGTTAATTATCTTGCATGTTGACAGGAACTTGAACCGGTGGATAACCTGTCAACAACTGAGTTGGGCCTAAAAAGACCTTTTCCTTTGCAAGCACTCAACAGTGCCAAAAAAAAATGGAGTTCTGGTTTAGTACTGACCTTTTAGTTTAAAGATACAAAAATGTTGCACAAAATAAATTCAGTACATGTTAGGAAACATACTAAACTGTGTAACAACAAGTTTACTACAGAGATATCTAGATCATTTTACAAAGCTAATTGACTTCAGCCTCACTAATGCTGGCTTTGGGAACCACACAAAAATCTGATTTAGAATGTTAAGGACTGTCTATAATGATTATTTGTTTTTACAAAACTACAGAGAGCTCAGAGGGGTTATTTGTTACATATTAATAACTTATGACAATTATCTTTAAAGTACATTTTTTGGAGGGGTGTGAGCAAAAATATTTTTTTAAATAGCAATTATGGATTGATCCTTATACAAAAGGAGTTTAAACAGCTTCTCACATTGAGTGAAGTGTAAACAATGCTAGGATTTTGCAATATTCACCATTTAAAATTTGATGTGTAGATATTTTAGTTTCATGTACCATATCAGTAGATTACATTCATCTGCTTTGTGTCAAAGGTCATAGAATGGTTTGGGGGGGGGGGTCGGGTCACTGAGCTAGAGGTTATATCATCACCATCTCAGGATGGGGATAGTCATCAAGATTACTTGGGATTTTAAATCCAGTATCATAAGTATGAGTAAATTAACAAATCTGCGTAATAGAATCAGAAGAGGCTTTTTTTGGTCATCCATTAGTTAGATAGATCTGGTCAAACATCAACAATGCCCAGTACTGCAGTCCCGCAGTTCTTGTATTGGATTACTGAGTCAAAGAGGGTTAACTTAGTTCCAAGTTTCCATCGGCAGGCACGTCATCTTGAAGTCATCTCAACCCCAAGGAGATGCCAATTATGAGGAGTGACTATGGGCCGTAACTCTTGATAAAACCGCACGTTCCTTGAAATTACTTGCATATTAAATGATAATAACAGCCATTCCACTGCATTTTAAATTGGAACATAGGTGCCTGTTATGAACATTGCCTGACAAAAAAAATTCTTTCCTCTTGCCTATTTTCTCCCCCATTCCATCATCAAGGGCACAAGTTCCTTGCTGGTCACCCTTCAGTACCTCAATCGAATTGCCGTTCATGTGTGAGCTTCAACAGCGAATGTAGCAGGCATAGTATTACAACATGGAAATAGCCCATTCACCCAACCAGTCAGTGTTGGTGTTTGACCTCCACACAAGGCTACGGAGTGATTTGAACAAGCGGATGAAACTTTTCAAAATCGACGCAATGGTGGACCGGGAGCTAATGTCAGTCAGCGAGCACAGGGACAATGGGTGAACGAGATTTGGTGCAAGTTAGGATACAGGCAGCAGAGTTTTGGATGTGTTCAAGTTTACAGAGGGTGCAAGATGGGAGGCCGGTAAGGAGAGCATTGGAATAGTCGATTCTGGAGGTAACAAAAGCATGGATGAGGGTTTCAGCAGCAGATGGGCTGAGGCAGGGGCAGAGACGGATGATATTACGGAGGTGGATGTAGGCAGCCTTTGTGATATGGGTCGGAAGCTCAGCCCAAGGTCAACTAGGACGCCGGGGTTGCGAACAGTCTGGTTCAGCCTGAGATAGTGGCTAGGAAGGGGGGTGGAATCAGTGGCTAGGGAACAGAGTTTGTGGCGGGGGCTGAAGACAATGGCTTTGGTCTTCCCAACGTTTAATTGAATGAAATTTTGGCTTATTCAGGACTGAATGTCAGACAAGCAGTCAGACAGCACAAAGGCAGTGGAGAGGTCAAGAGAGGTGGCAGTGAGGTACGCTGATCACATCCAGCTCTACATGTGGAACGTGTTTTTCGATGATATCACAGAGAGGCAGTAAGTAGGTGAGAAATAGGAGGGCTAGATCCTTAAGGGATTCCAGAGGTAACGATGCGGGGGCAGTAAGAGAAGCTATTGCAGAAGATTCTCTGGCTACAACTGGCCAGGTAAGAGTGGAACCAGGCATGGCCAGTCCCACTCAGCTGGACAATGGAGGAACGGCATTGAACGAGGATAGTGTGGTCAACCGTGTCAAAAGCTGCAGACAGGTCGAGGAGGAATAGTGCACTACAGTCAGAATCATAGAAGATATCATTTGTGACTTTGATTAGGGCCGTTTCTGTGCTACAGCAGGGATGGAAACCTGATCGAAGAGGTTCAAACATGGAGCTACGGGAAAGATGGGCACGGATTTGGAAGGCAACAACACATTCAAGGATTACGTTTAATGTTTGGAGCGACTGAGCCATTGGGACTCTGCTGCATTTTTTTATGGTTGTTTAATATATGGAGTTTACAGAAACACAGTAAATAGATCCACATACCATATGCACCAGAGTAAATATGAAGCTTGATTCTTCATCTCGGATTCTCAATGTTAAAACAATCTCCTATTATTCAAAGACACCCAACTAATACACAAATCAAAAACATTTAGTCAGAAAAAAAAGCTGCAGAACCATCCGTCCCTACCCCATATTTTAAAGACTTGCATCCAACATAAAACAACTATCAAACATGAAGTACAGGTAAATTTGCCCAAATTATGAGGCAATCACAGGCAAACATACCGTAATTTGTAACATTCAAATATTTGAACAAAATTTTTGCTTTAGAATCCAATCCCCATTGTAAGTTTTATTTAAAAAAGTAACATTTGGTGCGCACCAAGATGTGTGAGTTCTGTACTGGAAAAAGAATGGAAAGTAGGAAATCGATTCAATTGCCAGTCTGCGCTGAACTTGGCCACCTAGTGATAGTGGTTAGATGCAAAGTAACGCTCCCCAAAAACAATGCCTCAATCTGAACCTTAACACTGTACACTAGAATCAGAGCGCAGAAAGCAGCCATTCGGCCCATCAAACCTGTAGTGGCTCTCTGAAAGAGTTACCAATTAGTCCCATTCCCCTGCTCTTTCCCCATAGCCCTGAAAATTTTCCTTTTTAAAGTAGAGATCCAATTCCCTTTTGAAAGTTACTTTTGAAACTGCTTTCACTACCCTTTCAGGCAATGCATTCCAATGGACCAAAAATTACATTTTCCATGTCCTTCACCAGCCACCCTTGTGGCCTCTCTACGTGATAATGCCCATTGCCAAATAGTGGGCCCATGCTCAATAGAAACTAACTTTGAGACAGCCTAAACCCATTTCACACAAGATTCTTGCAGCCAACAGAAAGGGTTGGTTGCTCAATTTGAACCCAGGTCCCAGAGGTGGAAGGACAGTATCTAACCAAATGCATTTACAAATAAATCCCTTTTGCCACTGCAAGTTTAGAATTAAAGCTTATTCTACAGAATTGTTGCATATAATCCTAAATGTTACCTCCCAGACATCTTGTAACTTTGTTTTGTGTGTTTAAACTGCTAGGCAAACATTTTCTGCAAAATTCCCTCTTAATTGATACCATTTCATGATGTCAGTGAAGAGTATTTTCTATAACCCATTCATGATGTATCTGTACAGATATCCCCCTTTATAACAAGATATGTTTTTTTTGATAATTTAAAACTTTAATGCTAGCTCCAGAGGGTTGAAGGACAAAATTGTTCTTTATAAAAGAGTTTGAGTTTAAGCACCTGGACCTTGATTCTGATCACTGAGGAAAAGTTTTTTTTAAATAAACTAAATATTTTTGAAATAATATTCCAGAGAATCAGAGGTTATAAACTCAGTGATATCTGATTCACCCTATACATATAAAATGATTAACGGTACAGCACTGCTGATAGAATACCCAACAAATGGTTCAGAAAAAGAAAGGAAAAAAGGAAAAGGAAAACTGAGGTCCTCAAGCAGTTATGTGATTGACTCTCACCAATTAGAACAGTACAAAAGAACGGTTGTTAACATATGTTCTGCTCGTGTGAGGAGTTCCAGTGGTACCTGTTTCCTAAACTTACTTGGAGAAATGTCAGTTCTAAGCCAGTTGGCAAATCACCTAAAAACAGAAAAGAGAGACTACAGCTATCACACTCAGACAAAACAAATAGACCTTAAAAAGCAATCCACTGCTCACAATGGCTGTTGTGGGAAATGGAAACATTTACACTGGTGCAGCAACTGCAAAAGCTGATGTGTCTCAAACTTTTCTGACTGGTTTGAAGGTTGAAGGAAAAAGGCAGGAGATAAATAGGAAGAAAATAAATATTAGCCGTAGTACAGTATGTAAGCTTAGTTCTATGGAGTCCCAATCCTTCAAAGTAGAGACATTACTGTAAACTGGCCACCCCAAGGAGAACGTAATTTCCTCCACTCAACAAGATCACATGGTACTACAAATTCTGCAAGTCTCCAAAAGGGCTCTCAAAGTTAACTCTTACCCTATTTAACAATCAGCAATTCCACAGTTTAAGTAAAGACGCACTACTCCTCCACTGTTTTTTTTTCCCCAACGTTGTAGACATTCATGGCACAGTTGCTCTCATACACATGCACAGACGTGTTCTTCCATAGTAGCTCTCCAACACAGTGTCTTATTTTAAGTTCGAGAGAACAAGGGAGTCTTAACATGAAATTACAGGCTTTTATTTCAACAAAAATTATAGGTTCTGCTGACCCAATTTAATATAATGTTGTGCTTTTGTACCAATCACTTCTGAACGCCCAGAAAGAATCCTGTCTCCAGACAGGACTGAGTAAGCTGCCACTAAATGATTGACCTTAAACACGCAACAAAGCTAGCAGTGTTGCAAATTCCAACTTGGTCTGAGTTCACTTGGGACTGTACTGCTGTCAGGTTGGATCTACTGAACTAAATCTGTGCGTGTAAAAAAATAACACAAGTTATCTTGAAGAACCACGATTTGTAACACTCCACAATAATCTCTAGAGGAAAATTTTCCTTCACAAATTTTTAAAATTTCCTTTTGTAACTTAGTTTATTTTATTTTCATTCTCTATATTTCTGAAGTTCTTAAGAAAAATCCACTGGAAACACCACCACTCCCAACCGACCCCCACCTGCCTTTGGCTGAATGTCACACTGCTCCAGTCTCACACTCTGATGAAGAGTCAAAATTAGCATTCAACACTAAAAGTGGTTTACTGTTCTAAACTGTTGTTTGCTAACAAGACACAAAATAAGTGTTTGAATGTCTCCAGAAGAAATTGCCATACAAAAATTACACAGCACTGAATAGAAAGGGTATGCAAGATAAAACAGAGGAGTTGGGGTTGTGCTGAGATAAGAGAAAAAAAAATCAGCACAGATGTTAATAATCAGCATATTTAACCTGAAAAGGTGCAATGAAGCATTACACAAAATTGTCCTTGGAATGTTAAAAATCCTTGAGTTATACCACAAATTTTTACTGCAAGTGAGCAGCTACTGCACTAGATCTGCAACCTTCTCTGGACACAAACATCAAGTCACAAATAAATACAGTACTTGTTCATCACCTTATCACAACACCTGAATAAAGTTCCTTAGGGAAGTGTGAAATAAAAACAGAAAATGCTGGAAACACTCAGCAGGACAGGCAGCATCTATGGCGAGAGGAACGTAAACCTAACATGTGGGTGTTTGGCTCCATTCTGATTCTTGTCTTCACCAGTGAACTGGTGGATGTCATTTAAAAAAATGTTTTCTTTGTTGATGGTGCCACTCTTCAAAATAGCTATTCTCATGGAATTCCAGAAAATGATCCCCAAAGAGTCCACATCTTAAAAACAGAACTTGACTGATTGGGTCATTATAAATTAGTGTGCTTAATTGTAAATGGATGGAATTGTGGAATGCAATAAAAAAATCCCAAAACAACCCCATGTAATAAACACAAAATTTAGCTCATCATAGAACAGTGACTCCAAGTACCATCCCCATTTGAAAGACAAGCAGTAGCTGAAATAACTGCAGAAAGGTACTGACAGATTTGAATAGTAAGTACATTGTCTTCAATGCTGAGAAGATTAGGTCAGTAACTGTCAAGGTGCACAAATAAATTGCTCACCTATCTAGACTGTAGGTGTTGCAAACTCTCTTCAACCACAAACATTCAGCTCCTTGGTTTGATAATCAAAACTGATTTATACTGGGACAAACAAGCTCAGGTCTAATTATTTGCCTCACCATTACAGGGTATATAGTAGCCATGTTCGATAGACTTTAACTTAGCTCTGCTGCAGGACTCAGTACATCCCAAAGCCAAGCAGACTAGTGGTTTGGCACTCCATGCCAAAGTTTATCCACTTTTAAATAGGGGAAATGCAGCTGAATTGTCAATCCTCCACAAAGTTATTGTAGCAGCAAAAGCATCACATGTCCATTATGCAGGTCAATATCTTGGATAGTATGTCCCCCGGGATCATTTTCACTTTGAAATGAAATAATGAGACAAGCAGAAAGGATACAAAATACCAACATCCATGTATAGTGCCCCATAGCACATTATATATATTTTTAAAGACTTAAAATTCCTGACACAGTTTCCTGTTAACAAGATCACAGACACCTCCCACCCCACCCGACAAGACTTTGAAACCCATTAAATTCTATTAATTAGAGCTGAACCAAAAATTCTTCTGGGACTTTGACATTCTGAATATCCAAGTTTAATCCTTTTGGGTTAATGTGCATTTAAAGATAGGGAGTGGAAAGTACAATTCCGGCCAGAGTGAGGGAAGTAGGGTCAGTAACAGCTCAAAACCTGGAATATAACCATCAGAAGCTCATTAAACTAACAAAGTGTTTAAGTTCTGAAGCTTTGTTCTAGCCCTACTCAAACATACAAAACAAGAACTATTGAGCTAATAGTTCTTTGATATAGCAAAAGCTGTGCTGCAGTCCTTTTCACTTCCTGAAGTTCCAGCCAAACTGGGCGTTTCTTCTTTAAATTAAAAACCAAGACATGTTAGATGATACTGTTCTGGTTTGAAACCCAAATCAGTATTTGCTTACAGCAATACGTCCTTTTAATACACATATTTGTGGGTTAGAAATTACAGCAGATACAGAAGAAATAATGATGGCCCACAATAAGTATCACCATTTTTATTTTTTTTTGTTAGGTGCACAAGGTGCAGCACAACAGAGATTGTTGAGCCACAAACAATCCCAACCCTTGGACAGGAAATCAACTCACCCTTTGGGCTTATGTAACATTTGCTGTGGTGCCTTGCCTATCCCACTAATCCCCATTTTTAAGCTACTTAATTTCTTCTATTCTTATGTCTCCCACATGACACACCATTCCCCAGCTGAAAGGTTGGCAAGTGACCTGGTTTCAGGCCTTTACCAAATGTCCCAATTTAATTTGGGAACTAGAATTGCAATAGAGCAGCATGATGTTACTTCCTGCCAATTTTCCAGGTTGTGCATTTTGCAAAGATTGGCTCAAATGTAACAATGACAGAGGATTGGAAGTAAGGCGGGTGGGGTGCCCTCTCAGTCACAGGTGGTGAAAGGCCTTACGAAATCAATAAGAGTGAGGGAAGGGGGGGAAAAAAGGGAGGGATTCATGCTCTCAGCAAAAAAAAAATCAATCACTTTCCAACTTAAAAAGTTCTTCGAACACTGGTGGTACAGATTCAGACCAATTACAACCAATGGACTTAAGGTTTTGGCAAAGACACGTTACTGCAATTGGAAAGATTGCGATTTCAAATGTGCTACCACCACTTCTATTTCAAATGGTGAATTTATTGTACAGTACAGCTTTTATCCATAAATTGTGCCTTTTTAAAATTCTGTTCATTTTTGGAACTTCTGGTCGCAAAAATTCAATGATAAAAAACCCTTCTCTAAAGTCTGTGAATGACCCAAAGTAAACTTTTATGTCCTATTAAAGTTCTAAAATGTTTGCCAAACAGAGAACACACGTTTAAAGTAACCGCCACAGAAAAAAAATTGGTGCCATGCCCAGTTTGTTGCTTCTAAGCATTTGACATCTGCAAACAGGAGCTAGTTCAGGCAGTTCTTCAGTCGTGCAGTGCGCGTGCCAAAATGAGCTGCTTATGGAGACTGAAGGCCAAATCGCGCTTTGGTAAACTATGAAGTTTCGTTAATTTTTAAAAGAATCATATCTGGAATCCGCTTAGCTTTGAGCTGCTGAATGTACACCTAGAATTGTTCCCCCCCACCTCAAAATTCAAAGTAGGGATTCAGAAACTTGACATGTTATATGTCGCACTGTTCATCAGTTCACTTACAGGGGAACAGCATTCTACAATTCACCAGTGGTGGGCGTTGTGCACAACATACACCAATGAAGGGTCAAAAGTTTACAGTGTTTTTATTTTCACCTTTCAGCATCCAATCAGAAAGAGAGGTTACATTAACTGAACTTCATCTTACGCCAAGCAATTAACCCCTTGAGTACCCTTTAAGATTGAGGATATAGAAAACAGGACTGAAATTGTTGGAAAATTAACTGCGGCAACACCCTTAACTCACTAACTGAACTTTAGACATACTCAAACAGAAGACTTAAAAATTACCATGGTTTTAACATTTTTTTGCAAAACTCTCTCACTAAGAATTTTGCGAACTAGATTGAACAAGCACTTCAGTCTCTCTTCTGAAACAATTTTTAATTGCATTATTGTGCCAGCGGCACAATTCAAGTAAGACAGATTCCTTGAAATTAGAACTTACAACTGCCTAGACAGGAAAATTTGCTAACTCCAACAAACTCAGGAATTATATTCAAATCAGCAGAATGTTTTCTCTGTGGTGTGTTCTTAATATGTGGAATAACAAAAAAAGTGGAAATCGTGTAAGTACATCACAGTTCTCTGCAGCTCTGCACCATACTGGCTTCCCAAAAACACAATTAAAAGTTCCAGCTTCAATCAAGAGCCTGCATATACCACAAAGCTGAGCAAATCCAACTGACAAAGTCTACAGAATGCCACACTTCACTGACTAGTGGTGTCCATACAACATGACTAGCCTGGTGGGATAGGAACAAAAGTGAAGAGCCATCACAATATATAAAATTACATTCTGTGCCCGTTATCCACAAATTTGCTCATAAGTCATGTGTTAAACCCTAACTGGGATATAACATTTACAGTTGCTACAAAAAAGACAGACATTGACCAGGAGCTAAACTGGCCCAGTCGTAACACCACCATGGATGCAAGACCAGGACAAAAGCTGGGTACGCTGATGAATGGCTCATCTCCTGACCATTCAGTGCTTTTCCACCATCTACAGGCTCAACTCAAGAATATGATTGAATACTTTAAGTTTGCCTGGAAGGGTAAAACACTGAAGAATCTTGGCACATCGGAACAAAGCAGTCTGAGTGGCGCCGCTGCCACTAGACTGTATCCATCCCCTCCACCATCGATGCATTGTGGCTGCAGTATATACGATCTATAGGATGCATTGCAGCAACTCACCAAACTTACTTCGACAGCACCTCCCAGCCCCATGACCTCTATCGCCAGAAAGGACAAAAGCAGCAACATCTTGGGAACACCGTCAACTCCAAATCACAGGCCATGCTGATCTAGATATATATTGCTGTTCCATGATTATCATAGTAAAACATCTCGAAACAGTTTGGGACTGGAAGTTAGGGGAGAAAAGGAGACTGGCAAAGAGAGGCCAGGAGATGGCTGGGGGAGGGAAGGGGGTGTCAGAGACTAGGAAATGGGGATCAGGGGCAAGAGGAAGACTAGGGAATGGGGACTTGAACAGGAGGGAGAAAAAGATCGGGGAATAGAGTAGGCATAGCACCAGCATTTCTTGCACAGCCGGGAGCAGCAGCAGCAACATGGTGAGTGGGAGGGGTGCGAAGGGAACATGCAGTAAACCGGTGAGTGAAACCTGGGGACTTCAATGTGGGCAAATAGTGAAAGATCGTTTCCACTGGTAGGCGAATGGGTATCAAGGGGACGGAGACTGAGCGTTCACACTGCATGCAAGGGGTTGCACACCCTGGTTTTACATCACAAACTTCAACACATGGAGGAGTGAGATGCAGGAGGGCCGAGTATGGGCTGGCAGCAGCCCACAGTAATGCTGTGGAATTGGGAGGAGCATTCCTGCTCCTCCGTCCTCCATTTAAGGGCCACTGTTTAGGTTGCTGTAGAACTGTAAAAGCTAGTTGGAGCTTGCATGGTACATGCTCCACCTTGTTTTCCATGCATTTTACACAAGGGTCCTGAAACAGGCGCAGTATACTTCTTTACATATTTAAATTGATCCAATGCTGCTTTCAGACAGTGAGCACCAATATGGCGACAGATATGCCGCCTGCACAGATTAGATGCAGGACTTCATGCCCAGAAATTGATATACAATCCACCTGTTTTATGCCCAAAAAAGGCAGAACCCAGGCCAATTTCTATCCCAGTGTATCCAAATAACTTTTGCTGAATGTGGCTCACGCCAAGTGCCAGAATGTTAGATCAGGCCCACCATGTAAATTGAGTTTGACACCTCTGTGCTTAATGATCAGGGTTCTGATCAATATCAGAAGTGGATCCAGGCCAATCTGCTGTTCACCAAGGGCCAATTTCCAAACAGATAAATGAATTAATATGTATTTATGACAGTATCACACCAGTGTAATTTCCAGATTACAGTGAACAGGGATGAGCATGCTATCTGACTAAAACATCAATTTACCTAAAAACCTATAACAGTTTCAACTGTAGACATGCTAAAGCAATTAAATTTGTAATCCAATTTTGGACAATTGCATTAATGTTTGGGGGGAAAGCCAGAAAAGTTCTGTACTCAATGTATACATATTTTTTTAAAACATACATACAAACAGAACCTCGAGGCTTTAAAAAGGATATTTAAAAAACGTTCACCATTCTTAATCATCAGTTTAAAGGATGACCAGAATTTAAGGGGTGGGGAGAGAAAAGAGAGAGAGAAAAGAAGGGGGGGGGTCACTTCTGCAGGTGTCCAATGCTCAAAAGGATATTTAACAAACATGCTTCAAGCAAACCTCACCATGATGATCTTTTCTCAGAGCATGCAATTATACTGCCACTTTCCTGTTGACATGAAGCAGTTATATGTGCATTCAGTGACAAAATAACTCAGCAAACTACCAACTACACTAAAACTGTTAGGTGTGAAGCTACCTCACATTGGTTTGACGTTGCATCCATGCAGTGTAATTCTACCTTTAGTCACAACAGAAGCTCTACTGCAGTACATAAAAAAGTTCAAACTTGATAAGATTTACTCTTAACAATTCCTTGCAAATCTTTAACGTTTATGCTAGAGAATGTATAAATTTTGAAAAAAATCTTCAACTCATTGTTGCCCACTGTAGCTTTTCCCTAGCTCCATAATCTCCTCCAGCCTTACAACCCTTGGAGATCTCTGTGCTCCTCCAATTCTGGCCTCTTGTGCATCCCCGATTTTGATCGCTCCGCCATTGGCAGCCGTGCCTTCAGCTGCCTAGGCCCTGAGCTCTGGAATTCCCTCCATAAACCTCTCTCCTCCTTAAAGATGCTCCTTAAAACCTACCTCTTTGACCCCTGTCCTAATAGCTCATATGACTGTCAAATTTTGTCTGATAACGCTCCTGTGAAGCACCTTGGAACATTTTACTACATTAAAGGCGACACATAAATGCAAGTTCTTGTTGTTTTAACATCACTAAGAAATCGGTGCAGCATGGCAATCATGTGCCTTATATTCTAATTCTGCTGAGCCAAAATATCTGCTTGGAACATTAAATGATTAGAGGTCTGGTGCCACACCAAGACTCCAAGTTGGCCTAGATCTACTAAATATCCAGATCCAAGATCCAAACCAATCGAAATCCAAATCACCAAACATACATGGGGTTGCACTCTCAAATCCCACATGCAAGTAAAAATGGCTGCCTTCCCCCAGCCACTTTTCTACCCAACCATAATCTGTCAGGCCCTTTGCAGCAGTTTTCCCCTATTTAGCTTCCAACTATGTGGGAACAGACAACCATATACATACAAACACCTCTATATGCACTATTTACAATCTCTAGTCCTTAGATCAATATGTAATTTCTACCAAATTCATCATTAAATAGGGCAATAGTCATTGTTTAGGATTCAACTTCTCTAACTAAAAAATTCTGGTTTTCGTGACTATTATGTAGTTTTGGTGAATTTTAAAAATAAATTCTACCTGCCAATTGATGAGCAACTTTCAGCAGTATTACTCAGTGGTAATCTACTTTTAACAAATTGTGTATTGCACATAAACTTTTAAATATAGATATTCATTGCAACCAAGGTCACTTGCTATTGCAGTCCCAGGAAAAGCAGGCTAAATGGCACAACATTCTCAGATATATGTTCCCTTTAGGAATGTTATCAACTTTAAATTAAAAGCAGAATTCCAAATAAATCATTAACCTAATTGCTGCTGGAGTTAAACTTAAAAGTACAATGGTTTTGAAATTCATGCAGTCCCCACACTAGGCACTTTACTTTTGTCTAGTTTATTTTCAGTAACCTCGCATTCAACTTTCACTTAAATTTCATTTTAAGTTAAAAACTATGATATGAATGATAACTTGCCTAAGACTTCCAACCACTCAAACAGGGTGTACTGCATAAAATAGCCCATGACTCATATGGAATCAAGGGCCTCACTGCAGGGGGCTTAATATAAATCGTTAAGTGGCTATATTTCACAGTGAATGAATATACAGAGCAAGAGTTATGATTAGATTCAACTACTTTAATCAGTACTACTTATCTTTATATAATTCTACAAAGCAAAGAACATACCACACTTCCCCCACATCAGTAGGTTGTCTTGCTTGGCTTAAACAAGGAGCCTTCTAACTGTTCCTCCAGAATTTCTGACTTAGAGCATGCCTAAATCTTTCACAGTTCTGTTTAAAAGTCTCATAGCCCTAGCAGCCTTCCTGTACTAAAAAGCCTATCTCTCTAACTCCATGTTCAAAAGAATTCCCAATACAATGGGTGTGAGGTGTTTCCCGATTACCTAGACAAGCTAACAAATTGCTTACTGTTCAGATTCTGAGAGAACACCTGCCATTTAGCATATTAACCATCTTGGTGCCTTTTTTTTGAAAAAAAGGGAAAGCTTGAAGAAAGTCAGTAGATGGCTCACCAGGGGAAGGTGGCAGTGGCCAGGTTCATGGCACCGTGGCTGGCTCTGCTGCACAGGAGGGCAGGAAAAAGAGTGGCAGAGCTACAGTGATAGGGGACTCGATTGTAAGGGGAATAGACAGGCGTTTCTGCGGACGCAACCGAGACTCCAGGATGGTATGTTGCCTCCCTGGTGCAAGGGTCAAGGATGTCTCGGAGCGGCTGCAGGACATTCTGGAGGGGGAGGGTGAACAGCCAGTTGTCGTGGTGCATATAGGCACCAACGATATAGGTAAAAAACAGGATGAGGTCCTACAAGCTGAATTTAGGGAGTTAGGAGTTAAACTAAAGAGTAGGACCTCAAAGGTAGTAATCTCAGGATTGCTACCAGTGCCACGGGCTAGTCAGAGTAGGAATGACAGGATAGCTAAGATGAATACGTGGCTTGAGAGATGGTGCAAGAGGGAGGGATTCAAATTCCTGGGCCATTGGAACCGGTTCTGGGGGAGGTGGGACCAGTACAAATTGGACGGTCTGCATCTGGGCAGGACTGGAACCAATGTCCTAGGGGGAGTGTTTGCCAGTGCTGTTGGGGAGGGTTTAAACTAATGTGGCAGGGGGATGGGAACCGATGCAGGAAGTCAGTGGGAAATAAAGTGGTGACAGAAACAAAAGGCAGTAAGGGAGAGTGTACAGAACATGACCGGACAGATGGTCTGAGAAAGCAGGGCAAAGACCAAGGGAAGACTAGATTAAACTGCATTTATTTCAATGCAAGAAGTCTGATGGGCAAGGCAGATGAACTCAGGGCATGGATGGGTACATGGGACTGGGATGTTATAGCTATTACTGAAACATGGCTAAGGGAGGGGCAGGACTGGCAGCTCAATGTTCCAGGGTACAGATGCTATAGGAAAGATAGAGCAGGAGGTAAGAGAGGAGGGGGAGTTGCGTTCTTGATTAGGGAGAACATCACGGCAGTAGTGAGAGGGGATATATCCGAGGGTTCGCCCACTGAGTCCATATGGGTAGAACTGAAAAATAAGAAGGGAGAGATCACTTTGATAGGATTGTACTACAGACCCCCAAATAGTCAACGGGAAATTGAGGAGCAAATATGTAAGGAGATTACAGACAGCTGCAAGAAAAATAGGGTGGTAATAGTAGGGGACTTTAACTTTCCCAACATTGACTGGGACAGCCATAGCATTAGGGGCTTGGATGGAGAGAAATTTGTTGAGTGTATTCAGGAGGAATTTCTCATTCAGTATGTGGATGGCCCGACGAGAGAGGGGGCAAAACTTGACCTCCTCTTGGGAAATAAGGAAGGGCAGGTGACAGAAGTGTTAGTGAGGGATCACTTTGGGACCAGTGATCATAATTCCATTAGTTTTAAGATAGCTATGGAGAAGGATAGGTCTGGCCCAAAAGTTAAAATTCTAAATTGGGGAAAGGCCAATTTTGATGGTATTAGACAGGAACTTTCAGAAGTTGATTGGGAGAGTCTGTTGGCAGGCAAAGGGACGTCAGGTAAAAGGGAGGCTTTCAAAAGTGTGTTAACCAGGGTTCAGTGTAAGCACATTCCTTATAAAGTGAAGGGCAAGGCTGGTAGAAGTAGGGAACCTTGGATGACTCAGGAGATTGAGGCACTAGTCAAAAATAAGAAGGAGGCATATGACATGCATAGGCAGCTGGGATCAAGTGGATCCCTTGAAGAGTATAGAGATTGCCGGAGTAGAGTTGAGAGAAATCAGGAGGGCAAAAAGGGGATATGAGATTGCTTTGGCAGATCAGGCAAAGGTGAATCCAAAGAGCTTCTACAAATACATAAAGGGCAAAAGGGTAACTAGGGAGAGAGTAGGGCCTCTTAAGGATCAACAAGGTCATCTATGTGCGGAACCACAAGAGATGGGTGAGATCCTGAATGAATATTTCACATCGGTATTTACGGTTGAGAAAGGCATGGATGTTAGGGAACTTGGGGAAATAAATAGTGATGTCTTGAGGAGTGTACATATTACAGAGAGGGAGGTGCTGGAAGTCTTAACGCGCATCAAGGTAGATAAATCTCCGGGACCTGATGAAATGTATCCCAGGACGTTATGGGAGGTTAGGGAGGAAATTGCGGGTCCCCTAGCAGAGATATTTGAATCATCCACCGCTACAGGTGAGGTGCCTGAAGATTGGAGGGTAGCAAATGTTGTGCCTTTGTTTAAGAAGGGCGGCAGGGAAAAGCCTGGGAACTACAGACCAGTGAGCCTGACATCTGTAGTGGGTAAGTTGTTAGAGGGTATTCTGAGGGACAGAATCTACAGGCATTTGGAGAGGCAGGGACTAATTAGGAACAGTCAGCATGGTTTTGTGAGAGGAAAATCATGTCTCACGAATTTGATTGAGTTTTTTGAAGGGGTAACCAAGAAGATAGATGAGGGCTGTGCAGTAGACGTGGTCTACATGGACTTCAGCAAAGCATTTGACAAGGTACCGCATGGTAGGTTGTTACATAAGGTTAAATCTCATGGGATCCAAGGTGAGGTAGCCAATTGGATACAAAATTGGCTTGACGACAGAAGACAGAGGGTGGTTGTCGAGGGTTGTTTTTCAAACTGGATGCCTGTGTCCAGCGGTGTGCCTCAGGGATCGGTGCTGGGTCCGCTGTTATTTGTTATTTATATTAATGATTTGGATGAGAATTTAGGAGGCATGGTTAGTAAGTTTGCAGATGACACCAAGATTGGTGGCATTGTGGACAGTGAAGAAGGTTATCTAGGATTGCAACGGGATCTTGATAAATTGGGCCAGTGGGCCGATGAATGGCAGATGGAGTTTAATTTAGATAAATGTGAGGTGATGCATTTTGGTAGATCGAATCGGGCCAGGACCTACTCCGTTAATGGTAGGGCGTTGGGGAGAGTTATAGAACAAAGAGATCTAGGAGTACAGATTCATAGCTCCTTGAAAGTGGAGTCACAGGTGGATAGGGTGGTGAAGAAGGCATTCAGCATGCTTGGTTTCATTGGTCAGAACATTGAATGCAGGAGTTGGGATGTCTTGTTGAAGTTGTACAGGGCATTGGTGAGGCCACACTTGGAGTACTGTGTACAGTTCTGGTCACCCTATTATAGAAAGGATATTATTAAACTAGAAAGAGTGCAGAAAAGATTTACTAGGATGCTACCGGGACTTGATGGTTTGACTTACAGGGAGAGGTTAGACAGACTGGGACTTTATTCCCTGGAGAGTAGGAGGTCTAGGGGTGATCTTATAGAAGTCTATAAAATAATGAGGGGCATAGATAAGGTCGATAGTCAAAATCTTTTCCCAAAGGTAGGGGAGTCTATAACGAGGGGGCACAGATTTAAGGTGAGAGGGGAGAGATACAAAAGGATCCAGAGGGGCAATTTTTTCACTCAAAGGGTGGTGAGTGTCTGGAACGAGCTGCCAGAGGCAGTAGTAGAGGCGGGTACAATTTTGTCTTTTAAAAAGCATTTGGACAGTTACATGGGGAAGATGGGTATCGAGGGATATGGGCCAAGTGCAGGCAATTGGGACTAGCTTAGTGGTATAAACTGGGCGACATGGACATGTTGGGCCGAAGGGCCTGTTTCCATGTTGTAACTTCTATGATTCTATGATTTAAAAACTGATACTTACCTGGGCCTCTGCTGGTCCCAGTGCTGCCAGGTTTCTCCGGCTTTGGGAGGAACCAAACCAAAACAAGTCTCAGCTGCGCTGACAAAGGGGCAAACTCAGCTGTTTTAGTTATTGCTACAGCCATAGATATTAGCAGTGCTTCCATCTGACTTTTCAGTCATCCTTCACTCCACAGTGTTCTTTCCTCTGCTCCCTTTTGCTTTTGAACAGTGCCTCCACCACCCTACAGAGTAGTTAATTTTGACAGTTTTGGAACTAGGCCTCCTGGGGGCCATCATGCAGTGGACACTCCAAAGCAATCGTATGGACATTTCAGGTGGGTAAACCACATTTCACCTATTAAAAAAAAGTGCAGCTCAAGCAACTTTCAAAGTTTCTATGACAAATTTAGACACAGAAATACTTAACACGGAAACAGACCATTTGGCCCAACCAGTCCACGTCGGCATTTACCCTCCACATAAATAATTCTGATCATATTTACCGACCCTGTTCCCATGTCCCTTCAATCCCTTTTCCTTTATCTATCCATCCATCCAATCGAATCTTGAACGTTGACAGATTCTGCCTCAAGCACTAACCCATGAAGTGAATTCCACAGCCTTACAACTGTGTCTGAAGAAGTTTCACCAGCCCTCTGTTCTAAATCACTTACATTTAATCTTGTATCTGTAGCCTCTTGTTCTTGACCCAAGTATTGGAAACAGTCTGCTTGTATCTATCAATAATTTTAAACATTTCTATCACCCTGTAATCTCCACTGTTCTAACAAAAAATGATCCAATTTTTTTCAAATTTTCTTTGTATTTCCTCATACCAGGTAGTATTCTTGTGAACCTGCATTAAGCTCTCTTAAAAGCATCAATATCCTTCCTAAAGTGTAGAGTCCAATACTGAACACAGTACTCTAACGGAGATCTTATTATGGTTTCCTACATTACAACAGTGACTACATTTCAAAAGTACTTCAAAATTAGCTGTAAAGCGCTTTGGGACATGCTGAGGTCATGAAAGGCACTATATAAATACAAGTCTTTCTTTCTTTTATATGGGCTCATCATTGCCTCTTGGCTTTTATATTCTATACCTTTTGATATTTGAGCTCGTTACTATAAATCTCAACAGCTTACATCAATTCCCAAACTGCTGGAAGACTTTTAGAAATAGAAATTTATCTTCTTTCAGTATTGCTGGTACCTTCTAACTAAGCTGCAGTAACTGAAACTAATCTGGTAATTTTAGATTAGTATTTCTATAATATGGTGATTTTACATGCAAGTTGGCATTTTTACCTGGCAATTTATGCTTTAAAAATGTTTGTTTTTATTAGGTTTTTAAATAGAATTATACAAACATCCATTTATTTGATTAAACTTAAAAAAAATTCCACCTCTCCAGAAAAGTGAATATGGTTTTAATTTTAAAACCTGTAGTGAATTAGCTTCATCAGGGAATCTGGTGATTTAATACAGCTGTGAGGTAGACCATCAGAGAAACTTCATATGGCATGAATCACCACAATCCTGCCAGCAATTTACATGCACTCAAACCAGGGGTCTGCAATACACTTAAATCTTGAGATTTTCATTACACCTTTCAGCATAAACACTTATCTTTCAAGCCGATAAGAAATTCTGTAAAAATTATAATTAAACAGTTTACGAACATGATATCAGGAACATTTTGCTCTCAAGACTATTCCCCTGGTAACTCAAAGTGAAGACTATAACACTGGCACGTACTTTAAGTTCAACATGAACTACTGCTGCAGCTCTCAAACCTTCAACTCTTGCTGACAGAACACTTTTTTTACCAACAGTCCACTATAGTACACAGATTTCAGTCAGATGACTTTTGGACAGCATCAAACGATATTTAGGTCATGACAGCTCCTCCCCTTGTGTAATTATTATAATGTCTCATCCATGTGGAATTCTGGGAATGAAAAACATATGAAACAGGCGCTTCAAAAGACTTTCAACTAAAATAGAACACAGTTCCACTACAAACAAAAGCAGGACTTCAAAGTCAGGCTGCAAAGCACTCATGACTCAGTGCCATATGGAGAGGGTTATAATTAATGCAACAAACTGATGAAAGGGTGAAAAATGCTTTTAAATGAAGGGGATAAGTGTGGGGAAAGTTGAATACGAGTCATTAATGATCTCCTCCTGCCTTATGATCCTGCACACTCCCTCCACTCCTCCAACACTGCATTTCTCACTCCCAAGTCCCACTTAGCATAACCCCTTAGCTGCACAAATTCTACTTATAAGTCAAAACATAAAATATGTTGGAATAAGTCTAATACACTCCCCCATTTTGTCCCAGGTTTCATGTTCCAACAGCACTCAACCCTTTCCCCCCTGCCGAATGAAGACCGGCCTAAAATAATTAGTTACTGAACTACAATCTCAATTACATAAACCTCTAGTATGGAAGCTTGAGCTGGATCTCCTTACGGGGCCAAACATTTTTAAGCATCCATCTCCCTCATCCTGAAAGCAGATTTTCTTTTCCCCCCGACAATAAATAATTCCAATAGTTTTTTTTGAAGCCTCTGGGGACTGCTGCATGATTTGTGGTTCAGATCTGAAGGAGAAAAACAAGGGGTGAAAATGCTGGATGCAAAGGTTAGCATTGTTGCTAGAGGAACATCCAGGATTCTGGCAACTGAAAGGAACAGATAGGCAATGTTGTGGAGGTACAATGAAGCAGTTTTGGTAATGGACTGGATGTGGGGGGAGGAAGCTGAGCTCAGGGTGAAGCATGATGCCAAAGTTCCATATTTCTAGAGTCAACTTGTGATGGCAGCCAGGGAAGAATGATATTCTCCAAGTCAGAGGCTGAAAAATGCTGATAGGAGCCAAAGAGGATGGTGTCAATTTTGCCAATATTTAAGCTGGAGAAATTTTTGCTCATCCAGCCTTCCTATTAAATCAGGCAACTTGGCAGTGTGGTAACAATGGAGGAGGCCAATGGAGGAGGTTGTACAGTTGAGTGTTATCAGCATATTAATAGATACTTCCAGGTAATGTTACCAAGGGGTAGCATGTAGATAGTGAAGAGGACAAGAATGCATTCCTAGGGTATAAAGTGACATTGCGAGCAGAAAAGAAGCCATTGTCCAGCTATGCGATGCCTGCATTGAAACAATTAAGAGTGGAACCAAGAAAGCAGTGCCCTAGAGGTGGAGATGAAGTAGTCAACGACATTGAAGGCAAAAACAAAATCAATGAAGAGAGACAGGGAGCTACAGTCACAGTTGCTCACAACTCTGAGCTTGAAACTGTGGGTGGGACGGAAGCCAGATAGGAGGTACTCGAATAAGGAGTACTTAGAGGTGGGAGCATACCTGCAAAAGCAACAGGTTCCATGACTTTAGGAGAGGAAGAGAAGGTACGTGATAGTTGAAAGGAGTAGTAGAGGAGCTTAGGATGGGTTTTTTGAGGATGGCAACTTTGACGGGATGAGAGACAGTGTCAGAGGTTGATGATGCAGGCAAACATGGGAATACGGTGGTGCAGTTGGGTAGTTAGGAACAGCGTTAGGAGGGGATCAAGGGAGCAGGTTGTGTGTTTTATGGATGAGATTAGTAATCTGAGGTTGAGATAGAGGAGAAACTGCAAAGAAGGGGACAGATTAGGGCACTTAGCTCCTTCATCTGCTGTCCACCTAAGAATTTGGGAATGTGGGGGCTTTCAGAAGTAGGATGTGGAGGTCCTCGATTTTGGACACAAAGGAGTTCATGCATTTTGAGCCTGAGGGGTGAGTCAAGGAGGTCTGAAGAGGTGGTTTCAGCTGTGCTCATTGCCATTGGGTTGCCTCAACTTCATACGCGAGTGTTATCTTGCTAACTATACAGAATGTTTCTTTCAAAACACTTCAATCATTCGTCATTCCCATTTAACAATATAAAGGATCAAATCTGATGAACAGCAGGCGATATCTATGCCATGGTCCACAACACTAGGTCCAGCTGTGATACCAGCCACCCGCCCTCCTATAACCATATAGCCTGGCTGACATTTTTTTTTTAAATTCGTTCATGTGATGTAGGCATTGCTGGCAAGACCAGCATTTATTGCCCATCCATAATTGCCCTCGAGAAGGTGGTGGTGAGCTGCCTTCTTGAACCGCTGCAGTCTGTGTGGTGAAGGTTCTCCCACACTGCTGTTAGGTAAGGAGTTCCAGGATTTTGACCCAGCGACGATGAAGGAACGGCGATATATTTCCAAGTCGGGATGGTGTGTGACTTGGAGGGGAACGTGAAGGTGATGTTGTTCCCATGTGCCTGCTGCCCTTGTCCTTCTAGGTGGTAGAGGTGGCGGGTTTGGGAGGTGCTGTCGAAGCAGCCTTGGCGAGTTGCTGCAGTGCATCCTGTAGATGGTACACACTGCAGCCAGAGCGTGCCGGTGGTGAAGGGAGTGAATGTTTAGGGTGGTGGATGGGGTGCCAATCAAGCGGGCTGCTTTGTCCTGGGTGGTGTCGAGCTTCTTGAGTGTTGTTGGAGCTGCACTCATCCAGGCAAGTGGAGAGTATTCAATCACACTCCTGACTTGTGACTTGTAGATGGTGGAAAGGCTTTAGGGAGTCAGGTGGTGAGTCACTCGCCGCAGAATACCCAGCCTCTGACCTGCTCTTGTAGCCACAGTATTTATATGGCTGGTCCAGTTAAGTTTCTGGTCAATGGTGACCCCCAGGATGTTGATGGTGGGGGATTCGGCTTGTCTGGCACGAATGTTACTTGCCACTTATCAGCCCAAGCCTAGATGTTGTCCAGGTCTTGCTGCATGTGAGCACGGACTGCTTCATTGTCTGAGGGGTTGCGAATGGAACTGAACACTCAAGACTTACATGATTAATAGCCACTAGTGCAAGGTACTGAACAAACACCATCTGATTTTCTTTTCCACTGACTTCAAACAGGCAGGATGTAAAATGGGCTGCTCATTCGCTTTCATCAATACCAATTTCACACCTTATATGATGTGGAGATGCCGGTGATGGACTGGGGTGGACAAATGTAAGGAATCTTACAACACCAGGTGATAAGCTTGTGATTTTAAAATAAAATTGTTGGACTATAACCTGGTGTTGTAAGATTCCTTACACCTTATATGTGTATGGCTGACTGTTTCTCAGAGTTCAGGTGGATTGAGTACAAAAATTCAGTGTCCATCATACTTTCCAAAAATCCTGGTGACAATACTGTAACATAAACTAATAAGCTAATGTACATCATTCCACTATACCTATTCAGGAATTTTAATGAGGCCTTTGCAGTGTGATCCACAGGATATTGTCAACATTTTTTTTGAATTAGCTAATTATTCTGAGCCCATTTTTGCAAATTAAGACTTAAACATCAGACTTATTTCTGAAAACCAGCACACAAAGAAATTAAACTCTTAAAAACATATTTCATAACTGTCTAGGGTCATACATAAAGAACGGCCACATTGGTGATGCACCTCTGGTTGATTGGCACTGGTGGAATGCTGTACCTCAGCAAGGAGTTGATGTAATCGAGTCACATTTTTGTTGCACAACATGGATGTGAAAGACAGTAAGGACCCTAGGTTTTTAAACCAATGTATTGCATTCTATTTGATAAAGAAACCAGCTTGTAAAACTAAGCCTTGAACTTTGTTTTGGATTCAGAATTAGTAGAAACAAAAGTTCAATAAGCTGATTCTTGCATTTCATTTCTCTTCCACCTACCCCATCAAAAAGGTAAAAATATTGGGAGCATTTTCTCCCCTCCAACTGAAACCACCAACTCCTTGCTGAGGTACAGCATTCCACAAGTGCCAATCAGCCAGAGATGCATCACGAATGCGGCCATTCTTTATGTATGACCCTAGACAGTGATTGTTAACAAGCTTTTCAACAGAAGGGGACATCACAGCCAAGCCCAATTATGTCTTTATCCAACATCCATATATCTGCTAATTCCAGCAGGGGCTCACTGGATAGCAATCAGCTGCAAGAACCCTGCCCAGATTTCCCCTACCTAACCCAAAAGCAGTGGGGGCCATTCTAGCACAACCACTGACTTTTGATGGTTTTTCAGTCATCTGGTAAGTTTACCTTTCTTGTTCCATTCACAATTGCTCAAATAGGCCATAGGAAAATTTTAGAACACACACTGAAAAAAAATTAAGTTGCTAGTTGAATTAATTAGCAAACCTAATTTTTTTCCCCTTGACAAGTTTTGAATGCACTTATTTAATTCACACACAGCAATGTCAAAAGCTCACTGGAGCATTCAGCTTTCCTGGCTTGCAGTTATGGATTAATTTGCTGGTGTTGCTCTGTTAACCCACTGTCAGAACCGAACCATTGTACAAAGATACTGGACTATTCATTCTTAAGATTGCCTTGGTTGTGACAAAAATTGAATTTTATCTTGGTAGGCATTTTGAAAAGCTATGGTAACTAGGTCCTAATGGCAGCTGTTTCTTTCTCAAGGTTATGGTACACTATTGAGGGTTAGGCTGAGAGAAAAGGCAAATTCTTTTGATCAAGAATTAGTTAATATAAAAGCTCTATTTGATCCAGATTGGGGACAGTGTACTTAAAATGGAAATGAAAACTGCAAGGTGTCAGCAGCTGAGCAAACACACTGACACCTCTACCGTAAGTTATACTTCTTTTAAAACAACGTCCACTTCAACCATCTCAAGCAGTTAATCCCTTCAATATTATATTTTAACAATGGGGAAATAGGAAGAGAGTACAACTGATGACACAGCAAAATTAGTATTGTTACTTCGATATTCAATTTAATTAAGCTTCATGCGCTATCCTATTGTCCAAAGTAAAAAGGATCTCTAAATATGGACTAGGCTGGAGTCCTGGGTGTTTTTTTTAATGTCAAGTATGTCAGAAAAAGTTCCATAATGGAAACGCGCCTATGTTCCTTACAGTCCCAAGAAGGAATACTTTTTTTTTTAAACAGAACCAAAAAGACAAGGTTGATGTGGAACTTGGTAAATCGTTAAGACTACAAAAAACAATTTTGCATGAAAGAAAAAGCAAACATGACAGTTTGACACGCTAACGGAGTATTTATAACGTATTAGTTGATCTCCTGTGATACTGACATGGTAAGTCAAAAAATATTGTCACTCTTTTACTCATCTCTCAAATCTTTGTGTTGCCATTTCTCGGTCTCTGGTCTTCTGCTTGTCGCTCTTTCTCTTCTGTTCATCTTCCTATAACACTTCTTTTTGCTTCCCTCTGTCTTTTTCTTTTGGATGGGAGGTCATGGGTGGTGTGACCAGTGGCTGTATGCTCCATTTGGAGTGGGGTTGAAGGGAAAATGTGGCCCTCAGCAGCTCCTTCCGATCCCAATCCTCAATTACTCATGTTTCCTCCCATTAAGTACCCTACCCTGTCAGCTTCCCACTTTCTCCTCCCCTTCCTACCACCCCCTCACTCCTCTACCATTATGACCCCTACCCCTCTGTCTGAACTACCCATCATAGAATAGAATCATAAAAGTTTACAACATGGAAACAGGCCCTACGGCCCAACATGTCCATGTCACCCAGTTTATACCACTAAGCTAGTCCCAATTGCCTGCACTTGGCCCATATCCCTCTATACCCATCTTACCCATGTAACTGTCCAAATGCTTTTTAAAAGACAAAATTGTACCCGCCTCTACTACTGCCTCTGGCAGCTCGTTCCAGACACTCACCACCCTTTGAGTGAAAAAATTGCCCCTCTGGACCCTTTTGTATCTCTCCCCTCTCACCTTAAATCTATGCCCCCTCGTTATAGACTCCCCTACCTTTGGGAAAAGATTTTGACTATCTACCTTATCTATGCCCCTCATTATTTTATAGACTTCTATAAGATCACCCCTAGACCTCCTACTCTCCAGGGAAAAAAGTCTCAGTCGATCCAACCTCTCCCTATAAGTCAAACCATCAAGTCCCGGTAGCATCCTAGTAAATCTTTTCTGCACTCTTTCCAGTTTAATATCCTTTCTATAATCGGGTGACCAGAACTGTACACAGTATTCCAAGTGTGGCCTTACTAATGTCTTGTACAACTTCAACAAGACATCCCAACTCCTGTATTCAATGTTCTGACCAATGAAACCAAGCATGCTGAATGCCTTCTTCACCACCCTATCCACCTGTGACTCCACTTTCAAGGAGCTATGAACCTGTACTCCTAGATCTCTTTGTTCTATAACTCTCCCCAACGCCCTACCATTAACGGAGTAGGTCCTGGCCCGATTCGATCTACCAAAATGCATCACCTCACATTTATCTAAATTAAACTCCATCTGCCATTCATCGGCCCACTGGCCCAATTTATCAAGATCCCGTTGCAATCCTAGATAACCTTCTTCACTGTCCACAATGCCACCAATCTTGGTGTCATCTGCAAACTTACTAACCATGCCTCCTAAATTCTCATCCAAATCATTAATATAAATAACAAATAACAGCGGACCCAGCACCGATCCCTGAGGCACACCGCTGGTCACAGGCCTCCAGTTTGAAAAACAACCCTCTGCAACCACCCTCTGTCTTCTGTCGTCAATCCAATTTTGTATCCAATTGGCTACCTCACCTTGGATCCCGAGAGATTTAACCTGATGTAACAACCTACCATGCGGTACCTTGTCAAAGACTTTGCTAAAGTCCATGTAGACCACGTCTACTGCACAGCCCTCATCTATCTTCTTGGTTATCATTTCAAAAAACTCAATCAAATTCATGAGACATGATTTTCCACTCACAAAACCATGCTGACTGTTCCTAATCAGTCCCTGCCTCTCCAAATGCCTGTAGATCCTGTCTCTCAGAATACCCTCTAACAACTTACCCACTACAGATGTCAGGCTCACCGGTCTGTAGTTCCCAGGCTTTTCCCTGCCGCCCTTCTTAAACAAAGGCACAACATTTGCTACCCTCCAATCTTCAGGCACCTCACCTGTAGCTGTCGATGATTCACATATCTCTGCTAGGGGACCCGCAATTTCCTCCCTAACGTCCCATAACGTCCTGGGATATATTTCATCAGGTCCCGGAGATTTATCTACCTTGATGCGCGTTAAGACTTCCAGCACCTCCCTCTCTGTAATATGTACACTCAAGACATCACTATTTATTTCCCCAAGTTCCCTAACATCCATGCCTTTCTCAACCGTAAATACCGATGCGAAATATTCATTCAGGATCTCACCCATCTCTTGTGGTTCCGCACATAGATGACCTTGTTGATCCTCAAGAGGCCCTACTCTCTCCCTAGTTACTCTTTTGCCCTTTATGTATTTGTAGAAGCTCTTTGGATTCTCCTTTGCCTTATCTGCCAAAGCAATCTCATGTCCCCTTTTTGCCCTCCTGATTTCTCTCTTAACTCTACTCCGGCAATCTCTATACTCTTCAAGGGACCCACTTGATCCCAGCTGCCTATGCAGGTCATATGCCTCCTTCTTCTTTTTGACTAGGGCCTCAATCTCCTGAGTCATCCAAGGTTCCCTACTTCTACCAGCCTTGCCCTTCACTTTATAAAGGAATGTGCTTACACTGAACCCTGGTTAACACACTTTTGAAAGCCTCCCTTTTACCTGACGTCCCTTTGCCTGCCAACAGACTCTCCCAATCAACTTCTGAAAGTTCCTGTCTAATACCATCAAAATTGGCCTTTCCCCAATTTAGAATTTTAACTTTTGGGCCAGACCTATCCTTCTCCATAGCTATCTTAAAACTAATGGAATTATGATCACTGGTCCCAAAGTGATCCCTCACTAACACTTCTGTCACCTGCCCTTCCTTATTTCCCAAGAGGAGGTCAAGTTTTGCCCCCTCTCTCGTCGGGCCATCCACATACTGAATGAGAAATTCCTCCTGAATACACTCAACAAATTTCTCTCCATCCAAGCCCCTAATGCTATGGCTGTCCCAGTCAATGTTGGGAAAGTTAAAGTCCCCTACTATTACCACCCTATTTTTCTTGCAGCTGTCTGTAATCTCCTTACATATTTGCTCCTCAATTTCCCGTTGACTATTTGGGGGTCTGTAGTACAATCCTATCAAAGTGATCTTTCCCTTCTTATTTTTCAGTTCTACCCATATAGACTCAGTGGGCGAACCCTCGGATATATCCCCTCTCACTACTGCCGTGATGTTCTCCCTAATCAAGAACGCAACTCCCCCTCCTCTCTTACCTCCTGCTCTATCTTTCCTATAGCATCTGTACCCTGGAACATTGAGCTGCCAGTCCTGCCCCTCCCTTAGCCATGTTTCAGTAATAGCTATAACATCCCAGTCCCATGTACCCATCCATGCCCTGAGTTCATCTGCCTTGCCCATCAGACTTCTTGCATTGAAATAAATACAGTTTAATCTAGACTTCCCTTGGTCTTTGCCCTGCTTTCTCAGACCATCTGTCCGGTCATGTTTTGTACACTCTCCCTTACTGCCTTTTGTTTGTCACCACTTTACTTCCCACTGACTTCCTGCATCGGTTCCCATCCCCCTGCCACATTAGTTTAAACTCTCCCCAACAGCACTAGCAAACACTCCCCCTAGGACATTGGTTCCAGTCCTGCCCAGATGCAGACCATCCAATTTGTACTGGTCCCACCTCCCCCAGAACCGGTTCCAATGGCCCAGGAATTTGAATCCCTCCCTCTTGCACCATCTCTCAAGCCACGTATTCATCCTAGCTATCCTGTCATTCCTACTCTGACTAGCCCGTGGCACTGGTAGCAATCCTGAGATTACTACCTTTGAGGTCCTACTCTTTAGTTTAACTCCTAACTCCCTAAATTCAGCTTGTAGGACCTCATCCCGTTTTTTACCTATATCGTTGGTACCTATATGTCCCACGACAACTGGCTGTTCACCCTCCCCCTCCAGAATGTCCTGCAGCCGCTTCGAGACATCCCTGACCCTTGCACCAGGGAGGCAACATACCATCCTGGAGTCTCGGTTGCATCCGCAGAAACGCATGTCTATTCCCCTTACAATCGAGTCCCCTATCACTATAACTCTGCCACTCTTTTTCTTGCCCTCCTGTGCAGCAGAGCCAGCCACGGTGCCATGAACCTGGCCGCTGCCACTTTCCCCTGGTGAGCCATCTCCCACAACAGTATCCAAAACGGTATACCTGTTTGAGGGAGATGACCGCAGGAGACCCCTGCACTGCCTTCCTACTCTTCCTCTGTCTGTTGGTCACCCATTCACTATCTCCCTCAGTAATTTTTATCTGTGGTGTGACCAACTCACTGAACGTGCTATCCACGACTTCCTCAGCATCGCAGATGCTCCAAAGTGAGTCCATCCGCAGCTCCAGAGCAGTCAAGCAGTCAAACAGTAGCTGTAGCTGGACACACTTCCCGCAGGTGAAGGAACCAGGGACACAGGAAGGATCCCTGAATTCCCACATCCCACAAGAGGAACATGACATGGCTCTGGGACCTCCTGCCATGACTTAACCCTTAAGTTAGCTTAACACAACTACAATATCAAGAGAAAAAAAGGAAAGAAAAACTACTTACCAGTCACCAGCCAATCACTTACCTGTTGGCTGTGACTTCGTGCCTCCAGCAGCTGCAGTAGCTCGATCCTCCTCCTAAACAATCAGCTACTCACCAATCAGCTCCTTCTCTTCGGGTTTTTTTTTCTCTCTCCCTAACCCTCGCGCTCAGCCGCTCCGCCGCCATCATCCTCTATATCCTCCCCATCGTTATAAGGTCAGTCACCTCACTCTCAACCCTACATCTGCTACCCTCCCAATCACAATCCCACTTGCTCCACCCGAGCTACTATGCAGATTTATTTACCAATAATAATTATTCATGGAAGTAAAAGCTTAGGCAAGATACTATGCAGCACAATCAGCAATTTGCACCATGCAAACTAGGATGACCTTTAGTTTTTCAAAGTTCTCTCAGGAAACTCGATATTCCACTGTGTTATCAGTCATATTGGCGTAGAAGATTGGGTAGCAACCCTTTACACTGGAATGCTACCCATTTTCACATCCATTCCAGTTTTCCAGCAGCACTTCCACTGGACATCAAGAAAAAGCTGTCCACGACCAGGTGTTGCCAACTGGCACACTCCAAAGGTGCAGGAGTACATGCTGTGGGATGCAATAAGGCAAGATGCGACCTACACAAAGGCTCTATGGGGAAAGGACACCCCACCTTGTATTGTACACCATGAACTGTATATACAATGTATGGTGCATAATTGTATCGATTGTACAAAGACCACTGAATTGTACTGTATATACCATTTCAAATTGTATGACCTGTATTGTATTGTTTGACGCATTACTCAGATTGCATTGTATGTATCTTTACAAATTTTATGAATAAAGTATATTTTGACATTTAAAAAAAACAAGACCACCCACTCAAATATGGGTGAGAATATTTGTTGGCCGTCTAAGATGACAATGAATTGCTTAACATCCCTGGTCATACTGGCAATGGGCCTGGGACGATACAATAGACCATCAATTGTGTCTGAAATATACTGTAAACTGTGACATTCCACAAACCGGCTCAGCTTGTTTTAATGCATATCTTCAATGCCAGCAGCTTTTTTATTTAAGTCCATGCAAATTCATTTTGTTTCTTTTAAAAAAAAATATAATTCAATCCCAAATGCCATGAAGGGAAAAAAAAATTTAAAACCTAAAAAAGAGGGAGGGGCTAAGTACGGAAAATTTGTCAGGGTCAGGCAAGCAAAAAAACCATCCCAGTATTCAAATGCAGGGAAGCAGGCCAGGAAGAAAATACCCAACGACAGTCTCTTCACTGGTGATATACTACTTTCAAGAACTCAATACACCTACACGTATAACAGAAAAATGAACAGTAGAATGAACAGAACTAGAAGATTACCAAATCTTAAGGATGTCTTTCCTTTGAAATTTAAGCAGTTTCTCTGCACAGGTCAAGTAATCCCTCTGAGCCGGTGAAGCAATCAAAAAAGTCTCCTGTAAATGGATAAGCATGCAGCAGTGATACGCTTTGGCCTGGAATTTCCTGCGGTGACATAATCGGCAAATTACACTGAAATTTAAGCCCGTTGCCCACGGCCATTTTACACTGAAATTTCCTGTACATGGAACATGAGGAGCAGCATTAAAAAAAAAATGGATTTAAACAACTTGCATTTATATAGCGCCTTTAACGTAGTAAAACATCCCAAGGCGCTTCACAGGAGCAATTTTCAAACAAAATTTGACACCGAGCCACATAAGGAGATATTAGAATAGGTGACCAAAAACTTGGTCGAAGAGGTAGATGTTAAGGAGCGTCTTAAGAGGAGAGTAAGACAGAGGTTTAGGGAGGGAACTCCAGAGCTTCGGGCCTAGGCAGCTGAAGGCACGGCCACCATTGGTGGAGCAATTAAAATTGGGGATGCACAAGAGGCAAGAATTGAAGCAGCGCAGAGATCTCAGAGAGTTGTAGGGCTGGAGGAGATTACAGAGATGGGGAGGGATGAGGCCACAGAGGGATTTGAAAACAAGGATGAGAATTTTAAGATCGAGGCATTCCCAGACCGGGAAACAATGTCGGTCAACGAGCACAGGGTGATGAGTGAACGGGACTTGGTGCGAGTAAGGATACAGGCAGCAGAGTTTTGGATGACTTCAAGTTTATGGAGAGTGGAAAGTGGAAGGCTGGCCAGGAGAGCATTGGAATAGTTAAGTCTAGAGGTAACAATGGCATGGATGAGGATTTCAGTGGCAGATGAGATGAGGCAGGGGTGGAGACGGGTGATGTTATGGAGGTGCAAATAGGCGGTCTTGGTGACGGAGTGGATATGTGGATGGAAGCTCATCTCAGGGTCAAATAGGACGCCAAGGCTGCGAACAGTATGGTTCAGCCCCAGACAGTGGCCAGGGAGAGGGATGGAGTCAGTGGCTAGGGAACGGATTTTATAGAGGGGGCCGAAGACAATGGCTTCGGTCTTCCCAATATTTAGTTAGAAGAAATTTTTGCTCATCCAGTCAGACAAGCAGTGTGACAAATGAGAGACAGTAGAGGGGTCGAGGGAGGTGGTGGTGAGGTAGAGCTGGGTGTCATCAGCATACACATGGAACCTGCCATTGTGTTCTCAGATTATGCCGCCGAGGGACAGCATGTAGATGAGAAATAGGAGGGGACCAAGGATAGATCTTTGGGGGACTCCAGGAGGTAACTGTGTGGGATGGGGAAGAGAAGCCATTGCAGGTGATTCTCTGGCTACGACTGGAACCAGGCAAGCGCAGTTCCAACCAGCAGAACGACGGAGGAGAGACGTTGGAGAAGAATGGTGTAATCAACCATGTCCAAGACTGCAGACTGGTTGAGAAGAATGAGGAGGGATAGTTTATCATGGTCATTTATGACTTTTAGAAGGGCTGTCTCAGTACTGTGGCATGGACGGAAACCTGATTGGAAGGATTCAAATATGGAGTTGCGGGAAAGATTGGCACGGATTTGGAAGGCGACAACACATTCCAGGACTTGAGAGGAAAGGGAGGTTGGAGATGGGGCAATAGTTTGCAAGGACAGAGGGGGCAGGGTGGGTTTTTTGAGGAGGGGGGTGATGACGGCAGATTTGAAGGGGAGAGGGAGAGGACCTGAGGAGAGGGAACCGTTAACAATATCAGCTAACATGGGGGCCAGGAAGGGAAGGTGGGTGATCAGCAGTTTGGTGGGAATAAGGTCGAGGGAGCAGGAGGTAGATCTCATTAAACGTAACTAATGAGCCCCCAGGGAATCATGGTGGTGTCATACAAAAGGTGAAGGAACATATAATTCTTCTGAATGAGGCTGGGGAGTTCAAGGTACGTGGCAGATCGAGCTCGCTCTCTCTCTCTCTCTCTCTCTCTCTCTCATTTATTTAAATTCCTGCGTTGAGTTTCCATTGCCTTAAAAAATTTCCCTTCTCACAGATGATCGCTCAGAACGAAGTGCAGGTCGGCAGGAAGAGGGCAACCTTCAGGCCCTCAACGAGATCAAGGGACGGTGGGATCGATCCGAGCTCCGTGACAGAGCACCCAGCACGTGCTGTCAGAAGACAAGCATGGTAAGAGGTGGCAGAGGCACAGAGTGCCACCTCCATTGCCCCTAGGACAGCAGAGCAGTGCCATGAAAAGTTTAATAGCCTCAGATTTGGAAAAGCAAGACTCATCATGCTCTCCCTTTCTTCCTCATCCACCCTGGGCATCACCACACTCAAGACTGTAAAGTGCAACTAACAGTCCCTGATAATGATCTAGTTGCAAACCTCACACCCCCCACCCAGTGCCAACTGCCTATGACCCCTCATCCTGGCATCTGGAGTCCACCACTTACCTCCTTTCTGGTCCACAGAGCAGGAGTGTAGCTGGTTGAAAGGTTTGTCTAGCCAGGGTAAAGCGGGGTGCCTGGAAGGAGTAGGGTGACTGACTGTTAGCTCTACTGCCTCCTCTTACGCCTAATTTGTCCAGAGGAGGGTTAAGCTGCCTGGAAGATTATCGCCATTATTGTTACTGTAATTTTAATTGTTATTCCAACTGTTCTTGCTGCTACTTGAAACTGTTATTTTTCTATAAAAGTGATTAAAGTTCATTAAAGATTTTTAATGTTCATTAAAAAGCATGAAGTTAAAAAGTGCAGTTGTAAATAATTCAAAACGAGACCAGTTGAGGCTCAGACATTCCCTCATGGCAAAGTTGTCCAAAGCACAGCAGACGACAACAATCCCTCCAGCCCTTTCCGAGGAACATTGCAAGGCACTCCCAGACCTGTCCAGGCACCTGAAGCAGCTCGAGAGCCCCGAGGGTCCTCTCAATCACTTGCCTGTTGGCTACATGGACATGGTATCTCTTCAGCAGCCATGTCACCCAGGATCCATCGTTCAACCCTGCTGCCCGCACGTATGCAATGACTGAATTGTGAATGATGAAAGCATCATGGCAGGCCCCGGCGTGCTGGGCATTCACGTGCAAAATGCACTGCCAAGCATCACAGACAATCTGAACGTTCAGTGAAAGGAAACCCTTTTTATTCATGGAGCTGACTGGCTTCCCATTGGGAGATTTGAATGCCACATGCGTGCCATCAATCACAAATTCTGGGCCTATATATTTACAGTAATTACAGGCCTCCTCAGAAGATAGAAAATAACAAAACAATGCATCTATTGTATATCAAAGTAAGCAGGACTATTTTCTGTGAACGAAACTTGTTTCTATACCTCATAGGCACCATGACAGAAAAAAGTCACTAACATAACATTTCATTTTTGTCACAAAAGGAACAGAAAATTAACTTCATATCCTTCAGTTCCCATCTCCCACAAAAATACAGAACAGTTCCTCAATTGTCTGCAGTGTTGTTAGATGCTACCGTAAGTAACAACAGCATCTGACATTTAACTCCCACAGTCAAAGCTAAATTATAATCTGAATGCCAATAATTTTTTTTTAAATCTTCATTTGGTTCAGCTCTTCAAAACCAACAGACAAATTATCAGAAATCTAGACTACAGTGGAACTAGCATAATGGAGAGGACCCCCCAATAGACAAAAGGAAATTGCCAGATACTTGAGTGTTCCCAAATTTGGTTCTTACATAAATGGTATAGTAATACCCCAGGCACAAGAATATAAATGACAGAAGAAACTTTTATTTAGTTGCAACATCTCACTCAAGGCTTCGTCCTGCAAAAACTCTAATTAATAATCAGAAAATCTGTTAAATGGAGATTTTCCACTTCAGCACTCCTACACAGCATGCCTGAACCACGTATCAGGAAATTGCGTGGCCCAGTCCGTAATCTCTTGTCCATTAATTATAATTGAGAATAATCACGGACTGGGAACATGCAAATTCCCAAAATGTGAACAAAAAAACTCCCCTTTAGAATGCAGATAATGGTGCTTCCAAAGCATGTGAATTTGACTGACCATGCAAATTACATTCAAAGTTCAAACCTATTATGTATCCCTCCTCCTGACTGCCACCTTGCCTTGCACAGCTGTTCTCCTTTTCACCCCTCCCCTAGCACAAGCACCCATTTTGTCCAGCATAATTTTTTGCGAAGAATATTACATACCTGTAGCTAGAACTTTAAATGAATAAAAGCAAACTTATCCACAATCCACACTTTGAAGACTTTGATAATTTGAACATAACCTACATCATAACGTTATGACTTAGCTGCTTATATGTTCAGAGCTGGTAAAGCACAATTGTGACCAGAGATGTGAGGCCAGCAACAAGGCTGCAAAACCTTACAAAACAACCATTAAAACAAATCAAACAAAGCACCGAAGATTCATTAAAAGGATCAGCTGAAACCTTCAATGTCATCTCAGAATGGGGTTCTGTCAAATATTCAAAGACTGCAGTTTAAGTTCACACATGTTTCCCTCTTCCCCAACTCCCCTCTCCCTCCCCAACATCCCAAGTGAAAGAAACAATGTGGCTTCTTCTGCGTGATTAGTTACTTTGGAACAAATAATGGACCATGATATTTAAAATGTGCTTTTAAAAAGCACCTCAAATAGTTTTATTTTATACCTTTAACAAATCAAACTTTGAAAACTAGATTCGTTTTACAGTAAATACTAACTACTGTAACCAATTCTGCACAATTTTCTCCCCTTCCCACCTCTATTAAAAACAATCAACTGGAAACTGGGACCCATGTAATCTACAAGGAAGACACCAATCATTATCAACAATCTCATTTTTACACGTATTAGTGCACAAGGAAACATCGGCACAGAAACATTCCAATAACCTTTCAAATACAGCTATTACAATCCTGCACATTGAAGAGAGACTGATCATTGTCATAACTGACCGACCTTGAGGCTGCACTTAGCAGTCTGTTACTATAGCAACACCACATTTCATCTGCTACAGTCTGCCTATAAAAGGACCCATATAGTACGTAACCACAGAGAACAATACAATCAAAGCAAATTTAGTTATTGTTTACGATGCAAAAAAAACTGTACTGTCGACAAGTGGCAATTTTGCATTATATCAAGAGTCGGTGGTTATTAAGGCTTTCTTGCTCAAAACCAATAACTAAGAACCATGGCAGATGAGGGGGTGGGGGGTCACACAAAATTCACTCTTCTGGGGCAGGGGGGGAAAAAAAAAAAAGGGATTTACCCCCACCCCCCCTCCCTTCCAATTTTCTACCCTCCACTTCTGAAGGTGCTGACATATGCTAGGGCAACGTTCCACTGATCCTCTCCAGGGCAATGTGCAAGTGACCATTTGTTTTGTGTGGGTAGAGTGTCAGCAGACTGTTTGACACTAACTTGAAACTGAAAGAATTGCCTATTAGAGAAAGATACCATTTTTGAGACCTTGCCCTGCTACTGACAGGTGAAGATTTGGTTTTGCTCTATGAAGCACGTCTTTAGGCTGTTACAGCATTAGCCACTTGCAAATTAAACAGCACTGAGCAATTCAAGTATGGAACCATAGCTATGCATTTACTTCTAACACTTTGTTGGTTGTAGCAAGGAAAGCTTCAGTTTTAATGTAGATGAATGATTGAGAAGGAACTGAAAAAAAATCACCAGAATTCTCTGAATTCAAAACTATTCTAAAAACTATTTATCTAACGAGACTGACTCACTCTTAAACACCAAATAACAAATATTTATTGGGTTCTCTTGGGTTAGTAGCCCAATTTACAGATTCAGATTAACTAAAAATATGCCAACCATTCAGCTCTTTCTTATAAAGCCAATCTAGGAGCAAGGCTATTAAGTCAATGTTAGTACATTAACTTGGCCTATTAATATTTTAATACATTAAATAATGTTGACTATGTAATTGTTAATTAACAAAAATGTGTTTGGAAAGTAGTGTGGGGTTAGTTGACATCAAATCCAAAGTATCAAGCAGAAAAGGAACCATTTTACAAAGACTACAATACAGCTTATATAAATAGATCTCAGGGGTGATACTGATGTTTCACCTTACGCTGTAACAGATTTTCACCAACAAATCCAATTTTTAAATGTATATGCAAACCATGAAAAAGGAAAAATAAGTCAAACTGACTTCTTTAAAACTGAATTTTAAACAAAAATATAATTTAGATTCTATGTCTTCAAGGAACATCATCCTCTCGAATGCTCGGTGTTAACCAAGCAATTGGAACATGACAAATACATCACACATTCCAACAGACTAAAAGAATATATTTACACAACACTGCCAATGACTCTTCGACTGGACTCCAGACATTCTTAAACCTGCATTTGTTCTGCCCATCAGATTTTCTGCAAAATCCTACAAAAAGCTTCAGATTCCTAATAAAACTACGTTTGATTTCACAGACTATATTCCAAATTTTACTGTACATCTGTCATTAATAGGGCTAGTTATTTCTTATGGGGCTTCACTATAATTAAACATGCACAAGACAGTGTGTGGCCCAGCATAAAATGGTACACATATTGAATTCATTAGTCGAATTACAGTCCAGTCCTAACAAACCGCCAAATCTTCAGGTCTTTTTACCACGACAATCTCTAGGACTCCTGCTAATGCTTTTTGCTCCATCTATTAATGAGACAACACAATGATCAGTGAGAATTCCTGCTGTTAACAGATTAGTAAGAGCTATTCAGCTTTCATTACAAGCTGATTTAACTGTATATAAATCACGAATAGGACAAAACAATGTTAATATGTGGGCAATAGTAGATTATTGCCAAGCCATTCCTATACATATATCAAAGCACCAATCTGTGATTTTTTGACAAACTTAAGTCAGCACTTCAGCATAGTTTTAGAAGCCCCTCGAGATTGAGATTGTACCGAAGAATTTTCAAAGTATGTGCTTATGGGGCCTAGTACAGTCAATACAAAACCTAGCAATTACTATTATGCTTAACAGAGGCAGACAACAACTTTCATTTATAAGGCATCTTTAATGTAAAGAATCTTAACAAATGGATGGTGAGCCAGCAAGAGAAAGAATTAGGAAGAGAGATCATAAGATTGGTTGAAGAGAAGGATTGAGAAGGTCTTTAAAAAGGTGGAGAGAAAAGTAGAGAAATGGAAATCCAGACAAATGATGGAGATAGAGAGCTACACTTCATTGGCATACCTGTGGAAGCTCGCCCCATCAGTTAATAAAAATTGAGGGCGGGAAAAAAAGCAAAGTGGCTAGAGTACCTACTCTAGATTCCTACAGTTGTGATAGTTAAAATCTGTAAACATGTTGGAGAATGCTTGCAGAGTAAAGGAAGGATAAATTCATAACTGGGCTGTTCTGCATTTTCAAAATTACCATAATGTATTTTTCCCCCCCACTGGTAGCTATTGATTGTTTGCAGTCTGTTCATCACAGACATTACTGCACGAGAATACTGCATTGTCAGAGATGTGTTTCAGATAAGATATCTGGGTAGTGTTTGTGTTACTGGACTAGAAATCCAAAGGCCTGGAATAATAATCCAGAGTACAGGAGTTCAAATTCCACCATGGCAGTTTGAGACTTTGAATTCAGTTTAAAAAAAAATCTGGAAATAAAAACCTGGTTAAAAAAAGTGACCATAAAGTTATCAGATTGTCATAAAAACCCAACAGGTTCATTAATGTGATTCTATGTAATGTCCTTTAAGGAAGGAAACCTGCTGTCCTTACCCAGTCTAGCCTGTATGTAACACTAGTCCCACACCAATGTGGTTGACTCTCAACTGCCCTCAGAAGTAGCCTAACAAGCCACTTAGTTGTATCAAACTCAGAGCAACAGGGGATGTGCAATAAATGACAGCCTTATCAGCGACACCCACATCCTGAGAATTAATTTTTAAAAATTAAACAGACAATCAGTCTACCCATACAGGTTAAAGTTTCCATAACGCTATTCCATTAGCATTAACAAAAACAAATGAACTAGTCATTCATTTCAATGCAATGTGTGTGATGCTGCTGACGCAAAGGCTGCCAGGTTTACCTACACAACAAAAGTCTCTGCACTCCAAAGTAATTAATTGTGTAAAGTGCTTTGAGGTATTTTTGTGTGGTAAGGCACTACAAAAACATAAGTGTTATTAGATCACCATGATCCTCAAAAGAAGTTCAATATTTACCCTATATAGAATCTCAGGAGTACTGCCTCCAACCCACACAAAGACAATTCTCAGTTTCCAGACATACAAGAGTTCTGGGATTTTCTATAATCTCCTGTCTTAAAAGTTGCATTCCTTGCAAACTTTCTAAATACATAAAAATGGAATATAAAAAGCATCAGATATTTGTAGATAATAACATTTGATAGCTACTTGAATTATTCATTCATAATATCATCCAATTTCCAACCCCCCCCAACAAAATGCACACAAAACTTTTTTCTTTTCAGCAAAAAAGATTAATGGAGTGCTAACATACAGAATAAACACTGAAAATCAGCATTACAAGTTGTGTATTACTGAGGAACTAGCCGTAAAATTGTAAGGTGGGGTGGGGGAAGGTAATGCTTTCAAACATTTAAGAAAGTGGAAAATTACAACGAGCATTTAACTTGTACACAGACTACTTCCTACAGTTGTGGTTGTAAATGATTGTGGAAACACTAGTGGCATATCCCTAGTGAATTTTGCCATGCATCATAATTAGGAAAAAAACTCATTTATATATTTTTCCTGTGACTTTAGATAGAGACAGCAATGTGCTTAAAAACAAATAAGCTGCATCTTAAAAAATAATCCATGTCTCTGATCAGAAGAGCACAAAGCTTTGCTGATTCAGATGCATTTCAATAATACTCACGTCCTTGGTGGTTTTCCTCAGTATTGTTGCCTGTATTCAGAAATTACTAGTGTCATAAGATTACCTGATGTCTTGGTAATTCCCATTTCAGGTGTTAATGTCTACAAATTTGCAGATTGGGAGAAACTGACATTCATAATCTCTAATCTAACCCCTCAGGTGATCATCTCGAAAGGAAAGCAGTTACTGTCTCAGGTTTAACATTGGCGACATGATTATTCCTTTCACACAAAGACAATGCTATTTCTGATCATCCTCAATTCACTAAGTGTACAATATTTGAGTTCAGTTCATTTTGTTGAATTAGCACTTGGGACTCTGTACAGTAGGCACCCTATTGTACACATCATGTTGTGAAGTCTGCTTTTCTCCAAGAGTCTTACAGATCAGACTGAAATACATTCTGAAGATGATATTTAAAAACATCTGTGTACTAATTTAATCCTTATTGTTTTTCAAGTAATTGTACCATCAGTAGTTTGTTGTACCTGCCTTTCTTGTAAATAAATCCAACAGTCTTCGCCTGAACTTGTGAAGTGTGGTATTTACCTCTTCTTGGAGTAGATAGCAAAGTATGGTGGACATCTCATGTGGTCTCTGTTGCATTAAACCATAATTAAAGGGTAACTGTTCGTCCTGTGGCATGCTTCACCATTTATAGCACGAATAAGGGCACAAGTTTTAGTTCAGTCTGCTTAGACATAGAAACATAGAAACATAGAAAATAGGAGCAGAAATAGGCCATTCGGCCCTTCGAGTCTGCTCCGCCATTCAATATGATCATGGCTAATTCTCTATCTCAATACCATATTCCCACTCTCTCCCCATACCCCTTGATGCCTTTTGTGTCTAGAAATCTATCTAGCTCCTTCTTAAATATATTCAGTGACTTGGCCTCGACAGCCTTCTGTGGTAGAGAATTCCACAGGTTCACCACCCTCAGTGAAGAAATTTCTCCTCATCACAGTCCTAAATGTCCTACCCCATATCCTGAGATTGTGACCCCTTGTTCTGGACACCCCAGCCAGAGGAAACATCCTCCCTGCATCCAGTCTGTCTAGCCCTATCAGAATTTTATATGTTTCAATGAGATTCCCTCTCATTCTTCTAAACTCGAGTGAATACAGGCCGAGTTGACCCAATCTCTCCTCATACGACAGTCCTGCGATCCCAGGAATCAGTCTGATGAACCTTCGCTGCACTCCCTCTATGGCAAGTATATCCTCTCTTAGGTAAGGAGACCAAAACTGCACACAATACTCCAGGTACGGTCTTGCCCTTTATAACTTCAGTAAGACATCCTTGCTCCTGTATTTAAATCCTCTTGCAATGAAGGCCAACATACCATTTGCCTTCCTAAATGCTTGCTGCACCTGCATCTTTGCTTTCAGTGACTGGTGTACAAGGATACCCAGGTTCCTTTGTACATCAACAATTCCCAATCGATCACCATTTAAATAATACTCTGCCTTTCTGTTTTTCCTTCTGAAGTGGATACCTTCACATTTATCCACATTATATTGCATCTGCCATGTATTTGCCCACTCACTCAACTTATCTAAATTGCCTTGAAGTCTCTTTGCATCCTCCTCACAACTCACAATCCCACCTAGTTTTGTCTCATCAGCAAACTTGGAAATATTACATTTGGTTCCCTCATCCAAATCATTGATATATATTGTGAATAGCTGGGGCCCCAAGCACTGATCCCTGTGGTACCCCATTAGTCACTGCCTGCTACCCTGAAAAAGACCCATTTATTCCTACTCTCTGTTTCCTGTCTGTCAACCAATTCTCAATCTATGCCAGTATATTACCCCCAATCCCAAGTGCTTTAATTTTGCATACTAACCGCTTATGTGGGACTTTATCAAAGGCTTTCTGAAAATCCAAATAAACCACATCCACTGGTTCGCCCTTATCTATTCTACCAGTTACATCCTCAAAAAATTCCAGTAGGTTTGTCAAACATGATTTCCCTTTCATAAATCCATGTTGACTTTGTCTAATCCCATTGATATTTTCTAAGTGTCGTTATCACATCCTTTATAATACTCTAGCATTTTCCCCACTATTGATGTTAGGCTAATGGTCTGTAGTTCCCTGTTTTCTCTCTCTCTCCTTTTTTAAAAATAGTGGGATTATATTTGCCACCCACCAATCTGCAGTAACTGTTCCATAATCTATAGAATTTTGGAAGATGACAACTAATGCATCCACTATTGAAACTACTTTTCCACTGTGAACACAAGTTAGAGGAATCCACAAAGAATACAACAAAAACTGTCCCGAATGACAACTCTAAAAATGAACAATTCGCATTTCTTTGTATTATATGATTACCTACTATGAAGGGCCAAAGTTGGGTCAACATACTTCAGATACAATTCACTTGTAGGGGGCCAGTGACGCCATGTGTTGTGTATTAACACGTTGTTCCACAAGCAGTTGAACATAAAGTAATTTTCAATTTTAGTCCAGTGAATGTGTTGTGGATGGGAAAAAGACAGTCGCATTGATTGGAGGAAAACTAGTTTTCTAAAGAAGAGGGAAAAGCTGAAGAGAAAGTCTATCTGTGGTTGTTTTGGTGCACCTCACAGCAGCAGGTTCTTAATCTGCATTGTAAAAGGCCTGTTATATGTAGCCCATCCACACTCAGTCACAGGAATGTTACATGAAGTGGGTGTGGGGGGGCGGGTTAGAAATAAGTTTTCACTGTGGTGTATGCAAGGGTTCAGTACAAGGATTTATTTTCAGTTCCATTTAATGGCTTCTGCATAAAAAGTTTATTTTAGTAACATACTCTGAATTGTTCACTCCCACGACATGGAGTGCGTCATCACACCAGCTGAACAGAATGGAAGACGTTCATTTGCCTTAGACTGTCTTCAAAAGCAAACTGAACTCTGCAGTTAAACAGGCTAGTCCTAATCTGGCCAGAACAAAATACATCCCTACTGTACTTTAGCTACTCATCCTCATTATGGTTTCAGAATTAAGAAGCACTTTGTCCACCATGCTGTGAATCATCCCAGAATCTAGCAACATTGTATAGCAAAATCACTTCTTGTATAAT
This sequence comes from Heptranchias perlo, assembly GCF_035084215.1. Classification (NCBI taxonomy): domain Eukaryota; kingdom Metazoa; phylum Chordata; class Chondrichthyes; order Hexanchiformes; family Hexanchidae; genus Heptranchias; species Heptranchias perlo. Next base: position 12,813,199 of record NC_090343.1, read on the forward strand.
ACCCTTTGTTGAGACTGCAGTATTACTGCAGGAAGCCATTCAACAAGAATATTAGTAAAGCTACAAAATCTGCCACATGAACATCGATATTTTCTGAACTGCAATTATTTAAAAAGTTGGATTTTTTTTGCTACTTTTCTCATTTTGTTTTGCACTCATTGGATTTTAGTGCAAGGGAATAGAGCACATTCTGTTTCGGGCACCCAATATCAGCATCAAGTACAGTATTCCCAAGTCAGGTACAGCACTGTTAGATGCCTCCATAATTTTCCTGTTCCAATAAAGTGCCACAGCCCAAATCTCAGAAGAACACTCATTGATGCATTAAAGTGACATTTGCATCTCACCTCCTGACCCCTCAATACCTCTGCACCGTCTATTAGACTCATGTCAGGAGTCTAATGAAATACTCACCATTTGCCTGGATGGGTTCAAACACAACCACACTCAAAAAGTTCGACAGGAGAGAATAGTTCGCTTGATCGGTGCCCCTGGTATTGGACTCAATATCCACCCATTCCTTCCATCACGGGCACATTGTGGCTGCTGTATGTACAATCTGCAGGGGGCACTGAAACAACTCACCAAGGCTATTTCGACAGCACCTTTTTCCCCTGCAACCTCTACCAGAGAAAGACTAGAGCAGCAATGTCGTAGAAACACCATCACCTTCAAGCTCCCCTCCAAGTCACACACCATCCTGATTTGGATGTTTTGACACTCCATCATTGACCCAATAATGTGTTAGAATTCCCTACTTAAAACCATTGCGGGAGTACCATCACTCCAAAGACTGCAGCGATTCAAGAAGGCCCGCCACCACCTTCTCAGTGAAGCTAGAGAAACACAATTAATGCGGCCTTGCCAGCATCGTCCTCATCCTGAGACCAAATTTAAAAATAATTTCCTGACCTATGCCAGCCATTGTTAAATTGGGAATAATTTTGAACTGTGGTGTATGTCCATTGGTGACTGGATTAAAACTGCCCAAACTCAGGGCACTTACAACCAGCAAATAAAAAGGATATACACCATCAGTCTGGACTAAATTTGAACCTGCATCTAAGAACCAAAAGCCAGTGTCTAATGGTGCTTTTCGTGGGGTCGGAACGCCAACTGTAGCATCAATGCGAACAGTTTCACTTCACACTAATGCTGCAGTTATCATGTAAATGCAGCCTGAATCCACATTCAGGTGCCAGCCACACCACAGCAAGAAATCCCTAGAGGAGATAGGCTCACTCCACTTTGGGAGTTTGTTTGGGCATCATCACCCAATTAACATTCACAAGTTTAATGTTAGTGTGAAATTGAAACAGTTTCACACCGATGTTGAACTTGTACGGGCCACTTTGCCTCTCCAATGCACCTGGGAGCACTCAGTTCCCAAGTGCAAAAAAAAAGGAAACGTTGCCCCAGGAATTTTAGAAGCTTCATGTCCTGTTTTGGGACAAATATAAGGAGTCTTACAACACCAGGTTATAATCCAACAGTTTTACTTGAAATCAGTAGCCATAAGGTCACATAGCCATCAGCCATTATCATTCAAAACTGCAGCAATAGCAGCACCCACCCCCCAGCCTGGATACAGGCAAGCCCCTGCCATGATGTGGGTCAGGGGGTGGGGCGAGGAAATCAGCCCTGTAATGCAAATCCAACATTACGCATTGTACCATCCCATTCCCCGAAATACACCCACTTAGTCGGTCTGATTTTGTTGTGCTCCTTTGTACAGTCATTGAGGGTCGCCTAAAAATCTTAACTAACATATTTGGTAGTCATGATGTGGAGATGCCGGTGATGGACTGGGGTTGACAATTGTAAACAATTTTACAACACCAAGTTATAGTCCAGCAATTTAAAATAAAATTGCTGGACTATAACTTGGCGTTGTAAAATTGTTTACAATTAACATATTTGGTGTACAGATCTGAACTTTTCAAAGTAGAAGGAACACATTTTATCATTATGTACATTTAACTAAATGTAAAAACACTCAACTCTATTAGAAATGTGTTTATAAAAGACAAGTTTAAAAATTGGATTATTTAAACAATAAAGCCGTATACACATTTTTCATTTAAAACAAAAAAAAAGCAAATCTAAAACAATACTGCATTAGCTGGTGATAAACAAAGTGCCAGTAAGCACTCAGGCAGGGATTCATGCTTGACACTGAGGCACCCAATGAGGCAAGAGAAAATGAATAGCAGAAGTTGAATCTTCTTTCAAAATTGTCCTTCCCACTATGCAAAGATTTAATTTAATTTTAAAGCAGCAATTTTAAGATGCATTTATTATGCACTCAATATTTTCTTAATGTAATTTTTAGAATTTTTTTTCATGATAAAATGGTGGGGGGAGAATTACAGGCAAGATGACCACTACCACATTCCCAATGGAAGATCCTTTCTAATTCCATGACCAATTGGAGGGTTAGGAACAATTGTGATTACATATAAATTACATTTATATAGCACCTTTCACAACCTCAGAATGTTCCAAAGAGCTTTACAGCTGATGAAGTACTTTTAAAGTGTAGTCACTGTTGTAATGAAGGAAATGAGTAGAAGAGTACAGCACAGTTCAGTCACAAGAAACAGGTGAGCAAAACATGATTTTCCCCACCCACATAATAGGGTAAAGTAAGGGACAATGTTGAGAGATATGGGTTAGCATCATTTTACTAACATGTCAAAATATTAGTGCTGTCCTGTATTGCACTACTGATCATGGTTACAGACAATGATATACAGGCAGAAACAACTCAGTAAAAACATATGGATGATGATTCAAAAAATGTCTTTAAAATCTGAGGTATAGGACTTCTCACTATGTGATGTCACTTTATATATTCAAGAAGCATTACAAACCACAGAATGCAACATATTTAAACCTGAAATATTTTTTCTTTTTCCTAAAAAGTTTCAGTGAAAGAGCACGTCACTATTTTATAACTGCTCATTTCTCCACCCACCCCCCCCCCCCCAAACCCTACACCCAATACACAATTTTATTGTTGGCACTTTCAACCAGCTTCCAGTCTGTCGCAGAAATATTTGAGAGTTCTGGATTGCCAAGTTTTCATCAACACTGGGCGCCATCCATAGTGTTTTACACCAAATTTTAGCTGGATTCCAAGCTATAATTAAACCATATGCGCTAATAGAACCTTAATTGCAAGCATTGCAGTATCAGGGATAGACAATAGTTGTAAAATGTACTTCTCTAGGACAAGTAATGGACATTTTCACAAACCATGTTATGTATCCTGGTAGGGTTTCATAGTTTAACACACTGTTGCCTTTATGTAGCAATAGCAGGGGTTTTTTTCTCTGATAATATCACTTGCATTTATACAGCACTTTATCATATTGAAACATCACAAATTGCTTCCCACAATGAATTATTTTCTTCAAGTGCACTGACCGTTGTTATGGCTACTTCTCTGCTTGTGATTCTCAAATTCTTGAAATTTGGTCCATTATGTTAATAGACATATTAAAAAAAGATTTTGTTTCATAAGCTACATCTGAAGATCAAGAGCACTTCAATGTGTAGCCATCAAAATAAGGGTGTTGAGCTCCTGTGTGGATGTAAGCGCACAATGCACTTGCTTGTACAAGAGTTCGAAGTGTCTATACCCCATCTATATGACAGCACGATGATCTAATGTTGTTTGGGCAGTTGCTCCAGTATTTCAATCAGTCTCTAAATTTGCCCAGCAGTACAAACAGGACAAATTCAGAATTGAAAAATTTAGTACCACAATATAAATGGGATATCGAGTGTATCCTAGTGCTTCACTTCCACCTTCATATGGGACCACAGAATGGTCTGGGCCTAGGAATACAAAGCTCACCTTATGTTAATTAAAGCTGAAGTCCAAGACATAAAACAGACCGACAATGGCCACTGCCGAGGTCACCCCATACATTCTTTTAAAGGCAACAGCAGCAATACTACTAATTAACACAGTCCTTTGTTTCTGAAACACAATCTTGTTCTGACCCAAACAACTTGAGGCATAAATGGAGTTATTTGAATACTTTATGGGAAAAATAGATGTCCAAGATCTGAAAATAAAATGGGACCACATTAGGGTAATCAGTTTTATACAAGCACCTTTTAAACAGAAACTTGAAAATTAAAGTAATGCATTGAAACAGTAGATTATTGTAATTTTTCAAAAAAATACTCTTTCCTCCCCCTCCTCCTCCCTCCTCCCCCCCCCCCTTCCCAAAAAGTTTTTGAAGCCTCAACCCTTAGATTTCAGGACACAGCACAGAAATCAGAAAGTCTCATTCAAGAGGAATTGAAATGTCACAATGGTTCAGTAACAGATTTCTTTAGACGGGTGGGGGAGGGCACGGGGGGCAAGGTTTCTGTAGTAGTTTGTTGATGGGATGGTGTTGGGGTCTTTTACCATGTACCTAGCCTCTATAGCTGGTGAGTTCCAGATGCAAACAGCAGAGAATGTTTGTTGCCAACCAATTATCTCCCTCACAAATGTTCTTTGAAAAGTAAAATTAACTCGTACCATATATCAAATAAACAACTGGCAGTTAACCAAAATGGACCCATAAGCCAACTTTAAAAACCCTCCTGTTTTATTCCAATTAGAAAAATCACATTCATTATTATTTATCTGAATCTGAGGTCATATTTGTACAAAAACCAACATTTATCAACCTTACTTGGTGGTGGTGGGGGGGTGGGGGGAAGGAAGTGATAATCAGAGATAAATTAAATAAATTGCTTTTAGCCATTTGGCTAATGGTAGCTTAAATCATTTAGTAGTTTTTGCAGCTGAGGACAACTCTTGTATTTTTTAATGCATATCAGCCCTATCCCTGTTCAACCCCAATTTCGCTGAAGCAGCACTTTTCCATGCCGTTTTCTTTACACTGACCGTAATTCACACAGCTAAGCAGATTAAATATTTGCTTAACAAGACCTACAATGGACTATGCAAAGCTCAAACACTCTGACAAAATAACTACACATATCCAACATCAGCGTACATCTAATTACTGATCTAAAACAAGGTTACTGGTTCCATGATCTCTGTTTTCAAGATCTTTGACTGCAAAGTGAAATTCAATTCCCATTGTACCATGCTGCACTCAGCTTCATTAGATGCCGTCACCTTTTACAAAAGTTCTGACCACCTATAAAAATTAACTAATTGAAATTTTAGTTTATTTGCATGAGTGGTGTGAAACGTGCTGTATAATAATACTGTTCAAATCTTTATTCCAAAAGTGTTCTCTGCATACTTCGAATGAATATATAACTTCACATCTTAATAGTCTAAGTTCAATATATTATACATACACACCAACCAAATTAACACTGTGCATTTTGGTTGGAGAAAATAATTTAAAAATAAGTAGCAAGAACTTGGATCACTTGCCTTAACAGTCATTCATGAAGCAACATTAACTGGAGCATAAAGGCACCTCCCTACCCCTTCAGCCAGGTAACTGTGAATGTAGAGGGAAAAAATGCATAATACACGTGGATACAGGATGTGAGGATTATATCCTGGGTACCTATAACTTTAGTCCAAAGTAAATTAAACCATAATCAGATTCATTGAAATGTAAGAACATAAGAACATAAGAAATTGGAGCAGGAGTAGGCCAATCAGCCCCTCGAGCCTGCTCTGCCATTCAATATCATGGCTGATCTGATCCCAACCACAAATCTAAAGAACACAAGAAGTCGGAGCAGGACCCGGCCACATAGCCCCTGGGCCCTCTCCGCCACCCACAGGGCATTGACCGATCCGAACTCAGCTTCATGTCCAATTTCCTGCCCGCTCCCCATAACCCCTAATTCCCTTTACTTCTAGGAAACTGTCTATTTCTGTTTTAAATTTATCTAATGATGTAGCTTCCACAGCTACCTGGGGCAGCAAATTCCACAGACCTACCACCCTCTGAGTGAAGAAGTTTCTCCTCATCTCAGTTTTGAAAGAGCAGCCCCTTATTCTAAGATTATGCCCCCTAGTTCTAGTTTCACCCATCTTTGGGAACATCCTTACTGCATCCACCCGATCAAGACCCTTCACAATCTTATATGTTTCAATAAGATCGCCTCTCATTCTTCTGAACTCCAATGAGTAGAGTCCCAATCTACTCAACCTCTCCTCATATGTCCGCCCCCTCATCCCCGGGATTAACCGAGTGAACCTTCTTTGTACTGCCTCGAGAGCAAGTATGTCTTTTCTTAAGTATGGAGACCAAAACTGTATGCAGTATTCCAGGTGCGGTCTCACCAATACCTTATATAACTGCAGCAATACCTCCTTGTTTTTATATTCTATCCCCCTAGCAATAAAAGCCAACATTCCGTTTGCTTTCTTGATCACCTGCTGCACCTGCATACCAACTTTTTGATTTTCTTGCACTAGGACCCCCAGATCCCTTTGTACTGCAGTACTTTCCAGTCTCTCGCCATTAAGAAAATAACTTGCTCTCTGATTTTTCCTGCCAAAGTGCATAACCTCACATTTTCCAATATTATATTGCATCTGCCAAATCTCCGCCCACTCACCCAGCCTGTCTATATCCCCTTGCAGGTTTTTTATGTCCTCCTCACTCTCTACTTTCCCTCCCATCTTTGTATCATCTGCAAATTTTGATATGTTGCACTCGGTCCCCTCCTCCAAATCGTTAATATAGATTGTAAAGAGTTGGGGACCCAGCACCGACCCCTGTGGAACACCACTGGTTACTGGTTGCCAGTCCGAAAATGAACCATTTATCCCAACTCTCTGCTTCCTGTTCGATAACCAATCCTCCACCCATGCCAGAATATTACCCCCAATCCCGTGATTTTTTATCTTAAGTAATAATCTTTTATGTGGCACCTTGTCGAATGCCTTCTGGAAGTCTAAATACACTACGTCCACTGGTTCCCCTTTATCCACCCTATACGTTATATCCTCGAAGAACTCAAGCAAATTTGTCAGACATGACTTCCCCTTCATAAAGCCATGCTGACTTTGTCCTATTAAATTATGCTTATCTAAATGTTCCGTTACTGTCTCCTTAATAATAGACTCCAAAATTTTACCCACCACAGATGTTAAGCTAACTGGCCTATAATTTCCAGCCTTCTGCCTACTACCCTTTTTAAATAACGGTGTTACATTAGCAGTTTTCCAATCTGCCGGGACCTCTCCTGAGTCCAGGGAATTTTGGAAAACTATCACCAAAGCATCCACAATCCCTACTGCCACTTCCCTCAAGACCCTAGGATGGAAGCCATCAGGTCCAGGGGATTTATCCGCCTTGAGTCCCATTATTTTACTGAGTACCATCTCTTGAGTGATTTTAATCGTATTTAGCTCCTCCCCCCCCGAGAGTCCCCTGTTTGTCCAGTGTTGGGATATTCTTAGTGTCCTCTACTGTAAAGACTGAAACAAAATATTTGTTCAGCATTTTTGCCATCTCCATGTTTCCCACCATTAATTTCCCGGTCTCATCCTCTAAGGGACCTATGTTTGCCTTCGCCACCCTTTTTCTTTTTATATAACTATAGAAACTCTTGCTATCTGTTTTTATATTTTTTGCTAATTTCTTTTCATAATCTAACTTCCCTTTCTTAATCAATCCTTTAGTTACTTTTTGCTGTCTTTTGAAGAATTCCCAATCTTCTATCCTCCCACTAAGTTTGGCTACCTTATATGTCCTTGTTTTTAGTCGGATACTATCCTTGATTTCTTTACTTAGCCACGGGTGGCTGTCATTTCTTTTACACCCTTTTTTCCTCAGTGGAATATATTTATTTTGAAAGTTGTAAAATAACTCCCTAAATGAACACCACTGCTCATGTACCGTCTTACCCTTTAATCTATTTTCCCAGTCCACTTTAATCAATTCCGCTCTCATACCATCATAGTCTCCTTTATTCAAGCTCAGTACGCTTGTTTGAGAATCAACCTTTTCACCCTCTAATTGGATATGGAATTCAACCATGTTGTGGTCGCTCGTTCCAAGGGGATCCTTAACTAGGACATTATTAATTAATCCTGACTCATTACACAGGACCAGGTCCAAGGTTGCCTGCCCCCTTGTAACCTGTTAATCAACATGGATTCTGAACCAGAGACTTCAACTTAAAATTAATATAAAAAATCTTAAATTTAAGAAACTACAGCCTCCCCTCCAAAAATATAAATGCAGCTTGATTGATGTCGAGCTTTTAGTAGATGGAAAAACCTAACAAGAACAGCCAATTATGATGGAAGAGGAGAAGCAGCTCAGATAAAGCAAATGATTACAAACTATGAGTTATGATCTGTAAGGCACTGCTTGAAAAGGTGGTGGAAGCAGATTCAATAACTTTCAAAAGGGAATTGGATATATACTCGAAAAGGAAAAACGTGCAGGGCTATGGGGAAAGAGGAGAGGAGTAGGACTTATTGGATAGCTGACAAAGAGCTGGCACTGGCTCAATGGGCCAAATGGCCTCCTACTGTGCTTCAAGATTCTATGATTCTAGATACTTTGGAACTAATAAACCAGGTCATTTCAGAAAACCGAGCAGCTCATTTTTAGATTAAAAGAAACAAATATCCTTAATACTATCTTATCATATTCACTTAGCCAACAAAGTAGCCCCACAAGACACTCAACACTGCTTCATTGATACAAAATGTGCTCTTTTGTTGTACATTTTTAAACCCTGTGTATACGTTACGTAATGTTCAAGTTGTGCAGCGACGAATAAACAGATTTGTGCATGTGCAGTTAGCATGTATACTGTGCTCATTTTCTTCAAACTACAAAATGTTATGAATAGCATAACAAGCAAACGTGGAGGAGAATTAATAGGTGGGATGCAACGCAGTACACATATATAGCATATACCGCAAACAGATTATTTTGTATGTGTGCACATTATGACAGATTCGTTGTTCAGTAAAATAAATCCTTTATTGTACCTGCTGTAGCGTGCTGCAGGAATTCAGCTACACTTATGCATAATCTGTTATGGAGGACATATTGAGTCAACCACTTCACAGGCTTGCACTTATTTTAACTGCCAGGAACAGTGTACAAGTGTGAAGCAACCCAAGGAAGGAAACAGGGGAAAAAAAAGTTTACAAAATGGGGGTTGAGATGAGAAAGATACAGATTTAATATCCAGCTAGCTGCTCATTTTGCTTAAATAACCACAAAAAATTATATTTTTTTAATGTTAAAAGGTCTACAATGGTATTAAAAATGTACCAAATACTGCTAATTTCATAATATTCTGCCAAACTAGAATCTGGTTCCATTTTGGTGGTGGAATGCTATTGCATTTCTTAAAAGGTTAAATTAAACCTTTTGGCACGGCACCATAAACTGTATATGAAAACTAAAAGCAATGGAGATGCTAAACATCAAGCTTTAATAACTCAGACAGACTTTAATGCCGTAATAAAAACTTTTATACAGATACAAAGGGGCAACAAAAATATTCTCGGAAAAAAAACATGCCCGTCAATGCTGCATTGTTATTTAAAAATCGTCTTTGTTTTGCAAACTGCAAAATTGTGCCTAGAAACCATCCCACAAGACGCCAATATCGGTCGATGTGATCATCCTATCTTATAAATAGAACACACTTGTACAAATTTTCAAAAGTATTTTTCCAGCACCCACGTGGCGGTAGATACTGTAACCCAGCTAGCTCTTGCTAAACTGCCTGATAGTAACTGCAGTCAAACTAAACACTACGCGAGGTCATCTAATGCGGTTGCCATAACAACATCCTTGGCTATTCTAGACTGACGTAACAATTGTGTCGAAGTTACAGTCAGCCGGTGGATTCACCCAGAGCCTTTAACACGATCTGAAGGGATAGGAAAATTGACCTCTGCCTCCTTAACCTGCACACAAAAGTACAGCCGTTCCGAAACAAAACACAAAGACAAGACGGGCTGGAGGAAGAACTCCTTCCACAAAGTATTTTAGCAGCCACCATTAAAAAAAAACTCAGACCGTCTACAGTGTCAGCCATGGCAGTTGTATCAAAAATTGCAATAAAACTGTTTTATAGCTTTGTTCAGACATTTAATAGATGCACTATTGATACTTGAGACATGGAAACGAAATCATTTTTTCCTCCCTGCTAGTATTAAAAAATGCCACAGCATGTCATTTTTTAATGTCAGCTTTGGAAAATCAGCAAGTGTTCTGTGGAAAGGAAGGCAAGTGGTTCCAATCAAGGACAGGTAAATATTGCATTCCAAATTTCTGCGCTCCTCGGCACACATATTTCACAAGCATTCACATTAAGTCTAATCGAGTATTCATCTGATGTCCAAATTGGCATTTTCCTGTCTACCACCCATTTTGGCCCCTCACTTCTTGGTATAAAAGGAAACAGCAAGAGAAATTGTATTCTGTTCAAATCAACGCCACCACGAACCTTACCGTAATCTAAATAGGCTTTTGACCCCGTGTAAAAAACAGTTCACTGCCTTTTTTTAAAAAAAAAACTAACCAAACCAGAAAAAATACTTAATGTCAGATGAGGGTTTGAAACAGGCATTGTGCACGGAAACACTGTACACTCCAGAATACCAAACATTTAGCTTAGTATTTTATAAAGTGTAGCTTCAGGCTCTTCTAACAGGCCTGCCAATAATGGCATCGAAACAAGATGTAGTAGATGTCAGACCCACCACAGTATGTTAGCAGCTGTCTATCAACAGGGTCTCAACAGACACACCAATGACAACAGCTTACGAGTGCTCTCAGCAAACAAGCCAATAGCAGAAGTCCCCCAACACGCTGTCACCAGACTCGACGAGAAAACAGGAGCCTATCCTACTGCTGCCTTCACATCCACAATTAGAAACAAGCTATCAAGGAGCTGTCACGTTGAATTATCCTACTCAACAAACAACGTTGTGCTCTTCTAATGCACCAGGTGCAGGTATAATCATCGATTTACAATTAAAACATTGGGGTACTACGGTATTTATAAATCCACAACTGCCAGAAATTACAACCTAATCCAATAAATAATTATTACAACCCAATTAGTCACAGTTTTAAAAAATTACAAACAGCATATATGGCCACAAATCATACTCACGACTTTCTGAGCAAAGCTTACAAAAATAACATGCAAGTTATTTTGTATGTGCTTTAGGCATATGTGCATCATATAGTGCAAAATGTTTTTCCTGTTGGCAAGCACATAACTACTTCACAGCTGGGAAAGAAACAGAACCTGTTCGTTTTTCACATCGGCTTTAAGTGGATTCCATACGTGCTAATATTCTAAATGTACAGGATATAACATTCGAGCAAACTTATTCTTAATGATTACTGTATACAATATCTGGATACACTTGCAGCAGCTATAAGTATTCTACCTATAAAAACGATTTTCAAACTTCTGTATGGGAGACCACTTACAAATATTGACACTCTCCCATCCTAATCTCTTAAAAAGACACTGATAGCTACCCCAAGGAAAACATTTAAGGCTTTTGTTTAAGTAGTATACAGAAAATAGAAACAACATGCTAGCAAAACAAGTAAAGAAATACAGAAATCTGAAGAGATGGACAGAAATTGGATGACTTAGGGACCATAAACCATAGTTTGAAACCCTATGCTCCACAATGATTTACTCCATTGCTGGGAATATATTCAAAGTGAACATCAAATGTGTTTTCCTGATTCTGCAATTGGTAAATGGGCAATACCATATTGATTATGAACATTCCCAGGTTCAATTCTTGTCTATTCTGGGTTGAACAATCTCAGCCAGGGCAGAACTGGTTAGCTTCTGTATCATCAGGGCCAAGATAGAGCAAATAAAGACAACATTCCCACTCCTAATTACTATCCAGCAACCTCATTCAAAAAGCATTTGGGCAGATGTGGACAATTTTACTTTCACAGACCAACACCACCCCTTCCTTTTTAACACTCACCGTCCTAGCGAGTGTCCTGAAGAATAACCATTTCAGCATAAAGACGATAAGGCACTAGTACCCGTGGAATCGTACCAAACATGAGTCACATTTATGTCAGATAGGGGAAAAGGAAAAAATGCAGACAAAAGCCTTAAAAATGCATCTACAAATTATGCTAACATAGGACTTTAAATGCGCACTGGACTGCACAAAAAACGTGAAAACTGCCAGTGAATATGTCACTAAAAATAAAGACATTAGGAAATAGCTCTTCTAGTTATAGCCACTCGTAGATAAGCCCGAATATCCTATTTTTAAAAAAGCATATTCATAATCAGTTTTAAAACAATTGTACGTCAAAGCTCCAAGCATCCAAATATATTCAGAAATAAGTTTTAAATCGTGGTGGAACATTTAATAGGCAAGTCCTCCACCCGCCCACATTCCTTTCACTGTACATTTAACGCACGCACAAGGAGCTGGCTAGGCCTAACAGAATAGTCAGGGAGGAGGGTAACATTATGCACCTTCTTCTAAAAATGCAACACCATTTAAAATTTACACAATTAAATAAATCTCTCTTCCTTCCACCCACCCTCCCTCCCTCAAACTAACGTGACAAGGGGACAAAATGCTATGGCGACAGGTTGATTGACAGGCGTGGTTTACCAGTGGGAACGCACACTGGGGGGGCACGAAAGGGTACGAGAACCAATGGGCGGTTCGCGGGGGCGGGTCCAACGCTCCCAAGTTCGGCCTCAGTAATTAAGTTGTCCCGAACCCAGATTTTTTTTTTCAAAAAAAGCGATGAGGCGCCGGCCTCATCCGGAGCTCACCGGACGGGGGCACACCTCCGGCGGCCAGGGCTCCCGACTCTTCACAAGCCCCTCGGTGTGTGTGTGTGTCTGTGTGTGTATACAGGCCCGGCACTATGACTGACTGGAGCTCAGGGTTTTCCACCCCCCAACTCACCCCGTTAACAGGTTAGTTTGAGGCTCTAAGGTTAACTTCAGTCCGGGACGGACGGGGCTGAACGCGCGCCGGGGGGGGGCAAAGGCTTCTCCACAAAGAAGAAGGGGGGAGAAAAAAAAAAGGGTGAGGAGGGAGGGAGTGAGTGAGGGGGATTAAAATAAAAAACACTACGGCCCAGGGCATTACCTCACCCGCGTCCAAACACCCTGCAAGGCCGCTTTCGTACCCAACTTACCGCGCTGGCTGTTACTCAGAGGAACATTCCAGTATCCTGACCTTCGTTTCCCTAAATAAGCCGAGTAAAAGCGCCGCCATGTTGCTCCTTGTTTATTTAAATCTCGAACACTCCCACGGAGGGAGGGAGGGAGGGAGGGGGGGGGGGGGAGGGAGGTGTTTCTCACCGCGCATGCTCGCCGAGCCCGCCTTGCATGCTGGGAGTTGTAGTCCGGTCGCGCCATCAGGTGTGCAGGTGACGTTCGCTGCATGGCGTTCGTTGCGAGTTATCGGCTGCGAAAGGACGTTTGGTGCAAGGAAAACAAAAAGGAAAAAAACTGCAAATCTGTAATGAGAAAGGGAAATGCACAACAGGTTGGCCACCATCTATATAGAGAAAAGGCAGGTGTTGACATTTTGGGTGTGTTCCCTTTATCAGAACTCAATTCCTTGCGTACAGGGGAGTTTTAAATGTAGCTAACTCGGTATTTGGTGCATTCAGTGTAAAAATTGGGTATAGGATTAGAATCTACAACACAAACAGGCTGTTATAATCCACATGAGCCTCCTCCCACTCTAATTACCTAAAAGAACATAAGAAATAGGAACAGGAGTAGGCCATACGGTCCCTCGAGCCTGCCCCGCCATTCAATAAGAGCATGGCTGATCTTCAACCTCAACTCCACTTTCCTGCCCGATTCCCTTAGAGTCCAAAAATCTATCCATCTCAGTCTTGAATATACTTAACCGACTGAGTATCCACAGCCCTCTGGGATAGAGAATTCCAAAGAGTCACAGCCCTCTGAGTGAAGAAATTCCTCCTCATCTTACTCCTAAATGTCCGACCCCTTATCGCAAGACTATGTCCCCTAGTTCTAGACTCTCCAGCCAGGGGAAACAACCTCTCAGCATCTACCATGTCAAGCCCTCTAAGAATCTTTTATGTTTCAATGAGATCACCTCTCATTCTTCAAACTCCAGACAACATAGGCCCATTATACTCAATCTTTCCTTATAGGACAACCATCTCATCCCAGGAATCAATCTATGAACCTTCGTTGCACCGCCTCTAAGGCAAGTATATCGTTCCTTAGGTAAGGAGACCAAAACTCTTCCCACTCTGCCTCCATATTTCTATTCTCCCTCGTTTGCGGACGGAATTTATTTAGAGGAGTTGGGTACATTCAGTGCAAAACATTGGCTGTATAAGGCATTTTGGGCAGGGAATTAGAACAGTGATAACAGGTACACAAGGCACTCAATACAGTGACCGTGCATAAGGTATAATGGTGGCATTCAGGACATTGTCATTGTATGATATGTAGAGCATTGGGTATAGAGAGATCATTCAGTGCATAGAATCAGATACACAGAGCATTCAGTGTAATAATAGGATATACAGGAAATACGGTGTAGAGAATCAGGATAATTAATTTGCCATCAGTTATCTGAATTATTTAGTGCAGAGAATCAGCATAGTGCCTTCATATATATGGAACAGTTTAGGACAGTGGCATAAATGCCTCAAATCATTCAGTGCAGGTATACATATGACATTCAGGCCATCATGTGTACAGGGTATTCAGTACAGCAGTAGTGCCATCATGTATACAGGACACCTCTTGCAAAAGTGGAATAGTCTATGGCATGAGGAGAAATAAAATTGGAGGGCCAAAAATAACCTAAATGAGAAGCAGGATTTTGTATCAAATACAGAATGTTATGCGTTAGTGTAAGGATTCATTGTCTTCTCAATGACTTAGCAATAAAGGACTGATTTGAACAAACCTGGATTAAGAACCCATTATTTATTATTTTCACTTCCAAGTGGTCATTGTAAAGCTGAGAAGAGGATTAAAAAGATTACTGTCAAAACTGAGCTTGACTTGATTGAATGTATTAGTCCTAAGATGTGTTTTTATTTGTGACAGGTTAATAATTGTTGTTTTGATCCTGCAATGCTCAAATTCTATTTTCAGATAGAAGTGTTCTATTTAAAGGCAGGAAGTATTGTCTACAACACGATATCACAATCATTCCAGTACTTTGTGATTCATAGAGGAGAACAAAGATATAATTAAAACCATAAATATTAAATTCATTACAGAGGAATAAATATATCTGATATCAATGAAATACACACTTTAGGAACTGTGTGTGGAAAAATTACACCAACTCATGAAATTCCAGCCTCTTAATTCACTCATCCCTATTACTCACTGATTTAGGGGTCCCATCACCCCTGTGCTCGTTGACCGACATTGGCTACTGGCTCGGCAACGCCTCGATTTTAAAATTCTCATCCTTGTTTTCAAATCCCTCCAATGCCTCACCCCTTCCTATCCCTGTAACCTCCTCAAGCCCTACAATCCTCAGAGATCTCTGTGCTCCTCCAATTCTGGCCATTTGCATATTTTAATCGCTCCACCATTGGCGGCCGTGCCTTCAACTGCCAAGACCCTAAACTCTGGAATTCCCCCTCTCCTCCTCTAAGACCCTCCTTAAAACCTACCTCTTTAACCAAGCTTTTCGTCACCAGTCTTAATATCTCCTTATGCGGCTCGGTGTGACATTTTGTTTGATGACGCTCCTGTGAAGCGCCTTGAGACGCTTTACTACGTTAAAGGCGCTATATAAATGCAAGTTGTTGTTGATGTCACCACAGTAATAGAGATTGAATTATTAAATTTGCAGCATGCATCTGTGTTGGTGATCTGATAGTACAAATGTCAGATGGTTCACTTTTGGCATGTGACAAGAAGGTTGTGAACCAGCATGATTGAAGTTGTATGCTGAAGAGTGTGTAATGAGCTGCAGTCCTATGGAATTACAGAGCAAAAAAAGAGATACAGCATGAAAGAGCAAGACCATAATAGCCAGACTATAAATATGACATGGAAAAATATGACTCAGTATAGACTACGTTTAATCCATTTATTTAATATGTCTATATATACATACCATTTAAATGGAGTTCTATAGAAACAATCCTCACTAAATTCTGGCATTAATTTAGAATGGAGACAGACATCTCCCTTTCCCTAGGGGATCAATTGCATCTTTATTCCACTCCCTCTTTCAGCTCCCTCCTCCTCCATGCTGAACCACCATTGCTTCTCTGCCTATTGCCTCCTTCCTCTTCTATAGTGGTTCAGGAATGTCAACAGAGATATTTTTAGCTTCAATCTCGTTTTCACAGGAATGTTTCCACTCGCTATGCATGGATTTTTAAATGCTTGGGGACTATTTTAATTCCAAGGAAACCGTGTGAGTAATATTGTAAAATTATTTCATTTTTGGTAAGGTCAGTCTAAATTCCAAGATATGGTTTGGTCACTACATTATTAAACTGGAATTTCACTCCTTAGGGTAAAGAGTGTTCCAACATGCTCTGTCCCTTTGTGTCACTGATCTGCAATTGCAGTATCACTAGCAGCATTCAATAAAGTATTGTTTTGTTAAGAAGTGGTCCCTACTTTTGATTTAAGAATGTTAAAAGTTTATCTGCTTAACCCTCCACGAGTAGTAAAAAAAAAGCATGGCCTTGAAATTCAAGGATGGGATACTAAGCCAACAATTCGTGTGCAGTTCCGCTCTTTGCTATTTTAGCACAGGCGTTAACAGGGTTAATTTAACACCAGTATTTTATGGTAATATCCCATAGTGCATTTCAAAGCCTGTATTTAAAAAAATGCTTAGGTGTACGTGCTATGCCTAGAAAAAATGCGCACTGGTCTCTGGAAGAATGTGGGCGGCTGTGTCTGGAGCAAACGCGGGGCGGGGCGGGGGGGTGAATGTACGTGTCAGTAGTACGTTTAAAAGTGTGTGTAAATTGCACGGACCAATGCTTATTCCTCGTACAGTGCGCAAGAGTTAGTGCTGGAGAGTGGGCGTAGGGCGGTCATTGACTGGATTTAAAGCACACACACGCCCTCTGCTGCATTATGAGGATCTTTTATGCCTCCAGATTTTTTTCGAACCTTTCACCCAGGCGTTTTGCCTTCTGTCTGTGACTTTTTGCTAGACTTGCGGAATCTCTTGCAAGACCTGGGTCTCCGCCGCTGCACGTCTCCCCCCAGCGTTAAAATAAATAAATACTTCATAGTTAAAATAAACCAATACTTCATATTGAAAAAAAATCTAATCCTGATAAATTAGGGGCTGGTCTAAAAAAAACCAAGACCATTTGTGCATTTATAATGTACCGCCAGTAAGAAACAACTTTTCCCTAATAATGCAACTTTACTGGGGGAAGGTAATATAATTATATTCTTGCAGAAGAGAGACATTCAGGAGGAGAGTGGCAGGTCTTGGAGGAGATTCGGGTCTCCCGAAGAGAGGCGTCACTTAGATTGCAGGAGAGGGTTACATTACCACTCACCAAGTGAAATACTTTGTTTCCTATTTACTTTGTCTTGATAATAGTGTCCATTTTCGGTCCTATGGGTTGAAAGGCCCCGTGCAAATGGAATCTGATCTTAACCGGCCTGCTTAGTGAAAGTGAAACCGCTTTGAAAAAAGGACAGTGTAATTATAGAGCGGTTTCCTTGTCGCTGGGCAGTATGGGCTCGCTAGGCTTCCATTAATAACAAGCTCTCTTGCAAACCAGAGCTACTTAACACTTGGAGACAGAGGTTAAGAGCCTGAACATTAATCTATAGTGCTCTAGCCCACTTTGAGCATTCACATCTATGATTAATGTTTAGCGGTTTAACAGAGATTTGGGTTTTAAATTTTGTTTTCCACTGGTGACAAAATTCTAGGAATGCTCAAGTCACAGCATTCTTAAAAATACATACATAGACTGGCATTTACATTGACTTGCATTTATATAGCACCTTTCACGACCTCAGGACGTCCCAAAGTGCTTGACAGCCAATTAAGTACTTATTGGAAGTGTGGTAACTGTTGTAGTGTAGGAAACGTGGCAGCCAATTTGCGCACAGCAAGCTCCCACAAACAGCAAAAGAAAGGTGTTACATTTGGTTGCACATTAAAGTGAAGAGCAAAGCCAATATCAGGAACATAACATTTCTGTACTTCAGGTTACCCCAACAATTTGCCTTCGATTCAACCTCAAAAGAGGTTGCACTATTGCACCAGTATGAATTTTTCCATTCATCGTAGCAGCCGAATATAAATATTTAAGTGGGATTGTCAATTTGCATTGAATTAAGGCACTCCTGTGCTGTGAATTTACCTCTACTACTGCTTTGAGACTGCAAACTTATTTCGCTTAGGAGCCTTACACTGCTGTTATAATTTCTCTATAACATGGACTATACTTGAAGTACTTCATTGGCTGTGAAACAGTTTGGAATGTCATGAGGTCGTGAAAGATACTATATAAATGCAAGTTCTTTCTTTTCTATTTTTACTACTTTATGTTGGTGCAAAGTAGCTTTGGATGTACATCAACAAGAGCAGCAGATCGGGGATGATTTGACTAATGAGCGCACTGAAGCCAAGTTCTTGTAGGAAATCTCACACCATTTGGCTTTGCACTTGTGGTACAACTCCCAGTGCAAAGCCATGTTACAAACTTATTTTTGAATCATTTTAGCATTGAAAAGATTTGAAGCTCTTGTACAGTCTCTCAACATTAATCCCTTAACTGCCCATAATGCAGAGGTCAGTGCAATGCATATTGTAACTTGCATTTATAAAGCACCTTTAACATGGTAAAACATGCCAAGGTGCTTCACAGAAGCATAATCAGACAAAAATTGACACAGAGACAAAGAAGGTGACAGTAGGACAGGTGACCGAAAGCTTGGTTAAAAAGGTATATTTAAGGACGGTCTTAAAAGGAGAGGTGGAGATGCAGAGAGTTTAAGGGAGGAATTCCAGGGCTTAGGGCCTTGATGGCTGAAAGCATGGCCGCCAATGGTGGTGTTAAAGGAAGTGAGGTATGGACAAGAGGCCAGAGTTGGAGGAACGCAGAGTTGGCAGAAGATTGTAGGGCTGGAGGAGGTTACAGAGATAGGGAGAGGTGAGGTTACGAAGGGATTTGAACATGAGGATTGGAATTTTAAAATTGAGGCGTTCTGGGACCAGGAGCCAATGTAGGTCAGCGAGCACAGAGGCAATGGTTGAACAGGACTTGGTGCGAGTTAGGATACAGGCAGCAATGCTTTGGATGAGCTTAAGTTTATTGAGGGTGGAAGATGGAAGGCCGCCCAGGAGAGCATTGGAATAGTCGAGTCGACGTAACTAAAGCATGGTGAGGTTTTTGGCAGTAGATGGGGCAAGGCAGGGATGGAGATGGGTGAAATTACAAAGGTTACACTTTAGCAGCCAGCAGAGAGGAGATTTTTCATCCCATCAATCTGGGCTGGATTCAAACTTAAGTGCCAGAGGTAAAAGGACATGTTTGAACCCACTGTACTGGCCACTTCTCTTGGACTGGGCTCTTTATCATTTTTTTTAGTCTTGTAATTAAAGAGGTATTGTAAGCTCCTTTGATGACTTACTCTGACACTTGAGTATGAATGCAGCCCAGACTGATGGGATAAAAATTTCCACTCTCTGCTGGCTGCAAAGCTGCTAGTGTAATATACATGGCAGTGCGCTATGCTCCATAGGTGAATAATTTTTAATGTTAAGAGGCAGGAGTTTCACATCTCTCCTAATGCCAACATGATTTGTAACACTGCTCTGCAATGGAGTGGAGTTACACTATACCAGCTGTGTAGCCTGAATGGTGTGAGATTGCTACCTGTTGTGATACGCAGACCAGAAAGGTCCCAGGGTTGACCTCTGATGTCTGCTATCACTCAAAGCAGCAATGAAGGGCACAACAACTCATCCTAGTGAGGACCCTGGGCTAGCAGAGGGAGTAAATCAGCCAAGGTTCCAGTTCCTGATTCCTAGTTAATTTGCTGAAAGGTCAGGATATACTGTGGCATAAGCCAGTGCTGCAGGACAGCAGAGATACAAAATGATTATTGTAGATTATGGCCCAGGATTTTCATTTATGCTATTTCCCAGGGTTTTCCACCGATCTCCTGCCGAAGTTATGACAGGACCTCAGGAGAACCCTTGTGGAAATTCAGGGACACTAGTCAGTATGTGTTTGCTTAAATTTTTGTACCTACTTTTTCAGTTATTCATGGCAATACTCACATGGAAAGTGCTAATTTATGTTTGTTTGACTCATTGATAATTTTTCTTCCATTTTGGATTTTTAAAAATTTACTTTACTGTATTCCACGTTTTGATTTATAAGAACATAAGAAATAGGAACAGGAGTAGGCCATACGAGCCTGCTCCACCATTCAATAAGATCATGGCTGATCTTCTACCTCAACTCCACTTTCCTGCCCTATCCCCATTTCCCTTGATTTCATTTATCTTTTCTATTTATTTAAATTTCTCTTCGACGTACTTCCTTCAAAATTATTTCAGTGGAGATGTGCCCGACTGCTCACTTCCACACCCAACCCCTGTGCAACAGTGTAACTTTGTACTCACTGTGAACAACGCTGCAGGAGGTCAGTTGGTACGAGTTTATGCAGTACCTGATTCTGGCCACTGGGCGGTGTTCCATTGAATCTGAGCAGCCTGTTGCAGTTCTTGACTACTCCAGCAACAGAGTAAAGCCGGGAGGACCAATTTTAACAGGGCTGCAGCAGCCCTAAAATAGCTGTGCTGCATTTACTACCTTGTTAGCCCCTCCAATGCCGCCTGCCACTATTTTCCACTGGGCAGTCCAGGCTGTATCAGGCAGGAGCCTCTTTAGTGCATGCAAGTCTGGGTCCTATGACCTACATAGGACCTACGGTTGACAACCCTCCTGGGGTGTCCGGGAACCTCCTGGACTTGAGGATTGGTCTCCCGAGCGCTGCTGCTAGTAACCCGGGAGAAAAGTACTTTGTATTCATGATTTGCGGAACTTCACACCTGCGCGCCTTAGGTGTGATGTAGTCTGTACTTGCAATTCCCTCCCCCATCATCGTACCTGATGTGCCGCGCACAAGGAGCCTGTCTTGCTTTGTCTCAGAAATTCCTCCCATTTCAAGAAGTGGCCTGGAATTTCTTCACAGCTGGTCCCTCCCAGTCGCTATAACTTTGCTGAAATTGCGGCGATGTTACCCTGTGGAGTGAGACCAGCCATAAGGAAACTCCCAGCCTGCTTTCTGAGAATTTCAACTCCAACAAGCCTGCGACCAGTAAAGAAAGAAAAGAACTTGTGCGTTTGTGCCTTTCACAACCTCAGGACGTTTCAAAGGGCTTTATAGTCAATTAAGTATTTTTGAAGTGCAGTCATTGGTGTGATGGAGGAAACGTGACAGCCAATTTGCGCACAGCAAGGTCCCACCAACAGCAATGAGAAAATGACCAGATAATCTGATTTAGTGATTACTGGGCTAATAAATGGAAGTCAGCACGGATTTGTTAAAAGAAAATCATCTTTGACTAAGTTGGTTGAGTTCTTTGATGAAGTAACAGAGAGGGTTGATGTGGGTGGTGCGGTTGATGTTGTGTATATGGACTTTCAAAAGGCATTTGATAAAGCACCACATAACAGACTTGTTAGCAAAATTGAAGTCCATGGGATTAAAGAGACAGTAACAGCATGGATACAAAATTGGCTAGGGGACAGAAACCAGAGTAGTGATGAATGGTTGTTTTTCAGATTGGAGGGAAGTATACAGTGGTGTTCCCCAGGGGTTAGTATTA
This sequence comes from Heptranchias perlo, assembly GCF_035084215.1. Taxonomy (NCBI): domain Eukaryota; kingdom Metazoa; phylum Chordata; class Chondrichthyes; order Hexanchiformes; family Hexanchidae; genus Heptranchias; species Heptranchias perlo. Next base: position 12,835,001 of record NC_090343.1, read on the forward strand.
GGACCACTGCTCTTTTTGATATATATTGATGACCTGGACTTGGGTATACAGGGTATATTTTCAAAGTATGCAGATGACACGAAACTCGGAAATGTAGTGAACAATGTGGAGGATAGTAACAGACTTCAGGAGGTCATAGACAGACTGGTGAAATGGGCAGTCAAGTGGCAGATGAAATTTAAGGTAGAGAAGTGTGAAGTGATGCATTTTGGTAGGAAGAACGATGAGGCAATATAAACTAAATGGTACCATGTTAAAGGGGGTGCAGGAACAGAGAGACCTGGGGGTGCACATACACAAATCTTTGATGGTGGCAGGACAAGTTGAGAAGGCTGTTAAAAAGCATATGGGATCCTGGGCTTTATTAATAGAGGCATAGAGTACAAAAGCGAGGAAGTTATGCTAAACCTTTATAAAACACTGGTTAGGCTTCAGCCGGAGTATTGTGTTCAATTCTGGGCACCACATTTTAGGAAGAATGTCAAGGCCTTAGAGAGGGTGCAGAAGAGATTTACTAGAATGGTACCAGGGATGAGGGACTTCAGTTATGTGGAGAGACTGGAGAAGCTGGGATTGTTCTCCTTAGAACAGAGAAGGTTAAGGGGAGATTTGATAAAGGTGTTCAAAATCATGAACGGTTTTGATAGGGTAAATAAGGAAAAACTGTTCCCAGTCACAGAAGGGTCGATAACCAGAGGACACAGATTTAAGGTGATCGGCAAAAGACCCAAAGGTGACATAAGGAAACATTTTTTTTACGCAGCGAGTCGTAATGATCTGGAATGCACTGCCTGAAAGGGTGGTGGAAACAGATTCAGTAGCAACTTTCAAAAGTGAATTGGATAAATACTTGAAGGGAAAAAATTACAGGGCTATGGGGAAAAAGCAGGAGAGGAGGACTAATTGGATAGCTCAACCAAAAAGCTAGCATGGGCATAACGGGCCAAATGGCATCCTTCTGTGCTGTACCTACTATGATTCTCTGCCACTGGAAGAAGATCCACTGCCGGTGAAGAAATTAATTTGGTCATTAAAGGTCGCCCGCAGTGAGAAACTGCCATTTGCGGCTTTTGGATGATTATTGTAACTTTCAGCCGAAAGAACAGAGATTCGATGAGGGTAACGCGTTTGATGTAGTGTACATGGATTTTTAGCAAGGCTTTTGACAAGGTCCCACATGGCTGACTTGTCAAAAAAGTAAAAGCCCATGGGATCCAAGGGAAAGTGGCAGGAAACAAAGGGTAATGATCGACAGGTGTTTTTGCAGCTGAAAGTCTGTTTCCAGTGAGGTCCCTTGCTTTTTGTGGTATATTTTAATAATTTGGACTTGAATGAGGGGGGCTTGATCAAGAAGTTTTCAGATGATACAAAAAATGACCATGCGGTTGATAGTGAGGAGGAAAGCTGTAGACTGCTAGGAAGATATCAATGGACTGGTCAGGTGGGCAGAAAAGTGGCAAATGGAACTCAATCCAGAGAAGTGTGAGGTGATGCATTTGGGGAGGGCAAACAAGGCAAGGGAATACACAATAAATGGGAGGATACTGAGAGGTGTAGAGGAACAAAGGGATCTTCAAGTGCATGTTCACAGATCCCTGAAGGTAGCAGGACAGGTAGATAAGGTGGTTAAAAAGGCATATGGGATCATTTCTTTTATTAGCTGAGGCATAGAATATAAGAGCAGGGAAGTTATGCTGGAACTGTATAAAACATTGGTTAGGCCTCAGCTTGAGTACTGCGTACAGTTCTGGTCACCACTTTAAAGTAAAGATGTGATTGCACTTGAGAGGGTACAGAGGAGATTTACAAGGATGTTGCCAGGGCTGGAGAATTTTAGCTATGAGAAAAGATTGGATAGGCTGGAGTGTTTTCTTTGGTTGAGTTATATAAAATTATGACAGGACTATATAGAGTGGATAGGAAGGACCTATTTCCTTTAGCAGATGGGTCAGTGACCAGGGGGCATAGATTTAAAGTGGTTGTAGAAGGGTTAGAGGGGAGCTGAGGAGAAATCTTTTCACCCAAGGGGTGGTCGGGGTCTAGAACTCACTGCCTGAAAGGGTGGTAGAGGTAGAAACCCTCAACTCATTTAAAAAGTACTTGGATGTGCACTTGAAGTGCCGTAACTTGCAGGGCTATGGACCAAGTGCTGTAAAGTGGGACTAAGCCGGATAGTTCTTTTTCGGCTGGCATGGACACGATGGGCCGAATGGCCTCCTTCTGTGCCGTAACTTTCTATGATTCAAGTTTTCAGGAGCAGACGTAGCAAATTTTGTGCAACCAATCAGTTGAGGAACCAAGAAACTTTCAACTGAATATCTGGCCTTGTTTCCTTGCACATGACAGTGCAACTCTATTTCAGAGCTGATTACTTTAATTATGTCAGTATTGATATCTCGACAGGTTGAATTGTTGCACCTACGTGTGTTTGTAATCGAACTGAAAATTACGTGCACTGCATACACTGAGTATGTCCATACACATTTGCTTTTTGTTTGCTGCGTATTGTACATCTCTATGTATGGTAGCCAATACTTGTACGTGTTAAAAAAAAAATGTACAGTCTTCCTCCAAAACAAATCACTTCATTGAACCATCCATCCGTCCCATGGTCTGCAAAGAACACGCAGCACCATTAGAATTTAAAATGTCAAATTATCAAAGATCACAAGCAATTTAAAATGTTACAGATGAGGCAACAAGTTTATTTTCAGATTACAGAAATAGTGGTTTTATAACATCAGATTCAAAATGTATGTTCAACTTACAAGACCCTGCCGCCAAACGTACACTTGCACAGAGAGCTTGGCATTTAAAGGTATGTTTAAAGTAGCAACTGAAAACACATGGCACTGTGTTCTACAACCCACAAATGAATATAACAAAATGACGAACAATGTAAAGTTAAATTAAAGTTACCTTGAACTAACTTCTGTTGTACCAATAGAGGAAAATAAAAGCCCCCACCCCCCATTTCCCTGGCCACAAATTCTTCTGAACACTAAAGCAAATGGACTGGGAACACGAAGCTGTTACAGTTACATTGATTCACAAAATGTATTAGAAAAACAAATTAACTACATTTACATGACTGAGTTTAGAAAGGCTTCTGACATTCAGGACTATTCTCATTTTAACAGTAACCGGCTAAGTGGTTATGTTTCATGTCATAACATAATAACGTTTAAGCTACTGTTTACTTATAGTGCCCCCTTTTTTTAAAAAAAAAGTACAATTAAATTTATTTATACATACATGTAAGAAAATAGGCTGGGAAATCACTGCTTTTTGAGATATCCCATTGGAGTTTCAGTATTTCCTCATGGATAAGATCAATATTCTGGTCAGCACTGCCCATCCTGTCAGTCACACAGGATGTCCTGTCTCCCTAAAGTACTGATTAAGTACAGCAGCAATCATATTTTTTCCAGTCTACAGAGAAAATGCAACAAATGTCTGCATGCAAATGTTCCAATATAAACAATAACATTGTCTCTGTACATAGTCCATTGTTACAGAGTTGGGGTACTACAAGTAGGCTGAAAACAATGGTATCACTGTCAGAATATGACATTTTGTCCTCAACTCCAATCACAAGAGCATGAGATATTCTAAGAGTATTTGGTCAAGTATTTTACCTCCCTGCATGCTGATTCTACATGCAATATTCACAGCAGCGGGCAGGGATGCAAGAAACTTGGACTGCGCTCCAATTTAGGCACCAACACATTGTGTTAATCAGTATGTAAGAGTGGGACTTACCTCAAACTTTGTTTTAGGAAACAATTCATGGAATTGTTCATAGAAGTTTACAAGAACAATGCAGCTTCCTATTTGCATAGAAAGACAAAACAGGTATGTTTATTCTACTCAGTGGTTCATTATACAAGTGTGTGTACAGTTGATTTTGTACAAATGGATGGTTGTATACATAGTGATTCAATATAGATAGATGGGGGGGTGTGTGTAGAAGTTTACTTGGCGCGTGTGTTTTTGTTTAAATACATAAACAGTAATATGGCACATGGTCAACGTGTCTGTACACAAAGTGTTTAGTTAAAATGATTTGAAGTGTATATGCAGTGATTCAGTACAAATGAATCAGTGTAGGCTTGTATATAAGGCGATTCAGTACGCGAGTATGTGTACATGTGGTCATTCAGTACAGATAGTTGGGCAAGTGAGCATGTGTGTATACATGCTCATTTGGTAGATTTGATACACAAAAATACACTGTGATTTAATATGTACGTGTACAAGGGATTCTGAAAGACAAATGGGTACATATACAAGGCTCTATTTAGCAGGAGTTTTGTAAAACCAGTTTTTAAAAAAAAGTTTCATGTTGGGCATTAGCTCGACCAAGTTTATTAGAGCACACAGTAGAAACCAAGCTCAAATTGATAGGAGGTACCTTCCCATTGCACAGTTATGTCATAGAGCAGGAATCTGTATAAACAAATTTTGGAAGAAGCACATAACCTGAACAGGAGCTGTCAGCCAAGAACCCAATGACCCCCCCAAAATATATTCTGCAAAGAATCCCTTAATTAAGAAGCACCATAAAGATGCCCCAAAATAAGGATTTGCTAAAAGAGATTGCCCTAAATAAGAAGTCTGACTAAAGAGAATGTTGAGAAAGAATCAGCCAGTTAAAAACATTTCATTGCCTCTTAGAAGGAAATATTATGGGGCAAGGCAGGTACCACAATAAGTGTGTTTAGAAGATAATTTGTTTTAAAATAATTTTTTTTTAACTCTGTCATGTAAAATATTATTGGTGACAATTGTCATTTAGGACAAGCTGGTTCCAGAACCCACATCTTAAAAACAGCAAAACTATTTTGTCTTTGATTAAAATAAACGATCTTTAAAAATGCAATAAAAACACGAGAAATTAAAGGTTTGCTTTTGTTTGCGATGAAAGAATCGACAGTGAAATGGACTGGGCTTAGTGGTTAAACTTTGATGCCGTTTCATGTTAAGACTACAGAAGTAGACAACATTTGTCAAAGTTAAGGCACAGTCCCCATCATGCATCCATGGGCAAAGCACTATGCTGACTTAGGCCTGAAGCAACTAAAATGATTGAGAATATACAAACACAGACAGGAAACGACCAATTTGCTCACTTAACATAAACTTTAAAAAAAAAATAACCTCCCCCTTGAAGAACCATTTTGCTGAGTTACAGTATTATTGTAACATGGTTGTTTTTGGCTGGTTATTTTTTACATTTCACATCAAGGACACTTGAATAAAGAACTTTTTGGGGGAGGGGTAGAGGGATGGAGATCAAACACATACACACAGTTTCTCTTGAAAAGTCACAAAAGTAAAACAAAACCCCAAATAAAAGTTTGGGGTATAACTGGCAGCATTTATTAATCCTTTAAAAAAAAATCAAATAAATAAAAAAAATCCTCACCCCACCCTGCAGTTTGAACAAGTTGCAGGAATTCTGCAGTGAGATCAATTACATGTTTAACCAACCTAACAAAAAAACAAATTGGAGCCAAAGCCTGTATTTACAGTGTGGATAGCACTCAATGATATGCCATTGTATCTGCAGGGACATATTGATTTATTCTGGTCAACAAATCTTTAGTGCAACACTGGAGACTGCTATACAGTAACCAACCAGGGTGAGGTTGAGTTTTCTTTCTGGTGCTATGGAAAATACAGTATAAAGAACTGAGTTACATTTTATACTCGAACTTGTGTTCACAGTTCGTTAGGGTCTGGGGTGTTCTTGTACTTCTTGAAATGTAAACAGCACAACAAACTCAATGGGGGGAAAAAAGACAATGCAAGAATAAATCAGTGATGCTGTGATAGGCCCAGTCTCCAGGTAATAAGACTATCTTCATCATATTTAATTCTGAACACATCTTTAGGACAAACTCCAAGATTCATGTCTGTTGCACTGGTAACGTGGCTCATAACAGCCTTTGGTAAAGGCATCCTAGTGGCTGATTTCTATCTCACCCCATTTACCACAGCTACCTTCCCTTCATTAAGATGTCCTGCAGCCTCCATCCAAAACTGACAAGAGCAAAAACATCAGCAGGCATGCACCCCATCAGAGCTGAGCATTTACCACTGGAACTAAACAGACTTGCAAATGACAACTGAAGACTTGAGGCCTTTTCAGATAACTGATCTGTTTGGGACAGTAAGACTACAGTGTTTCATATCTCACGCCCATTGATAAGGCTGCAAGAAGAACAGTCTCTCTAGAGGGCCAGCCATCATTTTCTTTGCTCAATTCTGATCAGCAGATAGTGATGAAAGTAGAGTGGTTTAGGGGTGAGACAGGATAGAATAAATTTGTGATTATCACAGTTTTTTTTTCTTAGAAATTTCCCAATTTTTAATATCCAGCTTCATGAAGCTTTTGCTTTCCTTGCACGTGGTGATGTTCCACTTTCTGTCTTCACTGTTCCATTAGATGCATTAGCTGCAAAAACATTATGAAAAATTCAGTAAGGTAACAAAAACTTTGTGCAAAAAACACTCAAAATAGTGATGTGGCCCTCACTGGTAATTCCCATCAATCCACGCCTTATTGGGAGTAGATCCATATTCCTATTTAGAGATGGGATGCGCTAGAGACCTGCCACCCTACTCTCATCCTAGACCAAGAGGTCATTAGAGCTTTCCTGCTTTTTAATCACTTAGTTGACGTGACCCGGTGTACTTAGAGGAACTTTCCTCCATGAAAACCTGTAAGTTATGCTACACAACTACATGAATGAACCTCAGAGCCTGGAAGTGGTCATTTTACTTTACGTGGGCTGCCAGAAACATAGCAAGAATGACTATGAAGTATTAAACATGTAAGAATGGTATGAAAGTATTGCATCTCATCACAGAAATGCATCTAGGGATGTGCAAAAATACCATCTAGTATAGGAATAGCATTTGGAAGCTGAACATTACTACTAGACCAACAACTTGCATTTATATAGCGCCTTTAACATAGTAATATGTCCCAAGGTGCTTTAAGGGCTGTAAATTTAGAGACAGCATGTAATAAGAACCCTCTGATTTTAGGTGTGATTAATCAGGGATCCTAAATTCACAACACTATCACACACAGGCAAAGAGACTGTGAAATCAACTGATACAGATTTAAATTAATTTTTTTTCTACTAACTTTTGATCTTTGCTCTATGAACAGTCAACTATTTGTAAGAATCAAGGCAAATTATTTGACTGGTTTCTCTTTTGCATGTCTACTTTCTAACCAGCATAAATCTTAAGGTATTACAGATTCCATGACACATTCTAATCACCTTGCTGAACAGAGTATCATGTAGAATCATAGAAAGGTTACAGCACGGAAGGAGGCCATTCGGCCCATCGAGTCCGCGACGGCTCTATGCAAGAGCAATCCAGCTAGTCCCACTCTCCCACCCCGTCCCCATAGCCTGCAATTTTTTTCCTTTCAAGTACTTATCCAGCTTCCTTTTGAAGGCCATGATTGAATCTGCCTCCATCACCCTCTCGGGCAATGCATTCCAGATCCTAACCACTCGCTATTTAAAAAACATTTTCCTCATGTCACCTTTGGTTCTTTTGCCAATCACCTTAAATCTATGTCCTCTGGTTCTTGACCCTTCTGCCAATGGGAACAGTTTCTCTTTATATACTTTGTCTAGGACCTTCGTGATTTTAAATACCTCTATCAAATCTCCTCACAACTGTCTCTGTTCCAAGGAGAACAACCCCAGCTTCTCCAGTCAATCCACGTAACTGAAGTCGCTCATCCCTGGAATCATTCTAGTAAATCTTTTCTGCACCCTCTCTAAGGCCTTCACATCTTTCCTGAAGTGCGGTGCCCAGAACTGGACATAGTATTCCCGTTGTGGCCGAACCAGTGTTTTATAAAGGTTCATTATGACTTCTATACTTTTGTACTCTATGCCTCTATTTATAAAGCTCAGGATCCCATATGCTTTTTTTAAAACCGCTTTCTCAACCTGCCCTGCCACCTTTAATGATTTGTGCACACATACCTGCAGATCTCTCTGTTCCTGGACCATTTTTAGAATTGTGCCCACTAGTCTATATTGCCTCTCCTCATTCTTCCTTCCGAAATGTATCACTTCACATTTTTCTGTATTAAATTTCATCTGCCATGTGTCCGCCCACGCCACCAGCCTGTCTGTATCCTCTTGAAGCCTATCACTATCCTCCTCACTGTTCAGTACCCTTCCAGGTTTTGTGTCATCTGCAAGTGTTGAAATTGTGCTCTGTACACCCAAGTCCAAGTCATTAATATATATCAAGAAAAGCAGTGGTCCCAGCACCGACCCCTGGGGAACACCACTGTACGCCTCCCTCCAGTCCGAAAAACCATCGTTCACCACTACTCTCTGCTTTCTGTCCCTTAGCCAATTCTGTATCCATGTTGCTGCCGCTTCCTTTATTCCATGGGTCGCAAACTTGATGAAAAGCCTATCATGCGGCACTTCATCAACGCCTTTTGAAAGTCCATATACACCACATCAACTACATTGCCCTCATCTACCCTCTCTCTTACCTCATCAAAAAACTCTATCAGGTTAGTTAAACACGATTTGCCTTTAACAAATCTGTGCTGGCTTTCCCCAATCAATCCACACTCGTCCAAGTGACTGTTAATTCTGTCCCGGATTATCGTTTCTAAAAGTTTCCCCACCACAAGGTTAAACTGACTGGCCCATAGTTGCTGGGTTTATCCTTACATCCTTTTTTGAACAAGGGTGTAACATCTGCAATTCTCCAGTCCACTGGCACCACCCCCATACCTATGAATGTTTGGAAGATTATGGCCAGTACCTCCACAATTTCTACCCTTACTTCCCTCAGCAACCTAGGATGCATCCCATCCAGACTAGGTGACTTATCTACTTTAAGTACAGCTAGCCTTTCAAGTACCTCCATCAATTTTTAGCCCATCCAGTATCTCAACCATATCTTCCTTTACTGAGACTCTGGCAGCATCTTCTTCCTTGGTATAAGTCACATATGCATCATACCTTTTCCATTTGCCATTATATCTGCAATGCTATGCTGAGCAGTTGTGAATGGGTAAGCAATTGAGAGAACAACAGAAGGGTGAATATTCTTGGAAGATGTATGTGACCATTTGTGCCTTTTCCAACAAAAAAATGGCGCAAGAGGAAAGAAAATAATTAGAGAATGGTTTAAACCATACACTTGTTAGGGAGCAGCTGTCCATTAAAATCAGTTAACAAGCTTGGCAGTTTTAATTAAAATTCTGTAGATCTTCTATGGTATTACCCATGGTAAAGCAGGTGAGATGCTATTTTATAGGGACAGGAGATTTAACACACAATAGATTATTCTGATAAGGTGATTATTCTGATATCCCTTTAAGGCAACAAAGTTTAACTGTTGGGAACTGAACACAAGTTCAAGTTACTCAGATCGATGCAATGTGATGCAAAACACCAGTGCACATATGGAACACTGTGGCCTGAGACTGACTCTATGCCTGATGCATAATGTGCATGTCCACGTGATCAGACAACACATTGCATGCTTGGGACTTGCACGCAAGGCTCATTAAGGTGCTGGTTTTTATCCTAAATAGAAGTCCTCCCCATAACATGGCTAGAGCATCTGAGCAGCATTGCAGATACTTTAGGGGAGGCCTCTAAGAAAGTGGAGCCTTTTTACTTTTGCTTGGCTCTTTCCTGATAGACCACCTTTTGGTGTTCCATTTACCTTTGTTTGTTCTTGAAATAAATTGTTGTTCCTCAGGTCATTTTTGGCCCCAAAAGTACTGCAGCTATAAGGACAGCAGTAACAAAGCCTGGTGTGTGACATCTGGCACACCTCAATATAATGGTTTTTTTTTAAAAAGTATTTTAGATCTCGGGGCTCTGAATTTCCACAAGATCCTCAGAGAAACAGCCATTTATGCTGTTTTTTCTAGGGTTACCGCTATCTATCAATGAAGTTACAGCATGAGATTGGGACAACCTTCATAGAAATTCAGGGCCAGTTTATTTAACTGTAAAAAAAACAATACAGCTACTGTTCAGTGAATTATACTTGTAAATTTAACAAAATGCTGAGCATGCTTTTGGGGTTAGAAGATTAAATCATGAAATGGAGGATGCAGGAAAGGAGAAAAATTAATGAGATTTCCAGGTTTTGATACTGACCCTTGTTGTATTCCTTTTTTGAAGGTTTGTTCTTGGTATTAGCTACTTTTTTTCTGGGGATCTGATTCTGAGTGTGTTCCCTCCACTTCTTCAGCTGGAAGTTAATAAACTTCCACATCATCCATGCTTGTGTTAGACAAATGGCTGCTAAGCAACTGATCCTGTCCAAACATAAAGGCAACCACAGGTCAGTGAAGTACATAATTATTAAAACTAAAAACTTGCACAAAGACAAATGTAATCTAGAAGGCAGTGCCATTAGCTTGCTCTAATATCACAAATGATACTAAATATCTTTGTACTACTTCAGCACTGAGTCATCTGGAAATATAATTTCAGCAAAGCAGTTTTTAATTTAAAACTAAATCCTCGTGTGTTGCATTGGTTGTGAAATGTATTGTGTGACGGAGTGGAGGCCAGTCACAATTCCCCAGATAGTGACTTTCTAATTGCCAGGGCAATTGAGAACAGAGATACAATGCTTCTCTGCAGGGAAGGAGTGAAATTCACAGGGTGAGCAACACCAGACAGCTGTCATATATCTCTTGGACAGTTACAGACCAGCATTTGCTGAGGCTTAGGCGTGAACCACCTGCCTGCTGTCTTAGCTAGGGGATGATGTGTGACATAGTGAAATCTAAGTTATAGTCCAACGATTTTTATTTGAAATCTACAAGCTTTCGGAGGCTTCCTCCTTCCTCAGGTAATTGAGGAATTACCTGAGGGAGGAGGAAGCCTCCGAAAGCTTGTAGATTTCAAATAAAAATCGTTGGACTATAACTTGGTGTTGTAAAATTGTTTACAATTGTCAACCCCAGTCCATCACCGGCATCTCCACATCACAGTGAAATCTGGAGGAGGAAATACAATTCAAGTTTTTTCTTTTTTTAAAAAAAGCTCAGATCGAACACCATTCGTTTTATATTTGTTGCAGGGAATAGATCCTATATTAAAAACCAAGGCTAAAATCAACACCCCTGAACCTTCATCAAAAAAAATTGTACTGACAAAATTACTGCTGCCCTCTGTATTATCTGCTTCACTAAAAAATGACTTGCATTTATACAGTGCTTCATCATGTTTCTCAGAATCGGTTCAAAATGCTTTGCATACAATGATGAATTATTCTGAGGTGCAGTTATGTAGACAACAGCAGCTATTGTGCACACAGCAAGATCCCACAAACAGCAATGAGACAAATGGCCAGTTAGTTGAAGGAGAACTGCTAGCCAGGACACTGGTAAAACTTATTCTCTGAATATTTGCATGTATCCTAACATACATCCACCCAAACAGGCAGATATGGCCTTGGTTTAATGCCTCATCCAAGGGAGGACACCTCCAACAATGCATTGTCAGACAGCCCACATTAAGTGCTTGATTCCTGGAGTGAGGTTTGAGTTCACAAATGTCCAACTCAGATGTGAGAAGCTTCCAAATGAGCCAAACTGACACTAGATGACCTCATAAACAGGGCTGTAAATTTTTAACAGATTGCATTTTTCTGCAGAATCCCTGGAGCTCCATAAAGTCAGGGGGAACTGATGGTTTGCACAGAAATGCTTTACATAGACTTCTGTTATGCAAATCATTTAATTTCTCACCCCGCCCCTTCACTCTTTCACTTCAAGGAGTTTTAAAATACTCTGCAGGAAAAGTGTACTCGGTGAAAACACCCCTCCCCCATCCCCACTCCGGCCAGGCAATTGTTCTCCCCTCTTCTTGCTAATTTCTTCACTTTTCTTAAGGCATTGATTTCTAACTGGGGTATGATTCATAAGTACTATTTGCCTTCTTGTTTTCATCCAAGTGGCCATTATTTACCTACAGGAGTGTTGACAAGTCATTTGACTGTGGAGGCATCACAGCTGAGCCCAATCACAATCTTACCTGAATCCACTCATGCACATTTCCAGCATAGGTTACTCAATAGCAATCAAGAACGACAAGCCTGGCTGATTTCCAACCCCTCCTCCCAAGGAGTGCTGAAACCAACTGTAGTACAACTACTGATACCGAGCAGAGATCAGCTAACCAGGGACGCTTCAGGACCATATGACTCAGTTATTCACTGGATACATTTGCTGAGCTATCAAGGGTGCTCAACATTATAGATGAAGCAGAGAAAATATTCAAACAAAAAAGCAGAATTAGCTTTATACAGCATTATCCTGCATGAAAATCGTGAGACACTGATCATTATAGCATTTACATTCAATGTTACACAGTGTAAGAGGAGGACAGTTTGATCCTCTGTGCTGTTCACTTCCGGGTCTGTGCCATTTCAAGCACGCAGCAAATGAAGGTTACAGCATCTCCTGTGGTCAGGAGGGGGTGCAGGAAGAGAAAGAAAGGAAGTTCAAACAGCAGAACATTACCCAGGTGGTACCTTTCTCCTAGTAGCCAACAAAAGGGGCATTAGTGAGGTGCAAGTCCAGGCAGACGAAGAGAGAAACAATACATGAGAAAAGAGAGTTGCCGCAAACTGAATCTTCAAGACTCATCCGAAGGATGAACTTCATTTTGAAGAGGAAAACCTCCGTCCTCATTTTCTTATCCTCTTCAAACAACAGAACATCAAAGTAGTAAAAAAAAAGTTTGCAATTCTTCGGATTTAATGCTATTACTAACTTGGAACATAGAATTGATAAAATGAATACCTCTGTGAACAGAGATAGATTCAAATAGTAATTCCTGGAAAAAAAATCATGAGGGCTGCTTTTTGTAGATTACTTTAAGAGGCCAAAAAAACACATTTAATTTTGGCCCATGATGAGGGTAGCTACATGAATAGAATGAGCTTTTATTCTGCCTCATAATTCATGACCAGCTAAACTAACACACAAAGAAATTCTTTCCATTACCTATCCCACAACACAATATTCACTCATGAGGTGGTCCTGCACAAGCAAAATAAGCTTTTAATCGGCTTGGCAATTCATGACAAGTTATGTTTTAACACAAAGAAATACACACCCAGTATTCATCCTTTTTAGAGATGGGATTACCTGAAGTTATATTTCAAAAGTAATAATTAATTAGCTAGACTGGGCATATTTGTGTAGTTCTATCTGTATGGTATGCCAGGACCTTAAAAAAAGTAATAAAATTTATCTTTGATTTCAGAGACCAAATATTTCCCCACAGAAAAGGAGGAAAAATTCTAATGAAAGGTTGCCTGGGCTGCCCTCTCACAACAGCTACCAGTTAGTTACCAAGTGGCACTCGTGAAGGCCCTGTGGTCATCTTGGCCAGGAGTGGTGCAAACCACTGGGGCATGAACAAAAGTGAAAGAGGAGAAAAATACTTTTTAAAAAAAACACAAGTCAAACCCTGAAAAAAATTAACTAAATGTAACTAAGCCACATATTCAACACTAAAATGTCAGCAATTCATAACCTGGGAACTAAAATAACACTAACCTATGCCTTTAATGTTAAAATAACATCTCAAATATACCCTCACAACAATAGGTACGACTGTTTTTCAAAAGTTAAGACTACATGCGTCACTTCAATGTCCCACCTGATAGTCAATGTGTTGAAATTTCCATTTGCTACTGAAAAGCCTTGATTCTCTGCCCTCGCAAGGCCAAAGCCAAAAGTGAGGACAGACAGAGTCAGTGTGAGGAGGCGAGCCATTACAAAAAGTAGAGCCCAGAGAGTGAAGCTGGGGAGAACAAAACACATCTTTTTAGACGGATTGCTAAACCTTATTAATTAAATTAAATATACTCATCATTCAGCACATTGTTATATCAAATATATTTTACAGTTCCAGTGATCACCAGTTATTTGCAGCATTCTAACCTAGTGGCACAATGTATTAGCATACTGTACCTTTCCATCATGCCTCAGCTATTGTGTGGCAAAGCATTCCATTTTCCAACTGTGAAGACATTTTTCCTAATTTCTCTCCTCATTCCCAATTTTAAACTGATGGCAACTTTTTTCTGACTCCACAACCAGTAGAAATAGTCTTTCCTTATTCACCCATCATAATTTTTAAAATCTACATTAAACTTGCTCTTAGCCTTCTCTGCTCAAGTGGAAAGTCCCAGTATCTCATGTCTCTAGTCATAACTGTAGTTCTCCATCCTTCGTACCATCCTGGTGAATCCACACTTTCTTTTTGGCTTTGTGTCCTTTCTATAATGGGGCATCCAAAACTGCACAAAGTACTGTTGCCTAACTAATGTTTTGAACAAATTTATCATTACCTCTTTGCTCTTGTACTTTATGCCCCTAACGATAAAATCCAAAATACACTATGGCTTTATCTAACTACACTCACACTTTCAGGGAATTTGTATTTGCACCCGACCCCCCAGATCTCTCTCTTCATTCCACATGCTTCATTGAGTGTTTATTCCGATTCTTTGTTTTTCCTCCCAAAATGTATTACCTCACACCTCTCCACATTAAATTTTATCTGCCACATGTCTGTTTATTCCACTAACCTGTCCTTCTGAAGCTACAGTCCTCATCACGGTTTGCCAACCCCCCTTATTTTGTGTCATCAACAAATTCTAATATGGTGCTCCCTATAGTCCCAAGTCCAAATCATATATCAAGAATAAGAGTACACCAAATGCTGACCACCCATATCCAACCAATCCTCAAAACGAACACCCATTAACCCTAACTCTTTGTTTCCTATCAGTCAACCAGCTCATATCTAATTAGGCTAAAATTAAAACAACGTGCTCGAAGTACACAGGTCAGTCAACATCTGTGAAGACAAAAGGGGGGTTATGACGTTACAGTGATGTTGGACTAACTGGTCCATAATGACCCAGCTTATCGTTCTCTCCATTCTTGAACAGAGGTCTTACGTTGACTATCCTCCAGTGCCCCCTGCACAATTTGCATATCTAAGGAGTCTTGAAAAAATGTGATTAACAGCTTCTGCAATTTTCCCTCTAACTTCCTTCAACAGCAGAGGGTGCATGCTATCAGGATCCAGTAGTTCATCCACCTTGAGTTCTGCCAATTTTTCCTTTCATTAGTTATTTTTAACAATGGTTCTGCATCCTCCTGTAGTACACCTACATTCTCACTTCCACTTATTAAATATTTTGTGTCAATTTTTATAAATATCTCTGCCATACCTTCTACCTCCACAATTAGGTTTTCCCCTTCATCAATGAGCATTTCCACCCTCTCTAACTATTCTTTCACTTTTAATATGTTTATAAAAGTCATTATTTCCTTTTATATTATCTGCTAGCATTTTCTCACATTTCCTTTGACTCTCCCTTTTTATCTCCCCACTACACTTTCTACATCCCTTATGATGTTTTTTAATATTGTTAGTCCTAGTTTTATCAAGTGCTTTCCTCGTAAGTTTCAATTGAGTTTTAATCTCTCTATTTGGTCATAGAATTCTATCCTGTTCTGCACTCCCTTTTTGCCTTATAGGAATTTATCTGTTTTGTACTCTGTCCATCTCCTATTTGGAGATCCCCTACTGCCTGTTTGCTAACTTTTCGGCTCAAATAATTTGGGCCAGGTTGCTCCTTATCTCGGCAAACTTTGCCTTTTTCTAGTCCAGCACTCTCATCTTTAACTCTTCATTATCCCTTTCAATTTTCACATCAAACACAACTATGTCATGGTCACTATTTTACAATTGTTCTCCTACTCTCATATCAGTTATTTGTCCAAATTCATTTCCCATAACTAAATCAAGCAAGCTTCTTTCCTTGTTGGACAAGAAGCATATTAGGAAGCAGTCTTAGATGCATTCTAAAAAGTATTTCCCACTTTGACCACATACAATACCTCCATCCCACTTGTGATAGTTAAAATCACCTAACATTATTAACCTGCTGGTTTTATGGTATCTCTCTGAACTGTTTGCAAATCTTCCCCTCTAAATCATCTCCATTGATAGTGGCCTGTAATGTACACTGAGAGCTTTAAGTTCTTAGTCCTGCCCAAACCTAAGCCATATCTGTTATACCAACATCATATTCAACCTTAGTTATTAATGTTTCTAATTCTCCAATTTTGAATGCTTTGTGCATTCAGTTGCACAATACTTGATCCTGACTCCAATTTCTTGGTATGGTGGCTCAATCTTTTTCTTAGTTTTCTCATTTATCTCTTACCCCTTTTACAACAGTGTTTTTATCTCACTTATTGAAGCCTCTTTCTTTCCCTTTATCCTCTTGCTATTTCCTCACTATTTCTTTCAACTACACTTGATACTTCTACTCCAACAGTTTTATTAATCCTGCACTCCTCCTTTAGTCCTAAGTCTAGACTTTCCCCACCACCTACATGTAAATGAGTTAGGGAAATCTCACTCACAGTAGCCACTGTTTATATAGGAGTCTTGACAGGATTTTTGACTGCAGGTGACATTAATTGAACTTAATCTTGTCCTCATCAGATGTCCGCACTTATGTACACTCAGCATTGTTTGTTGAACAGCAATCAGGAACAGACCTCTAGCGAGTTTTCCCTTCTCCAACCCAGGGGTGCTGTGGCTAATTATAATGCCAGTAGCGCTGCCTTTGCTGAGATCAGCTAACTTGGATTGAAGGTGGGTCCCACTGGCTTATCTACTTACTGGATAAATTTTGCTGGAATGAGCCCCTATATTTTAATGATGAAAAGAGAAAAACATCTGGTTGTACTCCAATACAGTTCGACAGTTCAAACTCCTAAAAAGTGTCCACAAAACTACTCTTACCCCTTTTGTTTGTTTTCATCACTGAAGTAGAATAATCGTGATGCATGAAACAAGAGCTCTACCAGGTAATGCGGCACCAAGAGAATCAAGCCCAGCCTGTGAAGGCTGTAAGAAAAACAAAATCACTTACAAAACCAAGCTTAAATAAGGTATACAAATTCTGTATACTTCTAAATGTCATCTTGGACTGTTACTTTTATTCTAAAGAGAATACCCACCTTGAAATATCCATATCCACATAGTGTATTTCATTAAACCAGCTATCACAGGCATCAAGAGTCTATTTAAACTTTAAGTTATTATAAGAGCATTACATGAATCACAATTTATTTTCAGATTGGACATGGTAAACTTTGGCATGACTGTACTCAAGAAATACAGTGAACGAGGGGGTTAAGGCAGTGCATTAACTACTGGCTGCTTGCCTGAAGCAATAAATAGCTCCTCTGAATACTGTCAAGCGACACTAATGGTCCCAGTAAACAAGTCAATTTGTTCAATGTTAATTGTATGATTTATATCAATTAGTGTTAATTGTATTCAGGTGGTGAATATCAATTGGGGACTCTCTTGTATCCTTTTGAAAGAAGCGCTTAGCTGGGGTGTGTATATGGGGAATCTGTGAATAAAGGCTTGGAAACAACTATAAAAACCAGGCTCTGGTATTCCATCGTTCACCACATGGCTATCCAATTTTAACATGGTAGCAGACAATGAGAAAGCTCATTATGAGCTTGACAAATATTAACACCTGTGACGTATTTGTATATTTAATGTAAGATGTTTGAAACTACAATTTTTTTTGGACATACAATACAATACAAAACAAAACTTGAAAGCCTAGTGGCCATTGTGGAAAATGGCAGAAAGCAAGTTTAAATCGTCTAGTTACGATTTCCCTCTGATGTTCTTGGAGTTTGAACCGTATGACCAGTGGAAAAATGAGGTTGATATGTGGACACGGTTACTACTCTACCAAAGAGTATACCAAGGCTATGCCATCTACCAAGGCATAGCTTTGGCGTTTTCGCTCCTGAACAAAGTAAAATCAGAAGGTATTTTCTGAGATGGATGCAGATCTTTTGGATAATGATAACGTTTTTACCTTTCTAATAAAATTTCTGGATCAAATTTACAAGAAAGATTAAGTGCCTATGAGGTCTGGTCAGCATTTAATAGATTTCGAAAAACAGACAGTCATTCAGTGGAAGAATAAATCATGGATTTTAACAAATTGTATAAAAGGTTGACCAAGTTCAAATTGGGAATCCCTGGATCAATACTAGCATTTAAATTACTAGATTGTGCTAAGGTGTCTCATATGAACAGGCAACTGGTCCTAACTGGTGTCCAGTTCTTGGAAAAGGAAACTCTGTTGGAATATCTGCTGCCTTAAAGGAATTCCTGGGGAAACGGTCACTCCCTTCAGTTTTCATGGAACAAATGGGGTCTTCCGCTGTGACACAAAGAATGGAAGATTCGATGGTTACCAGGTTTCAAAATGTGCCAGATACTAAATGCAGGCTCCAGTCCAGGTTTCAAAATTTTCAAGAGACCAGACGCAGGCGTCAACATGACGGAAGAATTAAAGACAGCCAGATTAGTGATGAAAGCAGGTACAGCAAATCCAGATATATCAACAGAAGACAAAATTGGGACAGTAATTACAGGTGAATGAATTCCAGGAATGCCAAAGGAAAAATCAGGAGATGCTTTCGATGTGAGTAAGTATCATTGAGGCAAATTGCCCAGAACGAAGACACAGGGTCTTTGAAATGATGCATGAAGAAAGTAGTTCTGATGAAGATAATGAACATGAACAGATTATACTGGTCACAAGATGTTATAATCCTGTGATGAATGTATTAGTCGAGGATTCCTTTAATTGTGCGGTGTTAGTGCATGTACTTCAACTGTATGCGGGGTGGATTGGTTAAAATGTTATCTTGATTCACTAAGTAGTGAGGATCGAAGCAAGGTTAAGGAATATAAAAGTTCTACATGTTTTAGTTTGGAGATGACAACACCTTGAGGTCACTCAAGAGTGGTAATTCCATATAGGATAGCTGGAGTAAGCCATTTTATAAGTACGGATGTAGTCTCTAGTGAGATACCTATGCTTTTAGGCAAACCTTCCATGAAAAAGGCAAAAATGAAACTTGACATGGAACACGATGAGGCAATCATTTTTGGGAAATCGGTTGATTTGCAGTTTACCCAGTCAGGGCATTATTGTATTCACTTAATAAAATCTGATATTTCTCATCAGCGTGTTAGGCAAGTATTAACAGCATCAGGCGATAAGGAGAAGAGAAAAAAAAAGACAAATTGTCTTGAAGTTACATAGACAATTTGCTCACCCTACTTGTCAACGTTTAAAGATCTTGCTAAAAGATGCAGGTGTAGTTGATGAGGAATATACGAGGTTCATAGAAGAGATCAGTGAGAACTGTGAAATCTGTAAGAAGTATAGACAGACGCCCCCACGTCCTGTTGTAAGTGTTCCATTAGCACGTGACTTTAACGAGGTAGTTGTCATGGATCTAAAAGGTATGAGACAAAGACAGAAATGTTTTCATAAATTTTATTGACCTGGCTACAAGTTTTAGTATTGCTACACTGATATATAGGAAAGAGAAGGTTATTATAGATAAAATTATAGAAAAATGGATAGGGGCTGGACTTGGGACACCAGCAAAGTTTTTGACCGATAATGGAGGTGAATTCGCTAATGTGGAGTTCAGAGATATACGTCAGCATATGAATATAATTGTCATGAATACAGCAGCTCAGAGCCCTTTTAGCAATGGTCTTTGTGAAAGGAATCATGCTGTGATTGATAGCATGATGCATTAAAATTTTGTTTGAGTGTAAATTGTCAACTGCCCTAGCATAGGCAGATCATGCAAAGAATTCTCTTCAGATGATTGGAGGATATAGTCCTTACCAACTAGTCTATGGGCGCCATCCCAAATTATCTTCTGTTCTTTGTGGTAATCCTCCTGCTCTAGATGACACTACAATTCGTGCCATTTTTTTCTGAGCATTTAAATGCTATGCATGCAGGGAGACAGGCTTTTACCAAGACTGAGGTATCAGAGAAAATTTGTAAGGCACTGAGGCACCGTATTAGACCACCTGAGACAGAGTTCAATTCGGGAGATTCAGTATACTATAAAAGAAAGGGTCATAGGGAATGGAAAGGCCCTGGTAAGGTAACAGGTCATGATGGTACGCAGTACTTTTTCAACATGGCAATCAAACTGTAACGGTTTATTCCTCACGATGAATTGGAATTAATTATAAAATCTCGGACTCTGAGCAGTTGATAGAAGTAAACGAGACATCTTCTGCCTCCGACGTTCATGATTTTTTTTTGATGAGGTTCCGAATGAGGTAGATCAAGGAACACATGTCAGAGCTATCACATCCACAGAACAATTACCCAAAGTGGGGACACAAGTGACATATATTCCAGATGGGTGTAATGAATGGAGGAATGCAACAATTTTGGGACGTGCAGACAAAGCTACTGGTAGGTTTAAATTTTGGTTGCATGTTCAGGAAGATGGCCATCAAGCGAGGTCCATGGAATGGCAGAATGGGGTAAAAGAGTGGAGAGTACGAAAGTGGAGTATAAGTAGTGATAGGGAGTCCGGAAGTGAATCTCATGTCAGGAAACGATTACGAATTAGAGATGAAAGAGGGAGATCTCGCAGTAGTCCCTACAGACATAGACGTGGACGTAGAGGACGTAGTTTGACTAGGTCAGACAATGAAACAAAGACCACAGAACAGTCACGTAACAGAACTAGAAGCAGAAGTCCTCATAATGATAAGCCGCGTGGGAGGCTTATCAAGATTGCAGCCCATGGAATAAAGGGGGCAGTAGCAACATGGATACAGAATTGGCTAAGGGACAGGAAACGGTTGTTTTTCGGACTGGAGGGAGGCGTGCAGGGGTGTTCCCTAGGGGTCGGTGCTGGGACCACTGTTTTTCTTGATATATATTAATGACTTGGACTTGGGTGTACAGAGCGCAGTTTCAAAATTTGCAGATGACACAAAACTTGGAAGGGTAGTAAACAGTGAGGAGGATAGTGATAGACTTCAAGAGGATATAGTCATGGGCGGATACGTGGTAGATGAAATTTAATGCAAAAAAATGCAAAGTGATACATTTCAGTGGGAAGAACGAGGAGAGGCATTATAAACTAGAGGGCACAACTCAAAGGGGTATAGGAACAGAGATCTGGGGGTATATGTGCACGAATCGTTGAAGGTGGCAGGGCAGGTTGAGAAAGTGGTTAAAAAAGCATACGGCATCCTGGGTTTTATAAATAGAGGCACAGAGTACAAAAGTAAGGAAGTAATGATGAACCTTTTATAAAATACTGGTTCGGCCACAACTAGAGTATTGTGTCCAGTTCTGGGTACCACACTTTAGGAAGGATGTGAAGGCCTTAGAGAGGGTGCAGAAGAGATTTATTAAAATGATGTCATGGATGAGGGACTTCAGTTACGTGGATAGACTGGAGAAGCTGGGGTTGTTCTCCATGGAACAGAGACGGTTGCAAGTAGATTTGATAGAGGTATTCAAAATAATGAAGGGTCTAGACAAAGTAGATAGAGAGAAACTGTTCCCATTGGCAGAAGGGTCAAGAACCAGAGGACATAGATTTAAGATGATTGACAAAAGAACCAAAGGTGACATGAGGAAAAACATTTTTACACAGCGAGTGGTTAGGATCTGGAATGCACTGCCCAAGGGGGTGGTGCAGGCAGATTAAATCATGGCCTTCAAATGGGAACTGGATAAGTACTTGAAAGGAAAACATTTGCAGGGCGACAGTGATAGGGCGGGGGAGTGGGATTAGATGGATTGCTCTTGCATGGACTCGACGGGCTGAATGGTCTCCTTCTGTGCTGTAGCCTTTCTATGATTCTATGATTGTGAAGTTTTGGTGGCTGCCAATATACTTAAGGATAAACAAGTAAGAGAGACAAAATAAAGGGAGTTAAATAGTTGGAAAGAATTTGAAGTTTATTCTGAGGTAACAGGTAAGGGTCAACCAGCTTTGTCGCATAGATCGGTTTGTACTGAAGGTCCTTGCAGAGGGGACTTATAAGGCAAAAGCGAGGTTGATAGCTAGGGGTTTTAAAGAGAAACTGGGTGCCACGGATGTTCGAGTGGATTCTCCCTCTGCTGGAAAGGTAATCTCAAAAATCTTTTTGGCTCTTTTGGCAACATATTCATGGGAAAAGCCGCATTTCCACAGAGCGAGACTTTGAGGGACGTGTTTCTAAAACCGCCTAAAGAGGCGGTAGATGCGGATAGAAAACTATGGAAACCATAAAAAAACTATGCTTCTAGGGTATGGTATTTTTCGGTGAGATCTGTATTCCTGAAAATAGGTTGTGTTCAACTAAAAGCAGATCCTGCAATGTTTTATTGGTACCATAACGGAAAACTTTCAGGCATCTTCATGATGCATGTTGATGATTTCTTATGTGGTGGAACTGTGGAATTTGAGAAATTTGTCATTAATAAGATTAGAGTAGAATTTAAAATTGGGAGTAAAGCCTGTGGGGTTATAAATATATTTGTTTAGATATTAAGCAGAGTGGGTCTGGTATAACTTTAAATCAACATTCCTATTTAGAGAGTGTTACTCCCATCCCGGTGAATCGTACTAGGTCATCAGAGAAAGGTGATGTTATATATAATGAGTCAGAGCAATTACAAAGCTTGATTGGTCAGTTAAACTGGTTGCGCACTCAGACTAGACCAGATGCTAGTTTTGTTGTGTTGGAGTTAAATACTTCAATGAAACACCCCATAGTAGAGAATGTTTTAATGGCAAATAAAACATTATGAAAATTAAATATAGATAAATGTGTACTTAAGTTCCCATCCTTAGGTGACCCAAAGAAAATGAAGCTAGTTATCTTTAGCGATGCTAATCTTTCTGATGGGTATTCTAGTGCAGCTGGTTTCATAGTGTTTCTTATAGGTGAGAATGGGAAATGTTGTCCTTTAGCTTGCGAAGCCAAGAAAAAAAAAGGGTTGTTAAAAGTACTCTAGCTGCTGAAACACCAGCTCTTGACGATGCAGTGGATATGGGATTCTATTTGGTAAATATTTTGAATGACATCCTGTACAATGGGAGTGCTGAAGATAGTATACCCATTGAATGTTACACAGAATCGTTCAGTGTGGGATAATGTACACTCTATGAAAAATGTGAGTGAGAAAAGATTACGGATTGACCTTGCAGGCTTGAAACAAATGCTGGAGAGAAAGGAAATTTCTAAAATTAAATGGTTGGATTCAAGCCATCAACTGTCAAGATTTTTACTAAAAGAGGTACATGGTCAAAGAAATTATTAGGAGTCCTGGAAAAGGGTCAGCTCACAACGTAATGCTGTGAATAGTATAAATTGTAAAGAGTATGGAAATTTTAGATTTTTGAAATTTGTTTGTATTGTGTGTGTGTATATATATATATATATAAAAAGTTTATTTTTTTTAGTTAGAGAAGGGAATCTTAATTGTATGATTTATATCAATTAGTGTTAATTGTATTCAGGTGGTGGGTATCAATTAGGGACTCTTGGATCCTTTTTTTAATATAGGCGAGCTTAGCTAGGGGGTGGGGTGTGTGTAAGGGGAATCCCTGAATAAAGGCCGGGAAACAACTAAAGACCAGTCTCTAGTATTCTATCCATCACCACATGATCTATCCTATTTTAAACACAATACTGTCATTTTTCTCCGTGCCCCACCAATTTTCACCCTACTTTCCTAAAAGCATTGAATTCTGCTGAGCAAGGTACCACAGGCAGCAGGCTCCCTTACCAAAATGGCTATCCTTCATGAGTGATAAGTGTTAGCAGACTATTGCACTGTGGAGGACATTCAAGCCTAATGTTGTCCTCATTCAACGTCAACACACTTTCCAGTAGATGTTACTGAATAGTGAACAGCAAGAACCTTGGCTGATTTTTCCCTCCGTAATCAAGGGGCACAGAGGCTAACTGTTGTACCTGAGACCAGCTATTGTGAATGGTTTTATTGGTTACAGCATACACAAATCACCAGTATTAATTAAATCAAATGTAACTCCTGAAAATCAATTTCAGCAACTGTAAGTGCATTAAAAACAGAATTTCCACAGGGTCACTTCAGTAATATGGGTAGGGAAAATCCAAGCACCAAATCACATTTTAGGTTTGAATTCAAACTTAGAGACTGCTCCCAGACTTTGAGTAGTCAAACTCAACTAGATGTTCAATCGATAGGATGGATGGGAAAAATCAGCATAGGCTCTACCTTGAGCTGCACCTCAATTCTCCCTACTGATGATATCAGCAGAACTCAGGAAGAGGTCAATGCGCACACTGTGGTGTATGTGGGGACAGAAAAGGAGGGATAATAGACATTACAAAATGAAAGTAGATTTTATTATTTGAAAAAAAAAATCCTCACTATTCCGTCGTTCAATATCATCAATAACATTACATAAACATAAAAGTCCATGGGACTGTTGACAAGCACTCTTAATGAACGGATGTCAATTCCTAGCTTAGTCTTTGACAAAATGTCAAAAGCAGAACTTCTTACCATGTGAGGCTCCTAAGCAAATTCACTGCGTCTGACCAGGCAAATGTCAAACTCTGGTCACATTGTCCTAGAAACTAGTTAAGGGGACTTCCTTTACTTCACCCCTGCTAACTCATTTAGCATTGGGTTTAATATATCCAAATCAAAAAATATTACATCATGTAAATACATGGTACTGTATTCTAGCAAGTAAACAATATGTTTGAAAAAGTTAATGGAAAAAAAATATCTATTTCCTTAATCCAAGCAAATTTTTAAAAATCTGACTTAAATAACCAGAGCAACAGGTCAAATTTCTTGTATTTTTAAACTGACTCGGAGAAGCAAGATAATTGGAGAATGAGAAAATTTGTCAACAGTCCCAAATTGGACAATATACCAAAATAAATTATCTAAACAACAGCCTGGTTGAGGGAAAAGTTAAAATATGAAGGTCCGTCCTTTAGGCTACAATATAATCTAATTGCTGTACACTCCAATATGGTACAGTGGAATTTGGATTATCCATGCTCTTATTACCCATAAGTGTTTTCAGAACAGTCAAGATTAGCAGTTCCTGTAGCAGAGAGCAACGAGAGTGCAGCACGCTGAATTGCTGTTCAGAATGGGCTGACTAGTTGCTTTCATTGTGTACCACTTCTTTTGAAATCTTTTCGTTAGTTATATTCTCTAGCAGTCAAAAGATTTGAAAAAAGATAGAATGCAAGGAGAATGATGTACAAAAGGGAGCAGCAGGCCAGTGGCAACAGTTGGGAGAGATCACTGGAGGAAAGGAATGCAAGAGGAGTGCACTGATCAACAGGTGGCTCTCCTTACATTCTGTTCCTTTTCAAAAAAACTTTTGGCAGCTTGAGAATAACTCAATAAAGATCTGGAAAGAAACAGAATGTAGGGAGGGTCATACACATGGGGCTTCTTGCACCCCTGAAAAGTGGATCAATGTGCTCTTTGTTCAAGGGAATCTCAATTACCCACCATTTTCCATGGGCTGAGGAAGAGAGAAGAGATTTTTTTTGGCAGATAATTGAAGTTCCACTGTACATAAATATGATCACTGTATCTAATTTAAAAATAACTGCATCAGAAACATGAATAAAGCTTAAAAACTTACTTTAATATGTAGGCACCGGTGATATGGAATATGTAAAGGCAAATATAGTACAGCTGTCGAGCAATATCCTCCTGTAAGATTTAACAATTTGAAACACATGAGGAACAGAATTTAAGAAATCGAAAAAACACCATGTGTGCCATGAAGCAGGGATGCAGGTTTGCCCCACAATTCCCCAGAGTGTTTGTTCCCAATACCAGCCTTGTCGTTAGAAGATGATAGTGAGAGGAAACCAGGTGATTCCCTACAAGGAGGGAGAAGTCAGGAGTATTACTTCAACCAGTCTTATACATCTTGCAGTCAAGATCAAGAACTGGATTAGCAGAAGCTTTGGAACAGATCACTCAGCTGTCTGCCTGTCTGTCCTTTTATTTGAGGAATGGCGTGGGAGGACTTCAACAAAGGGACAAAAAAAGAACAACATAATTTAGCAGTAAAATAAATGATACATCAATGTAACAACATAAAGGAGCCCATTATTTCCTTGTATTCAAACCATTTTATTTAGTATATATATTTAGTATATCTTCCTTAAAATTGATGAAATTTAGACCACAATTTCAGTCATCATTTACGATCCATTTCATGTCCTCCTTATTCTAGAAGCATTCACTAACATCTTCAGATCAAGTCATGGACAACTCCTCTGAAGTGGAGTGGAGAAAAAGTTCACAAAACATTACTTCCACCTTTTCTTAGTGGCATGCACAGCATGTAATGGTAGGATATATCTTGCTTATGTACAAAAAAAATGCCAAATTTATATGCAAATTACTCTGATTCCAGTATCTTTTGTTTTTCTTGATCAGTTGGGTATCTGGCAGATGTGGAAACTAACCATCGTGCTTAAGAATCTCCTAAACCAAGCTACTGAAAAATCGAAATAGGCAGCTTCAATTTGCTTGACGTGGAGTGTACTCCCTCAATCTCAACATAGGGAATATTCCATTGACCAAAATTCAGAGTTTAGGTGCAAAGGCTTAGAGATCCCTATTTGTGCCCAGAAGTACTACTTGAGACTAATTAACTAAATCCACATAGCTTCTCAGCACAAAACTCTGGTAAGCTGCTTGTCCAGCTAGGAGCACTTGATCCATGATAGTATTGGCTTGCAAGAAAAATGACCCAAGCTTCAGAGAGGAGCAAACATCAAGTCATTGCTGGAGGCTTAGGAGAGGTGACCAAAAGTTTGATCAAACATGTGTTTTATGGGTTTTAAAGTTGGGAAGGGTGGTAGAGAGAGAGTTTCAAGAAACAGGACCACAGCAATTGAATGCTCTATCACTGAAGTGAGGCAGAAGGAGGAAAGCACGAACAAGAGGTCAGAGTCGGAGGATCAGAGGACCTGGGAGGGTTCGGGGGCTGGAGAAGATTGCAGAGGTAGGATGAGGTGAGATCATGGAGGGATTTCTAAATGAGAACAAGGATTTTAAATTCAAGTTGTGGTGGATGAGGAATCATTGTAGTTTGGCAAGGTTGATGGGAGTGTGAGATAGAATGCAGGCAGCAGAGGTTTGAGAAATTTGGACTTTATAGAGAGTGGAGGACAAGATGCTTGCAAGAAGGACACTGCAGAAGTAGCATCTAGAGCCGATGAAAGCATGAATAGGAGCTTTGACAGTAGTGGGGTAAGGTAGGGGTATAGGTGGGCAATGTTGTGAAGATGGAAGTAAATGGTCTTGGTAGCTAATAGCATATGGTACTTGAAGCTCACTACTAGGTTAAACAGAACACTGAGGTTATGCGCAATCTGGTTGGGCATGAGGGAATTGATGGAGAGGTAAAACTGAATGTCGTCAGCATTGATGTCGAAACTGACTCTGTGTCTACGGATAATGATGTATGTAGTATGTAGATAGTGAAGAGGAGAGGGTCAAGAATGGATCTTCAGGGAACTGTGGAGGAACTGAAGGAGAAGGTATTGCTGCAAACATGCTGGCTGCATCAGGACAGGTGAGGTGATTGAGGTGGATCACAGAGGCGAGACTATGAAAGGGGATGATCTGATCAACCACGTCGAATGTTGCAGAGTGGTCGAGAAGGACAAACATGTGGAACGCGTGTAGGTAATGGTTACAAAGGATATCATTGGTGATTTTGACCAGGGCAGTCTCGGTGCTATGGGCAGGGTAGAAACTACATTAAAAAAGGT
This sequence comes from Heptranchias perlo, assembly GCF_035084215.1. Classification (NCBI taxonomy): domain Eukaryota; kingdom Metazoa; phylum Chordata; class Chondrichthyes; order Hexanchiformes; family Hexanchidae; genus Heptranchias; species Heptranchias perlo. The sequence continues at coordinate 12,862,768 of NC_090343.1, forward strand.
TCCAACAGGAGTAGTGGGAGAGGTGCGCATACAGTTGGGATGCAATGGTTCGTTCGAGCACTTTGGGCAAAACGGGGAGGCTAGTTGGAAGGAATTGATAGATATGGGGTGAGCTTTTTGAGGAGGGGTAGATGACTGTAGCTTTGTAAGAAAGAGGAACAGTGCCTGAACAGAGGTAGCCAGTAACAATGCTGGTGAGCATTGGGGCCATGAAAAGTAGTTCAGTGGTCAGTAATATGGTGGGGAGAGGATCAAGGAGTAAGTGGATCTGATGGATGAGGTGAGTTTAGAGAGGACAGGGAGAAGATGGGAAAGAAGCTAAGAAATGGAGGGGGGTGGTGAGGTTAAAATAAATGAAGGGCTGAGAGATGATTGGCTGGAGAGGGGAGGAAGAGGTAGGTGGCATCTGAGGCACCTGCATGAATCATCTTAATCTTTGATATGAAGAAATCCACAAGCTGCTTGTACTTGGTGAGGTTGAAACGGCAAGGGAAATAGGTTTGAGGAGGCAGGTTGTTATAGAGAAATGCTGTTAAATGTTCTTAGCCCTTCAGTATAATCCTGCAGTGGAGAATTTGACCACTGAACGAGATTTGTGGTAACGCTTGATATGGTGCAGCCAGATTTGGTGGTGGAAGGCAAGACAGGTTGTGCGCCAAATGCGGTAAAGTCTGCAGCCCTCAGACTTAACGGTGTGAGTTAGCAGGTGTACGAATGGTGGAGAGAGATGGTTAATGTCTTGATCAGGATGAGGGCATTGAAAGGAGAAGTGAGAGATTGTTTTGCAGATCAACTGCGGCATTGATGGTTGAAGGCCAGAGGAGGGGGTTATGAGAGTTAGAGAGTGAATTATTGACGAAGCTGGGAGAATAATTTTTTTTTAGGGTGAAGTTAACGATAGTGGAGTTGGAAATAGGCAGGGAGATATGGATGGTAAGAGACAAAGAAGTGGTCAGAAATGATGAGGGAGGTGATCTGGCATGGAAGCAAGTAATGTAAAAAGCCCTGCATGAGCAGCAAAACGGGTACGGGACTTCAGGAGCAGTCACATCACTGTTTGTCATTTTTAAAAAATATATATTTGTGGGTTCTACAACATTTGTGGAGAGAGAAAGAACTCAGCAAGGAAGTAGACAGTGGATTCAGCAGAATTGGCAAACAATTCAACATCCTTTTTGAACACTAAAGGGAGTATCAGTTCGTCCTAGGTTTTGAACCAGACTTCCAAGCACTGCCTGACGAGAGGATGCCTGATCTTAATTGTTACTGAGCCACTAACAATTTCCGCCTAACATTTAGTTTCCAATTATGGCACTTTTCTCACACTATAATGAGTGTACAAAAAGATAAGAAAATTCTGTTGATACATTTGGTTTTAAATGTTAAGATAATTTTTGATGGTGCAAATAACAACAAATGTGTATATAATCACCTTTCTAACTTTCTGAAAATAGAGCTCTGGTAACGCATGGAGCCAATAGGCGATCTGGCAAATGTAGAAAAATTTCACCTGAAAGCTGAACCAAATAATATATTGAAAGTACAGTACAGCAGCTATACAATCAACAATTATACGTAAACAAGTTTCAGTTTTTTGCAAAACATAGATCAGATTTTAAAACGAAGAATTCTGTGCCCACAATCCTCCACACACTGCGTTCCTGACCATGGGATTTGGGGAGAAACTCCACAGGGAGAAACCAAGAGGATGTCAAGCACTTTCCCACAGGGAGGGAAGTGAAAATAGGGCAGAAATGATGCTGTTTCAGACTGGTATCTTTCTCAACCTGGGGGAGTGGCTAAAGATCGAACAAGAGAAAAAGGATTTTTTTTTTTTAAAAGTCTCACACCCAACAATAAAAACATAGTTACAATATTTTAATAGTAGATGTACTGAGGTGTTTTAAACAGGTTGAAAAAGGTTAGTTGATAATGGCAGCAATACTGTCAAGTTAAGACAATTGGAAGTGGTATGGTATTTTTTTTTAAAAAGAGTAACAGATTGCCAGCTTATTAAAATTAATGTATCTAGAGACACAAAGATGACATTTTCACAAAAAATAGTTACTGTGACTCAAAATGAATGACAGGGCAGAGGTAGTTTAAATGAAAATGTTATTTTGCAAGAACCGCATTTTCAAACAGCACGTACATACAACCGGGCTGCTATTAAAGCAGAATGTTCCCCTCCCCAAAGTTGCTTCCTCATTCCCTCTCTTGACAGCCTCAATTCTTGCTGTGCACTAAGTGCACTCATAGAAACAAGAGTAGGCCATTCAGCCCCTTGAGCCTGCTCTGGCATTCAATTAGATCATGGCTGATTTGCACCTCAACTCCATTTACCCACCGTTGCTCCACATCCCTTGATACCCTTATCTAACAAAAATCTATCTATCTCAGCCTTGAAACCTCCAACTGTCTTAACATCCACAGCTTTTTGGTACCACTCTTGTATCTCATCCAAGTGACTAATCTCTAAGTAAATCCAAACGGTTATTCAGTCACGTGGGACTATCACCGTTAACCCCAACCTGTCCTCACCTAAGTTGCACACTTTCTACCAGGAATGACTGGATAGTGATCTGAAGTGGGAATGCTGGTTGCTTTATTACCCCTTCTTAGCCCAGTGATGCTTATGTCAATGTTGGCACCACTACTGCCTTCCCAGCAAAGATCAGCTAACTTAGTACTTGACCAGGGATTGAATAGGACAACTGGTTTGCATGGCTCAGTTCCACGCTGGACGGTATGTAATAATGACTGCATTTCAAAAAATAATTCCTCAGTTGTGAAGAGTTTTGGGATGTCCTGAGGATGTGATAAGGCACTCACTATAATTACAAGTTCCTTCTTTCTCTTTCCAACTGAGCATAATGTAAACACAGTATTAGGTCAATAAGTTCCAGCAGTCTGTTTGCTGTAATTAAACTTACTGCTATGTCAACAACAGAGACCTTATTGCAGAACTAAAAAACCAAAATAAATTTTCAATTACTACTGCAAAACAAAAAAGGACCATGTTCTTGTGGTACTTTTAACAAAACCTCTTCAATGGATACCAATGATTCCTTAGATACACTAAATAAAAGCTTCAAAATATTTTCTCTCCTTCAAGAATCACTGCACAACACATCATATTCCAGTCAAGAGCAGACAGGGGATTTGATCCAATACAGGAAAATGACCCACAATAATCTGCTCTCCACATTTACCTCTGATCCTAAGGCCAAGTGCTTAGCACCTCCCCAAAAACATAACTGAGATTCTAAGTTCAACATACAGGGAATCAGGGATATGAAAGTACTAAAGCACCCAAACGTTTTTAACAACAGGAACCATCTTCAGCTGCTTCATCAATGACCTTCCCTCCATCATAAGGTCAGAAATGGGGATGTTCACTGAAGATTACAGTGTTCAGTTCCATTCGCAACCCCTCAAATAATGAAGCAGTCCGAGCCTGCATGCAGCAAGACCTGGACAACATCCAGGCTTGGGCTCATAAGTGGCAAGTAACATTCGCGCCAGATAAGTGCCAGGCAATGACCATCTCCAACAAGAGACAGTCGAACCACCTCCCCTTGACATTCGGCATTACCATCGCTGAATCCCCCACCATCAACATCCTGGGGGTCACCATTGACCAGAAACTTAACTGGACCAGCCATATAAATACTGTGGCTACAAGAGCAGGTCAGAGGTTGGGTATTCTGCGGCGAGTGACTCACCTCCTGACTCCCCAAAGCCTTTCCACAATCTACAGGGCACAAGTCAGGAGTGTGATGGAATACTCTCCACTTGCTTGGATGAGTGCAGCTCCAACAACACTCAAGAAGCTCGACACCATCCAAGATAAAGCAGTCCGCTTGATTGGCACCCCATCCACCACCGGCGCACAGTGGCTGCAGTGTGTACCATCCACAGGATGCACTGCAGCAACTCGCCAAGGCTTCTTCGACAGCACCTCCCAAACCCACGACCTCTACCACCGAGAAGGACAAGAGCAGTAGGCACATGGGAACAACACCACCTGCACATTCCTCTCCAAGTCACACACCATCCCGACTTGGAAATATATCGCCGTTCCTTCATCATCACTAGGTCAAAATCCTGGAACTCCCTTCCTAACAGCAGTGTGGGAGAACCGTCACCATACGGACTGCAGCGGTTCAAGAAGGCGGCTCACCACCACCTTCTCAAGGGCAATTAGGGATGGCCAATAAATGCCGGCCTCGCCAGCGACGCCCACAACCCATGAACGAAAAAAAAGGGACTGGCAGTACTGGTCTCATATTGAGATTTGCATGTCATTCTTAGGTTGGATTACTGGTCATAGTTCATGTTTTCTATCAAACTCTTGAACCCCTTCTGTACTGAGTTAGCTGTTCTCAGTTAGGTGGCAGTAACGGTGACACAATTGATTTCAGCCCCTCTAGATTAAGGAGAACAAAATCAGCTAGAGTTTCCATTCATAACCACTATTCAGCTGGAAATGCACACATAACAACATCAGATGAGTATAGGATTGAGCTCATCTGTGATGTCCCGAGCGGTTAAACAGCCTTCCAACGCTCATAATCAAGGCTCACACATGAAAAATGGCTTCGGTACTTGTGCCCATGGAACCATACCACAGTCAATGCCTTCAGAAGGAGGAGGAGAAGGACGGGGAGAAAGGGTGCGGGAGGGAGGATCAGGGGCTGCTTGGTACCTACCCTTAGAGGAAGCAAGCGTGGGTGGAGAAAAGAGTAGATGGAAGGTTAAGGTTCAGGTGAATGACAGTGGAGCAAGGGAGTGGAGATGATACAGGATTGAGCAGGCAGTTCAAAGAGGAAGAGATTGGGTAGTGATGGGTTGCTAGGAAGGGAAATGGGTAGTGGGAAGGTGACGATGTTAGGAGTGAGGATTGTTGGGGATACTTGCAACTTATTTATGACAAACGTGTGTCCCGCTGCATTTTATAACTATGTCACAGACCTATATTCAGGACTGTTATTAAGTTTGAGGAATTTTTTGAGTCTGCTGTTACTAGTACAATCACCTTGTTTTGCCTAATCTTTTTATTTCTTCCCCCTGCCAGATTCCACCCCAACCCCACTCCTCTTTTCGTCCCCCTGCACCAAGCCACTACCCTTGTCCAAGGGGGCAGGCTTCAATCAGTAACAAACTACTAGGAAGTCTACAACAGCAGACCAAATTGAATCTACCATTGGTCAATAAAACTCAGCTGTAATTATATAGAACCAAAATGTTTAAAAAAACTAATTTCTTCTTAGTTGAAACATCTGCTTTGTGGTATCCATGAATGAGCCTTTCAACCAAGGTGTGTTTGAAAAATAGGAATCTGTTGAAAGGAGAAAATAAAGGATCTGGGATACACAAAGGAGAAACGAACATCTTAACATTAAAGTATGTTGCTCTTTAAAGAGCTCTACCATAGGGATTGAGAACAGGGAATTATAGATTTGTATACGAATATTAAAGGCAGCAAATAACTTAAATTTTTTCTAGTCTGCACACTATTTTCTTGTTTGCTTTTATCAGCTTCTGTCAAAGCCAAATTTATTCCTCTTATTTTTCTCCTCCTCCTCATAAGCTGCCAACCCTTGCTGAAGTACAATTCCATGGGCACCCACAACCCTCCAGTATCTCACCCAAGTGATGACCATGTGTGAACCTAGACCATGAGATATCAACAGGCTATTCATCTGTGGAGAGCATCATTGCTAACATTGATCCTGTTTTCACAACGTCCACTTTTTAGCAGGAATCACTGCATAAACAACCAGGAGCGTGAAATTCCTCTCAACAAAAAAAAAAGGACAATGCTTATTTTTCATCTGTTAAAGACATGCTAACAAAATCGTATTTTCAGATATTACACGTTTCAAATCTACACGTTCTTATGATTTTATCAGCAGGTAGTCAGCAGCAGAAAAGTAACAGGTATTCACCCATTTCTCATTAAAAGAGGAATTTCACACCCAGGAGTGGGAACCCGAGCTGATTTTCCCCCTCCATAACATGGGGTAACCCACCTGCTGCTCCAGTTTAGATCAGCTAGCCTATTACAACCACAAATCAAACCTGGTATCCCCTAAATCTGGCCTGAATTGCTTAAGTGTTGCACCAAGTGGTCTTGTCATCTACTAGACCATCAGGGAAGCTGTATTTGCTGCATTTTAGCAATCACAAAGTGGAGGTAGACAAAACCATGTTGGTCTATAACTTCAACAATCTCACACCAATGTTATCATGCAGATATGCTACAAGAGGACCCCAACAGAAGCCAACCTCACCCTGTGGCATTTACTCTACTGGAATGGCTGAATACAGAGTTTCACAGTTGAACATTAAATAAAGTACTTAGAATTCTTAGTGATTACTCCTCCATGATTATTCTGCTTTCAGAACCATACAATACCAAGTTTTTTTTTTAAAAGGAAGAAAAAGTATTTTCTTTCCATTTAAAAAATTAGAAAAATGCGCTTACAACATGTGAGAGTGTGGATATCTTTCCCACAAGAGAGTAGGCTCTGTAGTAAATTTTTCCTGGGGAGAAAAAAAATGAAAGAATATCAGTACATTAGAACTTTTATGATTTGATATAAATTCTACAATGAAATATTTGAAAGATGTATTCTTACTGCAGTCAGGATGCTTCCTCCCCAGATAAAGGAAAACAAATAGAAGAATGCCAGCTGGCCAGATTCATTGAATTTACTGTGCTTCGTTTTGGACAAATGCAGCCGTCTGTTTATTTTCTGAAAAAGGTAAAAATGATAGGGAAAGAACTTAAGAGATTTGTCCTGCAACCTTAAGTTAAAAAATGTAAACCTGGCTACCAGTGAATGTGAAGATGTAGGTTCAAACCAATGTGATTCCCCACACAAAACAAGGATCTAATCTTCAGTCAGCCTTTACAGAAAGAGGAGCTAAAAATAGAAAGATACATTTTTGAATATCTGCAATTCTTGTACTACTGATGACATAACCACATAATGCTACTGCATCAAAGCTGATGTAATTTCAGTTTGTGCATTGAGTCCATTGTTTACAGAGCTGTCTTCTTCACAGTTCCCCTCTATGTCAGTCCATGAGCAGTTAACAGAAATTGTGGTTTCCCCATTTTGGAAGCGCTCCACCAAAACCAAAATGTCTAGTCCATCTTTGTTTGGATCCTCTAATACTAGTGGCAACATCTGCGGGGTTGTATATCACATAAAAATGTGATATACAATGGCCAAACCTTGATAATGTTGTCTGTATGAACCATGCAAATTAGTAATCCTATAGCTGATTCCTGACTGATCATTGAGTTTAATACATTAATTGTATAACGGCCCAAGTTATTCCATCAATTCCCAAGCATACTAAATAACTTACCATGAATGGCAGCCAAACAAAAGTAGTCTATTAAAGACTTCCGTTTTGACATGTCTTCACAGTAGTTCAAGCCTTCTGGCATGAAATAAGGAATCAGTTTGGGATAGTGGTGCTTTGATTGACAGCTGAGTCTGGGGTAGGAATTAGGGCCAGGTGTATTTTTTCTTTATAGCCCTTCTGACAGACAGTTCTATGGCTGGGGTTCCAAGTACAACCTTATATTGGGCTACCTGCATATGGCTCAGAAGTGTGTGATCAACAGAAGATCTGTTCTAGTTCGATTTTGTGGCAGTGATTCACCATGCAAGAAGTGAACATCTGTTTTCAAGGACCAATGTATGTAAAGGTATAGCTCAGGGGAAGCGTTATTGTTTTTATATAGAGCAGAATAGCAAAGTTTACAATTACTGAGACTGAATAATAGAGTTTCTCAGTTCTCAGAAGAAATATAATCTAATCGAGACAGAGTGGTGAAGAGGTTTAAACATTAGGGGAGCAAGGAGGAAAGCAGGCAAAGAGGCAGTGACTGAGAAAAGGTTGACAGTGGCGAGTGGGAAATAGGCTGGTAGTAAAGTGGGTATTTGAACAAAGTGAAGGGTAGCAGTGAAAATTTAGGAGTTGCAAAGTCTGGTAACAAGTATAAGGGGTTGGTGGGATAAGATGTGAACAGGAAGGAGTGTGTTGGGATGGTCCTGAAGGAGGGAATGGTGGGAGAATGACGACGGCATCGACAAGTGTTTATATAGCGCCTTTAACATAGAAAAATGTCCCAACACGCTTTGCAAAGGCATAACCAAAAAAAGGACACCGAGCCAAAGAAGATATTAGGAGGACCAAGAGGAGTTTTAAGCACAATCTTAAAGGAGGAGAGGCAGAGGAGTTAAGAAAGAGAATTACAAAGGGTGGGGTCTAGGCAGCTGAAGGCAGCTGCCAGTGGCAGGGTGAAAGGGGGAGGGGATTCACAAGAGACCAGAATCAGAGGATTGGAGAGTTTGGGGCAGTTGTCGAACTGGAGGTGGTTACATAAATAGGGAGAGGCAAGGCCATGGAAGGATTAAAATACAACGGTGAAGATTTTAAATTTAAGGTGTTGGGAGATGGGAGAGGGTGAATGTAGGGCAGTGAAAACAGGGGTGATGGGTGAGTGGGACCTGGGGCAGGATAAGATAAACACAGACTTTTGGATGAGTTGAAGTTTATGTAGGATGGAGAATGGCAAGCCAGCAAAGAAAGCTTTGGAATAAATTGAGCCTGGAGGTGACAACGGCATGGATGCAGATTTCGGCAGCAGATGGGCTGAGATAAACACGGAGGCAGGTGACGTTACAGAGGTGGAAGTAAGCAGTCTTTGGGATGGACGGGATTTGGGGTCAGTAGCTCAGCTTGGGATCAAATAGGATGCCAACACTGAACAGTCTGGTTTAGCCTGAGGCACTGGTCGAGGAGGGGAATGGAATGGTGGCAAGGGTATGGAATCTGTGGCGGGAGCCAAAGACAATGGCTTCAGTCTTCCTCATGTTTAACTGGAGGAAATTGCGGCTCATCCAAGAATTGATGTCGGACAAGGACATCCTTCTGTGCTGTATAATTCTATGATTTGTTTATGTATAGAAATGGCTGTTGGGAACAGCAGCTTTGGAAATAAATGTATTTACAGATCCCTACAGCTTGTATTTGATATTTTTCTTGCAGCACATCAGGCTTTCTATTTCTTAATTACTTACATGCCAGGGTTGGGCACAGTTTATTATTTACAGGTCCGCATCCCGTGCACTGTTCATTTATATACTGTAACTGACATCTGGAACACTAACATGAGAATGAAATATATTTATAGACATACACCTTGTATTTGATATTTTTGTTGTGATACATAAACACCATACAATTCATTAATTACTTACAGGGGTAGGCATAATTTATTAATTGCTTATAGGTTGGGGTCAGGAGGATTCATTCAATTATTTAAAGGTTGGGGAAAATGTATTAATTATTTATGGGCTAGGGTAAGGAGAATTTATTAATTATTTACAGATTGGGGTTGGGCATAATTTATTAATTATTTAAGATGTTGGCATCCTGTGCACAAATTATATATTGAAATGGCCACTGGGAACAGCAGCATTGGAATTATATATATTTATAGTCTACTTCCCTTAATTCAAAATTGTTTAATTCAAATTAATTTTAGTACTAATTTCCTACTTTCCGATGTTACTGCATTGCTGAATTTAAATTAAAGGATAATTTTTTTTGGAGCAAACCAAAGTCACAGGACTATTAATTATTTACAGGTTGGGTTCGGGAGAATTCACTTTTATCGCAGGTTGGCCTTTCACGACCGTGATCCCACACATCATCTATTTATACGTTGAAATGGCCATTAGGAATGACAGCAATGGAATTAAATACAATTATACAGCGCATGAATCTCACAGAAATTATTGTTTTAAGATTCGATTCAGGAAAAATTAATTATTTTTTTCCAGGTGAAATCAAATATAGTTACGTACTTCTGAACTTTTTAAATTAACATTTTTATTGCAGCATATAAAAAAGGCAAAAAAGAGAAACAATAAAATTCTTAATAGTATAGTAGCAAAAGAACCTGCCAATGTTCCAAGTTGTTGAGCAGGGCTAGCGCTTTTGGCGAACAGACCTGGGAGATGCAGCTAGGAGGAGCAAACTAGCAGTATATTGAAGAATCAGTGAGATGCATAAAAGGTATGCATATAAAATCTATTGTCAACATGACAGGAATAGCAGAACAACAGAAGTGCATTGTATACACAAGACTTCCAATAGATTATTCCATCACTCAATATTTCAAAAAAGAGATTTGCTCACAGGTCGTCTCAAATATGGACTGGCAGTGCAGCAGTTGAATAGGAGCAGAGAGTGGAATCGAGCATTTGGACATGGAATGCTACATGGGGGCAGGGAGCAGAGAGCAGAGTAGCTGGACAAAGCAAGGCCTGGTGCAGGAATTGAGACCCAGGATGAAGAGGAATGCAGCAGGGTTAGTTTGCCCATTATTTAACAACTGGGAGTTACAAAGCCTGGACACTGAACCAGGCAAAGGCGCTCCTCGGACTAAGTCCCGGAGCAGGGACTGATGAGAGCAGCAGTATTAGTTCTGTATAACGTATAGCATGTTTGCATTATTATATATTACAGTTACATTTTTTTTTATTTGGTTGCATCCTTTTAACTTGGTTTTCTTACTTTTACACAAGAACATTTCATAGCTGTGATCAAAGTATTCATCTGTTCTAATACTACTTTCCATAGGCTTTAGTATAATTAGTCCTTTCCCCCGCCCCACCTAAATGAAGGAAGAGATAGGGCTTACAATATGTGCTCAAGTCTCTGACATTGGACTTGAACCCATGACCTTCTGACTCAGACATGGCTACGGGCAAAAATAAAGCTGTAAATTAGATTATTATTTGGTTAGATAGTAGAGAACAGAAGGTAATTCTGAACATTTTTTGTCCTCAAAAGTGAGGTGATTTCTTTTTCTGGTGTTTTTGGCCCCTCTCCTGTCTTGGATCTCTCTGCATCACACAACAACTCTGGATGAGGGGCCACCGTGCTCTCAAGCCTTCACCAGTGCCACTCAAAACTGTTTACCGGGAGGTATGCAAGGGTAGACCATTCCCTTTGAGGAGGTAGCTAGCTCTCCTGGTATGAGGTGTTGGTTTCAGGGAGCAAAAACCCATTGGGGAAGTGGGGGGGGGGGGAGAAGGGAGTTAGAGAGATGACAAGGAGGCAGGGGAAATTTTAAAAAGCAAGCAAACTATAGCGAGGTCCAGTTATACTGGATGAGGTTTTTCCAGACAATCTGCATCTGCCCAAATCCAGCAGAATAAAAGGGTCATCAGTTTCTCTGGTCAGGATTAACAGTTTGCCCAGACATGCCAACAACACATGCATTACTTTTCTTCACATAAGAGAATGACTCTCCCGATTCTTGGCTCCCCAGCTTCCCAACTCCACGTTTGTCAAAGTTCTTTTCTTCAGGTTCTGCAATGCCACTGCCCATTGCTGACATCTGAATGGATGTACTTTCCCTCTATCCCATAGGTATCAAAAACCACAATACAGTGCCTGAGACCCCTCTCTGTCTTCCCTCTCCCTCTCAGATTGAGCCTCCTCACAAGAAAAAATCCTAACCCCACTAACTGCTAACCCTACTCAAATGTGAAAAATTGTATAGCTCTATAGGAACCACAATGTATGAAGAAACAAGTATTGTATAACTTGCAAAGCAGGATGTAATCTGTTATTCTGTATTCTACCATGGTTTGATAAGTTTTCCTCTCATGATATCCACAATAGGTACTCTAGATCTTGGATTTGATCAGTTAAAATCCAGCTGCAGTTCAGTCAGCTCAAGTATCACAGATTATAAAAGCTACCATGGTCCGAAAATAGCCCCAGTATACAAATCTGATGTCATGATATAATTTTCTATTTCACTGCTTTAACTTCTGGTTAACAAGTTTTGATGATATTTTAATAAAGAAAAGAACCTACATTAACATATCGCTTTTCATGACCTCAGAACGTCCTAAAACGCTTCGCAGACAATGATGTACTTTTGAAGTGTAGTCACTGTTGTAACTTCACTGTGTGCAATGAGCACTGCATCGTCAGTGAAAAGAAGTTCTATCAACGGATGTTTGATTTTATTTTTTGCTCTTAGACGTGCAATATTAAAGAGTTTTCCATCTGTTGTTGTATGGAGTAACACACTTTCGGCATTGGATGAGAAAGCATAAAGAAGCAGCAGAGCGAAGAACATACTGAAGACTGTTGGTGCCAAAATATATCCCTGTTTCACACCACTATGATTTCAAAACTGTCAGACTGATTACCATCGTACTGGATTGCAGTCTTCACACCATAATGGAAGGGTCAAATCAGTCAACCAATTCTCTCCAGCAATTGGAAAAGGCCCTTTGTAATAACTTTTCACTTCCTTTTGTGATGAATTTGGACTAACCATTAATCTAGATAAGACAGTGGTCATGGCACATGGATCAGGCAAACTGCTAATCCTGTCCAGAGAAACCGATGACCCTTTTATTATGCTGAATTTGGGCAGATGCAGATTGTCTGTAAAAACCTCATCCGCCACAAGTGAACCTCACTATGTGTTGGATGCACCAGAAGTTTCAACAGTTAACACAACGCTAGGAGTTGTACACAAGTTCTGCCACCCAAGATCAACTCTAGCCAATGAGCTAAAGTCTCACATTGGAAAGGCAACAACCATGTTTGGCCAATTAACTAAGCATGTGTGGGGAAAAAAATTGGAAATTAACATTGAGCTCTTCAGATATGGGTCTACTAAACATGCATTCTGAGCACGCTGCTGTATGCTGTAGTCTTCTCTCATACCTGGACCGCCTATAGCAGGTATAAGAGAAGACTAAATTATTTCCACTCCCACTGTCTCCACCATATTCTAAGTATCTAGTGGGAATACAAAGTGCATAACACCAAAGTACTTGAGGAAGCTAAGTTGCCATGTCTAACAACCTTTCTCAAACATAGACGCTTCTGGTGACTTGGTCATCTATATTAGATAGAAAATGGGCGTATTCCAAGGGATTTTTTGTGTGGAGAACTTGCAGATGCTTCAAGGCCACTGGAACAACCTAGGCTCAGGTTTAAAGACATTTGCAAGAAGGACTTGAAAACTTTTAACATTGATACCGCAGGATCGGAAGATGTGGCTAAGATGTGGGGAGCCAAAAGGCTGAAGAGAGGTTGCTGAGAGAAAGGAAAGAGAAAAGAGCAAAGGGGAAAGCACATTAGAATTAATACTGCGCAGGCTTCATCATCTGGCACTGTGATTTATAACTGCACCATCTCTGACAAGGACTGTCATTCAAGAATTGGACTCTTCAGCTACTCATGATGATGTAGCATGGCAAAGTAACTGAATTGCTTTGGCGCTTACACCATTGTCTTTCGAGACTGACAGTTGCCATATTACTCACTGTTGTAATGAGGGACACAATAATAGCTACTAGGATGTTGCATCAGAAGGACAAATATATGCAGATGTTTACAATTCTCAAGACACGTGAGGATCTATAGTACTTCATTCTTTACAAATACAGTATTTGTGACTAACACACAGACAAATTTTATCTGAATAACCTGCATCAAATTTTCCTTAGGAGCTATGGTCAAATATGAAAAGAGGAAGCTTTTAAGCTTTTCACTTACATCCAGAATATACTCTTGGATCACAGCATGTAGAATGATAGCTATCAACATATAAAAGAATATGGTGGCCAAGTCTTTAAAGCCATACTCATAGAAGTTGATAGAATCAGTTCCTTCATCTGAAAAGAAGAAAATAAACGGTTAAGCATATATAAATACATTTTGCAAGAAATTGACATTATAAATTCAAAACTGCTAGACACTGCTCCTAGCAGTCACATTTGGCAGGAGCGCAGATTAGTGAGTCATGCATGGAGTTTGGGGCGTTGATTCAGGGCATGACTAATTTTACAGCTATTGATTTTAGTGGCCAGAAAATTAGGAGTGATGTGAATTAGGTGCGCTCACCCCCATACTCAATTCTCTAATCTGTGTAACGGGAGAGGAGTCTCGTAATTTCAAAACTTATATTGAATTTGTTATTAGCAAGCTTTTTATCAGCATGTTATATATTTGTGCTACATAATGCAGTAATATTGATTTAACCTCAATAGGAGGACCCTAGACTGCTCTTACTGTGGCTATGGCTACATTGGTAGCAAGCTGTAATGAAAGAGAACAAAAGAACTTGCATTTAGATAGCGCCTTTCACGACCTCAGGAAGTCTCAAAGCGCTTTACAGTCAATGAAGTACTTTTGAAGTGCAGTCACTGCTGTAATTTAGGAAACATAGCAGCCAAATTGCACACAGCAAGATCTGACAGACAGCAAAGAATTAATAACTAGATAATCTGATTTAGTGATGTTGGGTGAGGAATAAATATTCGTCAGGGAGAACTCCCCCGCTCTTCTTCAAATAGTGCTGTGGGATCTTTTACATCCACAAGATCGGGTTGATTCCTTGCAAGCTGAATCAGGTCCATAACCCAGGACTAGACTATCCACCCTCGCTCAGATAAAGCATTGCAAAACCCAGCCTTATTGCCTCTGTCCTGGTTGATACAGTTCAAGATTTAGATTTGGGTTGGAAACTAGCATGTTATGATGAAATAAAAGCCCACTCCTTCTCCCCAACCCACCTCCCCCACTTGCTAATGGTTATAGACCCTGGTGGACTTCAGTACATGTCACTAAATTGCACATGATTAGGCACTAAATACCAATCTCACTACAAGAATCACAAGGTTGGCTGCATTAGGAAATGTAAATGTCACATGGATTTGATTGTTAAATGTGCAAAATGATTCATGCTATGGAAAATTAATTTTAATTATGGAAAAAAACGGATCTTCAAATCTATAGTCTTTATTGGTTATTTAATGGACCGCCTGTGGAGTTGATCGTGGTGCATCGGAGGATACACTATAGTAACGTCAGGAATGTTGGAGTATGAAACAAACAACATGGATCAAAAACATCTTGTGCAATCAGAGATCCCATCTTCTTAGTATCAATTCTGGAAATCATCAGGAGCTTTTTTTTAAATTTCAAACTATGTTTCAAAGTTTGGAATAATAAAGTTTCTGATTTCCAGAATTGATACCAAATTTTTAAACATTAAAAAAAATGGAAAAATATAATTTTTAACAACTATTGCAAGTGTAAACAAAAAGCAAAGTATTCAATAATATAATAAAAATCTATTAATTCTTGAAGCTCTCGGGATCTCACCTGAAGAGTCACATCAAGTATGCCTGATTTTGTTAATGAAATTTTAACCAAATAGCAACAAATTAAAACTCAACAGATAGAGAACCTATCAGAAAACAAGTGGTAAGCAGGTATGCTAACCACTAACCATGAATCAGCAGTCAGAATACGACTACCAACAAAGCAACTGCCCAGAAGGAAACCAAAGGAATCACTCAAAATATTTTTTGAAAATGTCTTCGTCCACCATATCTTCTTTTGTTAGTAATCTGAGGGCATAGTACCAAAAATAAGATTTCTAATATAATAAACACATCTTTTAAAATTACATAGTTCACAATAAATATTATAAAACTGAATCGTACAGTTGCTTTTTCTGTATTGGTCTCCAGCAACGTTTCCCATCAGAGATCAGCCCCTCTTTCAGACACCTGGAATTTTTCAGGCTGCTTCACACAAAAGCATGTCAAAACAGCTAATAAACGACATCATATACAAATCATTCTACTTCTGAGTGTCAGGAAATTGCCATGGTAGTGACATTCTCTGACAAGTTTTGGTTATATATTAAAGCAATAGCTCAGGGTAGTGATAGAATCATTGAAGTTTAAACCACAGAAAGAGGCTATTCAGTCCATCATGTCTATGCCAGCTCTTCGCTAGAGCAATCCAAAAACTATTATGATGACCAGTAATGAATGTGTGAGGGGTAGCTATGAATTTTTTTCAATGTATGAACCTTTGAACTCTTTCTAAGATAAGTGGCAGGAAAAACAATGCAACTTGGTATATACAAAATCAAAAGCAAAATATTGCATATGCTGGAAATCTGAAATAAAAACAGAAAATGCTGGAAAAGCTCAGCAAGTGAGGCAGCATTTGTGGAGAAAGAAGTAACAGTTAACGTTTCAGGTCAAAGATCTTTCGTCAGAACTGGAAGATGTTAAAGAGTTGAAGTTTTTAAGCAAGTACAGAGCCAGGGAAAGGGGGGAGGGAGGGAAGAACAAAAGGGAAGGTCTGCAATAGGGTAGAGGGCACGAGTAATTCAAGGACAAAAGGGATGATGGCGCAAGGTAAGAAAGGTGGTAATGGGACAAGTTAAGAAACAGAAAAGTAGCTGCAAATGGCAACAGCAGAACCATAACCATCAGCTGCAGTCCAATAAATTTTTAAAAATTAAATGGGGGCAGTGATTATGTTCTGAAGTTGTTAAAATCAATGTTGAGTCTGGCAGGATGTAAACAGCCTAAACGAAAGATGAGGTGCTGTTCCTCAAGCTCTAGAAATGTTCGTATTATTACTAGTAGATCTTCAAGATCTATTTCCTCGAGGAACAGCACCTCAACTTTTGTTTTACAACTTTCTGGACTCAACATTGATTTCAGTAACTTCAGATCATAACCACTGCCTCCCTTTTTAAAATTAAATTTTTTTTTATTGGACTGCAGCTGCTGGTTATGGTTCTGCTGTTGCCATTTGCAGCTACTCAAGATCGCTCTTTTGTTTCTTAACTTGTCCCATTACCACCCCCCTTGTCATGCACTAACATCCCTTTTGTCATTTAATCACTCTTGCCTTCGACCCTATCACAGACCTTCCCTTTTGTTCTTTCCTTCCCGCCACCGCCCCCCTTTCCCTGGTGCTGTACTTGCTTAAAAACTTTAACATCTTCCAGTTCTGACGACAGGTCTTCGACCTGAAACGTTAACTCTGTTTCTTTCTCTGCAGATACTGCCTCACTTGCTGAGCTTCTCCAGCATTTTCTGATTTTATTTTAGTATATACAAAGGCATACATATAATCAGTTATAGTAAAAACAGGTTTTATATTATACATAAGGACACTGCCACTCTCACCAATCCCAGCACGAGAACCTGACCTTTGCCACGCTCTGTTCCCAGGTAACAAGGCACCAACTTTGCTCCACTCCTGCTTCAACTTTGGCTACGTGTTTCATTCCATTCCACTCCAGCTCGCACCCAACTGCTCTGCTCCCAGGCCTCGAATTGCATTTCCCTTTCACATGCCCCTCTCCCTTGTTCCATTCCCCACTTGACTGACCCACACCCTGACTCATAGAATCACAGAATCATAGACAGTCACGGCACAGAAGGAGGCCATTCGGCCCATCATGTCCATGCTGGTCAAAAAGAGCTATCCAGCTTAATCCCACGTTGCAGCACTTGGTCCGTAGCCCTATAGGTTACGCACTTCACATGCACATCCAAGTGCTTTTTAAATGAGTTGAGGGTTTCTACCTCTACCAACCTTTCAGGCAGTGAATTCCAGATCCCCACCACCCTCTGGGTGAAAACATTTCTCCTCAGCTCCCCTCTAATTCTTTTACCAATTACTTTAAATCTATGCCCCCTAATCACTGACCCCTTTGCTAAGGAAATAGGTCCTCCCTATCCACTCTATCTAGGCCCTTCATAATTGTATCTACCTCAATTAAATATCCTCTCAGCCTCCTTTGTTCCAAAGAAAACAACCCCAGCCTATCCAATCTTTTCTCATAGCTAAAATTCTCCAGCTCTGGCAACATCCTCAAATCTCCTCTGTTCCCTCTCTAGAGCAATCACATCTTTCTTGTAATGTGGTGACCAAAACTGTACGCAGTACTCAAGCTGTGGCCTAACCAGTGTTTTATACAGTTCTAGCGTAACCCCCCTGCTCATATATACAGTGCCTCAGCTAACAAAGGAAAGTATCCCGGATGCCTTCTTAACCACCTGTCTGCTACCTTCAAGGATATGTTGCCAAGCATTCCAAGGTCCCTCTGTTCCTCTACACCTCTCAGTATCCTCCCATTTATTGTGTATTCCCTTGCCTTGTTTGCCCTCCCCAAATGCATCACCTCACACTTCTCCAGATTGAAATCCATTTACCACTTTTCTGCCCACCTGACCAGTCCGTTGATATATTCCTACAGTCTACAGCTTTCCTCTTCACTATCAACGACGCGGCCAATTTTTGTATCATCTGCAAACTTCTTTATCATGCCCCCTACATTCAAGTCCAAATCATTAATATATACCACAAAAAACAAGGGACCTAGTATCAAGCCCTGTGGAACCCCACTGGAAACAGCCTTCCAGTCACAAAAACACCCGGCAAACATTACCCTTTGTTTCCTGCCAACGAGCCAATTTTGGCTCCAACTTGTCACTTTCCCTTGGATCCCATGGGTGTTTACTTTTTGACCAGTTTGCCATGTCCCTGTCCTTGAATATCTTGAAAATCTACTAGTATTAATATGAACATTTCCAGAGCACGAATGATGAAATCTACAAACATTTCATTGTCAAAAGAAACTTTATTCTTAACAAAATAAACCAATGTAAGATGCAGCCAGGACGCCAACAACTATGTTGAACAGTTCAATAAAGCTATTAATATATTAAAAGTCTTGCGTATAACATCGCTGTAATATATTTTCTGCAACATTTTTTTGTAACATTGCTCAGTGACACTTAAATCAAAATTTATTCTAACCTGGGCAGATTTATTCTACCACATCTAATTAGGTAATTCTTTCCATGATCAGCTCCCAGCCCAGGTCCTGCCAGCTTTGATTTCCACTTTCTCAACAGCTGCAGCAGGCCACATAGAAATAAGTTAAAACAGCTTAATAGATCTGAACAATCCCAATCTAGGTGCTAACATCGGAAAGTTTAAACTTTTAAAAATGGTTCATACAATTAGAGTAATTTATACTTTGTAATTCCTACTCTTGGCTCTCTTTCTTACAGATGCAAAGCGTTCTTAAAATGCTGTTTATTTTGGCTCACTCTCTCCAAGAACATTTTGTTTCCAAACTCTCTCAAGCTTGTTAATTGACCTGTCAATCAAATAAACCCAAGGTTCTCAACTGTAACCTGACCTGTAAGTGAATGCAACATTCATTTCAAAAATGCAGAGCAATGCCACCTTCCAGCTTTAAAAGGAATACACATCTACATTCTATTTACATGGTATAATGTTCCTGGCCTGTACATCCTTTGACTTACTGTGAATATGGCCATGGGATATTCATATAATAAAATGCTCGGTAAAACTAAAAGACTTAAATAGATGCACACTCGAAGTGCCGTAACCTACAGGGCTACGGACCAAGTGCTGGAAAGTGGGATTAAGCTGAATAGCTCTTTTTCGGCCGGCACGGACACAATGGGCCGAATGACCTCCTTCTGTGCCATAATTTTCTATGATTCTATGATTCTAAATTGTGCAATCCAAAAACTTGTTCAAAACATTTCAATAATTACACCACACTTAGCAAAACTACAGTAAAAATTATTTTCATTGTGCAAACAGCACAAAATACTCCTTGAGGGGGATGGAAGGAGCAACCCAAAGTGAGATAAAAGGACACACATATAAGCACAGACCGATTTTCAGAAGGAAACAATTCCAAAACACACAAACAAAAAAAATTCACATCAATAACCAAAAGGACCAAAAATAAGTGGCAAGATGTATTCAAATAAAAATCACAAAAAATAAAGGAAAACAGCAGTTAACAATTCCAGCCAAGCAACTGAAGGTCAAGTCCCAAGCCCGACACAGTGCTAGGCATCTGGGGGAAACAACTGTTGCAGGCATGGCAACACTGTGGAGACAACTGTATGAGTTAAGATTTATAATTTTAGTATGAATTATTAAATGTTTTGTATGTGCTTATAATATCACAATGAGTATGAGTGTAGACTGGGTTAACTCACAAATCAAAATGAGGGCTCAAAACATTTTAAACAAAGATCTTTGAGTGATTTGATTGGCTGCTTTTCTAGTGCTTACTGGTTGCAGTTTCCTGTTAAAGAAATGGCTGGAGGATTCCATTCAATCAACATCATTAAATTAACAGTTGCTGCGGATTACTTGGTCTTTTATTGTGATATTTGACCATTTTTGAGATGCGGCACACTATGGAGGCAAGACTTCAATATGTATCAGGATTTGTTTCAATCAGAGAGGTCTGATGTATTTTGTTTTTCCACACTCACTTTAAGCCCATCAGGATAAATATCTTACCTATATTGATGTATGTAACATTGTACTGTACGGTGATGAACATGATGGCAAACTTGGCTGTGACCTGCAGACAAAAACAAAGTTTAGACTACACACATTTTACATGCGTTTGAATCAAATGGAAACATTTAATTGAGAAATGCAACTGAAGAACTGTATAACAAAATATTTTTCTTATTTGACAATTTCCACTTTGTGTCCCAAAGCCTTTTTTTACTGTATTGAAGAAATCCATAGAGTTATGCCTCCATCATGTGGATTTCCTCCAAATCATATTTGCCCACATTCTCCTCTTCATAAATGTACAGCGAGGAAAGGGCCTCTGAGTCTATTGGGGGGGGGGGGGGCGCAAAGAACAGTAATTTAAGAAAAGTACATAGAATTTTGCTACATTTAGCATTCCCCTTGTAGTTGCAAAGTTATTTGATTCAGTTTCTCCACACTTGATGTTACTGTACTGTTTTAGGATTAGTGGTTGAGGTATTTTTTAAATCTTACATTCTTGTGTGTTTTGGGCAGAATTTTTCTCTTATTTTCCTGTTACATTTTTAATATTGCATCGTAATGTTCCAGCCTTGGTCACGTTGCTGTTCTATGCATCTGTCATTGCACAGGAATTTAGGAATGGATACACACTGGATATTTCCCTAATACTCAGATTACATATTTAAATTGCTTTCAGTTTCTAGGTACCACTCAAAAAAAATCTATTTGCATCGATTTTTGCCAAAAACAAAGTATGAGAGATAGTAAATTTCAGGTATTTAAGAGTATTGCTTTTAAAATAAAGGTGCAAGTTATTTAAAAAGGTTGTGTATCATGGTGAGACCAATGAATTGCATTAAGTGCAATATGTATACATTTTCTAGCACAACGTACACATTTGTACGAATTGTCGAGTCACTACACTTGACAGCATCTCGACGCATTACACAGTATATATTACACTGGCTGGGAAGACATTTTTAGACCACAAGTTTTGCTGCATGGATGTATCTGGACAGGAAGGTGAGGAAGTGAAGACCTGGGTGAAAATCACAAGAGAAAGAAAGGGAGCCAGACAGTGTCGCCAGAAGACAGGCAGGCAGGGTGGGAGCCTACCTGGGCTGAACCTAGTCAAATCTTTCTTCAGTCTGGAATGTAAGTTGGCGGTTGAGGACCAGTCTCTGGAGATGGTTTCTGAAGGAAAGAAGAAAGTGGGTGGACACCATGTGGCCCCATGGAACATGATACTACTTGGGAGGACAATGATCATAGGAGGAAAAAGTTTTAATAGTGCAAGACTTCGTGATCGGAGGGGGTAGACTGGTAGATTTGGGTCATGACTTACAGTGCAGAACATATTGTCTCTCTGGTGCCAGGATAAAGGACACACAGGAATTTGCAGGCAGACACTAACAGGGTTAAGTGAGCAGTCAGTGGTCATGGTCAATATGGGAACTAACAACATTGGTAAGACAGGAAGGAGTCTTGCACAGGGAATATGAGGAGCTAGGAAGAAAGATAAAAAGCACGGATCAAAGTTAGTATTCTCAAGAATACTGTGTGCTAAACACTAAGCCAGACACGTAGAGGACGATTAGAAAGCTGAACATGTGGTTAGAAGAATGGAGTAGGAGACAGGTTTTCAAATCTGTGGAGTATTGGAACCAGTTTTGAAACAAGTGGTGGCTGTGCAGGATAGACTCCACCTGAACCAACTGGCAGCAACATCCTGGCACCAAGAATAGAGCATGGGTGTGATTTTAAACTAGTAAGCTGAGGAGACATGTATGGTATTACAAAGGAGTTTGGATGGAGCCATTGACCTTAGAATGATTGCATCTTCACTATACTTATTCTCAAAGCAATCTGAAATCATAAACTCAAGATGGGGTGGGTATGGAGAGATGCAACCATCCAGACTTGGAAATATATCGCCGTTCCTTCATTGTTGCTGGGTCAAAATCCTGGAACTCCCTACCCAACAGCATTGTGGGAGCACCTTCAACACACGGACCATAGCAGTTCAAAAAGGGAACGGCCCACCACAACCTTCTCAAGGGCAACGATGGATGGGCAATAAATGCAGGCCTCGCCCGTGACGCCCACATCCCAAGAATAAATTTTTTTAAAGTTTCACCGAGCCAAAAGCAGCAAACAAATTAAAGGATGTCCCAGGCTCCAACAGCTTTTGTTTAATATATGCTTCCCCAGAGATTATTTCCTTCCACAAATTGACTAAGTCTTTTTATCTTTTAAGTCAAGTCCAGATTCCGAATATTTGGGATTTTTTCTTTATTTCGGAGTATGGGTAGTTTTCTTCCTTCTCTCCTTGGCCACACACTCTCACGTGTAAGGGATTTGCTAACAGGACTGGCTTAAAAATCTGCTGTAGACCAGCTATACGTTGATATATACAAAATATCTATTCTATTTTATCACCAGCAATTTTTTTTTACAACAAAAAAAACTCGATAGTTTTGCTCACAGTATTTCGGCTGTTAGCAGCCCTTAATACTTGGATGATGAAAGGCTGCTGCAGACTAAACAGAAATCAATTCTCTACGATGAGAAAATTATTTGATACAGGAACAAGGTTACCCTTTAGTTTAAAAATTGTTTCGAGTTTTAATGTGGGATTGATTAAAAAGCAATCTTACAAATGGTTCAGATTACATCATAAATAGCTAGGGTGAATCTCAATTGAACCAGAGAATCACTCTCATGCAAACGATTTTCAAAAATTATACAAATTGTGCTATTCCTGAGAATTCTTTCTTTTGATGCCTACATAAAAGGATCGACAATTTAACATTAACTGGCTACATTTGCAGTAATAGTTAGTTATTGAGAAATAATAGTCTGCACATATAAAGAGATTTAATTCATAATGATTAAAGCGTTCTCTTAAATTAATGCCACATAGAGCACAAGTTGAATTAGGTGCAATTTAGAACAATTGCACAACGTTTGCTGTTACATAGCTTGAGTTCTGTTTGACATTTTATTAAATTGCTTAACAGGGTAAAAAAAAGTGGCTCCTCCAATGGCTCAGCAGATTAAAATCACTGAGATAGCTGAGCCATACAGACCATGAAGGTCCAAGTTTTGATTCCAGGGGCAGGATTTTAACAGGTAAAAACGGGTGGGTTGAGGGTAGGGGGGGGCATTGAAAATTGCAACAATTTCAGACCCGCCCCCAACCTGCCCATTTCCGGTTTTCACCGGGGCAGGACAAGGTGCTCTCAGGAGGCGGGTTGGTCACTAAAATCTATCAAGGAGGCTGCGGGCTTCCATTTTGAAAGGTTTTGCGATTTTAACCCCTGGGGGCTGGGTTTCCCGGGCCTTCTCCTTCATGCCGCATGAAATGAGGCGAGAAGGCCCGAAACTGTAGGTAGGTGCTTTTCTGGCACAGCTTGTGGGCCTGGAGGAGCAGGAGTGCTTCCCCCAGGCCCAAGCCTACCTGCAACGACCCCCCCAGCGATTGCCTATATCCACCCCCCAACGATCATGGACCCCCCCCGCCCCGAATGATCGCAGACCCCCGATCCCAACCCCCCCCCCTCAGTGACTGATCCCGGTGATTGACGCCCGAGACCCACTCCCCCCCCCCCCCCCCACACACACGACTGACCCCCCGATGTCCGACCTCTGATGACTGACTGACTGACATCCCCCCCACACCGATGACTGACCCCCTCCTCCGTGACCCCCATGCCCCGAGGCCACCCATGCCTCCCCCCCCCCCTCCTCTACCGCATCCATACAATCTAAGACTTACCTGAACACTTAACTCTTCCTTGCTCTGCTCCCATCCAACTGGGACCAGCCCGTCAATCAGGCCAACCAGTCGGACGGGAAACCGACAAAAAAAAAACGTCCTTATGTCAAAATCGTAAGGACGTCCTGGTAACCTGTACCTCCGAATTTCCTGTCCACGATTCGAAATCCCCCCGCCTTCTTCCCTGCTCCGAGTCAAAATCCTGGCCCAGATCTCTCCTGAATTAGCTGATTTCAGTAGGGTAATGGTGGGATACTACAATTGGTCTCAGCACCGCTGAGTTAAGGAGGGGAAATGCACTACAGGTTTAGTATCATTTTCAAGTGGCATCTGCTGGAAGTATACATGTGAATGTTAGATGAAGACAGCATTGGGCTCAGTTGTGATGCCACAGTGGTTGAATAGCCTGACAATAGTCACTACTTAGGCTCACACATGAAGAACTGCCACTTAGGTAAAGTACTAAAAGGTGACCCCCCCCCCCCCCCCCACCAGTAAGAAACTAAAGCTTTTAGAAGGGGAGTGGAGAAAATTGCTGGGAAAAAAAGTAAAAAGTTGAATTTTAAATAAATCTCCCCTTCTTTTCTGGAAGTGCTGAATCATGCTGGGGTGCAATCATACAAGTGTCATTACCTTCTCGGTGAGCCGAGACAGTGCATGGAGGCCGTCAGAGCTGAGCCCAATCATTTCCTAAACAGAGATTCAACACGCACCTGCTTTCCAGCACAGGTTACTAATTAGGATTAGAAGCAGGAACCATGGCTGATTTTTCCACTGTAGCCAATTGTGACACCACAACTGCTGTCCCAGTTAACTCACTATGGTGGGGGAATCAAACATGGGACCTTCTGGCTTTGTGACAAACATTTATTTATTAAGTCATCAGGGGAACCACAATGAAGGTTTTAATTCCTCTTATCAATAGTTCAGGGGGAAAAAAAACATCTACCAAAGCAACGATATATGCCCTGGAAGAACAAGCTAGTCTGAGAGAATTGCGCGGGAGGCGTCTTACTTAGTACCAGGAGAAACTGTAGAAGGAAAAGTCCACAGCCTATTATGCAAATAAAATAAAATTGCAAATCTGAAATGAGAAGAACAGTAAATGGTGACAATACACTATAAGTCAGTCAACATCTGTAAAGAGAAACGGCAAGCCGAAGTTTCAGTTCTGATAACGGGTACTAGATTTGGGGATTTTGCACTACATACTCAGGTTCAACATCACTTGTCACTCCTGTAAGTGGACCTCGCATTCTCTACAAACTGGAGTGTCTTTACCTGCCTGATATTTAGGTAAATAATAGCAAGACCTAGGAGTCAAACAGAGAGAACCCTTGCCACACTACTCCGGAATGTATCACATACCACCAGGCAATTCTCATCATCATGCTAGCTGCAGGATTTGCTACTTAGGCATGAATCTGCATTCTACACTATGCCACCTCCTCCTAATTTTAAAGATAATGAAGTCCAATTGTCACAAAATTACTTCAATAATTAGGTGAAGTATGTCCAATGAAGGAACATTCAAATATGCTTGCACACCCAACCCTGACTCTTGAGCCTACAGTGTCGTCAAACATTTGTATGCAACCCTCTGACGTAAGAAAATCCAGGCTGACCATAGTAAGTTCCTCCCCAGCACCTCCAAGATTGAATATATGGCATGTATGCCATATATTAAAACATGTAGTTCTCTATCATTAATGGAGTATCATACTTATGCATGGTTCAAGCAACAATCCAACATCAATGGGCGAGTCATGCATATAGCTTCAATTATTGCTTCCTCTATCCATTCTCTCCTTTTCATATTTTGAACTGCCAATGTTCCCATTAGCAACCTGGCTGTTTACTTCAGCAAGAATCAAAAGCTGCTCTTAAAACACAAGCAAAGGGGCTGAGATAAAACCGAAGGTTGAGTAAACAAGATACTGAAATAGCAACAACCCAAACTTCAGCAGTTTAAAAAGTCTTTACAAAAGAACCACTGGCTCCAATTTTCAGATGTAAAAGTGCTCAGACGAGGAGGAACGCGATGGACACCTACAGACGCTGAAAGACGCCCTCGTAAGAACGGGATATGATGCTCGACTCATCGATCGACAGTTCCGACGGGCCACAGCGAAAAATCGCGTAGACCTCCTCAGAAGACTAACACGGGACGCAACCAACAGAGTACCCTTCGTCGTCCAGTACTTCCCCGGAGCGGAGAAACTACGCCATGTTCTCCGCAGCCTTCAACATGTCATCAATGATGACGAACACCTCGCTATGGCCATCCCCACACCTTCACTACTCGCCTTTAAACAGCCACCCAACCTCAAACAAACCATCGTTCGCAGCAAATTACCCAGCCTTCAGGAGAACAGCGTCCACGACACCACACAACCCTGCCACGGTAACCTCTGCAAGACATGCCAGATCATCGACACAGATACCACCATCACACGAGAGGACACCACCCACCAGGTGCACGGTTCATACTCCTGTGACTCGGCCAACGTTGTCTACCTCATACGTTGCAGGAAAGGATGCCCCAGAGCATGGTACAT
Organism: Heptranchias perlo; assembly: GCF_035084215.1. Lineage (NCBI taxonomy): Eukaryota > Metazoa > Chordata > Chondrichthyes > Hexanchiformes > Hexanchidae > Heptranchias > Heptranchias perlo. The sequence continues at coordinate 12,889,339 of NC_090343.1, forward strand.
TGGCGAGACCATGCAGGCGCTGCGACAACGGATGAACGGACACCGCGCAACAATCGCCAAACAGGAGGGTTCTCTCCCTGTCGTGGAACACTTCAGCAGTCATGGACATTCAGCCACCGACCTTCGGGTAAACATACTCCAAGGCGGCCTTCGAGACACACGACAACGCAAAATCGTCGAGCAGAAATTAATAGCCAAGTTCCGCACCCATGAGGACGGCCTCAACCGGGATCTTGGGTTCATGTCACGCTACACGTAACCCCACCAGCGAACAAATGTTATCTGTTTTTAATATAACGGGTCAGTGACTGTCTTCGTTCTGTCTCTCTCTCTTTTTTTTTTGGGGGGTTGTATATTCAGTGGCCTTTTAGATGACACCTTTCTGTCTGCTCACTGTGATTGCCTTGGCAACGGGCAGTAATCACCAGGCTTTGTTATGTGATCTTAAAATGCGAAGGATTCAAAATTATCACTTCCACACCGCCTGAGGAAGGGGAAAGCCCCCGAAAGCTTGTGGGATTAAAAATAAAATCGTTGGACTATAACTTGGTGTTGTAAAATTGTTTACAGATGTAAAAGGCCTAATGACAAACACATGTTAAATGCTGCACGTGGAAAAAAACAATTATATCGAAAATAAAAGGCTATGGGAACAGGAGAATCTCAACGGTTTCTTCCCCCTCCCCACTCTGCTTTTCCCCTTTTAGGTCATCTCTCTTGAAACCAGCAACTCATGACGGGGAGCAGTTCTAAGAGGGGTGGTTCATCTCATGTGCAAGTGGTAATGTTTTCATCCACGGTACCCATCAGTGCTGGTGAGATATTAAGACACACAGGCAGGAATAGGCCACTCAGTCCCTCGAGCCTGTTCCGCCATTCAACCAGATCATGGCTGATCTGTACCTCTTCTAAGCTTCTAAACTCAAGGGAATATAAGCTAAGTGTATGCCACATCGCCTCGTAATTTAACCCTTTAAATCCCGGTATCATTCTGGTTAATCTGCAACGTATCCCCTCCAAGGCCAATGTATCTTTCCTCAAGAACTGATCGCAGTACTCCAGATGGGGTTTTGCATAACTTCCTCCCTTTTACATTCCAGCATCCTTGAGATAAAGGCCAACGTTCCATTTTGATTACTTTCTGTACCTATCAAACAAAGCAACCTGGTCCCATTCTTTTCGTTACCAGATATTTACATCTCCAGCAGGGTCCATTGATTGGTAATCAGCAGAGAGAACCCTAAGCAATTTTCCATTCCATAACCTGGGGGGGGGGGGGGGGGGGGTCACAAAGGACAACTATAACACTGACACTGCCATCTTGTTTGGCTTGCATAACTCAGCATATGTCATAGATCAAACCCAAGACTTTCTTGGCCTAAATGGCTCATTCCATATCCATACTTGCTGAGCTTTTATCTTCATTGGCTGCATATGAGCACATCATGGAGCCTCAGGAGCTACGTGTAAAGTTTAAAGAAATGTTTCCATTTATTGGTAAACATTCTACAGTTAATTCAAAAATTATTTTGCTTGAAAAAAAATGAATTATCCAGTAATTCAAATTAAGCAATTTAAATAATTTCTTCCATTACTACAGTGACTAAACTTTCAAAAGTACTTAATTGGCTGTAATTCGCTTTGGGGTGTCATGAGGTCATGAAAGGTGCTACATAAATGCAAGTCTTTCTTTTCAAAGGCACAGGAGTCTTTTTTACATTATCTCAATTCAGATTAACAGACAACTTGAATCCAGTCACTTCAAATTAAGAGTAGACTGTGTATCGCAAGCTGCTGATACTAACAGATCTTAGTGTTTTGATTTAGACTTTATCCACTAATGAGGCAATAATGCAGGGAACTGTCTTTTCCAAACTTCTAGGCCCACAGAATTAAAACAGGACAAGCACTGAATAAGAAATACAAGCACAAATAGGACCAAGCTGCCTGGGCTTTGAGAGCTGGATTGCCAGGGCCGAAGATCACATGTGGTCCATAGGCTGCAGGATGGATACCCCTGCACTAAGCCATCAAGGGAATCAATGATTTTATAATGTTGTCTGCATGAGTTATCGGATACTTCGGTGTGATGAAAATCCTGTGTGCTTCCAGTGCCATGTGTGGAAAATTAGAACAGTCAAAAAATTAATAATGAGGCTTAGATCCTTCCTGGCCTGATTGGCTCATTCTACATGTTGCAATTACCAAGCCAGCCACCTGAATAAAATCAACAAAATCAAGATTAAAACTGTAAGAGGCTCATGTCATCTTGTGTCATCTTTAAATGAAGGTTTCATCCCCTTCTTAAAAACAGGCATTCCTGGGCAGGACACAGCAGCCGAGATTTTCTGTTTAAAATAAATGGCAGCGTTAAAAGAACGCCTATCTGAAAATCTAGGCTAACATCTCGCAGGATAGGACAGACATGAATGTTCACACCAAAAATTTGCCCACTGAAGAAATACACTGCCAAGATCCCAAACTCATATCCAGAAGGTTAAACAGTATATGACTTTACTTCAAAAGGCTTAAGGCAACTACTGTATGTCCAAGAAAAGTATAATTTGTGCTATTCGCTACACCCCAAACCACAGGTGCTTCTCCATTAGTAATTCACAATGGTAAAAAAACTAATTTGAGCCCTTGACGGAATGAATCACAGCTGTAGCAACCTGCATGTCCTTTATAGACAACAGATCAAAACGCAGACGCAGATGAAAATGTGCAGGTTCCTCCAAAAGCTGACCTACAATATCCTGTGGCGATTTCTGTATGAAACTAGCCCAGTTGGAATCATTCGACGACAGCAATAATGACTCGCAGAACTACAAGGCTCAAGTCAACCTATACACAAAGCATTGTTACGAGCAGCCAAGAGTCTTAGTTCCACAGGACAAAAATAGCATAGTGTTTTAATAGGATCCTTGATCCTATCAAAAGTAATGCCCATCAAAGAAAGTGAAAGGGATTAATACTCAGATTACTACTCTTTATGCACTGGAGCTTTTGCAAACTGATCAGGAGCTGGATCGAACATACTGTGACCTTCTGACTATAAGAGAACCTGCAAAAGGACCAACTTCGGCAGATATTTAGGGTATAGGCAAAGGATCGCCCTAATCTTATGCTATACAAGATACTGTGGGTTAACTTGGACTTTTCCAAGAACAGAGCATTCAAGGCAAATGCCAAAAAAGGAAAGTCTTCCATGGCAATAACTTTAGCAAGAAAGGTTGCATAAGCTTGTGAAGCAGCAGCTTTAAGCCTCAAGCCAGAAACCTGGATTTAATGAGTGCTGCGATGTGCCAAGACCTTTTTTGTTAAAAAGGTTAGTGTGTGTCAGGAGCTACGTGACAAAATTAACATCCTTCAGGAAGATCAACTTCTTATTTGACCCTGAACGGATCTTCCAAACACCATTTCCTCTCCATCACAAATGCCCCTATGTCCACCTCCGTAACATCATGCGTCTCCGCCCCTGCCTCGGCCCATCTGCTCCTGAAACCATGCCTGTCACCTCGAGACTTGACTTTTCCAATGATTTCCTGGCCAGCCTTCCATCCCCCTCCATAATTTTCAGCTCATTCAAAACTCTGCTGCCCATATTTATTTTTCCATTCATTTTTGTCTGATCATGCTTCGGTGAAGCGCCTTGGGACATTTTTCTACATTAAAGGTGCTTTATGGATGCAAAGTTATACAAATGTTGTAGAACTAGCATCAGAGCTTCTGAGTTGGGATGAGGAACAAATAGAAAACACTCCTGATCTTTATCCAGCAACTCCTGTTGGACTTACATGTGTGCCCGTCAGGTGAGGATCGAATCTAGCTCAGTTGTGACACCTCCTGCGGTTCAACAGTTTGCTAACATTAGCAATCAAAGTTCACACATAAATTATGGGCAAAGTATGGAAGTGCGCCCTGCATCCATGGAACTATACCCCATTAAGATGGCAATGCCTCCATTGGAGGAGAGGGGAAAAAATTGGCCAGAAGGTTTCTTAGAACATTAATCTATCTCCCACGGTGTTGCACATGGGGACTCAAGACCATTTAATCTTTGGGTGAAACCAAGTGAGAGGGCCGGGGATAATTGGACCAGAGTGTGCGCAGATGTAATTCAGTCCCCACTTTAAAGTGATAGATTGTCTTATTTTTATAATACCATTATAATTTCCTGTGCTCATTTATAATATAGAGCGTCTCCACTGGCAAGGGAGTACAATTACAGGGTAACAAATTTACGTAGGCAGTTTCCATTATAAATGTTGACACAGGAATTTATAATGGAAAAAGTGGACAGGAAATGCACGCAGACATTATAATATATTACATATAGATTTTTTGATAAGGGCGATAGTTTAATCTTCCCATTAGGCCAATTCGATCTCTGTACTGCCGACTCTATTCATTCTTCAGGGTGATTAAGTGGCACTGCTGTGGCTGTAAAACCTACCTGAATAGTTCAGTTGGAATCTGACATCATGATACGGTGGCCTCTATAGTTAATCCCCTTGGTCACAATTTATACTTCAACTTTCTCTTTGATCCAACTAAACAATAATCGATTATCCTTCGTCAAAAGGTCACTCACATCAGATCTGCAGTATTTCCTCAACATGCAGAAACAGATCTATACTCTAGTTCTCGTGGTATGTTGTCAGTCATGGCATTGCAAATAAAAGTAGGAGACTTGGCCATAGTCCTTTGACAAAGACACAAAAAGAATGCTTCAAGAGTTCAAAATGCTTACTTCATTTGTGAATTAACCATAACCACATAGTTTCACAATTGTACTAGTACTGCTATGCTCCTAGATCACAGCACAAAGTGATAATTCTTTCAGAAAATGTCACAAGATTATTTCACGAACCCCCTTTTTAACCACCTACTGAAAGACTACCACGTTAAAGTGACCAAGTCTCTGGAACACCAATTTTGCCTGTTAGGTAGTTAGTAATTGGCATTGCTTCTTCAAACCTTTGGCATGCCCATCTGTCGCTTAACATCTTCTGTGACAAGTTGCCACAGATACCAAAATTTTCCAACCATTAAACAAAACTGAAGCTACGCTGTCCTCTGAATTGACACATCCTTCACCCACCTTCCTACAAACTGCTCACTCTCCTCAGGTGCCTGGCACCTGAGGAGAGTGAGCAGTTTGTAGGAAGTGGAATTCCTGTATTCTACCAATACCTGAGAAAGCTGTAAATTTCAGCCCAATGCAACAAAATAAGGCTCTTTGGGGGGGAAAAAAAACATATTACAACATCTACAGTAATACTTCCAAAGAAAATGACACAAAAACATTTATTTAATTTTAGCTCAGTATTAGACTCATGGATGATGCTTTAATACTCCCCACGATCATAAGAAATTAAGCCTACCTCACATAAAAAACACAAGAAATAGGAGCAGGATTGGCCATACGGCCCCTCCAACCTGCTCCGCCATTCAATAAGACCATTGGCTGATCTTCGACCTCAACCCCATTTTCCTGCCCTATCCCCATATCCCTTGATTTCCTTCGTGTCCAAAAATCTATCGATTTCCGTCTTGAATATACTCAACGACTGAGTATCCACAGCCCTCTGGCGTAGAGAATTCCAAAGATTCACAACCCTCTGAGTGAAGAAATTCCTCCTCATCTCAATCCTAAATGGCCGACCCCTTGTCCTGAGATTATGCCTCCTAGTTCTAGACTCTCCAGCCAGGGGAAACAACCTCTCAGCATCTACCATGTCAAGTCCTCTCAGAATTTTATACATTTCAATAAGATCACCTCTCATTCTTCTAAACTCCAGAGAGTATTGGCCCATTCTACTCAATCTTTCCTCACAGGACAACCCTCTCATTCCAGGAATTAATCTAGTGAACCTTCATTGCACCCCATCGAAGGCAAGTATATCCTTCCTTGGATAAGGAGACCAAAACTGTACACAGTAATCCAGGTGCGGTCTCACCAAAGCCGTGCACAATTGCAGCAAGACTTCCTTACTCTTGTACTCCAACCCCCTTGCAATAAAGGGCAACATACCATTTGCCTTCCTACTTGCTTGCTGTACCTGCAGGTTAACTTTCTAAGTTCAGTGTACAAGGACACCCAAATCTCTCTGAACACCAACATTTAATAGTTTCTCACCATTTAAAAATTATCCTGCTTTTCTATTCTTCCTACCAGAGGTATTTGGAATGTTAAAGATGGATGCGGGTGAAACTAATCAAATTGTTGCAGGCCCAAATATGACACTTGTATAGCTAGTCACAAGAGCTATTGAAAGCTTTTTCTGTGACGAGACAAAATCAGAAATTTACAACTGTTCACTGAAAGCAAGCTCTGGATTTTGCATTGAAATATGGATATTGAAAGTACGAACATTACTTTAAATTGCCACGGAGGACTTTTTAAATGAAAACATTTTTTCCTAAAAATGAATAAAATACATCTTTGCAATTGGTGCAGAGTTAAGCAAAGGTAAAAATTGACGAAAGAACCAAATAAAGTCGGTAAGCAAAGAAACTACATAATTATCAGAATTGAGGATACACAGAAAGGTAAAAAGAATCAAAGGGTATGGATCAGACATTCGCCAGAACTTGCAACTTTGGCAGGGGTGTAAAATGGGCGATACCAGATCGGCCGTCCATTATACACTCTGCCCGATTTCCAAGTCAGGCGGGGTGCATAACGGCCAATCCAATACCACACGTTTTACACTACTGCCGAGATTGAAAGTTCCGGCCATAACACCCAAAAATCTTGCTAAACTTGGAAACATTCTTGAGTAGAATGTTGCAACCCTCCTTCAAATGTGGATGCTGCAAGCTCACCCCTATGTCAGATCACATTTACAACCTTACAAAGTCACTCTGCTCCCTTTCGCAATGGCTTCACCAGCATAATCAGATACTTATAATTATCACCTATATCTGATTTACAATTACTGCCATTCAGGGTATACAAAAGCAGTGCTTATCCCCGCACAGACGATCCTCTCCTCATTTTAGCTATGTGTTTACAAAGCATTAAGGGAAGAGGTAGTTTTAAGAAATTTGAAAACTTTCTTTTCCTATTATAGACATCCATCAAATGATTTTCTGCCAATGGAAAATTCACACGTACAAATAAGCATCTTACCAGCAGCGGTAGATAATAGCTGCAGCGGTAAATTGAACTACATTTTCCATCAGCTTATTGTAAAACTAATTCCTCATTCATACTCTATGGAATTAATCACAAGCTTGAACATTCTACTTGTCTTAGTAATTGCCAGCATACAATGCAATACTTTCAGTTTCCACTCCTCCCCTTGAAGGTCCCAACTCACGCTAGGTTCTATGGACACAAGTACATCATTCAAATACCTATTCTTTTTTTCCTATTTCAAAATAAACTTTATTCATAAAATTTGTGTAGGTACATACAATGCAATTCAAGTCATGCTTCAAAAACAATACAAGTCATACAATTTGCAACAGTACATACAGTACAAATCAACAGTCCAGGTACAATCAATAGTTACGCACCATACATTGTACATACAGTACATGACACCCTACGGTGCCTCACTACATTACAGTCGTTACCGGTTACAGATACAGTACATTTTATTACGTCCATTTATCATTCTACATTCTGCCCGAGGGGTTTTTCCCTGATTCCAGTCCCTCGGTATACAATGGCGGGAGGGCTCTAAACCGTGGCCTTTCGCCATAGAGCCTTTGCGTAGGTCGCACCTCGCTTCAGTGCATTCCACAGCACGTACTCTCGCACCTTGGAGTGTGTCAGGTGGCAACACTCGGTCGTGGACAGCTCCTTCAGCTGGAAGACCAGCATGTTTCCGGCAGTCCAAAGGGCCTCTTTCACCGAGTTGATGGTCTTCCAGCCTCAGGTGATAGCTGTCTCGGTGTGCGTCCCGGGGAACAGTCCGTAGAGCACAGCGCCCTGTGTTACCAAACTGTTTGGAATGAACCAGGACAGATACCAATGCATCTTTCTCTACGCTCTCTGCGCAAAAGAGCAGCCCATCAGGAGGTGGAAGACGGTCTCCTCCCCGCCACAGCCTCGAGGGCAGCTTGCGGTGGGGCTGAGGTTCCGTGCTTGTTGGAAGCACTGGGAGGGCCTTTCTCACCACCATCCAGGCTACATTCTGGTGCCTGTTGGTCAGTTCCGGCGACAAGACATTCTGCCAAATGGCCTCGATCGTCTGGTCAGGGAAGGAACCAATCGAGTCCACCCTCTCAGTTCCTTGCAGGACTCTGAGAACGTATCGTGTCGACCACTGTCTGACGCCTTGTGGTCAAAGGGGTTCTTCCTCAGGAACTTCTCCACCCGGGACAGATGGGGGGTGGGGGTGGGGGGGTGGGGGGCGGAGAACGGTCCAGCTGAACGGAACGTCCTGTGCCTGCTCAGCCAGCTCCAGCCTTCTCAGTGTGCTGGACAGGTATAAACCCAACATGTGTAGAACGCCAGTGTTCACGTATGGCGTTCTACACGTATCCTGAGGCAGCCACACACAAAGGTGGCCATCAGGATCAGAGAGGCTTTGGGGACGCTCTTCCCCCCTTTTGTCTGGGGTCTTGTACATGGTGGTCCTGCGGACGCATTCTACCTTGGACCTCCAGACAAACTGGAAGATAGCTCAGGTGACTGTGACGATGGTGTTGTGGGGAATGGGTCAGGCCCTGGCCATGTAGCGCACCACTGCGAGTGCCTCACACCTTATCACCAGGTTCTTGCTGGTTATGGAGAGGGATCGCCCCACCCACATACCAAGCTTTTGTTTGGCCTTGGCGATCTGCTCCTCCCAGTTCTTTGCGCAGGCCAAGGGCCACCCGAGCCAGATCCCTAGTACCTTCAGGTAGTCGGACCTGAGAGTGAAGGGGTTAAAGGATCGGGTCTCCCACCAGCCAAAGAACATGGCCTTGCTTCTATTTCAGTTCACTCTGGCCCCCCGAGGCTAGCTCGAAATGGTCGCAGGTGCCCATCAGTGTGTGGACCGACTGCTGGTCGGAACAGAAAGTGGTGACGCGTCCATGTACAGGGAGGCCTTAACCTGAGAGCCTCTGCTGCCTGGGATCGTCCCATCCCGCCCGATACCCTCATCCTTCCTGATGGACGCGGCAAATGGCTCAATAGAACATACGAACAGGACCGCAGAGATAGGACAGCCCTGCCTAACTCCAGATCTGATCGGAAAGCTCTCTGACTCCCACCCGTTGATTAGGACTGTGATACGGATGTCCGCATAGAGCAGTCGGATCCAATCGCGGATTCCCTCCCCAAAACCCATTTCGGAGAGCACGTCAATCATGTACGTGTGGGATATTCTGTCAAAGGCCTTCTCCTGGTCCAGGCTGATGAAGCAGGTGTTCACCCCCGTCCTGCACGTAGGCGATCGTATCCCTGAGCAGCACGAGGATTTCAGAAATCTTCCTGCCGGGTACAGTACAGGTCTGGTCTGGGTGGATCACCCACGCCAGAGCAAATTTGAGCCTTTTGGCGATTGCCTTAGACAGAATCTTCTAGTCAACATATAGCAAGGAAATGGATCGCCAATTTCTGATTTCTTCCCTCTCCCCCTTCCTGTTGTAGATGAGGGTGATGATGCTTTTCCTCATGGACTCTGACATGCTGCCTGCCAGAAGCATACCCCCATATACTTCCAGTGGGTCTGGGCCTATCCAGTCCCACAGAGCAGAGTACAACTCGACCGGTAAGCCGTTGCTTCCGGGAGTCCTACTTTTCTCGAAGGACTGGACGGCCTTAGTCAGTGGCCGATCCAAACTCTCCCTCTCGCTGTCCTCTAAGACCTCCGTGATAGAGGACAGGAAAGACTGGGAGGCCATGCTGTCTGTGGGCTTCACATTATACAGCCCAGCATAAAAGGATTTGATGATCCTCAATCCTCATTATGTCCGCCTGCGAGGACGTCAGCAAGCTGTCTTCCTCTTTCAGGCTGCTGATCAGAGGTCTCTCTGAGCAGCTTCTGGAAGAAGAAGCGCGAGCACTTCTTGCCCCACTCCATGGAGCGAACTCTGGACCGGAAGATAATCTTTGAAGCCTCGGAGGTGAAGAGCTAGGCTTGCTGGCCCTTCACCTCTGAGTTCCTCACTGACATCGACCCCCATCGACTGCATGCTTTTCTGGAGCTGTGACACTTCCCTCTGTCTGTCTCTTGCCTTCTGAATACTTTTGAGAATGAAGAGCCTCTTGATGTTGGCCTTGATCGCTTCCCACCAGTGCACTGTGGAGTCGAAGGGGGGTTTCACGGTTCTCCAACCTGTGTAATCCCTCTTTAGTTCCTCGATGTTCTCCGGGGTCAACAGTCTCACGTTCAGCTTCAATATCCCCCTGCCCACCCTCTAATCCTCTTGTGATTGACTGTCAGCCAGTACGAGGCAGCGGTCAGTGGTCAGAGAAGAACACCGGCTGGACATCGGTGGATCTGACCTTGTGCGTTGCGGACACAAAAAGGAAGTCTATCCTGGAACGGATAGACCTGTCTGGCCTGGACCAGGTGTATCTCTGCAGCGCTCGGTCTGGAGGGTTGCTGAAGACGTCGCAAAGCTTTGCATCTTTCACCACCTCTATCAGGAGTTTGGATGTAGTGTCCAGTATACCACCGCCTCTGCTGGATCGTCCAGCCGCATCAATGATGCATTTGAAGTCTCCGGCGAGAACGATCGGTCTGGAGGTTGCCAGCAGTATTGGGAGGTGCTGGAAGACCTCCATCCACTCGCTCTTGAGGGACGAGGCGTACACATTGATCAGTCGGAACGGGGCGTTCTTGTACATTCTCCTTCATGTGTAAACTTAGATAGGATGTTTGACAAAGAATTGGGAGAACATCACAGTCAACCCTGATCCTGTTCATTTGTGCACACTTCACAGCAGAGATTACTGGAGAGTGAGGAGAACTCTGGTCATCTTCTCTAGCTCAGGGGCACTGAACCCACTGTAGCATCCTACTACTTGAACAGCTGAAACCAGCAAAGACCAGAGATTGCACATGGGACCTTCCTGACCTGTATGAATCAACTTATGAGAAATACATTTACCTACAGAGCCAATGAGAGCTTGTGGCAATACTTTCAATGTTTGAACAAATAGTATTTTTCCTGCTTTGTTTTATTTGAGTGAAGCATTAATTGTGTAATTAGTTGTGGTATTTTCTGTGTCAATAAAGCCTACATAAGACCTGGAAAAGAGGGCATCTCATTCCCCTTTTTAAAAAAGAATATGGTACTATCTTGATGGCTTAAAAGTTTTGTCCAGTGAGTAGCCAAGAAATACAAACCAGAAAGGTTCCAGGTATGATCCCCAGCATTAAAGGCCACCTCTCAGTCATTTACCTAGCTGCTAATAAACCCCAATTGTTTTTTTTTTGTCCAATGACTTGTACCATCAAGTCTACAGAAATGGATTTACTCAGGTCAGAGGCCAGAATGCTAAACAGCTCTGAGCAGTGAGCTGGGCTTAACAGATGATAAATGATCTTGAGTGGACAGAGACAGACTAAACAGTCCATTTTTTCCACCTATGCAAGTGGTACCACAGCATTCCAACGTGTGTTATTATTTTGGAGGGGAGGGGTCATGGTAACTTTTAAATAACAACGGGCTGCCACCTCAGTAAATCTATTTCTGTGAATTCTATACCAGTACACATCTTTTATAAACCCTTAAATCAAAAGCAAAATACTGCGGATGCTGGAAGAGTCGGAGATGGACTATGTGAAGGCAAGGGAAGGGTGGAAATTGGAAGCTTAGTTGATGAAATTTTCTAGTTCAGGGAGAGAGCAGGAAATGGCACCAATACAGTCATCAATGTACTGGAAAAAGTGAGGGAAGGGACCTGAGTAGGACTGGAACAAGGAATGTTCCACGTATCCCATAAAAAGGCAGGCATAGCTGGGACCCATACGGGTTCCCATAGCAACACCTTTATTTGGAGGAAGTGAGTGAAGTCAAAGGAGAAGTTGTTCAACGTAAGAACAAGTTTAACCAGGCGGAGGAGGGTGGTGGTGGACTCTTCCAAACACTCCCTCCAGGTGAAACAGCGGTTTACTTGCACTTCTTTCAATTTAGTATACTGTATCCACTGCACACAACGCGGTCTCCCCTATATTGGGGAGGCCAAACGCAGACTGGGTGATCGCTTTGCCGAACACCTCCGCTCTGTCTGCAAGCATGACCCTGACCTGCCGGTCGCTTGCCATTTTAATTCCCCTTCCCACTCCTACACTGACCTCTCTGTCCTCAGCCTCTTACACTGTTCCAATGACGCTCAACATAAGCTCGAGGAACAGCACCTCATCTTTCGTTTAGGCACTTTACAATCATCCGGACTCAACAGTGATTTCAATAACTTCAGATCATAACCACTGTTCCCATTTTTTCAGTCGGCTAGTGCTGGTAATGGTTCTGCTGCTGCCATTTACAGCTACTCCTGATCAATCTTGTGTTTCTTAACCTGTCCCATTATCACCTCCCTTGCCTTGCACCATGTTCCCTTCTGTCATTTAATCACTCGTGCCCTCTACCCTATCAGAGAACTTCCCTTTTATTCTTTCCTCCCCCCCCTCTCCCTTTCCCTGGCTCTGCACTTGCTCAAAAACTTGAACTCTTTGAACATCTTCCAGTTCTAACGACAGGTCTTCGACCTGAAACGTTAATTCTGTTTCTTTCTCCACAAATGCTGCCTGACTTGCTGAGCTTCTCCAGCATTTTCTGTTTTTATTTTATAAACTCTTATCAACTTACATTTATCGCCTTTATTTAATAAAAGCTCTTAAATAGGCTCCAATATTTATTCCACTTTAAAGGTCAACATCGCAGGCCTATATAAAAAAAAGTAGAATATTACCTGTTTTTAGCAAATTTTCTCAAACCATACTATTATCCCATCGATTGCTGAATATTTGCACCCCACCACTATCCTCACTTCTTTGTTTAGTCTTTTAAAGTATTTTGTCTCGGCCTATTTTATGAACTTTATACTTTTTAAAAAAAATCTTCCAGTTTTTTTCTCCCCTCACCTTCTCCCCTAAAGGCATTACTTGATGCTGCGTTACAACTGTACAGGCATACTCTGGTATCTCACACAAGTGTCATTTATTCATGTGCGAGTCTTGACAGTGAGTGTTAGCAAGCTAATTAACCTGTCCTCACCCGACAACCATGTCCACTGCACATTATCTATTGAGCACATCCCTGCTACAAAGTCATTGTAAGGTGGGAACACAGACCAATTTTCCCCTCCTTAACCCAAGGGTGCAGGGCAACACTGAGCATCATCCTAGCTGAGATGAGCTAACTTCCTGGTTTTTAATGTCTCAGCTATTCACCTTATTAAGCTATCAAAACAGTGTCATGCTCTTTTTATTAAAAAGGGCCATGATGTGGAGATGCCGGTGATGGACTGGGGTGGACAAATGTAAGGAGTCTTACAACACCAGGTTATAGCCCAACAGCTTTATTTGAAATCACAAGCTTTCGGAGCTTTCCTCCTTTGTCAGGTGAGTGTAGGATTCCATAAAGGTACAGCATATATAGTCAGAGAACAATGCTTGGTGATTACAGATAATCTTTCCAACTGCCCATTATCACACCTCGGCAGAGATATAAGCAATCAAAGGAGTGGAATGGTGTTCAGACAGAGAAACATTACATACAAGACTAGTGAATACACAAACAGTCAGAACACAAAGACACAGAAAGAGAGAGAGAGCGCGCGAGAGAGACCCGAAAGGCAGAGAAAGAGAGAGAATGACCAGTTGTATTAAAAACAGATAACTTTTTTTCGCTGGTGGGGTTACATGTAGCATGACATGAACCCAAGATCCCGGTTGAGGCCATCCTCATGGGTGTGGAACTTGGCTATCAATTTCTGCTTGATGATTTTGCATTGTCGTGTGTCTCGAAGGCCGCCTTGGAGAACCCTTACCCGAAGATCGGAGGCTGAATGTCCTTGACTGCTGAAGTGTTCCCCGACTGGGAGGGAACCCTCCTGTCTGGCGATTGTTACGCGGTGTCCGTTCATCCGTTGTCGCAGTGTCTGCATGGTCTCGCCGATGTACCATGCTCCGGGGCATCCTTTCCTGCAACGTATGAGGTAGACAACGTTGGCCGAGTCGCAGGAGTATGAACCATGTACCTGGTGGGTGGTGTCCTCTCGTATGATGGTGGTATCTGTGTCGATGATCTGGCATGTCTTGCAGAGGTTGCCGTTGCAGGGTTGTGTGGTGTCATGGACGCTGTTCTCCTGAAAGCTGGGTAATTTGCTGCGAACGATGGTCTGTTTGAGGTTGGGTGGCTGTTTGAAGGCGAGTAGTGGAGGCGTGGGGATGGCCTTAGCAAGGTGTTCGCCGTCATTGATGACATGTTGAAGGCTGCGAAGAACATGGCGTGGTTTCTCCGCTCTGGGGAAGTACTGGATGACGAAGGGTATTCTGTTGGTTGTGTCCCGTGTTAGTCTTCTGAGGAGGTCTATGCGATTTTTTGCTGTGGCCCGTCAGAACTGTCAATCGACGAGTCGAGCGTCATATCCCGTTCTTACGAGTGCGTCTTTCAGCGTCTGTAGGTGTCCATCGCGTTCCTCCTCGTCTGAGCAGATCCTGTGTATTCGCAGGGCCTGTCCATAGGGGATGGCCTCTTTTTAGGGCTTTTCTCCCCCTCTTTTTCTTAGGCCATCCTGCACCACACACGATCCCCAGCCGAAAGGATAGCCGAATGTCCGGTGAGGAGCGGAGAGACACACAGACTGGGAAGATCGCAGGTCAACTGCTTCTCTATAGACTAGTAGTTGTTTACAAATCTGCAGTTCCACTCTAAGGTCGGAATAAACCAGGAAATGAGTGGCTTTCTTACTCTTAAAAAAAAAGTATAACACTGAAATTTACACGTAACAACGTGTAACAAATGGGTCTCCAAACTTTTACATATACCAGAGGATCTCCCATGGCATTGCTCACCGTGAGTTCTATAATGTGTTGTGGGGGGGCGGGGGAAGGGTTGACATCTCCACTAAAACCATTTCGAAAGAAGTTTGTAGGAGATCTGCCAAGAAAAAGTGAAGTGACTGTTTTACGATTGGTTCCTGGAATAATGCTTTCCGTACTCACTGCATGTAAATAAATAAAGAATTTGGTCCCCTCACATATAACAATTACGTGAAAGGCGATGAGGTGGAGGTTTTTATCACGAGGACCAAGAAATAAAAAACTTAAGGAAAGGTTAAATTAATTTGCTTCTTTCTTTATCAAAAATCTCTAACAATACCTGGTGGGTGGGGGGGGGGGGGGGTCACTAAAAGGTTTGTTTAAGCAGAACAAGTAGCTCCTTCCAACTTCAAATAATTTCCATTACAGAGCTTCAGGCCTACACCAGTCATGTGACATTGTTCATTCATCAGCCCAACTAGCTTGGGAAGCCATATTACCTGAAACATAATCAGCTTCTCACCCATATACAGTAACCTCCCACATATCAGGATTGATCACTGCAACAAATGTAATAAATGCAGGCCTTAATCCTAATTTTTACTCAAATGAGGTCCATTTAGTTTCATGTTGAAGATTATTTTCCCTCTTGTCAAGTAGTGCACAGGAGTCTCCAGTAGCCTAGTGGAAAAGTCACCACCCAGTGTTGTACTAAGTTGTACATACAAGAAGGTCCCAGCTTCAATTCCTAATCTATGCTTTCTCTGATCTTAGCCAGTAACAATGATAGGAGAGCTAATATTGGCCTCAGAGTGGAGCAGCTGATTACTTTTGCTTTACAATCTCTTGCCTGGCTGATTATTCCAGACATTCATCACCCTTTATATGTTGAAATTCTATGGTGTCAGAATTAAATTTACTTTTATCACTTTACTTGTAACCTCTGGTGCGATTATCCTGCTTATTTTGAAGTAAATATTCCAGATACTTAATATATTTCCACAAAATTTCTCACTTAATTATCTTCTGTCTAGACTACAGAGATTGAGTTTTTTTTAAAAAAAAGCTTTCTTCATAGTTCATCCCTTTTACTCTTAGAATTATTTGTATTGCTCTTCTGATGCATCATCACCAATGCTTGTATGCCCCTTATCTATAATCTTGTCAGAAACCTTTCTGTACAGTGGACAAACAAAATACAGACACACACAGTGATGATAATTTATATCTGTGAAAAAGATGCACGTGACTGGACCAATCAGGGTCAGCTGTTCTTTAACAATTCTCTGCACAACACACTCACTCGCCATTCTTTATTCTATCTGTAATCTGGTTGGAAGGCCATTTTTGTTGTTATTTTTCCCTGTAGTACACACTTACTGAACAAATAATGGTACATTTTTTCCAGAATTTTCCCCAAATTAAGCTGTTTTTGTTGATTACTTTGATTTTTCTCTAAAACACAAAAATACAGCTGCTGCAAACATTTAAATTACATTACAAAATATAAATGAAAATAAAAAACCTCAAAGGGCAACTTTTAATTTGTCAGATATTATATGTTGTATTTGTATAACATCCAGTTCTGAATGAACCCAACTTCCTCCCTACCCGTGCCACCCTCTCAGGTTGAACCAGGCTGTTTGCAATTCGGTAACTTGTTCGACCCCAAATCCTCTCCATCACAAAAACCACTTACTTCCATCCTCCCCATCTCACTTCAGCTGCCACTGAAACACGCATACATGCCTTTGTCACCTCCAGGCTCCATTACTCCAATACTCGTATGACCAGCCTCCCATCATCCACCATCTGTAAACTTTAGATCCTTCAAAACTCTGCTGTCTGTACCCTATCCTGTACCAATTATCTCCTGTCCTCATTGACCTACATTGGCTTTCAGTTCTTCAATACTTCAAATTTAATTTCTCATCCTTGCATTCAAATCCTTCCATTACCTCCCCCTTTTCTATTTCAGAAACCTCCTCCAGTCCTACAATGCCCCTAAACTGTCCATTCCCGTGATTCCGCCCTTTTGTGCAGCACCCCTCCCTTTGCCCCACCATTGGTAGTCATGCCTTCAGCCGCTTAGGTTCCACCCTATGGAATTCCCTTCCTAAACACCTCTGCCTCTCCACCTTTAGTATAGAATCATAGAATCATAGAAGTTACAACATGGAAACAGGCCCTTCGGCCCAACATGTCCATGTCGCCCAGTTTATACCACTAAGCTAGTCCCAATTGCCTGCACTTGGCCCATATCCCTCGATACCCATCTTCCCCATGTAACTGTCCAAATGCTTTTTAAAAGACAAAATTGTACCCGCCTCTACTACTGCCTCTGGCAGCTCGTTCCAGACACTCACCACCCTTTGAGTGAAAAAATTGCCCCTCTGGATCCTTTTGTATCTCTCCCCTCTCACCTTAAATCTGTGCCCCCTCGTTATAGACTCCCCTACCTTTGGGAAAAGATTTTGACTATCGACCTTATCGATGCCCCTCATTATTTTATAGACTTCTATAAGATCACCCCTTAACCTCCTACTCTCCAGGGAATAAAGTCCCAGTCTGTCTAACCTCTCCCTGTAAGTCAAACCATCAAGTCCCGGTAGCATCCTAGTAAATCTTTTCTGCACTCTTTCTAGTTTAATAATATCCTTTCTATAATAGGGTGACCAGAACTGTACACAGTACTCCAAGTGTGGCCTCACCAATGCCCTGTACAACTTCAACAAGACATCCCAACTCCTGCATTCAATGTTCTGACCAATGAAACCAAGCATGCTGAATGCCTTCTTCACCACCCTATCCACCTGTGACTCCACTTTCAAGGAGCTATGAATCTGTACTCCTAGATCTCTTTGTTCTATAACTCTCCCCAACGCCCTACCATTAACGGAGTAGGTCCTGGCCCGATTGTTATGTTGTTCATGTATAATGTATAATCATTATTTTGTAAATATTGTAATTTATGTTTTTATTCTGTTACAACCCTTATTTCCAGTACTAAGTCTTCAACTTAGTGGAGAAAGCAAGACAGTGGTCAAAAGGATTTTGAAAAAGTATCTTCGCCAATTTCTTTGTTTTCCTTTTTTTTAAATCATTGGTACCTATTCGCTGTATGCCTGTTTTTGAACTCCATGATTGGTGTTTTTTGTTCCCACCTACTACTTACCAGTTGTTACATTCCCTACCTGTTGTGATTTGTTGCCAATTGATGTATAGGAAAGATGAGGTCATCAGGTTTAAATATGACACAGAAATGTGTGTGATGTACAAAACATACACTAGATGCAAAATATATATACACACACATGTCCATACATATAAAAAGATTTAGCACAGAACAAACTAGTTGCAATTTGAAAAAAAATTAAAATACTGGACTTTTGATCAGATTAACTGTGTCATTCTGGCAACCCATTACATTAAAAATCCTCTCCTGTATCCAGTATTGCAACACATGCACGATATTATCTGATCCCATGGCCAGTACTACAGTTAAAAGCAAAATACTGTGGATGCTGGAAATCTGAAATAAAAACAGAAAGTGCTGGAAAAGCTCAGAAAGTGAAGAGATTCTTCCCCTCCCTCCATTCCCTGGCTCTGTACTTGCTTAAAAACTGTTAACTCTTTAACATCTTCCAGTTCTGACAAAAGGTCTTCGACCTGAAACGTTAACTCTGTTTCTTTCTCTACAGCTGCTGCCTGACTTGCCAGTCCTACAATGCCTGTGTAACCATCATTTGACTCACAGCATTCCTAAATATGAAGTGTGTAGATTTCATTTGATTTGAAATGTATAGTAAACAGGACTGGTCTCGACTTGCCACTAAATATAATTATTTCCACAACTGGGGCTTGCCAGATAATTCAAGTTTCATGTCTGGTCAACTGCATGAACAGAAAGATTTGCATTACACAGTGCCGAATCATAGAACCATAGAAATCAACAGCACAGGAGGAGGTCATTCCGCCCATGGTGTCCATGACAGCTAATTGATAAAGCAATCCAAAACTACTAATCCATCATCAATGTTTCAAAGCACTTCACATAAAACAAACTATTTTGAAGTACAGTGTTATGTAGGCAAAAGTGACACAAGATCTCACAAAGAGCATAGAGTCAATTTCATCGATTTTGGTGGTGCTCAGGTGGAATTTAGGCTAGGACATCAGGAAAACTCCCGTTTTTCTTGTAATTGTGCCAACAGCAGAAAGGGACTTGCTTTAACATCTCATCCAAAGAACTGCACCTCTCACTATGCAATGCTTCCTCAATGCTGCACTGGAGTGTCAGCCTAAATTATGTGAAATGCTGCTTGAACCCGTAATCTTTTAAAACAAAGGCTAGAACATTACCAACTGAGTCAAAGGCTAGAACACTACCAACTGAGTCAAACTAACAATACTGTTTATCTGTGGAATGTCTTACTTTAAAATATATGAAGACAGCCTCAGAGCTCATATTGGGGAAGGAGATATTACAGTCTGGCTCCATAATATCCTGTCCTCAGGGACAGGATATTATGGAGCCAGGAAAGGGGATGGAAATGTCGATATCTACACAAGAACTAAATCAGAGAACACTTCTGGCACTGATTTTCCACCTCCATTTAAATGGTGTGCCTATATTCATAAAATGGAGTGTGACAGCTGCTGAATCCTGCCACTCATATTCAGTTACACGCTGACTCCATTTTGCGGTTATTTCAAGCATGACAGAAGACATACTTGGAAAAGTGTTGGTGAAATTACACAGCTAAAAAAAAAAACTTCCTTTTTGATTTTAACATCACATTCAGCACCTGGTACTCTGCGCTAAAGTGCACTCACTGGGGGTGAGTCACAAGGCTATAATTTAATAGAGGAATTCAGACGATGTCAAACCACCAGAGCAAGACTTGGATGATTTATAACCATCACCTAAGCCTGAGATTAGATTACAAACTGTATCTCGCATCCAACATGATTTGTTTTTAATATTTATTTATGGAATTTCAATAAATCAATAATCTTTGATAATATCAAAACTATTCTTTTGTGATTGCCACCAGTATATTAATTGCATGAGGGTGCTGACTCTGGAAAGTATCAAAATCGTAATTTCACATTAATGGAGACTTTCCTCCGGCATTCTGTTCCTGCAGTATTCCTTACAGATACCAAGGAGTGAGGTTGAATCATAGGACTCACATGAAAATTTGTAAGCTGTGTGGGCCAATTTCTGAACTGCTCATAATTCACTGCCAGGTTTCCTTCAGTCTACTTACAAGTTACGTGAACTTTTTGATTCAATTATGTAGAGAATTGTTACCTGGGAACAATTAAAAACAAGTGACCTCATTAGCATGAAGCAGAAGAGCATATGTGAAGTGGTAAAAACGGAAGCAATTACTGGCCAGAAATTACCTTTAGTTCAAGAAATTAGATGAAATAGGATTATGGCAGTTTATTCCTTTTTCATGGTGGGGTGGGGTGGGGTGGTATCAGGGAGAACAGGGTAGTGATGCATCATGACAGACTCACTATACAGTTGGTGCGTGAAGTTTTCAATTGAGGGAGTAATAGGAAGGAAAAATGGTGAACACAAGTAATCCATGAATGGTGTTGAAATAGCTACGAATGAAGTTAAAAAAAGACCTAAGAGTCTTAGTAAACTGAACACTCAACGCATCCAACCAAAACACAGCAGCTATAAACAAAGCCAACAGAATGCTGAGTTGTGAGGAAAGATTGGCGAAACATGGGCTTTTCAACCTTGAATCTAAGAGGTGATCTTAAAGGAGGTATACAAGATAGTTATCGGTAAAGAAAAGATAAATCTACAAAATTAAATTAAACTGAGAGCAGAATAAGAGGTCACAGGTGCAAACTAGTAAAAGGACTGATAGCAAGAAGGTTTTTGTTCACAAATCAGTGATAACAGATAGAACTCCATGACAGAGTTGTGGAATCATTTAAGAACCAATTAGGCACAGCAATGAGGACTTTAGGGCCATTCTGAATGGATGAACTAAGATGGATCAAATGGTCGTCCTCATCTGTAATTACCTTGTGATTATAATACAGGGCACCTCTGATTGCAGCAGTGTGACCGTCCCCATTTCTCACACCAGTAATCCTTATAACATTTGAATGAGACTGTTATAAGGCTATTTGGTGGGCAGTTTTATGCAGTGGATTTGGCCCACCAGAAACTAAATTGTGACTCCTTAATTTTCTTAGAATCATCACAACCCAGTAACATAAAAGACCTTAAATCTTTTTGTGCTTGACTGGATTTGAATCCAAACAACAAAGGTGAAAGGACAGAGTCCTAATACAGTGCTCCTGCAGTCCTCCTATTCAAACAGCTGTCTAAACTTTAAGATGTTCAAAAATTATAAGAAACAAAAGAAAATGGTTCTTTGTTACAAAGCTGTGGTGCACTCTTGCACACAAGGAACTATGATTGAAAATCGAATATTTGCAATTTATACAAAAATATCAGCTATAGTAAGTGAACAAAACTTTTTTGAAAGTTCGATTTTATGAAAAAGACACTCCATAAACTGCAAAAACAAAAGTCAAGGTTAGACTATGTTACTTCTGCTATCCATCTACTTTTAGTCTATAAAATTACTCATTCTGGGAACGAAGTACCAAACTGGAATGCCATATAAAAAAATATGGCAAATTAGAATTTATTTTCACACAATTAAGAGTTGTATGCCATATTCATTTTTAATACATGATGTGGAGATGCCAGTGATGGACTGGGGTTGACAATTGTAAACAATTTTACAACACCAAGTTATAGTCCAGCAATTTTATTTGAAATTCACAAGCTTTCGGAGGCTTCCTCCTTCCTCAGGTGAACGTTTTCATTTCCACGTTCACCTGAGGAAGGAGGAAGCCTCCGAAAGCTTGTGAATTTCAAATAAAATTGCTGGACTATAACTTGGTGTTGTAAAATTGTTTACAATTTATAATACAAGTCAACCATACCCTCACTCTCCTACATTTCTCCCCCCTCTTCAATTTTCTTCCTTAATCCGACTTTCAAGTCTGTCAGTGCCGGTATGCAACGGAACTGTGGGGCAATCATGTACATTTTCAGCACAAGGTTCTTGGATAGTGACCAGAAGTGCAACCCTAGCCGATTTTTCCCTCTCCCTATGCAGAAGACATGAGATCAAATGTAGCAACTTCTACCCCAAGAGATCATCTGAAAGACCTCGGATTCAACCTGGTACCTTTCAACTCTGTGTGGCTCAATGCCACATCACCAAGTGCTTATGCAATTAAGCCACTGGAAGCACTAAAAAAAATTAAAATCAGTTACTGCAGCAGACCTCTAACCCAGATGACCTCACATCTTTCTAGACAGCTGGAGTGAGAGACACACACAATAGGCAGCCTTCTATTGCATCTGTCACTGTCCTACACACTGTTGAGGGAAGCATCATTCTGCACACAAGCACAAGTGAGCAGCTGCAGTCTATTCACTCCACCCAGAACAGTTAGCTACATATTGTAGACAGTCTTTCTGATTCTTTGAAACTAAGTTTCGATGCAGAAGTCAAAATTTCAACAGAAACACTTAACAGTAAGAGCTCACAGGGTTGGGAGTAATATATTAGCATGGATAGAGGATTGGTTAACGGACAGAGCACAGAGAGTAGGAATAAACGAGTCATTTTCAGGTTGGCAGGCTGTAACTAGTGGGGTGCCGTGAGGATCTGTGCTTAGGCCTCAGCTATTTACAATCTATATTAATGACTTAGATGAAGGGACCGAGTGTAATAAATCCAGGTTTGCTGACGATACAAAGCTAGGTATGAGGAGGACACAAAGAATCTACAAAGGGTTAAATGAGTGGGCAAGAAGGTGGCAGATGGAGTATAATGTGGGGAAATGCGAGGTTATTCACTTTGGTAGGAAGAATAAAAAAACAGAATATTTTTTAAATGGTGAGAAACTATTAAATGTTGGTGTCGAGAGATTTTGGTGTCCTTGTACATGAAACACAGAAAGTTAACATGCAGGTACAGCAAGCAATTAGGAAGGCAAATGGTATGTTGGCTTTATTGCAAGGGGGTTGGAGGAGAGGAATAAGGAAGCCTTGCTACAATCGTACAGGGCTTTGGTGAGAATGTATGTGGAGTACTGTGTACAGTTTTGGTCTCTTTACCTAAGGAAAGATATACTTGCCTTAGAGGCGGTGCCACAAAGGTTCACCAGGTTGATTCCTGGGATGAGAGGGTTGTCCTAGGAAGAGAGATTGAGAAGAATGGGCCTATATTCTCTGGAGTTTAGAAGAATGAGAGGCGATCTTATTGAAGCGTATAAAATTCTTAGAGGGCTCGACAGGGTAGATGCGGAGAGGCTGTTTCCCCTGGCTGGAGAGTTTAAAACTAGGGGGCATAGTCTCAGGATAAGGGTTGGGTGATTTAGACTTGAGATGAGGAAGAATTTCTTCACATAGAGCGTTGTGAATCTTTGGTATTCTCTACCCCAGAGGGCTGTGGATGCTCAATTGTTGAGTATATTCAAGACTGAGGTTGATAGGTTTTTGGACTAAGGGGATCAAGGGATATGGTGATTGGGCGGGAAAGTGGAGTTGAGATCAAAGATCAGCCATGATCATATTAAATGGCGGAGCAGGCTTACTCCTGCTCCTATTTCTTATATTCTTACAATACTTTCATGAAAATTCCAGAAGTTCTTGTAAAGAATTGTAAACAATATTTTTGCAAACTGGCTGAATGTCACGGGTTAACATACTATCTTTTCATTTCTGACACATGGGTCAGAATCCAAATCAGAATGCCTGCACTAAAACTCTTGCAGTGAAGAGTAAGGGAAATGGGTAAAACTGCCATTAGGCAAAACTGCCCATCATTTGGCACAAGCTGGCAATTGCACTCAGAGAGACGATGTAGATGGTTGGTATACAAAATATTTAAACGTTATGCGTTGCAGTAGGTAGGACAGAATGAGGAGCTGGCTTTGCTTGTGACTTGGAAACATCTGATCTAACATTGGGTGCTTGAAATTATAAAAACATTGCACTTAATGTGCACTTTGTCACTTGATGTACAGAGTGTGAGTCACCACTTGCCCCTGATTTGTTGTTGTTTGATGAATAGGAAATTGAGCCAATCACAATTTAATGGGTAGGGGAACACACAAATCGACCGCAAGCAAAGCAAGATGAGAAACTTCCAATGAGGACTCACCAAGCACATACGCGAACAACTCATCATGGATGAGAAGTCTGCAAATCTACCAATAAAAGGAAAAAGAACTAATCAAATTACTCAAAATATAGTTTGAAAACCCTTTTTTCTGGCTGTCATCTTGGTTTCTCCAGTATGTTGAGCACTTACACCTAGCAATAAGGTTTTTAACATCATGTCGACATTAAAAATTAGAAATTTTACAAGAAAATTATTAAATTTACCCGTACACTGGCATTTTCTGTGTTTCAAACGCCATTAATAACATTTTCTGTCAGTAGCTTGTCGCTCTCAGAGAGGCTTGAGTTCATAAGGCTTCCTAGAGCTATCAGTATGTCAGTTCAAGCTCCAGTAAAATAGCTGGCTACAGCTCCCTGCATAAGCCAGTATGTCTCTGTGTAAGGTCATACGTGGAAACAGCATGCACTTAGGCTGCCTCCCATTTGAATCTACATAAAACAACCACATTTCAATGTGAGGAGGAATTTTTAAAATAACTTACAGGAAGGCTGTTGTCAGCTCCAGCCCTTTCAGCAATGGCTGAGGAATGACAACAATAAATAGCCAGTAGTGAATACTTCAACAGCAACAGTGAATTTTTTTGTATAAAACATCAACAATTTTTAAACTCTTGCAAGTAATTCTAATCAAGAGAATGTTTACTTATGTAATATAACCATCACGTGCACATATTTATTTATTAACTGTAAAATGTGAGGGGAACAAATTTTATCTACCTGCAGCAGGTAAGAGAAAACACTTATTTTGCACAAACCAACTGATAAACACCTACTCCACTGTTTCTCACAAACTTCTTTCCAAATTCTTCCAGTGGCAATGTGCAAATGCCAACATCTGTTCTGAGAAATACCTCAGGAGATGCATTCATACTATTTATACATGAACCCAGCATGGAAACACCGAAGTAACAAAGTGAAAAAGCAACTTTTTCCTGGTTTTCTGGACAACTGGAGAAAAAATAAAAGAAGATACAGTCACAGAATGAGGCCGTCTGGATCAGGGAAGAACCAACCACTAATTGCTGTTCATATGATATCGAAGTCTCAAAAGGAAGAGTGTTCCACTGCTTTTTGACTCATCTGGATGATGGCCTATTCATTAACAGGTGGAAAGTGAGTACCTGAGAACCAAAAATCCCATCTGAATGTTCAAAAATAATTTTAAAACACACTGACTAGTGTTGAAATTGCAGTAGTTGCAATTATACTGTGAGCAATACCCAAAATGAAGCCTGCAGAACCGCTACACAATGAGAGGTAACTTATGAAAACTACTGGTCTTATTTCCCCGCCCCCCCCCCCCCCCCCAACCAAAACAAATTCCTCTGATCCTTGCTGGGGTACAGTTCCCCAAGTGTCAAGCTCCCTCTAGCATCTCACCCTGGTGCCACATTTCATGTGTGAGCACAAAACGTAAACTTTGTCAGCCTATTTAACCATAGAGCCCCTGTCCGCACCCAATAGCCACACACGCATTTTCCAGCAGGTATCACTAGATAGGGTGGCAATCCTGGCTGACTTCCCCCTACCCTACCCTACCCTACCCCCCCACCACCACTCCTCCTCCTCCTCCTCCTCCTCCTCCTCCTCCCCCCACCCCACCCCCAACAGTCCAGGGAATAGAGGTGAACTGTCACACTTCAATTAACTAATTTCAACACGGGATATGAAATCAGCATAAAAATCAAACTCACAGCCTTGTGGCCTGCACGGCTCAGTACTACTATGAAGCATCTTGGGCCCATTCCTATGTTAGACGCTACATATATGCAAGCTGTGTTATATACCATTGGGGGAACTCTCAGTTTGCTGTAAAAGCCACTGGTTCACCAACATAATAGAAAATAAAGCTGTTTCCAAATAAAGATCTTTTACTCATATGAAAATGTGAGTATATTGACGTCATCTCTATTTATATATTTTTGCTCTTGCCTCATTCCATAGCACAGTGTGTTAGAATGCTAGTGGAACTTCAATGTGCTGCAACACATTGCCACCTAAGTATACATCGAGAGCTAGAATTTAACATTACTTCAGGCTGCACATAAGATAACAGACCAAAATTCCAAACTTGGTCTTCTATCTCAAATGTCAACATCTAATGTCTGACAGGCTCCTTATTCAAAATAAGTTCATTATCTTAAAAAAATCCACCCCATCATATATAGTCTACATCAGTGGTTTTCAAACTTTTCCTCGTGTTACGTTGGGGGGAGGGGGGGAAACGGATGAGCCTGCAAACGCTAATACATTCCCTAAAACCCACTGTCCAACTTTCAAAAGGCCAAAGGAAGACAGTACTGTCATACCGTCATTCCAGAAAACATCTTTATTGGTATGTAACAGAAATAATGTATTAGTACATCAAATAAACACAAATTTCTCAAGACATTATGCCGACAACACATTGTATATTTTGGCCCAGTGAGAAATCTGATAACTTTGCAGGCCTGCTGGGACCCCAGTTTAAAAACCTATGGTCAACACAGCCAGAAGCAGCCATTATGCCCAACAGCAACATTTGCATCCTATACTAAATTTTGGTTTGCCTGTTGCATAAATGGCAACAGATGCAGAGGCCTAGACTAATAATCTAGGGAATGTAAGTTCAGATCCCACCACAGCAGTGCAAGAATTTTAATTCCAGTGAAAGAAATCTGGAAATAAAAAGCTGGTATCAGTAAATAAAAATGACCATGAAGCTATCAGAATGTCATAGAACCCCAACCGATTCACTAATGTTATTTAAGGAAGGAAACCTGCCATCATTACCCAATCTGGCCTATGTGTGACTCCAGTCCCACACCAACTTGGTTGACCCTTAACTCTGAGGTGGCCTAGCAAGCCACTCAGTTGTACTAAACCGCTACCAATGGTTCAAGAAGGCGGCCCACCACCACCTTCTCAGGGCAGCTAAGGATGGGCTACAAATGCCAGCCTGGCCTGTGACATCCACATCCCGAGAGTGAACAAAAATAAATTCAAAACACGACAACTCTAAGCCCTATTTGCAGAGCAATAGCTATACTCCAGTACAAACTCTGCAATTCTGGCGGTGAAACCAAAGTGAAATTTCCCTGTAAAACATTTTACTGGACCAAGGCTTTACTGAAATTTACACAAATCTGCTCACCTTCTTAGTTAAAATGCCAAGAATTGTTATACAAATCTCTAGAAGGTAAAGAGATAAAACTGCAGCTCTTTCCAAAATCATGCATTTTTTAAATAGTTCCTTCCCCAATACAGAACTCATACATCTTCGAGTATGTTCTTTTGTGTGGTCACTAAAGTCAACAATATAAAGAGTTCACTAAAGGATATTTCCTATTCCTATCATCATAGTTACACAAGAAGCTCAAAAGAACATGCAAAATAGTTCAACTTTGCAGAATAAATAAATACAGTAATCTGCTATAACCTACATACAGTAATCTGCTATAACCTACATTTTCACTCCTCTTAAAATTGGATTCAATTTGCATATTCTAAATCTTTCTATACAAAGTACAGGTTTACAAGTCTTTTATCTAGAGTTACTGGTATGTGAATTGCACACTGAAAATTCCATGAGACAGGTATTGTCTCTCCTTGAAATTAATTTGAAAAACATCATTGCTACTATGGAGAGCTAGATAGGTGTTTTAAATTTGATCCATAGAACCATTTTATAGTTTAAACTGTAAGGTAGATTAATCGCAAAAAGAATGGATAAACTGAGCTTAGCTTAGTTATGCCTACGTTACTAGAATGAACGTGATAATGCCAGTCTCTACTTAAACTGCTACTGTTTTTAACCAAAACGGAGAATCAATATCCCCAAGCAAGTAGATTTTGGTATCTGCATCTACCATAAATATTTCCAAAATGTCTCTAAAAATACCAGCACATAAATAACCCAACCATTTCCAAATGTTTATATATTGTATATATTGGGGGCAGTGATGATAGAATATTCTCAGCATTTCCAGTTGCTACATCACAATGGTTCAGTAACACTTGCATCAGTATACTTTCCTTTTCCATGTTGTAAATTTAAAATTATAAAAGTTTGAACACAGCAAATGTAATAGTGAATTCCACATGGTTCTGGTGAGATAGGCTTAACCTTTAAAACCAAACACATAACGTGCAATCAATAAAAAGTGGTTAATGTCAGGGCAGGTTCACAAGTTCAATAAACATGGCAACACCCTAGTTTTTATACAATGCTCTATTTTTGGTGACTTGAATAAGTATTTTTAATTATGAAATCAGTGTTTCATGCTTTGTGAGAAGGATCAACTTGTTCCACTGTGGCAAACAAGTCAATAACAAATCACAGAGAAAACAACAAGCACAAGAAAATAGCAAATGGGTCAGAAGGAAGTAGGGACGTGAAGGAAATCAAATATTCTGCAGTAAACTGGATGAAACTTAGCAAGTAACATGAGAAGGTGAAAAGAGTGAACGCAGAGAGGGAGAAGCAAATTTAGAGACAGAGTTGGGAGGGTGCAACAACAGCCAGAACGATAAAAACAGATGCAAGTTTTATTGGCATTTTGAGTAAAGAAAGTCGTCCTAACATAATAATTTGTTTCAAATTTACTTTTTATTCATTGCTACTTATTTCCCAGGTTCATGCTTCAAAATAATCTGCTTCACTTAATATTTTATGTACTTAAATGAAGTCTTATTAATTGTCCACATTCTAGACTTGAAAGCTTAAGCTTCAACAAATATAATTTCATAGCGGATGCCCTTTGCACTTGTGATTAATATTGTTTCTCTTTTCTACAGCATTCCTTTTTTTCTAAGCATATCTTTTTTGTACAGTGTCCTAAACTGAACACACTAAATATGGTCTGACCAATACATGTAAAGCCTCAACGTGACTTCAATAGTATTACATTCTATTGCACTGGCTATATATATATTCTAGCACTCTATTGTGTTTTTTTTAATTGATCGACCATGGACATGCCACACAAGTTCTCCTGGACTAGTTTCGATTGCCAAAGGGGTCGGAGAGGAAAGTCCAAGATTTTATCCCGAAAATTGGCCTGAGTTTCTACCTGGTTTTTCGCCTCTCCCAGGAGATCACATGTTGTGGGGTGGGGTGGGGAGTATTGTGATACACAAGGTATCACGTTTGTATGGGACAGGCTCGATGGACCAGAGGGTCTTTTCCTGTCAATTGTTCATATGTGCGCAGCAATTACCATCTCCAACAAAAGAGCCTAACCACCCCCCCTTTAACATTCAGTGACACTACCATTGCTGAGTCCCTCACCATCAACAACCTGGCGGTCACCACTGAATAGAAACTCAAATGGACCAGCCATATAAATCTTATGACTACTACAGCAGGTCAGAGGCTGGGTATTCTACAATGAATGGCCCACCTCCTGACTCCCCAAAGCCTCTCCACCATTTACAAGGCACAAGTCAGGAGTGCAAGCAAAACTCTCCACTTGCCTGAATGGGTGCAGCTGCAACAACACTCAAGAAGCTTGACACCATCCAGGACAAAGCAGTTGCTTGTTCGGCATGTCATCCACTAGCCTAAATATCCACCTCCTCCACCACTGGTTTTGTGTGGCTGCAGTGTGTACTACCTACAAGACTCCACAGCATCTTCAGCAGCATTTGCCAAACTCCACCACCTAGAAGGGTGCATGAGAACATCATCACCTCCAAGTTACACACCATCCTGACTTGGACATATATCGCCGTTCCTTCATTATTGCTGTGTTCAAAAAGGCAGCCCATCAAAACTTTCCAACGGGCAACTACGGATGAGCAATAAATGCCAGCCGCGCCAACAATGCTCAGATCCCGAGAATTAATTTTTAAAAAACATTTGGATAGCATGTCTTCTATGACACACAATGTCTTTTTATGTATCCTAATGCTAATTCTACTCATTGCATACTTATGACCAAAGTCACCAGTTTGCAGTAATCATGGAAAATAGACAAAATCCAGAATGTGATCCCAAAACACCAGTAAAAGTCAAAGAAAATGGAAGATAACAAAAACAGAATTTGATTCGGGCACCCATAAGCCAGTCTGACTAATTAATGGACTGAATTCCACTTAACAAAAATGGAATTTGACTTTTTCCAATCACCAGGCAAATGCTTGTGACTTATCTTTTCAGTCAACGTATATGCAATACTTGACATTTGTGTGTTAAATTTCATATGCCACTTGTCAGCCCCTTTATGTAAGCAATCTAAATCCTTTCGTAAATCTTTCGCAACTGACTTTACTGCTCTCCCTACTTTAACATCATCAACAAACTTGATTATCTCAATATCCAGGCAATTTATGAACAACATAGGTCCAAGCAGGTTCTTCACTCAACACCTATCTCCCAGTAAGATGTACAGCTCTCAGGCGTACTTGGATTAATCTAGTTTCCTATCCAGTCCCATGCTCTGCTCTAAATTCCCATAGCTTTCAAGTTAACTGGAAGTTTTCATGTAGGACTTTGTCAAAAGTTTTTCAATAGTCTAAATAGCTATATTATTGGAATACCATCTTATCTGTAACATCCTCAAAGACGTTTGTGAGCTAGGAACTTCCCCTGCTACATTGCTATAAAAAGTACTTCCTCCGTCCTGTCCCTTAAAATAGATTCCATTATTTTACATGCTATTGACATTAAAACTACCAAGGAGCTAAACACAACCAAGATGGGTTCATCAGAGATAAGCATCTGACAGTCAGTATCTCAAAAGGTCTGGAATTCAAAAAGTGTCTAACTAGTTAAAGAAAAAAGGAACTTGCATTTATATGGAAACCTTTCACAAACTCAGGATGTTGCAAAGCACTTTACAGCCAGTGAATTATTTTTGAAGTGTAATCACTGTTTCTGTGTAGGCAAATGCAGCAGCTAATGTGCACACAGCAAGATTCCAGAAACAGCAATGAAATGAATGACTGGTTAATTTGCTTTGGTGGTGTTGGTTGACGGATGTTGAATGTTGGCCAGAACATTGAGAGAACTAACTCCCTGCTCTTCTTAGTGCCGTGCGTTCTTTCACATCCACCTGATCATGCACGCAGGAACTCGGTTTAACAACTCATCCAAAAGATGGCACCTCTGACAATGCAGCACCCATGACTATTGCATTGAATTGTCAGCCTACTTATAAGTTGAAGTCCTGAATTGAGCTTCAGGATCACAATCTGCTGATGCAGAGGTGAGTCTACCACTGAGCCAAGTTGACACTTAGTATTCTACTGCTGCAAGCCCATAATCAAATGGCAGATGAGAAGTGAAAAGACCAAGCACTTGAAACATTCAGGTCTTTTTTTTATTACATTACATATTTGCATTCTGAATTCCCCAGTTATGATGTAACCCATGGTATCATGTCTATTCAAATCACAATAGTTTCTAACAAACAAACTTCTATAATTAGGTCCAAAGCTTTAGATAAATTCCATATAAAACATCAACCCATGTTGACCATTAATGCTGCAGGTTTTAATGTAGAGGTTATGGGATAAAATGGGGCACTGAACTCGCAACAAATCTGAAGGTCTATAAGGCAATATTTATAACATCTTTACTGTATGTGTGCGATAGCTGGACCACTTACAGTTGCTACATCAGAAAACTCAATCACTTCCATCTAGGTTGCTTCACAAACCTCATGAAAATTCAATGGTGGCCCAAGATTCCAGACACTGAGGTCTTCAGAAGAGAAAATATGCCAGCATGGAGGTAACGACAATAAAGGCGTAGCTAAGATGGGCTGGTGACTTAGCCCGAATGCCTGATACTACACTTGTAAGGAATCTTACAACACCAGGTTATAGTCCAACAGTTTTATTTGAAAATCACAAGCTTTCGGAGCTTACCTCCTTCGTCAGGTGAGTGACCTGACTCACCGGACGAAGGAGGTAAGCTCCGAAAGCTTGTGATTTTCAAATACTGTTGGACTATAACCTGGTGTTGTAAGATTCCTTACATTTGTCCACCCCAGTCCATCACCGGCATCTCCACATCATGATACTACACTACCCAAGAAGGTATTCTATGGTATGCTGAAGCTTGGCAAATGCTCATGGGTCAGTTCAAAAAATATAAGGATTGCCTAAAAACCAATCTAAAAAAATGTGGCATCTCAACTGACATATGGGGGCACGATAATTGCGACAGGAAAAAAGTGACAAAAGATGATTCACAATGGCACGACAAAGCTTCAATCAAGCCGAAGAAAAGAACACAAAGGAAATCAAGGAAAGATCAACTCTTAGGTTAATCTGTCATCCGTTGTCATGTGTGTGGGAAAACATTCCTTGCTAAAATCAGACTTTAGTCATTTGAGAACTCACAACCTGTATCAATTGGAAATGAAAAAGCTGTCATTCGCGACAACGATGGACGAACCTTCATCATCAAATTGTAAAATAACTTCAAAGACAACCAGCAGGCAACAAATATTATGTCCAAACATATAATGTTGGAGATTCCTCAGTACTCACTGAACACCTCATTTTTGAAAAATCTGAATTACATTAAAAATGAAATGTGTAGAAGTTGAAATACCAATAAGAGTACGACCGAGAAACTCAAGACCTTTTACAATAAAACTGGCTACCTGTAACTCAGCAGCTTTCACTTTCAAAACGTGAATATTAAGTTTAATGAGAGAAGCCAGCATTGATACCACTTAGTAGAAAGCAGCAGGTTGCAAGAAGACATTAACCTGATGAATGTGTACAATTCCCTCTGTAAACCGCCAACATACTGCATAGCTTGGAGTAACGCTCAGTAGTTCTGTATGCACCTGGCCTATTCCATTTGAGGTCACCACTGCCCCAGCATATTTTCCCTCTGTTCCCGCAGTGGGGCTGTTTCTTTTCGAGTCTGGGCCTCTGCCCTTTGCCCATGTGCCCTTTAAGCCTTCCTTTACCTCGAACATCAGCCCCAGCAGAATCACCATTGCGACGCACGA
This sequence comes from Heptranchias perlo, assembly GCF_035084215.1. Taxonomy (NCBI): domain Eukaryota; kingdom Metazoa; phylum Chordata; class Chondrichthyes; order Hexanchiformes; family Hexanchidae; genus Heptranchias; species Heptranchias perlo. Next base: position 12,922,476 of record NC_090343.1, read on the forward strand.
CACGATATCCGCATGGTTCTGGATCACGAACTCATGACTGAAGACGGCAGGATTTTTGCTTTTCTTTCTCAGGCCCATGATGGCTGACGATCTAAACAACTTTTTGTTTCAAACTGAAACGTAAACAAAATAAAATAAAAACAAAAAAAAAACGCTCCAAAAAACCCCCCACCCCCCCCTCAGCTCCCTGACGTTGGCGAAGCCACACGTCCTTGTTGCCCGACTCCCACAACTACACGGCGCTGACGCCACCTGGCTGACAGCTTCGCCGACCATTCCCGACGCCCACGCTCTTTGATTGACAGCAAAGCGAACCAATCAGAATGCCAAGAGCCTCACACCAACGGTCTCCACCACAGTTCGGGCCCGTTGATTGTTTTTTTTTGATTGACGGCCCGATTAGCCACTTGCAGTACCAGATTTTTCTTTTGTTTTCGTAGGGGAACCAATCAGCTAAGAGGGAGGGTGGGAAAGGTGGGATAAGTCTAACTGTTGGTTGTTCTGCGCATGTGCAAATGGCTTCTCGGCGGATTGTCAGGTAAAACGTCAACTGTCAAGTCGTTACTACGAAAGGTGTTGCCTGTGAGTCTCTCACTGGTGATGTGGCTGACCATTTAGTAGGTATTTACGGCATTTATCATATTCAATATATTGAACATATCATGTTCAGTATAAGACAATAAGATTAAGGCAATAACTTTTCCTTTTTTATTTGTAGCTATTTTATTTTGTTCAATTTGAGACCCCCCCTTCAAATAAAATTAACTGAAACTAAATAAATTAACATTTCACTCAAAAGTTAATCCATTCATTTTTTGACATTTTTAAAACAACTTGCATTTAAATAGTGCCTTTAGCATAGACTCCCAAACTGTGCCCCATTTACTTTGACATGTGTGCTAACCGCAACAGTATTACAAAATGATTCTACATTGTGAAATTGTGAAGCTTCATCTGTATGTCCTGCAGATGTGTTGAAAGAAGTAACTTTTATTGCTGTTGAGACATGTAACCTCCCAATTTGTAATAAGTGATTTCTACATGTGATATCAAAGAAATCTGGGGCACTATGACCTGTTCTGAAGCCTTGGCATTTCTTATTGTCAATAGATACTATTCTGAACACATACTGGGTACTTAAAAGAGGGGTAACTCAATCGGTAAGTATAGTTTAATGACCTGCCCAGAGAGCACCAGTTTCTTTTAAACAAGAATAAATGTTTATGTTTGAAAACCTTTTACAGTATTAATCTAAATAATATTGTGCCAAGTGGAACAGATGCACTGGCTTGATGCAGAGATGAGCAGGATTACGTTGCATTTGGTATTTAAGATTGATGTAGAGATGAGCTGAATTATGTTGCACTTGGTGTTTAAGATCTCTTTAAAAATTGATTGTGAGCCAGTGCTGAATTTTTAAATTTGTTGAGTAATTCTCTTTTGGATGCTTTGTACATTAAAGATGCTTTATAAATGAAAGTTGTAGTGTAAGCAACTTACCAGTGCAACATTACTTGGTGTGCAAACATACTGCAGCACAGAATAGTTTGGCATGGGAACATGCCAGTGTCATCTACTTTCATTGACTTCCCAGTCTTTACTGAGCTGTCGAAGTGGCAAGTGGAAGCCTAGAGTATCCCTGATAGGGTGGGAAAATTGGGTGAGTTACTGCAACCTGTTGCTAAGAGTGCCATTGGCACAGATCTGGGATTGTTTAAAGCAGGAGTGTCCAAGCTTTTTATCTTTGTGGCTACATAGGCACATATCACGGAGCTTTGCGAGCCACATATAACGTTCGAGTCAATACTGCTGTTAATTTATGTAAGTCACGTGTTGTGGATGCTAACAGATCCAGGTGTTCTGATTTAGGATTCATTTACCAATGATGGGACTCCACTAAGAACAGCTTCTTCCAAACTCCAGGCCATGAAATTCAATCATGAAATTCAGAAAATCAGAAGAAATATAAGTGCAAGTACAACAGAGTTGCTCAGACTTTATATCTAATTGCAAAGGACCTTACGTTGGATGTGGACCATGAGCTGTAGTTTGGACACTTCAGCCTAGATTTCTTGCCTCCCTCCTGTCAGTTTTTCAGTCAGATCTGGGACAGCTGGGAATGAAAAATTACTAGGGGGTAGTGAATGCCTCCCCTAATTTCCTGGTGGCCATGCACAGCGGTGGACCATATGCAAATAAAGGAAATACGTTCTCTGGTGTATTTCTTGCAATTCGCATCTTTTGCATGCTGGATACCTGTTAAGATTGTGCTCTAGTAAAGTCACTCATTGGCAAGTTTCCAGAGGTTACACACAGCTGGGTTAGTGATAGTACCATGGAATTCGATTTTAGTGATAACTGCTTACAGCAATCATTTGGTTGTATTGATCAACCTACAACCCATATGTATCTGTGTGGTTTCTTGCATTTGTGGAATTTGGTTCTTTGGTCATTGTTTTAAATAACTGCAAAATTCTTTATCATGCTGAAACAATAGACTGATTTTTTTTTATTCGTTCACGGGATGTGGGCGTCGCTGGCAAGGCCGGCATTTATTGCCCATCCCTAATTGCCCTTGAGAAGGTGGTGGTGAGCCGCCTTCTTGAACCGCTGCAGTCCGTGTGGTGACGGTTCTCCCACAGTGCTGTTAGGAAGGGAGTTCCAGGATTTTGACCCAGCGACAATGAAGGAACGGCGATATATTTCCAAGTCGGGATGGTGTGTGACTTGGAGGGGAACGTGCAGGTGGTGTTGTTCCCATGCGCCTGCTGCCCTTGTCCTTCTAGGTGGTAGAGGTCGTGGGTTTGGGAGGTGCTGTCGAAGAAGCCTTGGCGAGTTGCTGCAGTGCAACCTGTGGATGGAATGTTTAGGGTGGTGGATGGGGTGCCAATCAAGCGGGCTGCTTTATCTTGGATGGTGTCGAGCTTCTTGAGTGTTGTTGGAGCTGCACTCATCCAGGCAAGTGGAGAGTATTCCATCACTCCTGACTTGTGCCTTGTAGATGGTGGAAAGGCTTTGGGGAGTCAGGAGGTGAGTCACTCACCGCAGAATACCCAGCCTCTGACCTGCTCTCGTAGCCACAGTATTTATATGGCTGGTCCAGTTAAGTTTCTGGTCAATGGTGACCCCCAGGATGTTGATGGTGGGGGATTCGGCGATGGTAATGCCGTTGAATGTCAAGGGGAGGTGGGTAGACTCTCTCTTGTTGGAGATGGTCATTGCCTGGCACTTATCTGGCGCGAATGTTACTTGCCACTTATCAGCCCAAGCCTGGATGTTGTCCAGGTCTTGCTGCATGCGGGCTCGGACTGCTTCATTATCTGAGGGGTTGCGAATGGAACTGAACACTGTGCAGTCATCAGCGAACATCCCCATTTCTGACCTTATGATGGAGGGAAGGTCATTGATGAAGCAGCTGAAGATGGTTGGGCCTAGGACACTGCCCTGAGGAACTCCTGCAGCAATGCCCTGGGGCTGAGATGCTTGGCCTCCAACAACCACTACCATCTTCCTTTGTGCTAGGTATGACTCCAGCCACTGGAGAGTTTTCCCCCTGATTCCCATTGACTTCAATTTTACTCGGGCTCCTTGGTGCCACACTCGGTCAAATGCTGCCTTGATGTCAAGGGCAGTCACTCTCACCTCACCTCTGGAATTCAGCTCTTTTGTCCATGTTTGGACCAAGGCTGTAATGAGGTCTGGAGCCGAGTGGTCCTGGCGGAACCCAAACTGAGCATCGGTGAGCAGGTTATTGGTGAGTAAGTGCCGCTTGATAGCACTGTCGACGACACCTTCCATCACTTTGCTGATGATTGAGAGTAGACTGATGGGGCGGTAATTGGCCGGATTGGATTTGTCCTGCTTTTTGTGGACAGGACATACCTGGGCAATTTTCCACATTGTCGGGTGGATGCCAGTGTTGTAGCTGTACTGGAACAGCTTGGCTAGAGGCGCAGCTAGTTCTGGAGCACAAGTCTTCAGCACTACAGCTGGGATGTTGTCGGGGCCCATAGCCTTTGCTGTATCCAGTGCACTCAGCCGTTTCTTGATATCACGTGGAGTGAATCGAATTGGCCGAAGACTGGCTTCCGTGATGAGGCCGAGATGGATTATCCACTCGGCACTTCTGGCTGCAAACGCTTCAGCCTTGTCTTTTGCACTCACGTGCTGGACTCCGCCATCATTGAGAATGGGGATGTTTGCAGAGCCTCCTCCTCCCGTTAGTTGTTTAATTGTCCACCACCATTCATGACTGGATGTGGCAGGACTGCAGAGCTTTGATCTGATCCGTTGGTTGTGGAATCGCTTAGCTCTGTCTATAGCATGTTGCTTCCGCTGTTTAGCATGCATGTAGTCCTGTGTTGTAGCTTCACCAGGTTGGCACCTCATTTTTAGGTACGCCCGGTGCTGCTCCTGGCATGCTCTTCTACACTCCTCATTGAACCAGGGTTGATCCCCTGGCTTGTTGGTAATGGTAGAGTGAGGAATATGCCGGGCCATGAGCTTACAGATTGTGCTGGAAAACAATTCTGCTGCTGCTGGCCCACAGTGCCTCATGGATGCCCAGTTTTGAGCTGCTAGATCTGTTCTGAATCTATCCCATTTAGCACGGTGGTAGTGCCACACAACACGTTGGATGGTGTCTTCAGTGCGAAGACGGGACTTCGTCTCCACGAGGACTGTGCGGTGGTCACTCCTACCAATACTGTCATGGACAGATGCATTTGCGACAGGTAGATTGGTGAGGACGAGGTCAAGTAAGTTTTTCCCTCGTGTTGGTTCGCTCACCACCTGCCGCAGGCCCAGTCTGGCACCTATGTCCTTCAGGACTCGGCCAGTAGTGGTGCTACCGAGCCACTCTTGGTGATGGACATTGAAATCCCCCACCCAGAGTACATTTTGTGCCCTTGCTACCCTCAGTGCTTCCTCCAAGTGGTGTTCAACATGGAGGAGGACTGATTCATCAGCTGAGGGAGGGCGGTAGGTGGTAATCAGCAGGAGGTTTCCTTGCCCATGTTTGACCTGATGCCATGAGATTTCATGGGGTCCAGAGTCAATGTTGAGGACTCCCAGGGCCACTCCCTCCTGACTGTATATCACTGTACCGCCACCTCTGGTGGGTCTGTCCTGCCGGTGGGACAGGACATACCCTGGGATGGTGATGGAAGAGTATGGGATGTTGGCTGAAAGGTATGATTCTGTGAGTATGGCTATGTCAGGCTGTTGCTTGACTAGTCTGTGGGACAGCTCTCCCAATTTTGGCACAAGTCCCCAGATGTTCGTAAGGAGGACCTTGCAGGGTTGACTGGGCTTGGTGTTTTGCCATTGTCGTGTCCGGTGCCAAGTGGTCCGATGCCGGGTGGTCCGTCCGGTTTTATTCTTATTATGACTTTTCGTAGCGAGATTTTACAACTGAGTGGCTTGCTAGGCCATTTAAGAATCAACCACATTGCTGTGGGTCTGGAGTCACATATAGGCCAGACTGGGTAAGGGCGGCAGGCTTCCTTCCCTAAAGGACATTAGTGAACCAGATGGGTTTTTACGACAATCCGGTAGTTTCATGGCCATCATTACTGATACTAGTATTTTAATTCCAGATTTTTTTTTATTTAATTAATTGAATTTAAATTCGCCAGCTGCCGTGGCAGGATTTGAACTCATGACTCTGGATTTTAGTCCAGGCCACTGGATTACTAGCCCAGTAACATAACCACTATGCTACCATACCCGATGTGATTAGAGGTACAGCATGGTTAATCTGCTTGCATTTTTTAAATTCATTCTAGTGATGTGGGTGTGTGGGTGTCGCTGGCAAGGCCGGCATTTATTGCCCATCCCTGGTTACCCAGAAAAGATGTTGGTGGGCCGCCTTCTTGAATCTCTACAGTCTGTGTGGTGAAGGTGCTCTCCCAATGCTGTTAGGTAGGGAGTTTTTTACCCAAACAACAATGAAACATATAGGTCCAAATCAGGATGATGTGTGACTTGGAGGGGAATTTGAAGGTTCCTATGCATCTGCTGCCCTTGTCCTTCTAGGTGGTGGAGGTTGTGGGTTTGGGAGATGTTGCTGAAGAAGCCTTGGCAAGTTGCTGCAGTGCATCCTGTAGGTACTACACACTGCAGTCACAATGCGCTGGTGGTGGATGTTTAGGCTAGTGGTTGAGGTGTCAATCAGGCGGACTGCTTTGTCCTAGATGATGTTGAGCTTCTTGAGTATTGTTACAGCTGCACCCATCCAGGCAAGTGGAGTGTATTCCATCACACTCCTGACTTGTGCCTTGTAGGTGGTGGAGAGGCTTTGGGAAGCCACACGCCACAGAATACCCAGCCTCTGACCTGCTCTGGTAGGCGCGGCATTGATGTGGCTGGTCCAGTTGAGTTTTTGGTCAATGGTGACTCCTAGGATGTTAATGGTGGTTGACACGGCAATGGTAATGCCATTGAATTTCAGGGGGAGATGATTAGGCTCTCTTTTTCTATTCGTTCATGGGATGTGGGCGTCGCTGGTGAGGCCAGCATTTATTGCCCATCCCTAATTGCCCTTATTTGAGATGGTCATTACCTGGCACTTGTGTGGCATGAATGTTACCTGCCACTTATCAGCCCAAACCTGAATGTTGTCCAGGTCTTGCTGCATGTGGGCATGGGTTGCTTCATTATTGGACACTGCCCTGAGGAACTCCTGCAATGATGTCCTGGGGCTGAGACAGTTGGCCTCCAACAACCACAATCATCTTCCTTTATGCCAGGTATGACTCCAGTGACTGGAGAGATTTCTCCCTGATCCCCATTGACTTCAGTTTTACTAGGGCTCCTAGGTGCCGCACTCGGTCAAAAGCTGCCTTGATGTCAAAGGCAGTAACTCTCGCCTCACCTCTGGAATTCAGCTCTTGTGTCCATGTTTGGACCAAGGCTGTAATGAGGTCTGGGTCCACATGGTCCTGGTGAGCAGTTTATTGGTGATTAGTGCTGCTTGATAGCACTGTTGATGACTCATTCTATCGCTTTGTTGATAATTGGGAGTAGGCTGATTAGGGCATTAATTGGCTCGTTTGGATTTGTCCTGTGTTTTGTGGACAGGACAGTCCTGGGCAATTTTCCATATTGTCAGGTAGATGCCAGTGTTGTAGCTGTACTGGAATAGTTTGGCTTGGGGTGGGGCTATTTCTGGAGCACAGGTCTTCAGCACTACAGCCGGGATGTTATCGGGACCCATAGCCTTTGCTGTGTCCAGTGCATTAGCCTATTCTTGATGTCAAGTGAAGTGAATCAAATTGGCTGAAGACTAACATCTGTTATGGTGGGGACATCAGGAGGAGGCTGAGTAGTATTGTCCACCTGGCACTTCTAGCTGACAATGGTGGTTGTAAATGGAAAGATTGACATCTTCTGACTAAAGCTCAGAGTTGCAGCATAAATCCTGGATGCTCTGCCGCTCCTTACCAGTCCCGAGAGTCTCAGTGTATCTGTTCTTCACCTGCCCCCGAGTTCCCATGCTTTACCTTGTCTACTTGAGTCCTTATGCTGTGCCTCTTTCCACCCACCTGAGTCCTAATGATTTGCCTCTCCAGACCTGTCCCTTGAACTCTTATGCTCTGCTACTCCTCACCTGCTCAACTGTTCACCCACTTGAGTCCTGATTGTCTGCCTCTCCCCACCCCGAATCCTAGTGTCCTACATTTCCTCACCCACCTTACTGTGGAGGAAGTTCATTACAAAATGTGCTGTCTGGCGAGCAGAATGCATGTTGTTGAATGTGTCATCGGCAACTGATATTACATTCAATAAGCACTCTGCCGTTTAGCATTTTAAACATACTCCTGTTTAAAATTAATAAGTGTTTAAAGTGCTGGTGAACGGAGCATATGTTGTTGATTGCACATTCAACAACAAATTCCACTTGCTGGCAGGTAAATTGCGGTATGGAAATAGATCAGAGGATTTTTAACGGCATATGTCAGTCTTGATGCGATCGGTGAATTATGATGATTAAACTCAGATCTGCCCAATTCAATCAAAGTCCATAGTACTTACTAATATTAATTCATCTTCCTTACAGCAGTAGAATGGATAAATCCTCAAAGCCGTTAACTCCATTCCAGATCCCTTTCAAGAATCTATTTAATTTTTTTTAAAAACTGATGTTCAAGTTGATCATAAATCCTTGTGATGGATTTTGTGACTCCCTCTTTAACTTAAAGTTTTTTTTAATATCATTTTTACTACTTCTTGCTAAGTATATACCTTTTATCCTTTTTTTCTTCAGAGCCCTGAAGGCTGCTCACCCTAGATTCCAGCTGACAAGGCAAGTGAGAAACTGCAGACATCTTCAGAACATCTGGCAATGCCTCTCTGCTATAACTCAGCAAAAGGTGCTGAAATATAAGGCGTCAATTACACAGCTCAACTTCAGTCAGTGCTGTATCTGTCACCTGGTTAAGATCAGCAACTCTACATCTGTGGCAAGCCTGAGTGCCTATGATTCAAGTGCAGGTCTCTGAGTCTGTAGCATATTATACCACAGGTCTAGTTTACTTTTATAAGGCAGGACAAAGATAGGATTCTCGAATCTTCTTTATTCCTGGTTAGAAATGTATCATTGTTCCAAAATTATGTTTTTATACCTTATACTCAAAGATTCATTATGTCAATGATGACTGTCAAATTCCAGGCCTCTCCCAAACTAAATCCTTTAATCAGTTCAATTTCCACATTAGAAGGGATAGTAGCAGCATTGTACAATTACTGTCATTTTTTAAAAAAACATGTGGCACATTTTTAAAAATTATCTTTTGAAAAGTTGGGGGAAAGGTAAATCAAAAAGTTCTAAACCTTTTACACTTCTTGCACGTTCTAGAAATTGTGGAGATATTTCTCATTGGTCACCACTTATTGTCATGAAGCTTCTATGTTTACATTTGATTTTTACTATTTTTAAAAAACATTAACTTTACATTTATTTATTTTTTCCAATTTCCACCCCTCCCCCATCCTCTCCTGAAAAGGATAATGCTTACCTAGGCCATGTTCCACAGGTGCAAACAGGCCTCTGGGTCTTGTCTGACTGATCATTCTTCACATGTGAATTTTAGACTGAGCAACTAGGAACAGGAGCCAGTAGGCCATAATATTAAACAGTATATTGTAAAAAATGTTGCCTATAATGTATTTCTTTGAAAGTAACAGAAAATTAAATTACCAAAACCCACTCAAATAATTTTCTAATTTTCCATAAATTCTGATTTTATTTCACTCACTTAACAAGATGGTAATGACCAGATCAGAAACTTTTACCATTTTGAGTTGAGTGACAGTTTTGGATTACTCTAGCTGTTCGCACTGGGAGCCAGTCATTGCCTGCTGCTATTATGGCACTTCTAAGGAAAAGTGCCATAATACCAGCTACTTCTTAATAAGCATTTATCCAGATCAATAAAATAAATGCAAAACCAAGAATCAAATTGAACTGCAACGAATAACTTATTGGCTTTTCTTCATGAATCTTTTGTAACGGAGGAGTCAAAAAAGCACCATTATAAAATTACCTTGTAAATAGTTTCTGACACATAGTAACGTTATTATCAATCAAAATAATGGAATATTGAAGAATGTTTTTGAAGAATATTCCATAAATGCTGCAGAAGCCCCACAATTACTGTGACTATGCTATCTTGGGGTGACACCAAACAGAGGCCAGGTGCTTTTTCATAGGGTGGGAATAATCAGTGAGTGACCCAGGAGCATTTGTCACACACCTCCCTAATGGACGGTTTGAGAGCAGCATTGGTAGAAGCACGGATGCGGTTTGCCTGCCTGCCCTCTGCTGTTTTTCACCTACATTACAATATGGAGAGTCTAAAAGGAAGTTATAAAAAATGATTTCCAATATTGTCTTGCTTTCTGAGAAGCAGAAGTTTCTGCTGTTGCTTCTTAGTCCCATTCACAGAAATCAGAGAATAAATCTGGAATGTGCAATGTGTATAAACAGGATAACAGAAATCAACTTGCCAGATATTGGCCACTTGGCTGCCAGCATCTGAACCTCATGAACAAATTGTGTGCTGCCAAAAATAAAATTGTTTTAAATATAGTGTCTGAATTGTTGACCATTATCATGCCTATCTTTCATCCTTTGATCCCTTCTCTCTATCCCTTGACCCTGCCTATCTTTTGTCTCTTAATGGGAGTAGTTCTTGCTCATGTTCTTTATCGTGGGGATGATGGAATTTTGTTAATATCTCCAGTCGATTGATTTGACGATCACAATTTCCATTAATGGTAGTAGCTCCGTGTGGAAACTGGTTACTAGTGGAGTTCTGCAGGAATCAGTATTAAGAGCAATTATTTTTAGCGATTATGATCTGATACATCAATGATCTGAATGAAAGTATTGGGGGTACTGTCAGCAAATTTGCAGATGACGTGAAGATCTGAGCTGGTGTCAGAACCCTTGAAAGAAAAGATTTACAATCTAATGAAGGGACTAGACTGTACATGTGGACAGATTATTTAAATTAGGTAAGTTAGGGAAAACGAAAGGACATGCGTGCAAGTATAGAACTAGGATAGATGTCTTCCCAGAGGATTGTTGACCTTTGTATTAGGTTGCCGGCTCATGCAGCAGATGCAGTTTTGCTGCAAACATTCAAAAGTGAGCTGGACCAGTTCCTGGAGGAGGCTGATATCGCTGCATACAAAAGGTAGATGGGATGTTGGGTAATGTAACTCGGTCATTGTTATCTTCTGGAAAGGTAGTGTAATGGTTGTGTTACTTGACCTGGTAATCCAGAGACTGCGAGTTCAAATCCCACTATGGCAGTTCAAACATTTGTATTCAATCTGGAAATAACAAGCTGGTATCAGTTTTTTTTTAAAAAAGGGACTGTGAAACAATTGGATTGTTGTAAAATCCAACTGGTTCACTAATGTCCTGAAGGAAATGAAAACCTGCCATCCTTACCTGGTCTGGCCTATATGTGATGACAGTCCCACACCAATGTGGTTGACTCTTGACTGCCCTCTGAAGTGGCCTAGCAAGCCACTCAGTTGTAACAAATCACTACAATGCAGTTCAAGAAGGAAGCCCACCACCTTCTCAGGGTAACTAAGGATGGGCAATAAATGCTGGCCTTGCCAGCGACGCAGACGTCCCGAGAATGAATAAAAAGAAAATTTGTTTTTGATTGCCTTCAGGGGTTGGAGAGGAATTTCCCACAATTCTTTGTTCGCCAAATTGGCCTAAGGTTTTTTTAATCTATTTTTGCCTCTCCCAGGAGATTACATGGCTACATGGTGGGTGGGGAGTATTGGCGGCTGTGTTGCTTAGCTACAACATGGCTGAATGGGACAGACTCAATGGACCAGCTGGTCTTTTTCTGTCTGTCTTTTGTATGTTCATAGGACTAAGGAAATAATTTTGAAAACAAACCACAGGCATTGCTCATAATACTTATATTTTCCTTAAAATTTGAAGACATATTTTAAGGCCGCTGGCTGGTTTGCTGCAGCTGCCATGGTTTTGATACCCTGTACCTTGAAGAAAGTCCCCTTCGCTCCACCATTGGCGGCCATGCTTTCAGCTGCCTAGGCCCTAAGCTCTGGAATTTCCTCTCAAAACCTCTCCGCCTGTCTACCTCCCTCTCCTCCCTTTAAGACGCTCCTTGAAACCCACCTCTTTGACCTGTCCTAATATCTCTATGTGGCTTGGCGTCAAATTCTGTTTGATAACACTCCTGTGAAGCGCCTTGGGACTTTTACTACGTTGAAGGTGCTATATAAATGCAAGTTGTTGTTGGACTGTTTGGTGATGCAATAATAAACAATCTTGCATGTGAACAGCACAGAAATAAAAAGTAGTTGCTTCAATTAAATTCTTGAAACTCTGTTCTGTATCTGAAACACTGAAGGGATTTAAATGTATTTTTTGTTGGAGCAACTTATTATAGTAAATACTAGCAATTTAAAGGAAAAAGTGCAGGGAAATACTCCTAAATCTTTAAATCAGATTTGTGTTTTTTTTTGTAAAAAGAAATAGCCCCGGATAAGATTAGCAAGAACAGTAACTAAGGAAAATTAAATATTTAGTGAAGGGCACCAACATTCTGTACAAAGTAAATTGATGAAATAGTCCTGTGATTTTACACACAATAAGTTGGCAGTCTAGAACACGTGCTGAACAGAGGTAGGACCTTCCCAAGCAACTCCCCTCAACATTTCCCTCCCCCCGGTAGACAGGAAGTTAAAGTTGGAGTTTGGGTGTCATTCTTTCATTCCTCAGAGACAAGTTAGAGCAAAAGCTTGGGAACAGAGGGCTTTCTACGCTCTGTTAGGTAATGATACATAGTATGAGAAGACTAAAGGAGCATGAGGAGGAGGAAAGAATTATTTCAAACCTATGTTCTTCTCTGTCATGGCACTTATGTCACAGTAATTCTGATATGTCCTGCTAGCACATTCATTAATTTCTGTAATTCTTAGCAGACCCATTGGTTGTTTTTCAAGACAGGTACTTGTTCCTTCAGTGCAACTGATTCTCATTTTAACCAAGGCTCTGCGTTATAACATGGGGCTGGAAATTGCTCTAAGCGGCGAACCAACAGTGCTCGCCGCTCCATAGATTTCTACTAACCCACTAAATTACTGCCGTCTTTACTGCGGGCACTTCCTCTAATAGGAAGCTGAGAAGCGCCCAGGGCTCATACCAGCAAAGCTAGGACCCATGGAAGAAGTGAAAGGATTGGTCGAGGGGAGAGATCGATCAGATTGAGGCATCCTTGAAAAGCCACGAAGAGTCAAAATAAGCAGTCAAATAAAAACCAGGAAGCGACAGCTGCAACACCAAAATCATTTGTAAAAACAGTTCTAGACAGTGAAAAACAGAGAGGGTAAGAAATAAATTAAATAAAAGAGACAGATGGAAAAAGTTTTTTTTTAAATTTAAAATTTGTTAATTTTTAATTTTTTTAATGACCAAAAACTATTAAAATAAGGAATAATGAGACTCCACGTTTTTAAAATTAACTTTTAGTTGATTAACAGTCATTGAGACTGTTAAAACTTAGTTTAGACTTCGTATTTTTATGCGTACCTGTTTTGTGGCGATATTAGTTACTTTCCAGCTGGGCAGAAGAGCAAGTTGACACTGGTCCATTGATTCCATTGATTGCAGCCAGTGATATCCCTTTAAGGCAAAGCTGACAGATCGCCGGCGAACCAGGAAGAGCAAGTTCCAGATTTCCACATTAGCCTGCGCATGTACAAACACCGGAACTTGCTCCTCAATTTGGCCACTAACAACAGTGAGTGCTGTTGAGCTCTCCGTTCTTTTCTAAGCCCATTATCTCTGTTATACTCTGAATAAGGATTGCTGTTTATAGCACTGTCTCTGTGAAATCTACTGCAGACCTTGCATGTCCAATTATTTTTTTTTTCCAGATACTGGCTGTTGCTCTCAGATGATAACAATTTTCAGCAAAGATGGACGCTCTGTTACTGAATTACAGTTTGCCTTGTATTTGGTAAAACAAACACTGTGTTGATATACATACAAAATTCTTGACTCGCAAGGACCATGTCATAATGAAGCTTGTGGTTGTATGTATTGTACAGAATTTTTGTCTTTTTTGCAGCCTTAAAGGTGTTATGTATTTTACCTCCCCAAGTTTGAATTTCATACTGCAAGCCAACAGTGCCCTTAGGATCAGAGTAAATATTGTAATTCCTTACTACATTAGCAAAATGAGCAGCAAATGCTAAGGCAAACTTTGGAGATGAGGTTCAGGTAATATAATGGTGCAAGAGTCATCTGTATTTATCTCATTTTACCCCCACAGAAACGGAAGAGCAACATAAGAAGAACATAAGAAATAGGAGCAGGAGTAGGCCATACAGCCCCTCGAGCCTGCTCTGCCATTCAATAAGATCATGGCTGATCTTCTACCTCAAATCCACTTTCCCGCCTGAGCCCCATATCCCTTGATCCCTTTAGTGTCCAAAAATCTATCGATCTCAGTCTTGAATATACTCAACGACTGAGCATCCACAGCCCTCTGGGGTAGAGAATTCCAAAGATTCACAATCCTCTGAGTGAAGAAATTTTTCCTCAACTTGGTCCTAAATGGCCAACCCCTTATCTTGAGATACTGCCCCCTAGCTCTAGACACTCCAGCCAGGACAAACAACCTCTTAACATCTACGCTGTCAAGCCCTCTAAGAATTTTATACGTTTCAATGAGATCACCTCTCAATCGTCTAAATTCCAGAGAGTATGGGCCCATTCTTCTCAATCTCTCCTCATAGACCACCCTCTCGTCCCAGGAATCAATCTAGCGAACCGATGTTGCACCGCCTCTAAGGCAAGTATATCCTTCCTTAGATAAGGAAACCAAAAGTGTGCACAGTACTCCAGGTGAGGTCTTACCAAAGCCCTGTACAATTGTAGTGAGATTTCCTTACTCTTGTACTCCAAACCCCTTGCAATAAAGGCCAACATGCCATTTGCCTTCCTTATTGCTTGCTGTACCTGCATGCTAACTTTTTGTGTTTCTTGTACGAGGACACCCAACTGTCTCTCAACACCAACATCTAATAGTTTCTCACCATTTAAAATATATTCTGTTTTTCTATTCTTCCTACCAAGTGAATAACCTCACATTTCCCCACATTATACTCCATCTGCCATCTTCTTGCCCACTCACCTATCTATATCCCTTTGCAGACTCTTGAGTATTATGAAATGGTAATTTTGTTTTTAAATAAAGACATATTCCTGTTTTTGTCGTGTCAAAGACAAAATAGTGTAGTAAGATCATTGGAGGTCTGCGGTGCTCAATAAACCAAGCCTCAACTGTAAAACTTGCTTTTATTTCAACAGACTAGACAGGTAGTTCAAGTTGAGAGCAATTTGTGCTGATTGATCTGAATAAAATTGCACAATGCTACAGTTGCATTGCTGAGATTGATGACTCAAGCATGTGAGGGATTGTGGATTCAAAGCCATGTCCCACATCACATTGGTATTCCAATGCACTATGCCAACATCCCAATCAGTTGTTTCTCCTTACAAGGATTCATAGACTCTGTACTCAATAATCTCAGTTTCTGTAATCACTAGTCTCAATAGGAATCTGTTATATTTATTCCCCACTTATCAAGGTGAGGGATGTGAGTGCTAAGGAAATGGAACTCTTTCCATGTTAGGCAAGAACTGTGACGCCCTTGCAGATCAGGTATAGCACAACCAGATGCAAAGTAAAGTTCCCTATATTCCCTCCACAAAATGCCTCAGCTCCAGCCTCAGAAGAAAAATCACTACTGTATCAGTGTGACATTACTTCTATTTCCCACACCAGCCAATCTGTGGCCTCTCCAATGGAGACTGCCAATTACCGTAGTGCCAAATTAGTGACAGTTTTATGACCGAATTGAGTATCCAAACTTATTTTATATAGCTCCCTTACAGGCAGCAGATGGAAGAGACTTTCATTCATCAGGCTGGGCTAGATTTGAACCCAGATTCCAGAGGTAAAAAGCCAGTGTCTAACCCATTGCAGCACTCTGTTCCCTTCCCTCATGTTTGTTATGTTACATCTTTGATTGAGAAGTTGAGACTAAAGACATTTCTGGTTCGTCGTTTCCAAAACTGATAGAAGAATCATTTCCAATAAATTCAGAAATTTCATGACAATATCTTATAATTTGTCCCAACCATGGCATAATTACATTGCACTGTGCACATTTTGAAATTGATCCAGGTCCAACATTGTCAAAATAATTGTGTGAAGTTATGAAAATATGCACTTTAAAACCATTCATCACCTAATTATTTTGTTCCAGAAAGATATGGGGTATAACAAACTACTACCACCTAAAAGAATGTTCTGTTATATATGTCTGAATTGATAGTTTTGTTACAATACCAAAAATAGGGATTAATCTATGTGATTTAGTTTGGGTTATTAAATATGCCATTATGACATGTCACCTTTTCCCCAAATGAGCTTTTCTTTGTAAGAGCTCTTCGTAGTTAGCTCAGGCAGGTGCAGTGCAGACCCTGGGAAGAACTGTTTTCAATCATCACAATGTTTCAACAGTGATTATAATGCATTCCTTCACCTTAAAGCAGGAATGTGTGGGCGGTGCCTTGGAACTGTATCTACGTGTTCCCACCTACTCGGAACCGTTGATTCCATTTCCTGGGAAGCATGTTAAAAGGGTCACACACAATGGCCTCATTAATGTGCTATCATTCTACCCAACCCAGAGATGATTGAGAGTACCCTGCCCTATTTCATGAATGGTTTTGAAAGAATTGAAAAGTGTTGCTATAATTTTCAAAAATTCTCGCAGAAGCTGTTGGCTGGAATATATGGGGGAAAAAAAGAGATACCATGGGGTAATTTTGACTTTGTGCGATAGTGTAAAATGGGTAATAGTGAATCGGCAGCCCGTTTTACATCTCTCCTGATTTTTATTTCTACTGATTTCAATGGAAATAAAAATCAAGAGAGATATAAAACTGGCAGCCAGTTCACTATCTCCCATTTTACACCGTCGCGCAAAGTCAAAATTGCCCTTCACGTATTTTAAATTTATTTTGTCTTCCATCAGAGAGCAGAATGGCCATTAATGCAAAGAAAATGCCTGTTTTATTTATAAGGAACAACTTATACTTTTGAAATTTAACTGTAAAGATAGATAAGATTTTTTTTATTGTTTGCTATTTACAGTACATTACCAATTATATTACATAATTACCTGGTGACAAAATCTGCTAACATCTACCAGAAGCACTTGATGGTCTGTTTTGGGTAAATGGAAAACCTTTAATGTGAAATATTTGTTATCTAAGTGATTCAGAAAGCAAGTTAGTAATTGGATTAATGGAGGATCGAAGCAGTATTCTATATATTAAATTGAAGCTTTTTGGAGCCTGCAGATTTCCTTCAAGGTAACAGAAGGTTTAAAGGGAAATGACCTTATTTTAGTTAAATGATGAGAAACCTGGGGGGTGGGGGTAAAATCTGGGCGACTGTAATTTTCAGATTGGGATCCGATGATGTCATTGGGCCCGATTGCAAATATTAACTTGAGGCCTGAACAGGGAAGCTTGGCTTCCTGGCAAGCCAAATCCGTTGGGAGCTGGATCGAGGCCCAGAAGAGGCCCATGAAAGTTTAAATATTTAATTTTTTAAGGTTTCCTTCTGGGCCAGGAGGAGCAGGATTGTTCCTCCAGGACCCACAAGGAAACCTTGGACCTCCTCTGTCTCAGGTTTCCCTCCACCCTGCCCTCCTCCCCTAACCGTATTCCTGACCCGCTTTCTCCCCCCCCACTTCCCCAACCCCCCCGATAGGTTTGGGCGGGACTCTACTCTAAGTTATAGAAATGAGGCCCGGGAGCTAAAATCTCTGCGGGCCTCAGGCAAGTTTTCCGCTCACACCGATCCTGCATCACAGTAGAATAGCCTTCACTACAATTTTAAAACTGCTGTGTCCCAGCGATATTACAAAATTATAATTTTTCCAGACTACTAGTAGTTATTGATGATGCTCAACTCCATTTGATTAGTCTGATAACTCTCCTGATGGATCAGCAAGTTTATCCAATGAGTAGCCTAGCCATATAATCCAGGAAGGTTCCACTCCAGTTCATGTTCTGGCTGATTCAGCTGATCTCAGCAAGGGCAGCAATTGCAGTTAGCCTCACCAACCTGGGCTAGGCCTGATCCTTATTCATGTTATTCACCAACCAACATTTCTAGATATGGCTTCCAGATCCAATGCCATCTGTGGGTACATATATTTCAGACCTGTAAAGCATGATTCAATTGGTCAACAAGGCTGGCCTTAGACATCATAACACCTCATCATTGTACTTTCATCTCACAACCATCTTCTTGTTGTCATTACTCACAAGATGGTGTTTTCAACATGGGAAAATAGATTGCTTGTGAAAATGGAATTTTTTTTAACATTCATGAACTTTTATTTTACATTCATTATGACAGCCTATTGTATGTAAGGTTTAGTAATTTGATTTAGATTGTTTCCTTAATCAACAGAATAACATTGGAATAATTAAGTGAAATATACTTCTAAATGGGAAGTAAAGTCTTAGGAAAATGTTCAAAATGCTCCCCATTGTTTTGTGAAAAAACATAATCCCAAGTGTTTGGATTTTTTCCTTCTAATTTTCTCCTTCTCCATCCTTCACTACTGATCTAAATTTCTTGAGTACATGGAGCTCTCCATTACTTTGGGTGGCCACCCTTCTTCTGTAAGCGCAGATTCTGAATGTCAGCAGTCTATTCCACCATGGGGTGGCAGCAGTACCGAGCTGGATCCTGTGCTAACCTGACATCCACTCATAGACACTTTCCAATACAGGTCCAGATCAGAAGCAGGAACTCTGTCTGAATTGTTCGCATCATTAGTCCAGGACTGCTAAGGGTAATTGTATCCCTACTGTAGCCACAGCTAAGTTCAGCTAACTCAACACAGACAAAGCATTGAACCTGGAACTTTTCTGTATGACTCCCGTGTCATAGAGGGAACTTCTAAAAATATTTTTACTTAAAATAAAACTTCAACATTTCCTGCCCAATAGAGGCCTTACAATTTTGGGTCTCTTTCTCTCGAGAGCTGCAAACCGGAGGAGCTGCCTGACTCCCAGAGCAGCTCCATTTATTTCGAAGGGACTTCAAATCTTGAACTAGCCAAACATTTTCCAACCCCTGGAAAATGTGCTATCAGTTGCTACATATAAATAGTGCAAAATTACCGCTGTCTGCAACATGATTTCCTAATAGCTCACTGACCTTGCTGGATGCTATTTTAAGACATATAGGATATCAAAACACATTAAAAATGAGGAGTCATCCATAATTGTTATCTTTTTCACAAGAGTACGCACAGTTCTCTTTCACGTGCACCAAAGCATTTGTGGAAATGAAGTGAGATATCAATTTTTTTGGCAGAAGTTGCTAGATTTTATTTGGCTATACAGGTCATCTGCCTTCTGGGCATGAGATAAGTTGCATGCTGATCTTGTAAGATATGCTGCTCACAGAATGCAGATGGCTATTTTGAAACCGAGCAGCCTGGCCTCATCGTCATTTAACATATATTGTGAAATTAGACAAGTTTCCTAAGATCTACATAGAATTAGATCGGATGTACAGCACAGAAACAGGCCATTCGGCCCAACAGGTCCATGCCGGTGTTTAAGCTGTGAGGAGGACAAAGGGATATAGGCAGGTTAGGTGAGTGGGCAAGAAGGTGGCAGATGGAGTATAATGTAAGGTTATTCAGTTTGGTAGGAAGAATAGAAAAACAGAATATTTTTTAAATGGTGAGAAACTATTAAATGTTGGTGTTCAGAGGAATTTGGATGGCATCGTACAAGAAACACAAAAAGTTAACATGCAGGTGCAGCAAGCAATTAGGAAGGCAAATGGCATGTTGGCCTTTATTGCAAGGGGTTTGGAGTACAAGAGTAACAAAGTCTCACTACAATTGTACAGGACTTTGGTGAGACCTCACCTGGAGTACTGTGTATAGTTTTGGTCTCCTTATCTAAGGAAGGATATATTTGCCTTTGAGGGGGTGCAATGAAGGTTCACAAGATTCATTCCTGGGATGAGAGGGTTGTCCTATGAGGAGAGATTGAGAAGAATGAGAGGTGATCTCATTGAAACATACAAGATTCTGAGGAGGCTTGACAGGGTAGATGCTGAGAGGTTGTTTCCCCCAAATGGAGAGTCCAGAACTAGGGGGCATAGTCTCAGGATAAGGAGTCGGCCATTTAAGACTGAGATGAGGAGTAACTTCTTCACTCAGAAGGTTGTGAATCTTTGGAATTCCCTACCCCAGAGGGCTGTGGACACTCAGTCATTGCGTATGTTCAAGGCTGAGGTAGATAGATTTTTGGATATGGGGATCAGGCGGGAACGTGGAGTTGAGGTCAAGGATCAGCCATGATCTTATTGAATGGCGGAGCAGGCTCAAGGGGCCGTATGGCCTGCTCCTCCTATTTCTTATGTTCTTATGCTCCACACAAGCCTCCTCTCTCCCTACTTCATGTAACCCTATCAGCATATCCTTCTATTCCTTTCTCCCTCGTGTTTATCTAGCTTACCTTTAAATGCATCTATGTTAGTTGCCTCAACTATTCTTTGTGGTAGCAAGTTCCACATTCTAACCACTCTCTGGATAAAGAAGTTTCTCCTGAATTCCCTATTGGATTTATTAGTGACCCTCTTATATTTATGGCCTGTAGTTCTGGTCTTCCCCGCAAATAGAAACATCTTCTCTACGTCTACCCTATCAAACCCTTTCATAATCTTAAAGACCTCCATTAGGTCACCCTTCAGTTTTCTCTTTTCTAGAGAAAAGAGCCCCAGCCTGCTCAATCTTTCCTGATAGGTATAACCTCTCAGTTCTGGTATCATCCTAGTAAATATTTTTTGCACCTTCTCCAGTGCCTCTATATCCCTTTTATAATATGGAGACCAGAACTGTTCACAGTACTCCAAGTGTGGTCTGAACAAGGTTCTATACAAGCTTAACATAACTTCCCTGCTTTTCAATTCTATCCTTCTAGAAATGAACCCCAGTGCTTGGTTTGCTTTTTTTAAATGGCCTTATTAACCTGCGTCGCTACTTTTAGTGATTTGTGTATCTGTACCCCCAGATCCCTCTGTTCCTCTTCCCATTTAGACTCTTGTTATCCAAGCAGTATGTGGCCTCCTTATTCTTCCTACCAAAATGTAATACCTCACAATTTTCTATATTGAAATTCATTAGCCAATTACATGCCATTCTGCAAGTTTATTAATGTCTTGGAAGTTTATTAATATCTGTTTCTTTAACCAGGTTGAGGTCTTGGCACTAAATTTTTTATTGCAAAGTAGTTGGAGAGATAGCACAAAGAGATACAAAAGTACCACTGAGCAAATGACAGAAATTAGGTGCTCTTACACTTTTTTAAAAAAAATACTCCAGTCTCAAGAGCATTACTCTCCTATGTTTAACATTTTCATCAGTTGTAATCTTTGTCCTGCTGTTGGGCTACAATGTGAATACAGTGATCCAATTACTCTAGAGTTCAAATGCGAGGGACTGGTTTCCTGTGTTTATTTTGATGGAACAGGAAACTTTAATCTGACAGCAGATTCATGGATCCGCATTTAATGTATGTGGAAAAACAAAAAATGTTGGAAACGTCCCAGTCCTACTCTGACTTCTCTGTCCTCAGCCACCTACACTGTTCCAACGAGGCTCAACACAAGCTTGAGGAACAACACCTCATCTTACAATTAGGCACTTTACAGCCTTCTGTCCTCAACATTGAGTTAATATTATAACTTTATATAATAACTTTAGATCATGACCACTGCTCCCATTTTCTTGATGTGGAGATGCTGGTGATGGACTGGGGTGGACAAATGTAAGGAATCTTACAACACCAGGTTATAGTCCAACAGTTTTATTTGAAAATCACAAGCTTTCGGAGATTATCTCCTTCGTCAGGTGAGGCTTTCGTCAGATTATCTCCTTCGTCACTCACTCACCTGATGAAGGAGATAATCTCCGAAAGCTTGTGATTTTCAAATAAAACTGTTGGACTATAACGTGGTGTTGTAAGATCCCATTTTCTTGGGCAGCTAGTGCTGCTAATGATTCTGCTGTAGCCATTTACACCTCCTCTGGATCCATCTTTTGTTTCTTCAGTTGAACCATTACCACCCCCTTTTGCCTTGCACCATCATCCCTTTTGTCAGTTAATCACTCCTGCCCTCCACCCTTTTATAGACCTTTCCCTTGATGCTTTCTCCACCCCCCCCCCCCCCCCCCCGACCCAAGCCTGGTCTTTTCCCCTGGCTCTGCACTTGTTTAAAAACTGTTAAATCTCTCACTTCTTCCAGTTGTGATGTGAGGTCATTTATCTGAAACATTAACTCAGTTTCTGTCTCCACATATGCTGCCTGACCTGTTGAATGCTTCCAATTTATTCTGTTTTTATTTCAGATTTCCAGCATCCACAGTATTTTGCTTTTGTTTTAATGCATACATGTTACAATTACATATTAACTTGCATAAAAGGAAACCTGTTTCATTGATGTTCAAATTGTCTCTTCTGCTAGTTACATCCTGTGACTCACTCAGTCCCACGCGCTATTATTTCAAGTTCAGCTCCCCACCTGACGTTGCTGTCGAGGAGGGTTAGCAAGCTTCAGCTCATGATGTGACATCATGGAACCATACCCACTAGAGACAAACTAACAAGGAGTTGACACCTTCAAGCGGTGAGGGGAGGGGAGAAAAAAATGTATTCTGACCTAATTAGTCTTAGATCATTTTTATTTTCCCAAGACATAACATTTCAATCTACATGGCTATGCTATGAAGTTCTGTTTGTTATCCCTTTCATCAAATATATGACTGCAATCCACAGGATCTTGCTCCGGGAGCCAATGCTTAGGGTATTGGTCTATTTTAATATGGAAGGGATCAACCCTGTAACCTTTCCAGTTTGTATGGCTCATCACCACAATACCATTGTATTTATCCAGATGTCTGACAGATCTATATTTTAACAAGCTTTTTGGTTTTGATTGACTATATAATTCCTACAAGGCTGGGTGTTAAGTTGTCCTGCTGCCCTATCAGTTGTACAGTTTGAATCTTAATTTCCAATTCCTAATAGTGTTTTATGATTTTAATTACTGTGTCTATAGCCAAGGAGGTGGGAAGGATTCTTTGGAATTTAATGGCAAAGTCCAATGGGAGCATGATTAGTGAGATCAATCCAGTTGAGCAATCTGGTATATTACATAATGCAGACTGAAGGATAGAAAAATAACTTAGCTGTGAGCAAGATTGGTAAAAGGCAGAAATAAAAGATCCTTTAATCGTCTCAGGCAATAGTTTGTCTTATTTTCATCTCTTTGCTTTAACGACTACCGCATTTTCTTTTTAAGCAAGAAGGATTGGATTAAGAGAGAGAGAGAAAAAAGACAGAAAGGAAAAGTGAAAATTTTTTATTTTACATTTTTAAAACCTCCAACAACAATTAAAACCTTAAGGAATGAGACTCCATACTTGTAATAATTAATTTTCAGTGCCCGAGGTTGACTGGCAGTAATTAACACTTAGCACGTTGTTAAAAGGGAACTTAGACTGAAATGGACAAGACTTAAATTTCTGTGGTGAGTTTAGTTCGTATCCACCGCGCAAATACAGTAATTTCATGCCGTTCGATACATTTCAGTGGTGAGGTAGACAGCGAGATGCCATTTTCCCGCGAAGCGGTGCATCTCGGACAGCAACTTTTGGATATCCACGTTTAACTACGCATCTGCCCCTCGCCTGAAGTTGCTGTAGCAATTGTGCATAAATAACGGCAAGCACCATTAGCCTCATTGTTATTTTGACAGCAAATTCTGGCCCAATGTTTTTATTTCCTACACATTATGGCTTCTCTGATTGCAGTTACCATTGTAATGAATTTGTACCAAATTATGGGCACTTTTTTGCTGTGGGCCTACAGGAACTCAGTTGAAACTGTTTAAACTTTTATCTATGTAGCATGCTTCTCATATCCAGAAGAGAGAAAGAAAGAACTTGCAGGATGTCTCAAAGTGGTTTACAGCCAATATATTACTTTTGAAGTACAGTTGCGATTGTTATTTTGTAGGTAAATGCAGCTGCCAATTTATGCACAACAAGGTCCCACAAATAGCAGTAAGATGTGATCAATTAATCTGTATCAGTGGTGTTGGTTGGGGGATAAATGTTGGCCAGTACACCAGGAGATCTCCCCTGCTCTTCTTCAAATGGTGCCATGGGATCTTTTACATCCACTTAAGAAGGCAGATGGAGTTTTGATTTAACATCTCACCCAAAAGATGAGACAGCGCTGCACTCCCTCAGTACTGCTCTGAAGTTATCAGCTAGAACCCACAACCTTCTGACTTAGAGGTGAGAGTGTGGTCACTGAAGTAAGGCTGACAGTTGGATGCATTCATCCCAGCAGTGTGCACAGGATTTGTACCCAGATCCCAGAAATGAAAGGACAGATTTGAACACATTGCAGCACACAGTGCAGACATGACTATTTTAATAAATATTTTGTATAAACTATTTTTTTCAAGTAAGTTATATTGGGTGCAGCGATACATGTTATATAGAAAGACAAATAATATAAACATCTGATCTGGTTCCATTCTCAGAAGTGTTCTCTGCTAATTCTCTGTAAGAATGAACAACTGGGAAGCAGGATAGATAATGACGGGTTACTCCACCTTCTCTGAGTGTCAATAAGTGTTCAGGAACGAACTGAGGAATGAAAGAGTGTGGTTTAGTTCTGAACATTGTCAATCAGTTATGGCATGCAGGTAGCTTAATTGCTTTTTCCACCTAATAGGTAGCAGCTTATTTAATGGGTTGTGTGGTGATTTTACCAACAGGGTATAAAATTCCTGTCTCTAGTGGGCGTGGCAGCATCTGACAGAGAACTATGTAAATAGGAAATTCTTTGGTGCCTCAGCATTACAGAAAGATTTCTTTACTGTGATATGGAAAGTACAAACTTTGCTAAAATAGACCATTATGGTAAGTGAAACCATTATCCTGAACAACCTTTTTAATCCCAACATTTTTTTCCATCTTAAAGCTGGCAGGTCAGAATAGATAAATATGTGTCTTCCTTGGAAAACTGATTTACCCTTTGGTATGGTTGCTTTAATGATTTCTTTTCTTCCACTGGGCATTTTCTAATTAATGTGATATTGTTACTCACTGTGGCACACAATTCTGACTTAGAGGTTATGCTCTTAGGCTGTAATGAATGAGCTCCATTACTTGTCCCTGTTAGGGGGTGGAGTGGGAACTTGATGACACAAAAGGTGATTTGTGGCAAAGTGCAAGTGGTAGTTATTACAGTTTGGTGCATTTTTTGCCAAATTGTCCTGGTGGCATATTTACACATGCACATAGCAAAGAGGCTTGAAACTGAATAGTATAGTGGCTAGCATCTCACTGAGCCAATGGGAGATAGAGTCTTCTTAAATTACTTCTATGGTTAGTGATATTGCTGGAAACCTTTCTTCTTTTGTTTTCATAACATAATATTAATCAACTTTATTTGCAATGTGTATTCTTAAGGAAATGGTTACAGCCAGACTTTCTTTTTACACCTTGGTTTCAGTAACGAAATAACTTCAAAATGGCAAATAATTTAGTCGCTTGCCATTTTGACATGATATGCCTACATCAGTGGCATAGTGCCATATCAATTTGGAGTTCCTCTGTACTGCATCATTGAGTGGTAGTATAAAGGTTCATGCCCACAATACCCTACAGTGAGTTCCCAATTTCAGTTACGTCATTGTAAAAAAAAAAGCACTGCTCAGAGGTTAGGCTATTCTCCCCTTGAAAGGGAAAGAAAGTTAGAGGAAGATTCACATTAAAACTACTCCTGGACACTGTATGCCCAGTCATACAGTGGCATAGACAGAGGGCTGGGAGCCAACCACTTGCCTGCCCTCTTGACAGGGTGGCACGTGATATGAGGATTCCATAAGTGGAAGGGGATAATGATAATAAAAAAACCTTTATTAACAAAAACTATCCACAATGAATCATATTTAGAAATTAAATCTGAAAACAAGCATGCAGGTTGACATTTCATACATTGGAATTACGATGTCCTATTGTGACTTTCTGTGCTGAGCTAGCTGATCTTAGTGGGATGCATAAGGGGATCTACAATTTGGCTTCACCTATGGCTAAGGAGTGAGGGGGATGGAAATCAGCCAAGGTTGCTACTCCTGATTGCTATTCAGTAATTCCTGTTGTACAGTGAATGTGTGTGAATGTCAGATGAGGACAGCATTGAGGTCAGCTGTGATGCATTCTATAGGTGAGTAGCCTACCAACTCTGTATATTCTTAAATTTTAAGACTGTCCAATCAGGTGAGGTACTGGAAGGTGATCAGTACCTGTAAAACTGCAAGTCAGTACCTTCAGAGAAGTGAAAAAATTGGAGGAACATAAAACATTTTTTCTTGGTTTTTTTCTTTCTTTCAGTATCATGCACCTTCTCTCCAGACATCTAATCAGATAACTGATGCATACCCATTTGTATCTTCTGTAATTACAGTAGCTCTGTTTATAGACAGACTACTGTCTATAGTTACAACAGTTCATCAGAAGTGTTAATGAGAAAAACATACAGTTGGCTCTGTCATGTAGGATGTTAGGCTGCTTATATTTTGTACGTGGAGTGGTAAGCTCATTCAACACTGTGGGTTCCCAATTTCAGCCAGAACTGTTTAGTGAGGGAAAGAAATCAGGCATAAAGTTGACTCATTTGTTCACATGCACTGTCTACTGGTAATTGGAGAGCAGAAGTGATGAAACCTGGGAAGTGTGGAATTAAAGTTGGATGCATGGCACAAGGAACTTATGTAGAGAAGAAAATACTTTAAGAATATCCCTATTCCCAAAAAAGTTACCTTACCCCTTGGTGACATGATGCGAAGTGATACATTTTAGTAGGAAGAACAAGGAGAGGCAATATAAACTAGAGGGCACACCTCTAAAAGGGATACAGGAACAGAGAGATCTGGGAGTATATGTGCACAAATTGTTGAAGGTGGCAGGGCAGGTTGAGAAAGCGGTTTAAAAAGCCTACAGGATCCTGGGCTTTATAAATAGAGGCATAGAGTACAAAAGTATGGAAGTCATAATGAACCTTTATAAAACACTGGGTCGGCCACAACTGGACTATTGTGTCCAGTTCTGGGCACCGCACTTTAGGAAAAATGCGAAGGCGTTAGAGAGGGTGCAGAAGAGATTTACTAGGATGATTCCAGGGATGAGGGGCTTTAGTTACGTGGATAGACTGGAGAAGCTGGGGTTGTTCTCCTTGGAACAGAAATGGTTGAGAGGAGATTTGATAGAGGTATTCAAAATCATGAAGGGTCTAGGCAGAGTAGATAGAGAGAAACTGTTCCCATTGGCGGAAGGGTCAAGAGGACATAGATTCAAGGTGCCTGGCAAAAGAACCAAAGGTGACAGGAGGAAAAACTTTTTTACACAGCGAGTGTTTAGGATCTGGAATGCACTGCCTGAGGAGGTGGTGGAGGCAGATTCAATCATGACCTTCAAAAGGGAACTGGATAAGTACTTGAAAGGAAAAAATTTGTAGGGCTACGGGGATAGGGCGGGGGAGTGGGACAAGCTGGATTGCTCTTGCATAGACCCAGCATGGACTTGATGGGCCGAATGGCCTCCTTCCGTGTTGTAACATTTCTATGATTCTATGACTAAGAGGGTGGGTAAGTGAGATCTTCCCAGGCCCCAACCATCAATGCTCTATAGCTCACACGCAGGAGACCCACCCTCTTATTTTCCTCCCTCTCTTTAGAATCATAGAATGGTCACAGCACAGAAGTAGGCCATACGGCCCTTCGAGCCCATGTCGGCTCTCTGCAAGAGCAATCCAGCTAGTCCCACTCGCCCGTCCTTTCCCCGTAGCCCTGCAAATTTTTTCCTTTCAAGTACTTATCCAGTTCCTTTTTGAAACCCACGATTGAATCTGCCTCCATCACTCCCTCAGGCAGTGCATTCCAGATCATAACCACTCACTGCATAAAAAAGTTTTTCCTCATATTGTCTTTGGTTCTTTTGCCATTCACCTTAAATCTGTGTCCTCTGGTTCTTGACCCTTCTGCCAATGGGAACAGTTTCTCTCTATCTATTTTGTCTTTGGGGGAACTTGGTCTGTATTCATCACCTCTCATAGGAATACATCTGAAGTCAGGATCTAAATGTGTAGCTCCCCAACTTGTGAAAATCTATCAGCATTCCTTGAATATGCTCTTGGTGGAAACAATACTATAGGTAGAAGGTGACTTTTCAGTTTCTGCAATAGCAAAAATTAATGGGCTAGTATACTCGGAGGAAATATTTTGCTTTAATCATTATCAGGAGTGAAATTGGCTATGTTTTTAATCTCACTTTATTTTTGATTGCAAGCAGATCTCTGGGTTACCACATCTATTTGAGAAATATGTCAACTTCAAACATTTGCAGCTGTTGAACGGATATTCTTTCATCTGTGATCTATTTATTTTGTAAAGCAGAAGCATCATGGAGCATCCTGGTATATTGCAGCATTATGTTGTGAACTTGAACAACCTCATATACTGTCAGCCTACAATGAATAGTTTTGTTGTGGCCTGATAGCAGTAGGACAATTCATCCAGATCGCTTATTTAAATATGTGTTACTGATGCTACATATCACTGAACTTGGTATCAATACACATACTTTGGCCTGAAAAAGTTACATTTTCTTAATAGCTTATAATAGCTCTTTTAAATTCAGTTTGCAAGGTGAACTGAAACAGGTAGAGTTTTCTGTCTACCTTTTTCTGAGGCCTTGGATGTGGTTGACAAGCTGTACTTCCTCCAGTCCCCTCCCTGCTTCTTGGTTTGCACTATCCATGCTTCCCTGAACTGAGACCCCTGGAATTGTGGCATGCTCTTTGCTACTGCTTTACCTCTTCTGTGGTGCTTGGACCTGACCCATGAAGGCCTCCACCTGAAATCACCACAGGCCTCTGACTTTCTTTAGGTGTGGGGAGCCTCAGACCTTTTGTAACTTAGTCAGTGACTTCTGTAGCTACCCATTCTAAACTAATGCACTGTGCTGAATCATCTTGATCTCTTATTCGTTGAACTGTTTATCTGTAAGCTTCCCAGTTTGCATCATGGGATTTCTACGAGACCAGCACTGGTTTGCCTTGTGGCCCATCTCACCACATTTAAAACACTTAATCTCAGTGGCCTACAGATCTCAGGCTTTTGGTTGGCCGTTCCCCTCTGGCCTTGCCTGGGGCGGGTTGAGTAGTTCACTTGCTGTGTGGCTTGTCATTGGGACGGCATGAGGCATCTAGTCTTGCAACCATTCAATGGCTTGCCTGTGCTCGCAAGGCCATAAATTGATCAGTTTGTGTGCCTATCCGCTTGAGTTTTACATTATTAATCAAGTAACTAGATTCTTAAATCATTTGGAGCTATCTACAGAAATCTGTCCTCTAACATTAAATGGCAAAGGCCTTTGTTCTGTGATGACTTCATGTTATGGCCAAGTATGTCATGTGTCTTTGAGCTGGACACATTTCTCTAAGTACTTTCGGGAATCTTTCTCATTTTCTTAAATTTCAGCCTATGTGCTTCAGGCATTAAATCATAAGCCCTGAGAACAGTATGCTTTATATCATAGCATATGCTATCAGCAGGATTGGCATGAGAAAATGCTTTGAGCACTTTTCTGCTTACTGACTTTGTGACTTGGCTGGGCCATTCTTTTTTATAGCGCTTGTGACCAATTCAAATAATTTAATCCAAACAATTCAAATGTTTGGATTAAATTATTGATATCAATCCAGCTTTAAAATTTGGAATAAGATTTGATTTGATAAAAAGGAGGGTCCCAATTTCTGCTACACCATTTACCAGACTAGTTGCTGATGCATGTTCCTCTGCCAGTTCAAGAGCATGGCAATGCTCCTTCTCCTTCTTAGTATCTTTGTTCTGATGCTGTTTCTTCTCATGCTAATCTCCATTTTACAGAATTCCCTTTCTTCCTGTCCACCTTTCTCAAGTTCTAATTGAAGTTCACATTCTGTTGGCTGAAAATATGTCTCCTTCACTTTTTCATCAGCCACCAACCTCACCAATTCAACCTCTACCTATTTTGATTTGAACGTTTTTTGATATCACTGTTTCTGTTCCATTTTTAAAATTTTAACCATTTCATCTGCCTGCCTTTGTTACCAATGTAACTCAGTATCCCGGGTAGCTGCCACCAATTATTATAAATTCAAGTTTGCCTTAGATACCTTCTTAAATTTAGTGGCATCAATTGCTGCTGTAAGTGATCTGAATGCTTTACTTTTATGGGAGTTGACTCACACTGCCCTATATCTACTTGTACAGTAGCAGGACCTGGGAGTGTAATAATGAAATTCTCTTGCGTTCTGGACTGGAACTCCATGTCTTTTGCATGCGTACTTCTTTGCTTTCTTCAAAGTTGGATCAAGTTAACACAAGTTGAGGTAAGGTTTAGTTTAATTCATAAACTGTTTGATTCTAAAGTAAAATAAAACAAACAGAGTAACAGATGCGATTCGAGTTACTTAGTTCAATCGGCACAATTTATGTTTGTTTAATGATACAGAATAAAGAGCATGTCACGCAATCCCACTTTAGTGGGTCATCTTACTTAACTTAAACAGACTAATCCTTCTGCATCCGGTTCCATGGCCCAGAACAGAATCTTTCTCCTTGCAGACTCCTGCCTTTTAACCTTCTCACTGGTTGGTTTTGCAGTCCCTTTTCCCGAAAGTTAGTCTAACTTGTTAGTTATTTAAGATTCTGCTTTATTACAAAACCCTCCCAAACATTGGGTGCTAGGTGTTTATCTCTCCAGAAACAAGCCTCCGAATTGCTCATTGTTTGGCCTCTTGGAAAAACAACTTCAATTAGCTAATTAGCCACCTTTCAGCTGACTTAGGATTCACAACGCAGCACAGGGCAGTCCTGAGAAATTAACTCCTTAGCTCGAAACACGTTTTAAAATAATTTGTGTCTAGATCCTTTCTGTGAAAAAATGGTCAAACATTCCAGAAATGTGGAGTCTGAAATGGCTGTTGTGCTAGTAACACTAAGAGGCTTCTGTTTGTGTTTATGCAGCAGTGAGAACATGTGCAGAGCACAAGATTCCATTGATAAACTACCCTCCAAAGGAAAAATAGAATGCGAGACAGCAGAATGAGAGGTAAATAGGAGAGAATGGTGATGATTCTTCATTTCAGTGTCGCTCTCCAGTCCCGCACCTTTTAATATAAAATTACTTTTAGATGTTGCAGGGACAATAAGTACCAAATTGGCTTCTTAGCCCCAACTAGAGGATGCTAGGCCTCTGTGTAACTTATCTAATGGCCTATTTAATACTCCATGCTCAGATCCTATGATAGCTCACCAAGCCGCTGAGCCAGAGAAGTCCCAAATTCAAGCCCTGGTCTATACTGAGTTAGCTCGTGTCAGGTAGGGGAGGTGGCAGCAATGCTATAATTGGGCAAAGTGCCTTGGGTTAGAAAATTTCCCAGGGTTCCTGGTCTCAAACATTATCTGGTTGAAAGTCCATGGCCCCAATATTCGTGTGGAGGCGGGATGGCAGCGGGGGGGTGTTGGGCGCATGGGTAACCCGCCCAATAAAAAATGTCCATTTCACATGTGATCGTGAGTCAATTGGAGCTACTTAACATGGCTTCCGGGTTTGCCGTCCAAAAGCTGCGCAGCGGGCGGACTGTGCACCCGCAGCACAGGCTGTCAGCTGGAGGAGCTCTATTTAAAGGGACAGTCCTCCAATGGCTGCTCCTGGAGCAAACACCCACACTCCACAATGGAGCAGCACAGGGGCAGGGCTGCTCCAAGATTCAACGATGCCTCACTCCAGGTGCTACTGGATGGGGTGAGGAGGAGAAGAGATGTGTTCTACCTGGCGGATGGGTGGAAGTGGCCTGCCTCTGCCACCAAGAAGGCCTGGATCGAGGTGGCAGAGGAGGTCACCAGCAGCAGCAACATCTCCCGCACCTGGATCCAGTGCAGGAAGCGCTTCAATGACCTAACTAGGTCAGCTAAAGTGAGTACACTTACTGATTCACCTACATTCCGTCTTCCATATCACCACCCCAACCCCCAACTCATTCTGCACTGCCAACACTACTCAATCACATCACTCCCCACACCCACTTAAGGCTCATCCTCAACTTACCTGCACTTCCTCAGCACTTCCTCACCTTCCCATTAGTCACCCCACCACTACCACTCAACCCAATCCTCATACAATGTCATGGCTCTGTCTCATACTCGCCCTCTGATGCATCTCTTTCGCGGTCTGCTGCACCCAAACCAATGCATTCATCGGTTGGCCACACACCATTACTCACTCACGCGTCTGTACTTTCTCTCCTTATAGGAGGAGAGCTCAGAATGCACAGGAGAGGGCGAGGTCTGGAGGGGGGCCGCAACAAATCGTCGTCCTCACAGACGCGGAGCAGGAGGCGCTGCAGCTCAGTCAAACCCTCGAGTGCCTGTCCATTGGGGACATCGAGACTGGCACCCGACAAACGTCTGGTGACATAACTTTAACACTCAGCACACACAATATGAATTGATGTTAACATGCCTTGCCATCTTCAGCACCTCAGTATGCTCATCGCAACATGACACATCTGTGATGATTCTTAATATTGCCTTCTGTTCTCTTTCAGGGCCTTCAGCCACCGCTGTGACGGCAGAGGGCGATTCCTCAGAGGACCTGCCGGCCTCTGAGGGTGCACCGTCACATATGAGTGAGCCATCCACCAGTGCAGATACTCACACCTCGGTGGGTCCTAGTCCTCAGTTAGTTGGGTTGGCACCTGGTGAGTTACCACACACATGTGAGCACGAGCAGACACTGGTGGCAGTGGCAGCTGGGGAGAGTCTGCGTTGGTGAGAGCACTCCTCTCCAGGCTCTGCTTAGCTGGACGTAGATGCTGAACCCTGGGGGGCCATCCTTTAAAAGGAGAATGATCGAGGGACAGCAGCACATTTGCGAGGTGCTAGAACAGGTGCCATGCGCACTCTCCACAATAGCGCAGAGGATGGAGGAGTCCAACTCCTGCATGAGTAGAATGGTGGCACAGGTATGGGAGGGAATCTCTGAAATAGTGTCACAGGGACGTGAGCAACTCTCTGAGATACTGTCACAGGTAAATGCGGGAATGTCTGCGATGGAGGGAAGGCTAGCCTCCATTGAGCTTCAAGCACGGCTCACAAATGAATCCATTGAGGCCCTGACAACAGCCGTTCGGACTCACAGTGAACAACATCCTATCGCCTTAAACAGGCAGGCAGACACACGAGCATTGGCCTTACAAGGCTTCACACTTGTCCTCCAAACTGTTGTCCAGCAGAGTGGTAGGTGTGATGTGGGCCTGGCCCAGGGGAGGGATGATGGCAAAAGGGGACATGGAAGTGCGGACGCCACTCAAAGCACTCCCACGTCTCACCCGTTGCCCTCCTCTCCAGGTGGCTGAGTCTGCCCCTGCACAGGTACAGGTGGAGCAGTCTTTGGAGGGGCCCTCACAGGCACCAAAATCCAGAGGGCATAGGCCCAAAGCATCTAATCGGTCAGGGCATGAACAAGAGCAACCTGCCACTACCTCTGCTGCAGCCGCAGGGGATGCACCACGTAGAAGTAGTCGGAAGAGAAAGGCAAAGGTTTTGTAAGCACGAAGGGGATGCACAAGGGTGTTTGACGGATGGCCATGTTTTTTATTTATATTGGCTTTATATTAAATTCACATTAAATATTATTGTTGTCACCACTACTGCCACGTCTTGGCCATTCTTGACTGGCTTCTGTAAAAGGGCCCTTTCATGAGGTTCACCATGAACGGCAACACTTGATGCCACTGATTGGGTCACTCTATAGTGGGTGTATGTGTAGCTGCAGGCCTGTTTTGTGCAGGGAGGGATGGGGGTTGCTGGTGGGGGTGCTGCTGTATCCAGGTGGTGTGAGAACTGGACTCTTCACACTGTCTGCTTTAGGAGAACCGTTCACATACCAGTGACTCTCTGGCCTCACGAGCAGCCAGGTGAGCCGCTGCTCTGCCCATGGGCTGCTCCTGCTCCTGCTCCTGCTCCTCCTCCTCCTCCACCTCCTCCTCCTCCTCAATGTGGGTAGCAGATGTGGATAAAGCCTCCTCAAGCGGCACCCTTCTCTGTTGTGCAGGGCACAACACGCTACTATAATGTGTCCCACTCTGTCTGGTGCATGTTGAAGCGCTCCCCAGAACGATCAAGGCACCTTAATTGCATCTTGAGCAGCCCTATAGCATGCTCAATTGTACACCTCGTAGCAATGTGGCTGTCGATATTTCAACGCTGTTGCTCAGTGATGAGGTTCCTCAGAGGTGTCATGAGCCATGTGTGCAGGGGGTATCCGTTGTACCGAGGCGCCAGCCCTTAAGGGTGTTTGGTGCATGGAAGAGGGGCAGGATGTTGGATTCCCGGAGGATGAAGGAATCGTGGCAGCTGCCAGGGAATCTGGCGCACACGTGAAGGAATCTTTTGCAGTGGTCACAAACGAGCTGAGTGTTGATGGAGTGATAGCCTCTCCTATTGATGAACAGTCCTGGCTCATGTGGAGGTGCTTGTATTGCTATATGGGGGCAATCGATTGCACCCTGCACCCGTGGGAAGTCAGCCACAGAGTGGAATTCCACTGCCCTCTCCGTCTAGCTGAGGTTGTCAATGGGGAAGGTAACATACTGCGAGGCCCTGCGAAACAAGCTGTCAGTAACCTGCCTTATGCACTCATGTGCAGACAACTGAGAGACCCCGACGATGTCCCCAGTGGCACCCTGGAATGATCCGGAGGCAAAGGAGTTGAGGGCAGTCGTGACTTTGACAGTGATAGGTAAGAAGATGCTGCTCGGCCCAGCCGGGAGCAGCTTGGCATGAAGGAGGCTGCAGATGTCTGCAACTACCTGGCGACTGACTCTGAGCCTCAGTATGCACTGCTCCTCAGAGAGGTCCAGGAAGCTGAGCCTCGGTCTGTAGACCTTTTGGTGAGGGTAGTGCCTCCTGCGACGGCACTCTCTCTGTTGTTTCCCTCTGTGCTCTTGTGCAGGTGCCTGTGGTGCAGCACTGTGTTGTGGAGCTCCATGTGACAGAGGTGGATGCCATGCCTGGCGAGGCTGGTGATGTTGCTCGTCCCCAGATGTAGTGGCGAATGCAGCCATGGCACCCCCCATCCTGACGGTGTGAGTTTGAGGGGGTCCACAAAGTAGTTAAATATGTTTGAACAGCAGAATTTTGAGTGGCAAGAAAGAATTTTCAGTGAAAACACAAAGATCTTGCAGCCAAAACTTTGTCTGAAATAACGGAGTGCCCTGCTGCAATAAATGACCTTTTCTCCCCATCTGTCAAATTTGAATGTCCCACTGGCTGCTGGCTGAAACACGTCTGTTGCAACAGGGAGTGTTTCCCACAGCACGGGAAACACTCTGAGGATGCTTCAAAATTGCATCCCTGCCAAAATGTGGAGAAAATTAAGTACTTCAAGTACTTAAACTAGCTCAACAACTGTGTTAATGATCAGCCCCCCGGCTTTAATTGCTGGTGGGACTTCCGCATTCAGGAGGCGCGCGCGCACCCAGGCACGTCAATGGGGAACCCAGAAGTCTGCGGGTTGGTGCCGGATTCCAACCCGAACGGGATTTCCACGATTTTCGGAGCCCCCCTACCCCCAATGCACCCACAATTTCCTGGGAAAATCGAGCCCCATTTGTGTAAATGTTGGGCTTGGCAGTGATGCTGACACAGTTGAATAGCTGATCAACCTTCACTTTCAAAGCTCATATGTGATTACTGTAGGCACTGTTGGATCCTCTTTGCCTGTGGATCTGGAGCAAGATTCAAAGTCTTCAAGACATGGGGGGAGAGTAGAAAATTGGTGAGAAAAAAATGGGTGGAAAAAGCTTTTTATTTGGTATTTCCTCATTTGAAAATGGAGCTAATCAAACTACTAGCTAACTTTTTGGAAAGACAGATTGCTTTTCCTGGAGATTGCGCCGGTACATTTCTATATATTTGAAGCTTCCTACTATGTCAAAGGTCTCAAAATCTTAAACTATTTCTTTTTTAATCCGTCACCTGATTGTTCGTACATTGTGTTTCAACTGGCTCAGGATCATCCATTAGTGTTTCCTTAAGTGAGGGAAGACAAATAAGAAATCATTATTTCCAAAAATATGTCCTGAACAGTTTTTCATTTTTGAAAATAATCACCTCTCACTGGAGGAAACAGCAACGGATGGTCCTTAGCATGTATTAATTCCCTAGCACTTGTCTGACCTATAGTTCTTTTCATAATATCTATACAGGCACAGTGGCCTACTTTTCAGAATCTTGGGCGGACTGCATGTAGTTATCAGCACTCCCACCCCATTACTGAGCTGCTGAAAACAACTGAGTACAATGGAAAGTGACCTTTCAGTCCACACACAGTTACTATTTATGGTTAGCTGTTTCTTAATGACTTCCCTGGTATTTAGATAATTGCTTAACATTATGCTTCCTGTTTATTCTTATAATACACTACACAACATTTTTCTTCTTGCAATACTCCAGTTCAACATATTTTTGTTTGCTGATTCACTACGAACCATTGCTAAAGCTGAATGTAAGAATTTTTAGGGACACAACAACAACAGACCGTGAGATCCAGCAATTCTGTCCCTTTTTAATCAATCAAATTTGCCCATATGTGAGTCAATCCTCACTTTTTCAAAATAACAGAGCTTTTTAAATAAAAATAACTAAATCTCATGATACTTGAGTAAAACATTGAACTGGGCAGATAGCAATGATTTTTCAGTTTATTTTTTTGTCCACAGATCACGCTAATACCAGGTAACAGGAACATCAGTTGGGTTAGAAGTTCTAATGTGAAAACCAATCATAAATAATTTTGCATAGCATGTGGATCAGTTCAGAATCACATTTCCCAGATGGCTGTGCAGTTAGCACTGTTGCAAGCATATGTTCTTTATGATTCCAAGCAGCGGGATATTTTGCTGTGACACACAGCTTGATCAATCTCTATACAGCAAATGTAAGATTTCCCCATTTCTTGCACCCGATGTCAAAGTAAACATAGGAAAATTTATGAGGATTTAAAGATGGTACAACGTGGATTCACGAGGATGTTGCCTGCTATGAACAAATATAAATATGAAGAAAGTCTTGAAAAATTGGGTCTGTGTTCATTAGAACAAACCAGATTATAGGGCGATATGATAGAAGTGATTAAAATCATGAAAGGATGGGTCAAATTAGATAGAAGCAGATTGTTCCCAGTAGTTTTGAGGTTAAGAATGAAGGGATATAAATACAAGATTAAAAGTAAGAGATTTAGAACAGAGAGCAGGAGAAACTTCTTTACACAGACTTGTGAGGATGTGGAATTCACTTCCAGGGTTAGTCGTTGAGCAAAAGCTATGTCAACATACAAGATTAGATTGGATAGATGGATGAAGGAAAATGGGTTGAAGGGATATGGGAACAGGGTAGGTAAGCATGATTAGAACTATTTGCTCACATGGAGGGTAAACATCGGCACGGACTGATTGGACCAAAAGGACCTGTTTCCATGTTGTAACTTTTATGTATCTCTATGTAGGTGTAGATTGGATGAAAATAAAGCTCTCACCATAATGCCCACCAAACATTCCCAGGTCACATAAAGCATGAGTAGATGTAGAATAAAACTTGCTCTGCGCTGCCTCAACAATATACCTTGACACCCCCCCCACAACAATAGAAGAGCACCCACTGTTGTATCAACGTGACATTTCCCATTTCAGCCATCTCTGAGACTGCTAATTATAGTAGCAAATTATGGTCAGTTTGTGCTATGAGTTTACATACATTAAGAAATGCATTGAGACAGTTCAAACTGATTTCAGTAAAGAGCCTTACAGTTGCCATTTATATCATCAATCTAGGCACTTCCAGCAATGTGCTCCAGACAGGAACCCTGGTTAATTGTTTTCTGACTTCCCTACCCTTTCATGGCCTTTGTGCAGCAAAGCTAAAGCTGTACTACTTTGAAGATGCAGATGTAATCAAGACTTCTCTGGCAAAGAGCCAGGGTTCTGCTAACCAATTAGTGGCTCTATCTTTTCATTGCAGCTGCAGGTTTTGAAAGTTTTAATAGCATCTGTAGCAAAAACATTTGATCTCTTAGACTTTGACAAAATGGGTATGATTTTCCTCAAACGGGGCGATAGCAAGTGGAGAATAAAATATTTTTGTCCTACCCACTTACTGCTGTGTTTACAGTTAGCTAGATTTTCTGGGGGACGTTAATCCTGATTGCTAGAACTCCTGACTGGAACAGGCCTAATGTATAAATTCAAATTGGGGTTAAGTGACGTCATTATGATGTTGACACCATTTTCTGACCTTACTGCCTGACTAACACCACTTCCTGCTCCCGCCCGCCAACACAAGTCCTGAGGCAACCATTTTAAATGCTTTTTATAGGGATCCTTGGATGCTGTCAAGTAAAGCTGTATAGAGCATCTGGAAAGATATTTCTTGCAATAGCTTCTGTGTTTTTTCATATTAAAGGACTTGAAAGCGCTTGCTGTAGGTTCTGAACTGTTAAGTGGCTTCTGGAATTGCAGTTTTATCTTGATAGGGTCTTTCTAGGAATCTCACTCTGGGAGGAGGAGGAGGAGGACAAAGGAACAAACAAAGCTGTAGCTAGAGGGAGAGCGAACAGAAGGAGGCATGCTCAGAGGAATCATTGCCCTCCCAACATAGTTTATAGTCCTAGAACAACATACCTGCAGTTCTCTGAGGAGTACTGAATAAGAAAGCTTTGACTCTTTAGGGAAGCTTTGACAGAGTTGTGTCACATCCTGAAAGAGGACCTGCAACCAACTGCTGCACCTAGCACAGCATTGCCTGTTGCAGTCAAGGCCACTGCAGTCCTGAACTTTGCCTCCGGCTCCTTCCAGGGTGCCACAGAGGATATCAGCAACATCAGTCAGCCTCCGTCCATGCTTGGATTGATGTCTTGTTTTCTGGAGCAAACACATTCATCACTTTCCCCAGGGACATCCAGAAGTAGCAAAATAGGGCTCTGGGGTTCACACAGATTGCAGTATTTCTCCAAGTCCAGGGAGTCATTGACTGAATCCATCTACCTTGCAGGTTCTTTCATAAAATGCAAGCTCTGGGAACTTGGTACTGAGAAGTCCAACAGCGGACTGCAACAACCTGCAATCTGCCAGGGCAGTCTGATCCAGCTGGCTTTCTGGCACCGGGGTGGGCTCTGTTCAGGGGGCCACGAGGATCCAGAGTGTTGTCATCATGAGAGAGGAACATCAGAACATAAGAAATAGGAGCAGGAGCAGGAGTAGGCCATATGACCCCTTGAGCCTGCTCTGCCATTCAATAAGATCATGGCAGACCTTCTTCCTTAACTTCACTTTCCCGCCCTATCCCCATAACCCTTGATTCCCTTAGTGTCCAAAAATCTATTCATCTCAGTTTTGAATATACTCAACAACTGAGCATCCACAGCCCTCTGGGGTAGAGAATGCCAAAGATTCACTGAGTGAAATGTTTTTTCCTTATCTCTGTTTTAAATGGCCAACCCCTTATCTTGAGACTATCACCCCTAGTTCTAGACTCTCCAGCCAGGGGAAACAGTCTCTCTCAGCATCTACCCTGACAAGCCCTATAAGAATTTTATGTTTCAATGAGATCACCTCTCATTTTTCTAAACTCCAGAGAATATAGGCCCATTCTACTCAATCTCTCCTCATAGGATAACCCTCTCATCCCAGGAATCAATCTAGTGAACCTTCATTACACCCTCTCTGTGGCAAGTATATCCTTTCTTAGGTAAAGAGATCAAAACTGTACACAATACTCCAGGTGTGGTCTTACCAGAGCCTCATATAATTCCAGCAAGACTTCCTTACTCTTGTACTCCAACCCCCTTGCAATAAAGGCAAACATACCATTTGCCTTCCTAATTGCTTGATGTACCTGCAAGTTAACTTTCTGTGATTCGTGTACAAGGACACCCAAATCCTTCTGACTACCAACATTTCTTAGTCTCTCACCTTTCAAAAAATATTCTGCTTTTATTCCTCCTACCAAAGTAGATAATTTCACATTTCCCCACATTATACTCCATCTGCCACCTTCTCGCCCATTCACTTAACCTGTCTCTGTTCCTCTTTGCATCCTCCTCACAGCTTACTTTCCCATCAAGCTTTGTATCGTCAGCAAACTTGAATACATTACACTCGGTCCCCTCATCTCAGTCGTTGATATATATTGTAAACAGCTGATGTAGTTGGCATTGTTTTTCATTCCCTTGCTTGTTCCTGTTACCAGGCTACGGCTCAGCACTCTTGCTGATCTGCAGGAGAGCAGACTCTAGGAGATCTGCAATTGAAGCTCTTATCTACTTGCTCTCCCAACCTGACCAAGGTGAAGGTGAGGGTTGAGTCCAGAGCTTGCATAGCCCCATTATGAGCATCCCCAAGAGATGCTATTACTGGTGCCAGAGACTCCTGCGATATGGGGGGCAGAGGGGAGGACACCGGGGGCTCAGCTGCACGGACATTGAGGTGACCACACACTCCATGGTTCTCTGCAGCGTGTCGATGCCATGTGTGAGAACCTCACATACGTTGGTAGCAGACACCATCATATTATCCAACATGTTCTGGAAGCTCCCTGGCAAGCAATTTAACGCATTCAACAATTGCTGGTTCACAGAAATCATCTTTGTTTTAAAAGCTGGGCCCCTGAAGTCTGTATCTCTGTCCTCTTCAGCAAAGCTAGGATGTCAGCTGGCCCTCCAGTTAGTTCTTTCCTGGGCTTCCTTGCCACCTGCACCTCCACCTACTCCTACTTATTTGTACTCAAAAGTACTTCATTGGCTGTAGAGTGCTTTGGTCCTAAGGTCGTGAAAGGCGCTATATAAACGCAATTTCTTTCTTTCTTTTACTCAATGAATCCCTCAGTGCAGTCACCTCAAACTCACTAAGTCACATGGGATGCTGATTTCTGTGCTGGTGGTTGGTAGTATAAGAGTGAAGATGCATTGTCTTCAGGGCTATCCTCATCAGTCTGACTGTAGCAGCCAAGTAGACTGATTGACCTAGAAGAAGGAGAGAGGGACAAGGATTAAGGTGTAGTTGCGAAGGTAAGCACTAGCAGATCAGTGATAATGCAATGCACCACCAGGTTGTCATGCTCACCATATGACTGTGTGAGTGTATGACTGTAAGAGTTAAGTGGAAAGCTTCATGCCCCTTCATAATTTGCCGGTTTACACATCTACCATCCCTGCATAAAAAGTGAACAGTTAATCCTATTCTCCTCCAGTGATCATACAGAGAGCAAATAAAACAGGCAAAAATGAGCAAGAACATTAGCATACAAGTTGTTCTGACACAAATTAGAATGATATACTCTGCAGAGACCATGTGCCCCAGCTGGACCTTGGTTATGTGGCACGTTCTTCACCGTTGACTGAAGAATTACATTGCCTGCCTCAGAACAAGCTAAATGGTTCCATAATTGGGTCAGCATATCTGCATCAGCATCTGCCAAAGGCTATAAATGCTGTGTGATATACACTAGTCCATTCACAATAAAAGCTGCTTATGATTGTTGTATAAAATGCTTGTGCCTAAATGTGTTACTATAACATACCAACTTAGCCTTGGGTAAACTTTTGTGTCATGTTTCCCATATTATTCAGAATGTCTAGACGCTGAACACACCACAGCACCTATCATCTGGCAACCTTTTTACATCCCTCGGAGCTGACAGTTCATTATTACCAACTTTAAAAAAAAAAATTCCCGGGATGTGGGTGATGCTAGAAAGCTGTATTCATTGCCCATCCCTAGTTGCCCTAAGGAGGTGGTCATAGGCCTTCTCCTTGAACTGCTGAAGTCCTTGTGCTGATGGTGTTAGATGGAAAAGTGCACCAAGAAAATGCAATGTCCAAGACAGCATCACCACTGAATAGCAAGAGGTTCTATGTAAATCCAGTGTAGATTTCACCCAGTTCTTCAAGGGCCTAACTATCGGTCTAATCACAAGATAGCAATCAGTCAGGTAACCACCATTCAGAAGTCCCAGCACCACTTGGGACAGTATTGCTGAATCAAACTCAATACCACTTGGACTATATTCCCTTGGGTTCAGGAACATTGAGAGATCTCTCAATAATACTCAATAATACAGATAGTAATGGGAATTGCTTGAGGTGTCTCAGCTTGGAGTCTGTCAGAATATGACTTCAACACCATTTCATTATCAACTTCAGATAGAGAGCCGGACACAGTTGGGCAGAACAGAAGTACTAAATTGAGACACAGAAACAAGTTAATCAGTACAGCGGGCTCCATACCGTGCTGAAATCACACTTGACAATGTACATAACTTGAACTATTTTAGCTTGATTTCAAATGGCATGCTTGCTCTGATCTTATTTAGTCCATTTGTGCTGCCATGGTTAATGATGCCACAAGTTGTTTCACAGAATGAGTATCCATTTGATTTTGAATATTTGGCTGAATAGGTTACTCTGCATATAGTTACTCAAGGAAATTTAAATAAATACTTTGTTTTGTACACAGTAACATCTTATGTTACTAGAGGCAACCTATTTGTTACAGAAGTACACAATACTTGGTACAGCTTGAGAGCTGGGAGAGAGAGAAAGATGCAGGGGAGAACATCAGAGCCAATCCCATTTCTGTCCTCACCTAACATCCAAATGGGTGCAAGAGTTGCAGTATGATAATCAAGAGCAGAAACCCTATCCAATTTCCCCCTCCCTAATGCAGGGACACTGAAACCCATTGTAGCAGCATTACCATTGCTCTGGCTGAGATCAGAGACTAGAAATTGATTCAGACACTTTCCTTGTCTGCATGGTTCCGCTACTTACTGGTTATACCCACTGGGCTGTTGGGGAGCATTTTTCTTGCACTCTTAACAATTGGTGGTGAGGTCATAGGTCTTCGCTGCTGCTGAGAATCTATTGGTGATCAGCTGGATGTATTGTGGTGAACATTGGAACAGGAGTAGGCCATTCATCCCCTTGAGCCTCCTCTGCCATTCAGTTAGATCATGGCTGATCTGTACCTCAACTCCATTTGTCTGCCCTTCATCCATATTCCTTAAAACTTTTAACTAATAAAAATCTGTTGATCTCAATCTTGAAAATTTCAAATGACCCAGCATCCACATCCTTTTGAGGGAGAGAATTCCATATTTCCCTACCCTTTGTGTGAAAGAGTGCTTCTTGATTTCACTCCTACATGGCCTAGTTCTAATTTAAGGTTATGCACCCACCCACAATTTATGGATTCCTCCACTAGAGGAAATGCCTTTATCCCTAAGGGGGGAGTTGACAGAGTATTTTTATACCTTATATGGACATCCCACCAAAAATTGATTTTTTTTTCAATTTGAACATAATACTTGCTCTGCTTTGCTCCCCCATTGTTTAGTTTCAGGCCAGGCACTAACG
The DNA here is from genome assembly GCF_035084215.1 of Heptranchias perlo. Taxonomy (NCBI): domain Eukaryota; kingdom Metazoa; phylum Chordata; class Chondrichthyes; order Hexanchiformes; family Hexanchidae; genus Heptranchias; species Heptranchias perlo. The sequence goes on from NC_090343.1 coordinate 12,965,685, forward strand.
GTGCTTAAAAGTACAATCAAATAACTTCTTCCCAGGCCTCCACCTTTGCTGAAAATAATGAATTCTTAAAGTGAAAAAAACTATCCATGTCATACAACAAATCCCAAGATAAACAAATGTTCCCTTAGCAACCACAGTGCTGCCAATGAATGTGCTAAACACACGAGACCTAAACTAATGTAAAAACAGTCCCTCTTATTGCCATGGCAACAACTACAGAACAAATCAAAAAACTCACACACTGCCTAATTTATTCCAGTATGTTCTAATAGTGTCACATATTCTATGCATTGCATCACCTGTATTTGTAGTAAGTTGCCCTCACTTTTCTTAATTTTTTTAAATTATTCGTTCATGGGATGTGGGCGTTGCTGGCGAGGCCGGCATTTATTGCCCATCCCTAATTGCCCTTGAGAAGGTGGTGGTGAGCCGCCTTCTTGAACTGCTGCAGTCCGTGTGGTGACAGTTCTCCCACAGTGCTGTTAGGAAGGGAGTTCCAGGATTTTGACCCAGCGACGATGAAGGAACGGCGATATATTTCCAAGTCGGGATGGTGTGTGACTTGGAGGGGAACGTGCAGATGGTGTTGTTCCCATGTGCCTGCTGCTCTTGTCCTTCTAGATGGTAGAGGTCGCGGGTTTGGGAGGTGCTGTCGAAGAAGCCTTGGCAAGTTGCTGCAGTGCATCCTGTGGATGGTACACACTGCAGCCACAGTGCGCCGGTGGTGAAGGGAGTGAATGTTTAGGGTGGTGGATGGGGTGCCAATCAAGCGGGCTGCTTTATCTTGGATGGTGTCGAGCTTCTTGAGTGTTGTTGGAGCTGCACTCATCCAAGCAAGTGGAGAGTATTCCATCACACACCTGACTTGTGCCTTGTAGATGGTAGAAAGGCTTTGGGGAGTCAGGAGGTGAGTCACTTGCCGCAGAATACCCAGCCTCTGACCTGCTCTCGTAGCCACAGTATTTATATGGCTGGTCCAGTTAAGTTTCTGGTTGAGCATAGCACAGAGGCAAAAGGACCATGGTTTTGAATCTCGGCATGGTTCATTCAGCCTTTTATTATTTTAAGGTGGATAAAAAGACTACAACATTTTGTGATGTGGGGAAGGACAGGAAACTGCAAGGCTATCCGCGCTGCCACACTTGCAGCCTTCGGACATTCTTCCCTGTTGATAATAGAAATAGGGGTTAACACCACTTCGTGCTACCATCTGAAAGTTGATCATTTGTATTCTAATCATGGTATAAACAGAACATACCAGGTACTTGATTTAACATACTTATGTCTTTGGCCCTGATTTTAACTCCAGAACAGTTTTCGGCGTGCGAGTTTTGATTGCAGTTTAAGACGAACCCACTACAGTCAAAAACAGACCCGGGGTATTTTAATTCCCAGGTCTCATTATAATCTCACCGGCGGATTTCCCACTGAATTGGCTAACCCGACAGGAAGCCTGCACATTTCCAGGGCGCAATTTCCGCGGGTCAGCCAGAGGCCTACTTAAAGCGGGATTGCACCTCTTAAAGCAAGGTTGTGGCTTGGTCCATTTGCAAGGTGCTGGAAGTTATGCTAACCTATAAATCACTGATTAGGCCTCAGCTAGAGTATTGTGTTCGATTCTGGCCACCACACTTTTGGAAGGATGTCAAGGCCTTGCAGAGGACGCAGAGGAAATTTACCGGAATGATAACCAGGGATGAGAGACTTCAGCTATGTGGAGAGACTAGAGAAGCTGGAATTGTTCTCCTTAGAGCAGAGAGGGTTAAGGAAAACTGCAAATTTTTGCCCTGAGGTATTTGTTTTAATTTCAGATTATCACGAGACTTGTTAAATGAAAACTTTGTATCCGTTTTCACAGTGGAGGAAGGGGACAAAATACTAGTCAAGGGGAAGAATTTATTGAATTTAATATAAGTAAAAAATGGTAACTGAGAAAATAATGGAACTTGAGATTAAAAAAAAGTCTCCAGGACCTGATAGTTTCCACTGCAGGGTATTAAAAGAAATAGGTGAGGAAATTGATGATGCGGTAGTAATAACTTTCCAAAGCTCTCTAGATTCAGGAATTGTGCCTTTGGATTGGAAAATTGCAAAGGTCATTCTATTATTTAAGAAGAAAGGGGGGGAGAAACCAGATAACTATGGATCTCTCCATTTAATATCAATTGTGGGGAAGTTACTGGACTCTATCATCAGAGAAAGAGTGACTGAGAACTTGGACGAGTATCAACTGATCAAAGAGAGTCAGCGTGGATTTGTGAAGAGTAGATCATGTCTGAATTTTTTGAGGAGGTCACTGGCATGGTGGAGAGGGGAGTATCTATAGATGTTGTCTATATGGACTTCCAGAAGGCATTTGATAAACTTTCCTGCAAGAGTTTATCAGCAGAAATGAAAGCACATGGAATTGGAGTTAACCGTATGACATGGGTTGGTAATTGCTTGGGAGATAGGAAACAGAGAGTAGGGATAAAGGGGTAAATTTTAACCCCCAAGAATGGGTGGGTTGGGAGTGGATGGGAAGGTAAAAATTTAAAACCTGACCCCAACCCGCCCACTTCTGGTTTTAACGGAGGCGGGTTGGGGGGCTGCAACCAATCCGCTCTCAGGAGGCGGGTTGGCCAGTAAAATCTTTTAAGGAGGCTGCATGCCGCCATTTTAACAGCATTTGTATTTTTAACTCCTGGGGGCCGGGGTTCCCGGGCCTTCTGCTTCATGCCATGTAAGAGGAGGCGAGAAGACCCGGATTGACAGGTAAGTGCCTTTATTGCACTGCTTGTGGGTCAGGAGGAACGGGAGTGGATCCCCCTGGCCCAACAAGCTCACCTGCCCCAATCCCACAAGCGCAATTGGCCGACCCCCTCCCATGACCTGGCATCCACTCCCTGGCTGTTCTCCCGTCCAACTGACAGCCAGCCTGTCAATCTGTCGTGGAGAAAACCAACAGAGAAAATTTGAAAGACGTCCAGGAGACCTATACTTCCGGGTTTCCCGTCTGGAAATCCTGCCCCCCTCCACCCGCTCTCTTTACGGCCCTGAGTAGATATTGGGGCCAAAGAGTTCATTCGCTGATTGGTGGATGTGACAAGTGCCGTTCCCCAGGGATCTGTATTGCGGCCTCAGCTTTTCACCATATACATTAATGACTTGGATGAAGGAATAGATAGTTGTATATACAAGTTTGCAGATGACACTAGGTTAGGAGCACAGTAAGTTATGTCTCAAGAGGGTTGGAATTCAAAAGTGAGGAAGTGGTGCCTTGGTCAGACCCCATCTGGAGTATTGTGTTCAGTATTGGGCACCAAACCTCACGAAAGATAAATTGGCCTTGGAAGGGGTACAGTGCAGATTCACCAGAATGATACCAGGACTTAAAGGGTTAAATTATGAGGACTGCTTGCATAAACTTGGCTTGTATTCACTTGAGTTCAGAAGGTTGACGGGTGATCTAATCAAGGTGTTTAAAATTATGAAGGGATTTGATAGGGTAAATATAGAGAAACTATTTCCTCTGATGGGTGAATCTTAAAATTAGAGCTAGGCCATTTAGGACTGAAATCAGGAAGCACTTTTTCACACAAAAGATAGTGGAAATCTGGAAGTCTCCCCCAAATGGTTGTGCATGCTGGGTTAATTGAATTTTCATGACTGAGATCAATAGATTGTTGTTAGGTAAAGTTATCAAAGGATATGTAAATAGGGTATGGGTACAGATCAACCATGATCTAACTGAATGGTGGAACAAGCTCGAGCTGTTGAATGGCTTACTCCTGTTCCTATGATAGGTTTGGATGAAAAAATGCTTTGGTCCATTTCATATCTTCCTTTCAGAATGCCAGGTCAACCAGCTTCCCATTACAGCATCCAGCTAGTTCTGAAATGAGTCGATGTCTGACCTCAGCCAGTATCCAGGGCAACCTACACCAGCTGTTGATCATTCTCTGTGTCTATTTTAAATTTGCCTTTTACAATCTTAAAGTTGTGCCCTCTTGTCCTGCATCCTTCAAGAAGGACTGTTCGGGAAAGATTGAACAGGTTGGGGCCCTGTTCTCAAGAAAAGAGAAGACTGAGAGGTGACCTGATAGAGATCTTTAAAATAATGAAGCGTTTCTTTAGGGTAGACTTAGAGAAGATGTTTGCACTTGTGGGGGAGTCCAAAACTAGGGCCCATAAATATAAGATAGTCACTAATAAATCCAATAGAGAAGTCAGGAGAAATTTCTTTATCCAGAGAATGGTTAGAATGTGGAACTTGCTCCCACATGGAGTGGTTGAAGCAAATAGCATAAATGCATTTAAGGGGAAGCAAGATCAGTACATGAGGGACAAAGGAATAGAAGGATATGTTGATAGAGTGAGATGAAGTAAATAGAATGGGAGGAGGCTCGTGTGGAGCATAAACACCGCCACCGAATGGCCTGTTTCTGTGCTGTAAATTCTGTGTATTTCTATGTAATTCCTTGGTGTATCTGAAACTATTTTTACTCCAGCTATAATAAAGAGAAAAGTGTCAGCTGCAATCAGCAGCATGATGATGGCATTTTGCCACTGATTGCATCATTGTGGAGTCCTCTGTTAACACTTTTTCAGGGATACTATAGGGCTGATTTTAATCCTGCAACTGGACGGGTAGTTAAAATGGCCACAGCGATTTACTCCCATCTGATCCTGCTGCCTTCATGGTTGCAATTTTATCCTGCTTTTTTGAGCAGTCGAGCAGGACACCCTTCAGAAGACAACGGGGTCCTTCTTTAAATATGCAGATGACATCATTGAAGCCCAACTGCAATTTTAACCTGAGGCCTGCCCCAACAGGCAAGCATGACAGCAAACAGATCTGGGGCCAAAAAAGGTGCAGAAAAGGTAAGTTAATTTCAATCAGTTTTTGTTTTCTTATGGGCCAGGAGGAATAGGTGTGCTCCTCCAGATCCCACTAGGAAACCTTGGGCATCCCAAGGCTTCCCTTCCTCCTCCCCTGACTGCGATGCCCTCTCAATTCCCCCTCTTAACCACTTACCCGAATGCTGGGGACCGTTCTTTCTGGGACCCTACTAGGGCTTATGACTCAGTAGCACATTATATGGTGCATTAAATTGTAAAGGGTGGTGATGAGGGCACTACAATTGCCCTCAGTGTCTCTGGTTATGAGGGAGGCATGGGAAATTAGTTAGCATTTCCACATACAGGAAAGTGCTTATATGTGGATGTCAACTGAGGTTAAGATAGAGCTTAGCTGAAATGCCCCCACACTTAAATAGCCTATTGACACTCTCTGTGAAAACTGATACATGATAGTTGAGACTTGGGTAAGGTACTTGAGGGCTGCCAGTGCTGATGGAACTATTCCCCAGCAAGAGTCAGCACCTTCGGAACAATAGGGAGAAACATTTGTTAAAAACACAAACTAAAGACAATATATATGTTGAACTGTTGGAGTGACTGCAAGAAAATAATTCCAGTGAAAGGTACAAATAGTGTGACAAATATAAGATTGATGTTAAGCAGTTAAGCCCAATATGAGATTATTTTCATTTTAATCATAGTCACCTACTCCCCACTTTGTCCACCAAGCCAAGCCTCCCCCCAAGTTCCCCGTGCCCTAGCCCTGAACCCATGTCTTTCACTCCTATCTCCCCCCATGCCCTGTCTGAGCTCATCTTGTCCATGAAGCACACCCCTTGTTCCCTTGACACCATTCCCACTAAACTGATGACCACCCAACTTTCCTTCCTGGTTTTAAATTGTTCCCTTTCCTCAGATACAGTTCCCTCCCCTTTCAAAACCCCTTTCATCAACCCTCCTTCTCAAAATCCCACTCTTTACCCCTCTGCACTGGAAAACTATCCCCATTTCCAACCTCCCTTTCCTCTCCAAAGTCCTTCAACATCATCTCCCAAATCTATGCCCATCTTTCCTGCAACTCCATGTTTGAATTTCTCCAATCAGGCTTCTGCCTCTGGTACAGCACTTAAATAACCCCAACCAGAGCCACAAGTGACGTCCTTTGTGACTGTGACCATGGTGCATTATCCATCCTCATCTTCGTTGACCTTGTTGACATGGTCAACCATACCTTTTTCCTCCAACCCATCTCCTCCATTGTCCACCTAAGTGGGATTGCTTTCGCTTGGTTCTATTGTTTTCTATCCGAGCTTAGCCAGAGCATCTCCAGCAATTATTTCTCTTCTGACTCTGAATAGCTAATTCTGGCTTCCTCCTCTTCCTCACCTGCTTCCTGTCCCATGGCGACATCATTTGCAGACATGGGTCAGCTTCCGCCTGTACATTGATGACACCCAGCTCTATCTCTCTGTTATCTCTCTCAACCCCTCTGCTGCTTCTGTGTTGTCAGACCACTTGTCCAACAGGCAATCTTGCAATTTCCTCCAGTTAAACATTGGGAAGACTGAAGCCACCATCTTTGGACCCTGCGACAAATTCTGTAAGTTTGCCACCAATTCCATCCCCATCCTTGGCCACTGTCACAGGCATCACCAGACTGTTCGCAACCTTGACATCCTTTTTGACCCGTATCCTCTCTATCACAAAGACCATCTATTTCTACCTCTGTAACATTGCCGGTCTCTGCCTCTACTTCAGCTCATCTGCTGCTGAAACCCTCATCCACGCCTTTGTCACCTCCAGACTCCACGATTGCAATGCTATCCTGGATGACCTCCCATCCTGCCCCTCCATAAACTTCTGCTCATCCAAAACACCGCTGCCCGTATCCCATTCTGCACCAAATCCTGCTTCATCCATCATCTCTGTCCTTTCTGACCTACTTTGGCTCCTGGTTCTTCAGCCCCTCAAATTTAAAATTCTCATTCTCATGTTTAAACCTCTTCATTGTCTTGCTCCTCCCCATCTCTGTAACCTCCTTCTGAACTCTGCATTCCTTTGACCCTGGCTTCTTGTGCATTATCCTCCCTTTCCCTCACCATTAGTGTTTTCAGCTGCACCGACTCTGGAGTTACAACCCTAAATCCCCCCATCTCTCCACCTGCACCTTTTCCTTTAAGACCCTCCTTAAAATTCACATCTTTGACTCCTAACATTTCCCTCTTTGACTCAGCATCTATTTCTCTTTTGGTTACACCTCTCTGAAGCACCTCGGATGTTTTTCTACGCTAAAGGGACTATATAAATGCAAGTTGTTGTTCACTATGGATTGCAGCAGTGCATTTTGTTTTAATAAACCACTTCCATTTTTTAATCCAGTTGCACAATGGAAAAAGATTGCCTTATTTCACAAATGACTGTGTATGTCTGATGTGTTTAAAAGAGCTTGAAACATTGGAGGAATCCCAAGCATTAGATCAACATGGGGAGATTGTTTTGTTTATGAGATACAGTGGCTGTCATTTTACATTCAGGGAAAAGGACGATAACAGTAAGGTAATTTGTTAAAAATATGCTGCCACAACAAAGTAGGCTATTCAGTAATCATCCTAGCTGTTTAGAATTGAACAACAGTTTAATATTAGTTGGTTTCTTTGATATCTTCGCTCTCTGCTGCTGAAACTGAGCCAAGCTTTGAATTCAAATTCTTTTCACAGAATGGCTTCTGTCTGCAAGTGCTGTGCAGAGGTAACCATTCAGGAAGTGTTCTAGCCAATCAGCTTCAGTTTTATATGCTGGTAAAGAAGAGTGTCCAATTGCAGTTGAGGTACTTTGGAGACTGACAGATCATCAAGCTTATGTGCCAAGCCCTTCTCTGAGTACTGAGTTACTGTCCACCATGTTTTTTTAAGTATTGACTTAACCCTGTGTTACAGTACAATGCAACCACAGAGGTAAGCACCAAACAGTTTCTTTAATGTACTTTTAAAGTGTTAAAGATTATTTACATGTACTTTTATGACCTGGTTGTTTTAAAAACTAGCAAACCAAGTACTTTCAGTAGTTGCAATGGTAGAGTTTTTACTTTTTGCTTCCCTTGGTCACATGTTTGTGCCATCCTGTTCAGTAGTGATTCTGTTCAAAGTGTGATCAGCTGTATTTTATGTATATATTCCTCAAGAAGGGAGAATTGACTTTAGGTTCATACTGTTCTGATCCTCACTAATCAATTATAGTGGCCTTCTCTTTAACAGAAGGTGCTTGCCCTATTGTGTAGCTGAGTCACATGCCTGTTGGTGGGCAAATAGAAGAAGCAGCACAGAAGCAGGCTACTGCCCTACAGGGAGTCAAGGCAGGCTATAGCTAGTTTGAATTGCAAACAAGATCACCATCATCACTAAGAAGGTAGGACACAGATTGTGCTGTCACAGAAATTAAATACAGACCTGCTTCTGTAAGCATGTAGTTCAGTGTATCCCTTTTAATGTGGCAAAACAAAATGGCAAATTTCATGGGGGAGGGGTGAGTAGGTGAGCGTGGAAAGGAAGAAACTTATGTACTGAATTTTTGAGAATGAATCAGAGACAGATAATAGTGTAGTATGTGATGTGTACATACCACAGATAGGCTGCTTTCAGAAAAGAAGTTTGTACTTGTGTGTGATGTTGAATACCTTTTGTGCAGGAAAGACACACTGAGTCTCATACATGTACAATCAGTAGCACAAGAATGAGGTGTACAGACACGTACACATCTACTTTGTGCGTTCAATGACACAGAATGGCTTTGTACAGGAATGATGGATGCTATTTATTCTATTTGTGAATGCAAACTGTATTAATGCACCATTTTTTCTGTTTTCTTCTATTAACTGTAGTTAATTTGAATAATTGAGGATCTTGTCTTTACAGTATCCTATGTCAGTAAGGTTTCCTCCTTGATCAGGAGGGTGGGATGTGCTGGCCTGTAAACATCCACCCTGAATGTTATCATTGCTTCTGTACCTTCAACTCGTACAGCAATTTTCTCCTCTTCCTTGACAACCTGGCTGAAACTAGGCACATTTGCTACCTTGTGGACTGAGATTCAAGCTGTAGTTGCCCAGGTGGTTAGACTGGTGCTATAAAGTAGTTGTAGCTGCCTTCCATGTTTTAAATTTTTGAATATGCTTTATTTTGCTCCCCAGTGAGAAAATCCTAGTCCAAATGGATGTTGGGTAGCCTGGGAAGACAAAGAGTTAAACTGTTACCATAGTGTTATAAGTAGGAAATGCAAGTGATAGTACTATTGTAGGAATAGAGCAAGATGTCAAGGAAATCTGTTTTTCAAAATCATCTCCCAATTGTTAATTTGAATTAACTACTGTACTGCAATAATCATTGAAACTTATTTTTATGCCAATGTGAAGCATTAACAATAGAGAACGGTAGAGCCTTTTATATATAAAAAAACAAAAATGTATTTTTTATTTACCCTGACCTTCTTTGCATTAGCTACACAGAGAGGCCTAAGCCACTATGAATCGGGTGTTGAGATGCACAAGACGATCACAGTGATGACTGGACTCCTTTTTTCTCTCTCCTGCTCCCTTCCCCTCCCCCGCCTCAGAGTTTGTGGAGGGGAACACACACTATTGTAAAAATGTCTATGCCTGCAGCAATGCAGCTGCAATCAGGAATTAGCAGTGTGAGAAATCGTGGAGTCAACCACATAGCTAGCCGCTTCGTGGCACTGTACAGCCAATGTGTACTCTGCTGCTAGCCTCCTTTTTTTTAATGGTTATTGGTTCTTAAAGTCTACATAGTTATCAGCCAAGAGTTAAAACAAGCGTTTAGCTTTTTGACAGTGTAATGTTGGAAGGAAAGACGATCCAGCAGATGTTTGCCAGTTGAGTGAATGGGGCTGAAATTGTCTTGTCTTAAAGGGTTCTGTCCCATTCTTTCTGTATATCAGTTAAAATATGTGCTCTCATTCAGTTGTTTAGAAGTTGATTTATGACCTATTTCAAAGAGATAAAAACTGGAGAAGTGGCACAAGCAGCTTAGATTTGCCACTGCCCACTGTTTTGTTTCTTCATCCCCAATGTGCTCTGCACATAGAAAGTGTTTATTTTGATCTACATAAAGATGTGCAGATTTGTGGCATGTGAAAATACTTTGAATTCCTCCCCCCCCCCTCATTTTTAAATTGCTGTAAACAATTTTGATGGCTAATAAAGCATTAGCACGTATAGGAGAGGGTTCAAGGTTTCTTCGGTTACTGTTTCACTTTCTTTTTCCTATTAAAACTGTGTTGAGCTTTTGCAATGGCTCAGTGAGTTAACGAGTGGTGTGGCCATGCAGACCAAGAGGGTCCTGCTGTCTGCTTAGTTAGCTGGGCCAGCAGTGGGGGCACTATATTAGGCCTCTAAATTCCATCCCCTGGGTTCCTGAACATGATTGCAATCCAGTAACCAGAGCTGGACAATATCCATGTGAGAATAAGATGGGACTTTGCTGTAATATCCAACAGTGAAATAGCTGCACGGACTCACTTAATGAGCTTTCACATTAAGAATGGCCATTTAGGTAAGGTACTGGGCTGCTGCTGTTGAATATGTGAGCCATCACTTTACCATATTTAAGTCCCTTCAATAAGGTTTTCATCCTCCCCACAGCACCAAGGCCTCCCAACTAGATGTCATTCATGACTTCTATGTGACTGTGACCATGACTTGCTGTCCCTCCTTTATTTCAACACTGTTGAATATTCTACTGCACCTCCTATGACAGCTTAGTGTCTCTGGCTTTGACTCCCTGGCAGCCAGCACAAATGTGGCATTCTGTTCGACCTTGAGCTGAACTTCAAGTTTCGCATTCAGTCTCTTGTCAAGCCTCCTGACTTCCATCTCTGGAACATTTCCCATTATGCCCCTAATTTGCCCTTAATGTTGTTGAACTCTCCTTCATGCCCTCATCACGTTCAGGGTTGTTTTCTCAATTGCTGTCGTCGTTAGCCTCCCCACCTCCACCCATTATAAATGTCAGCTAATCCACAACTCTACACCAAGTCCTCTCCCACGCACCCATCACCCCCATCTTTGCCAAGCTCCAGTGGCTTCCTATGCCACAGTGAATACATTTTCAAGATCCTCACCCCCACCTTCAACTCCCTGCTTCAGCCTCTATCCTATCTGGGAATCTTCTCCAGCTCTGTGTCCCACCTTCTGTCGCTCCAACTCTGGATTGCTGTTTGTTACCTGCTCCCCCTGTCGCACCTAGAGCCACTGTATCCTGATCCTTAGTATTATCTCCCAAAACCACATTGCCTTGTTATCTTTGACTCTGTGACTTCAAAAGCCTCTTAAAAATTGATCTCTTAGACTGTGCTTTTGGTTTCATCTAAATTGCTTCGCACCTTGCTTGGTCCACCTCTCTCTTCCCCCCTCCCCCACGCTCTCCACTAAAGTGCTGTGAGAGGTTTATCTCTGCAATGTTGTAAATGTGTGTATTTTTCCTTTTTCTAATTTGGAATTTCTTCAAGTGCAGGAACTCATGTTACACATCAAACATTTAGTTTGTTACATAACATTACATTTGCTCCAACAATGTATGCATTATCTATAGAATTTTCTGTAGCTCCTGAGTAGCAACAGAAATCTCCTGGGCTACAATAATGCTACACTGATGCCTGAATTATGGTTGTGATTTGATGGCCAATAAGCTAGCTGACAAACCCGCACTGCTGTTTTTTGTAAATCGTGAAACCTAGGTGAATGGCCAAACCCACATTACAGGACAACTGCAAGGTCAGGAAGTGTTTTTTTAAATTTCAAAATATATTTTATTTGATAAAATTTATGGATACACACAGTTCAATGTAGATGTCACAATTACAATTCAAAAACAATACAATACAGATCATACACAATATGACTCCATTATTACAATTTAAAACACAGTAAATATCTTCTAATACATGCTGTGCAATACAAGGTGCAATGGCCTGACACGGTGGCCTTTCCCCATAAGAGTCTTTGCGTAGGCCACACTTCGCTTCAGTGTGTCCTGTAGCACGTACTCCTGGACCCTGGAGTGTGCCAGCCAGCAGCAGAAGTGGTGATGCAGACGTTGTGTTTTTAAAAACCTATAGATTTTAGGAGGAAGGGAGGACCTGAGGAAATGAGTTCCACACTTTTGAGGCCCTATCTATGTCAGTGTTAGTGGCTCAGAAGCAAGACAATAGTAAGGAGTATGTGCTAAACAGCTCTCTGGTAATGTGCATTCAATTTAACACTAGCCAGATTCAAGTGGAGACTGTGCAGGCAGTCTGCAGCAGCAGGTGTGGGAGGGGAAGCTCAATGGTAAAAATAAAATGAGCATCCAAAACCACCCCATCGGTGAGTTTTAAAGCTATGGACTTTATAGTACAAGATGACCACCACTTTTCTCTTTCTTTAAGGTACTATAAAAGGAGTTTAACAGAAATCTCTCGGGAATCTGCACTGTTGACAGATCATTCAAAGACTTTTACTGAAGAGAATTGGGTAGTTCTGCATCAAAGAGTTTGATTTTTGAAGGGTTTCCTTTACACATTTATCAAGTGCCTCAGCTTTTATTAAAAGAAGAAGTGGCCTGGTAGAAACCATTTGCATATTGGCCTGGTTAATTTGGATCATTCTAATTTGCAGTGTTCAAATTTAAAATATCCTGACTGTTCAATCCCAAATTACATGACCTGAAGCTCCAATTAAATATCTTGCCTAAGTAGTTAAAATGTAACAATTGACTTCATTTTCCTATGACTTATTCCCCCCCCCCCCCCTGTCAATTTAATTTATTGCAAACAAAAGGTCTTTTAAAATGATGATCTCAACTCCTGTACCACAAACTGACGTAGAGAATAACATCAATTGCCGGGGTCTACCTGGATCTTATTTTATCTTTCATTAGTATTGTAACAAAGTATAAAAATGGCTGCGCTGGCATGGCCTACATGGAACTACAAAGTGTATTGAAAATCATAATTTGAAATAGTGTCACAAAAATCGTATCAATGCAGTGTTGTGGAGGACTAAAAATTGCTTCAATTTTTTTTTGTTGCAGCCTTTTAAATCCCCCTCCCTCATGTGTCTATCTTGTGTACCTATCTGTCTGTGTGTGTGTGTGTGTGTGTGTGTGCACACATACTTTTCTGTTCCTTACAATCTAGGCTGCAATGCAGAAAGATGCTGTCTGAAACAAGGTAGCAGCAGCTGTACAGCTTTTGCTGCAAACCAATCATATCCTACCATGTAGCATTTAGCCAATAGCAGCACAGAATAGGTTAAAGATTGACAATTGCGGTAGCTGGACTCAGAAAGGCATTCTGGAAATTTCCTCCATCTTTGTTCCACCAAAACAAGGTAAATTCAGCCAAGCTGAAGAACTTTATATCTTTTTAGTGGTTAAAAGAAGGTATGATACTCTCTATCGTTAATGTAACCTACACTACACGGCTAAAAAGAAGCATTTTCTGCAGTTTTGTTAACAATTTGTATTTGGTGCTGATGGGATATGCTGCACAAGCTGTGAGACAAGAACAGACAGCCCAGTGCATTGACTCCTTATGCCCAGGACCCTCCTTTTGTGACGTGCAGTCAGCTCTATTCTACATTATTTTATTGTTACAATTGCTACCGCAAAAACACACAAAAAAAATTGTTTTGAATTGATTCTAATACTGATGTAATTCAGTGCCTAGGAAAAGCAGATGTCAAGCCCAAGGTAAAAAGCTGGTTGAAACCGGTCTGAGCAAGTCTCCCATTGCTGTATCTACAATAGAGCTGCTTTTTCTGTAAAGATTTCAAGCCCACTGAATGAGAGTTACAGTCGCCTTTAAAGCATTTGGGCTACATTTGCTGAGCTGTAAAGAACAAAATGCATTTTATATGTATTCAGTTTACAGCTAAAAGTATTTTCTATATAAGGTCATTGAGATTCTAACTGGCTTTTAATACCAATGTAACGTTCTTTTGATTTTATTTTTGTTTTGTGTATAATAGTTCCTGAATTAAATGTGTTGGTTCCACTCAGCACGGTGGCTACCTTGCAGTGCAACCGTGTCTGATGCAGTTCCTTTCTTTTATTAATAGACTTCATTGTGTCCTAAATTGTTCTGTAGTACAGGATTACAGGTTTGACAATTGCCAAAGTGATTATGGAGAGTGCCACCATTTTAGGCACAGATAGGAGCAGACCGACGGTGCCAGGTTCCATTTTTAGACTCTGCATATTGTAAACATTGTGTACAGGGCGTAAATGGTTGATAATGGTGTATGCTGAGCAATTGAGCTACCACACTGCGAGCAGGGTTTCTGTTTTTTTAAAAAAACACAACAAATTCTGTGGAAAGTTAATCCCATAACGATCTGCTTATTCTGAATACAAATACTCATAACTATTCAGTCGCTCTAAAACTAAGGGACAATTTGCTTATTAATTGGGGATTTTTTTGTGGTTGTTGTATAAAGTAGGCAGCGTAGGCTAGATAAACTACCAAGCCATTCTTTTTGTCGAGACATAATGAATCATTGAATGCATGTTCCCTCTCAGTTTGTGTGAACACACAAGATATTAATGCTATTATTGTGAGGTAGTAAATAGCCAGCTATCATCTGCTACAAAGTAACCTTGTAATATACTCATCTGCTGGTTGCATGATACAGTTATTATTCATTTGCTTTCATCACAAACTGCTGTAATATGAACATAGACCTCACTCAGTTTCACTGCACAAGGAAGTAGATCTGTGGCTGGTAAGTCATTGGAGGTATTCTACTTATTCCATTCAAAATCACAGTTTTGTATGCTGTATTGTCAAAAATATAAACATGAAAAGATCAGAATGGGTTTAGGCCTATATTTTGAGGTTCAGTTGATTTTTATAATCCATGTACTGTACCAGCCATTCATTGTAGGGCACAGAATGTACAATTGTGTTCATTGTACTAAAATGAGGGAGTATTGTGGATTAAATGTTGAGGTTCACACTGTGAATATGAGACATCTCCCTTCCACCCCAAAAAAATCTGATAAACTGAGAATTTTGTTTTCTGTGCCTGACTATTTGCAATCCTCTTCATTATAAACTGCTTTGCAAGGCTCTTCTGGTTCTCTGTTATGCACTGAATGTTTTATTGTATAGTCTAAATGTTTTAAGTATCCCATTACATCATGTTGTAGAATAAAATTACACATGATTCTTCATACAGCAGATATAGGGGACATGTTATAACTCACTGGGCATGACGAATATCACGAGTTGAAGGTGACTGGAAAACTTGAGAGCAACAGTAGGTTATTTTCAGTCTTGTTAGTGGGGCTATTTATTATCTTTGTGCTGGCTTTGATGCATTTATAACACATGTATAATTTTTAAAGCAATTGTGATTGAGGGAAAAAAAATCAATAGAAGACTAGTTGGAAAAGAACAGATGCAAGAAAAGTAAACAAGTCTACTACTGATGTAACTTGCCACTTAAGCATCGTGTGGCCAATTTTACAGTTCGTTACTTAGTCATCGTTTTCCTCTTTTCACCTCCCATCCCCTGGAATTTTCTCCTTGTTCCTGAAGGTGATGATGGCTCATGCTAAGGTCTGAATTCAGCAGGGGTTGGCAGTAGTAAAAACAGAATATGCTGGAAACACTCAGCAGATCAAGCAGCAGTCGGGGAGAGAGAAACCAGGGTTAACGTTTCAGGTCAATGACCTTTCATTAGAACTGGAAGTCATTAGAAATATAACAGTTTTTAAGCAAGGGGTTGGCAGTAACTTGGTCAAATGGCCATTCTTTGTACGTGAGCCTTAATAATGTGCATCAGCATGTGTTCAACTGTGGTGGTTGGTGGGGAGCGGCGGTGACAACCAAGCCTGACCTGATCCGATCCTGTCCTTGTTTCATATCTATGGGGGGAAAATTGCTTTGGTCAATGAATAGCAACATCTAAAACACATTTAAAAAGATTGAGACCAATTGTGAGAAAATGGCTCTGACCATGGTGTTATAACATTGTGCCCCGTGTACAGCTGTACATTTTCTATACAAGATTGATGAGATGCTAACTGAATTTATTAGCAATGTAACTTTTTAAAATTTAAAAAATATATATTTCATAAATTCTGAAACAAAGCAAGACCAGTTGTGAGAAAATGGCTGGCATCATCTGGCGTTTCTAATCGTCTATATTTACACCCATTCCTTTCGCCTTCAATCCCATTGTTTACGTGTCAATTTTATAAAAGTAGTTAACACAATATTAAGTACTTTTGATGGGAGCCCATTTTGCACATCTGCTACTTGGAATAGGCAGGAGAATTTCACTAGTCTTTTATTACCTTGTTTGGGTCAAATAACAACAACTTGCATTTATATAGCACCTTTTAACATGGTAAAACGATCCAAGGAGCTTCACAGGAGTGAACAAAATTTGTCACTGAGTAACATAAGGAGATATTAGGACAGGTGGCCAAAAGCTTGGTCAAAGAGGTAGGTTTTAAGGAGCGTCTTAAAGGAAGGTAGAGAGGTATAACCGTAAGCCTTGGGTTACTGTTTTCAAGCCCATTTATGTTGCAGAACATTTTTGGGAGAGCAAGGACAAAGTGATGGCAGCTGCTGTTGTTGCTGTGCTGTTTTATCTCTGCTATAGATGAATAACTTTTAAAGATTTGCATATGTATAAAAGTAGTAGTTTGCACAAGTGGAATTTTTTACAACTGTTATCTTTCACTCCTGTAAATTCCACTAGTGACTGGGGAAGCTCTTATTGCTGAGTGGTAGCAAAGACCTTGTGAAAAGAATAGGAATGCTTCAGCTTGTCAATAGTCACTTTATTTACAGCCTTTGTTCCACCCATCCCCCCAGAGTTCGCACTGCTTGTGTTTACTTTGCAGATAATGGTGGTGTTGCCATTGCTGAGACACCTGGGAACCACAAACTTTGGTGCTTGTTGCCTTCAAGTTCCATACCAGTGCAATTGGAGGCTTTATATGTTGTTAGCTTGCTGATGGCATTAGCAGCGGAGTCTGGGGCAATTTAAGTTGGGCTGAAATGTCAATTTGGCGCAGTTGCATTCTTGCCTCTAAGTCAGAAAGTTTTGGGTTCAAGCCCCACTCCAGGGAATAAATTTTAATCCCCAAGAACAGGTGGGTGGGGAGTAAAAATACTCCATTTTCAGAGCAGGACTGCATCCTGGCTCCAACATGCCTGCTTCTGGGTTTAATCCAGGCAGATTTGTCTGTGTGTGGAGAGCAGATACCAGGAGGTCCCACCCTCACTTAAAGCCGGCGAGTCAATACTTAAAAGGGCAATGTACCTCATTGTGATACTTGAGGTACTTACTATTTTGTGTATTGGAATAATAAAATAAATTTAACATTACCTGTTCGGGTTTCCCACCGCTTCCCATTCACGTCAGGTGAAAGCAGGTGGGAAGGGCTGAATCCATGAGGTGAGTGCCTTTATTGCATTGCTTGTGGGCACGGAGGAGCAGGAGTGCTTCATCCAGGCCCAACAAGCTGACCTGCCCCCTCCCCCATGATGGCGGACCTCCCACCTACCTCCGACTCGTCACCTGATCTCCAGCGACCTCCGATCATCTTCATGCCACCACCCCCCCCCCCCCGGCCGATGGTCCCTGTCAGTCAGGCTGGCTGTTGGGTGCGAAACCCGGAAGTGCAATTGATGGGCCCACTTACCTTCTGGGTTTTGCCCCTGAAAATCTTCCACCCCTCTCCCTTCCCGGCTGGAAGTTAAAATTTACCCCCAGAAGTTCAACAAAGTACTGAAGGAGTCCTGCATTGTCAGAGGTACCATCTTTTGGAAAAGACTTTAAACTGAGGCTGCGTCTGCCTGTTAAGATGAACATAAAAGATCCTGTGGCAATATTTGAAGAAGAGCAGGTGAGTTCCACCAATGTCCTGATAAATCTTATCCCTCATCAACAATACCAAACAGATTAACTAGTCATTTATTTGATTGGTGTTTGTGGGAGCCTGCTGTATGCAAATTGGCTGCTGTGTTTGCCTACATAACAACAGTGACTACACTTCTAAAGCAATTCATTGGTTGTGAAGTGCTTTGGGACATCAAGTTCTTTCTACAAGTTAAAATTCTGTAAATACAAATGGGTTATTTAATGACCTGGATTGTGTCTTATCGATTCAATTCTGTTGGCCTTTCCTCATAACTTGCAGAGGTTTGAGTCGTGGAGTCCTCCTTGTCGGTGGCTCTCTGAAACATCTCCAGCAAATCAATGATCCATTCCTCATAGGTAAGTAAAGCAAAGGGAAGTGGCTATGCTCTTATGAGAGGAGGAATAAACAAGTGATACTAAGGCCATAAATATCTTAAGCTTAATGTGTGAATTAATTTATCTTTGGTTGTTTGCATTGCAAAACTTTTAACAAAAGTGTAAATGTGAAAAAAAAGCTGAGTCTGTCTTGGTGCCCGTGAACCTTTTTTATCATTTTTCCTACAGGATAAAAACCAGTTTCAAAGTGGATTTTTTTTTTCTCACCTTTACTGATGGGAGCTCTTAATTGCCTTGTCAGCAGGTGCATCTCGTGTATGTTCCTGCCTGATATACTTGGGAAAACTAGATGATGAATTTGAGTATTCTCACCATTTTACAAAAATGGATATTTGCAGAATAAACTAAGAGGAGCTTTTGATGTTAGTGCTGTGCACACTGTTGGGGAAATGGACATGTGTGCTATTTTTCTGTGTATTATAGCTAGAAGCAAGTTAGTTCACCTTACATGGTGAAAAGACTACTGATCACTTGTAAGAAATGTGATCAGGTAGATGAGCTAGATCGGTTATCTCCATTGGAATTTGCTATTACTGTCTCCCTCAAGTTGTCCAAATGAATTGAAATCTTGTCCTGAAACTTGAAGTTTTCCTTAAAAAATTCAAGTGCGATGGTGCTAAGCATTACGTCGTGTTGGGGGGAATGAGGCTGAGCAAAGGGAAGCTGAAATATCTCCCTTTTGGGGAGAGAGGTGAAGAAACATCATCCTTGGGTGGGTTTATTGCCTCTTTGAATAGGCCATATGTGAGCCCTTTTGTTGCAGGCACCAGGTCAGGCAGATTTGAGAGAGGGGTTAAAAATAAAAGGATAAACTTTCTTAGATACCCTCAAAAAATATTTTTTTTTCAAAATACAGTTGCTGTGTCTGATCTTGTGATTTTCTGCAATATTCTTTATCAATTGGTTGCTTTTGTTTTTCATTTGTGTAGTTTGGCTGAGGACCTGCCTAAACAGGAGCAGGAAGAGGAGGAAGAGGAGGAGGAGGAGGAGATGGAGATCTCAACCAGATCAAGAGGTGGGTGGAAAAAGTCTTTGCATGTTGTGCCCTGTCTTCTCCCATCTAGAGAGACTGACAAATTATCTGAAAATCATGAGGTGACTCTGTGCTATTGAAATTATGGCTTTATTAAAAGGCATTGACCATGGGTTGTACATGTGCCTGCATGTGTTGCTTTGTGTGTATTGTAGTTGTTTTTTAATCCGAATTTAATTTCTGGAAACTGGTTTTCGTTTAGTCTTAGGTATAGCTTCTTTCTCAGCCTTGGTCAGATCAGTATGGAGAAGTGTTGCTGCATGTCCCTCCATCGTCCATTGCTTCATTGGCTGTCTCTGTTACAACAACAACTTGCATTTATATAGCACCTTTAACGTTGTAAAAATGTCCCAGGGGGCTTCAGGGGAGTTATCAAACAAAATTTGACACCGAGCCACATAAGGAGATAGTAGGACAGGTGACCAAAAGCTGGGTCAAAGAGATAGGTTTTAAGGAGCGTCTTAAATGAGGAGAGAGAGGTTTAGGGAGGGAGTCCCAGAGCTTAGGGTCTATGCAGCTGAAGGCATGGCCACCATTGGTGGAGTGATTAAAATCGGTGATGTGCAAGAGGCCGTAATTAGAGGAGTGTAGAGATCTCAGAGGGTTGTAGGGCTGGAGGACATTACAGAGATAAGGAGGGTCCAGGCCATGGAGAGATTTGAAAACAAGGATGAGAATTAAAATTACGACAAAGTGAAGTTATTCTTAGCTGTGTCACTACCTTAAATATAGAAATCTGTAGATTCAATAAGACTGAATACTCGTGCTTTTTTGCACTTAACATAGTTTCTGAGTTATTCAGAGTTTGAAACCATGTTGTGGGATTCTAGCAGCAAAACTGCAGATGCTGGAAATCCAAAACAAAAACAGAAAATACTGGAAACACTCAGCAGATCGGTCAGCACCTGTGGAAAGAACAGATAAGATGGCGTTTTTGGTGTAGACCCTTTGTCAGTTCTCTCAGCAGATACTGACTGACCTGCTGAGTTTTTACAGTATTTTCTGTTTTTGTGGGATATTAGCATACAAAAGCTTGATGAATTTGTCGGAAATTCCCTTGACCGCTATTTTAAATTACCAAGTAAATTTAAGAAGGTGGCCTCAGCTAAAATTGTAGAGAGAGGAATTTCAGATGAGTGTGTTCAGCTTTTGTTTGTTAGTATCCCACAACCCAATTTCAGGGTTTACATTCTTATCCTGCTGAATAATGAAGCAATAAACTTAGAATACCTAGAATGTGGGAATGGGCCATTTTATTAATTTATTTGGCACTTTAAAAAATATATTTATGGGGTGAAAATTGTTTTTAGAATAAATCTTTTCCACTTTTACTGACCTCTGCTGTTTTTAATATATTTTACGGTCAGTGTTATAAACAGGAATGTTTGGAAAACTTGTCTTTGATTTAGAAAAATATATTGAGTCACACCTTGGAGCAAGTGTTTAACATTCATAGTAGTTGGTTATCTTCCCCTCTAATTTTTAATTCACTTTTTTCCCTTCCAATTGTGAATGTGGTTAAGGCCTATTCGCTGGCTGAATGCAAGTTTGAGGGTCAGCTGCAATCTGCAGCTTCTCTTCCTGGATTCGATGATTTCAATTTCGGAATGTTTAACAGCTGAATGCTGGGAGTACTAACTGTATGTATGTGAAACAATGCCAAGCTCCATACTGTAAGTTTTGGTCTTGGAAATAGAAAGCTGATATGTACAAGATCTGTATGACTGAAGCTACAACAACAATGAAACAGTTAAGACTGTGGTATTATTCAAGTTTGGCCATAGAAGATTCACAAATTACTAATTTACTAATTCTTAAAAAAAAAACTTTCAGGAAAGTGTATCCTTTGTTTCATGTTCTGTCACTTTTCTCAATTCTTATCTTATTTGTACTGACTAAATCGCCAAGCGTATATATTTGTAAGGTTAAATTATGAGGAGAGATTACACAAACTAGGGTTATATTCCCTGGAATTTAGAAGATTAAGGGGTGATTAGATCGACGTTTTCAAGATATTAAGGGTAGATGGGGAGAAACTATTTCTGCTGGTTGGGGAGTCCAGGACAAGGGGACATAGCCTAAAAATTCGAGGCAGGACTTTCAAAAGTGAAGTTAGGAAACACTTCTACACGCAAAGGATGCTAGAAGTTTGGAACTCTCTCCCGCAAACGGCAGTTGATGCTGCCTCAATTGTTAATTTTAGATCTGAGATTAATAGATTTTTGTTAACTAAAGGTATTAAGTGATATGGGGCTAAGGCGGGTATGTGGAGTTAGGCAACAGATCATCCGTGATCTCATTGAATGGCAGAATAGGCTCGAAGGGCTAAATGGCCGACTCCTGTTCCTATGTTCCTAAGTCACTGGAAATATAATACATATGAATTTGCATTGGCCATATTGGTATCATTTTTTAATTGGGAATGGAATTAAATTTTGTATCCTTCAAAGTGAGAGATATTTATGGGGAATAGATTTCGGCACTTTGACAAAATAAGAATTCCTGTCTTTTATTTTATATAGCTAGGGTTTAAGTTGGAGGTTGCTTCTTCACTATTTTTCAGTTTGGAAGACCGGATACACTCTGTAGGAACCAGGCAAGGTTGTTGATCAAGAAAATAGCTAAGATAAAGGTGCTTTGATCTAAGTGTGAATTGTACTGTTCACTATAAAGGGCTTCAACAGATGCTGGAGACCCAACCAATATGTGTTTAAACTTCTTACTAGGATTTCATGGGATAATTTTTGTGATAATGGTGCCTTTTGATGAGTGATTGACAGCACTGTCTTGAAAGGGGTAAACTAGAAAAGAAAGGGAAAAAATTCAGTGGTCAACAGTTCTGCCAAGAATGCATCCAGGCTCTGGATCTGGAATCCGATGTATTTTTGAGGTGGAATTTTCTGTGTATTTGCACCCAGAGACCTGCGTATTGGGGCGTAAAGCAAATACCCAACTTAAAAGATCACCTGATCGCATCTTGGATCATTGTAATGAGTCCTTCTTCATGCTGAAGAGTTGTACAAGCAAATTTCGTGCAATTACGCTGATTCAAAATGGGTGTAAAATTACGCCTTGAGTTTTAGGCGCAGCAAAAAGCAAAAGTCATTTTTCTGGTTTTATTGCGATTTTTCTATTTTGTGAATACATTATGGCATCAGTTTGAGTCGCATTAAAAATTGAAACACTTCCACGATTGCATGCTCTTAAACATGCTGTGCCTGTTGTACATGAATGATGATTAGATGGCTTGAAACTTTAATTTTCATACTTTAAAGAAGGAATATATGGGAGGTGATTTAGGAGGCAAATGCGGGTGTGTTGGGGATGGGGGGTTCCGAAAATTGTGCAAATCCCATTTGGGTTCGGAAGCCGGCTCCAACCCACCAGCTTCCGAGTTTCCCAGGGATCCACCTGTGTGGGCGCGGGCGACCCGAAACCCGAAACCAGAAGTCCCACCGGCAGTTAAAGCCGGCGGGATGACAATTAGAGAGCCAAATGTACCTTATTGAGGTACTTAAGGCACTTTACCTGTGACAGAGTAAGTGATTAGAAAGATTTTTAACTTACCTGGGCGGCTTGCCCACCACTTCTGATTCACGCTTGGGAAGGGCCGGATCAGGCAATGACGTTAAAACACTAAATGCACCTGCCTTTGAGACCTGTTCCGATGTCTGATGTCTCCCGCTCCGATGTCCCCCTCTTCACCATCCCGATCTTCCAGTCCAGCACCGGATGTATCTGGCTCTTTCTCTTCCCCACCCCTGCCCCTCGTGTTGCAGCTCCTGATGGCAGCCAGCCTGTCAATCAGGCTAGCTGCTGGACACGAAACCCGGAGAGGACGTTACAAGAGCAGGTCAGAGGCTGGGTATTCTGCGGCGAGTGACTCACCTCCTGACTCCCCAAAGCCTTTCCACCATCTACAAGGCACAAGTCAGGAGTGTGATGGAATACTCTCCACTTGCCTGGATGAGTGCAGCTCCAACAACACTCAAGAAGCTCAACACCATCCAGGACAAAGCAGCCCGCTTGATTGGCACCCCATCCACCACCATAAACATTCACTCCCTTCACCACCGGCGCACTGTAGCTGCATTGTGTACCATCCACAGGATGCACTGCAGCAACTCGCCAAGGCTTCTTCGATAGCACCTCCCAAACCCGCGACCTCTACCACCTAGAAGGACGAGCAGCAGGCACATGGGAACACCACCGTCTGTACGTTCCCCTCCAAGTCATACACCATCCCGACTTGGAAATATATCGCCGTTCCTTCATCATCGCTGGGTCAAAATCCTGGAACTCCCTTCCTAACAGTAATGTGGGAGAACCTTCACCACACGGACTGCAGCGGTTCAAGAAGGCAGCTCACCACCACCTTCTCCAGGGCAATTAGGGATGGGCAATAAATGCTGGCCTCGCCAGCGACGCCCACATCCCAAGAACAAATAAAAAAAACATAATCAGCAATCAACGTGCGATCGCGTCGGAAATGGTAAGTTTGGTTCATATGGGTTTGCCACGGGCCCAATCCCCCCCCACTGCTGCCAATCCACCTCCCCGCTAATATCGGGGACATGGTGTGAGTTCCGTGCCTCAGGCATCTGATTGTTTACATTGATTTCCACTATGCCAATTTTTATGTTCTATGCTAATGAGAATGGCACGAAATTTAGGCGTAAATTGACATTGGCAAAATGGACGCACGCATGGGCGTAATTTCGGGTGTAACTTCCCGATATGTCCCCAAAGGAAATTCCACCCTCCCTTTTGTACCATGTTAGTCTTTCCTACCAAAGAAAGAGAAGTTTCTGCTGGCTGGTCCAAAAAACTCTCAGAATGTAAAGAAATCGCTTTCTGAGAGGGATATATTAACCCCTCGTGAATGGTTTCCAATTACCTTGTACGATTTTACAGCACAGAAGCATTGTGCTGTTTAGCAGTTTGTTTGTCTTTTTGATTCAGTGTATTATTTTACTACTGAATAAATCTAGAACATTAGTTTAGTCTATACAAAGTGGTCTAGTGATATGTTATTTCATTATCTGAGGCAATAGGAGACATAGTGGACATCCTAAGTGGTGTACAGTAAACACCTCACAGTGACTGGGATTAATTATTAGATCTGCGTTCTGTTAACCCAAGTACAGCAGAGAATAAAGACACTGATTTCAGTCTGTAGAAAACTTCATCTGTTTATGGAAACTCGTCTAGCCATTTAACACAAGTAAAGATATTGGCAGAGAGGTAACTGTTACATCCATTTTTCTTCAATCAGTGCACTCCCAAGCCACATATAAACAAAGGTTGGGAAGATTCCTTTTAAATACTCCAAGTCAATTTACCTGGAATTCTGCACCGTTTTGTGCTGAGTTTTGATTCACTAGAAACTGGATTTAAGATTGCCTAAGCTTATTTCACTTAGGAACCCTGAAAGTGTCAATTAACCATTATTGCTGTGGGTTGGATGGAAACCCAGGGTCCTGAGGTGAGTGGTAATTATGCAAACTTGCTATATGTGGATTAGGCCATATATTGGTGCCTTGTTAACTCTTTACCACCCAAGTGTTTTAGGATTTTTTTTCAATGAAATTGACAGGCATGTTGACCCGGAAGTAATATGGATTGAAAAGCTTATGCACTGATCGGATGGGGATGGATGGGGGACTGCAAAGGTTTGAACATGCTTTATAGTAGTAGTAGCTATTATATAAGTTCTTTCCTCCCGTGCCCATTATCGATAACATTGAAGAAAAATCACTAATTTATATGGCAATGAGTATGGACATGCCCTTAGATTACACTGAGGTGCTTGTAGTTTGGGTCTGAACTACAATCCACAAATGAAAATTCTTCAATGCTGTTTATTGTCCAAAGTAGAAAGCTATTTTTCCTCTCCTTCACAGAAATGCACTGTTTAACCCTGGATCTGGACTTTTAAAGCTGAGACTCTAGACTATTTTAAATGCTGACCCACAGCGTGGTGGGATGTGGGTCCGAGACATGATGAGTTCCTAAATTTGGCTGAGTCATCGGAGGAGTTGCCGAGGAGAAACCTGATGATTACTCACAGGGAGGGAATGCTTTGGACTGCTTTTGGGCATGTCTTTGTAGTCAGAGCAATGTTGTCTAGATGCATGTCATCTCTTGTTTAACATAACAGAATGTAAGTGAAGAATTAATAATAATCAAAAAGAAACCCTATAAATAGGAGGACTAGTGAAAGTTCAAACACCCTGTTGACTACCATTTCATAGGTGCAAAGTTTTAGGAACAGGAAAAGACCTAATAAACCCATCCTCTCTTCAACTCTATCTATATCTTCTCCCCATAACTTTCAATTTTTTTTCTTTTTTTTTCTCATAACTTTCAATTGCTTCTCTCTCCAGTCATGTAATTGCCCATTATACTGCCCACTCCATTCCAGTGACTTTCCTGGGTAACTTGTTCCACAGTTTATTGGCCTTTTAGTGAAAAAGGTTTGCCTAACTTCCCTTCTTACTCTTAACTTCCTAATTTTTAAACTTGCATATCTGGGTATTTGAACCCTTGATCATGGTGAACAATATGCAAACAAGATACCATTTTCCTACATACAATAATAAGTGATAAGTAAATGTTCCATGAATAATTTTGCCACTGTTCAAGCGGCCTGAGGATATTTCAGTGTGTTTTCTATCATCCCGAGAAGTGGGGGGTAGGCCTGTATGATTTTGTGTCAGCACATTATACAAAAATACATGGGACATAAAAAGAAACTTGAATAGAGCTCCACAAATTCAACGTAACCATCCAAAAGTATGATTCTCGACAGGTTTCTTTTGCTGTTTTTCCTTAGTACAATGCACCTCACTAATTTTGTTGGGACAGATTTTGCCCTAATGGATGAAGTTTTCTTGGTTTGTAATGATTTGAGTTTATTTTTCAGACCCTGGTTCTGCAGAACGTGCGGGGCTGAAAAGAAAGCAGCTTAGCCCTCAGCCATCTTCAAATGGACACTCCCCGCAAGATGAATCATTGAGTCCCATTAAAAAGAAGAAGAAACCTGGCTTAGCTAATTCGAGTAAAGAGCAGGTATAGTAACATCTGAGTCTGTCCAATTCATCCTTTGACACCTGGTAATTTTATCAAGCTGCATTACCCCACAATTATTTCATAGGCATCTTTTTGAACTGAAAAAAGAAATAGAAAAATCTGAACATGCATACAAAAAGAAAAATGAGAAAAGACCACTGCCCATCGATCTTGACTTGAGAAACATAGTACACCATTCAAACACCCCCTAACCACAATCTCCTGGAAGAGGCTTAACAAAAAATCCTTTGAGACTCCCTAAGGCAATCAAGCAAAGCTCCAAGAGACCATAGAAGCCCGTAACTTCTCATAATCACAGCTAACTAATACTCACCTTCTATAAACTGGAAATTCCCTTATCTCTCAGGAACTTGCCAAGTTTCCTTTTAAAGGACTTTGTAGCAATTCTTTACCCACTGCATGTTTTGGGAGTTTGTTCCCCAGAACTAATTAAGTGATTAAAGCAGAAAGGTATGTATTAATTTGAGTACCCGCATGTTTGATGGATTCGTTAACTTTTCTTATTGCCATTAATAGTTATTTGAAAGAAAATCTGATAAATTAAGAGTTCTAATTAAGGGTTTGTTAGTTATTCAATAAATGCGGCGGTTTCTACCTAAAAGTGTTAATTTAAGAGAAGGAGACTTATTGAAATATTAATAAAAAGAGCAGAATCTGATTTCAAAAGCTAGATACACTAAAGCAGGAAACCCTTTCAGCAGAAAAGAAGGAGGATAATCCATGATCATGGAAAATTGCAGCACCATATGTTGCTTTTCATAGTCTGTTCCTGCTTTCATCAGCTCTATTCAGGCCTAAAATACCCATCCCCCTCCTCTAATTAACTTTAGAGCTTTTGCAGACATTTCCTCCACTTTGTATTGGATTCATGGACATTGACTTCCCTGCTCTGTATAAGGGGTTGAAGCTTTGTCATGTCAATCCTTCAGCTTTGTATTGAGCTCCTCATTCTCCATATTGCATTACATAACTAGAGACAAGCCATGACGGAATCTGAGTTATCTGGTAGATGATTATTGTGAGCTTTTTTTTAAAGCAATAATAAGAAATTGACTATTGCTAGTTTATAGTATACTTTAAGTTATGGCATTGTGACATCTAAATTACTAGCAGACTTTATTGTAGCTTACTCTATCCCCTTTATTCATTAGATATATGCTGTGACTGCCATAATAAAATTTAAACTTTTCAAACTTTTAAATTTTTTTACTCTCAAAATTTAGTAAAATGGTAGCCACTCTTTGAAGTACGTTTCTGTCAATAAATGCTCTGTGTTTTGGTGAAGTATTTCAGCTTTGCTGCATTGGCATTTAATCAGTGGAAGAGACATTTATTAGCTTGTCTAGTCTTGACAAATGAAAGTTTCACTTAATTATAGTCCTTAGTCATTTAGGTTTTAAAAATGATCCTGTGAGTAATAAACGAAACAAGCACATGTTCTTGTGGCTTTCGACAAGACAGAAATGGCCAGCTCCGCAAAGATCAGCTCCCAGCTAAATTGCTTCCACTTTGTTTTGTCTCCAGCATCTTCAGTATTGCAATATTTTAACAAAAATGAATGCAATAAAAATGTATTATAAACACCAAAAAACCTTTTTATTTTTATAAAAACATAATAGATATCCATTTTTCTTAAAGATGTCTAACGGTCGATGACTTGCATTTAAAAAGAAGTCAGAAACCAATATAGCTAAGACCTTGAACATGCAGTGTGGTGAACCTCATCATGCAACACTGTTGAATGATTGACAGGTGGCTTACAAAATAATAAGGAATTTGGGCAGTTGTGCTTCTGTTAATTGGCTTCTAAATCTAACTAATTTCCTTTGATCTGGTCTTCATTACTGGTAAAGATTCAATTAAAAAAAAATGGTGTAATGCAGCTTTAAATTGGTAACAAATTTTACATTTCATGATGTTTTGTCCTCTATTGTGTCATAAGAAAGTCAGAGTGGCATGTTTACCAGTCCTCGTATTTGCTTTTACTATTAGTTCTGAAACTGTTAATCTTGCTTGTAAAGGTGCTAGGTAGCTTTCTCAGTATTTCCTAAACTGTACCTGTTTATCATACCCGTTTGTGTTCTTTAGACACAACACTATGCATGTGACATGTTGGAAGGTGGTCCGTTAAAAAATTAGTTTCTTTCTAAATTGAGACTGAGACTCCACTGATACTGTCATGGTTTCGGGTGTGCATTAACACAAAAGTGGCATTATAACTTGGGTGTCCGATACTGATCTGATAACCAAGCTCATTAAAGTCAAGTGGTGTGGGACCCCTGTCAGGAAGCACTCTCACACCAGTGTGAGTTTTGTACTGGCTGTAGCCTAGTGCAAAGCTGCATATTCTCAGCTGGTTCATTGGATGGGTGGTCTGGAATCTTAACACTTTTTTTATAGAGATGTCTTTAGTTATGAGAGAATGGACACTCCTGCTTATGCTCTTCTAACTAAAATTAGCAGCCGGGGAGCAGGGCTGTGTACATGTATCTAAGCTTACATGCACAAAGCTCCTTTTGCGGCTGATCACTGAGATTTGGCTGGATGTATAGCTAGCTATTTAACTCCAGTATGCTGGTTGTGCATCTCATTTCACAGGTACCTTTCTGAAACCTGCAGCTGTATGACTGCAGCCTAAATTATAGATCTGCCCCTTCAATGGTTTGTAAAAGGGGTCATATCCAGTATCGATATTAACCTGAAATCAAGGAGCTCGAAATGCAAGACCAAACATGACTTTATTTATTCCAAATCCATTTCCTTATCACTTTTTAAAAAAAAATCACTGAAGTATAACTCTTTGCAGTTTTTTTTTATTTACACAAGCCAATGACTGTCATCAGAATAGTTTGATCAATTTGATCTGGATGTGATGCCATATTCATAATGCAGTAATTTTCTCCTGCAAATATTGAATCTAAATCTTATCTGTAACAACTTCAATTTATAATTTTACATTAACTCACGACAGTGAAAATCAGTGGCTGTTTGAGGTGCATTTTCTTTTCGGGCTATTTAAGTCTTGAGAGATTAATGTAACCTCAATAATGTGCTTACTTTTCAAAGAGTTCAGTATTCTCTTAACCTTTTGAGAAGTACAGTCCTGCTATTGTACCAAAATCTAGCTTTTTTTAAAAAACTGATCTTCATTTAAGAATTACTTACTCCAGGATCATTGAATATTTGTTCTGGTCATTTCTTCATTTTTACTTCGTCTCCACCTTCATTAGAAATTTAAAACAATTTTATGTAAACTTCTTAACTTTGATAGAATTAGGATTTCTGTTATGGTGAAGTCTACGAACATTAAATGCCGCTCAATAATACAAAACACTTGATTGTACTTTTTTTTTACTCCTTGCCAAATTGCTTAACCGTCCTGTCACTCACTCAAATACCCACTCTTCATGTGTAGGCTAAGAGATTATGAACAGGATGTTTGGGGGGCATGCAATTATTTGTCTCACACTTGGTCAGATATCCATACATGAGCACTTTGCAGAAATGGTCACTTTCTAGCTATTGAGAGTGGGAACCTGATTGGCTTTATTATTTTTCCCCCTCTCTAGTCCAGGGGTGCGGAGGTAAATTGAAAGGAAGGAACTGGCATTTATGTAATGCCAAAGCACTTCACAGCCAATTAAGTACATTTGAAGTGTAGTCACGGTTGTAATGTAGGAAAACGCAGCAGTTAACATGTACACAGCAAAGTCCCTCAAACAGCAATGAGATAAATCTGTTTTTGGTGGCATTGGTTGAGGGATAAATGTTGGCCAGGGCACTAGGAGAACTCCTATGTTGCTCTTCGAATTGTGCCATGGGATCTTTAACATCCAATCGGCACCGCTGACAATGCAGCACTCCCTCAGTACTGCACTGAAGTGTCAGACTAGAATACATGCACAAGTGGAGTGGGCTTTGAATCCTCAACTATCTGACTCAGGTGAGAGTGCTACCACAGAGCCAAGGCTGACAAATAGATTGCTGCCATGGCTGAGATCATTATAATTCAACATAAACACAAGTTCTTCCTTTCTTTTAAAACCAGGGTTCAAACGTGGAATCTTCATGGTCAGTGTTGCTCAAAATCCACTGAACCATTTGAAGAAGCTAGCTTTGTTAAATTTTAACCAAATGTTTCAACCTTGCACTTAAACATTGGTCTGTTTTCAAAAATGGCCAACCTTTCAAGTATTCCCTTCTGCCATTAGCAGATTGGTAAAATGTAATGGTCACTCCAACTTAACATTTCACCACAAAATTTTAACCAGACTTTTATGGAAATATTTTGTCGCTATCCTTGTTAATTTAATATGTCCGACAAACTTTTCAGTATTCAGAAGAACATTAGAAATAGCAACAGGAGTAGGCCATCCGGTCCCTCGAGCCTGCTCTGCCATTCAACAAGATCATGGCTGATCTTCTACCTCAACGCCATTTTCCTGCACTATCCCCATATCCCTTGATGCCTTTAATATCTAGAAATCTATCGATCTCTGTTTTGAATGTACTCAATGACTCAGCCTCTACAGCCCTCTGGGATGGAGAATTCCAAAGATTCACCATCCTCTGAGTGAAGAAATTTCTCCTCATCTCAGTCCTAAATGGCCTACCCCCCTTATTCTGAGACTGTGACCCCTGGTTCTAGACTCCCCAGCCAGAGGAAACATCCCCCCTGCATCTACCCTGCCAAGCCCTGTAAGAATTTTGTATGTTTCAATGCGATCACCTCTCATTCTTCTAAACTCTAGAGAATACAGGCCTTGTCTACTCAATCTCTCCTCATACGACAATCCCGCCATCCTAGGAAGCAGTATAGTGAATCTTCGTTGCACTCCTTCTATGGCAAGTATATCCTTTCTTAGGTAAGGAGACCAAAATTGTACACAATACTCCAGGTGTGGTCTCACCAAGGCACTATATAATTGCAGTAAGACATCTTTACTCCTGTACTCAAATCCTCTTGTAATAAATGCTAACATACCATTTGCCTTCCTAATTGCTTGCTGCACCTGCATGTTAGCTTTCAGTGACTCATGTATAAGGACACCCTTTGAAGTACTCTGCATTTCTGTTTTTCCTACCTAAGTGGATGACTTCACATTTTTCCACATTATATTCCATATGCTATGTACTTGCCCATCCACTTAGCCTGTCTATATCCTCTTGAAGCCTCTTTGCATCCTTCTCACAAGTCACATTTCCACCTAGTTTTATGTCACCAGCAAACTTGGAAATATTACATTTGGTCCCCTCATCCAAATCATTGATATAGATTGTGAATAGCTGGAACCCAAGCACTGATCCCTGTGGTACCCCACTGGTCACAGTCTGCCAACCTGAAAAAGACCTGTTTATTCCTACTCTCTGTTTTCTGTCTGTTAACCAATTCTCAATCCATACCAGTATATTACCCCCAATTCTATGTGCTCTAACTTTGTTCACCAACCTCCTGTGTGGGACCTTATCAAAAGCCTTCTGAAAACCCAAATACACCACATCCACTGGTTTCCCCTTATCTATTCTACTAGTTACATCCTCAAAGAACTCCAATAAATTTCTCAAACATGATTTCCCTTTCATAAATCCATGTTGACTCTGCCAAATCCTATTATTATTTTCTAAGTGTCTTTTTATAATAGATTCTAGCATTTTCCCTACTACTGATGTCAGGCTAACAGGTCTGTAGTTCTCTGTTTTCTCTTTCCCTCCTTTCTTAAATACTGGGGTTACATTTGCTACCCTCCAATCTGCAGGAACTATTCCAGAATCTATAGAATTTTGGAAGATGACAACCAATGCATCCACTATCTCTATAGCCATCTCTTTCTAAACCTTGGGATGTAGATCATCAGATCCTTGGGATTTATCGACTTTCAGTCCCATTAATTTCTCTAGTATTATTTTATTAATACTAATTTCTTTTAGTTCCTCATTCCTCGCTAGACCCTTGGTTCTCTCGTATTTTTGGCAGGTTTTTTGTATCGTCTTCCGTGAAGACAGACACAAAGTATTTGTTTAATTTCTCTGCCATTTCCTTATTCCCCATTATAAATTCTCCCGTCTCTGTAAGGTACCCACATTTGCCTTCACCAGTCTTTTCCTTTTTACCTATAGAAGCTTTTACAGTCCGTTTTTATGTTTCTCGCTAGTTTATTCTCATATTCTATTTTCCCTTTCTTTATTAATTTCTTGGTCCTCCTTTGCTGAATTCTAAAATGCTGCCAGTCCTCAGGCTGACTGAGTATTTAGATCAAATACTCTTGAGAATTTCATATCTACTCCCGTGATAACTCTGTAGGTAAATATACTACCGAATGTGGTACTGTGACGTGAAGATCTCAAGATTTGATGCTTGCTGTGTGCTGAGTTAGCTGATTTCAACTATGGCGGCAGTTGGATTCTTCTCTGAGACTAATGGCCACAAACTGGTCTACTAGAATTTGGAGACAGCTGAGTTACCCAAGGTGGTGTTCTGAAGACACTCAGCAGATTGCAGCAGCAGAGTTTGACTCCTTCTGATTGCCTCTATCAAAGAATAAATGTTCAAGGAGTGTGGACCCAATCGCATGCTGCCTGGCGCTAATAGATTCCTCATAAGTTGACTCAAATAATTTTGACAAACATGGTTACACAGAAACAGACCTATGAGGATCGATTTTCAAATGAAAGTCTGGGGGCGGGGGCGGGGGGGGGGGCAGCAAAAATCGGTAAAATCCAGAGTAGGTAAGCAACCCGGCTCCAACCCGCCGACTTGCCCATCTCACACGAATGCATCTGTGTGCGCACGGGATTCTCCCGCTGGCAATTAAAGCCGGCGGGACGATATTTAAAAAAGCAAATGTACCTCATTGAGGTACTTAAGGTACTTTATTTGTTACATAGTAGGTAGTTGCAACTTACCTGGGCGGCTTTCCCACGGTTTCCTATTCACGTCTGGTGGGCCAGATCAGACAAAAATAAAGTAAATAAATGAAATAAAGCAACATTTCACAACGTAAAAAAATAAATAAACCTACCTTTCAAACAATGTCACCTGCACCTCCCTGCTCCGACGTCTGATGTTGCAACTCCCTGCTCTGATATCCGATGTCATCCCCCCCCCCCCCCCGACCTTGGTGTTCTCCCCCCATCCCCCCCCCCCCCGACCTTGGTGTTCTCCCCCCATCCCCCCCCCCGACCTTGGTGTTCTCCTCTTCTCTTTCCCCCCCCCCCCCCCCCAAATCCGGGATCTTGGTGTTTCCCCCCCCCACCCCAAATCCGGGATCTTGGTGTTTCTCCCCCCAATCCGGGATCTTGGTCCCCCCCCCCCCCCAATCTGGGATCTTGGTGTTTCTTCCCCTCCCACTCCCCCAACCCACCCCCGATCTTGGTGTTCTCCACCCCCTCCCCCCACCACCCCGGATCTTGGTGTCCCCCCTCCTCCCCACACACTCTCTGTTTCAGCGCCCACTGACACGTCTCTCTCTTTCTCCCCCGCCCCCACCCCCCCACCCCCCCACCCCTTCTCGGCGCTGCAATTCCTGTCGGCAGCCAGTCTGTCAATGAGGCTGGCTGCCGGGCGTGAAACCCGGAAACCAGATTAATGAGCATTAATTACCTCACGGTCGCGTGGGGAAAGGTAATTTTTTTTTTTATTTGGCTTTGCCGCCACCCTTTTAAAATTGAGCCCATAGTGTTTCCAAACAAACTTTCATGGGAGCCTGGATAATTAAATTGTAGTTGATTTCCTGAAATAGAAAGTCCCATTGTACTTTCCCTTCATTTTCTTTCATAGCCAGGGTTGTCCACAAGACCTGAACAAAATAAACTGTTGATATTTTAGTGACTTTTTATTGGCTTGAACTTTGCTTTTTGAGAATTGCTCAACTGATTTGGATCCTGTACAGGTAGAATTCACTAGTGCAAATGGAGAGCCATATACGGCACAGCAATCCACAGAGCCTGCAAATAAAAACTCAGCCTTTGAAAGGGCCAGCCTAATCAAGTGGGGTTTTTCTCCATGTAGCGGTTGAAACCTTTCTAGTATCATTACAAGGCCTGCACCTTTTAAAGGTGTACAGTATTAAGTGGAAGCAGTTTATCCATTGTTGCCATGAATATGGCTGTAACCCATTAACATGATCCCATCCATGCTGTTTTATCAACAGACACTGCAAAATCAGAATCTATTACCTTCCCCCTGAAAGTTCATTAGTAGTTGTTGCTGATCTTCCTATAGCAAAACACTTGATTGTTGCACATGCACTATTATCCAGATTCATGAAGAGCACTTGGACTAGCAAGCAGTTTGCCTGCCAGTTAACTCCTGCCTGGGATCTGAATCTTGATCCTTCAACAAACTGATGTGAGAACCATTTGAACTTCTAATTTCTTGCCACTTAAGATTGTTTCTTTGGTTCCCATTTTGTCATGTATTGTAAGTGAATCTCATGCCTTGGTCATAGTTACATCTTGCCTTATTTACCACTTGGCAATAATAAGACTTTGTTCTTGTGAAAAATTGAATTGAGTGTGTGCGTGCTTGGCTGCATTTTTAAAAATATGTTTGTTTTTGGAAGTGGATGATGCTGGCAAGGCAATATTTGTTGCCCTGAGGGGATTGAGTCAACCATGTATTGTGGGACTGGGGACATGTGCAGCCCAGATAGTTGTGGCATATTCCCTTCCCTGAAGGACATTAGTGAACCAGTTGCGTTTCAGTGACTATCCGATGGATTTTGTGGTCATTTTTTTTCCTGGTGCCAGCACACAAATGACCAGATTACTGAATTAAGTTTCACAATTTGCCATGGTGGGAATTAAACTCAACTTCTGGATTGCTAGTCCACCATATTGCTGTGCCTTTGGTAGCGCTCTTGGCTTTGGTTTGACTTTGGTGTAGTACTGAAAGAGTGCTACATTGTTGATGATGCAATCTTTTGCATGAAAAGTTAAACTAAGGCTCTGTCTGTTGTTCCAGTTGTTTAGATGGGTACCAAAAGATCCCATTGCACTATTTAAAGAACAGGGAATTCTGGGTGCCAAGACTGACATTTCTTCCTCAACTAATACCACCAAAAAAAGATAGATTGGTCATCCATCTCATTGCTGTTCGTGGGATGTTGCTGGTGCAGAGTAGATTTTGCAGTTCCCAAGTAATTAATTTTGATCCAGCTACTGTGACATGTTTTGATGTGGTACATAAATGTAATTACAAGATTTTTATCTGCAGCCTTTTTTTGCATTTGAAAGAAGCTTTGATCACATAGCTTTAGTTTTCTGCACAAAAGAAAGTAAGTGATACTAAGTTTGCACAAGACATTGTCTTCACACGGAGGACATTTCACAGTGTTGTGTGGCACAACCACTGTGCTAAATGGGATAGATTAAGAAACACCTCCATCACCATCAAGTCAGATGGCCAACCTTGGTTCAATGAGGAGTATAGAAGAGTGCCAGGAGCAGCACCAGGCATGCCTGAAAATGAAGTACCAACCTGGTATACCCACAACACATGCATGCCAAACAGTGGAAGTAGCATGCTGCAGACAGAGCTGAGCTATCCCACAACCAATGGATCAGGTCAAGGCTCTGCAGTCCTGCCACCTCTAACAACTAACGGAAGGAGGAGGCTCCATGAACATCCCCATCCTCACTGATGGCGATGCCCAGCATGTGAATGCAAAAGATGAGGCTGAAGTAATTGCAACCATTTTTAGCCAGAAGTGCCAAGTGGATGATCCTTCTCGGCCTCCTCCTGAGGTCCCCGCCAATTCAATTCACTCCACGCATAACGTCAAGAAATGACTGAGCGTACTGGACACAGCAACAGCAATGGGCCCCAACAATATCTCAGCTGTGGTGCTGAAGACCTGTGCGCCAGAACTAACTGCACCCTTAGCTAACCTGTTCCAGTACAGCTACAACACTGGCATCTACCCAATAATGTGAAAAATAGCCCAGGTATGTTCTATCCACAAAAAGCAGGACAAATGCAACACAATTGCCGCTCCCATCAGCCTACTCCCAATCATCAGCAAGGTGATGGAAGGAGTCGTCAGCTATCAAGCAGCACTTACTCACCAAAAACTTGCTCGCTGATGCTCAATTTGGGTTCCGTTAGAACCACTTGGTTCCAGGCCTCATTATAGCCTTGGTTCAAACGTGGACACGAGCTGAATTCCAGAGGTGAGGTGAGAATGACTGCCCTTGACATAATGTAGCATTTGACCAAGTGAGGCACTAAGGAGCCCTAGTAAAACCAGAAGTCTATGGAAATCAGGCGAAAACTCTTCAGTGGCTGGAGTCATACCTTGCACAAAGGAAAATGGTTGTGGTCGTTGGAGGACAATCATCTTAGCCTCAGAACATTGCTACAGAAGTTCCTCAAGTCAGCGTCCTAGTCCCAACTAACTTCAGCTACTTCATCAATGACCTTCCCTCCATCATAAGGTCAGAAGTGTGGCTATTCACTGATGATTGCAGTGTTCAGTTCCATTTGTAATTCCACAGATAATGAAGCAGCTGGTGCCCACATGTACCAAGACTTGGACAACATCTGGGCTTGGGCTGATAAGTGGCAAGTAACATTCGTCCCACACAAATGTCAGACAATGGCATTACCATCGGCAAATCCCCCAACATCAACATTCCGAGGGTCACATTTGACCTGAAACTGAACTGGACCAACCACGTAATGTTGTGGTTACTAGAGCAGGTTGGAGGCTGGATATTCTGTGGCAAGTGGTTCACCTCCTGGCTCCCGTTAGCCCCTCTACCATCTACAAGGCACAAGTTAGGAGCGTGATGGAATACTCTCCACTTGCTTGGATGGGTGCAGCTCCAACAACACTTAAGGATCTCGACACTATTCAGGACAAAGCAGTCCGCTTGATCGGCACCCCATCGATTGGCATAAACATCCACATCTTCCATCATTGGCGTACCATGGCTGCATTGTGTACTATCTACAGAATGCACTGCAGCAACTTTTCAAGGCATCTTTGGTAGCACCTCCTAAACCCGCGACCTCCTCCACCTGGAAGGACAAGGGCAGCAGGGAAGACCATCGCCTCCAAGTCACACACCATGCTGACTTGGACATATATCGCCGTTCTTCTCCAGCAACTAGGGATGTGTAATAACAGCCGACCTTGCCAGCGATGCCCACATCCCAAAAATGAATTTTTTTAAAAACGCGGAGGGTCGTTAGGACAAGGAATACTGAAAGTGGTTATAGAAGTATATCAGTGGAATTGGATAAGGATTTGCAGCCAAAGAATATAAAAGGATATGAGGAAAAAGCAGGGAGATGGGATTAGAGTGAATAGGTCCAGTTGAAGAGGTAATGCTGGTGCAGGTACAGTGGGCTAAAGGGCCATGTATGATTCAATCCAGTTAGTTGTTAGCTATGCAAACAAAACCTTAAGTAAATTCTTCACAATAACTTACATTTATATCACACCTTTAGATCCAAGGCACTTCAGTGGAAAATGGGCATTGTGGAGTAGTAATAGGGGAGTTGGGAGAGATGACCAAAGGTATGATCAGAAAGATAGGTTTTCAAGTAGATTTTAAAAGGTGAAAGTTGAAAGGAAAAGGGATTAAAGAAGGAGTTCCAAAGAGCTGATGCTGAGATGGCTGAAGGCTCTGTCACCAATAGTTGGGTTTTGTAGAAGAGGCGGAGAATGCACAGGAAGCCAGAAAGGAGTATTGAAGAGCATAGGCTGGGATGTGGGGCTGGAGGAGGTTACTGAAGGTAGGGTAGAGTGAGGCCAAGGATGGATTTGTAAACTACCATTTTGAATTCGATATTTTGGGGACATGGAGCAAATAGAGGTCAGCGAGAGGAGGAGTGTTGGGTAGCGTGAGTTAGTGTGGGAGAAGATGGAGGCAGCAGAATTTTGGATGACTGAGGTTATATATGGTGGAGCTTGGCAGGGCATTGGTGAAGTTGAATCTGTTAAGAAAGGTATGGATAAGGGTTCCAGCAGAAGTGGGGGTTAGGTAAGGATTGAGGCAGACAATATTGCAGAGGTGGAATTAAGTATCCTTTGTTGCCGGATAAAACACTGAGGTTTCACATTATCTGGTTCCGCCTAAGTGAACAGCTAGGAAGGGGAATGGAGTAGAGGGGAAAGGGGATTGGAATTTTTAGGAGCTAAATGAGATAACTTTGGTCTTCCATAGTTCAGTTGGAGGTAGTTATGTCTAATCCATGATTTAATGTTGAACAAATTGGATAACGCATTGAGGGTGGTGTGGTGGAGAGGTAGAGTGAGTTATCGTCAGTACACATATGGAAGCTGACCACATGCCTACAGATAATGTTACCAAAAGCAATATGTAGATGTGGAAAGAGAGCACCAAGGGTAGAATCTTGGAGTACTCCAGAGTGACTATGTGGTGGACTGCTGGTTCAGCCGCTCTAGACTCAGAAGAACTAGTCGGAGCTTGTGTGGCACAAACTCCGAGTAATTGCTGTCCAATTTTGTGTGAGGCTCAATCAGGTGTGGGAGATCGTGACCTGATTTTGGACCCCATTTCACCTATTTCATGCCCGAAAAATGGACACATTGCTGTCCAATTTCTCCCCCATTGTCTTGATCTGACTGTTCAGGATGACCAGTGCTTTGATGCTACTGTACTTCAAGCTGGTTTGAGTTCCAATTTCTCTGATACTTGGGTATAATTTTGTTGTCCGTGAAAGTTGAAAGAATGAGGAAGAAAGTTTAAATTACTAACTGTGAGTAAAGTCTTCCACGTTCTTTGACCTACACATATAAAGATCCTTCCCAATCTACTCTTTCAGAACTGCTGCTTGCATCTTTCGTGAATCAGTTTACATTCTCATTGTTCCCACTTGTGTCTCTGTCACCACGTTCAGTCAGAGTGAAGGATACAATTCAAACTGAGGGGTTGTGTACAGTGGAATGAGACTCTCTGATTCCAGAATGAAATAGAGTTCAGATGGATAGTGTCGTAAGTGGATCCTAGGATATTCTTTGTATTTAGAGTTTGATGTATACAGTTTTCTTGAGAGCAAAGAATGCCATACCTGCTGTAGTTAATCATTAGTGGCTGTTGCATAATTCTAAAATATATAAAATATTAAATAATTTTCTTTGTTGTAAATATTACCTTGTCTTCTGTTTTAAGCATTTAACTGTACTATAGTGATAAATTCAGTCAATAAGAAACTAGAAAAGACTAGGGAATTTAAAAAGATGTATTCCTTATTTCTCAGCCACTTATACATACATCTCTGGGTCAGAGGAAATGGGGAACTTCCTGTATTTGACTATGGATACTAACTTACACCAATACCAATATATCTTTCTCCTCAAGAAAGTAAGCTTTTAAATAAGAACATTGTAGGAACAACAACAAGATCAATCTCAACTGTAAAGACTAACAGATTCAGCATTAACAGTTCAAACAAACAGGGTTAGATGAAGAGGGGTGGGAGGAGGTTCATCTAGAGCATAAACACCGGCATAGGCATTTGGACCGAATGGCCTGTTTCTGCGCTGTACATTCTGTGTAACAAAGTCACTGACAGATAAAATTGTAGTGCATTTTTTTTCACCATTGGTGGGCTTCTGATTAATACTGTTGATGGGAGCCTTTTCCATTGGAGGTCCCAGTTGCTGCACTTTTCTGTTGTGGTTGTAGGTTGCTTCTGGTGGACTAGCTAATGTAGCTCCACTTGTGTTATGGTCTGTGTAACTGGACTCTCTAGTCTCCACAAAAAATGGTTTTGTTTTCTGCAGGTGTCTTTGGTTTCTACTGTAGACCCTT
Organism: Heptranchias perlo; assembly: GCF_035084215.1. Taxonomy (NCBI): domain Eukaryota; kingdom Metazoa; phylum Chordata; class Chondrichthyes; order Hexanchiformes; family Hexanchidae; genus Heptranchias; species Heptranchias perlo. Next base: position 13,005,761 of record NC_090343.1, read on the forward strand.
CCATCTGCAGATCTTGCATTAATTTGCTGTTGCAATTGTGCTGGTGGCTGAATTTGGAGAACTTCTCCTCTATACTTAATTAGCTCTTTTGTACTTTTTAATTGTAGAACCGGACTATCTTGTATCTGTAATATAGCTTCTCTTTTATAGCAGTTGGGATGTAATGTGCACTTGGCAGTACTCTTTAAACTGGTGAGCTGTCCAATATCCTACTTGATATTTTGTACCAGTCAAGAAGATCACATTAAGGGTCTATGCTGGACTTGTGTGCTTTTTCTCAGAAATGCCATTGCAAATTAACAGCATTCTTTGCCTTCTCACTTGATTCTGGATACCTTGGTGAGCTGGTGACATCACTGAACTCATTGTTTTGCAAATTGTTGGAATTCCCTTGAGTTAAATGGTGGACCATCGTATGATACTCCATTAGCTTGCTGAATCTTAATTATTCCACCTTCAATTAGGAGTAAATATTACAGCATTTTGATGTTTTTCTTTTTTTTGGTTTCTAAATGTGTCAATTGACATGGCTTCCTAGTTGTCAACATTACTGGTCGTATGCAGAGCACATTTGCCTTGTGTATCAGCAAGAAATGTATCCTTGCCTCTCTTCTAGACAACATCAAATTTATAATTTTGAAGATGGGCCCTCATTTTCTGGAGCCTTTTGGGTGTACTATTTTTTAATCAATATAGTTTCAAACCCATTGTGATCATTTTCCATAATTTTCTTTCAAACTCCTACTGCTCAAATTTCTCCAAATCAGAAAAAAATGGCTGTTCTTTTTGATTTGAGCATAATTTGTTTCTGTATCAATTAGAGTTCTTGAGGCATAAGCCATGGTTCAGATGATGTTCACCTCATCTGGACATTTCTTGTGGTGGCATTTCCATGTAAAATTGACTCCACCTCAGTAAGTTCAAAGAGGAGTGGTTGCCCTGGTAACTTTGGAGTAAACTGATGAGTAGTCATTCCAAGAATTCTCTGGATAACTTATTTCAGTTGGAGAAGGTATCTTGAGCTTTAGAGGAATGGTTTTGTCCATTTAAGACAATCTATGGCCCAAATATTTCACTTCTCATTCTTTCAACTTTGTTTTGTTTTAGTTCAGTTTGTTACCTTTTTTTTGTTGGTGTTGCTTCTACTGGGCTTCTTGTTTCCAGTCAAGGTCCTGTTCATCTGTACCAAAGACTAAAATCTTATCCACCACACTAGCCACTCCTTTTACGTTTACAAGTACTTCATGAAGTCATCTTTGAAATTCCTCAGGAGCTGAAGAGATTCTGAAAGGAACCTGTAACTTCCATATGGTGTTGAAAAGATAGCAGACTCTTTTTTTTCTTCTTCGAATACACATGCCAAAACCCATTCTTTGCATTGACAACCATGAATAGTTTTGCTTTTGATAGTTCAGGCAGAACATCATCTCTGGTTCCACATAAGCAATGATGACATTTAAGGGCTTCAGATAGCTTTGGATTGATGCACAGGTGCACTTTATTTTTCATTAGCACCACCATTTGAAGAGACCCAGTGAGTTGGGACACTAACTTTTCTATCAGCAAACTTAATAACTATGCTTTTTGACGTTCTTTTACAACTGGAGGTAGTCTCCTAGCTGGTGACCATAGTTGGAATCACTTTGAAGGTGCAGAGTGCCTTGTAACTTGACCAGTACATCTTATTTTATGAGCTTTGAGGAACCATCTATCACTATGGTCTTATGATTCACTGTCACAAGTTTGATATGTTGAATGACTCTCCCACCTTGGACAGGTCTACGGACACTTGGCACTATTTGATACCCAGTGTTTTACTTCTTGGTTTTTCATGGATGAACGGTGGTCAGTGCAGGAGGCTGGGGGTGTGGGGGTTGGTGGTGGTGGTAACGCTGAATCCTCTTGTCCCATGGCTTAATTTCTGTTTTGCTGACCATGTGCAGTGGATTGCTAGAATCCTGAAGTTTTCTGCTACTTGAATCATCAAACTGTTTCAGGTATTCATTCTCAATGATAAAACAACAGTAGTCTAGCTGAAAGTTGACTTGCTTGCATGTTTATAAGCACGTTGGCATATTGGTCTTCTACACATCCAACAACTTGAAGTGAGAGAATGTGATCTTTATCTGAGTCACGAGTAGCTTCATCTGCAATATGTTGCTACTGTTTGCCTTTGGCCCAATTTCTGGACTTTAGACACTTCTGGACTTTCTCACTTTGACTGAGAAATGGTTCAGTTCAGTACATGTATTACACTTTCAACCTCAAGCAGGACAGGGCACTTTCTTTCCAACATGATGTTTGACCACAGTATCTACAGTCTATTTCAGATGCATTCCAAAATTTCTTGGGCTTCACATCTGAAGTTATTTTCTCCCTTTTCTGTGCTAAGTATTGTGCTTATCCCTAGGTACTTATTTCTTTCAGCTGCCTTGCTGCTTTTTTCACTTGCCTTACATTTGGTTTTTATAAAAGTCTCTTCCTAGTACCATTGATTTGTATGTCTGATGATTTGTCTCTGATTGGCTTTCTTCTGGACCCATAGTCATGTTCTAGGTAAGTTGCAGAGATTCACTACATATATGAATGACTCTTGTTTCATCAGGACCATTGTTAACATTGGAGCATATCTAGATTTCAGTAGTGCCTCCAACACAAAATTGTTCTATCTTGTTATCGACAACATCAATGTCAGTCTTGTCTTCATTTTTCAAATTAATGACCCAGGTATTGTACATGCCTCTTTGCCCATTCTGTCATTAATGTAGAAGTTCCGATATATTTTTGTTGTTTAATGAGACGTGATGCAATCTTGTAAATTTTTCCCAAATTCTCTTTAAAAGTTTTTCCAATTGTTTACTTGGTTACTTGTCATCTCCAGCTTTGCTGTGAATGGTATATTTTCAATAATAAATTCCAGCAACTGTACAGTGGCTGTATTTCTGGGCCCTAACATTTTTACTTTGTAAATTTTCAAGAACAGGATACAGTTAAACAAAAACAGTACAGGATCTATATGTTTGGAGTTTATAGTGCTTGGCTGAAAGGCAGACGGAGATGCAGGAAACTGACTTTTCTGGCTTCGGATGTTCTTTTATTTGGTCTTAGCTTATTTTTAAAACATTCTGGTAGATTTAAGATGAGTTGCTTCTAATTCAGATACCATGTAACACTTGTAATTGAGTTCAGTTGGTAGCAAACTGGAAAAGACCTAAGAACTTAATGTGTTGTTTGTTGCCCATCCATTTTGATCTCTGTACAGTGTCAATCATACAAACAGAGGTGGGAGGGGACAGTCAGGGAACTTCCTGTATTTGACAATGAATACAAAGTTATATCAACATTTAAATGTAGCGAATAAACACGTTAAGCACTAAATAAATAATGTTGCATTTTTTCCCAGTATTAAGGTTTTTTTTATATCTGTAATCTAGTAACTATCCAATATGTTCTGTAGCACATTTATGGAAGGAAGAAAGAACTTGCATTTATATATTGGTTTTTACGACCTCAGGACCTTGTAAAGGGCTTTACATCCCAAAGTCCTTTACAGCCAATGAAGTACTGTTGTAATGTAGGAAACGCGGCAGCCAATTTGTGCACTGCAAATGCTGACAAAGAGCAATGAAATAAATGATCTGTTTTAGGTGTTGGTTGAGGGATAAATATTGGCCAGGATACTGGGAGAACTCCTTTTGGCCGTCTTCAAATAGTGCTACGGAATCTTTTACACCCACCTGAGAGAACAGACGAGGCCTCGGAAAGACAGTACTCCCTCAGCACTGTACTGAAGTGCCAGCCTGGATTGTGTGCTCAAGTCTTGAGTAGGATTTGAACCTAGAGCCTTCTGACTCAGGCGAGGTCCAGAGACTGAGGGGTCCATGTATATGATCATTAAAATGTCATGGACAGCTGCAGAAAATAATCAAAAAGGGTAGTGGAATGTTTTGTATCTAGAGGACTAGAATACAAGGGGGTAGAACCTATGTTACAGCTATACAAAGCCCTGGTTAGATCAGACCTGGAGTACTGTGTTCAGTTCTGGGTACCACACATTAGGAAGGATATATCTGCCTTGGAGGGAGTGCAGCGTAGATTTACTAGAATGATACCTGGACTTCAAGGGTTAAATTACGAGAAGCGATTACACAAACTAGGGTTGTATTCCTTGGAATTTAGAAGGTTAAGAGGTGATTTGATCGAAGTTTTCAAGATATTAAGGGGAACTGATAGGGTAGATAGAGAGAAACTATTTCCGCTGGTGGGGGAGTCCAGCATTAAGAGGCATAGCCTAAAAATCAGAGCCAGGACTTTCAGGAGTGAAGTTAGGAAACACTTCTACACGCAAAGGGTGCTAGATGTTTAGAACTCTCTTCTGCAAACGACAGTTGATGCTACCTCAATTGTTAATTTTAATAAAATCCTGAGATTGATAGGTTTTTGTTAGCCCCATGTCCCTTAATATCTTTGGTTGAGGTGGGTATATGGAGTTAGGTCAGGCAATGACCATCTCCAACATGAGAGAGTCTTAACCACCTCCCCATGACATTCAATGTCATTACCATCGCCGAATCCCCCACCATCAACATCCTGGGGGGTCACCATTGACCAGAAACTTAACTGTGGCTACAAGAGTAGGTCAGAGGCTGGGTATTCTGTGGTGAGTGACTTACCTCCTGACTCCCCAAAGCCTTTCCACCATCTATAAGGCACAAGTCAGGAGTGTGATGGAATACTCTCCACTTGCCTGGATGAGTGCAGCTCCAACAACACTCAAGAAGCTCGACACCATCCAGGACATAACAGCCTGCTTGATAGCACCCCATCCACCACCTTAAACATTCACTCCCCTCACCACCAGCACACCGTGGCTACAGTATGTACCATCTACAGGATGCATTGCAGCAACTCGCCAAGACTTCTTCGACAGCACCTCCCAAACCTGTGGCCTCTACCACCTAGGAGGACAAGGGCAGCAGGCACATGGGAACAATACCACCTGCACGTTCCCCTCCAAGTTATACACTATCTCGACTTGGAAATATATTGCTGTTCTTTCATCGTTGTTGGGTCAAAATCCTGGAACTCCCTACCTAACAGCACTGTGGGAGAACCTTCACCACACAGACTGCAGCGGTTCAAGAAGGCTCACCACCACCTTCTCAAGGGCAGTTAGGGATGGGCAATAAATGCTAGCCTTGCCAGCGATGCTCACATCCCATGAACCAATTTTTAAAAAGTATCAGCCATGATCTCATTCAATGGCAGAAAAGGCTCAAGGGGCTAAATGGCCTACTCCTTTTTCTATGTTCCTGTATACCACTGAGTCAACACTGAAGAGATTAAAAGTTGTGTCATTATCAACAACAACTTGCATTTATACAATATCTTCAACATAGAAGAACGCCCCTAGGTGTTTCACAGAAGACAGAGGGGGAAAATGGATGTTAAGCCAAAGCAGGACGTATTAGCAATGGGTTTTAAGGAGGGCCTTAAAGGAGAAGGAGGAGGTGGAGTGGTTCAGGTAAGGAATTCCAATGCTTGGGGTCTTGGCAGGAGAAGGCACAGCTGCCAATGGTGAGGCAGAGGCGGGGTGAGGCAGAAGAGGCAGGAGTGAGTGGAACAGAATTTTCAGGGGGTTAACACTGAAGAAGGATATAGAAATATGGAAGGGTGAGGTCATGAAGATGAGAAAATGAATTTTAAATTTGAAGCATTAAGGCACTGGAATTTAATGTAGTGAGGACAGAGGTGACAGGTGAGCAGAATTTGGTGTCGGTTAGGATAGCAGCATCATAATTTTGGATCAGTTTACAGTGGTTGGAAGATGGAAGGCTGGCCAGCAGAGCAATGGAATAGTCAAGTCTGGAGGTGACAAAGGCATGGATGAGTATTTCAGCGGCAGATAGGCTGAAATAAGGGAGGAGGCGGGGAATGAGACAGAAGTCGAAATAGGCGGTTTTTGTGATGGAGACCGTATGGGATTGGAAGCTTAGTTTTGGGTCATATAGGACGACGTGACTACGAACAGTCTGGTTCAGCCTGAGATAGTGGCCAGAGAGGAAGTTGGAGTCAGTGGCGCGTACAGAGCTTGTGGCAGGGCGGGCAAAGCAGCTCATCCGAGACTGGATGACTGACAAGCAGAAGGGCGGCATGGAGGCATTGGAGAGGTCAAGAGAAATGGAGGTACAACTGAGTTTCACCAGCATACCTGTGGAAGCTGATCCCATGTTTCCAAGGGCAGCATGCAGTTTAGGAAGAGGAGGGAGCCAAGGATCGACCATCGGGGACTCCCGATGTGACTAGGGGTAGGAAGAAAAGCCATTGATACAGATGCTCTGGCTGCCCTACAATCATACAGGTAAGAGTGGAACTAAACGAGGGCAATCTCAGTGAGCTGGATAACCGAGGGGAGGTGTTTGAGGAGGATGGGTGGTCGACGATACCGTAGGCTGCAGGGAAGACACATAAGGATGATCTACCACAGTCAGCCAGAGTGTGTTGGTTCGTGCCTTTGATTAGTGCTGTGGAGGGTGGAAATCTGATTGAAGGAATACGAACTGATTTGCTTGAGATGTGGGCATGGATCTGAAAGGCATCTTAACATATAGTCAAGGGCTTTGGAGAGAAAAAGGAGGTTGGAGATGAGATGATAGTTTGTAAGGACAGAGGAGTTTCGGGCAGTATTTTGATGGCTGCTTTGAAAAGGAGAGGGACAGTGTCTGAGGAGAGGGAACTATTTACCATATCAGTTAGCATGAGGGCCAGGAAGGGAAGTTGGATGATCAGTAACTTAGTAGGAAAGGGGCTGTAGGGAGCAGGAGGTAGGTCTGATGGATGAAATAAGGGCATGGTAAGAGAAACTAGAGAGTGATACGTGTTTAGGGCTCAGGTAGGGCATCCTTCAGGAGTGGTTTGACTTGGTGAGCAAGGCAAAGGGAGAAACCAGCAGAAGCATCTGAACGGGTCTTTATCTTAAGCGTGGAGGAGGCATGGGGTGGAAAATCAGCTAGTGTCTCTGATCAGTGACCAATGATGTCGACTGAAAGAAAGCATGTCTGGATGCCATTTTGGATGTGATGCCCCCGCCTGCTCACTGAAGCTTGCACATGAACATTGAGAACTTGACCAAGAAATCCATGGATCTGTACTCACCTGTGTAAACACCTTCTGGAGTGAGGAGATGGCTGAAAAAAAATTGCAAAAATTTGCGGCGGGGGTGCGGGGTGGGGGGAGGTGGAATAAAACTTAGCTTAATTTCACCACCTGTGCCAATTGATTTTTCCATGTGTTTGGGTGTATGAGGTGAGAGGTTTGAAAGATTTTTTTTAATGTAAGAACTTCAATTGCTCATTTCTGTAATATTTCACTTCCCCCCTGCCCCCCCCCCCCCTTCTATAAAAGCTCCCTTCTCTCTTTTAAGGTGTTGCTTTGCTGGGTTACAATACCTCTCCTGGTCACCATTCTTTATTTGTGAGTCAAGATGGTAACTAATAGGTTGTTTTACTGACTGGAGAGAATCGCAACTGAATTTAGTTTTGTCCTGTCCGATGCCCACGTATGAATAATTAACTTTAGCTGTTTCTCTTTTTGCTTCTCACCTAACCAAGGGGACCAGAATCTACTTAACATATCCCTACTGCATGCAGCTACCTTGAAATAGCCCTGGGTGATTGAACCTGGGAACCCCTTTTCTGTCATTGCACTCCATAGTAATTCAGTGTATGCGAAACTCTGAAATGACAAGGTGTTACATAAATGCAAGTCTTTCTTTTAGTCAGTTCCCCAATGGCCAGTGTATTTACCAACTGAGCACTGGGGTGCACTCTCAAGTGCCTTAACAGGAATGAAATGACCTTGATTCTTCTGGGTAAGTGCACTGCATGATGTAGCCTGAAGCACAAAGAACCAAGAAAGTCCTAGGAATGATCCCTGGCCTGTGCTGAGTTGAGCTACTTTTATACTCCACACTCGCACTGTTGGCTCCCCAAGTGTAGAGCTCATGCAACAGCAGTAACCCCAAGGTAAACTTGTTGGATTCACAACAGGAAGACCCAGTTTTTTTTTAAAAAAGTGTCTTCCTGATGGTTGACCTTTTGCGAATTCGGTACACAACTACAAAAGTTTCCTGCATGCAATGTGCTCCAAATTATTATTGAGAAGAATTATTTCCATGTAGGACCCTGAACAGTCTGTTGGTCAACCTTGCTGACTGCATGCAAATCTATTTATTATTAAACAATTCCAAAACAAGTCATTTCCTATTAATCTTTCTTAAATATTCAGACAAAATAGGATATTTTTAACGTCATGAATGACCTCCACTAGTGCCTGCTAATCTTTAATTAATAGTAAACACAACTAAGTCTTTTTACAGCCAGTCCAAAGGGTGAACACTTATGAAGTTAGCACCTTGAAATCATTAGTGTGTGAATAAGGCTGACAAACAAATTACTTTTTTAATCCAGTCATACTTGTAGTATTACTCATTCTCCTTTTAATTTCACCTTCACCCACTGTATCTGTCTCTTCACATTGTTTTTATGTTTCCACTTCATTTTTGTTGTTGCCCAGGAAATGGTGAGCAAATGCAATCACTTTTTAAAATCTCAAAGGTTATGTCTTGTAATAAACAGAATGAGGTGCGATTTTTGCATACAAGTGGAACTACCCCTTTCACTTCTTCCAGGTAGGGAGGAAAGATGGCGTTGGGTGACTCTTAAGCTGTGATTGCTTGGTGTTGTGTAGTTCCACTTCTTACCTCAATGATTTCCATTAACACTCTTCATATTAGAAATATTGCTGAAAGATTAGATCCCCATTGGGTTATAGTATACTCTCCACAGACCTTGCCCAATCATTTGCTGTCACATATCTATGAAGATCTGCTTATAAACATATGCCTGCAACTGCAGCATTTTTTTTAGCCTAAACAATTATTTTCAAGAAAATTTAAAAGGTTAGCTTATTAAACATGCCTGCATATATTTATTAAGAGACGTCTCACCTTAAGCTCCCTTTGCATGAACCATAAGAACAGAATGATCTGGCTCTTAAGGTGTGGTTTAAAAACTGGTTTTGATGTGATCTAAAACTCTGGCAGATGACAGATGTTGCACAATTAACTCAACTAAAGCTCCAAGAGTCCCTTAAACTTAAACCAAAACTTTTTTAGTAGCGAAAATTAACAGATGCATGCTTAGCGTTTTAACTCAATTACCAGGGTTTTCCGATTTTGCACTTGCCCACCTGTGACTTTTCCATCCATTTGTTTTATTGGACGGAAAATTGCTGGCATGCGAATGCAGAAGCAGAAAACCCCAGCTAATAGCTCTACATGTGATCTCATTACATGTCTTTGTATGCCTCAGCATGATGTGGATTATAGTTTTAGATTGAGAAATTTTGTAAACAGATTTGGATAGTCTGGGTTTGAGTCAGAATTATCCTCGATCATGACTTCAATCCAGTCACGTTTGAGCATTTAAAAAAATTTGTTCATGGGATGTGGGCGTCGCTGGCAAGGTCAGCATTTATTGCCCATCCCGAATTGCCCTTGAGAAGGTGGTGGTGAGCCGCTGCCTTAATCCGCTGCAGTCCGTGTGGTGAAGGTTTTCCTACACCGCTGTTAGGTAGGGAGTTCCAGGATTTTGACCCAGCGATGATGAAGGAACGGCGATATATTTCCAAGTCGGGATGGTGTGTGACTTGGAGGGGAATGTGCAGGTGGTGTTGTTCCCATGTGCCTGCTGCCATTGTCCTTCTAGTTGGTAGAAGTTGCGGGTTTGGGAGGTGCTGTCGAAGAAGCCTTGGCGAGTTGCTGCAGTGCATCCTGTGGATGGTACACACCGCAGCCACGGTGCGCTGGTGTTGAAGGGAGTGAATGTTTAGGGTGGTGGATGGGGTGCCAATCAAGCGGGCTGCTTTGTCCTGGATGGTGTTGAGCTTCTTGAGTGTTGTTGGAGCTGCACTCATCCAAGCAAGTGGAGAGTATTCCATCACACTCCTGACTTGTGCCTTGTAGATGGTGGAAAGGCTTTGGGTAGTCAGGAGGTGAGTCACTCGCTGCAGAGTACCCAGCCTCTGACCTGCTCTTGTCACCACAGTATTTATGTGGCTGGCCCAGTTAAGTTTCTGGTCAATGGTGAACCCCAGGATGTTGATGGTGGGGGATTCGGCGATGGTAATGCCATTGAATATCAAGGGGAGCTGGTTAGACTCTCTCTTGTTGGAGATGGTCATTACCTGGCACTTGTCTGACGTGAACATTACTTGCCACTTATGAGCCCAAGCCTGGATGTTTTCCAGGTCTTGCTGCATGCGGGCATGGACTGCTTCATTATCCGAGGCGTTGCGAATGGAACTGAACACTGTGCAATCATCAGCAAACATCTCCATTTCTGACCTTATGCTGGAGGGAAGGTCATTGATGAAGCAGCTGAAGATGGTTGGGCCTAGGACACTGCCCTGAGGAACTTCTGCAGCGATGCCCTGGGGCTGAGATGATTGGCCTCCAAAAACCACTACCATCTTCCTTTTGTGCTATGTATGACTCCAGCCACTGGAGAATTTTCCCCTGATTCCCATTGACTTCAATTTTACTCGGGCTCCTTGGTGTCTCACTCGGTCAAATGCTGCCTTGATGTCAAGGGCTGTCATTCTCACCTCACCGCTGGAATTCAGCTCTTTTGTCCATGTTTAGACTAAGGCTGTAATGAGGTCTGGAGCCTAGTGATCCTGGTGGAACCCAAACTGAGCATCAGTGAGCAGGTTATTGGTGAGTAGATGCTGCTTGATAGCACTGTTGACGGCACCTTCCATCACTTTGCTGATGATTGAGAGTAGACTGATGGGGCGGTAATTGGCCGGATTGGATTTGTCCTGCTTTTTATGGACAGGACATACCTGGGCAATTTTCCACATTGTTGGGTAGATGCCAGTGTTGTAGCTGTGCTGGAACAGCTTGGCTCGAAGCGCGGCTAGTTCTGCAGCACAAGTCTTCAGCACTACAGCCGGGATGTTATCGGGACCCATAGCCTTTGCTGTATCCAGTGCACTCAGCCATTTCTTGATATCATGCGGAGAGAATCGAATTGGCTGAAGACTGGCTTCTGTGATGGTGGGGATATTGGGAGGAGGCCGAGATGGAGCTTCCACTCGGCACTTCTGGCTGCAGATGGTTGCAAACGCTCCAGCCTTGTCTTTTGCACTCAGGTGCTGGACTCCGCCATCATCAAGGATGGGGATGTTCATGGAGCCTCCTCCTCCCGTTAGTTGTTTAATTATCCACCACCATTCACGACTGGATGTGGCAGTACTGCAGAGCTTTGATCTGATCCGTTGGTTGTGGAATCGCTTAGCTCTGTCTGTAGCATGTTGCTTCTGCTGTTTAGCATGCATGTAGTCCTGAGTTGTAGCTTCACCAGGTTGGCATCTCATTTTTAGGTACGCCTGGTGCTGCTTCTGACATGCTCTTCTACACTCCTCATTGAACCAGGGCTGATCCCCTGGCTTGTTGGTAATAGTAGAATGAGAAATATGCCGGGCCATTGAGGTTACAGATTGTGCTGGAATACAATTCTGCTGCTGCTGCTGATGGCCCACAGTGCCTCATGGATGCCCAGTTTTGAGCTGCTAGATCTTGGACCCAACCCTTTTACAAGAAAAATATAATGAATATCTCAAATCCTCTATTTACATCAGCTCGGTGCTATGGCCACACTCAACATAACCTTTTAATGTATTTTGCCTCCCATCTGCGCTCTCCAAACTTGTGTTGTCAGTAGTAGACACTTTTTTTCTGAACATGAACACTCATGTATCCTGCTGAATATAGGCTGTATTGCCCCATAGCTAGAAAATCACTAATTTGCAGTGAATCCTTAAGCTGCCTTTTATTTTATTTTTTTGACTTTCCCCTCCCCCAAAATGCCACCTAAGCAGTCACACTATAGTGTTTTCCTGCACTATAAGCCATGTATAAGAATTGTCATTTGGACTTGTACACTCAACACTTTTCTTACTTCTCTTCCACATGCGCTGGTAAGGTTTAATGTTTTTTATGCAGACCTATCTATACACTATCATGAGCATTCTTTTTTAAAAAAACAAGTGAAATGTTAACCAATTATTTCAGTATCTTTAATTAGGCCAATATGGGACTTAGACACATGGGGCATGATTTTAAAAGGAAAAGACAGGTGGGTTGGGGGCAGGGGTGGCATTCAAAATCGCAACCATTTCGCACCCGCCTCCAACCTTCCCACTTCCGGTTTTCACCGGGGCAGGACAAGGGGTGGGCGACCAACCCGCTCCCAGGAGACGGGTTGGTGATTAAAACCTTTCAAGGAGGCTGCGGGACTCCATTTTTCCAGTTTCCAATTTCAACCCCTGGGGGCCGGGATTCCTCGGCCTTCTCTTTTACGCCATGTGAAAGGAGGCGAAAAGGCTCAAAACTAACAGATATGTGCCTTTCTGGCACAGGTTGTGGGCCCGGAGGGGCAAGAGTGTTTTCCCCCAGGCCCAACAAGCCTACTGGCAGCGACCCCTCTTCCCCCCCCCCCCCCCAAAGAATCGCAGACCCCTCTTCCCCCCCCCCCAAACGATCGTGGACCCCCTCCCCCCCCCCCAACGACTGTGGACCCCTCGATCCCTCCCCCCATGACTGAAGACCCCCCTCTACACCCCCCCCCCCCACTCCCCGTGCCCACCCATGCCCTGCACCCCCCCTCCCCTCCCCAAATCCATACAAACAAAGACTTACCTGAACACGTCCTCTCCCTGGCTGCTCTCCCATCTGACTGAGGCCAGCCTGTCAATTGGGCCGGTCAGTCGGACAGCAAACCGACAAACAAAAATAAAAGATGTCAAAATCATAAGGACGTCCAGGAAACCAGTACTTCCAGGTTTCCCGTCCGCAATTTGACCCCCCCCGCCCCCTTCCCGGCTCGGGATCAAAATCACGCCCATGCTCTATAGTGTAGGAAAAAGGCAGAGTGAGAGATTGGGGAGGTGGGGTGGGGGCTGGTGGTATAGTGGTTTACTACAGCCAACATAAGGCAATCTTTTTTTGTAAATTTGTTTCATAATTCTGACTAAATCTAGTTTCATTAAACCTTTAATGGCAGTATTTTTTTTTCTGTTGCTTTTGTAATTAAGCCACTCTGTAGAACAGTTATACATTTTAAAAAAAGAAACTTGCTGTTGGAACTTCTATCTTTTTCTCTCCCCTTCTCTTCCTTCCAACTTTCTCCTGCTCTCACAAAGAAAGTTAAGCCTGGATTTTCTGATTTGGTTATTTTAACGCAGGTGATAACCAGCTGGTGTTAAAATAATGCTGATTGGGAAACTAGGCTTATGTATCGCAAAACAATTCAAACGATTATTTTACCTTTTTTCCATTCATGGATAGGTTTTCTGGACGTCTTTCTTAATTGTGTATATAATATTCATCATACTTCAGTGATTTTTTTTTGAGTTTATACAATGGATGTTGTCTTCGAGCACATTGGCACCACCAGCTGAGTACAGTAAACCTCAGAACTTTTAAAAGCAAAAGACACTTGTGTGCCGCAGCCCATATTTTCAGTTTATTGGTGGGGGGTGGTGCTGTGAATAAAATTGTTTTCTTTTTGACTGTGGTGCCACCTGAGGGAGGATTTGTGGAGATGAGTATAACTTGAGGAGTTTATGCATATTACGGGAGGGAGAAAATGCAATAATCATGAGCTCTGGTGGAACATGCTTTTAATTTGTGAAAATTTGCCTTGCAAAGAAATTTTGAATGCGCTATCTTCACTTCAATTTGAGTAACCACCTCAAATTGTCAAGTTGGATAACAGCTTACTGCCATATTCCTGGGCTAATAACCTTTGCATCGCACTGAGTCCACATCCTAGGCTTCTCAGTAATTTCCAAAATTTGTTGCAACAATAGGTATCCGTCATGTCAGAATGCTGTATGGCAGTCTGTAACGACCAGAATACCCTGACTGCAACCACATTGTCAGAATGTGACTGATAAACCCCCACCAGGTGTATGGAAAATTCTTGGCCAAATTGTAGTAACATCATTCAATGCTAAAGGAAGAATGAATTATTGGACACAGAATGCCAGAGTCCATCCATTGTAGAAATGGAATATTTCTTCCAATTAACCAGCTGAATGGGGCAAAAACGGCCATCTTCAAAATATTTTAGCTTGTGACATCTTAGAACTCATTCGTAAAGTCAACAACAACTTGCATTTATATAGAGCCTTTAACATAGTTAAACATCCGAAGGCACTTCACAGTAGCGCTATCAGACAAAATTTGACACCGAGCCACATAAGGAGATATTAGGACAGGCCAAATAGGCAATTTTTAAGCAGCGTCTTAAAGGAAGAGAGAGATAGAGATGATTAAGGAGGGAGTTCCAGAGCTTAGGGCCTAGACAGATGAAGGCACGGCCGCCAATGGTGGGGCGAAGGAAATCAGGGACGCACAAGAGGCCAGAATTGGAGGAACGCCGAGTTCTCGGAGGGTATAGAGGTAGGGAGGTTACAAAGATAGGAAGGGGTGAAGCCATGGAGGGATTTGAACACTAGGATGAGAATTGGAGGTGTTGCTGGACCAGGAGCCAATGTAGATCAGCAAGCTCACGGGTGATGGGAGAACGTGCCTTAGTACGAGTTAGGATACGGGCAGCAGAGTTTTTGGTGAGCTCAAGTTTACAGAGGGTGGAAGATGGGATGCCGGCCAGGAGAGCATTGAAATAGTCGACTCGGGAGGTAACAAAGACATCGATGAGGATTTCAACAGCAGATGGGCTGAGGCAGGGGCGGAGATGGAGGTGGAAGTAGACGATCTTGGTGATGGAGGGGATATGGGATTAGAAGCTCAGTTCAGGGTCAAATAGAATTCTGAGGTTGCGAGAAGTCTGGTTCAGCCTGAGTAAATGGCCAGGAAGGGAGATGGAATCGGAGGCTAGGGAACGGAGTTTGTGGCAGGGGTTGAAGACAATAGCAAGTTATAGGTCGGTAAATTTTTCACATTCAGCTGGTTACTGGGATATTCTCACTTAATCTACTGTTTTGACTTTTGGGCAAAGTTTTTCAAATACCCTTTTTAGGTGCTAGGTTTTCTGGTTTGAACATTTACTTGATCAATACTGACTTAGTAGTGTTGTTAAAATGCAGAACAATAATTGTGAGCCTCAGGCAAAATCTGACTGATGGCTCAATGAGCCCTACCTAAATTGAATGGGGTTAATGGTCCTTGCAGGTGTCGTAATGATTGACTGCCAGATGACCAAGAGTTGGAGGGGGCACCATAATTAAATACATTGAACGCCAGCAGTTGTTTTCTAGGGCAGGCACCAGAAAACTGCCTTTTCTTTTTTAAAAAAAACATAATGGTGGCTTTGGTGAACTCTGGTGAGAGGGACATAAGTAATGTTGCACAGAACGTATATGTTAGTATGCACTGATAATATTGGTACAGTATTTCTAAGTAAATCTAGTTGGTTTGAATATTTTTAGTATTGTTAAATGCAGTAGATTTGAGATGTATTAACATTGATGTAGTGTAATTAGAATACCGGTACTTGTTAGGTATCGAATTGCTTATTCAGATGGAAGGGTTTCTGTTACATTTTCACAAAAAAAATCTATAAATTTTCACTGCAAGTTTTTCTGAATATTAAAATCAATAAACACAATTGGGCATTGCCTTCTGTCCTTTTTTCTCTGTCTCAATAGTGCAAATATCAGTAACCTTTACTACTTTTGTCTATTTTGTAATCTTTTGTCTTGCAAGACTAATGTATGGAAAATTAAGTGCATGTCTTGGAAGTATAGAGCACAATTGCCTGAATCACTGAATTTTATGCGACTTGCTTCTTAAAAAAAGCAAGCTTGTCACTAATTTGTCATCTTCTGAATATCTTGTACTATTCTGGCAACCTTGTCAATAGACAGTTGTTACTGTTGCATCCCTAACCATCTGGTGTTCGGGATGAGAAGCCTAACAGAACTGGTATTTTTTTTGCACCCTAACAATTGCTGATCATCCCATTTTGAAACCAAGCCTGTTTCTCTTGCCTGCCATTTCAGTTGACACTTAGACGTGGTCCCTTTGCTTCTATGAAGCAGCCATTCACCAAAGACCTTCTTCATGTTGTACCACAGGATGGTCGAAATGACTTCTATTGCTGGGTGTGCCACCGGGAGGGCCAGGTTCTGTGCTGCGAGCTCTGTCCTCGTGTCTACCATGCAAAGTGTTTAAAACTGAACGCTGAACCGGAAGGGGACTGGTTCTGTCCAGAATGTGAGGTATGGTAAAAGATAGTTAAAACTATGGTGAGGGAAATGGGCATGAATTTGTTCAAATTCATTCTTTTATTAAGAAAGTGGGATTTTTTTTTGATTATATGTGATAAATTTGGTTAAAAGACGCATGTAGCCACTATTCCTGGGGTAAGGTTCATCAATAACACAAACTGGTATGGATACAGGGAACTGACTGAGTTGCTAAGAACATGATTAGCTTTCTGTAAGCTTGGTAGAACATATGTATATTACATCATTAACCCTTTGAGTAATAAAGGTAGATTTTTAATCAAAGAATTCTCTAATTTTCTTTTCCTAAGCTCCAGGTTTTATAGTTTTATTAATTTCTCTAATTGTACTTTTATAATCAGCAGCTTTAGAAGCTGGCAGAGATATATAATTCAAGAAGTTTTTCAAAGGGTTAATGCAATATCTTGGTGTTAAACCTGCTGGCTTTGGCCTTGTTTGGTATCCTTGCCATTCAGACCGTTGTGCAGTTCATGAGTAAAAGGAATGTCTGTCTGAAGATTAATATTGGGCTCCCTGGAAGGCTGCATTCGACCGGCATGACGTGTTCTTATTCTGCTGAGGTGGTTCTGCAGCTGATGTGAAGTTTGTACCCAAAACATCCAACGTTAAGCAGATTTGTTTTTAATTATTTTAAATCTGTTTGCTTCACAGAAAATCACGGTCGCTGAATGTATTGAGACTCAGAGTAAAGCTATGACTATGCTCACTATAGATCAGTTGTCTTATCTGCTGAAATTTGCACTACAGAAGATGAAGCAGCCAGGAGTAAGTAAAAATGGCAATGCTCTGAACTCCTCCTCTGTGTTGTTTCTCCCTTGTGATTTCCCCATGTGACATGCTGCTGATGTCAGCTGGGCTCTTTGGTGGAGGCTCTTGAGTATTAGTAAGATGATTTTTCACACCGCAGGGAGAGAAGAAACTAAATGTGTGGAAAAAGCTAATTTATACAGCTAAATATTACAAATGATACATAGGAACATAGGAACAGGAGTAGGCCATTCAGCCCCTCGTGCCTGCTCCACCATTTGATAAGATCATGGCTGATCTGTGATCTACCCGCCTTTGGCCCATATCCCTTAATACCTTTGGTTGCCAAAAAGCTATCTATCTCAGATTTAAATTTAGCAATTGAGCTAGTAACAATTGCCGTTTGCGGAAGAGTGTTCCAAACTTCTACCACCCTTTGTGTGTAGAAATGTTTTCTAATCTCGCTCCTGAAAGGTCTGGCTCTAATTTTTAGACTGTGCCCCCTACTCCTAAAATCCCCAACCAGCGGAAATAGTTTCTGTCTATCTACCCTATCTGTTCCCCTTAATATCTTATAAACTTTGATCAGATCACCCCTTAACCTTCGAAACTCTAGAGAATACAACCCCAATTTGTGTAATCTCTCCTCGTAACTTAACCCTTGAAGTCCGGGTATCATTCTAGTAAACCAACGCTGCACTCCCTCCAAGGCCAGTATGTCCTTCCGAAGGTGCAGTGCCCAGAATTGCTCACAGTACTCCAGGTGCGGTCTGACCAGGGTTTTGTATAGCAGCAGCATAACTTCTGCCCCCTTGTACTCTAGTCCTCTAGATATAAAGGCCAGCATTCCATTAGCCGTACTGATTATTTTCTGCACCTGTTCATGACACTTCAATGATCTATGTACCTGTACCCCTAAGTCCCTTTGGACATCCACTATTTTTAACTTTTTACCATTTAGAAAGTACCGTGTTCTATCCTTTTTTGATCCAAAGTGGATGACCTCACATTTGTCTACAATGAATTCCATTTGCCACAGTTTTGCCCATTCACCTAATCTATCAATATCACTTTGTAATTTTATGTTTTCATCTCCACTGCTTACAATGCCACCAATCTTTGTGTCATCGGCAAACTTAGATATGAGACTTTCTATGCCTTCATCTAAGTCGTTAATAAATATTGTGAATAATTGAGGCCCCGAGACAGATCCCTGTGGGACTCCACTAGTCACATCCTGCCAATGTGAGTACCTACCCATTATCCCTACTCTCTGTCGCCTTTCGCTCAGCGAACTTCCTAACCAAGTCCGTACTTTTTCCTCGATTCCATGGGCTTCTATCTTAGCTAACAGTCTCTTATGTGGGACCTTATCAAATGCCTTCTGGAAGTCCATATAAATAACACCCATTGACATTCCCCTGTCCACTACTTTAGTCACCTCTTCAAAAAATTCAATCAGGTTTGTCAGGCACGACCTACCTTTCACAAATCCACTGATTAACTGAAAATTCTCGAGGTGTTCAGTCACCCTATCCTTAATTATAGACTCTAGCATTTTCCCCACAACAGATGTTAGGCTAACTGGTCTACAATTCCCCGGTTTCCCTCTCTCTCCTTTCTTAAAAAGCGGAGTGATGTGCAATTTTCCAATCCAGAGGGACAGTTCCTGAATCTAGAGAACTTTGAAAGATTATAGTTAGGGCATCTGCAATGTGCTCACCTACTTCCTTTAAAACCCTGGGATGGAAACCATCTGGTCCTGGGGATTTGTCACTCTTTAGTGCTATTATTTTCTTCATTACTGTTGCTTTACTTATGTTAATTTTATCGAGTCCCTGTCCCCGATTCAATATTAGTTTTCTTGGGATTTCCGGCATGCCATCCTCTTTTTCTACTGTAAATACTGATGCAAAGTAATCGTTCAACATGTTTGCCATTTCCCCATTGTCAATGACAATATCCCCACTTTCAGTTTTTAAGGGGCCAACACTGCTCCTGACCACCCTCTTTTTCCTAATGTAACTATAAAAGTTCTTCGTATTGGTTTTGATATCCCTTGCAAGTTTCTTTTCATACTCTCTTTTTGTAGCCCTTACTATCTGTTTTGTGACCCTTTGTTGATCTTTGTATCTTTCCCATTCGCCAGGATCTGTGCCATTTTTTGCCTTTTTGTATGCCCTTTCCTTATGTCTTATACTGTCCCTTACCTCTCTAGTTGTCCATGGCTGTTTTTTTTTTGGCAAGTGGAGTTCTTGCCCCTCAGGGGTATAAACCGATTCTGTATCACGTTAAATGTTTCTTTAAACATTTCCCACTGATCATCAGTCGTTTTACCCATTAACAGATTTGCCCAGTTTACTGTCTCTGTCTCATCCCATTGAAGTCGGCCTTACCCAAGTCTAGAATCTTAGCAGCTGATTCACTTTTTTCCCTTTCAAACACTACATTGAACTCGATCATGTTATGATTGCTATTGGATAGATGTTCGCATACAGTTAAGCCGTTAACTAAACCTGGTTCATTACTCATTACTAAATCTAGTACGGCTTGCCCCCTTGTTGCCTCTAGGACATACAATATCTTAAAGTTATTAGAAATTAAGACAAATTGAAGCAGCTGTTTTAATAGAAATGCACATGAACAAAGTATCAAATACAACACTGAATACTAGTCTTTAAATGGAGTGGTTTTCAAAAGTCAAAAATTGCAGAAGCTTCTTGGTCACCATATGTAATTAGTCCTTGTGTTGAGAGAGAAGTCAGAGCTGCTAGTCACTCAAAACACGAGGCACCTCTATATTTAATATGCCTTCCTTTGACCGCAATACTTGCACGAAGACCCTCTACCTACGTGTGCCTCATTTTATGCTTTGTTTAATGGCTCCACCTCCAACTTGCAGTAGCCACAGAAGTTGTCCACTTTCTGAGCATGCTGTCCCAGAGCTAAAAAAAACTGCCACAGCTTCCATTTGCAATCATATTATTATAGTAGGTACAGCACAGATAAAGGCCAATTGGCCGACTGTGCCTGTGCCGGCTCTTTGAAAGTGCTATCCAGTTAGTCCCATTCCCCTGCTCTTTCCTCATAGCCCTTTAAATGTTTTCCCTTTAAGTATTCAAACAATTCCCTTTTGAAAGTTGCTATTGAATCTGTTTCCACCACCCTTTCAGGCAGTGCATTCCAGGTCATTACAACTCGCTACATACAAGAAAAGGTTTCCTCATGTCGCCTCTGGTTCTTTTGCCAATCACCTTAAATCTGTGTCTTCTGGTTACCGACCCTTCTGCCACTGGAAACAATTTCTTCTTCCTTACTCTACCAAAACCGCTCATGATTTTGAACACCTCTATCAAATCTCCCCTTAACCTCCGTTGTTCTAAAGAGAACAACTCCAGCTTCTCCAGTCTTTCCACGTAACTGAAGTCCCTCATCCCTGGCACCATTCTAGTAAATCTCTTCTGCACCCTCTCTAAGGCCTTGACATCCTTCCTGAAGTGTGGTGCCCAGAATTGAACACAGTACTCCAGCTGAAGCCTAACCAGTGTTTTATAAAGGTTTAGCATAACTTCCTTTTGTACTATTTGCCTCTATTAATAAAGCTCAGGATCCCATATGCTTTTTTAACAGCCTTCTCAAATTGACTTCTACCTTCAAAGATGTGTGAATGTAAACCCCCAGGTCTCTCTGTTTCTGCATCTCCTTTAAAATTGTACCATTTAGTTTATGTTGCCTCTCCTCGTTCTTCCTACGAAAATGCATCATTTCCCTCTTCTCTGTCTTTAAATTTCATCTGCCACGTGTATGCCTATTTCACCAGTCTATCTACATCCTCCTGAAGTCTGTTACTATCCTCCACATTGTTTACTACATTTCCGAGTTTCGTGTCATCTGCAAACTTTGAAATTATACCCTGTATACCCAAGTCCAGGTCATTCATATATATCAAAAGGAGCAGTGGTCCTAATACTGACCCCTGGAGAACACCACTGTATACTTCCCACCAGTCTGAAAAACAACCGTTCACCACTACTCTCTGCTTTCTGCCCCCTAGCCAATTTTGTATCCACGCTGCCACTGTCCCTTTAATCCCATGGGCTTCAATTTTGCTAACAAGTCTATTATGTGGTACTTTATCAAATGCCCTTTGAAAGTCCATATACACAACATCAACCGCATTACCCTCATCAACCCACTCCGTTACATCATTAAAGAACTCAATCAAGTTAGTCAAACACGATTTTCCTTTAACAAATCCGTGATGACTTTCATTTATTAGCCCATACTTTTCCAAGTGCCAATTAATTTTGTCCTGGATAATTGTCTCTAAAAGTTTACCCACCATCGATGTTAGGCTGACTGGCCTGTAATTGCTGGATTTATCCCTCCTTTTTTGAACAGGGGTGTAACATTTGCAATCCTCCGGCACCATCCTCTAAGGAGGATTAGAAGAATGTGGCCAGAACCTTTCAATTTCCACCCTTACTTCCCTCAGTAATCTAGGATGCATCCCATCTGGACCAAGTGACTTTAAAAACATCAGAACATAAGAAAAAGGAGCAGGAGTCGGTCATATGACCTCGAGCCTGCTCCACCATTCAATAAGATCATGGCTGATCTTTGACCTTAACTCCACTTTCTCGCCCGATCCCCATATTCCTTGATTCCCTTCGTGTCCAAAAATCTGATCTCAGTCTTGAATATACTCAACGACTGAGTATCCACAGCCCTCTGGGATAGAGAATTCCAAAGATTCACAACCCTCTGAGTGAAGAAATTCCTCCTCATCTCAGTCCAAATGGCCGACCCCCTCGTTCTAGGCTCTTCAGCCAAGGGAAACAACCTCTCAGCATCTACCCTGTCAAGCCCTCTCAGAATCTTATGTTTCAATGAGATCACCTCTCATTCTTCTAAACTCCAGAGAGTATAGGCCCATTCTACTCAATCTCTCCTCGTAGGACAACCCTCTCATCACAGGAATCAATCTAATGAACCTTCATTGCACCGCCTCTATGGCAAGTATATCCTTCCTTAGATAAGGAGACCAAAACTGTACACAGTACTCCAAGTGTGGTCTTACCAAAGCCCTGTACAATTGCAGCAAGACTTCCTTACCCTTGTACTCCAACACCCTTGCAATAAAGGCCAACGTACCATTTGCCTTCCTAATTGCTTGCTGTACCCGCAGGTTAACTTCCTGTGTTTCGTGTACAAGGACACCCAAATCTCTCTAACCACCAACATTTAATACCATTTTTAAAAATATCTGTTTTTCTATTCTTTCTACCAAAGTGATTAACCTCACATTTTCCCACATTATACTCCATCTGCCACCTTCTTTTCCACTCACTTAACCTGTCTATATCCCTTTGCAGACTCTTTGTGTCCTCCTCACAGCTTACTTTCCCACCTAGCTTTGTATCGTCAGCAAACTTGGATACATTACACTCAGTTCCTTCATCTAATTCATTGATATAGATTGTAAATAGCTGAGGTCGAAGCCCTGATCCTTGCCCCACCCCACTAGTTACAGCCTGCCAACCTGAAAATGACCCATTTAATCTTTGAGTACTGCCAATCTTTTAGGTACCTCCTCTTTATCTGTTTTTATCCTAGCCATAATCGCTACTACCTCCTTCTTTACAGCTACAATGGCAGCATCCTCTTCCCTAGTGAAGATGGATGCAAGGTATTCATTTAGTACCTCAGCCATGCCCTCTGCCTCCACAAGAAGATCTCTTTTTTTGTCGCTAATCGGTCCCACCCTTCCTTTTGACTGCCGTTTTACTATTTATATATTTATAGAAGACTTTTGGGTTCCCTTTTATGTTGGCCGCTAACTATTCTCATACTCTTTCTTTGCCCCTCTTATTCCCTTTTTTTACATCTCCTCTGTACTTTCTGGATTCAGCCTGGTTCTCTACTGTATTATGAACCTTACATTTGTCATAAGCCTCCTTTTTCTGTTTCATTTTAATCTCTATATGTTTAGTCATCCAGGGAGCTCTAGCTTTGGATGCTCTTCCTTTCCCCCTTGTAGGAATGTGTCTACTCTGTACCAGAACCAAATCCACCTGGAAGGCCTCCCATTGTTCAATTACTGTTTTGCCTACCAATTTTTGATTCCAATCCACCTGGGTAAGATCCCTTTTTAACTCCACTGAAGTTTGCCCTCCTCCAGTTAAGCATTTTCACATTTGATTGTTCCTTGTCCTATTCTAAACCTAATATTATGATCACTGTTCTCCAAATGCTCCCCCACTGATACATGCTTCCTTACTGAAACATGCTCCACCTGCCCCACTTCATTCCCAAGAGGTTCCTGGTTGGGCTGGAAACACACTTCTTGAACACATTTCAGGAATTTCTTCCCCTCTAAACCCTTTATGCTGTTACTGTCCCAGTCTATAATGGGATAATTGAAGTCCCCCATTATCATTGCTCTATAGTTCTTGCATCTTTCTGTAATTTGCCTGCAAATTTATCTCCTTCCCAGTATTTGGTGGCCGATAGTACACACACAGTAGTGTAATAGCTCCTCTATTGTTCCTTAATTCTAATCAAATAGATTCTGTGTTTGACCCCTCAACTACATCATCCTTTTTCAGTGCTATAATAGTTTCTTTGATCAGTACTGCAATCACACCTCATTTCTTTCCTTCCCTATCTTTCTTGAATAACTTGTAGCCAGGAATATTAAGTACCCAATCCTCCTTCTTTGTGCCAGGCCTCTGTTATTGCCACTATATCATTGTCCCATGTGGCAACTTGAGCTTGCAGCTCACCAAACTTATTTACCACGCTACGTGCATTTATGCAGATGCACTCCAATCTCATCTTAGACTGCCTCGCATTTGTCCCCTGTCTGATCCCTCCTATTTTTGAACTATTCTTTACCCTCGTGTTACTTGTCCCTCCCAGTCCTCTGTGCACCTTGTTTCTCCTTTCTAATGTTTCATCCTGGAGCCCACCCCCCTGCCAAATTAGTTTAAACCCTTCCCCACATCACCAGTTTACCTCTCTGTGAGGACGTTGGTCCCAGCTCTGTTGAGGTGCAACCCGTCCACCTTGAACAGATCCCTCCTGCCTCAGAACTGGTCCCAATGGCCCAGGAATCTGAAGCCCTCCCTCCTGCACCATTACTCCAGCAAGCATTAACCTGTCTTATCCTACTATTCCTATACTCACTAGCATGTGGCACTGCAAGTAATCCAGAGATTACTACCTTTGAGGTCCTGCTTTTTAACTTCCTTCCTAGCTCCTGAAACTCTGACTGCAGGACTTCAACCCTTTTCTTTCCTATGTCATTGGTTCTCACATGGACCACGCCTTCTGACTGTTCTCCTTCCCTCATCAAAATGTTCTGCACCCTCTGTGATGCCCTTTACACTGGCACCAGGGAGGCAACACACCATGCGGGACTCACTGTGCAGAAATGCCTGTCCATCCCCTACAACAATTGCATTTCTTTTGCCTCCCTGTGCAGCCGAGTCTCCCATGGTGCCGTGGATTTGTTCCTGACTGCACTCCCCCCAGGTGTCAACCCTCTCTCTAGTATTCAACAAATGCCATGTTTTCAGAGGCTAATGATATCTTTGGGTAAATTTCTCCCTTTCTTTTCTTTCTGTCACCTTTTTTACCCTTTTCTATTCCTCTGCAACCAAGAGAATGGGTGCATGACCTCCTCCAAGGCTGCTGTCAGTGGCTGTTTTCGCTGAGCTCTTCAGGAATCACGATGAATCATCCAGCTGAGATTCTCCACTCCAATTTTAATTGTCTTTCTCTTCTTGCTCTCAGTTCCTGACGGGAAATGTTGAAATGATTGTTTGGCACGTGTCAAGGGAACATAAACCTATATCTAGCCCTGCTTCATGGCACTGAGCATTGATATAGAGCACTGACCATCCCACCTTTATGCGAGGGAACTTTAATTATGGTTAAGGCAATGATTTATCATTACTCAGATCCATTCAGAATGTAGCATTTTCACTGCCTCCAGAACTTTATATGCAAAATTGCAATACTTGGGTAGCAAGCTGTGCTAAATGTAGTAATTTGTGGGATTTGTTGGGGATGTCATGTCATGACTAATCATTTGCCTTAATGATGGAGCAGTTATGCTGCAGCTTTCATCTGGAAATGAAATGAAAATCCTGCTTGAAAAGGGAAATGAAAACTGTACCTTTTTAATATTTATTTAAACATTCATTTCATTACTGAACATTCCTTTCAAATCGCTTCTTAAAATACTGTGCTGCTTTTTAACAGACTGAGCCGTTCCAGAAGCCAGTTTCATTAGAACAGCATCCTGATTATGCAGAATATATCTTCCATCCAATGGACATTTGCACACTAGAAAAGGTAGGTCAGGTGTGTGAGACTCTCTTGACTTGTGTAGCTACTGGAGAGTCTCCACTAGTCTTGGCTCTCTTGTCTGTATTCTGTTCATCTTTGATTTTCACCTGTTTTGTTTTGTTTTTTCTTTTCTTCCTATTTTTTTAATTGTCTCACTTTCTCTCTTTTTATTCCGTTTTTCTTTTCCCTATTTTACATTTTAAGCTTATGAAGTTTTCATCTAGAAAGGTTATCTCAATCCTGTACCTCACATATTTTATTTAAATATTTTATTTTTAATGACAATTTAGTTTGTTTCTGTCTGGTGCCATCCAATGGAAGGGCTTGGGTATGACAACACTGTACTTTTGTAAACTTGCTCAGTAGCAAGAATTTGCACAGTAGCATTTCTTGCTCAAGGCCAGGTGTCCTAAAGTAGATGGTATTTTATTTTCAGTGTTTACTGATTTTTGATTTTTGCCTGAAAATTGGAACTTGGCAAGCTGTGCAACTTGCAATTATTGAGTCTTGAGATTTGGTTCTAAACACGTTTGTTAGCTGCACAGGATAGTAGTGTCTGATGAAACCTGTTTTTTTTTCCACCTTGTCTCCTCCACAATACTCCATGAAAAAAGTAGAAACATTCATTTGATTTAAAAGAATTTTAAAAACCATAAAACAAGGTAAAGAGGTAGGCATGTTTTTTGTTGCTGAATTTGATGCAAAAAATTGCTCATCAGTCAGAGGTCACTTGCCAGGCCTCTCCCAAATTTTATTTTTTTTGGTCATTGCACAGCATGTTTTGTATTTGAATTGAGTGGCTTGACTTCTCCGTCAAGCAAACTGCCTGTCACAAACCAGGCATTTGTTGAAACGAGGTATCCAGTTAAATTGGGTCATGATTTCTGTGAGCAAAGCTCATTCTTAACCCTTTTATGTACTGTACCAGAATTAAAGAAACCAATACCAAGCGGAATCTTAGACAAAATGCTTCATTTTGTTTTTGACGCAGCCCTGTCACATGCCTCACTCTTCAATATGAGAATTTGAACAACCTGTCTGAATTTGTACTTTTGGCTAGTGACATCCCCTAACCAAGTTGTAGTGTATCCCTTCTTGGTCAACTGCTCGATCAATCAGACACATTAACCATGTTCTCATTAAAGATGGGCTGCATTATATGGACTTTTGCATTTTCCAGGGTGGTTATCACATTATACAGAATGATGCATTTGCCACTACTGAGTGTTTCTGTTTTTTCAGAATGTCAAGAAGAAGATGTATGGTTGCACTGAGGCTTTCCTTGCTGATGTCAAGTGGATATTGCATAACTGCATCATATATAATGGTGGTAAATATCATGATCTGCTACTAGGAAACATGGTCCCCTTCTAACACTTTGAGGAACATGGCTTTTAGCAGTAACCTTTACTCTCCAGTTATTCACAGGTACCTGTAGTAAAGGAATGCCTGGTTTCTATAAGTCCCAGCATTAAATGATACGACTGGTAGTATATTGAAATAATTCATAGTTGTATTACTTTTAGAATAGACTGTAGGAAATAATCATTTTGTAATGTTTGGAAAAAGTATAATAATATCAATTGAAGTTCATTGATTGAAGTCAGGAGTGTGATGGAATACTCTCCACTTGCCTGGATGAGTGCAACTCCAACAACACTCAAGAAGCTCGACACCATCCAGGACAAAGCAGCCCACTTGATTGGCACCCCATCCACCATCCTGAACATTCACTCCCTTCACCACCGGCGCACTGTGGCTGCAGTGTGTACCATCCACAGGATGCACTGCAGCAACTTGCCAAGGCTTCTTCGACAGCACCTCCCAAACCCGCGACCTCTACCATCTAAAAGGACAAGGGCAGCAGGCACATGGGCACAACACCACCTACACGTTCCCCTCCAAGTCACACACCTTCCTGACTTGGAAATATATCGCCGTTCCTTCATCGTCGCTGGGTCAACATCCTGGAACTCCCTTCCTAACAGCACTGTGGGAGAACCTTCACACGGATTGCAGCAGTTCAAGAAGGCGGCTCACCACCACCTTCTCAAGGGCAATGAGGAATGGGCAATAAATGCTGGCCTTGCCAGCAACGCCCACATCCCATGAACGAATAAAAAAAAAGTTCAGCATCATAAAGTAATATCGTTCTGTAAGTGCATAGTTACACGTGCTCAAAGATTTGACCATTTGTCTTTTGATGGCATTTACACAAAGAGAACTAAACATACTCAGGAAATCTGCTGCAGAAAGTCACTTCATTTAAAAGGAAACTCTGAACTAATGTGATTTTAAATGTGAGGTGGATACCTTCACACAATCTGGAACTTTTCTGCCCTCCTTTCTCTGATAAAACTCTGGTCAGAGGCAGTTTGGGACTATACATATTGTGTACAATTTCCTTTGATATTGTGGAGTTTTACTAAGATGATGCTGTGAATGGGAATATTGCTGTAGATTTTTACAAAAACTCTACATTGTAGACAGAACCCTAAATGTAATCCTTACAAATTGCTGTTTGTTGATTAAATGGGACTCCTCCTGTGTACTAAGTTGGTGTGATACTGTACTATGTGCAGCCTGTCCACTACAATTTCATTGTGGTATGGTCTCCGTCCGTGCCCTTGGGAGCGAATTCTGCTTACTTTGGCAGATGGGAAATGATGTGCAAAATGGTAATTCATTGGCGGCTACAGACTATTTTCTCTCCTTTGATGTTGAGAGCCTTCTGGGATCTTGTCTGAGTGAGTGAGACTGGACAGTGAACATTAGCAAGCTATTTGACAATGGAGGGCATTGCAGTTCAGCCCAATCCTGTCCCCACTCACTGACCACACGTGTATTGTCTAGCAGAGAACATTGGATAGAACAACAAGAGTGGGAGCACTTGTTGTTTCTTTTTGTCTCCACTCCCCTCCCTTGCCAAGGGATAGTCCAGCAATTTTATTTTAAATTCACAAGCTTTCGGAGGCTACCTCCTTCCTCAGGTGAACGATGTGCCAAGGGAGACTGAGGCCAGTTACATAGTGCCTCTCTGCTGCTCTGGCTGAGATCTGCTATCTTGGTGCAGACTGAGGATTGAGCCTGGGTCCTTTCATGCGTGTGTGTGTGTGTTACACACCTGGAACATTTACCCACTGAGAGAGTGAAGGATAACCACTGACCAGTTTTGCAGCACATAGCAAGTAAATGGGACATGAGAGATACCAGGAAGTGTACATTTTGCTGTTATAAATATAGTCCTCCTTTGACTGAAGGGGATTTGAACTGGTTTAAAATGTGGGTTGTTTTATGTTGAGATGACCCGAGTCAACCTTTTTTCTCTAGCTAATTTTCTTCCTTCCTCTTGATGCTGAGTTGACTCTTTGCCAGGTGCCTTCTGTTACTTCACCAAGTTATTCATGTTTGAGCTTTGACATTGTCAGCAGGCTTGCTCCGAAGGTCACAGATGCAAGTCTTCAGCCAATTGGATTCGCTCCACCTCAAGAAATGGCTGAGTGCTTTGGACTCAGCAAAGACTATGGGCCCTGACAATATCCCGGCTGTAGTGTGGAAGACCTGTACTCCAGAACCAGCTGCGCCCTTAGCGAAGCTGTTCCATTACAGCTACAACACTGGCATCTACCCAACAATGTGAAAAATTGCCCAGGTATGTCCTTTTCACAAAAAGGACAAATCCAATCCAGTCAGTTACCGCCACATCAGCCTACTCCCAATCATCAGTAAAGTGATGGAAGGAGTCGTCAACAGTGCTATCAAGCAATGCTTATTCACCAATAACATGCTCACCGATGCTCAGTTTGGGTTCCGCCAGAACCATTCGGCTCCAAATCTCAATACAACCTTGGTCCAAACATGAACATGAGCTGAATTTCAGAGGTGAGGTGAAAGTGACTGCCTTTGACAACAAGGCAGCATTTGACAGAGTGTGACACCAAGGAGCCCAAGTAAATTTGAAGCCAATAGGGATCAGGAGAAACTCTCCAATGGAGTCATACCTGGCACTAGGGAAGATGGTTGTGGGAGCCAATCATCTCAGCTACAGGGCATCGCTGCGGAGTTCCTCAAAGCAGTATCCTAGGCCCAACTATCTTCATCTGCTTCATCGTCAATGACCTTCCCTCCATTATAAGTTCAGTAGTGTGGCTGTTCGCTGATGATTGCACAGTGTTCAGCTCCATTTGCAATTCCTCAGATAATGAAGCAGTCTCATGCCCGCCTGCAGCAAGACCTGGACAACATCCAGGCTTGGTCTGATAAGTGGCAAATAACATTCATGACACACAAGTGTCAGGCAATGGCCATCTTCAAAAAGAGAGATTCTAACCAGCTCCCTTTGACATTCAATGGCATTACCATCGCTAAGTCTCCCACCATCAACATCCTGGGAGTCATCATTGATCAGAAACTCAACTGGACCATCCACAAAATTTTATGGCCAATAGTGCAGGTCAGAGGCTGGGTATTCTTCATTGAGTGGCTCACCTCCTGACTCCCCAAGACTCTGTACCACCAACAAGGTACTATAAATGTAAGTTCTTCTTTGCCTTTAAGTCAGGAGTGTGATCGAATACTCCAACAACACTTAAGAAGCTAGACACTATCCAGGACAAAACAATCTGCTTGATCGTCACCCCATCCACTGGCTTAAACATCCACTCCCTCCACCATCGGCGTAGCGTAGCTGTAGTGTGTACTATCTAGAGGATGCACTGTAGCAATTCACCAAGGCTTCTTTGGCAACACCTCCCAGTGACTTCCACCACCTAGAAGGACAAGGGCAAGCAGTTGCATGGGAACACCATCACCTCCAAGTCACACACCATCTTGTCTTGGACATATATCGCCGTTCCTTCATTGTTGCAGGGTCAAAATCCTGGAACTTTGTACCTAACAGCATTCTAGGAGCACCTTCATCACATGGACTGCAGCAGTTCAAGAAGAATGCCCACCACCACCTTCTCAAGGGCATAGAAAGAGAGGCAACAAATGCCAGCCTTGCCAGCGAAGCCCAAATCCAAGGGTGAATAAAAAATAATTGACTACAAGAACCATAACATGCATTTCAGATCCTGTCCTCACCAATCTCCACACATGGACTTTCCATTGGGGGTTGCTGGTAACTGATTGAGTCAGGGAGAGGGGTGGGGGGAGGGAAAGTTCCTACTCGGAGTGCTCAGGTTGATTGTAGCGTCCTGTTGCCACTCCAGCTGAAGACAGCCAACCAAGCACAGACTCGGGAATATGGAACTTTCTTGACCTGTAGGACTCAACTACTCAACGGATAAACTCACCTGAAGGAATGAGGAGCTATAACCTCTTTTACTTGAAAATGGCAGTGCAATAAAATTGTGGGCCTGTTGTAAGCGTATTTTAAAGGTGGTCACACCTCCACTAAAGTGAGGAATTTTAGATGAATCTGTCAAGTGTTTGCATGCTTGCTTCCAGGCCCATTTGTATTTTTGAAGCAATATAAATAGTCCTGTGCATTTTTAATGTATTACACACACAAGTAATTTTTAAAAGCTCAATTTTCTGGCACTTTTTATCTCCCATTGTCAATCTGAGGAATGAAAGATCATTTTCAACGGTGCAGTGCAGTCTGCAAGAAAGAAAACACTTGGGGAACTCCCTGCTCTTTTTCGAAAAAGTGCCAAGGGATCTTTTATGTTCACCTGCACAGGCAGAAGGGTCTTCAACCTAATCTGTAAGGTGGCATTTCTGCTAATGCAGCACTCCCTTAGTACTGCACTTAAGTGTCCATGTAGATTGTACTCAACTGGAACCTATAACCGTCTGATTCAGAAACAAGAGTATTACCACTTAGCCAAGCTGACATGTAGTCAAAACACAATATCACAAATGTGCATTACAGTGTGTAGTTATTAGATGTAAACCATGTTATTGAATTAAATGTTAATACAGTACTTTGTTCTGTTTTTAAAGTCAATAATAGATTTTTGTATTGCAGCCAATCACAAATTAACAGCAACAGCAAAGGTGATCATTAAAATCTGCGAGCATGAAGTAAGTATAACAAGACAGTTGTATGGTGTCTTATCACAGCTGTACTTCTGGGTTTATTGCATTATTGAGGCAGCGCAGAGGGATCTTTTACTCTGGATCAAACATGTATTGTACCTAAACAAAAAAAAGCACACTGTTGAGTATAACCTTGCAGGTCATTCAGCATCTGAAAGAGAAAGCTAGGCTAACCTTCCTGGTGAGGTTTTTCATAAGAATCTGCTTTTCTCTTTCAGACACTCATAGAGTCATACAGCACGGATAGAGGCCCTTCGGCCCATCGTGTCCGCGCCGGCCATCAGCCCTGTTCATTTTCTGTTTTGTATTTCAGATTTCCAGCATTTGTGGTTTTTCTTATGTCAGTTGTACCTGTTATACTGAAGAAAGTAAGTGGTTTCAACCTAATGTGCTTTTTTCCTTTCTTAAAAAAAACATAGATGAATGAGATTGAAGTTTGTCCAGAATGCTATTTGGCAGCATGCCAGAAGAGAGACAACTGGTTCTGCGAGCCTTGTGTAAGTTGGAGTTCTCTAATGAATCTGTAAATGACAAACCTCCTGAGTATCCATAGTAACAGAGTGCTGCTTGTCCACTCAACAAGAACACTTGGCTTTAGCTTAATCCCCTTTTTGTTTTCTAAGTTATTAAGGATCTTAACTGTTAGTTAAGTATTAGTTACCTTTAGGACTCTAAAATTTTGAGCTATATCTTAGTCGTCGGGTATGTTTTGCAATGTAGTCATTACACTTTGGCTTTCTTGCTCTCTTTTATTCTTAAAACCAATCAAATCCCCAATCTAGTGAACAACTTGCCATCAACAGAAAATGCCTTCTAATTGACTTCAGGAGTTGCATTTAAAACCGATCTGACCTCTAATTGATCTGAGGATCTGCAGAAGAACAGCTAGTCTTAATTTACCCCGGAAGGCAGAGCAGTTACACCTTGTGGCCTCGAAAGGAAGCATTGTATTACACGTAGCTGAACTTTAGAATATGAATAACATAATAGGCCGTAATTTGCTCCGAGGGGCGAACTAGCAGTGGTCACCGCTCATTAGATTTAAACTCACCCACTAAGTTACCGCATTCTTTTTGGCGGCAGCTTCCTTGAACTGCGAGTTCAAATAACATCAGCGTTCCTTCCCAGGCTGTGTAAGTGGTAAAAGGATCGCTAAGGCCCCTCAGCCAATCAGCGTGAAGCAAGCCACGCTGTGAGAACCAGGAAGTGCAGTTCATCGACAAACAGCAGACTAAAAACCCGTATGTGCCCAATAAGGTATTATGAAATGACATAGAGAAAGTGAAATAAAGAGAGGATAAGATTAAAAGACTGAGATAAAAGAGACAGAAAGAAAAATGGTTTAAAAACATTTAAAAAAACATTTAAATCTAATTTTTTTTAACTGTCCAAAAATGTTTAAAATCAGGAGTAATGAGACTACATATTTTTTAAAAGTTAATTTTTAGTGCCAGAGAGGTTGTTTGGGAATCATTAAGACTTACTACACTGTTAAAACTTAATTTAGATTTTAAAAACTGATTTGTGGCGACATTAGTTCATTTCCATGTGGGCAGGAGAGCAAGTTGGCGCTGGTCCATTGATTCTATTGATTGCAGCCAGCGATGCCCCTTTAAGGCGAAGCTGTCAGATCGCCAGCAAACTACGAAGAGCAAGTTCTGGATTTCCGCGTTTGACTGCACGTGCAATCGCCGGAACCTGCTCTTTGATTTCGCCACTAATAACAGTGAGCGCTATTTTGAAAGCAACTTCCGGCCCCCTGTGATTTACATAGTGTAAACCAATATATCCTCTGTTGTACTGAGAGCAGTGTCATGGTTGGGGTTAGTGTGTGTTTAAATATGCAAAGGATATTTTCAAAATCAATCTACTTTTCAGTGGGGAATTCATTGCTCTTTGTCAACTGTTGTTTTAATCATATAATACAGGTATCCATTGGCCTTTCATGACCTTTGGTTTGTGTTACGGTATTGCTCGTGACCTAAGAAAATCCACAGCCGGACAAGGCAATTCAGCTTGCTCCCTCCAGAATCCATGCATGATTATTCTATCTTTGTCTTCCCTTCTCTCATTCCCTGTTGTATCCCTACTGTAGGGCAAAATAGTTTCCTTCACTGCACTCTACTGGGGGATAGGCAGTTCAAGTGGTTTTATTAAATATTGCTAAAACCCTCCATCTCACTTCTCATCGGGTATTGATTCTTTTTAAAGATGCCAGTTGACCCTGAGTCTGTTATCTTCTCTAGGATTTCACTCCATATATCCATTATCCTTTTTTGGGTTGGCATTCTAATTTCTAACCTTGTTCAAAGCTTGAAAATTTTGTACTTTTATCCTCCAGTCCTCTGTCAAAGGTGAATAGTTTATTTATTTCCTTTTCATCTGTACCTTTCATTTATCTTTTTCATGTCTGAATCTTCAGCAAATGTTGTCATTTGAGTTCTTCTTCGGTCTAGAGGGTGGGATCTGCTGCTGTTCAGGCAGAGGGTAATAGCATTCTTCAGACTTCAGTGTTTTTCATAAAATCGTACGAGCGCATTAGTGAACTGCTGCTACTCTTACCATTGAACTTCTGAAGGAAGAAACTATATAGCCCTTATGATATAGTGCCACCTCGTGTTCAAAATATATAATACCAATTCCAATAAAGCTATTTCAAAACAAGTACAATGTTGAGTTTTGTAGTCTGCTATTATGAGTGTTCCAATAATATTTTTGAGACCGTTTTCAAAGTAAGGCTGACTATGCTTAATTCCCTGTCTCCATTGTTATGAGGGTTTTCAGCACAGTCTGATTCATTCATTGTAATATATGACAGGTTGCAAAAAACAGGCTGCCGTTCTTCAGTTCCCTCTTCCCATAAGCATAGCATCTCGTAACTCGGGACAGCCAGCAAAATGTTCCCAGAATTCATGATGCTATGTAAGTAGTTGTTAGGTGTGCTAATCGAGTTGCTGTATATCTGCTAACTTTTCAGGCCCTTCCAATTGCTATCCATATTCTAAGACGTGCTGTTGATGCACAAGCATGCTATGTCACTGTATCCCATTGAAGAGTTATGTTTATCGTTGAGATATAAATTGTAATTTTTAATCTGCTTCAGATGGAATTGCTTGCATTGAACATAGAAACATAGAAAATAGGAGCAGGAATAGACCATTCGGCCCTTCGAGCCTGTTCCGCCATTCAACATGATCGTGGCTTATCCTCCATCTCAATACCATATTCCCGCTCTCTCCCCATACCCCTTGATGGCTTTTGTGTCTAGAAATCTATCTAGCTCCTTCTTTAAATATATTCAGTACTCAGTACATGTGCAACCCTTCCTGTTTTGTTTTTCTTTTATTAGTCCCATTCACCCATCACCCCTGTGCTTGCTGACTTACATTGGCTCCCGGTCCAGCAATACCTTGATTTTAAAATTCTTATCCTTGTTTTCAAATCTCTCCATAGCCTCGCCCCTCCCTACCTCTGGAACTTCCTCCTGCCCTACAACCCCCCGAGATCTCTGCGCTCCTCCAATTCTGGCTTCTTGCACATCCTTGATTTTAAACGCTCCACCATTGGCGGCCATGCCACCAGCTGCCTAGGCCGTAAGCTCTGGAATTCCCTCCCTAAACTTCTCCACCTCTCTCTCCTCCTTTTAAGATGCTCCTTAAAACCTGCCTCTTTGACCAAGCTTTTGGTCACCTGTCCTAGTATCTCCTTATGTGGCTCGGTGTCAAATTTTAGAATCATAGAATCATAGAAGTTTACAACATGGAAACAGGCCCTTCGGCCCAACATGTCCATGTCGCCCAGTTTATACCACTAAGCTAGTCCCAATTGCCTGCACTTGGCCTATATCCCTCTATACCCATCTTACCCATGTAACTGTCCAAATGCTTTTTAAAAGACAGAATTGTACCTGCCTCTACTACTGCCTCTGGCAGCTCGTTCCAGACACTCACCACCCTTTGAGTGAAAAAGCTGCCCCTCTGGACCCTTTTGTATCTCTCCCCTCTCACCTTAAATCTATGTCCCCTCGTTATAGACTCCCCTACCTTTGGGAAAAGATTTTGACTATCTACCTTATCTATGTCCCTCATTATTTTATAGATCACCCCTAAACCTCCTACTCTCCAGGGAAAAAAGTTTCAGTCTATCCAACCTCTCCCTATAAGTCAAACCATCAAGTCCCGGTAGCATCCTAGTAAATCTTTTCTGCACTCTTTCTAGTTTAATAATATCCTTTCTATAATAGGGTGACCAGAACTGTACACAGTATTCCAAGTGTGGCCTTACTAATGTCCTGTACAACTTCAACAAGATATCCCAACTCCTGTATTCAATGTTCTGACCAATGAAACCAAGCATGCTGAATGCCTTCTTCACCACCCTATCCACCTGTGACTCCACTTTCAAGGAGCTATGAACCTGTACTCCTAGATCTCTTTGTTCTATAACTCTCCCCAACGCCCTACCATTAACGGAGTAGGTCCTGGCCCGATTCGATCTACCAAAATGCATCACCTCACATTTATCTAAATTAAACTCCATCTGCCATTCATCGGCCCACTGGCCCAATTTATCAAGATCCCATTGCAATCCTAGGTAACCTTCTTCACTGTCCACAATGCCACCAATCTTGGTGTCATCTGCAAACTTACGAACCATGCCTCCTAAATTCTCATCCAAATCATTAATATAAATAACAAATAACAGCGGACCCAGCACCGATCCCTGAGACACACCGCTGGTCACAGGCCTCCAGTTTGAAAAACAACCCTCTACAACCACCCTCTGTCTTCTGTCGTCAATCCAATTTTGTATGAAATTGGCTATCTCACCTTGGATCCCGTGAGATTTAACCTTATGTAACAACCTACCATGCGGTACCTTGTCAAAGGCTTTGCTAAAGTCCATGTAGACCACGTCTACTGCACAGCCCTCATCTATCTTCTTGGTTACCCCTTCAAAAAACTCAATCAAATTCATGAGACATGATTTTCCACTCACAAAACCATGCTGACTGTTCCTAATCAGTCCCTGCCTCTCCAAATGCCTGTAGATCCTGTCTCTCAGAATACCCTCTAACAACTTACCCACTACAGATGTCAGGCTCACCGGTCTGTAGTTCCCAGGCTTTTCCCTGCTGCCCTTCTTAAACAAAGGCACAACATTTGCTACCCTCCAATCTTCAGGCACCTCACCTGTAGCTGTCGATGATTCAAATATCTCTGCTAGGGGACCCGCAATTTCCTCCCTAACCTCCCATAACGTCCTGGGATACATTTCATCAGGTTCCGGAGATTTATCTACCTTGATGTGCGTTAAGACTTCCAGCAATTTTGTTTGATAACGGAACTGTGAAGCAACTTGGGACCTTTTACTATGTTAAAGGTGCTACATAATGCAAGATCTTGTTGATCAGTATAGCAGATATCTTCAAACAGTTCTTCTGTTCTTGTGCTGTAAGATTTATAGATTCATCCCACCCCACCGCCTTGTTTTTTTTATACAGAGTAACCCCCACCCACTTGTCTGGGCTAAACTTAAGGGCTTTCCCTTTTGGCCTGCGAAAGCACTGCGGGACAAGGATGGGCAGGTTGATGCACGTTTCTTTGGGCAGCATGACAGGTGAGAGTTAATCTTTTATTATTAAAAACAAATTTTATATATATATATATATATGATTCATGTATACCAATCTATACTGGAGAATACACTGATTCAGCTGGTTCCTTTGGTAGGCAGAGTCCCCATTTCTTAAATAATTTAGGATTTGGATTCTGCATGAAGGAAGGGTACAGAAGACAACACTGTATACCATGGCATATTCATCTGAATCCCATATTATGTATTTATCAGCAGTTCTGTCTAATTTCAGTAAAATGTAATTGTAGGATTGTGAAATTTTCATACATTATTAGGCACTTGGGCATGGCAGCTGGTGCCTGCAGAACTGTGTCCCAGCAAGACGTCAATGGCTCCAGGAGAGGGGGAGGGGAATCCTTATGTCTCCATAGTCACAGGATTCGGCTTGTTCACTCAAATTTCTCAGATGTTGTGAGTTTATTCTGTTCTTTGCCCATCAGACAAAGGGGTGCCTCAATAGCAAAGCATTCCATGTTCAGTTGAGGAGAAATTGGCACTGTGGTTTTCCCCATCCTTTGTGACTCCTGATTATACAGAAGAAGTGGTTGCTGCACCTCCCTGTTGAATTGCTGTGGCCTCTATTTATGTATCAACATTTCATGTCAAGGTGTTTCATCAGAATAGACCAGTAAGATTACATAATCTCCTTTTACATAGGCATTGAGAGGAGGTTAATTCAAGAATTTTGAAATAAAGACAGACTTGCATTTATCTGGCGCCTTTCACAACCTCAGGATGCCCCAAAAGGGTTTACATCCAATGAAGTACTTTTTTGAAGATTAGTCACTGTTGTAATGTAAGAAACACAGCAGCCAATTTGTGCCCAGCAAGATCCCACAAACAGCAATCAAATAAATGACCAGATCATCTGTTTTAGGTGTTGGTTGAGGGATAAATGTTGGACACCAGAAGAACTCCTCTGCTCTTCATTAAATGGTGCCGTGCGATCTTTTACATCCACCTGAAAAGGCAAACAGGACCTCGGCTTCACGTCTCATCCGAAAGATGGCACCTCCGACAGTGCAGCATTCCCTCAGGACTGCATTGAAGTGCCAGTCTAGATTATGTGCTTAAGTCACTGGAGTGGGGCTTGAACCTTTTGACTCAGTGGCGAGAGTGCTACCATTGAGCCAGGACTCTAGTCCTTTCTCACTTGTAAAATGAATAATGGGATCTTACTTCAACATCTCACTTGAGGAATGGTTCTTCTCAACAGTTCCATCCTGGATGGACTCTGGTTCCTACCTGGTACTATTGCAATTTGTCTAGCTGAGGCCTGAATTTGCAATTTTCTATTCCTTAAGGAAGAGCACTCTAACTTGGAGGGAGGGGAAGAAAATAACACAATGGCTACACAACGTTCTCCAGGATTTTTTCTTGTACTTACCAGCATTTGGATCAAAGAAAGTATTGATCTTGGTCTGGGAAAAGGTCACCTTTATGCCTTCATAAATAAAATATTTTTGTCATCTGGAGGTGGAGGCAAAGAGCAAAACAGAAATGTAACAGGAAAAGTATTAGTCCTTGAAGCAAAGCAAATTATTTTGACTTCACATTTTAATACATGCATTTTCTCTTCGACATGCAGGGCCTGGGTTCCAATAAATAACTGCTACCTCATGTCTAAGGAAATACCCTTTTCTGTGAAAAAGACTAAAAGCATCTTCAACAGTGCAATGCAAGAAATGGAGGTTTATGTGGAGAACATTCGTAAAAAGTTTGGAGTGTTCAATTATGCACCTTTCAGGTCACCATACACTCCCAACAACCAATTCCAGATGTTAAAAGACCCCCAGAACCCAGCAGCAGGGACTGCTAAGCCTGATAAATATGAGAAAATTAAATTAAACTTTGATATGACGGCATCACCGAAAATTGTTCTCAGCAAGCCCATGTTAATCAGTGGCCCCAGTAGGAGAATTTCACTGACGGACATGCCCCGCTCGCCAATGAGCACAAACTCTTCAGTGCACACTGGTTCTGATCTAGAAACTGAACCTGCAGAGAAGAGTATGAAAGCAGCATCCAGTCACTTCAGTGCAAGTGAGGAGTCCATGGATTTCATTGACCGGAGCACAGGTATGATCCCCTGACTGTTTAAAATATATCTTCTTGGGGGGTGAGGAGTGGAGAGGACATAAATTTGCTTTTTTCTGAAGATATGTAAATGCACCCGATGGGAGGGGTTTAACGTCTTTGGCCCCAGCAAAATTTATGCTTAGGAATTTGATTGGCATAAGCTCATTTCTATATAGTTCCCTCTGTTTGCATAATACAGCGTGCCAGTAAGTTGTCTTAATGGTATTGGATTGTAGATTACGGTTGATTTTTAGTGTGTCCTTCATTGAGGAAGGCCACTTCTGTTTTGCAGACTTCATAGCAGAGCAGTCGGTGATCTCTGAACACTGAGCCAAAATGGCATTATTTATATAGCGAACCGAGATACAGGTGGCTGCATCCCCTTAATTTCATTGGGAGGCAGAAATGGATCATGTTGGCTGGTGTTGGACAGACACTCCAGAGAATTTGTGCAGCCATAGCAAAGTGAAAAGGTTTTAAAATAGATGCTCTTGGGTTTTAAATAGTACTTTTTTATTTGAATGGTGAATGCTGTATCGAGAGATGATGTGCCAGTGTCCCCAGCATATAAAGGTCACCTTTCAAGGAGTGGGGACTGTTGCTTTGTCTGACGAGTTGCCAACTGTCTCGAGAGATTTGTTCAGAGACTTAATTGAGAGACTTAATGCATCTCGTTATTCAAAATGAACAAAAGGGAAATGTGGGGACATTTGATGGCTTGCCATTGAATATGGAATTTATCTCATAAATGAAATTTATCTTGAGAATGAAGGAAGACAGAGTTGTGCAGGGGTTCCTCTTATGCCTGATGGATTCCATATTCACTGGTTAAACAGAATATTCTGTTCATTGACTGTACACTGTGTGCAGTTGTTGGATAACACACCTTTATCCTCCTACTGACTTTATGCTCAGTTGTGGCACA
Organism: Heptranchias perlo; assembly: GCF_035084215.1. Classification (NCBI taxonomy): domain Eukaryota; kingdom Metazoa; phylum Chordata; class Chondrichthyes; order Hexanchiformes; family Hexanchidae; genus Heptranchias; species Heptranchias perlo. Next base: position 13,045,887 of record NC_090343.1, read on the forward strand.
GGTTACAAACATTGTTCAAAACCTGGAATTCTCCGCCAGTTCCACATTGATCCAGTTTGTTTCCTCTTTCAGCTTCTCCCGGATCTGTGAAGACGAGTCAAGCTGGCAGTGTGTCGGGCAGCCCAAAACCCTTCTCTCCTCAGTCCTCCACTCCCAATGCTGCTAAATCAGAAAGGACTTTGAAAACCCCTCCTACGGGCAGCATCCTTAACCTAAACCTTGGTTAGTTGTGACCACAAAATGTTCTTCAATTGGTTTTGTGGTTTTTCTGGTCAAAGTGCAGTGAGAAAAAGAGACTGGGTGGAAGGAGTGTGTGTGCATGTCTTGTGAGATTATCCAGGGATGTGTGACATGTCCTGGAAAGGGGTGAAGGAGGAAGAGACTTTGGAGAGAGGAGTGTAATTCCTTTTGGAGGGATATATATATATGTATAGAAATGGAATTATATTGTGCTTTTTTAAATTGATACCAATTTAATGATTGAGCAAATTAGCCCCTAATAGCACCTAGCTCCAGTTATTCTCTAGACATTATGTTTATTGTACATTGGAGGACACAAGGCATATAGATAAACAACAGCCAGCTTTTCTCAAAGTTCTCTATATCAATCACATATGTGTGTAGTACAATGGGAAACTTGCTTTCTGCCTTTGTCTATTATTTACAAACTTATGTCTTCAACAGCACTGCTGTTCATTTCCATTTTGATCCTAAGTTGCCAATAACTTTTGAGGTTCTATTGTATTTATTGGTCAAAGGACCTTGGTATCATTTGATGAGCCAGCTGAGTTGGCAAACTCCTTGGGCTCAATTTTAAAATCAAATTGCGGGTGCGTTGTGGGGAGTGGGAGGGGCCGCGAAAATTCCGAGTGGGTTCGGAAGCCGGCTCCAACCCGCCTACTTCCGGAGTTGCCACAGACGCACCTGTGTGCGCGCACGTTTCATGAATCCGGAAGACCCTCCGGCAGTTAAAACCGGTGGGATGATAGTTAAAGAGCCAAATGTACCTCATTGAGGTACTTAAGGTACTTCATTTCTGACATAGTAGATAGTTAAAACGATTTTAAACTTAACCGGGCGGCTTCCGATTCACACCTCGTATCAGGCGTGAAGAGCCGGATCAGTCAAAAATAAACAAAATAAATTTAAAAACCATTACACAAAGTTTAAAAAACAAAATAAACCTACTTTTCCACCATGCTCCGATCGTCCCCTCTCTCTCCTCTCCCCCGCCCCGATCGTCCCCTCTCTCTCCTCTCCCCCGCCCCGATCGTCCCCTCTCTCTCCTCTTCCCCCCCCACCCCTCCCCGATCTTCCTGACAAGCCTGTCAATCAGGCTGGTTGCTGGGCGCGAAACCTGGAAACAACTTTAATCACCATCAATTTCATCGCGATCACTTCAGAAAAGGTAAGTTTTTTTTATTTGGGTTTGCCATGCGCACCTTCACCCCCTGCTGCCAACCTGTCACCATTTCAAAATTGAGCCCTTTGTGTTCATACCGTCCTGACGTGCAGCACTTTAGTACACCAATTTACTGTGCTGCCCGCCATGTGGTAAATTAGCTTTGGCTTACCTCTCCATCTTTTCACATATCTCTGATACAGGTTTGCATCAAATTGATTCTACAAAATTGATCTTGCATTCTCACTAATGTTTTACTCTTTCTTTTCATACAATAGATCGCAGTAAAGCAGAAATGGATTTAAAAGAGCTGAGTGAATCTGTGCTGCAGTCAGCTCCCGTGCTACTCACTTCACCGAAAAAGCAGCCGGTTCGGAGCAGCTTCCTGCTTAACCTCGACAAGACCATAGAAAGTTGCAAAGCACAGCTAGGTGAGAATGTGTTGGGATTTAAGAACATTTTTGTCTGCTTCAAGAAAGCCTTAATCCATTCATAAATTAGTTATTTTGAAAGATAGGGTTGCTTAATAAAAACCTAGACTTCATGAGTTTTGAAAATATCTCCTTTCACAATTATTGGTTAGGAAGGCAGGAGAGTCAGCATTTTGTCAATCTTCCTATATAATTGGCTGATGAGGTATGTGGTGTTGGAGAGGCAAATTTATTTCCCCACACCTTTTTGCCAAGATGGAGTAATGCATGTTAATAAACGGCCTAGCTAACATTTTGGAAATGAACTGCTGAAACCCATTCACTGAAGGGAAGTCAAGTATGAGGCAGAGATTTGTACTTGCTCACATCTGGATGGGAGCCCAGCACCCCGCTGCTGGAGTGGCCATACCCAAGTCGTAATTTTAAAATAGTTTTGACTCTTATTTCACTTGCACATTTATTCTTGCCTATTTTATTTAAATTCTGTTCAATGCAGTGATTATTTCACTTAGTTTTACTGAAGATTTATTGGAAGATGATTGAATAAAACACTTAACATGTGTATTGTGCTTTCTTAAGCATTCTGTGCTCTATTCTAGTGTAGCACCCACTCACATTTATGCTATAGCCTCATTTAGAGTACGGTACAAGGTACGAAGCCACGTAGCCCAGAAAATATTGGGTTCAATTTGCTGCTGGTACTATTAGCTGATTTGAGCCAAGGCTACATTTAGCCCACCTGGGAAAAATCAGCTAGAATTCCTGCACCTGATAACATCCAGTGACCCCTGCTGGGACATATGTGTGTATGATGTCTGACGAGGACAGGTTGCGATCCCTTCATGACCAAATAGTCTGCTGACGCACATACTCTAAGCTCAAACAGGAAGAATGACCATTTGGTTGAATTACCAGAGCGTTTTTGCAATATTCAGAATCATACCCCTGCAAGAATCCACACCTTCAGGAGATGAGGGGAAAAGATTGAGATGTAGGTACTCTTATTCAATATAGTGCTCATCCATTTGTACACTGCAGTCTTAACCATGTTGAAAGTGCTCTATTCAATATTTGTCCTCTGCTTTATTTTATTATGGAATCTATTCCCTCATACACTAAACTCCTGATTAGTCACCCCATTAACTGCATTCCTTGTAGCTAATTGTAATGCTCTCCAAACACACACAAAATGCAATCTAATCCAGGTTAGATTATATTCAGTGATCAATTTTTGATTATTATTCAATTTGTGATTGTAATTGCTGCAAGTTTATTATCAGTAATCCATCGGTACACATCAACACCTGAATGTTACAATCAATAGTCCATTGGTACACATCAACATCTGGATGTTAAAAACCAAACTCCATCGGTACACATCAACATTGGGATGTTATCAATAGTCCATTGGTACACATCAACACCGTGATGTTATAATCAGTAATCCATCAGTACACATCAACATCTGGATATTAGAACCAATAGTCCATCGGTATACATCAACATCTGGATGTTGGCTTCTGCAGTGAAAGCCACTGTCGGGACAATTGCAAAGTATCTGGAACTGAATAAAGCCATTCCACAAAGTTTATAATATATTGTGTGTAAACAGAAAGGCTGGAGGGATTTTGTGGTTGCAATCAGATCTTGAGGGTTTAGATGACTCTTGTAAATCACAAGTATTATCCTTATGGTTTTATGCCATTTGAACCCCTGATTTAGAGTTCTGCCATTTTTCTTTCTGTCTCTCATCCTCCTTTGCAGATTTTGAAGTGGAATAAATTTGATTGGCATTATTTAAATAGTACCACTGTTTAAAAGCATTACCAAGCGTAGAGGAAAGTCATGTTATTTGTGTTGCACACGTGATGTCATTGTGATCCAGTGACATGTTTTGACATGTTGCATATTATTGCATTGTATATGTAAGCAGGAAATGTTACTAATCATGAAGTTAGTGTCCCTTTGTGTAGGAATGTTCCTCTGTTCTGTAATGTTTATAATTAATTTTTGAAGTGTATAGGTATTTGTTTTGAGATTTCATTGACGATATTCCAGATGTTGATTCAGTACTGTCTGAAAACTGAACGTATTTTTATCCCAAGGAATAAATGAAATCTCTGAAGATGTTGATGCAGGAGCTGAACACAGTGACTCTGAGGATTCAGAAAAATCGGACACCACTGACAGCGAGTATGCCAGCGATGAAGGACCGAAGCTAAATAATGGCCAAGAAGAGGGAGAGGAAAAGGAAGGCACTAGGAATGAGAAGGATTCACCTTTTGTGAAAAAGAAGCTAAAGCAGGTAATGGCTCAAGGTGAAGTGAAGCAAGAGACCAGTCCAAGTTCTGCTGTGAGTAAAAATGAGGCATCTGGAAAGGAAAAGGCAAATGGGGACTCTGACAAAGAACTTGTTGAGAAAATGAAAAGTCTACAACAGGCAGCAAAGGAGAAACTAGGGAATAAAGATGAGACTGACTCGCCAACAGTGCACTTGGGACTGGACTCTGATTCTGACTCTGAGAGTGAACTGGTTATAGACTTAGGAGATGAAAGTAAAGAGGCTGTGCGAGAGGGCAAGAAGGGGGAGAAGAGCAAAAAGGATGCAAATCCAACACCGACACTGAAGGAAACGCCAGCTGCATCAAATACAGAAAGTATGTATTTTAAACCTTTGTTTTTCTTAATAATGTAATACGTTTTCTGTTTGTTAAACCTGGTGGGTGTCCATTGAGGGTGTGTTTACTACCTCATGGCTGGACTTTGGGTGCCTTGTGGCACGAGGATGTCATGGATGAGATCTGGCCAAAAGTTCCACCCTGGGTAACCATTTAATTTGGTCATTAGAATTGTTTAAGGCACTCTGTAACCTGATGATCAAGTACCTTAACATGTAGAAGACACATTTGGATCAGTCAAACCATAATTATCTAACTTTAACAAACTGTAAACACATTGAGATTTGGAGTTTTAAATTTTTTAAAATCAAGAATCGTCAACTAATGATCTTTGTATATTCAGATTGACTGAGAAGTGGGACCATAGTGGAAACTTCAGAAAGATTGAATCAGAAGTTCAATTTTTTTTGTGTAGATTTCATTTCAAGGATGTATTGCATTGAAGTAGACAAATACAACAACCTGAAGGGGAAGGAAAGTCTGGGGAAGTACTTTCTTATTCAAAGTATTTCCCTCTTTTAGTGAAAAAGATTTACTGTCAAAAATCTAGTTTGACATTATTTTGCTTTTAAATGTTAAATTTTGCAGCTGCACTAGAAAGTCCAGGTCATCCTTAGTATTAGCTTGCTTCATGGCCCAGGAATATAGACTGTTCTTGTGAGTCTTGATTTCCCCCATTTAAATCGCAGTAGCCATGGCTTGGGACTGGGCTGAGAACTTGTTCACTCAGAAAAAAAGTCTAACCAGATTTTTGAGGAGTATATTTTTTCACTATAAAATGATGGCTTGAACAAAAAAATTGCTCCTCCACCAACTTTCCTGTCTTTTTCAGAGAATTTTATAAAGATAATCAAACAGATAGATATGTGAATCAAACTGCTGATTATCCTTTTCAACAGTTACAAGGGTAAATATAATATTCCTAATTATGTGTATAGGTAAAGCATCACCCACTTCAACTGTGTCCAGTCAACCAAAAGGTGAGGTTGCTTCTTCACTCCCCAGTCACCCAAGCCAGACCCCTTCAACCAGTATTACAACGACTGCCAGTGTTGTGTCTACTGCCACAGTTCCAGCTGTTGCTGTTAGCAACAGCCCGGTTAAAAAGCAACGGCCTCTATTGCCAAAAGAAACTGTTCCAGCTGTTCAGCGTGCAGTGGTATGGAATCCCTCAACCAAGTTTCAGACTTCCTCACAGAAATGGCACATGCAGAAGGTACAAAGGCAGCAGCAGCAACAGCAAGTGCCAGCGCCACAGCAGCAGCAACAGTCTCAAAACACAGGAACACGATACCAGACAAGACTGGCTGTGAAAGGTATAAATATTTTGAGTGTCTAGCTCTAATTCTGGCAGAGTCCAACACAGCATTATGTTGGTAATTTTATTACTATTGAAAATTTAAAAAGTCTTTTGCTTTTGTGTTAAGGGATGTACATCAAGTCTAAGGGTTCACATCAGACTGTGATGCAAAGCAGTGTCATATCAAGGAATTGAGAGAAATAAACAATGAGAGCGAAGCTCCAGCAGTTCATTGACACCACCTTGAATGATCTGGGGATGTACCACCCTCAGCCTCTCATAGAAACTAGGCCCCTGTAAGATTGGGGATAGGCCAGACAGCAACACTGGTATCTGCCAACCTCCCCTCTCCTTACAGCAGTGACAACCCCCTATTCTTTTTCTTTTCTCCAGCATTGTGAACAATATGAAAGTACAGCCCATGGGATCACAGTTACCATGGCCTCTGAAATGGCCAATGCTGAACTTGTGCCCGAGGGCTGCCTTGGTTAGGTGTTGAGACTTCAGAACTCTATAACTTGTAGTCATGTAAGAATACACCAAAGGTGTAATTTGGAGACTCAAGTCTCAAACTGACAATGACTTTCTTTCTAATTGCAGCTGTGCAGCAGAAAGAGGCGACTCTGGCAACATCAACATCTTCCATCACTTTGGTTACAAGCAGTTCATCTACATCTGTGGCAGGCAGCAGTTCAGCAATGGTGAACACAGCTTCCAGTTCAGTCTACAGCACTGATTTACCCATAGCTACTCCATCAGCTGATGTTGCTGCTGATCTTACTAAGTATACAAACAAGGTATGTATTGTTGCTCACCATTATTGAATAGGTTTGCTACATAGAATTGCATAGAAATTACAACATGGAAGCAGGCCATTTGGCCCAGCCAGCCCATGTTGGTGTTTATCCTTTGTGATTTGTAGTCTTAATCCCATATGCCCATTCTGTTCCCATATCCCTTTATTCCTCTTTCCTCAACCACCCATCTAACCTACTCTTAAGTGTTGGATATGGTGTCTGCATCAATCACTAATTCTGGTAGTGCATTCCATAGCCTCACAACTCTGTGTAAAAAGAAAAAAAGAATTTCTCCTGCTCTTTGTGCTAAATCTTGCATTTAATCTTATATCTAAGTCCCCAAGTTCTAAGATCCCTCAACCACTGGAAATGCTCTGTTTCTATTAACTCTGTCCCATCCCTTCATAATTTTAAACACTTCTATAAAATTATCCCTTAATCTACTTGTTCTAACAAAAATAGCCTCCATTTTGTCAAGTCTTTCTTCACATTTGTATTTCCTCATACCAGGCAGCATGCTGGTGAATCAGCACTGTATCCTCTCTATTACCTCAACATCCTTCCTATAGTGTGGAGCCCAAAACTGCACACAGTACTCCAACTATGGTCTTACTAATGTTTTATATAGATTCACCATTACATCTTGACTCCTTTATTGTATATCTTTTTCCATAAAACCCAGTATTCCATTCGTTTTTCTATGGCATTGTCCACTTGAGGTGCTGCTTTTAATGTCTTGTGAACCTGAACCTCCAAAACCTTCTGCTCTTCTACATCACCCAGCTTTCCTCCATTATTATTGCTTTTATTATTTTTTTGCCAAAATGTACCAACACACATTTACTGACATTGAATTCCATCTGCCATTTTTTTGCCCAATCCAGCACCTTATCAATATCCCTTTACTGCTTATGGTCCTCAGAATTATTACTATGCCTCCTATTTTAGTACTATCTGCAAAATTGGACACTACTCCCTCTAGCCTATATACAAATCATTAATGTACACAGTGAACTGATGTAGCAAACATCCAGTGTATGGCTGTAAATTATATGCTTCCTTGAATTGTAAATGCTTAAACCTGTAATCTTGTTATGATTCAAGCTCATTCTAAATAATTTTTCTCATGCTCAATGCAAAAGTCCACTTCCATAGTCAAGCCCTCACTCCATATGAACTAACAGATGAATTCATGCCGGAAATAATCTGATTTAATAGGCCACAGGGCAAACAATGAACTCTTTTTACTATTGGGTATGCACCAATAAAATGGTACGAGATCGTGCTATATACTGTACCATATATTTCAGGCTAAAATCTCACAAGTGAGATTATCCGAAGCAACATTGAAACAAAGCCACAGATTTTAGCTGGATTATAATTCTTCATGTAACTATGTCTCTTCCAAAACAGTAAAGTCAAGGAGGCTTTACCAGTTCTCTGAAGTAAGACAACTCGGAATACTTCACTAAACAAGTGTTACCATTATGAATTATATCTTCCGGTGTTCTTTTGATGTTGAGCTGATACAAAGGAAGCTGAAAAGGCATTCTATACAATTAAACAAAACTGTCAAAGTTGGCTTCAGTGGCATCCAAGGGTCTCCCAGAAACAGGACCAGCACTTTGCAAAAAATCAGGAGAAAGCAGAGCTGCAAGTCTGGTAACTAGGACCTTCTGTTGAGACAAGATGTCACAGCTAATGCTCCTTCAAAGGCATGGTACAATAGCAAATATATGAAGGTCACAGCCCAGTGATCAATATTAATAAAAAGCAATATTAATTATTTCGATCATTGTGTGTTTTCTCTCACTAATTGAAGAATTGAGTCAGAGAGCTCCATAGCTGGGCCCAGTCTAGCATATTACTTGAAATTAAAGATATCAAAGAATAAAAAGGAACCCAAAGTCACACTAATTAAAAGCTGTGAGCCATTGATTTCAGAGTCCTGATCCAAGTCCTGTGTATTCTAGTAAAGTGGCCAGAATACTGACATAACTACATTCCCCCTCACCCACCAATCAAAAAAATGTGTATGACATGTTAAACAGGAGAGCTCTTAACTTTGCCACCTCTTTCCACCCCTCCTTTTCCTCCCCGCCCCCCCCCCCCCCCTTCGCTAAAAAGAAACAAAAGTGTACAGGAAGTTTCATTTAGGCTCTGTAGACTATGTGTTGGTGCATCTTCGTTGTAATTGTAGAATCTACACTTTTACTTTAGCACTGTTGTGATGCAAAATGGCTTTGCATCAATGCTGGAGTTATAAGGTAAGTGCAGCCTAAATTCAGATTCTGATGTGATGAATGCCTCTTCTCTATGCTGGTTGTAAGATTCCAAAGCAAACAGATCATTTCCTGCTCAGTACATGTCATCAGTAGTAAAAGTATTGACATTTTAGCAATAAATTAATTAACTTGAAAGGCCACATGGATACCATTGTAAGAAATGGAAACTTATTGTGGGTACAGTAGGCACTGCCCCTCTGAAGAGTTGGGGCACATTGTTGGGTCACATTGTTGGGTCATTGCTGAGGATGTGGTAACTTGTCTTGATGACATTCATATCCTGGATTTGTACGTTGGATAAACTTTTGGAAATTAACACTTTTTCTGAACACAGTGCTACATATTTCTGTGAGTTAAATACTGGGTCAATTATTTCCTTCAGTGGAGTTGACTGTATAAAGTTAAGTGGAAATTACAAACATACACTGTGCCAAGTAAGAGTTTTTACCTGGAAAGGAAGAATTCCCTCCCAAGAATCTAGCTCACTCACAGTGCTTTCTCTGCTGGGCTCAGTTTCTGGCAGACTTGCACAAGAATGAATGTTGTAAAGTGTAAATGTTAAGTGATGCTCAGCTGTTCCTGTGGTCAAGAGGGCAGAGATGGCAATAGTTGTAAAATCTGAAATAGTGTTGAACAGAATGAACGATACTGTATTTTGTATTCATGTAAAGAAGTGCCAGAAAATATGATAATAGAAAATGGTACAAACCAAAGAGCCTGATTTTTATTATTAATCCATACAACTGTTACTTTTTAGATGATGGAAGCGATAAAGGGAACAATGACTGAAATCTACAATGATCTCTCCAGAAATAGTTCTGGAAGTACAATAGCAGAGGTTAGTCATTTGTATCCATGTTGGAGTCTTGCTGTTAAATAATGTCAAATGTCATCAGCCAACTGAACTGAATTGACTTTGTTTATTTTGTCATTTGGTAGATTCGACGAATGAAAATTGAAATTGATAAACTGCAGTGGTTGCACCAGCAGGAGCTTGCTGAGATGAAACATAATCTCGGTAAATGTCACGAGTCAGTTTTATGCTGCCTTCTCCTTTTTCTCTCTTTTTTCAACAAAAAAAAAATTATTTTGATTTGCCCTCTCTGTGCCATATTTCATTACCCTGATGAAGGGTATGTAGAAACGCATTTATTAGCCACAGCACAGTGTGGGATGAGGAGCACAAAGTAACCTGGCCTCTCTTGTCCCTCATGAGTAACCTTGTGGCCTCAGTTTTGTTTCTTTCCCTAATGGCACAAAGGAGATTTGGACTCGTGGATTGTAGGCCGTTTTGACATTTGTTTATGTTGAGAATAAGATTTCCCTCCTAAAAGAGATTGGGGTAGATTTTCAACTTATTGCCTGGGCGTAAAACTGGTGTCGTTGATCAACCACACGATTTTCATTTCCCAGGTGACAAGTTGAAAATCGTAGAATCGTAGAAATTTATGGCACAGAAGGAGGCCATTCGGCCCATCGTGTCTGTGCCGGCCAAAAAAGAGCTATTCAGCCTAATCCCACTTTCCAGCTCTTGGTCCGTGGCTTTGTAGATTACGGCACTTCAAGTGCATATCCAAGTACTTTTTAAATGTGATGAGGGTTTCTGCCTCTACCACCCTTTCAGGCTGTTGAGTTCCAGACCCCCACCCCGTCTGGGTGAAAACATTTCTCCTCAACTCCCCTCTAATCCTTCTACCAATTACTTTAAATCCATGCCCCCTGGTTATTGACCCTATTTTCTTCTCTTGTTTACTTGGATCTCCTATGTTACGCAATATCCTTGGGTGAGAGGCAGAGCACACAACCTACTCTTGGGATCTGCCAGTGTCATTCTGAATTTGGCCACCAGAAGGTGTGTGGGAGGAGTAAGGAATGGGTCTCCTTCTCTATTGGGAAATATCTAGCCTCTGCTTGGCACCTCCTCATATAAAGGCATTGAGGTTAATAACTCACTATGTGGAGAATCCAAATGCAAATCTCCAACCTGTCACTTTGCAGTACAGTGATAGATTTTAATATGCTACGACCTCTTTCCCCACCTTGCGTAACGTGATATGGGCAGGTGCTTTCCATTTGTTTTATGCATCATTGTAACCAAGTGGACAGGCAATAATGGATGCAATCTTGCAAAGCTAGATTACTTTTGATTATTTATGCTGTCGAAAGCTCAGTCGATCAAATTTGTTTAAAAGAATTCAAATGAACTTCTGGGATAAGCGTGACATTGTGTCACAAATGGTCTCCCAGGCTCTGAGATTGCTTATTGTAGCACACCGACTCTTTAAGATCAGGTCATAAATGGCCTCAATCTAAATGCATTTACTGTGATTTGAGAGCAAAATTTAGCCATGTCACTCTATCTGTATTGTGCTGCAACTGTTGTTATTTGTTATAAAATAAAATTGAACTTGTGGAGCTTCTTGACATGGTGCAGTGGTGCACAATATATGACCTACAAATCGAGTCTAGGCTGCCTAGGCATTCAGTGCTTCCAAAATGTAAATTGAGGAACCATACACTTAGTAATCTTCTGTTTTAGTGAAATTGTTGGTCAGAGGTAGTCTACGAGCAGATTTTGTCCAGAAGCTCCTCAGTAGTTATGAACTGAAGTGGGATACAGGCCTGTGACTGGCACAGTTAATATATGATCTGAGAGAGTTTCATATTCTCTTTGAAGAGGGGCTTCTGCACAAAATGTTCACTCCAGGCTGCTTCTGACTAGCAGCTTGAAAACACAAAGCAGAAGAACGGAGAATTGAAATACCATTAAATGTTTTGGTATCTCCCTTTGTTGCAAAATCTTAAATGTTGCATCATTTTTTTATTTAAGAATACTGTTCTCCTTCAATCCTTTGTTCAATTATGATTTGATAAATGAACTGTGATCATTTTCTGAAGTCAGTTGTTGATTGTGTATCTTAGAGCTAACAATGGCAGAGATGCGCCAGAGTCTCGAGCAGGAAAAAGATCGTATGGTTGCAGAGATGAAGAAGCAGATGGAGGCAGAGAAGCAGCAGGCTGTTGATGAAACCAAGAAGAAGCAGTGGTGTGCGAATTGCAGAAAGGAGGCCATCTTCTACTGTTGCTGGAACACCAGCTACTGTGACTACCCTTGCCAACAGGCACACTGGCCTGAGCACATGAAGTCTTGTACTCAGTCAGGTACATAGTGTCATACCTTATACCCAGGTTCGAGCTTTCCAACCTTGGCATTGCTTTCAGGCTGAATTATCTCATTTTGATACTGAACATAGATGGAATGTATACATTCTTCTTTGTGAAAATGTATTCAAAGGAGGGATTTTCTTCCTTCAAAAATGTTCAGCAAGCCTTTATCTTTGGAGAGGGAGAAGAGCTGGGCATCATTTTTGTCACAATGTTACTGGAGCACTAAATATAAGAAGGGAAGTGTAGAATTCTTCATCTCATTTGATTTCCATGCTACAATTATTGCAACAGTTTCAGTAATATAAACGGGAGAGTATTGTCTTTTATCCTTTGACAGTCTAAACGAGCACAGGCATAGAAGATTCAATTGTCTATAATCCCCAAATACTAAGAACACTAGATATTAATCTTTCATTGAATACATTTTATCCATTATGAAACAAGTCTCCTGCTCTCCCCACTCTTCACTGTTAATGTCCAATATAAACTTCAGCTCATAAGATGGAGTCAAACCTAAATAAGATAATTGGCACCTCTCCAGGATTGGCTTTAAATTGCTGCAGTCAGTCCAGCAGTTTGATTTTTAACAGATTTATCTTTTGATTGTAGCCACTGCTACTCAGCAGGAGACTGAATCAGAAGTGAGCTCCGATGCATTAAATAAAAATGCACAGCAAGCCCCCACTGTCCAGCAGTCACCATCAGAGACCAAAGCCAGCCAAAACGACAAGGACCCCATCACAGATAAAAGCAAGGAAAATGTCACAGTAAGTAGAGCCCGGTTACTTTAGTCAACAAAACCTTCCTCCAGACAGACACACTAGGCCTGCAGTATTCATTGAATATCTTGTGTGTATTTTCAAAGCTATTCTCATTTAAGGACATAGCTCAGATAAGTGATAACAACAGTGCAAATCTACTGGCATAATTTTTATTTGGGGAAGCTATCTTTTTTATGGACCAGTATGTTGCCAAACCAAATTCACTGGCCACCAAATGTTGCCATGCTAGTTCAGTCCAGTTTCCCACTGGAGGGTGGTTGAAGAAGTGCCTCTACTGACCACTTTGAAATCCTTTACTAATGGTTGTTTTTTTTCAGCATCACATGCTTCTGACCAACTTGTTTCTCATTGTGCTCTTCAACCATTACTTTGCTGTTTGCTTTTCATAGATCATGCTCTTTTTCTGTTACGTAGATTCAAATAGAAACCAATGTTGCAGTGTCAACTGCTGCCAAATTGAAAATGGAAACTATGTACAGTTGCATTTTAAATAATTAGCTCCTTGTTTGCATGTTGATCGAGATAGCAAGACATCTAATCCTTGTTTCAAGGACCCATTTGTAGAGACTTAATACAAATCTTCATCCAACTCCAGTTTAGGCTGGAGAAAGATCAATTTACTTAATCTCAGAATGAGTCTTTTCTAGCATTATTTTAGAAATGGGCTTAATTCCGGCATCATATTTCTAGTCGAGGCTAAATTTCCCTTGGATTCTGCATCAGTTTTTTTTTTCTTTACTCACCAGTTATCTCTGCCAATTTTTGTTTCCTCCCTTCCTCTCCTGAAGTGGAGATGCCGGTGATGGACTGGGGTTGACAATTGTAAACAATTTTACAACACCAAGTTATAGTCCAGCAATTTTATTTGAAATTCACAAGCTTTCGGAGGCTTCCTCCTTCCTCCTTCCCACATTCACCTGAGGAAGGAGGAAGCCTCCGAAAGCTTGTGAATTTCAAATAAAATTGCTGGACTATAACTTGATGTTGTAAAATTGTTTACAATTGTCCTCTCCTGAAGGCATTGTTTCCTTGCTGTAGTATGATTCTTCAGAAAACAGGCTCTCTTTGTTATTCGTATGTAACCCTCTGCAGTGAAAATCAGCAAACTATTTGACCATATTATCAGGGGCATCTCGGCTGAGTCTAATCCTGCCTTCACACTTCCTGCCTGACACTCATACATACACTTCCAATTGGACTTCCTGCCCTAACCAGCTGAGCCACTTTCAAATTTTCATATCAACTAATATAAACTGTTCTTCTGATGTGTAGTGAGGTAAATAAAAGAAAGACTTGCATTTATATAGCGTCTTCCATGACCTTGGGACATCCAAAATAGCTTTACAGCCAATGAAGTAGTTTTTGAAGTGTAGTCACTGTTGTAATGTAGGAAACGCGACAGCCGATTTGCACACAGCAAAGTCCCACAAACAGCAGGGTGATAACGACCAGATAATCTGTTTTTTCAGTGATGTTAATTGAAAGATAAATATTGGCCAGGACACTGGGAGAACTCTCTGCTCTTCGAATAATGCCATGGGATCTATTTTGTCTACCTGAGCGGGCAAATAAACTGGGCTGCATTCATGCGCCTTTTAGCAGGCCACCTGCCCTTCCTGTCATAAGGGATTGGTCAGAGGACATAGATACTTTGCGTTGATTTCTTAATATTTGCAATTGGGTAAGGAATTTTGGTTCTGAGGAATGAAACACTTTTTGTCCACTTCAGGCACCAAGTGTCATCTTCAAGTAAAACAGGGATTAGAAGCAGTGTAAAACTCTCTCTACTCTACCTGCAATGTGCCTTACCCCCAATCTTGAAAATAAGAATCCCTTACTGCAACAGTGAGAATTAATTTTTCTTATTTACCACAGTAACCATCCTTTGGCTTCTCTGAGTCGGGTTGAGACTATCTCAAACTTATTTTGTATATAGGGCTCTTACAGCAGAGAGAAAGAGAAAAAGAATTTCATCCCAACAGCCTGAGCTAGATTGAATCTAGGTTCCAGAGGTGAAAGGACAAAGTACTAACCTACTGCATCATCCAGTTCTCTTTCTCCTCCCCAGCCCTGAGTTACTGGATATTTAAAGAAAGAAGCATAAAATGGGTGGAGCAATAAGTTTTGTATATCTTCAGACTTCTTATTTGTCATGCCTATTTCCTGTTGTCACAATTTTTGTATTGTTTTGTGACACTCATACCACCTAGAGGTAACACCTGCTTCTATTACTTTAATAGGCAAAACTATTGCTTTTAAGTACTTACGCCACTGGTGTTCTGGTGTGTCGCTCAGATGCACCTAAAGTTTTGACTTGTTACAAGAAACTTAGCTAAAAATCATACTGAGGGTAATTTTCAATATGCTGCTTGAGCGTAAAACTGGCATTGCAGGTTAGTCACCCGTTATAGAAACCTCCCAATGTTCTTTTCTCTTGATTTTAACAGAAAAGAAAATAGGGTGGCTTGTATAATGTCGCCTGACCCACAACACCAATTTTATGCTCCAACATTTCCTCTAACTAACCATGAGCAAGGCCACAGGAGTTTCACTAGTCGTATAAAAAGTTACAAACAAAATAATAACATTTTAATTCTGCTATAGACTCTGAAGAGTAAAACAAAAACAGACTAAGGCTGCCTCAGAGTGACATGAGGCACTCTGACCAGCAGTCTTTGCAGAAAATTACTTGCTCTTCTAAATAAAAGTGGAACATTAATAAGTATAGTTGAAAACAGACAGCAGTATCTGATTCAAGACCTAATTATGAAGTTGTACTACTATTGAGGAAGAAAAATGAGTAGTATTAGAGGCAAGTTGCAATTCTGATGAACAAAATGGAAAAGTTGAATTAACATTAAAATTAACTCGTTAAAGTTCTTACAGAATTTCTAAATTCCCAGCAATCCAAAAAGCAAGCTTCTGTCTAAAGAAGGAAGCTGCAGTTTGTTGATTTAAATACACTTTATTCTACATGGAAACGGCTCTCCTAAATAACAACAGAATATTAAAACTCAGAGCAGTAACTCTAGTTTATACAGATACATATTTATAAAACACTGCATTTAAAATTCTCTCTGTAATACTGTCACTGCAGATAGGAGCAGGTGTGACCAGCAACCAGCCTATTAAACTGGTCCAGGTCCAGTCACAGACAGCCACCTACATTCCAACAACTCAACCCACAATCGTAAGTACAACCATTTACCAACTAAACAGATCTTGGCAAATGGAGAGAAAAACAAAATATCACCTATTTAAACCTGAGAATTTCCTACATATCCCGTGGGCTGGATGTGCTGCTTCAGGCAACCTCTGTTGTCAGACTGGTCGGTGATTCCCAAATTGCAACAACCTCCGTTTTCTTTTGGTTAGGCGTAACCTCCTGCATCTTAGAATAATTCACTAAAACTTCACTAACCATTCACTTAGTCACTGTTCCATCTATTTAGCATCTGTTGTGAAAGTTCAGGTGATGTAGATCCTCTCTGTTCTGTTGGGTTCATTTTTTTTAAAAAAAATTAAAATTAAAATTTTAAGTGTTCTTGGCAATCCATGTGTCCTGTCATATCAACTTTATCCTATTCAGAAACTAGTTGGAGGATGTTGCACATGACATGAATACAGTAAATCAGTTGTACACCCTCCTAACATGAAAATGGAAATCTGTTTTCCACCAAATTAGTTAGAAGTAAAATACAGTGTTTAAGTCTAGATGGGAACCATTTGAACATTGATACTTGCCAAAGATTAACAATTGTAATACTTCTACAAATGTGTATGTGTCTTTGGGATGTTAACAATGGAGCTGACAATATTTGTTTCACCTTTCAATACCAAAAAACATTTCTCCTATTTCTGAATTCTCTGACTCGAGTGAAAGCTCGAGTCAATTTCACTTGAACTTTTTTAACACTCTCTTAGGCTAATTCTGCTATTTTTTTTGATCCATCAAGCCCTTCATTAGGACAGTAAGGGCAAAGGCAGAGCTGATCTGTTGTGGAACTGTAAATGGAGTTTGTGTATTACGAGGCATATCACCGTTGGTTTGCTCTTGCATCATTTCTCCTGCGCATTCACGTAGTGGTTTTCTTGTACCACCTCTGTAATAAAGCATTGCAATTAGGAGCGGGCTCTGCTTGGGGAGGGTAACTTAGATGCTGCTGCTTTCCCATTTAATGTTTCATTGCTAAAGAGTGCACTTTGGTTCGACTCTGAGGCATAGCACCTATTGTTGATGATTAGTCGTGTTCAGGTGTCACTGTAGAGCTCTCTTTCTGCGCAGAGAATGTCCAGAGGATTCAGTTTACCAGCACAAAGTTGAAATTCGCCTTCAGGTAAGCCAAATGGTTCTACAACAAATGATTCTTGGCACATTTACTGCTTCACAGAAATATGCCTCCCAACCTCCCGTTCTGTTATACTTCTAGTAGCAATGTGATGGGGAAATATCATCTTAGTAATTCCTCTGCATTGAACACAGCATTGGAAGTAACAAAGTGTAGCTGGATTAATTTTTACTTCAAAAAAAAGTAATTTTTTTTTAGTTTTGGTATAGACACAGTATAAGAATTTGCAAATTATTTTCTTTCACTTTTTTTCCCCCATGCGGAACATATTGTTTTAAGTGAGGATGTTGCATTGTGAGTGAGTTTCAATTTGCTGTTCCCTGACACTGTGGCTCACCTGCTTTCCCTTTTCTTCCCCCCCAGCCCTTTTTATGGAGTGACGCCTTAGAGTTAAGGTATATCTCCAATCCTGTGATCCTGTTGCCCTCTCTGCGTCTACAGCACATGCCTTTTGGAGTACTAGTTCGTGCTAGTGCCTTCCTCTTCTATTTTTTGTTTCTCTGCAGTATTCGAAAAATGGAAATGATAGCGAGACGAGCTTGAGTTGTTCCATGCGTAGAGAAAACAGTATTTTTCTCTGCTTGTGCATTTTTATCCATGTCCTGAGGAGAGATGTTTAAACTATTTCCATTTGAGGAAGATGAGACTCCTTGCATCAAATAATAATCACCGTAGTTTACCCAATTTTGGAGGGAGTGGGGTTGGGTGGAGAGGAAAAAAGAGAATTGAAGATGCTCTCTGGGGTAGCTTAGAGCTGCAGAGTAACTTAAGATCCAGTTTTATATTGACATCCTGAATGCCCTGATTACTGAGTGTGTCCAGTTGATATGAATGAGGTGTGACCCTCCTGTGGGAGATCAGCGGCCATTTTTTATACTGTTAGTGGGTGTTTACATACTACTTGGGAGGGGGGGTGGTGTACAAAAGGAACAATTTTCATATGCCTTTAGTTTCCACTAGGTTTCAGGTCTGTCGGGGGGTTCCAGTCTGCATTAGCCATTTTTGATTTTACTACCTACTTGGTGTCATTAAGATATGGACTGAGAAATTGGTCCACGCAGCGCCCGTTTTCCAGGCGCTGCTCGGACTACTAAGGCCCCAAAATGGCAGGCAGGAAGCATGCGCACACTTCTGTCTGGAAGTGTGCCGTCTGCCATATCGGGAAAGAAAAAGAATAGGAATCCTTTACCCACATCTGAAGCAAAAGTTGGACCCTTTGCATATGCAAATAAGGGGCCTATTAAGGAGCCTAATGCGCTGCTTAAGGCCCTCTCGCCAAGATTGGTTTGCCCTGAGGCAGCCAATGCCATTGTGGGCTGTCCTCTGAGAAACTGGCCCTAGGCAACACAAAAAGGTAAGTAACTTACCTAAATGCGAAGCCAGGAGGAGCAGGAGTACTCCTCCCGACCCACATTAAAGGAACTGATTGACACCACTCCCCCCCCTCCCCCGGCCTCTTGGGGTGGTGGGGGGTGGCGGTCGAGGGTCAAAAATGGTCACAGCCCAATTTCTAGGCCATGATCTTTTGAACCACACTAATGCCTGATGTACAGTACAATGCTGCCATTCTGTGGAATTGGTAATTTAGTGTTGGTAGCATGAGCACCTGGAAGCGATGGCCTCACAATGCAGTCATTGTAGTCGACTTTTGAACTACGAAGCATTTAAAGTTTAAAAATTGCCCAGGTAGCCCGATTCACCTGAGGCTGGCAAGTGTGGATGAGTTTATGCTTCAGCAGAGCTTTACTTTTGCCAATTCAAGAGCAATGCCAACAAGAAATATAACTATGGCTGGCTATTTGCATCACACTTAAAATTGCTCCAGTTATTGTACCACTTTATGCAGAATAATTAAGGCTTGACATGCACTGCCTGAGATATACAAGGCACTATCCTTCCTCCTACAGTCATATTAGGAAGTGGCTGACAAATGCAGAAAAGCTGTGTATGTTAGGGTGCTATCCTTCCTCCGTCTGCAGTCATATTAGGATGAGGCCGGCTGCACTCCGGACAATCGGGAATTGAAGGCTGAGGTTTTAAAAGTGCCAGTGGTGAGCACATACTAATCAAATGGTCTGTGTCCTTTAACCATTAAGCCAGGTCCATCACTAGTTTGGGGTAGCTAAATTTGGTATGGGGATATGGTCACATAGCTCTGGCTTCTAAGTTTTGCTTATCCTTTTTCAAAATAATATTGACATTACTTGCTTCCTAAAGCCAAGGAAATTAAATTTCTTTTAACCTGTTGGGGGACTGGGGGAGGAAGGAGAAGGAGCACACACTACATACTGCAAAATCTGGTATGTTTCTATACCTTTTAAATTTAGGGGATTGTCATGCACACCAGGTTTTATTGTGTGTGAAATTGGCAGGTTAAATGCGATTGTTTATTTTGGTAGTTATCATATCCATCTTCCCATTTCAATGTTTTATCTGATTGCTGCACCCCTCTTTGCTTTCTGATTGATCTGGCAGTGACCATTCAGATTGCAGAACCAAAGAGAAAAGGCAATCATGACTGTTACATGGGGACCAGCAATGCAGCATGGTGCATGGGAGATTGGGGCAATAGCAGGTACATTGCAGGCGTCCAATTTGAGTGGTAGTTGCAGGAGGTCAATAAGCGGCTGCAAACATATTCCAGATGCCTCCACAGAAATGGTCTTGATTACAAATGTGCCTTTTGTGTGTAGAATTTTACCAAATTGTGGATTGCATTAACTATTTAAATCAAGGATTAATTCATAGGCACTTAAATTCTGTTTTCCCACCCACAGACCATGCCAGTTGTGGTGAATCCAGCAGTGGGAGCAGTAACCGTGCAACCAGAAGTCCAGTGCGCCCAGACCACAATGCCTGTCCAAGCCCGCAGAGCCTGAAAACCCCAGTTCTTGTGGAAGGACATTTGGAGAAGAAGACGCAATGAAGCAAGACTGCCCTGACTCTCCAGTCCTGAATGGACAAAATCATTGCTTATCTGCTTTGTACATAATATACAAAGCTTTCGCGACACTACATTCTTGCCTAGCATTAAAAAAAAACTTCAAGCTGAAGTCTTCGGAATATGATCACATCTTGCAAGCCTTTCATCTTTTTATAGAACTTGTCAATTCTAATACTTCACCCCCATTGTATTTTCCTTTAATGTGACTTAATGGAAGATTCTAGACTCTAGTTTCTGAAAACTTAGTGAATTGGGGAACGTATACAGCATGCAACAAAAAAAAGCCTTTAGTAGTTGGACCACAGCATATAATATTTATATGTAGGCGTCTGTGAAACCCAGTGACGTAAAAAGCATGAAATGGGGGGATGTCTTGGCATTTCTAATGAAGGAGTACAAAGTGGGGAGGTACATCTCGCTGCTTATTATTTCTCTTCTCCCCATGTTAGCAATTGTTTGCTCTTGGTGTGTCTGACATTTGAACGCAAGGAGTTTGTGTGTATATGAGATGATCCTTTCTGTGTCCATAATGATTCCAGTGCTTTTCTGATGTGTATATTTTTGCTTTTTATTTTTCATCCTGGTTTATATAATAAGCAGTTTGTACAGTTTTCAACCAGTCCTGATGGGTAAATGTTATTAAAATAAAAAGTAGAAAAAAAATTGACACTATAGTAAATTTACCATTGTTTTTGAGAACATAACTTGCTAGCCTAACTTGTGAAACAGGATTGCTTTTAGCATATGGAGGTATTTTTTCACATTTCTTTGTACAAAGTTTATATTAAAAATAGAAAAAAACAATGACTTGTATCTCTTTTCTATTGCTGCCTCATTGGTATTTTATGAAACTATAAATACCTGGTGGCACGGTAGCAAAGTGCATTGGTACTGAACTGAACAGTGGTACAGAGTGGAAAATTGTGGATTTGTGCTTCTGGTTTTTCAAGGTACAGGCATCTCGCTATCCTCTGCAGAGTGGAGACCGTGTGCTTCACCACCGGCAAAGTTGGAAGATTAGATGGTAAATTTTCTTGTATTAATTAGTTAAGTGTCCATCTGATGTTCTGCAGCAGGAGTTAAGAGGCAGAATTTTCAATTTAAATTTAAAATTTAACTCTTACTGTGGAGTTCAGAAAAAAAGTACTGTTTGACATTTGGGCAGTATTACCATCAAGTGGACATTGTGCATTCATAAGCTATGTAACTACACTCTTCCGAAGAGGAATCTGTACTTATTTAAAAAAACTAAAGGTTCACAGCAAAAATGACAGCTAAATGTGTAATGTGACTTGGTTAACACACGGTGGGGCTGTTGCTTTTAAAAAAAATTAATGCTAGTCCAAACCAGTTAATTTTCCCATTTTTGTAAATATAATCATATGACAGATACAAAACACTTTTTTTTAGAGGATTTGCATGAGTTTATAAAGGTAAAACAATGTACTGCTTTGTTCAGCCTGGCAAATGTTTGGGGGTAGGGTGAAATTGTGCTATTTTATTCTCAACCCTATATGTAAGAACATAAGAACATAAGAAATAGGAGCAGGAGTAGGCCAATCGGCCCCTCGAGCCTGCTCCGCCATTCAATAAGATCATGGCTGATCTGATCCCAACCACAAATCTAAAGAACACAAGAAGTAGGAGCAGGACCCGGCCACTCAGCCCCTGGGCCCTCTCCGCCACCCACAGGGCATTGACCGATCCGAACTCAGCTTCATGTCCAATTTCCTGCCCGCTCCCCATAACCCCTAATTCCCTTTACTTCTAGAAAACTGTCTATTTCTGTTTTAAATTTATCTAATGATGTAGCTTCCACAGCTTCCTGGGGCAGCAAATTCCACAGACCTACCACCCTCTGAGTGAAGAAGTTTCTCCTCATCTCCGTTTTGAAGGAGCAGCCCCTTATTCTAAGATTATGCCCCCTAGTTCTAGTTTCACCCATCTTTGGGAACATCCTTACTGCATCCACCCGATCAAGCCCCTTCACAATCTTGTATGTTTCAATAAGATCGCCTCTCATTCTTCTGAACTCCAATGAGTAGAGTCCCAATCTACTCAACCTCTCCTCATATGTCCGCCCCCTCATCCCCGGGATTAACCGAGTGAACCTTCTTTGTACTGCCTCGAGAGCAAGTATGTCTTTTCTTAAGTGTGGACACCAAAACTGTATGCAGTATTCCAGGTGCGGTCTCACCAATACCTTATATAACTGCAGCAATACCTCCCTGTTTTTATATTCTATCCCCCTAGCAATAAAAGCCAACATTCCGTTGGCTTTCTTGATCACCTGCTGCACCTGCATACCAACTTTTTGATTTTCTTGCACTAGGACCCCCAGATCCCTTTGTACTGCAGTACTTTCCAGTCTCTCGCCATTAAGAAAATAACTTGCTCTCTGATTTTTCCCGCCAAAGTGCATAACCTCACATTTTCCAATATTATATTGCATCTGCCAAATCTCCACCCACTCACCCAGCTTGTCTATATCCCCTTGCAGGTTTTTTATGTCCTCACTCTCTACTGTAACAAGGCTACATCCTCCATCCTCCGTACTCCATCGATAGGAACGGCTGAGTTGTCTACAAATTAACTAAGATAAAGATTTTCTTGCAATGTAAACCTTGTTGAATGTTACTATCTCTATGTCCAATAATTGAGATGGAGGAAAGGAAAAGTCTGTATCATTCACTCATTTTTTGTGTAGCACACCCAGGGAAAACAGATGAATGGAAGAAAATGGATTGGAAGAAAAATTTAATTCAGTGCCAGGTACCTACCTCCAGCCTGGTTTATGTTGCTGTGTATCCTGGGCATTTATAAAAGTAAGAGATAAAATTGTGTACATTGCATAAAGGGTCATATAATAATTAAGGTCACCGATTCACAGTTTTCACAGAAAATGTACAGAATTGTGGAATTTAGCCCTGAAAATACCAATAAAAATCATAGAATACCATGTAATCAATATGCAATTTGACCTAAGCGGTCACCTAAATCAACAGCCCTGTTAATATGTTGTACATTGCATGGCATCACTCCCCTATTATAAAGCAGCAGGACCACCCTGAGCAATGCCACAGGAGATCTGCTAGTATTCACTAGATTGATTCCTGGGATGAGAGGGTTGTCCTATGAGGAAGGACTGAGTAGAATGGGCCTATACTCTCTGGAATTTAGAAGAATGAGAGGTGATCTCATTGAAACATATAAGATTCTGAGAGGGCTTGACAGGGGAGATGTTGAGAGGTTGTTTCCCCTGGCTGGGGAGTCTAGAACTAGGGGTCATAGTCTCAAGATAGGGGTCAGCCATTTAGGATCGAGATGAGGAAACATTTCTTCATTCAGTGGGTTGTGAATCTTTGGAATCTCGATGGTGGTTGATCCTCGATCTCAACCCCACTTTCCCGCTCGACCCACCCATTCTTTGATTCCCTTAGAGTCTAAAAATCTATCAATCTCAGCCTTGAATATACTCAACGACTGAGCATCCACAGCCCTCTGGCAATCAATCAGAAATCAATCTAGTGAACCTTCCTTAAGTCAGGAGACTAAAACTCTACACAGTATTCCAGTTGTGGTCTCTCCAAAGCCCTGTGCAATTGCAGCAAGACTTCCTAACTCTTGTACTCCAATCCCCTTGCAATAAAGACCAGCATACTATTTGCCTTCCTAATTGCTTTCTGTACCTGCATGTTAATTTTCTGTGTTTCATGTACAAGGACACCCTAATCCCCCTGAACACCAGATTTAATAATTTCTCACCATTTAAAAAATATTCTGTTTTTCTATTTTTCCCACCTCATATTATATTTCATCTGCCACCTTCTTGCCCAGTCACTTAACCTGTCTATATCCCTTTGCAGACTCTGTGTCCTCCTTACACCCCCTTTCCCACCTAGCTTTGTATCGTCAGCAAACTTGGATATATTACGCTCTGTTCCTTTATCTAAGTCATTAATATAATCTGGGCTGAGGCCAAAGCACTGATCATTGCGGCACCCCACAAGTTACAGCCTACCAACCTGAAAATGACCCGTTTATTCCTACTCTCTGTTTTCTGTCCGTTAACCAATCCTTTATCCATGTTAATGTATTACCCCCAACCCCATCAGCCCTTATCTTGTGTAACAACCTTCCGTGTGGCACTTTATCAAATGCTTTTTGAAAATCCAAATATACTACATCCACTGGTTCCCCTCTATCTACCCTGCTAGTTACATCCTCAAAAAACTCTTAATAGATTTTTCAAATATGATTTCCCTTTCATAAAACCATGTTGACTCTGCCTAATCAGATTATTATTTTCTAAGTGCCCTGTTAACACATCCTTAATAATGGATTCCAGCATTTTCCCAACGACTGATGTCAGGCTAACTGGCCAGTTCCCTGTTTTCTCTCTCCTTCCTTTCTTGAAAAGCGGTGTTACATTTGCTACCTTTCAAACTACTGGGACCATTCTAGGAGCTAGGAAATTTTGGAAGATCACAACCAATGCATCCACTATTTCTGCAGCCATCTCTTTTAGAACCCTACAATGTGGGCCATCAGGTCCAGGGGATTTGTTGGCTTTTAGTCCCATTAATTTCTCCAGTACTTTTTCTTTACTAATATTAATCACTTTAGGTTCCTTATTCTCATTAGACCCTTAGTTTCCCACTATTTCTGGTATGTTTTTTGTGTTTTCTACTGTGAAGACAGTAGAAAACACACTGTCTCTGCCATTTCCTTATTCTACATTATAATTTTTGCTGTCAGCCTCTAAGGGACCCACGTTTACTTACGCTACTCTTCCCCCTTTTTGCATACTTGTAGAAGCTCTTACAATCTGTTTTTATATATCTTGCTAGTTTACTCTCACATTCTATTTTCTCCCTCTTTATCAATTTTTTGGTCATCCCTTGCTGGTTTCTGAGTATATTCAAGACTGAGATCGATAGATTTTTTTTGACACTAAGGGAATCAAGGGACATGGGGATAGGGCAGGAAAGTGGAGTTGAGGTAGAAGATCAGCCAATGGTCTGATTGAATGGCAGAGCAGGCTCGAGGGGTCGTATGCCCTACTCCTGCTCCTATTTCTCATAACTTAAAAATGCCTTTCCAGATTTTAACTTACCCTAGTTTGATATTTTCTATATCAAATACTGATTATTTCCCCCTTTTCCTTTTGCACTTTGAACGTATGTAAGGGTGATGCACAGTACTTATATACAAATGATTTCTACGGTGTGGTAAATATTTCCTGTCGTGACTGATGTCTGTACACTTCCCTAACCCCTTATTGCTCACCCATTAACATTTAGACTGTCAGCCCCAGGCAGTGACAGCTTTGGCTTTGGCCCAAAAGTAGAAAATTACATTATGACCCAGAGCAAAATATTAGGGGAGAGATGAAGAGAGAATCTTGGTTGCTTCCGATAGAGGTTGTGTATTCTGTGGACTTGTTCAAAATTTGATTCACCATCGACTCCCACTACTCTTAGCTTACTTGACACTGATGAGCAGAAGGCAATAACCTTGCCTGTACACCTTTATTACTGGGGTCCTTTTTTAAGGGACGGTGCATTGGCTCCCTTGCTGATGGATCGGCAGTTTATCCTATGATTAGCTGAGTCGGATAGTCCAGGAAGACCCCAGGCTCTGCTGGGTTGGCTGACTTTAGCCAGAATGATGGTAGAGATGCTGCAATAACTGGCCTTGATGCTCCTGGGAGGGCAAAAGTCAGCCAAGTTTCCTGTTCCTGTTCACTATCCAGTGACTCTTGCTGGAAGTATGCATGTATACAAATTGAGTGCGGACAAGATTGTGCGTGCCAGTGATGGCCCAACGTTCAAATAACTTGTCAATGCTCATTGTCTAGGCTCACATATAATCACTTATGTGAGATACAGATGACTGGCATCATGGAACCATACAACAGGAAGGACTGAATGCCTTGGGGAGAAAATGGGGGGATAAGTGATAGAGAAACTATTATAAATCTTAGTAATGCATTCACTTTCTCAGAGGCTGCTAAATGATTTGAAACTTGGCTAATTGCTCTGAAACCGTCAGACAATATATATCCCCCCCAGCAAGGCAAATGACTTCAGCTCTGGTTACCAAGCAAAATTCAGTTTTGTGTAAGGGCTTCCTGCCACTTCAATCTGTCTGCTCCAATTGAGATCTGCAACCTTCCCTCCCCAGAAATACTGTTTTCTTAGTTTTCCTTTGAGGTCTGAAGGGAATTGGAGCATTTTGTGGAGATAAAATTAGGGAGCGGGAGATGACCTTCTCTGGTGTTCAGCATTGGTTAGAGACAAAGATTAATGCTGCCCATATCGCAATGTTATGAGCATGAAATCTAGGCTGACACTCCAGTGCAGTACTGAGGGAGTGCTGCACTGTCGGAGGTGCCATCTTTCAGATGAGATGTTAAACCAAGGCCCCGTCAAGGCTTCTCAAGTGGAAGTAAAAGATCCCATGGCACTATTCGAAGACGAGCAGGGGAGTTCTCCCCCGTGTCCTGGCCAACATTTATCCCTCAACCGACACCTTAAAAAAAAATTACCTAGTCATTTATCTCTCGCTGTTTTTTGGACCTTGCGGTGTGCAAATCGGCTGCTGTGTTTCCACATTACAACGGTGACTGCACGTCAAAAGGTAATTCATTGGCTGTGAAGCACTTTGGGACGTCCTGTGGTCGTGAAAGGCACTATATAAATGCAAGTCTTTCTTTCTTGCCCAACAGCTATCTCACAGCAAAGCAGTAGACTGACCTGCGCTACCCTGCGGTGAGTCCTGAAATGGATCCCTTCCCCTCCTATCCCATACTACGGAATGAGGAGGTCTGGAATGGGTCATTTTTTTGTCTTTTAGTGCCAGGAGCATATGTTGGGAAAATTTGGGGGCCGGGTAGTGGAGCTCTGCAGCTGAGCACTAAAGGTGAAAACTGTATCCAATAAGTGCTTCCTGAATACACAATATAATTTCTACTATGTTAAACAGATTTGTTTCATGTATTTAGAATCATAGAATCATAGAAGTTTACAACATGGAAACAGGCCCTTCGGCCCAACATGTCCATGTCACCCAGTTTATACCACTAAGCTAGTCCCAATTGCCTGCACTTGGCCCATATCCCTCTATACCCATCTTACCCATGTAACTGTCCAAATGCTTTTTAAAAGACAAAATTGTACCCGCCTCTACTACTGCCTCTGGCAGCTTGTTCCAGACACTCACCACCCTTTGAGTGAAAAAATTGCCCCTCTGGACCCTTTTGTATCTCTCCCCTCTCACCTTAAATCTATGCCCCCTCGTTATAGACTCCCCTACCTTTGGGAAAAGATTTTTACCATCTACCTTATCTATGCCCCTCATTATTTAATAGACTTCTATAAGATCACCCCTAGACCTCCTACTCTCCAGGGAAAAAAGTCTCAGTCTATCCAACCTCTCCCTATAAGTCAAACCATCAAGTCCCGGTAGCATCCTCGTAAATCTTTTCTGCACTCTTTCCAGTTTAATATCCTTTCTATAATCGGGTGACCAGAACTGTACACAGTATTCCAAGTGTGGCCTTACTAATGTCTTGTACAACTTCAACAAGACATCCCAACTCCTGTATTCAATGTTCTGACCAATGAAACCAAGCATGCTGAATGCCTTCTTCACCACCCTATCCACCTGTGACTCCACTTTCAAGGAGCTATGAACCTGTACTCCTAGATCTCTTTGTTCTATAACTCTCCCCAACGCCCTACCATTAACGGAGTAGGTCCTGGCCCGATTCGATCTACGAAAATGCATCACCTCACATTTATCTAAATTAAACTCCATCTGCCATTCATCGGCCCACTGGCCCAATTTATCAAGATCCCGTTGCAATCCTAGGTAACCTTCTTCACTGTCCACAATGCCACCAATCTTGGTGTCATCTGCAAACTTACTAACCATGCCTCCTAGATTCTCATCCAAATCATTAATATAAATAACAAATAACAGCGGACCCAGCACCGATCCCTGAGGCACACCGCTGGTCACAGGCCTCCAGTCTGAAAAACAACTCTCCACAACCACCCTCTGTCTTCTGTCGTCAATCCAATTTTGTATGAAATTGGCTACCTCACCTTGGATCCCGTGAGATTTAACCTTATGTAACAACCTACCATGCGGTACCTTGTCAAAGGCTTTGCTAAAGTCCATGTAGACCACGTCTACTGCACAGCCCTCATTTATCTTCTTGGTTACCCCTTCAAAAAACTCAATCAAATTCGTGAGACATGATTTTCCTCTCACAAAACCGTGCTGACTGTTCCTAATCAGTCCCTGCCTCTCCAAATGCTTGTAGATCCTGTCTCTCAGAATACCCTCTAATAACTTACCCACTACAGATGTCAGGCCCACCGGTCTGTAATTCCCAGACTTTTCCCTGCCGCCCTTCTTAAACAAAGGCACAACATTTGCTACCCTCCAGTCTTCAGGCACCTCACCTGTGTTAAACTATAGTCCATTAACAAAGATATGTGCATGCAGCACTTAATGTGATGCTGAAGGAACTAGATCTGGCACATGTATGGAGATTGGTCCTGGAGTTTCAGGTTAATTTCGAGGAGGCAATGATTTATCTTATTTCTTCAATATTGATTTCAAGAATTCCTTTTTAAATCACTTTCTTGATCACTGAGTAAGTAGATATCAGTAAGGGAATTCTGGCTTAATTAAATTAATTTTTACTGCCCTTTGTGGCAAGGTTGGTAGCGGTTTGTAGCACTGGATGTGACCTCTTTGATGTTCCATTGAAACACTATTTGGTGACCTCCAAGCAACTGGGCAAGAATATGCCATGAAGTGCTCAACATTACACATTTATTGCTACAAATAGGGTTGGACTGCTGTCTCAGGAGAAGGAAACTGCAGTGGGCTGGACTGCCTGCACTCCCTGGCAAGCGAGACTGCAATAAAACCCCAGGTGAGGAAGGCTATAATAAGCCTTAGGTAGGACCTTCCTGTTCCTTCAAGTGAGGGATGAGCTTACATTTTTACTGCCCTGCCTTCCAGGTGAAAGGTGGATCTAGTAAGATGAGGGGTTCTCAATGGCAAAATGAACAGAGATATATCTGTTTTCCAGCATCTTTCATCCTTAAATGGAATGCAACACAAAATTTGTCTTAAAACCATAACTAAAATCTTTCCATGTTTAGGAACAGAGTTTAGAACGTGCATTTGAAATACAGATGACTTGTTACAAACGGTTATAAAAGAAAATATTTGATATATGATGACAAAAACAGTAAACTTCATTACTATAAAGGAAATTATTCCTGACCTTTTTTAAATAATGTAATACAATATTAAATGGCCATAGGTGTTAGTTTAAATTAATCTTCATTTTGGCACTAGGACAGACAGTGATTAATGTCAAAACTATCACAAGTTGCTGCATGAGGTGATTTGTTGCTATTTGTACAGCATTTAAATAACTTGAGAAGTGAAACCTGACTAATACCAAGGATGTTAAGACAGTATTTGGGGTGAGTTTCAGGTTAATTTCGAGGAGGCAATGATTTATCTTATTTCTTCAATATTGATTTCAAAAAATGTAGGGGTGCTGTAAAGGACTACACCACAGGGTGGTACAACGTAGGATTATGTCCACAATGCCCAAAGTAATGAGTTCCTAATATCAGTTATGTCCACACGCAAACGGGGTAAAATTGGTCTTGGGCGGGTAACGCAAGACAGGCGATAGCGAATCAGCAGCCCGTTTTACACTCCGAAATTCTCTTCCAAAAATGTAACCAATGGAAGGAAGGTGCCAAGTAGAGGCCAGCCACTTTTAGAGAGGGAAAATCAGAAAGATATGGGGGGGGGAAATTAAAGTCAATAGAAAAGAAAAGCGGCGGGGTGTAAAACAAGCTGTCGATTTAGCTATTGTTCGGTTTGTGCTACTGCTGAAGAGCAATTTCAGCCCCATTCACCCTGCATTTCTCTTGTGCACCAACTGGTTGTGGTCTGAGTCACATTGGCAGAGGTTCTGAAATCGTACCCTTCATCTTGGCTGGAGTATTGTGCATTCCCTGAAGGAGACCTAAAGAGAAGGAATAAAGTGAAAACAAACTTTTAAATTCTTTGAAACAAAATATAACAGCTCACATTTATATAGTACCGTTAATGCATAATACACCTTAAAGTGCTTTACAGAGAGGGAAGAACAAATATACTTAAAAGGAAGGGACACCAACCAAGGGGGAGAGATTACGAATGGTGACAGAAAGCTTGGTCAAATAGATGAGTTTTAAGAAGGTTTTTAAGGAAGTAGAGAGGGCGGATGCTTAGGGAAGGAGCTCGAGCGAGAGAGTGGGGCCAAGACAACTGAACGCTGCCACCAATGGTGGGTTGAAAGGATAGGTAGTTGCATAAAAGGCCGGAGCCAGAAAACCGAAGGATGTGGGAGGGGATGTGAGGTTGAAGGAGATTGCAGAGGTTGGGGGTAGAGCAAGGCTATGGAGGGATTTGAAAACTAGGATGTGTTTAAATTTTATGTGTTGTGGAACAAGGAGTCAGTGTTTGAGGGTGGGGGTGGGGTGAACAGGATTTGGTGTGTGAAAGAGCACAGGCAGTTAAGTTTTGGAAAAGTTGGAGTTTATGGGAGACCATCGAGGAGGACATTAGGAGAAATTGAGTCTAGAGATAGCAAAAGTGTGAATGAGAGTTTCAGTGATGGAGAGGCTGAGATAGGGGTGGAGCTGGGCAATGTTATGGAGGTGCAAGTAAATGGTATTGGACAGGATGTGGGGGTTTCAAACTCCACTCTGGGCTGAGGAGGACACTGAGGTCTGATTAACCCTGAACAAGTAGCTAGGGAGAGGGATGGACTTGGTGGCAAAGAAGCAAAGTCAGTGGTGAGGATCGAAGATGATAGCTGTGCATACTTGTCAGATTTATTATTTCTGCAATAAAGTAGTAGAAATAATAAAATGGACAAACCTGTTAGGTCTGTCCATCTAAAAAGATGTTGAACAAGTCCAGCTTTGTCTCGCTCTTAAATATTTTTATTCATATTACCATACATAATTATATTTTTGAATTCCTCATGCCTGTAGAATATGAGATTTGTTGTGCTAGCCAGTAATCTGCCTGTCTGTAAAAACGCGTATGTTTCCTTAATAATATAAAATTGCACTCTCAGATTGTCACTAGACCTAATAGCTGACTTCCTCTCATCAAAGTCTTTGCCATGAATTTTCCTTTGTGCTGCAGTGTTTGGGTGGTATTAAAATTTGGATGGTGAACCTGCTTTGGTCAGTATTGGAGCCTGTTTATATTTTGTAATGTGGCTTAATACTCAGGAGTAATTGTTACCAATAAAGCAGATGAGAATCATTGCAACCAATTAATAAGGAGCAGGACCCCTCGGAAAGTGCTCCATTGCCATTTTCCTTCACTAAGTTGAGTTTTGAGCATGGGAAGTTCTAAGACAAGGATGAATAATTTCATTAGCAAAATGCTTACAGATGTTTTTTATGCCACTATAGACGATCATATAGTTGTTTTTTGCTGTCACATAGAAAATCATTCCAAATAACTATCAGGCAATATCTAAAGTGCCATATGATTTATATGCAACAGTGATTCAATTAAATTGACCACAGTGGAACAAGTATTACAGAAGTATAGATTGTTATTCCTAAAGGTACAGTACCCAATTATGCTTTGAAAAATATGGGATTTTCTCCAATCAATCTGATGAATTATCTGGCACAAAACAGATCAGCATATACACAGCCTGAACTAAAAGATGTAACACAGAAAGTGGAATTACTGCACACTCCTCAGAATATCCACATTCATAGGAAGTCTTTGACTTTGAAATCTGATGGGAAGCTTTTCTCTTAGTTTTTTTAACAATTTAAAAAAAAAGATACAAAACTTTTTCTGTATATCGTGACTCCCTCATTGTTGCAGTTTGGGATTTGTCCAATGCTATGTCCTCGTTCAAACAGCCTGACAACAGTTTCTGTAAATGAACTGTGTCCCTTACAATTTAAAAGCTGTCTCTTTAGTTTCTGGCTTTCTGCATAAGCATAGCCTGGGTCTAATAATTAATCCTGATTGCTGTAAATTGCTTAGTGGAATTTATGTAGGATTCCCAGTCCATCTTTAGGCTCTAAACATAGCAAATATCACGTGCTAAACCAGCTTTTCACACGCAATGACAATTAGTCAAATTTATTTACAATTAAATAATATACAGAAGCAAAAATGCTAGACATGTACCACAGGATACATTTAGTATGTTCACTAGGAGAGCAGATTTTCTTGAAATGGAACAGTCTCTTAGGGTGGATCAATTATGTAATGTTAACAGTTCAACCTTCCCTTATCCCTTGGTAAACAGAATGCAGTCTCAAGGTATGTCCCTCAAGTGAAAGATTTACCCGTGGAATGCATGAGACCAACCGCACATGGAGTTCTATGCATCTGAATGGACATCAAGGACAATGTCACTGGTTTTATACGCTTGAATTCTTTGAATGTAATCAGTTGTGATAAAGAAATCATGTGACACCACCACAGATTCTCGTAATGTTTTCTGAAATTATACCAAGAATTTGAAGAAGACCCCATGGAAAATTAATAAGAAAGTAAACAAACATTGTACCCAATTTTCATCCCTCCGCCGGGTGGATTCATGATACCAGTGCGATTAAAATAGCAGTGCAGCACTGCTATTTTAATCGCACTGCTCCCGCCAGATCTTTGGTTAACAAAAATCTATCAATCTCAGATTTAAAATTAACAATTGAGCTAACATCAACTGCTGTTTGCTGAAGAGAGTTCCAAACTTCCACCACCCTTTGTGTGTAGAAGTGTTTCCTAACTTCGTTTCTGAAAGTCCTGGCTTTAATTTTCAGGCTATGTCCCCTAGTCCTAGACTCCCCAACCAGTGGAAATAGTTTCTCTCTATCTACCCTATCAGTTCCCCTTAATATCTTGAAAACTTCGATCAAATCACCCCTTAATCTTCTAAATTCCAGGGAATACAACTCTAGTTTGTGTAATCTCTCCTCGTAATTTAACCCTTGGAGTCCAGGTAACATTCTAGTAACTCTACGCTGCACTCCCTCCAAGGCCAATATATCCTGCCTAAGGTGTGGTGCCCAGAACTGAACACAGTACTCCTCGTGTGGCTGTATGTTTATAGCTGTAGCATAACTTCTACCCACTTGTATTCTAGTCCTCTAGATATAAAGGCCAACATTCCATTAGCCTTTTTGATTATTTCCTGTACCTGTCCATGTCATTTTAATGATCAACGTACATGGACCCTTAAGTCTCTTTGGACCTCCACTGTTTTGAGCTTTGCATCATTTAGAAAGTACTCTGATCTATCCTTTTTAGGTCCAAAGTGGATGACCTCACACTTGCATACATTGAAATCCATTTGCCACAGTTTTGCCCATTCACTTAATCTATTAATATCTCTCTGTAATTTTTTTGCTTCCATCTAGACTGCTTACAATGACACCTATCTTTGTGTCATCGGCAAACTTAGATATGTGACTCTCTATCCTGTCATCTAAGTCATTAATAAATACAGTGAATAGTTGCCCCAGTACAGATCCCTGTGGGACACCACTAGTCACATCCTGCCAATTTGAGGAACAAAATTCTATTTTTGCCACACTATTAGGATTAAAATCTTCCTGAGCTAATAATCTTTTCTCCAATTGTATTTTGCCTCTCAGAGTCTTCCTCTCAGTACTATCAGACTGAAGGGGAACCAGCAGATTCAATGGATGAATTTGCAAAATCATAAAAGCAGGAATCAGCAGAGTGCTTCTTCAAGTCAGATAGATCGTTCATCCCTTTTTGTCTAACTCCCCTGCAGAGGAAGAATCATCTTCCCCCCCCACCCCCCCCCCCCAAATTTTGAGATCCCATCATTATAAGTTGGAAGTAGTTTTTCCCAATTTAAAGATATTAAATAGAAATAGAATTCTGGTGTCTCTTTGACCTGAAACAGTTCTTCATAACCTCCAAACCTCAGTGAAGTAAGTGTTCTCACTAAGGTGGATCTTGTCATTGCACTTCCTGTCTCATAATTTTGCTTTCTTAATTTCATGTTATGTCCCAAAATATAACTTGAAACATCAACAGAATGCCAACCTTTGGCTCCTAGCTTTCCATCTATGGTTTGTTAAAATGGGAGATGATGCACTTCCATATATATGCTGCAGTAGTCTATGTTGGTATGCTCATTTACTTCCTACTTAAATAGTATTAAGCAGCACTGTTTATACTGGCATGAAACCTTACATCTAAGGTATTGAGGTACAACTTCTTTAGGCTGATGTAAGTGCCACAATATTTTTTTGGCCAGGAGCAGAATGGTGCCAAAATATCATCCATCTGATAAAAGGCTATTGTAAAATACAGTTATGCTGAAATAACAGAGGACACATTGCAGGTGCTTTATACAAGTGGATCTGACTGTATAACACACGAGTGACAAAATCTTGAGTATTACATCCAGTCAGGTCCTCAAGTTGGTACTTCATAGTGGGTCTATTTTGATTTCTATCTATGTAGTAGTTATCTAACATGAGTTATTGAAATGAAAAATATGTGCATTGATTTAAATGAAGACAATTTAAGTAAATTGTAGAGGTACCATTGTATTCATTTTGGTAGATCGAATCGGGCCAGGACCTACTTCGTTAATGGTAGGGCGTTGGGGAGAGTTATAGAACAAAGAGATCTAGGAGTACAGGTTCATAGCTCCTTGAAAGTGGAGTCACAGGTGGATAGGGTGGTGAAGAAGGCATTCAGCATGCTTGGTTTCATTGGTCAGAACATTGAATACAGGAGTTGGGATGTCTTGTTGAAGTTGTACAAGACATTAGTAAGGCCACACTTGGAATACTGTGTACAGTTCTGGTCACCCTATTATAGAAAGGATATTATTAAACTAGAAAGAGTGCAGAAAAGATTTACTAGGATGCTACCGGGATTTGATGGTTTGACTTATAGGGAGAGGTTGGATAGACTGAGACTTTTTTCCCTGGAGGGTAGGAGGTTTAGGGGTGATCTTATAGAAGTCTATAAAATAATGAGGGGCATAGATAAGGTAGATAGTCAAAATCTTTTCCCAAAGGTAGGGGAGTCTATAACGAGGGGGCATAGATTTAAGGTGAGAGGGGAGAGATACAAAAGGGTCCAGAGGGGCAATTTTTTCACTCAAAGGGTGGTGAGTGTCTGGAACAAGCTGCCAGAGGCAGTAGTAGAGGCGGGTACAATTTTGTCTTTTAAAAAGCATTTGGACAGTTACATGGGTAAGATGGGTATAGAGGGATATGGGCCAAGTGCAGGCAATTGGGACTAGCTTAGTGGTATAAACTGGGTGACATGGACATGTTGGGCCGTAGGGCCTGTTTCCATGTTGTAAACTTCTATGATTCTATGATTCACGCATCGAGGGATATCTTAGTTGTAGGTGCTGATTTAGTCAGTATGCTTATTGTTGGGATTATGACCTTATGCTTTGTGGTTTTTGCAGGGGATATGAAGCAGGATGGGCTTACAGCCTGGGGCTCCAGTTTAACTCTGTTAGTTTAGTAGTTGGCAGTCAGGTCTAGAGTTGTGTGAGATCAGGGTGCATTCGGGAATCTGATGCATGATGCTGAGAATTATGGCAAATGAAAGTATATTGCCTTTCATTAGTTTTTTTTATTCGTCAGTTTTATTTTGTAACTAGTGGATTTACTCTGGCATTGATCACTGTAAGTCAGATGTTGCGCTGTTTTATAAAATATAATGCACAACATATTTTCTGCTGCTAAGATGGAGCTGTGTTTAAACTGACCTGACCCTTTAATAATTAAAGTCCTGAATTTAATCACATTTATTAAAGCAGACATTTTACCAACTCTAAGTACTTGTTGCAGAGATACTTGACAAAGGAATGAGGTAAATTAGTTTGATTTAAAAAACACTTTATATTTTTTATCCCTCATTCTATAAACCTACACCTACTGACAGTGCTAGCTTTGGGAAGCTCCATGAACTCAAGCCCTAGCCTTCCTAGAGAGGTACAGGCATCTGAGAAAAAGAGTTTAGCCACATTTTAAACACACAAAATGCTACTGTATTGGTGACTTAAATTTTTTATGTACATTTGATCATTTTTTTACATTATGTTTATTAACTTTATCTCCAACACAATACCTGAAAGGATGTTGCAAAAATATTTGCAACGATTTTACTGGTTCTCCTTGTTCTTATTGGTAGCTTTTGCTGACCATTCGTTGTTGAACAATTGTTTTCATACATCTTGGTAGTTTACAACTGGAAGTTTATGTTTCCATTTTCGATTGGTATGTTCGTTGCCTTTTCAGTTGTGATTTGTTGCAGTTTGTAATTTGAGGTGCATAGAAATTTGCAAATGTGATGCTGAAGTGTAATACTGAACTGCAGATGAACTAAGTACTAGATGCAAGACATATATTTCAACAAGTTTAATTTTACCGAAGTTTTTTTGGCGACTTAGAGCCAATTTTTTTCCCAAAAAATAGAACAATCAGAAATAGTAACAGCAATATGAAATGTGATTGTGTGAAGCTGTTCACGATAATTGAAATCGTTCTACGAGAATAACAGTACCCTCCGAGAAATCTGCGCTCCTCCAATTCTGGCCTCTTGCACATCCCCAGTTTTCATCACTCATTGGCGGCAGTGCCTTCTGCTGCCTAGGCCCTAAGCTCTGGAATTCCATCCCTAAACCTCCCACCTCTCTAAATCTCACTTCTCCTTTAAGATGCTCCTTAAAACCTACCTCTTTGCCCAAGCTTTTGGTCATCTGTTCCAATATCTCCTTATCTCGGTGTCAAATTTTGTTTGATAATGCTCCTGTGAAGCATCTTGGGACATTTTACCACAGTAAAGGCGCTATATAAATGCAAGTTGTTGTTGTTGTTGTTGTTGTATCACCATGCTCCTGAAATCACAACTTTTGAATGAAGTGTTACAATTTGGCAAGGGAATAAACACGAATGAACCTGGCTTAAATTCATGTATTTAGTGCTGCAGTAGGTATTAATAAAACATTTCTAAATCCCTTTTTTATTAAACGGGACATTGTATCGTATATATATAAAATACATATGATGATGATGACATTCAGGTTCAGAAGATTAGGCCTTTTGTTCAGAGGTTAACAAAAGGAAAATGCCAATGCTTATCTTCAGTGAAAGTGAAGCAAAAATGCTGCTGTCAACCTTAGACAGATGACCCGCGAATGTGAGTAAAAATAAGTGCTGGCAGGTACTTTACAATTTCCAGAATACAGCCCCAATCTTTCGAACACCGAATTTAATCCATTCACTCATTGGGGATTAATTAATGAGACGGAAGCTGGTAACATTATGCAACTAGCCTTTATTCTTTTTCTTTTAAAACTACTTCTTGACTATTTGTCAGAAATACCGGTGAAGTGGCTGCTCGAAATTCAAATGTGTAGGGCTTCCAAAAGCACAACACAGCCAACGCTTGTAACTCCAAAGCTGTTCCATATGTCCCTGCTACCTCTGAGATGTATCGTTTTCATCAAAGGGGTCCAGGGGTTTCATTCACATGTTAGGTCCATAATCCAGTACAGCAGACAATTTGGCAATCATTTGTAAAAAATAAATTTTTTAGACAAGAATAAGGCTCTTTCAACAGGAGTGGAAAACAGGAACAATATTGTGCTTTCTCACAATGCTAACCTGAAAAGAAGGGGAAAGAAAATCTGACTCCCTGCTATGTAAAATATGCCAAGAACGTGGAATACAAAATCCAGACCTTAACATAAACTAATAACAAAGAAATTCTGTCATAGAAGTTTATTGAATGTCGTTTTAAAACTGTTGAGAGGAAGTGGTTAGGTATGACTATTGTCTATAATACTGACCAGCTGTGGAGGCTGAATATGAAACCTCATGAAATCAGACAGAATTTATAAGCTGAGAAAGTGTCAGACCTGATTCTGATAAATTGTAGACATTGCTCTACTTGACCTACCGCTTCTTCAGGTCAATAAGCACTTCACAGACTACACAGTATTGGAGACAGTTACTTCTCCTTGGCTATGAATGGGGGAAAGTACCATCCATTGTTCTTTAAGAATCTGTTGTGATCAACCTATTTGAAAATTATTGGTTTTCTTTTCAAGGTAATTTCTCTCCTCCTTCAAATGTCAGCCTAGACTCACTGGTAGCACTCTTATTCCTGAGTTAGAAGGTCATGGGTTCAAGTCCCACTCCAGAAACTTGAGCACATAAACTAGGTTGACACTTCACTGTAGTGCTGAGGGAGTGCTGCACTGTTGGAGGTGCCGTCCTTCGGGTGAGATATTAAACCAAGGCCCTGTCTGCCCTCTTGGGTAGAAGTAAAAGATCCTGTGGCACTATTCAAAGAAGAGCAGGGGAGATCTTCCCAGTGTCCTGGCCAATATTTATCCCTCAAGCACCACCACTAAAACAGATTATCTGGTCATTATTTCATTGCTGTTTGTGGGACCTTGCTGTGCGTAGATTGGCTGCCATATTTCCCTACATTGCAACAGTGACTTTCCAGCCAATGAAGTATTTTTAAGTAAAGTGCTTTGGGACAACCTGAGGTTGTGAATGGCTGTGTGCCTGTCCACAGTTGCATGTAGATTGGAAACTCAGTGTGTGGGAGATTGTGGGTGTAATTGCATATCATACCACCAAGATTGAATAAATAACATTAGAACAATATTTAAGATTGTGCCAGATGCAGGAAATCTAGAGCTGGTCTGTGAGAAGTGATGAGTGTTTTGCATGCATAGTGGGTGTGAATAGTGTGCAATCTGAGTGTACAATGTGCAATCCATGTAAGTAGAAAGGAGCATTTGTGTAATTTGTCCACCAGAGCACAATCTGCAAATGGACTGTCTAATATGAATGCACCCAAAAGGCTGGAATTTGAAATCATGTCCACTTGATTGGAAAAGTAAGTAGAAATCTATTGGCTGGATCACTTTGTGACAACACAATTTCCCATGGGATGGGGAATGCTGGTGTAATGAGCACCACCTCAAACAGGTGGAAGTTTTATTTAAATATTAGTTTGGGAGCTGGGATATCTTGTACACCACTTTGTAACAGTCTGGCATCAAGATGGCATTTCCACATCAGGTTCATGTGAAATGGGTCTCCAGGGTTGCTAGGGATATGGAAAGTCATGGAAAAGACACAGTAACATTTAGTTAGTGATTTCAGCCATTTCTAACTGTTTTTCTTATTTTTCTTTTGTTTTTTTTCTGCCGGCACTTAGATTCTCATGAGCCTTCCTGCCAACTGTTCCATTATTTTGCTCCCAGCATCATCACAATGGGTTTTCCAATAGGAATCTCACACCTGACGTGTCTGGAGGCACAAGACAGGGCAGGCTGCACAATAAGTGTGCTGTGCCCACCAGTCGGTATCTACACAGCTGCATCAGCAAACAAAGGTAAACATACCCCGTTTATGCCAATCACAGTTTGTCATGTTGTCAGTGGCACTGTATGAACATAAGAAATAGGAGCAGGAGTAGGCCATACAGCCCCTCGAGCCTGCTCCACCATTCAATAAGATAATGGCTGATCTTCTACCTCAATTCCACTTTTCCGCCCTATCCCCATATCCCTTGATTCCCTTAGGGTCCAAATATCCATCCATCGATTGCAGCCTTGAATATACTCAATGACTGAGCATCCACAGCCCTCTGGAGTGGAGAATTCCAAAGTTTCACAATCCTCTGAGTGAAGACATTTTTCCTCACCTCGGTCCTAAATGGCACAACCCTTATCTTGAGACTATAACCCCTGGTTCAAGACTCTTCAGCCAGGGGAGACAGCCTCTCAACATCTACCCTGTCAAGTCCTCTAAGAATTTTATACGTTTCAATTAGATCATCTTTCATTCTTCTAAACTCCAGAGAATATAGGCCCATTCTACTCAATCTCTCCTCATAGGACAACCCTCTCATCCCAGAAATCAATCTAGTGAACCTTTGTTGCATCCCCTCTAAGGCAAGTATATCCTTCCTTAGATAAGGAGACCAAAACTGTACACAGTACTCCAGGTGTGGTCTCACCAGACCCCTATATAATTGCAAAAAGACCTCCTTACTTTTATACTCCAACCTCCTTGCAATAAAGGCTTTCCTAATTGCTTGCTGTACCTGCATGTTAACTTTCTGTGATTCATGTACAAGGACACCAAAATCCCTCTACTAACATTTCTTAGTGTCTCTCCTTTTTAAAAAATATTCTGTTTTTCTATTCTTCCTACCAAAGTGGATAATTTCCCCACATTATACTCCATCTGCCACCTTCTCTCCCACTCACTTAACCTGTCTATATCCCTTTTCAGTTTCTTTGCATCCTTCTCATAGCTTACTTTCCCACCTAGCTTTGTATCGTCAGCAAACTTGGATACGTTACACTCGGTCCCCTCATCTAAGTCTTTGATATATATATTGTAAACAGCTGAGACCCAAGGCATGCCAGGATTATCAACAGCAAGCATAGCCTGATTGGCTGTATACATCTATAGGTCAGCATCCATCTCTGCAGACCTGGCACACCTACTTGGCAATGAGCAGGCGGCGCTGTCTTCACGG
Organism: Heptranchias perlo; assembly: GCF_035084215.1. Taxonomy (NCBI): domain Eukaryota; kingdom Metazoa; phylum Chordata; class Chondrichthyes; order Hexanchiformes; family Hexanchidae; genus Heptranchias; species Heptranchias perlo. The sequence continues at coordinate 13,086,678 of NC_090343.1, forward strand.
GGTCTGGGTCATCAGTTGCAAAAACAGTGCCCTCTGCTGCAAGAATACCGGCTAATATACAACATAGGGCTGGCACATCTAGCGACAGTCTGCTGCCACCTACAATTTAGCACCGCCTCCTTGCAGGTATGCTGCAATGCTGACCTATGAGGATGATCTCATGGAGTGGCACAAAGGGCATACTTCCTTCATCCACCTCATGCAGGACCACCCGCACTTCAAACAGAGAGCCAGGTGTTGGTTGTCTGTAATTTTCCTGCAGACTCATGCTTGCACCTTCAGTTTTTTTTTCCTTTTATTTTTGCCTGTCAGTTTTATTTCCCCTTCCCCTTCTGCCCCCGGCAAAAGCTTCTAACAGATTGAAGTGCCATTTAAGCGTTTCCAAAGGCTTTCTCAATTTTTGTCACCCTATTGTGACACTTCCCTTTAATTGTCACCATCCCTTTAAATTTCACTTAACACTCAATTTTCCAGCATTAGTGTACAAAGCCCATTTCTAATGCAACCAGATTGAAAATCTGGGCTAAAGGCTACAATGGACTTGCAGACTGCACATACACACACAAACTGTATAAGCACATGAAGGCTTCAGACAGTCCAGCAGAGTGCACAAACATGCACAGGCGGACTGCACAAGCACATTCACGCACACACAGGAACTGCACACTCAGCACATCTGGAGAGGCAAAAAGGAATATCAATATTGGGAGACAGCTCTGAGGGACTGAAGAAGTGATATGGTGTTAACTGCACAGGAATAGAGAAAATCAGTGTCATTTTGATGGGAGAGCAGCAGCACATTTTAGCCTTATGCCATCATATTTCCCTACATTACATCAGTGACTACACTTCAAAAATATTTCATTGGCCGTGAAGGGCTTTGGGGCATCCTGAGGTCATGAAAGGTGTTACATAAATGGGAAATTTTTCATTCTTCCTTTATGTGACAATTGGGTTGTTACTTAAGGGACAATGTACCAATATATCATGGCTGGTTAGGAGGATCCCAAAATATTAAATACTCGGATAGTGAGACACTGGGAATCGCAAACTTAATTACACAATTCTGCATGTAACAGCAGAGCAATTGATGGTTCATTGGTGGCTCCATACAATGGTAGGCATGAGCTGTGCTCTACAGTTCACTACACATTGAGATTCTGATCTTGGATGGACTGTGCAGGTGAGGTACTTCTCCAAAGAGTGGGACAGAAACTCAGAGGAGAAGTCAACCAGTGGAGCGCTCATGTACTTCCTGGTGCTGGTTCAAGAATAGGGGACTGGCAGATGCTTAAAAAACAGGTAACTTTCCTGTTGTATCCGTCTAGGAATCTGAACTTTAACAAAGGAAGAATTTAAACAAAAAAAAATCAGTTCCGGGTAAGAGTCCATGGAAACCCTATACTGGGTAAGGAGCTAAGCAGAGTAAAATGCCTCAGTAAGATGATCAGGTCTTGGTGAGAGGTTCATTTCAGGCAATAGCTTCTGTTCTGGGTTTGGGCAAAAGGTTCAAGTCAGCTCTTTGCAAATCTGCTGCCCCATCTGAATTGCAGACTCCAGCCTTCCTGTGCCAATGTTGTGCTGTGAATTCCCTGCCTTGTACCTTCAGAGGGTCTATTGAAAATGTAGGAACTACCTCACAATAGCTAAAGTTTTGAGAGTCTGGTACTCCAGTGTTACCCAAACAAGGCTCTTCCTTTAAATTCTTTTCTATTTTGGGCACAGAGGATCATTATGTCCTCTCAAGCCCCAGCAACCATGTGACTCTGTGAGTTGACCTGGGTAAGTAGAATGGTCGTGAACTATAAGTTATGTTATACATTGTTTTGACAATTTTTAAAATACCGCCAGGCTATGGTTAATTCAAAATATCATTCAATGAACACTAATTTATGCTGAATGATTCTTTCACTGCCAGAAGCCTGCTATTGTGATTCCTCCTGTACTTCCGAAGAGCAGGAAGTATCTCCTAACGATTAATTGCTGTGATTTATTTTCCTTCTCCCAAGTTCGTGTTTGAACTGGACCTAGTGATCCATCGTCGTGTGAACCGGTAGATTTCAAGATGAAGTCAAAGTGGCCTTGAGCAAGATTGTTGGGCTTTTATCATCACTGACAAGTTTACTCACTTCATCATCCTCCTCCACCCAGAGTAACACATCAACATCTTCCGAACACATAAAGAGATGATCTGACTAATTTGATCTGAAAATATGTCATATCACTGTACTGTCATTGTTCTATTGTTGCCTTATTCTTTTGATGGCATGGGAAGAAAAATCAACAGGTAGCTAGGGACTACAATTGCTTTTTCTCCCCTCAGACGATGGCCTTTTTGACATTAGATTGTGCTGTTCCAGAACAGCCTCCCCCAGAGACTGTAAAAGAGGATGTCAGAACTTTGCCTTTCAAAAGTGAGACTCCGTGAATGAGCAGGGAAACAGCGGGGATCATGTGAACAGTCTGCTCAAACAGGTCCCCTCCGACCTGTCAGGTCTGTAGCCCCAGGTAGCATCCAGAAATGTGACAGCTTGACTGGTGTGTCTATACCTGATCCCAGGCAGCCATCACAGAAGCAGCCGACTACATGCATTAATGTGAACTGGAGGGCAGTCAGATACCTACGGCACAATGAGATGCAGGGGAGAGTGACTGTTCTTTTGTTCCTGAAATGATAAATGATGTCCATGTAGGGACATTAGTGACTCATAGATTTATCTATCCATGTACATATCTGTTCTCAATTTTAACTACAAATCTATAGTTCAAAACTTCTAATCATCAGACCTCAGAGTGTGCATCTGTATATTCATATTCATGGGATTTCAATAGAAACAGAATTTTAGAAATGATTATTGTGTGTGTTATGTGCAGTGCTTCAAAAATATACAGTGATAATTCTGCAGAGGCACATTTGTGATAGCCTAATATAAAAAGTATGATGTTTATTTTAAAGAATTAGTAGCTTTGCGCTAGCTTCAGAAACTGAGTTTGTATTCATGAAATGGAACCATACGATAAAAGCAAGGACTTTTTGATAAAATTATGAAAGGCATCATATCCCTTTTTATTAGAAAAATGCATCTAATTGTCAGCATTTAAACTGTATGGTTTTTTTTTGTTTATTTATAATGGTACAAAATCCAGTCACCATATTCATCCCAGGATTTGGAACATTATTCCAGCACATTTCAGTTTAGGTTTAAAAAGCTATTTTGACCTTTCAGCAGAAGGTTAAACCCTTGGATTGATTTTTTTTTCCTGTAGGTTTCTATGACAGCTGTGCAGTCAGTCTCAGTGCTTACCTAAACAGTTTTGTAACCTCCATTTGCAGAGTCCCTTAGGCCAACCTTGTGGCTAGTCACAACCTTCCATCTGTTACATGTATCACTTAGGGGTTTCCTTTAATGTCTCTTAATTTTGTTCAGTTCTAAGATCTGTGCAACAGTCTGACGACCCAGACCGTATAATGTACATTACTTCTGAGAACAAGCATGCTACAATTCTCTGGAAATTTCTCGGTGCTTTATTCCCCAACTAAAAGGGTAAGTGTCAACTGGATAAAGTGTCTTCCAATACTTGCCGCATGAATATTTTTGTTTTGATAGTGAGACTCCCTTTGTTTAAAGTATTTTCTTCCCTGCCTTTCTCTTTGGTGCCCCCCACCATGTCCCCTCCACAACTGAGAACACGGTGGAGTGACTTACTCCCACACATTTACCATTTTACGTGCAATCCACTTAACCATTGTAAACATAAAAGAAATTAAAAGCTATTTTAGTAAAAGTCTCTGTGGAAAGATGGTGCTTGGTGAGACCAAATTAGGGGGAAATGTAACTTACAAAAAGTGTGGGGGGGGGTCATGATCTAAAATAAAGAGGATTGAAAATCAGAACCTTTCTACAACCCCCACCACCCAAAGAAAAGTGGCAGCTGGCCGACATGCAAGAATGTACTCTGCTAACTTTGTATGTTGAGAGTTGTAGTTTAGCTTTCTCCAATGCAGTGCAGGTTTTGGAAATTTCCCTGACTGAAAATTATACTTTGTACATGACTTTGAACTGCCTAGGAAACATTTCCAGTTCAAAAAAACCACAGTGTGGTTAAATTGTGAAGAGTTCCATCCAGTTTTGCCGAACAGGATGGCTAATATTAACAAGAAAAGACTTTTATTGGGGATAAAATTCCATTGAGCACATTGAACATCTAAGGTTGTGGTGTGTTTACTGAAGTATTTGTGCCAAGCAATAAGCAGCCATCGCCCATATGTCAACGGCCTAAGGGCTTAAAAATCCTGTGGATGTTTTATCTAAATCTGAGGTGGACAGTGCTAATTGCCTTCCACTACCAATTTTCCACATTTAGTTTTGGTGCAGATTTAAAAACAGCTTTAACACAGCTCTGGCAATTTGATTTTATTTTGTTGAAAATTGCCACTCCTTGCCCCCACAATTAGATTTTTGTCCTCAGCAATCCAGATTTAAATTGTACCTGTAACTGAGGTTCTCCTTTCATGTTTTTAGAAAAGCCATCCAACACACGGCCACTACCTTGGGTCAGGTTTTCACACTTATCATCAGCTCTGGTGGGAAGCATAATGTCAGAGGCCAAAATTACCTGCTTACCGTGTGTGGTTAATTTTAATATTTAAATAAATTGCTCTAAACTGGCAACCTGGAAATAGTTCAGTCAGATTTGCGGCAAGTGGGAGCTGGGCCCCTAGCAATGCGAAAGCAATCATCAGGTGGTGAATTCCGTTACGACAAAAAGAAGCCAAGGCTGATCTGTGTAGTTTGATCTTGTTACCACAGCCTTGCTTTAGAGTAGAGATAACGATTATTCTTCCTTTCTGCACTAAGTAATTATTTTACTGTCACTTGATAAATTTTTCCTCTCTTATGTTCCTCAGCCTCTCTGAGTACTCACCAGTCCAGGAAAAAAAAAGTGTAAAGGCAATAAACTGCTCCCTGGACACTGTCAACACTGCCCTAATATGGCTACAACGTAGTGCACAAGACAGGCCCCTGCCTTTTCATGGAAAGTGCGTAGTTACTGTTCTCTCCCATTTCCATCCTGATGTGTAAACATGAGATTTATTATATGTAAAATTTAGAAATATCTGTAGCACACAAACTATTGGATAAATTCAGCACTGAGCTCCACTCAAAGGAAGCATGGGTTGGGGGTAGGATTTCAACACTTTGGCCCTAATTCTCAGACTTGCACTCCCTTTTAGGGTAGCTCAATGTTGGAAGTGTGAGATGGTGACATTTACTCATATTAATTTTTTTTTGGAGTGAGTTGCTCATCAAGGTGAGGGCTGTTAGTGCTGGAGAATGGAACACTATCCATTTCAGGAACACAGTAGCAGCCGCAAGTACTCCAGTTCAGGGGCAGAGTTACATGTAGAGTAATTCTCCCTCTATATCCCTACAGTATGCCTCGTCCTCAGTTTCATAAAACTCACCGATTACTACACCAATGTGAAATTCTCCAATTTCCCCACAACAGCTTATATTTTTATAGTGCCTTAAACTTAAAAAAATACCCCATGGTGTTTCATAGAGGTGTAAGGGAAAAAAAAGTCATCCTACGTCCTCTCTTAGTGTGAGTGGCAATTTAGTGCCGCTTTTGTACTATGGATCCTTGCTCAATAGGAGCTGGATTGACACTGTCTCCAATTTATTTCGCATTGGGGATCTGAAATTCCTGGGCCCCACTCAGCTGTCAGACGTGCATCAGGGAAGGACTTCTAACCTCTAGTCTACTGTGCCTCAGACCCCATCCTAAACCTCTGGTTACGGATATTTGCATCTGGGGAGGGGGAAATGCTTGTGCCGTTGGAGGCGGAACTGGCAGCACTTCTGGCGGATGACATCATGTGTCAATCCTGCCTCTTCTGGAGACGTCCACATCTCTTCCCCACTTTTGGCAGAATTTGGCACTGTTCAAAAAATAGGCGGAGGTCAGACGGTTCGGGTCCTGCTCCAAATTCCAGCATGGTGGTTTCGATTGCCTGACGGGGTGGGAGAGGAATTTTAGGGAGTATTTTTTCACTTACTGGCCCTGTTTTTTTTTTGTTTCTTGCCTCTCTCAGGAGATTACATGGCTGCGGGGGGGAGGGGGGGGTGGGTGGGTAGGGGGAGGGAAGAAGTGTTTGGCCATCATGGTGTCGGACAGGCTTGATGGAGCAGCTGGTCTTTTCCTGCCCTTCAATTTCGTATGCCCTCCCCTGTTGCTGGGCTTATTCCAGAGGCCCAAGGGCCTTGCAGCCAGCAGACAGAGGGTATTTTTATCCCGCCAATTAAGAGCTGGATTTGAAGCCAGACCCCGGCACTCACTGCACTACCCAGTCTCCCACCTTCACAATTAAAAACAGTCTTAGTTTTTTCACTAAAACTAATATAAAAGTGATACATTTGTTAGACCACTGCACCACTGATCGTGATCTTCTGTTTACTAACCTGGCAAATTGTTATACAACAGAGTTTACGAGAAAGACATGATCCAGATCTTTAAAAAACCAAGTGGCAACAATAATGCAGATGTAACCAGACTAGTTAGTTCAGACTATGATTTTAGCACTAGTGGATATGAACATAAAGTCAACAAACCTAAAGTAAGACTAATGATTAGAAGAATTTTTATTTTGCACAGATTAGTTAGGTGGAATTGACTCCCAGTGAAAGCAGTTCATGCTGTGTTGCTCGGATAAATGTCTGTTTCAGACCAGGATTTAAGATTATTAGATTAAAGATAGACAGAAATAATCAAATACTCTATGGATCACAATAGTTACTGTGCTGTTGGAACCATAGACATGTCATCTGTGGAATGCAACTGGTCAGGGTTGATTAATGTAGGTTATAATGTTTAAATTGGTAACTGGAATTTTGCAAAAACTACCTTGGGGATCAAAGAGAAGTTTCACAGAGTTTCAACTTCAAAGTTTTACTTGCAATGTCACCAACACTTGCGATTCATTTGCATGTCCCGCGGTTTTGTGCTTTTTACTTAATGTTTGCAGGAAATTAAATTATAGCTTTCTACATACTTAAATATCCTACGCGAATCACAAGCTTTACAAAAGGAAACTTACAAGCCCCAGGACACGCATTTGAATTGTGAGTGTTGCCAATGATGTGCTTATGGTTTGCCACCTCCCTCAGGAAATTACATGAGACCATAATGGGATAAATTCTGCCCAGTCTTTGGAAGGACAAGCTAATGGGCCACATTTTCTAATGTCAGCATCCTTTTATATAGCCCAGTAGGATGGTATCCCCCATTAACAGGATATCATAGTAGGTACTGCACAGGAGGAGGCCATTTGGCCCATCGTGCCTGTGCCAACTCTTTGAAAGAGGTGTGTGTTCAGATTTCATCCCACACCTACAACATGTTAATGGATATATGAGAGGCCAGTTATTCATCTCAAAGCAGTTTGTTGGGATATTAGAACAGATCAGTTAAATTGCTTATTTTAGCCTGATGGCTTGACTAAAATTCAGAAACAGCTGTGTGGTTTGCATTACATTAATCTGTGGCAAGACCTGGTGGACCACTAGTGTGTTGTGCCACTGTACATTACCGATGACATCTTAGCAAGAGTATGGGTGTAATATTGTCTGAAGTAAAATATTGGTGTTACTGTCAAAAAAAAAACAGGGCTTTCGTTCTGCAATCAAGCTCTAACTGACTGACTTTGCACTCATATTCCAGTCACTCATACTGGAGTGTGAGTCTTTATAACTCCAAACCAGAAACTCTGCTCTGGCTATATTGGAGGTGATTTTAACTGGGCGGGTAGTAGTTAAAATCGTCCAGGTTATCTAACTGATGGAAACCCACCAGGAACTTACTTTTCTTAATTTTGACCTGCTCTATTGAGCTGGTGGCAAGGACACCCATCCAAAGGCGGTGGAGTTCTTCTTTACATATGCATCTCAGGTCTCGGTGGCACCATTGGGACCTGACTGCAAATTTAATTGCTGGCCTGAATAGTGAAGCCTCTGTAGCTTTCCTGCCAGGTGAAGACAGCGTCTTCCGAGTCTGGGTCAGATGAGTCAGGTAAAATGTTTTTAACCTCCGTCCCAGATGAGATGAACTAACTCAGTATAGACTGTGGGCAAATTGCTTAGTTACTCACTGACTCTATCAGCTGAGTCATTGAGGGACTCAATGTGTAATTTTGAGCTAAATCTCAGAAGGGGATATTTGACTGTCTGCACAGTGAAGATGTTCAAAGGGGGAATCTTGCAATTTGTACATATATAGAGAAGGCACTGGAAGGGATAACCTTCCTTACACACATGCATGATGAAGGAGTCATGCCACCTGTTACAAAAGAAGGGATTACAGACAGGAAATGGCTGATGAAATATGTTTTTAAAATATGGAACTACAGATTATAGAGCTTGGGAGCAGAAGGTCGATTGCCTCAGGGTAAACTACAATGGACATCTTTCCCCACTTCACTACTCTAAAACTGATTCATGCTGTGATACAACATATTAAATAATAGATTCAGTCACATGAACAGTAATGTTAACAGTAAACATAAAATCACAAATGGAAAAGTATTTACTTAAAGGAAATTGTCAAATCATTATCAGAGCAGATTTCTGTAGAAATAATTTTGCAGTAGGGAGGTGAAATTCCACTTTTGGAAAGCATGCTGAAGTAAAATAGGATGTTATTGTACAAAGCATTATTAATAAGATGAAAATAGTTTGTCACAGTTTGTGTTTTTTTTAAGGTACTTTATTTTTTTCTCTAATCCGAGCCATAAGGACAAGTTAGAGACTTGCTTTCCTCTTCTGCCTTTTCTGTTCTACTAGGTAGTAGATGAAAGCAGTGACTCCCCCTTAGGTTATTCCCATTGTGACCATGGAGAAGCACCTAGTCTATTTGCTTCCTTACACGTCAGCATGGCTGAGGTTAGTAAGTCATGGTGTAGCGAATTGCAGGAGAGAATCTACACCTTTGCTGCTGCACAGTTTTGCCACCCTATAGTTAATGTTTGAATTTCATTACATCAAAGTGATTAAAAATTGCTCCACAGAGAGCGAGGATGGGCATTCTCACCCACAATTCCCTATTTGGTAAGGTTCTGGATCTCATCCAGCTGCCCGGAGGAGAAAATGAGTGCAGCTGATGTGCTCATCCATTGGGAGAGAAAATCTATATGACTCTCACTCACCTCATGGCAGAGCAGCACTGACAGAGATCTGAGGGCAGGTTACTTTCCCGTTTGCCTTGTTGTCCTTGCAATGACCAATGGTGGTATTGCCAGTCCTTTTACTGGTCTTATCACTATAAAAAAAAGTTTACAGTACTCTGCCTGAACTTTTGTTAATTATTTCAAAGCACTATTTTTCTCCTAAAAGTGATCTAAATGTTATTCAGTAATTAAGGGTAATTAAGTCAAAGCCCAGCTCCTAAGCAACGTGTGTATATGAAGATACTTACCTGTTGATTATGCAAAATTAATTTGTAATCTATAGTCAGTTATTGTGTAAAGGGCAGTGGGCTCCTGCAGGGACTTGCAATCAGAACATGGCGTTCAATCATTCAATCTTCAAAATAACAGCAGTGATAGAATTTGTAGTAGCTGAATCGGCCATGGTTCCAAGATGAGCACATTCACGGGATCCTGAGAGCATGACCTAGACTTGATCACAGTGGTGGTGTACGGAGTTAGCTGTTTGGGGGGGACATGAGAGTGGGTAATTTTCAACTTGACCACCCGGGCAGTAACCTCCTATTGTAGACAGTCTCAGTTTTTGTTCCATTGATTTCGAGGAGCTTCCCAATAATCCTAATGCCCATCTATGGAGTGAAGGGATCCATGCAGAAGAGCCTGCTGGTTAAAAGGTTTGTTGGCTGTGAAATGGATGAAGATTATTTAACTGCAGGGTCTCACACAGTCAGTGGGCACATGAAGAAGCAAGAACTTGGGTGTGCAACATGCTGCCATACATTGTTGTAGACTAATTGATAGAGATTGATTGATACGATTAGTCAACAATACCATTGTATCATGCGACTACCAGGATTGTAGAAGGCACAGTAGATAGAGTATGATTTTTTTTTCGTCCAGCAATTCCTATATTTCAATGTTCCATTGTTAGCAGTTTAGCCAAGGTAAATGATGCAGGGTGCATGTATAACAGATCCTAAAACTGTAAGAATTCCAGGACCCACAATGTTTAGAGAAAACCCTAATATGCAGCTGCACTAGCAATACTAGCTGTGGGCTACATTCATTAAATATCTGTAGGGTACTGTTTGCTTTTGTTTGTTAAATTTGTCTTAGAATATACGCAACCAGGAATCCTTTACATGCCTAAATTGAACACTAGTATAATTAACCTTAACTCAGTAGTTCCATGTTATTTTGCACATGGTTGGTGTGAGGATGTACAATGCAATTATGGACAGTGATTTCACTCTTCCTACTGGACATATGTTAGGTCCGTTTCACTTTCAAAAACTGTCATATTAGTTGGCTTTTCTATGACTAGTCTCAAAAGGCCTTGGAAAATTTCAAATCCTTGTTTATTCAATGCCATTTAACCACAAGATTCGTTGTCACAAAAGTACTATCTGCACGTATTGATCAACAAGGTGGTGGTATAAGGCAGAGTGTAGACACATGCACAGTCCACAGAACACCTATTTTTAATAAAAACACTCACGGGTTGCTATTTGCAGTTACTATTGAAAACAACTTGAGCAGTATCAGAGAGAGAGAGAGAGAGATATCGTAAGATTACAAATTTACACAAAAAAAGATTATTTGTCTTTTGATTGTCTTAGCAATAGCAGGTTTTGTTTTTTTTAAATAAGAACTTATCTTCCTTTTGGGGCAAGTGTGCTTACACAGAGCACAGTTCATGTTGGGGAAACGCATGAGTTCATAAATAGCAAGAACCATTAAAAAAAACAGTGATTGTACCACGCTGTTGATAACCACAAGTCTCTGTTCCCTCTTGGTGTCCAAAATAAAGTCTTGATGATAAAGAAGGGTTCAGCTGACTTTGTAGTTATCATATCAGGTTTGTGTCTTTTCAATAAAGGCGCATTTCCATGATGAAGACCTTGTGCAGTGGTTTTAAATCAATTATTTTTTTTCTTTGAAGGTCAGATCTCATTCATAATTCTGAAACCATTTTCATTTTTCTTCCGTGAAGGTTAAGACAAAGCGTATATCAACTGCATAATCCACACATCTCACAGCTGGATCAGCGCCACAGTCAAGGAGCGAAGGTGCAGTCTGTTTTCTGCTACAAGTACTCAAGTTCAAGGGCATGCCGTAGGGCCTCGAGGTCTGCGTGGCACGAGATCCTCCAGAATGGCATATTGTTCTGCAATAAGCACAAGAGAGTTCACTGAGACAAAAGTCTTTTACTTCAAGTAATTATCCTAACACCTACAATGAGGCGCTCAACCAACACATTTAATTCAGAACAATATACCAAACCACACCAAATATTTAGTGTTTCTCTCAAGCTCAGCTCGGCAGCACCACTTGCTCAAGTTAAAGGAGATGTGACAGGGTCAAAGTTCATAAACTATGCAGTGGGGAAGGAAGTGAATTCAAAAAGGCACTATTATTTTAGTGAATTGGTTTTGTTCGTGTTGCAACCAGTGACCGAATTGAGCACTTCTACATCAAATTTACTATAGATCACCCACAATGAGCAGTTCATTCCCTTGATAATGTGCCCCAGGTTCAATGTCAGATAAACACTCGCAGCAGTGGATTTAGATATTACCGCGAAGAGATGGAAGCACTGAAGGCACAAGGCACAAGATTATGTTCAAAGGGGTCTAATTTTTGGCACTTTGGTGCATATGGAAGGCATTTTGGAGCATTTTCTTTTCTATACATATATACTTTATAATGTACATACCACTTCATGTGACTGACATCAGTGTTAATACAAGAGAATATGAGGGTAATTCTGTAAGGGTCTACTCCTGGTGCAGAGCCTCACGAGGTGGGAGCACTAGTCACAGTATTGGCCCTATTGCTTTATAGTCCTGTCTCCAACCTACACTTCCATCTAGTGAGGCTCCAGGCTGGGAGCAGAATCTTGCAAAGTTACTCCTCATGGTTGAACAGTCAAAACAGTATTGCATCATGGTACACAGTACCTGACCTGAATAATTAAAATTAAATGAAATAAATATTTAAAATGCACTTTTGCCAGATTAGTCCAACAAACCGGCTGCTCCAATGTATTCTTCAAGGTGGGTTTATTTAGTAGAAATAATCATTTATCCAGCACACCCCAATCGAGCATGTCAGTAGTATACACAGGAGCTATGTAATGTGAAATTGAACACGGAACAGATATTATAGCTCACTGCTTCCTCCAAGAAGATAAAACAAATGCTAAATCAAAGCAACTTCAGCATAGTTAAACCGGAGGTATACTGCCCACCTCAGTTCAGTACAACACAAAAACAGCTTTACACCAACTCAAGGTATATAGCATCATTGTCCCATATGATTAATAGAATAGCTGGTAGTGGCATTTGGGACTGGGGTTTTAAATTGGACTGTGAACTGGGCTTGGAACCTGAACAGGGGCTGCAGCAGTGACTGTGAGTTGAGATTGCAGCAGTGTCAGATTAAATACATTTTTTTTGTTGTAACAATTTTCTTATTTCAAAAACGTGGCATTTTAGTCCATCCTAAAACCGGTTTCTTTTGAAAGATGAGACCTCTATTCGGTGCTGCAGAGTTCAGAATCCTGGCAGAGAAGCTTCTCCTGTAATTGGCTGTTTGACAAACACTTCCCAAGACACAGGCCTGGGTGTCTATCAGTCAGATATTGTTTACCTGTTTCAGACCTAGTCTGTGCTTTACCAGCTGCACAGCTCTAAACCTGCTTTCTCCAGTACACTACATCCTAATGTACAGCTACCCACTCCGAGCTACTCACTGAATTGGGTCTGTATTGGGTGTTGTGGGCTCTTGATGCTTTCGTGCAAAATGTCTTCATTCATTTCATGTCTGACTTGAGTTGCAGTGTGTCAAAAATTAAAAATGGGGATGCCCGCATTCCCTCTATTATTCATCCCTGAGGGCCATTTACTGAACCACATTTCCATTCCCCACACCATTCACCTTTAATGCCATTTTTACATTGTTATGAGGACGGTGGGTTGAAGCCCACATTTGCACAGATTTGGTTTTGGGGTGCTGGCCGAGATATGGAGTTTGGCCCTGAAAATCCTCAGGATGTGATAACAGCCGCAGCTGGCAGGGTTGGTGTTTAATTTGCATAGGCAGGTGGGTGCAAGTGCCACTCTGGGTGCCTCGCCAGTGCCTGCCTGCCCCATGCAACCAGAAAATCTGGCACCTGCCTGCCTTGGGGAAGGAAGGGGGAATTGCCCATAACACCCCCCACCATTGATGCCAGCCATGTCCCCATCTGCCCCGTTTAAGAGCGTGCACCAAGGCTCTCTGACCTTGCACTAGAGGCCTTGGTGCAAGAAGTGGACAGAAGGAGGGGCATCCTATATCCACAGGCGGGGGGGGGGGGGGGTAGGGCAAGAGGTCCTCCAGACATATGCTCCTGAGGCAGTGGGAAGCAGTAGGGGATGAAGTCAATGCCAGGCGCATAGCACCACGAATGTGCATGCAGTGCAGGAAGAAGTTCAATGCTTTGACACGAGTGGTCAAGGTGAGTGAGGTCAACTAACAAGTGGCATCTCCTGCCAACTGCACCACTAGCTGCATCCACTGCTCCATGCACTACACCCCCCATCACCCACATACCAACAAACGCTTTCAATCAGTACTCAACTCTTCCAATCAGATGCTTCCTCTCATCCTCACACATTACCACTATTGCAAGCCGCACACCCACAACTCATAGGTCACACACACTATTCAACCATGTCAGGCACATCACCCAAACATCTTGCAGGACACTCACCGACACACGTCCCGCTTTCTTGGGAGAAGATGGCACATAACAGGAGGCAGCAAGTGGCAGTGGCTCCATGGAACATGAACCTGCTGTCCTCCCTCAGGATGAGAGCATTCCTGTCCCACCCCTGCCACTCTGCCAGTTCCCTTGCTGTTGCCTGTCAACTAGCCATCCCACTCCCTGTAGAGTATTGAAACTTTATTATAGGAACATAGGAAGATAGGAACAGAAGTAGGCAATTTAGCTCCTTGAGCCTATTCCGCCATTCAATGAAATCATGGTTGATCTGTGACCTAACTCCATATACCCGCCTTAGCCCATATCCCTTGATACCTTTGGTTAACAAAAATCTATCAATCTCAGATTTAAGATTAACAACTGAGCTAGCATCAACTGCCATTTGCAGAAGAGTGTTCCAAACTTCTACCACCCTTTGCATGTAGAAGCGTCTCTTAACTTCACTCCTGCAAATCCTGCCTCTAATTGTTAGGCTATGTCCCCTAGTCCTAGTATTCAAGTATAGGAGACCTCCAAAAACAGGTACAAATACATCAACAGCCAGGAGCAATAACCCAACAACTAACCTGTAACTCCTGCATGATTCCTTTAAATAGCGCTCTGGGGGGTCCTCCATGCTGCTTACGACTTGTTCAGCTATGCGAGGTTAAAACAGTGCGTTGGCTGGAGCGTTGAGATCCAAAATCGCATCTGTCCCTTTAAATCAGTGTTGCACACTGATCTACTGCATATTCTCCCTATTTTACATGCTGCCAGCGTTTGTTACCTGCGCATGCGCAAACGCCATTACCAAGATGGCGTCTGGCGCACATCATGCCAGAAGTGTGCGTGCACATTCCAGATGTCATTTTGGGTCCTTAGGAGGCCACGCAGTGCCTACACAATGGGCGCTACGTGGTCCAATTTATAGCCTTATTTCTTTAAAAAAAAATCACCAGGACATGTTGATATGGGGCTCCAGCTAATGTCAGATACCATCACTGCTGTCGGCAAAACAGTTATTTGCAGTGAAAGTCTCTCCTCACGCTATTATATGTAGCTCAGGTGTGCAACTGAGTCAGCCATTCCCATCAATCAACCTAAAGACAAGCATGCTGGCTGCTCTTCACGCAATGCCTTCACTACACAAATACAGCAGTCACACCAGGAGACATCAGTAAGAGGCCACTTCAAACCTTTTCTTCAAATAACCACTGAAGCTTATTAGAGTTAAACATCTTCGAAAACACTTTGTTTGCTCAGTTGTTTCAGGTGCTGACCCTGGGAAACAGGGTTTTCTTTGATGTTACTGGGTACATCTGCTGTACCTTTGTTCAATGAGGCAGTTACTGGGGTAGAGCAGCATATTCAGTGAGATCTCCACTATCTGTCATCATGGAGATACCACGCCCCATCCTGGGGGTGGATGGTGGAAATTGGTGGACAATAGAGAGTCCTAAGTTTTGTTCTTTCACTTATGGTACAGCAATACCTTAGGCACGGGAATAAAGGAAGTACAATATAGATAATGTTAAATTCAATTTTTCTTTGAGGTTGAATTTTGTCAGAGAAGAATTGGGTGATGTCTCGTGTTAGGCCCTGTTCTGTGAAAATTGGGAAGGAGAATAATTCAAGTGTGGATAAGGGTAGTTCTACTGTAATGGTGCACCATGATATTATACATGTATATAGACATATACATATTTGGTCAACACTAAGACCCAGAATATGATATTGTACAGTGGGTTTGCAGTACTAACACCCGAATATCACAGTATGTAGGGTTGCATAATACTAGCCCCTCCCCTCCACCCCACCAAATCAGAGTATATGAAGAATATAGTTCAAGGACACAAAAAAAAGAGTGGAGCTGGCATTTAGATTTTAGGGTACTGTCAACATGAGACTCATCTGTAGTGGGGGAAACGCTCAGTAGCATTTTATAAGATGCTATTCGTTTTGTCTGTTGAGAAAGCAACATAAAGGACCAAGGCTCACAGTGCTGGACATCACCAAGGCTGCAAGAATAAAAGACAGGGTACATCAGGAAGTAACGATGAGATGACTCCAAGCCTGACGAAAGACTAATGGTGGAGCCACCAAAGGTAAGAGGCGCTAGCAGTTGATTAGACCCAGGGAATATTGAACATGGCCCCAGAATGAACGTGAAGTTGGCGATGCGTCTGTGGCATCCCCACCCCCCCTACCCCCTCAAGGCCACAGGCGGGAGGTCCGAACCATTTTCAGGTTCAGGCATCATTCGCACATTACTGGTGAGCTGCCGGTTTCGGACAGTGAAAAATCAGCTGCACGAAGTCAGCTGGCAGGATGGGCCTATTGGGGGGGGGGGGCGGGGGAAGCAGTGGAGGGGGTGCCAGAATGGGCCAGAAGATTTTGATGGGTCCCAAAAAAGTCTTAAAAAGAATGAAAAACTTACCTTTTCCTGAGGGCCTACAGAGGTCCCTTTTACGGACCGTTGGTTAGGCCGCTCAATGCCTGGTACAACTGGCACCAGCAAGCACAGCGCATGCTCTGCCCAGTTGTACATCAACATTGCTACTAGGTTCCTACAACCGGTGTAGGACCCCTTTTTGCATATTTAAACAGCATCCGGACTGTTTTGGGCAAAAATGCTCATTCAAAGGGCCGCCTGAAAATTGAATCCAGCAGGCAAATGGGTGTCCAAGTTGCCCATTAGGTTTTCTTCCACCAGGAGCCTGTTTTTCAGGCAAGAAATAGGCAGCTGTCAGTTGAAAATCCTCCCCAAAGAAGAACTGAAAAAAACATGATTTTCATTGCCCCATAGAAGGGCCTGGAGGTCGTTAATCTAAAGAGTGTAGAAGCCATAAGGAATATAAGTAATAGGCCATGTCTCACAAATCTTTGTTTCTATGAGGGGGTAACCACACTCCTTGGATAACTAGTAGTTTTAATCTACCTGGAATTTGATGAAGTTTGATTTATGAGGCCTACCTTTTTTGCTGCTTGTTCTTCTTCGACACCATCTCCCACCACAATGTAGACTGCTTTCCTTCCAAACCTTTGAACTATTCTTTCAAAACAGCTTTCCTTCCCTAAAAATAAACAAAAGATTTGATGTTCCCCCAATCTCAGCGAGCAGCAATAACTTTGAAAAGTTTTTGCTTATGAGTTTGCTTTTTATTTTTAAAGGTGTTGTGAAGTGCTTGTGGAACAGTGCTCAGAAATATGAGTGAAAATATAATCAATGTCAAGAAAACCCATACATATCATGATGTGGAGATGCCGGTGATGGACTGGGGTTGACAATTGTAAACAATTTTACAACACCAAGTTATAGTCCAGCAATTTTATTTTAAATTCACAAGCTTTCGGAGGCTTCCTCCTTCCTCAGGTGAACGAAATGAAATCCTCGAAAAAAAAGGATATCATACATATCATGATATCATACATATCATGATAGCAATAATAGGTTTAATTGAGTCTCACAGCAGTATGGCTAGTAAAAGGCATGCCCTCTGTGCAGGTGGGCTGAGAGTGACCTCTACAGTTGGGGTGCGAGTGATCACAATACAATTGGACTAAAAGTGACCACAGTACATTAATTGTAAACAATTTTACAACACCAAGTTATAGTCCAGCAATTTTATTTTAAATTCACAAGCTTTCGGAGGCTTCCTCCTTCGTCAGGTGAACGATGTGAAAAGTACATTAAGGCTGTGTTGTGTCTTTCATGTTCTTGGTCCCTAGTTCTAGACTCTCTAGCCAGGGGAAACAATCTCTCAGCATCTCCCCTTCAAGGCCCCTCATAATCTTATCCACCTCACGTTGTCTAATCATTTACAATCAATCTAACATAGTTTGCTTGAATTGTTTGTAGTTCAAGTTCAATTATTTATCAATGTCACTCATAGAAGTTCTGAAGTCAACAATGAGCAAATCCAAAGATTGACGAATCCAATCTCTGCCTTTATCTGGGCATTGCTTTCATACAAGATGTAATCCAGCAGACAGTTATGTATTATTATGTATAATTATGTTACATTTATGATAGTCATTTAAAATTCCGATGTGCTTACCTGTTTTTGTAGCGCTGTAAATATTTTCTATGGGGAAGACTGTACCCAGTCCATATAACAATACCTTTGAGAGGGCAGGTATCAGTTGTGTTGTTGTAACCAGAATATTCACACAATTTGATCTGTAAAATAAATCAATCGACTCAAAATTTTTACACAGATGTTATCTGCGAAGTGTTGCTCCAAATTGCACTGCCTGGGTTGTTCCACTTTCTGACATTGGGGCTATACTGTGCTTCAGCACTTCATCATACTGACCTCGACATCACACCAATTACTCATCACCTGTAATATCCAAGGCAAGTAATTTTTATAACCACGTTCTGATATGTATTTTTTTTATTTTTTACCAATTTTCTCTCTTGCCTGAGTAAAGTTCTAAGGGCTCTGATTGATCTTGACACCTTGTTCAAGTGGTAATTTCTCATTTATATAGACAATAAATTATGGCAGGCTATTTGACTAAGATGGCCATCACACCAGAGCCCACTCCTGTCCTCACCCAATGGCCACACACACACTTTCAGCAGGGGCTACCTGATAGAAATCAGGAGCTGAAATCTTGACCAATTATTCTGTTCCTTAACTTAGAGACATTTAGGCCAATTGCAGCGCCCTTATTATCATCTCACCTGAGAGCAGTTAGTGCAGTACAGATTGGGAATTGAATATGTCTCCGTATCAATCCTGCCACTTACTCCACTCCATTAATCTGGCAATATGTAATGATGTTACTGGATGCAAAAATGGGATCAAGTAAGCCTGTTGTAGTCAGGGCATCACTAGATTGAGCAGCACTGCTGAGAAAAGCAGTACTGGCCTGCAAGACTCCGAAACCACCAAAATCAGCTGATTTTTAAAAAATTCGTTCATGGGATGTGGGCATCGCTGGAGAGGCCGGCATTTATTGCCCATCCCTAATTGCCCTTGAGAAGGTGGTGGTGAGCCGCCTTCTTGAACCACTGCAGTCCGTGTGGTGACGGTTCTCCCACAGTGCTGTTAGGAAGGAAGTTCCAGGATTTTGACCCAGT
Organism: Heptranchias perlo; assembly: GCF_035084215.1. Classification (NCBI taxonomy): domain Eukaryota; kingdom Metazoa; phylum Chordata; class Chondrichthyes; order Hexanchiformes; family Hexanchidae; genus Heptranchias; species Heptranchias perlo. The sequence continues at coordinate 13,105,713 of NC_090343.1, forward strand.
GACGATGAAGGAACGGCAAGTCGGGATGGTGTGTGACTTGGAGGGGAACGTGCAAGTGGTGGTGTTCCCATGTGCCTGCTGCCCTTGTCCTTCTAGGTGGTAGAGGTTGGGGGTTTGGGAGGTGCTGTCGAAGAAGCCTTGGCGAGTTGCTGCAGTGCATCCTGTGGATGGTACACACTGCAGCCACAGTGCGCTGGTGGTGAAGGGAGTGAATGTTTAGGGTGGTGGATGGGGTGCCAATCAAGCGGGCTGCTTTGTCCTGGATGGTGTCGAGCTTCTTGAGTGTTGTTGGAGCTGCACTCATCCAGGCAAGTGGAGAGTATTCCATCACACTCCTGACTTGTGCCTTGTAGATGGTGGAAAGGCTTTGGGGAGTTAGAAGGTGAGTCATCCACCGCAGAATACCCAGCCTCTGACATGCTCTTGTAGCCACAGTATTTATATGGCTGGTCCAGTTAAGTTTCTGGTCAATGGTGAACCCCAGGATGTTGATGATGGGAGATTCGGCGATGGTAATGCCGTTGAATGTCAAGGGGAGGTGGTTAGACTCTCTCTTGTTGGAGATGGTCATTGCCTGGCACTTGTCTGGAGCGAATGTTACTTGCCACTTATGAGCCCAAGCCTGGATGTTGTCCAGGTCTTGCTGCATGCGGGCTCGGACTGCATCATTATTTGTGGGGTTGCGAATGGAACTGAACACTGTGCAATCATCAGCGAACATCCCCATTTCTGACCTTATGCTGGAGGGAAGGTCATTGATGAAGCAGCTGAAGGTGGTTGGGCGTAGGACACTGCCCTGAGGAACTCCTGCAGCAATGTCCTGGGGCTGAGATGATTGGCCTCCAACAACCACTACCATCTTCCTTTGTGCTAGGTATGACTCCAGCCACTGGAGAGTTTTCCCCCTGATTCCCATTGACTTCAATTTTACTCGGGCTCCTTGGTGCCACACTCGGTCAAATGCTGCCTTGATGTCAAGGGCAGTCACTCTCGCCTCACCTCTGGAATTCAGGTCTTTTGTCCATGTTTGGACCAAGGCTGTAATGAGGTCTGGAGCCGAGTGGTCCTGGCGGAACCCAAACTGAGCATCGGTGAGCAGGTTATTGGTGAGTAAGTGCCGCTTGATAGCACTGTCGACGACACCTTCCATCACTTTGCTGATGATTGAGAGTAGACTGATGGGGCGGTAATTGGCCGGATTGGATTTGTCCTGCTTTTTGTGGACAGGACATACCTGGGCAATTTTCCACATTGTCGGGTAGATGCCAGTGTTGTAGCTGTACTGGAACAGCTTGGCTCGAGGCGCAGCTAGTTCTGGAGCACAAGTCTTCAGTACTACAGCCAGGATATTGTCGGGGCCCATAGCCTTTGCTGTATCCAGTGCACTCATCCGTTTCTTGATATCACGTGGAGTGAATCGAATTGGCTGGAGACGTGATGGTGGGGATATCGGGAGGAGGCCGAGATGGATCATCCACTTGGCACTTCTGGCTGAAGATGGTTGCATCACCCCAATTTCACCTTTTCAATATATTGCAGGTTGAGTGGGACCATTGAGCTACAGGCTACTTACCTGGAGTTAATTAGACTGAGTGCTTTCAGTGCATGTGTCAGCCACAGGTCAGTTAGAGCCTCCATATCTGCCCTCAGCTGCAGCCATCCTTCTCTCTTAGGTGTCCCGATTAAACCTATGCAATGACAAAGAATCAAGGCTTAATGCAGGGTTGCTGATCTCGGTTGCAAGTTATTAATGCACAATTCCATTTTCAAGACTAACCAGGAAAAGAAGATACAAAGAATAACGGTTAGCCATTTTGGCAACATTGTGTGAGATTTGATACTGATCCATCAATAGAAATGATCCATACTGACCTGGTGGTGATGAATTACTACATTTACTTAAGTCAGTATCAGTGTGCTATCCTTTATGTCCTGTGGGTCTTTAAAAATTGCATTTTGCTCTTTTCTTTTGAGAGTAATTTCTTATTTGAGACAGACATATTTACATAAGAACATAAGAAATAGGAGCAGGAGTAGGCCATACGGCCCCTTGAGCCTGCTGCGCCATTCAATCAGATCATGGCTGATCTTCAACCTCAACTCCGCTTTCCCGCCTGATCCCCATATCCCTTGATTCCCCTAGAGTACAAAAATCTATCCATCTCAGCCTTGAATATACTCAATGACTCAGCATCTACAGCCCTCAGGGGTAGAGAATTCCAAAGATTCACAACCCTCTGAGTGAAGAAATTCCTCCTCATCTCAGTCTTGAATGGCTGACCCCTTATCCTGCGATTGTTTCCCCTAGCTCTAGACTCTCTAGCCAGGGGAAACAATCTCTCAGCATCTGCCATGTCAAGGCCCCTCATAATCTTATACATTTCATTGAGATCACCTCTCATTCTTCTAAACTCCAGAGAGTATAAGCCCATTCTACTCAACCTCTTTTCATAGGACAACCCTCTCATCCCAGGAATTAATCTAGTGAACCTTCATTGCACCGCCTCGAAGGCAAGTATAATCCTTCCTTAGATAAGGAGATCAAAACTGTACACAGTGCTCCAGGTGAGGTCTCACTAAAGCCCTGTACAACTGTAGTAAGACTTCCCTACTCTTATTTCTATCTTAAATGCAAGATCTGTCAAATTTGGTACAATTTGAAGGGTTCATTTTGAATCATTCTGCAGTGGAACTGTCCATTATATGACTTGTGCGCCAAAATATTGTGATATGAAAGCTTTCAGCAGACGTTAAATTGCAGATACTTGCCCCCAACGTTGTTTTTGTAAGTGTTGTACATTTCCTTTACTCGACGGTAGCGGAATGCTAATTTCCTCATCCAGTCTACACCCCCATGCACACCAGAGCCTATACAAAGGTTTCCACCAACTGCTGCTGTTTGGAAACCATCTGTTGCAAAGTTATACGTGCTGTGTGGGAGGAGAGAGGAAGACTGTTAGTGGCATTAGTTCCATTAATTAGCGTCCAGCTGACATACTGGAGAATAAAACAACCCATGTGGGGTTTATTTTCAGCAAAGGGCTCACCTCAAATCCTGCCCGTTGTCATCCGAAGATACATCGTCGATATGAACCTGGTCACACTCCTGCGAAAATATAATTTAAAAATATTCTGGAGTTTAAACAAACTGCAGCATATCGAATATTCTCTTCATCAAGCAGTCTGCAGTGGAGCACTTTCCCATGACAAGATCGCTTCCTGAATCAGTTGGGGATGAGAGTGTGGCATCGGATGTTATATCAAACGCCAGATAAATGATTTTAACCTTTAGCCCCCTACCAATATCTACATTCTGTCTTCTTTAACTGTACTCTTGCGTGGTGCTGAGGTCAAAGTTTACATCCATGTTGACTTTCAGCATTCCATGAGCAAGATCACAGGTTTTAACAAAAGAATGTAGTTGGAAAATACAGCTAATGAGGAAATGCTTAGTGGTTCTGTCCAGTTCTGTATTTCTACTTTATCACTTTGAATCAGGAGAAATTACAGTAAATTCCTTTTGCAGATGTTCATTTGGTGGTAAATGTGCAGAGGCTTTGAAAGCTGCAAAGTCCATTCAGGCTCAATAGTATGGACACATTCTGCTGCAGCTTGCAAGTATACTGTAATCAAAAATAACACTGGTCAACAATATGTGACTCCGACCATCAATCACAAATGGGTTTCATTCAGCAGCAAGAAGTTAAGTTACTGGCTTCACTTTAATCTTGAGATGTTAGAAAGCATGGAGCAGTCTTGACAGAAATTGCTCACTTTTAAAATAAATATATAAGTGTTCATGGGCTTGCCCCTTCTTTGCTGCTTTAGCAGGTGAAGCTGTGAGAGGCGACGACAGGCTGGGATGAAGGGTACCTTCCTGATCTGCCTCAACATTGCCTAAGGACCAAAACAGGAGCGGCAAAGACAGACGGCATTGACCCTGCCATCACCTTGGGAGATAAAAAGGGGAGAGTAGAAACAACAAAAATACAATACAAATAAATAAATGGATATGTGTTATTACCAATTATCAAATCTCTGTGAGTGAGTGCCAGCTTGTGTTCCTAATTCAGAAACAGTATATTAGTTACAAATAAAACATCACAAAATTGAACATTCTCAATATTTTCTTTCAAGACACACCACTGAAAACTTATTTTATGTGTTGAATCTTGTGCTAATCAGGCTGAGGGACGTCAGTGCTAAGGAAAGGAACGCTTCCACCTTTTGCACTCAGTGTCAGCATCAACCATTCCCAGGTCAGGTACACTGTTACTTATATATACTGCGGATCCTCTATTCTGCCCCATCTTAATTCCAACCTTAGAAGTTCACTCCTTTGCATTAGTTTGTTGTCCATTTCTCACACCAGTTACCTGCTTCAGACTGCCAATTTAGTGGTAGATGTGGATAATTTTGTTCTGTGCATTTGTACCTACAAGGAACTTCACAGACACTGCCCTGAACTCATTTTCCATAAGATCTTTAGTGAGGGCAGAGAGAGGAAACTTTAATCCTTTCAGTCTGGGCTGCATTCAAATTCAGGTCCCAAAGGTGAAAGAGAGTGTTCTAACACACTGAGCCACCATGTCCCATAAAGGCTCAGCTTCTTTTTTTAAAAACAGTGTTGCTTACCCTAAATCTGATCCCTGCTGAAGCAAGGATGTGACCTTTTACACATGTCTGTAAAATAACTGCAACCATTTTTATTATAAGTCTAACTATGACAATGATTCACATCGGTTAATAGAGTTAGTGGAAACTCAATGAAATTGACACTTTGTACTCTAATGGCAAACTGAACACCTTAAATGTACCTTGGTTTTGAGTGAGAGAATTGAAACATTAAATGTTATTAGGATGGGGCCCAATGATTATACTCAGTTCAATTTTTCTAAATATTTCTATGAGCCCTGCTCAAAGTCTTCCTACCACAGTAGTGTTGAGTTCAAGCACTCAGAATAGAGGCTTAAAATGGCATCAAACCACTCCACTATACAGTCTTTAATGGACCATCATGATGAGTCCCTGTTGCACTTCTAACCTATTTCAATTTCCTCCAAGGTAATCGTCTCCTTGAATCTGTACGATCGTTGGTGATGAATGCAATGCACTCTAGCCAGCAGGTGTCTCCACAAACTTTGAAAAGTTGCTATTTTATTGCACTGACTAAAAAGCACCACTTGAAAGAGTGTGGGAAAAGGCCTCCATGTGTGTTACTTATCTGTCCTCATTGACACAGCTCTAGCCAAAAAGTAATGAAAGTTATCCTTTAGGGGAAACCTGAGTGTGAGACCAGTTTTCAAGCTTGGATTTCTTAGTTGAGGGTTTTAGTCTTGCACTATTTTTTCAGCACAGCGTAATTATCACTGCTGCAATCAACATGGGTCAATTGTATGAGCTCTTCTGAAACTGCATGTGTAATTGTTTAGTGCTGCATAGTTTCTCTATTACATGCTATGGGCAAACATTAATGATTTATTATACAAAAATATTATATATGCATTTGTTCTGTGGAATAAATGTGCTCAAGCCTCAGCCAAATCCACTAAGGAATGATTGCATGCCTACATGGAATTGCAGGAAGTTCTCTTCTCTGAACAGTTAGGCTCTGTAGCCCTCTGAGAACAGGAGTAACATCTCCAAACCACACTGATCAGTACAAAGTTAGAATGATATGTTGACTTCAGGCTACATGTGCTGTGTGAATACTTTGCTTTGTACAAATGTTATTTTTTCAGATTTATAATTGTACAAAAATAATGAACAAAATACCCCATTGTTCTGACGACCTCCAGTTTCCAAATAGTTAATCTTAGCTGTTTAAGTGTTTTATGCATTTGGCAGTATCCTTCAGTAGCTACAACATTAAGGCACTGGACTCTTAACCACAAGACCCCTAAGTTCGAAGGCCAACCAGCACTGAGACATTAAGCGATTGATTAGGAGACCCAAATTTCCATTCTAATCTGGGGATTGCTTTTTACTGCAGGCATCACACCCTCAGCTAAATGCCAAGTTCCAATCCAATTGCAGGGAGAGTCCATTAGAAAATCATTATTCTATCCTATTATGTGGATCTACAGGGTGAACTGCAGTAACTCACCAACCTTACTTTGATGGCAACTTCCAGCTCCAAAGCCTCTATCGCCAAGAAGAACAATGAGCAACATGATCACGGGAACACCATCAACTCCACGTCCTGTCCCCATCCCATCCCCCCCACTCCCCCAAATCACATGCCATCCTAACTTGGATATAAATGCATCATTCGTTCATCGTCGCTGGATCAAAAATGGAGGGAGCACCATCAGCACAAGGACTGCAGCGGTTCAAGAAGAAGGCCCACCACCACCTGCTAAGGGCAACTAGGGATGGGAAATAAATGTAGCTTTGCCAGCACTGCCCACATCCTGAGAACAAAAATTAAAAAATAATGTGCTATCGTACTCATTAGGGCTTACTTTAAGAAGGCACTCCTTAACGACATATGTAAAACAGCCACCTACATAAGTCTCAAATTTTCACTAACATTACTCTCTACATTTAACATTTTGAACAAATATTGAATTTGTAACCTTAGGCCCACAAGGTGACTTTGGACTCTACATATTCAGCAATCTCCAGCTATGATATTGTTTTGTTATAGGCTAATTGTATGTGTAGAAGATAGATTACCTAACTCATTCTTCATACAATATTGTCCTCTTAAAAACTCCCACTCTATTTCATCCTTTCAAATGGCATTTGTGGGAGGCAGGAATTGGGGTAGACACCTAGCGTAACAGATCTCCTCCCCTACATCCTGCGCTTTGCGCCGAGGGAATCAGCATTCCTCGAAACAAACCTCAGGAAAAGCAGCCCCACTGTCTTATACATTAATGAAGATTAGGATAGTAATTCTCCTCATTTCCTCTGAGGCAAGAAGTCATGGCCAATTCCTTGTTAGGCCTTTTCTCCCAGCTCACGTGGTCATGTCCCCTGGTTTTATGCTCTACGGGCAGTATAAAGAACTTGTTAATTTACACTGGAACAATTCCTCAGCAATTTCAACACTTGCCCTATGTCCCTTCTGATCCCTTAGTCTTATTTCTTTGTTGAAGATAACAACCCTGAGTTCTTTCAAACTATCTTTGTATTTCTTGGATCAGAGCCCAGAATCATCCCAGTTGGTCTTCATTGCACTTTTTCCGGAACAATCTCCATGGGGATTCCTACATCTCACAGAAATCTTGCGCCAGACATGGAGATTGGAATGAGTTCCTGAAATCATGAACCTATACTGGTTCATGGATGGTGCATAACTAAAATGACTATTGAAATTCTTCGTGAAAATTCGCAATCAGTTTTTCTCTATAACGTTGTGTAAACGAATTGACTTGCATTCTTTCATTAGAATCGTAGAATCGTTACAGCACAGAAGGAGGCCACTCGGCCCATCGAGTCTGTGCCGGCACAAAAGAGCGAGAGAAATTAGGTCAAAAGAGCGAGAGAATAGCAAAGCAAAATCAAAGTTATGACAGGAGATCAGGAGGATTCCAGGCGAGAGCATAACATGTCATTGTCAACATGGTATTTGTCACCCTTTGGGACCAGCCATGTGGACTAATGAATGGAAATGAACTTTCCATTGTGTTCTTATGTAAATTAGCTAGGTACTAAAACCAATTGTTTATGACAAAAAATAACAGTCGTGGATTCATAGGATGCAACAATGTGTTTGCAAATGGATTTGCATCCTTTGTACAATTAGGCGGACGCATGGGAAATTAAACTTAGCACTGATAAATATTACAAATAGGCCAAAACATTTGGGGCATAAGTAAATAAATGGAATTGAGCCAGCACAGGCAGTGTAATAGTAGACAAAGCACTTTCAATGTCCAGATACCATTAAGAAAATCTAATAGAATGCGAGAATACATTTCCAGAATAAGCATACGGAAATCATGTTGAGATTTTACAATTCACTTGTCACTTACAGTACGGTGTTCAGTTTGGGTCACCATGCCATAGAAATTATATACTTGGATCGGAAAGGGTACAAAAACGATCAATAAGACTGATGTTAACTGTAATTGCGATAAGTAATGAGGAAAGATAAGATAAGTATAAATTTTGTAGTCTGGAAAGAAGGTGGAGGTTAAGGGAGGGGGTTCTTTAAAGATATTTGATTGGCCAGATAAAGTAAACTCAGATCATTACTTCAATATATACTGATCAAGTGGCACCAGGGGGCATAAATAGAAATTAGTGAAAAGGAAATTTAGAATAGGTATCAGGAAAATCTTCTTTTCCAAACGAGCAACATGAGATCCAAGAGACAGTCTTTAAAATCACATGGAATTTTGCTTTGTAGGAGATATATAACTAGCTCAAACATAGTTGCTATACTAAGTGCACGTTGAAACCTCAGTGTAAGTGCTGTGTTTCATTAGAAATTATGTTTATACCAAGAGCAGAGCAAGTGTTAAAGGGATTTTCTGGTTGCATTAGAGGATTTGTTTTCGACCAAGTTTGTGAAAGAACTGGCAAGAGCCGACTCCAGAAATACAAATTCTACTATTTTTGTTGCTTGTAATTATTTTGCTGAGACAGACACTTCCTTCAGTTCAGATGTTTTCAATGCAATTTTAAAAAAAATCTTCCTTTTTTAAAGTTTAGGACTTTATTATGCCCATCGTAATTGTTTCAATGACATCAATACATCACTCATTATATTGTGGAGACTGATGTCTACACAGCTGGTACATTGTCCCTTTAAATGGCTGAACATGATTTCCAGTGGAAATATGATTCTGAAAGATTTTCTTTGTCAGGCAACTGCTTCAAAATTGGCCTGAAGTGGGGAGAAGTTCTGCCAACAGCAGATAGCTAGCTTCTTATCCTGCACCTTTTCTGTAAGGCAGGTTGGAAAGGCTTTGTATTGAGATTGGAAGATAAAACCACAAAAATGCTAAGTGGGCACTGGCTGTAAGACTACATATCTTTTTAACCCCGAAATGTCGCTCATTATTCCTTGCAGTAGGAAAGTATAATTATTTGTGTGCAATTTTTCTATTCCCATATGAGCACTCTGACATGCTGTGCTGTTACTCCCAAAGGAACACTGTTGCATACTCCAGTTATTCCCATAGGAATTCTGCTACACACTCTGCTATTTTTGTAACTGTTTCTGAGGAAACCATTTTCCAGAAAGAAAGAATTTCAATGTAGGTTGAATTGATTTACCTTTGATGAAACTATTGATCGTGCCAGATTAAAAATAATAGTTTAAAAGGATTCTTTTCGTTGGGTATTTTGAATTAAGAAAAGCTCTCTACAATTCTTAAATTCTACTTTTTAATTTTTTTATTGAATCCTCCAACCTATATTGATTTCTTCCTCTCTGAGTTACCTGTATTATGTACCACTCCTTGGTCAGGTGGACAGGCAGACACCACAATTCCAAGCCTCTTCCAATGCTTAATTGCTAAGACATGTACGAGAGAGACCCACAATGATTCAATTACCAATTATTCCCTTGCTATCCTTCCTTCTTGTGGGAAAATGCCGCTCGTCGCCTCTCTCTAACGCCACAGCTGAGTTTGGAAAAGTACCTTTCAGCCAAATCTATGTCCTACCATTCCAAATGACAGGAGGCTACAGCATCATCTGCCTTCAGGTTTTTCAATTGTCTTCTTTTCTTCCATGCCTAGTGGCGTGAGACGACCTATTTCTTCCACTGCTCTTAAATCCAGCAGATTGTGCTCTGGATTGATTCTGTAATAAAATCTCTTTTTACAGGACCTTAGCCTATCTCACAACTGCCTTCTAGGAGAACTGGCTAGATGCGATGGAGGGGAGCAACACTCCATTCCCATCAGACGTGATTACCCCACTGGATATCAACCCAATATTCAAAGGCCGGAGCTCTGGACTACCGTTTGCTGGGGCTTTTCCGATTGTAGCAGTACTAAAATTTGAATATCCCCCATGCAAAAGCCAAACAACCGCAATTGGGCAGCAATTCTTCAGGAATCACCAACAAATATATCGTCTCCCACCTCCCCCCACAAAGAGACTGCTAGTGCGTGCAGATGCATATTCCAACTTGATATTTTAAAAGCTGCAAGGGCATGTGTGTACTCCAAGGGAAAATTATATAATTGTAAAGATGTATTGTACAAAGCCTTCCAGTATGCTACCTCCTCTCTTTTAGGAAATTATGCTGATCTGTTTGCAGACTGAGCAACAGAATCTATAGGATGTTTCTAGCTGAACAGGGCATGTTTTTGGAAACTTTTTCATGTGAAGAGGTTAACATATTTTATAAAATAAATAAAAACAGAAAATGTTGCAAATATACAACAGGTTGATCATCATCTATAAGACAGAAAGACAGGTTAACTTTTCAATTGAGTTCGGATGAAGGGTTAGACCCTAAACATTAACCTATCTTTTTTTAATATGGATGATAATTGACCTGTTGCACATTTTCAGCTTTTATATTTTTCTTTCCTATTTCCAGAATTTGTGAATTTCTTTTTACCACAACATACTCTTTTTGTGGTGGAGACTACTGCCCAGCTGAATCCAAGGATACCGTGGATTAACTATGCACGATGTACTATGCTGCCTACCCAATTCCTATTAAGGCACAGTTCAAACTGTCTAAGCAGTTTGGTATTTGCTCGGGATCTGTGTTTTCCATTTTCTTTTTTTTTACTGATTGTTCAGTACAGGAACGTGCAACACTGGTAGCTATCACGTTACTGACTTAATGAAATACCATGAAATTAACTGAGACACTACCTCAGAACCCATCAGCAGCCGCTATCAGGTTACTGACTAAGTGACTTGTACAGAAATTGACCGAGACACTAGTTCAGACTGGCAAGTAAGACTACTTTATTGCTACCTTTTGAGACTGTTTTTTATGTTTGCTTTTTTTTGTCTTAAACCTTGTACAACTTTATTACATAAAGATTTGGAGTGCAGACGAAAAATAAAAAACACTTACTTTATCCTAAACTGCTGTCCCTGTCCTGCAATAAATCTGGTAAAGGCATAGGCTGCACAGTCACTGTTCCTTTGAATACAAGATCTGACAATCCAGCAGTAGGTAGCAGACTGTTCCAAAGGTTATTTCTGCCGGCAGTACTGCTTCAGACTTGGAACTACTGCAGACGTTGTCTAGGGTTTCTAAATTTCACAGTATTTTACAGTTTTAGAATAGATCATCGATGGCTTGGGTGCAGGAAGTGTAGGGAAGTTTGCACAGGACCACAGAAGAAGGAAGAAGAAAATATATAGTACTTAATTTACTTAAACAATGGGCTGAGATAAATAGCCTGAAAGACTTTTTCACATATGATTTAATATGTCTGTATCAGTAGGAATGTACTGTACATGATCTACCTGGTACATTTTAATTCCCATGTATTGCTGCTCTTATCTTTTTGAATAGACAATAGAGTAAGTTCCGCACTTAACACATTATAACATTGTAGAACCAATTCTCCTGTCAAGCGTGACTCCCTGAAGGGAGTGTATAATTGCTGAATTTACCATAATATTCCGCAGTTAAATCTATACCACCTAAGTCTGATTGATTCTCTTTATTCAAGGTACTAATTGCTCTGAGCTTATGTTATGGGAAATAAAAACTCCAACAATAAAGCAGAAATAACTGGAAGAAACCATTAGGTCACCAGCATTAGAACCCCACTTCCTTCTTTGCATCGTAGGTACGCTTGCATCATGCAGGTGTGTTTAATGTTAGCCACATAAAAAGTGGAACTGGCGGGATTTTTGGCAGGTGACATCGCCCCGCCAGTCCCATCCCTTTAAATGACGCAAGTACAGAAAGAAGGCGGGCACAGTAAGTGCCCCGCCCCCAAAGGAATTTCCCAAAATAAATTAAAAAGGAGAGGAGAGCTGGCAGAACCTAGTCCTCCTCCAGAATCTGCCCACTGCATCAGAAGTGCGCTCAACACAAGGAATTTTGTGCCCGAAGTCTTTACCGCTGAGCTATTGGGACAGCTAAAAGATATTTCTGTAAAATAACATTTTTAAGATTATTTGTGGAAATACCCAACAGCCACAAAGCCACAATGTTTCCTATTTTCAATATAAACAGATCGTATATGTGAGTCAGCTGGCCCTGTACTTCAGAAGACATAAATAGGACATTTATAAAGGCTATGATACCAATGAGGCCCTTTATTTATAAATATATATGTGTTATGGTCCTAGAAATGGTTTCCATATAATTAGATAGTTCATCGTAAGCTTAGGTGACAAAGAATTGTTTCATATTTTCTAGCGCGAGAGTATGCTTCTTACATTATGAGCATAATGTTATGCTCATAACTCCTTTCACCCATTTCCAATGATTATTTAAACAAGAATATTATTTTAAAAAATACTTAAACCAAGCACAAAAAAGCAAAGTTTACAACATATCTTTCCACTCCTAAAGGCTGACGAAGGAGGTAAGCTCCGAAAGCTTGTGATTTTCAAATAAAACTGTTGGACTATAACCTGGTGTTGTAAGATTCCTTACACTCCTAAAGGCAGAAGGGATTTTCTTTTTTGCTATTATTTCAATGGAAATAAAAAACAGGAGAGATGTGAGTCGCTAGTATAGCTGGTGTGATGATTTGGTGCAAGTAATTAGCTGGTGTGATGATTTGGTGCAAGTAATTATTCTGGAACAACGCAAGATGAAAACACAGAGATCAGCCTGCTTCTCCTTCAATGTCTGCCACTGTTGCTCAAAATCAGCAGGCTCAGTCTCTCAACTGTGTTTCACTTAATTAGAAAAGTGAAATTGTGCCAGTTTAAATACTTTTGCAAATAGCAGTGAGAATCTGCAGCATCTTCCACTAACTTAAAAACAGAGTAATAGCCCTCCTATTCAGTTTTGTGAAATGTTTTCTTGGTTAGGCAGGTTATAGTCTCTAACTGCCACTGGCACAGTGATTTGATTAATATGTTATTGTGGGTTGGGGAAAAAGGACTGAAAACATAAACTTAACTGACCATGAACTGAAGTCAAAGTCGAAAATATATCATGCTTATCAGATTGATCTTTGGCTGCCTCCCTTGTAATTGTCCAGATAAGAGGTAGTTTGTAGCCTTTATTTTATTGAATCATTTGAGAATGAGCCTTTTGTATTCCGAGCTAAACAGGTTTGGCTCAAGACTGTGTTGATGCTGGAAATGTCCGTAGAATGCAAATCCAGAGTCCAGGCTCCACATCAGAGAAAGTTTGAGGGTCTGAGTGGCCCTTTCTTATTCCTGGGGGTAAATTTTTATCTTGCCACACAGAGTTAAAACGGATCGGCCACCCGTTATAGAAACTGCCCGAGTTCCATTTCCATTGATTTTTGCTCTGCGATAGGGAAACAGTTTTAAGTGGCTCAGAAGAGGACTAAGTGAATTTCTTCAGCTGCTTTCGTGGAAGCTTGTCATTGTTTCTCTTTGGCTGCCTTCAAATAAGCCAAATTGTGGGGGTGGGGTGTGGAGGGGGTAAGGTTCAAACCTCCATCACCAAGTGTTTGAGACTGGTTGCATTCTGAAGCAGCAAAAACATTTTTTTTATTCCAAAAGATAAAACCCTTTATTGACAATGTCAGCCTGCCACTTTGAGCCTGAAAGTACCTGAACAAACAGTAGCACCCAGCTCTTATTGGGCCAGTTTACCCTTCAATTGCACCCGTCATTGGTAGTGGAAATATGCAGAGCCATCTGACATCCATTTGCATGGAATTTTCGTTGAAGTAGAGGGTAATACGAGAGTTAAGGAGAGAAAGTAGGGCAGTGGGATTACTTTTGGATTGCTCTAGCAAAGAGCTGGCACAGACCTGGTGGGCTGAATGGCCTCCTTCTGCACTGTGAGATTTTATATTTCTATGGTTTTACGCTGCATTCTCTTCCATTGCAGATACCAGAAAAGCCATAGTGAAGGTTCAGGTGTAGAACTGTTCAGATGCAGAACAGTGGAAAAAGATTAGTGCTTATTTCTTCACTGGATTGCACCCATTTTTGTGGGTACAGTTTGGGGGCAAGGCAGAGGAAAATCTGCTCTCTTATCTCTTGAATGTTTCAGAATCGTATATAAGAACAGAAGAACATAAGAAATAGGAGCAGGAGTAGGCCATATGGCCCCTGGAGCCTGCTCCGCCATTCAATAAGATCATGGCTGATCTTTGACCTCAGCTCCACTTTCCCGCCCGATCCCCATATCCCTTGATTCCCCTAGAGTCCAAAAATCTATCGATTTCAGTCTTGAATATACTCAATAACTGAGCATCCACAGCCCTCCAGGGTAGAGAATTCCAAAAATTCACCACCCTCTGAGTGAAGAAATTCCTCCTCATCTCAGTCCTAAATTGTCTCATCCTGAGACTATGCCCCCTAGTTCTAGACTCTCCAGCCAGGGGAAACAGCCTCTCTGGATCTACCCTGTCAAGCCCTCTAAGAATTTTATTCATTGCAATGAGTTCACCTCTCATTTTTCTAAACTCCAGAGAATACAGGCCCATTCTACTCAATCTTTCCTCATAGGAAAACCCTCTCAACCAAGGAATTAATCTAGTGAACTTTCATTGCGTCACCTCTAAGGCAAGAATATCCTTCCTTAGGTAAGAAAACCAAAACTGAACACAGTACTCCAGGTGTAGTCTCACCAAAGCACAGTACAATTGTAGCAAGACTTCCTTACTTTTGTACTCCAACCCCCTTGTAATAAAGGCCAACATACCATTTGCCTTCCTAATTGCTTGCAGTACCTGCATGTTAACTTTCTGTGTTTCATGGACAAGGACACTCAAATCTCTCTGAACACCAACATTTAATAGTTTCTCACCATTTAAAAAATATTCTGTTTTTCTATTCTTCCTACCAAAGTGAATAACCTCACATTTCCCCACATTATACTCCATCTGCCACCTTCTTGCCCATTCACTTAACCTGCCTATATCCCCTTTGCAGACTCTTTGTGTCCTCCTCACAGCTTACTTTCCCACTTAGCTTTGTATCATCAGCAAACGTGAATACATTACACTCGGTCCCTTCATCTAAGTTGCTAACATAGAGTGTAAATAGCTGAGGCCCAAGCACTGATCCTTGCAGCACCCCCACTAGTTACAGTCTGCCAACCTGAAAATGACCCGTTTATTCCTACTTTCTGTTTTCTGTCCGTTAACCAATCCTCTATCCATGCTAATATATTACCCCTAACCCCTCTTGTGTAACAACCTTTTGTGTGACAACTTATCGAATCCCTTTTGAAAATCCAAATATACTACATCCACTGGTTCCCCTTTATCTACCCTACTAGTTACATCCTCAAAAAACTGTAATAGATTTGTTAAACACGATTTCCCTTTCATAAAACAATGTTGACTCTGCCTAACCATGTTGTGATTTTCTAAGTGCCCTGTTACTTCCTTAATAATGGATTCCAGCATTTTCCCGACCACTGATGTCAGGCTAACTGGTCTGTAGTTCCCTGTTAGCTCTCTCCGTCCTTTCTTGAATAGCGGTGTCACATTTGCTATGGACAGGGAGCGTGGAACGGGCTGGGTCTGTGTTCTTGTGCCTCACTCTTGCAGGACGGGATCTCACGAGCCCGGCTGTTTATACGTTGATGAAAAGCCGAATGTACTCTTGTTGTGCACCTTCTGCCCTCTCGTTGCCCTATGCGTGCTCTTGTTGCAGCAGCCTTACCAGTAGACATAACAGGTGGCTTTGAAATTAACCTGTGCCTCCTGCAAATAACCGTCTACAAGTTAAACTCTAAGTGAATGAGATTGCCAGCTCTGCACTGAAAAGGTTGCCTTTCAATCACACTAAATCCCTTCATGTAAGCATTGACCACATTTACAAAAGCACATAGAAGTACTTAGCAAAGGAGGCTTGAACACTGCTTGGGAGGCAATTAAGCTCCTCCATCTGATTTTCATGACCTTCCCTCTGTCTTTTCTCCCATGTAATCAGGTTTGGCTGCTCTGTCTCATTGCCACTTCTGTTCTCAGCTCAAATACATATTTTCCTCTTGACTGCACCAAGGCTATACAGATGTGTCATTAGCAAATGGAGTTCTTAATTATCTGAATTAAGGGGCTAAGAGGTCAGACACAACCTCTCCCAAATTCACAGCAAAGCACTGATCTGTGTTTTATTATTAAAGCTACTTTTCTCCAGGCTTACAGAAGGAGTAACCTGTATACATTTACTAATTCTAACTGTGCAAAAACAAAAATCATTCAAATCACTGATATGTAAGACTTTAACAATCGACTTCATGGCACTCTCCCTAAAATTACAGAGTAAAGCCGAGCTGTACAATTACTAAATAGAATATCCTGTTCTAAAATGCCTATAGGGTTCTTGTAAACTTAGTGCCATGCACTCTATAGGAGAATGTGGGATGAATTGTCAATCCAGCAGGATTATTATATCTTGTAAACTGCATCCTTAAATGCTGCCACACAACATGCTGATGCACCAAAAGACAACTCCCCCCAAACTGTGGAACTCTTTACCTCTCTCATTTTTTCCTTTCAATGCATTCATCGGGTCCTCGAAACCAAAACTTGGAACACTCAGTGCCAACTACTCATTGATTTACCTTGTCTTCTCTGTTCCTCTTTTTAACCTTAGTGCTCTCCTGCTTTATGTAAATTGGCCCTTCATTGCTCTCATTTAAACAAATACAATTGCTTGTTAAAATGACTCGGAATCCTGAACCTTTTTCTTTCTTACATTTGCCCTCAAAAATGTTTCTATTTCTATTTCTATTTCTTTGATGCCTAAAATTCAAGAGTTTATACCAATCTGATAGGACAACAGTAGTTCTAAACAAACATGCATGTATGTGCAACAATCATGAAGAGGAACCCTGAGTATTAACATTCTACAGTCACATTATATGAGTTGAATATTATCAGATATATATTGTGTAGTAAATGTGAGGGTTATCATGTTACCTGGTGAGGAAATTCTTTCAAAAATTACAGACAGGAAATGAGTTTGGATTACCTGTATCTTTTTGTATATACATGCCTGATGTTATTTAAACTCTAAAATATGTCCGAGGGAGCATAGCTCTGTTACAAATATACCCATCTAGTCCGTGGATAAGTGCATTTAATTGAACAGAGTACATTTAATTCATACAAATGCATAAAAGTATAAATAACCGAATTCACCAACACAGCTGCAAAACTAAAACAATGATTCATTGAAAGTGAATGCAGGTCAATGGGTAAATGTGTCACATGGTGTGTCACTGAGCCATTCAAATCAGAGGAGTCCCAGATTTGATGCCTGGTCTGTGTGGATCACAGCTGGTGCAATAGTCGGGGTGCCGCAATTTGTCTCAGCATCCCTGAGAAAAGGAGGGCAGAAATGAGCCAGGATTGTCAGCCCTGACCACATCCGGTGACCCCTGATGGAAAGTGCTGGTGTGCAGAAAGTAGTCAAGGATAGAATTAGACTAAGAGGGGTAAATTGGACTTGGGCCATAGCACAAAATTGCCGGCATCGCATTGGCAGCCTGTTATATGTCCCGCCCAATATTCAGGCCCATTAATGTCAATTGAACTGGATATCGAGCGGGGCGTATAACAGGCGGGGTGTATATTGAGTGGGGAGTATAACGGGCGGGGTGTATATTGAGTGGGGCGTATAACGGGCGGGGTGTATATTGAGTGGGGAGTATAACGGGCGGGGTGTATATTGAGTGGGGAGTATAACGGGCGGGGTGTATATTGAGTGGGGAGTATAACGGGCGGGGTGTATATTGAGTGGGGAGTATAACGGGCGGGGTGTATATTGAGTGGGGAGTATAACAGGCGGGGTGTATATTGAGTGGGGAGTATAACGGGCGGGGTGTATATTGAGTGGGGAGTATAACGGGCGGGGTGTATATTGAGTGGGGAGTATAACAGGCGGGGTGTATATTGAGTGGGGAGTGTAACGGGCGGGGTGTATATTGAGTGGGGAGTATAATGGGCGGGGTGTATATTGAGTGGGGAGTATAACGGGCGGGGTGTATATTGAGTGGGGAGTATAACGGGCGGGGTGTATATTGAGTGGGGAGTATAACGGGCGGGGTGTATATTGAGTGGGGACTATAACGGGCGGGGTGTATATTGAGTGGGGAGTATAACGGGCGGGGTGTATATTGAGTGGGGAGTATAACAGGCGGGGTGTATATTGAGTGGGGAGTATAACGGGCGGGGTGTATATTGAGTGGGGAGTATAACGGGCGGGGCGCGTAACAGGCAGCCGATGCATCACTGCCTGTTTTGCACTATTGCCCAAGACCAATTTCTACCTCAAACCATGTTGCCTCCCCACCCCCCACTTGGTCGAATAGCTTTCCAACATTCTCTCTCAGGCTCGCACATGGGGAATAGTCCTTAAGTGAAGCACTGGAGGACTGCCAGTGCCCGTGGAGCCAGATCCGAGAATGAGACAGTGCCTTCAGGAGAAATGAGAAGAAAAGGGGATTTAAAAAAATGTAAATACAGGATTTGCTCTTGATGAGCCGCATAAAATGAGTGTCATTTTGAAATGTTTAGTTGTCATTGACAGATATGTCTGAACCTTTTTGCTGGGCGGTTATGAATATGCAGGTAATTTCAGAAACCCTGACACTGCATTCTATGATGGTTCTGGTTTGTTCAAATATAGTTCTTCCTTACCTCTAAGTCATTAAAGAATAGGTGCGTATCGGCCAAATTAAAAATCATTTCCTCCATTCGCAGTCCAAGCGACACTGCTGTGGGTGTGTCCTGTTGAAAGAAAACAGTAGATTTAAGCTCCACTTCTGTGAGTTCTAGCCATGCCTTTTAGAGAGTTGCTTAAACGTGAATACACAATTATTTGGTTCTTTAAGTGATATTTTATAAAATAGTTTCTGGCTAGCAAAAAAAAATCATATCGATCAATCGATTCTATTAATTGATCCATGTACAATGTGACTTACAATTACACAGGATAATACATGTATAGTCTGACACACAGAGTAATGCTCTCATTAAGTAACCTTTCCATTGTAACACGTAACCAACACTCACATAAGGTGAAGCACTGAACAATACTAACAGGGTAATGCATAAAGAAAGAAAAAACGAACTTGCATTTATATAATGCCTTTCACCAACTCAGGACATTCCAAAGCACTTTACAGCCAATTAAGCACTTTTGAAGTGTGGTCACTGTTGTAATATGGTAAACGCGGCAGCCAAATCTCACATTGCAAGGTCCCACAAACAGTAATGAGCTAGGGAACAGATAATCTGTTACAATGATGTTCATTGAGGGATAAATGTTGGCCAGGACACCGGGAGAACTCCCCTGCTCTCCTTCGAAATAGTGCCGTGGGATCTTTTACGTCCACCTGAAGGGGGCAGACGGGGCCTCTGTTTAACATCTCATCCAAAAGACGACATCTCTGACAGTGCAGCACTCCCCTGAAATGTCAGTCTAGGTTATGTGCTGAAGTCCCTGGAGTGGGATTTGAACCCACAACCTTCTGACTCAGAGGCAAAAATGCTACCACTGAGCCATAGCTGACACCTAGTACTGAATACTCAGGGAAATGGTGACAGGGTATTACATACACAGGGCAATCATTACACAAACTATGAATTACACAGATTAACATTCATGGGGTAATGTCTTTTTCCTCCATTTTTAAAATATATTTTTATTCCACTCCCCATCCACTGGAATTTAGTGTAGTACACTTTTCATTTATGATGGTCTCATCACAGTCCATTATCATATGGTCACAGGCACAGCAACAGACATAAGAGTGAGTCTATTGTATGTCTGGTGTCACTGGAAAAGGCTGTAGATGGAGAATATTCTGGCAACCATGTGCTTAGGTTATGAAGGACCTAGCCTTCTCTAATGGTACTTTTGTGAGAAAAATTATTTTAAAATGCTTTTCAGTTTGTTATTTGCTATTAGTGGTCATATCAGTGTTTTTAAACAGTTGAGCTCTGCGATATGATGCCTTTATAAGGTGTGAAAGACTCTGGTTGCCCAGTGCACTTCATCACATTGTCTCACGTATGTAAATGTAGGGCCTAATGCCTGTTTTTGGCCCCTTCTAGGAAATTGGACATCATGGAGGGGAGCAGGAGCCGGGCCTACTCTGCTCCGGATTCTTCAGCGGCTTCCACCAAAAGGTTAGTTTTTAAAAAACAATTTAAACAACGGAGTGCTCCCCCGACTTCACAGTATCGTGATCGACACACCGCCCCCAAACCCGGGACTTAACCTTCGGGCTGCTCCCAGCGAGGCAAGTTGCCCAAAATTCATCTTTGTAAAATGGCCGAGCTGCCTGTGGAGGCACGACAGGAGAAAATGTGATTCTAAAGTGAAGTGGATTAAAAAGATATTTTCTTTTTCATTCTGTGTTGGAGTAGGATAAGTGTGGAGCTTGTCATTGGTGTGTCGACAGGCGGCTGTAGACTTTAGGAACATTCTTTAGAAGTAAAATAGTTAGGTTAACCCTCTCTCTACTAGTGTAGTATCATACCATCGTAGCATTTTTGCGAGGCAGAAGAATTTGTGTTAGAATTTATCCATTTTTCTTGAAACTATTTTTCAATATTTTCATTCGCTTATATAATAATTACCACTTGGAGAATTTCACCTAGGAATTTGAATGTTAGTCCCAGTTTGACCTCAGCTCTCAAGAACTTGGCATTGAGTTAAAAAAAAGATGTCAGCTAGGCACGGTTGATGCCGGATTTTGAATGTTCCTGTGAGCTTGATGCCTCAGAGGTTGGTATCAGATTCTCCAGACGTAGTATAGAACTGACATTAAAATGTGACCCTTGCGAGACCCTTTTTATAACATTACAGAAATCCCTTCTTGTAGATACTAAATGATAGAAAACATATTTAGGGTGTAAATTAACTTCACAATTCAAAGAGTTCAGATATTATAGAACCACATTGCTTGGGGACAGGGATCATGGATCAAGTTTATCCTGACTTAGTGCAGCCAGAGCTCGACTCAGTTACAATTTACTGAAACATTAATAATAAGGCAAAATATGTTTCAGTTTCAATTTGTTTGTTTTGTAACTATTTTTTAACCTAGAGAGTTCAAATAAAACTTTATTCTGTGCAGAATAAAGCCTCCAGTCTTCATGCGAAAATGAGAAGTTACAGGTAATCATTTTTTTATACAGGTAATCATTTGTTTTAATTTGAAGTTCCTCCTTAACAAATACTTTGTCAGAATGTTAAGATTTTTACATTTAGGTTCCATGGCCTAGATTTTACTCTGCTGAAATGGTCAACATATCTACAGGTTGTTTTTTTTTCTCCCAGTGGTAACTGGCATATTGGGATGAGTCCTAACAAAGGTCTGTCTGAGTGGAGAGTGAGGCTAGGTTGTAATAAGTAAAATCTTTTCCCTGCTTGAGCTCCTTCTCACCCCTGAATTCTATGTCAGAGAGAGAAGAAGGGGCCTTAAAAAACCTTATTTACTCTATCAAAACCCTTCATGATTTTGAACACCTCTATTAAATCTCCCCTTAACCTTCTCTGCTATAAGGAGAACAATCCCCGTTTCTGTAGTCTCTTCATATAACTGAAATCCCTCATCCCTGGTATCATTCTAGTAAATCTCCTCTGCACCCTCTCCAAGGCTTTGTCAGCTTTCCTAAAGTGTGGTGTCCAGAATTGGACACAATACTCCAGCTGGGGGCATAACCAGTGATTTATAAAGGTTTAGCATAAGTTCCTTGCTTTGTATTCTACGCCTCTATTTATAAAGCCAAGGAGCCCATATGCTTTTTTTTAAATCAGCCTTATCAACTTGTCCTGCCACCTTCAAGGGTATCTTTATGTGAACCCCCAGGTCTCTCTGTTCCTGCACCTCTTTTAAAATTGTACCATTTAGTTTATATTGTCTTCCTCATTCTTCCTTCCAAAATGCATCACTTGCTAATTGCTATGATTAGTCAACAACTCCAATATCATTGTATCATGTAACTACCAGGATGTTAGAAGGCGAACTAGATGGACCTTGGTCTTCTTTGGACCAGCAATTCCTGTTTTTATTTAACAGTCCTTTGCCATTGACTCTCAGTGACCAATCGTACTTCCTGCTATGATGTGATAAATAGAACAGTTTAAAATGTCTGCTGGATTGTTGTGAAATACAGCATTATTACTTGCTCTTTAACAAATGTAAGTTATTGACTGTAGAACAGTTCAGTGACATCAATATTCCCAATAACTATAAACACAATTAATATGACTTTTTAAGGAAATACAGTTTGTGGCCTGCGCTCAAAAATGAGCAAAACTTCTTTCAGCATTCCACATTATTTCAAGTTTGATTTGGCTCTATCGAGTGTCAGCAAGCTTGGGGATTGGTAAATCAGAATGGAGTGATTTATTAAGCACACAAACCCCTACTTTGTAAACCAGGATAGTCTGTTCCTTGAAATGACTAATCAAAGGCGCAGCCTGCAGCAATCACTAGCCTGAGACTCTTATGGCTTTCTTCAAAATAGAAATGCTTCTCAGAGTAGGGACTTTCACAATTTATTGTAAAGCCACGCAACTGCTGATATCAAGAGACAGGTGTCAGGTGAGCTTCAGCTGTAGCGGAAACCGTGAGTGGGCTGTGTAGCCCTGGAACCTACTGCAGCATTGACCCAGAAAAGCTGCTTTTTAGAATCAAAATATATGATGTTCTTTGCTATAGAGTTCAAGGAGGAGAAATTTAACTCATGGCTGTCTGTTTTGTGCCCAAAAAACAGCAGTCAGGAGCTGAAAATCAGATAGGGTGGGAGGGAGTTGGGGGGGGGTGCATTTCAGTTGATCCACTGACGCCCAAGGCCCAACTGATGCCATATTGCGTCAGGCCTGAAGATGGGCGATCAGCACACCCACCTTAAATAGGCGTACGGTTGCCTTATTAGGCAAATTCGGGTCCTACATTGGACGCAAAACTCAGGTTACAAATGGGTGGAGTTTGCATCACGTTAGCTCCGAGTAGTCGTATTGGATCTTGAGCAGACTAAGCAGTGGTCCTTAAAGGGACCGTTGGAGGCCATTCAAAAAATGGCCACAAATCCTTCTCAAAGTAATATTTTTGTGGAGGCAGAAGGAGCAGAAGCGCTCCTTCTAGGGCCACAAAAAAACTGCGGGCCGCTGACGGCCCAAGCTGGGCCCCCTCGCTTTTGTTTCCCCTCCCCCACCCACCCCGGACTTACCTGCGGGTCGGCTCGTCGTCAGATCTAGTCTGAATTTGTCAGGCCCTGACCGACGAGCTGCATCAGCATGCCCGTTTGGCATCCGCAGCTCTCACCGCTTCCATTCAAATGAGGCCCGATTGCCGAATTTGGCGTGGGCCTCAGGCTGGCTTGGATCGATGAGCGGAGCAGACGCTCCACTGACTTGCCACTGTGTTGGGATTTCTCCCACCAAGAGTCTATATAAACTATCCAAATACTGGGACACCGATGTTACCGAAACTAGCTCACACACTATCTATTTTAAATGAGGCCTGAAGTGACGCACTCGTAAATCTGGCAATAAATTTGGATTTCAAGTTTATTCTTGTGTCTAATAATTTCAAATGACCTGCGTATTAAGGAAGCATTGCTTTGAAAGTGTAAGTGTCAGATTGGCTCAGTGGCAGCATTCGTCCTCCGAGTTAGAAGGCTTTGGGTTCAAGCTTCACACCAGAACTTGAACATATAAATCCAAGCTGCTATTTTAATGTAGCACTGAGGGAGTTGCTACATTGTCAGGAGTGGCATCTTTTGAATGCCTGTTCCGCTGGATGTAAAAGAAGCCATGGCACTTTTTTGAAGAAGTGCAGCGTTCGCCCAATGTCTTGGCCAACATTCACCCCTCAACCAAAAGCACCAAAACAGATTAACCAGTCTTTAATCTCATTGCTGTTTATGGGACCTTATTGTGCACAGTGACTACACTTCAAAAATTGGTTGAAAAGCGTTTTGTGCATGTAAGGTTTTATAGAAATGCACATTCCTTCTTACCTCAGTACTAGGAATGTAAAATTAAATATTGATTCTAAGTGATTTCCAACAGTCAAAATATAAAGTAACATTAAAACTGATGTAAGATAAGACTGTAGCAGTGTAAGCAACAATCGTAGGAGCCTTAGTTTAATACTGTGTCTTGCTAAACTGTTTAAAGTGTGTGTGTGGGGGGCGGAGAGGGGGGGACTAAGATTTTGAAAGGGGAAGGAGCAGTAAAAGAATGGGATCTGAGGGACAGGACTCACTCTTGATTGTGCTGCACCAGTTTGTAATTAGAGAGAAGCAGGCTTTTTAAATGGGGCCTCCAAAGATAGGCTTCAATATGAACTGTCCTGGTGCTAGGCCAATACTTCCCCAGTATATGGTGGGATAATGTAAACTGGAAATCTGTTTAAATTAGGCCTCTCAAGCCACCGAAAAAGTAACTAAAGCAATGCCTTAAGGGTGTGAAGCATGATGCATGGGCACTCATGCTGATGCACGATATATTGAGACTACAGACAATAAAATGTAATCTGAATTACTGCTGAATAATGTGAAGAAAATCTGACAAATTGGGATTTCAAGCACACAAGTATGTCTGTAAACAAGCTGCACAATTAAAAAAGCAAAAGAAAAAGCAAAATGCTGCTGATCCAATATTTTCAGTTCTGACGAAAGGTCATCAACCTGAACCTAAATCCTACCTTCCTCTCTCCAGAGATGCTGCCTGACCTGCTGTGTGTTTCTAGCATTTTCTGTTTTTATGGCACAATTAAAGGGTAGTTAGTACCTACACTCCAACCTTTTTAACGCAAAGTTAAAACATTTATGCTGCTGCCTGTTTTTCTGGTTCTCTCACATACAATTGTGGAGATCTTTATTTTCCGGAAGTAAGCTTTAGTTTATAAAGACCTTGCAACATAATTGCAGGATTCAACAGGTACTGCTAAGTTTTTTTTGTGTGTGTGTACCTGCAGCTGAACAGACTGGCGTGTCTCTGTGATAAGCGTTTCCAAGTAATTAAACTATTGCTGTCAGCTTTTACCTTGCAAGGAACATGCTTTGTGTTCTAACTGCAAGCGACAGCATCTCGATGATCTCAAAGAGCCCTCAGCAACGCACTAATCCCTGCCTAACCTCTGGTTGACTCGTTTACAATTAAACCCACATTGAATACAGGTCTAATTTTAATAAAGTACACTCCCCTACACTTACTACACCATAGACACAATAGACTACTTTCAGCCTCATCACACAATATTTGATAGAACTCAGGGCTCTCTTTAAACTGCTCTCATTGGGGCACTTTTCTTGAAGATCTTGAGAATGGACAGATTAAGTGTTGACAAGCTTTTTTGAAAAAATTTGCATTCATCCGAATTAATATGATTCCAGAGAATGTCATTTTCAATATATGGGAAATTTGCCAAAATTAACTCCCTGATGTGGGTGATAAGCTACATAGGAGCAGACGTAGGCCATTCAGCCCCTCGAGCTTGTTCTGCCATTCAATTAGATCATGGCTAATCTGTACCTTAACTCCATTTATCTGCCTGTGCTCCATATCCCTAATACCCTAACCTAACAAAAATCTATCAATCTTAGTCTTGAAATTTTTAATTGACCCAGCATCCACAGCCTTTTGGGGAAGAGAGTTCCAGATTTCCTCTATCCTTTGCGTAAAAAAGAGCTTCCTGATTTCATTCCTAAATGGCCTAGTTCTAATTTTAAGATTATGACCCTTGTTCTGGATTCCCATACCAGAGGAAATAGTTGTTCTATATTTACCTTATCCAATCCCTTTATTATTTTAAAGACCTCGATTAGATCACCCATCAAACTTCTAAACTCAAGGGAACACAAGCCAAGTTTATGCAACCAGTCCTCATAATTTAACCCTTTAAGTCCTGGTATCATTCTGGTATATCTGCGCTGTATCCCTTCCCAGACAAATATGTCTTTACTAAAGTTCAGTGTCCAAAACTGAATGCAGTACCTATAATTTAACCCTTTAAGTTTAGGTATCATTCTGGTGAATCTGCACTAAACCCCTTCCAAGACCAATATACCTTTCCTGAGGTTCACTGCCCAAAACTGAACGCAGTATTCCAGATGGGGTTCTGTACAACTGAAGCATCACTTCCTCACTTTTGAATTCCAATCCCCTTAAGATAAAGGCCAACATTCCATTAGCCTTTTTGATTACTTTTTACACCTGTGCACTAGCTTTAATGATTTGGACACCTAAATAACTTTGCTCCTCCACAGCTCCTAGTCTCTCACCATTAAGAAAATATTCAGATTTTTTTTTCTTGGATCCAAAGTGGATGACCTCATACTTCCCCACATTGAACTCCATCTGCCACAGTTTTGCAAATTCACCTAGTCTTTCTATGTCCCTATGTAACTTCCTGCTCCCATCTACGCTACTTACTGTGCCTCCTAACTTAGTGACATCTGCAAGCTTGGATGTACAGCTTTCTATTCCTTCATCCAAGTCATTAATATATGGCAAAGCGAGCAGTGTACTCATCCAGGAGCGGCAGCAATCAGGCTGGGCTGCCATCGGGGACTCAGGGGTACGGTCTCCAGCACAATGTAAGTGATCCAAGAAGGGAAGTCCAGGGCAGGGGAGGCCCAAGGTTACCATGTGGGGTCGGGAGGAGCTCTCCTACTCCTCATGGCCCACAAGGAAACACAAACAAAAATATTTATAAACTTACCTTATTGGTCCTCTTCTGGCTCTGGCTGCTGTTCCCAGCAGGTTTTGCCTGGTGGGGGAAGCCACCACTGCTCCCCCGCTCAGGCTTCACTTACAATGACAGATCAGGCCCTGATGACGCCCGGTCTGCACATTTAAAGAGGACCCCATCGGCTTAGGGTGGGTGTCCTTATCATCTTCAATTTAAAATGACAGTTGGCCAGATTGGGGCGGTAAAGGAGTGGCTAAGTCCCCAGCTCTGTTTTGACTGCCCACCCGCATAGTTTGCACCAGGTGGGGAGAGTTAAAATTGAGCCCTATGTCTTTGATGATAGATTCCAGTAACTCCTTCCCAACTGATGTTAAACTAATGGATCTGTATAAAGCATACATTAGTGCCTCGTCCCTTGTGCTGGCTACTACACCTATTGCATTGACATAGGCTGCAAACAGTGTTTGTAACTAAATTCTAAGCTGCCTGAAAATAAGCTGATCACTAGTCTGTGAAGCTCAAAATCTAATTTGGGCCTGAAGCATTTTTACTGGGACTAACTGAACAGATGGGTATTTTATCTATTATCTGTCCTCAGCAGGTCCACTTTGAAAGTGGGAGTCTTCCTATCAGGAATCCATTTTAAAAAATCAATCTACTATCCCTTTTAAAAATTAAACCATTAAACAATAAGAATTTTGTTTACTTGTTGCTATATGTTTCTGTTTTGTCTATTTTTTGTTGATTTTTAAAAAATATATATTTTTGAAAAGCACCTTAATGTGGTGCGGCACCAAATCGTATAAGGTAAGGTTCCAGGTTTAGTCCATGATCGCTGCTAAGTTAATTGGTCTCAATCAGGATGTCAGCGGAGGGGTCACTACAATTGACCATCATGACCCTAGCTAAATGGGAGAAGAAACAGCCATGGTTCCCATTCCTGTCTGCAGTATAATAACCCTTGCTGGATAAGTTCATGTGCATGAATGTCATGGAAGGACATAACTGACCTAGGCTCTGATGATCTCCATGATTGAATTATCCTGCCAAACTTCACTGTCCAGGCTCACAGTTGAAAAATGACCACTTGGTAAAACACCAGGGGGTAGCTGGCATCTATGATCCATACCAGCATGAATTGCCAGCTTTAGTGACGGGGTGGGAATGGGGGTGGGGGCAGGGGTGGGAATGGGGGTGGGGGAAGAGAGGGAGAAAAAAAAATGATTTGTCCATACACGGAATACTGTTTGATCTCATTGGTGAACTGTTTTGCCAAATTACTGAGCCTGACACATGTCCATGGGACCCCCAGTACATTCTGTGGGGTTCTCTTTAGTCATGTGTCTTATGCACACTGTAGGTATATTTTTAGCTTTGTTTCTGCCCAGTCTATTCCGTGGGCATATCTGTAGCTTGGCGTCTGTGGGATGCCCAGTGTATTCTGTGCCTTGCATCCATGGGATGCCCAGTCTATTCCATGGGCATATATTTAGCTTGGCGTCTGTGGGATGCCCAGTGTATTCTATGTCTTGCATCTGTGGGATGCCCAGTCTATTCCAAGGACATATATTTAGCTTGGCGTCTGTGGGATGCCCAGTGTGTTGTGTGCTTTGCATCTGTGGGATGTCCAGTCTTTTCTATAAGTATATTTTTAGCTTGACATCTGTTAATGCCTAGATTACTCTGTGAGTCTATCTTTGCCTTGTTGTTTGTGGCTATAGATTTTATCAGGCAGCAGTGTTTTCACTGACATGAGTACAAGAGGTTTTCTTCATCAAAGCTTTTAGAAAAATATGGAGTTAAATCATATTGTATAATATAAGCACACAAACACTTAACATAATTGTATAAAGTCCCTTTGCCTGTTGTTTTAATGGGGCATTAATCTATTAATAAATGGGTTACAGCACACTGTAGTTTCAAGACCCTAGTTTCCACATTAATCTCCTGTTCCCAATTTCTTTAACTACTTTTTTATGCTAAAACAAAAAATTAAGTAAAGTTAATTTTCAAATACCTCCTCTGTCCATTAACACCAGAAATAGTCTACAAAATGGTCACCAAAGTGAAGCACTAATCATTGCATCCTCATTTAAATAAGAACTTTATTTAGGTTCGGTGCTGAGAAGCATGATTGACAGATTATGGAATTTCTGAGTGAAACACAACTCATGCCAGTCATGGCTACAGATCCAGCTCAGGTCAACTCTGGCCACAATGCTTTTGTTCTGCTCTTGTTGCTCATCGTAATTATTTTTATGCTGCTAATGCAGTAGGCACTGCCATCAGGACCCACTCTGGACCCTTATAATGCCTTTATGGTGTAGAGGTTGATACCGTTGCCTAACATTACAACAGTGACCACACTTCAAAAGTACTTAATTGGCTGTAAAGTGCTTTGGGATGTCCTGGCATTGTAAAACGCGCTACATAAATGCAAGTCTTTCTTTCTTTTTAACGCACCCCACCCCAGTGTTACATCTATTTATTTTTAGTTTCAAGGAAATAGTGTGAAGTAGCAAAATAAATCTTTATTAGGGAAGCATGGACACCACGTGACAGCACAAGACTGTTTGGCACTCTTAATACAGTTTAACATGGGTAACCCTGGCTTATTTTGGAGCATTTCAGTGGAACCAGCGAAAAGACTCCAAACCTGATGCTTTTCTCTGACAAGACATGAATAATGATGTTCATGGCTTCTTCAGCAAAAGATGGCTTTGACCAGAAGTATGCTAAGAATGTCTGTTACCAACATTAGTGTCCAAGTGGTTGCTGGTGCCAGAAAGACGCTGACTGGTGCTGATGGCCTGGAAGCTTTAGAGACATGGGAAACTGGAGGGGCCATTCACAGACTGGTTATGGGTCACTGTTGAACTGTATGGTCTGACCTGTGGTGTCAGGTGGCTCATCTTAGTGTTTACAAAGGAAGGTTAAAAAGGATTGTGTAACATTAAGAGTCAGTATCCGGTTGGACGGGTGAGTATAAGCTGGACCAAACTGATGTGAAAGCAACAATTTTGCTGTCTGTGACATGCTCCTGTAAGAATCATGGTAAAATTTGTAAAAATTAATCTGATTATTTAAATTCACAATCAGCAGTATAGTTCAGTAAACAAAAAGCTTCTGGACAAAAATAATACTCGTTAAGTGTTATAGGGCTTTACAAACTGGACTTGTTTTATTATGTTCATTATATTTTCTTTGCCATTTTCCTTCTATCCCTTCTTCCTGCAAGTTACTGTATTCCCCCGTCAACACTATTCTCATTAGCTCAGTCTAACTACGTAAACAATTCCATGAGCAGCGTTTACTCCCCAAAGAAGGTGACTCTTCTCTCCAGCCCCTTCCTCTTCTCATAAGGGGCCCACTCCACTTCCCTGGAGTATTTTTCTAGACAAAGCAAAACTCAGCCATTGGCAGAATCCAACTCAGTCCAACTGATTATCAAAGTACAAATGATTGTTGAGACTTTAATTGGAACTTGGGTTTCCTGACGGAGAGTCCAACAGTCTAGCATTGCAGCTAGTGGGCCTCCTCGGGCTGGATTATTGACGCTTCCATCAACTAGATATCATCTCAAGCTAAACCATTGTTTCATTCCGTTTGACTTTTTTCTTCAAAACTACTCTTCTTGGTTGGGCAGATCAGAAGTAGAAATTCTTAGGATTTTGTTTTTCTACATACTAATTAACTAGACTATCTGTAGTTTCCATAGCAGCCACTCTTATGATTTTTTTAATAACAGCTACTATATTTTGGGTTAAATTTTAAGATACTTTTTTAAAATCTGATTTGGTGGTCTGACCGTATCATTTTTAATGTTAGTGCTTGTAGGTGTGTTCGTTAATGTACAATACTTGGCCGTTAATCATCTTATTGCCAAAAAGAATGATATTTTCTCTTTATCCTTACTCAGTTACATTTAGAAAGGGCCTGTTCAGCAGTTACAGAGGAAATGCTCGGAGGAATTGGACGTTTGGCAGCATGTCAGTTATCATCGGACTGAAATATGTATCAACTGTTCAGCTGCCATAAATTTGGCCGAGTGACATGGCAACGACCGGTTCTGGGAATTCAAAACATCCCCAGACAAACCAATGAGCCTATTGTTCAGTGTATGACTATCACAAAAGTTGTAAGGTGCCAAGTCCTCAAGCCTTGTCATTTGATGTGCAATAGGCGAAATTATGTTGATTATACAAGAGCATGTAGGAGGCTGTGCCTGACTGTTGTTTGTCCCTCACATTCATAGTAAATAAAAGGTTCCCAAGCTCGAAAATTGCTTTAGTTTTCTATAGCAAACCCTTCAAAGGTATTCCGTGCCCAGAATGCTTTCTCTTTTAATTAAAAGGTGCAAAGAGAAAAGTGGGGAGGTTTATTCGTGCAGGGATTCTTGTGGTTTAGTGGCCTGTGTTTAAGAAGACTGTAATTAGTCAGTGGAGTTGAACATTGTTACCGCAGTGTGAACTTGTGAGAACTCTGTGGTATAGCCACCGTACTGCAGAGAATGTTTACAGCTCAACTAATCATTCTGATTTGAACAGCCTACAATGCATTTTCTGTTCAACTGTACTGTGTATTGTTATGGTCTCCATATTACAAAAAGGATATAGAGGCACTGGAGAAGGTGCAAAAAAAAAATTACAAGGATGATCTGGAGAACTGAGAGGTTATAACTATCAAGAAAGGCTGAATAGACAAGGGCTCTTTTCTCTAGAGAAGAGAAGGCTAAGGGGTGATCTAATAGAGGTCTTCAAAATTATGAAGGAGTTTGATAGCGTAGACATAGAGAAGATGTTTCCACTTCTGGGGGAGTCCAAAACAAGGGGCCATACATATAAGATAGTCACTAATCATAGAATCATAGAAAGTTACGGCACAGAAGGAGGCCATTCGGCCCATCATGTCTGCGCCGGCCATAAAAGAGCTATCTAGCTTTCCAGCACTTGGCCCATATCCCCGTAGGTTACAGCACTTCAAGTGCACATCCAAGTACTTTTTAAATGAGTTGAGGGTTTCTGCCTCTAGCACCCTTTCAGGCAGTGAGTTTCAGACCCCCACCATCCTCTGGGTGAAAATGTTTTTCCTCAGCTCCCGCCTAATCCTTCTACCAATCTATGCCCCCTGGTCACTGACCCCTCTACTAAGGAAAATAGGTCCTCCCTACCACTCTATCTAGTCCAGTCATAATTTTATATACCTCAATTAAATCTCGCCTCAGCCTCCTTTGTTCCAAAGAAAACAACCCCAGCCTATCCAATCTTTTCTCATAGCTAAAATTCTCCAGCCCTGGCAACATCCTTGTAAATCTCCTCTGTACCCTTTCTACTGCAATCACATCTTTACTGTAATGTGGTGACCAGAACTGTGCGCAGTACTCAAGCTGTGGCCTAACCAATGTTTTATACAGTTCTAGCATAACCTCCCTGCTCTTATATTCCATGCCTTGGCTAATAAAGGAAAGTATCCCGTACGCCCTTTTAACCAACTTATCTACCTATCCTGCTACCTTCAGGGATCTGTGGACATGCACTCCAAGGTCTCTTTGTTCCTCTACACCTCTCAATATCCTCCCATTTATTGTGTACTCCCTTGCCTTGTTTGCTGTCCCAAAATGCATTAACTCACACTTCTCTGGATTGAATTCCATTTGCCACTTTTCTGCCCACCTGACCAGTCCGTTGATATCTTCCTGCAGTCTACAGCTTTTCTCCTCACTATCAACCATACAGCCAATTTTTGTATCATCTGATAACCTCTTGATCAAGCCCCCCATATTCAAGTCCAAATCATTAATATATACCACAAAAAACAAGGGACCTAGTACTGAGCCTTGCGGAACCCCATTGGAAACAGCCTTCCAGTCGCAAAAATACCGGTCAACCATTACCCTTTGCTGCCTGCCACTGAAACAATTTTGGATTCAACTAGCCACTTTCCCTTGGATCCCATAGGCTTTTACTTTTTTGACTAGTCTGCATGTGGGACCTTGTCAAAAGCCTTATTAAAATCCATGTACACTACATCAAACATATTACCCTCATCGATCCTCCTTGTTACCTCCTCAAAAAATTCAATCAAGTTAGTCAGATGTGACCGTCCCTTATCAAATCCATGCCGACTGTCCTTGATTAACCCGTGTCTTTCTAAATGATGATTTATGCTATCCCTCAGAATCGATTCCAATTATTTGCCCACCACTGAGGTTAGCCTGACTGGCCTATAATTACTCGGTCTATCTCTTTCTCCCTTCTTAAACAACGGTACAACGTTAGCAGTCTTCCAATCCTCCAGCACCATGCCTGTAGCCAGGGAAGATCGGAAAATGTTGGTCAGAGCCTCCATTATTTCTTCCCTTGCTTCTCATAACAGCCTGGGATACATTTCATCTGGGCCTGGTGATTTATCTACTTTCAAAGATGCTTAACTCCTTAATACTTCCTCTCTCACTATGTTTATCCCATCCAATATTTCACACTCCTCCTCCTCAATTACAATCTCTGCACGTCCCCCTCTTTTGTGAAGGCAGACACAAAGTATTCATTAAGAACCATACCCATAATAAATCCAATAAAGAATTCAGGAGAAACTTCTTTACCCAGAGAGTGGTTAGAATATGGAACTGACTACAACATGGAGTAGTTGAGGCGAGTAGCATAGATGCCTTTAAGGGGAAGCTAGATATGATCATGAGGGAGAAAGGAATAGTAGGGTATGCAGATAAGGTGAGATGAAGTAGGGTGGGAGGAGGCTTGTGTGCAGCATAAACACCAGCACAGACCAGCTGGGCCAAATGGCCCATTTCTGTGCTGTAAATTCTATGTAATTCTATCTAACTGAAGGAGAGCCTCCTCAATAAACCTTATAAAGCCTTTTACAGTGTGCCTCATTGCAATGTAGGAGTGACCAGGCAATCCACATACTTACTGACCAGTTAACTTTTCCTATCTGCAAAGTGGCATGCAAGCTTTTAACCAGAGGAAGAGCTGTCTAACATGTGGCAGAATAGACAGAGAGGGTGCGGCATAAAGTCATATTCTGGTTTCTGTATTTTGGGAATATATGAATTCGGATTTAATTCTTGTAATTATTTTCAGGGACAGCATATAACTTCAGAGGTTGTTTACCACAGGTTAATACTGCTGACCAGACTTACATAGAATTGGTGTTGGCAGGGGAAAAGACATCGGGGTAATTCAGCTTAGAAACAACTGAAAGAGGGGTCCCTTATGATTCAGTGGTAAATTCACTGCTTGGTGTGGTAATGATCCATTCAGATTGAGAAGGTTCTCATGGCAGCAGGGATGCTAAAATTGGCCTTACTCTTCCTGGGGTAGAGAGGGCAAACATCAGTCCGTATTTCTGCTCTTGATCATAAAAGCCTCCCTGCTGCAAATTGTGTTTGTGGGGTTACTGGGTGAGGACAGGATCAAGCTTGGTTGTGATGTCCTCCAACAAACAGCCTGCTGGCACTTATTGTCTTAGCTCATACATGGACTACTTGGGTGAAGTGCCCAAGGGGTCCTGATTCCTGTGGACCCATATTCCAATACGAATAATTATCTTCAGGTGAGGACCGTTGAAATGGTGGGAAAAATCGAAACATTAAAAAAGGAATGGGGCTTTCACATTGCTCAACTGGGTTAAGCCAATCATAAAGGTCCAAAGATCAACTTCTGGTCCATGCTAAGTTAACTGATCTCAGTCAGGGTGGTAGAGGAGGGCACCATAAATGGCAATAGTGCTTTTGAGGAGAAAAATCAGTCAGGATCACTGCACCTGATGACTATCCAGCGATCCTGCTGGAAGTGTATGCATGTGGATACTGAATAAGGACAGGAATAGGCTCAGCTGTGAGGGCCTCCACAGTTGAATATCCTTTCAATATTGGTTGTCTAGGCTCACATGAAGAATGACCATTAGGGCGAGATATCAGAGGCTAACCAATGCTCATGGAACCATACGCCAGTAAAATTTTAATGGAAGTTAGGGGATGGGGTAGAAAATTGGCAGAAAAAGGAAGGGAAAAAAGGCAACTGAGATAAAATCAAGGAGTAATTGGGTGATTTGGTTTATCCAGTTTTGGTCTCCTTTGTGGCCAAATTTTCAGGTGAGGCCTTTAAGGGGCAGATCTGGTGCACGGCAAAACCTCCACCCACCCTATGAATGCACCTTTATCCTGTCTCAAATTCCAGGGTCAATGGCATCTGCGCAATGTTGGTGCGTGCCCATGCACTTTATGGTGCAAATGAGATGGCCAGCTCAGACTGCCGGTGTGGGGGGGGGGGGGGGCGGGGAGGCACGTGGAAAAAAAATGTCCTATTTGATGACTAGGCTGGCTTCCTTATTTCAGTAAGAAAATCATGGCCCTTTACATTTTAATTACCCCCTAACATCTTAGCAATACTGGATGACAGGATTGCAGAGGTGTCCCTTGCTCCTAGTGTTGCTAAGGGCGCAAATGTGGGAATGAAGTAATTTCCGGATTTACTCATTTCCATCAGATTTAGAAAACATGGATTATGTCCCCCTTAGTTTCCCCTTAATGAGAAGAGAAATAGCTTATCCTGCTTTCACATCTCATTGATTCAAAACTTAATACTAGCCCCTGTTTGCAGCTTTTCCAGTGCATCAATGCCTTTCATAGGTACAGCAGTCAAAACGGGACATTGTCCTTCAGGCATGACCTTGTTTTATAGAATGTCAACTATAACCTACTTGGACTTCACACTCTGCAGATCTACTAACATGCCCTAACATTCTATTCGGCCTGCCAAATAATACCATACAACATG
Source organism: Heptranchias perlo (assembly GCF_035084215.1). NCBI lineage: Eukaryota > Metazoa > Chordata > Chondrichthyes > Hexanchiformes > Hexanchidae > Heptranchias > Heptranchias perlo. The sequence continues at coordinate 13,141,230 of NC_090343.1, forward strand.
GTGGCACTTTTATGCTTGCTCATTTAGCATGGCTGAATCCTCTTCCTATTGCAGTTTATTTAACAAAGTATTATTTCCTGTTACTGTCTATATTACTTCCAGTTATTGACTATATTACTTCCTGTGATTGGACTGTATTATTCCCTGAGAGCTAATCATGAGCAGTTTGTAAATGCCAGTAGAATTGACAGGTTGAATTATTGCTCCAAAGTGACTGCCAGATATTCGTTCAGTAGATGTAATATATTTGGATTTTCAAAAGGCCTTCGATAATGTACCACATTGTAGACTCATGACTGAGGTCAGAGCACAGCCAAGTTGGGCTGAATGGACTGTTTCTGTGCTGTAGATGCGATGTAACTAGATGTAATTACATTATATGATCTATAGTTTATTTAATAAGTTTTAACTTTTTTTTTGCTGAAGTGACACAGATGACAGGGGAATTAAAACTCATAGTGTAAGCTAAAGGTTCCTCACCCCACACTTCAAATCCTGCATTGCAATATAGTTTCAGCAGTGTGTTTCTGAAAATATACCATACACAATATACTTAATTATAACCTACTGCACCCCATAAGCTGTACATGGATACTTTTGTTTAAATTAATAAAACATAGCACAGAGTGCAATTATATAATTCTATCCGCATTGCTTAAGGAGCTCCTTGATTTGTACCAGAATTATTTTTTTAAAAAGTTATACCTGTACAAAACTGTGGATATGTGGTATGCTTTCAGGGATTTTAGTACCATTTTCTATTTCAACAGTCTAACAGAAATTCCCACAAGTGATCTTTGTTCCCTAGGATCTGGAAGCTGTACCTATACTTTACTCTGTTCTCACACAGGCCTGCACTCAAGGGCTATAAATTACCTGCATTACAGTCACTGATTACCAGATTTAGACAAGTTTCATGCTAAGCTACCAAATTCTCTGTGAAATGGCACATAACCGGAAGTTTATAAATTAAACAGCCAATATTTCTGTATGCAAATAAATAGTACTATGAAGCACAAAAAAAAGTACAATATATCAACATATATACACAATGAGAATATCAACACTATGTCCATTACCATTTTAAGACTAGCTTCTGATTAAGTTCAACAGTCTAAGTTCCTTTTATGGCATAATGAATTTAGTCTGTTTTTATCCTCTCCTCAAACCTTCATTCGCCCTCAGGCAGAGTTTATTTTTCTGAGAGTTCATTCAGTTCAAACAATCACTTTCAAAGGAACTCAATTCTGTTTCAAACCACCCCCTTTTTGCCTTGCACCATCATCCCTTTTGTTATTTAATCACTGCTGCTCTCCACCCTATCACAGACCTTCCCCTTTGCCACTCCCCCCTGTCTTTTCCCTGGCTCTGTACTTGCTTATAAACTGTGAGATCTTGAACTTCTCCCAGTTCAGATGAAAGGTCATCAACCTGAAACGTTAACTCTGTTTCTCTCTCCACAGATGCTGCCTGACCTGCTGAGTGTTTCCAGCATTTTCTGTTTTTATTTCAGGATTCCAGCATCCTGCAGTATTTTGCTTTTGTGTTGTGCTGCTGTTTTAAACTCCCTGTTTTCAACCCTTTGAGTATAAACCAACACTTGTTAACTCCTTGATGTAGGTTCCCTGACAAACTTAGCAATACTTAATAAATTTATCCAATTAACAAAAGAAAGCAGATGTCACAAATACAGATGCAAACATCGACAACGATATAAATACTTCACACGCCTACATACAACATACAAGTTGTCACAATGGAATTAACCAGTTGTTTTCAATTATAGGAACAATGCTGTTAAATAATTGGAAATAAAAAAGGTTAATGGAGAGCTTGAATGGAGGTTTTCAAAATTATGAGAGGTTTGGAGAGGGTAAAGAATGTTTAGCAAATCATGTTATGTTCTTATGTTCTTAAATCAGTAACAAGGGGGCATAGGCTCAGAACCAATAAGCCACAGAATCTGCATTTGGATACGGAATTTAAATCTGTTCCCTTTGCTTTTTTTTTGCCAATTGTCTTCGCTTTTCTCTCTAAATCTTGAGATGAAAGGAGCATGCATATAATCCACTGGGGTCACCAGTTATTACAATGTATGTTGTGCAAGTGATGAACAGACTTGTTTCATTTAGTTATGTTCTGGAAGATGGTATGGTGTACATTGATGGGCAGGAAACAAAGTATCTAATGCCTGATGATGTCAATATTGCCTGTGATGCAACTACAAATACTTCTGGCATTGTGTTGATAATTTGTAGCTGATAACCAGAAAACAAAGATCAATACACATTATGTATACTGATTCTTGACAAGGGCAGCAGGCACATGGGAACAACACCACCTGCACGTTCCCCTTCACATCACACACCATCCCAACTTGGAAACATGTCGCCATTCCTTCATCGTCGCTGGGTCAAAATCCTGGAACTCCCTACCTAACAGCACTGTGGGAGAACCGTCACCACACGGACTGCAGCGGTTCAAGAAGATGGCTCACCACCACCTTCTCAAGGGCAATTAGGAATGGGCAATAAATGCTGGCCTTGCCAGCGACGCCCACATCCCATGAACAAATAAAAAAAATGTTACTCCTGTTGTATTATACTCTGTTTATACAATGGGTGGAAATTCTGCATTTATTTTGCTTTAATAGTAGGGCCTGGATTCTCCTCTCATTGGCGGGTTTCAGCGAGACGGTCCTGATGCCTGCTAATATGAAACCGCCGCTAACCCACCACAATTTCCTCCATGAACCCTTATTAGCCATACAGGGCAGTTTTGGTGCCAGAAAAAGGCCCTTTGTTGGCTTACTGTCTCTAGGAAGGAGGTAAATATAGTTCTGGTGCAGCCTTTAAAAGCATGCAGCCAGTTAAAGAACAAGATCAGTTTTCAGCAAGATGGCAGAAGGAGCAGATTTGCGACCCTTTTGCAAAGTGACACTACAGACACATGCTAGGCTCAAGACTTTTAATTGTACAGATAGATAACTTCTGTTTGATGGAAAGACATCAGGACGTTCTTTGCACAAAGAGTAAGCAATACATTGAATGGACTCCTGGATAGAGTAGTGTAGGCTTTCAGAAATGGCAAATAGTTATTGTTAATCACGAACTGATGGAGAACCCTCCTCTGGATAGCGCAGTTTTCAAAGAAATTCAGCCTAATGTACTTGCAGCAATGCTGGCTGCCCCACCTGGGCTGGCTTACAAGATCAAAAGATAATTATGGATAGGAAAGCTATTCAGCCCATCCTGGTCAACCATCCAGAAAGACCCTGAAGTTCCCCCAGTGCAGCATCCAATTGATCTTAAATGATTCTGGGATTTTCACCTCCACTACTCAATACATGTATTGCTCTTTGTGCAAAGAATTTCCTGATATCTGTCCTAAATTTGCCTTTTACTAGTTTGTACCTGTGTCCCCTTGTCCTATTCTCGCTGTTTAGTTTAAAATACCATTGACTATCTGCTCCAATACCATTTGTCTGTTCTTTCCCTTATCCTTTAATATTTTTCTTCTTCAAGCGTTTATCTAATTCCCTCTTAAATATCGCGTTTGACTCAGATTGAATAGTCTCTTGCATTCCATATATTAATAACCCTTTGTGTGAAAAAACTTCTAAACTTACCCTTTATGCTTCTAGTACAAATCCTAAGATTATGCCCCTTTCTGTAGACAAGAGGAAATAATCTTTCACTACTTGCTTTCTCAAGCTCTTTCATAATTTTATACATTTCTATTAGATCTCCTTAGCTTTCTCTGCTCCAGCGATGGCAACCCTAATTTTTCAATTTCTCATCATAATTATATCCTGACATTCATGGTATCATCCTAGTAAATCTACTTTGCATCTTTTAAAATACTCCAATATCCTGTCTATACAGGAGGCACAAAGCTATACACAATACTTTAATTGTGGCCGAACCAGTTTTGCACAGATTCACCATCATTTCCTTGCTGTTATATTCAGTTCCTTAACTCAGAATCCCATTTAGTCTTTTTATGGCTTTTTTCATTGGCAATCCCACTTTTAAGAATCTGTATATATGTAGCCATAATTCTCCCTGTTCCTCTATTCCACTAAGAATTTTACTATTTAAGATTTTGCTCCACCTTCTTGTCCAAGTGGCTACACAACAGTTATTATAATTGACAAATGCAAATTTAAGAGCAAAATAAGGAATCTGTTTAAACAAATGCTCTGTAAAATTCTTCTCTAAAACCATTGATTCCTCTTGTATCATCTTTACCATATGACCTGGAAGGGTTAGGTCTGTGACTCATATTAGAAATGCCTTATTAAATTCATGCACTTTAAAAATCCACGGTCTACTGAGCACATTATGTTCTATTTGTTTTCTAGACTAGTTTAAAGGGTTTAGTGGGTTCTGTTTCACTTCTTTTGCCTGTAAGCCAAGCCAGCGTTGGAGTAAGGCATCTGCAGCTCTTTAATGTCCCTGAGTGCACAGCACGCATGACTAACACAGTGTAAATAAACACAGCTGAGCCAGGCAGAAATTGGAAGGTTTTCTCATTAGAAAAATAAAATAAACAGATGCGGTTAAGCGCTCTGTCTAAAGTGTTTGTCCAAAGAATGGAGATCTCTCAGAAGTTTGAGCACAAAGGTGATAGGGCCAAGTCTCGTGTAAAAGGAATGGAATCTGTACGGTCCTTTTAACTAATAGTCCTTGGGGGTGCCTGTTGATTTTAACCTTAAAGGAGTGTTACGTCTTGGGATTTTGGCAGCTTTTCTTTTGGTTCTTCAATAACAAACTTGGGACAGTGGTTTTGTGTTTCACAAGAAGGAGAATTTATTGAAGTTGCCCATTGCTGATGCTGAGCCAAGAAATGCCTAATTCAGCCAATCTGGCTCAAATGGAGCTGTTTTTATAACACAATAGAGACCATGAGGCTCTGCATGAAACACAAGGTGACTCAGCAGACATAGTGATCATTGACCTCTTGATTAGTGAAACACTATGGCAGTAGTAACTACACACTAAAAGCATTGCTCTATGACGTATTAAGTCCTGGTTATTGTGAGAATATTTCAGAATATTGGTAAATATCATTTTATTCTCTCAAATGCTTTGTTGTAAACTGCAGGGAGGGATTCTGTCAGGAAGTACATTTTAGAAGGTCATGCTCTTCTACCCTTTTTAAACATTTCTAACTTTAATAAAAATCCAGAAATTTCCTCTTACGAGTTCCCGGTGACAGCAAAAATGTATAGGGATTTTATGACAAAATATTCATCTAAACAAATAGAAAACAAAGGTGCCAAATATCCTTGCATTATGGAGTCATAACATTACAGTTATTGTTTTTTGCAAATGTGTTCAGCAGGTGACCACCAATTATGTCAGGTATTATATCTCTTCTTACATTCCCTCCCTCCCTGCAGAATCCGTAATGAATATTGCTCAGGAGAAACTGTATGGATATAAAAGAAAGGTAGCATCAATGAAAAGGTAGTTGTCAGTTTACAGTCTCAAACAGCCTCTGCATTCTAAATCTAAAGCGATCCAGTGCTCCCATCAGAGAGTAGCATTTACAGGGTGCGCATCTCAGGAAATTCCCGGGCTGCGTCCCTGTGATTTCCCAAGATTCGTTCCCTGGGAGTGCCAGATTGCAGTCACTCCTCAAATCAAAATTTGTTTGTGCCTGATACAGCAATGTGGAAAGAACTTAATCTGCATCTAATTTGTGCTGTATCTGGGTTGGTCCTTTAAAAAAACCTTCAGGAGTAACTGAGTTTCCCCAGTATCACTAGACGGGTACAAAAACCGTTAAGGCAAGTGCCTTAGGGCACCACAAGTATAAAACAAACAATCATAACTATGTGCAGTAGTGATATTACATAAATTATAATTAAATCCTAATGTGATTGTGAATATCAATTTTCACTTCTATACCCTGCGGTGCCCACCGGTCGCGGAAGGCATCAAGTGTACCGATGGTCACCGCATGCTTTCTCTCCAGGGCCACCTGGGCATGGACGATGCCGTGGAAGAGAGGCAGGCAGAGTGGCCCTAGTTGGGAGTGCCAAATGGGACATTTTGAAGCGAGCTTTCCTCTGCATTTAACATGTGCTGTACCTAAACTGTGATTGTTCATCGGAACAATACAGAGGAAGCTTTACTTTGCCGTACCTAACTTTGGTGTGCTTGAGGTCCCAATGTAAATTTAGTTATTTGTTAGTGAATGAGATGAGCATGATTTCACTAACATGCTATAGTTACTTTGCACAAACAAACAGCGATGGTCAGTCAGACTGTGATGTCTGCAGTATTGTGTCCAATATTTTAAATTCATTGGAAATTGTAAATAAATGTTGAAAAATTAGTTTATCAACAATTTGTTTAGGCCCAATGATCCAGGAATTTATAGCCATAGCATTTCTGATGTAGTAACTAAAGTATCTACAGGGATCTTGGGTTGTTGAAATGCCTCAAGGATGTGGGATTGACAGGCTACATCAAAGGTTTGGGCTATGACAAGTATGTGAGGTTGTCAGGAAGCATCAGGGATAAAGAGTCATCAGGAAAAGTCAAGAATGTGAAGACTAGAGCCCCGTCCTCCCAATTGTCTGCCGTAACATCAGTGGAAGATCGGCAGAAACCTTGGATAGAGCAACAGGGTTATGTGTAGTGACATCCAGTGACAGAATTATTTGTATATAGGGATGAAATTCATTGTGTATATTGATATACAGTGATAGAATTCATTATGTATATTGATATACAGTGATAGAATTCATTATGTATATTGATATACAGTGATAGAATTCATTATGTATATTGATATACAGTGATAGAATTGGTTGAATATACTGATCTATGGTGATCGAATCAGTTGGGTTTAGTGATATATAGTGATAGGCATCTTAACCCCACTGAAAAGTGTGGGTTGGAGATACTTTTAGTAAGGTGGAGTGTCTTGCAGTAGCATGCAATGATTGGACTACAATACCATACTTTTAATATTAGAACCCCTCCAAATTTGGCTGAAAGTTGATACTAAAACTGTAGTAGAACTACCTCAATGCATTCCTAAACTGGCACTGGAACAAACAAAACCAGTGCAGTGTAGTTCTAGTACTACGTTGCCTCATCTGTGCAATAAGTACAAACTGGTTCAGTTCTTGCTTGGCATATGTATCATTACTTTATTCAATGCATTATGGTTGTTCGCATATGTGTCCTAAAATTTTCAATGTGCTAATTGATGTCTGGTTCAACCTGAATCCATTTTGGGTCCTGGACACCAGAAAGAAGAACAATTGCAGAATAAGACTATACCTCACAAAGTGCTGGCTGTTTATTGGCCTTGTCCCATGTATGTGAAATGCCAGTGGCCCAGGCATTGCACATAGGTGATCCCCTACAGCTGAATAATGTCCATCAGACACCTCCCATGATACCGTGAGTCCATTTTCAGTGCTTTTTTGTGGTTGTCTTGTTATATCCCCAGTCACTCAACAATTTTGTTTATTGTCACTTATACTCTGACGATTTCCTCTGCAGACCTTAAAATACCTTGTACTTTCCTTCGCCTGAAACGTTATGGGCACAGGATTGCAGGAACTTGCAACACTTTCTTAAAGTGACACTGAGCATCGTTAAGTTCCATTGACATCTGTTATCTACAGTACAATGCATTAATATTTGTTTCCAACACACTTAAAAACTTTACTTGTATTCTTCTGTTTTCACAACTTCACATCATCTTGACTAAAAATACCACTGAAACCAAAAAACAGAGTCACATCATATCTGGTGTTTAGGTGGATTTGCATTGTCCTCTTTAAGGTGATGTTTGTGCAGATAAATGTCTGGACTGTACATAGCTCAGGGAGAGTATGTTTCTATGTTAAAAAAAATCAAGTTCACTATGATTATGCTGGAATTCAGTCAAAGCTGTTTCATTGAACATCTTGATTTGTAAAATCGCTTGACCCACAGAAGGAAATCCAACTCCCCTGAAATACTGTAGTTTGGAGAGTTAATGTAATAGTGAGCACAGCACATATCCGCTGACATACACTTAGATCTCTGAGAATACTTCCTAAGCCAGGCTCCTGCTGTTCATGCCTCCTGACTCAGGACAATATCCCACTAAATGGTTCCCCCGCAGCCCCCCCCCCCCAAGTTATTCATTTACAGTCGACAGCGGAACTATTCCAGGGAACAGTGTACGGATGCAGTCATGATGTTACCAGACAGCTATTCTCATTGCAACTTATGTACAGTGTAATTCTCCATTTCCTTTCCCTTGTTCAGGAGCTACTTTACGAGGATTGCTCGGATTTCATCAAACAATGTGAAAATAAACCTACAGACACTACTTCCTTTTGCAAAACATATTGCAGCAGATTCCCATTGAGGGAATGACCAGCTTTGTTGTAAAGTTTTATTTTCCTCAGAGTATTGTTTTTATTATAATCGCCTTTCACATTGAAATATTCAACTCATGGCTGTATTCTGCATCAAGACATCAGATTTTGCTTCAACTGTAATAATAAAAACGTGCTTGGTAATATTTTTTAATGAAAAAATCAGGATAAACTTGTATTTTTTTATTAATGCGGGGAGTGGAACAATTTTCACAGTTTACAACCAGTGCCAGCATCGAGTACTCCCAGGTCAGGGATAGCTGCAGGGCAAAGTAAAGGAGACTTTCATCCCATTTGTCTGGATTAGATCTGAATCCAGGTTCCAGAGGTGTTAGAGATAGTGACCTAGAAATTCGCTGGCACTGTGCCCATTTTTCAGGCAAATTTCTAGGCCAGCATTGTAACTGGGGATGTGCACTGTTCTTTTGCATAATACTTTTAAACTAGATTTAATTCCTAATTTTTACCAGAGATTTAATCTCCCTCCCCTCACCTGCCAGTTTGTATGTCTTTCTTTCCTACCTCATTAGGTGCCTCTCATTTATGCATTCACTACCTGACTCCAGGATTTTTGCTAATATGAGTATATGATTAACATGCTTCAGCTAAAATGTGAGATTAGAGGAAATATTTTTCTCACCAAATAGTAGATAGTGGAACAGATTCCCAATTAAAGTAGTTACATTTACATTTATTAACACCTTGAGGGTACAAGTTTACGTAGGCCCGATTTCAAGCCCAAAACAGGAAACGCACTCGGAGCGTGCACGAAAAGTCTAAAGACCCAAGGCTTGTCAAAAGTTGGGCCTGAGGCCTCATTAGCTTAAGTCTGGCAAGCTGCGGACACCAATTGGGTGTCCACTGACATCTCGGCCATTGGTGCCCCACATATTTGGGGTAGTTGCGATTCTGGCAGCAGCCCCTAGGTGGTGGTGGGGGGGGGGACACTAATACACCCTGGCAGTGGTCCTCAGGAATGCTGTGGAGTCAGGAGGACACTTGTGCTCCTCCTGGCTCCACATGAAGGTGTTAAAAAAAATAAACTTGCCTTCTTGTTGGTGGCCTCCAGCGGTCCCTTAAGGATCGCTAGTTAGGCCGCAGCAAGAACAGGAAAACCTGTACGGTGCATGCTTTGCTCAGCACTGACCAATTTCCAAGAGGGTCCTTAAACTGACTTTAAGCCCTTCATTAGCATATGTAAGGTGCCTAACACCTGTTTAAGATGGCCACCAGGGATGCATGAATATTGCATGAGCCAAAATGATGTTGTGTGTATTTCACGCGCAACGAGGTCCAATTTCTCCCCTTGAATGTTTGGTTAGGAATGGGAATGAGGGTTATGGGGATAACAGACTTTGACAATCAAATGCTGTGTGGAGAATGTTGGGACTATGGAAATGCCACAACAAGGGAGAGCAATTGGTGAAGGGTCTAGAAGGTAGGATATAAGGTTAATTAAATGTTTTGGACGTTACAGAGGCAGGCTTAAACCTTTCAGAATCTTTGCTAAAACTATTCACCCACAGGAAAGAAGATTATATGTTGTCCACAGTAAGAAAAGGCTTGAAGGGTTAAGTGGCCTTCTTTTGCGTCATATTCACATTTGCAGAATTGGGCACGGGAAGGCGGATCGGGAAACTATGGATTAACTAACTTTATGGTTTTCGCTCTCCCTCTAGGAAAGACCCTTATCTCCAATCTATAGGATTAATTCAGAAAATCACAGGCATTTCCCTCCATCGATATCGATGGGTGGAAAACAATATGCGCTCACTGCATGCGAGGTTTTGCTGGTGGCCCTGCAATACTTACCTTTATTAAACAATTTGGCTAAGGTGGGGAGATCACCATGGGGGAACATTTCCTCTTCTTCCTATTTTTAAGAGTTGTAGGCCTCTTCTTTATACTCACGTTTATGATTTTGCTACAGCCAGCAAACAGAGTAAATCTTCCTCTCCTTGTGCAAAATTATGGGGGAAGAACCACTGCCTCGCCACACCCAGAGCAAGAGTGTATGAATACAATGCATTCTTGAGTGTATTCATTTGAACTGAAATGAATGTTGAGTTAGGTAGTGTATGTTGAGTGTCACTGTTGGCAAATTTCTAACCTGTCAAACTTTTTTTTTGGCCTTTTTCTCTTTGGCGATCCCTTTTTCAAGCCCGGTACGATTCTATGATTCCACTTCAGAGACTTGAGCACATAATCTAGGCCGACGCTTTAGTGCCGTACTGAGAGTGTTGCACTGTTTAAGGTGCTGTCTTTTGGATAAGATGGTAGACCCAGGCCCCGTCTGTCTGCTCTGATGGATCTAAAAGATCCCAAGGCATTATTCGAAGGAGAGCAGAGGAGTTATCCTGGCTTCCTGACATTTGTCCCTCAATCACTAAAAAAAAAATTTCCTGATCACTGTTGTTTGCGAGAGCTTGCTGTGCACAAATTGGCTGTCACGTTTGCCTGTGTAAGGACAGCAACTACATTTCAAAAGTACTTCCTTGGCTGTGAAGTGCTTTGAGAAGTCTTGAGGATTTAAAAGGCACTATATAAATGTAAGTTCTTCCTTCTTTCCTCTTTTCTCTATCATTTGTCCTTTTGTCTTTCATTTTCTCTCATTTATTTTCTTTCTTCCCCACTCCTAAAGAAAAGATTTATTTTATATTTTCTTTCTCCCCTCCCTCCCCAGCTCCTGTAAGGAACTCTGGGGCAAAATTCGATAAGGCCTATTATCAGGCATGGGTAGCACGATCTGCTATTAACCCGCACCTAATGGCCCCTACGCAGACAGCATGTGAATTTCGAGCTGCCTGCTACTTACCATGATATCTCCATGCAGCCTCTCAGCAGCGTGGGTAGCGCTGGCTGCACAGAAAATGAGAAAGCCCGAAATGGGGCACATCATTGGCAGCCTGCGCCTCTTAAAGGTGCAGGTGCACATTTTAAATAGGACATGCACAGTCCACTCGAAGGAGGGAAAGATGGCCAGAAGAATGGCAGGACCAGTGCGAGAGCGTGCGTCACGCTTCTCTGATGATGCACTGGAGGCCCTGGTGGAGGGGGTGGACGAAAGGAGGGCCAACGTGTACCCATGGGGTGGCAGGAGATCCTCCAGACTCCAGCTCCGCAGGCGTTGGGAGGCTGTGGCCCAGGAAGTCAATGCCACGAGCATTGCATCACGCACGTGGGTGCAGTGCCGAAAGAAGTTCAATGATTTGACACGAGTGGTCAAGGTGAGTGAATGCAAGTGTCAAGTGGCACATCCTACCATCTGCACCACTGGTCCAAGCATCACATCCCCCAACACCGGAGATTATGCTAGCACTGTATAAAACATTGGTTCGGCCACAGCTTGAGTACTGCGTACAGTTCTGGTCACCACATTACTGGAAAGATGTGATTGCACTAGAGAGGGTACAGAGGAGATTTACAAGGATGTTGCCAGGGCTGGAGAATTTTAGCTATGAGAAAAGATGGATAGGCTAGGGATGTTTTCTTTGGAACAAAGGAGGCTGAGGGGAGATTTAATTGAGGTAAATAAAATTAGGACGGGACTAGATAGAGTGGATAGGGAGGACCTATTTCCCTTAGCAGAGGGGTCAGTGACCAGGGGGCATAGATTTAAAGTAATTGGTAAAAGGATTAGATGGGAGCTGAGGAGAAATATTTTCACCCAGAGGGTGGTGGGTGTCTGGAACTCACTGCCTGAAAGAGTGCTGGAGGCAGAAACCCTCAACTCATTTAAAAAGTACCTGGGTGTGCATTTGAAGTGCCGTAACTTGCAGGGCTATGGACTAAGTGCTGGAAAGTGGGATTAAACTGAATAGCTCTTTACCAGCCAGCATGGATAAGATGGTCCAAATGGCCCCCTTCTGTGCCATACTTTCAATGATTCTATGATCACCCACCTACCAACAGACACTGTCCATCCATACGCAATGCTGCACTCGGCATGCTGCATCTCACCTGCACATAGTACCACACTTGCAGGCCACACAACCACCACTCACAGGTCACATACTGGCAGCTATTCGGGCTGAACAACGGGCGCTACATGGCTCAATTTCTCGCCCTCTGACTCTACTTCATTCAGAGAGACACATGGGGGTTGATAATGCAATTAGTGGTGCCTGAAGTACAGTAGCTGTGAAACTTTAGGCTCCAGGGCTCCATATTATCAGGTTGGAGGACTGAGACCTATTCTCCCCCTTGCCATTAGTGCAAGGGAATGTGGGCAAGAAGCACCTCGCACGATAAGAGTTTGTGCATCAACTGTGCGCGAGGCTTATCAAGACCCCAAATATTATTCTAATTATAGGACTTCCCCATAATGTGGCTGGAGTGCTCGAGCAATACTGCAGTCACTGAGCATTTGTTTGCAATCGGTACTGAAGGGGACACTTACATAAGTAATTAATTCTCAGTGACTCTCTCTTATGCTTCAGGACTGCACCTTGATGTATGGACAATATGAAGCATATACTTACATAACGCAGGCCTGTGCTCTGCTCAACAAACTTACTTTTCCATATTTCCTAGATGAACATAAAAACTTTACAGCAAGCTGGCTGAAAACACAAGAACCCATGGTAGAATTTTAATGCAATTTTAAAAGGAATTCTTTAAGCACCTGATTTTTCTATTTTTGATACATCTGGTGAATGAAGGCCCATAATGCTGGATGCACTACATTTTTTATTATTATGATCACTTGTAAAAACTGTTCCCTCTAAATTCCTAAGATTCAATTTTATACAGTGAAATAAGTTAAATGTACGGAACAACAAAATCTTAATTTGTAGTGGTTTCTCCATAAACAAAAAGGCATTTCCTTGGTCGACTGACTTTATGTTACCCCGGTCCTCAAGGGGTTAATTAGAGCCTCTGTGTACCACATAAAAGGGGGCCCATACCTTTCATTTTGTAAATAAATACACACACAGCATTCTTTATCCTCTGAGGAATAGGGGTTTAGAGTAAAGGTCCTACCTTTCCATATCGGGTGGCATACGTTCCCGTGAGTAATGAATGGAAAACAATGATGGTTTCATCCAAATCCCACACAAAAACCCGCTGTGAAGAAAAGAACCAAAGAAGTGGTTAACTCTGGCACTAACTCATACTAATCTGCAATATTATTATTCTATGAATGGAGTTCATGCATATTTCATAGGTTGGATGCTGAATCAAAATCTGGCATGAATGTGGTCAATCAGCTGGAGCTGGTGGCTTCATTAGGTGACGCTCATTCACAAATCACATCAGCATTGGCAGCCTGTTTAGTGACTAAGAGGGGAAGCTGATTTAGAACAGGGATCAATATCTGATGAATCTGTGAATAGGATGGACGAATATTTCAGGGAAATAATTTCTAAGATATTATTATAAATGTACGCCACAGTAAATGTTTTGCGGCTGTTCGTGTGTTAAATAAACAAAACCACTGATTTTCAGTTTTCATGGAAAAATGGATGGAATCTCACAATAATATTCCCAAAACACTGGTAAAATCTTGGAAAATCCTATAATCTCATGTAATAAAAACGGAATTTGACTCATTCAGTCACCATGAACCAGTAGCCCTAATTGTAAACAGACAGAATCATGGAATTCGATCCCCAAAACACCAGTAAAAATCACAGAATCCCAGGTAATAAAAACAGAATTTGACTTATTTCATTTACTGTGAAACATTGCCCGTGGAAATAAGCCATGACAGAGAAATACAGTGGAATTGTGAAATATCTAATGGGGCAAAATGGACAAAACAGTTTATAGGTCAGTTTTAGGTATAACAGGACCACCAATTCCTGATTTGTTCAAGTCAAGGTTATACACATAACAGGACCATCTATCCCAGTTAGCAATGTGTAAAGCAGGACTGGCTATCCCAGTACTAACTTATAGTCCAACAATTTTATTTGAAATTCACAAGCTTTCGGAGTTATAGTCCAACAATTTCAAATAAAATTGTTGGACTATAACTTGGTGTTGTAAAATTGTTTACAATTGTCAACCCCAGTCCATCACCGGCATCTCCACATCAGTACTAACTTAGTTAGCAATGTGTAGAGCAGGACTGGTTTTCACAGTACTAACTTAGTTAGCAATGTGTAAAGCAGGACTAGCTATCCCAGTACTAACTTAGTTAGCATTGTGTAAAGCAGGACCGCCTATCCCAGTACTAACTTAGTTAGCAATGTGTAGAGCAGACCGCCTATCCCTGTACTGACTTAGTTAGCAATGTGTAGAGCAGAAGAGCATATCCCAGTACTAACTTAGTTAGCAATGTGCAGAGCAGGACTGGCTATTCCAGTACTAACTTAGTTAGCAATGTGTAGAGCAGGACTGGTTTTCCCAGTTCTAACTTAGTTAGCAATGTGTAGAGCAGGACTGGCTATCTCATTAAAAGAAATATTTTCATTTATATAGCACCTTATTACATCTCGGAAATGGTCAAAAATGTTTCACATACGAAAAATTACTTTAAAGTGCAGTCACTGTTGTTACATAGGCCAAGAGAGTGGCCATTTTGTGCACAGCAGGATCCCAAAACAACACTGAGATGGATAACCAGTTACTTCATTATTGGTGGTGTTAAGGGAAGAATGTTGGCCAGGACACTGGGAGAACTGTCTGTTCTTCTTTGAAATAGTGCCATATTGGGTAATTTTGACTTATGCGATACTGTAAAATGGGCAATATCGATTCTGCCGCCTGTTATACATCTCCCCTGATTTTTATACCATTGACTTCAATGGAAATGAAAACCGGGAGAGATGTATAATAGGCGGGTGAATCAATATCGTCCGTTTTACACTTTCATCCGAAGTCAAAATTATCCCCATGGGATCTTTAATGCCGCTCTGAACAGGCAGGCGGGTTTAATGCTTCATCCAAAGAACAGCACCTCCAACAAAGCAGCACTCTCTCAATACTGCATGAGAATGTTAGCCTAGATTATCTGCTCAAGTCCTGTAATGGTGCTTGAACCCACAGCTTTCTAACTCAGAGGTGAGAGTGCTACCTGAGTTGAGCAGATACTCAGTACTGAGTGAAAAAGAGACAGGTGCAGAGCAGGGCTGGCTATCCATCACTCACTTGGTGGCTGAATCAGAATCTGGCATGAAAATGTATAAGAAAAGGATTAAGCTATAACAAGAATGTTATAAAAAACTAGTATTTATATCAATGAGACTCTTCTTTATGTTGCTTTGTCAGCTTGCGTTTGAGTAAAAAATAAAAACTATGAAAATCATTGGGTGAATTTCAAAATGAGGTCACAATGAAGGAACTGAACGGAGGCTACTTTCATCTTTAAGAAATAAACCTGATGATTTCTTTTCAGGTTTACTTTTAAAGCCTAATAGAACGCTCCATAAAATCGCACACAGTGGATTTCATCCAGATGATGAAACAAAAATTTGGTGACAAACTCACTGATCAGTTATTTTACTGGAAATTGTGTGGTTTCTAATTGTACTTTTCTTGGAAAAATCCATAAAATTAAGTATTAAAGGGATATGTCACAATAGTGTAATAAAGAGCAAAGTCATGAAGCTACTTACACTAAAGAACATGACACATAGATGGTATCTCGTGGACAAAAAGGTGTGTGATGGGCACACTGAAAAATATGTCACAATGTCACATTAAAGGGACATATCATAGCGAATTAAAGGGAGATACTTAAAGGGGCCTGGCACAGGGGGGGATATCAAGCACAGTCAGCATGGATTTGTTAAGGGAAGGTCATGTCTGACTAACTTGATTGAATTTTTTGAGGAGGTAACAAGGAGGGTCGTGAGGGTAGTGCGTTTGATGTAGTTAGTGTGCCCATCACATACCCTTTTGTTCACATGAGAAACTGTCTATGTGACATGTTCTTAGTGTAAGTAGCTTCATGACATTGCTCTTTATTACACTCTTGTGGCATATCCCTTTAATATTTAATTTTATGGATTTTAGCAAGGCTTTTGACAAGGTCCCAAATGGCAGACTGGTCAGAAAAGTAAAAGCCCATGGGATCCAAGGGAAAGTGGTAAGTTGGATCCAGAATTGGCTCAGTGGCAGGAAGCAAAGGGCAATGGTCAACGGATGTTTTTATGACTGGAAGGCTGTTTCCAGTGGTGTTCTGCAGGGCTCAGTACTAGGTCCATTGCTTTTTGTGGTATATAGCAATGATTTAGACTTAAAGGTAGGGGACATGATTAAGAAGTTTGCAGATGATTCAAAAATTGGCCGTGTCGTTGATAGTGAGGAGGAAAGCTGTAGACTGCAGGAAGATATCAATGGACTGGTCAGGTGGGCAGAAAAGTGCCAATTGTTATTCAATCCATTGAAGTGTGAGGTAATGCATTTGGGGAGGGCAAATGAGGGAAGGGAATACACAATAAATGGGAGGATATTGAGAGGTATAGAGGAACAGAGGAACCTTGGAGTACATGTCCACAGATCCCTGAAGGTAGCAGGACAGGTAGATAAGGTGGTTAAGAAGGCATATAGGATACTTTACTTTATTAGATGAGGCATAGAATATAAGAGCAGTGAGGTTATGCTAGAAACGTATAAAACACTAGTTAGGCCACAGCTGGAGTACTGTGTCCAGTTCTGGTCACCACATTACAGGAAAGATGTGATTGCACTAGAGAAGATACAGAGGAGATTTACGAGGATATTGCCAGGACTGGAGAATTTTAGCTATGAGGAAAGATTGGATAGGCTGGTGTTGTTTTCTTTGCGGCAGAGGAGTCTGAGGAGAGATTAAATTGAGGTGTATAAAATTATGAGGGGCCTAGATAGAGTGGATAGGAAGGACCTATTTCTCTTAGCAGAGGGGTCAATAACCAGGGGTGTGGATTTAAAGTAATTGGTAGAAGGATTGGAGGGGAGCTGAGGACACTTTTTTTCACCCAGAGGGTGGTAGGGGTCTGGAACTCACTGCCTGGAAGGGTGGTAGAGGCAGAAACCCTCATTGCATTTAAAAGGTGCTTGGATGTGCACTTGAAGTGCTGCAACCTACAAGGCTATGGACCAAGAGCTGGAAAGTGGGATTAGGCTCTTTTTCAGCCGGCAAAGACATGATGGGCCGAATGGCCTCCTTCTGTGTCATAAATTTTTATGATTTATTAAAGAGTGCATCATGGAGGCAACTTAAAAGGGCATGGCATTGGGGCACTTTAAAGGGACATCTCACAGGGCACATTAAAGGGGCACCTCATGTCATGTCACAGATACAAATTTAAGTCAAATTGATCTCTTTTAAAAACTGATTCAGGCCTCTCCACACCAATGTGTGCACTATACATAAAAATAAGGACCACTATTTCACTGGATGTTTTTTTCAAATTATGCAGGTCTTTATATTCAATCCAATTAGAAACAAAGCACCTTGAAAAAATAGTACAAATGTAGAACATGACTGCTCTCTCGGTGCTGACCAAGTCAGAGGCACGTATAGAAAAAAATTGCCATCCTAGCAATGTGTAGAACAGGATTGGCTATACCAGCTTTCCAAAGTTTAAAACTGTATTAGGTATTTTTTTTCAATTGGAAGTCCTTAGACAAACAAGGGCTACACAAGAACAATAAAATATTTTTGTATTTTCTTAAGTTACAAGTTTTATTTTTTCTGTGTAAATATTAAGTTAATGACTTGGATAAATATTGGCTTTAAATTTGATACTGGCCCCACAATGGTAGCAGCTACCTCATATAGATTGGAAAAGAATTAGGAAAGCAAACTTGTTTAGACAAATTCGCTTTTGGCATGGGCTTTTACAGAGATTACTTGGCCCATTAAATGCTTGGTAAATACAGAGAAAAATCGAAAGCTGTACTGTAATATTTGACTGACAACTCTGTAATGCTGCAACTCTGTAATGTAATCACAATATTCTAATGCTAGCATTGCAACCTTGTTACTATGAATGTAACTGTAATTCTAGCACCATGGCCTGGGCTTTCCTCTTCCCCCTCACCGATTCTTCATTTGATCTGGCTGGCCCAAAGCAGATAGCAACTCATGCTGCTTTGTCCCCACCATTGCCTGGTGGCCAGGCCCATCAGCACAAACTACCCGTACGTGGGCAGTGAATGGTAAATACGTGCAAATGAGGGAAACACAGCCTCCACCATTTTCGAACACTGGAATCCAGGGCCATCTGTTAGTCCCAGGCATCCAGCATTGAGAGCTTGGTAGAGGGGGCCCTGTGGCACAAACTGAAGATGGGCTGGTGCAAGACCTTACAGAGTGCAATAGCGCACGGGCCCCATCAGTAAAATTAAACATTCTTAAGCTTGTCAGCCACCTCTTTTTCCTATTGTGCCAGGGCCGCAATGCCTGTTGCACAACTTGCCAATGGAGGCCAGGGAGCCCACCCGCCACATATTAATGATCTTAGGGTTAGGAATACGGCCGGTGACAGCAGGACATCTCTGGGAGGCAGGTGGAAGTCCCACCCCACGGAGATGCCCCCCAATCAAGGGGAGGGATGGGTGGAAGGCTTGGGCCCATAACTCTACAATGGTGTAATATTGTAGCTGAATTGCTAACTCTGTCTCATTGTAACTCTCCAACACTTCATAATTCTAGCTTTGTTGCACTGTGTGATATTGCACTGTTAACTCTGTCAACACTATAACCTCACTTCTGTCATTCCATAATGCTGTAATACTAACTCTGTAATGTTGTAGTTGTTATACTGTAATGCTAAAAATGCAACTGTAACTAGTTGTAAGATTATAACTAACATTGTAACTGGGTAACACTGTGGAAAATAATAAATCTGATTATTAGCCAGTACCTCAATGTCAGTGTCCAGTGGAGGGGAAGGATCATTGTTCCTTTTTGATCTTCCACGTAACTTTCCATCTGAACTTCTCCGCTGTCGATCTGAATCCAAATCTTTTACAGGAGTTCTGGGGCGATTGACAGTATTGTAATCTCCTGAAGGAAGCAGATACAAACTGTTCAGCACAAATTGAAAACCAACAGAGACTCTTCAAAGTTTCACAGTGTTTACATTTTGTATATCTGAGTTAGTCAGATTCAAAAATATGAAAACAAAACTGATATACTAACAGTCTAAAGATGTGTTGACACCACTCTACCACTATTGACATTATGCACTGTAAAAACGCATGACGAATATATATTGTAAAGAGCTGTGGAACCTACTTTGCATTTGCTAATAGCCACACAGGGTAAAATCATGTGACTTGCACTCTGCTTGCTGAAGAGATAGGGATGATACTTCTTTACCTATTGGTTGTAGAAAATCACAGGGGCTCTGTGATTTTCCTTCACCTCACCGGTTGTAATCATTTTCCATACTGATTCTGTTAATGGGGATGGTCACTTTTCACACCAGTGCTGTTCATCCCACCACATTGGGTATAATCACTTTCCACACTGATTGTGTTGTCACACCGTAATGTGGCGATGATTGACAGGCGATAAACTACTAGAAGTGGTTCCAGGTGTGACTGCAACATCCTCCAGACATCACTGAATCTATCCCATTTACAACATGCATTTCAAAGTATCTGAAGAAAATTTTCAGTCAATCATAATCATGCTGATGTGCCACAAGGATCTTTGCAAGTTGGTAAAGCCAAATATTCTCCTGTACACCACGGGCTTCCTTCTCACATTTCTACATTTTACACCATATGCATTTGCTAAGAAGGAAATTTATAAAGAATTCTATTCAAGACAGACTCTGATGTGTACCAGATTTCCACATTAAACTAGTCACCCCAAAGCAACTATTTAAGTTCATGAACAATGATATATTCTGTTCTACTCCTATTTCTCAGACCGATAATATTTCAGTACTTTAGAATCACCCAGATCTAATAATCCTTTGTGAAGTTACAGTTTATTAAAGCTCATCATTTGTAATCATTTTTGCAAAATAGATTATAGCATTTTTATTGGATAAATATAATTCAATATGGCACCAAAATATATTCACAATTAAAAATAAAGCTAAAGATCAAATATTAGTTGTACTCTCAATATTTGTTTTCCACTTTCCTGCAGGTAACACATATCTGAGCTTTGGTATTACTTTATAGTTTTCAGATATCATTTCAGCTGCCACTTTTCTTGACCCACTCGTATCCTTGCTGAGAATGGCATAGTAATCCTGGTGGAATTTGGAGTGTCACATTACCTTGAGTGAATGGGGAATGGTCAGATTTACCTGCAGGAGCTGAGAATGGTATAGTTACCTACAGGAGCTGTGAATGGTGCATTTACCTACAAGAGTCGACAATCGTGCATTTACCTGCAGGAGCTTAGAATGGTGCATTTACCTACAAGTGATGAGAATGGTGCATTTACCTACAAGTGATGAGAACGGTGCATTTATCTACAGGAGCTGAGAATGGTGCATTAAATGCAGACGCTGAGAATGGTGCAATTACCTACAAGTGATGAGAACGGTGCATTTATCTACAGGAGCTGAGAATGGTGCATTAAATGCAGACGCTGAGAATGGTGCATTTACCTACAAGTGATGAGAACGGTGCATTTATCTACAGGAGCTGAGAATGGTGCATTAAATGCAGACGCTGAGAATGGTGCAATTACCTACAAGTGATGAGAACGGTGCATTTACCTACAGGAGCTGAGAATGGTGCATTTACCTACAGGAGCTGAGAATGGTGCATTAAATGCAGACACTGAGAATGATGCATTTACCTGCAGGATCTGAGAGTGTTGTATTTACCTACAAAACCAATACGAAGAACTTTTATAGTTATATTAGGAAAAAGAGGGTGGTCAGGAGCAGTGTTGGCCCCTTAAAAACTGAAAGTGGAGATATTGTCATTGACAATGGGGAAATGGCGGACATGTTGAACGATTACTTTGCGAAAGTATTTACAATAGAAAAAGATAGCATGCCGGAAATCCCAAGAAAACTAATATTGAATCGGGGACAGGGACTCAATAAAATTAACATAAGTAAAGCAACAGTAATGAAGAAAATAATAGCACTAAAGAATGACAAATCCCCAGGACCAGATGGTTTCCATCCCAGGGTTTTAAAGGAAGTAGGTGAGCACATTGCAGATGCCCTAACTATAATCTTTCAAAGTTCTCTAGATTCAGGAACTGTCCCTCTAGATTGGAAAATTGCACATGTCTCTCCACTTTTTAAGAAAGGAGAGAGAGGGAAACCAGGGAATTATAGACCAGTTAGCCTAACATCTGTTGTGGGGAAAATGCTGGAGTCTATAATTAAGGATAGGGTGACTGAACACCGCAAGAATTTTCAGTTAATCAGAGAGAGCCAGCATTGATTTGTGAAAGGTAGGTTGTGCCTGACAAACCTGATTGAATTTTTTGAAGAGGTGACTAAAGTAGTGGACAGGGGAATGTCAATGGATGTTATTTATATGGACTTCCAGAAGGCATTTAATAAGGTCCCACATAAGAGACTGTTAGCTAAGATAGAAGCCCATAGAATTGAGGAAAAAGTACGGACTTGGTTAGGAAATTGGCTGAGCGAAAGGTGACAGAGAGTAGGGATAATGGGTAGGTACTCACATTGGCAGGACGTGACTAGTGGAGTCCCACAGGGATCTGTCTTGGGGCCTCAATTATTCACAATATTTATTAACGACTTAGATGAAGGCATAGAAAGTCTCATATCTAAGTTTGCCGATGACACAAAGATTGGTGGCATTGTAAGCAGTGGAGATGAAAACATAAAATTACAAAGCGATATTGATAGATTAGGTGAATGGGCAAAACTGTGGCAAATGGAATTCAATGTCGACAAATGTGAGGTCATCCACTTTGGATCAAAAAAGGATAGAACAGCGTACTTTCTAAATGGTAAAAAGTTAAAAACAGTGGATGTCCAAAGGGACTTAGGGTTTCAGGTACGTAGATCATTGAAGTGTCAAGAACAGGTGCAGAAAATAATCAAGAAGGCTAATGGAATGCTGGCCTTTATATCTAGAGGATGAGAGTACAAAAGGGCAGAAGTTATGCTGCTGCTATACAAAACCCTGGTTAGACCGCACCTGGAGTACTGTGAGCAGTTCTGGGCACTGCACCTTCGGAAGGACATATTGGCTATGGAGGGAGTGCAGCATAGGTTTACTAGAATGATACCCGGACTTCAAGGGTTAAGTTACGAGGAGAGATTACACAAATTGGGGTTGTATTCTCTAGAGTTTCGAAGGTTAAGGGGTGATCTGATCGAAGTTTATAAGATATTAAGGGGAACGGATAGGGTGGATAGAGAGAAACTATTTCCGCTGGTTGGGGATTTTAGGAGTAGGGGGCACAGTCTAAAAATTAGAGCCAGACCTTTCAGGAGCGAGATTAGAAAACATTTCTACACACAAAGGGTGATAGAAGTTTGGAACTCTCTTCCGCAAACGGCAATTGATACTAGCTCAATTGCTAAATTTAAATCTGAGATAGATAGCTTTTTGGCAACCAAAGGTATTAAGGGATATGGGCCAAAGGCAGGCATATGGAGTTAGATCACAGATCAGCCATGATCTTATCAAATGGCGGAGCAGGCACGAGGGGCTGAATGGCCTACTCCTGTTCCTATGTTCCTATGTACAGGAGCTGTGAATGGTGCACTTACCTATAGGAGGTAGAAATTATGCATTTACCTGCAGGAGTGGAGAATTATGCATTTACCTACAAGAGCTGAAAATAGTGTATTTATCTACAAGTGATGAGAAAGGTGCATTTACCTGCAGGGCCTGAGAATGGTGCATTTACCTACAGGAGCTGTGAAAGGTGCATTTACCTGCTGGCGCTGAGAATGGTGGATTTACCTGCAGGAACTGAGAATGATGGATTTACCTACAAGAGCTGAGAATGGTACATTTACCTGTAAGAACTGAGAATGTTACATTTCCCTACATGAGCTGAGAATGGTGCATTTACCTGCAGGAACTGAGAATTGTATATTTACCTATATGAGCTGAGAATGGTGGATTTACCTGCAGGAGCTGAGAATGGTGCATTTACCTGCAGGAGCTACAAATGTTGCATTTTTCTACAGGAGCTGAGAATGGTGCATTTACCTGCAGGAGCTGAGTTTGGTGCATTTCCCTATAGGAGCTGAGAATGGTGCATTTACCTGCAGGAGCTGAGTTTGGTGCATTTCCCTATAGGAGCTGAGAATGGTGCATTTACCTGCAGGAACTGAGAATGGTGCATTTACCTGCAGGAACTGAGAATGGTGCATTTCCCTATAGGAGCTGAGAATGGTGCATTTACCTGCAGGAACTGAGAATGGTGCATTTCCCTATAGGAGCTGAGAATGGTGCATTTACCTGCAGGAGCTGAGAATGGTGCATTTACCCGCAATATTTGAGAACCCATGTTACAGTATTTCGGAGGATTAGCCTGCAGGCAAGAGAAATGGACTTCCAAATTGCACTTCCATTTTTTTTAGAACCATAGAACCGTAGAAAAGATACAGCACAGAAGGGGGCCATTCGGCCCATCGTGTCCGCGTCAGCTCGAAGAACAACCAGGTGCCCATTCTAATCCCACCTTCCAGCACCTGTTCCGTAGCCCTGCAGCTTACAGCACTTTAGGTGCAGGTCCAGATACTTTTCAAAAGAGTTGAGGGTCCCTGCCTCTACCACCAATTCGGGCAGCGAATTCCATACACCCATCACCCTCTGGGTAAAAAATGTTTTCCTCATGTCCCCTCTAACCCTTCCGCCAATCAGCTTAAATCTATGTCCTCTAGTTCTTGAACTCTCCGCTTGGGGAAACAGGTACTTCCTGTCTACTCTATCTAGGCCCCTCATAATTTTGTACCCCTCAATCAAGTCTCCCCTCAGCCTCCTCTGCTCCAAGGAAAACAACCCCAGCCTATCCAATCTCTCCTTGTAGCTGCAATTTTCAAGCCCTGGCAAAATTCTTGTAAATCTTCTCTGCACTCTCTCCAGAGCATTTATGTCCTTCCTGTAATGTGGTGACCAGAACTGCACACAATACTTCAGCTGTGGCCTTACCAGCGTTTTATATAGTTCCATCATTACATCCCTGCTTTTGTATTCTATACCTTGGCTAATAACGGAGAGCATTCCATATGCCTCCTTCACAACCTTACCTACCTGTACTGGCACCTTCAGGGACCTGTGCACATGCACTCCAAGGTCTCTCACTTCCTCTACCCCTCTCAATATATTCCCGTTTATTGCGTATTCCCTTTTACTGTTTGCCTTCTCTTTTAAATCAGATGACTAAATATAAAGGCTTTACTTCTAATGATATAATATTACAGGTTTTGTGGTGCATGATTTGGGAATTGGGTGTTCTGGTACTCTCACTCGTTTTGCTGATGACACTGGTAGTTGAGACTTTTTCCGTCCACATAGTTTTAAATCATACAGAAATTGCCTGCCCAGAGATTTATATATACCATTGTGATACCTTGCAGGAACAAATTTGTGTTTCTGCTTCTAGTGTGCACTTCTTTTAAGCTTTAATTTTTGATTATTGTTGCTCTCTTTGTTGATCCACAACAGCTGGCCTCTGATGTAGGGCTGTTGAATTGAACTGATTTAGTTCAAGACTGTATCTAGTGCTCAAATTAAAGGAGCCAATAAGAAAACAAAAGGCACCTTTGCTTCTGGAATGGTTGAAAATTTATACCCTGCCCTTACCTGACATTGACTCTGCACTTGTTTGATTGGTTATAGCAATCGGAGGCTCCGGGATCTGGTAGGTCATTCCAGAGATGGCTGATGGACTAATGCTATTTGCTGTTACATATGGAGAGCTGTATGGAGAACTGTAATACTGTGGATATTGCCCTTGTGGGAAGCCTGGATAGGCAGTATATTCCTTAGAAAACAGAAACAAGCAACGATATATCAGACTGTGAAAAAAAATGTAACTTAATCAAAAACAAACATCACCAGTGATTCTCTGGGGGATCTGAATTCACAACCTCAGGGCTGCTAGCCCAATACCACAGTGACGTAAATTTAGATCTGCCACAGGGATCTAAGGGAGGCTTTCAAGTCCCTCTGGCCGGCAGAAACCAGGTGGGGCAGGAGTTAAAATCCAAATGTTACCTTTCCTGCTCTGTTTCTGCCCCATGGCCATTTTAATGCCGCAGTTTTCTTGGGCGAATTGAAGCACCCGCCAGAGTCAGGCGGGAGCCTCATAAATATATGAAAATCGGATTCTTAACACTTGAATAGGACCCCAAAGCCATTTTAATGGCCTACTGAGTAGAACATCCACCGCAGATGCCCCGCTCAGTAGAAGCAGTCAGAGCAGAAAGGAAGGCCCCAAAAGGTAAGTACAAAACTTATCTTTGAAGGGCCAGTAGGAGCACGAGTGCTCCTCAAAATAACTGCCCTTTCTGCATTTAAATCACCTCTTGTCTGCCTATGGACGCAGCTCCACTGGATCCTATTCAAGAAAAAGAATGGCCACAGAATCCCAAAACATGACACATAGCTACTGCGCTATTGTAACAATAGTTCCATTGACTGATTGGGGCAGATGGTGAATACCTGAGGCTTCTCCCACTCATTGTCATTCTCCTTTCTTTAGCTGGATGGGGAAGTTGTTGCACACAAAAGCTTTCTCCCACTGTTAGGGTGCTATTTGCTACAGCTGAAGGAAGTAGAAATGCATAACAGAATTGACTGTGATAGTTATTAATACTGCTCTGTGATTAGGCAACATGAAGTATGGCCCTGCAACAAAGAAGATATTTCTCTAATTCTGAGGTACGAGGTGCATTATCCTGAGGTGCACCATCAAGAAAACTATATGAGCACTGTTTTTTCCACACCAGCCATTTTTCAGTAATGCAATAATTTTCGGTATATAGTCCTTTCTGAGAGATTATGCTATTCTTGGTGAGTTTCTCAAAGGGCAGGTAACATTGTTTCATGGGTCCTAATATTTTCAAATACTAGCTCAGATAGTGTAGATACAGTAATGTTATTCTCTGAGGCATTATGACATTACCTGCAAGTATCTCAAAAGATCTGTAGGTAAAGAATTGAATGATTTGAATCATACCTGTTGTGCACTGTTAAAGCCTGTAGTGCTGGTGATTGTATTGTTTCCCTGATAAATCCCTGATGTTGCTGTCAGACCACTACCTGTAAAAGGAGAACAGACTCAGTTATATTCAGTTCACAGACAAAGAGAAAGCACATATTAGTATAAATATAGTGACTGCAAATCTGCTCTACATTCAATATGCTCATGTATTTTGTATACATATCATAATGACCTTACTTTTAACCCCCTTTAAACCATCTGTTCTCATCGATTTAAACAACTGCTGGTTTAAACAATACAATTTTCATGAAGGTATATGTGGTGAATGTTAAGAGGTACAAAGAAACATTTACAGATGGACATAACTATAGACAGGCAGATTTATGGATGGAAACAGTTACAGATGGATAGGCTTGCACATTGATAGATTTACAGATGGACAGACTAATAAACTAACAGGTGGAAAGCTTTATAGATTGACATGGGACAGGTTTATAGAATGACAAGTAAAGTATACCAGACAGACAAATAGACAAGTTTACACATGGAAAGACTTCTAGATACTTGGAGGGATAATGGTCTGGGTTGTAGATGAAAGATGGATAGATTTACAGATAGACAAGGTTACAGGTGGATAAACAGATTTCCACAGCGATAAATTTATAGATGGATAGATTTGAAGATTGACAGATTGAGATTTTAGTATATTGATTGCCTTACAGTTGAATAGATGAGATAGATGAAGTGAAATCATGCCGCATAATGTTAGCAGATCTATTCATTTTAATGCCTTCTTTAAAATAGCAGACAAAAATTCTTCATCCAAATACGTTAATTGCTCATTTGCTAATATTACAAGGTGTGATTTTATCTTAAGAGAGAGATGAATAGATGGACAAGCTAGATTTATTGATTCCCAGATAGATTTATAGATTAATAAGTGAATTAAGATGTAAACTGGCAGATAAACAGATGCAAAGAGAGTAGATAGGAGAAATTGAACATAGATAGATAAGTTTATAGTCAATCTCCAGTCTGTGCTGAGTTGGGTGATATCAACCAGGTTGGAGTAAGGGCATTTACAATGTCCCCGATCACTTTCCAGCAACTCCTGATGGAATGCACGTCTGTAAATGATGGGTGATAATAGGATTAGATTGGACTCAGCTTTGGTGGCCCCTCAGTTGAATAATCTGCCAATACTCACTGTCAAGGCTCACTCATGAACAACAGCCACTTGTGTGAGGTACTGGTGGAGGACTGCCATTGGTAGAATCATACCCCAGTAAGCCATCTAATGCCTTTAGGAGACGAGGTAAAAGGAGAAATTGGGGGATAAAATGGAGTGACCAAAAATTTGGCAATTAGTTTTATAAATTAATGGAGGATTGATAACATGGTTAAAGATTGCTAGATGGATAGATTTACAGACGGACAGTTATATATGGATAGATAAACAGAATTAAATATTGATGGATTTATAGATGGATAGGAACACGAGTAGGTCATTCAGCCCTTTGAGCCTGTTCCACCATTCAATTAGATAATGGACAATCTCTATCTCAATGCCTTTGTTTCATTTCCCATGATATCCTCACCCAACAAAAAACTCAGTCTTGAAAATTTCAATTGTGCCAGCATCCACAGCATCATAGTAGAATACAGCATAGGAGGAGGCCATTCGGCCCATTGTGCCTGTGCTGGCTCTTTGGTAGAGCTATCCAATTAGTCCCACTCCCCTGCTCTTTCCCCTGTAAATTTTTTCCCTTCAAGTATTTATCCAATTGCTTTTTGAAGGTTATTATTGAGTCTGCTTCCACCACCCTTTCAGGTAGTGCATTCCAGGTCGTAACAACTCGCTGCATAAAAAATTGCTTCCTCATGTGCTTCTTTTGCCAATCAACTTAAATCTGTGTCCTCTTGTTACTGACCCTAT
This sequence comes from Heptranchias perlo, assembly GCF_035084215.1. Taxonomy (NCBI): domain Eukaryota; kingdom Metazoa; phylum Chordata; class Chondrichthyes; order Hexanchiformes; family Hexanchidae; genus Heptranchias; species Heptranchias perlo. The sequence goes on from NC_090343.1 coordinate 13,169,583, forward strand.
TGCCACTGGAAACAGTTTTTCCTTATTTACTCTATCAAAACAGTTCAAGGTTTTGAACACCTCTATCAAATCTCCTCTTAACCTTCTCTGCTCTAAGGGGAACAACCCCAGCTTCTCCAGTCTCTCCACATAACTGATGTCCCTCATCCCTGGAATCATCGAATGGTTACAGCACAGAAGGACAGAAGGAGGCCATTGAGCCCATGCCAGCTCTTTGTAAGAGCAATCCAGTTAGTCCCGTTCCCCCAATAATAGTAGAAAATCGAGGGGCAAAGGGGAGGGAGGAACTAAAAACAATCACTATCACTAGAGAAAAAGTACTAGGTAAACCAATGGGTCTAAAGGCTGACAAGTCCCCTGGACCTGATGGCTTGCATCCGAGGGTATAAAAGGAACTGGCTACAGAGATAGTGGATGCATTGGTTGTAATCTTCCAGAATTCACTAGATTTTGGAAAGGTCCTAGCGGATTGGAAAACTGCAAACATAACACCCCTATTCAAGAAGGGAGTGAGACAGAAAGCAGGTAACTATAGACCAGTTAGCCTAACATCTGTCATTGGGAAAATGCTAGAATCCATTATTATGAAAGTATTAGCAGGACATTTGGAGACTCATAATACAATCAAGGAGAGTCAACATGGTTTTATGAAGGGGAAATCATGTCTGACAAATTTATTTGAGTTCTTTGAGGAAGTAACGGGCAGGGTAGATAAAGGGGAACCAATGGATGCAGTATATTTGGATTTCCAAAAGGCGTTCGATAAGGTGCAACATAAAAGATTACTGCACAAGATAAGAGCTCATAGTGTTGGGAGTAATATACTGGCATGGATAGAGGATTGGCTAACTAACAGAAAACAAAGAGTCAGGATAAAAGGGTCATTTTCAAAATGGCAATCTGTAATTAGCGGGGTGCCGCAGGGATCAGTGCTGGGGCCTCAACTATTTACAATATATATCAATGACTTGGATGAAGGAACAGTGTCTTGTGGCCAACTTTGCTAATGATACAAAGACAGGTGGAAAAGCAAGTTGCGATGAGGACACAAAATGTCTGCAAAGGGATATTGCAGGTTAAGCGAATGGGCAAAAGTTTGGCAGATGGAATATAATGTGGGAAAATGTGAAGTCATCCATTTTGGGAGGAAAAATAAAAAAGCAAAATATTATTTGAATGGAGAAATACTACAAAATGCTGAGGTACAGAGGGATCTGGGTGTCCTCGTACATGGAACACAAAAAGTCAACATACAGGTGCAGCAGGTAATCTGGAAGGCAAACAGAATGTTGACCATTATTTCTAGGGGGATGGAGTATAAAAGCAGGGAAGTCAAGCTACAACTGTACAGAGTGTTGGTGAGACCACACCTGGAGTACTACGTACAGTTCTGGTGCCCTTATTTAAGGAAGGACATACTTGCATTGGAGGCAGTTTGGAAAAGGTTTATTAGGTCGATTCCGATTTTGGAAGGTTGTCTTATGAGGAAAGATTGAACAGGTTGGGTCTGTACTCATTGGAGTTTACAAGAATGAGAGGCGATCTTATTGATTCTGAGGGGACTCAATAGGGTAGATGCTGAGAGGATGTTACCCCTCATGGGGGAATCTAAAACTAGGGGGCATAGTCTCAGAATAAGGGGTCGCCCGTTTAAGATGGAAATGCAGAGGAATTTCTTCTCCCAGAGGGTCGTGAATCTTTGAATTCTTTACCCCAAAAAGCTGTGGAGTCTGAGTCATTGAATTCATTCAAGGCTGAGTTAGACAAATTTTTGATCAGCAAGGGAGTCAAAGGATATGGGGAAAGGGCGGGAAAGTGGAGTTGAGGTAAAAATCAGATCAGCCATGATCTCATTAAATGGCGGAGCAGGCTCGAGGGGCCGAAAGGCCCACTCCTGCTCCTATCTCTTATGGTCTTATGGTCCCCCGCTCTTTCCCCATAGCCCTGCAAATTTTTACCCTTCAAGTATTTATCCAATTCCTTTTTGAAATCCTTTGGTTCTTTTGCCAATCACCTTAAATCTGAGTCCTCTGGTTCTCGACCCTTTTGCAAATGGGAACAGTTTCTCTTTACTTACTTTATTTAAACCCTTCATAAATTTGAACACTTCTATCAAATCTCCTCTCAATCTTCTCTGCTCTAAGGAGAACAACCCCAGCTTCTCCAGTCTATCCACGTAACTGAAGTCCCTCATCCCTGGAACCATTCTGGTATATCTTTTCTGCACCCTCTCTAAGGCCTTCACATCCTTCCTAAAGTGCGGTGCCCAGAATTGGACACAATACTACAGTTGCGGCCGAACCAGTGTTTCATAAAGCTTCATCATGACTTCCTTGCTTTTGTACTCCATGCCTCTATTTATAAAGCCATGATGTGGAGATGCCGTGATGGACTGGGGTTGACAAATGTAAGGAATCTTACAACACCAGGTTATAGTCCAACTGTTTTATTTGAAAATCACAAGCTTTCGGAGGCTTTCTCCTTCGTCAGGTGAGTGAGTGCTCACCTGACGAAGGAGAAAGCCTCCGAAAGCTTGCGATTTTCAAATAAAACAGTTGGACTATAACCTGGTGTTGTAAGATTCCTTACATCTATTTATAAAGCCCAGGACCCCGTATGCTTTTTGAACCGCTTTCTCAACCTGCCTTGCTACCTTCAATTACCTGTGCACACATACCCCTAGGTCTCTCAGTTCCTGCACCCTCTTTAGTTTATATTGCCTCTCCTCGTTCATTCTATTAAAATGTATCACTTTGCGTTTCTCTGCATTAAATTTCATCTGCTACGTGTCCACCCATTCTACCAGCCTGTCTATGTCCTCTTGAAGTCTAGTACTATTCTCCTCACTGTTTACTACACTTCCAAGTTTTGTGTCAGCTGCAAATTTTGAAATTGTGCCCTGTACACCCAAGTCCAAGTCATTAATATATCAAAAAAAGTGATGGTCCTAGTACCGACCCCCGGGTAACACCACTGTATACCTTCCTCCAGTCCGAAAAACAACTGCTCACCACTGCTCTCTGTTTTCTGTCATCTAGCCAATTTCGTATCCACGCTGCCACTGCCCCTTTTATTCCATGACCACCAATTTTGCTATTATGCGGCACTTTATCAAACGCCTTTTGAAAGTCCATATGCACAACATCAACCGTATTGTCCTCATCAACCCTCTCTGTTACCTCATCAAAAAACTCAATCAAGTTAGTTAAACACGATTTGCCTTTAACAAATCCATGCTGGCTTTCCTTTATTAATCCGCACTTGTCCAAGTGACTGTTAATTTTGTCCCGGATTATCGTTTCTAAAAGCTTCCCCACCACTGAGGTTAAACTGAGTGGCCTGTAGTTGCCGTGTTTATCCTTACACCCTTTTTTGAACAAGTGTGTAACATTTGCAATTCTCCAGTCCTCTGGCACCATCCCCATATCTAAGGAGGATTGGAAGATAATGGCCAGCACCTCTACAATTTCCACCCTTACTTCCCTCAGCAACCTAGGATGCATCCCATCCAGACCAGGTGACTTATCTACTTTAATTACAACCAGCCATTCCAGTACCTCCTCTTGATCAATTTTTAGCCCATCCAATATCCTCTTTTACTGTGACTTTGACAGCATCTTCTTCCTTGGTAAAGACAGATGCAAAGTACTCAATTAGTACCTCAGCCATACCCTCTACCTCCATGCGTAGATCTCTTTTTTAGTCCCTAATCGGCCCCATCCCTTCTCTTACTACCCGTTTACTATTTATATGCCTATAGAAGACTTTTGGATTCCCTTTTATGTTAACCACCAGTCTATTCTCATACTGTCTCTTTGCCCCTCTTATTTCCTTTTTCACTTCTCCTCTGTACTTTTTATATTCAGCCTGGTTCTCACTTGTATTATCAACTTGACATCTGTCATATGCCCCCTTTCTCTGCTTTATTTTACTCTCTATCTCTTTTGTCATCCAGGGAGGCTCTAGCTTTGGCTGCACTACCTTTCTCCCTCATGGGAATGTACCTCGACTGTACCTGAACCATCTTCTCTTTAAAGGCCTCCCATTTTTCGATTACAGTTTTGCCTGCCAATCTTTGATTCCAATTTACCCGGGCCAGATCGGTTCTCAACCCACTAAAACTGACCCTCCTCCAATTAAGTATTTTTACTCTAGATTGCTCCTTGTCCTTTCCATAACTAATCTAAACCTTATGATACTATGATCCCTGTTCCTTAAATGTTCCCCCACTGACACTTGCTCCACATAACCCACCTCGTTCCCCAGAACCAGATCCAGCAATGCTTCCTTCCTCGTTGGGCCAGAAACATACGGATCAAGAAAGTTCTCCTGAACACACTTCAGAAATTCCTCCCCCTCTTTGCCCTTTACACTATTACTATCCCAGTTTATATTAGGATAGTTGAAGTCCCCCATTATCACTACTCTATAACACTTGCACCTCTCTGTAATTTCCCTGCAAATTTTCTCCTCTATATCCTTCCCACTAATTGGTGGCCTATGGAATACACCCAATAGTGTAATGGCACCTCTATTGTTTCTTGACTCTAACCAAATAGATTCTGTCCTTGACCCCTCAAGGACATCCTCCCTCTCCAGCACTTCAGTATTCTCCTTAATCAATACTGCCACCCCCCCATCCCTTCTTTTTTTCCTTGCCTATCTTTCCTGAACACCATTCTAGTAAATCTCTTCTGCACCCTCTCTAAGGCCTTGACATCCTTTCTAATTTGTGGTGCCCTTTCCACTACCCTTAGTGTGAAAAAGTGCTTTATGATTTCATTTCTAAATCACCTTGCTCTAATTTTAAGATCATACCCTCTTGTTCTGGATTCTCCCACCAGAGGAAATAATTTCTTTATATCTCCCCTACTGAATCCCTTTATCATTTTAAATACCTCGATTAGATCACCTTTTAACTCTCTAAACTCAAGGGAGTACAAGCCAAGTTTATGCAATCGGTCCCTATAATTTAACCCTTTAAGTTTAAGCATCATTCTGGTGAATCTGCACTAAACCCCTTCCAAGACCAATATATCTTTCCTGAGGTTCACTGCCCAAAACTGAATGCAGTATTCCAGATGGGGTTCTGTTACAACTGAAGCATCATTTTCTCACTTTAGAATTCCAACCCCCTTGAGATAAAAGCCAACATTCCATTACCCTTTTTGATTACTTTTTGTACCTTTGCAGATTGACTAATTGATAGATTCATACGGATGCATTGATAAACTGACAGACAGATAGACAGAAGACATTTTTTTTTTTGAGAAGGTAACAAGGAAGATCATGCAGCAAGACCTGCACAACATCCAGGCTTGGGCTGACAAGTGGCAAGTAACATTCGCGCCTGACAAGTGTTAGGCAATGACCATCTCCAACAAGAGAGAGTCTAACCACCTCCCCTTGATATTCAACGGCATTACCATCACCGAATCCCCCACCATCAACATCCTGGGGGTCACCATTGACCAGAAACCTAACTGGACCAGCCACATAAATACTGTGGCTACAAGAGCAGGTCAGAGGCTGGGTATTCTGCGGCGAGTGACTCACCTCCTTACTCCCCAAAGCCTTTCCACCATCTACAAGGCACAAGTCAGGAGTGTGATGGAATATTCTCCACTTGCCTGGATGAGTGCAGCTCCAATAACACTCAAGAAGCTCGACACCAACCAGGACAATGCAGCCGGCTTGATTGGCACTCCATCCACCACCCTAAACACCACCCTAAACATTCACTCCCTCCACCACCGGCGCACTGTGGCTGCAGTGTGTACCATCCACAGGATGCACTGGAGCAACTCACCAAGGCATCTTCGACAGCCGCGACCTCTACCACCTAGAAGAACACGGGCAGCAGGCACATGGGAACACCACCACCTGCACGTTCCCCTCCAAGTCACACACCATCCCAACTTGGAAATATATCGCCGTTCCTTCATTGTCATTGGGTCAAAATCCTGGAACTCCCTACCTAACAGCACTGTGGGAGAACCTTCACCACACGGACTGCAGCGGTTCAAGAAGGTGGCTCACCATCACCTTCTCAAGGGCAATTAGGGATGGGCAATAAATGCTGGCCTTGCCAGGGACGCCCACATCCCATGAACGAATAAAAAAGGAGAAGGGTTGATGTGGGTGACGCATTTGATGTAGTATACATGGATTTTAGCAAGGCTTTTGACAAGGTCCCACATGGCAGACTGGTCAAAAAAGTAAAAGCCCATGGGATCCATGGGAAAGTGACAAGTTGGATCCAAAATTGGTTCAGTGGCAGGAAGCAAAGGGTAATGGTTGATGGGTGTTTTTGCGACTGGAAGGCTGTTTCCATTGGGGTTCCGCAAGGCTCAGTACTGGGTCCCTTGCTTTTTGTAGTATATATTAATGATTTGGACTTGAATGTTGGGGGCTTGATCAAGAAGTTTGCAGATGATACAAAAATTGGTTGTGTGATTGATGGTGAGGAGGAAAGCTGTAGACTGCAGGAAGATATTAATGGACTGGTCAGGTGGGCAAAAAGTGCCAAATGGAATTCAATCCAGAGAAGTGTGATGCATTTGGGGAGGGCAAACAAGGCAAGGGAATACACAATAAATGGGAGGAAACTGAGAGGTGTAGAGGAAGTGAGGGACCTTGGTATGCATGTTCACAGATCCCTGAAGGTAGCAGGAAAGGTAGATAAGGTGGTTAAAAAGGCATACGGGATATTTTCCTTTATTCGCCGAGGCATAGAATATAAGAGCAGGGAGGTTATGCTAGAACTGTATAAAACATTGGTTAGGCCCCAGCTTCACTACTGCATCCAGTTCTGGTCACCACATTACAGGAAAGATGCACTAGAGAGGGTACAGAGGAGATTTATGAGGATGTTGCCAGGGCTGGAGAATTTTAGCTACGAGAAAAGATTGGATAGGCTGGGGTTGTTTTCTTTGGAACAAAGGAGGCTGAGAGGAGATTTAATTGAGTGTATGAAATTAGGACGGTACTAGATAGAGTGGATAGGGAGGACCGATTTCCCTTAGCAGAGGGGTCAGTGACCAGGGGGCATAGATTTAAAGTAATTTGTAGAAGGATTAGAGGGGATCTGAGGAGAAATATTTTCACCCAGAGGATGGTGGGGGTCTGGAACTCACTGCCTGAAACGGTGGTAAAGACAGAAACCCTCAACTCATTTAAAAAGTACTTGGATGTGCACTTGAAGTGCATTAACCTACAGGGCTAAGGACCAAGTGCTGGAAAGTGGGATTAAGCTGGATGGCTCTTCTTCGGCTGGAACGGACATGATGGGCCGAATGGCCTCCTTCTGTGCCGTAACTTTCTATGATTCTATGATTCTACATCTAGGAATGGCAGAAAAGACCAGGCACATTTGTGGGTGCAGGGAGTAAAGATGGGCAGGTTTACAGGTGAACAAGTGGATAATTACAGTTGGGCAGATTTACAGTTGGACAGGATACATGGAACCATAGGTATGTATTTATGATCTGAAAGATTGACATGTTTATAGAGTGACAGGTTTATAGGGCATATGGCAAAGAGAGAGGTAACAGACAAGTGGCTAGATAGATGAATAGATTTACATGTTAGAAATGCTAGTTTGGTTAAAGATGAATACATTCATATAAAGACAGGATTACACGTGGACAGATGGACAGATGGACAGATGCCCCAATGGACAGATGGTGGATTGGCAGATTTACATATTGTTAGATTTACAAACGGACAGATGTGAAAACATATTAATTATATATTAGTAGATGGATGGATTTACTCATCCAGAGACTCATAGCTTGATAGGTGGTGAGAATTATTGATTAATGAATGCAGATTGACAGATGGGGAGATTTACTGATTGTCAGATGTTTAGATTTAAAGATAGACAAATTTCCTGATGAATATATTTATATATTGATAGATTGATGGATGAATAGATTAAATGTTTGAGAGGTTTATAGATTAATAGACAGATTATTGTGGATGAAGGTGTTACCGATAGAAAGATTTGTATTTTGAATTGCCTGTAGATGAATAGATAGATAAATAAATAAACTGAGGAATTTATCGATTAGCAGATGGGTAGGTTGTATAGATAATTATATTCATATAAATGTGGAAATGTTGATAGACTTACAGTTTGACAGATTGATACATTTATGGATTTACAGATGAGCAGAGTTATTGATAGATACACTAATATATTGACAGGGTCCATAACCAATGGCGTGCTGACAGTGCATGCCCAAATCAGGAGACCTGAGGCCGGCCAAAATTGTTCCTTGGGCCTAATTATCATTTTTTGCGCGAGCTGCCGGCATCTGGTCGCGCCTCCACAAGCAGCTCGCACATTTTACTAAGAAGTAAAAAAGGTAATTCCTAAAAGTGTGGGGGGGTGGGGGGGTGTTGGAGCGGCAACGGGGGAAGAGGGCCAACTGCAAGATCTGTGGAATCGGGGATGCACTCCTGCTCCTCCTGGCTCCAAAGCAACGATTTCTGAATTTTTTTTTAAATAGGAAAAATGACCTATTGTTGGCGGCCGCTGAAGAATCCTGAGCGGAGCAGGCCAGGCTCCTGCTTTGTTCATCACCAACCAATTTTAGCAAAGAGACCTCAAACAGGTGTTAGACCTCATTTACTCCTGGAAGGGGCCTAACGCCTGTTTTAGGCAGCCAGCAGGGACGCCCGAAAAATGACCCTGCGAATTTAATAACAGCCCCAATTGGGCAGATTGGGCATGAGCAGTCCCACTGCTAAATTTGTCATTGTTACGCCCTTTTATGCCCAAAAAACGTGCTCAATGCTTACATGTTACTACCTCCTGGAATTTTAGGCTGAAAGATGGAGAGGTTTATCATTATAGGTTTGGTGATGGAAGGAGGGATGAAAGACAGATAGAAAGGTCTGTTTACAGATAGATTTACAGATGTATCTAGAGGTGATCATGTTTACAAATGGTCAGATATGCAGTTCTATGATTTAAGCAGATGGAACGATTGATAAACTAACAGTAGGAGTGATTAACAGATGTAGATTGGCAGCTGGAGAGATTAGCAGATAAAGGCTTGCAAATGGATAGATTGACTGATGGAGACATAATTAGAAGATAGATACTATAAATATTATATATGTGCGTGCGTATATATATATATATATATATACACACACATACATACACACATGTATACACATACACACACATATGTATACACACACATATGTATACACACACACATACATACACACACATACATACACACACATACATATATACATACATGCTCACATACATGCACAAATATGCACACATACACGCACATGTACGCACACATATATCTACGCACATATATATACATATATGCACACACATATTTATGTACATATATATACATATGCACATACATACACATATGCACATACATATATGCACATACACACACATATGCACACGCACATACACATACATATACACATATATGCACACATATATACACACACATATATGCACACGTATATATACACATATATGCACACGTATATACATACACATATGCACACGTATATGCATACACATATGCGCACACATTTATACATACACATATATGCGCATATATACATATATGCACATATACACATTCACATACATATATGCACACATATACACATATATGCACATATATATACACATTCACATACATATATGCACACATATATGCACATACGTATATGTGCACATACATATACACATATATACACACATGCACATATATACACACGTGCACATATATACACATACATGTGCACATACATACACACATGCACATATATACACACACATACGCACATTTATACACATACATATGGACAGTTATGCACATATATATGCACATATACACATACACATTATGCACATATGCACATTTACATACACATATGCACATATACATATGCACACATACATACATATGCACACATACATACATATGCACACACATGCACACACATGCACACACATGCACATATATACAAATAAATAGAATAATAGATTTCTAAAAGTAGACACTACAGATGTAGAGATTCCAGACATATGAATATGTGTATTGATTGAATGATGGAGTGGCTCACAACATTAGAGATGAATAGATGGATTAAGTTGGTAAATATTTATAAACAAGGTAAGCTTCAGTCTGTGGAGAGTGATAGCATTACAGGTAAATCACCATAAATAACTCACTTCAAAAAGATAAACGGCTATTAAGAAATATGAATTAGCTTTAACATAATTCTCCCTCATTTGATTTGTGTTGCTTTTTATTAAAAAATGTTTTTGTTTAGTTTAAACTTTGAGTGTTAATGACATAACTGGAGCAATTAGCATGCAGAGGTTATTGAGCTCCACAGTATGAGGGAGGTGTATTAATGTGTGCAGTTAAAGCTGAAGCACTGAAGGTTAATGACTGTAGTTCCACTGATATTAATCCATCTCCCGCATACTGTCTGTCTCAGTAACTCATCCAAACCACGATCCCCCAGGATATCCTCAACAATGGCTATTTAAACAATATAGAAACAAAATAGGTAGGGTGTCCAAAATTGCACAGAATATCCAAAACTGGCCTCACCACTGATTTATACAAAATTAGAATAACATAATCAAATGCTCTTGACTTACATGTGAGCTTGATTCATCTTGCTGATAACAGCTTTACTTTTACTGGATACTCTCAGTGTATATCAACAACCACAACCAAATCCTTTCTCAACTTTGCTAACAGGCATCCCTTTAGCATGTACACATCTCACATTTCCAATATGCATTACCTTACATTTATCCACATTAAAATCCATTGGGCATACCTTAGCCCATTCAGGTCCCCTCACATGCTATTAATCTCACCTGGCTACATCGCCTGGTATCATTGGCAAATCTTATATTGCTATAAAATTATAGGTACTATTTACCTAGAAAATGTAAATGAAAGAGTTAATCATAATTCTTCAATGTTTCAATAAAGGTCCCGATAGCCTCTTGTTTCAGGTTGCATTGATTAATATTTACATTGTAAGTTACAATTAAAATTTAAATGAATATCATGACCTCAAACTCCTCTTTAAACAAAAAAATGGGAAACACGGTTTTCTGCATAATCAATCAACCGCTAATGAAACTATTCTCAGAAAGTTGATGGTCACAGAGAAAAACAGGCATTCTCCTATTTTTCACTTGCAAAAGAATTTCGGGGCTTAAATATTTTCAATTACATTGGCGGGGGGAGGAGGGGGGAAATGGGCCTTTCCTTTAGAGTTCAATTGCATCTCCAATAGGGCTGACCAAAGTTGTTGAAAAAAGGGGTGGGGCCCAGATTGTTTAACCCTACTGATTGAAAAGAGGCAATATAAATATGTGTGAAGAAGGAGAAACTAGGAGGAAAAAAAACAGGAATAAAGTGCAACAGATTCAAAATAATTATTTAAATACATAAGCCCAGCAATTACTGTGACCAGTGTTATCGTTGAGCGTATTTGTATCTGATTCCTCTCGCTGCTATTTAATGGAGGCATTGACGCATTAAAATAAATGGGTCTCTTTTATTAACAAGCAATAAGCTTTTGTTGCTCTTTGCTATTGTTCTTAGTTGCAACAGACTGTAGAGGTTTCTCTGCATTCTGTAACAGGGTACAGATCCCAGACCGATCTAAATAGATTTGGTGAGTTTTGCCGCTATAAATAGCAGAGGGGGAAAGTAATATTGAAATCTCAGTAGGACTGCTGGCAGAAATGAAACAAAAAGACGGACGGCTCTATCTCTAGCCCCGTTCTTTATAGGACAAGCGATTTTGGTGCTTAAGTCCGTACCTGTCTTCTTCACGGAGCCAAACACAGCAGGAAGCTAAGGAATTCTATCACCGTTTGTCTTGTGTTTTCCCCCTCAGTTATACTGCTTATTTTACTTAAAGTCTCTTAAATGAATGGGTGGAGGGGACAGCTGTAAAAACTTCAGTAACTGGGCCATCCTTGCAAATAAAGCTCTTAAAAAAGAGAAGCCTCAATGGCACGTGGCCCTAAAGCCCTTTTGCACAAAACAGGAAGTATGGGTTTTACTTCTGTATAAACTCTTCTTCCTTCAGGCCCCTGTGGACCTGTTTTGTCTGAACTATCGCATGCAAAATACCTAACTCTTTTCTTCTGAATGGAGGGCAGAGGAAAGGTGGGTAGCTTTATTGCTGTAAGGCAAAATCTTAATAACTGATACCTAAACAAAAAAGCCCTTGTATCTTTGAGCCTGAAAACAAAGCAGGCTGGAATTTTTTTACTCTTAACAATGTCACTTCATATAGATCCATCATTCTTTATTAAGACTGTCAATGGGAGGACACAGCTTTAGGCAACCAGCACTAAAAAAGGAATCTGAATGTTAAAAGTTTATTACCTGTACTCAAGCAATATGATACCCTGCTTTACTCATACAACCTTAATATGACGCCCTGCTTAATTCTGTGGGAGTTGGAGATAAATCCATTGCCTAGGAATGTGAGCATTAAATGCAGTGAAAATAAAACTAATAACTAAGTGCCAGTGATTATTACTTAACGGGCTGAACTATAAGGCACATTCCATAACATGTTCAGAACTAATTCCATTGAATAAATGGGACATTGTACATTGTTGGGAGTGTCCTTTATACAATATAGTGTCATAACTCACTCATGCTTAGGGCACTTGTGATTCACAGCTCTTTCAAGCGGCAAGGTTGTACATGTAAAGCATTAATCATTTCTGCCCATTTTTTTGCTCCAGGTCTGCCCAGACCATACGCCATCCCTGAGCTGAGATGGTGGATACACAACAGTCTCTAAGGCCTCTAAAAATGGCACTGCCCAACTGTCTACTGTGTGTGAAAATATCCAAGTTGATGACTCCCTTTTGTTTTTTTTGTTTCTCCTTCCTTTCTATGGCGAAGTGTCCTGATCTTATGCTCAATGTCTCCCCCATCATGGCTGAAACCAGGAACTCACTATCTGGGGAACCATAAGTACATTGCAGCTGTTGTCTACCATCCTGTTGTCCTTTGCTTTAACTGGTTTATAAATAGAGGTGGGTCTAGTGCCACGATTCATGACACAAGGAAGCTACTAAGGGGGATATTTTCTGCTTTTAGAAACTGGGTGTTAATCTGGCCAATGTTATTTATTTAAACAGCAATGAATAGAAATTCTAATTACTTCAGTTTTACACTTGGTGAGCTTGTTCTATAGGATTTAATTTGGTTTATGGGAAAATCCTGACCAATCAGGACTCGCCTGCAATAATGCTCATTTCATGGCCCTCAAGTGACTTATCAGTTACTTGTCCAGTCAAGTGACAGCCAAGGACATTAACCCAGCCCTGGAGAGCAAGAAACCATAGGAAATTAAGCATAGTAGTGAATTTCTACATCCCGATTGATATCCAGATTTTGAAAGATTGCTTTATATACATGGCACGTTTAATATAACAAAACATCCCAAGCTGCTTCACATTCAAGCAGCAGTCGGTGGGAGGTTAAGGTAGGTGGCTGAAGGTGCTGTCGAAGAGGTAAAAAAAGTCTTGCATTTATATAGCGCCTTTCACAATCTCAGGATGTCCCAAAGCGCTTTATAGTCAATGAAGTACTTTTTGAAATGTAGTCATTGTTGTATTGTAGGAAATGCGGCAGCCAATTTGCACACAACAAACTCCCACAAACAGCTATGAAATAAATGATCAGATCATCTGTTTTAGGTGTTGATTGAGAGATTAATGTTCTTCAAATAGTGCCATGGGATCTTTTACGTCCACCTGAGCGGGCAGACGGGGTGGGGGGGGCCTCAGTTTTAAGGTCTCATCTGAAAGATGGTACCTCTGACAGGGCAGCACCCCCTCAGTACTGTGCTGAAGTGCCAGACTAGGTTATATGCTCAAGCCTCTGGAGTGGGGCTTGAACCCACAACCTTCTGATTCAGAGGTGAGAGTGCTGCAAAATGAGCCAAGGCTGACAAGGTAGATTTGAAGCTGGGGAGAGATGTAAAAAGGGGTTTAGGAAGAGAGCTTCAAAGTGTGGGGCCAAGATGGTCAAAAGCTTTGCCACAGTGGTAGAATGGAGGAAGTGCGGAGTGCACAGTAGACCAGATTTGTAAGAACAGATGGTGTGGGCAGGGACGTGGGGCTGGAGAAAGTTGCAAAGATAGGGAGGAACAATGCCATGGAAGGATTTGAAGGTGAATATTTGATTTTGAAATCAATGCACTGGGGGATGGGGAGCCAATAAAGATGAGCAAGTTTAGGCGGAGGTAGATGACCAGGATCTTATCTGGGAAAGGACATGGGTGTCAGAATTCTAGATGAATTGAAGTTTATGTAGGATGGAGCTTGGGAAATGTATGAAAAGGGCATTGGAAAAGTTGAGTCTTGAGGTGACAAAGGTAAGGATGAATATTTCACCAGTGGTTGAAGTACGGTAGGGACAAAGATGAGTGACGTTTTGAAGGTGGAAGTAGTCAGTCTTGTTGATGGATTGGTTGTGGGATTTGAAGCTCAGCTCAGTGTCAAGCAGGACATCAAGGCCACACACTGTCATGGCGGTTTCAGCTTACCATCTGGCGTTCTGCCAATTTTAACACCTGCCTCTATGGCTATAAAATAAAAAATATTCATTATTAGTTTTAGTTAAAACTATGATTTACCAGAAATTATATTTGAACTGCAGCTACAAACCATATGGCAGTTTTGTGACAACAGACATTCTGATGGTTCAGCAACCAAACCTCCCACTGAGGTAATAATATCTAATTAATAATGAGGAATGAACTTTTGTAATCTATCCACCACTGTATGCTTTACTATATTTAACAAACTTGGTAAAGTGGACAAGCTAATTTCTTCTTGGTGCACTCCTTACATTACAACAGTGACCTCACTTAAAAAGTATTTAATTAGCTATGAAACACTTTGGGACATCCTGAGGTCGTGAAAGGTGCTATATAAATGCAAGTTCTTTCTTTCTTATTTCTTATTTAACTAGGTGGGATGCTGGGTATGATTTTGCGTTCACTATGTTTATCAATGCCAGTGCAATGCTAATAGAAATAATCTGTGTCTTGGTATGGAATGCCTTGTATTTTCCATTACTTTGTAGCACAATGGCAATGAGTCTGCCTAGTGTAGTAAAATCTGGTAGTAAATAGTTAAATCCCCATGTCATTCCTTATTTCAAAGCAGTACTAAAAATTGGAAATACACGGATGGATTTTGGCTGTTGTCTTCTTTGTGTTTCTTTGGAGTGCAGCAATTGTGCCACCAGAAGAAGAAGCTTATGGGAATCTTGGTAACAGCCCAATTCTAACACCCTCAAAAGTATGAAATGTGATGTTGTGCAATGCTTCATCTAAGCCAGATTTTAAATAGCTATCCAACACTCAAATCCAAACTCTTGCATCAGCAAAAGGTTTAAATACCATTTGTTTTATATTATGTGCAAATAACATAGATTATCGCTTTTACAAACACTCAAAAATTGGTCCTTTGTCATTTTATAGAAACATATTAAAGTTTGTGGAATTGTCCTGCTGTGTAATTACTCTTCAGTCTGAGCGATAGTGCATTGCTAATAGCACTAACTGCATTTTTCTGTGATGTTTTGAATTAAAAGTAGAGTACAGAGAAGTCTTTTTTTCTGAATTAACCCTTTGCCTATTTTTATATCCTGCTTCGCAAAGCCTTCTTACGAAAGTTTAACTTCCGGCATTCCACTCCTACTGGTACTGTAATCCTTCAGACTTTCTGTCAAGACATCTCTAATAATAAAGGCAGCCAGTTATACTGGTCAGTGAAATGATACTCAGAATTAAATCTGAACTATTGAGAAGAGGAATAAAAATAGACAATATATAATTCTGCTGCTGTTTTTACTTTCTTTCTGACCTTAAAATATGCCTCGCAAATATTAACATGTAAACACTTAATTCCTTTTTCTGCTATTCTCATAGAGTTCAACCCATTTAAAATAAATAGGCTAACGTCTCAGTTAAAATAGTAGACAAAGGAATTTCATATGAATGTATTAAACATTCATACACTAATATTTGCACAGTATAATTTGAAGGCCTTTGAGTCTACATAAAGAGTATTAGATTTACTAATGTAAGACTGAGACACCTACCATAACTCAGGAGCATTTTTCTTCATTGTGGTTTTACAGTTTTAATTTTCTTAAAATAATTTTGGAGAGATGTGCATCTCTGCTGTCCTTTTGAAAAGCACAATGATAGAAAGCCAAATTGGACTTGTTGTCATATATTGCCCAATTCTGGATAATCTGGTTCTCATTTCCCACACTTTGTATTTTAACACTGTGGCAAATAGTTTCACGGGGAACAGACACATTTTCACGCTTATAATGAAACAGTAAAGGTGATTATTTCTGCTACATTTAAAGTCGACCTGTGTTTGTTTGAACACTTCTGAACCTGATGGGGTGATTTTCTGCAGTGATTTTTTATCATGCTGTTTAAAAAGAGAGGTTTGACCTCTGCTGAAGGAAGCGGCTGCTCTCGTGCTGTGTTCACCACCGTTGCAGTCTCACAGACTGTGCCAAATGAGAACCATGTGTAGAGTGAGAGGCCAAGAGGACACAGGAGTTTATGGTGGCTTTGCTTTTAAATTATATATGGCAGAAGTTTAGCTGTTGCAATAAGTTATAAAAGGAGTTCAGAAGTATCTGGAGATCTGATGCATGGGGAGAGGGCTGCTTTCTTATGTGAACTTTTCTTTTTAGAAAAAAAGAGTAACCTCCTTTTTGTTAAGGTCAGAGTTCAGCCTTGTTGAGTTCCTGAAGGCTCCATAAAAAAGTGCTTTTCAGCTGTTTGAAACAGTCCTGCTGAGAGAAATTGATAGATCCCATGAGAAAGACTTGTCTTCTCCTCCTTAGGGTGGACCTGTAGTTAGATTTTCATGAAGGGTTAATTTGCTTTTAAGTCTCTTTACAAGATATAGTATCTCTAGAGGTAGAGGGTTGGACTCTCAACAAGAGAGCTTGAGTTTAAATCCCAGCCTTGACTCAATTGTCTACGGATGAGAGAGGTGTTGTTAAATTGGGGGAGATGAGATTGAGGCAGGAGTTTGAATTCGCAAGACACAGAAGCACGCATCCTGTTGGTTAATCATGAAGGAACATTTGAAATGACAACACACAAGCCCGAGATGGGGTTTGTTGATGGAGGACACTTAGGAATGGGAAGCTCCGACCATCTTACCCTTCCAATTGAAGGATGATGTTGCATCTCTAAGATCAAAAAAAAAATTAATTTTCAGCTTGATTGATTGTGTCTATCCTACCTCTAGAGAGCAAAAACTTACAATATGTCTAAGAGAGCTTACTGAGGTGAGGAAGTGATTAAGGATGACTTTTTAACCTTATGCATAAATATTTCAGTCAGCTATTATCCGTATACATGGTGTAAAGTTGGGTTCTCTCATTTTTGGCCAAGACTTGTGTAAGATCAATCAGTCCATGAAATTTCTGCATCTTCAAAATTAAGCCAACCGTTTCTTTCATTTTTAAAAGTGTGTTAGGAATAACCAGCAAATTTGAAAAGGGACAAAATGGGTCAAAATTTTGATATTCAGGGAGAAAAAAAAAATCACAATTTCCCCATACTTCAGACTATTCCTATTGTATTGCTTCATAAATGTATAATGAAAAATATGTCTTTTGTGTCACTGTTTCTGGAAGTGTAAAACTATTTTGATGTTATCAGTTCCATTTTTGGTGGCAGTGGAGAAGAAGGAAATGATGAAAAGCTGGATTGCAGAGTTTTAATGAATGTTGAATTAATAGTGGAATTAAACGTGCAGTGTTTGTGAAATTTGAACCTTTGGGTGTGCTCTGCTACCGATAGCTTGGGACACACTGCAGCAAGGAAAGCGATCAGATTTGGAGTGACTGTGAACACCTGTGTAACATCACCCTTTCACATACCTAAGAGTCTAATTCTATTTTTTTTTTTAAATATTCAATTAGCTCTCAGGGTATGCAGATGGTGCAGCTCTATTATTACTGATAGAAGTCATACACATACAGAGCCTGAGAGTGTGTACGAGAGCTTTCATGAGCCACTTCCCTAGTGGCAATGAGTCAAAGTTTTAGACCTATGTTGTCTTGTTTGTAAGCATTAAATCAGAATTTCCTATTCTTGTCAGTTACCATTATTAAGCAGGGGATGATTCCCTTGCGTAAAGATGCATGGAGTGGATCTGTGGTTACAGTCCTAGGAGTAGATCTTAACTTTGTGCAATAGTGTAAAACAGGTGATAGTGAGTCGGCAGCCCGCATTACATTGACGTTAACGGAAATAAAAATCCGGAGGTGTAAAACCGGCTGCCAACTCGCTATCATCCGTTTTACGCCATCGCACAAAGTCAAGATCTACCCCATATAGAGTCATAATTGTTTTTTTATATGTTTTAAATCCAAGGCTGTACATTCTCTCAAAAAAGGTGCGTAACAAATTTCTGTTGCAGAAAAGCTTACTGGGATTGTACACCTTTAAGGGAACGCAAGTGGACAAAGCTAATATGATTTGTAGAGGTCCCTGATATTTCTGTTTGAAGACATAACAGGGAGAAACAGCACTGAACCTGAAAAGTGAAGGTGTAAAATGTTGGGAGCTACATGGTTTTGCTGATCTGAAACACTAAATGGAAAAACAGAAAGAAGCAATGCTTTCCTGGTTTAACTTTTTTTACTGAGAAATCTAGGTGAGGAGCCAAGCTGCACTGTTTAGAACACTGCCAGATTGGAAACAGTAGAACAGAAGACAAGATAAATAAAGAAGTAATTAGGTGACAGCAATTTTGTTTTTTTAAAAGCTTGTTTAATATATAAAATGGAGAGAAGCAGCATGTTCTCCTCGGTCTCATATGTTAAAAGGAGAGAAGTACAGCATTGACAAGATTTACAATGCCATTAATGACTTATTGATTTTTCACTATTGTTTAAATGCACATGATTTAAGGGGATAAAAGGGAGAGAAAGTGATAAATCTCTCCCTTCTATCCTGGTGAATCAAGTGCATTAAAAATCAAACCATTAATGAAACTGTAAATGTTGGCAACCTGAAAGTGGTGATCTGAAGGTGCAAACTGAAGAGAAGAGGACAAGGAAATGTGAAATGAAATAAAAATCATTTGGCCCAGTGGGTTGGCTCGCTACAGAAAATGTACAATTTTCCTTAGCATGGAGATTATTCCGAGGCATTGGATCATCCAACTTTGCATTCATAAAACAAATGGAAAAAAAACCCACAAATCTAAAAGAAAAACAGAAAATACTGGAAGTACACAACCAGCCAGTCAGTATCTATAGAGAGGAAAAACAGGTTAACATTTCAGGTAGAAGCCTTCTTCAGAACTGAAAACAAAGATAAACAAGAATTTTAGTAGAATCAGAAAAAAAGAGTGGGGAAAACAATAAAACAAGAGATACTTCAATCACAGAGAGGATGTTAATAGGCTGAATGATCTGCAACCTACTTAAATGAAAACAACTCTTGGATTGCCAGCCATCCCCGATCCCTCTTTCCCTTCATTTTCTTATTTCTCCTAACCTCACTCTTTGCCAGCATTTCACTTTCCCCTCTGACCTTTCACTTTCTGACCCTGAACAATCTGTCTTCACAAGGGACTTATCCCCCCTACGCCACTACATCAATGAATTCCAAGGTTGGCTGACTCTTCTTCTGCTGCCTTTGCGTCTTGCTTTTTTAGTCAGGAGGCTGCTCCCTGCAAATCTGACCCCTTCTTGTGTCTCCGCCTTGTTGGTCCTCCAGGACTGATCACACTGGCCTCTTCATCTTTTCATGAAGAACTAAGGTTCCAATATTGACCATCTCAGTTTTTCCACTTGTGGCACTCTCGCTAATCCATCTCCTTCTGAATTTGTACAGTTCAGTTCTCTCAATTCTAACCTGAACATTATTATCAAACGTGCTGACAAAGGGGGCACTGCTGACAATTAGTGGAAGGATTGTTTCAGCCTGCTGCTGTTCCACCAAAGTAATTTTCTCTCATCTTAGCTCTTTCTTTCCTCCCTTATCCAGTCTCTACCCACCTACACCTGAGGCTCTTCCAATGCTCTCTACTGCTTTGGTAATTTCAGGTTCAAAGGTTCAAATCATCCCCCGTTTATCATGGATGTTCAGTCACTCTACATCTCTGCTCCTCCACTTCGTCCTTAAACAATGACCCAATCGGCCCCAATCCACCACCACGCCCCTCGGCCTGATTGATCTTGTTCTCATTTATGAACAACTTATTTTAACTCCACTCATTTCCTCCATATAAAAGTAAACAATTTTACAACACCAAGTTATAGTCCAGCAATTTTATTTTAAATTCACAAGCTTTCGGAGACTTCCTCCTTCCTCAGGTAAATGTCAACCCCAGTCCATCACCGGCATCTCCACATCCATATAAAAGGTTTTGGTATAGGAACCCACGTGTTCCCAGTTGCATTTGTCTTTTTTGTAACATATCTGAAACATTCTTTTTTCTAATCCAACACAGGTCTCTTCCCTGACCTCTTCTTTCATTATGCTGATAATTGTGCTGGTGTTGCTTCGAGCCCTTCTTCTAATCTTGAGAATTTCCACCTATGCCTCACCTTTATGTCACCCATCTATGACTCTTCTGTTCCCTTCCTGGACCTTTTGCTCTCTGTCTCTAATGATGGTCTTTCCATAGACATCCATTACAAACTCACTGACTCTCAAAACTACATAGATTAACCTTCTTACCATACTAATTCCATCTCTTTGCCCAGTTTCTCCATATATGTTGCATCTGCTGTGCTGATTGAACCTTCTGCACCACAGCATCTGAAATATCTTCCTTTCCCATGAGCCAATTTCCCCTCAACAGTGATCAACATCACTCTAAATCATATTTGTACTATTTCCCATTTCTCTGATCTCTCCCCCTTCCTGTCCTTTGACAACAATGACAGGGTCCCCCTTGTCCTCACCTTCATAGGAACATAGGAACAGGAGTAGGCCATTCAGCCCCTCGAGCCTGCTCCACCATTTGATAAGATCATGGCTGATCTGTGATCTAACTCCATATACCCGCCTTTGGCCCATATCCCTTAATACCTTTGATTGCCAAAAAGCTATCTATCTCAGATTTAAATTTAGCAATTGAGCTAGTATCAATTGCCATTTGCGGAAGAGAGTTCCAAACTTCTACCACCCTTTGTGTGTAGAAATGTTTTCTAATCTCGCTCCTGAAAGGTCTGGCTCTAATTTTTAGACTGTGCCCCCTACTCCTAAAATCCCCAACCAGCGGAAATAGTTTCTCTCTATCCACCCTATCCGTTCCCCTTAATATCTTATAAACTTCGATCAGATCACCCCTTAACCTTCGAAACTCCAGAGAATACAACCCCAATTTGTGTAATCTCTCCTCGTAACTTAACCCTTGAAGTCCGGGTATCATTCTAGTAAACCTACGCTGCGCTCCCTCCAAAGCCAATATGTCCTTCCGAAGGTGCGGTGCCCAGAACTGCTCACAGTACTCCAGGTGCGGTCTAAACAGGGTTTTGTATAGCTGCAGCATGACTTCTGCCCCCTGTACTCCAGTCCTCTAGATATAAAGGCCAGCATTCCATTAGCCTTATTGATTATTTTCTGCACCTGTTCATGACACTTCAATGATCTATTTACCTGAACCCCAAGGTCCATTTGGACATCCACTGTTTTTAACTTTTTACCATTTAGAAAGTACCCTGTTCTATCCTTTTTTAATCCAAAGTGGATGACCTCACATTTGTCTACATTTGCCACAGTTTTGCCCATTCACCTAATCCATCATCCCACCAGCCTTCACATTCACCGCATCATTTCCTACTGTTTTCAACTCTGACAACATGATCCCACCACAAACACATTTGCTCGCTCATCTCTACTTTCTGAAGCGGAACCCCAGTTCACTCTTCTATCACCCCAACTTCCAATTGCACTTCCCTGAGCAAACACAATAGGTGCAACAATTGTCTGTTCATCTCCCCCCACAACATTAAGCAGAACCCCAGAACACTCCTTGCATGCGAGATGATAATTTATGTGTACTTCCTCCAATCGAATACAACGTGTACTCTGCTCATGGTGCTGTCTTCTTCAATGGGGAGCCCAAACTCAGATTAGGTGCCAAACACCTGCAAGTGTCACCCTGAGCTCCTTGTGACTTGCTACTTTAATTTCCCCTCCCATTCCCACTCTGATCTTCAATAATATTCCAACTGAGCTCACCGCAAACTACAAAAACAATATCTCATCTTTCTCCTGGGCACTCTGCAGCTCTCTGGTATGAGCGCTGACTTTAGAAAATTCAGGCCTTAGCCATATTCCCTGTTTTGTTTACATTAGGGGTGATGATGGGGTGGGACTGTTAGGGAGAACACCATTCATCTGGACACAGTCCTGATGAGGGGTTTTCACTCCTGTGGGACTGATGTACCGACTGTGTGTTTCCAACAATTCAGTTCTCATTTAAGTCCAATGTCTGCAGGCTTCCTTTGTTGCTGTTTGTAATTTGCCCCATTTTCTTGTCTTTTTCCTAGAAAGGGCCTCTCACCATCTTAACCTTTTTACATGTTCTTTTGTCATTTTAATACCTTTCCATTGCCCTACTGAGATGATATTTGAAATAATCTAATAATTTCTCTTTCCTTTTAAGCAGGTTACAGGTCTTGTAACCAACAATGTTCCTGTCTGTGATTGGAGTATCAATTTTATTTTAATATATCTCCCCTCTTATTTTTTCCAACCCCACTAAAATGTTTGCTTGTCTATTAGCTTTCAGCTCTGAAGAAGGATTCTAACTGAAACATTAACTTGTCTTTTTTCTCCACAGATGCTGACAGACCAGTATTTCTATATCTGTAATTTCCAAAGTAGTTAACCAAACTAAAATTAACTATTTTTGCTCGGAGTCTATTCCACATTCAGTCTATTTTGCAAAAAACATCTTTCTATAATATATATAAAAATTTATGTCCACATGGAATTCCCGTCTGCAAAGCCTTACTGCTGGTTGTGACACTTTTGTCATATTTTTTGATCAACTTTTTCCATATGTCCACATTTAGAATGGAAACTGCCTATGTAAGTTGTCCACTTTGCACCTCCATGACCGTGCCAGTAATCATAACCTGAGTGAATAAGTCAGCATCAAATTAATGCACTCTCTCCTCTATGCCTGTAATCTCTATGAGTAACAAAGCACTATGCCAGTGTACAATCTATTTTAATACAATAATTGCAAAGTTCACACAATCTCCCTACTCTTTCCTAACACCATGCTTTTCCTGGGTGCCTACAAGTACCTTTCTATTACCTATTCTACTGCTCCTTCTAAGTGCTACCTGAGAGCCAGAATCACAGGAAGTGACTGACTCCTCATGCTGTACAGAAGAGTCATGGAACTGAGGTGGCCTTCATCTCATGTCAGCTTGCTCCTGGCAGTATGATAAAAACATTGGCCGGACATGCAGTGAAGTTATGTGAGAGTGAAGTGAGAGAGTCAAACATTGTTCTCCTTTTACCTGGTTGTTCCCCAGTCTGCTGCTGAAGTGTACAGGCTGAACAGTGTTGTTAAAGGCTGTACATGAGTTCCCATGCTTATACCTGTTTTACACGGGCTTTATGCTAATACTTACTCCAATGGGTATGCAAATGAGCAGATACAGGAAACCTGTGTAACTCCATCTACAGGTCACTGGCGGGCACGGCACATTTTTAAAGTGCAATAGCAGTGCACCTCACTTCAAGGATATCTCCCCTCCTCGCCATGAATTTCCCTCATATGTGGGTTTGGTGTCTTCAACAAGTTTCATAATATTATATTGGAAGTGACCCCCCCCCCCTTCCAGTTCAGCTATGAACGAACCCAGAACTCTGTGTAACTCCACTAGTCACTGCTTCTGACCTCCCAATCAGAGGCTTTATGGTGCATCATCACTTTCTGTTTTCCATTGCTAGGCCAGTTTTCAATCCAGCTAACTGATTTTCCATTAATTGTATCAGCCTTAATTTGATATAAAAAGCCTCACATGTGGAACTTTATTAAGTGTCTTCTGAAAATCCCCAGGTGCAAAGGTGAGGAAAAAGAGGTTGGTACACCGGGTCTCCACCCCTTTTATTCCTGGGATTTCTGGGGGTTTCCCTGATGACCAGAGTAGAGCTTGCAACTGCAATAGGTGCAGGACAAACATACTCATTTAAATGATACAGGAGGGGGCATTCCTAAAGATTGGCCTCATTTTCCTATGGATTGGTCTGTCTGGTGGCGAGACACAGGTGCACCTGAAGAAGATGTGGGTGGGCCTTGTGCCAGTGACGCCCCACCCCCCACACTCAGATAGGATGGTGTGTAGGGGGCCAGGAAATGAGGCTGGAAGATAAGTGGCTCACTTTTTTTTTGGCAGGACCGTGGGTTCTCCAACAGCAATCAGATGGCCCCAGTGCCTGCAGCTGCACTTCCATTACCACCTCTGTTTCCTGACACAAGACCCTGCCAGGGGGCCGGGAATGGGTCAATTCCATGTCAATGGCCTGGCCCATCAAACTCGAGCGAAGCCCGGCCTAGACAGCCGCAGTGGCAGTACGGGTTGAGAAAGCAGTTAAAAAAGCGTACAGGAATGGATCCTGGGCTTTATAAATAGAGGCATAGAGTACAAAAGCAAGGAAGTTATGTTGAACGTTTATAAAACACTGGTTCGGCCACAACTGGAGTATTGTGTTCAATTCTGGGCACCGCACTTCAGGAAGGATGTGAAGGCCTTAGAGAGGGTGCAGAAAAGATTTACTAGAATGGTTCCAGGGATGAGGGACTTCAGTTATGTGGATAGACTGGAGAAACTGGGGTTGTTCTTCTTAGAGCAGAGAAGGTTGAGAGGAGATTGGATAGAAGTGTTCAAAATCACGAAGGGTTTAGATAAAGTAAATAAAGAGAAACTGTTCCCATTGGCGGAAGGGCAGAGAACCAGAGCCACAGATTTAAGGTGATTGGCAAAGGAACAAAGGCGACGTGAGGAAAATCATTTTTACGCAGCGAGTCGTTATGATCTGCAATGCGCTGCCGGAAAGGGTGGTGGAAGCAGTTTCAATCATGGCTTTCAAAAAGGAATTGGATAAATACTTGAAGGGAAAAAATTTGCAGGGCTACGGGGAAAGAGCGGGGGAATGGGACTAACTGGATTGCTCTTACAAAGAAATGGCATGGGCTCGATGGGCCGAATGGCCTCCTTCTGTGCTGTAACCATTCTATGATTCTAGTGCATTTCAGATGTGCTGTGCTTGTTCAGTGCCCGGGCAGAGAGGAGCTAGGACAATTGGCCCCATATCTCTTAGATAGCTCATGTCCACTAAGGCATTATTTCCTCAAAGCATAATCCATTGCTTTTCAAAACATGCTGACTCCAATTTACGGCTTCCACATTTTTTAGATGAAGATTGATAGAGCTGATCTCTGCCAGGGCAGCAGTTATGACAGCATCAGGTTTGGAGGTGACGTTCTGTATAATCAAAGCTCCCACCAGCACTCACTGTTCATAGAGATGCCAACTTGCTGAATTTTAGAAAGTAGGAGAATCGGCTGGATTTTCCTGAGAAAATCAGAGTTTCCGTATTAAAATGAGGCATGTTGGCATCTCAGGGTTTAGGCTAGTAGGTAAGGGATGGCCACTTGGACAAGGTATTGGCGGGCAAACAGCATTTAGATTTATTTGCTCAATGAATCCTTAAATGGCTGTGGAACAAAGAATGCTAAATTGACTTTTTAAGTGCCTTGGGACGTTTTACTATGTTAAAGGCGCTATATAAATGCAAGCTGTTGTTGTTGTTGTTGTTGTTGTTGTTGTTTTGGTCCCCAGTTCATATTCATGCTGATCCAACAAAATTCCTCATGGTAACATACAATATCTTGGAAAACTATTTGTGTATTTATTAGGCTTCAGTTATCTTGTCAATTCTATTAAATGACCTTAATCCATTAAGCAATTTGGCTAAAATGCTTGGAAAAGTATTAGCAAAACAGAAGTGTAATTAGTGCTGCTGTAAAATGACTACTGGATAAGTGTCCTGCCGTGTTTCAACAGCTGGGAGAAGTATGCACTGTAGATGTTATCAGTTAATGATTCTAAATCTAACACCATTTCATGAAAGCTGTTTTTGAAAATAATGAGGATGGATTCTTTTCAGATAAGGTATTTCCTGTGTTTTTGAGTGCATGTTTCATGGGTGAGGGGGTGGAGAGAGTGGGGGGGTGGGGAAAGAGAGAGAATCAGGCTGAGGGTAAGAGACACCACATTGGCTGGAATTTCCTTAGAGCTGCTCCCGATCCACTGCCGTAAATTCCAACAAGGTTATAGTGGCAGAACGGGAACAGCTCCGAGAAATTGCGCAGCCATTGTGAGAGAGAGGGGGGAAGGGAGGGGGAGAAGAAATATTTGTGGGTGGCAAAAAGTAATGGAGAGAAAGTAAGATTTTTGAATCTTAAGAAAATGATTGATTCTATTGTGTATTAATCACTTATTAATTAGTGAGTGTTAATTATATCATGTGATTTATATCAATTAGTGTTAATTGTATTCAGGTGGTGTGTGTCAATTGGGGACTCTCTTGTATCCTTTTTATATGAGAGCTTATCTAGGGTGTGGGTGTGTGTGTGTAAGGGGAATCTCTGTGAATAAAGGCTTGGAAGCAACTGAAGACCGGGCTCTAGTATTCTATCCTTCACTACTTGGCTATCCAATTTGTAACAGTGAGTAGTGAGAGATGCCTATTTTAAATGTTTGCAAATAGTGGTGAAATAGTTCATTTTTTTGTAATGACTCTTACTGTAATGTACTGTAAGAGAAGTATAGCTATTGTCCTATAAAAACGGTTACAGACATTTTTATGGCTATAATGTAATGCAGAGCAGTGCAGGAAATTTACATTTACATACATTGCTTTGCACTGAGCTGAGCTTTAAATCCCGTATCTCATTCGTCATTGAGGCCACCTATTTCCACCTGAGATATTGCCCATCTTTGCCCTTATCTCAACCCACTGTCACTGAAAACTTCATCCATTGCCTTTGACTTCTCTAATGCTATTCTCATCTTGAGTTTCGTCTTAAATAAACTTCAACTCATTCAAAACTCTGCTGCCTGCACCCTATCACTCCTGTCCTCACCAACCTCCATTGGCTCCCATTTCCCAATGCATTGAATTCAAACACTGGCCTGATTTAAAGATTTCTGCATGGTCATAGTATTATAGTAGGTACAACAGAGGAGAAGGCCATTTGCCCCATCGTGCCTGTTCTGGCTCTTTGAAAGAGCTATCCAACTAGTCCCATTCCCCTGCTCCCTCCCCATAGCCCTGCAACTTTTTTCCCTTCAAATATTTATCCAATTCCCCTTTGAAAGTCACTGTTGAATCTGCTTCCACCATCCCTTCAGGCAGCGCATTCCAGATCATTACAACTCGCTGCGTTAAAAAAAATGTTTTCTCATGTCACCTCTGGCTCTTTTGACGACTCTCTCCTCCAGCCGGATGCTGGTGCGTGTCCTTTGCTCATCTGTCTCTGGCTGTCTTTGCATCCTTCCTTCTTTCATTCTACCTTGAGTAGCAGAGCTTTTAGTAATCTTTTCCACTCTCTAAAATGCTCACCTTGATACCTCTCTTGCCTCCTTCAAAAGCTTCCTCAACACCCACCTCATTACCCATACCTTGAGTCACCTCCCCTAGCATAAGATAGTCACTAATAAATGCAATAAAGAATTCAGGAGAAACTTCTTTACCTAGAGAGTGGTTAGAATGTGGAATTTGCTCCCACATGGAATGGTTGAGGCGAATAGCATAGATGCATTTAAGGGGAAGCTTGATAAGTACATGAGGGAGAAAGGAATAGAAGGATATGCAGATAGGGTCAGATGAAGTAAGGAGGGAGTAGGCTCGTGTGGAGCATAAACACCAGCTTGGACCAGTTGAGCTGAATGACCTGCTTCTGTGCTGTAAATTCTATGTAATTCTTCCACTACTGTTTGGCATCTGTTCTCACCTGTCTGAAATATCAGGGGATATTTTACAATGATGAAGGAGCCAAATAAATGTAAGTTGTTGTTGTTGTTGATCCATGCTTATCGTCTCTGTGAACAATGTTATGGACCATTATCCCGTTATCACTAAAAAGTCAACACAAATTCCTGAACAAATTAGTAATGGAAAAGCATGTTTAGTCCTAGCTGATACTGACCGTGCATCTGGTAGCTGTAAGGTGCCTGGCCTGGCGAAGGTGTACTGAAACTGGTACCATAGCCTAGAAATCCTGTCTGCCCTGGTGAGTGCGCCTGGCTCAGACCATCTTCTGTCTTGATGCCTGATGGAAAGGTACATTATTACTTCAGGAAGGTGTGAACTGAACTGAATGCATGTTAATGTGCATCCACTCACAAATACGCCTTGAAACACTCTCTTAATTAACTCTTTCAAAATCAGACCCTTTAGGCTGCCATTTATAAATCTTACAAGATACTATTAGAAATTCCGTAACCTGCGATGCAATGAAGTCATCGAGAAGTACGTTGCGAAGAAAACAAACACTACTGAGAAGTTGAAAATAATTGTGTATCCTGTAGACAGTACACACTGCAGCCACGGTGTGCCGGCAGTGGAGGGAGTGGACATTTAAGGTGGTGGATCAGGTGCTGATCAAGCAGGCTGAATTCTGATCGAGATGATGAATTCCTTGGTTCTCCTGTAAAGTGCGTCACCTGACGACTGCACGAAGGTAGTGCCACCTGGCTGATATGCGGAGATCGTCCATGACCACCTGAAACGAGCCTGTCCCATAACAGTTGAGTGTGGGGATCACCTTCAAAGCTGCAGTGAGTGCAGTCCAGGCAAATGTGTGTGGCTGCGGATCTTCATGCAGTAGGTGATAGAGCTGCCCTCATGCTTATTTTGTGAAGTGCACTCCCCATATACACATCTCCCCATTAAGATCCTCAGATAACTGGTGCTGCCTGTATATTCTATAGGGAGGGTAATATCTGATGGGCTACATCCTCCTTAAATGCTCCCTGACTCTCCTTTGCTCCATCCTGTGTTGCTGCTCCTCCTCCATGATAATGGCAGATAAAGGTGTGCCCATATGGAATGCCAGACCTGCTCCTGAGATGTCCTTAGTTGGGTAGGGGAGGTGGGTGGTAAAAATTTGCCAGTAGCCTGACCTGGTCAGAAGCAAGGAGAAGCAAGTCCAGCTGTGTGTAGGCAGAATGTCAAAAAAAAGTCACTGCACAAAGTGTTTCCCAGCTGCAGAAATCGTTAATGAAACTCTCTGCACTTTTCAGGCTCACAAACTCCTCACTTCTGTCTGCCTCAGCTGAAGCTGACAGCAACTGCATCTTATAATTCTCAGTCTGAGTTACCCTGAGTGCATTGTGAATGTACGAGCAGGAATCTTGGACCTGCATAACCACTGGCACCTTATTATAACACATGTAGAGGAGGGCACCCAGGACTTGGCAGGTGGATCGCAGGAAGGGCCAAAAAGTATGAGGAAGCCCAGGTGGGAGCAATTTTATAATGGAAAACTGGTGGAACTGGCTTCTGCCCAATTTTACTGCCACAAAAGGGCACTTGCCTCAATTATGCACTGGTAATACACAACTCTATTCCTGGATTCTAATGTTTACCTTCCAGATCTCAGAGTTTGAGGCCTGCCTTTCACCTGAATCTGCCAGCCTCAGTTTTGTAATTTTTAATATGAGCCACACTAAGCAGGCCAGATATGGGCATCAAAGTTGGCTGTACATTGTGTCCTTGCTGCTAGCCATGAGGTGATATTACTTTCCTTGAGAAATTTCCTCTGAAGAAGTGGTCTATATAGGCTGTGAAATCACTCTTGCTGCTTGGTGAGGGAAGTTGCAAATTGTCTGACGTGTGCGAATTCCTGGCTCCAGGACAGAAAAAAAATACAGTAAGCCGATCTCTCTAATTTAACTGTTTAATTGTTGAAACTTTAAAGTCTGATGGTTGAAGTGTGACGTCTAGAGTGTAATGGACGATCTCAAAAACTTTCAGATAAATAGATATGTAATTCTTCAAATTCAGTCTGCATATGATACATTTACTTATCTGCAATTTTATTTCCAGTTTTCAATCCTCAAAACACTCATCCATTGCCAAGGACTGTATGAAATAAAAGAATGGTGAGGATCATAATGAAATAGTGACATCACTTCAGGGTTTACTTCTATTGTATAAGTGACCCTTCCACACATTGATTTTATGAATTGAAGTATTTGGTGGGTCAAATGCATCATGAAATACTTTTTCATATGTGCTTTATTTTCATTGAGGAGGCTGACCATAAGTTATTTGTAACAAATGCGCAGATCTGCTTGAAGCATTCTGTTTGACCAATTGTACTCACTGTAAGAAGGTAATCCGTAGGGTTGACCTGGTGGCGGATAACTAGTGTAAGCAGCAGCTTGCTGAATCCCCGCGGTGTACTGTGCTTGTCCGTAGGCCGCCATGGTGTGGAAGGAGGGTGTAGGAATAATGTGTGGATATGATCTGATTAGGATAAATAAAAGATAAATAAATCAACCCGGTATCCATTACATGTGCCTGTAAATTATTTATATTTTGAAAAGTACATTAGAGCAATTAGATTGTTGGTCGATAGAAAGGAAGGTTTTCATTGGGTGATTGGGGTATTTACTGCATGACAGAACAACAGCTACTAATGACGGGAAATAAAAAGACTAACAAGAAGAAGTGGAAAATACATTTATTTCTCGACAATCAAAGAAAGTACCTAGATCCATAACCTAGAGCTAGTAATGAACTCAGGCGTGTGCTTTTATGTAAGGTTTAGTAGGCCAAAGTTTCCTTTAGCACATAACAAATCATCCCTAGTGTGCTAACCTCCACATTTAAGTGTGCACCTTCTTATTCATTATTGCCTAACTCAAACACCGATGAGATGACATTAAGTGATCCTTGGAGAGTCTGATTTTGATTCCAGAAAATTCTACCAGGCAATAAATATTACACTCTAAGGCCTGGAGTGGCAATACAAGGAATGGACTCAAAGGATGGATAAGTGATGCAACAAGGAATGGATTTAGCCTGGACCATGGGGGCGGGGAAGGGGATCAACACTGCATGGAATGGACTAACAGATATAGGAGGGGGAATTAGATTACAAGGATTGAACTTGGACTGGAATGGGGATTAAAATGAAAAACAAATTCACAATGGAGGGAGAGTTGGAATGACAACACAGAATGCACTAAAAATGACACTAAAAATAGACTTGGCATGGAGTGAAAGTAGCACTTTTAAGAAACAGACACAAATTAAAGGCTAGGGACGATGAAAATGTCAGTTGTAACATAACACTGAAAAATATTGCATTTTGTAAGGGGACGGGAGACATGTGACGATGACAAAAACAAAGTATTTTTGACTAAGATTTAGCATGGTATTGGCTTCTTTAATCCTGTCACATTACGTAAGGGGTTGAAAAGCAGCTGCATTCACAGGAAAGTATGTCCTAGCTCATTTTGAGATGTATGTTACGGATTAAGGTCACTTTGTCTCAGCGAGGTCTATGAGAGAGGGACCAAGCCATTTAATTTAAATACAAATTGCAGGACTTGTTCAAATATTTGGGGTTTTTTTGTAAAATGAAACAAAATTGTTCGGTCCTTGTCATTTTCTGGAAAGTGTAGGGTATATTTTGCGAGGCCCCCTCATTGTCGGTGGGGCCTCGGATACAGCCAGCACATATCAGAAAATCATGGGCAGCACGGTCCTGCCAGCAGGAAGTGGAGGCTCGTAAAATTTACCCTTATTTCTCAGCCTGGTTAGTTCAAATTGGAGAGTCTGCCTGAAGACTTTGTTTAGTAATAGTTAGGCCAAATAGCTTCTGTAGATGATGAGAAAAGGAAAAGAGGGGCCACATAAGAATATATAGTTAGCTCAGCAGTCACATTTATTTTTTATTTTCTATGTAATTAAGGAGATAGACAAGTTTAATGAGTACTGTCACATCTATGTTGTGTCATGGCTACTGATCACCTTTTTTTAAAACTGCTTAACGAACTTCTTTGGCAGTATAAGCCTACGTTACAGTCTGGTGTGGTGTTTTTCTACGGCCTTCCAAAATCAAGGAAGATCACTTAAATCCGAACAAAGTGAAGATGGCTGTCTGTT
Organism: Heptranchias perlo; assembly: GCF_035084215.1. Taxonomy (NCBI): domain Eukaryota; kingdom Metazoa; phylum Chordata; class Chondrichthyes; order Hexanchiformes; family Hexanchidae; genus Heptranchias; species Heptranchias perlo. The sequence goes on from NC_090343.1 coordinate 13,201,866, forward strand.
CAATCTCTGGATGTCCTACAGATTTAGCTAGATATCTGGACAAGTGCAAGCACTTTCTGGGACACAGAGGGCAAAGGCTCCCTTACTGGAGTGATAAATGAAGCTAAACCCACCTCCCCTCAAAAAAAAAATCTGGAGTAAAAGCCCATAAAATCTACCAGTGACAGCCACTTTATAACCTAATTAGTCAAGATGCTAAATAATCCCCTGTCATTGGTGACAGCTGGACTAATTTTCACAAATTGCAGACTGAGTTTCCAATTGGCCTTCTAATCTTAACAGGTCAGTTGTTGAAGGACTGCCCAGGATAAAAGCTTCAGATCTCAAACAGACTGCTGATAAAAATTACTGTGGTTTTAAAAAAAACATTTGACCAGCCAAAAATCTTTATTCAGAAAATAGAATGCAGCTGTCTATTTAAATAAGTAATTGAAAAACAATTCATTTAAGTTCTGTTGGCCTAAGAATAACAGGGAGTTTCAGAAAGATGGAGACCATCCATAGTGCCAGAATACGAATATAATGTGGTAAATTCTCATCTTCACCACCTAGCAATGGAAATCAGGTGGGTTCTACAATGGGCAGGCTATCTGCTCTGCTAGGTTACTGCCCAGACAGTGGAGATGAAAATTTACCCCAGTGTATCCCAGTCATACTGTGTGAGCTCTGTAATTCTTACTTTCAGTAGATATGCTCATATAATATATCACTTAACTCTATTTTTATTTATTAAAATCTAAAGTGGTTCATTACTTAATGGGTCATATAATAGGAGCTATGTAATTACTGTGACTTTTTAGCAACAAATGCACCAACAGAAACAAATAAAATAGACAAGGCATAAAATAACAACTAAATACCTAAATTAAAACAAAACATTATTTTAAAAAACACTTACTTTGATGTATAAATCTGGGATGAAAACTGGTGTGGTTGTCTCTTACTGAAAATATCACTGCTATTAGCTGTAGGATGTAAAAAAAAGATTTAAAAAATGCAACTAAATGCAGAATAACATCTTGAGGGTGCATTATCAGACCCCTGGAATATCCTACTTATGGCATTGAACATAGTTCACTTGTACCAATTTATGGTCATTGTCTCAAGTCATGTCCCACAGGGCTTCAAAATGTGCTTTGTTTACACTAAATGCTAATTAATCTGGTAAAGAATTAGTTACAGTTAATTAGGTAGAAAGGTAAAACAATGGGTTTAATATTGCATTATATTCCTTTGGGATCTGGTTCCTGTTCAGCCATAGGTAGTAGATCACCTGTTATGTAGTGTTGGTTTAGAATGCATATACTTTGAAAATCATTTTCATTTTCAAGGAAAAATTGTTTTAGTAATTAGAAAGTGATGTGCAGTTTTATTGTTTAATCATAGAAATTACATCTCATGTGTGGTGTAAGAATAGGGTTTAATATAAATGACCAGGACAATTACAGGCTGTGGATAATCAGGAAAATTTTGGATTTTTTTTAACTTCCTTACTCTAGATTACTTCAGCACTTGTATCTTCGATCATTCTCACAGGTTAGTCCCAACTCCTCAAACCTTTAAGAGTGTCTTTACCTTATGATCTGGGTAAGCTTTTGTAACTTGCCTGAGTAGATAAGCAGCAAACCCTGTTTGGTAATTGCTGTTAGGTACCTGACTATCTTATGTCTCAATAAGATTCCACATCAGTCTTCCAAAGTGGTAAAGGATCGCAATAAGCAATGAATAATTAGGATGAATTGAGGATAGAGAGATAGAGAGAATTACAAACAAAGGATAATTGGGAAATTGCAGCGATGGATTATGGAGGGAGAATTAAAGAAGATGCGTGGTTGATGGAGAATTACCGCTGACTAATGCAGTCCTGTGTTGGTTCTTGGATAGTTATAGCAAAATTGTAGGAAAATAACTGAAGTCCTGATATAAAAATATGGGCGAAGATTTGTTCTAGTTCATCAAATGATAAACCTGTTCGTAAAGGATGTATTTACGATTTTACTACACATAGCACACGGAGGAAATCTTCCGCCACAGAAATTACAACATAGATGTCAACTCTTGAGTATTTGAATCGATCCATATGTCAGCTTGTTACAGTTTCACAAGAAAAATCTGTGTTTTTCACTGGGTTGTCAATATCAATCAGATCAATTGTAGGGTTGGATTGAAGATTGCCAGAACCAATTGGATCAGTGGGAGGTTGGGACTACGGCCTACACAAACCAATTATTCAGACATTGCTTTCTTCCACTGTCGGTTGTACATAAACTTGAATTTGAAGCTTTGAGAACTTAAATCTTAAAATTACCTGTTTATTTTAAATGAATTAATGATTCAGTTAAATAATGGATAGATCAATGTCATGTGAATATGTTGAGTGTTAATCTGTTATTATGAACAGCACTTCAACAGCACCTCCCAAACCTGTGACCTCCACGACCCAGTAGGACAAGGGCAGCAGGTGCATGGGAACACCATCACCTCCAGGTTACACAACATCCTGACTTGGACATATATCGCCGTTCCTTCATCGTCACTGGGTCAAAATCTTGGAACTCCCTACCTAACAGCACTGTGGGAGCACCTTCACCATATGGACTGCAGCAGTTCAAGAAGGCGGCTCACCACCACCTTCGCAAAGCCAGTAAACGTCCACATCCCAAGAATGAAATTTTAAAAAATATATATTTCTAGCCTAGCGTATTGTCAGGTTTTAAAAATTGAAAATGTTTGAAATGCACAGTGGGTTGATCAATATTTAAAGAAGCAATGACAGGTTAACATTTGATGTGATGCTTCATCAGAACTCGCTTCTAAGGTTTTGTTTGATTGATAGTGACTCACTCTTATCCATGCAGAAGCTACTTAAGAATAAAAATTGTTTATTTAAAATAGTTAATTCTGCGTACCCTTAATCCAAGTAATTGCCCACCTGTCTCTGGGTTGCCAAGGAATCTGGGACAAATGCAATAGTGAGCCATTTTATCTTGCGAATGTAGAATGCACTGCCCGTTAGGATTACTGTAGATGCATGTTATAAAAGGCTTCCTTTCACATATTAACATGATGAGTCTGTGGTTAAATTGTGAATGAAAGGATCTGGTCCCTGTACAATTCTATTGAAGTCCATATAATAATTTTTACTTTCATATTTAAAATATCTGTAACTCTGAGGATAAATTATTTTTGGCTTGTAAGGCAGTAGGCTCCAAAATGAGGGAAAATGTGCCATATAAATTGGCAGGACATATTCCAGATTTAGAAAATTAATTTTGCCCTTCAGTAATTTCTAAATCTGCCAAAGCTTAAGTTATGACAAGTTCAGTTTTCACTGCACTTTTAATGTAACTTCACGGCTTAACATGTGATAAAGCCTATATTCAGGGTTGTTTTTGAGCTGTTGGTAAGTTTTTGCTAGTTTTCTGGATTGGCATGTATGTTTCAATAATTTCTTGTTGATGTTTCAGTGTAATCGTTTAATAACTACACAGAAATATTCTTCAGTGGCTGTACCAGATGATTCATTGAAGAACACTATTCTCCAAGCCCACGTCCACTGTCATTTTCAATTCACACCAACTTCTTACGGTCAAAGGGAATGATGGGGAGCTATGGATGTCAGTCAGGAAGGCGACCATTGGAAAAGTCTTTGTTTTCCACTTCTGCGCCCAGCGATAATGCTAAGTTCTCTTGAATAAAATATGGTGGGGATCAATGGCATGTGTTAGGTAACCCTAGCAGTTCAGTAATTGCAGCTTCAGTATCACCTTCACCAGGTGAAAGATTGGAACATAAGGCACTGTGATAAACAAAGGTTGTCACCAGTGACTGTGAAGTATGGAACGTTTTTTGTGAAAATGTAGGATGCCTAACTTGTAGGCACTAAATTATGATGGTCTTCACACTTATCTTTCAAAAAGCTGCCAATGCAAAACATTATTTACTCCACTGTACATGGCACAAATATAGAATGATGAGATGAGTACATTTAGAGTCCCAAAATGCATATTGATAGAGTGGGATTCCATTCTGATTAATACTGTACCTAAGAGCTGGACAACTATGGAGAGGCCAGCTCACTGTTAAAACTACAGAACAGCATTCCTGTTACATAAGTGTGGATTCACCATAAACAAAGAAAAGCCTTTCTGCTGTGTGACTGCTGAGGGGCCTGCAACTGTGAAGAGGTTCTTCCACTTTGTAAATTCAGAGAAGACTTGCCACTATATGTACAAAGAGAGGCCTCTCTGCTGCCTAACTGCAGAAAGATCTGCCCAAGTTGTGCAGGAGTGCAAAACACTTTCCTGTTTCCTGCTGCATAATTATAGAGGGACCTTCCTGATGCATAAGTGTGGCAAGGTGTACAGCCTTGTGACTGAAGAGGCCAATCTGATGTATAAATGTAGAGAGACCTGCTTACTACACAAATGAAGAGGTCTAAATCCAAAGACATTAGTCTGGTCAGATTTACTGCATCGCATCACAAATTGAACAAATGCAAATTAAAACTCCAGGATTAACACAGTAAACTTACCTGAATTGGAGAAGTGTTCTAAAGCTGTTGTGGCAATTTCACTGCTGCTCATTGACTCTGATTTGTCTTAAAAAAAAGATACATTGAATAAATAGTTGTGAATATGACTGTGAAACAACAAAATCTAAAGAGAAAAAATGAAGGAAGTTTTCACTTTAAAATAATAACTTCTACTTCCTCCACTTAAAACAAGTTGGGCTAGAATTCCTCACAAATGAAATATAAAAAATTGGTTCTTCAAAGCCACATCCTGATCAGATTCTTTTCTGATCCCCACATTCCACTCTTTCATCATGTTTTTCCTGTATCTAGTGTTTGGTTTTCCTCTTTATTTCTCTACAATTTGATGGCAGTGAAAAGGGAAAGTATTCTGTGTAAAAGGAAAGTAGTAATCAAAGACGTGTCTTTAATTTATTTTTCTCACCCTTCATTGTTCTCTTTGTGTCAATTCAGTTTCTCTTGGTTGTCCTCTCAATCTGCTTGCTTTTCTTTTATTTCTCCGTGATTTTTTTTTTGCTTTCATCTTCTCTTATTCCCTGCCAATTTTCTTAGGGTAAATTTTACGATTTAGCACACCTAACGCAAAGCTTTATGCAATGGGATTGTATATTGGAAATTTAGGCACAGAGACCAGTAAGTCTGATCCAAAACTAACACAATTTGCCATCCATAATGGACAGAAAGTCATGTGCGCTGTGAATTGGCAGTGCTGACTTCTGTGCCCAAGTTTCCAATACACACTCCCATCGCGTGAAGCTCTTTGCTGTACCATAAAACTATCTTCAATTTTCTTCCTCTTTTGTTTTTGTTTCTCCCCTTTAAGTTTTGTTAAAACACCTCACACCATTACTGTTTCTCTTCCCCGTCCCCCTTCCCTCCCATTTGTCTCCCTCTGCTGTTACTGCTTTTCTCTTCCTTTACTGTGTCTCTGCTCTTGACTCTACATGCTCCAAGGTGGCCACATCTAGCTTAATGTCATATTTCCATTTGCTTTCTTAGACTGTACTGACTTAGAGGTATCCTGCACTTTGTAAGGTTGAAAGCAAGCCTGACTGACTTCAGAATGTCCTGCAGCAGTTGAGACTGGAGCACAACAGTGAAGGCAGGTGAATTCATAAACTGAGGCAAGTATTCAGGTTACAGAAAGTCAATTCACCTGAGCTTAGTTTGTAATGTGTGTTTGTATCGGTTGTTATATTAGATTGACAATTTAGCAGAATATACTCCAAATTATAGCATTTTCATTTACAGTCCAAAAAGAATCAAGTTCTGAGTGGGAAGACCTTGCTCTTCCAGTACTCTACTTAGCTCTGTTGTAATTACCCACGCTGGGTATTTTCTCAGGGGTTCTCCCAAACGCCACTGTAACTTCAGCGGAAGATCAGCAGTAATCCTCTGGATATGAAACCAAAGTGCAGACCTCATAGTATGTTCCAAATCATTCATGTGTTCTATGATTTGCATGGTTCATTTTTGGAGGGGTAGGAATCCTCGGAGCAGCATTAAACACCAGTAAATAGAATGATGTGGAGATGCCGGTGATGGACTGGGGTTGACAATTGTAAACAATTTTACAACACCAAGTTATAGTCCAGCAATTTTATTTTAAATTCACAAGCTTTCGGAGGCTACCTCCTTCCTCAGGTGAACGATGTGGAAATGAAATCCTCAAAATTGTTTACAATCAGTAAATAGAATGATAGAGCTTCCTACTGACAGTAAACCACTTTTTACTATGTGTTCACTATAATTATTGAACAGAGGAAAATATAATTCTTCGAGGTTTAAAAGGACAGAGATTGGGGCAGAAGGTCACAGGAATCAAAATGAAACTAAAAATTATATGCAAACATAGGCAGTGAGTTTCCGTGGTGGGGGGTTCCCCACTTATCCGTAACTTCGGCGGAAGAGCCAGGGAAACTACAAAAAAAATCAGACTAATCAATGTTTACCCCATTATTCCTGAGTTTCTGCAGTTCTTCTGCCAAAGTTACAGCAAACAAATGGGAGAACGCCTGTGAAAATTCACCCCGTAGTACTCATCATTGTCTCTCAGAAATGCCTCAAAGTGCTTCACATGCAATGAATTACTGCACTCGCTCTACATCCACTGCAGTTTCTGGAGGGCATTCCATATCTTAACAATTTAACTTAAAAAAAATCCTTCTAAACGCTCTCATCATTCTTACGGTGGTGATCTTATTTCACAACTTACAAGGGTGGGATTTAAATTCATGACCTGTGGGTTGCTCGTCCAGTAACATAACCACTAAGCTACCATACCCATGCATGATTAAATAGATTCAGCATTATTCCTTTGTTTTTGTATTCTATGCCCCTATTTATAAAACCTAGGATCCCACATGTTTCTTTGCAGCTTTATCAACATGGCTAAGGAACGCTGGGGTAGATTTTGAACTTGAAACTCGGGCATAAAACTGACGTTGCGGATGGGTCGATTATAGAAACTGCCTGATTTTTCTTCGTCATTTCCATTAAGTTCAATGGAATCGGGTGGTTTCTATAATGAGCAGTCGATCCGCAACACAAGTTTTACTGGCAGCACGTTGAAAATCAACCCCATTTATTTGTAAAATCAGCTCAGACTGCAACATCAGACAGTGCTTGGGCATCACTAATCGTAATATAAGAAAGCTTGTGAATATTGCATTGTGGAGCTGTTATGGGAGTCATAGAAGCACGACACTTTGATACTTCAATGCACTGAGTCACAAGGCAGGGTTGAAATTCCTAGAATGCCTGTTTTTCTATAATTAATGGCCTACTAACAAAAACCTGGGAATGCGTGGCTTTGAAACGTAGGCCCTGAATTTCCTTGATGTCTGTTGTGCCGTTGTTGCACCACAAAGTTATGCCGTTCACCAGCAGAGGGAGGTGCACACAAGTTTCCTGGGTTAGTTAATTTACATATGAAGTAGTGTAAGTTCTGGCGTAATTGTGTTCTAAAAGCACAGTGAGCAGCTTAGGCCCAAGCGCAGTCTCTGGAAAGACTGCAGTTTACATTAGAGTACTTAGGGACAGCAAGGGAAGGCTGCAGAGAATCATTCCTCGAGCCTTTGCATTTTATCAGGGGATCTCCTATCCTCTGGGATCTGAAGTGCCTCTTGCCAGAACCATGAGCAGTCACAGTCCAGCTGCGTCCGTGGGGCACCGTAACAGAGCGGCACCGTAACAGAGCAGCACCTTGCCAAACGGCTGTGAATTTTTCACAGGAAGACTTGCAAGCCCTCCTGGAAGAGATGGAAGACAGGAGGGACAGACTCCTGGGTGTGCCAGGCAGGAAGCCATCCAGGAGGTCAGCCTTTCCACGTGGAGGAGGGTTGGTCCTGACATTCACTGCTAACTCCCTCACACCGAGTACTGCACAGCAACGTCAGAAGAGGTTCAACGGCTTGACCAAGGTAAGGTCCAAAGCACTCTGTCCCTTTCGTCCTTACCCACCCTGGGCACCACCCTGACCACTCCCTGATGGATATTGAGCAGATCCCCTATGGCACCTTAAAAGGATCCAGTGCCAAAAACATACAGGGCAGTGGTCACTTTCATAACGACGGACAGAACAGTTCTGGCAGTGGAGTGAGCCTGAGGATCATTGCGAAGAAGGTCACACAGATGTGCAATGGCAGCCTTGGACCATTGCACCATTCTAACATAGAGCTTCTCGAAGGACCAGTGTTGCCTATAGACTTGCTGTGGACAGCAGTACCCATTGGTTGGTGTCTTCTGCCAAGCTGCTTAATCTCCTTGCCTCCATGCACTGCTGTTCCTTCTTCCCCAGAAGGATCCCATGGGGAATGCCATACCTTCAGAGTCATTCTGAGTATTGGGGGTGGACGACGACAGAGTGGTCAGAAACTGTAGGGGTGGGGCGAGACTGTAGCATGCTGGGGAGTGGAAAGTGTAAGTCTCAGTCAGCACTTCCCACAAAAGAATGGGTTGAAAAAAGGTTCTGAGAAGCCAGAAACCTGCAAGCAAAGTTTGGAGACTCTTTAAAGCGCTCAAACTCCTGACTTCTGCCTGGAACAGGTGATGGTGATGCTGGGGGGGAGGCTGCTGTGCCCGTTTTAAATGGGTCTAACTTTCTAACAGTGCCATCAGGTGAGCAGTGCTCCCATGCGGGAATTGGGCGTGTGAATCGTCAAAGCTGCCAAAGTGATTTTTAAAAACTTGCGTCTAGCGCATCATCACAGTGCATAAGTGGCGCAAAATGCTTAACATGAATTTCCTCAATCTTTTTTAGCGAAATAACGGCATAACAATAGCATAAGTGCTGAAAGTAATGAGGAAATTCAGGGCCGTACAATTTCTGAGAACGTGGTCTCATTTGTGAGTTGTTAAGAAAGAAACAGACAATCGCCGAATTTTCATTTTAATAGAATTTCATCATCAAGTTGAAACCAGTCAGTTCCACAGAAAAAATAGGGCACTAAGCCATTCTGGAAAACAAGATTACTGGGACAGTCAGGCAAACAAAGAATTTCTCAGTCAGCTCTGAACATTCTTTTATTTCCCTCCAATTATTTCAGCCAATTTCTTCTGCTCCCCTGCAAGTACTGGCTCATTGCTTGGGTGCAGTTCCATGGGGATCCAGTAGCCTTCTGTAACTTGCCCAAGTGGCCGTTATTAATGTGTGAGTCTTGACAATCATTGTTGACAGACTATTTGCTCACAGGGAGTATCACAGCTGAGCCCAATTCTCTCCTCACCTCACATCATCAGGGCTTTTCAGCAGGGGTCACTGGAGAGCAATAAACAGCTTGCTGAATTCTCCCGCCCTAACCCAGAGGTCCTGAGGTAAACGGTAGCACCCCTACTCCCACCACCTCATCTGGGGTCATCTAACAGCACAGGTCAGGGACTGTAGGTGTGACCATCCTGGTTTATGTGGCTCAGCTATTGATGTTCATTCAATTGACTAGCGCTGTTATTTTCGTGAACGGACTATTCAATCAGGCAGGCGTGTGGGGGTTGGAGTGTGCGCAGTTGGAGGTGGGAGGTCTTGTGATGAAATCTCCCAGAATACATCCAACCAGAGTTGGCAACCCCACCCAAACTTTAAGTTTTAGCCGTGGCACAGTTGGTAGCACTCTTGCCTCTGATTCAGAACGTTATGGGTTAATAGACCCACTCCAGAGACTTGAGCACAAAAATCTAAGCTGATACTCCAGTGCTGCACTGTCGGAAGTGCTGCTTTTGGATGAGACATTAAACCAAGGCTCTGTCTGCCCTCGCTGGGGAAAGTAAAGATCCCATGACACTATTTTGAAGAAGAGCAGGGGAGTTCTCCCTGGTGTCATGGCCAATATTTATTCCTCAACCAATATCACTAAAACAGATTATCTGGTCATTATCACATTGCTGTTTGTGGGACCTTGCTGTGTGCAAATTGACTGCCAGATTTCCTACATTACAACAGTAACTACACTTCAAAATTACTTCATTGGCTGTAAAGCACATTGGGACGTCTTGAGATCGTGAAAAGCGATATATAAATGCACGTTCTTTCTTTCTTTCTCTTTTCAGATTCAGGCTGCATTTACACCAACTGCAGTGGTGGTGCATAGCGAAGCCTCTTTGCACTGATGCTAGACTAATACTATGATTGCACCATCAGTATATCTGTTCTTTATCTCAATTGGTGCTTGGGCTGAACCACGGAAATAAAACCATTCTCCGCCTCAAATTTTCTGTGGGCTCGATTGCGTGGTTTAAATCTACATTCTACATGAGCTGAGACTGGGATGGGTCAGATCAATTTATCCAAACATACCTGACCTGCTGGCTGTGCAATCCACATTCAGATTTTAATCACATATTTCTAGTGGCTTAAATTCATTTTTATGAACTTTACACAACAGAATTGTTTTTGCCAAGTACCAAAAGCCTCTGATTAACCTTTAGTAACAAAGGCATAGATTGTACCTGTAAGAACTTGTTCAACAAGCTTTGCTGCCAGTAATTCTTTGAACAGATTTTAACATTCTTCTACTTCCCTTTCCTCTACAAAATAACAGAGCTAATATGCTTAAAGCACCATGTCGGTACAGGGAAAAATGTCATTAATGAATCAAACTGAGAATCGGCATAACCTGAAGCTTTTAATTAATCATCAATATACCAAAAGAAGGAAAGAACTCACATTTATATAGTGCCTTTCATGACCTCAGGACATTCCAAAGTGCTTTACAGCCAAAGAATTACTTTTGAAGTGTAGTCACTGTTGTAACATTGGAAACACGCAGCCAATTGGCACACAGCAAACTCCCACAAACAGCAATGTGACCAATGACCCGATAATCTGTTTTAGTGATGTTGGTTGAGGGATAAATATTGGCCAGGACACGGGGGAGAACTCCACTGGTCTTCTTCAAAATAGTGTATTCAGATCTTTTATGCCCACAGGAGAGGGCAGACAGGGCCTTGGTTTAACATCTAATCTGAAAGACAGCACCTCCAACAGTGAAGCACTCCCTCAGTACTGCATTGGAGTGTCAGCCTAGAAAATGTGCTCAAGTCTCTGGAGTAGGGCTTGAATCCACATTCTTCTGACTCAGAGGTGAGAGTGCTACCAACTGAGCCATGGCTGACACCTAGAAGAACCAACAATGGTTGTGTCACTAGTAACTTGTGAAACCAATGCATTTCAGGCACCTCTAAACAAAACAATTTCTCCCTCTAGGTTTGAGTCCAGCCAAGGAGAAAGAGCTTTGGACTGAGCAGAATCAGAATGATTGACACTGCTATTGATAGAGTGACATACTGCTATAAAATTATTGAGTTCTGCAGGTCTCTGCCATGATCCACAGCAGATGTAACCCCAAACTGCAAAACTTCTCTAAATGCAAACTTCAGCAGCCTTTGATATAGAAACTGGAATGGCATGGTGGGGAATAGCAGTCTTAGCTGCAAGACACAGGAATGAGACAGGACAAAAATAGACCCACTGTAATAAAAAGGAATGGGGAATGGCATTATTAACTGTAAAAAAAATAGAAGGGAGTGTGAAAATGTTAAGTCATTGCTGCCCAGGTGATGAAAACAAAAATTTACCCCACAGAAAGTAGCAATAGATTTTTTTTTGATGCTTGGCTTGAGTTATGAATTTATGAATTTGCATTCCTGGCAAATTAATGGCAGAAAATTATGGGAACAGGGTGCATACCCGAATTTCCAATGTCTGCTCCCAGTGGGAGAAACTCCACGCTGGGAACACAATATTGTAGTAATGCCCTGTACTATTTATGTGCTCATGCATAGCAAGTTCTGGGAATATTTTAGTGTCGTAACACAAAGTGGGAAACCAGCTGCTTTCAACATTGTCATTCCTCACCTTAAATGAGAAGGAAAGCACAGTTAAATAGTTTATGGGTGCATATTGGAGCAGCGTCATTCACTTACAAAGATGTAGCAGTTTGGCCTGACCTAGATGCTGACTTGGAAGCACCAAAGCTGGGAGAAGTTAGTGCTGCCATGGTGCACAGGATGTAAATACCCCTCTGACATCATTGGAGTAGCATTGGGCGGAAGTGAAGACCCAAGCTCACAGGATAGATAGAGGATATTTTATATACTAAGTATAGTCTCTCTAGGCATTCCTTCTCTTCTAATGTCTGCATCAACCTCCCTCTCTGCCTGCCAAAAAGGTAACAACAGCCAGACAATGGCTTAACGTGTACACACTGACAACCAGCTTCACATGTACATGCCAGGCACTGGCTACTTAGAACCACAGAATCTCACAGCACAGAAGGCGGCCATTCGGCCCATCGTGCCTGTGCTGGCTCTTTGAAAGAGTGTCAATAACATTATTCCTGAAACAGATAGGCTGGGTATCGATGTACTTCCCTTTCTTTGTAGATAAATGTCCTTTTTTAAATATATTTTCGTGACCAACAAACAAAATAGTGAGTGTATACAATTTTGCAATAGATGGTTTCATACATTCAGGGGCAGAGCTAAGGTCGAATGATTTGGAGGGCGGGGGGCGGGGTGATGATCGAAATCCAGATTTGGCTGACTTGGTGAAGCACAGCCATGACGACGTCCTCCAGTGCCACCTTGCCGTTCGATCAGACTCAAAATGGCAACGCAATCGTGGTCGGGAATTTAAAAGTTAAGTGAGTAAATTCTTTGCAGTCAGTTTTGGCCGAGTCCTGACAAACAAAATTGGCTGACCTCAAAATGATTGGAATTTGGGGTGGGGGGGAGGTCAGGACCTCCCCGACCCTCCCATTGGCTCCGCCACTGTATGGAATATGAATTTGTGAGTGGGCTTTACAGAAAAGCAGCCCATCAATATGTACCTGTATTTTTGCCAAATGTTATAAATATTTTTTGCCTTAAAAATCATAGAGCTAAATAGTTACAATACAGCATAACACACTCATGGAAAGCAGTGGAATTTCAAGCAAAAACTGAACTGGGAAGGAGCACTTCATACGAACAAGGGGATTTTGAAATTGGGGAACAGTTAGTTCTGGAGGCAATCAAAAGACAACTCACATAACATAATGAGGTGTATTAAAGTGCTCTCTGCAATTCTAATAATCTTCATTAAAATGAAAACAAATAAAATATGTCTACACACCTGTTACATGCGGTATACAGTCAGGAGCAATGATTCATTCCACCAATTAGCAAAACTTTCTCTTGACTTTGTCACACATGAAGGATTAGGTCTCTTACTTGTTGAATAAATTTGGCGTTCTGGTATACCACTGTTCCCTACTGTATTGCTGCCATTTATGAATGGATTTTAACATGAATCCAGGCCTTTAACAAATGTATTTTGTCTGTGAGTTGAAAAGGTTCAAATAAACCTACTCCGTGGCTATTTATGTCTAATGGGTTTTGAGTGCCAAGTTGTGTATTTGTGATTGGCAAGCTGTGCCTACACTTGTGTAAATGATGCTGCGATCTGATGTTTGTGTTGGTGGTGGTGTGACATGCATTGAGGATTCTGGACTAGTCCCTACTAGAGCTAATGTTTCAGGAATGATACATTCTGACTGTGAGTCATTGAGCACTCTGAATAGACGATTATTCCAGGTGAACACATCGGGTTGCAAGTTGCAACACTTTACATCTCATAGTACAGGAATTTGGATTTTAACTGAAATACTGATTCATAAAGGAGAATATTTTACTTGCACTGAGGTTAGCCACAAATCCTTTCTCACAAACTATCTTGGACTTGGGAAATGTTACACAAGTGGTCTCTTTTTTAGTACTTTTAAAGGCTGTGAATGTTACCTTTTTTTACCCATAAAATTTAAGGACATTAATATGTCTGTATGACACAGATGAAACATCCCAAAGTTTACAACAATCTCTCTGTTTTTGTGGTTGCTTAATGAGTGCACTGGATATGGAGAACGTCTCTGTGCTGGATCAGGTGAAGACAATTAGGGGATATGATTATAAGCTAAAGTAATCTTGAAGGAAGCAATTCAAGAAATAACTCCTTCGCAATTAAACTTGCTGGCTTATGGAGAAATTGCCACTTACTGCAATGAATGCAGGCTTGGTTGAAGCATGCAAAAAGGAAATCAACAGCTTCCAGATTCAACAGGGAGTAAAGAGGGAGAGTGCCAAGGCAGGAAAGAGCTGAGTGGATCCTTTTACATAAATGTAAACAAAGCCATGAGCTAGATGGGATTAATGCCCTCTTCTTCTTCATGGCATTTTGTTAAGAATGAATGAGTTGATTTAGATACAATATTGAATTACGGGTAGTTTTGTGTTGTATGCACTGGTTTGAGAATGTCTATAGCAATTTTACTTAGTACCCTTAATAAAAGGCTTTCATCCGATCATTTTAGGCAGGATTTGAAAACACCTCCTAGCCTTATATTGCAGTTGTTCATTTTTTCTGGTATCTCGTACCCAAGATGGACCCAAAAGGTGAGAGGAATGTAATCTCATTCACTGGCCTAGAACGATCCATGTTCCTGAATGGGTAGGCCCGGGGTGCAGGTGATATCGGGCCTACTCGAGCCTCATGAATTCGGGCCACTGCGTCAGGTAGGTCATTACAGGAAGTGATCGGGAGAGGGTAATCGGGGAAGGGACGGCAATCGGGAGGGGGACAATTGGGGTGATTCGGGTGGGAGTGTGATCGAAATGGGGCGATCAGGATGGGGGTGTTGAGGTGGCGATTGGGGGGGGAGGGGGCAAGTGGTGGCCAGCAGTATCAGTGTCAGCCCAGTAGGTATTCCTACCTTGTTGTGTTATTCTTATGTAAAAGCTTCATTTCGACAGCAGTTATCAGTATACATGCAGAGTTGAAAATATTTTTGTGAGCATGGTGATCAAGTGGTCATAAGGGGTCATGTACTCAACTTCTTTAGACAAAATGAAATGGACCCATTCAGTATTGTACGATTACAGTACTTTTTTTCTACTAATGAGCTCCTTAAGTACAGTAGACTGCTTCTGTGAAGAAAAATTAGTGAACAAACTACTGAATTTACTGCATATTTCTCCTTGGTCACTCAAGCAGTTCTTGACAAAAGTGCATGAAATGATAAGCACCTAAACACATTGTAGAACTGCAACTAAAGAGATGGTCTTGCTGGAACATGTTAAAATCCTTACCCTTGCGTTCAAATCCCTCCATGGCCTAGCCCCGCCCTATCTCTGTAACCTCCTCCAGCCCTACGACCCTCTGAGAACTCTGTGTTCCTCCAATTCTGGCCTCTTGTGTTTCCCTGACTAGCTTTGCCCCCCACCCCCCAATGGAGGTTGTACCTTCAGCTGTCTAAGCCCTAAGCTCTGGAATTCCCTCCCTAAACCTCTCCACCTCTCTCTTCTCCTTTAAGATGCTCCTTAAAACCTACCTTTTTGACTAAGCTTTTGGTCACCTGTCCTAATGTCTCATTTGGCTCGATGTCAGTTTTTTCATCTGATTACGCTCCTGTAAGTGCCTTGGGACATTTTACTATGTTAAAGGCGCTATATAAATGAAAGTTATTGGTGTTGTTGCATTAGGCTTGGGAAATCTGACTTGCCTATTGGTTTGCCAGTGTAACTCCTCCCAGTCTTTTGTTACTCCAGCAATCAATTGCTAATTTTGTCAGACACCTGGGGGTCAATTTTAGGATGGCCGAGCGGGTGCGTTTGTGGCGGGGGGGTTCCTAAAATTGGTGAATCCCGGAGCGGGTCCGGAGCCCGGCTCCAACCTGCCCACTTCCGGGTTCCCCAATGACGCAAATCGGTGCGCTCAGCCCCCACATGCGGGACTCCCACCGGCAATTAAAGCCGGCGGGATGACAATTTAGATAGCTAGGGAGGTGCTTGACGTCGTTGACAGACCTCATTGGGAAGAGATTTTAGCAGGGATGTGATTTTGGACTCTCCTCAGCGTGTCTCCCATGCTGTGGTCAACACTTCCTGTTGTTGCAGACGTGTTTCAGTCAGCAACCATTGGGAGATGCAGAGGATTCCTTGACAGTTGGGGGAATACCTCATTCATTGCAGCAGGGCACTCTGTCACCTCAGACAAAGTTTTGCCTGCTACACCGTTGTCTCCACACTCAAAATTATTACATCATACCCTATACTCTGCTGTCCAAACACATTTGCCTACTTTGCGGGCCCCCTCACACTCACACCATCAGGATGGCGGGGGTGGGGTTCCATAGCTGCATTCATCACTCCATTGAAGGATGAGCAACATCACCAGCCTCGCCAGGCACGCTGTCCACCTCCGCCACGTGGAGCTACACAACACAGTGCTGTGCAACAGGCACCTGCACAAAGTATTCGTGCAACTACACAGACACTCACTGTAGGGTGACCCAATGGGTGGCATCAAGGGTCTTCATGGAGAACCTCATGAAAGGGCCTTATTGCACAGGCCAGTCAAGAATGGCCAAGACGTGGCAGTAGTGGTGACAATATAATATGTAATGTGAGTTGATCAGAAATCAAAGATAAGTAAAAACCATGACAAACCGTCAAACACCCTTGTGCATCCCCTCCATGCTCACGTTATGTTTGCCTTACGCTTCCTACTACACATACGTGATACATGCCCTGTGGCTGCAGCATAGGTAGTGGCAGGTTGGGTGAGGCTGACCATGAAAGAGATGCATGATAGGGTGAGTATGAGACAGAGCCATGAGATTACATGAGGATTAGGTTGAGTGGTAGTGGTGGGATGAGTACTGGGGAGGTGAGGAAGTACAGGTAAGATGAGGATGAGAGTTCAGTGGGTGTGAGGAGTGATGTGATAGAGTAATGTTGGCAGTGCAGAAGGAGATGTGGGGTGGGGCGGTGATGTGGCAGACGGAGTGTAGGGGAATGAGTAAGAGTACTCCTTCGGTTGACCTGGTTAGGTCATTGAAGCGCCTCCTGCACGGTATGCAGGTGCGCGATATGTTGGTGGTGCTGGTGACCTCCTCTGCCACCTCGAGCCAGGCCTTCGTGGTAGCAGAGGCAGGCCGCTTCCTCCCATCCACCGGGGGGAAGATCTCCCTCCTCCTCCTCATCCCATCCAGTAAGACCTGGAGTGAGGCATCATTAAACCTGGGAGCAGCCTCCCCCCGGGCTGCTCCATTCTGTAATTTTGCCTATTTTCTGCGGCATCAGTCAGTGGAGGATTGCCCCTTTAAATAGGGCTCCTCCAGCTGACAGCCTATGATGCGGGTGCGCAGTCCGCCCACTGCGCAGCTTTCCAGCGTGAAACCCGAAGCCAAGATAAGTGGCTTCAATTTACTTTTGATTGCGTCCAAGCCCACCAATTTCACTAGGCGCATTGCCCACGTGCCCAGTCGACCCCCCGCTGCCAACCCGCCTCCTTCCTAATATCGGGCCCCTGTTCTCACTACAAGTTCTCTCCAGTTAAACCATACTATTTAATTACACTAAACCCTTCCCCATTCCCAATATTTTGCTAGTGGGAGCTGACCTCCCCATCTCGGTGGCGCTGGTGACCTCCTCTGCCACCAAGAAGGCCTGGCTCAAGGTGGCAGAGGAGGTCACCAGCGCCACCAACGTATCGCCCACTTGGAGATGTCACTGGTGTTTTCAGGGAGACAGTATGCCACAGGAAATTGGTGAGCAATGTGAGGTACCACAGAATGATGGAGTGTGGATTTTCACAGGTGATTCCCAGTATTGTGACCCCAATCTCCACTGCATCATTGGATGGATGCAATCAACAAAGGCCTCATAGAGAGGGAGAGCAAATTGGAGGGCCTGTCACCTAGCCCTAGCATACTTTCTAGTGACCATGTTAGAGCAGCCAGTGCTCTGAGAAATGTTCCTTCACATAATGAGCACTATGTAAATGCATGTTGTTGTCTGCCCGAATGAATCATGGTGGGGTAGGAGAATTTCAAGAGGGTGAAAAAACAACTTCTCTTATTCTATGATCTAGATACTTTGTTATTCATCTCAGCTCCTATGAGCTCTGAATATTTTCTTTCAGAGGCTTTCCTTCTATATGTATTATTATTGTTTTGTATGGCTGATATTAAAATAATTCCAATTATTTTGTGAGCTTAGTTGTGCAACACTCAAAGGATTCTGACATCACCTTTTCACTCATTTCTCCAGTGCTGTAACATCTTCCGAACATCTATGCAGACTCCAGGGGCCCGATTTTACCAGGGGTGCGGGTTCTCGGCGGGTGGGCCAGCGGGCGCGTTGAAAATGCGCCCGGTGAAATTAGTGGGTTTCCCGTGCGATCGTAGCAGGCAACACACTAATTGGAGCCACTTACCTGCTCCTCCGGGTTCCACGCTGCTGATCTGCGCGTCGGGCGGGCTGCGCATGCGCAGTACGATCTGTCAGCTGGAGGCGCTCTATTTAAAGGCGCAGTCCTCCACTGACAGATGCTGCAACAAATTTGAAAACTTACAGCATGGAGCAGCCCAGGGGGAAGGCTGCTCCCAGTTTAATGATGCCTCACCCCAGGTATCAATACATGGGGTGAGGAGGAGGGGGAGGACAGAGATCTTCCACCCGGCGGGCGGGAGGAAGCGGCCTGCCTCTGCCACCAAGAAGGCCTGGCTCGAGGTGGCAGAGGAGGTCACCAGCGCCACCAACGTATCGCCCACCTGCATACAGTGCAGGAGGCGCTCCAATGACATCCGTAGGTCAGCCACAGTGAGAACACATAGTCTTTCCCCTACACACCGTCTACCACAACACTGCCCCCACCCCACATCTCCTTCGGCACTGCCAACACTACTCTGTCACATCACCCCTCATACCCACTCAAACCCCATCCTCATCTTACCTGCACCGACTCACCTCGCGAGTACTCACCCCGCCACTACCACGCAACCCAACCCTCATACAATCTCATGGCTCTATCCCATACTCACCCTCTCGTGCATCTCTCTCAACCTGCCACCACCTGTGCTGCAGCCATAGGGCATGCATCACATATGTGCAGTAGGCAGCGTAAGGCAAACGTGCCGTGAGCATGAAGGGGATGCACAAGGGTGTTTGAGGGTTTGTCATGGGTGTTACCTATATTGAATATCAGAACAACTCACAGCACACATTATATTGGCACCACTACTGCCATGTCTTCGCGAATCCTGTCTGTTTTGCGCAATAATGCCCGCTCCTGTGTATCACTATCTGGACCCACCACTGATGCCACCCATTGTCACCGCAGAGTGGGTGTGGGTGTATTTGCAGTGCTCTTCTGCGCAGACGACTGAGAGACATCGGCGATGTCCCCGGTTGCACCCTGGAAGGCTGCGGAGGAGAAGTTCGTGAGAGCAGTGGTGACGTTGACAGCGACAGGTAGGAGGATGGTGCATGGGCCAGCCGGGAGCAGCTCGGCGTGAAAGAGGCTGCAGATGTCCACGGCTGCATGGCGAGTGACTCTGAGCCTCCGTGTGCACTGCTGCTCAGAGAGGTCCAGGAGGCTGAGCCTCGGTCTGTGGAACGTGTGGCGAGGGTAGTGCCCTCTGCGACGCATCTCTCTCTGCGGTAGCCCTCCCTCCTGCTGTACAGGTGGATGTGTCACAGCACTGTGTTGTGGAGCTCCACGTGTCAGAGGTGGACGGCGTGGATGGCGAGGCTGGTGATGCTGTTCGCCCTGCGAGGAGGTCATGACTGCAGCTACGGCGGCCCCCATCTGGAAGATGTACATCTGAGGGAGTCCGCAAGGTAGGTACATGTCTCCGGACCCCGGGGTAAGTGTGCAGGTTGGTGACTTTGACCGTCAGGAGGGGGGTGGTGGAGGCGAAACTTTGTCCCAAGTGACAGAGCGGCCTCCTGCAATGGGTGAGGGTGTGTCCCCCCCCCCCCCCACCTCCACCTGTCGAATGGACATGTTGCTGCTGCAACAGGCTGACAGCTGCAACACGTCCATTCGACCTGGGAGTGTTTCCCCCAGTGTGTGAAACAGTCCCATGTTTATCCAAAATCACATACAGTCCCTTAATCAGGTGAGTTAATGACCTGAACAAGCAAAGTAAATACTCTCAAGTGGCATCCCGCTGGCTTTAATTGCCTGCGGGATTCCCACCAGCAGGGGCTGCGCGCGCACGCCGGCGCGTCAGCGTGGAACCCGGAAGTGGGCGGAATCGAGGCGCGATCTGGTCCCGCTCCTCCATTTCGGGATTTTCGAGGCCCCCCCCCCCCCCGCCGAGAACGCACCCGAGAGCGGGTGCTAAAATCGGCCCCCAGATAACAGCCACAAACAAACCTGTTGGATTTGTTCCCCTACCTTCTTTGCCATTTGATGTTTCTGAGATGTTATTGGTGTGAGTGTTGTTGAAATCTGAATTGTTGGGACGCTCGATGTTTCCAGTCAGATTGTGTGGGATCACCAGATCTAACATTTCCATGCACCTGAAAAAAAAGTTACAATAAATACAAGGTCATCATTCATCTGCATACACAAATACTTCAATTTAAAAGTCTGTTAGCCTTTCATGCAAATTACAAATAAATTATTTTAACAATATCTCCAGAATCTCTTTCTGATCACTCTAAGTTCAGAAATGTCATAAATATAACTAAAGGCTATTAAGTTGAGAAGTTAATTTTGGTGCATTAGCGATACTGCAATTACTTTTTGTTAACAACAAAACTTTCAAGTTTGACTCTAACATTTCGTTTTCTGAAATTCCCTGAATCACTACCTAGATTTTGTAATAAAATATTTGCAGCACGTTTGTACAAATATCAACATGGCAAGTTTTAATTTGGTACGGAAAGATTTTGCTGGAGACTAGGGTGGAATTCTCCAGTGTCAGGAGTCTGAGTAATGAGGAATGACTGGAGAGATATACTGAACTCTGGGCCTACAGTAACCTTCAGTCGTAGTGTGACTGGGGATAGACATTAGCGTAGCAGCTCCCATAGGTGCATTAGAGGTAATTAATTCCAGATTTAAACAAATACACATTGTTTTAGTTTCATTTTTGTTACAGATTTACTGCCAACAAACAGAAAAAGAAATACTCTTGGCTCTCATAAATAGTCAATGATCCATTCTGAAGGGATACTCACAAAAGGAATCTTAGCAATCATTGCTATATTTGTTTACAGTTATTTTGTGGCAATTTTCCATTACCCAAATCTGAATCATTGTTATCATTAAATTATATTTTTTGACAGTGTGCTTTTTACTTATTATCAACACTCAAATCTTCTCTCCTATTGTGTATAGCCCAAGGGTGAACCTACTGCACCACAGGAACTAAACAGAAAGCTTCTTCATTATCAGTAACCAAACCATCTCACCTATAGGAGGACAACTATCATACTAACAGCAGGAATGTTTAAAAGATCATTTTCCAAGTAAATTTGTAGCCATTGGATCATTGTACTGGAATGAGTAATTAAAATGGATATCTATTTGCAGGGAGTTTGAACCAAGCAGTTTTGTGGAGTGGTGTTTATTCCAAGGAATTCTGCCATGAATCTGGAGAACAGTTAATGGAGCATTTAACCAGGTTAAGAAACAGAGGAGAGTGTAATGATACAATTGATGCAATGGCCTCATCTCATCAATGATCACTTCTGCTGCACATTTTTTCTCCATTCAAAATAAATATTAACCTGTTAACATGACCAGTACGCTGTTGTTGTGCATTAAAGCTCCAACATGCTGGGTTCTGGAAAGAAGGAATGGCACCAAGTCAGAGGAAGTCGCGATCACACTGTACAGCCCCTTAAGTACAGTGACCACATCTGATCACCAGGGAGTGTTATTTTGGGAGAGGTGCTGCCTTTTGGGTGAAATATTAAACCAAATCTGTGTGCCTCCGGGCCAACATCTACCCCTCAAGCAACACACCAAAAGCAGATTAATTGGCCACTTATCTCATTGCTGTTTGTGGGACCTTGTTGTGTGCAAATTGGTTGCTGTTTGTCCCAACAAAACAACGGTGACCACATTTCAAAAGTAATTGATTGCTGTAAAGCGCTTTGGGATGTCCTGAGGATGTGAAATTCTGGCTACATAAATGCAAATTCTTTCTTTTATGCACAACTCACCGGATTCACCGGGGCTGATCTTCACTTGGGAAAATCGGTATTAACGAGGTGCCAGGAGCCTAAAAATAAAGTCAGTAGCCTTACTGCCTCATTAACCCCAACGATCGGCTTGCTGCGACTTTCACAAGGATCTACCGCTGGACGGCTGAAGCACCTGCCTGAAACAAGTGGTAAGCCTCCGTCCCTTGCAAATTGAGGTCCTAATGGTGTAGTTACAACCCACATTGCAGGAATGTTTAAAAGATAATTTTCCAAGTAAATTTGTGGTCATTGGATCATTGCGGAACGTGCAACGCATTGACTCCGCCCATGGGTACTGGCGTTCCGATCAGGAAACAGCCGGAATTGTTTTTTTCAAAAACTGTTCTTTTGTGGAGCTGGAGGAAGCAGGAAAGCTTCTCTGGGCTCCACAAAAAACACTGTGGGCTGCTGCCGACCCGGTTTCGCCCTGCTGTGGCATTGCCTCACCCCTCAAAGACTTACCTGTGGGCCGAGAAATGAAAATAAAAGGCAGGGCTATGATAAAGTTGGGAAACCTCCACATTTTATCTTATGCCCTGTTATATAGTTAGGGCAAATCTGATTTTAAAAATTGGCTTCAGCCTGCTGTGTCTCTGAGAGGATCCCATTTTTCTGTGGCAGGGGTGACCAATACAAATAACTGCTTGCACAATCAGTCCATAACAGTGTATTCAACAACAATAACTTGCATTTATATAGCACCTTTAACATAATAAAACGCCCCAAGGCACTTCACAGGAGCAATGTCAGACAAAATTTGACGCCACCCCACATAAGGAGCTATTGGGACAGGTGACCAAAAGCTTGGTTAAAGGGGTAGGTTTTAAGGAGCATCTTAAAAGTGAGAGAGCTGGAGAGAAATGGGAGGGAATTCCAGAGTTTAGGGCCTAGATAGCTGAAGGCACAGCCGCCAATGGTGGAGTGAAGGAAATAGAGTATGCACAAGAGGCATGAATTAGAGGAATGCAGAGTTCTTGGAGGGTTGTAGGGCTGGAGAACGTTAGAGATAGGGAGGGGAGAGGCCATAGAGGGATTTGAACAGAAGGATGAGAATTTTAAAATTGAGGCATTGCTGGACCAGGAGTCAATGTAGAGCAATGAAAAACAATTGTCCTTAATGCATTTTCTTTGCTTGTTTCAAAGCCCTTGTTCAGAAATTAGGTAAGTTAACAATTACTTGGTGGATGGAATAGGTTATTTGTAATTTTATATAGAATGGGAACAACACCACCTGAACGTTCCCCTCCAAGTCACACATCATCCCGACTTGGAAATATATCGCCGTTCCTTCGTTGTCGCTGGGTCAAAATCCTGGAACTCCCTTCCCAACAGCACAGTGGGAGAACCTTCACCACACGGACTGCAATGGTTCAAGAAGGCGGCTCACCACCACCTTCTCATGGGCAATTAGGGATGGGCAATAAATGCTGGCCTTGCCAGTGATGCCCACATCCCATGAACGAATAAAAAAAATATATAAAGCACAGAAACAGTCCATTCAGCCCAACAGGCCCATGCCAGTGTTTATGCTCCACGCGAGCCTCCTCCGACCTTCTTCATCTAATCCTATCAGCATATCTTTCTATTCCTTTCTCCCTCATCTGTTTAACTAGCTTCCCCTTAAATGCATCCACACTAGTCACCTCAACAATTTAAATTATGTGAATTGACAGACAGTAGAATAGATGATTCTAATGCTGAACCATTAAGACAAATGTATCGGGGAAGTGGCAAGGGTTCAGACACTATCACCTCACTTCACAAGGTGCATGAACTGTCAACCTCTCAGAGGTTGAGTTTCTGCAGGGTTTCTCCCGATCGTCTGCTTACCTTCAGCGGAAAATCCACTGAAATCCCGGAGAATTGGGGTAAACACGATGCTGTTCCTCCTGGGTTTCTACTGATCTACTGCCGAAGTTACGGTGGACATTCGGGAGAACCCCATGGAAATTCAAACCCCCCAGCCCCACCCTCCCATCTGTTTATGTCAAGAAAATGGCTGTAACATGAAAGACATCCCATGGCATAGATCAGCTCTAGCTGCTCAGCATTAGTTCTGATGAGTGATCCAATCTCCATACAAGGACATCCATGTGCAACATTGCATCTGGAATCTCTACTAAGTGACTTTCATGTCTGTTTCATTCAAAAATCCTGTCACTTATCAGAATCTAAGAAATACGTTCTAAAAAAGGATATATGAACTCATTCTGAACTGATTCAAATGTTATTGTTTTTAATTATTGTGCTGACTCCATAGATTGCTGTATTATTTGGTTTCTGTTTATTACTTAACATGTAAATTAATCTGACCCAGTAGCTTTAGCCAAAAAGTACTCGTCTGCCGCATGGTATTTTCCACTTTTCAGTACGGCAGAAGAACTCAGTAGGGCACCTCATGTGATCTCCAGTGAACAATATTCCGTGATTAGGGGTTAATGGCTAAACCTGGGCAGATTAACCCATTCACGGCATATAATAAAGATGCAGGTTTTGGATCACAGGAGACTCGATATGCTTATGGAAACCACCAGTGATCTGTAAACTCAACAAAAGTGTTGGGGAGAAACCTGAACTATAACAAAGTGTTACGATTAAAAGCTGATTTGAGTTGGGTGGCAATACGGACGATTATAGTAATGCATTGGAACAGCTTTTAAAGAGCAACGGGCCTGCAAATGGTCCTATTCAGAGAATAAAAGGGCAAGTGACTGTTCCGTTCTGAGAATGCAGGACCTTTGGCTCAGAATCGATGTGCTGATGAAAGTAACTGCTTCACAACATTATTTCCAATCTGTCATTTGATTTGCAACATTTACGCCTAGAGCAAGTTTCAGAGCCCAGCTGCTCCATATAAGGTACTTCGATTTAAAAAGAAATATAAAATAATAAACAGAAAATATTGGAAGTACGCAGCAGGTCATTCAATTTCTGAAAGACAAAAGAGGGGTTTATTTTTTGGTTGGGACCCTGAACTAGCATTTTTTTGTTGTTGTTTTATTACAGTAGTCAGTTTCCATCTGACATTCTACAAATTTATGTGTCTTCATATGTTCTTATGTTCATCCAGAATAGATAAGAAAAATGTCTTAGTGCACTGAAACTCACAATTGTTTATACTATTCTAATTTTCCATACATTTACATTGGTGGACGTTAAAACGTGGAGAAAAATAAGAACCAAGGGATTGTGACTCCCTTTGTAGTGGATCTCTCAACTATACAATTACATTATGGCATTAATCTGTTGCAAAAAGCTACCCTCGTCCACAAAAGCTGAAGATAAAAGTGACCACTGGTTTCAAATGTAACAATATGATCTTGCCGTGTGACTCAGCCATTTGTGGGGTCTGATTTGCATTCTTGGAACCCTGAGGCAATGACATCTGATGAAATAGTTGAACTCTGCATTTGCATGAGTGTACCAGACTCTAGTCAGAGAGCAGAACACAAGAGATGACAGCTGTGTGCGACTTCAAAAGGTTCCCATTGCTGCGACTGGATCCACAGCATATGGATGTCTCTGAGTCACTCTTAGAAGAGCTCACCTTTCTATTCTTTGTTCCGCTTACTCTGCGCACAGCCAAGAGATTAATAAGAGTCATGAACTCACTCTTATCTTGAGAAGCAGGTGGTATTTTCCAAATTACCTAAACTGGCCACACAACTAATTTGTTTTCTGTTAAAAAGAGATGTGTTTTAAGAGAAAAAAAATCTTACATTTTTATCCTGACACTTTCATAAAGGGATTTTAAAAAAAAGTATTAATGAACATGTCAGCATCCTCTATGTGCACCCAATAAATATGCAAGTGTTTTATTGCAAGCACTGATTTTATAGAACTCTCATCAATGTTTGTCCTAACATGCAGAGGAGCCCAAAGTTTGGTAATATGAACTTTTGTTGATGTCTGTGTAACTGATTTGGGGTTTTATGTACCTAGAATGACTTAGAAAAAATTAATGTCTGTACATTTGTAAACTTACTATTAATTATTTAATCATCTCTCTCTCTTTTATTGATAATACTGTAGTCAAGGCTTCTCTGAACTTTTCTGTCTAATCCAAATATGCCATCCTACACATTTGTTCACCTCCTGGAATCCTCATTTTATTAAAATCAAGAATCAGCACACCTTACAGTTAAGATAATAGATATATCCAGGCCATTCTCGGCCTGTCACTGAATCTCCATGTAATCAGCTGCTAAGAGATGCCGGGGGCCAACCACTTAGGCATAACTTTGATTTTTCCTCCCTCCTGCCTGGTCTTTTCCAGCTTGATGAAGATTGCACCAGGAACTGAGCAGGATGGGGCTAAAAACCTGCAACTGTAAGGCTCAGTGCCACTGTACCATCCCAGAGATTGATTCTTTCTAATGATTCTGACTTATTCTTTCCATGGATCTTGAAATTAAGGAACTCCTTGCCTCCCTCAGTTCTTACTTCCTCCTACAACTTCAGTCTTTAAAAACCAAAAGTCTGGTGTCACAGATCACTTCTAACAGATTTACTTCATCTTCACTTGAACTCTTCAGTATTGGTGATGTCCTATACTATGGACCATGGCCCTTCCTCTACATCCAACAATTTAATTTTTTAAAAAGTAAGTGGATCATTGCAACAAAATAAGATAGCACTTAAAAAGGAAACTCATAAAAACATACAATTTAGATCATAATTTGAATATCAGGATTTGGGATTTTTGGTCTTCACATCATATAGGTTCTGAAAAGCCCCAGGCAGCAATCCCAACAATTGTGCCAGGATCGGACCAGCCAGGGAACTCCAGTGCTGATCCCACTTGATTATACGTGGTAGTGGGAGGTTCTATCATTTAAATACCCATGGCGGGTGCCTGCACCACTATGGGCACATCTTGAGCACCCACCGGCCCCCACAGATTGGAAAATTAGCCAACTGCTTCTTTTGAGGGGGGAAGAGGGGAATGCCAGAAAAAGTTGGGAAGATAATTTTAGAGCACCCTTGGGCTCCTTTGTATGGTGGCCAAATTAAAAATTTCTACCTAAAATTCCTTGGGGGTCCATGCCAAAACCCAGGCCTGGACCTCCAAGTGGGTTCACTTCTGCCAGGGTAGCAGCCAGTACACCTCTTCTCAGTGGGTGTACCGGCAATCACCATGCGGTCAGGTGTCTGAGAGGCCAGAGCCAAGAAAACTCCCAGCCCTGCCTCCCAATTCCAATCCCTTTCCGTCACTGGCTTCGTAAAGGGCAGGAGTAGGCTCTTCCTGATCCTGGACCAAACAATTTCAGCCAACTAATGTACTTTTATTTTTAATTGTATTATTTTCTGAGAACAAGCTCCCACTTTATAGAAACATAGAAACATAGAAAATAGGAGCAAGAGTAGGCCATTTGGCCCTTCGGGCCTGCTCCGCCATTCAAAATGATCATGGCTGATCGTCTAACTCAGTACCCTGTTCCTGTTTTTTCCCCATATCCCTTGATCCTTTTAGCATTAAGAAATATATCTATCTCCTTCTTGAATACATCTAATGAATTGTTATCTGAACTCTTTCACCTCTCCCTGACTATGCATCATCTCTGGATCAAGAGGAGATGTAGGTAGCCTGTTCCAAGCCTGTGCCAATATAGCCTTGAAACCGTCCATAACATGTGCAACACTAGGCCTGCCTCTTGTCTTTCTTCCTTTTTATGAAACTCAAAAGGAACAAGAACTCTGAGTTAGCTGATCTTAACTGTGGCAGACGCTACAATTAACAGCAGTACCTCCAAGCTGAGGGAGCTTTTAAAACCCAAACTTGCTTCTTAATTTATCTTTTCTTCTCTCCTACTCTTTTTCTACTTTGGTGGTGTCCTGTACTGTGGAAATTAATGAGGTTTCGAGGCAAAACACAAAGACAGAATTTAGCCTCAATTACAGAGGAAGTTTCGCCATCGTGTGCCCGTTTAAAATCACATAGTTACAAAAAAATTAACATGAGCGCCCTTTTGGTTTGTTCTATACATTCTTGGCTTAGATACTGGCTTGAAGGAGCTACAGACCATGACTGTAAAGACAGCTGAATTATCATTAGTGAAAATACAGTCACACACCCAAGAATAATTTGGCATCAACTGTAATGCGTATTATGGGTGAAGTATTGCAGAGCACACATTTTACTTGGCTTTATCACACTACAGAATTACCCTTGTCATGAAGTGGCTGGTTGGTGTTATAGTGCTGAATCCATATGGTATATTTGCTGAGCTTGTTAATGGTGGCATCATTACTATTTAAATCCAGTTTGTTCAACTTTGCAATGATCACATTTCACGTATGGGCTGTGTTGAGAATGCTGATTTATAGTTAATTCACTTTCACGCTGCATATTTCCATCAAAATTAACAACCCCTGTTAAACAAAATATTCACAAATTGAACAAATGGAGCAAAATTTAAAAATGTTAAAATTAATCATAATCCTCTGTAACTGTTTGATTTTTAAAAGGGATCCTTATGGTGTGATGTCTATTTACAAGATTCACCAACAATAATCTTTATATATAAAGCTCTTAGGGCCAACATTAACTTGGTCTTCTGGGCGGGAACGGGCCCTAATATCGGAGTGCTGCACTTATCGTCCCATTCCTGCTCCAATCCCACCGGCCAACACTTTGCCCGGGGCCTTTACAAAGACGGCCAAGGTACCCGCCTGAAGCAAGCGGGAGACTCACTAAAGTCTCGGTTATGCAGGCTCTGACTGCCAGCCAGCTCAGTGTGGGAGATGGCCAAATTCCCACCCTGAATTCCCAGAATTGTCGAACTGCAGTGGGGTGCCCATTTGGCGCCTGCAGTTCAGGGGCGGAATGAAAATGAGGCCCAGGCCTCTACATGGCTCAGGCCTCCTGCCCGCAAGAATGGGCAGGCGGCTGCCACCTACTGCCCACCCATTCTCCCCATGTAGTTAAAATCAGCCCTCTTATGTCTAGTACGAATGTCACACTCAAAAATGTCACACATGCAAAGTATTGGTCACACTTGCACTTGATTAGTTCAAGTCTCATTCACAAATCAGCAAATATCACAATAAAATTTTTTAAAAGGCCACTGTTAAAAACAAGCGATAATGCTGGTCACTTCCTACTGGTTTTATCTGACTTGGCTAACCTGGCCTTTGACCAAGAGAAGGAGCTGGGGATTTACAAGCAGCTGCCTACGTAGAGAAACTAGCCTCAGCAAGAACAATTAGCCTCCAATTGTCCTCAGGATATTTAGGCCACTTTTACCCCACAATGAAAAACTGAACAGTGGCCTTAAAGGGACAGGCCACAGTAAAAACAGCTGCACCTCAGCAGTTAAACATCATATAGCCCAGACTACCTATGAGCATCACCACAGACTGCCAGCTAATTGTTCAAAAATTAATTGAGCTATAACTGTCTCGATGAAAGCACACAGATAAACATGCCTGGATACACAATTATCTGAAAAAGTGGAGCTGTATTTACCATGAAAAATTGTTTTGTTAATATTACAATTAGTTTTTCATCATTAGAGCATAAAATGGAATGTTCCACATCCTGTCTTACTTTACCAAGCAAAATATTCATGCTGATTTCAATTCAGTAATCTTATGACAGGTAATATTCTAAGTTTCCTTATATTGTCAGGATCTCACTTAAGGGAATCATTGTCCAATTCATTCCTAATCAGATTTTTTTTATAGTGAAGGGTATATCAGAGAGTATTTTCCACATGGTCTGAGGGATTTATGAATGAGACTGAATTCCTAGCTCCCATCAAAGTCTATAAATAATAGATGGTTAGCATCGTATCATATAGTGGCTGTAACTCACCTCCTTCATTCACTACTTAACACAGAGAAAGAATTTTGCTAAGAAAGCTGGGTAAACCAAGATCTTATTAATTGCCTTACATCACAGGAGTGAACATCCATAAGGAGACAGTGTACTTCATTGAATCATAGAATCTTATAACATGGAAACAGGTCATTCAGCCCACCAACTCTGTGTCGGAGTTTTTCTCCACAGGAGCTCTATAGTCTAATCCGACTTTCCTCTTCACTCCTTATACCCTTTAATAGCCCTCTTTTTCAAGCAACTAATTCCCTTTCAAACATACACTTGTGACAACTGTCGCTACAGAATGTATCTTAAAAAATAACATTCCAAACTTTAAACTATCTAACTTGAATACGTAGTAACATACAGAAATTATCCTTTCATTCTTACCCTGCTAAATAAAAGGGAAACATCATACATTTACACACTACATAACTTATTTTGCTAAATAAATGAGAACTCCATATATTTAGATTAAATAATCCTAACCTACTGAATAAACACGGCCAGTAATCCTGACCCATTACAGTTATATCAAAGAGTTATCACAATCTTACCATGCTAAATAAGAAAGAACCATAGAGTCACACGGCGAGCAACCTCTGCTGACCTGATTAAACAGAAATTCCATACAAAAATGGTGAATATCCTTACCCTGTTAACTATAGAGAAACTAAACAGGTACAGGGAGAAATTATTACCCTGCTGAATAAACAGGAACTGCACACAGTTACAGTGAGTAACCCTTTACCTCAAAGATCAACAGAAACACCTTATAATTACAGCGAGTAACCCCAACCCTGATGAATAAATAGTAACTACAGACAGTAATAGTGAATAACCCTTACCCTGCTGATTAAACAGCATTTGCACACAGAAATCAATATATACTTGAATGGGATGAACAGGTCATCCCCAACATAATTAATATTTCAAATAATTATCCTTTTTCTAACAAAAAGGTCCACCAGCAGCAAGAACTACTATTTGTTGAAAGTCACTCACAATAAATCATTTTCCTGTTAGTCGACTTTATGCTGAAAATGATCATTTTTTTGGGCAGTTCCTAAGAACTTGTTTATGCCTGTCTATGGTTAGTCCCTCACTTGTTACCATGAGCTGTACTCACCTGCTTCTTAACAGCATCAAAACACAGTAATCAATTAAACTTAAATCTGATAAAAGCAAAGCATATTTCCCATTAATGCGGATCCATCTGTTGCACACTCCACTTTATGAAGCTATGGAGCCAAATGTGACAAGCACA
The DNA here is from genome assembly GCF_035084215.1 of Heptranchias perlo. Lineage (NCBI taxonomy): Eukaryota > Metazoa > Chordata > Chondrichthyes > Hexanchiformes > Hexanchidae > Heptranchias > Heptranchias perlo. The sequence continues at coordinate 13,233,003 of NC_090343.1, forward strand.
TTTCTACCAGCCAGATTGGAAGCAAATGCTTTCTTTTAGCGTTATTGTGTATAGGTTAGTATTACTTTGGTCCTTTCTTCTGCCTCCTGGATATCTGCTCCTCCCCCAATCACAGAAGGCAGCAGAATGACTGAGGGCCATTCATTATTGGAAGCAACAGCTGGGAAATGGACCTCCCCGAAACTCTTGCACTCCTCATGCAAAACAGCTTAGTCAAGGTAAGCAGGAGGATCTTCCTGTAAAAAGGTAGCTCCTAGCAGGCTGCTCACAGGAGGGAAGTCATGCATTAAGTCCCCAGTGACTCTATATGAGGTTCAGCATACAGCAGCGACTTCACCCCTCCCCCTCTCCTCAATTGCAATAAGAACTTCACAACCCTATCTATCTCAGCGTGCTCACAGTCTGTCCCATTGTGAATGCATGTTCATACTTTATTGATTAATGTGGATCAGATGTGACTTCTGCTGTGAAAGTTTATCTATAGACACTCCCCCCAGTCAGTGGCCTAATTCAAGGACTGAAGACAAACTGACCACCCACCTGTGCCTCAACTGAAACACATCTTAGTGTTGACCTGGAGGCCGATTTGTACAAAACTGCTTGATAATTACAGCCCGGCATCCTTCTATTCACTTTTGCACACACACGTTTAAATTCGTAAGCAAACTGATAGGAAACAATGAGCATCTTGTGTAAACTCCAGGCCTGCAAATCTTTGGATTCTGATTAGTATTAAGACATACTATGTTGAAGAAAAAAAAAATCTTGCAAATCTGCAGGGGCAGAGGAGGGAAAGTTAGACAGTCATGTATGGCAGTCTCTGCCAGCCTCTGGCAGCTGGTTCAAGGGCATTGGTGGTAGATGGCACTGCATGTCTGCCCTCTCAACTACAGGCATTAGGTTAAGTGAAGGATGAAAAGGGGATAAAAGTACAAAAAAGTAAAGAGTGAGTTTATCTGAAGTAAAGAACAACAAAACATTTTTAAAAAGAAAATTTATAGTTTGGATTTATCTAGAGTTGAACAGATGAGTCTTTTTACATAATCCAGGCTCTGCAAGGTTCTGTGATCTTTGTCATTTTTATTTTTAAAACACTGTTGAGAATTTATGTCCAATGGCAGTTATTAATTTATTTTCACATAATAGAATGGCCCAGATTATGCACCACCTAGCCTGCCTGATACAGCTGTTCATCTCTGAAGCACCTTGAACTTCAGGATAAGGCTCAGCGAATTAACTCAGAAGTTTGATTCTCTGCAAACTGTTGCTTAATCTCAGTTTTTTCCTCACTGCCTTTTAAAAATGGTGCAAACATTTGGATAAAGCTAAGCTCACACACAATACATAGACCTAGAATTACATGGAATTACAACAGAGTTATTTAAAAGTCTTTGACATCTTTATTTCAAATTATAGAATTTATGTTACAGTACTTATGAACTTCTAATATTTTTTTCTGTAGTTGGGCCATAACTCAGACACAGCAGGATTAGCTTTGGACTCGACCAATCTAATAAAGATTATCCATGGGAGCACCTTGTGGAAACATCATTGCTGTTCATGTTAATGAATTTACCCCTCCCCCAAGGCTCCCTACGTTATGAAGTTTTTAGTCATCTGTCACATCAGCAACAGTTCTACAATCGGATTTTAATCTGATTTATGTGAACAAACTCAATAAAATTGCTGAGAGACTATTAAGAGTGAGAGAAATGGTAAAGTGATTTAATTTGTAAAAAGGAATAACTTATTTCCAGTTATTTTTCTGTAAATCTGGGACAGGAGGAAGGGGGAATGTATTCTATATGTTCTGTGAAAAAGAGCTCCTGCAATTCCTCTCTTCCATTTTCTATTTGTCTGTATCTTTCTTTTTGCTTTTTTCATTCTTCCTCCCTGTCCTACTCATCTTTTCTGTTTACTTCTGCCTCTGTAACTTTCTCTCTCTATTTGTCTTTCTGTGTGTGTGCTCATTTGTATATGTTTGTGCCTGCTCTCTCCTTTTAAAGAAGGGCAGATGGGCCTTTATGTTGTGACCATTGAGTCTGTGCGCTGATTTTCTTCCATTTTGTTAGTTAAATCTCCTCTCTACTTGGTTATTTTCATTAATTTCCCATTGTAGCACGGAGAGCCACGACTTCTGCCGGTAAGATCAGCTGCTGCCTGAACAGGGAATCCTACAGCTGATCTGCTGCCATCTCTGGTTGACCCAGGGGTTGGGTTGGTTCTTACCTGTGAATGTGGTTGGGTTGGGTGGTGTTTTACCTGAGAGTGAGGTCAGGTCAAGTTGGGCCAGGCTCAGTCATGCCCAAGAGTGAGTTTGAATTGGTTTCTGTCTGAAACAGGGTTGGAATAGATTGGTTCAGGTTGTGCCTGAAAGCAGGGTTGGGTCTGATCGGGTTCTGCCTGAAAGCAGGGTTGGGTTGGATGGCGATTATGCGAGGAGGGAATCAAGTAGGGTTCTGCCTGAAAGTGAAGTTGGATTTTGCCTGAAAACGGGGTTGGTACTGGATGGGTTCCACCTAAAATTATTTGGGTTGCGTCAGGTTTACAGGGGGACTGGGGGCGAGGGAGGCTTGGAGTAGTGTTTGTGTTCTCCCTGAGACTGGGGTAGCTTCTTACATTAAAAACCTGTTTTTAAAAAAAAAGTTACTAGTGAATACTGTGTAAATCTGGGAATTATGCTTAAACTTGCCCAGTGAGCAATGCCTAGAATGTTGACCCTCATCTTGTTCCTGGGCCATAGATTTTTTTAAGGTGGTGGGGAGGGCGGGGCTGGGGTGGGGGGGAGAATGTTTTGGCTGGAAAGGTGCCTAATACACAAGTATATATTTTACATCAGAACAGGCAAGGCCAGTGAATATCTAAGTCAGACGTATAGCAAATTCAAGAAATAATGTACGGTTCATTTATATGGATTAGGGGGACAATGGGTAAACGGTGAAATTACATTAGAAGATAATAGAGGGAGAATAATATAACACAGCGAGATTATAGACAGGACTAATGATTTGGCACAGGGCAACATCCTGTGACAATTCCTTCAAATTTCTAGACTTACCATGTGTCGCACAATTTGCTGCTTGAGTACTGCAGTTTTGTATGAAATGTCTTGGAGGCAGTGAAAATGCTGGTTTTGAAGTGATAAAAAATAATCACTCACTTGAACACATCACTTCCTCTAATTATAGACATATTTCAGACAGAGAAAATTGTATATCGTTACATCTGACAATGATATATTTATATATAATTTTATGTAATTATATATAATTATATAATCTGATATATTTAGATTTATGTACAGCTGGATATATTTAGACAATTTTACAAATAAGTCAGATGTATTATATTCTGTTTGTTTCTGATATCTATTCTATTTCTAATTATTATATAATGTAGGGCAGGAATGAGGTAAGCAACACAGATTTATTTATGTATGTACCTGGCACAAGTAGCTGATATATATTTATTTATTGAGAGAAGAGCTTTGGCCAGGACATCGGGGGAACTTCCTGTTCTTCTTTGAATAATACCATGGGATCTTAAACATCCACCTGAACCAACTGAACAAGCAGAATTGGAACAGTTAGGGGCTCATTTAATGATCCAAGCCAAGTGGAGAGGTAAAACCTCCACCGAAAGAAAGCTCAGAGCAAGGCACAAATCCAACGGGTGGAAAGGCATGAAACAATTTTTTTGCGAACTTGGAAAAAATAGTCATTGCCACACTAAAAATAGCTGCCAGTACTCAGAAAAATAAATGCAATTCAGTCAGAATGGAAGAAAATTTGAGACGGAAAAATGGATTCGCATTGCTTTTCGCAAGTGCTGGATGGTGACGGCTGTTCTTTTATTCATTTCATTTAAATCTGGTTCTGCTTTTGTTTGCAATCACAAAGTTGGCAGGCGGGAGCTGTATGTACATGTGTGGTTGTTTCTTAGGTTCACAGCAGATCACTTAGAATGATTGGGAGAGAGAGAGCGCAGCTGTTTCAAATAGTTTTTCCTTCATTTTCACTGTTTTGTGCTAAAATAATACCAGTCACTGCCTGGTCTTAGGGACGTGAAATGCATTCCATAACAAGTGTTTGTCTCGCACATTTATTGGCCATGTATGTTGTGTAATCGGATGCTTAGAAATCCCACATGATTTTTATTAGCAGTTCAGTTCTGGCAGGACAAGGCTGTGTGTCCTTTTAAAACCAAAACCAGACAGTGGAGTAGTGGTGATGCAGCACACTGATGTATTACAAGTAGCCATGAAGGAGCAGTATGTGAGTTCATACTGATAGTTTCCAACATGGTGGGGGAGCTTTCCTCCATTTCCATTCATAGCAAATCATAAAAGTAAGTTGCTACAAAATGGCAAACACAGGAAATTTCCTCTCACAGCATGAAGGAAAATTGGCGAAAAAGTCAACTTGTTCCACTCTCTTAAACCTCGCAATGGCTGGCTTGCAGATGGTACAGGTATTGGCCTGGCCGCATCCTCTAACAGGGATTGAGGGAAGGCGTGAAGGGAAGCTAGATAAGGAGAAAAAACCCTCAAAAAAGGGAAAATAGTCATAAACATTTTAAACTAAGGTGAACTATAATGTTAAATTAAAGTGAAAATCGAAATCTCAGTAAGGGTAGTGGGAATAGTTTTTGATTGTTCTGGCAAAGAACTAGTGCAGACAAGAAGGGCCAAATGGCTTCTTTATGTGCTGTAAACTTCTATGATTCTAAATTAAATACACACTGAAAATATAACGGGGGAGAAATTGGCCCCCATCATGCCTGATTTCTGGGCGAAAAATAGGAGTTGGTGGGACTGATTTCCAGATGCAATCTCCTGCGCCCGATCACTGCAGGAATGCTAATTTGGCAGCCGGTGACTTCCAAGTGTCCGGGGTGCCTGCCTAAAACAGGTGTAACATCCTTTGAATATGCTAATCAGGGGTTTACTGCCTGTTTTAGGACCCCAATGCCAAATTTGGCAAAAGCTGGGCGGAGCATGTGCTGTGTGTGCTCCGTTCAGTTTTACCGGCTCTGTAGTGGTCTAACCAGGGACTGCTGGAGACTGAACAACAAGTAAGTTTTTTTTTTTAAACTTGCCTTAATGTGGAGCCAGGAGGAGTAGGAGCGCCCCTCTCCCAGGACTTCCCTGCGTCGGAGCCAGCCGAATTTCCCAGGGCTCCGACCGACAATCTGTATCGAGGCGCCTGATTGGCGGCCACAGCTCACCTGTATTATGTAGATGAGGCCCGAGGCCCAACTTCCAACAAGCCTTGGGTCTCCATCTTTGGGTGCGAGTTGCAGGCACGCTGCCCACTTTGCATTGCTTTTGCCATGAGACCAATTTCCCAGCCAGCATTCTAATAAACCCCATTCAATGAAGGCAATCAGGCCTAATTAAGGGACATTCACAGATATAAACACATATCAGGACCATGTATCCCTTTGTATTATCTAAGCTGTGGCAAAAATTTCAGAAATTGGCAAAGGATCCAGAAAATGCAAGATACAATATTGGTTGACACTTTGGTCAAATACTAATAGCAGACTGCTTTAAAGACTTGGCCTACTAAATCTCTGTTTCTTAGTGTGGTGTTAAAGATCTACAATCTCTCTCTAGTCCATCTTCCAGTGAGAGGGAAGAAGGAGCTTGTATCCTTGAGGCAGAGGCAACAATCAATGGTATTTTCCTTTCTATCACCTCAGTTCACATTCTCTCAATGTAGAAGAGGATGCGCCTGCGCCATCCATTATCATTGGTGACATACAACGGTGACAGGCAACTAAGAAGTCCCTGAGAAGGAATACATTGACCTCATGGAGTAGACACATTAAATACAATATATAGGGTATAGGCAGATACTTGGTTTTATGAAATAAGCACAGTTGCAGTAAATATTACTGTGTGTGGTTTTCATTACATTTTCATTTCAGAATTAATTTGTATCAAAAATATGTTATAAAACACTATTATATACCAACATCAGTTTTGTGTACATAAGTTATGAAGTTACAGGGCAGTTTGCCCAAATTAATTTTCGTTGCATTACATATTGGATTTCAGAAATGGTAAGGACTCATAAGCTGAATACAGGGTGTAGTTTCTTTCTGTTATGCAGACCATAATAAGGATTAGTGTTGTCATGTTATTTCTGCTTTTTTTCAAAATTCATATTTTGGAAAGATTAGTTTTTGCAGAGATTCAATGAACTTCACATTGTATGGTGTGAAGATGTGCATGGATAGTGTGCTAACCTACTGCATCAGCCGGTCCCTACCTAGATTCAAGTCTTAATCTAGGTCTCAGCTATCATATTTTGGGTCCAGATCCTAATCTTAATTTAGGCCTCATTTATCATTCTGTAGGCCTAGATCTGAGTCTTAATCTATGCCTTGTTTATCATACGGTGAACCTAGATCTGAGCCCATATACAAAGTTGTATTAATTCATTCTTTCCTGGTTCATAAACCTATATAGCTAACTTTTTAATAACTTACTAATTCAACTTTCATAAGCCTGGGTCATCATATAATCAGGAAACATTTTAAGTCATGTTCTAAGGCACTGGAGAATTTAGAACAAATTTTACTTTGTTGTAACAGTGGAGTAAGATTCAAAACAATGTTTCAGCTCTGACAATGACAGTCTGTGCAACAGAAAGGTCCCAACCTTTACCTAAAGAATAATGTTATCAAAATGTTATGGAGTAGTTGTTTTGGTGGAGAAAAAAAAGTGTTTAAAGGGACATCACCTTTATAAAACAAAAGTGTTTGAGCAAAACTTTTAACATTTGTTCATAAACGCCTAACACTATAACTTAAATTGTGTTCAAATGTATCAATGAATGACTCACACATTTGTTATCATGATGAAAATGTGCGACACTGAGCGGGCGTTCAATCGGAAAGGCCTTGTTATAATACTGAAAAGGTTTTCCTTGAGCCAGGCCTCACTACAATATTCAAAGCATCCTCCCATCATGGTGACCTTACTGAGATACTCAGTGACTTTGCCATGGGCCAGCCTTTATTATGATACTGAAAAGGTTCCCAGTGCACAGAGTATGCTGCAGAATGGGTTAAGGCTTAGGTCTGCTCTTTGCTGCTTTATTAATAAAGCGTAAATACTCTTTTACCACAATCTTAGAATAAAAATCTTTCTTGTTGTTTCCCCCACACAACAAATACAGGGCAAAATCTCATAAATTCCAAACTCCAGTAAAAATTAGTTAACTCTAGTTAATCCTGAATCAACAACTGATAGTAATTTAATACGAGACCACAACCCTATACAAAAATGAAAGTAAAACTTCCATGTCAATTAAACACAGATGTGAGGTGACCTCATCTTTCAGAAAATGTTATAATCCACATACCGTATTTTTTCTATTAGACTCTCTCTATTAGATGCTCTCACAACCAAAAAAATATGGGGAAAATTAGCAGAATTGACAAAGGTCTGAAAGCAGATTGCCTGATTGCATTTTAATCCAGAGAAAGGTGTGTGGTTTGTGGAACCTAAACAGGAGCAACAATAAATAAAAAATGAAAAAGAAGCTTTTATCTCCTGAGCTGGTCAAATATTGGTCAAGCATCATTTATAAGACCTCTTTACTGGTATGGACCCGAGCTTCTCCCCACTGAGAAGTAAAATGGCCCACATAATCATTGGGAAACATGGCTCCAAATTGAAACCAGATTGAATTTGGAAGTCTGCCCCAAATCTCTTCCCCGAGTTCTGTGTTGTTCTGTGTTGTTCCAGGTAATGATGGAAGGAGAGTTCGGATTTAACCCAGGCATGAAATACAGTAACTGGACCTAGCACTGGGACAACTTGAGTTATTTTTAAGCGGAAGGTGTATTTTGTACTCATCAAGGTAAGGGATGTCTTTGCTGTATATCTTGTTACTTTTTGTACTTGGTTTCCACATTAAGCATTCCCAGGCGAAGCCCTGCATAGATTAAGTGCTGAGTAAAGCTTCCCATTTCCCACATGTGCTATCTTTTGGCCTCCCACTTTGCATCCTCCATAAACTTGAGCTCATCCAAAACTCTGCTGCCCGCATCATAACCCGCGCCAAGTCCCATTTGCGCATTACCCCTGTGCTCGCTGACCTACCTTGGCACCCGGTCATCCTCTATTTTAAAATTCTCAACCGTGTTTTCAAATCCCTCCATGGCCTCCTCCCTAGCTCTGTAACCTCCTCCAGCTCAACAACCCTCCGAGATCTCTGCCCTCCTCCAATTCTGACCTCTTGCACATTCCTGATTTTCATTGCACCACCATTGGCAGCCATAAGCTTTGGAATTTCCTCCCTTAACCTCTCTGCTTCTCTGCCTCTCCTCCTTTAAGATGGTCTTTAAAACCTACGTCTTTGACCAAGCTTTTGGTCACCTAACCTAATATCTCCTTATGTTGCTTATGTTGTCAAATTTTGTTTGATAATGCTCCTGTGATGCACTTTGGGACATTTTACTACGTTAAAGGCGCTATATAAATGCAAGTTGTTGTTGTTGTTGAAAGTCAACTTAGTGCCAAATAATCCTGAACTGCAGGTTGATTTGTCCTGTGGACTTACACCCAAATGACGTTAAGCTCATTTAACATCTGTGATCTGGGCTGGAATTAAACCCAGTTCCTACAAGTGAAAGGACAATATGCACCACCCATTCCTCTCGAGGACAATTTGATTAATAATAATTATTTAATATTTTCTGGTTTTTGCTGCAAGTAATATAAATATAGCCCCAAAATTCGTGTAGGGAACTTCACTGACTGACTAGTGGTGGAGCAGACCTCATGTCCACACAGACCCAGACCCTGTCACAAATCCCGGGGACGGAATCTTTTCCATGGGTGGAGTGGGTCACCAGTGCCTGCAAGGGTGTGTCAGCAGCACCTGCCCAAAATTACCTCAGAAATTCGAAGTGATACCATGCCACTCCAAGGGCAGATGAGGAGGCCCGGAAAGGACTCCATGACCAGGTGAATTATCTTCAGCTCCAAATGGAGCCAGCGGATCACTTTTTAAAGGTAATTGATCCATTCATGTTCCATAGGCCTCAACGGAACAATCGTCAGGCCTCAGCTGGTGAGAATTCCAGTGAGGCCTTATAAAGGGTGAACTGGGCAGAATTCCTGCAGTATCCCAGGAAACCCCCCCCCCCTCCCCAAATACACTCCCTTGATGTTGGGGGGGCTAGTGGATGATCTACCCTCTCTCCCCCATTGGAATTTCCTGGCCTCCTCTCACAAGATAGTATCTTGTTGGAATCAAGGCTCATCCTATTTACAACCCCTATCCAGCAGTTACACTGGAGAAATGCCCAAGGGCCCAAACAGAACTCCGGGCCCTATATTTTTTAAGATTCTGTAATAAAAAAAACAATGAATTAAAATGGCATTAAGCTGTAGTAACATTTTACAAAATCTATTAAAAACAGAAAGGGTGCGTTAATTAAACATCTGGTTTAAGTTGTATGGCATGATTTGTAAAATTCTGTGGTAAAAGTAAACACACATTGTGTGTACTGCACCATCAGCAATAAAATTGCCTGCTCTCCCTCTCCCCACTAACCAGAAAAATTGAAAGAAGTCCTGAGATCTTTATTGTCAAATAAAACGGCTGTGCTTTCTCCATCTGGTGACTCCACTTTGAAGAGGAATTTCAGTTTGTTTTATTACAAATAAACAATTACCTTTTCCCCAGGCCCACCTAGGCTGTAAATCAAAACTGCAAAACCAAATGTTTGCAACATACTTTATTAATACCCACATGGGCTTCGAGGGAAGCTTTTCGTGTATATTCTGTTGTGATTAAGTTTTGACAGTAATGTCTTAGTTAGAATAACAGAGAAAGGAATTTCATACAAATACGTTAACATAGAATTACATTACTGACCCGCAGACATGGTTACTAATTTTTGAAGTGCTTTTATCATCTGAATTGTCTAAACTGGCTTGCAGTGTATTGAATAAATCTGGGAGATACAAAGTTGTAAACAATCATTGCATCAAAGTAGGGGTATAAAAAAGTAAAATATTGATAGCTTTATTAAAATGTTTGAATCTAAATCACATCATATCCCATTAATTGGGTGTGAACTTTATTTCTGAGAAAACAGGGTACATTTCCCAATGGAAAGATCAGAAGCATATTTCAAAATAGAAAAGTAATTACATTGTAAACTAATAACCTACTCTTCATTAACATGCTAAAGCAAATCACCAGTTCCAGCATACATGTAACACATACACTATCCTCTGTCTATTATCTAATGTATAGAAATTATAGGAGTAATATTGTAGACCTGTTTCTCCAACTTGCAGTATCTGGAAGCACAGTTCTCCAATGGGAGTGAAGAATTCAGTGTTACATCTCTCCAAACCTACCTTTATATATGCATACAAAGCAAAACATATTTCATATTCTAGAGATATATTCAGTAGATCCAGTATCATTTCCAAGCTGCTTAATAAGTTACTTGAGGGACTAGGATTTTGTAGTATAAAATTGCAAATAGTAACAGCAACTGGTGTTAGATAAGTTCATTCAGAGGCAACAAAATTTCAATATCTATTGGAATTTTTCACATCTAGCTTCCCCTTAAATGCATCTATGCTATTCACCTCAACTACTCCATGCTGCAGCAAGTTCCACATTCTAACCACTCGCTGTGTAAAGAATATACATGTGAATACGTAAAAATGAAATTGCACAATATTTATATATAACATACCCTATACTCACCCAGTACAGACCAAATAGCATAGTAAGTTAACATACTGTCCTTTCATTCCTGGGAGCCCAGACTGATCAGATGACGGCCTCATGAGCTTGAGCAGTCTCAACTGTTCTCAATGGGAACTCCACAAACTGGCACTAAATTTCAGTTTCTCTCAGAGAGTATGCGGGAAATAGAAAATGTCATGCTCGAACAGTAGCTCCATTGCCACTACTTGTGATTCATTTTTGAGTTCCACATTTTTCAGAAGTAATTTTTTTTCACATGGGATATTCCAACAAAGCTTTCTACACATTTAAATTCCCTGCCTGATTTGCAAGCATTGAGAGAAAGTCCACAAAATGCAGGGTAGAAATTAGAAGAATTTCTTTTCTCCAACAGAATAATACATACGTGGCATTGACTCCCATCAAAAATAGTTAAAGGTAGGCTAATTAACTCTTTTACAAAGGAGATGGATGAAAGCTAAGAAGGGACCAAAGGAGTGTGAGATTAGTCACGATGTAAATTATGAAATACTCTGTTGCAGAAGGCTATGTGACCTGTACTGTAGGACAATGGGAATGTTGTCTGTGAATTGCAACTAGTCAGGGGTAAATAATGTAGATTGTAATGTTAGACCTATATCTTGGAATTTTTATTTTTCTCTGCTTGGGGCAGAGGAGAAGAGAAATATCACAGGGTTTTACTTTTTGGAAGTGTTACTGTGGTGATGTGCCTCCCTTAGAGATTAATTAAATTGGAAAGTGTTCAAGTTGTTGGAAGGAGCAATTAGTTGAACCGTTTCTTCTTATTTCATAATTAACCCTGTCTTTTTCTTTTGTGTTATATGTTAAATGTCAGCTTGGTGCATTGGTAATATGCTTGCCTCTAAGTCAGGAAGGTTGTGGACTCCAGTCCTGCTATGGACTTGAGCATATAATCTAGGCTGACACTTCAAGGGCATGCTGCATTGTCCTTTGGATGAGATGTTAAACTGAAGCCTTGTTTTCTTACTCAAGTGGATATAAAAGATCCCAAGGCCCTATTTAAAGAAGAGCAGGTCACTCTTCTGATGTCCTGGCCAACATTCATGTAGACCTATGGAACAAGTTGCCAACTTGTGCAGCTGGTGATAATTCACTGCAAACCTTCAAAAGAGAGGTGTACCAGTTCCTGGCTAATCCTAAAATCATGGTGTACAAGATAGGTGAGATACTAAGAAATATAAATCATGGTCAATGTAGTCTCCTGGACTTGTTTTGATTGCCCTGGGAGGTAGGAGAGGAATTTCCCAAGATTTTTTTTCTCCCTAAATTGGCGGTGGGGTTTTTATCTGTTTGTTTGCCTCTCCCAGGAGATTATATGGTTGCTGGAGGATAGAGAGTGTTGGGAATCACAATGCTAAAGGCATCATTACTGTGTAGGGGAGGCTTGATGGACCAGTTGGTCTTCTCCTGTCCATCATTTTCATATACTCCATATGTTTTGTGTAGACCATAACATTCTTCCTTCAACCAACACGACCAAAAATAAATTATCTAGTCATTCATGCATTTGCTGTTTGTGGGACCTTACTGTGTCGAAATTGGCTGCCTATCTAACTAGTAATTCCACCTCAAAAGTAATAAGTGCATTGAGAAATTCATGAGGACATAAAGGAGACTATATAAATGTAAGTTCTTCTTTTCTTTCTATGTACCCTCTTTTAATGCTCTCCTCTCGGTAGTCCTTGTTGGACCATAGATTTTATGCAGCAGTCTAGCTTGCTCTCAGGGAACAGGCTATTTTAGATCTAGTATTGTGTAATGAGACAGGATTAATTAGCAATCTTATAGTTAAGGATCCTCTGGGGTAGAGTGATCATAATATGATAGAATTTCATATTGAGTTTGAGGGTGATGTAGTTAAGTCCGAAACTAGGATCTTAAATTTAAACAAAGCCAATTACGTAGGTATGAGGGGCGAGTTGGCTAAGGTAAATTGGGAAATTAGATTAAAAGATGTGATGGTAGATAAGCAATGGCAAACATTTAAAGAAATAATTCATAATTCTCAACGAATATAAATTCCCTTGAGGAATTTAAGCTCCATGGGAAAAGTGATCCAACCGTGGCTAACTAGAGAAGTTAAGGATAGTATTAGATTAAAAGAAGATGCATACAATGCTGCTAAAAAGAGTAGTAAGCCTGAGGTTTTAAAAATCAACAAAGGATGACCAAGAAATTGATAAAGAGGGAGAAAATGTAATAAGAGAGTAAACTAGCAAGAAATATAGAAACAGATAGTAAGAGCTTCTACAAGTATGTAAAAAGGAAGAGATTAGCAAAAGTAAAAGTGGGTCCCTTAGAGACAGAGACAGGAAAAATTATAAGGGGAATAAGGAAATGGCAGAGATAGAGTCATAGAGTCATAGAGTTATACAGCACGGATAGAGGCCCTTCGGCCCATCGTGTCCGCGCCAGCCATCAAGCCCTGTCTAATCTAATCCCATATTCCAGCATTTGGTCCGTAGCCTTGTATGCTATGGCATTTCATGTGCTCATCCAAATGCTTCTTGAATGTTGTGAGGGTTCCTGCCTCCACAACCCTTTCAGGCAGTGAGTTCCAGACTCCAACCACCCTCTGGGTGAAAAAGTTTGTTAAACAAATATTTTGTATCTGTCTTCACAGTAGAAGACACAAAAAACATAGTGGGGACCAAGGGTCTAATGAGAGTGAGGAACTTAAAGTAATTAAGATTAGTAAAGAAAAAGTACTGGAGAAATTAATGGGACTAAAAGCCAACAAATCCCCTGAACCTGATGGCCTACATCCTAGGGTTTTAAAAGAGGTGGCTGCAGAGATAGTGGATGCATTGGTTTTGATCTTCCAGAATTCCCTAGATTCTAGAATGGTCCCCGTGGATTGGAAGGTAGCAAATGTGACCCCACTGTTCAAGGACAGAGGGTGAGAGAAAACAAGGAAATATAGGCCAGTTAGCCTGACATCAGTAGTAGGGAAAATGCTAGAATCTATTATCAAGGACGTAATAACAGGGCACTTAGAAAATCATAATATGATTAAGCAGAGTCAACACGGTTTTATGAAAGGGAAATTGTGTTTGACAATTCAATTAGAGTTTTTTGAGGGCGTAACAAGCAGGGTAGATAAGGGGGAACCAGTGGATGTAGTATATTTGGATTTTCAAAAGGCATTCGATAAGGTGCCACTCAAGAGGTTGTTACACAAGATTAGGGCTCATGGGATTGGGGTAATATATTAGCATGGATTGAGGATTGGTTAACGGACAGAAAACAGAGAGTAGGAATAAATGGGTCATTTTCAGGTTGGCACGTTGTAACTAGTGGGGTGCCGCAAGGATCAGTACTTGGGCCTCAGTTGTTTACAATATATATCAATGGCTTAGATAAGGGGACCGAGTTTAATGTATCCAAGTTTGCTGACAATACAAAGCTAGGTGGGAAAGTAAGCTGTGAGGAGGACACAAAGAGGCTGCAAAGGGATATAGACAGGTTAAGTGAGTGGGCGAGAAGGTGGCAGATAGAGTATAACGTGAGGAAGTGTGAAATTATCCACTTTAATAGGAAGAATAGAAAAACAGAATATTTTTTAAAAGGTGAGAGACTAAGAAATGTTGGTATTCAGAGGGATTTGAGTGTCCTTGTACACAAATCACAGAAAGTTAACCAGCAGGTACAGCAAGCAATTAGGAAGGCAAATAGTATGTTAGCCTTTATTGCAAGGGGGTTGGAGTATAAGAGTAAGGAGGTCTTGCTGCAATTATATGGGGCTCTGGTGAGACCACACCAGGAGTGCTGTGTACAGTTTTGATCCCCTTACCTAAGGAAGAATATACTTGCCTTAGAGGGGGTGCAACAAAGGTTCACTAGATTGATTCCTGGGATAAGCGGGTTGTTCTATGAGGAGAGATTGAGTAAAATGGGTCTATGTTCTCTGGAGTTTAGAAGAATGAGAGGTGATCTCATTGAAACATATAAAATTCTTAGAGGGCTTGACAGGGTAGATGCTAAGAGGCTGTCTCCCCTGGCTGGAGAGTCTAGAACTAGGGGCCATAGTCTCAAGATAAGAAGTTGGCCATTTAGGACCAAGATGAGGAAAAATTCCTCAACTCAGAGGCTTGTGAATCTTTGGAATTCTTTACCCCAGAGGACTGTTAATGCTCTGTCGTTGAGTACATACAAGATTGAGATCGGTAGATTTTTGGACACTAAGGGAATCAAGGGATATGGGGATCGGGCAGGAAAGTGGAGGTGAGGTCGAAGATTAGCCATGATTTTACTGAATGGTGGAGCAGGCACGAGGGGCCGTATGGCCTACTCCTGCTCCTATTTCTCATGTTCTTATGCATTTTCTGAGGTGTTAAAAAGTGGTGCGATAGAGACTCGCCATCCGATTTACCCCCTTTCTGCAAGGAAGCACCCAGCCATCACTTGGCATTTCTCCACAGCTGTGTGCTTGAGGGTGGGAACGTGGATGGGATCAAATCTACATTCTGTGATGCTTCATATTGATGTTCTAGGTCATTCTCCCACACTCTCATTCCATAATCTAATAAATCTAACACTGCTGGAAGGGTTGGAATGAAGTAGAGCTTTAAGGGTTAAGGTAAGGATTAGCGTTAAAGTGGTTCACAGTGCTGTAAGAGCTGGGGTACAATTTTACTAGATCTTACACCACTACATTGTCGTAAAGTTTGCTACTTCATTTTCAGCATTCAACAAACAGTATCTGTTAAATATAAGCCAAACAATCCTGATGCATTGTGAATGCTGCATTATTAATCACTAGGGATTCATTGCACAATGTGAAGTGAATTAGGACTTCTACTAATCATAGTTTTTGCACAAGTTTAGTGCATGCATGTCGCTAAACCATTTTTAATTACTTTTCTCTTTGACCCCTCCGCCCTGCCCTTTGACCGTTACTCTGCCATTATTGTTTCCTGAATGTTGTTGGTCTGAGAGCCTTTCTGTCAGAGTAAAATTACAAATCACTTTAATCCCCAGCAGTGGGTCCTCAAGGTTAAGGTAATGCCCATAAATGTATAGACAACGCCCCATCAGTGAGGTCTGAAGACACAATAATTCAAAGTCTCATTCCAACTTTTAAAGAGATATTACCTACATGTCTGTTAGCGAGACTGCAGACTTAGGTATGTTTTAAGCCACAAAAATTAAAGTCTGTAAATTGTTGCTGTGGCATAAACAGTAAATGTGCTTCTACTAAATTCCTCTCTGTTTTAATGGAGGTGTTAACCTGTTTATTTTAAATTGGTTAACACCTCCATTAAAATAGAGGGGAGAGGAATTTGATATGCATGTGTTAAACATTTATATAACATTGCTCGTGATAGGATTTTTTTTAACTGTGTAAATATTTTACAGTGCAAATCTGTTGTAGACGAGGAAAAGGCAAGAGAACAAAAAGGGAAGGACAAATACAGATGAACAACAGTGACTAACCATTTATTTTATGCGCAGTTACAATCTTTCAGCCTTAAGGAATTTTAGGGAAATTAAGTACTTTGTTTTTGATCACTTTAGTTTCTACCCATCTTAGGTGAAAAAAGCCTTCACCAACCAAGCCAACACATCACTTTAGGTTCATCTTTGATAAACTTTTCCTACACTAATTTGAACCATTTTGAAAAAATAATAATGTATATAATGTTTGAGTTTTTAGTTTATTCTATAGTAACTGTGTTTATATCCCCCGTGGTAAAAAGAAGAAATACTTGAATTTATATAGCACTTTATCGCATTGTTGTAAAAAAATTCAAAGTGATTCCCATAATGTGTTATATTTTATCTGAAGTGTAGTTGGTACTTAGGCAAACAGAGCAACCATTCTGTGCCAAGAACATCCCACAAACAACAAAAACAAACAACAAAAAATGAATAATCAATTAATCTATTTTTCTTTGCTAGTTTGGTTGCAGGAAGATCACTGCTCTTCAAATAGTGCCATGGAATCTTTAACATCCACCTGACCAGGTGGAAAGACTCTCAGTTTAATGTCTCATCTGAAAGACAGCACTTCCAACAATATAGCACTCCCTCAATACTACACTAGAGTGTCAACCTGGATTATGCACTCAAGTCCTAGGGGGGTCATTTGTAGTCAATGGAAATAAAAATCAGGAGTGATGTAAAATGGGTTGCTGATTCGCCATCACCCGTTTTATACTTTTGCACAAATTACCACCCTGGTGTGCAATTTTAATCCACAACTTTCTGACCCAGAGGCAACAGTACTACCAACCCAACCAAGCTGACACACTAGTGTACTCCCCCTTAGGCCTATGCGACAAATATCTGGGATGTGCTGCCTGAAAGGGTGGTGGAAGTAGATTCAGTCACGGCTTTCAAAAAGGAATTGGATAAATACTTGAAGGGGAAAAAATTGCAGGGCTACAGTGAAAGAGCGGGGTAATGGGACTAATTGGATTGCTCTTACAATGAGCCGGCATGGGCTCGATGGGCCGAATGGCTTCCTTTTGTGTTGCAACCATTCTATGATTCTATGATTCTAAATATGAAGCAGTTCGTTCTTGTTTTGGTCTGGCAGATGTCCCTTTAAATCAGGCACAATACATTAAAGTTTAAGAAACATGCACTGCCCCAGCCTGTATCATTACATATATTGTAAAGTTTGTTGTTATTGTCACCCTAGTAGTAGATTTGAAACAAAGTTTGACTCACAATTTCAATTATGTTCAGACTTTGTCATTGGTTCAGTTATGTATATGACAGCCTGTTCTTTTTTGAATGAGGCTTGCAGTTATAAATTTCTAGCAACCCTTGGCAACCAATCGAGGAGTATAGAAAGGAACAAATCAAGAAGAGTACTTTGAGTGGAGCTTAGTCAAATAAATTGAAATCAGAGAAAGACAGCTATATTTAGCTAGGAGACAAAAAGGAGGGGAGCTGTGTATATAAAAGATATTCATAAAAAAACAGTATAGCACATAGATTATAAACTTTTATTGCTTTTCCTATGAGGAGATAGGTAGAATTTCTACTGAAAATATGAGTTCTACATTTCTATTACATATTCGCTTGTTAATTGTTCAATAAAATTGCTTAACGGTTTAAAACTAAAACAAGGTCTGATGTGATGGTCTATCGCTTAATGAGGATTCTGTGGAGGCAAAGGAATAATTTCTTTAGCTTTAAAATGATGGACAAACAGAGTTTTCTGTTCACCATCCCAGAAGCACTACCAAACGTTTACCTAGATAGTAAGGCTAATGATGTCACTCTCAAAGGCATAAGGAGTTGAGACTCCCTTATATGGTCTAAGGTATGAAAGCTAAAAAATCTAGAGTACGAAAGAATACAAAAGACCCAAAAACATAACTCTGCATAAACTCAAGACTGTTTGAGCAATCAGAAACACAGATCTCTTACTTTTACCTTAGCTTTCAGCAAAGCATACTGTAAAAGGTGCAATGTCTAGGTGAAGTGGAGGGACAGTGCAGAAGCCATAAGGCCAGATTGAACAATGATGATCTGTAGGTGATAGCTGATAGTGTGAGACTGCACATTGCAGAGGGGCGACCCATCAATACCCAGAGGGTAAAGCAAGAATAGGAAATTAAAGCCCTTGAAGTCAATACTGAGTCACATACCTAGAAAAAACGAAGGAATATCCACATGAAAGTGTTTGAATTAAACAAAAGTGCCAAGATAAGAAATGAGGATGACAGTGATGAAGTTGCTGATGTCAGATGTGTTTGCTGAATATCTTAGTACATGTAACCTGAATTGATCTAGTCTAAGCATTAATATGCATGAAACTGGTTCACTCCTAGAAGGAATTTTAGAAGCACGGGCAAAAGTTTTGAACTGTTCATTAATACTAGCACATAAAATTGCTACCCCTTAACACACAGTTCTAATGAGCAGAGAAATTTCACTTAGAAGTACATCTTCATACCCTAAAATTGTTACATTAACCCTTCTATAAACCATATATGTGACAGAAATTTGACTGCCGATGTACAATTATGAGACCAATCCTGGTAGACTTTATGTTGATATTTGTTGTGTATGGTGGGAGAAAGAGAGAACTGTTTGTAAAGACTGCTTAACCCTTTCTGTTAAGCCCTTGATAATTTATTTGAGTTGGGCTGGCTGTTATGTGCCTGCTGGGTTGGAGCCTGTGCTTATATTCTCTTACTGACGTGTCCACTTATTTTGTAGAAGTATAGCATGCTAACAAAGTCAAAATATCTTCTACTGACACAAACAGAGCTTATAGGCAAGGTTGGATGTAGCTTTTGGAGCTCTGATTGCTAAGAACTATGAGAGTGTAAGATTTGAGTTGAGAAGCAGAACAGAACTGGTATTTCCATATGGGCCTTAAGACATTAAAGCAGACAATGTGTGGAATGCAATAACTTTCACTGGAGCGACATGATGTCAGCCCACTGAAAGTTAACAGCAAGTGGTTTAGCAGTTGTACTAAAATTAGAAAAGAATTACTAATATTCTGTTTCCACTTGCACCGGTCCCTTGAGTTCACAGTTTGGCTCACAGGAAAAGGAAATCAAACCAAATAAAGCTGTGCTGTAACAGTTGGTGGTTTGGCCAATAACAGCACTTTTCCAGCAAATTCTTTAAAGGTCAAACTGTTTTCATGTTCTGTTTCTTCCCTCAAGTCTACCCTCTGATTTTCTTACCTTGCTCTTCTTTCACTGAGGGTGATGATTCGTGTTGGGATATACAGACCCATGGTCAGTGGCAGCCCTCCAGTACCTTGCCCAAATGGACAGTCTTCATATGTAAGTCTGGGCAGGATTGGGTTTTTTTGTAGGCTATTCAACCATTTGGACCACCACAGATAAGGCCAAATCTCTCCTGTGCATGGCTAGCAGGGGCCACTGTGATCGCCAGCAGGAGCCCTGGCTGAATTTTCCTTAGTCAGTGTCACTGAGGCCAGTTGTAGCACTCTGACTGCATTCGAAGATTATTTAGATCAGCACCCACCAAGAATTGAACCCTGGTACCTTCTTGGCCTGTATGGTTAATGCTGTAGGATGTTGTGTACTGGCCAATTGAGCCATCAGGGAGCAGTTTGCTACTTTTTAATTTTAAAGCTTTTTTAAACCAATAAAATAAAGGATTTATATAAAGAAGTTTCTTATGAAAATTTAGTTTGATCTTTTAAGGAAACTAGTAGATCTCCCACAGTATTGCTCACAGGTAGTTCAGGAACCTCAGTCGCTGATGACAGCCGTGCACCCGTTGTTGTAAATACAGCAATTGTACTGAAGTAATTTATCATCACCAAACTGATACAAGGCAAAAATATTATACACTTTACTAACGCTGAAAGATACGGCCCTTTCAATACAAGCCTTATTTACGTACCACTTAATTAAACTTGCTTAAGATGCAAGTAATGTTGTTCTCCCTTCCCCAAAACCTCCTATTCTCAGTTGTTTACATTATAATTTTTTGGCTTTACTTTCTATGGTGGATTTGCAGTATTTGGTTAAGATGGAAGTATTTTATTAATTTGTTTCTGTCCCACCCCCCCAAATCTTCCTTCTTTTCCCCAAATGTACGGAGTCGTACAACACCAGGTTATAGTCCAACAGTTATCATTGGATTATAATATATTTTGTTCTCTTCTTACTCTCCACAGTGGATTGTAATTCTTGCTGAAACTGCCAGTGGTGTAGCACTGTCTAGTGACTGTCCCATTGTTGAGTTTCCAGTGACCAGCACCTTGAACAGACAGTCAATCACCATGTTCCAGGCCTGTCTGGCTAACTTACTCTGACTACAATGTCAAAGTACATCATAAACATTCCTCCTCCAGTTCCAGTGCAAACATTAGTTGTCCTCAGCCACATGAAAAAACACTCACCACCAATCACAATTAGCCTGGAATTTTTATCTAATGATGGCTTAAACTGTATAAATGTTGCAAGAAAATGTATTCCTTTTATTTTTAAATGATTTTTTTCCCACTACTTATGTTTTACAGTTGTGATTTGTAAGTTTCCTGGTTGTCATGTGACACAAGATGTCATGGTACACTCTGGATATTGTAGTTCCACAGGAGTAGGGTGAAAATTGCAGCACTCATGCAGCATTCATCTCTCTCAGATCCCTACAGAATTTGTCAACCGGAGCTATAACTTCCTGGTCTTTTCTTACCTGGTTATCTTGTGCTGTGGATTGACATGATGCACTCTAGTTACTGTAATTCTACAGGAACAGGGTGAAAATTACAATTCCCATGATATATCCTTTCCCATATACATTGAATTTATGCCCAGTAGTTGGAAAGCCCTAGCAACAACAGCAACAACTTACATTTATATAGCATCTTTAACATAGTAGAATGTCCCAAGGCGCTTCACAGGAGCAATTATCAAACAAAATTTGACACTGAGCCACATAAGGAGATATTAGAACAGGTGACCAAAAGCTTGGTCAAAGAGGTAGGTTTTGAGGGGCATCTTAAAGGAGGAGAGAGAGGTAGAGAGGCGGAGAGGTTTAGGGAGTGAATTCCAGAGCTTAGGGCCTAGGCAGCTGAAGCCTAGCTGAAATTTCCAACTCAAGCTCGAGTCACAAGGGAAGGCCTATGTGGGAGATACTTCTTGAGGGCATTTCGAACATTAAATGACCAATTTGTTGGATATATTTAGTGATTTTTTTTCAGAATTGTGTAAGATTAAATATTTATGTTATATGTTATTTTTAGCTATGTACACGAACATGAGTGAGGAAGGGCAATGATGATTGAGGGATATGGAGCAAGGGTGGATAAATGGAGTTGAGGTACAGATCAGCCATGATTTATTTGAGTGACGTAATAGGCTCAAGGGATTGAATAGCTACTGCTGTTCCTATGTCCCATTTATCCTGATTTAGTAAAATTTCCTGGGAACCAACCAAAGAAACACTACACTATCTTTCACAACATCTCTGCTGAAAGCAGTCTGTAGAAATTTTTTGAACAATTTGTATTTGGTTTATTTTGTGGTATTTCTTGGTTGCAGATTATAGTGCTTGAAAAATAATTAAACAATTTGATCTGGCGCTTTTGTGGTGCTTGTTAATAATTAGCTTGCCTATCATTTAGTGAATGCAATTGCTTTTTAATTGGTTTACATTTAGCCAATGGGAAAGTGGAGCCAATCAACTTGTTAATTTGATAGTTAGTGGTAATTTGAGCCAATCATGATTTTTTTTGCTCCATGTACATTTGAGGTGACAAAATGTGACACCTTTTGATGTATCACACTTTGAGATGCCTTTGAGAGGCATTAATTATATAGATTTGACTCTACCCAGGCTATCAAAAGCAAAATCATACATATTCAAGTGGTTCATTTTCTGTATGGACAATTTTTTAGTGCAATGGTTAATGCAGTTGCTGTTTTTGATCCGATTACTTGCATATACAATGTACTGTTATAATGCATAATCACATATACTGCACACGTTCCCTCTCTATAAACAGTTTTTATATTTAACACGCACTTGCTTATAAAGTGCACCTGGGTATTGGACCCATTTCCCAATGTAATGTGCATTATTTGTGAAGAATTAAAGTATTATCAATAGCTTCACAGAATGAAACCAGTTCTTAAGAAGAATACACACTGAGTCGCACCTCTCCTTAATTACTGTGTGGCTTTAAATACTGATCGAGATTCTAGCGAACCTCCCCTGTAAAGCACAATATATTATTTTGTTGCTAAGGTACGGCTGCATTTAACCTTGCCTTTCCTTTTAAGGACACAATGCCAATTGCTGTAAATAAGACATGCTGAGGTCAACTAGAGGTTATAGAGAAAGAGAGATTTGAGTCATTAAAGAATATCCTGGGATGGAATTATTGATAAACAATTTACAGCTTTTTATTAATGTAGCCAATGCATGATTTAATAGTTGTTTTATTGATGGATTATGACCTCCTTAGAAATTTCATAAGTTCTGCTGTTACTTTCGAAACCATTTAAGAGGCTAAGGAGACAGAAACAGGGAACAGCTAAAAGCTGAAAACAGAAAGAAATAGAAATCAGATAATAGAACACCAGAGTTTTCATTTCAAAATTCCTGTTTACAAACAAAAGGGGGCATTTTAACTCTCTCCGCCTGGCAGAAACCGGGTGGAACGGGAGTTAAAATTGAGTGGCTCTACTTGCCATTCCATTCCTACACCACACTAGATTTAACCCCTGCTGCTTTTGCCAGTGGATTAGGTCCCTGCCTGACTCAGCGGGAGCCTCATTAATACATGCTAATTGGGCTCCTATGAAGTACCTCCTCCAGGTCCCACAAGGAAAGTTTAGGCCTCTGCTGACCCGGGCTCCCCCACCCCTCCTTCCCACCCACTAGACCCTGCCGAAATCCTCTCCCCATGACTTACCTGATCTTTGCCTCCTGGCAGCCGGCTGACTGCTTCTTTACACCTGTTTCGAGTGGGCAGCTGGCCAGTGGGGACTCCTGGGCAGGCAGCCTGCACATCCCGCCAGCTTCCCGCACGGGGGCTTAAATTCCCCTGAAAATGTCTAAGTTAGACTATCAAAGGTGCTGCTATCTGATATTAGCTTCTTCCATGATCTTTACAATGTATTGGGAGCATTTTGTTATTATTTACATCAAGATGGTGCTTTAGAAACATAGGCCCTGAAATTCCTATGCGGAGGAGTGGTGGAGCAGACCCTAAGTCCACCTGAGAAGGCAGGCCTAGATCCTATCCCAAATCCTGGAGGTAGGGTTTTTATTATGGATGGGGCAGGCTACTAAGGGCACATCAGTAGCACCCACCACCACTACAGCCTGGAAAATTGAAGTCAGCCCAACGAAGAAGGACATTTTTGTCAACCACCTTCCAAAGGAGCCTGGAGGGAATTTTTTTTTAAGATAATCAATCAGCTGGTGAGGATTTTGAGCCTTTCAGCTAGCAAGAGTTTTCTAAAGCATTATAAGGATATACTGGGCCGAATTCCCAGGGTTGCCCGGGAACTCCCTTAGCATGCGGGGGAGAGTAGGTGGAAGATCCATCCATGGCTCTCCCAGGAAATGGCTCAAGATAAAAAATGGGGTTTCGCCCCACATTTGTGGCCTCCTCTGGTGGAAATTTGCTTTATCGACCCCAGAAATTTCAGGGCCATAGTTTTTTTTTAAAAAAAGATAAAGAAACAGAGGCTGAGAAATTCAACTCTGCTTCTCCTGGGCCCACAGAAATAAAAAGTGAACATTTTTTGAGCGGCCACCAGCGGTCCCTTTAAGGGTCACTGGTTAGACCGCTCAACACAAGTTCCGCCCATTTGTACCTGAATTTCGCATTTGAGGTCCTACAGCCGACGTAAGACCCTGATTTGCATATTCAGGTGCCCTTCCGTTGAGGGCAGCAGATCACGATGCGAAATTCCGAGGACTAACACCGATTTTACACCAGAAAAATAGGCGGCAGTGAGCTGAATTTCTCCCCCAGATGTTTATTCTTCAGATATCCAGTTTTAACACTGAGGAGATCCAGATCAGCTATACAACAGTCAGGTGCAGTTGAAATTTTCTTCTACTTAGTCTGCCCACTGCACGAATGTGAATTTTTCTATTTTCCACATCAATCATCTTTATGGCCTTTCAGAATGAGATTGCCTAGTTGTTGCCAATTTGTGCTAATTTATGGATTTGGTTTGTAATAATAACAGAAAATGTTGGAAATACACAGTAGGTACATTTAACATCTGCAAATAGAAAAGCAGGTTAATGCCCTAGGCACAGATTTTACATCAGACCCAATTCTGGCATTGGGTCTCTACCCAAAAGGTTAAGCCATCTTTTCGCTTTGCAGGTACTGACAGACCCACTGTGCATTTCCAGCATTTTCTGCTTTTATTCCAGACTTTCAGCATTTGTAGTTTTCTCATTATCTTTATGGATGGTTTTGTGCTGTATGCTCATGATTGCTACAAACGTGATTGAGGCCGCTTATTACACAAAACCATGTTGTCCAGGGCCCTCATTGCCAGTAGAAGGAGGAAGCTTTTATACTAACTGTGTGGGCATGGTTCAAACCCAAGACCCAGATCTGACTGCACTACCTGGTGTCCCAACACACAGCTTTTCTGCGAAAGTAGCTCCCCGTCATTTATGGGCTAAACAGAAGCTATTGTTATAGTGAGGAGTATCGGATATATCACAGAGTGTTGTTTCATTTTTTTCACACATTCCTTGGTGTACTAATTTGGATAGTTCTCTGTGACTACTTTGGCAACCACAACGCTTGATTCAATTGACTAGCTAATTCATTGCCTGTGAAGTGCTTTGTGATGCATCCGATAATTGCATAATATTACATAGTATTTACAGCACAAAAACAGGCCATTCGGCCCAACAGATCTATGCCAGTGTTTATGCTCCACACAAGCCTCCTCCCACCTGGTACTCCCAACTAGTATGAAACATTAGTAAGCCCACAGCTTGAGTACTGCGCACAGTTCTGGTCATCACATTACAGGAAGGATGTAATTGCACTAGAGAGGGTCCAGAGAAGATTTACAAGGATGTTGCCAGGACTAGTGAATTTTAGCTATGATGACAGATTGGATAGGCTGGGGTTGTTTTCCTTGGGACAGAGGAGGCTGAGGGGTGATTTGATTGAGGTGTACAAAATTATGAGGGACCTATAAAGAGTGGATAGGAAGGACCAATTTCCCTTAGCGGAGGGGTCAATAATCAGGGAGCATAGATTTAAAGTGATTGGTAGAAGGATTAGAGCGGAAATGAGGAAAAATCTTTACAGCCAGAAGGTGGTGGGGGTCTGGAACTCATTTAAAAAATACCTGGATGTGCACCTGAAGAGCCATGACCTGCAGGGCTGCGGACCAAATGCGGGAAAGTGGGATTAGGCTGGGTGGCTCGTT
Organism: Heptranchias perlo; assembly: GCF_035084215.1. Lineage (NCBI taxonomy): Eukaryota > Metazoa > Chordata > Chondrichthyes > Hexanchiformes > Hexanchidae > Heptranchias > Heptranchias perlo. Next base: position 13,258,648 of record NC_090343.1, read on the forward strand.
TCTCAACCAGTGCAGACACGATGGGCCAAATGGCCTCCTTCTGTGCCGTAAATTTTCTATGATTCTAATTTATGATTCTATTCCCACCTTACTTCATCTCACCCTATCAACATAATGTGCTAAATAAGGTGCTATATAAATGCAAGTCTTCCTTTCTTTACCGTAAATTCCTGATGCCACCTTCTATAAATGATTTGTTATCAATTTCAGTACTGTCAACTTAGGAATACTTTTGCAAGTGCCAGACTCTAGCGTCGCAGAGACAACGATTAATTTATCGGTAAAGCTTCATTTAAACTTCCACGGTTAAAGGACTGACAAAAAAATCTGCAGATTTCAAAAAGTACTTTGACTTACGCTTAAACAAGAGATAAGGACGAATAATGCTGAAACATCAAATGTTCCAAATTATTGGAATCTAACAGTATTATATAAATAGACTGAACATTAAAAGTATGTTTGCAAGAACGCTGATTAGTTTCTTTTTGTCACATATAAGATATAAAGGAATCAAAATCCAGTATTATGGCATTACGAGTAACTTGTGCCAAATTGGAATCATATGGATCATTATTTTATGATATATGGGAATTGCTTGACCTAGCACCTGAAGTGATGCGTGCACATCTCTGGTTTTCAGCAGGTAAGGAGATGAAGGCTGTGGAATTTGGATTTTATTTAAGGGGACCTGGATTATCTTTAGTTTCTGGTGTGAGGATCATACTCTTTAAACTGCAGCAAATGCCAATCTTTCATTCCTTGTTAGGTAGGGAGCAAGGACAGTGATGCATTGACACAGTTACCACACGGCTAGTGCTCTGAAGACTGAGGTCATTGATCAAAGGCTGACTCAGTTTGTACACTAAGGCGTTGTTTACTAAAAGCAAGTCTGGCACTGTCCTCCTCTTCATAATCTCCAGCAATTTTTATTATCCCATCATCCTAGCCGCAGCTAAGTAGCTGGAGCCACAACAATAAACATGGATTCTTCAAAATTATTTTTAATTTTAAAGCTATCTTGTCCCGATCGCCCTGTGCTCCCTGACCTACATTGGCTCCCAGACCGGCAACACCTTGATTTTAAAATTTTCATCTTTGTTTTCAAATCCCTCCATGGCCTCGCCCCTCCCTATCTCTGTAACCTCCTCCAGCCCTACAGTCCTCTGAAATCTCTGCACTCCTCCAATTCTGGCCTCTTGCGCAAACCCAATTTTCATGGCTCCACCATTGGCGACCATGCCTTCAGCTGCCAAGGCCCTAAGCTCTGGAATTTACTCCCTAAGCCTCTCTGCCTCTCTCTCCTCCTTTAAATCGCTCCTTAAAACCTACCTCTTTGACCAAACTTTTGGTCACCTGCGCTAATACCTCCTTATGTGGTTCAGTGTCAAATTTTGTTTGATAATCGCTCCTGTAAAGCATCATGGAACTTTTTACTACGTTAAAGGCGCTTTATGAATGCAAGTTGTTGTTGTTAAGTGAAATGAATGTTTGACAGTGAGCTCGATAAATGTGATATCCCTGAGCTGAGTAAATAATTGTGAATTGTCATTTAACTTGACCGTACCCTTTTTTAAGTTCTTCGCTTGTTTTCTTGAGTTTTAGTAATGTTCAAAATAAAAATGTTTTTTTGCCGATCTTCTTTGCATTTACCTGGGCTTTTAGGAGTCCATTTTTTTCCCACCAATTTTCTCCCAATTTGTAATGTTAAAAGTACCTTTGGTTTTTAAATTGGCAATAAGAACTGGCTTTACAGATCCTTACCTGTTTTATATGGGAATCAAGCAGACCGGTACCCTACTTATTATGGCAATCATGTGGGCCAATACCCTGCTTTATTTAGGAGACACTGGACCAATAGTCTACAATATATAGGAATCATGCGGTTCAGTATCTTGTAATACTGTATATGGGAATCACAGATCAGTACTGCGATTTATACGGGAATCATATGGATCACTGCCCAGTCATATAAGGGAATTACATGAGCTACTAGCAATGCTGGAATTAGGGCCAGTAACACAATACAGACTACCCTATGGGAACTTTTACATTTCTGCTGGGGCTTTGTGAAAGCTCTCCCTTTTTTTCTTACCTTAGAGGTGTGCCATTGGTAATTGTGGGCCTAGTTGGAGGGCCAATAGGAAAAGAATGCTTGCTTTCATACCTACAACCTCCATTCTCAAGATGCATGAAAAGTTGGGTCCATGATGCCACTGGGATGGTGGAGGCCAGATGTTTTATTTTGGTATGCATCACTGATGGTAGGAGTACCGCACATTTGCCAGTGATGGCACATTATCAATGTAAAAGTGCTTTATGACACAGGAACCATTCTGTTGATTGTTGTTGCTAACTCCGGCTATATAGTGAATACTGATTCTCTCTATACTGTTGGCCTTTGTCGCCAAGTGTTTATAAAGAAGACTGCTGCTTTATGTGATTTCCACACACAAAGCGAAGAGATTATATAACATGCCATGTGCATCGGATGGTAATTTTAAGCTCATGTCTATGTAAATGGGAGTTAGCTGCAATTGAAACAGATGAGGCTGATGATAATTAGAATGAAATTGCTCCCAATTCCCTTTACTTTGCCTGAGTAAATGAGTTGTGCTCCCTTTCTATCGTAATTACTGCCGCCTTGGTTTGTCATTGGCAATCAGTCCAGCTACCAGCATCAGTGAGATCAAACAAAATTGTCACGTTATCTACAGCAGGCAAACCAAATCATTCAGTAAAGCTTTGTTATTAGGACTCTAAAAAAAAATTGTGTAATATCAGTTGGTCATTATGATATGCAAAGTTCATTGTGTCGAGGAAACACCCAGTCATGTAAGCCAGAGAAAATTTCATTTAAAGAAAGCCACATGAAAAAAAATAAAACTAGAAGGCATAAATACTAAAGTATTCTTTACACCATCTGGAGCAACATTTAAATAATTTGAGTTTTGCTTACACAATCAGGAGCCTCATTCACACAACTGAGAGTCATATTTGCTTACTTCAAACTCTTTGGGGGTAACTTTGACTTTGTGCGACAGCATAAAACGGGCGATAGCGAATTGGCACAAACTCCATTCCCTACTACTGTAAGTGTTAGGTTTCCTAGCCACCAATTCCATTCTCCTCCCTGGCCACTGTCTGAAACTGTTCATATCTCTCACATCTGTCTACATCTCTATTTGCATCTCTCCTGAAATAAAAATCGGGACAGATGTAAAATGGGCTGACAATTCTCTACCACCCATTTTACACTATCGCACAGTTAAAATTACTCCCATTTGGTGATAAATATTTGCACTTTAACAATAACATGTATCATTTACACAAGAACTACATTTACGCAAAAAAGACTCAATTCCACACAGCACTTGCATGGTCAGTACCCCACTTACACAACCAGGAACATCATTTACAGTTAGGAGCTGTACTTGCACGTCTAGGAGTTCTCTACAGGATAAAGAGATGTGTCTTTACAACCAGTTGCAACATCTACTTGATCTGGTGGTCTCATTTATATAAGAAGGAATCTGCTTTACAGGATTGCTATTTACACAATGAGGAGTCACATTACACAATCAGGAGCGGCATTTATAGGAATGAAGCTGTATTTACATGATTGGAAGCCAATTGAGAACTCATGTGTACACGTTCAGTTACCATGTTTGCATAATTGGTGCCTCATTTGCACAATCAGGAAATCAAATTACATGATCAGGAAATCTACTTCCATAATCAGGATACTGTTTCCATGATCAGGAGTTCTATTTATCCAAAGAGGAGCATCATTTACATCATTAAGAGTTATATATGTGCAATCAATAGTCATGTTGACATAAATAGGATCCTAATTTACACAGTTGCAAGTAGTATTTGTATGATTAGGAGAGCTCTATGCACAGTTAAGAGTCCTGCTTACACAAATCAGGAGCACTGGTCACGCAATCAGGAGTTTAGTTTACACTATTAGGAGTGCTGTTTACATGACCAGAAGAATCACTTACATAATTAGGAGCCATATTTGTACAATTAATAGCAATATTTACATAATTAGTAATCCTCTTTATAAGGTCATCATTTACAATAAAGTCACATTTATATGATCATGTAACATTTATATGAACAGAAGCCTGTTTACATTTTTAGTAGCTTTGTTTATAAGGTCAGGAATCTTCTTATCGCCATCAGTTACCATGCTTGCATGATCAGGAACCCTCTTCACAGTCACATACTGTCCTTACACTATCAGAATTGTCATTTACACAGTCAGAATCCTTGCTTATATAATCACATGTATTATTTATGCAACCAGTTGATCCAGTTAGGCCATCTAGAATCTCATTTCTGCAATCAAATGTCCCAGATACATAATTGGTAACTTTTGTCAACATGATCACTTGCCCTATTTATATGATCAGAAGCTCCCTTTGAACAATGAGGAATTTTGGTTACATGATCAGGAGTCAATATTTATGCCATTAAAAAATCCTATTTATATGATCAGATGTCTGGTTTAGTCAACCAGTAACCCATTTACACAGTCAAAAGTTCACTTACACAATTAGGACCTTAAGTGTGCAGGTATATGCTACTTATTTAGAGAGTACAGTACAAGATATTATGACAGAATGTATATAGACAATTACATCAACAAAATTGTTATTACCAACTATGTGGAACTGGGAAAAATTTGAAACCACCATTTTGTTTGCAGTGTGAAACGGCCATTGGTACACACCCCAATGTGGCAGAACAGTAGAGTCATTTGTCCCTGTTGCACACTTTTTTTTGGAGGTTAAGCTCCTATTTTCATCTCCATTTCCCATTGCCCTCAGCCTATGGCACAATTGCATCCAACTGTTCTCAAGTTTTCTCCAAAGCCTGTCTGAATTAGTCAACGGGAGGTACATGGGAGTGACCTACGGATGACTCTTGCTCGGATTGTTGCACCCTCCCCATGGAGTTGTGTTTGGATCTGCTGTTTCAGTAGAAGTTTTTTTTCAAGGCCCTGTTTACGGCAAAAATAGGATAGGGTTGGATCTACTGGATCTTCTGAATCCATATTAACTTACTGCACATCTCTGGTAACTGATTTTATTGATTCCAAGCAGAAAATATGAATCATTTGTACAGTCGCTGGCCTGTACAGATCTTTCCAAGCCATGAGGGAAGATCCATAACCAGAAAGCAAAAGTCACAATCGCAAGTGTGCAATAAAAATGGGTTGGATCCCAGAGCACTAGCAGCCAAGAGAAACAGAACTGATTCTATTTGAAGTGGTTCTGTTTGATGAAATGTGGTATAAGTGATCACTATTTTCCTCTTTACAGCACAGTTTATAGAGTCTCCTGCGTCTGAAGTCCGGAGAAGCATGTGAATTCTGTTAGCTGCTGAGGGAGAGATTTTATTTCCAAAGAAGAATCAACCCATTGCAATCCAGCTATTTATTCCCCAGTTCCTTGTTTAAACAATTCTTAGGGGTGTGACTCTTATTAATAAGCGGGTTATTCATTCCTTTAAAGAAATATTCTCATGTTTTGCTCTAATGCTATATGTCTTAAAGGTTTAGAAGAAAATTAGAAGCCCAACCCTATGTTAAATAAGTAATTCTGAGATGCATTACCTGTGGTACATTATGTATTGATTTAACCACATCTAAAGCTCAATCCCCTCTTTTTGAAATCCATTTCCTTTGTGACTTACTTTTACTATGAAACACATACCACTTCCTTTGTAGATCTCAGGCAGCAGTGCAGAGAAGGATGTTCGTAACGATTGATAGCATCAATCTTTAGTTAGTAGCATTTTTGTAAATGGATGTTTAGTCTGGTTTTTGGTCTCCCTGTGGTTTTTCTGGGGGGATTCATATCAGAACAACTTGACAAGACCATTTTTTCTTGTAGTCAATTAGTTGTGTGTGCAGTGATTTACATTGGGATGGTGATGAGTTAATGGAACATGAATAGAAATTAAATCCTCCAAAATTGTCATGGTACATATAACTATTAAATTAATTGCTTTTAATGGAATGTTGCTAACAGAACTCTATTCATCTAAATTGTCACATAATCCTAAGAATTATCAAAGGAAATATCTGTTCACTTACAGAGAGTTTCTCCATCTTCCCTGGTTTCTATGTTCTACATTTTAAGATTTTTAATGAAAGACAGCCTGTGATCAGATATTCTCCATGGAATCCCCTGTTCACTGATGCTCTGAAGTTCCTCTTCAGCGACATCATGGATATGGGATAGAGGATATGTGGCCATCATTCCTCATCTATAATGTCGTAGGAATGGATGGACACACATTTTACTTTGATGCGTTGCTACCAATAGCAGCCCTGGACTCAGTAGCAAAGCGAACAAACTAAACGAAACAGTGATAGTGCTGTGGGAGGGAGCATGCACCACTAAACAGAAAGTGCTGTTGGCCTCTCCCACCTTCAATGGCAGCACCACCTCCAATAGCAACATAGATGCTGGCTGTTAGAGGGAGAGATAGACATTTTTTTTAACCTGCAGCAGGCTTTGTGCGAACGTACTCTGGCCCAACTCATACAGATCAGTCTCGTTGGTCTGTACAGTCTTTCCCCAGCAACTAAGGGAGATAGTGATCCCCAATAATAACTCACAGAAGGCAACTTAAAAAAACCATGAATGCACATCAATGTTGTTTAAACGTGGCTCCAATGCTGTAGAAACTGACCTACAATGTAATTGAGACCGTTTCTACAGCAGTGGGAGCTAAATGCATCGTTAGTGGCACCATTAACTGCACAGTTTCTTATTGTATGACATTTAGGTTTTTGCAGCCATTGTGCTGAATGCAGCTCCCATTAAGCTTGGTCTTTTTGGTCAGTGAATACAATACATTTGCGCCAAGCTCATTTGGTTGTGGTGGTTCTGTCCATAAAACCACACAGTCAGAATGTTACTGACTTTCCAGCAAAACACAGCTGGTTTAAACTAAAGGGACACTGTCTTCATGAAAAAGTCTTTGGCAACCCACTCTGATCAATTACATAAATTATGTCAATGATATCAATTGCGCATGATGTCATCACTGATGGATATAGCTAGCTTTCCTCCCTCTCGAAACAGAAAATAATTTGCCAAAGAATTTCCATTAAGACAACGGTGTAATGTGCAAATAGAGTATCATAAGCTTGTTCCACTCATCAAAATTATAATCGATTGCTTCCTAATTTCCTACTAATAATTCATTTGGAGTCTTTGTTAAGTAACTTCATAGAATCATAGAAATTTACAGCACTAGGATGCTAATTACATTACAACAGTGACTACACTTCAAAAGTACTTAATTGGCTGTAAAGCGCTTTGGATGTCTTGAGGTTGTGAAAGGCACTATATAAATATAAGTTCTTTCTTTCTTTAATTTGTCTACCATGAATGTACCAGCTCTCTGAAATGACTATGCATGCAGTCCCATTCCCCTGCTTTCCTCATGCACTTTTAATTTTTTCTTTTTCAAATATTTATTCACTTCCTTTTTTGTAAGCTACTATAAATTCTGCTTCCAGGAGAATTTCTGGTAAGGCATTCCATATCCTAATAACTCTCTACATAAAATAATTCTCCTAACCGCTTCATTCATTCATTTGGTGATGATCTTAAATTTACGCCCTCTGGTTGACAATTCATTAACCAAAAATAGTTTTTTCTCTTGTTTAGTTTATCAACACTCTTCATAATTCTAAGCAGCTTTATCAGATCTCCTCTAAACTTTCTTCATTCTAGTGAAAACAGCCCAGGTTTCATCTAGTTTCTCATAACTAAAACTTCTCATCCCTGGTATCATCTTAGTAAATCTCTTCTGTACCCTCTCCATGGCCTTAATATCCTTCCTAAATAGGGCATCCAAAACTGGACACAAAATTCTAACTGCAACCTAAACAATGTTTTGTGTAGGTTTAGCAATGCCTCTTTGCTTGTGTACTCGTTGTTAATAAGAACATAAAAAATAGGAGCAGGAGTAGGCCAATCGGCCCTTCGAGCCTGCTCCGCCATTTAATAAGATCATGGCTGATCTGATCCTAACCTCAAATCTAAATTCATGTCCATGTTGTTCCAATTTATAAATCCAAGGATCCTATATACTTTTTGTTATAGCTTTATCAACTTGTCCTCTTACTTTTAAAGGTTTGTGTACCTGAACCCCTAAACCTCACTGCCCTTTTATTCCTTTTAAAGTAGTCCCATTTACTGTATCTTTACCTACCTAATTGCCCCTCCTAAAATGCATTATTCCACATTTCTCTGCAATAAATTTCATCTGGCATTTATCTTCCCAAACTACCGACTTGTCCTCCTTAAGTCACTTGCAATCCTCTTTTTTATTTTCTGCAAATTTTGATATTGTGCCCCCATATCCAAATCCAGATGAGTAGTGGTTAATGGACATTTTTTAAATGGAGAGATGTATATATCCATTAGCCACTACTCTGTGTTTTCTATCTTTTGACAACTGCCTATTCATGCTGCTAATACCTTTTAATACCTTGTGCCTAAGTTATATCAACAATGTGGCACCTTATTAAGCACCTTTTCAAAATCCATTTATACAACATCCAATGCATTTGCTTGCCAATAAAATCTGCCATTTCCTCAAAGATAGGACTTTTAGACAAGACTTACTTTTTTCCTCTGTATTTGCTTAAAAGCTGTTCACCTCTAGCATCTTCCAGTTCTGTTGAAAGGTCATCGACCTGAAACTTAAACTCTGTTTCTCTCTCCACAGATGCTGCCTGACCTGTTGAGTGTTTCCAGCATTTTCTGTTTTTATTTTACCTTTTATAAATCCATGCCGGCTGCCCTTAATTAACCCATGCCCTTCTAAATGAGTATTAATTTTATCCTGTATTATGGCCCCTGGAAGCTCACCCATTACCGATGTTAAGTTGACTAGTTTATAGTTCTCCTGAAATTCAAAATTAAATAATTCACAAATTTGTAGGGAGTTAATTGGCATTTGGAAGTAATAGTATTTTTACAAGAATGAATGGCACAAGATTGCTGGTAACTTGTGTTCCAGAATTGGCACTGTCCATAACCCATGGAATTTGCCGCTGTGATGACCAGTGTGGGGAAAGTCCAATTGTCAGCTACTGACTGTCTAATTATATATCAGATATGTAATTCTTAATTCAATTGATGTAAGCAACTTTCTACCTGCTTATGTATTTATCCTTTAACACTGAATTTCTGTTATGATGTCTAAATAGAATGGCCTAGAATTTGCTGTGAAAATAATGATGAGTTAAATTTGTATTAATCAATATTAGTCATTTGTATTAATCGCCCAGCAATTCGTGGCGAGTAAGAGATACGCTATGAGTTGTGAATCCGCACAAATTGATGGACGATATGCGTGCCTCTGCCGTTAGCTTTGCAAAAACCAGAGCTCGGCGTCAACCTCCTCATGAGTTTCAAGAAATTGCTGCATTTGCGTTGTTAAAATGAATTACACTCGCTGCAGAAGGTTAGGACTGGTATTTAATGACATAAGGACCCTTTTAATGAGGAGATTTATATTCCTGCAATGGACCTCCATTCAATCTCGGAGGCCCAGAAAGGGAACAATTGAAACTGTAGAGACTCACTCCTGCAGGTAGTAAATTATTCCTAAAGGTTTATAAAATTTAAAATGTTACAAAATTTTTTCTTACTTTTCATTTCTATCTGTTTTTTCTCTCTTAATCCAATCTTTCTTTCTCTATATATTTCTCTTTCTGTATCTAATTTGACTCCAATTAACCCTATTTCCTTCTCTGTTGTTCATCTGATTCTTTCTCTATTCTTAAATCTCATTGGTTAAGGAGATAGACTGTTGGTCCTGTCGTTCACCAAGGTCCCAGCTGCCCCGTTTCCCTCGCCATGCCGTTATCAGCTCGCACTTCCAGCAATTTGCGGCGCAAAAATAATTGGAGCTGAAGGGTGAGGAAAAAAATCTAACAAATGTGGCACGTCACAAGGTGCCCCACTCCAGCAAATTCTGGCCCAATATTATTACATTAAAACTACTATTTTCACCAAAGTCTTCCCTTTCATTTTGATTCCTGCATTTCTACATATGGTAAATGGAGCACCAGTAAACTAGTCCAGTGGCCTGATGAGGGCGGGTTTAAGTTATCAAATTCTTGGTGCAAAAAAGGTTCCCTTGATGTAATTCAATCCGACTTCACTGTTTGAGAGTTCAAACTCTGTACACAACAGCAACACTTAACAACCGAATAAGTCCCTTATTGTAGTTACTGAGCACACACAAGGTCTACCAGGAACAGTTGCCTTCTCTTTGGAAAAAAAGTAACTTTTTTTAGTATATACATATTTATTCCTTTGAAAACTAATTCAGCATTCACAATTGTAGCTGACGGAGTCTTTCAGACATCTCGCGTCACACAGACTCAAAAACATCTATATTTATGCACAGCGTAGGTAGCCTGACAGATGGCCAGAAATCACACTGTGGCAGATGATGCAGATATAGAGGTTCAAGAGTCCCTGGGACTTCTTCAAACAATTTACATGCAACCATTTAATTGGTGAAAGTAAAAAGAAAATTGCTCACAACACAGCCTCAAACAATTTTCCACCTGCTAGTATACACTTAGTAAATGTGAAGTGTTGTCACCCATTCCTATACACTTAGTAAGCATGAAGTGCCTGTCACTCACTTTATGCTCAATAAATAACCATCAGCCACTCCTATATACTTATTGAAAAAGCATCGCTGACTCCTGTATGCTTAGTAAGTACCCTTCATCCAGTCTTAGACATTCAATGAGATTCACCCACAACTATGTTCTCCATAAATACCCATTACTTATTCCTGTACACTTGGTATAAGCATTTCAACTGCTCTTATTTGTGTATTAAATGCCCATCAATCATTTCTGTATGTTTAATCAATGGCTTTGACTTACTTCTATAGATTTAATAAATGCACATCACCCACTCATAAATGTAATAAAAAATGTTTCTGATTAACAGAGTTTAAGGAATGGATCGGCACTGGAGCTAAGCTTTGTGCAGCCATCCCTGGTACAACTCAACATCACTGTGAGTAGCCAGCACCTTATGCTCCTGATGTCTAACAGGAATTTCTTAGAACTTGAAAAATGTGATTTTGTGACACTGTTTACTGATGTTAATGTCAAATAGCAATCATTGACAGCAAAACCCTATGTGATAATCTTGAATTAGGGGGAAAGAGCCTGCTTTTTTTTCACTTATACTGATTCTATTAATTTATTGATGCACGGCATAACTATTGGTATATTTATTTTTATGTAAAACTGTAAGTACATTTTTGCCTCTGCATTTATATATAATAATCACATTGCATTTATGTCAATATATTTATGTTCAATGTAAATGTTAGTGCATTTATTTTTATGCTTTTATGTATTTAGAGTATAATAACTGGATTTATATTGATATTTATTGTATTTAAGTACAGTATAACTGTCAATGTATTTATGCATGAAACTATTAAGTGTATTTTTGTCATATTGATGTACATTATAACTGTCAGTATATTTTTATATTGTGTTTCAGTGTATTTTTGTCAGTATATTTACACACATTGTCAGTCTATTTATGTACAGTGCAACTAGCAGAGTTTCATGTACATTCTGTTTATGACTAGTGTAACTCAGTGTGTTTACGTACACTGCAGCTGTCAGTTTCTTTACATTGTAACTAGAACCGTAACCGTTAGTGTAATTATGTTAATCATTACTATTGTATGTTTGTAAATGTATTTAGGTTCAGCGTGGATTTCCAAACATTTACGTTGTATATTAAATGTATTTACATACGGCATAATGTTCAGTGTATTTATGTACAGTGTACCTGTCAGTGCATTTACATGCAGTGCAACTATTATGCTGCATTTACATAGCAACTTCCTGTCTCAGACTGGTAGTTGCAGTATCAGTTCCAGCCAAGCAGCACCTTGTTTATCCTGCCTAGCTGAGCTCCTGCCCAGGAGACAGCTCTGCACGTGTAAGCATGTATATAACCACATAGGCAAGAACTCCTCGGCCAAAGGTTAAAATTTGAATGTTTATAGAGGGCAGGAGGGAGCTGTCTGTGTGATTATTGTGCAGTATGTCTGTTACTGTAACACAGACTACGTTATACAGCCAATGAAATAATACTCATTATTAGCGATTTTCAGAGATCTACTCTTCCTTATATGGATATCTCAGCCCATGAATTTTAAAATTAAAATAATTTGCATGCAAAACTACAACTTTGCAACCATGTTATAATTAATGAATGTGTTAACAAGAAGCTATGCAAAGTCTTGAGCAGAATGATACCTCACTTTGGTTAGTGCACAGTAATAATATTTGCAGGAGCTTTGTAAATCGAGTACAATGCCACTTCTTCCAATTATTCAAATCCCCATTGTCCAAACATCTTAGCCCAGAATTTCCGCTTGATTGCGCTGGCTTTTTCAGCACAATCTGGCTGAATCACCACAAAACATAGAGGAATTTTGAATGAAGCCCCGTTTCCGCGACGTTTTGTGCAGGCTAAAAAAAACCGTTGAAACTAGCCCCGCCCACAAACCTGGCCATGCCCCCTCCCCGCTCGAAACAATGAGGATGGTGAGATTTCCTCGATTGCACCAGCCTGCGGCCATTTGAGGAGATTTTTTAAATCACGTTATCTTTCTTAGGCGCAAAGGCACTAGTAGGCACTGTTTAAACATTTTTAAATATTAAAAAATATTAATTTACTAAGAAACTGACAAGTGTACACCAATGAAAGTAGTAAGTGCTTCAGTATATTTTTTTGAGTCATTTTCAGTGATCTTCAATCAGGTTACTCACAAGCAGAAGACTGGAGCCCTTTATTAAAAATACTTATTTTTAGTCATAAGCCAATTTTCAACTGTTTTAATAAAACTGCACCAGGTTACCCCTCTTAAATACATCTCTTAAATATATCAATGATTTTTTTTATTGCAAAAAAAAAATAAAAGATTACACTATGTTAAAACTGCCAAATTGCGCTGATTCATGGGAGATTTTATGTTTGTGATTATGTTAATGCATTTTAGCGGCAACGCGACGTAATTTGCACCAGCACACTTATGCCCAAATGTCGATTGCACTCAAAGTGGAAACTCCAGGCCCTTATCTAAGCTCTAGTTCATCTTTGACTTGCAGTTTTAGAGTGATTTCCAATGATGTCGCATCTTCTATGACATCACTGCGTCCTCCTTCAATAATTCCAACATCACTTGCACCGTCAATTTTAATAATATTTCTCAACTTTTTTCAAATGGTACTGCTTGGTTATTAATGCTCATGTATAATTGAAGATATATTGCGATCTGTTAGATACAAAATTGATCTAAGCGTTTGACTTGACATCATAAAGTGCTTAAGACGTCATCGCTCATGTGTTATTTGGTCCAGTTTGTCCATAGGAAGTAATATCTTATCTTACCAGTGTCCAATATGTAGCCTCTATTTATAAATTATCATAATGCTCCTGACTAATCCCAAAGAGAGAGGCTAGGAACATTGCACTCAGTATGAGAACGTTCTGTCTCCATAGCAACTCTTACCAGAAGATTTAAATGGTGTGAAATTCCTCCTGTCCATAATTTTAGCAAAAAAGTCAATGTAAATACAAAGTAGAATTTCCTATTGAACTCCAGTGATAAGAAGATTTCTGCATATGTAAAGAAAAATTACAGTGCATAATCTTTTGCAAAAATAACTAAAATAAAATATTAGTGACGAATGTATATAAATGTTATAGCAGTACATGAAAGTATTTATACCTCAAAGTTCTGGATCATGGGAGGAAGTCTCAAGAAGGCACTGAAGGTACGGAGGTAAGTACAGTTCTAACATATTCGCTGCATAGCTCTTAGTATATTCACATTTAGAACAATCATATTCAAGTTTGCTTTTGTTCATGTAATTCTGCAAGTGTGTGCAGCATACCTGTATCACAGTGCTCTTGCAGTGTAATTGTTTAAGTTAGCGGGAAGTTGAAGTAATTGAACAACAGGACTTTTATTTCATGAAAAATGGCATCACAAGTGAGTGTTTAAAGTACATCAGTTTAAGCTGCTTTTTACTCCAAAAGACAAATGTTAAAATTGCAGCAGTGCTCTCGATACCAAGGTTTACAGCATCTGCAGTGAAATGTGCCGCACAGTTTTGAGCAGTTTTTAAGAAAATATTAGAGTCATCAGACTCATGGAGTTAAAAGTTTCTAAGACTATCTCAGTGATCAGATTTAAAATAATTATATCACAGACTACATTTTTAAATTTCAGTCCCCTTCTGGAAATTCCAAAATATGATGGTCAGAAAGATTGGGAAGGATGAAGAAATGAAGATAATACCAGTCTCAATGCTGTCCATGGGCTCCCATGAATAAAATGTTTATATATTCCCTAGCTATTGAGGATACACAAATGAGTTTGTTGTATTTAATACAGTATAACTCTCAGTTCATTTACTAATATTGTAATTAGCTTTATTTATGTGTCAATGTATTTATGTAAGTGGAGTGTATATCATAAAGTAATTAAAAATATCACCATTTTTACATCCTTTTTTGTGAGTCCACCCTTTTGTTATTACAATTGCTACCAATATAAGTACTGATTGCGTTGTAACTCATTTGAGTCTGTGCTTTTTAAAGAAAAATCCTTAAATCGAAAATGAGGAAAATAGTGAGGTGAAATGTTCTATTCTGTTTTTAATTTTTCCACATTTTGAGTCCGTGGCCTCATCAGGAAGCAGCCAGGCACTAGGTTCCAGCGGAGCCCTGAAACTAGAGCATGCCAGCTAACCCAGGGAATTCAAGCTCGGCACATTTGAGCCTTTTCACTGTCGTTAAGACACCATTATAATTACTTGTCGCCTAAATCTAGTTTATCTCCATTCACCTGATTAGAAGAGGGTGTTGGTGAAAATCCATTAGGAGCAGTGTGATCAGTCAGGAAGGAAAGAAGAGCCCCTTTGTCTTTGCTGAATTATCTGTATTTTGATTGTCCTCTGACTGAATCTTTCAGCTAAGGAGCGTAGCAAACAAACTAAAAGCCGAGAAGCCGAGCCCCAGTTTCTCATAGTTTCCTCCTCTGTCAGCAGCTCTGTGTTTGCTGAACATTTAAAACCTTTCTTATAGAAGTCCTGGTCCTGCACAACCATCTTCTTCTACAGCTTAATTTGTTTCTTTTTTTTGTTTAAAAAAAAAACCCTGTATTTTCACGCCTGCCTCCTGTGTTGATACCAAACTCTTTGAGAAGGTAACACCTATCATTTAAATATATGGCATATATCCTTTGAAACAGCTTTTCCACAGGAATCGTGACTGGGTTGTCCGTTTTTCTGTTTGTTGTTTTAATCCCTGCTACAGTTCAGTTTTAGAGCCGCGCTTTTAGCCTTTACAAATTTAATGTTTCAAATTACGATGTTAAAAGTCTTGTGTTCTGGTCAGCGACCTGTCTGTGGTTTAAAATGGGTCTCCTTAAATGATATGTAATGACCTGCGTATGACTGCCCGTTAGTTTCCCCAAGCCCTCTTCCCAAATTGTCTCTCACTTTTTAAAGAGCCTGACCAAATGTGAATTCTATACAAATCGGATTTTCTTATTTTTTGGAAACTTTTTTCTAGCCTCTGCAGATTCAATAAATGATTGGATTGTTTCCTTATCTTTTCAACAACTCTCTGAATTTTATATTCATGACATGATAGAGGATTTTAAATATCTACGTTTTATTTCTAAAAGATTGCATTTCCAGAGGTCTCTTCAAATACAAATAATATATGCTTTATAACAATTAGATAAGATAACTGTAGAAATATGTTTTGCCTAAAGTCTATTATTAAATTGAGTTTAGATTTTATTCCTAAAATCTTTCAGTTCAGGGCATTCAGTATGAACATTTTCATCAGTCCATCTGTAACGCAGTCCGACTACTTACACAGGTTCCTGACACCGAAAGGGCATATTTAAACATTGCTCATGTCAGTCATTCTTACAAAGAATCCAGAATGACAGACCACAGATTGTCTAAAATACAACATTTTAAACAGAATCATTTCAGATTGAATATCTCAGCACAGCTCGCCTCCTCCACATTAAACAAATAACTGCACTGTGATGTTTCTTTAACTCCTCATTCCATTTTTTTTTGCATTAGATGCTAATTAAATTTTAAACAGCTTGATAACTGACATCTGTTTAATGTTTTTGATGTGCGGCAAAATCTTTTTGTTCCAAATGCATAAAATAATTTGAGAAGATCATTTTTAAGATGTATTCTGCCTATTTAGCTTTAAACAATGTACACTGTTGTTTTGAAATTATAAATTGGTTTCAATTGAAGTTTGCACTGATAGTGTTTCTGCGTGTGCTTTTGTTTCAATAATAAGGTTTATTTTGATACACCATATTTCAACTTGCAGACAATTTTTTTAACGTATTTCTTATTTGTCATGAAAATAGCATCTTGTCTCAGGAAATCTTCATTGTGAAAATGAAACTCATTTGAAATATTCTGGTACATTGCAGTAAGCCTTGCCTGTATATCATTATTACTGACAGCAAAAAGGACCTTTTAAAACATTATGATCATTTTTACAAATTATTTTTGTCCCACAAGACTCAAGAGTTTAATTTGAACAACAAAAAAATGCTAAAATAATTTGTGAAGTATGTTTTGGAGTAAAGACAGAATTCAGACCCGAAAGGGCCTGAAGAATATTTTGTGAGCAGCAAAAACATATTAGTCCCATACACAGATCTTTATTGCAATTTTGTTTCTGGCCTTTTTGTGGCAACCTTGTTGAACATTATTACCATAAACTCATGGACAGTAAGGAAGCCTATTCACTCCCCACATATAGCATATGTACTCCTACAGCCTCTATGGCTTGCTCGTATATTCAAGTAGTCACAGATGTGCCTGTACTTTCCTCATGTACAGCATTTATATTCTCTTCACATAGCACATATACTTTTATAATACTTATACTCTTATGCAGTCCGTACTCTTCCCCCATACGTGTTAATACTCTCTACTTATACGCCAATCTTTGTTGTGCTGTAACTTCTTTTTTTCATCTCTTTGTCACTATTTACACCACAAATGTAGCAAAAAACATACTAGCATCTTACTATCCGGAATCAAATTGCATTATGTACAACATTTTTTTTTGTTTAGCAGGGATCTTTGCTCCCGTTTTCTCCAACGTAACCTCAACATGTTTAATTGCTAATTTGTTCCAGTCTGTTTTTCACACCATCGTTAAAGGTTGTCCGAAAAAAAATACAATTTCTCATTTTTGTTGCCGAGAATCCAACTAAGTGCCCTTTTCGTTGACTGTGTACATTGTAAGTACTCTAATCATACAAGAACTTCAAAATAATAGTACTTCAGGCTTTAATAAACCTCACAGGGCAGCTGCTCTGTACTCGAAGCACATTTGTAATTCTTTTTTGAAACTAGCTTGGGGAAATGCAGCTCAGATTAATACACAAAGTCGTTGACTGCACTCATTTTTTCAACAGATTATTTTTAGTGTTAAAATACATTTCACACATGGCCAATATGTAAAACACCACATGCAACAAGAGACAACAGCTAGCTTACTCACCGCTACCCAGGCCGGTGTTTCTGTGTGTCTCCAAGGCAGAAAGACTAACCCTGCAGCTGTTGGTATTCTGTAGAACTGTCGACAGTCTGAGAGTGGCTTTGCTGTTCCACACAATTTAACAGCAGCAGGAACACACTCACGGTTCCAGCACCGATTCTTGTGTTGATGGATCCTTTTGGGTTTCCCCCTGACTTCTATGGGCTTGGCAGCTCTCTTTCTACTGATCTATTCTCATAATGAAGATGAAGGTCTATATTTCCATGACATCTCACTTGTGCTTCAGGCTATCTGAAGTGCATTTTTAAGGAGCTTCCCTGGCGGAGAAGTGTATGCACACTGACTGACTGACTGACTGCTCCTGCTGTTAGATGTTGCTCTCAGTCTGCAAGGCAGTGTCCCAAACGAGACTTGCACAACTCTCTGTAGACCCAGGGGATCCAAGCTGACTTTCAGCAAAGCCTGAAATGACTACGAGCAGAAGGCATTGATAAATTCCACTGCAATCCCCTACCTCCCCCCCCCCCGCCCCCCCCCCCCCACACTCTTTCCTCTTGATCAATCCCCAGTCAGACTTTGAATCTAGCTCAATTAGATATTATCTGTAGCTTTTAGACAAAGACAGAGCCGAGAGCTGAATAGCAAAAGCCTCACCTTCTGTTTTCTTTGCTTAATCACTCTGCTACTGGGTCTGTACCAATTGTCATTAGGATTTTGGTTTTCATCTTTTTTCCGTGTTTTAATGTTTTACTTTTCACTGTTAGTTGAAACATTAGCAATTTATATCATTAAGTTAAGATCATTTGAAATAAACACCTCTGGGTAGCCTTTTTTTTCAATGTTTTTGGACGTTTGAAATGCTGTGTATGTCTGTAAAAATACATTAAATCCTGATGTTTGTGGCACAATGTGCATTGAAAGCAAACAAATCATAAAACTGTAAGTGAGAAGATACATTGAATATTTAACTGCCTGCGAACGCCTTGCTTCGGGAAGAAGCACCCACTTTATCTGCTGCATGAGGAGTGGGCTCACTGACCTCACCTTCAATAGAGTCATTTTACCAACCGACCAAAGGCTGTGATTTACAAAAAGAAAACACAATCCTTATATCACACACACACACACACACACACGTACTGGGCTCTCAGAAGTTCTCAGTGATTTATGCCATTGGGTTTATTATTTTAGTAAATACTTTATAATAATTTGTTTGCCGTATATCAAGACCCCAAAGACTTAAGATGAATGAATTACAAGGTAGTTACAGAACGCTGCCTGCAAAGGTCAGTCATTCTGTTTAAATGCCGCAATCTCATTTTGATAGGCAGTCTAGACAAAAAATATGGTACTTTTTAAAATTATCATTTTCTCAGAATTTGTGTATTTTTATGTTAATTGACTTCTATAATTTTTAACAGCTGGAATTAACAAAAATAAATAATAATTGTATTGAGCTGACTTTGGTAAGTACTCACACAAACCTGAAAGGATCTTTTCTCTCTCTTTCTTTAAGACTTACATTGTTACATAAATGGAAAGGCTGTACTCTTGCTGATAGTCAGTGAGATTGCTCCTCTGTAAGAGACCATTTCTCAACATCGACTGTTCCCAATTGCTTTTGTTTAATGGATCTGCTTGATTTCCATCAAGGTTCTCATGGTATTGTTTTTGGTTTGCGTGACTTGGAAGGTAAACTGTGAGGGCACATGCCCATAGTTACCAGAACATTTAGTTTATCTCAATTGTAAATGTCCCTTCTCGAACTAGCAGGGGGCTGGGGGGACATATGACCAACATTTACAGAGGAAACCTCCTTTAATTTATTTTTAGGTCGGTAGGGTATAATCACAGAAAGCTTTAAAGTTCATTTGCAAAATTAATTTGATTAATAAGTTAAAATTAATTCACAAAATGATTTTGATTAAAAAGGAGAGTAAATTGAAAGAGAATAAATGTTCTTTACTATTCCACAGTTGAAACATTTAACCTTTTGCTTTTGATGTCCGCTACGCTTAATATGCAATGAAAAAAGAACCGAGTATGTAGAACTGAAGTCTGATACCTAAGAGTCTGAAGGAGTCACTTCAGTTTTTTTTTGAAGAGGGCACATGTGACGAAAATAATCGATTTCAGCTTAATCACAAACTTTGCAATATTCACACACGTCACAGAAAGTGTCGGTTGCTTGTATATTGCACTGGGTTGTGGATCTTTATTCATAAGCTATTGATTATTTAAAAATTCCTCCTGGAAATAAATGATAGCTCACAAATCTCCAGCACAGCAGGATTCTTCTCTTCTAAACTGCAATTTAACAAACCACTGCACAACTACTAAGTGTTAAATGAAGCTGTCACATACTGTCCGAAGATTGGAGAAAAGTACTGATTTCTCCCGAAATTTAGTATCAGGTGGCCAGCTTTAATTCAGGAGCTTTTTTCAATTAAGCAAAATAATAGGCTTTGTGCAGTTTACTGACCAGGTGCAGAAATGCTGCTCAGATGTGAAAGCTCCGATCAGATAGTCCTGCTCGAGAGATTTCACCAGTTCTTAGGTAGTAATTTGGTAACAAGTAGCTTCCACTAGCAATGGTGATTGTAATGAGGCTCTTTGACCACTCCCAGTGTGTTTTTGTGGACAGAACTATTTCTTTAATATGTTGCTTTAACTGGTGCACTTCTACACAACAAAGCAAAAGTCACCAATTTATTCTTGTCCATCAGTGTATGCTCAAATAACAAAATATGAAAGGGTTCTTTGATACTCATTTTACATGAAAATTATATTCTATATTGCTATTACCAGTATATCATTGACTGAAATCATATTTTATTCTTAAAAGCTGCAAAAAGAGCAAATGTGTTAATAAAGAAACTCTGAAATAGAAATAAATTGTAGGATAAATTCAGCAATGCCATGGTCCCAGCTGGGAGTCACTTAAAGGGAGCACTGCTCAGTGCAACAGTGTTACACTGTTGGAGCCCTATCTCTGACCTGTGCTCTTTGTGAGTGCAGCTTCCCACTGGGAGTGCGGGATCACTGAAATTACCCCTATATCTTTAATAAAAACACAGACTCTGATTTAATGAGCTTATCGAATGCTGAAAGAAAACAAGATATTTAAAAAAAAACAAATTCCAGTTCTAGGGAAGGGTCTCCACCCAAAACATTAACCTATCTTCTCTCTTTCAGCTGACGGACTTACTGCATAATTCCAGCATTTTTTTCTGTTTTTATTTTAAACAGGCTCTGGTGTTCAATCTGTTCAGATTCCATTAAATTGTTAACCTCCTTGACAAAAGTACAGCTGGAATTCATAGAGTATCAATGTGTTTCATACTCCAGTATGCTTTGAGATACACGGAAAAGATACATAAAACCAATAGCTCTATAGCAACATTATATTTGAAGTTGCTGTTCTTTGGTTGTGAAAGAAAAAGTTCTGCAGTAATTACCTGAGGTATGGGGTAAAGTACCTTACGGGGCTGCAGATGCGATTGTCTGGGCTGGAGACTACATAGATATTATTTCATTTTAAAAAAAACAGAGCTAAGAGGTTTCAGTTAACTGTGTCCATCGCCAGAGTGTGCAGTGATGCAGTGCACTGCATGAGCAACACGCTGTGCTATGCAGCGGGGTGACACGGACTTGCACCTGTGATGTCCCTTGCACTTCCAGCCTGACGCACGGCTTTGTTGGGCGATGCTGAGCGGAGTCCAAGCACCAAGGGAAAACGGGAGGTAGAGTCACTTCAGGCTGGTCATGTGCACCTCGCAGTGTCTGGTTTCACAGCAGCACTGCAGAGGCCAGGGAGCAGGCCAACCATCCACCCTCATTGCTGCAGATGGTGCGCGGCACAGGGAGATTATTAGAAAAGGGAAGAGAAGAAAATGCGGGGGGAAAAAAATTGTGTCTGTTGCAGGGTGTATGCTTCTGTCTGAATTAGCACCTGTAACAAACATGTTCCGTACAGGGTGTTTCTAGAATTGAAACTTGTGCTGATGGTTTGTTCCAACACTATTCACCATTTAGCAAACAGCAACTCAGTATCCCTCTGTCCATATCAGTACCTGAATGCTATGTCCCTCTCTTCAAGACCAGTGTGTTAACTCTGTGCCCCTCTTTCCGTCTATGAAATACATTCTCTCTCTGAAGCACTCACAATTGCAACATTCTTACTGTCGTAATCTGTAGCTGCTTTGTCATTAGTAGGAATGCTATTTCTTACCTAAGAGATTCTTTTTAAATGTAGTACAAAATATATTTCATTCATATTTTAGCCTTTTTGATGGGTTACTCTGGCAAAGGCATTAGTCGACAGCAATATTTTAGGAACAAAAGAGAAAAAAAATCCCTGAGTAAGTGGATCCTAACTGAATAAAGTAAGGCAGACTGAAGACTGAATGTGTATTTAAAACCTTGTAGCAATTTGCTGTCCGTTATGAAACCCGATTCTTCCCAAACACACCACTGAAACTCCGAATGCTTTCAACACTTTGTGCTGCGGCAGGGTCAAGTTCAACCAGGCAATTCAGAAAGTCTTTACACCCACCCAAGATTTAATCTAACAACTAGCCATTAAACTTCGCCACTCACCTTGCTCACAGTTCAAAAGTACGACTGAAAATGGGCAGCTGAACGTCAGAAATAGCTCCATGATGAAGGCTCAGTATTATCCAAAAGAAGCAGAGTCCGATGCCAGAAACAGGCTCAGCCACAAGCTGCACACACCTAGATTTTAACTTGAGTAGCAGACAGCCTATGAGTGCCGGTGCAGCCACCTCCCATATAAGGAGAATCAGGGTAAAATGATCAGCCCTTCAGGGCTTCTTCTCAGGAACAACAACACAAGCGGAAATAATCCTCTGTTTTCAAATAAACCAAGCATTACCGAAAATGATCTAGATAAGATTACAGCCAAATCACACTGAATATTTATTAGGCAATAAACCTCATAAGCATAGTTTCAGATTTACGTTCACTTCTTACAGTTTCTCTATTGTGTTTTTTTCACAATGAGTTTTGAGCTCTATTTCTGATTTCCTTTTTGTGATTAGTATTTTTATTAACTGAACTAATGCTGGATAAGGTATCTGGTGGCATCCTACCATTGCTGGTAAACATGGGAAAAGATGTGAGGCAAACAGTAGAGGAAACACACCAGCAAAGAGATTGTGCTATAATGTAGGAATGTATAACACATTCATATGAAATTAATTTGCTGTTTTAATGGAGGCGTTAATCATTTAAATTAAATGGACTATGTTAAAATAGCAGAGAGAGAAATTTCATATGAACTTGTTAAGTGTTCGTACGCTAATTTCTGGGCTATAAAAAACATGCAGCAATGCGGAGAAAAGATTTGTTGAAGTCTTGCCGTCTTTAAGTGTGGCAAATTTCTGGCTCACAAAGCAGTAGCGCAGATATGTTTCTCTATTGCTCAACAATCTTTTCTTTCAGTAATCTTATCTGTCAAATTCAAATATGCATTTTCAGAATGCACTGAAAAATGTAGTGGCAATATGTGGATGAAACTATGACTATCACTTTTCTTAGATCTTAAGTAGGCCCTGAATTGATAACTATCAATGTGAAGAGGATTAATTTCCTCTGATACTGCATTGCTCAACATGTTTGCATAAAATTTCTTTGTATGTGATTTAATGCATTTGACGACATATTTATTTTAAGTAGGTTAATGATGTTGTTAAAATAGTGCACAAAGGAACTTTACATGAATGCATTAGGCAATGTACTACCAGAGGAAATGAAACATTTAAAAATATGTATTAAGTAACAAAAACATCATGTTCTTTATTAGGTTTTTTTTCCCATCTGATCAGTATTCATTTTGTGAGAATTTTTATGGTGATAATCTATCTGCTAATATTCTTGCTTCCAAAGAATAGGTACAGTCATCACTGACCTATTGACCTTGCACATTTTAAGTTAGCAGGCAAATTGTTCGAACGTTTAGGATTAAAGGTATTTGGAACAAGTTTTTATTATGAAACGTAATAAAACCTATAGGTCACTGAATAACTCAAGATATTAGAATATTCCAGACAATGCCATTAAATACTTTCACTAGTACGTATGACTTCTTAGCAAATGATGATTGGAAACCAAAACAACAGATAATGTCATTGAGATCCCACAGCTAAGGCTATTGCTTGACGTGGGAGTCAGAAGCTCAGTTCGAGTGCCTCTTCCTTTCATCTCCAGGCAAGTGATTGTAGCGCCATGTATGTTACCAGGTGCAGTATGAAACATTTCCATTGGTTTACACCAGCAATCTTAGGTGTGAAACATTAATATCCATGAACATGTGCTATATATTAGACTAAAAAATTGAGTTCTATCTGGTTCATAGGAACAAGGAACAGGAGTAGGCCATTCAGCCCCTCGAGTTTGTTCCACCATTCAATGAAATCATGGCCAATCTGTATCCTAACTCCATTCATCCGCCTTGGCTCCATATCCCTTAATACTCTTGGCTAGCAAAAATCTATTGATCTCAGATTTAAAATGATTAATCTACTGCTTTTTGTGGGAGAGAGTTCCGCACTTCTACCACCCTTTGCATGAAGAAGTGTTTCCTAACTTCTCCCCTGAATGGCTTGGCTCTGATTTTAAGGTTATGTCTCCTTATCCTAGAGGGGACATAATGGGCTATAAATTGGGCCTTGTAGCACCCGATTGTTAGGCCTATGTGGCCTCCTAAAGTCCCAAAATGGCGTCTGAAATGCACGCGCACGCCGCACGCCTCTAGTGTGACGTGCACCGTATGCCATCTTGATAAAGGCACGCACAGATAACGAACGCCGGTACCATGTAAAGTAAGGAGAATATGCATCTACAATACTTGAATACTAGGATAGGGGACGTAGCCTAAAATTTAGAGCCAGGACTTGCAGGAGTGAAGTTAGGAAATGCTTCTACACGCAAAGGGTGGTAGAAGTTTGGAAAGCTCTTCTGCAAATGGCAGTTGATGCTAGTTCAATTGTTAATTTTAAATCTGAGATTGATAGATTTTTGTTAACCAAGGGTATTAAGGGATATAGGGCTAAGGCGGGTACATGGAGTTAACCATAATCACAAGTCAACCATGATCTCATTGAATGGCGGAACAGGCTCAAGGGACTAAATGCCACTGCCACTTGCTGCCTCCAATTATGCGCCACCTTCTCTTGCAAGAAAGCGGGCCATGTGTTGGTGTGAGTCCTGCAGGATGTTTGGGTGATGTGCCTGTTATGGTTGAATAGCTGCCAGTGTGTGTGACCTTTGTGTTGTGGGTGTGCAGCTTGCAACAATGTTAATGTGTGAGGGTGAGAGGAAGCATCTGGTTGGAAGAGTTGAGTACTGATTGAAAGAGTTTGTTGGAGGTGGGTGATGGCGGGTGTAGTGCATGGAGCAGTGGATGCTGCTAGTGGTGCAGTTGGTAAGAGATGCCACTTGACGGTTGACCTCACTCACCTCAACTACTCGTGTCAAAGCATTGAACTTCTTCCTGCACTGCATCCATGTACGTGGTGCTATGCGCCTGGCATTGACTTTATCCCTTACTGCCTCTTGGGCATATGTCTGGAGGGCCTCTTGCCCCCCCCCCCCCGCCTCGCCCACTGCGGATAAAGGATGCCCCTCCTTCTGTCCACCTCTTGCACCAAGGCCTCTGGTGCATTACCAGAGAACCTTGGTGCACGCTCTCTCGCAGGCCTGGTACAAACTCAGATCGACGGATCGGTGAGGTCTGGCAAGCAGACTGGAGGATTTAGTGGTGCGCAACCTTTATTCACTGTTTTAACATAGCTCATCAGTTTGTAAACATGGGGACGGGACCGGCATCTGTGTTTTGCATGTGCGATATCTGATCTCCGTTCAGACTCCATGTGGACCTGCATCTTATATTTTGCACATAAGAGGTTCAGGCTGCCTTTACGAGGTGCAGGCTGCCTTTAAGAGAGGTGTGAGCCACTCACGTGATATCGGGGCCCCCCTGATGGTGAGGAGTCACTGGACAACGCAGCTAGACAAGGTTGCTCGCGCTGGAATCAGATAAATGAGCAGTCAGCACGAATCTCACACGCTGCCTTCATCGGAACGCCCGGGCGTGGGTTAATCGCGCACCGCGACCCCTGCGCCCGGATTCAGGGGTTATCGAATTTAACCCCCAACATCTCCCATCTCTAGAATTAAGTATTATGGCTCAGTTCTGTGTCCTATAGGAAACTATTTGATCACCACTGATCGCCCCATAAATACAAGACTGTGATTACTTTGGCTAAGATAGTAACTGTGCAACTAAAGATCAAAAAAATTTGAAAACATATTGCTAACATTTTTGCAAGAATCAAACCTCATAATGTTGAATAAATAATGGTTCCTAAAGCAACAATTCAAATTCAATAATGGTATCTTACAGTAACCATTTTGATTGAATGACGGCCCCTAGTGTAACAATATCAATTGAAAGAAGGTCCCTACAATAACAATCTCAATTGAACGATGCCCCCTACAGTAACAATTTCAAAAGAATGAAAGCCCTTATAATAACAATTTCAATTGACTGTGAACTTTTATTTAAACAACATTAAAGTGTTAAGTAAGGAGAAGAAGAAAGAAGCTTAGCCATCCTTCAAGCTTCTTCTGAGTGAAGGTCAAAGTGTTTACTATTTAAAGGAGCTGTAATCTGAGCTGTGCAGGGCTGCAGACTTACAGCTAAGGGTATGTGGGATCTCCACAAGAAACGGAATCAGCAGTGACATTCCCATGTTAATGTAGCGAGACTGGGGGGCCGACACTGCCAGTAACACTGCCATATGGCCAGTAAAAATCATCAGTTACTTGCCATCAGTGAATTAAAACACAATTTGGAAAACTCAGTGTTTGGGGGCAAAAAAAGCAGACTCACACAAAAAAAATGGAGTGGCCGCCCGTTGGTGCATGCAGAGAATCCCTAATAGCAAGCGAGGGAGTAACAGGCTGAATGCAGCAGTTGAACCAAGAAAGAAAGAAAGACTTGCATTTATATACAGCATTTGAATGAGTTATAAAGTAATACACTGAATATGGAACTGAATGCCTTGTGAATAATAATGAATAATATGCTGAGTGTAGTACTCAGACAGGACCCTGATACATTTGGTACTGTGCTTGAACAGGTTAGTAAGTAATAGTCTGAGTATTAGGACAGTTAGTGAGTTGTATTCCAATTGGCTTGTGAGTATATTACTCGGACAGATTAGTAAGTAATGCACTGAATACAGCACTAGTAACATATTGAGTACGGCTGACATCACAAGTAGCTTGTTGAGTACCTGACATGAAGAGGCCAATGAAAAATTTATTGTACAATCAGCAATATTCCCAAACATCCAAACTTGAGGCCTATTGTTCTGGTGATTTCTTATAAGCACATTAGAGCCTGATGAAAATACTTCACTTACTTTGAAAATGCATGTGTGGTAGGAATTACTTTTTGCAATTGTCTTTTCCAACCTTCTTACCTAGATTATTTCAGCTCTCATGTCTTAGATCACTCTCCCCATACTTTCGAAAGTCTGACGTGGAATGAGCGCATACATGCTGCACGCCATATTGGACCCTTCAGAGCCCGTTTTTCACCTGAAAAAAATGGGTGCTGCTTGATCCAATTTCTAGGCCAGTATTTCCCCTTTCTTTGAGGAATATCAAACTGACCGTTACTACTGGTTGCTTCTCTGAGATTTCAAACACTTTCCTCCAAGGGATTTTCCAACTTTCTTTGAATCATAGAATCATGGAATCATAGAAAATTTACGGCACAGAAGGAAGCCATTCGGCCCATTGTGTCCGCGCCCGCCAAAAATGAGCCACCGGGCCTAATCCCACTTTCCAGCACTTGGTCCGTAGGTCACGGCACTTCAGATGTACATCCAAGTACTTTTTAAATGAGTTGAGGGTTTCTGCCTCTACCACCCTTTCAGGCAGTGAGTTCCAGACCCCTACAACCCTCGGGGTGAAAAATCTTTCCTCAGCTCCCCTCTAATCCTTCTACCAACCACTTTAAATCTATACCCCCTGGTCACTGACCTCTCTGCTAAAGACCCCTCATAATTTTATACACCTCAATTAAATCACCCCTCATCCTCCTCTGTTCCAAAGAGAACAACCCCAGCCTATCCAATCTTTCCTTATAGCTAAAATTCTCCAGTCCTGGCAACATCCTCGTAAATCTCCTCTGTACCCTCTCTAGTGCAATTACATCCTTCCTGTAATGTGGTGACCAGAACTGTATACAGTACTCAAGCTGTGGCTTAACCAGTGTTTTATACAGTTCCAGCATAACCTCCCTGCTCTTATATTCTATGCCTCGGTTAATAAAGGAAAGTATTCCATATGCCTTCTTAACCACCTTATCTACCTGTCCTGTTACCTTCAGGGATCTGTGGACATGCACTCCAAGATCCCTCACTTCCTCTACACTTTTCAGTATCCTCCCATTTATTATGCATTCCCTTGCCTTGTTTGCCCTCCCCAAATGCATTACCTCACACTTCTCTGGATTGAATTCCATTTGCCACTTTTCTGCCCACCTGATCAGTCCATTGATATCTTCTTGCAGTCTACAGCTTTCCTCCTCACTATCAACCATATAGCCAATTTTTGTATCATCTACAAACTTCTTAATCATGGCCGCTACATTTAAGTCCAAATTGGTAATATATATCACAAATAGCAAGGGACCCAGTACTGAGCCCTGCAGAGCCCCACTGGAAACAGCCTTCCAGTCACAAAAACACTCGTCAACCGTTACCCTTTGCTTCCTGCCACTGAGCCAATTTTGGATACAATTTGCCACTCTCCCCTGGATCCTATGGGCTGGTACTTTTTCGACCAAACTGCCATGTGGGACCTTGTCAAAAGCCTTGCTAAAATCCATGCAGACTACATGAAATGCACTACCCTCATCAACCCTCCTTGTTACCTCCTCAAAAAATTCAATCAAGTTAGTCAGACACAATCTTCCCTTAATAAATCCACGCTGACTGTCCTTGATTACTCTGTGCCTTTCTAAGTGACGGTTAATCTTGTCCCTCAGAATTGATTCCAATAATTTGCCCACCACTGAGGTTAGACTGGTAATTACTCGGCCTATCCCTCGCTCCCTTTTAAAACAACGGTACGATGTTAGCAGTCCTCCAATCCTCCGCCACCACGCCTGTATCCAGTGAGGATTGGAAAATAATGGTCAAAGCCTCCGCTATTTCCTCCCTTGCTTCTTTTAACAGCCTGGGATACATTTCATCCAGCCCTGGTGATTTATCTACTTTCAAAGATGCTAATCCCCCTAATACTTCCTCTCTCACCAAGTTTATCCCATTCATTTTTTCACACTCCTCCTCCTTAACTACAATGTCTGCATCGTCCCTCTCTTTTGTGAAGACAGACGCAAAGTTTTCATTAAGATCCACACCAACATCTTCCGCCTCCACACGTAGATTACCTTTTTGGTCTCTAATAGGCCATACTCTTTCCTTAGTTATCCTCTTGCTCTTAATGTATTTATAAATCATCTTTGGGTTTTCCTTGATTTTACTTGCCAATATTTTTTCATGCCCTCTCTTTGCACTCCTAATTTCCTTTTTAATTTCACCCCTGCACTTTTTATACTCCTCCAGGCTTTCTGTAGTATTGAGTTCTCAGTGTCTGACATAAGCATTCCTTTTCTGCCTTATCTTATCCTGTATGCTCCTTGACATCCAGGGGGCTCTAGATTTGACAGCCGCACCCTTTCTCTTTTTTGGAACATGTTTACTCTGCACCCCTTGAATCTTCCCCTTGAATACCTCCCACTGCTCTGACATTGATTAACCTTCAAGTAGCTGTTTCCAGTCCACTTTTGCTAAATCACTTCTTAGCTTAGTAAAATTGGCCTTTCCCCAATTGAGAACTTTTCTGTTCTATCTTTTTCCTTTTCCATAAGTATGCTAAAACTAACTGAATTATGATCACTACCACAAAAATGCTCTCCCACCTGCCCAGCCTCATTTCCTAAAACTAAATCCAGAACTGCCCCTCTCTTGTTGGGCTTGCTACGTACTGGCTAAAAAAGTTCTCCTGAAAGCAATTTAAGAATTTTGCACCCTCTATACCCTTCACACTGTTTGTGTCCCAGTTAATATTAGGGTAGTTGAAATCCCCTACTATTACTGCCCTACTGTTTTTGCACTTCTCAGAAATTTGCCTACATACTTGCTCTTCTAGCTCCCTCTGACTGTTTGGGGGTCTATTGTACACTCCCAGTAGATTTAAAAAGAAGTCTTTTTAAATCTACTGGGAGATTTACTGGGACTTTCTGAATTTTGAATACCTGACCTCTCAAATTCAAAAAGTTTTTGTCAGTCAAATAAAAATGGAACCAATCACATTGTTCAAGTTTGAATGATCTCTCATTTAAGTCTGTAATCGACAACATTGTATTGGGATTTGCTTGGTTCATGATTTAGGCTTATCTGACTGTTAAATCCCCTATGCAGAATGACTAGGTTCAAAGGGGCATCCACCAAACCAAAGCCTAGACAAAATACATATTTTTTGTCACAGCAGACAGATGCATAATGTATTTGATAAGACATTCCTCTATCCAGTATTGTAATGAACTAACACATGAAAACAGCAAACAGAGGAATATCATATGAATGCATTCACCTGTCAGTATTTCAAATGAATGCTTCATTTGCACCTTAATATTTGCATAGCATAATTTCAAAGCCTGTTTCGTTTATAGTAAAATGAGATACAAACAAAGTAGGCTATACATACAGACAGGAGTTAAACGTAATTCCTGTCTGTATGTATAACCTACCTTGTTGCATCTTAGTTTAATATAAATGACACAGGCCTTGAAATTATGCTATGCAAATATAAGGGTACAAATGAAGTATTCATTTGAAATGATTTTGTTCGCAAGTTTAATGGAGGCATTAATAAAAACAGTCAAAGCAATTTCATATGAAGATAATAAGCATCATAAACTGAAATTTTCACAGTGTAATTTCGAGACCACAAACATTAATATGTGCATACAAAATAATCCAATTGATTATTGAGATTGACCTTAATTAAAACACTGGTGTCACATTATTTGGACCAATTTTCCATTGAAAGGATTTGGATATGATTTATTTTAAAATAAAAGTTGCTTTAATGAGTTTAATAAATTCACAGGACAGCAGGGCAGCAGGTATGTATTAGATTTCAGATGGGGCATCTGAATCAGCAATCTACAGACAGCAAAATATAATTTGACAATCCAGTGACCATTCACACTCATTGCTGCTGCAAGAAGCCTATTCATTTGAACTAAGCAGGGGTCATTGCCAAGTTAGGCTGATGGACTCTGCTCACACAGGGGAGGAGGGTAGTCAGTTTTCATTAAAAGCAGCCTAGCTTTTGGAAACAAGATGTTACAGAGGCAATCAGGAAGCAAAAGAGAATAGGTTCTGGCTTAGGAGTGCAGGACAGAATACAGAGGTGCTTTT
This sequence comes from Heptranchias perlo, assembly GCF_035084215.1. Taxonomy (NCBI): domain Eukaryota; kingdom Metazoa; phylum Chordata; class Chondrichthyes; order Hexanchiformes; family Hexanchidae; genus Heptranchias; species Heptranchias perlo. Next base: position 13,289,834 of record NC_090343.1, read on the forward strand.
CTGTTTCAGCTAACTAAGACAACCCAGCAAAAATGGTATACCTATTGTTCTGTACATTTCACCTTACTACGGAATAAATCAGCTTATGATTCAAACCAAACTTCATCTCATGTTAACTCAGTCTGCCGTCAGATAGATTGAAGAGGTACATGTGCAAAAGTCATGAATATAGAGTCCAAATAGCAAAAGGACGCTATTGTTACACCCCCGGGTTATGCCATCGCACAAGTAGATATAAAGCAGTGTGAGCCAACTACCATAAAACTAAAACTCCTAGACCACTTAACAGAGTAACTGACGCAACTGAACGCAAGAAGGTATCAATGGCAGCCCTGCATTTGTAACAACTAGTTAAAGTAGTATCTTACTTTATTCAGCTACCCTGTGAGAGTGGATTGCAATAGTTACAAGACGAATGATCTGTGACTGGATAAAGTTCTTCATTTTAAGGAAAGTACTTTCAGTTCCCATCAACACAATGATATGCAATTATGCAAAACATAAATATAATTCTTCAGCTAAATCATGCAATGCTAGTTGGAATGTGCTAACAAGCTATCTCAGAAAACAAATTGTATATTATCCTCACCCTAATGTTTTCCCCATCACTGGGGTTACCTTAACTACAAGTTTTTGAACTATGCAATCCAATGAAGTTATACATAAAAAGAAAAAAATGTCAATTTCTGGAAATGTGAAATAAAAACAGAAAATATTAGAAATGAACAGCAAGTCAATCAGTATCAGCAAAGAGAAATAAAATAAGAAAATGCTGGAAACACTCAGCGTCTGTGGAGAGAGAAATGTTTCCGGTCGATGACCTTTCATCAGAACTGGAAGAAGTTAGAGATTTAACAGTTTATAAGCAAGTACAGGGAAAGGGGGGAGGAAAACAAAGGAGAAGGTCTGTAATAAGTTGAAGGGCAGGAGTGATTAAATGACAAAAGGGATGATGGCGCACGGCAAAATGGGGTGGTAATGGGACAATAAAGAAACATCCGATCGGTCCAGAGGAGGTGTAAATGGTTACAGCAGAACCATTACCAGCACCCGCTGTCCGAGAAAATGGGAGTGGTGGGTATGATCTGAAGTTTGTTGAACTCAGTTTTGAGGCCGGAAGGTTGTAAAGTGGCTAATCGCAAGATGAGATGCTGTTCCTCGATCATGCATTGAGCTTCATTGGAGCAGTGTAGGAGGCCGAGAACAGAGAGGTCAGAGTGGGAATGGGATGGAGAATTAAAGTGGCAGCTTCTGCAATATTTTGCTTTTGTTTCAGCAATGAGAGAGATTGGTTAATGCAGCAGTTGTGATACTTTATCAAAATTCTGATGAAGAGTCATATTTGAAAGGTTGATCTCTTTTTTTCTAGATATTAATTAACCTGATATGCATTTCCAGAATTTCTGCTTTTATTTCCAAAGCAGTTGTAGTTTTGAGATACAAACTACTCAGCCCAGCTAGATGGTATTGAAATATTGTATTAGTTTAGGGCTCAGCCATTAAGAGCAGTTGACTTTAAAAACTCATCACTTTAAGCAGTGATCAGTATGTTATTGGCGTACAAGCCATGATTATGCGTTAGATATTTTCGGAATGGACTGAAGCATCACACAGCCTTTCATTATATCTGTAACTAAGGATACTCCCTGGATACAGGCCTGGAAAGTCTCATAAACTACATAGTCAAAGAAATAATATTAAACCTACATACAGACATGCATAATCACATCACAAGCATATACATATTGGGGCAGAGTTTCTGCTTTGGGCGCAATCGGGAAATTGAGCTCAAAACGCGCTTGAAATTGCACTGGTTCGGTTAGGCTTTAAGTTTCCGCTAAAATTCTTTTGCTTAATAACAAATGTAACATCTTCCATGAACCAGCGCAATCAGGCAGCGTAATAGAATGCAATCGTTTCTTTTTTGTCTTTCCATTAAAAAGTATTCCTTGATGTATTTAAGAGGGGTAACCTGGTGCAGTTTTATTAATATAGCTGTTTATGGGTTTATCAGCAAAAATAAGCATTTTAAATAAGGGTGTCCAGTCCTCCACCTGTGAATAACCTGATTTAAAATCACTGAAAATAACTTTAAAAAAATATGCTGCACCATTTAATAGTTTCATTGGTGTACACTAGTCAATATCTTATTAAATTAAATATCTTTTGATATGAAAAACTTTAAAAACGTGCCTACTAGTGCCTGTGTGTCTAAAAGAATGAGCGTAATTTGAAGAGCCTTTCCGAGCCATTCCAATCGGCGGAATCTCTCAATATCGACCCGGGGGAGTGGCCAGTTTTGTGGGTGGGGCTTGATTCAGGTGAAATGAATCTTGAACCAGCGGAAAAGATCACGGAAAACACGAGCATAAGTGTTTAAGTGTAACTCACTTATCTTCAAAATTCCCATATCTTTTGCGCTGGTTCGGCCTATTCCGCCCGGATTGCATTGATATGACTAGTGGAAACAAACGGAAACTCGACCCCATTATGTATGAGGATATATTTGTGCTCTTTTACTGTGCACATGCATATTCTAAAACCAACTCATTTTCCCCTGCCTTGTCTGCAGGGCCTCTCATCTCCTGTGCAGCCATGGACCATAATCCAGAGAAATTTGCGAGAACAGAATTTTTCAGTGTAACATCTGTATATTCCATGCACTGGACGGTGCATCATAAAACAAATTGATGGCAATTCCAGACCACCTTTGTTCGGAATACTAATAAAATCTGAAACATTCACGTTTTATATGTAAAAATTTAATTTCACATTCTCCAAATGTTTTCCAAGCTCCTTGCAGCTGTTTGGATGCATACATTCAGGCCGTGGATTAGAGCCATCTTGCACGATGGACTACTGCCCATTGGGTCTGCACTGAGAAATTCAGGCGCGCCAGTAAACAGCCCATCAGTGAGAGTAACCTTTATTACCATACCGTGGGCTGAATCCAAACCTGAACTTCTAATGGAAACATTTCCGATCACTATTATGCGAGAGTGCTACTGAAAGGCCTTTTGAAAAATTTGAGCTGTGTAATTTGCGGGTTTTGATCATTGTATTGTGCTACTTCATTATTATTAGATCATATTATGTGCTTGCTTAGTTCTATTTTTGCTTATTCAGTCACTGCTTGGTTCCCTGATGGAAAATCTGTGTACAAACTGTGAGATTTTTGACATTCTGACAATAGCGTCACAACTCCTCAAAGTTTTTATTTTGTAGTCACTGGCTCAAATTTCCCTAAGCGTCCATTTAAAGTGTCTGAGCACTCACACCAGTGATGCGTCAGTTTGCACTAGGTTCTCCCACAACATTCCCTGGCAAAAGTCATGCTGGCTTGGGCACCGCCACTTACTTGAGCACTATTATTCACACTAATGAGTTTTACCAGTTACACCAGTAAACAACAGTGCTGCAAAGTTCCATAGAACTGCAGCATTCTGACAGGCAAACAATCACAATGTCTTGCTCACAAGTACTACTAACATTCAAACAACTCATCATTCAATCTGCAACCAGCATTGTTACAGTTTCTCTGTTAACTTTAACATTACAACCATGAAACCAGTCTATCCACATTAACTTTTAGCCAAGCGTGAGTGACAATTTTCTCTTTGCTCAAGTTAGCAAGCCAGGTTATTATGACACTAGGTTATATCCACCATTTTTATGAATTTCTTCTTTTGTACACAGGGGCAAAAGGTTTGTGCTATTGCCAAACCATTGAACTAATTACCAGCATGTTAATATACTGCCAAACCACTGACCATCATGGTAATATCCCAACTTGTGTTTATGTAGAACATTTAGCATAGCGTTACAGGGAGGTGAGAAAAAAATAGGAATAGATAAAGGAACAGATGCTGAGCCTTGGAGAGAGATTAGAAGGGATGACCAAAAGCTTGGTTGAAAAGATGGGTGTTCATAAGATTCTTAAAGAGAAAAGGAAAGGTTCAGGGGTTCAGGGAGGAAGCTCCAGAGAGCTTAGCTGAGGAGGCTGAAGGCTCTGCATCAAAATGGGGCAAAGACAGGGATGGGATATAAGGATTGAGCAGGTTGCAAAGATAAGGTGGGGTGAGCACAAGGACTTTAAATTTAATATGTTGGGGGAACTGAGAGCTGAGGTAAGTGAGGAAAGGAGTGATGGATGAATAGGACTTAGTGTAGGACAGGATACAGGCAGCTGCATTTTGGAGCAGTTGGAGCTTATGGATGGTGGAGGATGGGAGGAGGACATTAGAGAAATCCAGTATAGAGGTGACAAAAGCATGGATAAAGGTTTCGGTGGAAGGGCTGAGGAAGAGATGGAAGTGGGCAATGTAGCAGAGTTGGAAATAAGTAGTCTTGGTAATGGATAGAATATGGGAATTGAAGCTGAGCTCCGGGGCAAACAAGACACTAAGATTTTGCACTTTGACTTGACTTGTCTGCTTTGACTTGAGTGAGTGCCCAGGGAGGGGAATGGAGTCAGTGGTGAGGGCTGAAACTGATGGCTTCAATCTTCTTGATGTTTAGTTGGAGAGAGTGGTGACTCATTCATGACTTGATGTAAGACAGGCAGTCTAACAGCATGGGTTGGTCATGGTGTAAAGAACATTGGTAATGTTCCTGCGGAGTCACTCATAGATATTGTAATACTGTACTTAGTAACTTGTAGCTTTGCTACTGCATTTCTCCAGTCACTCCTGTCACTCACAGAATACCAGTGCATCTTCTGTCATTCACAGATGTGGTAATGTTCACTTTGCCATTTACTAATGTGATAATTCACAGTAGTGAAAAAGCCTAATTTACATTGATACTTTGTTATGATATTTAACAGTACTGTAACAAATAGCATGTATTGGTGGTCATTTTAGTAGTGGAAAACATTAATAGTTGTTTTGGTAAAAATTGGTTAGTTATCTCCTCTACAGAATCTTCGAGGTAATTATTATCCTTGAATTCTATTATTCCATATCTTTTAATTGGAAAACCTAAAGGAAGGACCAGAATCATAATGCAAGGCACCACCAGGCCTGAAAAGAGAAAGAGGTAAAATAAATCAAGAAGAAATGGTTAGATAACATTAAGCTTGGATTTTAAAAAATTGTAGATTGTAAGAAGAAGGGAAGGGACGGAAAGCAGAGTAATGGTGAACGGTTATTTTTCAGACTGGAGGGAAGTATACAGTGGTGTTCCCCAGGTGTCAGTATTAGGACCATTCTTCTTTTTGATATATATTAATGATCTGGATTTGGGTATTGAGGGTATAATTTCAAAGTTTGCAGATGACACGAAACTCGGAAATGTAGTAAAAAATGTGGAGGATAGTAACAGACTTCAGGAGGACATTGACAGACTGGTGAAATGGGCAGACACATGGCAGAATAAATTTAAAGCAAAGAAGTGTGGAGTGATACATTTTGGTAGGAAGAATGAGGAGAGGCAATATAAACTAAATGTATAGTTTAAAGGGGGTGCAGGAACAGAGAGACCTGGGGGTGCATATACACGAATATTTGAAGGTGGCAGGACAAGTTGAGAAGGCTGTTAGAAAGCATATGGTATCCTGGGCTTTAATAATAGCGGCATTGATTACAAAAGCAAGGAAGATATGCTAAACCTTTATAAAACACTGGTTAGGACTCAGTTGGAGTATTATGTTCAATTCTGGGCACCACACTTCAGGAAGGATGTCAAGGTCTTAGAGAGGGTGTAGAAGAGATTTACTAGGATGGTACCAGGGATGAGGGACTTCAATTATGTGGAGAGACTGGAGAAGCTGCGATTGTTCTCCTTAAGACAGAGAAAATTAAGGGGAGATTTGATAGAGGCGTTCAAAATCATGAATGGTTTAGATAGAGTAAATAAGGAGAAACTGTTTCCAGTGGCAGAAAGAATCATAGGATGACACAGCACAGAAGGAATCCATTCAGTCCATCATGCCTGTGCTGGCTCTTTGAAAGAGCTAGCCAATTAGTCCCATTTCTCTGCTCTTTCCCCATAGCCCTGAAAATTTTTCCCCTTCAAGTATTTATCTAATTCCCTTTTGAAAGTTACAATTGAATCTGCTTCCACCACCCTTTCAGGCAGTGCATTCCAGATCATGACAACTTTTTCCTCGTGTCGCCTCTGGTTCTTTTACTAATTACCTTAAATCTGTATCCTCTGGTTACCGACCCTTCTGCCACAGGAAATAGTTTCTCCTTATTTACTCCATCAAAACCCTTCATGATTTTGAACACCTCTATCAAATCTCCCCTTAACCTTCTCTGCTCTAAGGAGAACAATCCCAGCTTCTCTAGTCTCTCCACATAACTGAAGTCCCTCATCCCTGGCATCATTCTAGTAAATCTCCTCTTCACCCTCCCCAAGACCTTCCCATCCTTGCCAGAACTGGCCTCAATACTCCAGCTGGGGCCTAACCAGTGTTTTATAAAGGTTTAGCATAACTTCCTTGCTTCTGTACTCTATTGCCTCTATTAATAAAGCCAAGGATCCTGCATGTTTTTTTAACAGCCTTCTCACCTTGTCCTGCCACCTTCAAAGATTTGTGTACGTATTATCCCCAGGTCCCTCTGTTCCTGCACCCTCTTTAAAATTGTACCATTTAGTTTATAGTCTCTCCTCATTCTTCCTAACAACATGAATCACTTCACACTTCTCTGTGTTAAATTTCATCTGCCATGTGTTTGTCCATTTCACCAGTCAGTCCACGCCCTCCTGAAGTCTGTTACTACATTTCCAATTTTTGTATCAATTTCGCACTAAAACACCCAGATGTCTTTTTTTCACCACTGGCTTTAATTCTTTTCCCTGTAGGGTGTAGGTATGTTTAACACTTGGCTTGCCCATGTGCATAACACTACACATTTAAACATCATTTGCCAAACCCATGCCCAATCTCCCAGCACATCTCGTTCTGCTTCCAGTAGTTGAGCATCCTCTACAGTCCTAACTCTTGAACATATCTTGGTATGGTCTGCAATTGATACTTTTTCTAAGAAAAGGGTTGTTGGAACATGAAATGCTTTGCCACAGGGAATAATTGAGGCAGAGAACAAAGCGTCTTTTCAGAGAAGATTAGTTAAATATTTGAAGCAGGGGAAGATAAAGGGATATGTAAGGGAGTGGCTTTAGTTTTGTATTGCTCTAGCAGAGAGCCAGCACAGGTATAATGGACAAATGGCCTCCTTCTGTGTTGTAAATTTCTGTGCTTCGAATGACTCATTGATTAGATAACATGTGGAATTCCTGACCTCCTTCAGTGTCATAGTATCATAGTAGGTACAGCACAGGAGGAGGCCATTCGGCCCATCGTGCCTGTGCCGGCTCTTTGAAAGAGCTATCCAATTAGACTCATTCCCCTGTTCTTTCCCCATAACCCTTTAATTTTTTTCCCTTCAAGTATTTATTTAATTCCCTTTTGAAAGTTACTATTGAATCTGCTTCCACCACCGGCAGTGCATTCCAAATTGTTACAACTCACTGCATAAGAAAATGTTTCCTCATGTCGCCTCTAGCTCGTTTGTCGATCACCTTAAATCTGTGTCCTCTGGTTACCGACCCTACTGCCACTGGAAACAGTTTCTCCTTATTTACTCTATCAAAGCCCTTCACGATTTTGAACACCTCTATCAAATCTCCCTTTAACCTTAAACCTCTGTTCTAAGGAGAGCAAGCCTAGTTTCTCTACTCTCTCCACGTCACTGAAGTATTTTAACAGCCTTCTCAACATTTGTTTATATTTGTAGTGAAGTGAGGGCCAGGCCCATAAGGCTGGACTGAAGGAAGGCAATCAGATCGTGGTAGTAAGGATGGTAATGATAAGGATTGCAGACTGTTGGTATATTGGGCATGGGAGGGATGGTTCAGGTGAAGCACTCTTTGATGAGCTGCTCTCTGAGAGTCTGGCAGCTAGGGGCCACTGGTGGTCGATGTCGCTCCTGCTCATCCTGCTCCTGCTGCACTTCTTGCTGCCCAGGAAGGACTGGTCCCTCATGATGGCAAAATCATGGAGCATGCAGCAGATGACCACAAATCAGGACACCCGCTCAGGACTGTACTGCAAAGAACCTCCTAAATGGTCCAGGCAGTGGAAGCTTGATCACCCCAACTCGATGGCGTTTCTGGTGGCAGCATGGCTCTCATCATAGGCCAGGTCTGTAGTTGTGCCCAAGTTCCTGACAGGAGTCATGCGCCAAGTCTGATGGGGATATCCGTTGTCCCGTAACCAGCCTGTAACCTGATGGCTTGGTTGGAACAAAGACGGCACAGAGGACTGGCACAGGATAAGTGAATCCTGACTGCTGCCAGGAAACTGAGCACAGACCTGCATGATGCTCTGCCTGTGGTCGCATTACTGCAGCAGTTCCTCAGGGCAGTGTCCTAGGCCCAACCATCTTCAGCTGCTTCATCAATGACCTTCCCTCCATCATAAGGTCAGAAATGGGGATGTTCGCTGATGATTGCACAGTGTTCAGTTCCTTTCGCAACCCCTCAGATAATGAAGCATTCCGAGCCCGCATGCAGCAAGACCTGGACAACATCCAGGCTTGGGCTCATAAGTGGCAAGTAACATTTGCACCAGACAAGTGCCAGGCAATGACCATCTCCAACAAGAGAGAATCTAGCCACCTCCCCTTGACATTCAACAGCATTACCATCGCCGAATCCCCCACCATCAACATCCTGGGGTTCACCATTGACCAGAAACTTAACTGGACCAGCCATATAAATACTGTGGCTATAAGCAGGTCAGAGGCTGGGTATTCTGTGGCAAGTGACTCACCTCCTGACTCCTCAAAGCCTTTCCACCATCTACAAGGCACAAGTCAGGAGTGTGATGGAATACTCTCCACTTGCCTGGATGAGTGCAGCTCCAACAACACTCAAGAAGCTCGACACTATCCAGGACAAAGCAGCCCGCTTGATTGGCACCCCATCCACCACCCTAAACATTCACTCCCTTCACCACTGGCGCACTGTGGCTTCTGTGTGTACCATCCACAGGATGCACTGCAGCAACTCGCCAAGGCTTCTTCGACAGCACCTCCTAAACCCATGGCCTCTACCACCTAGAAGGAACAGAGCAGCAGGCACATGGGAACAACACCACCTGCACGTTCCCCTCCAAGTCACACACCATCCCGACTTGGAAATATATCGCCGTTCCTTCATCGTCGCTGGGTCAAAATCCTGGAACTCCTTTCCTAACAGCACTGTGGAAGAACCTTCACCACACGGACTACAGCGGTTCAAGAAGGCGGCTCACCACCACCTTCTCAAGGGCAATTAGGGATGGGCAATAAATGCTGGCCTCGCCAGCGACTCCCACATCCCATGAATGAATTTTAAAAAAGCTGGATGTTGAGGGAGTGGAATCCCTTTCTATGCAGAAATATGTCAGGCTGGTGATGGCGAGCACTCAAGGCAATGTGGGTGTGGTCTATGGCATCTTGCACCCTGGGGAAGCCAGCAATAGGGGCGAAGTCGAGTGCTCATTCATTCTGTTTTGCACTGTGCATGAGTAAAGAGATGTTGATGTTCTTCCTGGCGTAGAGTCTCAGTGACCTCCCCAATACATGAGTGTACTGCGAACTGTCACTGATGTCACCTGCTGCAGCCTGGTAGGATCCTGTTGCATAAAAGTTAAGGGCCATGGTGACCTTGACAGTCACAGGCAGTACTGCCGATGCCCTAGTATGAGGCTCAAGTTGTGACTCCAGCAGGTGACATAGTTCAGTGACAGCCTCCTTTGTGAAGGGAAGGAATCTGAGACATTGCTCCTCAGTGATATTCAGGTGGAAGAAATGCTCCCTGAAGATCCGCTGTTGGTATGGTCTTCAGTGCAGTGTCTTCCTCCTCCTTCTTCTGCAAGCTGCTCCTGCTCTCTCCTGTCTTCCTTGCTGCTTCCCCTTGACCTCCAACTCCAAAGGCAGCCCTACCAGACCACCCATGGCTGCAGTAAAGCTGTTTAAAAGGCAGACCAAACAGTGAAGCACCAGCAAAAACTTCTTCTCAGAAGTCTGAATTAAGTTTTCACATTCAGGCCAAAAAACACCCAGCAATTAACCAGCAGCCTCAAATGCCAAACCAGCAACTATCCAGTATGTAAAAGATGAGCCCTTGAAATACAGCTGCTGAAGGGTCCCTCCTGCTTGTTAGTGCCATGAGTTGCTGGATGAATTTATCACACGACGAGTCAGGGGTTGAGGCAATATCGCAAAAGGGTCCGACAACAAGCAGAGGACTTTTATTTAAATATTTTAATCAGAGATTGAAATAGTTCCGGCGTGCGCCCTGGACCCTTACAGGGCAGCCCGATCCAATATGACGGGAAGCGCACTTTCGGCACGTAATGCGTGCCCCACCTGACAAATTGGATACCTAGGCACCTGTTTTGTGCCTGAAAAACAGGTGCGGTAACATCAGACCTCCAGGCCTTGATATCTCCCAAGTACCACTGACTCTTGATGGGAAGATTGTAAATTGCAAGAGAGAATCAGTAGATATGTTAAAAATCTGATGGAATTCATGTAGAGTAACTTTCCCCTCTCCGAATGAGTGATGTCATTGTTGTTGGTTGGTTAGCACCTCACTGAATACTATGTAACCCTTGTGAGACCATAAAGGCTCCTTGTGGCATGAAAGGCAGTGTACGGTAGCATAGTGGTTATGTTACTGGACTAGTAATCCAGAGACCTGGACTAAAATCCAGAGTCATGAATTCAAATCCCGCCACGGCAGCTGGCGAATTTAAATTCAATTAATTAATTAAATTCAATTAATTAAATAAAATCTGGAATTAAAATACTAGTATCAGTAATGATAGCCATGAAACTACCGGATTGTCGTAAAAACCCATCTGGTTCACTAATGTCCTTTAGGGAAGGAAACCTGCCGTCCTTACCCGGTCTGGCCTCTATGTGACTCCAGACCCACAGCAATGTGGTTGATTCTTAATTGCCCTCTGAAATGGCCTAGCAAGCCACTCAGTTGTAAAATCTCGCTACGAAAAGTCATAATAAGAATAAAACCGGACAGACCACCTGGCACCGGACACGACAACGGCAAAACACCAAGCCCAGTCGACCCTGCAAGGTCCTCCTTTCTAACATCTGGGGACTTGTGCCAACATTGGGAGAGCTGTCCCACAGACGAGTCAAGCAACAGCCTGACATAGCCATACTTACAGAATCATACCTTTCAGCCAACGTCCCACACTCTTCCATCACCATCCCTGGGTATGTCCTGTCCCACCGGCAGGACAGACCCACCAGAGGTGGCGGTACAGTGATATACAGTCAGGAGGGAGTGGCCCTGGGAGTCCTCAACATTGACTCTGGACCCCATGAAATCTCATGGCATCAGGTCAAACATGGGCAAGGAAACCTCCTGCTGATTATCACCTACCGCCCTCCCTCAGCTGATGAATCAGCCCTCCTCCATGTTGAGCACCACTTGCATGGAAGCACTGAGGGTAGCAAGGGCACAGAATGTACTCTGGGTGGGGGACTTCAATGTCCATCACCAAGAGTGGCTCGGTAGCACCACTACTGACCGAGCTGGCCGAGTCCTGAAGGACATAGCTGCTAGACTGGGCCTGCGGCAGGTGGTGAGCGAACCAACACGTGGGAAAAACTTACTTGACCTCGTCCTCACCAATCTACCTGTCGCAAATGCATCTGTCCATCACAGTATTGGTAGGAGTGACCACCGCACAGTCCTCGTGGAGATGAAATCCCGTCTTCGCACTGAGGACACCATCCAACGTGTTGTGTGGCACTACCACCGTGCTAAATGGGATAGATTCAGAACAGATCTAGCAGCTCAAAACTGGGCATCCATGAGGCGCTGTGGGCCATCAGCAGCAGCAGAATTGTATTCCAGCACAATCTGTAACCTCATGGCCCGGCATATTCCTCACTCTACCATTACCAACAAGCCAGGGGATCAACCCTGGTTCAATGAGGAGTGTAGAAGAGCATGCCAGGAGCAGCACCAGTCGTACCTAAAAATGAGGTGCCAACCTGGTGAAGCTACAACTCAGGACTACATGCATGCTAAACAGCGGAAGCAACATGCTATAGACAGAGCTAAGCGATTCCACAACCAACGGATCAGATCAAAGCTTTGCAGTCCTGCCACATCCAGTCGTGAATGGTGGTGGACAATTAAACAACTAACGGGAGGAGGAGGCTCTGCAAACATCCCCATCCTCAATGATGGCGGAGTCCAGCACGTGAGTGCAAAAGACAAGGCTGAAGCATTTGCAACCATCTTCAGCCAGAAGTGCGGAGTGGATGATCCATCTCGGCCTCCTCCCGATATCCCCACCATCACGGAAGCCAGTCTTCGGCCAATTCGATTCACTCCACGTGATATCAAGAAACGGCTGAGTGCACTGGATACAGCAAAGGCTATGGGCCCCGACAACATCCCAGCTGTAGTGCTGAAGACTTGTGCTCCAGAACTAGCTGCGCCTCCAGCCAAGCTGTTCCAGTACAGCTACAACACTGGCATCCACCCGACAATGTGGAAAATTGCCCAGGTATGTCCTGTCCATAAAAAGCAGGACAAATCCAATCTGGCCAATTACCGCCCCATCAGTCTACTCTCAATCATCAGCAAAGTGATGGAAGGTGTCGTCGACAGTGCTATCAAGCAGCACTTACTCACCAATAACCTGCTCACCGATGCTCAGTTTGGGTTCCGCCAGGACCGCTCGGCTCCAGACCTCATTACAGCCCTGGTCCAAACATGGACAAAAGAGCTGAATTCCAGAAGTGAGGTGAAAGTGACTGCCCTTGACATCAAGGCAGCATTTGACCGAGTGTGGCACCAAGGAGCCCTAGTAAAATTGAAGTCAATGGGAATCAGGGGGAAAACTCTCAAGTGGCTGGAGTCATACCTAGCACAAAGGAAGATGGTAGTGGTTGTTGGAGGCCAATCATCTCAGCCCCAGGACATTGCTGCAGGAGTTCCTCAGGGCAGTGTCCTAGGTCCAACCATCTTCAGCTGCTTCATCAATGACCTTCCCTCCATCATAAGGTCAGAAATGGGGATGTTCGCTGATGACTGCACAGTGTTCAGTTCCATTCGCAACCCCTCAAATAATGAAGCAGTCCGAGCCCGCATGCAGCAAGACCTGGACAACATCCAGGCTTGGGCTCATAAGTGGCAAGTAACATTCGCGCCAGACAAGTGCCAGGCAATGACCATCTCCAACAAGAGAGAGTCTAACCACCTCCCCTTGACATTCAACGGCATTACCATCGCCGAATCCCCCACCATCAACATCCTGGGGGTCACCATTGACCAGAAACTTAACTGGACCAGCCATATAAATACTGTGGCTACGAGAGCAGGTCAGAGGCTGGGTATTCTGCGGCGAGTGACTCACCTCCTGACTCCCCAAAGCCTTTCCACCATCTACAAGGCACAAGTCAGGAGTGTGATGGAATACTCTCCACTTGCCTGGATGAGTGCAGCTCCAACAACACTCAAGAAGCTCGACACCATCCAAGATAAAGCAGCCCGCTTGATTGGCACCCCATCCACCACCCTAAACATTCACTCCCTTCACCACCGGCGCACTGTGGCTGCAGTGTGTACCATCCACTGAATGCACTGCAGCAACTCGCCAAGGCTTCTTCGACAGCACCTCCCAAACCCGCGACCTCTACCACCTAGAAGGACAAGAGCAGCAGGTACATGGGAACAACACCACCTGCACGTTCCCCTCCAAATCACACACCATCCCGACTTGGAAATATATCGCCGTTCCTTCATTGTCGCTGGGTCAAAATCCTGGAACTCCCTTCCGAACAGCACTGTGGGAGAACCGTCACCACACGGACTGCAGCGGTTCAAGAAGGCGGCTCACCACCACCTTCTCAAGGGCAATTAGGGATGGGCAATAAATGCTGGCCTTGCCAGCGACGCCCACATCCCGTGAACGAATAAAAAAAAAATGTATCAGCATTCAGGAGGGTAAGTTCTTCTATAGGTAGCAAATCGTATGGATGAGCCAAGCATGATCATCAAACAAATTGGGGTGCTAAGATATGAGCTAAGGCTCTTGGCATATATCAAGCAGCAAATGATACCATTGTCTACCCATTGGTTCTAATTTCCCCACTGTGGCACAGAGGTGATGAAAATGTTCAGGACACCTGTTGTAATACATTTGTTGTAATATTATGATCATTATCTGAATAGCCAACCAGTGACGCGGTAGCCAACCAGGGGATACTGCAATTCCTAAAATGTTTTCTCCAGTTCAGCTGAGGATCTGGGACAGACGGAAACAGTACACTAAATACGTGTTTGGGAATCTACCCCAATTCAGCAGCTGCTGAAGTGGTTGCCTCTGTAGCACCAGGAAGAAAGAAAGAGAAACAAACATCCCGAGGGTTATTGTACATCAACAAATCCAAGGGCAGCAAATCATAAAGAAGAATATTGATGTGATGCTGAGTGCACAAAATTTTACAATGTCATGGTAAAGGATTCCAACCATTTCATCAAATTAATGCTTCTCTGGACAAATTTCCTGCCTTCTGGTGACTTTTCATCTTGGATGTAACCAAGGAAACTGTTAGCTAATGGAAGTTGTCTGAAAGAGATTGACCAAAAAACTGCTTTTATGATTGGTAGTAATCTTTTCGCTATTGAGATATGCCTGTCAGTCTCTGTAAGGCAGTTGTACCTATTGAGCACTTCTTAGACCCAAGTGTTGAAGGCCTTTCTTGCCAAATATACTTCTGATGGACAAGGCAAGTATTTCAGCGGCATATAGTATGAGGGAGAATGTTACTGCCTTAGGATTAAATCATGAGTGATTAGGTATATTCAGTAAGAGGAAAAAAATATTTACTCAAGATAATGTAGATAGCTTCCGTAGTATGTGTATACATGTTGATGTATGTGTAGGTAGTGTGGAAATATTTCTATCATCTATACATTATAGTTAATTTTTCCCCATAATTTGCTGTATTGAGGTCCTATGCCACATGGCCTATCAGTAACAACAACTTGCATTTAAATAGCGCCTTTAACATAGTAAAACGTCCCAAGGTGCCTCACAGGAGCGTAATCAAACAAAATTCGACACCGAGCCACATAAGGAGATATTAGGACAGACTTGGTCAAAGAGGTAGGTTTTAAGGAGCGTCTTAAAGGAGAAAAGAGAGGTAAAGAAGCGGAGAGGTTTAGGGAGGGAAATCCAGAGCTTAGGGCCTAGGCAGCTGAAGGCATGGACACCAATGGTCGAGCGATTAAAATTGGGGATGCGAAAGAGGCCAGAATTGGAGGAGCGTAGAGAGCTCAAAGAGTTGTAGGGCTGGAGGAGGTTACAGAGATAGGGAGGGGTGAGGACTTGGAGGGATTTGAAAACAAAGATGAGAATTTTACAATCGAGGCGTTGCCGGACCGGGAGCCAATGTAGGTCAGCAAGCACAGGGGTGATGGGTGAATGGGATTTGATGCAAGTTAGGATACGGGCAGCAGTGTTTTGGATGAGCTCAAGTTTATGCAGGGTAGAAGAAGGGAGGCCAGCCAGGAGAACATTGGAATAGTCAAGTCTAGAGGTAACAAAGGCATGGTTGAGGGTTTCAGCAGCAGATGACCAGAGGCAGGGGCGGAGGCGAGGGATGTTACGGAGGTGGAAGCAGGTGGTCCTCAAACTTCACTCTCATATTTTATGATGTCGTCTGAATGCCTCAATAAAATCAGTGCCTTGTAGTCATAGAAAGGTTACAGCACGGAAGAAGGCCATTCGGCCCATCAAGTCCGCACCAGGTATTCTTTAGGGTGTCTGTAGTTGCCTAACTCAAGTTATAGCGTGTACAACCCAAACATATTTGTCCTAATGAACAAACCAATGCATGAGTACCTTATCCTGTACAAAATAAACAAGTCAATTAAATAGCCTCTCAGAAAATTACTAGGTGCTAGGTAGCACTATTACTTCAAATTTTAATGAACATTAATTGTAAATTAAGTATGCACAAAAACAATTAACAGTAATGCAGTAGTGAATAGATACTTTTTAAAAAAGAACTGTTTGGTTTAATTTAGTGTGGTCGGAGTTTTTATGTAGGCCCAGGAGGAGCACTCCTGCTTTTCCTGGGTGCACAAAAATAAAAACCGAAAATTTGCTAGATTTTTTTTTGATTAGCTTCCAGCAGCCTCTTTAAGGATTGCTGGTTCGGCCTCTCAAGCCTGGTACAACTAGATGGAACGTGCTCCACCCATTTGTACCTAAATTCCACATACAATTGGCGTAGGGCCCCAATATGCATACTTAAGGAGCCTAATGCCTATTTCAGGCGGGTGCCCTGGATCACAAAGTCACCCGAACCAATATGGTGTCTGGCACAGCAGATTATGATGTGAAATTTGGAGGTTTGATGCCGATTTTACCCCAGAAAAACGGACAGCTATGAGGTGAATTTCTCTACCAACGTCCCTCTACATCTGAACAAAATCAAGCTTTGACATTCTTCTGGATAGGACAAAGAAACAACTTGCATTTATATAGCCCTTTTTACCTCTTCAGAACATCCCAAAACGTTTCACAGTCAATTAAGTACTTTTGAAATTTAGTCACTGTTGTAATGAAGGCAAATGTGGCAGCCATTTTATGCACAGCAAGGTCCCACAATCAGCAAATGACATAAATGACCAGGTAATTTGTTAGTCTTCAAGTGAGTGACTCAGCAACGTTGAGAGAGTGGAGAGCATGTATCACATTTTCCCAAGTTGTAGAACAGTGGAAGGCAGATATCATGGATCTCACTCAAAGGAAGCATCCATGACATTCAACGGAGACCATGAACTGACACAGACTACATTCTCCCCTTGGATAGGACCAAAAAAGCTCACAAGATAGACTGCAGGGGAGAATAATGTGAACAAAACCACATAACTGATGAATAGCAATTTAGCCTTTTCACATGTTGGAAGCAGAAAGATATCTTATTGCTGACAGAAAAACCAAAAGTATGAAGACCCCACCCGCACCAGCAGCCCAGAATAAAGGAGCAACGGTCACCCTAAGGAATTGATTCTTCTACATGTAAACAATATAAGACCTCCATTAGAATTACTCTCTGATATACTTTAATTTCTGTAACTCAGTAAAGGGATCAATTATTTACTTACAAAACCACCTTAACCCCTCAATTAGATTATATTCTAATGATCACTCCCAAGTGTCCATTTTCAATGAATTTATGGCCATAGGATGATCTGCAATGTCACTTGATGTGGTCCTGTGTGGGTTTGTCTGTATATACCTGAGGAAAACTTGACTTGATTGTTAATTTTCTTGTTTGGCTTTTTGGTTGCATGATCTTTGAGCAACATGTTTTGTTTTAATTGATAGAATCACTGAAAATTAGCAATATTCCTCCAGGCTGTAGAGGTCACTAAAATGCAAAAAGATTACCAGGGCCCTGTCATCATCCATGGCATGGCTATCTGGTTATTAGCATATGGTTGTCTTTTCATAATGAGCTATCTCAATTGGCAACCTTTACAAATCAGCTTGCATTCATATTTTAAAATTTACAATAAATTAAATATCCCTTCATAGAATTCAAAATTGAGGAAGTGATGCTTCAGCTGTACAGAGCCCTGGTCAGACCCCATCTGGAGTACTGCATTCAGTTTTTGGGCTCTGAACCTCAGCAAAAATATATTTGCCTTAGAAGGGATACAGTGCAGACCAGAATGACACCAGGGCTTAAAGGGTTAAATTATGAGGCCAGGTTGCATAAACTTGGCTTGCCTTCCCTTGAATTTAGAATGTTGGGGATGATCTAATCGAAGTATTTAAAATACAGAGAAACTCTGGTGGGAGAAATCCAGAACAAGAGGGCATAATCTTAAAATTAGAGCTAGGCCATTTAGGAGTGAAATCAGGAAACAGTTTTTTCACACAAAGTGTAGTGGAAATCTCTTCCCAAAATAGAGTTTCCATGTATGTATCTTTTACAGAAGATATTTTAAGCCTGTTTAGTACATGAATAACATGATTTTTTAGACTCGTTGAATCGCACTGAATGGCCTGATCCTGTTGTATGTTTCTAATTAACTTCCACGCAATGATGTAGCTGTTACAATAATGTGAAGGTTAGATGTAACTTCTGTGGAGATATTGCAATCCTCATTTATATTTACTTTGAACCCTCTAATAGACTCCTCTCCCCTCTCTGCGACTTTGCCTCCCTATCCTCTTTTAAGACCCTCTTAAAACCCACCTCTGTGACCCTACTAATACCTCCACTTTTGGCATAGCATCTATGTTTTCCTTATGCTTCTGCAAAGCACCATGGGACATTTTTCTACATTAAAGGCACTATATAAATGCAAGTTGCTGTTATGCTGTTTGCCATCCCTTAGCTAAGAGGGTTGGGAGGAGACATTTGCTACAGTTCCTGCTCTACAACATTCTATAATTGGCCACTAGGAGATCTGCAAAAGCAGATGACAGCTGGTCAATCTAGTTCTCTTTCCCTGTCAGAGGCACCTGATTAGTTAGTGCCGTTATACTCTGTAGTCTGCAATATCGCTTTATGTCCACCTGTGTAAGATTGGCGGCACAAACTTGACTTGAGTAATGGTTCTCCAATAGTGGTCAATTGGTAGAAATATTAAGTTACATTCCACCATGTTTGAGGTTATTGCAGATGTTTTATACCCTATCTGAGGTGACTTCAGTTACACAAAACCCTGTGTGGGCTGATTTGACTTATATTATACCCTGTCTGGGTTAGAGGGAGGGGAACTGAAAGGCATTCCTTTCATGTCGCTCTTGCACTGAGACACTGCCTGCTACATCACATATCAGAGTTAGTACATCAGTGGCCTTTAATTAAACAGCAATAACATTGAGGAAGCTACTTTCTTGATACACCTGTGAAATTTAGGTATGTATAAAATATAAACCAATGACGGCACTACATTTTACAATTGGAAGGAATTTTAATTTGGGGATTTCAAAGTACCAATTATTTTTTAAATAGTTTCACAGAAGTTCCCATAATCAGATTTTGTCCCGTTTGAACTGAAAACTATGTATTTTTCAGTGATGTGCCATTTCAGAACTCATGACCTATAGTATTAACAATTACCTTATTTGGATTGTGCTATGGTACTGCTCTGTTCAAATTGGTGGAACATCAAACTCAAACTACATTTTACAGGCTAAAGCGATTCAAATATTTATTTGCAAATACATGGGAAAAAGAAGCACAAATAAATTTGGACAATTATTATAACAGGACAATGTGTAAACCTCAAAACATTGAGAAATAATTGATGATGGTTAACTATCCTTTTTGAGAAAAGCCTTTGTATGGTGAAGTCTTTAGATTCACTCGTGTCTCCTTTCGATGTTGGGGTTGAATGGAAATGAAGATGGTGAGCGAAGGGCACGGGGAGCAATCCCTATGCCTGAATGGATAGGCCCCGAACCACACCCAATATTGGGCCTCGGGCCTCATTATCATCGAGCCAGCGAGCTGTGGACACCTAATAGGCATCGACAGGCAGCTCGCTGGTGAAGAGGACTGGAAGATCGGGCTACTGCAACGCTAGCGGCGGACCTGGAGTAAGTGATTGAAGGGGGCCGGGAAGGGGGGCAATCAGGAAGAGGGCGATTGGGAAAGGGGGAGACCGGGAAGTGGGGCAACCGGGAGGGTAGGCATTCAGGTAAGTATATTTTAAATGCTTACCTAGTTGGTTGTGGCCCTTTACGGACCACCTGTTAGGCCACATGTAGACCTGGTTTTCCTGAATGCAACTGGTGTTGAATGCTTCTGGGCAAACTAATATTGCCGAGGGGCCTTCAAACAGATGTTAGGCACCTTGTTTTTCTTGTGCCTGTTTCAGGCTTGGACCCTGGACGCCGAGTTTTTTGGCCTTTACCAACATGGCGGGCGGCACACTTCCAGCTCATAATGAGCACAGCGCATCCTACCCATCATGTTAGAGGCTTAGGAGGCCGATTAGCGTCCAAAAAACAGGCGCTGCACAGTCGAATTTCTAGGCCTAATTGTGAAGTATATAATGTTAGCTCCAGTTAATGTTTCCCAGTTCCCCTAGTGATTGCTTACAGAAATTAACTGAACTACTTGATTGGAAAATGTCCCAATTTTTAAAGAGATATATCATTTGATGTCAGGCTTTCTGAATAACAGAAAATATTGCTTTTGGGATGCTCTTAGATGGCACTACATAATAAAACTAACATTCATAGATACAAAAAACTTCATTTGGCAGTTTGAATGATAAACAGGAATTCACATGATCCATCCAGCAGAAACAAATTGCTATCTACAACAAGCAAGATGTTACAACCTTAAAACATCGGCCCAGATTTTGCTGGAGCAGGGCATCTCACCCCGTTCGTTAGACTTTTTCCCCTTCCCTCACAAATATTGTGATTCGCAATTCACGGGGTATCTCTTCCTCACCATAAGTTGCTTGTTAATAACGGCGAGCGCCATTAAACTCGCCGTTATTTTGGCAGCAAAATCCAGGCCAATCATTTCTGCATCCAAACCTTTGCTCAAATAACAAATGCACCATGGCTACCAGGAGATGATAAGAATAATACAATGAACAAACAGATGCAGTTTTACCAAATGCAGTAAATTAAAATTATTACATTAGTACAGTCATTAGTACCTCAAAGTCAGTCACAAAGAAGGAAGCTTTAGTTCTCAGAAGCAGCTGCCACTGGTTGCTTCTGAATTTAAAAAAAAAAGTTAAATGAGGTATTTCAACATTCTTGACATCAAACAATGAAATACAAAGTTTCTGCATTTGTGACAGAAGGTTACTAATTTACTCCCTGTTACTGGTTTGATCATGCAGTAAGTTATCACTTTATCACTTTAATGATGCTTTTCATTTCAGCTATGAAGTTCAACACTTTCAAATGATCCACTTGCAACCCATGTGCATTATGCTCACGTGGAATTCCACGAATGCCCTTAGATATTCAGAGGCTGCTCCATGATCTTGATCTCTTAAAGTTCCTGTGTCCTGATAGATGCGGGCTCCCCTGCATGTTGTCAGTGCTCTATCCTAGAATGATTCTACTGGGCTCTTTCCCTTATGGCTGTCACATACCGTGACTTAAGGCATGACACGGACTTCTAAAATAACCAAATATGGGGGAGGGGCAACAGGAGAATGAGAACAGCTGCAGCCAGAGATGAACATTTCTCAGAGTCCGAGTAGAAATCCTGAACATTCAGCCTGGTTTAGAAAGAGTTGGCCGTGAACTTTCTACAGTGGTCAAGTAACTGCTATGTAACAATTTTGGAAGTACAGTCAGATCCACAATTGGCTATCACTTTATTAATAAATCCAGTGGTGTGTCTTTGCGGGTAGAAGTATAAGCAATGGGATCGTTGAAGTTCTAGAGCTAATTTTAATTTTTTTTCTGATATAATGTGAGTTTGTGACAACAGTGAAGCAAGGCACAGTTCTCTCTTGCACACTTGAATGCAAGTTAATGAACTATTTTTAATGTATTTCTGGCAGGTATTTAAATTTCTTTATTGGAATGGTGTTACTTTGCTAAGGCTGGAGTAGCCTCATAGGGTACTCAAAGATTACAGGAGACACTTTCTTGCTGGTAGCTGAATGGGCAAAGAAAAAGGAAACCAGCATTCAAGAAGCTCGACACCATCCAAGATAAAGCAGCCCGCTTGATTGGCACCCCATCCACCACCCTAAACATTCACTCCCTTCACCACCGGCGCACTGTGGCTGCAGTGTGCACCATCCACAGGATGCACTGCAGCAACTCGCCAAGGCTTCTTCGACAGCACCTCCCAAACCCACGACCTCTACCACCTAGAAGGACAAGGGCAGCAGGCGCATGGGAACAACACCACCTGCACGTTCCCCTCCAAGTCACACACCATCCCGACTTGGAAATATATCGCCGTTCCTTCATTGTCGCTGGGTCAAAATCCTGGAACTCCCTTCCTAACAGCACTGTGGGAGAACCGTCACCACACGGACTGCAGCGGTTCAAGAAGGCGGCTCACCACCACCTTCTCAAGGGCAATTAGGGATGGGCAATAAATGCCGGCCTTGTCAGCGACGCCCACATCCCGTGAACGAATAAAAAAAAAGAACACCAAGTCCACCGGGTATTTAAACCAATTTCAATACAGATTTAGTCCAGTTGTTATACTGCATTAGCACTGCTTGTCATCCCTTTTGGGACATGCTGTAAATACAATGCGCTACTGCTAATGGGGCGGGGTGGGCAGAGATATGAAGTCACATGGAATATTCCAAAGGGTAGCATTTTAAAAAATTTGTTCTTGGGATATGGGCATCACTAGCAATACCTATCCCTAGTTGCCCTTGAGAAGGTGGTGGTGCTAGATGAGATGCAATAGAGGAAGAATGCAGGGGATTAAAAACAAGGACCATCACTATAATGTACTGATGATAGATATATTTGCACACTACCTACACATGCATCCACATATATACACACACATACTACAAAAGCTATCTACATTATCTTGAGTAAATATTATTGTTTTCCTCTTACTTAATAGGCTCTCTCTTCAACTTTCTCAGGGAACTTTGTGCCGACTAAATTGAGGGATATTGAAGGATATTAGTGCTGTGCGACGGAAACACTTTTCCACTCTGGGCACCCGGTGTCAGCATCAAGCTCTCCCAGGTGAGATGAAAGATGGTTCGATGAAGATTAAAGCTCTCTCTTCTCTGCCCCAAGAATGTACCTCAGCCTCAAACCTCAGAACAGCACCCCCTGCTGTACCAGAGTGACATTTTTCCATTTCCTGCTCCAGCCTGTGGCATCTCTGACTGAAAATGCCAATTTAATGCCAAATTAGGAGCAGTTTTGTGTTGCGGACCGAATTTATAGAGATAGACGTTCACCATCTGTGTAGCACAAGTGGAGACCCACTGTTCTTAGAAGCTGCTCAACCGGATTGATTCACCACACACACTGCACCTATTGTTCTACCTGGTTTCTGATAATTCACTGTGCAGCTGCTCGCCAACCCTACCCTTCAGGGAGAGCTGTGCCGATAACTACAATAGAACACAGACTTCAGTCGCTTTAATATCCTACGAAAAGACATCCCGAAAGTCCGGTGCAATTGTGACCTTGTTGGCTAGTATCGACTTTCAGCACTTGTCTACCTGCTGTGACCAGGAATAAAAAAGACCAATTACTAATGATCTGCAAAAAGAAAAAGACATAATAATTGGAGCAGGCTTATGGAACTAATATCACCACAGCTGAAGTATCCAGTACACCTGCTAGTAACTACAAACTACCTATTGAGGTTAAGTAGGATAGTTTTAAATTAGGTCAAATGATTACACAAGATATGTTAAAATATCAAGTCACATTATATATGAGAACAAATAATGTGAATTTGGATTATAGGGGTCTGATCAACCACTGACTGAGTTTATGATAAGAACATACGAAATAGGAGCCGGAGTAGGTCATATGGCCCCTCGAGCCTGCTCCACCATTCAATAAGATCATGGCTGATCTTCGACCTCAACTCCATTTTCCTGCCCGTTCCCCATATTCCCTGATTCCCCTAGAGTCCAAAAATTTATGTATCTCAGCCTTGAATGTACTCAACGACTCAGGATCCACAGCCCTCTAGGGTAGAGAATTCCAAAGATTCACAACTCTCTGAGTGAAGAAATTCCTCCTCATCTGATCCAGGGATATCTCTTATCCCTAATGTCCTGACTAAACCTGCCCCCCATCAAGCTTTAACCTGCCACCTGAAGCAGGTACGGTTTTGGTTGGCTAAGTTTAGTGGAGAAGAGGTGAATTAGCGGACTGTAACTACCTACCCTTGTGTCTCTCCTGTATTTGATGTTTAGCACGGATGATTTTTAAAAATTCATTCTTGGGATGTGGCGTCGCTGGCAAGGCCGGCATTTATTGCCCATCCCTAGTTGTGTTGAGAAGATGGTGGTAAAGCCTTCTTCTTGAACTGGTAGTGGTTTAATACAAGTGTATGGCTTGTTAAACCACTTCAGAGGGAAGTTAAGAGTGAACCACGTTGGTGTGGCACTGGAGTCATATAGAGGCCAGACCAGGTAAGGGCAGATAGTTTCTTTCCCTAAAGGACATTAGTGAACCAGTTGGGTTTTTATGACAATCTGACAGCTTCATTTTTACACTTTTACTGACACCAGCATTTTTTTAAATAAAAAAATTATTTCCAGTTTTTTTTAAACTAAATTCAAATTCTCAAAAGTACACAGTGGGGTTTGAATTTACATTCTCTGGATTATTAGTCCAGGCCTCTAGATTACTAGTCCAGTAATATAACCTCTATGCCACCTTACCCCATATGTATGCTTGTCTGGAAAATATTAAATGAAAATGTACATTTAAGAAGAGTTTGGGGTGTAGGTACGGCTTTCACCTTTACTTGACTGAGGTTTTAGGTATGGTAATAAATTTATTTCCATTTTTTACAGTAAAGGGACATTGGATTTTCATGTTTAAGTGTGAACATTGAAAATGAAACAAATGTATCCAAAATTGTGAAACACAATGACTGTTTTTATGAAGAGTATAACTTGCAATATGGCAGCTTATGGTATCTGTCAAGAACAGAGCCAAACCACAGTGGGGCTCTCTTCACACTCCTTACACCACCATTTTTCTGGAGATGGTGGTTAGGGTTAGATGCTCACTTCAGCAAAGCTAATGAAATACTGCACTATTATTAAATACATCTGAACTCTATAACTCTTTCTAGAAGAGCATTACCCTTTGCTCCTTTGCTGCTGTCCAAGCTCATGACCTCCTTCATTATTAGAGAGCTGAAGGTCAAGATCAGAATATTTCTGTATTAAGAGCCTCAGATGATTTATCCAGTGCGCAATGCAAACTGAAAAATCAATAAAATGTCTTCATCAATTAAAAGAAGTAAATGACAGTAGAAAGCTAACATATTTTTCATGAGGCTGTCGCCTTTCCTTTATTAAAAATACATTTTAGCAAATTAAAATTTGGAAATTCCTCAGAAATAATGGTTTTTTTTGCAGAACAATAATTATTGGGGTAGTTCTTCAATTTTCTGTTCCCAGCAGGGAGTGCAAGCCAGAGGATGGGAGCTACTATGCTGTAGCTTTATCTCCAAGCTGTGCTCCTTGGCAACCTGGCTCCCCACTGGAAGCAGGGGATTGCGAAATTACACTTCATATTTAAGTTAGTTTACTTTGGATTTTTGCATTTTCTAAAATGTCCAGCAGTGTTTCTCTATACCATTGCTAACTAATCAATCATTTCACATATATTCATAATGTTCCATAAATTAATATTTCTGCTTGCCTTATTCAAAGGGTTCTTGATAAGG
The DNA here is from genome assembly GCF_035084215.1 of Heptranchias perlo. Lineage (NCBI taxonomy): Eukaryota > Metazoa > Chordata > Chondrichthyes > Hexanchiformes > Hexanchidae > Heptranchias > Heptranchias perlo. The sequence goes on from NC_090343.1 coordinate 13,315,234, forward strand.
GTGCAGATGACGTAGGCGTGGGGATAATTTACACTAGAATCCTGTCTAGAATAAATAAAACATTTCTCTAAAATATCATGATTAAATTCAATAAACCAATTTTTTTTCCTTCAATTTTCTTCTCTTTCCTCCCCTCACTTTCTGAAGGCATTGACTCATGCCAGGGTATAGTCTCACAGATACTGGTTGCACTCCACTACCATACCTAATTGTTCATTCTTCATTTGTGTAACCCATACAATGAGCGTTAGCAGGTTATGTGACCATTGGGGGCATCACAGCTGCGCCCAAGTCTGCCCTGCCTGGGGCCATATTTTCTGCTGTATTTTGACAAAATAGTAGATGTGTGTAAAACAAGGGAGTAAGTCTGACAGAAAGTGGTAACAGACTTTTCATCTATTTGTATTACTACTCTCAGCATTATTTCCATCCTAAAATGCGTTAATGGCAATTGGTGAGAAAAAATGTTCCGTTTTGTTAGGATTGTTAGGAGAATATCAGAATTACATGGGTGATGGTGGGGGTTATCAACAAAAACTGATTCCTGAGCTCAAACTCAGCTAAACTGAGAGCAAGATTTCATAAAATCACCATAGCACTGACAGAAGTGAACAGTACACAGCAGCCTGAGCCTCATAACATGAACGCACCAGCTATTGTTTAGCTTTTAGTGCAGCAAGAGCAGGAGGAGAGGGCAACCCTGGGAGTGCAGAGGGCAAAGGAAATGTTCTACTTCAGAAAAAAAAGTACCCCAGGCAGTAAATCTATGCAACAGAGTCAGCTATTTAGACATAATAGAGGAGCAATGCATGATGAGGGTAAGGCTCAGCACAGAGGCTAGGGTTGTGTGTCACTTGCTTCACAGAGACAGTAAACCATTCACAGTGCATTATCACTAGCACCAGTGCCCTCAACTTTATACCACAAGGACCTTCCAGACACCCATAAGGAACATCACAGGAGCTAGCAACTTTGTCATCCACTGCTCCATTAAGGAGCACCTGAGGAAGGAGGAAGCCTCCGAAAGCTTGTGAATTTCAAATAAAATTGTTGGACTATAACTTGGTGTTGTAAAATTGTTTACAATTACATACACTTTGACAGCGACCAGCAGCACCACCAGCATCAGAGGTAGCTACAGTTGTACAAATCAATGGCTAACCTCAAGGTACAGAGCATCACTGACTGTACACATATAGTCATTCAAACAACTGCCAACAATCCTATTGTGTACCTAAATAGGAAGTGCTTTAATCTGTCAACATTACAAATAATTGTGCAACTCTGACAATAAATAATGTACGTCAATGCATTCTTCCAGGATGGGGCATTCTGAGGCAATCAAACATGACACAGCTCTTTGAAGGAGAATGAATGGCTGGTTCCTCAGAGATACAGGCTACGCAGTGCAACCAAAAACTGATGACACCTCTGTACAATGATCGTAACCCAACAAAGAATGGATACAGCAAGGCACATGGGCAAGCCAGGATATTCACTGAGCTGATATCTGTGGTGCTAAAGCAATGGTACAGATGCTTGCACCAGTCAGAGGATGTTACAATATCCTCCAGAGAAGAGTGGCAAAGTTTTAACCAGCTCTCACTTCTGATTTCTATCTCTGCCAAAAAGAGGACTCGTGTAAACAGCAGGAGGAAAGGGGATGCATATTTTGTTACTTTTTTAAGAAAAGGGTTAATAACCTTATCTTTTAGTTATTAATGGGAGCCACTCAAAATGTTGGGTGACAGCAATTCTGCTGCAGCACATTTCATGCAACATGATTTCATTAACAGGAACCAGAGCAGATCCTAGTAGATTGAGTCATGGAGAAACAGGATACAATTTTTGGTGTACCAGCAGTGCCTACAAGCGTGCTCCACAGGAAAGTAACCTGCGAACTCAGGCCGGACTACTGTCACGAACTGGGATGAGGTCCAGAAGGAGTTTCATGACTTGAAAAAGAGCACCAAATTAATAAGAATATTACTGTAAAGTAGCAACAAAGGACAGATATGAAGATTAAATTAAGGTGTAGTTGTTATAGATCATTGTTTAAAAAAAGGCTATACCCTCACAAAGAATTGAATGAATTTCCAAGTGCTAAATTAATCTTTTTGAATCCCACACAGAAAAATCTGTACCAAATCAGAGGACGAGAAGCCAAGCAAGTGGTGGGAGCTTTTAGGAAAAGCCATTAAAACATTTTGGGAAATGAAAATTGTACAATTAGTAGAAATGGAGGCTCTCAAAGGCGTTGGACCTAATGAAGTTTAAATGGCCTCAGTATATTAATCATATTGTCCATAATTTTGCAATGCATGTAACATATTCACACACACTGATTGCACACAAGTGTTTCGTTAAATTAATAATAATATAATACCAAAATCAAAATGTGATCGTAGGCCTAAAAATTACTGTTCGCAATATTAGTGTACAAACATTTAATGATGACGTGCAGATCTTCCACTTATTCTTCGATCCAGCTACCATCCTTATCTCCCAGATTACCTGCTCCCTCCAGGGTTGCCATTGCTTCTTGAGGCAGCAGCAGGTTTTATATCTCTGCTTTATCTCTGGACATCTTCTCTTCTCCATTCACCCCCTCATTCATCCCTTCCACCCTCTCACTCCACTCTTCACTGCCCCTTCACTCATCCCCAAATTCTCTCTAACCCACTTCCGTCTCCCTTGCTCATCTTCCAGGTATTTTCCAGGCATTTTCTGCGTCCATTCACTTCACGGTCTATTTGGGGCCTAACACACGCCTGTGCTGTTTTCTGCCCCTTCTCTCTAACCACCCCCCTCCCACCCAGTGTATCTGAGGCATTGAAGGCTGTATTTAGGCAGCTTGCATGTCTTTCATTACCTAAATTAGATGACCCCGACATTTACAACCTGCAGGTAGGCAGAAGTCCCTCAGTTCTGCTGGTACTTTTGCACCGCCAGAATTTTGGGTCCATAGTGTTTTGACCTGCTGTGCCACCTATTTCCCATAAAGAGTAATCATACTTTTGTGCTCTCTATTATTGTGCAAACAGCAACCCTGTTGCTTTCCTGCCTCCGCCCCCTCCATTCCCATGGCCCTGGTGACATCATCATTGGATATTAAGTCAAGAATCAAAAGTCCATAAAGGAGACCAGCAGGAAAAAGATCAGCTAAAATATATGGTTGACTTTTTCTGCTACACTTACTGTCTAGGGTTCACACATGAACAATGTCCTAAATGCAACCTTTTGCAATTTCTTTCCATCTGTGGTTAATGCATGTTTGGTGTTAATATCACTTAGTTTCTAAAGGAACAATAGTAAATATTTTTAACTGCATTAAAGAACAACTTTAGACCATTAGCTAATATGTTATGAAATTATGTCCAAAAAAACTTTGAGTTCAGCCAAATCAGCGTCATGGGTTAGCGAGTGGGAAAGATCAGCCAGGGTCCCTGCTCCTGATTGTCAACTTGTCAGTAAACTGTGTTGGAAATTGTGTGCGTGTGTGTGTGTGTCTGTGTGTATATAATATAAAGATATACACACACACATTAAGTGTGCACAGGGTCAAGATAGTGATGGCCCTTATTGTTGACTAGTGTGACAACACTCACTGACCAAGCTCACACATGAACAAATGGCTAATGGCTGAAGAATCAGAATGGGACTGTTGGCTGAGGTATTAGAAGGCAGCTTGTGCCCATGGAGCAAAACCACATGTGATCACGAGTCAATGGTTTCAAAATAAGGAGGGACAAAACTGGGGAAAGGTGCTTGTGCATTGTTTACCATTTGAAATCCTGGACACAGTAACATCCAATGGGCCTGATGCAAAGATGGGGAAAGTCACAAAATGTTCACAATGATTTAACAGAGAGAGGTCTACATACATGTTGTGGTATATTTAAATTAAAATAATGCCTAATGTACAATAAATTATATGTGCTTAGTCTTTCATCCTGTGTTTCCTAATTCTTTTAGTGTGGAATGTTCTCAAGGTCTTGAAGGTCTTTTGTTTACAGAATGTAGCACCCCCCACCCCCCCCCCCCCACCCCCCCCCCCCCCACCCCACCACCCCATGGTATTGCTTAGCTGTTACCATACAGTAATGCGCGAGTGAATCGATAAAATGATGACTATGCAATCTGTAAAATAACAAGCTTGTTGAAATACTGTCCTCAGCTGCACAGAGCTGAAGTTAATAATTAATAACATATTGACGGAGAGTATATATTGATGGATTGCATACTACTCCAATATCAGGGATATGGAGAGAGTTCTATTAAAGGTCTGCCCTCTCTTTAGAGAGATTGATTTCTAACGCAGTAAGTAAAATGCAGCTGGTATTCAATATTTAGGAGAAAGGTGCACATATTCCCAGAATTTGTGCTTTTGAGAAGAAATCTATTGGCCATACATTACATTTCTATTTTCCTTTCCCCACATCTAAATACAAGTGGATGGCATAAAGGAGACATTTATACCACACATGGGAAAACAAAGGATATTACACTCACAATGGTTGATCATTAAGTTATTTCATGACTGATAATGAATGATAAGTGATACCACATCAGTGAGTGATGATGTTTAGTAATCATTGTTTTTAGCACCTCATCTGTTTATTCTTTGGCCATTTTATTTCTTTAATAAAAGGTTAAACATTTCTTGTTTGGTTTGAACAACTGATTGCAAAATGATTCGTTAATCAGTTAACGGGAGCCATGTCTGATGAGGGAAATGTTGGTAGATCCATTTCCCTCTACAGGAAATGAAATACTCCAGTATTCCAAAGATTTGGAACCAAACACAAACTAAGTCTATGAAGTACATCCCAAATATGATTGTGGCTTGGATGCTGGTAATGGCTATTTTTCAGATTCTGGAGGTGTGATAGAGGTGTGTGAGCAGAAAGAGATGGAAGAGATGGCTGTTGTGGCTGGAGGTACTTTTGGGCTATCCTCAATGCTAGTTAAAATATTCTATTCCCTTCACTGACACTAAGGATACTGAGATAGTTTGGCCCCTTACAGCATTTCCTGTCACCTCAAGAATTAGGTTAAGAATGGGATCAATAATGGAGAGAATGGTAGGGAGCAGGTAGCTGGGGGAGGGGGATGTTGGGGTTTCAGATACGAAAGGAGGTTTTGCGGCAAACAGAGTGCAATTGGAAATTAGCACTGAGTCTAAAATGCTGGGTCCTTTAACAAATTTTTCAAAATTATCAGTGTGCATTCAAGCAAACAATTTACATAGCCTTTGTCTTCTTTTGCCCTCAATTCTGCACATCATGTGTCTGTCCTTCATTCTGCAACACGTATCTGCCTTCAGCTCCCACCTCATATACCTGCCTTTGACTCATTTCATCTATTCACCTTGAATGCCTACCAATATCTCAGTCTCAGTGCTGATTCCCAGCTGCCCTTGATCCTGTAGTCTGTGCACTGTTCAAATTTACAAATTTTCCACTGCATTTTCTTTCTTGGCAACAAACCAAGTTTATGATAATGGGAGTTTAGCGAAAGAACATCTCCAAATGCCTGTGTAGACTTCCAAAATGATTTTTACTGTTCAAAATTATTTAACTTCTTCAAAAAGGTACCTAAATTGAAGTAGTGACATCCAGGTTAAATACTGACCAAATTCCTACTTAAAAACCGATTTACAGATCAAGCTAGAATGCAAAACATGAGCTACACCAGTGATTAGATTAAGATTGGCAAACTCTACGGCTTATGTACCCATGCTCAACTTCAAAGGTCACTTGCCTGCTTTTGACTTTGCAACTCATGTGTTTGACTTCAACCTTACAGCTCACACATCATCGCTTGACTCAGCAAGTCACATGCCTGCCCTTGACTCCACAGCTCGCATGTCCACCCTTGATTCAGCACTTCATGTGCTTATCCTTGACTCTGCACCTCCTGCGTACTCTTTTCTCCCACTCTATGAGAGCTGAGAGAAAAGGAAAAGATAACATGGAAACAAAACTCAGTTCCAGCATTTCTTTGAAATCATTCTTCACAACTATCTTCGTTCATTTAGTTACTCAACACTGCTGTTCTACGGAGTTAATCAGCAGCGGAAGCCATTTTGTCAATCATTTTAAGTAAAATAGTTAAATGATGTGTGTCAGAGCCAGAGTTTATAAATTTAAACCTTTTTTCTCAGCTCCCTGAAGCCAGACTCTTTCTTTTGTTCTGCAGCAGACAAATAAGAAAATGCAAGCTAAGGATAAGACCAATATGTTTCAATTTAACACATATCTGTTGGCAAGCTCAAGGCAGTGTATATCGATAATCTGACCTCTAGCTCCATGTCAATCACCTGGGAGCCCTAAGTAACAGTGCTTGTGCTCATAATGAATTGTACCACAAATGAAAAGAAGATGGATTGAAAAATCCAAAAGTCCGCCTGTCTCATGCATAATTGATGAAATCCTGAGCGATGCTTTAGTAGCTAATAAATTATTAAAATCAAGCTCATTAGGGAAGATTTCATTATGGGATAATTTAATTAAATGACAGGTAAAAGGGTTTTAGGGGCTGAATTCTCCTTTGGCTTCACCATCTATTGATGGGTTTGGGATGAGAGTGAATGATAATGGACTAAAATCTATAATTTATTAATGGAATCTAATAGTGCAGAGACATTTCCCTCAATTGAAAGGCTTTAAAAAAAGAGTAGGAATGATGTGGTTCTACATATAAGGCCCATCAGAAATTTAAAAAAATATTACTTTGGATGGGGGAGTGCCAGGAAAGTGAACATTAATTACAAATTAATATATACATTATTTTTTGAAAATTATATACTAATAACAACTGCTAATTAGTAACAGCATGTTATCCTCCATGCAGCGTGGCTAAGGTTACCATCTAATCAGACCAGACCGTAGTATCTTCCAACATATTCCTTTACATCTAATCCATCTCCACCCCACTGGTACCCTCCCCTTTATAAGATATTTAATGTTACTTTCGATAAGTTATAGCATCTGTTATCGGTTTCCAGTGTTTCAGAGGTAGTGGACAATCAACACAGAGTTATGGGGGTAACAGGAGTCTACAACTCCAATTGCTTTATGCTTTGTAAAGGTTTATTTTGTGCAAGAACAGCTTTTAAAACTCAAGTCAGGAAAGATACAGAATGGGTTAATTGAACTGTTAAACCCTACTGGTAAAAATATTCACCCGTAACTGCATTTCTGAACTATGGAGCTCACCAGAGAGGACTCACATGCCCGGACATTTGCACAGTTCATTTGTGTCACATTCGGATAAGTCACATGAACCAATGTGTGATAGAGAATGAGTGCTGTAAAACTGGGGGCATCCTTCTTTCTGAGGAGGAACAGGCTAAATTGGAGTTTAGGGCAGGTGAGTGGAGGAATCTCAGGGGGAAATATATCCAAGAGGAACAGTGGAGGAACAAATCAAAAGGAGATTTCAGGTTCTTCTGAAAGGTGATTGTTGAAGTGTGTCAAATGGTAGAAGATGGCATTAAAGTGTCCTTTGTTTTTTTTAATTTGTTCTTGGGATGTGGGTGACCCTGGCAAGGCTGCATTTATTGCCTATCTCTAGTTGCCTTGAAAAGGTGATGGTGGGCATTCTCCTTGAAGCGCTGCATTGTTTTCGCACTTTGTGATGTCTTTTTCACTTCTGTGTATTATTTCATCTGCAAATAAATCTGACCAAGTAATTTATCCTGTAAGGATTGGTCTGGCAGCACATTACTTTCTGCCCGTGGAGGTGATAGGAGGACTTGGTGGGCCTTACTCACACCTTTCAGTGAGTAATTAGGAAAAATATTTACTTTTAATGTTGGGGTTTTAAAGGCATATGCTATTAGTTTCTGTCGAGGTTCTCTGGGGTTTCTAAGGTTGGGAGAATAGTCATTGAATAGTGCCGTTGCTTGTTTTATGTCCACCTGAAAAAATAAACAGGGCCTCGGTTTAATACCTTATCCAAAAGACAGTACCTACAACAATGCCTACTCCCCTGAAGTATCAGCCTAGATTATGTGCTCAAGTCCTGGATTGGGGCTTGAACCCATGACCATCTGACTCAGGTGAGAGGGTTATCACTGAGCCAAGGCTGACACAAGTAAGTTGACCTACTGAAGTGGGGAAGCATGGCATTTTCTTTATTTTGTATTATTACACGAAGATAAGTTGTACTGTTTGTAATAAAATGAGTCCAATCACAGCAGCTGTTCTGTATGTTCACGTTACTGTGAAAAAAAGCTACCTATCAATTTGTGTCAACCTTTATCTCACCATGTGTTTGGTCAGTCTGCCTTTGAAGAGTTTGAAGAGTGCGAAAGACACAAATGTCCACTTCAGATCACAAAGTGAGACTATTGTTCGACCCCTTGGGTCTTGCTATCATGCAAAATATATAGGGTGTGTAAGTACCATAAAAATAGGACACTCATACCACTGATAGAAGTGACTGACGCCACTGTACCTAAGCATTTATCTACCGGAGGTCCAAATTTGTAATACCTGGGCATGCTAACCCGTATGCGGCAGAGAATAAGGACATGAGATTCAGTCCTTAAAGAACTCTATCTACTTACAGAAACTTTAGTCTAGCCCTTGAACATGAGAAAAGTTGTTGGGAGAAAGACTAAACACCATGCAAGTGGAAGTTAGACAGACAAATATCTTTTTTCAGATGTATGTTATTTCCCAAGTACAAGGCACAGTGGATTAGAATCATATCACTATTTATGCACCTTACCACAAAACCATCCTTTTTGTCAATAGAAAGGGTAGGTGCTTTTAACACACAGATGGCATGCAACCACAGGCAAAGAATTATGCAAGTGACTGCTCGTTTCCCAGGCAGTGTTCACAAATGCACAAGTGACGATGGAGTTAAGAGTTCACAAACTATTCAAGAAATAAAATGGATTGCATAGTAATCCCCTGGGGACAAGGGCTAGCCATGCAGAACTTGGACACTGACACCTTTGACAACCCTGTACCCCTCAGGAAGAGGAATACGATGAGGAAGCAATATAATAGAGTATCTTTAGACTATCAAAGCAACTTTTCCAATGTCTTGAGCACTATGGGTTGTCCTGCAGCATGAGCCAAAACAATTTCATACAATAACAATTGTGTGATGGACAATATTGCCATCAAAAGTGGTACATATATGCTTGCCAAAGATGAGCAGCAGCAACAAGGCCCCAGGAAGAGGAGGAGAATGAAAATGACTTTACTGCAAAGGATTAGACATTGGTGGAAGTGCCCCAGGTAAGGCAGGATCTTATCAAGGAATTTTTCAATTTTTTGCTGCAGAGAAACATAAATTATTAACTTATAAATGTGTGTGACGTACATTTCCCAGGTTGTGCTTCCATATGCTGACAAAATAAGGGTGTACCTTAATGTAGTAATAAATACAGCATGAATACAATATTTAGAACATTCATAACGTGTTTCTATTTTATTGAGAGTGCACATGCACTGTGTGAATATCATTATTATGATGATGTGGCACTGTGCTGACCCTTTATCGTATATATACTATAGTAGCAGTGTTGTGTCTGCTGCTGTACTTCTATGTGACCCACTAGTGGAAGGAGTAGAGGTGGCGGAGTCTTGGGCGAACCGTGAAGATATGTTTGCACTGCCCACGTACCTCAACATGATAGGGAAACACAGGCCTGCCTGTGAGCCCGGAACATAGGAACATAGGAACAGGAGTAGGTCATTCAGTCCCTCGAGCCTGTTCAGTCATTCAATTAAATCATGGCTGATCTGTATCTTAACTCCATCTACCCACATTGGTTCCGTAACCCTTAATACCCTTGCCCAACAAAAATCTATCAATCTCAGTTTTAAAATTTTCAATTGACCTAGCTTCAACAGTATTTTTGGGGATAGAGTTCCAGATTTCCACTACCCTTTGTGTGAAGAAATGCTTTCTGACATCACCCCTGAACGGCCTAGCTTTAATTTTAAAGTTATTCCCCCTCGTTATGGACTCCCCCACTAAAGGAAATAGTTTTGATCTACCCTATCAACTCCTTTGATCAGCTTTAACGTCTCAATTAGATCACCCCTTCATCTTCTATATTCGAGGGAATATAAGCCACCTGCCCTCATAATTTAACCCTTTTAGCCCCGGTATTATTCTGGTGAATCTGCGCTGCACCCCCTCCAAGACCAATGTATACTTCCTGAGATGCAGTGCCCAGAACTGAATGCAGTGCTCCAGATGGGGTCTAATCAGAGCTCTGTAAAGCTGTAACATAACTTCCACCCCTTTGAATTCCAGCCTTCTCAAGATGAAGGTCAACATTCCATTAGCCATTTTAATTATTTGTTTTGTAACTATCCATTAGCTTTTCATAATTTTTGTGCTTGGACTCCTAAATCTCTCTGCTCATCCACATTTCCTAGCTTCTCACCATAGTCTATCCTATGCTGGCTGTGCGGGGTCCACACGAATGCTGCAGTTTGTTCTGTTGCTTGTCTGGAAAGAGGTGCTGGCTTCAATGACACCCAACTGTTTCTGTGCTTGAGGATGTAAGCAACTAATGGAGGCCAAGTGGACAGTTCAACCACTGGCCTGTGCAGGCATAAACCAATGCAGTTAAATTAGTTCCCCGAATCCCTCACTCGTGTTTATCAGTGTTCTATTGAAGCCATCAAAGCATGGCCACATTAGTAATCATATTCCAGAGAATAGGTCCTGCATGTTTGAGGTCTCTCCTGCAGAGGCCTTTGATGGTGTACATTACTCAATGGCAGTTTGGAGAGCAGAAAACTCTTGCTGCACTGACTTGATCAATTGGGTGGTGTAATATAAAACTCCTTCTATCCCACTTGCATCTTCTCATGCACTCAAGCAAGATAGTTTTTCAGCTGTTCTTGCTGAGGTGAAAATCTCAGAACTTTGCATTGCACTATCTCTTACAGAAAATCACCGACTGAATAAATGATAAAGGAAAAGAGTTAAGGTGAATATCCAGCACAATGTTGTATCCAAACCTTTGTCAAACAAGTGCTCATATGGAATGGGTTTAAGATTTATCTTCTGTTGCAGATCTGTCATGTATCATTTATTCCATATCAAGTGCAACAATTAATAATACTATTCCAATTCATTACCAAGAACTAGGATCCAGAGAACTTTAAGGTTTGCAAGCAAAGTATGATTTTTAGAAACTAACTACAATGATTTAAGTGTATTTTATGATTATGTGGCATATTTATGGGACAGTATCAAATAAAACATAGATGGAAACTACATTGTATCCAACTATTTTTATGATTTACCTAGCATGAGGAAAACTGCTAACTACACATGTTCTTCCTCAATTCTGCTTATGAGTAAAATGTGTGGTCACTTTTCTTTCTGCCAAATAACTACATTATTTTTTCAAGATGTAGCTCCATTTTGGACTTGTTTTGAATTTTATTTTTATGGTCCATCCTTTTGAGGTAATTCAGCCAACTCCTACAATCCCCGTGATTTTGGAAATTATTCTGGCCTTATATGCAGTAGCATTAAGCTCTTTAACTCCAGATTTTTCTCTGCCTTCTCTTTCATTAAACTGAGAGATTTATCCTCTCCAAAGAGTGGTTTATGCATTAAGAGTTGGCATATTTGGTTTTGTTATCAGCAGTGGAAACTTAAGTCTGACTTGTTAAGATGTTTAATTTGCATGATTTCTTCTAACTTTTCATTGAATGGACTTAAATTATTGTTGGTGTGAATTAAGACACAAAACAGTGGTAAATTGTATGTTGGCATTTGAAGGGTAAGTGTGGGTAATTACCCCACATTTACTATTCAACTACCCTTAATAGCCACCGTATGATGATACCATCCTCAAAGGTCAGGGGATAAGGGAACTTAGAAACAAAACCCTTTCCAACAAAGTGAATAAAATCCCTCTGAGGTACCATTCAAGCAATTTCAAAAGAATTAATATATCTATTATTACAAAATTTACTGTGCAGCTTTAAGGGCCATTTTTTTTAGCCCTAATGAGCGTAGCAGTCATTAAGCTGCAGAATCAGAATGGGCAGCAATCACTATCTATTCAGCCTGACTAACACAGCATATCCACACCAACAGTAAACCATTACAGCTTATATGGGTACATAGCTAAGTGAGGCATTGCCACCCATCCTATTCAATGTTTTATCAATGATGTGTTTGATGGCATTGAAAGGGGCAGTCTTGGTGTGTCCTTTTCACAGATGATATTTGGTTGTTGGTGAGCTCTCCTGGGGATCTCGAACAGTCGCTGACCAAAATCCAATATGCTGATGGGTGCCCTTACTTGTGGTATTAGGGCTTTGCACAGCATAAGAGGAGATCGCAAATATATTGACTGGAAGAAACAAGAATCATCTGTCCCAATTGTTGATCTATCCCAAGTGCTCTGTGATGGTAGGCTGGAATCAATGGAATCATCAGTTTAACAATTCGACCCTTTGCTCTGTGTGGCTGAGAAATGGAGATTGCTTCAGTTTTAAATGTTGCCATTTAGGTCCCACAAATCTTCTTATTTATTTTGCGAGAACACATTAAAATAAAGAGCCCCTGAAAAAAAAACAGACAAATTCAGTTTTGTTTCATATTAAGATAACAAACTTTAATATATTATCATGTTTTATATATGGATCAGAAGATCAGCCTAATTGTAAGAGATGGCAATTTTCAGGGGAACATGCATGGATTTGAGTTGATTGAAGCAAGGAAGGGCTTATCTTGAAGGACAACCCCCAGCTTTTTATTATATCCATCCACCTAAAATAAAGTTCAGCTTTCCTGCATTTAGCCAGGACAGGCATAATTGTAAATTAGAATGCTTAAAAAATGTTGGGCTGAATTTTCAGGCTTCCCGCCAGGCAGAAACAGGGTGGTAGCACCCCGAAAATGGTGAGCAATGACGTACTGCCCCATTGCCACCGTCGATGTGACCCTGGTGATGAGACCCCCAGAGCCTTACTCTGGTGGCTGGAGAAGCCCCCTGAGTTAAACAGTAGGCCCATTTAAAATGCTAATCGGGATCCTGTGACGACATACGCCATTTTTGGTCTGAACAGGGCGGTGCGTGTATCATGCGTGCTCCGACCAGTATCAGCTGGTGGCCCGACAGAGGAGGTTCCCAAAGGCCCCAAATCCTCTTTATTTTTGTGGGTCCAGGAGGAGCAGGAGAGCTCCCCTTCTTCCTGAGATCACCCCCTCCCTTCACCCCCTCCATTTCCTTCTTACCTACCTTCTTGCAGCCCAGAGGCCGGCCAGGCCGCCCGATATTGAGGCAGCCCAGAACTGGTGGGCTGCCCTGGGGTGCTTAATCTGCTGATGCAGCCCGCTGACCTGATGTTAATGAGGCCTGGCCCTCAAAATGGACCGGGCATCACATCTACACTCCCGGCTGAAGAAAATCCAACTGTTTCATCTTCTGTTTTTTAGGAGCTTGTTATCTTAATAAGTACTGGAGGAATAAATAATAGATGGGAACTATAAACACCAATTAGTGAAGCTGTTGAAAAAGAAATATTGCATATTACTGTCAAATTCCAGATCAAAGCAGTCTGTGACAAAAAGTAAGCACAGATGAACTATCAAAGGTGCAATGATTGCCCGCATGCAGCAAGACCTGGACAACATCCAGGCTTGGGCTGATAAGTGGCAAGTAACATTCGCGCCAGATAAGTGCCAGGCAATGACCATCTCCAACAAGAGAGAGTCTCACCACCTCCCCTTGACATTCAACGGCATTACCATCGCCGAATCCCCCACCATCAACATCCTGGGGGTCACCATTGACCAGAAACTTAACTGGACCAGCCATATAAATACTGTGGCTACGAGAGCAGGTCAGAGGCTGGGTATTCTGCGGCGAGTGACTCACCTCCTGACTCCCCAAAGCCTTTCCACCATCTACAAGGCACAAGTCAGGAGTGTGATGGAATACTCTCCACTTGCCTGGATGAGTGCAGCTCCAACAACACTCAAGAAGCTCGACACCATCCAAGATAAAGCAGCCCGCTTGATTGGCACCCCATCCACCACCCTAAACATTCACTCCCTTCACCACCGGCGCACTGTGGCTGCAGTGTGTACCATCCACCGGATGCTCTGCAGCAACTCGCCAAGGCTTCTTCGACAGCACCTCCCAAACCCGCGACCTCTACCACCTAGAAGGACAAGGGCAGCAGGCGCATGGGAACAACACCACCTGCACGTTCCCCTCCAAGTCACACACCATCCCGACTTGGAAATATATCGCCGTTCCTTCATTGTCGCTGGGTCAAAATCCTGGAACTCCCTTCCTAACAGCACTGTGGGAGAACCGTCACCACACGGACTGCAGCGGTTCAAGAAGGCGGCTCACCACCACCTTCTCAAGGGCAATTAGGGATGGGCAATAAATGCCGGCCTTGCCAGCGACGCCCACATCCCGTGAACGAATAAAAAAAAAGATCTAAATTATTATTATTACATTTAGTGTGGTAAGCAACAACAATTATAACTTACATTTATATAGCACCTTTACTGTAGTAAAATATCCCAAGGCACGTCACAGGTGTGTAATCAGTCAAAAAAGATGCCGAGCCAAAGAAGGAGATATTAGGAGGGGTTACATAGAATTACATAGAACCTACAGCGCAGAAGCTGGCCATTCAGCCCAACTGGTCTATGCCAGTGTTTATACTCCACACGAACCTTCTCTCATGTTAATTACCTCTTCCTGGCCCCATTTCACTCTATTCCCTTCTCCCTCATGTATTCATCAAACCTCCTCTTAAATGTGTCAGTGCTATTTGCTTCAACCACTCCATGTGGCAGCAAGTTTCACATTCTCACCACTGACTACGTAAAGAAATACCTCCTAAATTCTTTATTTGATCTGTTAGTGACTATTTTATATTTATGTACCCTTGTTCTGGATTCACCCACAAGTGGAAACAGTTTCTCCACATCCACTCTATCAAACCGCTTCATAATTCTAAAGATCTCTGCTTAGTCTTCTCTTTTCCAGAGAAAAGAATCCCAGCTTGCTCAATCTTGCCTGATAGTAGCAACCTCTCAAAAGCTTGATCAAAAAGGTGGGTTTTAAGAAGGGCTTTAAAGAACGAGAGGGAGGTGGAGAGGTGGAGGGGTTTATGGAGGGAATTCCAGACCATGGGGCCTAGATGGCAGAAGGCACATCCACCAATGGTGGGATAAGAGGGATTGGGTAATGCACAAAAGACCAGAGTCAGGGGAAAGGAGAGTTCAGGGGGAGGGTTGTAGGGCTGGAGGAGGTTACAGAGATAGGGAAGGGTGAGGCCATGAAGGGATTTAAACATGAGGATGAGAATTTTAAATTGGGAGCGTTGAGAGACCAGGAGCCAATGTAGGTCAGCAAGGAGAGGGTTAATAGGTGAGTGGGTAGGTGGTGGATTTGGTGTCGGATAGAATATGGGCAGCTGAGCTTTGGATGAGCTGAAGTTTAGAGAGGCAGAGGATGGGAAGCTGGTCAGGAGAGC
Organism: Heptranchias perlo; assembly: GCF_035084215.1. NCBI lineage: Eukaryota > Metazoa > Chordata > Chondrichthyes > Hexanchiformes > Hexanchidae > Heptranchias > Heptranchias perlo. The sequence continues at coordinate 13,330,740 of NC_090343.1, forward strand.
ATTGGAGTAGTCTGCAAGTGACAAAAGCATGGATGAAGGTTTCAGCGGCAGATGGGCTGAGGTTGGAGCAGAGGCGGGTGATGTTATGGAAATGGAAGCAGGGATCTTTGTGATGGAAAGTATCTGGAAGTCGAAAGTTCAGGGTCGAATAGAATGTCAAGATTGCAAACAGTCAGATTTTAAGAGAACACATACAATTACTTACTTTAGAATAAAGTAACAAGTCGCACATTATCCTGACTTGGACATATATCACCATTCCTTCATCGTCGCTGTGTCAAAATCCTGGACTCCCTCCATAACAGCACTATGGGAGAACCTTCACCGCACAGACTGCAGCGGTTCAAGAAGGTGGCTCACCACCACCTTCCCAAGGGCAACTCGGGGTGGGCAATAAATACTGGCCTTGCTAGCGGCGCCCGTATTCCAAGAATAAATTTAAAAAACACAGAAAAATGACTACTTTGAAATAAATGTACCCAAACCATGGGTAAGAGCATGCAATGTTCATGTTAAATAAAAACAGAAAATCTGGAAGATAAAAAATTTGCTAATGTTCTGGGTGATATTTCAACGGGTCTCCACCCAGATTGTTAATCTGCCCTTACCGTTTCAGATTTCTGGAATGTGCAGTTTTTTTCTCTGTCTATGTTTCTGTTTTGATTTCCGCTGGGGTGCAAAAGCTAACTATTTGAAGGTTTATATATTCACCACATCACACTTCACGGCCACATTGAGATCTCCATGCACTGGACTCACACTGATGTAAGTTACACTCTCACAACATTGCACTCTCCAGTCTTAATTTCTTCTATTCTCCCCTCCCCAGCATAACATGCTTCCATTGCTTTGCCAGTTGAGGATTAATCTACTGCCCTTTTCTCTAGTAACTAAGCAGAGGCCAAGGTGGCCATATTGCTCATTTTGGCATCATGATTTATACTTGTTTGCGGCCTGGAAATCTGACACCCATAAATTGATTGTACTGTCATACAGGATCCATTAGGCAAGCCCTCAAAGCCAGCACAACTCCTTCATCCTATTCTGCAGTGAGGGCACTTAATTAGGTCATAATAACTCTGCTGGCTTAATGCCGTAAGACTATATTAGTAGTTAAATGACAAGCTATTTTTATTGTGGTCCACAAATTTTATTGCATATATATTGGAGGCAGCTTTTATATTAAACACACATGACATGGCAGGCAAAAGCAACATTGAATACAATGCTGTAAAAATGTTAAAAATATACTTTACTCACTCAGTACTGTAGGATGAGGGCAAGCATTTTAGCTTTTAAAGGGCTAAAGTGTTTTTGAGGTATTTAAAAATTCACACATTTTAAGAAAGCAATGCTGAATGTTGCACAGTGCAATAACAAGATGGCCTAGTTAAAGAAATCAAGAGTTTGGAGTGAATCCCAATGCAGCCTTTGGATTGTAGAGAAACCTGCTTATCCACAGTGTAAATTAAAAAGAGTTGAGAAGATGCAAATGATCCATAGACAATGAAACCACCTTAACTGGTGAATTGAAAAGCTCCCTTTCACAGCGAGGTCTAATCTCACCCAGGCTGTTGAGGAGGGGAAAAATTCAGAGGACAAGTAACACACTGTTTCATGCACATACTGTTCGCCAGTCTCATTGTGGAACTGCAAGGAGATCACTATGGTACATGGCACAGGATAACCTAAGAAACGGGAGAAAAAAGGAGATCCTCCAAAAGTAAATCTATCATTATTGAGTTGTTTATTTGATTTCTATCATACACTTTATGGTTTTGCAGTCAAATAAGTATGGGCAATCTGTGCTATTTTTTTCTTCAGCTCTTAAGTATTATGATGTTCTATTGCCCTTGAATGATTTGCTTGTACTGCTGATTTTGGAAGATCCTTAAATAAAAGGTTAGAGCAAAAATAAAATACTATGCTATTCAGTTTATATTGTTAACTGCTGTGAGTCTAGGCAGCAGTCAGAGTGCTAAAATTGGCTTTAGTGCTCCTTGGTTAAGGAGGGGAACAATTATCCAGGGTTTCGGCTCTTGGTTGATTTTCAGCGATCCCTGCTGGAATATATACTTGGGGCATTGTTGAGTGAGGACAGGATTGAGCTTGGCTGTTAGTAGGTTCTTTTTCAAGCAGAGAGTGATTAACACTTGCAATGGACTTCCAGGCAGAGTGGTGGAGGTAAAAACCCTGGGATCATTTAAGAAACAATTAGATGCAGCAAGGGGGGAGTGTAGGGTCATTCTACATGGATGCATTAAGATGCGCCAAATGGCCTTCCTCAGAAGTAATTATCTTGAGATCTCAAATAGACGAAACGAGTATCATAACACACAGCCCATACCATATCCTCCAAGATTGAATAACCTGCCAGCTCATACATACGAACATGCGAAAATGACATGCAGGGAAAAAACATCTGGTCCATCAAACCTGCCCCACACGGTCGTGATGCGTGAAGCAGCATGATTAGACACAGCCCCACCCACCAGCAGCCATGTAATCTCCTGGAAGAGGCAAAACAGATAAAAACACAAGGGAAAAAAATCTGTAAAATTCCTCTCCGACCCCACCCACACCTTAAGCAGTGGAAAACTAGTCTAGGGGGCCATGAAGAATAGTTACTTGGAAGGTGTCAAAAAGCTGCTGGCCCCCATGAAAACACACCCAGCAAGAATCAATGCTTTCAGGGGAGATGGAGAGAAAATAGGGAAAATAAATACTGTACTTCAAGTAATTACTCTGCATCATTAACAATTGTACCTTTGGGTTCATTATTCTGTCTCTGTTAAATATTGTAACAATGAAATACTACATGGAATCTCATTATTAGCTACTGTTTCTCTTGTATCACAGAAATGTAATGATAGAATTGAGTTTGTTGATACAGTTCAGCACTAATTCAAACATTGAGTTGCATCTGTGTCCACTTCTGGTCACTGAGAAACAAGGGAGACATTCAAGCACTGGAGGCAGTGCAGAGAAGAGCCACAAGGTTGATTCCTGGTATCAGAGGACTAAGTTCGGAGAAAAGACTGGAGAAATTTGGTTTTCAGAAAGGTGACCTTATAGAGGTATATAAGCAAAAAAGATGAATCCAGAATATTAATTTAACTTAAATTGCGAGAGTGGGACAGGTTCAAACTAGTAAAAGGTAACTTTAGAGCTGATATCAGAAGGTTCTTCTTCAAGAAGAGAGTGATTAACACTTGCAATGGACTTCCAGGCAGAGTGGTGGAGGTAAAAACCCTGGGATCATTTAAGAAACAATTAGATGCAGCAAGGGGGGGGGGAGTGTACGGTCATTCTACATGGATGCATTAAGATGCGCCAAATGGCCTTCCTCAGAAGTAATTATCTTGAGATTTCAAATAGACTAGACAAGTATTATAACATACAGCCCATACCATATCCTATATAAACTTATGATCGCTTCTAATGTAACCTAAGTATGCTTAGGTTAGTTCTATCCATAGTGAACTACTGTACACTAGTCTTGTTAGGTCAGATGCTATCAACATGGTACTATTAATATAAAACACTGTACAGTAATCTGGTTACTTGATGCACATGGTTATGATAAGAGTATTTCTATTTGCTTTCTACTAGACATGGACATTAAGCAATTACGCTCTGTGACCGCAATTTCCTTTTTTTCATTATTGTCAAATACATAACATCTTCCCCACAGCCCTGCTAAGAGTAACCACAACAGAATCAATGCAGAGAAGGAATGAGTGAGAAAATCCATAGAGGTCAAGCTGAAGAAAGACATGTTGAGTCTGTTAATGTTCTCCTTTTAAATTGTGTTCCCACATAAGTTGTGCAGGCTTGTTTTTTTATGGCTGCTTATTAATTGGCTGATATCCTGAGCATTTAAGCTAAAGCTTCAGAAAAAACATTTAATATTTCCCTGGCTCTGTACTTGCTTAAAAACTGTTAAATCTCTAACTTCTTCCAGTTCTGATGAAAGGTCATCGACCTGAAACTTAATTCTGTTTCTCTCTACACAGATGCTGCTTGGCCAGCTGAGTGTTTCCAGCATTTTGTGTTTTTATTTTATAATTAATATTTTACATTGTGGATAAAAATATAGAGTATTCTTTACATTTTTCTTTCTTAATGCATCTAACTATATGTGGACTGTAAGTTCTTTTCTTCCCCTTTTAATTTAGTCATTTATTGTGGTAGAGATCAGATTCCCATGAGGCTTTTACTGACACTGGAAATGAAAGTCTGGTACCTAACACAAGGACAATCCATAGAGACAGAAGATTGTTTGATGTGCTGCTTAGTAACTGGTGCATTTGGTAGGGCTTTGAACTTTACCAGTTGGCTTTTTATTTAAAGTGCAGTTGGATAATAAATATACAAAATAAAGTGAAATAAAGAAGGTCAATATGTTAAAGTAAATAGGAATTGAGTTTTCCAGTCAAGTCTATGTGGGGCTTTAACAAGAATTGTTTGTGAAATACAGCAGCATTGGGATACCCACACTTTGTGAAGTTAAGGCACCTTATCAGCACTCAACCACAGTTATCACAATTTAGCACCTTAACAAGCAGAAAATGAGCCACTTGACCTATGCGCTTCCAGCTTTGATTCTATTTCCTTTCTCAGCTGCCACCTCAAACTTAGCTCAGAAGTGCAGAACCTGGGCATATTGCTCAACCCCAAACAGAGTTTGACCCAACATCTGTGGATCACCAAGAACAGTTTATTTTACCTCCATGTCATCACTGAGCTCTATACCTACTTCTTGCCCTCTTCCATCAAAATCCTAATCCATGCTTTTATCACCTTGTGGCTGGACTGTTTGCTTCTGCCATTCTTAAACTACAAGTCAACCAGAGTGCTGTAGTCTATGTGCTCACCCACACTATGGTCCACATCCCCTTCACCCCTGTTCTCGCAAAGCTCCAATGGCTTCTGCTGTCCTTCCTTATCTTCATGAAGTCCAACAGTCCTATGTCCCAGCACATACTTTCCAGTTATGCAACTCCGGCCTACTGCTCTTTCCAACTCCTTCCGTTCCACCATCATCGTCCACCCTTCAGCAACATTGCCTCTGCCCTCAGAAACTCCCTCCCTCACCATCTCAACCTTGGCACCTCCCTCCTTTCCTTTAAAAACCTCTTTAAGCCCGTCCTTTTTGAATATACTTTTGCCCTTTCCTTACTTTTTTTAAATATTTCAAAATAAACATTATTCATAAAATTTGTAAAGGTACATAGAATACAATTTCAAGTCATGCTTCAAACAATACAGGTCATACAATTTGCAACGGCACATACAGTACAGTTCAACAGTCCCAGGTACAATCAATAGTTATGCACCATACATTGTATGTACAGTTCATGGCACCCTAGGGTGCCTCATTGCATTACAGTCATTACGGGTTACAGATAGAGTACATTTCATTACGTTCATTTTCATTTTACATTCTGCCCGAGGGGGGATTTCCCTGATTCCAGCCCCTCGGTATACAACGGGAGGGCTCTAAACCGTGGCCTTTCCCCATAGAGCCTTTGCGTAGGTCGCACCTCGCCTCAGTGAGTCCCTCGGCACTTACTCTCGCACCTTGGAGTGTGCTAGGTTGCAATACTCGGTCGTGGACAGCTCCTTCAGCTGGAAGACCAGCAGGTTTCGGGCAGATGACACTCTTCCTCTTTCTATTTCCCCTCCCACCCTGCTTTGGGAATTATTAGCCATCTACTGCCCTGTAAAGAGCTTTAAGCTTTTACATAATCAGTGCATTGGAAATGAAGTTATGGATGAATTTATTTTTTTCCCCCAATTCAAATATGCTGCTTGTAAGATTCAGAGCTATGGATTTAAAATGATCACAAAAGTCTGTTTCAATGACAGTGAAGTGTCAGTCATTGTACAAGAGGTCTTGGCTTAGAAGGTGGCAATTTGTCTGAAGTGTACATTCTTCCCACCCTTGCCCACCAATCCATATGCCAGAAAACAAGTCTGGGAGAAGATCACCAACAAGGTTAACAAGGTGTCTACCATCAATAAAACCTAGCATATGGAAACATTTACGTGGCAAAAACAACAACATTTTCTTCAACCCTCATGACAACCAAAATCACAAGTGTCAAGTTTCGCACACAAGCAAATGATGCCATGGAGGAACTCTTTGGCTCAGAGACTCTAAATGAGGTAACTTGACCCAAATATTTCCCACCTGCAGAAAAATATAAAGCCGACCTACAAGATACCTTCAGGATGCATTATCACCTCCTTATTTTGGTAAATGGTCTCTGTGCTGGATCTACATGGTGATAGAAGCAGACCATTAAAAAAAAGAATAAATTGGTTTGCAGCTTTCTTTAAGGTAAATCTAGACTTAAATTCTGAAAAGCGATCTTTTTTTATGAAGTTATAATTCCCTGTTTCTGTAAGTTGCTTCTTATCTACCCTGACCCATGGACCATCTACAACCAAAGAAAGTGACATGCTCCCAAGTCTCCACCTATGCCACTCTGAATAACTATAGGGAAGTGGACAAGAGTAAGCTGTAGGTGACTGTTGCTAATTTTCCATCCTTTCCCGTGAGAAAAAAACTTGATTTCCACTGGCACTTATCTACAATGTCCAGCAAGTCAGTAATGTGGAAGAATTGCAGACACTGGTCCAATTCCCACTACTCTGTGGCATCATGCATTGGCCTTCCTAACGGTTTCACCACTGTGTTGCATTTTGTATACTAGCATTGAATGTATCTCTTGATAAAATTATGTTCAAAAGGTCGAATCCTGAATAAGTAAGATTACAAGTTTACTGGTAGACTTGCATTGGTCCCCCTGGTCTGAATGGATTGCTCCACTGATGATGTAGTAGGTTGAATCTGTGTCATGCTCCCCACATTAACTATTCAGCACATGTCATCAATCACTGGAATGGTTTATACAAATGGAAAGCAGAGCAATCCTTTTGGCAATCAAATTTAAGGTACTCACTCATTCAGGATTGTAAAGTGTTGAACACTAAGACTTAACAAGAATCTGTTAACTGTATATTAAAAAGTGTGCTGTTAAGTCAGAGAATTGACTTTAACCACCGCTGTGGGGCAGCTGACTCTCATAGAAAGATTCTAATTGTGCGTACAATGAGATAATAGTTACTTAAACTCTACAAGTTTTATTCAGCTACACTTAAATCACTTTTATTTACTTCTATCTTCCATGTGTATCCAGATAATATTATAATTTCTATATTTTGACCACATTCAGAGAGGATAAAGAAATAAATACTCTTACACTATATAGTTATATTATTTTTACTGTTGGTAATAAATTAAAACAAATGACTCTAAAAGAGGTCTAAAACTGAGGGTGTCATTTTTGAAGTCAGTTTTTGAACTGTTACACATTCCTTCTGTTCTTCTTTGGGTTTCCGACTGTAGCAGTTTATAAAATAAATTGACATCATCAGTGTTTTAGTAAAGGCCACTTGGTAACAACTGAGCCTGCAGCCAGGATTAACGTGTTAACCTTATGTCTGTCAACCTGTCACTAAAATATTTACGTTGCTTTTGACCGCTTACATTAAAAACCCATTAACCTGGGATTAGTTTCTACCCAGTGAGTGTGATGTCACAATATAACAAGTTGCACCCAGCCCAGCCACTGTTTGTATGGTAAACAAGCAAATACTAAAATGGGGACATTACATGTTTATATATCATGTGTCTTTCTGCAGTTGTTAAATAATCTACTTAAATTAAGGTGGATACCAAGGTTTCAAAATACAATAAATGGAAACTACTGTAAGATTAAATTGCATTTTAATTTTATTCTAGATACATTTCAACATTATTGTGCAAGAGGATTGCACATATTTTCTTGAGGACCAAGAGACTAGATTTATGGGCATGAACACTTCCTGAGGGGATGTTGGCATGGGTGCTTGGGTAACTGAATGCTTTTTGTATTTAGTGCCAGGATCTTAGTCATTCACTACAATAGACAGAAAAAAGGTGAACTGAATGAGAGCCAATAACGCTATCCTTTCAAATCAGATTGAGAGGATTTTGTGATGACCAGATTTACGTACAATTTATTTTACAAACTGCTACAGTCAGAAACCCAGAGAAGAACAGAAAGAATGTGTAACAGTTCAAAAACTGACTGCAAAAAATGACATCCTCAATTTTAGACCTCTTCTCTTAAAAATATCATTTGTTTAATTTATTACCAACATCATTATGCAAATTAAACAGAACTACATAGTGTAAGAGTATTTATTTCCATATCCTATCTGAAGTAGTCAAAATATAGAAATTATAATACTATCTGGATACAAATAATAAACAAAATTTTTATTCAACAACATGGTAAATTAAATTCCTCTAAAGTTCAGCTCCGAATTGTTTGTTTTGAGTTTGGCATTAAGAATCTACAACCAAACATTTAAAACTCATCCATGGTTAGAATTCTTGGATTTTTTAAAAGGAATTTCTAACTAGTTAAAGCTGACCATGAGAAATTAAACTTTCAGTTGGAATTTCTGCAGCAGCAACCTCTATGATTTGTTACAAAGTGAGTAATTTAGAATTACAACAGCAGAGACAAATCACTAAATGTGTCACTTATATGACAGCCATTTACAGGCTTTTCTTAAAAGTTAAATGTCACATGGTGCATAGTAACTCTTTTTGTATCGAGTATCACAGGGACTTTTTAACTTTTAAAATATACAACTTGTTTCAGATAATATCTTCAAACCTTCAGCAGAAATATTTGATAGAGGGTGAAAAAAGAAGTGTGAAATATCCTGAAAATTTGGAGGTGGAAGGAGAAATCAAGAATTGAAGATCGAAGGAGAAACACATTGAGATTTGGGGAAAGAGGGAGACTCACACTGAAGAACTGAAAGATAAGCCTTGCTTAGAATATTCAGAAAGTTGGAAAGAACAAGTAGACAAATACAGCCTTGATTTTATCCTCTTTGAAAGATATCCTCTAACTGTATTTCTGCAGCATTTGGTCATAAGAATTCATATAACATTATTGACCTCATCATTGAACCAAGTAAAGGTTTAGAATAGAATTTACTATTGCTGAAGTAATTGTATGAATGTTTAACATGCATCTATCCTGGCTAATATTTATCCCTTAACCAACACCTAAAAAACAGATTATCTGGTCATTATCACATTGCTGTTCGTGGGACCTTGCTGTGCACAAATTGGCTGCCATGTTTCCTAGGTTACAACATGATTCACTTCAAAAGTACTTTATTGGCTGTAAATTGCTTTGTGACATCCCGAAGTCATGAAAGGCGCTATATAAATGCAAGTCTTTCTTTCATATCAAATTGCTCTTTCCACTATTGTAACGGAGGACAACCCATTTAATATAAACAGGTAAATGCTTCTATTAAAATAACAGAGAGAAGAATGGGATGTGAACATGTTAGACATTCATACTAAATATTATCAACAGTAATTTGTAGCCTTTTCTTTTTTTCAATTATTCTCCTGAAGGTAGGGACTCATGCTGTGTATGGTTCCAGGACAATAGCTTAGTCAGCTACCTCAGAGGCAGGCCAATGATCAAGCTGATGACCTTCCTGGTAGCACCGCACCGTGCTATACATTGCCCATGGGACCATCAGGTCAGCTAAGAATTTTTTTGAATTAATGGTGTTCTTGGTTCCTTTCAATTTTGGTCCTCATCCTTGCTTTTGTTACCTCCAGCCTCAACTATTCCAATGCTCTCCTGGCCAGTTTCCCATCTTCCATAAACTTGAACTCATGCAAAATTCTGCTGCCCGCATGTTAACTTGTACCAATTCCCATTCACCCATCACTCCTGTACTCATTGACCTACATTGGCTCCCAGTCCACCAACGGCTCGATTTGAAAATTCTCATCCTCGTGTTCAAATCCCTCCATGGCCTCATATCCCCATCTCTGTAACTTCCTCCAGCCCTACAACCCTCCGAGAACTCTGCGTTCCTCCAACTCTGGCCTCTTCTGCATCCCCCACTTTCTTCACCCCACTATTGGAGGCCATGCCTTCAGTCGTCTAGACCCTAAGCTCTCGAATTCACTCCCTAAACTTCTCCATCTCTCTCTCCTCCTTTAAGACGCTTCTGGAGACCCATATCTTTGACCAAGCTTTTAGCCACCCATCCTAATATCTCCTTCATTGCTTGGTGTCACTTTGTGTCTGATAACGCTCCTGTGAAGCACCTTGGGATGTTTTACTACATTAAAGGCGCTATATAAATGCAAATTGTTGCTGTTAAAACATTGGAGCAATTCTTAAACTCACCTAAATTTCCTTTTCAGTTGTCAAAAAGCATCACTTAAAATTTAGCCAGAGGAAATTAATGCTAAGAAGGAATAAGAACATAAGAACATAAGAAATAGGAGCATGAGTAGGCCAATCGGCCCCTCGAGCCTGCTCCGCCATTCAATAAGATCATGGCTGATCTGATCCTAACCTCAAATCTAAAGAACACAAGAAGTAGGAGCAGGACCCGGCCACTCAGCCCCTGGGCCCGCTCCGCCACCCACGGGGCCTTGACCGATCCGAACTCAGCTTCATGTCCAATTTCCCGTAAACCCTAATTCCCTTTACTTCTAGGAAACTGTCTATTTCTGTTTTAAATTTATTTAATGATGTAGCTTCCACAGCTTCCTGGGGCAGCAAATTCCACAGACCTACTACCCTCTGAGTGAAGAAGTTTCTCCTCATCTCAGTTTTGAAAGAGAAGCCCCTTATTCTAAGATTGTGCCCCCTAGTTCTAGTTTCACCCATCCTTGGGAACATCCTTACGGCATCCACCCGATCAAGCCCCTTCACAATCTTATATGTTTCAATAAGATTGCCTCTCATTCTTCTGAACTCCAATGAGTAGAGTCCCAATCTACTCAACCTCTCCTCATATGTCCACCCCCTCATCCCCGGGATTAACCGAGTGAACCTTCTTTGTACTGCCTCGAGAGCAAGTATGTCTTTTCTTAAGTATGGACACCAAAACTGTATGCAGTATTCCAGGTGCGGTCTCACCAATACCTTATATAACTGCAGCAATACCTCCCTGTTTTTATATTCAATCCCCCTAGCAATAAAAGCCAACATTCCGTTGGCCTTCTTGATCACCTGCTGCACCTGCATACTAACTTTTTGATTTTCTTGCACTAGGACCCCCAAATCCCTTTGTACTGCAGTACTTTCCAGTTTCTCGCCATTAAGATAATAACTTGCTCTCTGATTTTTCCTGCCAAAGTGCATAACCTTACATTTTCCAATAGTGTATTGCCTCTGCCAAATCTCCACCCACTCACCCGGCCTGTCTATATCTCCTTGTAGGTTTTTTATGCCCTCCTCACTCTCTACTTTCCCTCCCATCTTTGTATCATCTGCAAACTTTGATATGTTACACTTGGTCCCCTCCTCCAAATTGTTAATATAGATTGTAAAGAGTTGGGGACCCAGCACCGACCCCTGCGGAACACCACTGGCTACTGGTTGCCAGTCCGAGAATGAACCATTTATCCCAACTCTCTGCTTCCTGTTAGATAACCAATCCTCCACCCATGCCAGAATATTACCCCCAATCCAGTGATTCTTCATCTTGAGCAATAATCTTTTATATGGCACCTTGTCGAATGCCTTCTGGAAGTCTAAATACACTAGGTCCACTGGTTCCCCTTTATCCTCCCTGTACGTTATGTCCTCAAAGAACTCAAGCAAATTTGTCAGACATGACTTCCCCTTCATAAAGCCATGCTGACTTTGTCCTATTAAATCATGTTTATCTAAGAGTTCTGTTACTGTCTCCTTAATAATAGACTCCAAAATTTTACCCACCACAGATGTTAGGCTAACTGGTCTATAATTTCCAGCCTTCTGCCTACTACCCTTTTTAAATAAGAGTGTTACATTAGCAGTTTTCCATTCTGCTGGGACCTTTGCTGACTCCAGAGAATTTTGGAAAATTATTACCAAAGCATCCACAATCCCTATTGCCACTTCCCTCAAGACCCTATGATGTAAGCCATCAGGTCCAGGGGATTTATCCGCCTTGAGTCCCATTATTTTACTGAGTACCAATTCCTTAGTGATTTTAATCGTATTTAGCTCCTCCCCCCTAGAGCCCCCTGTTTGTCCAGTGTTGGGATATTCTTAGTGTCCTCTACCGTAAAGACTGAAACAAAATATTTGTTCAGCATTTTTGCCATCTCCATGTTTCCCACCATTAATTTCCCGGTCTCATCCTCTAAGGGACCTACGTTTGCCTTAGTCACCCTTTTTCTTTTTATATAACTGTAGAAACTCTTGCTATCTGTTTTTATATTTTTTGCTAATTTATTTTCATAATCTATCTTCCCTTTCTTAATCAATCCTTTCGTTACTTTTTGCTGTCTTTTGAAGACTTCCCAATCTTCTATCTTCCCACTAAGTTTGGCTACCTTATATGTCCTTGTTTTTAGTCGGATACCATCCTTAATTTCTTTACTTAGCCACGGATGGCTGTCATTTCTTTTACACCCTTTTTTCCTCAGTGGAATATATATTTTTTGAAAGTTGTAAAATAACTCCTTAAATGAACACCACTGCTCATGTACCGGCTTACCCTTTAATCTATTTTCCCAGTCCACTCTAATCAATTCCGCTCTCATACCATCATAGTCTCCTTTATTCAAGCTCAGTACACTTGTTTGAGAACCAACCCTCTCACCCTCTAATTGGATATGGAATGTAACCATGTTATGGTCACTCATTCCAAGGGGATCCTTAACTAGGACATTATTAATTAATCCTGGCCCATTACACAGGACCAGGTCCAAGGTTGCTTTTCCCCTTGTAGGATCAGTTACATACTGCTCAAGAAATCCATCCCTAATACACTCAATAAACTCTTCCTCAAGTCTGCCAAGCCCAATTTGATTTGTCCAGTTAATATGATGGTTAAAATCCCCCATAATTATAGCTGTTCCCTTATTACATGCCCCGACTATTTCCTGATTAATACTTCTTCCAGCAGAGTTGCAACTATTAGGAGGCCTATATACTACGCCCACTAGTGTTTTTTTCCCCTTATTATTCCTTATCTCTACCCAAACTGTTTCATTATCCTGATCCTTTGTCCCAATATCATTTCTCTGTATTACAGTGATACCTTCCTTTATTAACATAGCCACCCCACCTCCCCTTCCTTCCTGCCTGTCCTTCCTGATTGTTAAATACCCTGGCATATTTAATTCCCAGTCGTTGTCACCCTGCAGCCATGTTTCTGTAATGGCCACAAGATCATACCCATACGTAGTTATTTTTGCCGTTAACTCGTCCATTTTGTTACGAATGCTACGTGCATTCAGATAAAGAACTTTCAAATATGTTTTGTGACACTTAGTTCCTGCTTTTTCCTTTTTTAACACTTTACCTTTTTCTCAATACCTTCTGTCCCTTCCTGACACGCTTTCCTCTGTCTCCCTGCTCAGGTTCCCAACCCCCTGCCACTTTAGTTTAATCCCTCCCCAACAGCACGAGCAAACACTCCCCCTAGGACAGTGGTCCCGGCCCTGCCCAGGTGCAGACCGTTCGGTTTGTACTGGTCCCACCTCCCCCAAAACCGGTTTCAATGCCCCAGGAATTTGAATCCCTCCTCCTTGCACCACTCCTCTAGCCACGTATTCATTTGAAATATCCTCCTATTTCTACTCTGACTAGCACGTGGCACTGGTAGCAATCCTGAGATTACTACCTTTGAGGTCCTATTTTTTAATTTACCTCCTAACTCCCTATATTCTGCTTTTAGGACCTCATTCCCTTTTTTACCTATATCGTTGGTGCCTATGTGCACCACGACAGCTGGCTGTTCGCCCTCCCCCTCCAAAATGTTCTGTAGCCGCTCCGAGACGTCCTTGACCCTTGCACCAGGGAGGCAACACACTGTCCTGGAGTCTCGGTTGCGGCCGCAGAAACGCCTATCTATTCCCCTTACAATTGAGTCCCCTATCACTATAGCTCTTCCACTATTTTTCCTCCCAGCCTGTGCAGCAGAGCCACCCATGGTGCTAGGAAGTTGGCTGCTGCTGCCTTCCCCTGATAAGTCATCTCCCCCAACAGTATCCAAAGTGGTATATCTGTTTGAGAGTGGGATGGGCACAGAGGACCCCTGCACTACCTGCCTGCACCTCTTACTCTGCCTGGTGGTCACCCATTCACTTCCTGCCTGTACACCCTTTACCTGTGGTGTGACCAACTCGCCAAACGTGCTATCCACGTGGTTCTCAGCATCGCGAATGCACCAGTATGTATCCATCCGCAGCTCCAGTGCCGCAATGCGGTCTGTCAGTAGCTGCAGCTGGATACACTTCCCGCACTTTCTGTGTCCCTGATTTCCCACATAGAGCAGGAGGAGCATGCCACGGGGCCGAGCTGTCCTGCCATGACTACCCCTTTATTCAGGGAAAGTAAAAAGAAGGGCTTAATGAGTCACGAAAGATTAGATGTGGCAGAAAATCACAAATGAAACAGTGAGAGAAAATTGTTTGGAGTTAGAGGAAGAAACTGAAGAAGATTTGCAGGTAACAACAACAACAACTTGCACTTATATAGCACCTTTAACGTAATAAAACGTCCCAAGGCACTTCACAGGAGCGTTATCAAACAAAATTTGACACCAAACCACATAAGGAGATATTAGGACAGGTGACCAAAAGCATGGTCAAAGAGGTAGATTTTAAGGAGCATCTTAAAAGAGGAAGAGAGGTAGGGAGGCGGAGAGGTTTAGGGAGGGAATTCCAAAGCTTAAATCCTAGGAAGCTGAAGGCACGGCTGCCAATGGTGGAGCAATTAAAATTGGGAATGCACAAGAGGCCAGAATTGGAGGAGCGCAGAGATCTCGGAGGGTTGTAGGGCTGGAGGAGGTTACAGAGATAGGGAGGGGCGAGGCCATGGAGGGATAGAGAGAGGATTGCAGTGGATGATCAGAAATAGATAAGGAAAAAAACAAAAGGACTGGAAATAAATGGATAAGCATGTTGAAGAAGTGGAAAGAGAAAGATAAACATATTGGGGTTAATGCAACACCTGCGTTGGACTGCTGCTCCTTGAGCATTGCAAGCACCTGTGCATACATAGTTAACAATAGCTAGCTAATAATGTGAGGTCAGCTTGTTAACATATTCGGAGGGTATGGTCAATGCTTAGTACATGATATGCTGGTACAGCACCAGGGTCGAAGTGTGGGTTATCAGGCGCCAGCAGTTGTTAAAGGGCTGCTGACTGCCCTTAAAAACATGCTTTTTTTTTGCCCCTCCCATGTCCATCACAAAAAATGTGTTTTGTGCCAATTAGATATTGTAGAGTATGGGGCAAGAGGTCTTTCAAGGAGGGGTGGCCATATGTGAAGGAGGGGGTCAACCAGCAAGACAGAAAAATGTTATCTCAAGCCTCCCCTGAACTGCCCATTGCAAATGGGTGCTGAGTGTCAGGGAGAACTGCTCTGGTTCTCCAGCCATATTATGGGGCTTGCCTCCAATTTGAAAAAGCCCTGGGGCATCACTGAGCCTAATGCACAGCAATTGGACCTACACTATGGGGCAATGATTAGGTATGGCCTTGGGTGCCATAGATCACATTATTGGCAACACTGTCATTATATGCAAATTAGTGACTTGCTCTAACTCTTAAGGCTTATGAAAGTTGGAAAGAATAAGTAGACCAGTCCAACCTTGATTTCATCCTTTTTGGAAGATATCCTCAGCCTATGCATTTCTGCAGTATTTGTTATAAGAATGCACAACACTGCTGCTGTTACTGATTTTACATCAGATGAAGCACTTGATGACTTAAAAATAATGAACATGAATGAAAGGAAAAGTTTCACAAGCCAATATCTTGCAACTGTCCAGTATTTATTTCCAGGTCAATTTCATGAACCAATATTAAGTCAAAAAGGAGTTCTTTGGTGAGTAAATTACTAACATTATAATGAATAACTTTTAAAAAAATTAGAGTAATTCAATCCTATAAAGGACCAAAAATATTTCAAAAAATGAGTTATTTTACTAATAAGAAGGGGGAGGAATAACAACTAATATATAAAAGTTAACTTATAAACTCACAGAAATGACTTGCAGTATTTCTATAGAAACATCTCCATATTGACAGCAAAACATTCTAATTTAAGTCCCTTTCAATGCATTATAAAAGTATCCATTTTAAAGTAGGAAGAACAGTTAAATATCCTACTTTTAAAAAATAATTTTCCCCTCCAGTCTCCCTGTGCCACATGGCTTTCTAGACAAGAGTTCAGGTTGGAGACCTACTCCTAGACCTTTATAACCAGTCACTTGGACACACAAAGGAATGATCTAGGGTAACTGGAGCTCCAATTTTCCCTCCCTCAGTATGAGAAAGGGTTTGGACTCCACTCACTACACGGGAAAAGTGGAAATCAAAAACCATCAAAACCATGGATGCTAACCCAAGTCCTACAGCTCTGTAATAAAGCTCACTGGAGCACTAATATGTTAAGATGCAATGCTGCCCTGTATCATTTCTAGCTTCAACAGTAGGAGACAAGTCAAAGGGAGTTGTGATCAACCTGTGCAGTGCTCTGAGGACTGTGTCCAGTTCTGGTTGCTGAGAAACATGGGAGATATTCAAGCACTGGAGGTTGTACAGAGAAGAGCCATAAAGCTGATCCTTAAGGTTAAAGATCTGAGTTATGGAGAAAGACTGGACTGGCATGAACCTTTCAGCCTGGAAAGGAGATGTCTGAGAGGTAATCTTGTTGAGGTATATTAGATAGTGAATGGTATGGAAATGGTGAATCCAGAATACTATTTTAAAATAAACGGTGTGAGTAGGATAAAGAGACACGGATACAAACTAGTAAAAGGTATATTTAGGACTGATATAGCAAAGTTCTTTTTCACAAAGAGAGTGATCAACAAATAGAATGGACTTCCAAACAGAGTGGTAGAAGTGAAAACCATGGAATCATTTAGGAAATAATTATATGTTGCAATGGTGGAGCGCAGGGTTGTTCTATGTGGATGAATTAAGATGGGCTGAATAGCATTCCTCTTCTCTAAGTATCTTGTAATCTTGATGATGGGCAGTTTTGAGTATAGTATCCATGAACTCCAGACTGAGACAGAATCAAATCTTACACATGGAAATAAGAACTATACTGGTTCCAGACTGGCATGGATTCGCAGTTCATACATGTATAGCAACCTAGATGAATTGTAGATGTTAGGACAATAAGAAAAGTAACATTGCAAATGCTACAGAAAGTATTTGAAATATAACCTCTACAATAGGGTATTAGTTAGTTCATTTACCAATGCAGATATACCAGGTAACAAAGTATTAAATAAGCCATAGTGTAGGTTGTGCAGCCAAAGCAAAGGGCATGTATCCCACAGTGCCACTGAAAAGTCATTTAGAGACTCGTTGCACGTGGCTATGATTTTTGAGAATTGAGCGTGGTTTATGTCTGTCCCCCACCACCCCCACCATTTCCAACCCCAACCCCCACCCCCCACCCTTTGTTATGAGGAAGGACTTAGGATAAAATAGCATGGGGAGTATAAATATCTTAAGAATGTTAGATTTTGATTGACAAGCTATAGGTCAGCA
This sequence comes from Heptranchias perlo, assembly GCF_035084215.1. NCBI lineage: Eukaryota > Metazoa > Chordata > Chondrichthyes > Hexanchiformes > Hexanchidae > Heptranchias > Heptranchias perlo. The sequence goes on from NC_090343.1 coordinate 13,348,367, forward strand.
GAATGGGTAAAACCCAAGGATAATTTAATGGAGTTTCAATTTTGGGTCTCTTTTTCCTTCTATCCTCCAGCAATATGGTAAAGGATGGGTTTACAGGCTTGAGCAAGGAGCAGGGCCATAATAAATCCTAAACAGAGAGAAAGAGGGAAGCATATGTCTCATAGTGCAGTGGGAAAGCCAGATAGGACAGCTTGAATTGTATCCTGATCCCTCACACACATTTCCTTCCTTCAAGACTGTGAGGTTCTGGGCTCATCTAGTAGATTATGAGGTTATTTAGACTTCAAATCATCTAGCATATTTTTTATACTATGTATATAATTTAGATTCTATAAATAGTTATTTTGCTTAATTCATTTTGGATAATAAAGCCGGTGTCTACAGTTCCTGTCTCCATCTACATCTGTCTCCATCTAGTAGTTAATTGGGATCTAATGCAACTTGCGTTATGCAGCTTTGAGCTGGGAGAAGGCTTGCATTGCATATGAGAATAATGACTATACTGGTATGGATCAAACAGTTTGTTTATGGCAATGAAGACTCTTACTGACAAATTAAAGACTGTGTATCAGAAATTGTGGCAGCTCTAAATGGGTCAAGTAACCTATTGTGTGGAGAAAAGGACTGCACTGGTACAGATCAAACAGCCTGTATATCGGTGTAAGAAATATAATGGTTTCAAACTGGCATGGTTCAATGAATCTAAGTTTAGGATATATAAGAGATCAAACACTCTGTATCGGCATAAAGACTATATTAGCTTCAGACTAATAATATTGACCATTCTGTGTAAGGAAATAAGAGCTATTGAAGCTCGGGAAGAATGATCAGTGAGATTCTTAATAACTTCCATAAATTAAAGTATTAAAAATCATTTTGATTTAGATTAGAACAAAAAAGTTGTATGTTTGGTTTTCACACTAGTGAAGAGGAAGGCCATTTAGAACAGTTGCTCAGTATGCTCTGAGTACAGTTAATTTTTAAGTATGAATTTGATTATTTTGGCACTGTCAGCAAGTTGAATTAACATTCCCTTTAGTAGTCAGCTTGTATGGATTCCAGCATGGTCCAAATGAAATGCACATTGGGGCAAATGAGAAAAAGGCTCAAACCCCTTGATTGACAGCTTCTTTCTGTTTTAGGGATTATGTCAGGATAGAAGAGGATTATGTCATTTACTTCAATTAACCCTTCTGTTTAACTTTGGCATTTTTAATGTGCTCAGTTGCAATGAAGCTGAGACCTTTCACCTCCTGAGGAATGATTACGTTTTTCTGCTTACACATAATAAACAAAGGCATATTCACTATTTTAAAATGTTCAAACATTGTACTTACTTTCTGATTTCTAGTTCACCATTTCTGATAGTTTTACTCAGTCCTGGAGATGTAGACTCAGACAAGTAGTTACACGAAGATCTGCAATGGAACAGTTAAAGAAAATAACATCTGTTTTTCATTTGACATCCAGTCAATGATGTTTTGACTGACTCTTCTTGGGGACTTTTTGTACTTCATAGTAGTTTGTTGTTGAATAACAAATGAGTTTTAAATCAAGTCTTCCAACTTTGCCCCCACATAGCGTAGAGGATGGGGGTGGGGTGAGGTGGGGTGGATTGCAATGCTGATAGATGGTTTGACTTAATGATGTTACTGCAACACTGGTGAAACACTGAAACAGATTTTCACCAATTCTCATATTGGTGATGGATTCGCACATATATTGGAATCAATAAAATACTGGAATTTAATTTCGGTGATAGGCTAGTATTTCTGCTTGTAACAGTAGCAGACTTTTATAGATTAAGGCACTGATAACACACGGGAACCAATTCCAATACTAATAACAGATTTCTCACTAATTCTAATACTGGGTAACAGAGCTGCACCAATTCTGGTACTAGTAATAGATGCATTATATTGCAGTATTAGTAACAGACTGAAACAGATTCTGGTATTTGGCAATAGACTGGGATTGATTGTGATATTAGTAATAGTTGGGAATGGATGTAGACTGGTACAATTAAGGTACTAGTACTGGATGTGGTATTGACTCTGGTATAGATTATACAATTTTGTTGATTACAATTTTGGAAGCAAGCATGCACCGATTCTAGTATTGATAGTAGGTTGGTGTTAGTTTGGGTATTGATTCTAATCTCAGAATAGATTGGTATAGATTCTGGTATTACAAATAGATTATGTAACAAATTCTGGTACCGGAAACAGGCTGCAGTTGATTGCAGAATTGGTAGTAGATTTGTGTGGATTCTGAAAATGATAACAGACATAAACGATTTGGACTCGGGAATTAGAAGTACAATTTCAAAGTTTGCTGATGACACCAAATTGGGGGATATAGTTATTACTGAGAAAGACTGCGACAAAATACAAGAAGACATTAATAAACTTGTAGAATGGCCGTGTAATTGGCAAATGAATTTCAGTATAGACAAGTGTGAGGTGGTGTATTTTGGTAGGAGCAATAAGGAGGCCACATACTGCTTGGAAAATAAGAGACTAAATGGGGTAGAGGAGAAAAGAGATCTAGGGGTACAATACACAAAAATCACTAAAAGTAGCGGCACAGGTTAATAAGGCCATTTAAACAAGCAAACAAAGCACTGGGGTTCATTTCTAGAGGGATAGAATTGAAAAGCAGAGATGTTATGTTAAACTTGTATAGAACCTTGGATAGTCCACATTTGGAGTACTGTGCACAGTTCTGGTCTCCATATTATAAAAAGGATATAGAGGCACTGGAGAAGGTGCAAAAAAGATTTACAAGGATGATACCAGAAGTGAGAGGTTATACCTATCAGGAAAGATTGAACAGACTGGGGTTGTATTCTCTCGAAAAGAGAAGGCTGAGGGGTGACCTGATAGAGGTCTTTAAGATTATGAAAGGATTTGATAGGGTAGACGTAGAGAAGATGTTTCCACTTGTGGACGAGACCAAAACTAAGGGCCATGAATATAAGATAGTCACTAATAAATCCAATAGGGAATTCAGGAGAAACTTTCTTACCCAGGGAGTGGTGGAACTTGCTACCACAAGGAGTTGTTGAGGTGAATAGCATAGGTGTATTTAAGGGGAAGCTAGATAAACACATGAGGGAGAAAAGAATAGAAGGATACGCTGATAAGGTTAGATGTAGTGGGGTGGGAGGAGGCTCGTGTGGAGCATAAACAATGGCATGGACCAGTTGGGCCGAATGGCCTGTTTCTGTGCTGTACATTCTATGTAATTCTATATAATTCTAGACTAATACTGGCTCTGGTACTGATAATAGATTGGATTCATTCTGGTGTTGGTGATGCACTAATGTCTATGTTCTGTATTAAAAATGTGTTGATTCTACTGTCAGTAACAAGTTCAATATCAAAAGTTGGTAATAGACTGATGTTGAGCAAAATAATTGTACTGCTGTATATTGGATTGTTTGGGTAAGTGAGGATTTCTGCAATTTTAAGGAAAGGGGAAGAGGAGGAGTTAACTTGAAGCTAGGCATAGCTTTTGTGATGTTGATCAATAAAACTAGAAATGTACAAGGACAAGTCTAATTTGGGGCATAAATATGAAATATTTATATGTCCAAAATAATAGTAACAAGAGCTGGAAGGAGAGCAATTATTATTTATAAGTAAGCACTTTAGCAATGCTCTTTTGCTATCAATGACTTTTCAGCAATGTTACAGATGAGAGAGAATTGCTTCATTCATCCTATATGCTGCCTTCAGCCCGAGCACAACCTTCCATGAACACTGCTTTCAGGCTGTACCTCCCAAACACTATTGCAAACCTGCACTGAGATCAACGCCAGAATCACAACATAAAATTCAAATCATGACAACACAATCAAATCGTTGAATTTAAAAAATAAATTGGTGGTGCAGAGATGTGCAAAGTAATTTCATTCTCATACAGTGTTTGTAAGAGATTGGTACTGCTTCCAGTATTAATAAGAGACTGACATTGATTCTCAAATTGGTAATGACCTATTGTTAATGATAAGTGGTATTGATTCCAGTATGCATAATTGCTTAGTGTTAATTTATGCATGGTTAAGGTAATTGTTTAGATTTATTTTTGAATCCATTTCTCCCCTTTCAGGTCACACAGTAGCACACTTCCTTTTCTAGCCACAGAGTGAGATGACCTGGAGCTTTGATTAGCACACATAATCTTGGACATCACATGTATCTGCGTAAGAAGTATTATCTTCCTAAGTTTCAGTATCTGTATGACTATCAATACTAATATCAAATTCTGTATCAGCACTATTAGTTTATGTATTGTATTATCAGTATGATCTATATCCATATCAGAACCTTTTATTAATATGAATAGCTGTCTTTATATCAGTATCTATGTCTTAATCATTATAACCTTTTTTATCTTCTCCAACTTCCTCTGCTTATCCTTTATCTCAAAAAGGTGTTTCTCATACTGGGGAATGGCTGCCCTCCACAACTTGCCTGACTGACTGAGACAGGTCAATGAGTATTTCATGCTATTTGACTAGGGTGGCCATCACAGCTGAGTCCAGTCCTATTCTCACTCAACAGCTGCACATAAATTTCAAACAGGAGTCACTGCAGTCATGAATAGGAACTCTGGGAATTGTTTTCCCTCACTGGACTAAAGATGCTGAAGTTAACTATAGTCCCTCCACTGCTGTTTGTCCTGAAATCAGCAAACTCAGCAAAGTCCAAGGATTGAGCCTAAGAGTTAGTCTGTATAGATCTGTACAACATCAGGCAATGCATAAACTGAACATTGGGGCAACATAAGCTTTTGCATGCCTTTCAGAATGGCTCGGAATTTGCTAGGTCGCACGTACACAAAGTTACATTGAAATTTACAGCGGTTTCTAAGCTGATTTCGCGTTGGGAACTTACGCCAAAATTTCTGGCAGAGCTTTGCCTGTGCCAGACCGTAAAAACCAGCATAAAATAAGCACAAGTGCAGCGGCATCAGCTGGGGAAATAGTTGTCCTCTTACATGATGTCTCACTCTCAGATCCTCTTGCCTCTGCTACTCCTCTTCCTTTATTATGCACTTGTAAACAATTTTACAACACCAAGTTATAGTCCAACGATTTTATTTTTAATCCCACAAGCTTTCGGGGGCTTTCCCCTTCCTCAGGCGGCACACCGCCTGAGGAAGGGGAAAGCCCCCGAAAGCTTGTGGGATTAAAAAAAAATCGTTGGACTATAACTTGGTGTTGTAAAATTGTTTACAATTGTTAACCCCAGTCCATCACCGGCATCTCCACATCTTTATTATGCACAATAGGGTTATGCCCATTGTGAAGGCCATTCCAGCTTCTTAGTCCTTCTGCATGCATGGTGGGAGTCAGCAGTCTGAAATATTTCAGATGTACTGAGACTGACAGCACTTGGGTTAAGTATAGTGTCAGTCTCAGTAAGAATTTTTAAAAAATCATTAGCAAACTCCAGAAATCTTAGTTGCGCCAATATCAGATGCTATCGGGTAGTGCTGTGCCTAGATTTCTGGGCGCATATCTATGCCAGCGCATTGCTGGTGTAATTGCAGGAAACTTGCGGCTTTTGCTTGGAGGGCGGAGCTATGTAAATGGCTGGCAGAGGGTGGACATATCACAGAAGAGGAGCAAACGGTTGAGAAGATCCGCCTGATAGGTGAAGGCAAGATATCAGACTGAAAGTTCAGAGCAACACAATCTTTTCATAACTTGGAGGTACACTCAACATTCCATCAATTTTATTGCAGGAGGCAAAAAAAAACCAAAGTCAGCTCTGTAGCAGCGGTGAATTAAAAAATTATTGAAGGACAATTTGAGTGTTGAAGGCATGGGATTTATTTTCTAATGGGTCTGGGGCATGCTCCCTCCCAGAAAATGTTGACTGACACTTTATTTGGTGTATTTTCTGGCATTTTGGAGCTTACTGTAATTCTGCCTTTCAAGCCAAAAATAGTTTATCCTGGAAGGATTACAGATGATTTAAATATGAAAATAAAGTAGCTCTAGGGACATCAATACAATTTTACAGGGCCTGGTTCCTTTCATTAGGAGTCTAACCCCCAGATACATCATTTTAATTTGTGAACTAAAACCTTTTATAACAATGTACCTACTTTAATTCCAACTGGGAAGTGAATTCTTTATTCACACGACAGAAGTGGTTCACCATTGCACCTGTCTTTATCCCAGACCCATGGCAGCCCAGAGAGCGACAAGAGGATATGGTTAATTGTATTCATGTGATTTATATCAATTAGTGTTAATTGTATTCAAGTGGTGCGTATCAATTGGGGATTCCCTTGTATCTATTTATAAGAGAGCTTATCTAGGATCTGGAGATATTGATCTCTGTGAATAAAGGCTTGGAAGCAACTGAAGATCAGGCTCTCGTATTATATCCTTCACCACCTACCTATCCAGTTTGTAACAAATACCTGGATTAAAGGTTTGCTGATTTAACTATTTTAAATATCTTTATTTTTATTTTCAGTAATTTCAGCAGGTATAAAGGTGGTTCAAAATCACACAGAAGCAGTAACCTGTCTTTTCCTTTTTTAGATGATCAATCTCCTACGCGCATCAAACTTTATTAAAACCTTAAAACACAAGGCTAGAAATTACTGCTAGTGCTAATAGCGGAGGCATTAGCCTATTGAAGATGAATGTGTATGTGCCTCTGTTAAAGTATCAGACTGAGGAATATCATGTGAATGTGTTAAGCATTCATTTGCTATTATTGCTGACAGCAATATCTAGCCTACAATGTTCTTTTGACCTTGTGAAAAAGATTTATTTTCTTGTATTGGAAATAAAAATCATTATTCTGCAATCATTGAAAAAGTTAATTGCTAAAAGCTAAGAAGATGGTTTTCAGGAACAAGCATGGGGAACTGAATTTTGTGCTCTCTGGGTGAACTTGACTGACTGCCTGTCTCCAGTCTGAGGTTTGCAATCCTTTATACTCTTAATGTTTATGTATGCCACCCACACATTTCTCCATGGAAAAGAAAGAAAGAAAGAACATTTATATAACACCTTTCACAACCTCGGGATGTCCCAAAGCGCTTTACAGCCAATGAAGTACTTCTGAAGTGTAATCTCTCTCCCTGGTTACTGCACAATACGAAATGGCCTTCCATCACATGCAAATCGAAACATATTTCAAAGTCACAGAACATAACTGGGTACTATAGCTCACCCAATAACAGGTCAATGGTCTGCTTCATACATCACAACTATACATTGTAGTAAAGTTTTAACTATGGGAATCTCCATGCTTTTTTTTTAATGCAGTACCACTGCAACACCATTTTTTATTTGCAAATTTTAATTCCTATTTTATTTCCAAACCCTTCAATACAACAAGAACAGTGACAGGAATGCTCAAGCAAAACCAATTAATGTATTCACATCAGAGAACATGCTTCTTATCTCAAGAAAGCAGCTACAACCAATGTTGAAGAAAGTAAGGTTTCATGTGAAATAATAGTCAGACATGCCCAAGAAAGTGTTTAGTAGCAACATTTTTGCAGCTTATTTGTTATATATAATTTCTTTGGAGAAAACACACCTGTATAAACATACAATGGTGACTCTCAGAAACCATCAACTCATTGTAAAATTTTTCTGCTGCAAGCTCATACACAACAGTGGGAGAAGGTAGCATCTGACTGGTTTTGACAGCCATCAGTCCTGCACCTCAACTTGTCTGATTGGTTCTGACAATCTCCAGGCTCACCCACTGATAATTTTTTTTATTCATTCATGGGATTTGGGTATCGCTGGGAGGTCAGCATTTATTGCCCATCCCTAATTGCCCTTGTTAAGGTGGTGAGCCGCCTTCTTGAACCGCTGTAGTCCGTGTGGTGAAGGCTCTCCCACAGTGCTGTTAGGAAGGGAGTTCCAGGATTTTGACCCAGCGACGATGAAGGAACGGCGATATATTTCCAAGTCGGGATGGTGTGTGACTTGGAGGGGAACGTGCAAGTGGTGTTGTTCCCATGTGCCTGCTGCCCTTGTCCTTCTAGGTGGTAGAGGTTGCGGGTTTGGGAGGTGCTGTCGAACAATAATTCTGATTGGTTGACACTATCAACCTCCAATCCTAGTGAAAAGCTGCTTTTTCCCGATGAAATGATAACAACTTGACACGTTAGTTGAAGTGCTTAAAATGCTGACAGTTGCCGAGTATGAATTTCATTAGTGGAACAGGTATGTTCCCATTTTTTGTTAATAAGAAATTTCATCCCCACTACCTGGTGTTCATTAATGTAAAGATGGTAGGGAAAGAATTGCTGATGAAGCTGGAGATCTCAATGGGGCAATTACAGACTGAAGACTGAAACAGATTGAAGAATGTGAGCCAGTTACCCTTGGAGGAAAAGACTAGGTAAAGGTGGGCAGTCTTGATAAAATTTTAACTGACAATCCAAACCACTAGCTCAGAATATATCGCCTGACCTTAAGAAGCTCTTGAAGGATAAATATGGGACCTGTTCAATTCCAATCATTGGAAAGGTTAATGAAATGAAACTTTGTATTTTAGTTCAGTTGTTTTGATTCAATTTAGACTTTTTGTCTGCAATTGTATGCTGAGTAGAGGCCAGTGCTAAACTGTTGCCATGTCCAATAAACTGTGTTTGTCTTACTCAACCGTATCAAGTACTCCATCCAAAGTTGATAACAGGAAGAGGATTTGACCGTGAGTCAAGTGAGAAAGCCATGGGCCCCCTGCATATATCATTATAAGTATTACTAGCTCATTTTCAGGATTTGCATTTGTATATTTCTTAGTATCAAGGGGATGTTTTTCACTGTTAGATGCTTGGGCACTAATCTCACCATATTTTGCTTACTTTAATGGCAATCAGTAGAAATATTCATTATTTCAGTTTTTCAATCGGTATGTTTGCTTTGTAGGATTTTGCTAGCCTTGCTGGCAGAAACTTGGCCAATCAGAACTCAACTGCAATAATGCTCATTTTGTGCCTCTCAAGTGGCTTAACAGGCACTTGACGAGGCAAGTAACAGCCAAGGATATTAATCCAGCACTGGAGAGTAGGAAACCTTAGGAAATCGAGCTTAGCAGTGAATTTCTACTTTCAGATTCACTGGCTCAGCCGTTTCAGATTTTGAAAGACAGATTTATAGGTCCATAGCATTAAAATCAGAATTTTTCTTCTTATCCATGTAATTAGCTTCTTGAGTTTCAAAATCAGAAACAAAGCGTAGACAATAATTCAAGTTCTAAAAATTGTGAGCAACATCTGCTTCTGTAGTTTGTACTGAAAAAAAAATCTTTATTCTGCCCTTTCTTGCACTTGAAATTGTTTAGTTAAACATCTAAACCTTGAAATCTTTGATTTCCCACGAGGAAGAATGAAATATTCAGCTGAGCTGTGCATCAGCATTACTGTATAAACTGTAGAGTTTACTGATCATTTGCTTAAAGTGTTTGGCTGATTGAAGTGCTGGGGGGGAGGGGGTGGGAGAAGGGGGTGGAAGGGAGGGGAACGTGGTGGGGGGGGGTTGGCAATGTCAGCTCTCCTATCAAGCAAAACCTGCCTGGGGCCAAATCATGGGCCAGAAGAGGCCCAGAAGGTAAGTTTTTAAGTTATATTTCAAGTTTTCTTGTGGGTCAGGAGGGGCAAGAGAGCTACCGCGCTCCCCCGCACCCTCCCTGCCTCCCATTACTATTGGGGCCTAGATTTTAGCTGCTCCGTCATTGAATTAACTGTGGCTCAGCAAGCCAGATCCTTTCTGCCTGGCCTTCTATTTTCTCCCAGTGTAAAATGGTTGTATCTTTCTCTAAGAGCTTATGAACAAGGCCTTACTAATAAACAGTGATTTTCTTTTTCCAAAAAAAATCCCTCTTTTTTTTAGCGTGGAACACAGAGTAGCGCAGAAAAAGAAAATAATAGCAATTTCAGCAGTTTCTTTCTACCAGTTTTAACAAGTATCTCCATCATTGTTGCTATTAACAACAGAAAACATCCCCCCATAATTAACATCTGTGTTAGTATCTGAGCATGCAGCAATACTGGTATCTGTAGAGTGCGATGCACAATCCAAAGGCTCAAGTTATACTGCTGACTCTGCCTTGCATTGAGCTCAGCAACAACAGAGCTCTGAGCATGTGCATTTGAACACAAGGTCCACTCACTGGGTGGCCAATTTTTACTGTTAGCAGAGTTCAGGTAGGAGTGTCCACTTCTTCACGTATTTCATCATCTGTGTTGATATCAGTGTCTATAATATATTTACTAATATCTTCATTAGTATTTGCATCTGAATCAGGATTTATGTCAATTATAGTATCATTATCTATATTGATTATTTTTATCAATATCTAGTCTGGTATTTTTATTTTCATATCTCAGCAGTGCTAGTGTCTTAATCTATCCCAGTATTAATATCAGCATTTATCTTGGTAAACCTATCTGTTTAGCTTTCATTATTTATACTAGTTTCAGTACCCGTATTAGTATCCCAGTTTCTGTATCTATGTAAATATCAATATGTATATAATCTTTATTACCATGAGCAACTTTCTTAGAATCAATATTATCAATATCATTACCAGTATTTGTATTATTTATGAATCTGCCTTAGCACCGTATCAGGATTAGTGGGGTGTAAATTTGTTTTGGGCGGAGCGCAAAATGGGCTGCTGATTTGCTATTGCCCGTTTTCTACTAGCACCCAAGGCACATTTATTCCCCAGTGTCCCTACTTGTAGCTATATAAATATATTTGAAATAAAAATAAAACTGCCTGAAATGCACACTAGATGTGTCAGCATGTGAAATAAAAAGAAAGGTTACATTTCAGGTGGCCCAGTTTTGGAGCAGCAGTGAGTGTTTGCAAAGACATAATAATGTTGGAGGAGATTAAAGAGTTGGAGGGGTGAGACTATGGAGGAATTTGAAGGTGAGAATGAGAATCTTAAAGTTGGTTCTATGGAAGACAGGAAGTCAATGGAGCTTTATTAGTACAGGGATGACGGGGATGCAGATGAAAACATAGGCCACACCACTTTGGATAACGTGCAGTTAATGTATGATGGACGCAGATCATTGGAGAGGTCCCAGCATGAAGTGATAAAGGTGTGGATTAGGGTTTCACCAGCAAACAGGGAGCGATAAGGGTGGAGGTGATAAACGTTTCAGCAGTGAAAGAAAGTGGGCTTTGTGGCAGGTTGAATGAGTGGACGTGAAGTTGTGCTCGGACTCGAGCAGCATATCAATGTTTCACATTTTTGGATTTAATCTGATGTGGCACCTGGGGAGGTAAATGGTATTGAGGCCAGAGGCACATAAGTTTTTGTGCGACCCAAACAAAATAAGTTCAGTTTTGCTAGCATTATGCTGGAGGCTGATCCAAATCTAAATGTTAGATAGGCAGTTTGAGAGAGTGGCACCAGCCATGGGATCGATGGAGGAATATACTGTTACATAATGTGGAAATCATACTGTACTATAGACTGTAGAATATTGTACTATATAAACTAGGCAAGATAGACTACAATAAATGCTGCACTAGAAAGGGTTGCCTATTGTACCTCACACACTGTTCTTTAGACAAATGTCAGTGTACTGTTTAGACTGTACATGACAAGCTGAGGGTGTCCAACCACTAACTCATGGGCTGAAGGAAGCCTACTTCCCAAGTTTTCCCGGCCCTCAGAGGTCCACCTCTTAAATTGTTCTTTCTGCTCAGCACAGAGACACCGATAAGTGAGGCAAGCATTACTAATGAAAAGCAGTCACCTTCGAAAAATCCGTCAGCAGAAAAAACTGATCTGGCAGCAGAACTGTGGGAATTTGAAAAATCAGGCAGATAGTGATGCTGACTTACTCAGCAGAAGCTCAATGAGTTGATACACAGCTTCTGGTCTCAGCAGTACTGGTTTCTACCTTCACTTGGGATCTGCAGTACTGTGGATTGCTGAGACAAATCCTAACTGTAGGGGGAAAGTAGCACTGCTGGGAATCAGAGTTGCATGTCCGCCCATTTGGACTCCTCTGGGAGAGCCAAAAGCAATTTCTGTCTGATTTTTTTTTATTCCTATGACCCTCCTGGAATGATCAACTGTTTCTGCCAGCAGGATTTTCATAGCTGAGCGCTTTTCATTAATTGTGCTCACTTATCTGTCACTTTGTGCTAGGCGAGAGAGAGAAGGAGGATTGCTTTCAATGCCTGGCCAGCCTTGGAGCAATTGGCTGATACAAAATATCCCTTAATAAGGCTGACTAGGGCTACGGAGCTGGAAGTTACCAGCACCCCTGCCTTTTCAACAGACTGTACCCTTCAACTCACGTGAGGCTACAAGCCAGGAGACGCTCAGACCCTCTCAGCCTCCGCAAGGTCTTCAGAATTGCTTCTAACCGTGCCTCAGATATAGTGGTCACTAATGGTATTGTCTGTAACCCATCCAGTGGCCTGAGACCCACCCGAGAACCTATCTAAGTTCCAATGCAGTTGCTTCTAACTCGCCCACTCATCTGAATCCCAATTCTGCTGCCTCTCCCTGCCCACAGTTGCAGAGATCAATAGGAGAGATGAAAAACCAGGAGAATAAGAAAGGGCTAGAGATAAAAGGAAAGTGAAGACACATAAAGAAGCAGTGAGATATAGAGAGGGATGGACAGACAGACAGAAATGAAGGAGCACATAAAAAGGAAGAGAAGGAAGAGAAGAGGGCCATAAGTGAAAGGTTCAATAGGCAGGAGTGAAGAAGCAGAGACAGACAGAAATGAAGCAGACAGAGAGAGAAGTGAAGCAGGAGCGAGAGAGACTGAAGTGAAAAGAAAGAAGAGACAGAGCGAAGGATCAAGAGAGAGGAAAAAGGGGCATGTAGAAGTAAAGGAGGAAATAGAGAAATAGCCAGAAGTGAAGGAAATGGATGTGGTATGGTCCAAGGATTCCAAGAAACAAAATAAATTGTAGTGTTTGTTAACGATTATGCTCAACTTAAAAGCAATCTAATCATACATGGCCGATTCGTTAATTGTGTCACAAGGATCTGACCCACTTCTCCAAAAGATTGGACACCCATGTAGATAGTTATATTTCATACTAGATGTCCAGTTCGCCTATATACTTCTACATACTGTTGAAAGTGCACTGCAGTATAATGTGTACAATATTGTATATATAACTTATATAGTCTACAGTATATGTTATACTAATTGTTGCATATTTTGTATTTTATACACTTCTATAGACAAATGTACATTCTGCTGTATAGACTGTACTATGCACCCTGTTCAATGCAGTCTGTACTATACACACATCTCTCTCAACTTGACTCTGTTGTCGCACTTTTGCTTTTGAGTCAGAAAGTCATGGGTTCAAAGCCCATTCCAGGACTTGAGTACATAATCTAGGCTGACACTTCATTACAGCACTGAGGGGGTGCTGCATTTCAAGAAATGCTGTCTTTCATATGAGCCATCAAAGTGAAGCCCTATCCATCTGTTTAGGTGAATGTAAAAGATCCCATGGAACTATTTGAGGAGGAAATGTCATAAGAACATAAGAAATAGGAGCAGGAGTAGGCCATACGGCCCTTCGAGCCTGCTCCGTCATTCAATGATCATGGCTGATCTTCAACCTCAACTCCACTTTCCCACCCGATCCCCATATCCCTTGATTCCCCTAGAGTCCAAAAATCTATCTATCTCAGCCTTGAACATACTCAACGACTGAGCATCCACAGCCCTCTGCAGTAGAAAATTCCAAAGATTCACAACCCTCTGAGTGAAGAAATTCCTCCTCTACTCAGTCTTAAATGGCCGACCGTTATCCTGAGACTATGCCCCCTAGTTCTAGACGCTCCAGCCAGGGGAAACAACCTCTCAGCATCTACCCTGTCAAGCCCTCTCAGAATCTTATATGTTTCAATGAGATCACCTCCCATTCTTCTAAACTCCAGAGAGTATAGGCCCATTCTACTCAATCTCTCCTCATAGGACAACCGTTTCATCCCAGGAATCAATCCAGTGAACCTTCGTTGCACCGCCTCTAAGGCAAGCATATCCTTCCTTTAGATAAGGAGACCAAAACTGTACAGAGTACTCCAGGTGAGGTCTCACCAAAGCCCTGTACAATTGTCGTCCTGGACAACATTCATCCTTCAACCAACACCACCAAAACAGATTAACTGCTCCTTTATCTCATTGCTGATTGTGGGACTTTGCCTACGTAACAATAGCGACTACACTTCAAAAGTATTTCATTACTTTGAGAAGTGTACGTGTATGTATATGGAGGGGAGAGAGAGTTGCACATGTCTGTTATCGGCTATTGAGCCTTCTTAGTGACCAGAGCGCTTTTCAACAAAGCTAAACGATCTAAAGAAGCTGAACATGTAGGTCCCACATTTTATATTCTCACAGGAAATAGTGGCAGAGATACGGAGAAGCACTTTGTCCTTTATTTGTCTATAAAGTTGCAGCACCTTAGGAGGTAACACAGGCCTCTTCTGCAGGTCCCCTCAGTAAACACTGCTGCCTTGTGTTCACTCAATAGCAAATGCACATTGAATACTCTAATCAACACTTGATTTCCTTCACTTGAAAGACAAAGTATAAGGAATTATTTTTTTTTCTTCCAGCCACTTCAATTTTCTTGCACAAATTTACAGCAAAATATTATAGACTATAAATTCTCTAATGCCATCCTTCTTCAGCAACTGCTAATTCAGCTTAAGAATACTGTAGCCTAACAGGGATAAATGTGACAACGACTCAGTCTACTGTACTATAATTATTTAGAACTTAACTAATATAAGGTACCATAGGTGTATCGCAATACAGAAACATGGAAATCACTCAATACAAGAAATCATTGTGCCATTTGGGTGCTCGGTGATTTACCTGAAGCTAAAACTTCACAAGCCAGATTCAATTAAGGCAGTCGAGTAAAATAATTTCTAATTTAGTTGAATGCTACAATTCATGGCACCATCAGTATTCTGCTTCATATGGCTCGCTTTGCAGGCCTATCATTTGATGTTGTTTGAAGAAGAAAAGACATTTTGTTGCAGCACAGTTTTTGTTTTCAAATCATGCTTTTTTATCCCAGAAATTTCTTCCTCTAAATATCGTCTGGAACAGGAAGTGCCAATGGATGTCTACATGGCTGGCACTGATGCCAGTAATTAGTATGGAAAGGAAAACGGGAACAGTTAAGGAAACACGATAGCATAAATAGACATTCTGTTAATACTGGTTACAAGACGCCACCAGGCAAAACTCAGCAGTTTTGGGGAGAACATTGGTTTCAGTATTATGTTCAGAAGCCAAAACCTGATGTACAAATAAAGATATGCAGTTAACTGGGCTGAAGAACTCCTCATTCCAAAGTTGGCTGGTGTTGACACATCAGGTCAGAACCAGACTCTTGGCTCAAATCCTCTTTTCTGGCTCTGACTAAAATGTCAGTTGTCAGTGGTGTGACAATCCTGTGTGATCCCAAACCAGATGTGTGCGTGAAAGTTGTGTGGAATTGAGATCTTTACGGAAAAGCTTTGCTTAACTCCTTGAGTACTGCAATATTTTCAATTTTCTTCTTAATATAACTCAGCGTTTAGTTCTCATTCTATTCTTTTATAATTTGTATTAGGTCTTGGTGAGTGGCATAGCGTTGAGACACAGCAGAAGGCAACTGATATCAGGTGAAAGTAGTACACAAGATACATAATAAGGAGTGAGTGATTTTATTATACAAACTCATGGGGTAGAAATTCCTTCGGATCCCGATGATTTTTAGCGCGTTTTACAAACAAATTTCACAGTAGGATGTCCCGCACAAAAAGTGGCCAACTCCATATTGGTAAAGGCGGGCATTAGGCGTCCCCGGTGGCTGCCTGAAATGAATGCTGGTCTCATTGAAATATGTTAATAGGGGTCCTGTGCTTTAATTAGGACCCCTTTAAGAAATTGGTGCTTGAGAGCCTTTCATTTGCACTTTCTTTTACCTGCCCAGAAAAACATGGTGCCAACACGTGGGAAGCTGGTTGAAGCAGAGCTATTCAAATGGATCCCCACCTCTATTAAAGTAAGTCACTGGAAAGTCGTTTCTGGCTTTTGGGAAATTTTGTAGCTTTTTTTTGGCTGTTTTGGCTGTTTTGGCTGAGTTTTGGCAGTAGTTCAGAGTGCAGAGCAGTTGAAGAGCTGCCTTTTGGCTCCAGCTGCACTATTTGACTTCATTGGCTGCAGAAGTACCAGAAAAGATAGAAAAATTGGTGCGATTACCATTGAGGCTGCCACAGTAACAGCAGTAGCAACAATAGCAAGTATCAATAGCAGCAGCAGAAACAGCAACAACAGCAGCAGTAACAGCACCAACAGTAACAGCATCAACAGTAACAGCATCAACATCAACAGTAACAGCATCAACATCAATAGTAACAGCATCAACAACATCAACAGTAACAGCATCAGTAACAGCAGTGACAGCATCAACAGTAATAGCAGCAACAATATTAGCAGCAGAAACAGCAACAACAACAGCAGCAGCAGTAACAGCATCAACAGCAACAGCATCAGCAGCAGCAATAATAGCATCAACAGCAGCAGCAATAATAGCATCAACAGCAGCAGCAGTAACAGCATCAACAGCAGCAGCAGTAACAGCATCAACAGTAACAGCATCAACAGCAGCAGCAGTAACAGCATCAACAGTAACAGCATCAACAGCAGCAGCAGTAACAGCATCAACAGCAACAGCAGCAAAAATAGCAGCAACAGCACTATCGGCTGCAACAACAACAGCAGCAGCAAGCATGGCAGCAAAGACCTGTGGAGGGTCAAAGAAGATGGCGAAGGAGGCAAGGGCCAAGGAGGCATTACAGCATACGGGTCTTCCAGAAAAGGATGTCATATATCAACATGTCGGCGGAGCAGTGTGTGAGGAGGCTGTACTTCAGCAGACAGGCTGAACCTATGTCACCCGTTGCAGCAGGAATTGGAGCCAAACACCAGCATTGCCTGTGGCTGTGAAAGTAATGGTGATGGCTCTCAATTTCTATGCCACAGGATCATTGCAGGCTGCAACATGTGACAACAGCATCATCGGTCAGTTTGCTGTCCATATGGCCATCAAGCAGGTGACGGATGTCCTGTTTGCAAGGAGAGAGCAATACATCACCTTCCCAATGCAGGCTGCCGATCAAGAGGAAAGAGCTCTCAGATTTGCCCGCATCGCTGGATTTCCCCAGGTACAAGGTCTCATTGACCACACACACTTTTCCCTTGCGTTCTCCCCATTGCGAACCAGCCACGTTTTATAACAGGGAAGGGTTCCACTCCCTGAATATTCAGCTGGTGCGTGACCACAGGCAGCAAATAATGCAGGTCTGTGCCCGGTATCCTGGCAGCAGTCATAACGCCTTCATACTGTGCCAGACTTCAATCTCCCCTGTCTTTGACCCAGACCAGCAGTTGTCAGGCTGGCTGCTTGGAGACAGTGGGTATCCCCACTACGCCTGGCTCATGACTACTGTCAGGAACTCGGGCACAGAAGCAGAGCGCCAATACAGTGAAAGCCACACTCAAACCAGAGATCTCATTGAGCAAACCATAGGTGTCCTCAGACAAAGGTACCCTGACCGATCTGGCGGAGTCCTGCAGTATAGCCCCGAGTGAGTCTCCAGATTTGCAGTGGTTTGCTGTATGCTACATAACTATGCCATTCGGAGGGGCCAAGCTTTGCAGCCACCACAGGAGGAAAAAGTGCAGGTGCAAGATGAAGAAGGAGGTGAGGAAGAAGATGGTGAGGATGACCAAGGCCGAGCAGTGCTGCCAGCTACCAGAACTGTAAAGCAACAAATTATTGAGGAGAGATTCTCCTAAGAAACCCCCCCCCCCCACCCTGCGCATTAACAGTCCCACCATTTGCCCCACTCCTTCTGAATGCCCTCCAACACTACCAGCTTATTGGTCTTCCTCCTACATAACTACAAATATGAAGATCACCAGCAAACCCAAGCAAATAAAAACTGTTCACTTGACATTGTCTGAGCTCCCAATGAAGCTGCCAGAGCTGCCACCTGAGGCTCAATCATTGTGGGTCTCACTGCAGTGTTCATGGAGCTGATCACTCGCTCTATGGTTGACTGCATGGTCAGAATGCTTTGCTGGACGACCGCGCGCAAGTTAAAGCTGGACTCCTCCATGCTATGTGCCATTGTGCGCAAGCTCTCTTGCAGGCTGCCCAGTGCACTTAAAAGGTCCTGCTTTATAGCGATCAGCCTTTGAATGTAGGCTGTGCCCTTGAGATCTTTATCTCTGCCCTCTGCATCAGGGCTAGGATGCGAGCTCTCTCTCCGGCTAGCTGCTTCCTGTACCATTCCGTTCCCCTGCCCATACTCCTGCGCACTAGTGCTCGGTGAGTCTCCCAGTGGAGACCCTTCTAGTCTATCCTTTAATGTACACATAGTTCCAGTCCTGCAAGAAGAGTGAGTGTGGGTTAGTATGTGCCCTTTGCAAGGGTTGTAAAGATGTGTGAGGCTGCTTAGCACAGTGGGCATGTTGAGAGGGAGAAGCAGCAAGTGTGCACAATGGGGAAAGTTGTTGGATGAAAGAAAGTGTATGCAGTGAAGTATCAAAGAATTTAACAGAAATGTGAGAATGAATCCGTCGAACAAAATAAAAGCAGAATGTTGTTTGTGCCAGTTTTGAGGGCAATACACAGGTGTTGAGTGTGTGAGTGTAAACCGAAGGAAGAATAGTGAAGTGTTCCCTTTTGATTGGTGGAGAAGCTTATGCAGCAGGGAAGGGAAGGGTTGGTAGTGCTGGGATAAAAAGAGTGGTGTTGCGGGGCTGTATTCAGGGTAAGAGATGTGAAGAGGAGTCTTACCTTGGCAGTCCTGGTAAGGTCATTACATTTTTTCCTGGCACTGCAGCGAGATCCTAGAAATGATGCTGCTGGTACTGATCTGCTCAGCCGCCTCTCTCCATACATGCTGACTTATCTGGTGTGGCATCTGTCTGCCGTCTGAGGGAAACAGGACTTCTTTCCTGGCCCTGACTTATTCAATAAGAACCTCCAAGGCAGTATCCAAAGATCAAGGTGCCCTGGCCATTGACATTACCTGCAGCTCCAGAAATGCAGTTTGCACTCACCAACAATGAAGACTCCACCTCCACTTCAAGAGCTGCAAGCCCGCCAGATTTTCCACCCTCCCAAATGGCGAGCTGCCTATAGGCAGCACAATTAGTGCTGGCAGTTTGCCCTCAATTTTAAATGATACCCGATCACAAAAATTGATCAGGCCTCCCACTGACATCATCAGGCAAGTGGAGCAGACGCCCCATCCATCACCCGCCTGATGTACGCCACACATGAAAATCAACTCCAGTGCGCAAGGGCGAGCGCAGGGCAGTGTGTGTGCGGGGGGGGGGGCGGAAGGGAGAGAGTGTTTTGCGTGTGGACGTTGGAAAAGAAAGAAAGAACTTACATTTATATAGTGCCTTTCATAACCTCAGGATGTTCCAAAGTGCTTTACAACCAATGAAGCACTTTTGAAGTGTAGTTACTGTTGTAATGTAGGAAATGCAACAGCCAATTTGCTCACAGCAAGGTCCCACATACAGCAATGAGATAATGACCAGATAATTTGTTTTAGGTGTTGGTTAGTGAGAGAGATGTACAAGAAGAAAAGATAATGTACAACCAGATACAATAAATGAAAGAGAGAAAGACATACATGCAAAAGAGGAAGAGAGAGACAAAGATAGAAACTGTGTGAGAAAATTACGCGAGAAAAAATAGAATCAAGCAGAACCTTACACCAACAGGGTGAGAGAGGGGTGCAAGAGTGAAATTTTAATCAGCATGTTTTTAAATGCCCATACTCTGCCTCTCTCAGCCCAGCTTAACATCAAAATAGGTCTCCAGCTGGCTGCTATAACAGCTGTCCAAACTGATGACAAGCACTCAGTTCACTGTTTAAAATTAGAATTTGGATTAAATTGGTGGCAAACTGAACACATGTCGACTGTACAAGCAGCCGATCGCTCGAACTTCTTTCAGTCTTAGGCAGATAGAAAGAGACAGAGCAATGGCACTTTAAAATATATTACTGATTAAAATTAAAGATACATGATATAAAGCTCCTGTCAACATAATGTATCCTCTGGCTGACTCACTGCAAGCAACACCACAGGAGATGCTAGCATGTCTATATAACATGACGTTATATTTTCTAGTTACTAAGACTGTGACACAAGAGTGGAACAGGTGCTGAGGGACCAGAAAATCTGGCTTGGATTATATAGTCAGATCTGTGTTACTTTAATGCTGAATGTGAGTTTTCAGCAAGTATTTTACACTGGAACGAAAGAGGTCTCATTTAAAAAAACAATGCGGGTAATTTTAACTTTGGGCGATGATGTAAAACGGATTGCCGATTCACTATCGCCCATTTTACACTATCGCCGAAAGTCATAATTATCCCCAATAGGTTCATTTAAACATTATGGGGGTAGTTTTCTTAGTATGTACCGGTGACAGGTAACCTGTTGCAAGCATATATCAGAAATCACAGGCATATGACCACAATTTTCTGTCTATCAAATCAATGAATTGGCTGGGTTCCCATGACTTTCCAATATGTGCTGGCGGTGAGTGAAGCTACTCGCTGTCAATTCATACTCATAAAATGACTCCCCTAATGCATTGAAATGAAACATATCACTATTTTTACTTCGCTCAAAATTGGATTGGGCTGAACTCTCCCTTCACCCATTTGGAGATATGGAGGATCAGGGGATGGAGTTCTTAATGGGTCTGAAGCTTTCACCTGTTGTTTTCTTCAGTTTTCCAGTAAGTCCGTTGCACATTGCACTCATGGAGTTCTACCTTACCGCAGCTTCTACCTGCACCTTCATGAACTCAAATAAAGAACTAGTGTCATATTTTTCCCCAGATTCTGACAACACCTGGCAATAGAACTATCAATCAAGATTCAAGGAGACCTTTAAGGTACCTGACTCAAGCAATTCACATACTTTCAAGACAAAGCAAAACTGTGAGTCATACTAGCAGGACCTCCTGGTAGGGTTGCCATTTACAGAAACCACCCATTATGGTTAACAGCTTGGTCATTTCAAAACAAATGACAGGCATCGATGAAAGGTTCCAGCCATATGTGCATTTAACTTTTCAGAGGCCTGTAAGAATCATATGTTCAATAGATTGGAAGCATACAAGTTGACAGCCTGGTAATCCACATTAATTATTTCTGTCACCTGGGTGGGCTTTGCATCCTCTAACACCCGTTAAACAATACAAATAGCTTGGTCCTAATCAACCATGTGTGTTTTATAGAAAAGCAGAAATTATCCCATTTGTTGTTCTATAAAGGATTTATGGTGTGATTAGCTTTGGTTCAAAGGGCTAGTGGGACAATCCAAATTTTTCACAGCCAGGAGCAAATTCCTGATGCAGTTTAATATTGTAGTTATCCCAGATAAAACAGTGTGCATTCATACAGAAAGACAGCAGCAAACCCATTTTAATTGGCAGTTTATAGAAACAAGTTTAGATTGATCTAGTTCAAATTTTATATTAAAAAGTATAAATTTTCTAATGATTTGAACCTGATAGATTCTGGAACCATCTCAGTGCTGTCCACACATAAATCAAACAGATGACTGGTGAATTGGTCAGCATAGCTAGCACTTTCATCGCCTTTCCCATGCAAAAGAACAGCAGCATGTTACGGTTGCCGAATTTCACAGTACTGCTCCATTTCCCAAAGTACAAAGATCAATGATGGCAACTCGTACTGTATATCAGTACGTAACCATGCATCATGTAAGTTGATTGTGTTACAATAATTTTAAGTGCGTAGTCCTTTGAAGATATGAGTGTGTTTGGAATTTTAGTTGTAAGTAGCAGCTTGAATATGTCCCCTGATGGAATATAGGTAAGAGCTGTAAGACATTGTGTGGGCTTGGCATGGGCCAATGTGGAGCAGGTTGGCAGGCAACACTTTGTGGGATGTAGACTTAGGCCACCAACCTGATAAACATTAGTGTTATATTGATGGCTTCCTCAAGATGCGTCCTTTTATTTCATATCTGTTGCCATGGTGCCACCTTCCAGGGTGTTGCAACGCTGCCCTGCAACCTTTCTCATGTCCACCTCATGCAGCAACACCTCCACTTCGCCAGCCATCAAACAGGGGGGTTGGATGCTGCACCACTCCATCGGTTGCCTACAGATTTCATTTCTTACCTGCACATTAATTTTGCCAGCCCCTTTTTTTTGAAAGCTCTGTTTTTTTTGCTCCATATAGTTTTGGGAAAGGCCAAAATATACTTTCAAAATATTTACAGCTTTTGTTAAAAAA
Source organism: Heptranchias perlo (assembly GCF_035084215.1). Lineage (NCBI taxonomy): Eukaryota > Metazoa > Chordata > Chondrichthyes > Hexanchiformes > Hexanchidae > Heptranchias > Heptranchias perlo. The sequence continues at coordinate 13,370,734 of NC_090343.1, forward strand.
CTACTACAATTTTACCCTCTTTTGTGACCATATTCCTTTAAGTAACCACATCCTTTTAAATTCTAGCTACTTTAAGGCCTACTGATGCACAATTTCCTTGCTTCCTCCTTTTGGCAAGTTTCCAACACAAGGTGCAATTTGGGTCATGGGCTCACCATGAATAATTTGTAAGGGTTGACCCTGGAAAATTCTGTCTCTCTCACCATAGCTATGTATCTTCCTCTGCTTAAAGGTTTAACTATTTTTTTCCTTAAAAAATGCAATGTTCTCTGCCGCAATTATTCCCTGCAGCAAAGCATACTTTAATAATCCTTAGGGTAAAGATATTTTACCTAACCTCACTCCTCAATAGTGACAATTTTAAATCATTTTGAAAAGTAACAGAAAAGTCATAAATCCTGTTACAGCATGAAGACATACCCAGCCAGTTGCACTGAGCGAATTGTACTAATGCATGCTTGAAATACTGCACATGCTCAGACTGAAGCATCAAGGGAATTAGAGGCACAGAGCAAAAGCTCTGGGAAAAATATCAACCATGAGCCCAGGGTTTTAAAAGCGGCTGAGGCCTCCAGGTCAAAATGAAAAAGATAAGGAAAGATAATCTTGCATTTATATAGTGCTCCGTCGCATAAATTACTTTTGAAATGCAGTCACTTGCTATATAGACAATTAAGATCTCACAAACAAAAATGGCAGTTCATTATCTCAGCCTAAGAATAGTACCTCTGACAATGAAGGACACCCTTAGTACTGCACTGACTTGTCAGCTTAGGTTATGCGTTTAAATCCTGGAGTAGGATTTGAATACATAACCTTCTGAAAGTGCTAGCAACCGAGCCAAGCTACCCTTAATGATGATGCTTAAAGACACCAAAGACAATTTTATAGGTAATTTTAATCATGTTGTTGTGAAATATGCTGTTTTTAAATGTTTTATTGTCTTACAAACCTTGGCCCCAAAAGTCTGAGGAAGTGATCCCAGCAGTTACGTTGGTATTGCATCTGATGTTGAACTCTGCCACTCACCCCGGCAAAGTTTGCAGGGTCAGGGGGCAAGAATCTGCAGGAGCTGATCTTCAACAGTGTGGAAGAGCATCTGGGGCAACCCTCTGCCAAAGACCCCGGAAATGTAATTGTAAGTTCTCTGGCCCGAGGAAGGTGCCAGGCTTCCCCCTGAAAAGTAATAGTTGGTGCCACCCCTCAAAAATTTGTATTAAAATATTTCCCTGCGATCCTCATGGTCCAGGCCCAATCCCAGCACATTGTCACAAGGGCCACTGGAATCTCCAATATAAGGCCAGGAATTGGCATCTCCAGAGTTCCTGGTATTTCAGGTGGACTCCCACCTGAGTTATGGCAGGTATCTGTTTAAAAGGCCAAGCAAATTTGGGACCTTATTTTAAGTCTGTGTATTCTACAATGAGTGGCTCCCATCTTGACTCCCAAAGCATCTCCACCATCTACAAGGCACTAGTCAGGAGTGTGATGGAATCTCTCCACTTGCCTCGATAGGTGCAGCTGTAACATCACTCAAGATACTATTCAGGACAAAGCAGTTCACTTGATCAGCACCTGATCCACTAGCTCAAACATCTACCCCCTCCATCACTGGCGAACCATGGCTGCATGTGTACTATCTACAAGATGCACTGCAGCTAGTTGCCTGTTCTTCGACAGCACCTCCCAAACCCGTGACCTCCACCACCTTGAAGGACAGGAGCAGCTGGTGCATGGGAACACCATCAACTCCAAGTTCCCCTACAAGTCACACACCATCCTGACTTGAACATTTATCGCCGTTCCTTCATCGTCATTGGGTCAAAATCCCGGAACCCCCAACCTAACAGCACTGTGGGAGTACCTTCATCACGTGGACTGCAGCGGTTCAAGAAGGCGGCTCACCACCACCTTCTCAAGGGCAACCAGGGATACGCAATAAATACCGACCTTGCTAGCGACGCCCACATCCTGAGAATTAATTTTTTTTAAAGTCCATAATTGGCAGGCTGAGAGAAGAAAAAATGGTGGATCAGAAAGTGTTCAAAAAATACTTTGAGCAATTTGATTGGCTGTGTTTATAGACCCTGTAATTGTCAAACTTTGCAAACTGTTGATTGTTGAATTGATCTTGTGTGAAATGCGTAATAGTTCCTAATTGGTTCTTTTTGTTGTGATTGTTATTCGATAGTTTGTGAAACACTTAACTGTGATTTGTTACTACTGTATGAATATGAAATATGAGCAAATCAGGCAAAAGCATGATACTGAAATCTGTGTGAGACAGTGTGGAACATCTGATGTGTGATGGACACATAGCATATGTAAAGTTTTTGTAATATATTGGGCCAGATTTTGCTGTGAGCGGCGAATGAACGACATCTGCTGTTCATTAGATTTGCACTTGTCCATAGACTTTCTCTGGGGTTTTGCACGACAAGTTCCTCTAAATTAGAAATCCATTCAGCATGACGCCCTCTACAGGGCATCTGGGACCTGTGTGAACAGGGCAAGCAGCTAGGTATCTCCCTAACCAATCAGATTGAAGCATCGTTAATAATAGCGCAGAGTCAGAACCAGGAAATGTACATTCGAATAATTAATTCAATGTCAAATCAGGTTCAGAAAGCGAAATAAAGAGAGGATAAGATAGATTGAATTAAGAGACAGAGATAAAAGAGACAGAAAGAAAAAGTAAATGTCCAACAACAATTAAAATCTGAAGGACTGAGACTCCACATGTAAAAGACTTGTAAAGGTTAATTTTCAGTGCCAGAGAGGTTGTTTGGCAGTAATTAAGACTTACCACACCGTTAAAAGGGTATTTAGCCTTGAAATGACTTGACGTGACTTTTACTGGCGAGTTTGGTTTGTATCTAATAGATGAGCACAGGAACTTCACGCCACTTTGAATGGGGAGCCAGACAGTGAGATGCCATTTTTGCGCAGCTTTTGGAGGAGCACCGCATCTCGGTCGGCAACTTCCGGATTTCTGCGTTTAACTGCGCGTGTGCGGTCGCCGGAAGCTGCTGTCCAATTTGCACATAAATAACGGTGAGCGCTGTTAGCCTCACCATTATTTTTACAGCAAAATCTGGCCCAATATATATGTAGATTAACCGAGAGAGAAAGTGGAAAAAAGGTTCAGTTGTGTGCTCTCTGGCCAAACACTTCCACAAAATGCTATGTTCTATAATTAATTCAATGTATTCTCCAGTTGCCTTTCCACTAAAGTGAAAAAGATAAAAACTGAAATGGTTCTTTTAATGTATGCCTGCCTTTATAAACCATGGCCTAGAAATTCGATCGTGCCTGAAAACAGGCGTGTGGGGAATAATTAACATGCTGCTTTTGTTACCGCCAGAATCAACTATTCCAGGGCTCTCCTGGCCGGCCTCCCACCTTCCACATCCATAAGTTCATCCAAATCTCTACTGCCCATATCTTAAGCCAAACCAAGTCCCATTCACCCCTGTGCTCGCTGACCTACATTGGCTTTGATTTTAAAATTCTCATTGTCGTGTTTAAATCCCTCCATGGCCTCACCCCTCCCTACCTCTGTAACCTCCTTCAGCCCTACAACCTGCCGAGATCTCTGCATTCCTCCAACTCTGGCCTCTTGTGCTTCCCCCACTTCCTTCACCCTGCCATTGGTAGCTGTGCCATCAGGTCCTAAGCTCTGGAATTCCCTCCCTAAACCTCTCTGCCTCTCCACCTCTCTCTTTTCCTTGAAGATGCTCCTTAAAACCTACCTCTTTGATCAAGCTTTTAGTCACCCTAATATCGCCTTCTTTGGCTCGGTGTCAATTGTTGTTTGATTACGCTCCTGTGAAGTGCCGCGGGACTTTTGCTATGTTAAAGGTGCTATATAAATGCAAGTTGTTGTGGTTGTTGTTCACATGGTCCCAGAGACCAGGGACCACGTGAAATTGGTGCTGCTCGCTCATTATAATGACTCAGACATGCATCCAGCACCACCCATGCTATTCTGGTGGTGTACCTGTTTTGTGGGGGGGGGGAAATCGGGCTTCACTGACACTCCTTAAAGGCAGCCGGCACCTCTTAAAGGGGTGGTGACTTCCCTGATACAATGGTGAATAGCAAACTGGGAGATATCGCTGATGTCACTTGCTGCAGCCTGGTAAGAGCCTGTTGCATAAAAGTTAAGGGACACGGTGACCTTGACAACCACAGGCAGTGCTAACCATGCCCTGGTTCAAGACTTGAGTTATGGCTGCAGCAGGTGACATAGCTCGGTGATAGCCTCCTTGGTGAAGTGAAGGCACCTGAGACATTGCTCCTCAATGAAGTTAAGATAGGAAGACCCACTGTGGGTATGGTCTCCTGCGCAGTGCCCACCTCCTCCCTCTTCCCCTAGCTACTCCTGCTCCCCCTCGACCTCCCGCCACAAAGGCAGAGCTACCAGACCGCCCATGGCTGCAGTAAAACAGTATTAAAGGCTGACAAAAGCAGTCCAGCATCAGTAAGAACAACTTAGCAGACATCAGGTACTGAATGCAGAAAAAAGGCAAAAAAATTGCCCTGAAGTTAACCAGCACTTTAAAAGAACAAACCAACAAATAATCTGAACCCTATAAATAGTGCTGCTGAAGGGTCCTTCCTGCCTATTAGCGCCACGAGTTGCTAAGCGAGTTTGTCACTTGGTGAGACATATGCTGGGGCAGACCAATTTTACAAAAGGGTTTTTTAAATTCGTTCATGGGATGTGGGTGTCGCTGGCGAGGCCGGCATTTATCGCCCATCCCTAATTGCCCTTGAGAAGGTGGTGGTGAGCCGCCTTCTTGAACCGCTGCAGTCCGTGTGGTGAAGGTTCTCCCACAGTGCTGTTAGGAAGGGAGTTCCAGGATGTTGACCCAGCGACGATGAAGGAACGGCGATATATTTCCAAGTCGGGATGGTGTGTGACTTGGAGGGGGACGTGCAACAATTATAGGGCCCTTATTTAAATATAATAATGAGGCTTTTGAATGATTGCATCGTGCACCCTGGGCGCCTACAGAGGAGCCCAATCCAATATAGTGGGCGCCAACCTGCCGGCGCAGAATGTACACGTGCATGCTATCTGCAATATTGGATCCTTAGGCTCCCGTTTTACACCTGTAAATCAGGTGCTGTACGTTCAAATTTCTAGGCCAAGGATTTCAGGCACTTCTATAGAGGGAAGCAAGCTGATTTGGCCTCTATCTTCACATATGGGACTCCAAACAACAGGACTGCCCATGCCCATTTATATAACAATTCTGCACAAATGGTTCCCTTCCTACTGAAACACAGCTTAACACATTTATGGATGGCAACAATTTGTGCTGGGCTATGTTTCAATGTTGCCTGAGCCTTGCTAATGTGACAGATGTTATAACTGTTCTTCATATGTGGGATCCTATTGTCTCTGAGGGGCTCTGTTTCTGGTAAATTGGTTTTCACAATTGCATAATAAATGACATAATCCATCGCCTATCATGTGTGCCCCAACAAATTTGTAAACTTCAATTCATAAATAATTATTAAAATGCCCTTGTTCACACTGGGTAAATATAGCAGCTGGTGGAGTTTCAGCTACGTTTTCATAGATCTATTCTTGGCTGTTCCTGGAACTTAGAGTGTCAGTCTGAGTACCTTAGATGGTTGTAGTAAGAACTGGAGAAGGTTCTGGTTTGAAAGAAATTGGGAAATTTCTGATTAAAACCTGAGCTCTGCTATTCCACGTCATCATAGAACGTTGCAGCACCAAAAGAGACCATAGTCTCAATTTTGAAATGGTGGCAGGTTGGCAGTGGGCGGGGGAGGGAGTGGGGGGTGCCGGTGCGCGTGGCAAACCCGAATAAATAAAACTTACCTTTTCCGACTCGATCACGATGTAATTGATGGTGATTAAAGTTGTTTCCGGGTTTCGCGCCCGGCAGTCAGCCTGATTGACAGACTGTCTGCCGACAGGAGCTGCAGAGCCGAGGAGGGGGGAGAAAAAGAGAGAGAGAGAGAGAGAGAGAGACATCATCTGGCACTGCAACAGAGAGTGGAGGGTGCTGAAGATTGGGGTTGGGGGGGGAGAGGGGAAGATTGAGGGGGAGATTGGGGAGGGGGAGATCGGGGAAGGAGACATTGGGGGCTGAGAGGGACATTGGAAAAGGAGACATCGGGGAGAGAGGGGAACATTGGATATCAGAGCAGGGGGTGCAGGTGACATCGGTGGAAAGGTAGGTTTATTTTGTTTTTTAACTTTGTGCAATGGTTTTTTATTTAATTTATTTACTTTATTTTTGCCTGATCCGGCCCTTCACCCCTGGTGAATCGGAAGCCATGGGAAAGCCACCCAGGTAAGTTTAAAATTGTTTTAACTATCTACTATGTCAGAAATAAAGTACCTTAAGTACCTCAATGAGGTACATTTGGTTTTTTAACTATCATCCCGCCGGCTTTAATTGCCAGCGGGACTTCCGCATTCGGGAAGCGCTCACGCACACAGGCGCATCTGTGGGAAACCCGGAAGTCAGTGGGTTGGGGCCGGCTTCCTCACCTGCTCGGGATTTTCCCGATTTTCGCAGCCCCCCTGCCCCCTACACACCCGCAATTTGATTGAAAATCGGGTCCCATTAGTTGGAAGACAATTTAATTTTAAGCAAGGGAACTCAAGCTTTGTGAGTTCCTTTAACTAACATGTCTTGAATGATTTATTTAAAACTTAGCAAAAACAATGGCTGTAGCTGTGACACTTTCTGACTTCAATCTGGAACTCGGTTTGGTGAGTTTACTGACAGATTGTTCTTGGTTCAGATTGAGACAAATATTGAGTTGGATTTTGTCCTTAGCCTGCTCACTTTAATTGAGAAAGATTGGGTTCCTGATTTAGATTACTGTTCCGAAGATTGGCAGTGACTGATATTCTACTCACTCTCCTGTGTTTGCAGTACAGAACATATCCAAGTATATTATGTTAATATACATGAAGAATCTCACATTTCATCAGGTTGTATGAAAACATAACTAATGCCAGTTAGTTATGCAAAAGACAGAAAGAGATATTTGTAAAGAGATATTTGTTACGTGATATCTTTTTTATATCTTTACAGTGAGATGGAAGCTTCTTTCTAGCAATGGCATGTAGGAACGAAGAAACACAAGGAATGTGATACAACAGATCTATGGATGGCTTCCTGTAGCAATAGTGGCTTTGAAGACTGATGTTTACAATAGCTTTGGAAATGTTGGCCACAAAACATGCATTTGTGAGATGAACATGTTCTCATCCAATCCCTTCCATATAACTTGCTGTTGATATCAGTGGCCACAACAGATTTTCTGTTGTTTGGAACATTTGTGTACATATGATGGGGGGTGATTTTAAACCCCAAGAACGGGTGAGTTGGGGGCAGGTGGGAGTTGAAAATAATTGTTTTTTGGGTCGCGACCGCAACCCGGCTTTATTTCCGGGTTTAATGTCAGCACGTGAAAGTACAGGCTTCCCACTGGGAATGCAAAGTCCAAAGATTTTGCAGTTGCGACCCAAAAAACCAACTATTTTCAACTCCCACCCGCCCCCAACCCACCAAAATCACTCCCATGATGTGAACGACCTCATTGTGAATTGCTTCATCTACAGCACAATTACATCATTCATGTCAACGGTCATGGCTCTGAAAAAAATTCAAAACTATATTAAAATAATTAACACTATCCAACGAAAATAACCTCACACTACAGCAGATATTATATGGACTCAGGAGTTCGGGTAGCAATTTAAAGTTTGGACACACCGCTGATCTTCCTACCCATCCCACCTCCTGACCCCCACCTCCATCCCCCTCAGTCTAGTGTTCCTGAAATTTGATTGCAGGCATCAAGGTTGTAAATACTTCTGCTTGCGTTATTTCCTAACTTCTGCATCATTGTGAAAAATGTTATCACTAGCATGAGAATGGGCAACATTTCGAATCGCTGATTAATTTCCCCACTACTAGAAAAATAAATTTATACACAATTGCGCATTCCTTCCTACATTCATGCATCGTGCTACCAATATGGCAGCTGAGGAAAATTATCTTACTCGATTTCAGAAAATAACCCATATTACAAAGCTCATATCAAAGCCCAGAGAATGGAAGTGTGTTTTTTTCAAATATTGTTCTCACCAGTTTACTGCCCTCTCCTCCTATCTTGAAGGCATTGACTCCTTAATGGGATACAGTTCCACAGGCGCTGCTCATCTTCTGGCACTTTGCCCAAATGCCCATTAATCATATGTAGCTTCAGTAGGCATTGCCCCCCAAGGCCCAATCCTGTCCTCACTTGACATCCTACATGTGCACTTCCAGCATAGGTCACTGGATAGCAATCTAGATCAAAAATTTGGTCACTTTTACCTCTCTCTAACCCATGGGTACTAAGACCAATTGAGACCGAGAGTTGAATAACCTGAGACTTCCCTAGTTTGTGTGGCTTAGAACCTCATTGGGTGAGGCTTTAGAGGAGCTGCATTTAGTTTTAATACAAGACAGGACTAATGAAGGATACAGTGACACACACTTTAAGAAAACTAAACTAAAATATATCAGAGATTACGAGATGAAAGCTAAAAATGAAATTAAAGTACTTAACAGTTTGTAACAAGAGCTCTAGGAACTAATCTGCTACTTTGACCAGCACAGCATGTCTAACACTTCTGTGAAGGGGTTAAATGCCAAAGAGCAGGTGCATGGTCCCAAGCTTATTCCTGCCTCTACGGGTAAAATGGTCTCAAATGGACCCCATATTTGATGGAGCAACTGGTAGTATAGAGAGAAAGAGATCATTTTATTACTTATTCAAATCTTCGTGATCTAGTTGTGAATTCTGATCTTAACCTGCTTTTTAGTAGCGCCAAAATACATACTACGCTTCTGGAAGGACCTTGTTCAACATAAGTTTAGCTTTGGCTGAAAAATATTGTTGATTGTTTCTGATTTTGAGATGCTTATTTACAAATCTAGGGATGGAAGACTTTAGAATAAAGGATGGGCTATCTTGAAAAAGATGAAGAACTTGGCAGCTAGGAAACATTCAGGAGCTGGTTCTTCCAGAGGACTGTTTGAGTGTCATCTGGTAAGCATGGACCTCCCCAGCACTGGGTCACCTGGCATGTAACCTATTGAGATTCACTTTACTTATTTTCTGTTTGGCTTGAGTATAAACATACACTAAAGATCTTAGTTTATTATTGTACCATGTTATTTCAATAAAAAAAATTTTTAAACTACAATGCTCACAAACAAAAGTCTTAAAACAACAGACACTGATGGGGTGAAATTCGATTTGGGCGGGGATGCAAAACGCACGACCTCACATTGTATTCCATTGACTTCAAGTGAACTGACTATCGGGTGGGGCGTATAACTGGCACTTTACTATGTGATCAGGACATACATATTTCCAGAGGTACAAACATTGCTTTGTTTCTGCAAGAAAAGCCAAACATGGCTGAAGCTGGTATCAATAACAGCAAAAACTTGCATTTCTATTGTGCCTTTAATGTAGTAAATGCCTCAAGGTACTTCCAAAACCACTTTTCCAATTACAGTTGTGAAGTAGAGAAATGGAAAATATAAACTTTTTAAAAAAAACTTGCACATTTTTATTAAAAGATACATTTACTTAAAATGGCTCCAAATACGTAATTGCTGTTTCTCTAGCAAACCTGCCATATTGCACACATACAAGTTAATAACCTTGCACAACTCAATTGTCCGGAATTTCCTGGATCACACACCCAGAAATTACATTGGATTCTGCGCTGATCTTGCCAATGGGGACATACACCGAAATTTCCTGCGGAGCTTATTTGCCTACATAAAAACCAACATGAAATAAGCCCAAATGCATAAGAGCCACCAAAAGGGGTAATAGTGAGTGGGTTACTGTCTTCTGCCTCATTCTCACAGCCTTTCGATTCTGCTGTTCCTCTTCCTCTTCCCTGATTATGCAGAAGAGGGTTATACCCATGAGGAAGGCCATTACAACTGTTTAGTCCTTCTGAACATGTGGGGGGGGAGATGGGTATCCAAATAACTTCGGGTGCACTGAAACTGACAGCACTCTGCTAAGTATAGTATAGATGTCAGTAAGAAAAATTACGAAGAAAATCACTATCAAACTCCAGGAAACTCATGCGAGCTGGTCTTTTGCATGGGGGCAGAGCCATCTAAATGAGTGGCAGAGGTCTTTGGCGGATGTATTTCGGAAGCAGCTTAAATGATGGAGGAAATTTGCATGTAGTGATGTTTCAGCATAAAACCGGCATAAATCAGTTACGTGTGAATTTCCTCGAAAAATATGGGCCATCGCCGCTCTTACACCATAGTTATGCCAAAGCTTTCCAGGAAATTCCAGGACTCTATAAATATTTAATTAAAATATTCTGATTGTCATATTTTTAAAAATGAAAAATTGCCCTTTAAAGGGAGTATTTTTTTACAGTTTCTCTTTTGTCCATTATGGAAACATGACTATTTGGAGATAACATACCCATCCAAAAAATAACTACTGCAAGCACAACAATTTGGATTTATATGGGATCTTTAAGTCAGAAAGCATCCCAAAGCACTTTAGAGGGAGAGGGCAAGAATAGATAAAAGGAACAGAAGGCGAGCCATAGTGGGAGAGCTAGGAATGATGACCAAAAGCATGGAGGAAAATATGGACTTTGAAGGATTTTTAAAGATGGGGATAGAAGGAAAGAGCCAGAGGGTTTAAGGAGCAGATTCCAGAGAGTAGGCCCAAGGCTCTGCTATGAAGGGAGGGGAATGCACATAAGACTTGAGTTGGAGAACTGAAGGGTGCAGGAGGGGTTATGAGACTGGAGGAAGTTACAGAGATAGGGTGTGGTGAGGGCTTAAAAGACAGGAAAAGGATTTTAAATTCAATGGGCTCGATTTTACCAGGCCTGCGGGTTTCTGGCGGGTTGGATTTCGGGAGCGTGGTCAACACGCTGGGTGAAATTAGTGGGTTGCCTGCGCGATCATAGCAGGCAACACACTAATAGGAATCAATTACCTGCTCCTCCGGGGTCCACGCTGCTGGTCTGCGCGTCGGGCGGGCTGTGCATGCGCAGTACAATCTGTCAGCTGGAGGCTCTCTAGTTAAAGGGGCAGTCCTCCACTGACAGATGCTGCAACCAATGGAACAAATTTCAGCATGGAGCAGCCCAGGGGGAAGGCTGCTCCCAGTTTAATGATGCCTCACCCCAGGTATCATCAGATGGGGTGAGGAGGAGGGCGAAGACAGCGATCTTCCACCCGGCGGGCGGGAGGAAGCGGCCAGCCTCTGCCACCAAGAAGGCCTGGCTCGAGGTGGCAGAGGGGGTCACCTGCGCAACCAACATATCGCCCACCTGCATACAGTGCAGGAGGCGCTGCAATGACCTCAGTAGGTCAGCCATAGTGAGAACACGAAGTCTATCCCCTACACTCCATCTGCCACAACACTGCCCCAACCCCACATCTCCTTCGGCACCGCCAACACTACTCTGTCACATCACCCCTCATACCCACTCAAACCCCATCCTCATCTTACCTCCACCTACTCACCTCGCCAGTACTCATCCTGCCACTAACACGCGACCCAATCCTCATACAATCTCATGGCTCTATCCCATACTCACCCTCTCGTGCATCTCCCTCACGGCCAGCCTCACTCAACCTGCCACCACCTGTGCTGCAGCCACAGGGCATGCATCACATATGTGCAGTAGGCAGTGTAAGGCAAATGTTTCGTGAGCATGAAGGGGGTGCACAAGGGTGTCGGAGGGTCTGCCATGGGTGTTACCTATATTGAATTTCAGAGCAACAAACAGCACACATTATATTGGCACCACCACTGCCATGTCTCCGCGAATCCTGTCTGTTGTGTCCAATAATGCCCGCTCCTGGGTATCACTATGAGGACCCACCACTGATGCCACCCATCGTGTTACTGCAGAGTAGGTGCAGGTGTATTTGCAGAGCTCTTCCACGCAGACGACTGAGAGACATCCGAGGTGTAGCCGGCTGCGCCCTGGAAGGATGCGGAGGAGAAGTTGTGGAGGGCAGTGGTGACTTTGACAGCGACAGGTAAGCAGTTGGTGCTGGGGCCAGCCAGGAGCTTCTCGGCATGAAAGAGCCTGCAGATCTCCACGACTACATGTCGAGCGAATCTGCGCCTCCGTGTGCACTGCTGCTCGGAGAGGTCCGGGGAGCTGCGCCTCGGTCTGTGGACCCTGTGGCGAGGGTAGTGCCCTCTGCGATGCGTCTCTCTCTGCGGTAGCCCTCCCTCCTGCTGTGCAGGTGGGCGTGCAACAACCCCGTGTTGGGGGGCTCCACGTCTCTGCAGCGGACGGCGTGGACTGCTAGGCTGCTGGGGCTGGTCATGCTGTTCGTCCTCCGAGGGTGTCCACGCACCACCCATCTGGCAGGTGTTGGTCTGAGGGGTTGTGCAAGTTAGGTGCGTGGTTCCTCGCACTGGGGCTGCAGTTTCGTGTCGGTCTGTCCTCTGGCTTGGCGGGGGGTGGTGGGGGGCAGGGGTTGCCCTATGTGACGCGGTGGCCTCCTGCGTGGGTGAGGGCTCTCCCCCGTGGGGTGCACCTTGGCACCTGCCACAGGCTGCTGGCTGCAACACGCCTGGTTGGAGAGAGACTGTTACCCCCAGTGTGGGAAACACGCTGCGATGCAGGTGAAATCCCACACTTCCTCTTTTGACAGCTGATTCAGCTCATTAACTGACCTCAACAAGCAAGGTAAGTACTCTCAAGTGGAACCCCGCTGGCTTTAATTACCTGCGGGATTCCCACCAGCGGGGGCCACACATGCAGCCCCGCACGTCATCGTGGCGCGATCCAGTCACGTGACCTCATATCGGGATTTTCGGGGCCCCCCCGCTGGAAACCCGCAGGAAACCCGACCCTAAAATCGAGCCCAATGTGTTTGGGGGACAGGGAGCCTTGTAGGTAATGGAAGATAGGATGATGGGTAAGTGGGATTAACTGCAGGACAAGACAAGGGCAGGAGGTGGAGGATGGGAGGCCAGCAATCAGGACTTTGAAGAATATGATTTTAGAGGTGATAGAAGCATGGATAAGGATGTTGGCAGTGGTTGGGTAAAGTAGGAGTGAGGATGGGCAATGTTGCAGAGATGGAAATAAGCAGTCTTGGTGATAGAAAGGATGTGGGGTTTGAAGCTTAGCTGTGGGTTGAAAAAATGCCACGGTTTTGCATAGCTTCACACATAGAAATTGGAAGGAACCAACAAGTTACAAAAGTGAGACATATATTTGACAATTAAAGAACACAACAATCCATCTGAATCCAACCTAAGGCCCTCAGGGAGTCTAGCAGTAATGAGTACCGTGAAACCAAGTCTAAACATTAAAGTTCAAAGTATGCATAATGTTTTGCATTAAACATATACAGTTGCATCCTTTTGAGTTCTTAGCATTTATTTTTACCAATTAAATCAGGGTTAGGTTTTGGGAAAAGTTAATTTTCTGAATTTGCAATACATAAGTACTGGAACAAAGCAGTTCCTTAATTTCTATTGGAACAGCTGATGATGCCTGGTTTTATGCAAATTAATTTTGATTTGTATATTTGCATATTGCAGTTTATTTTTCCTAATTGTGGCAAGCAAAGACAAAATTCACAGCAAAGATTGAATTTCACAAGACTGGTGGCAACGTTAAATCAAGGGCCAAAAGCGGAGTACATGTTATCCATTTGACTGCAGCTGACCCCTTTCTACATTTGATGTGTTCAAGTGGAAGATAATCTATTCAACAACAACAACTTGCATTTATATAGTGCCCTTAACATAGTAAAACATCCCAAGGCACTTTGCAGGAGGGTTATTAAACAAAATTTGACAGTCTTGAAAACACATGGGATCATTATGGACAGAAATATTTAAGAATTTATAAATATATAAGAAGTGGTTTAATATCTTAACATTTTACAGGAATAAACAGTTTTATATGAATGGAGATTTACATTAAAAGATTTGACTATTCCCTAAAGGAGATCCAGCTAAGCATGGAATGATTTAGAACTCTTGTGTTACTAAAGCAGCAGTGTTACTCACTAGCTTTTTGTTCATGGTTAAAAACCCAAACAACATCTTACTCAAAAGGCAACTATGAGGAACGTTACAAGACAAAATACCATAAAGTAATGTGACATGGGTATGCGCCTACAATTCCACACAGAGTAAGATCTTGATTTCAGTCATGCCATTGAGAAGTTGCTAAGTGAAGGCCAGCATTTTTCCCCACTTGAGTGAAAAAAAACCTCTAGAACCAATAGTTCTTTTTTAATAGGTCTCTTTTACTTCCTGTGTAGAATCTGAGATAAACCTGCCAACTGACAGTATTCCTCAGCTTTATGTACTGGAGAGCAAGAAAATAAGAGGGAACAGTACTGACCCCCAGATTGATCACAGTTGGATAGTCTGTCATATGGAGCAGCAAGGCTCCTGAGCATTATCTAACCAAATTGTGCATGGAACTACAAGAGGAAGTTCAAATTGTTTATATTCCATTGATCCTTATTTGCTGATGTAATCTGCATCTCAAGGTCTTTATATGCTCAATGTAACCTCTGTGAAATGTGTTTTTATGCTGCAGTTATACTGCTACATTCACATTGATGCAGAGTGGTGTCAGGTGTGTATCGATGTAAAAGTGGTTGACTTCAAATCCACTAACAACAGCTTGCATTTTTGTCCCACTGTCCAGTAAAATGGCCTAGGCACTTTACAAAGGAGCAGGAATTTGGGAGAAGGGTTACGGAAGGTTAATAAATGCACAGTTGAAGAGATAGGTTTCGAGGAGGCTTTTAAAAGTGCAGAGAGATATGACAAAGTGGCAGCTCTCGAAAGGGAATTCAGAGTGTTGATGCGTGAGACTGTAGGCTTTGCCACTTATGTAGAGTGGAATGAACTGGGAACACATAGGAGGCCAGGGTTGGAAGAGCAGAGAGTGCAAACTTGGACACGAGCTGTAGAATGTTTCAGAGGTCGGGTGAGGCAAGGCCACGAAGGGGTTTATAAATAAAGACAGGATTTTGAAATCAATGCACGAGGACAAGAAGCTAGCAAAGAATGGCAAGATTAAGAGTGATAATTGTGTGAGACTTTTACAAGAAAGGATGCCAGTGACGTAGGCATCATTCCCTGACACTTTCTACCACCACATTGACTTGACACGGAATAAATTATAACTGCAGTCTTGAGTGAAGCTGGGTTTAAAAAGTGGTCCACCATTTCATTTGAATCTCTTTAGCACTTTATAAATTTTGCATTCAATCTGTTTAATGTTACATGCTCTCAACCCATCTCTCTGAACATTAAGATATAACTGAAGAGGGAGTGTATCTTTGTAGATGTATGTAAGTGCACACGTTCAGAGCTCTCTCTTAAAGGGTACTCTCCTACTGCTCGACTCAGATTGGTAGCATTGCAGCCTACCTCTCTTTGTTCAACTGGAAGTATACAATATATTACTAAGTTACATAATAAATGAGCTGAATTGTATTAGCAACTGGTACAGGCAGCGCAACAGTTAACTCAGCAGCAATTTGAATGTGTTATATGAAGGATGGCAAAGCCAAATGTAGCAAACCGTAATTTGTCAATGTTTTAACCAGACGCATTATCCTGTTTAATGGAGAATAGCTAAAATTTATCATAATCTGTTCTGTATGTCTTTATTTAATGAGATACACCTTCTCTATCTTTAATTTTGCAGGCTGTCAACCTAAATAGCACAATTTTCTTCCACTCAGTGGAGTAATTTACTTAAATCTATACTCAGTAGAGAGGATGCACACAATTAGAGAGAGCAGTCTACTGTAAAAACGAATTAAAATTGATTGTGTTCCAGTGAAAACGAAATTTGTAATGCACTAATTGGATTTTACCCAAACATCTGCAGCAAGCTGACTTGATTGTGCTGTGGAACACTCACAAATAAAATCAGATTCATGATGAAGATCACATGAAATTTTCTAAAAATGGGTAATGCGATTGGAAAATGAAATTAAAACATTGCGGTAATGATGCTACAGTGGTGGTGTTGAGTGATACATGCCAATCAGGTACCCACATGGGCTCTCTCTTTCTGTTTTCATTGAGGTAATAATAGTGATGAATAGAATGTTTTCAACTCTGTGTCCAATAATGGTGGTAAATACTTCTTGGCCAAGTGTGGCATAGAGCCAATGCAATTTAGACTCCCTGAGAATCCATGCCTAGAAGACCGTGTTCCTAGATCTTGGAACACTGAAGTTTCACACTGTACATTTACATTCATTGGCAATTGCATTTCTTGAGTCTAACCATGCTCCTATAATATTCAGGCTTTCAAAACCCAAGATCAGCAACATTTAATTCACATCTAATGGGTTCTTTTCCCAGAGAATGATAGACCTCTGGAACAGGCTGTGGCTCGAGCAGTGGATGCCAATCGCTGAATTCCTTCAAGCAAGAGCTGGACCTGTTTCTGGCTAGGGCAGAGATCACCTCTTACAAAAGGTAGGTAATGTAATGCATGGAATTATCAGGGCCAGAGTGATCTCCTGGACTAGTTTCGATCGCCAAAGGGGTCAGAGAGGAATTTCCCAGATTTTTTTCCTCAAATTGGCCTGGGTTTTTATCTGGTTTTTCACCTCTCCTAGGAGATCACCTGGTTTTGGGTGTATATGCTGTGATACACAAGGTATCATAATTGTATGGGAAAGGTTAGATGAACCAGAGGGTCTTTTCCTTTTTGTCATTGTTCGTATGTTTGTATGTTCGTATTACTACCTAATTTATCTCATCTTTTTTACTCTTTTCAACCTCAGCCCTACACTATGGGTTTTGGCCCTTCTCCTTGGTTTTGCAATGTGAAATAAATATGAATGCAATTGTGATCTTTAATGGTTTTTGTGGTCGCCATCAGAGGGAGAACAACTTTTTTCCCTTTGACTTGGGTACAAATCTCATACTGTGATCAGAGCGTAATTCAGAATCCTGTAGTAATGCAGTGTATCAATGGACTGATCAGGTGGGCAGAAAAATGGCAAATGGAATTCAATCCAGAGAAGTGTGAGGTAATGCATTTGGGGAGGGCAAACAAGGCAAGGGAATACACAATAAGTGTGAGGATACTGAGAGGTGTAGAGGAACAGAGGGACCTTCGAGTGCATGTCCACAGATCCCTGAAGGTAGCAGGACAGGTAGAAAAGGTGGTTAAAAAGACATACGGGATATTTTCCTTTATTATCTGAGGCATAGAATATAAGAGCAGGGAGGTTATGCTAGAACTGTATAATGATGTGGAGATGCCGGTGATGGACTGGGGTTGACAATTGTAAACAATTTTACAACACCAAGTTATAGTCCAGCAATTTTATTTTAAATTCACAAGCTTCCTCCTTTAATTTGGGGTTGTGTGGTGTCGTGGACACTGTTCTCTTCGCTTTCAAGAGAACAGCGTCCACAACACCACACAACCCTGCCACGGTAACCTCTGCAAGACATGCCAGATCATCGACACAGATACCACCATCACACGAGAGGACACCACCCACCAGGTGCATGGTTCATACTCCTGTGACTCGGCCAATGTTGTCTACCTCATACGTTGCAGGAAAGGATGCCCCAGAGCATGGTACATTGGCGAGACCATGCAGACGCTGCGACAACGGATGAACGGACACCGCGCAACAATCACCAAACAGGAGGGTTCCCTCCCAGTCGGGGAACACTTCAGCAGTCAAGGACATTCAGCCACCGACCTTCGGGTAAGCGTACTCCAAGGCGGCCTTCGAGACACACGACAACGCAAAATCATCGAGCAGAAATTGATAGCCAAGTTCCGCACCCATGAGGACGGCCTCAACCGGGATCTTGGGTTCATGTCACGCTACACGTTACCCCACCAGCGAACAAATGTTATCTGTTTTTAATATAACGGGTCAGTTGCTGTCTTTTCTATGTTTCTACCTCTCTATCTCTGTTTTTTTTTGGTGATTTGTATATTCGGAGACCTTGTAGGTAACACCTGTCTGTTTGCACACTGATTGCCTTGGCAACGGGCAGTTGAAAAAACTGTCTGTAATCACCAAGCATTGTTCTGTGATTTATAAATGCGATTTCATTTCGAGGATTTCATTTCCAACAACGTTCACCTGAGGAAGGAGGAAGCCTCCGAAAGCTTGTGAATTTAAAATAAAATTGCTGGACTATAACTTGGTGTTGTAAAATTGTTTACAATTAGAACTGTATAAAACATTGGTTAGGCCACAGCTTGAGTATTGCGTACAGTTCTGGTCACCACATTACAGGAAAGATGTGATTGCACCAGAGAGGGTACAGAGGAATTTTACGAGGATGTTGCCAGGTCTGGAGAATTTTAGCCATGAGGAAAAGATTGGATAGGCTGGGGTTGTCTTCTTTGGAACAAAGGAGGCTGAGGGGAGATTTATTTGCGGTATATAAAATTATGATGGGACTAGATAGAGTGGATAAAGAGGACCTATTTCCTTTAGTAGAGGGGTCAGTGACCAGGGGGCATAGATTTAAAGTAATTGGTAGAAGGATTAGAGGGGAGCTGAGGAGAAATTCTTTCACCCAGAGGGTGGTGGGGGTCTAGAACTCACTGCCTGAAAGGGTGGTAGAGGCAGAAACCCTCAACTCATTTAAAAAGTACTTGGATGTGCACTTGAAGTGCATTAACCTACAGGGATACGGACCAAGTGCTGGATAGTGTGATTAAGCTGGATAGCTCTTTTTCGGCTGGCACGGACACGATCGGCCGAATGGCCTCCTTCTGTGCCGTAACTTTCTATGATTCTACGATCACCAGCTCGAATAATAAGTATGAGCATACTGACATTTTGGGGATTAAAATCTGTACTAGTTTAATTGATTGCATTATAAAAACATTCCATTAGTGATATCAAATGAAACACTATAGCTTTCCATGGAATTTTCAGCAAAAAAAGTTTTATTAGTGAATAGCCCTGGACAGGTATTCATTTTTCAACCAAAAAAGTCAAATTTTACATTGCTGCTCCCCCCCCGCCACCAGAGGTTCTTAATTTTGTGAAATAAAATCAGAAAACATTGTAAACACTCAGCAGGTCAGGCAGCATCTGTGGAGAGAACAAACAAGTTAACGTCTCAAGTGTGCGAACTCTATGTCAGAACTGGAAGATATTACAGATGAGCAGCATTTAAAAAAGGAGCAGGACAAGGGGAAGGAGAGGGGGGAATGTGGTGCAAATAAACACACATACAGGAAAAGAAATAAAATGGTCTGCAAAGTACTTAAATGGAAAACAAGAGATAGTTAATTGGCAGAAGTGATATAAGCATATGACAATAGGAGACAAGGGTGCAGACCATCCTGCCATTATGGTGTTACCCCTTCTATCAGGCTCATTCTCCCTTCTGCCTGCCTATCCCTCATCCTTTTAGCTACTCGCACACTCTGGCCTAGAAATTCAATCGCACGGTGTCTGTTTTACAGAAATGTGTTATCAGCAAGGCCATTGGTTTGCAAGTTTTGTGGAAAAAAACATATGAAATGGCAGAATGTGATTTCCAATCACTCTTAAAACTTTTCGAATTCCAAGTAATAAAACAGAGTGTGACTTACTCAGATACCAGAAACCAGGGACCCTAATTATAAAAGGACACAATCATGGAATCTGACCCCAAGGTATCAATAAAAGCCCTAGAATTCCATGTAATGAAATGGCTTCGACTTATTCAATCACTATAAACCAATGGCCCAGGTGATCAGTAGAGACATTAGGATTTAGGCAAAGACATGAAAGGGTTTGTTAAAAATAACATTGCAATCCAGAATGTAGTCCACCTCTGAAAGAAAGCTGCTTTTCTCAGGCTTGTACAGGAGTACATCATGTGACATGAATACTTATGTTGTCACAGATTTAAGTATCTGTAAAAATTGCATGCAATTGTAATGGAATTGGATTTTCTAGCCAGAGATTATTAAATTGTTACCGCTGTTTTAATCATCCATGTTCAATTAACATAAGAATTTTTAGGCACAGGAAAAGGTAATTAAGCCAAACAAACCTGTCATTTTTGATTGATCTCGTTAATCTTAATTTGGCTTCTCACCATTTCCCTCTATCCCCCCTCTCTCCAGCGGATCATCTTGATGAGTTTTGAACCAATTTATTCTGTTGATCTCAACGGCCTTCCTTTGTAACTTGTTCTATAAATCTATCACTTAATGGAAAAAAAATTCCATCGGCCATTTCTTCTCATTCCTAACTTTACAATGTTAAACTTGTGCCCCATGGTATTTACATTCTTTGCCCTAGCAAACAATTTTCTTGCACCAGTTTTATTAATTCTCCTGAAAATGTTAATTAACTCAGATTTAAGTCTCTTTTCCAGAGAGCAAACCTAACATTCTTAACCATTCCCATAACTGAAATTCCTGATACCATGTTGTCCACTTCTATACGCTCTCATAAGCAATATTTTTGTTCCTATAATTGTGAGCAGAACTGTACACAGTACTGTAGCTGACATCTAACCAATGCCTTATACAGTCGCCCTACGACACCTTTTGATTTGTAATCCATTCCTCTGCTAATGCAACCCAGGAACTTATTTGTTATTTTTAGGCAGCCAAGCACTAGTCTGATGATTTTGTAGATTTTTCCACTAGGACCCCATGATTTCTTTTCTTAACAGAATGCTGTATGGTTATTCCATTTAGCACATATTCCCTCCTTGGTCTTTCTTCTTTCCAACTTGATAAATTCCCAGTTGTGGATATCCTCTGTTTCCTGTTTGTTTAGACCAGTTATTTATTCATCTCTATACTTTACCCCCTATTCTGTGACTTGGTGACTTCAGCCGTTAATGACTGATGTGGAACCACGTCAGAAGTTTCTGAAAATTGAAGTATATAATATCAACTGCATATCCATCATGTCAGCAAGTTAGTTAAGCATGGCCTGCTCTTCCTGGATCTATATTACTTTTCCTTTAACAAGTTAAACTTTTCCCAATATTCACCCCACTCGGCCTCTTAAAATCATTTAATAGATTTTCCTTACCTTCATTGTAGCGTTGACCTTCAGAGCGTTGCTAGGAGAGAGATCTCTATCTCTCACAGTCCTTGGCTCTCCTCATGGCAGAGAAGATCCATACATCTGGGACCTGAGGTCAGCTGTGAGGGTCAAGAGCCAGGTGCTTCTTGGCCTTCCAGGGATGGGGGGTGTGGAGCACATTTCCAGATGTTCGGAGGATAATCTCTGTTCAGTGCTCTGAGTATAAAATTAGAGACCAATCGTATGAGCTTGTTGGGGGCCCAAAGATGGAAAATATTTGTCAACGGGTAGGTTTATACACAGGTTTAAACGCTGAGATTGTCTAAGAAGGAGTGACTTTCTTCACATACTCTGGACGTTGTTGAAAGAAGGCGCACTACCCAGCTTTCAGCGAACAGGGCTCGCGACAGAGAACTAAACTGGCTGAGAAGGTGAGCAATTAGGAACGATGAAAGAGCCTGGGTTGATAAAATTGCCGACGATGTTCTTTGAAATAACAGAACCAGAGATCCATTTACAGCATTTATGACTGAGACATCAAGGCCCCTGTATTTCTGTCCCTATCAAAAGTCTCAGATGGATGTCTGTTGGCAAATCAGAATGCACAGATGAAGGGAATACTTCAATGGCCTACTTAATCGTCCACGCACCCCTCCTTCTAGTGTGCTGTCCCAGGTGGCTTCCATGGCAGTACCTGATCCGAGCATTTCAGTGTCTTTTCCATCACGAGAGGCAGTCATTAAGGCAATTACAAGTATGAAGCTGGGCAAGGATCCAGACTGTTGTGATGTATCAACAGAACTTCTTATAGCTGATGGGGATGTAGTGATTGACTACCTACCAGTGGTGAAGCTGGTGAGGATTAGGACCACCGCAATCATTTTGAGGTCAGCCAACGTGGCTTTAGAGGACCACCTCATTTCACTCCCAGCAACTTTTGTCACCCATCCTCGGTTTCCAGGAGACGTCTTCGGCCTGCAGCTGTGTGGTTCCCGTCTTGGCCTTCATACTAGGTAAGTCGGCATTCCCCAGTTCCCAGCTTGGTCCCCTTCCTGCCAAGTCAGCCAAATATTGAGTTTGATCCTCTTTAATCCAATTAGCCAAACCTCGCTCCATCACTGCTACCAACACCACCACTTTGCTGGGTTATGGGAATTTTTAATTATTTTCCCTACAACTCATGTTAAACTTATAAGGGGTGAAATTGGACATGGGCAGGGCCGCAAGACAGGCGGGATCGCGTTGGTCGCCCATTATTCACTTCGCCCGATATTCAGTCCCATTGACTTCAATAGAACTGAATATTGAGCGAGTTGTATAACAGGCAGTAAAAGTGATTCTAATCCCCCCCCCCCCCCAATGATTCTAGAAACAGCTAAAACTTGCTAATCCATAACTGACACATGCATGTCAAATTAACATTTCCAGCCTGAAAACTTGGACAGAAACACGAGTTATAATAACCCTGTTCTGGTGAGCCAGGACACATATACCATGATATACCAGACCTGGCTTGATAACCCAGGACTAGATTCTGCCAGTCATTGTACCCTGGACATTACTGTGAGCATATTTATTGTATGAATACTTAGCATACTCATATCTGCTTCCTCTCTCCGCTACCTTAACTGAGGTGTTAGCCTGCTAAAATAGTGGAGAGAGAAATTTGATATGAATATGTTAAGTGTTTGTGAGACAACATTGTTCACAGTAACTTCCAGACTCACATAGAATGGACTTGCAATACTTAGTTACAGCTCTCATGGGCTGTATTGTTAGTTTCTTGATGCTAGAATTAGCCTCGTCATCAGAGTCACACCAGGAGCTATGTCTTACAGAATGTAAATCTGTGATTGTAAAACACCCCTTCTAAAAAAATGTAACTTATACTTTGATGTTTCTCTTATTTGATTTGTCACTAAAATTGTAAAACAGATGCTCACTAACTAAGAGCATGTGCAAACTATCAATCCAATCCTGTCATCACTTACACGCCCTCAATCAACACTGGTTTCCTGTTTTGATTTACACAAGATACTAACCTTTCCAGGTTGGTTTATTGACTGCAGTGGCTTCCATTAGGATCTATGTAAACTACCACCACTGGAATATTAATGCATTGGTATGTATTAATCTTCAAATAATTAAACAATATGCAATCTTGCTGACAACTCTACCTGAAGAAGTCAACAATAATTTTAGATAGAAAATATTTAGGTGTTTGTTGACACAAAAAGAGCATAGTCTATCTTTGTAGTAATAGAATATTTCAAATTATTCAATTCTGGTTTCATCGATGGTGCATTGCCTGCCCATTAGGGAAGTTGTGGAGGTGAGCAATAAGATTAGTGCAGTTTAATAGAATTAAAGACGTACAGGCAAATAAACAGGAAAATCAGATCAAATAGAAAGGAAAAAATAATTGAAGACACACAACATAGCAACAGCTGTAACCAAGATATTTATTTTCATAAGTCTTTTTGAAGGGCTTAAACACTGTGATTACCTTTTTTCAAAATCAGACAAAAACACGACTGAAAATATGGATGTGCCAAGAGCAGTAATCAGCTACATCTCTGTTCTACGTCACCTAGATTTCCTGCCAAAGGCATCTAGTTCAAAGATTTGAGAGGCCAAACTTGCCCCTGTTAGATTTCACTCGAACTTCATGCTGGACTGGAAAGACAGTCGGTTCAGACTAGAAGAAGTTAGGTATGCCCTCCATCAGAGATCACCCATGCTTCATGTGTGGGAGGCCAGTTTTGCTTCTTTAGGCATTACTTAACCCTTTTATGTTGTTGAATAGATGCCTTAGTTCAACTTATGTCCCTGATAGACCTCATGGAAGATGTCCTACCAGGTCTAGGGCAGACTCAGTTCAGAGAATGGTGTACCTTTCTCGCCGTCAGCCAGACTTCTGACCGAGCTGCAGGAGGCCAAATATTTCCTCAGAATCCACAGCTCAGATGCACAATCAGATTGTTATGGTTTGTGCCTCATAAGAGTAGTACAAGGCCACTAAAACAGCATAGTACAGACAGACAGATATAGAGTTACAACGAAGGCATGAGCCTTTTAGAACTGGGATTGGTTATACACAAGTAACAAGTTTACTGAGGCACAGATTGCTATAGACCTGCAACAAGACTAAAGCTGCATAAACTAAATCAAGTCGGGTTTTCCGTGATAAATTTTTCTTACAGATACGCCTGTAGGGTTTACGATCAGAGAGTAGAACTTCCATTCAATGACGTTCAGGTACAAATGTTTAACGCCCTTACATCACATTCCTATGTTTGCTATTTTTGGGCAGACATTAATGTTAAATGATTTATTTTAAATCAGTTAATGCCTATTTAAAAATAGCACACACAGGAACGTAGCAACAGCATGCGAAGCATGCGTACCTGAACTTCACCAACTGGAAGTTCTATCCCCAAATGCTTGGAGCTCTCATATCACTGCAACTACTTTGTAACATGACTGCGTCAGATCTGATCTCTTCCCATTCAGCCTTCTGCTTGATATTTACTCATCTCCCCTCCCCTCTCAGCATGCTGCTCAATGCTTAGGGGTTTCATTTGCTATGTATTGGAGCTAATAGTCATGATAAGTGTCTGTTAAGAGGTTGTCATTTTGTGATTTGGTATTAATTACGCAGTCATCAACTTTTGCCCACACTCTTAAAATGAATCCTGAAAAAAATATTTCCAACACAGACAAAATTTGTTAAGCGATAGTTAGTGTGGAACATGAAAATTTATTCAAGACTGACTTCATTCCCATTTAAAGCTGACATTAAAATATCAGACGGCATCGTTCAAACAATGAGCAGAACACAAAATATTGGCTAAAGGAGGGGTCTTTCAGTGAAATTGCCAGCATGGTGTTGCATCAAGTCTGTCAGTGTTAGATACTTTTGAGGAGGAGGAGCAGAAACAATAGGACACCGTGGCCTGAGAAGTTTGAAGCGATAGGATGTGAAAATTTGGACTTGCGATGCAGTGTGAGAACTGCCAAAATGTCACGTACCTGGATCTCAGTTAGGAACAACGTATAAGGAGGCTGCATTTTGACAGGCATGTGATCTCAGGCCTGTGTCAGCTCTTTGAACCAGACCTACAGTCAAGGAGCAACATCCAATGGCATTGTCAGTGGAAGTGAAAACAACCACTGCACTAGCCTTCAAGACCATGTGCTTCTAGGAACTAACTGGATAACACCTAGTTCTGCCATCATATCACTGAGGTAACATTTGCTTTCTTCTGCCGTGCATTGACATACATCAATTTCAACATCATTCAGGCCCTGTACAGACTCCCAGCCTTTAGTATTAATAATAGCTTGTCATTAACAGTGAGGGATTTTATCTAATGCCTGCCACTACCAGTCTCAGCACAGTGATGCCTGTTAAAGGCTGTCTTCTTCTGCAAAGAAAAGAACAGGATACATTGATGGAAATGTAATTTTTTATAGAGAAGCAAAGGCTGCACAGCAGTTTATTTATTGCCAAGTCTAGTAGGTTGAAATGTGAATATCTTGCTGAGTGAAGTGGAGAAGCAGAATGAATACTTTTTTGTAGTCTATTCTATACTTGCATAAGAATAGTTAGTGAACAACCTCTCACAGCTACAAGTAAGCATGGCTATATTTTCTAGCCTATTCTAATACTGTTGAAATATCTTCATTGCTTCTCTTTTGTGTCCCACTTACAAGATATTGAGTAAATTTAGGTTAATAATGCTCTTGTGTGAAATTATTCAAGAAAGCATTGTTGACACCTGCAACCATCTTGGACAAGCATTTTTATCGATGTTAAATAATTGGCATTTATATCCATAGATAATATAATGTAATTGACAATCATACTCATATATATCTATGTAAGATAACTGACACGGTTTACATTGGCATTTTTCATCAACTCAGACACCTTTTTCACACACCCTTCCATGTATAGTGGGTTGTTGATGCTGCATTGCCCTCCTGTGCAATTGCCCCCTATAGGTGCAGGGGTCTGTTTAATAGTGGGTTGTATTTCTGACCTGAAGGTGAAATTTCTCCATTTCCTCACACCATGCTCAATAATGTGAATGACCTCATCAGTAAATTGGGCCTAAGATTTATTTCTTCCACTCGTGCTCCAATTTTCATAACCCATAACTGGATTGACACACTGAGCGTTATTTATAGCACTTACACGCCTATTAAGGGGTTAACAGTGATTAATCGCCATTATTGTAGTTTTATTTACGATTGATTGCTCAGTGTTTATTAGTTGTAACACATTGAAGCTCCAAGGAAGTGTTCTGAATAAACCTGTCTTCTTGAGAATGTGCTTAAAAAAAAGGAAAAGAAATAACCCCACCTTAACACGTTAAGAATAAATTAAACCCATTAGTCATTTTCTATAAAAAGGTCATTCACCTGAAACGTTAACTCTGTTTCTCTCTCCACTGATGCTGCCTGACCTGCTGAGTGTTTCCAACATTCTCTGTTTTTATTCCAGACTTCCAGCATCCGCAGTATTTTTCTTTTGCTTTAGTCTCTTTTTCAAGTCAGTTCCTTGGCTTGTTCCTTCCCTTCATCGCCCTGCCTTCCAATCTGTCTCTCTCCTTTTCATTCCTCTGCTACTTCAGTGATTGTCCTTCCTTCCTCCCTGTTGTTCTCTAGTCTAGTTTCATTTTACAGAGCTTTCTGATTTCAGTGTGAACAAGGAGTCCAGTAATCAAAGGATCCTACAGCTCCTAACAACACTGACCTCTGATGGCCTTCAGCACCAGTGCCATCAGCACCAACAGCTTGTCACCTATCCACCAATACCACAAAACAACCACTAAATGCATAGCAGGTTAGTTAGCAACTGCAAAGAGAAAAGACAGCTTATAACATTTTAGGTATGTGCCCTTCATTAGAACGGAAGACTAATATATAAACAGGGCAGTCAGAGAATCTCACAGCAAAGAAAGAGGTCATTCAGCCCATCATAGAATCATAGAATCATAGAAGTTTACAACATGGAAACAGGCCCTTCGGCCCAACATGTCCATGTCGCCCAGTTTATACCACTAAGCTAGTCCCAATTGCCTGCACTTGGCCCATGTCTGTGCCAAGAGCAATCCACTTCCCCTCTCTTTCCCCATAACATAGAATTACATAGAATGTACAGCACAGAAACAGGCCATTCGGCCCAACAGGTCCATTCCGGTGTTTATGCTCCACACGAGCATTCTCCCACCCTTCTTCATCTAACCACATCAACATATCCTTCTATTCCTTTAACCCTCAAGTGTTTATTTAGCCTCCTCTTAAACGCATCCCTGGTAGGCACCTCAACTACTCCTTGTGGTAGTGAGTTCCACATTCTAACCATCTCTGGGTAAAGAAGTTTCTCCTGAATTCCCTATTGGATTTATTAGTGACTATCTTATATTTATGGCCCTAGTTCTGGCCTCCCCAGCAAGT
This sequence comes from Heptranchias perlo, assembly GCF_035084215.1. NCBI lineage: Eukaryota > Metazoa > Chordata > Chondrichthyes > Hexanchiformes > Hexanchidae > Heptranchias > Heptranchias perlo. The sequence continues at coordinate 13,398,294 of NC_090343.1, forward strand.
GGAAACATCTTCTCTACATCTACCCTTTCAAACCCTTTCATAATCTTAAAGGCCTCTATCAGATCACCCCTCAGCCATCTCTTTTCTAAAGAAAAGAGCCCCAGCCTGCTCAGACGTTCCTGATAACGATATCCTCTCAGCTCTGGTATCATCCATGTGAATCCTTTTTGCACCTTCTCCAATGCCTCTGTATCCTTTTCATAATATGGAGACCACAACTGTGCACAGTACTCCAACTATGGCCTAACCAAGGTTCTATACAAGTTTAACATAACTTACCTGCTTTTCAATTCGATCCCTCTAGAAATGAACCCCAGTGCTTTGTTTGTTTTTTTTGTGGCCTTATTAACCTACGTCGCTACTTTTAGTGATTTGTGTATCTGTGCCCCCAGATTCCTTTGCTCCTCTATCCCATTTAGACTCTTATTTTCCAAGGAGTATGTGGCCCCCTTATTCTTCCTACCAAAATGTACCACCTCACACTTATCTATATTGAAATTCATTTGCCAATTACACAATAAGTCTCAAAGTTTATTAGTGTCTTCCTATATTTTGTCGTAGTCCTACTCGGTATTAACCCTGCAAATGGTTCCTTTTCAAGTATTTATCCAACTCCCTTTTGAAAGTTACTATTGAATCTGCTTCCACCGTCCTTTCAGGCAGTGCATTCCAGATCATAACAACTCGCTGCGGAAAATAAATTCTCCCCTCTGGTTCTTTTCTCAAGTCACTGAGAATTATTGAGTTATACCCCCGCCTCAGAAATCACTTAGTCTGCTTAAGAGCTTCACCGTCTTACAAAATGCACAAGTACAACTTTAAAAACTAAAGATAAACAGTGTTGTGAAACCTTACATTTATAAAAGAAATTAACATTATTCATTATGTGCCATAGCTACTATTTGTTGTGAACTACTAATGTTACCTAGTTTCGAATAATTTACTCCCTCTGATGATAACATCGTCCAAGTTATAAATGGAATGCCTAACAAAGAAATGGTTCTTTCAGCTTCACTTTATTTACATCTTCAGTACCAACTGACCTCTAAGGACCAAAGATGAGAAGTTTACATAATTAGCTGCTGTCCTCCATCATCTAACAATTGGGAAGTTTCTGTTTGTGCCCGCATTAATCCGTCAGCTGATTCTGCCTGTTTCCTGTCATTTCTGTTCTCAGCTAAGGTTAAACAGCAACTTAAGACATTGCTGACAGACAGTGAGTCCATGTTGCGTTTGCAGCCATGCATAGTGTCCACAGGATACTCATTTTCATCTTCTGCTACAAACTGTTTTAGTTAGATTAATCAGAATATCCTCTCAAAAAAAGCTCAACTGCAAAAACATATTTTTGGAGTGCAACAATTTGATTTCCTTAAAGGAGCAACATTATCAGAGATTTCCAGCTTGAAATCCAACAGTTCTTCATGTCATCAGGGCCAATTTGAGACTTGAGAAAAGCTTGTGACCACGAAGTCTGCTGTGTTTTTTACAAGGATAATTTGACTAGTTCCAAAGGTGCATTAAGAAACCATCCATGCCCATCCTCTCCATAATAAGAATGGCAGGTTTGTCAGCTGTATGTTTATTCAGTTGAAGAGCCAGCACTACCACAGGCATGATAGGCCAAGTGGCCTCCTTCTGTGCTGTAATTTCTATAATACTATGATTTGTATGTGCAAGCTGCCAGCAAGTGTTAGGTCAGGTCACGGCTGCTAACAGCAGTAAGAATGGAATGGAGCTGCAAGTGGGATTTGGGCTGAGTTAGTGCTGCCAGCACAAGTTTAATAAAAGGGATACAGCCAGATCACAAGATTAGAAGATAATGGCCGATCTTACTTCGCCCATTCATAGCCACTTTACATCCTCCCTTTTGCCGCACCTAATTGTTTCTTAATAATTAAGTGATAAGTAGGCCCACCAATTAAGTATTCCCCTGTATAATGTACAGGTTGTGCAAGTTTGGAGACTTCACGTCCATTGAATATGAAAACAAGCATTTGTTCCTCCCTCTAAATAATATCTACAGAAGTCACAGTGCTCAGCTGCAATGCTCACTGACGCCTATTTCATTCTACATGCAGACTGTGCCCCAATTATGTAGTTTCAAAAATGAATAATTAGAAGCCTTCATTCAAAGGAGAACATGTGAATATTCTCAATCTATTGAATGCACTTTTCGTGAGCTCTCTCTATAGTTCCTGCAGACTGGCTAAGACTCTCAGAACAGTAATGTTTCGTTATCATTGAATAGTTTGGCACATGCAATATGGTATTGAACTCTAAATAAGCATATTTTGCTTTTTTTATTATTATTAAGTAATTTTATTTTATTATTAAGTAATCGGACCTAAGCCCATTACTTCTATCCCCCTTTTTCTTTCCCTTCTCTCATGTCTCTTCACCTTCCCGTTATCCAGTTGTCCTTCCTTTCATTTCTTCCTTCTCGGGTACTTTGCCCCCCCCAATATTCCTACCCCAACCCCCCACTATTCCTCTACCTTTTTACTCTCCTGCCCCCATCCCAGGCTGGACTCCCTTTTAGATAAGCCCACAGCCTCTCTCAGCTTTCTCCAAAGGGCACTTTGAGGCACTTGGCTTTGCCTCCTTACGAGCAGCAACCCCAAATGCTCCATCCGACACTCTCACCAACCTTCCCACCCAGCCTGCTGGCTGGGGCCTAATCTTGCCAACCTCCTCATCCCATTCACCCCTCCACCACTGACCCCATGGATTCTGCCAACAGATTAACAATCATTGCCCCTCTTCACAGTTCCCTCCAGAATGTCCATTCACTCGCGAACAAGGGATGGCCCTTGCCATCCTTATTGTGGAAGATTGTATTGACATCATGGCCTTGATAGAAACTTGACTACATCTTCCCCCTTACGAAAGCCTCCCTGCCTGGCTATTCCTTCCACCACCTGCCCTGCCCAGCTGGCAGCACTAACTCAACCCAACTCCCACTTGTAGCTCCATTCCAACCTTACAGCAGCCCGGATCTGATCTAACACTTGCTGGCAGTTTACAAATGCAAATCATAGGATCATAGAAATTACAGCACAGAAGGAGGCCTACCATGCCTGTTTGTCCCCATATGCCTCTGGTATCTTCTCCTCTATTGAACTCCTCACTTTGTTCCACCCTTCTCACCTTTCCTTTAGAATCCTCATTCTCTACTGCCCCCCCAAGTCCTGTGGCAAGTTTCTCACTGAGATATCCTCACTGCTTTCCTCCCTCAGCTTCTGCACCAAGCAACTTCTCATACATGGTGATTTCAACCTTCAGCTCAACTCACCTTGCCCTCTCTCTTCTGAGTTCACTGTTCTCCTTTCCTTTCTTAACCTCTCCCTCCATATACCCATATTCATGGCCATTCCTCGACCTTGCTATCTCACATGGCCTCTCTATTCCCACCATCTCAATCAAAGACAAGGCCATCTCTGATTTGTCTGATTACGCTCCTGTGAAGCACCTTGGGATGTTTTACTAAGTTAAAGGCACTATATAAATGCAAGTTGTTGTTATTATTTATTTTCGGGATGTGGGCAACACTGGCAAGGCCGGATTTATTATTGCCCATCCCTAGTTGCCCTGAGATGGTGTTGATGGTCCTTTTCCTTGAACCACTACAGTCTTTGTGGTGATGGTGCTCCCACAATGCTGTTAGATAGGGAATTCCAGGATTTTGACCAGCAACAATGAAGAAACAACAAAATATGTCCAAGTCAGGATTGCCTGTGACTTGGAGGGGAACTTGGAGGTGATGGCGTTCCTATAACATTGCTGCTCTTGTCCTTCTCAGTGGTAGAGGTCTCAGGGGAGGGAGGTGCTGTCTAAGTAATTCTTACAACATGAAATTGAATAGCATGTAGGAATGTAGCTTAGACAGTGAACAACATCCCCTGGATCCTTCTGAAATCCACCACTGGTTATTTTTCACAAGAAGAATTAGAATCTGTGCTGATACATCCATAAACTTGAGCTTCTTTTCTATGGTTAATTCTTGTCCCAAATAGGATATTCAGAACCTAATTTTCACGTCACTTCCCTGCCAAGGCCACAACAGTCTTTAAAAAAAATCCCTTAACACACAATTCTTAAGTTTATATCATGAATTACATCTTACAGTTAGGAGCAAAACATAACAGTAGCCCTAGAAATGGCTTTATTGGTCACTTTCCGCTTACCACCAGTCTTGCTTTACACCAAGAAGAAAACATACCCTATTATGGGCACATTCTAAGACATTTGTTATGTGGCTTTGAACTACTAATGGTACAAGAATAAGGCAGAGCAAGAATCCAACATTCACCCTCAATCTGTTAGACATCAGTGCCAGGAGAGAATAAAACTCATTTAGAAGTGAAAGCTGCATTGATTGCCACCCCTCCCTTGATGGTTCAGTGAGTTATCTGATAAATAGCTGAACGATAGACGAGCAAGGATTCATTCGCTTGTCCACACTGAGTTAGTTGATCTCAGCCAGGATGTCAGTAGTGCTGCTGCAATAGGTTAGCAAAGGAGGGACTCAACCAGACCTCCTGCTCCTGATCATTATCCAGTGACCCCCTCCTGAAAGTACGAATTTGTGGACATCAAGTGAGGACAGGATCATGCTGGGCTATCATGCTGCCTAAGGATTAAATATCCTTCTAACACTGATTGCCAAGGCTCACATATAAATTATGATCACTTGGGTGAGATATTGTCTAGTAACCGGGATCCATACCCTAGCAAGGAGTCAATGAAGAGAGGAAGAGGAGAGAAAATTGGCAGAAAAAAGGCAAGACTATAAATTAAAGCTGTAAAAAAAGAGTGATTGCTGCTCTTAATGGTAACTTTCAAATGAACATAATCCATACCTGGAGCAAGGTGTTCTTAAATGGAACTCATTGTGATTGCTTTACTCCTAAGTGAAGTCAACTGTAATAACAAAACGTAAATTCATTAAAGACTGGTTGTCTGACTGACCAATGGACGGATTGACCTTTCACCTTTTACCACCTGGGTTTGAATTCAACTCAACCCAGCTTGGATGAATGTCTCGCCTTTTATTGTTACAGCTGTTCTAAGTCTGAAGGGCATCGAGTTCAAGATCTGGGCATTTCCCATTAATTTACCAGATCAGTGGGCACGAGCCCACAAGACAGCTTGCTCCAATTGCTACAGCATCTCAAAGACATGTCTAAAAGTAACTTTTTTCCCTCAAAAATTTATACATTTTATTTTGTTACTTTCCCAAGTCAGCAATAATTTCCTGAAAGCACATTAAAAATTGGCTCCTCCTACAGCTAAGCCAGTTTAATACAGTGAATAGCAGAGCTATAAAAACCTGGAAGGTCCCAGGATCGATCAATTATTGCTGTTGACTTAACGAGAAAAAGAAAAAAGAAAGGCTATCATTGATATAGCGCCTGTCACAACCTCAGGATGTCCCAAAATGTTTTACAGCCAATGAAGTACTTTTTGAAGTGTTGTCACTGTTGTAATGTAGGAAACATGGCAGCCAATTTGCGCACAGCAAGATCCCACAAACAGCAATGTGATAATGAAAGTGATGTTGCTTGAGGGATAAATATTGGCCAGGGCGCCGGGGAGAACTCACCTGCTCTTCTTCAAAATAGTGTCAGAGGATCTTTTACATCCCACCTGAGAGGGCAGACAGCACCTTGGTTTAACATCTCATCTGAAAGATAGCACCTGTGACAGTGCAATACTCCTTCAGTTCTCAGGAATGTCAGCCTGGATTTTGTGCTCAAGTCTCTAGAGTGAGACTGCAACCCACAGCCTCTGACTCAGAAGCAAAAGTTCTACCACTGAGCCACCGCTGACACCTCTCTCTCCTCCTTTAAGATGCTCCTTGAAACCTACCTCTTTGACCAAGCTTTTGGTCGCCTATCCTAATATCTCCTTATGTGGCTCGGTATCAAATTTTGTTTGATAACGCTCCTGTGAATGGTGGGAATACTACATTTAGCTTCAGTGCCTCACATTAAAGAAAGACTTGCATTTATGTGGTGCCTTTCACAACATTAGGACTTCTCAAAGCGCTTTAGGGAGGGAAAATTGGCCAAGTATTCAGCTCCTGATGGCTATCCAGTGATGCCTGCTGGAAAAGAGTGTGTGGAGTGTGTGTTTATACATGTGAGGACAGAACTGGGCTCACTTGGGTGACCCCTCCTAGTTGAATGTGTGTCAACATTCACCATTTAGGGTAATACATAAAGAATGGCCACTAGGCAGAGGTTCGGGAGGGTGAACAATGCCCATGGACCCGTATTCCATCAAGTAGTGTACACCTTGAGGTTAGGGGGAACTGGATAGAATATTGGCAAAAAAATCAGTAAAAACACAAGAGAGCTTTATTTAAAAATAATCAGCTTTTTTCTGCTGTACCCTAGACTTTAAAAAAATGGGAAAAATGAAAATCATAGATTTTTTAAAAATGCTTTGTGGGCACAAATATCTTTTATGGCATGTTATTCTCCTTGAGCTTTACTGTATCTTATTTAACTATTGTCAGCGGCTTTGCCAAGCCTTTCTGCCAGGCTGCAGCAGGGAACAGACCAAGCAACAACTAAATATCTACAAAGAGGGAAAACCACAAGGCAAGCCAGCCAGTGCTGCTCTTGTGCATCTTGTTTAAGATAAGTTTAACTCTGGGAATAACCCACCTGCTATCTTCTGGTCGAGAACTGGTGTGTGATGAAGGGTGTCAGTGTCTCGGGAATGATATGAGTGGAAAGGAAATGAAGTAAACTTGAGGGACACAAACAAAACCATAATCCAGATTCAAATTTACCATTAGCAAAAGTACTGAAATAAACCCAGTTTTATTGCTCCATCAAGCAGCTTCTGAAGCAAACAGGCTTCTTTATTGAGAAGCTAAGCTGAAGAGCCACAGTGAAGGATCAAGGTCCATAGTGCAAGATCAAGGTTGTGAAGAATAGGCTGAAAAGGATTAATCCCCAATCATCAGCATCTGGGGGTCACCATTGACCAGAAACTTAACTGGACCAGCCATATAAATACTGTGGCCACAAGAGCAGGTCAGAGGCTGGTGGATTCACCTCCTGACTCCCCAAAGCCTTTCCACCATCTACAAGGCACAAGTCAGGAGTGTGATGGAATACTCTCCACTTGCCTGGATGAGTGCAGCTCCAACAACACTCAAGAAGCTTGACACCATCCAAGACAAAGCAGCCCGCTTGATTGGCACCCCATCCACCACCCTAAACATTCATTCCCTTCACCACCGGCGCACAGTGGCTGAAGTGTGTACCGTCCACAGGATGCACTGCAGCAACTCGCCAAGGCTTCGTCGACAGCACCTCTCAAACCCGCGACCTCTACCACCTAGAAGGACAAGAGCAGCAGGTACATGGGAACAACACCACCTGCACGTTCCCCTCCAAGTCACACACCATCCCGACTTGGAAATATATCACCATTCCTTCATCGTCGCTGGGTCAAAATCCTGGAACTCCCTTCCTAACAGCGCTGTGGGAGAACCTTCACCACACGGACTGTAACAGTTCAAGAAGGCGGCTCACCACCACCTTCTCAAGGGCAATTAGGGATGGGCAATAAATGCCGGCCTCGCCAACGACTCCCACATCCCATGAACAAATTTTTAAAAAGTGGTGATTAGATGACACCAAGTTTAGGTTTTAAAAATCCTGTACATTGCAAGAAGAAAGGGAAGATTGAGGGAGGTAAGGCATTTTGAGATTCTGGAAACAGTTAGATTAGGAGATAGTCCATTGAGGTCAGTGATCACATAGCAATCTGTTGTACATAAAGCCTAGTAAGCATGTAGCAGCTTGCAATACTTAGTCCATCCATGGCCTCGCCCTCCCTATCTCTGTAACCTCCTCCAGCCCTACAACCCTCCGAGATCTCCGCACTACTCCAATTCTGGCCTCTTGCACATCCCCGATTTTAATCACTCCATCATTGGCGGCCGTGCCTTCAGCTGTCTAGGCCATAAGCTCTGCAATTCCCTCCCTAAACCTATTCCCCTCTCCACCTCTCTCCCCTCCTTTAAGACACTCCTTAAAACCTACCTCTTTGGCCAAGCTTTTGGTCACCTATCCTAATATCTCCTTATGTGGCTCAGTGTCAAATTTTGTTTGATAACGCTGCTGTGAGGTACCTTGGGATGTTTTACTACGTTAAAGGCACTATATAAATGCAAGTTGTTGTTGTAGTCATGACGCAGAGTGTAATGCTTGTCGTACAGCAATGATAGAAGAGGTGATAGTCTAATAGATAGCGATAACGTCAAAAGTGAGAAATTAGGAAAAATTATTCCAGAGTTTAGAGTCCATTGGAGTATTCATAAAGCAGGCCCATCACTGCCATCATTACAATAAGATCTTGGTTTCTTGTAGTTGTTTGGTAATTGTTAATTCCAATTGTTCGTCCTCTCCTCCCATTCCCCGTTTTAGATTTTTGTTCCCCTTTTTTAAGGTTTCCCATATCATGCACTCTCCCTTGATTGAGAGTTTGGGCAGGCACCCTGTTCCAGATCTGCTAATGGAGTTTTTGCACTACTTTGGGATGTGTTCAAAGAGTGGCCAGTGTTGACCCACTCTCCGATTTATCTACACCGGTGATGTTTTTGAATATTTGAGCATTTTCCATTTTGGATGCAGATAGCAGAACTTGAAATGTATTTACGTCAAAGAAACAATGGTTACTCTGCATGTTTAATTGTGTATTATGTTAAAGGTAAATGTGACTAATTGTGCTTTGACTTGGCCTGGAATCCTCATAGGAATGAAATTACTGTCAGCAATATTACCATGTGAAACTTAATGCAGTCGTACCAAATTCTGCTCAGCTATTTTAATGGAGGCATTAACCCATTTATTTTAAATGGTTGGTTAAGATGGTGAAGAGAGGAAATTGGTAAGCATTCATACAATAACACGGCCAACAATAATTTCTACCCCCCTTTGTCTGATTATGTGGTTAAGTCGGTTAGATGGTTATAGAAGCCTCAAGATTTTGTTACATTGTGAATCAAATCAGATTTGCATCAACATGATTTGCATAATTGATTTCCTTTCACTGATCACACTTGCTGGCATTAGAAGAAATCAATCCTAACACTAGTGAGCGAAGGCATTACTATCAGGCCACCTGCCTCACCAGCAGTGGTCTTCAGGTAAGTCCCGGGAGAAGGGATTGGAGCGGGCTACAGTGGCGACGGGGGGAGGCAATCGTGACTCCTGTGGTGTTGGAGTAACACTCCTGATCGTGACTCCTGTGGAGTTGGAGTTAGATTTTTAAAACCTAAACTTACTAGGCTTTATGTACAACAGATTGCTATGTGATCACTGACCTCTATGGACCATCTCCTAATCTAACTGTTTCCAGAATCTCAAAATGCTTTACCTCCCTCAATCTTCCCTTTCTTCTTGCAATGTACAGGATTTTTAAAACCTAAACTTGGTGTCATCTAATCACCACTTTTTAAAAATTTGTTCATGGGATGTGGGAGTCGTTGGCGCGGGCAGCATTTATTGCCCATCCCTAATTGCCCTTGAGAAGGTGGTGGTGAGCCGCCTTCTTGAACTGTTACAGTCCGTGTGGTGAAGGTTCTCCCACAGTGCTGTTAGGAAGGGAGTTCCAGGATTTTGACCCAGCGACGATGAAGGAATAGCGATATATTTCCAAGTCAGGATGGTGTGTGACTTGGAGGGGAACGTGCAGGTGGTGTTGTTCCCATTGTACCTGCTGCTCTTGTCCTTCTAGGTGGTAGAGGTCGCGGGTTTGAGAGGTGCTGTCGACGAAGCCTTGGCGAGTTGCTGCAGTGCATCCTGTGGACGGTACACACTTCAGCCACTGTGTGCCGGTGGTGAAGGGAGTGAATGTTTAGGGTGGTGGATGGGGTGCCAATCAAGTGGGCTGCTTTGTCTTGGATGGTGTCGAGCTTCTTGAGTGTTGTTGGAGCTGCACTCATCCAGGCAAGTGGAGAGTATTCCATCACACTCCTGACTTGTGCCTTGTAGATGGTGGAAAGGCTTTGGGGAGTCAGGAGGTGAATCCCCACTCCTGCTCCTCCTGGTTCCATGGGATAAGTTTTTTGTAACAAAACAATTTTTATCATTTACCTTTTGTTGGCAGCCGTGGGGGCCACTGAAGAATCCTGAGCAGAGTAGGCCCGAAGCCTGCCCCGCTCATCCCCAACAAATTTTGAAAAAGGATCCTTTAAAAGATGTTAGACCCCGATTTACATTTACATGGGGCATAACGTTTCATTTAGGAATCCTCCCAGGACACCTATTAAAAGGGCCCCCAATAATTTAGCAGTGGGACCAATGTCTGCGCGGATTGGGCGCAGACCGTCCCACTTCTAAATTGCTTTGCTTTGCGCATTTGAAAAATGAGCGCAACAAATTCCAGTTTCTACCCCACAGTTTGTTATTGTTTAGTATTTTCATGGCTCTGTCTACATTAAGGATCCTCAACCCACAGTCTATTTATTACCTGTAGGCAGCATGCAACTTCTTAGTCACTTCTACTACAGGCTTTCTAATTATATAAATAACCGTTCAAGTGTAGGTGTTGATGGGATATGTTGTCAATGTGAATGCCCACAGGAAACAGCTTTAGATGTTAAAATGCTGCAGCAAAGTTATAAAACGCTCTCCCGGCTGCTGTCATGCACTCATTCGTGTTATTGCACAGCAGGTGTAGCCTAAAGGCCCCAGTTGGCCCATCTGAGGCAACAAATCCACCTTAATGTATCCTAATGAGAGAAAATTAAAGACAAAGGGGGGTCCTAATTTAATACTCATTGTCAATATGTAACCTCAGAACAAATGAGCCATTTATCAATTACTGGTAACATGAAACACGACAATGGAAAATAGAAATGTGATTATTCTAGAATAGACTAAAAGCATTTTAAATGCAGAGCCCACATTTACAAATGGATGAAGATTTTTCTTTTTTTTTGTTGCTACTTCCCCACCTCAACTTGGGTAATAATTTAAAATAAAAAGATTTCAGATAAGGTTTCAGCCATTGTATAAATGTAAAAACCACACTATGTCTGCCGAGGCATTCCAGCTGCAGGAAATGGAAATATTTTTTCAAGGAAGTCAATGTTAAACTGATTTTATGAAGCAAAGCACACACAAGCTATTTGATTACAGTCAATATTCCTGGTTCACAAGGGGATAAACCATTTTTTTCCATGTGCACGTAATGATTTCAAGTTCACCATGTCACTGCCTTTCATTGTTTTCTGTTTTGTTCATGCTATAAAGACCATTGAGTGACATTTATTGAGAACAATTCTACCCCAGAATTCATAGCTCAAAGGTGTTTTTTTTAGTTTAATTGAGATATTTAGGTGAAGGGCAAAAGCTCATTGTGTAGAAGATCACCAGGGTTGAAGAGGTACAACAAGAAGCAGTGATTAGGTAGGTAATGCTAAGCTTGGGCTTAAAAGTGTGTAAATTGTAAAAGAATAGGAAGATTAGGGAAATAAGGAGTCTTGGGCCGAGAAATTGGTTTGCTCCTGAACTAGGGTTGCCAACCTATAGGATTGCCCTGGACTTTCTAGGAATTGAAGATTAATCTCAAGGACATTGCTGCGAGCAACCCTGGAGAAAAATCATTAAAAAAGATTGTATTTTTTTCACTTTCTTTGAATATTTCTGTTTATTAGTTATAAAAATATTGGAGATAGGAAAAAAAGGCTGTTTCACTGATAGTCGAGCATCATCCAATAAGGAAATGAAGAGTCTTTTCACTTTCCAATTGGCTGTGGGAAGTCAGTGCGCCGTGAGGATGGACCTGTTGGGCGACCAATAGCAGCAGCGTGGGGGCAGGGTCACGTGATGAAATCTCCAGGAATACGTTCAACCAGAGTTGGCAACCCTAGCCTGAACGATACCTACTGCGGAATGTTCAAGGCCCATGGTACACCTGATATTGGGCCTTGGGCCTCATTTAAATAAGACTGGCAAGTTGCGGAAGCATGCTAGGTGTCCCCAGGCAGCTCGCTGGCGAATCGACATTGGACTTTGTGTCACTGGCAGCAGCCCTCAGGTAGGTCCTGGGGGGGGTAGGATGGTGGGGAGGGTGAGGGTGGAGGCCATATTAAGCTGGTAAGCAAAGCCCTTTTTTGCTATGAACCCATTTACTTATACTTCGGCAGGCACCAGCAGCAGATCTGGCCCCGCATCTAGGGAGTTAGGGGCAAAAGGGACTCGTTATCTGTTTTTTCTTCTAGTCCTAGTGAGCTCTACAATTGTACATTATTTTGGACATATTTTCTGTGAAGGGACTGCTAGTTTCGTTTTTTTCTTGAAAACTGAAACTGCAATATGCTTTACTTTAGCAGAACTGGCTCTTTGTTATTTCCACAACAAAAGAATGACAAGACTGTAACATATATTCAAAGTAACCAAACTTTATTACCCTTCAGTAGATATGGGGGTTATTTTAACCCCCAAGAACAGGTGGGTTGGGGGCGGGTGGGCAGTAAAAATATTTAGTTTTCGGAGTGGGAACGCATCCCGGCTCCAACACGCTGAGGTGCTTTAGGATGCGCGCACACAACAGTCTCCTGGAAGTCCCGTACCCACTTAAATCTGGCAGGCCGATGCTTAAAGGGGCAATGTACCTCATTGCGATAGTTGAGGCACATAAATTTTTGCGTATTACATATGTAAAATGAATTTCACCTTACCTTTTCAAGTTTCCCATCGCTTCTGATTCAGGTCAGGTGAATGCAAGCAGGAAGGGCTGGATCCATGAGGTGAGGGCCTTTATTGCTCTGCTTGTGGGCCCGGAGCAGCAGGAGAGCTTCATCCAGGCCCAACAAGTTCACCTGGCTGACAGGACCCCGCAATCGGCCAAACTCCCCCACACTGATATGAACCCCACCGATGGTAGACCCCATCTGATGGTAGACTCCCTCCAATGGTGGTGCCCCCCGATGGTAGACCCCCCACCAATGGTAGACCCCCCCGATGGTGGACCCCTCTCCGATGGTGAACCCCCCTCTGATGGTGGACTCCCCTCCCCCCGATGCTGGGTGCCCCACCAATGGTGGACCCCCCTGATGTTGGACAACCCCCCCGATCTTCTTCAAGGTCCACGTGATGTCATCCACGTTCCCCCACCTCCCTCCACCCCTCCGATTTCTTCCAGTGTCTCATCATTTGCCATTATTCTCTTTACTCCTCTGCTGCTTCTCCTCCTAACGCTACTTTCTTTAATTTCACACAATAATCTGCTGCACACTTCTCTTCTGAGTCTCACTTTATTTCTTTTTGCTTATCTTCTCTCTGTTTCTGCTGTTTCTCTACCTCTCCCTTCACTCTCTCCCACTATGTCTCGCTCACAGTAAAACATTCCTCCAATCCCAGCATCCTTTCATTACTTGTACTTTCTCCTTTCCTTCTCGAAAATGATTCCACAATTTATAATTTATCCCTGAATTACCTTTAATCCCAGCCACCAGTTTTTAACATTTGCAGTATTTCCAATAAAGATCGATTCACTGGGGCAGCCCCAACAGGTATTGGACTGTTAGACGGCCAAAAGCTCTGGAACTTCGGACCGCTGAGCTAACCATTTTTTTCAGATTTCAGCTCACACATAGCGACAGTGAAACAAGCTTTAATATTAGTATTAAAGCTGCTCAGATATTGGCAATAATGTTATTACTGTAATATAACAATAAACTACTAAAATACTTACTTTTTTTTAAAATTACACATTGACTTCCCCGTCTTTTCTTTTTTCTCATATTTTTTCTTTAATTTTGCTGTTTAAACTTTAGTCTTGTTATTCCTAAATGATATACTCTATTTTAACTTTTCTGTATTTTTTTTAACCATTTTAAAATGATTTACAGCCCACGATCTCTCTCTCCCTCCTGCCCCCCCCCCCCCCTCTCCGATTTCTGTCAATCTGGCTGCCTGGCGAGTGGGAAACCTGGAAGCGCAAATGCTTACTTTCAATTGACTTGCAATCGCAGGTTGCAACGCTCCCAATTCGCTTCCGAATTTCCCACATGAACATCTACCCACCCGCTCAATTCCCGGCTCCATGCTATGGTGCGCGTGCTGCCTGTGTGCATGTGTTCTAAGGTTTATTTTGGTGCATTTCCCACCTGTAAAATGTGTACTCCTTGCTGTTCTATAGTTGACCTAATTCCAAGTGTTTTCACTTCAAAAGTATTTCACTGGCTGTGAAGTGCTTTGGGATATCTTTGAGGATATAATAAGGTGCTCAGGTTCTTTCTTTTCTAGCTGAGAGAGTACGGGAATGGGCTTCAATGGATACAACGCCTCCAACTGGAGCTTCTTACAATGTAGCTGCAACAATTCGAGAGAAATTCCATTATGGGATCACTGGGAGCTCAGAGCTTTTGGATGCTGCGGCTGAAATCACCTGTGTACGGCTACCTGCTGGCTTAGAACTGTTGTTGACAGATGAGCCCATTGACTGCTCCTGTGCTTCATTGGACATGCCCTTGTTAGTGAGTAAGGGTAAAACACTGAGCAATTATGTGTCCTCTGAATTCTTCCCTCATGGTTGCCCCTATGCATTCTCCAAGTGAATTGAAGCCGGCCATGACTGCTTGGGGCAAACCACTCAAACTATTTTCCGTTGCTATGAATAGTAATTGTATAAAGGCAAGTGAGTACAGAACACTACACATGTGTTGTAACAACCTGTCTGTGAAAACAGGCCTCGGAGAGCCTGTATCCTAAGACATCTGAAGAAGGTGAGGCATGTTTTCCAGGTCTCTGCCCTGTAGCGACACGCCCCCTCATCGTTCCCCACCACTTCTACCCCTTCATCAGCTGTGTTTCATGCAATGTTTTCTCAAACTTATCGCTGTCTAAACATCATGAAGTATTTGGACCTGAGCTGGCACTTGGTGCAAATGTGGGAAGCCTGCAGTATAAGCCTGCACTGAGGCTCTCTATACAATGAGAAACACATTCATCTCATTCCCTCTTGCCAGAGACAAGCAGGAGGAGTGAGCACAGATTGCAGGCTTCCCCACGGTGCAGGGTGCCATTGACTGCACGCACATTGCCCTGGGTGCTCCTCATCTGAACTCAGCCATATTCATCAACAGAAAGGGATTCCACTCCCTCATTGAGCAGCTGGTGTGCGATCACTTGCAGCGCATTATTGCAGGCGAATGCTCGTTGTCCTGGCAGCAATCACGAGTCTTTCATTCTGCGGCAGTCCTCTGTTCCACCTGTATTTCAACCAGTCAAAGGCTGGCTATAGGGCAACAAGGGTTATCCCCTCATGACAAGGCTCATGACTCCGGTCAGGAACCTACACACACATGCACAGCAGGCCGACAATGAGAGCCATGCTGCACAAGGAACACTATAGAGCAGTCTTCCGCTGCCTGGACCGCTCTGGAGGAGCCCTGCAGTACTCAGCTCAGCGGGTATTGAGATTTGTGGTAGTATGTTGCATGCTGCACAGCCTGGCCATTATAGGGGAACAGCCCTTGCCACCACCTATCAGGCGAGAAGCTGAGGAGCAGGAGCACGAGGAAGAGGAGGAGGAGAAAGTGGAGGAAGAGGAAGGGAGCTACAATATAGACAGTCCCTTTCTGCAAGGGCTCTATATGATCAGATTATTCATGAATGATACCAGTAACCTGAACTTCATCTCCCCATTCACCAACAGTCCCACACTCCTTACCTTTCCTCTCTCACTGACCATCACATCATCCTCTTTCTGACAACACAAATTAGTTCCTCCCTCAGTTCACTGCAGAAATAAAAACCACCACCAAATGCAAATTCAAATCCAAATTTACCAATTTACTCATTAAATAATGCATATAAAATTAAACTAATCACCCTTGTGCAGTCCCTCAGTGCCTGTCATTCGTATGCCAAGTTGGATCTCCTGTCTCCTTGACATTCTGCGTGGGCTTTCTGGCAGGCTTTCCAGTGCACCAAGCATTTGGTTGTGTACGCCTAACAGCCTTCTTCTGCAGCCTGGGCCATCAAAGTCCTCATCTGACCCCTCTGCAGCAGAACTGGTGTGCCACCTCGCCATCCAGCGAGCAGACACCTGCAATATCCTTTCCCCCCGCCCCGGCTCCTGTGCACTTGTGCCCGGTGTCTCACCACATGCAGATCCCTTCTATATCCAAGCCTCTAAAGTACACGCAGTGTCAGTCCCCCGGGGATTCAGGATGTCCCTCCTTCTTGTAGGGGGTGGTAGTGTGTGTCAGCTTCACCTCTGACTTCTGAGCGGTCCGAATCGCTCCTACTCCCTGGGTTCTAGACCTTGGACTTATTTGGGGGTTGTGACAAAGTGCAGCAGACAACTGGTTTTGGTGCAAGAAACTTTGACCTTTATTCAAGAGAGGAAATACAACACAACAATCTTAACACTCTAATAAAATGGGGAACACTTCAGTACACGCGAGGGAAATTACAGTAGAAAGATACCTCACCCCTCCCAATCCCACTGTACTAGCTAAGTTGGACTCTAAAGGACCAGGGATAATGCTCACCAAACGAAACCTTGACAGTAATTCACCCAGAGGTAAGTCAGAAATAGATTGTAGAGTGGAAACTTTGCGGATCTTCGGTTTTCTCCCGAGTTGGTTTTCTTTGGTCGCGGTGGCTCAATATTACCCGGTTGGTTGGTGGTAATATTCGGTTGGTTGTTTCGTAAGGCCCTTGTTGCCGCGAGGTGTCTGATGGTCACTGGGACTGTTGCTCTGGTTTCTTCTTGTGTGTCGGCCTGCTTCTAGAGCTGCTGTCCTTCCCTGTCGAACTGCTTTCCTTGTTGTCTGCTGGAAATTGCCCTTCTTTCCAGACACAGGCAGAACCAAGACAAGCAGCCCACCAGAGCCAGCAAGCCAGAGAGAGAGAGTGAGAGCTTTCGCCTTGTGGATGTCTCTCTTACAATGCTCTGTTTAAAAACAGTACTTACAAAGCCCTTTGATGGCTTTTTGATGGTCCCAATCATATTGCAAATTGTTTCTCCCAATGGGTCATTGTTTTAATTCTGATTTAGAGCTTGTCACATAAGGCTTCCTTTTGTATCCAATGTCCTAGGTGTTGGTGGTTTTGCTTTAAAAACAAAGGCATGGCCCCACGATGTCTGGAACAGTTACCTCTTTCAATGGGGGTGATTGTCAACCCCCTGCTGTCCGTTTTGCATTAAAACAGAGACATGTATGAAGCTCCACGGTGTGTGTGTTGTTGATTTCGTCTGGTGACCTCTCACCTATCCTTCCATCTTAGGATTTTAGTCAGGGTCCACAGTTTTTCCATACTCAGGGAAAACGTGAATTTCTTTAGGGTTTTTCTCTGAGTTTATTGGGGGATCTGTGAATTTTGAGAATCTTACATTCTCTCCACCTCTTGCACCAAGGCCTCCAGTGCATTATCAGAAAATATTGGTGCACACTCTCTCGCGTGTTCAGCCATTCCTCAAAGTATCAGATTCAGTTTTCAAATGACTCCCACCACTTCTTGCAACCACAATGCACCTTGCCTTTAAGAGGTGCAGGCTGCCTTTAAGTAGTGCCAGCCGCTCACGATATCGGGGCCCCCTGCTGACGTATGCAGCAAATGAACAACGCAGGTACATAAGAACATAAGAAATAGGAGAAGGAGTAGGGCATAAGCCCCTCGAGCCTGCTCCGAGATAACGCTGGCTGCACACAGCAATCGTGGAAATCAGCAGGCAGCACCAACGTAACGTGCTGCCTGCAGCACAATGGACGGACGCGGGTTAATCGCGGACCGTGATCCCCACTCTCGTTTTCGGGGGTTATCCAATTTAACCCCCATTCACATTTCACACTATTTACGAACTAGTCAATTTCACATCATGTCTGTACGATTTGCATGTGTCCCTATAGTAACATTATCTCGGTCATCTTTTCATGTCATATGAAACTTTTTATGACCTCAAGTTCACTTGGTCCAGATACAGACTTATTGCTGGTGCATAACAGTTGTGGGCTGCCCTTCAGCATCACAAAGATTGTTCCCTCATTCCCGTGCTCCATCATGACATCCACGTGAAACCCGCTTTGGGAATTTGGCGGCTGGCCATAATGGAAAGGTTTTCCTGTCTCCTAAGCATTGCACAACTGGCTGAGCAATAATGTTGCCATTTATGAGGATTAAATTGCAGTTTAGGTCATTGTGAAGTCTAAAGCAACTTTATTGCAGATGAACTATGATTGGGCGTATTTCTGTTTTCTGTATCGAATTAATGTCTCACAAACTCAATGGCAGGAAAATGGTGGCCAGCCACCATTTTGATTATCAATTGTTCAAATACCAAAACAATGATGTAAAGAAACTAATCTTCACCCAGAGGAGAATGTACCCCAAAATGTTTAGATCAGAAAGTAAGAAGGAACTATGAATATTGATCATTCCCATAAATAACATTATGAACTGACCATCGCACTCCTGCTTAAGCCAAAATCCTTTTATTGTAGTGCTCATGATAGCAATGTCTGGGAGACAGCTGTAGCCTCGGAGTTTTTTTTGTCCCTCCGTCTTTACAAGCCTTTAATTCCAGTCCTGTGTTCACCATATGTTCTTATCCCCAGTAGAATAATTAACTTTACCTGCAATAGCAAAAGCCAAAAAAAAATGGAAAAGTACACAAACACTTAGAAAGTAGTTAAATAAACAACCTGCACGGCAAAGCTTCTTGAACAAAACACATATACTGTTTCCTGCAGCACGGTTATCACATTTTATTTTCTTTGTACTTTTTCAAGCATGAGCTTTTGTTTATAAACCCATTCTGGCGTGTTAAAAGCCAGTTGATGGATATACGTTGGGGAAGATTAACCCCTTAATCAGCTCCTGCAGTTTGTGCAATTGCTCTTGCTTCTGACTGTGGGCATTTAAAAACTAAATGTCACTTGTGTTATTTGAGTGATACGTGCACAGTTGTCAAAACCAGGTCTGTTTCTTATTCAGTTCAATTATAGGATATGGAATTTCATCTAATCTGCAAAAGTGAAAAAAATACAGCCATGCACCAAAATTTGCATTTATTTCATCCAGGAGCCATTCTGAAACTTAAAATATAAACACACCCTTAAACAATCAATCATGAAAATCGTTTTAATTGTGGAGAGAAACCTGCCTGTTCTTAATCCTTCCAAAAAGAGAATCTGACAGTATGCCCAGCCTCAGTGGAGTTACACTTTCAGGTCCTACAGTGGAGACACATCATTGTGGATCGCTATCTCAGCTATAAATAGAACATTTACTCTGTGTCCCTCCTACTGATGAATTCCCAAATCCCCATCTCAATGTTAATGGTTCCCAGCAGAGTGGTAATGTATCTAATAAAGATCACTCCAGGGTCTAACGCCCCATTCCGTACCTTGCCTTGTTCACTACCGTTCCTCGCACCAGTATCTGAGCTGGGACCAGTACCTTCCCATTGTGTGGAGATAAACAGAAAAACCACAAACGTTAGAAGTCTAAAACAAAAACGGAAAATGCTGGAAGTACTCAGTCAACATCTGAAGGGAAAGATAACAGAAAGACAGAACTGATGAAGGTTCTCATTTAAAGAACTACCTTGTCTTTTCCTCCTCAATGTGTTTCAGCTTTTTTTTTAATTGAGCTCTTGAGTTTAACTTCCCACATATATTTTACACTTTGGTTGCACAGTGCTTATGGAAGGAGTATATTGGTACCTAAAGATTTCTTGGAATGGTTGTGCTTGTAGTAGGAGCAATTCAGGTTTAAGGGTTGAAGCAATCTGTTTGTTCTTAGTCTCAGGGATTCAGATGGGTCAAGGTTAGGGGGTGGGATGAATGCAGCGTGCTGGTAGTCCCAAAGTTTGGGTTGCTGTCTTTACCTGCCTGTAGGTGGATCACTATTGCTAGTTTGCTTTCTCTTCCTGGGAGATGATTTGGGTGTTGGGCAGCTAGTTTGTGCTGAGTGAACCTACAAGAACAGGCCCAGGACTGCTTGGGATTGCTCTAGTTCCATGCAGAGGCCAAACAACATTTTGGGATATATTCCACAGCTGTTTCAGCCATATGTTTGCTATTGGACGGGAGAGGTCCGCAGTAGTGGGGTGCGGGGGTGGGGGGGTGGTGATGGAGATGCACATTCTTGCAGTTAGTAGCAAGTGCTGTGCTGGCCTATGTGTTAAGTGAAGTCCTGGCTTTCCATGGAGTAGGCCCAGCAAGGATTAGACTGGGCACTGGATTTGCAAGGCTTATTATGGGTTCTTGGGTCTTCTGGATGTTTGTCCTCTGCTTGGAACTGGAGCAATTCCAACCTCTGTCCTTGTGGAGGCAGAGCCTCCACCTACCCCTACAAGGTCATCGATTTAAGGCGACTGGGGCCAGTTCCTGCCCCTAAACCCTCATTCGGGACACAACGTATGATCTGCACAGGTATGGTCTCACAGGCATACCATGGTGAAAGGAGTGGAAGTGGGAGCCACCTCAAGGTCTAGGCCAGGCTCGGGCCTGGATCCTCTAAGATCAGGAACCTAGAACTTTTTTGAGGGGGGAGGAGTTTGAAGTGGCCCGTTTTGTAAAGGGGCTGCTCAGGGCAGACAGATCGTTCTTCGGGAGGGGTCATTGGTGCACACCACTCCCCCAAACTGGCCAGCTACTGCCAGTGTTTTTGGGGTCCAGTGTTGGGGGGGTGCACCACAGATGTGCCTCCACATCGCTGCAAGCCCACCTCCATTGGACCAGACCTCTGACCTCACGAACTTCGGCAGGCTGGGTGGTGGACCAGTGGGCGGGCACATCCCAGCACTTTAAATCTGGCTGTTCTACTGATCTGCAGGTGGAAGATTAGTGTGAAAGATCACATCAAACTCTGAAATTATCAGAATTTTGAAACTCAAATCCATATCTGAATCCAAAGTGCAAAATGATCTAAATTTTCTTCCCTATGAACAGGCCTGTGTTACTGTTTTATAATGACCCACTATCATCTCAGTCTTATGCAAAACAATATTAAAATTTCAGAATAAATTCTGCATTATATATGCACTTAGTCCCTGATTTTAACTGGGGTCCAGGGGAGATCGTGGGGCCAATGAGGCAAGCGTCAGGCTCACCTCGGTTTGCCAACGCGAGGCCTGGCTCATTTTAACTCCCAGGCCTCATTTAAGTACACCAGGCCTGACTCCTGACTCCTGGCCGAACCCGGAGTCAATGGCGTCAGACTGACGGGCGGGAGTTGGGAGAGCATGGGTCTCATGGGAACTGACCCCGGCAGTGGCTTCTCCTGGCCTATAAGAAAACCTTTTTTAAAAAAGTGACTTACATTTTCAGCCCTCTTCTGGACTTGGTGCTCCTTGGCGCAGGGTTTCCCTGGCAACGCCATCAGACCCAACGGTTACATTTTAATGAGACCCTCGCCTGCCTGCAACGAAAGCCTCACTTGCCTCCCAAAACCTGGAAGTTAAAACACCGGCAAGCATAAACGCGGCCTCAGGCTGGAGGGCAGGACGCTGCCTCCATTTTAAACCCCGCATGCCTGTTCTCGTCGGGCCTTTAATATATTAAAATGAAAACAGTACAAGAATAATTTGAAGTAAAAACAGAAAGTGCTAGAATTGCACAGTCAATATCTGAAAGAGAAAGATAGGTTAACATTTTGGGTGGGTCCCTTCTAGCAAGTTTGGACAAAGGGTCCCAATCTAAACTTTAACTGATCTCTTTCTTTCAGATATTGGCTGACCTGATGTGCGTTTCCAGTGTTTTCTGTATTTTTATCTCAGAAATCAGACGTTTGAATTTTTTTTACTTCTCAGCTATAACTAGATACACTCTCAAATTAAATGATTCACCTCCCAGTATTCCAGAAATCAAATGTTCACGTCTGAAGGAAACAGACTCCGGATTTTTTTTTGACTATCTAAAAGATTTATACCTAACCTAAAACTCTGCTTCGTCTCTCAATAACCAGGGTCATGTTTCCATAACAAAAGCACGAGACCTGACATCCCACCATAGATGGGGAAATGGGTCTGAACCTCCCCTACAGCAAAGCCTTTTGGTCCATCATCAATGTCATCAGGGCCAGCATTCTTGGTGCTGCTAATGATAGTTGGAAAGTGCTTTCATCTGCGCAAGAATTCAACACTGGTGCGAACCCCTACTGTCAGCACTTAATTAGTATGACTGCTCAAACGTGTTGTAACACAAAATAACTGACCTTCTCCACCAGAATGTGGAACACGTTTGCTACAGTTGATCAATTCTATGTAAATCTGTTAAATGTATCATTGTGTAGGTACGATTCATACATAACAAATAACATTTTGTTGTATTAATTGTCACAAAGGCCTGAGGTTTACTAAAAAGAATTCTGGTAATTTTTTTTTCCAGCCTTTTTTTTGGTCTAAAGATATGCCTCAAAGCATTGTGAGGGAAAAACCAAGGGGCATTTTCTGAAAGGACGAAAAACAATGGACGCAGGAAATCTAATTAGACCGCTTGGACAAGCTAAGTAATTAAAAATAAATCATAATGATAAGTTGGTGCTAAAGCCCTTAGTAAAAAAAGGGCTAAATCTCTGCACTGATATTACTAATAGTTTATTGATATTTCATAATCACTTTGTGACTTTATTTTCTGGCCCCTGGGCCTTCCCCAAATGCTCGGCAAGATCCATACAGGTGAGTGAGTGAAAAAAACGCATTGCTGGCTTGTGCAAGTGGGGCTGAATCAGTGGCCAGAAAAGATGGCAGCCTCCTCCCTTAGGTAGGAGCATTTATAGTGCTGTGAAGGGTACTCTTGCTTCCAGATACACAGACAAAACCCATGATATAGGCTGATATGTCAATGCGGTACTGAGGGAGTGCTGCAGTGTCGGAAGTGCCGTCTTTTGGATGAGACGTTAAACCAAGACCCCATCTGCCCTCTCAGGTGGATGTAAAAGATCCCAGGGCGAAGAAGAGTTGGCGAGTTCTCCCGGTGTCCTGGCCAATATTTTTATCCCTCAACCAACATCACTGAAACAGATTATCTGGTCATTATCACATTGCTGTTTGTGGGAGCTTGCTGTGCATAAGTTGGCTGTGGCGTTTCCTACATTACAACAGTAACTTCACTTCAAAAAATACTTAATTGGCTGTAAAGCACTTTGGGATGTCCTGAGGTCGTGAAAGATGCTTTATAAATGCATATCTTTTTTTAAATCCCTTTAGGTGGGTCTTGATGCCTGTGGAGCCAGCAGCATTGTTTGATTTACCTTACAGCTCTGCGACCGAATTTTGAATTGCTGATGTCAGCTGCACTGCAGAAAAGTAAAAGGGGTATAAGGCTACCTGCAAGACTAATACCTAAAAAATATGTTTCTGGCAACCCCACCCCCAGTAACGACAATGCTCAAAAGCAAAATACTGCAGATGCTGGAAATCTGAAATAAAAACAGAAAATGCTGGAAATACTCAGCAAATCAGGCAGCATCTGTGGAGAAAGAAACAGAGTTAGCGTTGCCAGGGTTGAAGACCTTTCATCAGAACTGAAAGAAGTACCTCCGGTATGACTGTCTTTTTAATGCTGTGCTCTCAGTTCTATTTTCCTGATGCTATTGACTGTCTAAAAACTGGCTTATGCCAATCGCTCCACTCTATTTGCTTTCCTGCTGTCACTCACTCTCTGCTTTCCATCTTTTAATGTTAGTCAATACATTGCAGTCACTTTTCTGCTGCCGGGCCCTTGTAAAATGAAGAAGTACAAACCTTTAGTTCGAATTCCAAAGGATCACAGAAGCAGTGCACTGGAAAACTGCCCAACTATCAGTTGTTTAGACAGTAGACATACAATTGAGAAAAAAAAGGACCAAAGCAATTTTTTTTTCTGAAATCCATATTTTGTCCCATTTCAAATTCATATTTAAGATTTGCTTTTGTGCTGCCATATTACGCTTTTGTATGATTGCTGAGACTTTGGAAATATGGCTTAGATAGGCCATAGAAAGGGACAATATTTCTGTAAGATAATAAAATGAAATCCTAAAAAATGTATAGAGTAAATCATAGAACATGCTATAAAGTTGGGTTCCATTTATGCTTAACTAAGCCACTTTTAGGCTATCTGTAATACTGGTAACAGCAGTAAAACAAAGAGGTTGCTTAGCAGCTAAAAAAATCAACATTGCCCATGGAAATGGGAGCTGGTCTGGAGGCCATTGTGGAGCTGAAAGGCTTGAGCTGTAACTGATACCTTGTAATACAGGTCTAAGCGCCCTGACCTTCCTCACGGCTAACCCATCAACAGCTGAACACGTCGCATTAAAAACCCTGTGTCACAGGCAGCATTTGAGGAATTGAAACAGAAATGGATCTTTTTTATATGCAATAACTTGCAACAGCCACAGGGAGTCAGGGGGTAGTCCACGGATTCTTTTTGCTTCAGTTTAATTTCCAGATCATCTTCGCCATTGGCTTACTAGTGGGAGAATGTACCATGATTATGTTAATATAGACTATTAACTAGTTGTAGTTTTCCTACATTACAATAGTGACTACATTTCCATAGTACTACATTGGCTGTGAAGCACTTTGGGATGTCCTGAGTTCATATAAATGCAAGTTCTTCCTTTTTATACAGTTTAAATCACCAGATATTGGTGGGTAGCTGGATTATTTCTCAGCCAGATCACTAGGTGGGGTACTTCCTACATTACAACAGCGTCTGCACTTAAAAACAAAATGTACTTCATTGGCTGTTAAGCGTTTTGGGATGTCCTGAGGTCATGAAAGGCACCATATAAATGTAAGGTCTTTCTTTAACCCTACCAGAGGGAGAGTTGGACAACCACCATCAATCTTCCCCATACATGACCTGCTTCACCAGAAGGGAATCCAGATTGACAGTTGGTCACACTGTCCCCTTTCATACATAGTCCTGAGAGTTGGTCATTTTTAGTCATGCTGTGTCTCTCATTAGGAGTCATAATCGCTCGTTTTAGTTTCAAACTGTAAACTATTTTGACTCTTATAAAATAAACATTGCTCCATCTCTTTAAATAGGTTTGCAATCTGTGCCATTCTTTCTGATCATAAATGCCCACTCAGGAGAACCAGTCAGATAAATTTACAATTTGTAGACCAGACCTCGCTACAAAATTCGTAGTTTGAAATGGGAAAAAAGAATTGATGTCCTGTGATAGATTGGCAGGGAACTGTGCAGTAGAATGCCAGGGAACCACAGACACAGCCCCCCCCACCCCACTACCCCACCCCCCGCCCAAGACTTAGCAGGGAAGTGGCCAACTTTGCACTAAGGTTCCCCATAGGCTGTCTGCTAAATGGATGCCTCAGATAAACAGCTGCTGAATTACAGATAAGGTGCACCGAAACATCACAGAACATTAACCACCGACCCAGAGCCTTGGGACATGCCGATTGGTAAAAACTTGGGGCATTGCTGACAATATAGAGTTTTGCACACGCGGAATAAACAGAAAACCACTGCACACTGCTTTTTTTGTTAAACGAATCAGGCCACCTGACTCCAAATTATCTGAAATGGGACATAATTTGCAAGAAGCAAGCACATTTCTGATAATGTGCACACATTTTGTAATTTTTTTTTGATAATTTGCAACATTCATCACATGTTAATGTAGGAAGCTACCAGGAGATAAAAAATGATTTATCCTAATTTATAATTCAAAATATAACATGGAGGAACATACAGTATCAGGCTAAAAAATTGTGCCTTATTTACCGTTTGATATTGAAATAATATTTCCAACCAATGGTCTTTATATATGGGCAGAAACCAATAAAGGAGAATACAGCTACCTCCATTGGGAGAAATTTTAATCCAATTTACATATCTTCTCATCTCTCCCGCAGCCTGTTTTTTAACCAGCCCCTGGCTGCCGAATAATTTTGCCCTGAACACCTTTGTTAATCCCATCCATACACCCACATTTATTGATGTCACTCCAGAGTCCCATCAGGAAGAATGGTTGGGAGAACAATGAAGATCAGCAGATATTTAATTTGACAGACTGATTGCGAGTTGCATTCTCTTCATAAACCAGCTAAGCTACATGGCGAGCATTTTTCTTTACAGCAGAAGCTAGTTTAAAGAAACAAAAGAGTGTGGGTGGCATAAGGGGTTTAGGAAATTTGTACTAAAACCACTACCTATCCCCAAATGTACCAGGCCCTTTAGCGGAGAAAACCTCAAATCTAAAGCCGACCATTTGGGATATTTGCAGCAGAAGCACAAAGAAGCCTGCTGTCCGTTTGTTGTTCACCTTGCTGTGTGGGCAAGAATGGAGGTGAACAATTATGAAGCTAGAGTGAAGAAAGAAGGGAAACTGAGAATGTGAAAAAGAAGTCGACATTCAAAAAAAACTTTCAAGCATTTGCTTTTAAATGTTTAGCTTCGGTTAATAACGGCAGGAAAGATTTACAGATCCCGTCATTCAAAAGCCAATGGCAGCACATCCGTCTCCAGATAAGCTGGTGTAGTATTCAGTGAACACCTCCCTGGTCACGGGTTTGAGACACTGCAGAGGCTGGCACTCCCACAGATCTCAGGTTTCACAGTGAGATTTATACACAAATAGTTAAGTAGATTGAGGAGGGAGGGGTGCTGTAAAATACAACATATTAATGGGTACCTGCTGGGCACAGGTATAAAAAGAACCTGTCTGCAATGGATAAAGTTTCTTTTCAGAGCCAGTTATTGGCACACCTGTTCATTTTAGTATCAGCAAAACTCAAAATAGTTTTGGGGAGAGAATATTACATATTGCTCGGTGATTATTTTTAAAAAAGACTTGTATTTATACAGCAAGTTATCCCATCTCTCAAAAAGCACTTCGCACACAAATGATTACTTTAAAGTAGTGTCTGTTGTTAGGTAAGTAAACATGGCAGCCATTTTTCACACAGCATGATCCCACAAAAAGCAATGAGATAAACTATCAGGTAATCCACTTTTAGGTTTTAGCCTGAAACATTAACTTGTCCATAGAAAACTAACTGACCCGCTGTGTGTTTCCAGCATTTCCTATTTTTGTTTCTGTTTTTGGTGGTGTTGGTTAAAGGAGGAATTTTGGCAAGGGCACCAAGTGAACTCCCTGCTCATCTTTGAACAGCACCAAAGGACAATGTCCACCTGAACCACTGCAACATGAAAACATGACCTCACCTTAAAGTCTCAAGCCCCAAAGTTCCAAACGGGGGCCGAGGTGTAAGTGTGGTGAATCCCAGTAAGGGGACTAGAAAATGGCAAGGAGCCCAGTTCTGCTATGATTCCACCCCATTTGCACTCTTACAAGAAATTCCGCTGTGGACAAATCTTCCACCCCCTGCATCCAGGAAGCCTCTCTGGGGGAACGTCCGAGTTACCCCAGAAAAAAGTTTCTGGAATGAATTAACCCAAATCACTCCGGAATCTGCACAAAAAATTATAAATAAAATTCATATTTAACTTTGATTATTTTTAATTTCTTACCTAAAATGTGATATTAACAATCTACATGATGAATGCTGCATTCCTGTCTCATTGCTGCCCATAACTCATTCTTGATCTTGATGGTTGTAAGTTATCCAGTCAGCCCATTCCTGGGATTCAAGCTGGGTCCCTCAGCTGTTCATCGTATATCCTCCATTTACTAAATTCCAAATAGCTCATAAGACACTTGAAAAGATTTACCTCTCTGCATTCTCTCTGTGACTCTACAATCTCTGTATCCTCCTCAAGTCAGTGCTAGGATAAATGTCCCTGTTCTATTTAGTAATGGGATAGCCATTCTCAGTAGAGTTAATTCTAGGATATATACCCCTAATGGAGCTTCAAATCCCACAGCCAGTCTATCACCAAGACTACTTATTTCCAACTCCAAAACTTTGCTCACCTCAATCCATACTTCACCCTCAGGCCCCAGCCCTCTGGCCCTTGGGACTGAGCCTACTCAGTCCAATTTGTACTTGTGTTGTTGAAACCCTCACCTGCACCTTTGTCACCTATAGACTAAACTTTTCCAATGCCATCATAGTTGATCTTCCACTCTAACTTCTTCAGAACTCTATTTCCTATATCCTATCTCATACTACCTGTCCATAGTACATTGATTACAAAATCCTAATCTATGTTTACAAGTCCCTCCATGGCCCCATTCCACCCCACCTCTGCAACTTCCTCCAGTGCTATGTCCAGCTCACATCCTAAGCTCTTTTGAGTGTGGATTACTGAGACTCTTCTTTCCTCCATTGCACCATAAGGGATAGAGCCTTTAGCCATCACATCCCTGCAGTCAAAATTACTTCCTATATCTATACCCACTTTCAGGGTCTCCTCAAAACCTACCTCTTCGACCACACTTTTCATTACTTCCCCTGACCTTCTCCCAATTCCTGCTCGATGCTTGATCTGCCCCTTTGTGAAGTACTTTTGGACTTTTTGCTGTATTAAAAAGGTGCTGTATAAGTGTAAATTGTTCTTGTTGTGGTTAGTTAACAAATCTTTGTTGCATTCCCACCCTTTAAAAGTTCTTTAAGTTGCTGACCACATCACATTTCAGGTATATTACTTGGTCTATGGCCTCTGCCTATACTGCACCTGAGTTAGTGACTAGAAGATGTCCAAATGAACCTGCCCAGATGGACTTGCCCTTCTTGCTATGGG
Organism: Heptranchias perlo; assembly: GCF_035084215.1. Lineage (NCBI taxonomy): Eukaryota > Metazoa > Chordata > Chondrichthyes > Hexanchiformes > Hexanchidae > Heptranchias > Heptranchias perlo. The sequence continues at coordinate 13,426,945 of NC_090343.1, forward strand.
AAAACACCATAGAGTAGATTTTCCAATCAGATTTACCCAATTTACAGGCATAGATCCAATCAAGTAAAGATCTATTACCCTGGATTTCCACCTATCTTGTGCATCGTATGCATTTCTGGGGCAGAAAGAATATGTACAGTTATGACATATGCACAGAATATGCCTAAAGCAGACTAGAGTCTCACTTAAAAAAATAATTTAGGGATAAAATGTCTTGCATGCCATTCGCCAATGCTCTAACATGCAGGACATTCATTCTTATTTACGCCCATGTGAACTAGGTGTCCAAGGTTGCTAGCCAATGGTAAGTACACATAAATTTATTTAAAGGACAAACCAATGTTAAAATAAGTGCACTTTAACCACTTTTCTTGACTTTTTTTTGCTTTTTCTTCTGCTAGCATTTAGGTTCTCATAAGCTATTGTGTTAATTATTTTGATATTCTCCTCCCAGCACCAATATTGCCACCAATTGATTTCCTGAAGAAGTCCCTTATCTGAGATTTTTTGGAGAAGAAGGAGGATGAATGGACAATTCCTAGGCAGGTCAGGGTGCACATGAGAAGCTTTGTGTCCAGCTTCCAGTACCCGCACACCCACAGACAGCGGTGAACGTACCTTGCTTATGCAGATGACTAGTGCAGGCAGAGGTTCCCATTCCTAAAAGAAGCTGGCACAGCAGATCCGGTGGAGCCACTAAGATATATGAATGCCTGACTAACTGTAATGTTGGATGCTTCCTTGAGAGTACTCCAATTACAGAGCGTTATGCTTTCAATGCATGAATGAAGGTACGTCAACAGTCAATGCAATCTGATTGCCAAGATGTGGGCAGGCATCAAACCGGCATTCTGAGGCAGTTTGCAAAACCTGCTTCTAATCATTCAGGCGTAAATCTAGGGGGTGAAATTCAACTTCAGGGGGCCGCAAAATGGCAGTAATGGATTGACCACTCATTATACACTCCACCCAATTTTTCTTTCCTTTGGAAATCCACTACCAATCCATGGCCGCCTGTTTTGCATCCCCCTGAAGTTGAATTTAAGCCCCCTAGGTTCTTGTCTCCACACGATGTCTTTCTTCTGATTGGGAAATAACTGTCTTGGGAATTGTGAACATGAACCCATTTCCTAGCATTCCTTCACACAGTGAATTACAGTATTAGACACGATAGATAATAGATTTCTTGAATCGCTTCTTCGCTTACTCATCATAATGTGTTAACATTGTAGATGTAGACAATAAATACATGAGACAGTGTGCATTATTGTGAACTCAATGCACCAGTGGCCATTCTGGCATTTATCAAGGTTGAGTACCAAGATGGACGATAGCATCCCTACAAGCTTCTTACTCATTGGGGATAATTTTAACTTTGGGTGATTATGTAAAACGGGTGATAACAAATCCGCTGCCCAGTATACATCTCTCCCAATTTTCATTTCCACTAAAGTCAATGAAAATAAAAATTGGGAGAGATATAAAACAGGCTTCCAATTTGCTATCATCCGTTTTACATGATCGCCCAAAGTCAAAATTACCCCCATTGTTTTCAGTACATTATTGACATGTGTGCTTATAATTGGGTTTTCTTGCTTCAAATATTTACAGTTATTGCCTATTACCGCTAATTCCACAACAGCTTCTTTGAGCTATCACACTGGAAGGCTGTGAAGCTAATGAAAAGGCCTCTATCCTGAGCCTTTATAGGGTTCACTTAAAAATCACAATTCTTTAATCCTACCCATAATTTAAGTTTGCTGGTGCCGTCAACCTATACATAGCAAACTGTGATTGAATAAAAGCAGATTTAACTAAGTCATAATGTGGCATGTGATAACCAACCTTTCCGCTAATTTCCCTTTAAGGGATATATGAATTCAAGTCTCCCTCACTGTACATGTAATCAGAGGGCCACTGTGGATCTAATATTGTGGAAATATGAAACTTCTAAAAATATTGAATTTATAACCTGTGTCCAAAGGAAATCTGTAGGGAATGTATGTCATTGATGTCAGTTCACTTTATTGCTGCAACAATGGGGGTTCTAGCAGGTGGTGGTGGGAGTGGCACCATATATTGTTGCAGGAAAGTCAGCTGCTATTCCAGATGGTTACCATGGAGATGTGAGGCGGTAATCAGGTGTTGTGTTATTTTTTCTGTGTATTTGCCTTGGTACAGACCTATGAAAATTAAATAATTGTTGTAGCCTGTTCTGATTTCTGGACTCATCAAAGTGGGGAGAGGAAGTTTTTACAACAATGCAAAATCTGCTGGGAAAACAATTGAAAACAATATCCCAGCAGATATATATATATACACACACACACAAATTCCTTCCCATCCTTTGCGCTCAGCTGTTGGCCTGGCCATCTTTCTTTCTTAGGTGAAAGTAATCATTAGAATAGTAGTTCAACCAATATCCATGGTGACTTAACTCAGTTGATTGCTTATATGTACACCAACTTTATCAAACTACCAGCTGGCTCTGGGACAAATTTGAATTAAGCCCAAAACGGGCGACAAGTTGATGGAGAGATTGGTCTGCATGCCAGTCCATGCCAGCCCGAGGCTTGAGCCAAATTCACCATTGGGCGTCATTTGAATAGAAGCATTGAGCTGCAGTTGCCAAACGGGAATCCAGATGCAGCTCGCCAATCGGGGCCTGATGAATTCTAGCTGGCTCTGCGGAGTCAGTCCACAGGTAGGTCCTGCGAGGGGGAGAGGGAGGCCAAGCCGAGGGGATGAGCCTGGGCTGGCAGGGGTCTGCACTAGTTTTTTGGAGCCAGGAGGAGCACTCCTGCTCCTGGTGACTGTATATGCAGCATTCTGTTTGAATTACCCCCATCAGCCCCATTGTCAAGGGGACTGCTGTAAAATAAATTTTAAAGATAAGTGTTCTTCTTAAGGAGTCCAGGCCATGATTCCAGCCTTACAATGAATGTGAACAACATTCTCACCTTGGTGCAGCAATACAGAGACAACGTGCAAATCACTGAGGTAACCGTTCACTGGGTTTGCAAAATACAAATTCTGCGGCCAGAGTTAATAAAGGTTCTGGGCAGGGTAGGTTAGAGGGGTCCACTTGAAACATTTGGCAGCCTGGTAAACTGCTGTCAACGCTACACTGGGTCCTTCTGAAGGCTGAGCTCGTGGAAAGTCCCAACTTTGGGAGCCACCGACCCTGGTCCTGTCTCCTCTCATGTTGCAGGCCTTGTAACAGGCAGGCAGAAGCTCAGGTCTTCTAAGGCCCCATGAAATCCCTCACATAAGGCCAGAACCTACCATATCTGAGTCCTGATCTAATTTCGACTCTTTCTAACACTCCCACTAGATTATAGAAACATAGAAACATAGAAAATAAGAGCAGGAGTAGGCTATTCGGCCCTTCGAGTCTGCTCCACCATTCAATATGATCATGGCTGATCCTCTAACTCAATACCTTATTCCCGCTCTCTCCCCATACTCCTTGATGCCTTTTGTGTCTAGAAATTTATCTAGCTCCTTCTTAAATATATTCAGTGACTTGGCCTCCACAGCCTTCTGTGGTAGAGAATTCCACAGGTTCATCGCTCTCTGAGTGAAGAAATTTCTCCTCATCTCAGTCCTAAATGCCCTACCCCGTATCCTGAGACTGTGACCCATCGTTCTACTCACCCCAGGCAGGGGAAACATCCTCCCCGCATCCAGTCTGTCTAGCCCTGTCAGAATTTTATACGTTTCAATAAGATCCCCTCTCATTCTTCTAAACTCAAGTGAATATAAAGTGATCCCCTCTCATTCTTCTAAACTCAAGTGAATATAATTTTTTCACATCGTTCACCTGACGAAGGAGGAAGCCTCCGAAAGCTTGTGAATTTAAAATAAAATTGCTGGACTATAACTTGGTGTTGTAAAATTGTTTACAATTGTCAACCCCAGTCCATCACCGGCATCTCCACATCAAGTGAATATAGGCCAAGTCGACCCAATCTCTCCTCATACGACAGTCCTGCCATCCCAGGAATCAGTCTGGTGAACCTTCGCTGCACTCCCTCTGTGGCAAGTATATCCTTTCTTAGGTAAAGAGACCAAAACTGCACACAATACTCCAGGTGTGGTCTCACCAAGGCCCTGTATAACTGCAGTAAGACATCTTTGCTCCTGTACTCAAATCCTCTTGCAGTGAAGGCCAACATACCATTTGCCTTCCTAACTGCTTGCTGCACCTGCATGTTTGTTTTCAGTGACTGGTGTACAAGGGCACCCAGGTCCTTTGTACATCAACATTTCCCAATCGATCACCATTTAAATAATACTCTGCCTTTCTGTTTTTCCTTCCGAAGTGGATAACTTCACATTTATCCATATTATACTGCATCTGCCATGTATTTAGCCACTCACTCAACTTATCTAAACTTTATGGCAGGAATGTGCCAGAGGGTCAAGGATTTTCAGCCCCAAAGTGTCACTTACCTTAGCTACCTTCCTGGGTGCTGAAAGTTTATTTCTAATCTGCTACTATTGTCTATGCATATGCGAGACAGCATTATCCATCATCTCCATCCAGGCATTGCACACATTGGCCAGTATTGGAGGCTACCCCTTACCTCTGAAGAGCACCACCTTTCTTTGCTCTAGCTCATGGAATAAGACCTCCAAAGTGCCATCCTTAAAAGGAGCAGTTCTCCTCCTCACCCTCCTTGTTGCCATGTTAAGTTCTGTGTATAGAAAATGTCAGGCACAGTAATGTATGGAAGAGGAAATAGCAGCCCTGGTCTTGCTGGGTATCCCACCCACTAACCCCAGTGCACTCCCTATGCACCAGGCAATCTGCCTGGGGGACGTTGCAATGACATTAAAATTAGCTGACGGCACATCATTTCACTTTATCTGCTACTGCCATGTCATTCACCACAAGTAGTGTGGTTCTGCTGCCACTGCAACGAGACTACAAAATCAGACCCTGTATGACATTCATTCATTACTAATATTAGCACCTAATCTTTCTCATTTGCTTAATTTGCAGCTACCACATAGGATTCTTCAAGTGACCTTTTTTCCAGAGGACGATTTTATCTGTTTTGGAATTTGTTACACCAGGGATAGTTGTTATTTTTAAGAATTCATGCTTTCCCATGAGTTGGGAAATTCTTGGGTCTATCGTGCATACCATATCTTACATGTCGTTTTCTCTTTCTCTCCTTTAGCTTCGATGGATCATTTTTCAGTTTTTCAGTTGATTCTATCTTAATGTCTTTCTTAAGCCCTGTCTGGTTGGTTTCATTTACCTCACTGCACACCTCTTTACATTTTTATGATTCTTGGCTAGCCTACAAATCTGTACGGCTGTGGTTAACATCAAATCTTACTCTTGCCGCAGACTATGTCTGGTAGTCAACAAATTATTTTGTGCTTTATTAGTGATCCACCCAATTTACATGACTTACTGCAGGTCCTTGAGGGCGATTTTAACCCTACCCGTCCAGCGGAAACCGGGCAGATGGGCAGTTAAAATCGCCCACGTTACTTATCCACCCTGGAGCTGCCAGGAGCTGACTGTTTCCAATTTTAACCTACTCCTCTAAGCAGGCGGCAAGGACACCTGCCAAAGCTGGCGGGGTCCTTTTTTACTCGCACATTGGGTCACGGTGATGTCATCGGAACGCGACTGCATTTCCCGAGTGGGAAGCCATAGTGGCTTTCCTGACAGGCGAAGACAGCAGAGAAAGACGAGGATCCAAACAGGTATATTTTTATTTTACTTTATATATGGGAGGTCAGGAGGCCCCACAAGGAAAGCTTAGGCCTCCCCGGCTGCAGACTCCATCCCACCTTCCCAATTGCAAGACCCCCGCAAGATGACCCTGGCAGCCAATCCTGCCACCAAACCAAGAGTCAGCAGACAACCTCCAGGCTGTGCGGTTTTCTGCTGCTTCCCACCGACTTCCCACTCAGAACAGGTGGAAACTCAGCCAGCGGGATTTAAATGAGGCCCAGCCATTAAAATCAGCCTGGTCTCATTCTGCCGCGGGCAGGCAGGAAATTAACTTGCCAGCACGTTTTCCCAACGGAATCCTGCTGCCAGTTAAAATCCAGGCCCTTAATTCTGTTACATATTGATCAATGGTTCCTTCTATTTTCTGCACACCCATGACAAAATCTGGCCCTTTCATGCATCACTTTTTTCATTTAGGTTGCTGTGCTCTTAAACTTGTTCGTTATTACCTCCAGTCTAAGATTCTCTCCGTCCTCAAAGTTAAAATTATTATAAATATCCAGCACTTCTTCCCATTTACATGTAAGAAAATGGATGCTTTCACCTTGTCCATTTTTTCATCTGTTCCAATAGCTGCTACAAACTATTTGACCCACTGTTTAAACCTTTTTCCCAATTTTTTGCATAATTTCCTGTGATCTAAAGGCTAGACGGAGGCTGCTACATCTCCATTTCACTCTTTTTTATTGTACTGTGTGATGCTTTTTTATTTACTGTAAATCTTTGTTTTTACTGCTCCTCCCTTTGTTCCTTTTCACCAACCACTTTGACACCAATTAAAGCATTTATTTTGAACTTGTTTTACAATTCTTTATAAACCAAGATTTTAAAAAAATTATTAAGGTTATAAACAATATACTGTGGCAGTTCAGCCTTTGCTTAAAAAAAAACTCCCCTCTTCAGTGCATTGGGTTGTAGCAGTCCATCTCAAGCCAACTGTCTAATTTTTGCAGATGTTTATGCAAGTATTTCTAAATGACGTATTCAATATGAAACATTGTCATTGAAGCAGACGTTCATACAAATACTCCTATCTAGTTAGGACATGAGATCCCGTTCCTGCTGTATGAAAGCTGTTTGTTATGTTTAAGAACAAAGGAGCATTCAGGGCCAGAAAACACCATTTTGGTCTATTTGGCGGGCCTCAGAGGAAAGATACATACTGTGTTTGAAGAAGTCTGAATAACACAATAGACCACAAAAAGGTGACATACGTCTGAGAAGTGTGTTGTAGAGCAGCCCCTTCCAATTAGACGAGCCAAGAAACTGGAAGCACACTATAAGAATGTCAAAAGTACATTCCATTATGCTTCTTCTAGGCATGCTGTACTTCACTGCCTTTTATGTCTGTAAGATTATGAGGGTAAAGCAACAGAGTCTTCAGTCATGGTTTTAGTTACCTCTGTGAAAACTAATAAATCAAAAAATCCGTCGGGACACTTTCTTACCCTTATCATGCAGTTCCCCCGAACCATTCATACAAAAAGAATGAGCTATTTTTTTTTCTCGAACAGGTGGCCTCTGCCTCAAAGCACAACTGGGACTCAACAATTAGGTCATGACAGGATTCCGAGAAATTAAGCAGCACTTAGGTGTCGGTGTGTTTCACAGACTATCTGAATGTACACAGAACACTAGCCTTCCTAATTGTGGATCAGAATTACATTTTAAGAAGTCACATATGTCTCCACAATGTCATTTATTCCCTAGATGTTGGAAAGCTGTCAATAGCATAAAAATCCATTTTTTTTCTTCTGCTCCATTAGGTCAGGAAAGTAGATATGATAATCTATCACCCTGCGTAAAGTCACCTCATTTATCGAGTCCTGACTAGGGAGCTCGAGGTTTGTAGTGAGTACATTAGTCATTGTCGTGGGGTGGGGGGGGGGTTCAGATATGGGCCCTGATTTTAACTCGAGGCCTGGGGTCATGAGGGCAGGAAACCATCGGACCTCCAAAGCCTGAGGCCCAGGAGGTTTTAACACACAAGCGTCTTCTGCATAGACCCCGTCAGTCTTCCCCCTCCCCCGCCAACCCGGTGAGAAGGAGTAACTGACGAGTGGGTGAGAACAGCATGAGGGGCTGCAGGAGGTTTCCACTGGTGGACCCGAAGGAACGGCATCCGGTCGGATGGGGGGTAGGGAGGGGCCTCACAGTCGAGAGAGAGGTATGAAAGCCCGGGCAGGTGGAGGCCCAAAGTTTCCTGCACTCCTGCTCCTCCTCTTCGTCTACAAGGAAACTAAAAAAAAAATCCATATACCTTCCTGGGCCTCTTCTGGCCATGGCTCCTCTTGTCGGCAGGTTGGCCTGGCGAGGAAGCTACAACGATTCCCTCCCCCAATGCAGGCCTCTGGTTAAATTGCAATAAGGCCCCGATGATGTAATTGGAGCCCAATCTGCATATTTGAAATAAGGTCCCCACTGTCTTCCGGCAGATGTCCCTCTTGCCTGCTGGGAAGAGCAGGTTACAAACGTAACCTACGGGGAAAGCAGCAGGATCGGAGCGGGTACATTGCAGGGCCCGTTTTAAGTGCTCGCCAGCTCAGTTTCAGCTGAACGTACGGGGTTAAAATTTAACGCCTCCTTTGTTGACAATTTATGTAATTTTGAAATCAATAAAAAGATATCCCAAATATAAGTAGCCATCCTGGATGAAGGTGACAGTCATTTTTAATTGGATTGCTGTACATCAAATCTGAAGCTCATGTGAAAGTGGAATAAATAAATACAAAACCACATATTATAGTATTTTTTTGTCATCTTACTAATGTATACAGACATATAACAACTGTAGTGATTGCCAACTACATGACAGAGCCCAGTCAGTTTATCTTGGAGAGGCTTGAAAGGGCCGTGATAAATTTTAATTGAATTTGACAAGGGATTACGTGGAGGCTTCCATTGTCCTGATCAAGTGTACATAAAGAGCCTCAGCAGTCCACTGGAACTCAGTGTCCAAGTTTCCATGGAGAGCAGCCACCAACGTTTCAGGATGAACCACGTCCACCATGGAACCCAACCACATACTAGGAAAATGAGTGTCAAATGACCAGCACTGGAAGAATAGCATGTTTCTTGGTTGTTTGTAAAGCACATAAACTAATTTTAAGAATTGGCAAAGGTTGCAGGGACTTGTGAGGCACCATCCAGCAGGCACGGAAACTCAGCGAGTTGGATGTTGCTTTTTGTGACTTAAACAATCTACTTAACCACTTTTTCTCAGCAGGGACACATTTTTTACATTCGGCCAAAAGGTGTTGAGGATATCCTTGTTACATTTAAAGCAGCATTTGATATCATTATGCTCCCCTGACACAAAATAGTTTGTCAGGAAAATACATGTCCTCCCTAGATATGGCTGGAAATGGCATGAACATCAAAATTCAATATTTCAGGATTATATATCTTTCTCTCCTGTTTATACATGTTACCATTTCATTAATATGTATTCATGTATTTCAACTTTAGACTGTAGATTGAGAGAGGTGCTGCTGAATGAGTATTTTCTCTTCTTGATAATTCTTTTTCTAAATTATTTTTAGGTATGTTTTTTTGCCCTCTTTCAGTCTTCCTGTACCACACACCAGGATAGTTTAAGGAGTTCCAGGAGTGATTTGGAGACACCACGAAGACACCAAAGTATGTGCATTGATTTAACCTGGTAACCCGCATGATTTTGTTATCACTTACAGGCCTTGAAATTCGATTGTGCCAGGCTTGGCGCGCATTGCGCCTGTTCATGTGGGCACAGGGACCAGGGTGAAATTGGCGCTGGGGCCTCGTTATAATGGGTCAGGCGTGCAGACAACGCTACCTGCACTGCTTATTGGCTGTGTGCCTATGTAGGAGCACGCAAAATCAGGCGTATCTGACACCACTGAAAGGCACCCTGCACCTCCTAAATGGAAGGTGCTCTCTGGCTGCACACAGGAGGGAGAAATATCTTAATTTCTCCTTCTTCAGCTCCATTTTAGAGCTGCTAGGAGTCTGCAATGTCCATTGACAGCACCATTTGCTGCTTTCTATTCAACGGCCCCAATATTAACGGGGAGCCTGGAGGGTGTGGGGGAGGCCAAAATCAGCCAAAGATCCAGGCAAAGGCTGGGGACGTGGAAGCCCAATATATATTAATGAGGCACGATCTTAACGGTAGGTCCTCATTAATATATTGTTAGGGTGGCCTCCCGCCCGGCAGCCGGCCTAATGGACAGCCTAGCCGACCGGCTGGAGGAAACACTAGCAGCAGGCAGGGACAATCCTCCTGGCCCACAAGGAGTGCTAAATGAGCCACTTACCTTGGGGAGTCGGCAACTCCCACCTTGGATCAGCTGCCAGGAATCCCACAGGTGGAGCCTCCCATCATTTACTATTAAATTTAAATCATGTAGCCGATGATGGCATCAGTCCGCGATTTTGATCTGTTAATTAGGCCCCTGCCTGCCTTTCGCACGACCTCGTCCGTGGCCTAATTCCTGCACTTTAAAATTTAAAGAGGCCGGAATGCGGTCAGTTTGGGGTCTGGTTTGCTCGATCTTGATATTTTAACCCCCGCCTCCCCCCCACCCCCACCCCTCCAATCCTCTCCCACCCATTGAGGCCAATGTTTTTTGTTCTCTAGTAGATCTATTGCTTACGGCAGCAAACACTAGCTGCAAAATCTAGCAGAGAACTTACCCCCTGTTCAGTTAGAGTTGCAGGAATGGCACCGAGTCTATCAGCATGTCACTGTTACACGTACTGTCTGGAAAATAGGGTCAAACTGTAGGTGGGCAGGAAGCCACAGCTACAGCCTGATTATATAATTCTAGTAATGGTAGAAGCAGTAATTACTACAATTTATGAAAATTGTTGAACGTACATACATGTTTTTTGTCGGCACGTCATGTGGAGAATGCAATGTACTGGTAATGTTCATTTTTAGTGTATTAGGTTTTCTTTTATTCAAAATAAGGAATGGAGAAAAAAAATCATCAATAAGTTGATAGAATAAGCTGCCCCATTGAGCAATAGAAAGTCATGCAACAGGCAGAGTGAGGAAGTTTGGAAGGCTGCTGTGATCATGGGGAACAGGAAAGAAATAATAGGAAGAGAGTGATGTAGTGAGGAGTCATTTATAGGGCTGGAAATCTGGAATAGATTTAGGCCTTTGGTGATATTAAAAGGTAATATCAAGCAATGAATTATAAAAGGCAAGGATCTGTACGGATGCTTTTCGTGTGGGTTCCCCAATCTCCTACCGTGAATCCAGCAGAAGGTCACCAGAAACTCTGGAGAAACAATGGGAAATGTTAGTTTCCGTTGTCTCTCCACTGCTTTTCTCCAATATTACAACGGGAGACCCTCCCCCCACAACAGAAATTACTGGCTAGCACCTCCAGCAATACAACAACAATAAGTTGCATTTATATAGCGTCTTTAATGTAGTAAAATGTCCCAAGGCGCTTCACAGGAGCGATTATCAAACAAAATTTGACACTGAGCCACATAAGGAGATATTAGGACAGGTGGCCAAAAGTTTGGTCAAAGAGGTAGGTTTTAAAGTGCATTTTAAAGGAGGAGAGAGCGATAGAGAGATGGAGAAATTTAGAGAGGGAATTCCAGAGCTTAGGGCCTAGGCAGCTGAAGGCAAGTCCACCAATGGTGGAGCGATTTAAAATTGGGGATGCACAAGAGGCAATAACTGGAGGAGTGCAGAGATCTAGAAGGGTTGTAGGGCTGGAGGAGGTTACAGAGATAGGGAGGGGGCGAGGCCATGGAGGGATTGGAAAACAAGGATGAGAATTTTAAAATCGAGGTGTTCCCGGACCAGGAGCCAATGTAGGTCAGCAAGTACAGGGGTGATGGATGAATGGGACTTGGTGCAAGTTAGGATATGGGCAGCAGAGATTTGGATGAGCTCAAGTTTATGGATGGTTTAAGATGGGAGGCCAACTGGAGAGCATTGGGATAGTCGAATCTAGAGGTAACAAAGACATGAACGAGGGTTTCAGCAGCGGATGCAGGGGTGGAGATGGGCAATGTTATGGAGGTGGACATAGGTCATTGTGGTGGTGGAGCAGATATGTGGTCGGAAGCTCATCTCAGAGTCAAATAGTGCACTCGCTCAGTACTACACTAAAGTGTTAGCCTACATTACGTGTCCAAGTCCTGGAGTGGGGCTTAAGCCTTGTGACTGAAAGGCAAGTGTGTCACCACTGAACCAGGCAGACACTATTACTTCATCTCTTTTATTTAATCCAAGTATTGTCTGTTCAAGTCCCCACTCTAATGTAACAAAGGTGTCTCAAAATTTCTGTGGACCAGAAAGTAGACCTAAGCCAAAAAGGTATTGTACGATCTTGGCGTCTACTAAGCACAATTGTTACTTGCTTAGCTATAGAAATGTGTCCGATCTAATTCCAATGTTTCACCCTTAATTCCAGAGATCAAGAACAATCTGAATCATAACTTTAACTCAGCAATCTGGAAAGAGATTTACATGTCTTTCATTCTATCAATGGGAATGTCTCCTCCTATCCACAGCAAAAAGCATAGATATCTGATTCAACCTCCTTAACTACATTTAACATACAGCATGACAAATCACTCACAGCCCTAGTCCAACTTCCTGAAAGAGTCAACTGAAACATTCTAGTGATGAGTTTCACATTGGTCACCTGGGTATTGTCAAATACTTTCAGATCAGGCATTTGATTACAAGCAAAACTATCACCCTCCATCTTGAAGGAATATTCACTCCCTTTGAAGTGTATCTTTGCAGTCCATAAACCAGCCACAAATCTTCAAATGTTTTTCCTGCCATTTTTATCACAAAGACACAGGGACTCTCAAGGCAACCGAGAAAAAAACTCCCTAAGATCCTGAAGGACATAGAGTGGAAGCAATATGGGAAATAGATCACTTCAGTCTAAATATTTAACAGAATAAAGGAGGGTCAATTAAAATGATGTACTAAACTTGCCATATGCCCTACAAGCCCTTTGAGTCTAACCATACTGAACTCGAAAAGACATATTTTGATGAGGATGTGAACAGGCATCCTACATATATGAAAAGGACATAGTCTTTGTGACCTTAAACGGTGAAGACAAACCAAAAGTCCCGAGGAGCAAGACGCTGCTGATTAATTGTTCCGTACATGCCTTGGATACAGTTGTTACAACTGAGGAATTAGATGAGGTACAGCAGGGGATAGATTGTCTTTTATTAAGAAAAGAAACTGAGGTGAAGGGCCCTGACCCATAGTGCAGGCCACCAACATGAGTCAGGAAAGAGAAACAAGGAAGTAATGATTAGGTGACTCGAAGACCAATATTGGATTTATTCTCTTTGAGGACTGTGATCTAAAAAAGTTACTAACGCACATTTTTTGTCTGTGCCTTTAAAGTATTTTTCTGGACCTCAGAATTCAAATTGAACAAAGGCATTTTTGACTTTATTAATCACAGTAGATCATGTGATCTGCTATGAGGGGCTCCTCCCTTACAAAACTAACAGCTCCCAAAGATGCAAATAAATATAATTCCTACCTTTTACAATGTGAATATGCCATTCCATTCATGGCATAAAATATGTCAACTTCTACTACCAATGAGTGGATCATATACCTTTAAGACATCGCCCTATCAAAACAGGGAATTACGATATGCAATTTGCAAAATACTAAGGGACTGATCATCTTTCTTGACCAATTGTGCCACCCTACATCCCTCAGCTCCAAAGCTGCATTCTTTCCCACGAAAACCAACTCCTTCTCCATCAAGTTGGTCACTTGTATCCTGAGGCACCTCACATCTTTGAACCAGGTCCATCATATCAACACTCTCCGAATCCTTAATACAATTGGAAAATCAAATCCTATGATGCAAATGCTATACCTCCAATCATGCCTCTAGTGACAGGATGTTTAATTAACTAATACACCTAATGTTGCCACTAATCTTGGGGGTGCCTTAGTCACATCTGACTTCTACTTTTTACAGTTTCCTATAAGCATAGAATGTTAATATTAATAAATGTATTACCTATTTCTAACTGTAACTTTGGAATTAAATTACTTATCTCTAACTTTTTTTACCTTTATCTGACAATAAGCAAAATTCTTAATCATCTGCAAAAGATTTGCATAAGATTTTGTTGTCCGTAAAGGAAAAAAATGCAACACAACCTGTAGGTTAATTTCATGCTTAAGCAGTCTCTGTCATCTTCATGGACTTCGCTGAAAGTGGCATTGTTTCAGGAATTTCTGGCTTACAAGCAGAAATTCCTACATGTTAAGACAAGGTCAGTTCAAGGATTTTTAAAATGGTGGCAGATGGCCATCATCATTTTCACAATAATGATCTTTTTGAGAAGTTTCAAACATGTGATTTAGATTTAAGTTGTCTGAGGAAGCAAACCTCTTTATATGGTCTCCAAGTCTCTTTTCTTGTTCATTGTTCCTCTCTATTCCATTTCAACTTTGTTGAAGCAAAGTTAATGATACTTCCTTGTCAGTAACTTTCTTAGCCTCCCAAAGCACAGCAGGATTAGGTGAAAGGAAGCAGTAAATTCACTATATAGTTTGATCTCATTCTCTAGGCATTCTGTGAGTTTTGAAGTGGTGAGGTGCTAAACCTTCATGTTGGAAGTCATGTTGAAGGTAGAATAGTGAAGCACGTCAGTATTTGATATAGACTAAGAAACAGAATTGAGTCTGTCTGCCTTTGAACATATGAGCCATCAAAGGAACAGGCATTGGGAATCTATCAAATGTTGAAGTAAATATGATGAACTACATAGTAAAAAGAGCAAGTTCACTCCATGGGACTTGCTATTTCCTTAGCATCCTAGAGGAAGGGAAGAAGCTGTTTTCAAAAAAGTTAAGAGGTAACATGAAGACAACAGCCTATGGCTCCTTTGAAATCCCTAGCAAGGGCTTTCTGGGAGAATTCCATTAAGTGGGAAAATTATATAAAGTGCCAGTTTAATTAGGAGTAGAGATATCTGAAATAAATGTCTTAAATCAAGATTATCTGGAATAGGATGTTAGTAGATATTAGCCTATGTAAAACCACTAACCTCTGGGTTAAAATTATCAAAAGTGAAGCAGATATTAATTTGTATTAGTGGGAGCATCAGAACCACCTGAATAAGAAGTATAGCTATTAACTATGGAAAAGTGTTAGACTCAGGGCCATATTGAGTTAGGACTATTACTAGCTATTGTAAAAGTGTGTCAGCCTCAAAACATTTACTTTCACTATTTATGATAGGTTTGGGTGTTCTTTTATGCATCCAACTTAGATCCACTACCAAATGGCAATAATATAGAATGGCATCAAAAAAGCGAGGCTGTGTGAGCAGAGGGGCAAGCAGAATACTTAAATCATGTACAAAATATAACCTGTATTGAACAGCAACATTTAATACTGATCTTGAATTTATTCAGTGTAACCAATGGCATCTAGGAAACTGCAGACCATTTTCTATGCCAATACTTTTCTATTGTGCTATTGTATATGGGAAGATTTTTGATTGCATCAATTATGATGTCACCTCACCTAAGCAGTTTGTTAAAACTGATTATGGACTATAAGTTTGGGAAAAGCTGGCAATATATTCTATCAATTTCCACACACATGTTTGCACCTAGAGTCTGTCAGGACCCCTTGTATGATTGAATATAAAACCAAACTGAAGTCTAGAGATGGGATAAATGGGTACAAGGCCCCAAATAAGGCAATATGTACCTTTAGGAATTTGGAGGAGCAGTAAATCTTCAGAAAGGGACAAGGCTCAAGTCTTTTGCTACAAAAAGTTCTAGTTTTACATGACATGCTCACAAAACAGTGAAAAATAAGAAAATAACTGTTACATTTCATTTATTTTCCTTCCAGTAAATTACTTTTTAAAAAATCAAAACAAGTAGCAAATTTTTCAAGTTAAAAATTGCATGAAAAACATAAATCAGTTTAACCAATCAATTACCAGCAGATAAAAAGTGGTCTTAACATCTTTTTTAACCATTTTAGTTTAACATGAGGTTCTTACTGTGGAACTAGCTCTTCAGATTGTGAAGTGTCTTTGAACTTCGAGTGTGTATTAATAAACAGAGGCAAAAATTCCCTACTCATCAGCTCTTTGACCAAGCTTTTGGTCATCTGTCCTAATATCTCCTTATGTGGCTCAGTGTCAAAATCGCTCCTGTGAAGCGCTTTGGAACATTCTACTATGTTAAAGGTACTATATAAATGCAAGCTGTTGTTATCTGACAAGCAGAAATTTTGGAATAAATCCTTTAGAAAGAGGTTTTATTCAGTGGTGCACCTATTGATATTCAGATAATAGTGTTTTGGAAAAGCAGCTCAAAATATTTCAGTGCTGTGTGGGTATTGCATCTGGGCAATGAATCATTTTTGAATACCAGAGACTTATGGCATAACATGTCATTACAGGAATTCCCATTTGCCTGGAAAATTTAATTTTCTTTTCATAATTTGTTTTTTTATTATGTTTTCTACAATGAATAGCAACCAAACAAAGTTTAATTTCTTCATGGTTTTTAGATACATTAGAACATACACACAGAGACAATCAAGCAATAATACAGAACAGCATCTGTACTATGAGGTTCACCATAATATACAGTATGATTATAATATGATAATCATTATTGGAACCAGGAGCAATCACATGGAAACAGAAAATTCAATTCTGACCCTGCCAGCTCTGTATTTGTGCATTTTTTTCTTCATAGAAAACGAGCTCGTGAACTTATGAATAAAATTGAAACTACAACAAATGTGCTCACATGGGGAGAAGAATTGCTTCAGTTGCATTGTGTAACAACATCATAAATGTATTTGTGAAGATCTTCTTCAGTCATTATTTTTAGCACAATTATCATTTATATACACTGGCAGTGACCTGGGAAGTCTTTGTGAACTTAGTTACAATGTTGCTTCACGTTATGGCCACAGTGGTTCTTTTCCCCCATGATGTTACACAATAGCAACATCTTGCATTTCTATAGTGCCTTTAATGCACAAAAAAGTCCCAAAGTGCTTCACACAGGCATAATCAGACAAAAATGGGACGCCGTTATAAAGGAGGACAAGGATAGTTGGTAACACTCATTTATTAATCATAAGAACACAAGGACTTGTTTTACCTTTTCATTGAGGAAAAGTTGAAATGAGCAAAGTGCTGCTTAATACAGCTCAAGTATTACAAATTCAGCAACAGCCGAGACCTCATCCAGACAAGCTGTCCAGAAGGTGCACAGCTGGGGGCAATATTGGCAAATTATGTAAAAATGTGCCTTTGTCTTGTTTAAACCTTCAGCAGTCATCCATTGTTACCAACCCTGCAATTTTCGATGTTGCTGGAATCCAAATCATATGGTGCATAATTTTATGTTGCACAAGCTTACATCACACCTCCCTAATAGATGCATGAGTGCTTATCCAGGAACATCTCAACTGCTTCAAGGAGATTTTAACTTCCAGGATCCTCCCCAAAAACATTTTTGGCCCATATTCAACCCATGCAGCCAATTTAGGTCCTATGACAGTAAATGTTTGTACAGGCTAAAAGCCAGCCCTACCTTATTCAACTTCTCTTGTAGGAAAACTTTACATAACTAGTCATGTCTGTAATCCAATAACAGCCTTTATTTGTAGGACTCATTCCTATGGATCTGGAATTGGACATTAAATTTTGACAAATATTGAAAATATATTTTGACAGCATTGTTACAGTATTATAAAAATATTTTAGTATTATGTTATTTTATGTATATATGAAATTAAAATGTTTTCAATTTTTATAAGGTTCCATGATGTAAGCAACCAGCTTCGAGTAATATTGTTCCGTGCGTATTCTGGAAGGTTCATAATCTGGGAAGGAGCACTCTATTAAATTATGGCATTTTTTAAATGGAAATATGTCTTGCATCTGCTCTTGGAAAAATAGACCATTTCTATAAGTAAAATGAACATACTTTGTTTTTAAAGATCCATGTGTTGATGGAATGCTAATGATAAACAATTCAATATTTATTTAGAGCCACCAATTTTTCATTTGTTCATTAAAAGATGCAAAGGAAAAGTTATGGCTAATTGATAAATGATAAATATGCTACTTAGCATATTTAAACTACAGAATCATGAGCTGCTAATGTTGAATCATGGACTCATCAAGCATGTTTTAAAAATTTTAAGGATCATTTTACGATATTTCAAATACCAGTCTTTGATGACTGCACCAACTGATGGGCATATGAAACTTCTGCAGGGAAAGGGTTAACAACTGTTCTTACAAGCCAGACATTCACTGCTTGCCTGCTATATGATTTCTAAAGAACAGCTCTCCGAATGCCACCATCACTACTTTTAAAATTCATTTTAAATTAGTAACTAAATATAAGTTTTATAACGACATGGGTCAGAGAAAGCTACGCTTTCATTAGGAGTTCCCAACGTAGGTCAGTAACACATCTCGTGCTCAAGAGAAAGAGGCTTTGAACATTTAGCCTGTTACAGGATCAGTTTCATTTGATTTGTCTGATTTGTCTGGATAGCATAATTGCTGGAGTCTAACTGACTTTTAAAAGATCCAGCATTTAATCAGCAGGTTATACTGGCTGCCCAGTCTAGACTGATTTGGAGGCACTGAAACTATACTGGCTTTTTACGGTTTGTGTTCAACAAAGTGATTAGTTTAAATAGCGTGTTTGGATGAAAGCAGAAACTGATTTTTCAAACCTTTGATTTTGTGTCAGCTATTTGAAAAGTAAGAGAGGGATTTAAGCACTCAAGAAAGGATAAAGGACAGATTGTATCAAAATTCTCTAAGTACAGCTACTAAAATGGCCATTTTGTCTTCTCTAACTGAAACTGCAGTTTAATGTAGTTTAAATATGTAATACATCAATATAAAATTTTAAGAGACACTTCACTGCAAAAACTAGAATTCTTGTAAAGTTTGTTGATAAATTTTGCTGTTATGGCTCCCTGGATGGTTCAACAAGTTTATCCAGTTACTAGCTGAGCCACACACACCAGGACGGTTTCAAGTTCAATCCCTGGTCTCTGCTGAATTAGCTGATCTCGACTAGGGTGGTGAAAGGGGTATAGGATTCACCTCAACACCCCTGGGTTAGATTAGGGAAAGGAACTAAAGTTCCTGCTCCGGATTATTATTCAGCAACCACTGGTAGAAGTGCACATGTAGGGGGATATTGAGTGGGGGATAGGATTAGCCTCAACTGTGGTTGAATAGCCTACAAATATTTACTGTTAAGGCTCACATAGGAATAATGGCTGCATGGGCAAGATATCAAAGGTACCTGTGAAGAAAACATAACCTTCAGAAGAAGAAATGTTGTTGATAAATTATACATATTGAGGGAACTTTCAATCTAACAAAGGGTACCATAGAATGACATTTCAGAAACACAACTGCCAAGTCCAACCTCTTCTAGTACTTGTAGAACACTTCTGTGTATTTTTACTTAAATTGGACTATACATGTACAAATGCAAAAATAGGCAGTTAACATTAAAGACCTTAATGAAATCACACTTTAGGGTACTAATGTATTTACACATTTATCTGAAATTCCCTCTCTGGTATGTTTAAAATAAGCATTGGTACACTCGTATCCCATGGCATAATTTCAGGTTTGTGCATTTTAATATTTAATTAGTAGCTTTTTTTTAGTAGTTAAATCTGCCATTTTTCAGAGCATTAAATTTTTCAGGAGTAAGGGGAGACCTTTTAGCTCATTGATCTTGCTTTGTCATCCATATTCTCTTTCAGAAACCCCTCTGACCATTTTTTGTAACAGTGTAATAAACTACTGGAACAAACAATTGAAGTAATTAAAAAATTAGATTCCGTTCCAACTTTGGACAGTTTTAAGTTAAAGCTGGAATGTAATATCCGAAGGAAAAAATAACCCACACTGAGTGGAGAGCTCCTAGAATATTAAGGAAATCAGGTATAAAACATCCCACCTATTACCTTCCTAATGCGACCACAAAGGACACACGCCCTTACTCCAGACAACACAAAAGTCAGGCTTATCATTGTATGGGCCATGAGAGATATCAGACAATAAACTACCCTACTCCACAAGATCACTAGGGAAAACAGATATATCTATTCCTTTAACTACCGGTGAGATTAGCTACATCCCTCAGTTAAGACTACCTGGAAATTGGACACATTTCCCTCATTGACCATCAAAAAAATAGATACATCACTCTTCTTAATCCACAACGGAACTCAGATACATCATCCATATCTTAGACCTGCTGGGACAAACAAATGAAATATTAATAACTCCCTTAATCACTCCCCTTCCATTTGCTGTCAGCAGTTCATCAATGATGAAGGTTTAAAATTTTTGACTTAATTTACACTCATGTAGCAAAGATCATGTGGCAGGAGGCAATTCTGAATGTGAATACATAGGAACAGGAGCAGGAGTAAGCCAAACGGCCCCTCAAGCCTTCTCCGCCATTCAATCAGATCATGGCTGATCTTCTACCTCAAATCCACTTTCCTGCCCTATCCCTACACCCCTTGATTCCCTTAGTGTCCACAAATCTATCAATCTCAGTCTTGAATATGCTAAATGACTGAGCATCCCCAGCCTTCTGGGGTAGAGAATTCCAAAGATTCTCAATCCTCTGAGTGAAGAAATTTTTCATTGTCTCAGTTCTAAATGGCTGACCCTTTATCTTGAGACTATGACCTTTGGTTCTAGGCTCTGCAGCTAGGGGAAACAGCCTTTCAGCATCTATCCTGTCAAGCCCTCTAAGAATTTTATACATTTCAATGAGATCACCTCTCATTCTTCTAAAGTCCAGAGAATATGGGCCCATTCTACTCTATCTCTCCTCAAAGGACAACCCTCTCATCCCAGGAATCAATCTAGTGAACCTTTGTTGCACCCCCTCGAAGGCAAGTATATCCTTCATTAGGTAAGGAGACCAAAACTGTATGCAGTACTCCAGGTGTGATCTCACCAGAGCCCTATATAATTACAGCAAGTCCTCCTTACTCTTGTACTCCAACCCCCTTGGAATAAAGGCTAACATATCATTTGCCTTCTTAATTGCTTGCTGTACCAGCATGTTAACTTTCTGTGATTCATGTACAAGGACACCCAAATCCTTCTGAATACCAACATTTCTTATTCTCTCACCTTTCAAAAAAAATTCTGCTTTTTTATTCTTCCTATCAAAGTGGATAATTTCACATTTCCCCATGTTATACTCCACCTGCCTCCTTCTCACCCTCTCACTTAACCTGATCATAGCCCCTTGCATCCTCTTTGCACCCTCCTCACAGCTAACTTTCCACCTAGCTTTGTATCATCAGCAAACTTGGATACATTACATTCAGTCCCCTCATCTAAGTCATTGATACAGATTGTAAATAGCTGAGGCCCAAGCACTGATCCTTGCGGCACCCCACTAGTTACAGCCTGCCAACCTGAAAATGACCCGTTTATTCCTACTCTCTGTTTTCTGTCCTTTAACCAATCCTTAATCCATGCTAATATATTACTCCCAACCCCATGTATCAACCTCTTGTGTGGCACCTTATCAAATGCCTTTTGAAAATCCAAATATACTACATCCACTGGTTCCCCCTTAACTACCTTGCTAGTTACACCCTCAAAAAACTCGAATAGATTTGTCAAACACGATTTCCCTTTCATAAAACCGTGCTGACTCTGTCTAATCATATTATGATTTTCTAAATACCAGCTTTCAGCTCCCACCTCCTAGCTCTTTCAGCTCTCAACGGATTAGATTTTCATCTTCACCACCTGGGTAGTAATCTGGCAGAGTGAATCATCTGCCCATTGTAGAGCCCGCCTGATCTCATTCCGTTGAAATCAATGGAATGAAAATCAGGCAGTTTCCACAATGGGAGGACAATCCCCTTTGCCAGATTACAACTCAGGCACTGAAGACCAAAAATTTACCCCATTGTCCCATTTTTGGAGAGCCAAAAGTGGCAAAGCACTTATTATGATAGACCCACCCTTTTCTGATCGTAAAATCTCATTTATACATGGCAATTGCATTTTCTACCATTGCCCCTTTTGGAGAGGCAAAAACTGCAATAGCACTGGACCTGTAACAAACCTTGCACTTACTACTAAACCAGGGTTAAAAAAGTGTCTGCTCTGGCTAAAAACATTGGCATCATTGCAGCAGGGGGAAACCTCCACCTTTTGATATAGACAGGGCACATTTCAATAGTAAATGGTCTGGTAGCTTTGGACTTCTGCCTTTCACCCCTTTGAGGGAAGCTTTAGTATGCTGTGCAAAAATCAAAACCCTGACAAGATTGCAAGTTTAAGTCTATTCATAAATATAATGAATGAATAATTTTGTTTGCAGCTCTACATATTTCTTCAGTTTCACTTTAAAATATTCACCAATAGGAATTTTAAGATTAAGATTTATGAAGATGTATATGAAAGAAAAGATGTGCATACAAACACTAAAAATGCCTGTGCTGAAAAGGTTCAGACAGTGACACAGCTGATATTTTGGTAGCCTTGGGCTACAGAGCTACCATGAATTTGAGCCTCTGCTATGTGCGTACAATGTTATTTATACACATGGGAGAAATGAACAACATTTGACTTTTAAACCATAACTAATTAATCTATAGACTGAAATGTCAATGTTGCATTCCTTCATTACTGCTTCATCCATTTAAAGGCAGTTTGCCATTAGTATGTTATATTTTCTGTTCATGCAGCTCACACCAATTGTACCCTGTCATTTTGGCTTTTCTGTGGAGAAGTAATAGAATATGTCAAATATAGAATGTTGAAATTCAAAAAAATTTGATTAGCAGCATGAAACTCCAACAAGAGTCTAACTTTTCTCCTTGGTAACACTCACCAGTCAACTTTTTCAAGTTTTGCACTTATGACTGCAACAGAAGCATTGAGATTGGAAGTTCAAATGTCAACATTTAAATTCCTTCCACATACAATATCTCTCCATGAATAGTCTTCAAATCCGATCACTTCTCATATTTGCCAACTATAAATAAACACAAAGGGTAATATTTAGGCTGCAAATATTGTACATAAATTTATATCTAACCCCTTTATGAAAAGATGTTTAATGTATTCACAGTGTTCATCTATGCAGATCTAAACAAAAAAGCCTCACAAGCCTATTGATTTATCTGAGATTTTATTGTCTACATTTGGCAAATCAAGTCAGATTGCAGATTTGTATATGATCTTAATTAAGAAACTTTAACATTGTTGTAATTACATTATCAATGATTTTTGTTGTTCATTTTTAAAGACAATTTCTCACCCCCTCTTTCGGTTTCCCTGTATCACATCTCATCCCCTTATTGAGAATGAATGCACTTGATGCTCATCAAACCTTTGGTGGATAGATAGGTCAATATATTAAAGCTTTAAATGGTAGGCTAAGTAGTACTGAAATGGAACAGGGACACCCAATCTCTCTCTGCCCCTCCAAGCGATCTTTCTGTATATTATTATTTAAGTTCATTCTGGGTCTCCTAAATCCCCATAATAAGAACCAAACAATAGCAGGTTCAGTTTCTTAAAAATGTAATTGGGTCCATGAGATGGATCGTTGAGACTATATGGGTCATCTTAAGATAACTAGCATGTTAATAATGTTATCCATTCCCAAAGGCTTTCCTACCATCTCAGAGAATCCTACTGTAACTTCTCAATGGCTTAGCTGCTAAAGGTAGCATGTTGCTGAATCATATAGACCTAGAGGTCCCAGGTTCAATTCCCAATCTGTGCTGAGCGAGTTGATCACATTTGGCTTCAACACACTTAGCTTAATAAAGGGAAAAGACAGGTTTTTCACTATCCAGTGACCCCCTCCTGGAACGTGCATGTATGTGCCATTAGGTAAGAATAGAGCTTGTCTGTGATGGCCCCATGCTTAAGTAGTCTGTCAACACAGCTTTGCCCACTAGGGCAAGGTACCAGAGGGACCCACATCCATTGAACTGTACCTCAGCAAGAGGCAAAGCCTTTGGGAAAGAAAGAGGAGAGAAAAACTGGCAACAAGAAATCCTGCTGCATTAGTTACAAAACTGGAGAGATGTTATCATACACTACCCAGTCTGAGACTGTGGACCCCTTGACATCCAAATATTTATTGCCTCTGGCTGGCCACTTAAAAGGAGAGATGAAAATGTCACTGGAAGATAGTTCTTATATATAGTCAATGCTCAAATTTGTCCATTGTCAATTTATTGTATTTAACCTGAAAGCATCCCAAAGTCTTCAAATAGGCCTAAAAGCTTTCTAAATTTTAGACTAGAGCAAGCAAACAAGGAAAACCACTCGGCAAGCAGGAAAGTTGTAAGACTGTGTCGTTAGTGTACACTGATATAATGTCAGATAAAAGGTTAAAAAGCTAAAGGAGTGTACCAACGGCTCGGGCAAATCAAACCTCATGGACGCCATCAGCTTCGTGTTGGCGGAGAAGACGAGCAACCTGAGCAGCTTTCCCATATCATATATGGCCCATAACTACATGATTCTTTCACTGTTCAAAACTGGAAGCAAAACCTGTTCGGTCGTGCCATTTATTTTTTATATTTTATCTTCTTTTAAATCTTCCTGTGCCATGCATCTTACCTAGGCTTAGAAGGGCCTGATAGGTGACCTTCTCCTTTAATCTCTGCCAACACCATTCTGGTTGCTAGAGAGTGTGCAAGAGTGGTCTGGAGTAATTGTATGTGAGATTTCTCCTCACATATTGGGCTGCACTCAGCTCCTCCCCCATGGCATGACGGAGGTTAGGAACTCCCCCGTTGGGGAACTGCAGGTGTGAACCTACAATGTACATTTCCTCTGTTTTTTTTCACTTTTCTGCAAGCACTGCTGCTCATAATCATAGCGAGCACATGATTGTGATGAACACATGACTATGGTGGGTACTGTTATTCATAGTCATGATGTGCCTAACAAAGAAGAGCACATAGCCATTATGAGTAATGTCATTTATAATTATAATGGCACATGATAAAATGAGCAGACAACCATAACGACTGCAGACAACCATAACGACTACTGACAATCATAACCATGTTAGTTCATGACATAAACACAAAACCATGATCAGCACCACCACCCATGGCTATAATGGCATAGTTCCTTGGGTGTGGATCCCTCTGGTAATTTGCCCTATATACAGTTAACAATCTGCTCTTCTTAAATAATGTTGACATATAAAAAGTCTAACTTAAACCACTTTCTTCCAATTTTTCTTCCTTTATTGCTCTCTTCTCCTGAAGATGTTGACTTTTGTAGGGTACAGTTCTGAGGTCGCCATCAACCCTCTGATACCTCTCCAAAGTGCCCATTCTTCATCTACGAGCCTAGATAGGGAGTGTCAGCAGGCTATCCAACATAGTAACATATTGGAACAGGAGTAGGCCATTCAGCTCCTCGAGTCTGTTCTGCCATTCAATTAGATCATAGAAACAGTTTCTCTGTATCTACCCTATCGAATCTCTTTATCATTTTAAACACCTCAATTAAATCACCCCTCTACCTTCTAAACTCAAGGGAATACAAACCAAGTTTTATGCAACCATAATTTAACCCTTTGTATAATTTTGGTGAATCTGCGCTGTACCCCCTTCCAGGCCAATATATCTTTCCTGAGGTCCGGTGTCCAAAACTGAACACAGTACTCCAAATGGAGTCTAGCCAAGGCTTTGTACAACTGAAGCATCACCTTCTCACTTTTGTATTCCAACCCCTTTGAGATAAAGGCCAACATTCCATTAGCCTTTTTGATTACTTTTTGTACCTAAGCACTAGCTTTCAGAGATTTGTGTAAATGGACACCCAAAGTCTTTGCTCCTCCATAGCTCCTAGTCTCTCACCATTCTGATTTTTCTACATCAGAGGGCATCACAGATGAGCCAAATCCTGCCCTTACCTGACATCCCATAAAGGTGTAGTTTACAACAGAGAATCACTTTAAAGTAATAAAGCTCATTAAACCTTTTCTGCTTTGTCCCCTTCCTACCCCAGGGATACTGAAACCAATCGTAGCACCATTAACACTACCCAACTGAGATCACCTAATTCAGTGCTAACGGGCGATGGGGTCCTGGGACTTTTTGGATTGCACTATATAATGCATTTAATGACTAAGCCATAGGGACAGTTTTACACATTTATTAGTGCATCGATTTAGTGAAAAAATTTCGAGAAACATTTTGAATGTATTTATTTTGTCAGAAATGTAATCCTGTCCCTTCCAGAACTGAAGCTAAGGCAAAGAGGTCATATGCAAATCCAACATACAAACAGATCTGTGAAGCTATAATTTCCATAATGAATTATGTAGCAGTGTCAGCTTTACATTATGTCCAGTTCTTTTGGGAGGAAGAGTTTTTATTTTCTTTGCATTGGTAGTGATATTGTCACTGAGCTCCGTCTATACTGTGGGAGGCCATGTTGAGAAATTGTGAGTGACAGCCTGGTTTCTACATGGTGGAAAAACTGGGAAAATTCTATTCATTATAAATTTATATTATTCATTAATTGGTTAAATTAAACTAGGAAAATTACAGCACTGCGGTCATATTCTTGGAATAGAACCACAAGCTAGCAGATTGAGATTCAGATAATCTAAAACATCTCTGCTCGTCCTGAGGAGGAAATAAAAGACTGGTGAAAATAAAAACTTCATCTGAAGCAGATGTGAGCCACAGCATGCCTTTCACTCCACGAGCTTGATTTTTCCTTCATTCATTGTAGAGCAGCAGCAACTTCAGCCAAGAAGTTGGTCAGCCTTATTTTGTCTGACTGCTGAGGCAGCAGAAAGATTAGCAAGACAAAAAAAAAATCAAATTCTTGTTTCAAAACGTTGACTGCCTGAGGCAAAAAAAATTTGTACAGACAAGGAAAACCACTAGCCAAAGTTAACAAATATGGATGCTCAAAGGGAGTCTTGCCAGATATAGGAGGTTAGGCTACAATATACACACAACTACCTAAAATCCTCAATACTATTCTGGTACTTTAGATAATCAATCCAGCTCACTTAGCCAGAACAAATTAACATTACTTTACAATCTGATACAGTATCGCAAGTCAGTGGGATGTCCCTTATCAACGCTAAGTAAAAGGGAAACTAAAGTTATGAGATCCGAACAGTCATGGTACGAAAACTGGCTTGCTGTGGCATTAGAACTTAACTGTTCTCATGAATATTGAATTGCTTTCTGTAGGCCAAAGGTTCTCAACCTGAAAATGAGTCACAGAGAGGATGCTTTTGGGGTGCATGACCGTCTTTCATATTACATATCGTCCCACATTCAAAAGCTGTAAATAGGTAGTTGCAAAAGAACAAGGTCACAATGCTGATTGCTTCCTCTTGTGACTGCAGTCATTCTTTTCTGTCTTGTTTCTGCAAACGTTACTTCCAATTATACCATAGGGTGATTATTTTTAGTTTGTGAACCAATTTCTGATTTTAATTATGGTGTGCAGTTAAGCTATGGCATTAACTAGTTATGTCTGCTCCTGATTCTGTTGAGAACCACTTCAGTAGCTAGTGCTATATTAAAGTTAATCCACAGTCATAAATTCTGATCAATAATGGATCGCCTATTAAAAATATAATGGTCAAAAGTGGGAATGGCACATTGGAGCAGTGTATTAGTACTGTACTCCATTAGAGTATGCCACAGAATGGTAGACTGCAATTTTTTGAAATCCCAGCTCTGGTTTTCCCATCAGTAGGAGGTGCCAAGCAAAAGCTCAGCATTTCCCATTATGTACTTCTCAGCAATCTTCTACCAGAAAAATAACGTAATAACACAACATATGTTATGTCATACAGTAAATCTTGTGATACATCCTTTGCAAGTTTGGAAAGTATGATTATTTATAGGTGGAAGAATTTTTGCTCTGCATTGCAAGAATTTAACGGCATTGCCATGATACATGGGTGGAATCAGTAGCATTGCTGCTGGCCTATTAGAAGAGTTGACGAAAGCTGTACGGGTGAACTTTGACCTTTTTGTCTCTTTAAAATTACAATGCAAGAAAATATCACTCTACTAATGGAGCTTACAATGTGTTGACAGAGTGTGAGTGAAAGCATTGTACGTTTTGCTGGTGATCTATCTAACATAGTTTACTTGTGTGGTGCACCTCATATCTAGGACGCAAACAATTCAGAGATATTACAAATAAGTCTATGTATCACACTCTAATTAAAATGTAACAGCGCTGTCACCATGACGTTGAAATTTTTATTTTGGATAATTAAACTAACTTGCTCAAGCCTAAAATGGTACAAGAGTTAGAAGCCCTGAGGTTACGAACAGCCTCTTTGGCAGTTTCTTCTATAAAAGAGATTTAATTTACCTTTCAGGTAATGAGCTATGTGGTAACAGATATGATAAAATCTAAGATAGAAGAAAAAAGTGTCGGCAGAAATTAAATTGCATTCCTCGAAAAAGTGTTATTTAAACTCCTTGACACTGCCACTGAAAACTGATGAGAATCACTGGATCAGACAGGACCTCACATCCATCAAAATCATCTGCAAATCACAATTGTAAGGATGCTGTATTTCAAGGACAAGGTAGGCATAAGGACCAAATTTTCCTCTGTGCATTAATTTTTACAACAAAGCGGACATGAGTAAATGAAGGTGATAGTCTGATAGAAAGCTATAATACTATTTGTTGTTTGTACCACTACTGTGACTGATGCTCCCATCCCAAAAAGGGTTAATGGAAATTAGTAGAGGATAAACACAGATTTTTGCTTATGGAGGCCTTGCCAAAGGCCAACCACAAAATACTCAAATATATTCAGGAGAGGAGAATGTAAATAAAATAAGAAAGTGGGTTTTGAATTCCGAGTCAGATTCCACATTAGTCAGCTTAAAGAACGGGAGGATTTTAAAGTATTACTACAGCTTTCAGAGAATAGGATTATAAAATTTAAATCAACTAGGTTGTGCAATATAATGGCCCGTAAATTGCTCTGAGCAGCAAACTAGCAATGCTCACCGCTCATTAGATTTAAATTCACCCACTAAGTTTCTGCGTTCTTTTTGGCGGCAACTTCCTTGAACTGCGAGTTCAAATAAAATCAGCATTCTTTCCCGGGCTGTGTGAGTGGTGAAAGGATCGCTAAGGCCCCTCAGCCAATCAGCTTGAAGCAAGCCACGCTGTGAGAACCAGTGAGTGCAGTTCATAGACAAACAGCGCAGACTAAAAACCCAGATGTGCCCAATAAGGTATTATGAAATGACATAGAGAAAGCGAAATAAAGAGGGGATAAAATTAAAAGACTGAGATAAAAGAGACAGAAAGAAAAAGGAAAAAACATTAACATTTTTAAATTTTTAACTTTATTTTTAGATGTCCAAAAGTATTCAAATCAGGAGTAATGAGTCTCCAGATTTTTAAAAGTAAATTTTTAGTGCCATAGAGGTTGATTGGCAGTCATTAAGTCTGTTAAAACTTAGTTTAGCCTTAAAAAACTGAGCATACCTGTTTTGTGGCGAGATTAGTTCGTTTCCAGCTGGGCAGGAGAGCAAGTTGGCGCTGGTCCATTGATTCTATTGATTGCAGCCAGCAATATCCCTTTAAGGCGAAGCTATCAGGTCCACCGTTGTAACTAGGAAGAGCAAGTTCCGGATTTCCGCGTTTGACTGCGCCTGTGAAGTCCCCAGAACTTGCTCTTCGATTTCGCCACTAATAATGGTGAACGCTGTTGGGCTCACCGTTATTTTGAAAGCAATTTCCGGCCCAAAAATATTTGCAACGGTATTTGCGAAAACAGGGATGCTTTCATCCACATCGGTCCTCTAGGATATGTAGTTGCTCTGGAACAAAGACCACAGTCCATACATAGGTTACAGGCCACAGAAACAAAAAGAGTATCGGTATTTCTCCTATCCTGTACAATCATTTTACTCCTTGACAGAAATGCAGTTTTACAGTAAATGTATTACCAAAAGAAATACTGTGGTTTATATTGTGCCCAAGATCGTGGATGTATAACTGCATGGCTTATGTACCAAACACACATACCAGTGTTTCCACTGTGCTTCAAATTTGAACTGCAATGTACTGCTTGGCTAACCTTATTATACTTCACATGCAGTGATTTAGGAAAAAAATACAAAACGGCTCATACTTTATTTTCCACAACCTAACCCTCTCCCAAACAAATTACAAATTAGTCTAACTTCACCATCAGCATACTCAGATTTTTGCATATTTCTGTCCTCTGAGAAAGATCATTTTAATGCATTGATTTTTAACATATAGTCTCTTCTTCAAAAAGTACAAAATTTGACAACCCATCCTGTTGGAAATATGGCCATCACTCCATCAGTGATGAATTAAATATTTAAAGGAGAAGGGAAATGTAGTGAGAGTCATTTTTGTTCAAAGAACTTTCCCATTTTATAAAAGAAAATAATAGCCGTAGCAGAATTTTTCAATTTGTTTTAGTAAAAGTGTTAGGTTTCATAGGAGCATGGACACCTGACCACAGAGTCAGGTCTCTTCTCCTGCTCGACCACTCCTGTGGTGTCTAACTGTGGAAAACCATACTATAGGGTGATATTTCTAAACACTGTTCCTCTGCAATGTATAGCAAAAGAAAACAATGCAGTATTGTGTATTTAATGATACATAAATGTCTAATGATGGTGATGGAGAAACTGGTCAGGACCAATGAGAAGAAATTCCTTATAATGTGTAAAATCAAAGTCTGAACTTAAAAGCAGAATGTCATAGTCATTTTATGAGTGATCGCTATAAATCAATAATGATATGATAATGTTTATTCTGCCGCCATGGCCCCAATATTAATTTGGAGCTGTGAAGAGAGAGGAGGGGGAGGGGGGTGGTGAGGGGGAGGGGGGTGGTGGTGGTGGGGGGGGGTGGTGTTTGCGGATGGGAAACCTGGAAGTAAGGATTTCCCACAAGACCTACTGAATTTAACGATAGGACCTACTTTAAAAATATCCAAACGAATTTCCCGCCCGATAGCCAGCTTGATTCACAGGCTGACTGCCTTCCAGGCAGGAAAGCAGCCTGGGAGCGGATAGAAGGTAAGTCGAAGTTTGGACAGGGGTAGGGGGTCGGGGTGGGGGGGGGGGGGGGGGTCGAGAAAAGATTGGGTTCTTTGGGAGTTGGTTGGGGGCGTCGGAGAGAGATCAGTATCTTTGGGGGTTGGATGGGGGGGGACGATCATGGGGGGGGGTGGGGCAAGTCGGAGATCGTTGGGGAGGTGAGAAGTCGGAGATCGTTGGGGAGGTCAGAAGTCGGAGATCGTTGGGGAGGTGAGAAGTCGGAGATCGTTTGGGAGGTGAGAAGTCGGAGATTGTTGGGGAGGTGAGAAGTCGGAGATTGTTGGGGAGGTGAGAAGTCAGAGATCATTGGGGGGGTGACAAGTCAGAGATCATTGGGGAGGTGAGAAGTCGGAGATCGTTTGGGAGGTGAGAAGTCGGAGATTGTTGGGGAGGTGAGAAGTCGGAGATTGTTGGGGAGGTGAGAAGTCAGAGATCATTGGGGGGGTGACAAGTCAGAGATCATTGGGGAGGTGAGAAGTTGGAGATCATTGGGGGGGTGAGAAGTCGGAGATTGTTGGGGAGGAAAGAAGTCGGAGATCGGGGTGTGGTCTCGGACATCGAGGGGGGTCTCAGACATCAAGGGGGTCTCGGACATTGCGGGGGTCCGCCGATCATGGCAGGTAAGCTTGTTGGGCCTGGAGGAAACTCTCCTGCTGCTCCTGGCCCACAAGCAGTGCAATAAAGGCACTTCCCCCAAGATCCGGCCCTTCTCACCTCCATTTCACTGGCAAGATTCACGAGCCCTGGGAAACCCGCGCTGGAGGTGTTAAATTTAAAGGTCGGTGAAAATCAATTTAAAAAGACCGAATTAACTTCTAGAGGACGTTATTTACTGCAATAACTACCCATCCGCCTGTGAGTAGGTTGTTCGCGTGCATCCAAATACACCTCTGTTAAACCTGGAAGTGGGCACGATGGAGCTGGGTTGTAGTCGCACTCGAAAAATCAATTATTTTAACTACCCGCCCATTCTTGGAGGTTAAAATCCTCCTCCATCACCGCCACCCCCCCCACCACCATGTCTTTAAAATGATGTTGTAAGGACTTTCACTTCTACTGGACTTAATAAACATTGGGACAGAAATTGCTTGGAAAATAATGGTGAGCTCAGCAGCGCTTTCCGTTGTTAGTGGCAAAATCAAGGAGCAAATTCTGGTGTTTGTACTTGCGCAGTGAAACAGGAAAATCCAGAACTTGCTCCTGCTGATTCGCCGGCGATAATGACAGCTTTGTATTAAAGGTATATCACACACAGCAATCAGAGAAATCATTGAAAAAGCGCCAACTTGCTCATCTGCCTAGCTGGAAAGTAAGTAATAGTGCCACAAAACAGGTACGTTTAAAAATACCAAGTCTAAACCAAGTCTTAATGACTGCCAAGCAATTTAAAATTAACTTTTAAAATGTGGAGTCTCATTACTCCTTATGTTAATTGTTTATGATCATTAAAAAAATTTTAATTATAAAGTGAAAAATTTTTTTTTTACTTTTCCCTTCTCTTTTATTTACTTTGATTATTTCTTACCCTCTCTTTTTCTCACTGTCTATAACTGTCTTTACAACGATTTTAATGTACCTTTCACTTCTTGGTTTTCACATTCCAAGCTTGCAGAAACAGTTTCACAGCTTGTCAAAAATCCTGTGATCTCATTGTTCGAGGGGAGAGTATGATCCCCTTGATTCTCCCATGGGTCCTAGTTTTGCTTGAACTAACGCTGGGCTCGTCTCCACTTCCTATTAAAGGAAACCCCAAAGTAAAGACCACGGTAAGTAAGTTTGTTAATTTAAAACTGCGGAGTGGCGGTAACTGTTACTTCGCTGCTCCGAGCAATTTCTGCCCCCGTGTTATTTATTTAATGTTCGATTATGTTTTGCAGTAATCCAAAATAATGTGTTATTTGCTGTTCGTAGAATCATAGGATCACACAACACAGAAGGAGGCCTTTTGGCCCATCACATCTGTGCTGTTCTATGCAAAATAATTTTAATTCTACACAAGAAGCATTTATATACATATTTTGAATACTAGATGTAATATAGATGCACAATGCATAACATGCATATTCAATAGTTAGCATATTTTACAGTTAGAAAAGGAAATAAATCACAATGTCTTGAAATTACTGAATGACTTTAAACTTCTGATAGCTATTTCCCTATTCCAGTGGAATTTTATCTCAAATTGATTTTTGTACATAGTTAGAACAAGTATATAATTATTACCCCATTATGAATAGTGTTGGGTCTGAAAGGAAGGAGAGGAATTAAACTACAGGGCACCAACTCTGTGCCAATGCAGAGTCAAATATTTTCAATGGACAGTAATCACCAGATGGCAAAGGATAATTGGCCTCTAGTATAATTGCAGAGATGTTACAAGGAGGCTCCTAT
This sequence comes from Heptranchias perlo, assembly GCF_035084215.1. Classification (NCBI taxonomy): domain Eukaryota; kingdom Metazoa; phylum Chordata; class Chondrichthyes; order Hexanchiformes; family Hexanchidae; genus Heptranchias; species Heptranchias perlo. The sequence goes on from NC_090343.1 coordinate 13,460,250, forward strand.
TATCTTGTACAGGGACCAACCCTGTGATACAAGAACTCACTATTTGGAATTATGGCTGATTCCGTGATCAAGTGCTCCCAGCGAGGAGCTGTGCTCCTAGGGAATGCAGATCAGGAAATCGCGGAATCACAGCCCACAGTTTTCCATCCATTTAAATTGAATAATAAACACCCATGGGCTGTTGGCCAGCAACCTGTGCTCCTTGTGAGTGCTGCTGTTTGCTAGGAGCGCCCAATCACAGAATAACCGCTTAGACTTCACCCTTTTGCATTACATCTCCATCATATCCTGATGGACACCAACCGTACATCACAGGGCATTGAAACTGTACAACAGTGGACGATTGCCCCATTGCACCTGAAATCTTCTGTATGCCAAAAGGAAATCACTGTGTTTCACAAATCAAAAACATTCACATAAAATATTTATTGATCATCTGTCTTTAGTTGCTGGTTATGTTGCAATTCTTAATAATCAATTAAAACATTTAATTTAAATGAGCACTGCACTATTGTTAAAAATATATTCAATATTACTAATAGCATATTATTACAGAACTTCTTAAATTCTCTTTAAGGAAAAATATTGTTTATTCAAATACTTAGTTTTCAAAGTTATTTATTCCAACATTTTTGTTACATCTGGGGGTGGGGATAAATTGTTAGCTGAAGTGCCTATTAAATTCTATTTTCTTGATATTCCCATGAACAGGTGATTGTACTGGGTTACGGCAATGCATATCAGAAACCTTAGAACAAGTTATGTGTTGAAAATATTTGACTAAATTCAGTAAGACAAAACATCACCATTACAATGATAATGAATGCCTTTGCATTTACTTACACTGAATGAATGCTACCATTGCCCAAACTAGAAAAAATCTATTCATATTTGTACAAAATCAAAATGAGAGTCTCAAAATCATTTTCATATCTGAAAATACAGACAAAGAATGCAGCTTTTATTTAAGATAGTAGCAGATCTTTCATGGTGTTGTTCATGATGATTCAGAAGGTCAGCTGATTTGTAACGATGTGGTTATTATCAATGAAGTGTGATAGGGAAAGTATGACAGGAGAAGCGTAACAGGAAGTAAGCGTGACTCTTACAGAAAGTGTGTGCTATACACAAAACTTTTAATATAACTTTAGTCGATTTCTTTGGCACTGCACATGTGGAGTGAGGACCCAAGTTCTCTATTCAGCTCAAGTAGGCTTAGAGGGCGGAAGATAATAGAACTGAACCAAGAAAGTGGGAGGGAGAAAGGCAGATAGAAGAGCAGAGTGGGAGGGACATAGGGAAAGGAGGACGGAGGAGGAGTGTGGAAGAGAAGGAGGGGAAATTTCTGGCCGGTGGGGAGACAGGGAACTTGGGGGTACAATTTTTATTCCATATCTAACTAAATTTAACTCCAACTAAATATTGGGATGACCAAAGCCGTTGTCTTCGGTTCCCGCCGCAAACCCCGTTCCCTAGCCACCGACTCCATCCCTCTCCCTGGCCGCTGTCTGAGGCTGAACCAGACCTTTCGCAACCTTGGTGTCCTATTTGACCCTGAGATGAGCTTCCGACCACATATCTGCTCCATCACCAAGGCCGCCTACTTTCACCTCTGCAGCATCACCCGTCCCCACCCCTGCTTCAGCTCATCTGCTGCTGAAACCCTCATCTATGCCTTTGTTACCTCTAGACTGGACTATTCCAATGATCCCCTGTTGGCCTCCCATCTTCCACCCTCCATAAACTTGAGCTCATCCAAAACTCTGCTGCCCGTATCCTAATTCACACCAAGTCCTATTCTCATTTTATATCAGACTTGCCTAGACACATCCAACCATCCTAATGGGCCTTGGGCGCTACAACATGCTCCCGGTTCAGATTCCCATTTCCAGAAATGTTGATAAATATGATTTCTGAAAAGTATTTCCCTATTCTGCTAGAATTATATCTCAATTCAATTTTTGTGCAAAGTTATAATAACGCCCCCAGATGTAATCATACTGTTAGAAATAATTCTGGCCCTGAATGGAAAGAGAGGGACTGAACTAAACAGAATCTGACTTTGAGCCAACAGAGAGACTGTTAAAATAGCAAACAGGGGAATTTGATATTAATGTATAGGCTCAGGTGAGTAGTGTGTGCATACAGGAGCTGACGCTGAGGCTTCCACAAGCCGTACAATGCCAGAAGTTAGTGACTGGTTCCTTCTATTGGAGTATGCATATAGTTGACTACATGAGCCACACAATATCGGGTGTGAATGAGTTTTCCCTTTTGCCTAGTGTGTACTATAGAGTAATGTAACGATTATGCAAAAGTATGTAACCTTTAAAAAATAATCAGAAATAGTGAGTCAGTTTTGCTATTATACAAACTCTAAGCCAGTACCAAACGCTACAACCACATTACACTAATATCTTTGGTTATTCGTGCTTTACTGTTTCTTTGCTGTTTTGAGTTGCCTTACTGTTTTGTATGGCATTACATTAAAATGATCTTTTAATGCAAAGTAAAAAGGTACTTTTTCCATATTCCTTCCGACCACATTCCACAGCTTTAAAAACAATATTGGCCCCCACTTCCAAAAAGCAATTTAAAATGTCAGGAATCATTAATGATTTATAGGGCTCTTTGATGTCTGATCCTAACCACTTCTATTGTTTCATCAGCTGTTTCACCGGCAGTGGGGAATTCAGCAATAAAAGGGGAGGGGGAGTGCTCAAGGTTTTCAAACCCCAATTGTATCTGGTGTGTGCTGCTGAGTGAGCACTCCAGAATATGCACTTTAGTTCTGCACCACAACATCTTTTTTTCAAATGATACAAGAAAATCTGAATTTGATTTTATTTTAATGCACAGCTGAGTGATGTGTAAGAAGCCTCTTATATAAATCTTGTACTTCTTTTTCCCAATTTTCTCTCCTCTGCCACCAATGGCCCTGACTTGTGCTTGGAGACAATTCAATGGTAATCAGCAGGCCTCCAGTACCTCGGCCTAAGTGTCCATTCTTCATGTGTGAGCTGAAACATTAGGTGCCAGCAAGCTATTTAATTGTGGAAGGGACCATCATATCCTCATTCGACAATTACTTTTTTTAATTTCAAAATATACTTTATTTCATGGAATTTAAAGATACACACAGTTGAATGTAAATATAACAATTCCAAACCAGTACAATTCAAACCAAAACACTACAGATTGTACACAAAGCGATCTCATTATTACAATTCAAACACAGTATTTCTTATGACTCATGGTGTACAGTACAAGGTGGGGTGGCCTTACACGTTGCTGTTTCACCATGGAGCCTCTGTGTAGGTCACACCTCGCCTCACTGCATCCTGCAGCATATACTCCTGAAACTTGGAGTGTGCCAGTCAGCAACACTCGGTCGTGGACAGCTCCTTCACCTGGAAGACCAGCATGTTTCAGGCAGACCAAAGGGCCTCCTTCAGCAAGTTGATGGTCTTCCGGGCAACAGCCCATAGAGCACAGCGTCCTGTGTCACCAAACTGTTTGGGATGAACCAGGACAATGATTAAAAAAGGGATTCTGGGCTTTATAAATAAAGACATAAAATACAAAAGCAAGGAAGTCATGATGAACCTTTATAAAACACTGGTTTGGCCACAACTGGAATATTGTGTCCAGTTCTGGGCACCGCACTTTAGGAAAGATATGAAGGCCTGAGAGAGGGTGCAGAAGAGATTTACTAGAATGAGGGACTTTGGTTACATGAATAGACTGGAGAAGCTGGAGTTATTCTCCTTGGAACAGAGAAGGTTAAGAGGAGATTTGATAGTGGTATTCAAAATCATGAGACATCTAGGCAGAGTAGATAGAGTGAAACTGTTCCCATCGGCGGAAGGGTCAAGAACCAGAGGACATCGATTTAAGATGATTGGCAAAAGAACCAAAGGTGACATGAGGAAAAACTTTTTTACACAGCGAGTGGTCAGGATCTGGAATGCACTGCCTGAGGGGGTGGTGGAGGCAGATTCAATCATGGCTTTCAAAAGGGAACTGGATAAGTACTTGAAAGGAAAAAATTTGCAGGGCCATGGGGATAGGACAGGGGTGGGACTAGCTGGATTGCTCTAGCATAGAGCCGGCGTGGACTTGATGGGCCGAATGGCCTCCTTCCGCACTGTAACCTTTCTACGATTCTATGATTTCTATGAGATACCAACGCATATCTCTCCACCTCTGCGCAAAAGGGCAGCCCATCAGGAGGTGGACGACGGTCTCCTCCCCGTCACAACCTTGAGGGCAGCTCGCAGTGGCGCTGAGGTTCAGTGCGTGTTGGAAGGACCGGACTAGTAGGGCCTTTCTCACCACCATCCAGGCTACATCCTGGTGCCTGTTGATCAGTTCCGGTGATGAAACGTTCTGCCAAATGGCATCGACCGTCTGGTTGGGGAAGAAACCGATCGAGTCCACCCTCTCCATTCCTTGCAGGACTCTTAGAACGTTTTGTGTCGACCGCTGTCTGATAGCCTTGTTGTTGAAGGGGTTCCTTCTCAGGAACTTCTCCACCTGGGACAGGTGGAGGGGAACAGTCCAGCTGGACGGGACGTCCTGCGCCTGCTTGGCAAGCGTGGCCAGACCCAGCCTTCTCAGTGTGTTGGACAGGTAGAAACTCAGCACGTAGTGACACTTGGTGTTTGTGTACAGGGGCTCTACACATATCCTGAGGCAGCCACACATAAAGGTGGCCATCAGGATCAGAGGAGCGTTGGGGACGCTTTTCCCCCCTTTGTCTGGGGGCTTGTACATGGTGGCCCTGCGGACACGTTCTACCTTGGACCTCCAGACAAAGTGAAAGATCGACAACCACATGCAAGCACTGGATAGCAAATAAGAGTGGGAAACTTGCCTTGCTTTTCACTAGCCAAGGAACACTGAGGCCAATTGTAACAACCCTACACTTGCTCTGGCTGAGATCAGCTAACACAACCCAGAGCAGGAATCAAACCTGGAACTTTCTTGGCCTACATGGCAGTGCACTTTCCCACTGAAACATAAGAGGAGTTCTTTTACATGGGTCTGAATAATGTGTAAAGGACCTCTTATACGGGTCTGGGCAATGTGTAAGGAGCCTTTCACACAAATCTGAGTGATATATAAGGAGCCTCTTAAACCAAAATGAATAATGCATAAGGAGCCTCTTATACAAGTCTGAATGATGTGTAAGAAGATTCTTATACTGGTCTGATTAGCCACTGTTATACTGCTGCTGCTCAGTTCAGATTCCAGGAGCCTGATATCTGCAAGCCAGTTCCCTTACCCTGGCGGCATTCTCATAAACCCATGAGAAACTGGGTTTATGAGTCTGTCTCCAGGGTAAGGGAGTCGGATTTAGTGGTGTAAGCCCCGATCTCTGAAGAATCTGAATTTAAACAGTGCCAGTATAAAACACTCAGATTGTAAAGAATGTTCAACAGAGGTCTAAGTAACCTTTAAGTAGTCTATAAATCACATTGGAAACATCACTTAATATCTCCTGTGATTCGCCAAATATGTTCACCTACATATGAAACAAGTGTTATTTATGCTGCATTGGAGATTCATTATCATTTACCATGATATAATCAGAGAGGATCTTTTGGATCTGAACATAAACTATGATACTTAAAAATATCTACAGCCAGTACGTTGTATTATAGATGGTGCTAGAAAGACTTTAAATAATGAAAGTCCTAAACATCACAAATCCAGTTGTAGAATGCAGATCTACAACTGGATGACAAGTTACTATTGGAACATAGGAACAGGAGTAGGCCATTCAGCCCCTCGTGCCTGCTCCGCCATTTGATAGGATCATGGCTGATCTGTGTACCTGCCTTTGGCCCATATCCCTTAATACGCACTCACTTGCATGCAACATGGGAGGAGCTGTAATACTGCAGTATCAAGCCTTCTCATATATTTCCCCACTGACACAACTCCAATGAAGAGAGTTAAAGAAAACTAAACATTGATATTTGATTTAAACTATGGAAAAATAAGTTTGGGTGTGGAATCAGCAATATTCTTGTGCTGTTTTTTCAATCTCTAGAACTCATTTATCTTTAGGAACACTAACAGTCGCCTAAAGGGCTGGATGTGATCTAACTTTTAGAACTTGCACAAGGGTAATTAACACATGTATGTGCATAACAGGTGTGGGGGAAAGAAAATTAGGCAAGTAGGCCGAAAGCCTCAATCTTGCCCAATTCTAATTGCCCAATTCTAATTTCACAATCTTTTCCAGTTGGACTTCCAAATGTGTGAAACGAGCTCTGCACCAGGTGTACAAGAGGTGAATGAAAGGAGCTAAACTTTTATAAATGTATTTAAATAGCTGTCACAGACAAATTCCCACTCTTTCCATTGGGAATGTGCTGACAATGTTGTGAGCCCATATAAAATGACCACCAAAGCAAGGCCATTAAAAGCTGCATTCTTAAAGGTGTGTTGAGATATTGTTGCTGTTGCATGAGTCCATTAACTTCAATTTGGTGCAGTTTTTCTGCATTTTGATAGTCGCATTCCTTTTTGATTTTAGTGAGTCCACTTTATTTTTTTTGTTTTCTTTAAAAATGGCTCACTTTTTCCCAACAGTCTATTGCACTTATTGCAATTTTATTTGCAGCAATCACATCTCTGAGGATGGGAATCCCTTTGTTATTCCTCTGGCACTCTGAGATTTGGATGAGGAGGACAAAATGTGCTCAGGGCTTCACTTAGTATTTGTTATACATAGAAATTACAACGTGGAAATAGGCCATTCGGCCCAACCAGTCCATATTGGTGTTTAACCTCCATTCAAGCCTTCAATCTGACCTGATAAATCCTCTAGGGTGGATATAACTGTGCTGGTGGAGTGAGTGACTTGGGCTTGCGTGAGGTTCTTTGTTTGGGTCTGGTATTTCATCTTGGGAGTCTCCTGCAGAAAGAGAAAAGGAGCATTCATTATTATGATGACAGTAAGGAATCTGTTCTAACAAAGGTGGCATGCTATAAAATTGATGTTTAGTGTATGTCTATGTGTTTCTAAGTGAGTACATAGGTGGAGAAAGAAGAATAACGAAAAGATGATAAGTTCTGAAAAAGGGTTTTATACCCCACTCCTTCTATGGTTCCAGATCAATGATTTACGAGATGGTTTCCTTTATTTGAATCAAATGGCTGACGTTTTGAGGCTCCTTCCAGTCTACATTTGCTCCTGTCTGTTATATTTGGCCTCTTCCTGTAAGCAAATACAAAATGTTATCATTTTCAAGAGAGAAAGAGCTTCACTCTAGTACCAAGCCTATATGGCACCTTGTGTGAGGGCATGAAAATGCAGCATGCAAGTAGCTTCTGGTGCCAGCGGGCTTCGTGGGTATAACCTTCAAAGGTTTATGTGTGACATTAGGAGCATGTTGCAGTGCCACCAAAGTGGTAATGTTTGTTCATACGTGAAAGAGCTGAAAGGTTTCCTGAGTGCCTTAAAATACTACACAAGTGAAACTGCACCTTGTTGCCAGTAGATTCTTTCTGGCATGCACCCTATGGCTTATTTAATGTAGGCAACATCTGGTGCTCTTACCTTGATAATCTTCCAGAGTCCCCAATTTTCTTTTTCATTTACTCCTACAATCTACGAATGTGAAGGACCACATTCACTTCCTCAACCATCTCCACCTAGGCATTTTTGATATTTCCTCCAATAAGACAGTACCCCTTAGTTCACAGTACCTCTCAGTTCCACAATGGGCAACCCTCCTTTGCTGCACCTGCTGCAGCAACACCTGAAGGAACAGCATCCTCAAATGGGGTATCTTTGTTGTTCCTTTTCGGACCTCCATTCTTGTGCCACATCAGAAATATATTGCAGTTCTTGAAGCTTGCAGTTCCCCTTTAAAATGTGAGCAGCAGCCCTTTAAGTGCTGCTCATAATGTGTGAATGGAGCATGAAGAATTTATTCAAATGAGCTGGCCTTGGGATGTTTCAGTTCCTATTTCAGCCTTCTCCATATGAAACTTAAACTTACTTGCACGTAATTTTTTTTCTTGTTTCCCTTTTTTAAAAATTTGCTCTGGATAATAAATGCAAGGCTAGTTACCCAACATGGCAATGTGCTTTCTTCTTGAAAGTGATTGTAGGTACAACTGAATGGTCATATCAGAGGGCATTAAGAGTCAATCAGGTAGTGTGGACTAGAGTCACTGGGTAGGGGTGGCAGTTTCCCTTCCCCACAGCCATTAGTGAACCTGTTGGATTTTTATAATGATCTAGCAACTTTCATGGTCCTTTTTATTTTTTTTCCTCGTGCTGTTCATAAGATAGCAGATTTAGTAAATTCAATTTCACAATTTGCTGCAGTGGGATTTGAACACATGACCTCTGACCACTGCCATTACAATATCATACCCTTGCTCTTCAAGAAGCAAAACACTTGTTTACAACATTTTTGCTACTGTTCATTCATCCATTTGTGGAGTGTTCGTTGTTGGAAATATGATCACCACAAATAAATAATCCAAGTGGTGATATTAGATTCCACCACTTTTACACATCTATATTTTCAGAGAACTTATTGAACGGAGGAATTTCAAACCCACGGTTTTTGGAGGTTTAGCTGCTCGTAATTCCCTTCAATAATTCCATTTAGGAGGACTTTCAAAGTGGAAGATAAAGCCTTTTGGAGAGAGGTGAAAATCCCATCACATGGAAAGTATTAAAATGCCTTCTGTGCTTCTAACAGCTCAAATTAAAATGCAATTGACAAAGTCATAAAATTAATTTCTTGTATTACGCATTTGGCATAAACACCATACTTGAAAGAAAGTGTTTAAACATGGAATTTAACATGTTCAGGAAAGTTTCTCATCCTTCATTTGCATTCACCAGTGCTGTCCTTTGTCTTTTAGGACCTTGCTTTATTCCAGTGAAAGAGCTGCTTTTATGTTGTTCTAACTGGGATGCTAAGCGCCTCCTTATTACATTTTTTTTAAACCAGATCTTCCTGGCCATCGGCCTTAGCAGATCTAGCAAGTTCACTCTGGGGTTTTTGCCAGTTGCACAGACCTGCTCGTTAGGACTGGGGCCTAGCATCTCACTAAGCGCAATATGAAAAGCAGCAAAATCTGCCATTCCTGCCTGTAAGGATCTAAATTAATAGCCCTTTATATAATACACAACCTCTTCAGGAAGTAGCTGTGTTGATCCAAATTCCAGCCCTGCTGCTGTTAAACCTGATCTGTTTACATTAGTTTAAACAGCTGCCAGGGTAAAAAAAAAAGGTGACTACCATTCACCTGTACACAACTTCCTTGGCCATTCAGGAAATTAGCAGAATGAAAGAAAATAGTTATTCACGAGTTTAAAACTGCACCTGTGCGAGCAGAGGTGACTTCCACATAAGAAACTGTTTTGAAAACGTTTTTTAAACTTTTTGCTTTCACTCTAAGAAATGGCTGGAGAAACTCTATACAAGTGTCTGGATGGCAAAACCACTTTACCACCTGTTTAAAAAAAAACTTGCATTTATATAGCACCTTTTATGACCTCAGGACGTCCCAAAGAGCTTCAAAGCCAATTAAGTACTTTTGAAGTGTAGTCACTGTTATTATATAGGGAAACGCAGCAGCCAATTTGCACACAGCAAGGTCCCACAAACAGCAATGAGATAAATGAATAATGAAACTGTTTTAGTGATGTTGATTGAGGGATAAATGTTGGCCAGAAGACCGGGAGAACTCTGCTGCTGTTCTTCGAATAGAAAGGGCAGATGGGATCTCGGTTTAACATCTCATCCAAAAGACGGCACCTCCAACAATGCAGCACTCCCTCAGTCCTGCACTGTAATGCCAGCTGAATTACCCCAGTCTCTGGAGTGGGGCTTGAACCCATGACCTTCAGAGGCGAGAGTGCTACCACTGAACCAAGGCTGACATTATAAGGCTTACAAGCCAAAAAAGGGACACTTCAACTGTTCAGCCTAGCAGTGGCCATGTTTGTTTGCCTCTGGTGCCTCTACCTCTAGTGCCTACAGTGTGTGTGTTTAAACTGTTGGCAGAGGTATGGCGTGGCTACAAATCACTAGCTTTTATGATACTCTGCTTCTAACTGCCACTTCTTGGCACTTTTTTTATATTACAAACTTGCTGTTAATGCCAGGACTGCTGATGGTACAAACTTACAATAGGTTGATTCCTGGGATGCGAGGGTTGTCCTATGAGGAAAGATTGAGTAGAATGGACCTATGCTCTCTGGAGTTTAAAAGAATGAGAGGTGATCTCATTGAAACATATAAGATTCTAAGCAGGCTTGATAAGGTAGATGCCAAGAGGATGGAGAATCTAGAACTAGGGGACATAGTCTCAGGATAAGGGGTCAGACATTTAGGACTGAGATGAGGAGGAATTTCTTCACTCAGAGGGTGGTGAATCTTTGGAATTCTCTACCCTAGAGGGCTGTGGATACTCAGTCATTGAGTATATTCAAGAATGAAATCGATAGATTTTTGGACTCTAGGGGAATCAAGGGACATGGGGATCGGGCGGGAAAGTGGAGTTGAGGTCGAAGATCAGCCATGATCTTATTGAATGGCGGAGCAAGCTGGAGGGGCCATATGGCCTACTCCTGCTCCTATTTCTTATGTTCTTATGTCTTATGTTCTTAAATGTGCTAGGAAATGAGTTTGAAGCTGCTTTTACATTGGCTTTACAGCGGTGCTAACACCACTGTTCCCAACACGGAATCTCACACATGCTGCAGCAAATCCAATGTATTCTTGCTAGACTCGGTAAGACCAGTCATCAGAAATATCTGGTAAAAAATGGCGCAAGCACTTCTCTAAAGCTAATGTAAAAGTAGCTTGAGGCAATCTCAACCAAATCCACTGCATACAAATGCCCTTAATTGGAGGCTAATTTTTATTAACTGAGTGCTAAGTCATGCAGTCATATTCAGGGAGGCCATGGATTAATGGTACAGCTGCATGGAATTGAGCACATTACAGGGTGTGATCCTCGGTGTTGCAGCAGCACTTGGCAAGGAGTGGTTCTGCATGGCTTAGGTCAACATAGTGTTCCACCTCTGTGGCTCAGCTCAACAAACTGCAACCTTGTGCAACATGATGCAGCCCTACGTCACATAACCGTGTGTGGAATTGCTCTATGCAGCATGACTGTGTGGTGTGGTCCTGTGTGATACCTCTAGTGTTGTAGACAAGAAGACAGGGCAGTCAGAGACACAGACATCGGCAAATCTATCCCCTTCCCCCATATCACGTTGGGGTAGTCTAGTACATACCATAAACATCACAATATTGCTAAGGCAGTCTGGGCTACAGGTATCAGAATAAACACCCCAGTATTACTAGGGCAGTCTGGTATGTGTTACAAACATGTGCTGTTTGGGTAGTCTCATATGTCTTACAGTATTAGGTAGGATCAGGCTAAGAGAGAATACGAGAAGGTCTAAGACAGGTTTAAATGCGTGGTAAATAAGGTTGGTGAGCTGCAGGCGCAAATAGCCACATGGGAATATGATTTTGTGGCGATAACGGAGACCTGGCTTAAAAAAGGGCAAGATTGGGTACTAAATATTCCTGGCTACAAGGTGTTCGGGAAAGGTAGGGAAGGAACAAAAGAGGGGGGTGGCAGTATTGATTAAGGAAAATATTGCAGCGCTGAAGAGAGAGGATGTTCTTCAGGGGTCAAGGACAGAATCGATTTGGTTACAGTTAAGAAACAATAGAGGCGCTATTACACTACTGGGTGTATTCTATATGCCACCAACTAGTGGGAAGGATATAGAGGAGCAAATTTGCAGGGAAATTACAGAGAGGTACAAGAACTATAGAGTAGTGATAATGGGGGATTTCATCTATCCTAATACAGACTGGTATAGCAGTTGTGTAAAGGGCAAAGATGGGGAGGAATTTTTGAAGTGCATTCAGGAGAATTTTCTTGATCAGTATGTTTCCGGCACAACGAGGAAAGTGGCAGAGCTGGATCTAGATCTGGGGAATGAAGTGGGTCAAGTGGAGCAAGTGTCAGTGGGGGAACATTTAGGGAACAGTGATCATAGTATCATAAGGTTTAGATTAGTTATGGAAAAGGACAAGGAGCAATCTAGAGTAAAAATACTTAATTGGAGGAGGGCCAATTTCAGTGGGTTGAGAACGGATCTGGCCCGGGTAAATTGGAATCAAAAATTGGCAGGCAAAACTGTAATCGAGCAATGGGCAGCCTTTAAAGAGGAGATGGTTCAGGTACGGTCTAAGTACATTTCCAAGAGAGGGAAAGATAGGGTAACCAAAGCCAGAGCAGGATCAGGTTGTTAATACAAGTGAGAACCAGGCTGAATATAGAAAGTACAGAGGAGAAATGAAGAAGGAGATAAGAGGGACAAAAAGAGAGTATGAGAATAGACTGGTGGCTAACATAAAAGAGAATCCAAAGGTCTTCCATAGGCATATAAATAGTAAACGGGTAGTAAGAGGAGGGGTGGGGCCGATTAGGGACCAAAAAGGAGATCTATGCATGGAGGCAGAGAGCTTGGCTGACATACTAAATGAGTACTTTGCATCTGTCTTTACCAAGGAAGAAGATGCTACCAAAGTCACAATAAAAGAGGAGGTAGTTAAGATAGTAGATGGGCTAAAAATTGATAAAGTGGAGGTACTAGAAAGGCTGGCTGTACTTACACTAGATAAGTCACCCGGTGGATGGGATGCATCCTAGGTTGCTGAGGGACTTAAGGGTGGAAATTGCGGACATGCTGGCTATAATCTTCCAATCATCCTTAGATACGGGGGTGGTGCCAGAGGACTGGAGAATTGCAAATGTTACACCCTTGTTCAAAAAAAGGATGTAAGGATAAACCCAGCAACTACAGGCCAGTCAGTTTAACCTCGGTGGTGGGGAAGCTTTTAGAAACGATAATCCGGGACAGAATTAACAGTCACTTGGACAAGTGTGGATTAATAAAGGAAAGCCAGCACGGATTTGTTAAAGGCAAATCGTGTTTAATTAACTTGATTAAGTTTTTTGATGAGGTAACAGAGAGGGTTGATGAGGACAAAGCAGTTGGTGCTGTGTTATGGACTTTCAAAAGGTGCTTGATAAAGTGCCACATAATAGGCTTGTCAGCAAAATTGGCAGTGGCAGCATGGATATGAAATTGGCTAAATGACAGGAATCGGGGAGTAGTGGTGAACGGTTGTTTTTCAGACTGGAGGGAGGTATACTGTGATGTTCCCCAGGGGTCGGTATTAGGACAGCTGCTTTTTTGATAAATATTAATGACTTAGACTTGGGTGCACGGGGCACAATTTCAAAATTTGCAGATGACACAAAACTTGGAAGTGTAGTAAACAGTGAGGAGGATAGTAATAGACTTCAAGAGGACATGAACAGGCTGGTGGAATGGACAGACACATGATAGATGAAATTTAACGCAGAGAAGTGCGAAGTGATACATTTTGGCAGGAAGAATGAGGAGAGGCAATATAAACTAAATGGTACAATTCTAAAGTGGGTGCAGAAACAGAGAGACCTGGGGGTATATGTGCACAAATCTTTTAAGATGGCAGGACAGGTTCAGAAAGCGGTTAAAAAAGTATACGGGATCCTGGGCTTTACAAATAGAGGCATAGAGTACAAAAGCAAGGAAATTATGTTGAACCTTTATAAAACACTGGTTCAGCCGCAGCTGGAGTATTGTGTCCAATTCTGGGCATCGCACTTTAGGAAGGATGTGAAGGCCTTAAAGAGGGTGCAGAAAAGATTTACTAGAATGGTTCCAGGGATGAGGGACTTCAGTTATGTGGATAGACTAGAGAAGCTGGGATTGTTCTCCTTAGAGCAGAGAAGGTTAAGAGGAGATTTGATAGAAGTGTTCAAAATTATGAAGGGTTTAAATAAAGTAAATAAAGAGAAACTGTTCCCATTGGCGGAAGGGTCGAGAACCAGAGGACACAGATTTAAGGTGATTGGCTAAAGAACCAAAGGCGACATGAGGAAAAACGTTTTACGCAGCGAGTGGTTATGATCTGGAATGCGCTGCCTGAAAGGGTGGTGGAAGCAGATTCAGTTGTGGCTTTCAAAAAGGAATTGGATAAATACTTGAAGGGAAAAAATTTACAGGGCTACGGGGAATGGGATTAACTGCACTGCTCTTACAAAGAGCCGGCTTGATGGGCCGAATGGCCTCCTCCTGTGCTGTAACCATTCTATGATTCTATGATACAGTCCCTCAATCTTACAAGAGCAGCCTTGCAAATCTCGGACACCTTCAGTGTTACTGTGCAGCCCAGTTGTCTCACAGATACTACTAATATTACTTTATAATTAGCAGCGAGTGACCTAGTAATAGGACAACGCATGTGTCTGGATTTCAGTTCCACTTAAGCACTCTGGCCTAGCTGAAAGCCAGTGTACCTCATCACAATTAAGACTGTTGGATTCAAGTGCCACATTACTCTACAACCCCAATCACAGTGAAGTGTGCTATTACTGCAGTGTACTGAGTAACCCTATCATATATTACATTTGATTCACTTTGACATAAAGCTTTATTTGTTAACTTGTACTGCACAGTGAACACTATTGCAATAAACAGATGGTTTCCTATTGAGCCAGTTGTTACATTATGCATTCAAATCAAGAACAATCAAGTGCAACCTTGTACAGCCAAGTGGGATCCAGCTCCCATCAGTTCTTAAAAACCTGTTAACACCAGAAGTTGTCTATCTTCATGACTTCCCCTTTGGCATCAGTGAGCTGTCATCAGTGCCAAGAAATCCGTTTACCCTCACAGAGTAAATAAAAATGATAACAAGTGCATGTGACAGGCTGCTCCTGGCCGAGGAGCCCTGGAAAATAACATTATTTTTCAGATTTTGTTTTGTTGAAACTAAAAATCCTCTATCAACGGGACTTTTAGAATGTATCATATAGGTCATCCAAAATCTTAACTAATCCTTTCAGGCTTAATAACTAAATTAAGTATGTAAACACAAGCAACCAGTAATTCAAGTTTTTTGGATGGAAAAAAAGTTGTACAAATAGTCCATTCAGGTTAGCTGCAAATACCTCTAGAGACTTTTAGAGGGGCAAGCCTGGTCTCTAAATGAGCTGGTTGTAGTTTGAACTTTGGAGAATGGCGACGGGTGATCTGCGCTAACACAGCCACCAGAATCATCCAGTTTTTGGACAATGAAAAGGCTTTTAAAGCTAATAGACACATCAGGCCTTTGTAGAACGGCATCCGTATAATGAAAGGGCACCAAGTACTTTTACAATCACCAGCAACATCAAACTTTTGAAGTATCGGAGGAAAAACATGTTGCTCCTGACAAAAAAATGCATGAGATCCGTGGGGTGTTAGATACAATGGCACGTCTCCTAACAGTCAGAAGAAGTGAAGAATAATTTCTTTCCTTCCCCTGTTTTTTCCACACCCTTATCAAGTCAGTACCAGTATAGACATAAAACATTCTAAACATTTGTAGTTGCCACATCTCTCCCCACCTGCATACCCACACCCAGAATTTTTTGGGTTGCTGGTGCCCTTGACTGTCACTCAGGCTCCTGCAACTTATTCACATCATAATACAGGCAGGAAACCATGCAAAAAAAGTGGGAGCTGCCTAAAACATCTATGTGCGAATCACTTGTTGCGCATCCCTGATTTTCATCGCTCCACCTTTGGCAGCTATGCCTTCAGCTGCCTAGGCCCTAAGCTCTGCAATTTCCTCCCTAAACCTCTCTGCCTCTGTACCTCTCTCTCCTCCTTTAAGACGCTCCTTAAAACCTACTTCTTTGACCAAGCCTTTGGGCCATCTGTCCTATTATCTCCTTGTGTGGCTCGGTGTCAAATTTTGTTTGATTACGCTCCTGGGAAGTGCCTTGGGACGTTTTACTACATCAAAGGCACTATATAAATGCAAGTTGTTGTTGTTGTAGATGGAAGATGGGATCTACTCTGCTGACCACATCCCAAACCTGGACCAGAAAGGCTAAAATGTTCATTTTGTGCATTAGTACTTAAAATATTTTAAACTACAGTGAATGCACATATATTTTAAAACCTTTAGCATTGTACCACAATGGCTAGAGTATCATAATGTGATAAAGTCTGAGTAAGGAGACAAGTTCAAATTTCTGGCATGACTGATGATCACATTGAGGCCTCCCTTGAGGTGAATCTGTCACTCTTGTGCATGTCACCTCTAGAATGAACATGAAATTGGGACATAAAATACTCAGAGTGACACTAGGACAAGCTAGCATTTGTCTGGACACCTCCAAAGTAACTGAGCAGTTTAGTACATTTGACAAACAATCACAATACTGTTTGGATTGTATATGTCTCGCAGTGACTGCACCATCTGGGACAGGCCAGTACATCGCACTGAACCTCCATTCCCCAGCCACAGGTGCCTTCTGATAACTCATTCAGCTAACCCCAATGCAGCTAGAGCAGATGTGTACAGAAGATCTCAGGATCTTTGGCTCCAACAAGGAGTGAAATTAACAGCATCTGTGTTAATGTCCTTGGAAGAGACTACCTTGCCTTTTGAACAGAGGATCCCAGCATTGATGGAATGGGGGGAAGGCAGAGAAGTGAATCTGGAAAGAGAAAAGTGAAAACGTTTTTGAAATGACACTTTTTATGATTGACATTAAAGCCAAATTCAATGTGCAAAAATCAGATTCTCTAACAGTGTAGTCAACTCTTTTTCATCACTAAAGCATAACTTATTGTGATGGAATCCTTTTACAAAATATGGCCAGGGTAAGATTGAAACTAGTTGTGTCAAATCTCTGTAGCAAAAGAGTTCAATTTGTACATTATACCTCAACAATTCACATTAGAAACTCTATGGGCTTCATTTTTTATTTTTCCCAAAACATGGGAATAACGTTATGCATTTTAGTTTAAATTATTGAACCACCATCAAAATTGTGTGATTTATTCACCAGTAATGATAAGCATATCAGCCAATTACAATGCATCAGCAATAATGATCCTTTATTACTTCTCCAGTAATTAACAAGCCACTTAATTGGGATAAATATCAAAAAGGTGTGGAGTCCCCATTTGTATTAGAAAATGACTGAATACCAGCAGAGAAAATCGTAATTTATCCATAATGTATTGCACGTGCTCAGGCTCATGGTGGCAATCCCAACTTTCCTGCTTAAGAAAGGTTTGAAGTGCAACTCAGCAAGATGCAACTTTTTCCTAGTTTATTTCTTGAATTTTTATATTTGAGTTGCATCATTTTTTTTGCAACAAAGTAAATGTGAAATATAAAGCCTCTGTGCATTATATAAGGAGCAACGGTAACTTTAGGACACTGTGGTACAGTTGCAAATTAAAAGAAAATTATTTAAGTTACATAATTTGGCTTATTAAATGGGAGTTCCTTGTTGTGAATATACTTTGAGTGGAGTACTTGTGTACATGCTGCCATAACGTGGAGATCAACCTTCAAAGTAGTGACCAGAATAATTTGTGAAAGAGCATGTTGTTTAGATAAGGTATCACAATTTTCGACCCTCTGGGTTTGTGTGCACATAATATTTCCATATATATGTAACAACTTTTGAACTGAGTGCACTACTCAGTTGTGGAATAATCCACGATGCACATTTATCTGCTAAATAGTGTCTCGCATTATAGTCAACATACATTTTGATTGAAATCTATTTTTTTTTAAATCAGGCATAACTCGTAACAGTAGAGATGCAGAAGAATGAAATCTCACTTGACACGTTCTACTGATTTATCAATTTACCACTCCCAATTGACATCCTTTATCGAACATTGTATTTAATGTTAAAACATTTCCCTGCACCGTCATAGTGCACTGTATGTTTGCACTATTTCCCTTTTGAGCTGTCAATAGAATATAGACAACCAATGTTTGACTTACAGTGGCTGATATTCCAATAGATGAAAGTTCAGGGAGTATTTTAACCGTTTATGAAAGTAGCAGATTGAATACAGAGGAATTAATTTTATGCAAATATGACAGGATGAATGACATGCAATATGTGTGCAGAATAGAATAAATGACAAACTAAAGGAATATGTGTGCAGAATCAATCACTGCTTTATAATATAATAGTTACTATGTGTGTGTCTGACAGTATATTGTAAATATTTAAAGATTATCACTATCAAAAATAGAATTAAGAACATGTTAACAACTAAAGAAAATAAAACTTTTATTGGCACTTCAAGCACAAATCTGTATTTCTTTTGTATAATAGTTGACATTCAAACTACAAGTTTAGCATCAGTACAAAGTGGCTTTGGCTTCACATTAACACTAAACCTGGCATGTACATTGGGTGTGAAGGCCCAACTGGACTTTAAACTGAAGTAGAGTGACAATCCCTCCTCCAGACAATCTCACCATTTCATTCTTGCATCAGGTCAGGTCCCCACACCAGATTCAGGCAGCATTTACACTAACTGCAGCATTGGTGCAAAGTGAGGCAGCTTCACACTGATGTTACAGTTGTGGTGTAAGTGCACCCTAAAGGAAAATTAGTTTGCATCAGTAATTGGTTAAAAGTTAATATTGTTCTGCATATGCATAGTATATAAAATTAAGCCCTGTTGTAATATTAATTAATATTGACTGATAAAGTGAGTAAGTCATATTTTGTTTTTAGTACCAGAAAAAAAAGTCACTTATAATTTTTAGCACCTGAGTTTGAAGACTTAAGATGTGGTTTGAAAACTGGTTATACAAAGGCAAATTAAATCAATAGAGTGAGTAACATAGGCGAAATAGTGCACAGGTTGGTGAATTGTTTTACTGTATCACTGAACAATTAGTATGTTTTTTGTTTAGAGAAAAGCCTGTTCAGAATATTTTTATATTGTGCAGTCTGTCATTTCTTATACAACTGTGCACGTTAATTCATATTTAGAATCGCAGTGAAATTGAAAAGCAACAACTGAGTGGCTAATGAGAAAATGTACTTGTCTTACTCTAAATGCGGAAAGAGCTTCAAACAGAGTGCAAAAAAATGTCTTGGTAGGTAGAAAGTATATTTTATATTTCAGCAATCATATCCCCCCTTCAGAAATGTCTAAACTTGCCACAGCTATCTGGTTATATTTAATGTATAATAAAATAGGCATTTTGTTAAGCAGCTGAATCAAATTATTTTTCTTTTGTTGGGATTTTCACCTCTTGCCCCATAGTATGTACCCTGCTCCATTTCTGGCCACCAAAGTCAATGTGCGAGCTGCTCCGTGGCCTCCATGGGAATAGTTCAAAATCTTGCCCTTTGTTACACTCACAGACACCAGGTCTGACAAGGAGTAAAATACTGGCTTTTCGATTTAACTGTGCCACTATAGAATGTCATTAATGGCATTGAAACGGTCTTAACGTGCAAAAAAACTTCTTTTCGCACTTGTAGTGAATGTCAATCAATTGTGCAGAAGCAGGAATATTCAGATCAGTAATATACACAAGGTGAATACACTACGAGTACTTCTTAAACCTACTTCTCAGCAGTTTTTCCGCTAAAGTTCACAACGGCAGGAATTGTGGCCCTTAAAACGTTTCGGAAGGTGTGCCACTTTCCCACTTGGTAGCAGATATCCCATGGATTTCACACAATGTCACTTTTGGTCGTGTGCAGTGTAAGGCGATGGCAGTCATATTCACTACTAATATTTATATTATACTGACTGCCGATGTGCCATTGAATACAATCTGAGAAAACTAGCTCAATAACTATTTAACTTCAGAAAATCTAGAGGGTGGGGACGGAGGTTATCTGTGGTTAAGACTTAATCAAAGTGTGCTATTTGTCACATTACTGCACCTTACCAATCGTTTAACGATCCATTTCTATGATTTAACCCGGGTACCAACCGAACAAATTGATTCACCAGGTATTGAGTTGGCAGTGACTCTAACTGCATTCTAGATAACAAAAGACAAACTTCAAATCGCAGAATCATCACAAAAAATATAAATTATAACGCTACTATTTCCAAATAAAAGTCAGTGCGTGTTCCACACACATATTTAATTTGGAAGTCTGTTGTGCTGACGTGTATCGGTTTGATCGGCTTTCAATGTGTACCTTGTTCCCAAAACTGCCAACGGTTTTGGTATCAGCACAGCGTCAATTCGAGAACTCGGAGGCAAGTTGTTCAAGCCGGCTGCAGCCGAAGAAAAGCAAAATTATGACCGGAAACTCAATTCAACCAGAAACCTTGTTATAAATACTTCAAAAAGAATTTTATTGGGAATTTCAGTGAATTACTTTCAGGATGAGAGCAATAGATGAACGTGGAAATAACCTCATGGGCAAGATGGACTACATAACTCGACCTGCGTGCACCAAACTTTCTCAACCGTATAAAAGATTTATTTTATATATAATAGAAGCAGTCAGGCGTGTTTCAAATATTCTCTCCATGTTAATGGATGATATTTTCATTAAACTCTCTCCACGCTCTCGTGGACCAGGTATAAAATACAATTACACCGGTTCGGTAATAACTAGCCCGAATTCTGAATCGAATCGTGCTAATACTCCACACGAAGACTAGTCTAGACTCCACAAGCAGCAGCAGACGGAAAGTGTTACAGTGTCAGAAGTTATTCCGTCTCCAGTATCATTCACCAACACCAGAACGAACTCTAAATAGTCTGAAAGGTGCAGAACAAAAGCATTTTGCGAACGGTTACCGGCGAAGGGGCGAGCTGGCCGCCCGGCATAGTTAGACCTTTAGAAATATCCTCCCGGGTGGATTAATGCGGCTCTAGCTGATGTCCCGAAGCTCAGCCTTTACCTGTGCAACATTAACCCAACCAATATTTCAGTTTTATTCCGATCTGATAAGCAAGGGTAGGGGAACATAGACATTATTAAAACGACACTGCTCCCATACCACAGGGGAAGTGGAGGGATTTACTTTTAACATTAGAACCTCGACAATAAAACCACAAGCACATTACTCACATTCAACTCAAATCCATGCCGCTTAATAACCTGAATTATATTTTCTGCACAAACGCTGAAATAAATACCGCTGACTAGGATTCTTAGAAAAAGATGAACTGATTTTCACAAATGGGAATGTTTTTCGTTCCAAAAGGATATAATTTCATTTCTTTTTTAGCTTCATCCCGTGGCCCGGGAAATATAACACCTATTTTTAAAAAATGTTTTTTTTTAAATTACCTCAGTTCCTAAGCATTTTAAAGTGTTTTACTGAAGCGTGAATATTGACCCAATGCTTTTACACTCGACTCCCCTTTAAAGAAAGCGCAGGGACGACCACAGTCCGTGTACTTGTCTGCAACCTGCCGAGGGACCAGTATGTCATGTGCTCTGGGTCATCTGCATTGCATTGCACCGTAGACAACAACAAAAATAAATAGTATTTTTTTAATGCATCTAAATCTGATCTGGTCACTGACCCCTTTCAGCCGCCCGAATCAGCACCAGCTGATTCTACACAATAACCCGATCTGAAGAGGTGACTCGCCCAGTCATCAGATTGATAACAGATCCAACAGTCTGACCTAACTCTTTATAATAAAAAAAATTAAAGCTGTTCCGAATTAAACACAAACGAGAGATCTTTGATCTGAAATGTCCTGTTTTTTTAAGCAATCGCCCTTTAAGGTTTCTCGTTGCCAAGGGTCGGATTTGGAAGTTGCCCCTCCAATTCTAAAACATTTTTGGTTCCTTGCCGAAGTTCCATGGTTCTTTCTGGGGTCTCTCCGCCGGTTCTCAGTGGTACCTGTCACCCCGGGCTTGTGTGGAAAGCCGAGCGGCCGTGGGTCATGTTATACTTTTAATAGGCGATTCTGCAGAATGATCCAGCTCCCAGGGTTCGGATGCATTCTGAGATTTAGTTGGATTTTAAATGCTGCAAAAGTACCTCGAAATGATCAAACCAGAAAGATGAATGTTTGAGAAGATAAAAACATTTGCATGTTCTGCGTGTAAGAAGCCGTAACATTTTATGTGGCGGTGTAGTAGTTTATTGTTAGAGCCGCGTGGTTAACTTTTAAAGTTTAGAATTGTAGAGAAAATGTTATTTTTGTCTTGCCACAACTACCAGCATTTCTAAATCCTAAAGGCAGAGGCTGGAGCCGTTGTATTAGCACTGGTATTGCTGGGGAAAGCGGGTCCCTCTCTCGCTCAATATGGATAATTCGAAGCTCGCAATCATAATCAAGTATGTGGAAGAAATTTAAATCATATCCCAGTGTACGAAATGCTTTAAAATCCTACGCGCGCCGACGAAATATTTTAACCATATTTAAATAGTTGAAAACGTATCAATTCCAGCGTCACGAAATGTTCCAAATGAACGGAATAATTTTCCAAAATATGTGAGTGCAGGGAATATTTTTAAAATCATATTTAAATAAATATCTTCAAACGCATGGAATTTTGTATTTTAGTACACGGGACATCTTAAATATATGAAGCTTTACTAAAGGTTTACGGCCGTATATTCCCAGTGCAGGATTTTAAAATCTAATTCAAGAACACTACCAACATCATGACTACCAACATACACGAAGCTGTACCAAGAACAACGTTTAACCCTCGATGCACTTTCCAAAAATTGATGTTATGTTTGCTCTTGAAAGTTGTACTACAAGCCTCACCTAATGCAGAAAAAGTGGATTTCAAAACCTCCCATATATGTTTCTCGATTGAGTATAACTATTTTCTACATAATCAGTTTCTAAGTTTTAATAAAAAAATATATACACTGCGTTTCTGTCTTGATTTACTTGCTTTGGGGAAAATAGAAGTCCTTTGGGTTTTTTCAATCAGTCCATAATTTAATAATATTGAAATGTGACATCCTCTACGGTTTTTTGTAGAAAGTATTCTGTCTACAGGCATTACGTGTCACATGGAACAGACAAGCCATGGCATAACATTCATAGGACTTCGTTTCTTGAGCCAGTTGTTCGCGCTACTTTCAAAACACAGTGAAGGACCCTAAACTTCAAAGCAGCTTATCTCCAAAACTAACTGAACTAGGAGGCTGCCTAGTAAAGATTTATTTTGTATTGACAAACTTTTTATGATATGTTTACATATATATTTATGAAATTATAAATTTGCATGTAACAAGTTGTAACTTGGTGCTATACTCAACCATAGCAACAACATCAGCCTCACAGATAAGACTTCCCTTGTAAATTTGGTGGCTTTTGGGGGGAGGGGGAGGAGCTGAATGTTAAGGCCAGCTTGTGTTAAGTCTACGACACCTACAGGACAAATGAAGTAGGAGCAACATATCGGAATGTTTTGGTTCATATGAGAAGTAGAGCGGGTCTGGTAGAGTTGACACACTGAAATTAACATATAGGCGCCTTTTTTAACCTGTAGCTATTTGCTAAAGACAATTCAAATACGTGCTACACTTCGAATCACGACTTTTGTGCGACGGAGAACGGTTATGAAATAAAACTTTGCAGTGTCTATGGACATATTGGTTGTTAATGTTCTAATGTACATGACTGTCCACATAGCCATGAAAATAAAATAAAAATTCATAAACATTTAAATCTGTGCGTGTGCCACTCAGGTAGATGGGGAGCAGGTGTTCGAATAAAAACATAAAGCTGAACTGAAAACACATATCTATATATCTATTTGTGTATGTATGTGTGTGATATGTATACGATGGACATCTGTATATATCTAGCTCCGAAAGGGAAATAGGTGTATTTGTAATTCAGAAAAAATATATCATTTGGATAAATGGGAAATCACTATACGTTATTTGGATGTGTGGGAAATCCATGAGTATATAATTCACTTAAATGAAAGAGAAACTTGAGCAGATATAATGGGGATGTGCAAAATATATAATGGGGATGTGCAAAATATATAATTCAGAAAAATAGTTCCATGTACATGTAATTTGGATTATTGAGAAACCCATGCATATGTAATTAATATGTGAGAAATATGTGTATGATTAAAATTCAGAGCTATTGGAAATCCATATGCATGAATTTCATATATATATAAATAGGAAATCTATATATATGTAACTGATACATTGAAAATCGTGAAAATTTAATTCAGGGTACCGTTATATTACACTTTTGCATTAATGCAGAACAGTTTCAGGTGCGCATCAACGTAAAAGAGGCAATATAACTTGGGAGCTGGGTCAATGATTTGACTCTCCAGTACACCATAACATGAATTGTGAGACACCTCTAGTAGTTTGCCTCCCAGTAACGCTGTTTGAGTTGCCTTCGTGGGCGCAAACCGGAAGCTAGACCTGAAAATGTGCCCAATGTTGCGCCCATTTTGCCGCTGTCAAGTTACGCCCAAGTAGCCTCCCAATCTCTTTAGAATACACCCGAACTTAAAATGGTTGTAAATCAGCAGAATTCAGGGTAAATAGTGGGGACCCCAGAAAAGTGCCAAACTCACACCATGGGCTCGAATTTAGCAGGCCTGCGGGTTCCCAGCGGGTGGTCCTCCGGGAGCGTCGAAAACGCGGACGGCGAAATTAGTGGGTTGCCCACGCAATCGTAGCAGGCAACACCCTAATAGGAATCAATTACCTGCTCCTCCGGGGTCCACGGCGCTGGCCTGCGAGTCGGTCGGGCTGCGCATGCGCAGTACGATCTGTCAGCTGGAGGCTCTCTAGTTAAAGGGGCAGTCCTCCACTGACATGCTGCAACCAATGGGACAAATTGCAGCATGGAGCAGCCCAGGGGGAAGGCTGCTCCCAGTTTAATGATGCCTCACCCCAGGTATCATCAGATGGGGTGAGGAGGAGGGGGAGGACACAGATCTTCCCCCCGGCGGGCGGGAGGAAGCGGCCTGCCTCTGCCACCAAGAAGGCCTGGCTCGAGGTGGCAGAGGGGGTCACCTGCGCCACCAACATATGGCCCACCTGCATACAGTGCAGGAGGCGCTGCAATGACCGCAGTAGGTCCGCCACAGTGAGGACACGAAGTCTTTCCCCTACACTCCGTCTGCCACAACACTGCCCCCACCCCACATCTCCTTCGGCACCGCCAACACTATTCTGTCACATCACCCTTCATACCCACTCACACCCCATCCTCATCTTACCTCCACCTACTCACCTCGCCAGTACTCATCCTGCCACTAACACGCAACCCAATCCTCATACAATCTCATGGCTCCATCCCATACTCACCCTCTCGTGCATCTCCCTCACGGCCAGCCTCACTCAACCTGCCACCACCTGTGCTGCAGCCACAGGGCATGCATCACATATGTGCAGTAGGCAGCGTAAGGCAAACGTCTCGTCAGCATGAAGGGGGTGCACAAGGGTGTCTGAGGGTTTGTCATGGGTGTTACCCATATTGAATTTCAGAGCAACAAGCAGCACACATTATATTGACACCACCACTGCCATGTCTCCGCGAATCCTGTCCGTTGTGTCCAATAATGCCCGCTCCTGGGTATCACTATGAGGACCCACCACTGATGCCACCCATCGTGTTACTGCAGAGTAGGTGCAGGTGTATTTGCAGGGCTCATCCGCGCAGACGACTGAGAGACATCGGCGGTGTAGCCGGCTGCACCCTGGAAGGATGCGGAGGAGAAGGTGTGGTGGGCAGTGGTGACTTTGCCAGCGACAGGTAAGCAGTTGGTGCTGGGGCCAGCCAGGAGCAGCTCGGCATGAAAGAGGCTGCAGATCTCCACGACTACATGTCGAGCGAATCTGCGCCTCCCTGTGCACTGCTGCTCGGAGAGGTCCGGGGAGCTGCGCCTCGGTCTGTGGACCCTGTGGCGAGGGTAGTGCCCTCTGCGACGCGTCTCTCTCTGCGGTAGCCCTCCCTCCTGCTGTGCAGGTGGGCGTGCAACAACATCGTGTTGGGGGGATCCACGTCTCTGAGGCGGACGGCGTGGACTGCGAGGCTGCTGGTGCTGGTCATGCTCTTCGTCCTCCAAGGGTGTCCACACACCACCCAACTGGCAGGTGTTGGTCTGAGGGGTTGTGCAGGGTAGGTGTGTGGTTCCTCGGACTGGGGCTGCGGTTTCGTGTCGGTCTGTCCTCTGGCTTGGCGGGGGGTGGTTGAGGGCAGGGGTTGCCCTATGTGACGCGGTGGCCTCCTGCGTGGGTGAGGGCTCTCCCCCGTGGAGCGCACCTTGGCAGCTGCCACAGGCTGCTGGCTGCAACACGCCTGGTTGGAGGGAGACTGTTTCCCCCAGTGTGGGAAACTCACTGCCTTGAACCTAAAATCCCACACTTCCCCTTTTGACAGCTGCTTCAGCTCATTAACTGACCACAACGAGCAAGTTAAGTACTCTCAAGTGGAACCCCGCTGGCTTTAATTGCCTGCGGGATTCCCACCAGCGGGGCTTGCGCGCGCAGCCCCGCACGTCAGCGCGATACCCGGAAGTGGCCGGGATTTTGTCGCGATCCGGTCACGTGACCGGAGATCGGGATTTTCGGGGCCACCCCGCTGGGAACCCGCCGGAAACACGCTCCTAAAATCGAGCCCCATATATTTCTTCTTTAAGTATGAAAATTTAAGTTTTAACTCATTTAATCATCATTCATGCACATTAGGCACAGCATGTTTAGGAACCTGCAACCGGGGAAGCTTTTCAATTTTTAATGTGATTTATACTTATGCCATAAAAATGAATTAAAAGAAACAGAAAATACAGAGCAGGTTTCAGCAAGAATAATTTTTTTTTAAATGCTCAAAAAATTGCCATAAAACACCAGAAGAATGACTTTCTTTCCTGCTGCGGCATAAATTCTGGTTGCAATGTTGAGAGACCCTTCGAACAAGCACAATTGGAGAATACTCACATTTGAAATTTGGGGGTGTGGCCAGTTTTGTGGGCAGAGATTCACTCAGGCGGAGACTTTGATGGACAGCTATCAAAGATCGAGGAGACTTGGGTGTATTGTAGTTACGCTTTTAAGCCACATAATTGGTTTGCACCCAGATTACACCTGTCTCTGGGCACAAATGCGGAGGAGACACCAGGACCAGATATATTATAACTCAAGCCTGGTGTGAAGACTTATTTTAGAAGTGCACGGGGTTCCATCCAAGCTTTATGAACTTAGTTTTGACTTTTTTTTAAGTGCTGACCTCACACACTCTCATGACATTAGAAATTAGTTGGGCTGGAGAGAAGCTCTGAGCATGCACCATTTTTGTATATGCAGCGCTGCTTTGTCTTTGAGCTTAAAAGGATCTACAAGGAGATACAGGCAGGAGCATGCTGTGCCTCACACTCTACAGAGACTAGTCTGAGACCATTAGGTATAGCATAATGGCAGCACAAACCGTACAGGAGAATCAAACATTTATAATTCCGTTACATTGAAATCAATATATATATAGAAGTCATGTCAGCATTCCAGCTTTAAGTGACCCATATGTAATGAGTTTGTGTAAAATCAACCCAGTTCCTAGATGGAACAAAAATGCCAGTCTCAGTCCACAAGGCTACTATGAGTTGCGTGCGAAATGGAAAAGTTTGCAGAGGCATCGAAGATTGGTTTCGCCCTTTCCCCAGTTAGGCTTTCCCACACATGCATCATCCACTACTGACAGGTGGGCAACCTGGTCCCAAGACGGAACCAAAGCTGTCCTGGAGCTAGGCAATAAGAGCTGCACAAGGGTGGCCCAAGAATGACTTTCCCTGTGTGTTTGAAAGCACATTGCCTCCCTTCTGTGCTTCCCACAATGGCATAGCTGAGATGGCATCTGGGAAACACAGGTTCAAGCCAAAGTTCACCATGCTATATCAAAGCCGATTGGCACTCCACCATGCTTTGCCACAGTGGCGCCCACTTCAGTACTATTTTATTCTACCACCCCTCGTTCATTGTAGTTTGTACTAAAGTGTCAGTTTGGCTCAGTTTGTAGCACTCTTGCCTCTGATTCAGAGGAATAGGCTCAAGCTGAACTCCAGGATTGAGCACATAATTTGACTGATATTTTGAGGCAGTACTTACTGAGTGATTTATTTTTATAGAGTGATCGTTCAGATGAAATGTTAAACCAAGCCTTGTCTGCCTGCCCATTCAGCTGGAAATAAAAGATCACATAGCACAATTCAAAGACAAGCAGGGAGTTCCCCTCATGTCCTGGTCAACATTCATCCCTCGACCAACCCCACTAAAACAGATTAGCTGGTCATTTATATCCTTTGCTAACTGTAGGGCCTTGGTGTGTGCAAATTGGCTGCCACATTTCCACATTGTACTTCAAAAGTAAATCATTGACTGAAACACTTTGGGCTGTCCTGAGGATGTGAAAGACACTATATAAATGAAAGTTCTTTCTTTCTTACCTGCCTAGTTTCCCCTTCATTGTGCTTCATTCCTGACATAGAAGGTGGTGAAAAACCTACTACATAACACTTCTTTTGCTGCTCATGAACTGTACTGAAGAAGCTAGAAACAATGATACAGATGATTTGTTCAACTTCCCTATCACCCCACCTCCACGTGTTTAGCCATTAACTCGGGTTATATCACCTCATTGGCAAATTTAAATAATACAGGATTTTCTAACAGACCTCCAAACAGTTGCACATCATAGAATTTCGTATGAATATAAAAGGTTCTGTAGAATCTTTCAATAGAAATATGGTGGAGACAGTCACATGCAATGGACCTAAGGAATGAAAAGACAGAGGAATGGAAGAAAAAGAATGATTTGATAAGGAATTATCTAAATATTTGAATAACACAAAAGGCATATTCAAACTTAAAGTGAAACCAGGTGGATTGGAGTCGCTGTTACATCATCCCTTTCTGTCGCTGTTTTCAGTTGCTCTAATGTGGGTATGTCAATGCTTCATACTCAGACTTAAAAATCATACTGGCACATAGCTGAGCCTGTTTCCTTCACTGTGCCCATCTCAGTTTCTAATGCAACTCAGCGGGCCAGCCTACTTATGACATTCCAGTGAGAGTAGAAACAGCCATTTGTAAACAAGCCAAAAAGGTCTTGTACAAAAGCTATTTTTAAGTACAAAATTCGTCACATTCTGAAATGTATCTGTAATCATAATTTTAAAGTGCTTGACTAGTGATAATTTATTCATATCACAATACTGAGAGAATCACAGTGATTGTGACAAACCAACAGAAGGAGAAACCTTTTCATATTTTTAAACACACAGTAGCTGTCTTGTTGAGTTCCTGTCACCTTGGTATAAAAAGCAATAATTTCGCGTTGCTGGTTTTAAAGGCAATATATATCATTTCAAAATAATTTAGTGGAAATTTTAATTTAACATTATATTTACAGTGAAAGTATCAGAAACTCACTGGTACAATTACTGTAATTAAAGCAAATGGAATAATTTTGGAGTTTTCTAATTTTTGTAATTTTCTTAATTCTTTCCTGTTCATTCCTGAGTTGTATTCAGTAGTGTTTAGTTTTCCGTTAAATGTATCAAAATATTAAACAGCAAAATAAAGAAGACATTTTTGTAACAAATAAATAGGAAATATGATTGCCTGTGTTTATTTGTTACCAGGCTTTATCCATTACTGAAATTTTTTATTGGCCTATATTCCTGCTATAGCAAGTGCAACAGGGCAAGAAAAGCACATCAAACATTGCCCTGTCTTAACCAAAAGAGTTATAGAGGCTGTTGGTCAGTAATGTGTAAGGGGTTTTTACTGTTTCTCAGGCTTATTATAGGTCAGCCAGTTATGTTTTTCCTGAGCTGCCCTGCCCGCTGTGCGGTTGCGAATCGCTTTCCCCTTCCTGATTCTGAGCTGAGGACTCATCGGGCGGTAACAAGGGACAGACGAACAGACCAGTGGATTGGTACAAGGAAAACCAATGTTTATTAATAAGAAAACTAAAACTACAAGGTAAACAGTATTATACAGAAGATAAAAGAAATCGCTATGGATGCAATACAGTCTTACACTTAACGGGGTGGAAGGAACGGACACATCGAGGGAAAATTCTAAAATCACAATTTTAGCAATACCCCTTTAACTCCCACCCTTACACCTAGCTAGGTTGTCTTGTGGCGGCCAGAAAATTAATGCTCACCGGTGAAACAGATGAAAAGGCCTGGCCCCTGTGCCCTGCTGCTGCCGTCGACATGTGGTTGCGAGGTTTATTCGATGGCCTTCCTTCTTAGTTGCTAGCAGGCAGACAGGACACCGGGCCAAGAGGCGAAGAGAAGAGAGAGAGATACTGGGGAGCCCCAGTTACATCCTCCCGGTATCAGGTTTTTTTTTCGTGCCTCATCAGCTTGCTCCATTGTTCGATTTGGGCTGAAAATGTAAGACAAAAGGGGTCCCAATCTTGGCCCATTTACATTAATGGCCGGTACCTGTACTGATCTGTTCCATAACTGCTTTCCATTGTTCCGAATGTTCCTTGATGGGCTATCTTTTGTCCTGGGATTTCTCCTGCTCGAATTTTGATGTGCAGACCGGCAACGTTGATGGCTTGCCTCAGGGCGTGAATGCAACTGCATTGTTCAAAGAGAATCCAATTTCATGTGTCTGACCGCAGCCATTTTGAGAGACCCTGGATTTTTAAAAACACAGTCACACCAGGGTTTCTTTAATAACTCCAATAAATCTTCAGGGGGTGGGGGGGAACATGTGAAATTTTGCGAATCCCTTCACTCCCCCCTGTGGATACTTAAACTTGCTTGAAGTGTCCATGCAAAGTGAGCAAAATTTCTGACCGTCGCAAACAACCCTCCCCTTTATTTACCTATCCCTAATCCCTCGACACATACATTCCCTTACTTGGAGAGAACCCCAGTGTACGGCAGGCATTCAGATAGAAAACAAGGTTGAATTACAACAATCCCAGCACGGAGGGGTCCAAATACCCCAGCACCACTTGGGATGGAATAGTATTTCGCATACTATACAACACAACGATGAACAATCTTTATTCAAAACAACATCAAAACGAAAACTTACTTTATTGAAAACAACAAACGGAAGGGACCATCTTTATTAAAATAATGAAACAGGCTGCTATCACTCGCAAGGGATGCGTCCCCGAACTCACGCGGGTGTTTCATCTACCCGAGCATACTGGTCCTTCCATACCCTTTGTGTTCTAACTACTACCTCGAGACCCCTATTCCTACACTGGACACAAATCAGGTAGAGGACGATCCCGAGCTGACAGATTACTAGCACGTGTGATGCCAGACGAATCCAGGAGGGGACCTCTATATTCTCAAAGATGTCCCACCAGGGTGGGGTCGTAATACTCAGAATATCGGCCCCTATCTGGACAGTCTTCTGTTCCAGCGTGTAAAAGTGTTTTTGGGACACCCCTACTGCTTTTAATAATTTAACGAGGTGTTCTGGGAGAGGGGGGATCTGGTAGCCGAAGTGGGCTACATACTTTTGGAGGTTGGTGAAATTCTCTTTCACAGTGAGGTGAACAGTGGATGGTTCAGGGATGGGGACAATTCGTATCTGTGCCACTTGAACTTCTGCCTCGGGTTTAAAGCAGAAACTGCTGTCACTCACCGCGCACCAGCTGTGCTGACCATGCTGGTAGTGAGACGCTGCTGTGGTGACGTAATATGTCCCACCTCCTATATACGCCACCTGTGGGGGAACATGGCCTTGTGCCATGGCTTCCATGGTGCAGTTTATAGGCTTCGCGTCAGCAGCTCTGAACCCGCACTGTGGTTTTGAATAGGCGTTCAAGTGCTGGGGACACAGGATTATGTGTGATCCCCGGCTCTGACACCCCGAGAGGTCAGTACTCGTCATAGCATGCTCCCACTTTATGACGTAGGGCGGGACCGCTGTGAAACGAACGTGTGCACCCCCCTGAATGACACCAATGTTCTCCACCCTGTACACCGGCACGGGTCGGGCCGTCCCGCCCATGACTGGCATCCTTACAACTATCCCTATGATGGTGTGGTTGGAACGCCCACAGTCCACTGGGACTGGGTAGGCCTCAGAAGCTAGGCGGAGCTGGCACGGACTTAATGTATTCTCAAAAGGGTGGAGGTCTGCGAGGTGTTTGTTGCTGATCCAGGAGGGGACTAAACCTTGCTTTAAATCCTCCAGATTGCTGCGGGCCTTGCCCAGCAACCATGCCCCAAACAGCACGCACACTTCATTCTGCGCCGCCTGGTCTGATGCATTCCGACCCTCCCTAATGAGCCCATTCACCGTCTTTGCATGCTTTTCCAGCTCCGCTATGATCTCCTTTAAGTGGAGAGTCATGGCCTGATCTTCGTGCAGTTCCGAACCCACCACCTTATTCGCATCGATTAATATTTTTTTTAATTGCGTTTAACCTGGGTCTGCAGCTCGATGTCATCTAAGCTGTTGATGACAGAAGACCCCGTGTTAAAACCAGTTAAGACATCGTTAAAAACACCCCTTCTTTGTCTCCCAATCCCGTCCAAAAGCTCGTGGGTGCATAGTCTGGTTCTGTCAACGTCTGAAAAATCAAACTGATAAAATTTACGGAACATCTCTTTTAAGAGGGCTTGATACAACTGCGCGGTCTCTGTGGGGCACCAGGCGGGTAGGTATACCTCGGTGAGGTTTAAAATCATGGAGGCTACCGCGTAGTGCACCCCTTGATACAGCACCTGGTCTGTAGGTAATAGCACCAAGCCGTTCCCTGGTCCCTTGGTGGTGGCGGGGCATCCCTCTACTATCATACGTGACGTCGCAGTCGTGGGCAGGGGCTGTCGGGGGCGGGTTACTAATTCAGTGGCATTAACCGAGATTGGGGAGTATGGGATCGTGCATGCGCTCAGGCGCGATTCCCAGTCCATCCCCCTCCCGTCATCTTGCCACTGGCTGTGGAAAATGATGGAAATGCCTGTGGGGCAAACTTTCTCTGAACCCCACATACAGACATAGATCCCGTGATCCGGTTCCCACCATTTGTCCCAGCACACACTTAACCCTCCCTGGGTCCCTGTGATGGTCCTGTGGGTGTTATTCCCTAACCTCTCCCACTCTACCCTGGGGTTACCCATATCCTTACTTAATTTTCTAAGCCACCACCACCTAGCCAGGGGAACGTTGCCTTTACATGACAAACATATTCCTTTTCCCACGGTGACGCTAATCCTTGGGGTGACAATTCGTATCCTCGGGCACTGGTGGGAGGTCTCCCTGTATAAAAAACCGGTCTGGCTCGAGTACTGGGTCGAATTTGACCCCAGCCATCCGGGCCAGCTCCCCTTGTGAGTGTACAAGGCGATTTCATTTGCCTCGCGTCGGCCACTCCCATCGTGGGCTAGGGGCGCCATTTTTCCGGAGCATCCAAAGATGTGGTGGTCCTCGGTGTCGCCCCTTCTCGCGAGGCTCAGCCCAGACAGGACGAGCAGGATCACACCTTCGAACATTCCCTTCAATTCCCTGTAAAAGATAAAGAACATCTGGCCGGGCCCCCTATAGGCTGCCTGGCTCTGGTGAAGTGTGAGCGGGTCCCTCGACCTCGGCTCACGTAGGCAACACTGGAACGGTTCCATCTTAAAATTACATTACGGTTCCACACCTTATAATAAACCTATACATCTTAACTTAAAACTATAAACTTAACTGCTAAAGTTATATACATCCACCGCCCGTCTCCGAGCGGCCAGCTCAAATTCTGTCAGGACTGCTGCAGGCTGCTCCCTGCGGCATGGCTGTACTGACCTTTACTTCCGGTCCCTCACAGCCCGCGACTGCTGGCTGAGGACCTTTGTCTTTCGACTTAACTTTAACGCGGGAGGTAGCCCTTTTAAACTGGGGAGCCGGCGACCATGTCTTCCTAGGTTGGGGTGTCCGAGGAGACCTCCTAGGAAGTGCTGTTGGTGGGGCTACCCTGGCGAGCGGACCCTTGCTGTGGGTCGCAGTCCTCGCTGGCTGGGGGCTTTTCCCCTGTGGCTCCTCCCTTCCAAAGTCTGAGCTGGGGACAGGCAACCCCTTGCTGTTTGCTGCCGGTGGCTGAGAGTCTTCCTCTCCAGGTTCAAAACCTGGGTCGGGGGTGGGGTTACCTGCCTCGGGCGCCTCCTCCTCCCCACCTGAGTCCCAGAAGAGAGGGGGAATGGTTTGGACAGGGGCCTGGGTGACTACTCCCCTGACGCACGTGACTGTGCCTGCATGTGTTGCCTGTGAGCTGGGACCTGCTGGGAGCTGGGGATTTCTAACCTTGGGTTGGATCCCAGCTGCCTGCTTTTTCGCCTCCGATCTAAACAGCTTACATTGGTTTATATGAAACCATTTCGTCCGCCGGGGCAATTTTACAGCGTAAACCATGGGGCTGGCTTTATCTACTATGCTATAGGGTCCCATGTACAGTGGCTCCAAACTCCCCACTCGGGCGTAGTTCCTCACCATTACCTGGTCCCCTATCTCCCACTGATGACTTTTGTTAGGCTCGAGCAGCAATCGGTTATTCCGATGCTGCTTCCCCATACTACCTGCTGCCTGTTCGTAAATCTGCTTCAGGCGCTCGAGGAGTTTTCGGGTGAATTTATCCCGGTTTACCTCCCGAAGCTGCCCTTCAGTAAGAACTGGGGCTAGGACATGCGTGGGGGTTCTCATGACCCTACCGGTCATGAGCTCGTGCGGGGAATACCCCGTACTCTTTGACTGACTGGCCCGGATCCCCATGAGGACTAGAGGCAGGACATCTGCCCATTTTTGGGGTGAGTCCGCTGTCTCCTTCCTCAGCCTTTCTTTGACGGTGCGGTTCATGCGTTCCACAATCCCTGAGGACTGTGGATTGTGGGCTACATGCCACTTCCCCTGAATACCGAGCAGCATAAGTGTATTCTGCATGACCTGGCCGGTGAAGTGGCTTCCCTGGTCGGACTCCACAAACTGGGGTAGTCCCCACCGCGAGAACACCTCCCGTACCAAGATCCTTGCAGTCCCTAATGCTGTGGCTTTTCTACAGGGGAAGGCCTCGACCCACTTGGAAAATACGTCCACCAGGACGAGGCAATATTTGTAGCCTCCCTGGGCGGTGGGTAGGGGCCCGATGTAGTCGATCTGGATCAACTGCCATGGTCCCTCTACCCTCCTAACGTGTCCCATGGGCACCTTCCTTCTGTGGGGGTCGGGGTTATTTGCAGCGCACACAAGACAGCTAGCACAGAACTCGCGGACATCTTCCCGGAGTCCTGGCCACCATCCCGCCTGTAGCACCCGCTGCCAGGTGGCCTCAGGCCCGGGGTGTCCTGCTCCCGGCCCTTCATGGGCCAGTTGAAGGAACTCCCTCCGGTGCTGCTGGGGTACTACCCACTGTCCTTCCTTGAACAGCATGCCCTCTCTTATGGAGAGGGCTGCCGCGCCGTAAGGGCCTTCTATCCTCCTACCCTCGCTCACTGCGCTAGTGACGGTTTTCAGGACAGGGTCCTGGGCTTGAACAGTTTTAAGATCAGGGGCCAATGCTACCCCTAAGCTCCTCTGGGTCCCACCCCTGCCTCTAACTGCCGCCACGGGCCCGGACCCATAGGGGTCCCAGAAAATGCCGGTGCGGGCACCCTCCTTGGCCAGCGTGTCGGCTTGCTGGTTGCCCTGGCTGCGGGGTTCTGTGGCAGAGTGGGCCTTCACTTTGTGGATGAAGACCTCGCCTTCCTCCCCCACGGCTGCCAGGATTTTCTCCAACAGGGGTTTTACTGTTAAGGGCCTCCCGTCGGCGGAGGTATATCCGCGACGGGACCAGATTGCCAGGTATTCCGTGCACGAGTTGCAAGTGAACATACTGTCCGAGCAAATCGTGTATGGGGTGGGGAAGATTTCGGGGTGGGTAACCACGTACACCACCGCGGACAGTTCAGCCTGCTGGGCGCTCATGGTGCTGGGGAGCTTGATCGCCGAGGCAATGTTAGCCGATGGGTCACAGACTCCACATCCCGTGAGACGTTCACCAGCGGATACCATGCTGGAACCGTCTACATAGATCTCGCGGCCTGTGGGATGTATCCCGGCCCGTAGACCAATGTTCGCCTTCCACACCCCTTCTATGGAACACTGATGGGCTGTTCCAGGATATACCATGTTAGCCGCGAGCTTTGGCTCGCAAAGGCCCCTCACCCTCAGATCCATCTGGGAAAGGAGGAGGGTCCAGCGCACAATGCGGGCGCTGCTGACCGTCCCATCTTTGATCCTCCCGTCCAGAAGCATCTGGGTGGGCGTGTGATGTGTGAGGAGGGTGATAGGAGA
Source organism: Heptranchias perlo (assembly GCF_035084215.1). Taxonomy (NCBI): domain Eukaryota; kingdom Metazoa; phylum Chordata; class Chondrichthyes; order Hexanchiformes; family Hexanchidae; genus Heptranchias; species Heptranchias perlo. Next base: position 13,496,425 of record NC_090343.1, read on the forward strand.
GGTGCCTGTGAAGATCGAGGATCTTTTCACAGCCCAGTACGTGGCCAAAATGTGCCGCTCGCAAATTGAGTAGCTCTTTTCCACATCAGTGAGTACTCTGGTGGAGTAGACCACGGGTCTTAGCCTGCCGTGCCGCTCCTGGAGCAGCACAGCACTGAGATTATCCCCGCTGGCCGCTACCTCCAGAAAGAACTCTCTCCCTCCATCTATCGCTCCCAGGGCTGGTGCGGTCTGCAGGTCCCTCTTGAGCTGGACAAATGCTGCCTGGCACCCCTCATCCCAAGACCACTCCACTCCCTTGCGTAGGAGTTGGAGCAGAGGGGCTGCCGTGGCCGCATAATCCTCAATAAAATCTCCGCAGTAGCCCGTTAGCCCTAAGAACGACCTCACACCCCTCGCAGTACTGGGGACCGGTAGCTCTTGGACTGCTTCCCTCCTAGCCTTGTCTATGGCTCGTTCCCCTCCGCGGATGGTCAGGCCCAGGAATTTCACCTCCTGCTGGCTGATCTGCGCTTTCTTCGGGTTGACCTTGAACCCTTTACTCTGCAGCAGCTCCAGCAATTCAGCCAGTAGCGGGCCATGCTCCCCGACTGAGTCGGTAAACAAGAGCAGGTCGTCCACATACTGCACCAATTGGGTGGGCTGGCTAAATTCCTTTAAACTACTTGCCATGCACTGGTGAAAGATGCTGGGGCTGTTATGAAAACCTTGCGGCAAACAGTTCCAAGTATACTGTTGCCGTTTAAAAGTAAAAGCGAACTTATACTGGTCTTCCCTCCTTAAGGGGATCGACCAAAACCCATTCAAAATATCCAGCACCGTGAACGTAGTCGCGGATGCTGGAATGCTTCCGATGAGGTCGGCAACTGCTGCCACTGTGGGGGCACATGCGGGGATATTGCTGTTGAGCATCCGATAGTCCGCCGTGGCTCTCCATGAATTGTCCGGTTTCTTGACCGGCCAAAGCGGAGAATTAACATGGGTGGCTATGGGCCTCAGCACTCCCTGCTGCACCAACGAGGATATGGCCATCTCCATATCGGGCTCTGCTTCTCTAGGAAAGTTATACTGCTTCTCGGGCCGGGCCATGGGGTCTCCGTCTACCCGGGGGCTGAGGGAGCTACCACACCGGTAGTGGCTGCTATTTTTCCCTGGCTGGCCATAAAAGATCGCATGGCCTCAAAAAATGACTCCATGGCAACGGGGGCAATTCCTGTCTCTGCCTCCCCCGTCGCTGCTGGGGGCGGTGGGATTCTTTCCCTTGGTATCCTTCCAGGGGTTTTTACAATCTTTGCGCCAGTGGCCGTCCTTCCCGCACCCATAGCAGTTTAACTTAGCCTGGGCAGGACGATTCCCTTCCTGGTGCCATTCCCTTTTATGCTGGGTCCCTGATTTAACCTCGTGGACTTTCCCCTTGGGTTGGGGCGTCTCGATACACCTGATATTTTTAAATGCTATCGTGAGCTGGCGGATCACCGTTTCCTCGGTGGTCTGGGGGTTACGGGGGTCAAACCAGGCCGCAGCTCGAGTTCGAATTTGGGGCAGGCAGTTTGCCATGAGACAGCGGAGCCAGTTGGCCGATTGATCTCTGTTCAGGAATGCCCGCCCTGGCATTCCCGGGCATGTGCTCCGGTAGATTGGCCACAGCCTGTCTGCGAAAGCCTGTGGGGACTCCCCGGGAAGCTGTACCGTTTTTTCCACCCGGGCGAACGGACTCCCGTCATTTAGTCCCATGGCCTCCAATATCTCATCCATTAACTCCTCGTAATCTTTCTGCCCCCTTTTGCACTCATCTGATAAGGTTTGGAGGAGGTCACCACCCAGAGAAAACAGCAGCATTTTTGCTTGTTCTGCTTCATCGCAGTCATTAACGCACCCTGCCTGCTCTATCTCACAGAAGTGTAGAGGGGGGTCTCCCTTCACTGTAAGCTTAGGGATATGGCTAACCATGGCCCTGAGCTGTGGGGTGCCATGTGGCACTACAAACTGGTTCTGGATGGCCCCTAGGTCCTCGCCATCGGCGGGCGGGCCGTACCTCCGTTGTCGGAGGGGGTACACTGGTCCCGGTCCTGGTCTATCTACCAGGGCTTGCTGGGTCTCCCCTAATGCTTCATCCTCCACCCACCCTTGTTGCCAGACCTCCTGAAAACTCGGGGCTATGGGTGATGGCCGTGAAGCCTCTGGTTCCCTAACCAGTGTCGTTCTGGGAGCTGCCTGTGGGACTTCCCTGTTTGGGTTGCCGGTAAAATCCGACTGGCCCGCCTTCGGGCTAATGAGGCATACCATGCCCTTCGCCCTCGCTAAGGCCATGCCCAAACGTTCTATTTCTTGCCTGCAGGGGCCATGATCTGTGTCTTCAAACCCCTGGGCGCAGGCTAGCTTATATGCTGCCTTTACCTCGCCTACTTTCTCCTCCTGCTCTTTTAGTTCTTGCGTGAGGCTGTGGATCTTATCCGTTAACCTAACCTCACTGCCTCTCGCCTCTCTGACCTGGTATTCCAGGTGTTCCATTCTACCTCTAGCGCTACCTTTGAGCTCAGCGATCTGGTATTCCAGGCGCTCTACCTTTGCCTGGTGGTCCCTTGCCATCTGCGCCCTTTCTTGGCTTATTGCCTAGAGCGCCGCTACCCCTTTCTCTTCCGCTGCTGTCTTTTCCTGCAGCTCTCGGGTCAACTGCTTAATCTTGGCTGCTCGCGCTGCTACAGCACGGTCTAGTACTAAGATCTGTTTTTTAAAACACAAGAGCCAGACCGCCTTCTCAATACCTTTCTTATACTGTTTACTTGCTGTCCACTGGATGGCTGCACCTATGGGACGCTCGGCCTTTAACATATCGCCCACCCACTTTTTCGCGATATTTACCTTGCCACACACATAGGCAGACAACCTTTCCTCCATTGCGGATTCCTCCTCCGCACCACTGTCTGCCTTGTTACACACTTTCGCCTCAGCTCCTGCCTGACTCGCCATTTCTGTAAGGGGTTTTATTACTGTTTCTCAGGCTTATTATAGGTCAGCCAGTTATGTTTTTCCTGAGCTGCCCTGCCCGCTGTGCGGTTGCGAATCGCTTTCCCCTTCCTGATTCTGAGCTGAGGACTTATCGGGCGGTAACAAGGACAGACGAACAGACCAGTGGATTGGTACAAGGAAAACCAATGTTTATTAATAAGAAAACTAAAACTACAAGGTAAACAGTATTATACAGAAGATAAAAGAAATCGCTATGGATGCAATACAGTCTTACACTTAACGGGGTGGAAGGAACGGACACATCGAGGGAAAATTCTAAAATCACAATTTTAGCAATACCCCTTTAACTCCCACCCTTACACCTAGCTAGGTTGTCTTGTGGCGGCCAGAAAATTAATGCTCACCGGTGAAACAGATGAAAAGGCCTGGCCCCTGTGCCCTGCTGCTGCCGTCGACATGTGGTTGCGAGGTTTACTCGATGGCCTTCCTTCTTAGTTGCGAGCAGGCAGACAGGACACCGGGCCAAGAGGCGAAGAGAAGAGAGAGAGAGATACTAGGGAGCCCCAGTTATATCTTCCCGGTATCAGGTTTTTTTTTCGTGCCTCATCAGCTTGCTCCATTGTTCGATTTGGGCTGAAAATGTAAGACAAAAGGGGTCCCAATCTTGGCCCATTTACATTACTGGCCGGTACCTGTATTGATCTGTTCCATAACTGCTTTCCATTGTTCCGAATGTTCCTTGATGGGCTATCTTTTGTCCTGGGATTTCTCCTGCTCGAATTTTGATGTGCAGGCCGGCAACGTTGATGGCTTGCCTCAGGGCGTGAATGCAACTGCATTGTTCAAAGAGAATCCAATTTCAAATGCGGCAGGCCTTTGGCCATGTGTCTGACCGCAGCCATTTTGAGAGACCCTGGATTTTTTAAAACACAGTCACACCAGGGTTTCTTTAATAACTCCAATAAATCTTCGGGGGTGGGGGGGAACATGTGAAATTTTGCGAATCCCTTCAAATGTTCCGATTTCTTCTTGATGCAACACTATACATCCACAGAAATTCTTACGTGATATCTGACATTATGCTTATGTGTTTGCATAGGTGCAACATCATTCCAATTTCTGGAGAAAATCAGAGTGTCCGGTGTTTGCTGTCTGCTCCACTCAGCTACACACAGTACTGGTATAAATCTATCAGCCTGAGGGGTACGCGAGGTCAGATTGGCTCCAGTAAGTGGATTCGCCCAATGAGGTGCAATGAATTCTGGGGCACTATGAGGGCTCCCTTTGTTAAAATGAAAGTGACAAAGAAGTTCTCCACTATCAGCCTACCTATTTAAGGTATTTTATGCATTTGGTTTTTCTATAGTTTGGATTGTGGAACAGTAAAGTCTGTGCATATTTACATTGCTAAAACCATCTCCCTTCTCTGAACAATAGACATCTTTGTGGGTCTATGATTCTCGCATCAAGATAAGAATAAAGTTTTAGCAATGTGAACATGGGGAGCCAGCACGTGGACATCATGCTCCTACCATCTCAACTACAGAAGCATTAAATGTAAAAGTATCTTTAGATGGCCTTAGTAGACATAGGGCACTAAATTTGTGGTGCAATCCAGCTCTTTTATTATAAGAAACTAGTGCTGAATTCAGTCACTATCAGCATCAGGTTTAGCACAAAATCCTATCAAAATGAGTGCATTAGCAATTTGCACCATGTTTATTTTTCCAATGAAAAGTTTCAATTCTTTTAAATCTCTCTCTGAAGAGTTTTGAGTGCCAGAAAGATCCAATTTGCTTTTCCCTTTTCCCACTCCAGTGTATCAATTTCCTTTCGAAAGTAAGGTTCCCAAAATTCCACACATTAATCCAAATGTAGCCTTACTGATGAACTATACAGGGTCAAAATAATCTGTTCCAATTTATAATCTGATGTCCTTGACATTTAGCCTTTATAATAATAGCTTCATATTGACTGGTTGTTTTCAATGAATGGTAAACAATCTCCCCAAATCGGTTTCCTTTGCTACTTTTGGTACATACGAACATATGAACATAAGACCCCATATTAGGCCTCTTTATCAGTACTGCTGGGTACTTGGAGTGAAGAATATTATAGGGATTTCCCCATTTGTGCCAATGGGGTATCCATGTTACACCTCTATGTGCAGTGCTAGAGGCTGCATCCCTCCTTCATTACTTGAGGGGGTTACTTTTATATTATTAGTTTGGCTTTTCCTAACCCTCTTTATTTTCCTCATTTGGTGTATAGGTCAAGTATTATGGGGGGTTTGCTCCTGGTCCTGGCCAAGACTGCAATCCACAGATTCAGGATGTTCAGGATCACCAGGCAGGATTCTTCTGATTGCTTGCCCATGTAATTTAAGCGGCATTGCCTTAAGGGGAGGTACTTGATGTATCCTGGTGGGGATGAATTTTGCTAAATCCCACAGTCCCACGGTTATATGTAAAATAAGGCCCATACAACAAATTTCTCACCATCATCTTCTGCCAGAACACTTCTCGGCAGGAGGTGTTAGTATCTTGTGAGGGTAAGGGTCCCTAGTGCAAGGCTCTATATGCAAGCTTTCTTTCCAGAACTGCTGGGAACCTGGGATGGAGAATTTTACATGGCACTTTTCCCTCCCTGCCTCAATTCATGGGGTCCTCTCCTGACTGCTCATTTTGGTGTCATGAGGAACTTGCACTTCATCCATATGTACAACACCAGTGACCTTTTTCATTATTTCAATGGCTTTAAACTTTTAATAAAGTTTTCTTCCTACTTGGTGCATAGGCGAACAGATCAGGGACCTCCTGTTTACAATAGTAGTTTCTGCCCAGTTGAATCTTGAGCATGCATACTGGTCTGGTGGATACCACATAGCATGCTCTGTGCAGCTTCCCCTGGTGGTACCATTTAATTTAATTTTGGTGGTTTTGCTATTTGTATTTGTTTTGTTTAAAATATCAGTCTGTATTCTCTAAAAAAGGGAAGGCTGAGGGGTGACCTGATCGAGGTCTTTAAGATAATAATTGGGTTTGATAGGGTAGGCATATAGAAAGTGGGGGCGAAATTGGCCCATGTAACACCCATTTTGTAGGCGCCACACGGACTCCTAAGCCCCGAAAATTGCGTCCGATTTGCGCGGGCTCACTCCCAACGTGAAGTGCGCAGGACGCCATCTTGGTACAGGTGGTTGCGTGGGCGCACCTAACGAATGCTGGCAACATGTAGAGGAGAGAGATTACGATGTAGATCAGTGTGCAACTCACACAACTGAACAGGATTAAAGGGCATGAAGGACCCCCCCACCCCCCACCACCAGCGCTATTTAAAGGGATCTTGCAGGAGTTACAGGTTAGTTCCTAGATTATTTATTCTGGCTGCTGGTGCAATTGTATGTGTTTTGGAAGTTTCCTATACTTGGAGAAAGTTGTAATATTCTGTAGAGAGTGGTCTGGCTGGTCTTGCAGTATTGTTAGTGGCATTTAAAATAGTGTGCTGACCAAAGTTGCTTCCAGACATGGGTGGCCTGCTAGGACTTCCTATGGGAATTGAACATGACTGGGAGCATGCAGAGAGGCCACACAGAGCAGGACAAGCTGCCGGAGGAGGAGGAGGCGCAGGCACTCAGCAGGAGGCCTTCAGGGACCAATTCTCTTACCTCAACTTCAGTGACGACCAGTGCATCCGACGGCTGCGGTTCACTGAAGAGGTCGTGACTGAAATTTGTCAACTGCTGCAGCCACAACTGCAGTCTTAGAGCAGGGCAAGGACAGCATTGCCTGTGGCTGTCAAGGTAACTGTGGCACTTAATTATTACGGCTCTGGCTTCTTTCAGGCTGCTGCTGGAGATATAAGCAACATCTCACAATTTGCAGTGCACTGCTGTATAAGGGAGGTCACTGAGGCTCTGTATGCACTCCAAAACAGATTCATCCCATTCCCTCTTGACAGAGACAAGCAGCATGAGTGAGCACAAGGGTTTGTTTGCATTGCAGGCTTCCCCATGGTGTAAGATGCCATTGACTGCACGCATATTGCCATGCGTGCTCCACATCTGAACTCGAACATATTCAATGTGCAGTTGGTGTGCAACCACACACAGTCCATCATGCAGGTCAACGCCCGCTATCCTGGCAGCAGTCATGATTCCTTCATTCTGCGGCAGTCCAACGTGCCACCTATATTTCAACCAGCACAGCAAGTCAAAGGCTGGCTATTGGGCAACAAGGGTTATTCCCTCATGAAGTGGCTCATGACTCCGATCCGGAACACACACACACATGCACTGCAGGCCTACAACGAGAGCCATGCTGCCACATGGAATGTCATAGAGCATATCATAGGCGTCCTCAAGCAATGCATCTGCTGCTTGGACCGCTCTGGAGGAGCCCTGCAGTACTCAGCTGAGCGGGTATCAAGATTTGTCATTGAATGCTGCATAACCTCGCCATTATGAGGGAACAGCCCTGGCCACCGCCTAAAAAGCGAGAACCTGAGCAAGAGGCAGAGGAGGAGGAGGAGGAGGAGGAGGAGGAAAAAGAGACAGAGGAGGAAGTGCAGGAGGAGGAGGAGGAGGAAGTGGAGGACGACACAAAGAGGCAACAAGGTAGACGGGCCCTGTCTGCCAGGGCACTGTCTCATCAAATGAATAATGAGTGACACCAGTAACCTCAACAACCCCTCCCCATTCACCAACAGTCCCACACCCCTTCCCTTTCCTCTCCCACATGACCATCAAATCATCCTCATGATTACACATTGCTTCCTCCCTCAGCTCATCGAAATAATGAAAACCAACACCAAATTCATAACCACATTTATAGATTTACACATGAAAAGATTCAAACAAACTGATACTAGTCACCCTTGTGCATTCCCTCAGTGCCTGTCGTTCTTGTGTCATTTCCTTTCCTAGTGCTCCTGGAGGTGCATCCCCAATGGCTGGAGCAAGGGTGGTGGAAGACTGCTTAGCTTCAATTGAGTGTACAGATGACCATGGGAGACTACCTCGAGCAGCCCTGGGCTGGGAGGGCCTGGCTTAAGACTGCACCATCTCGGCCTGGGTTGCAGGAGTATGGCCTGGCTGGCTGACAGGCAACAGCAAGGGCACTGGCGGAGTGACAGGGGGGGAGCAAGAATGCTGTCATCCCGAGAGAGGACATCAGATTCGTCTGCCTTGGTGCCACTGCCACTCTCCCGGATCGGCACCTCAGCAATCCTGGTGATCTGTCGGAGAACAGATTGCTGGAGTGCTGTGATGTCCTGGAAACCCCATTCCACAGTGATACCCAGAGCCACGATAGCAGCAGTTTGAGCTTCCAAAGCAACAGTCTGAGCTCCAAATGTAGCATGCAGACCTTGGATGGCAGCTGTTTGTGCTGCAATGGAAGCTGTGACATCGGTCATCAGACGCTGCATTATGGTGAGTTCCACAGGTGTGCTGATGAAGGTTACCACCCGTTCCATGTGGAAAAGTATGGGCTCCAAGCTCTGCACAAACCCCTGTGCCAAGTTGGAGCTGGACTCCAACATGCCCCTTGAAATTTTGTGCGGGCTTTCTGACAGGCTTTCCAGTGCACCAAGCATTTGGTTATGTATGCCCATCAGCCTTCTTCTGTAGTCTGGCCCATCGAAGTCATTATCTGACTCCTCTGCAGCAGAACTAGTGAGCGACCTCACCCTCCGCCAAACTGGCACCAGCGGTATCCGTTCCCCCCCACCCCGGCTCCTGCGCACTTGTGCTCGGTGTCTCACCACATGCAAATCCCTCCTCTATCCTAGCCTCTAAACTACGCGCAGTGCCATTATCTGAGCTGGTGGCTGCAAGTGTAAGATTGAGAGTGTCTGCATCATCACTGTCATTTTCCTTTGCCTCCTCTGACTGTACAGGTTCTAGTTCTTGGGTATCTGAAATGACAAAGGGACATGGGTTGAGTTGTGGTGCGGGGAGAGGAGAAAGTAAGACGTGCGTGCTTACACCATCTGCAGCACGTGTGTCACAAAAGATTGTGGGATGAGTGTTAATTGTATCCATGTGATTTATATCAATTAGTGTTAATTGCATTCAGTTGTTCAAGAGTAAATAGTGATGACTTCACAACCACCACCTCATACCTCGTGTGTATCAAGGGAACTCTCTTGTATCCATTTATAAAAGAGCTGATCTAGGGTGTGGTGTGGGAGTAATGTGAAGCTCTGTGAATAAAGGCTTGGAAGCAACTGAGGACTAGGCTCTAGTATTCCATCCTTCACCACCTGGCTATCCAATTTATAATATGAGGGAGATGTGGGAAGCGAGAATAGGATTAGGTATGCAGAGATCCTCATCATCGATACCTCCAGCACCGCCAGTGGCCACAGCATCAGCCACGTCCCGTCCAATGATGGGCAGCACTGTCTCCTCCATGGGGGTGAGGACATGTAGATGTGCCTGCCCTCCGTCCATTCTTTCCTGCTGCCTGCTGTTGTGCACCACCTTCTCCTGCAAGAAAGAAGGAAGTGTGTCAGTGAGTGTCCTGCAAGATGTTTGGGTGATGTGGCTGTCATGGTTGAATAGCTGCCAGTGTGTGTGGCCTGTGAGTTGTGGGTGTGCGGCTTGCCAGAGTGGTAATGTGTGAGTGTGAGATGCAGCATATGATTGAAAGAGTTTGTTGATAGGTGGGTGATGGGGGGTGTAGTGCATGGAACAGTGGATGAGGCTAGTGGTACAGTTGGTAGGATATGCCACTTAAAACTTGAACTCATTCACCTTGACCACTTGTGTCAAATCTTTGAACTTCTTTCTGCACTGTATCCATGTGCGTGGTGTGACGCTCCTGGCATTGACCTCATCTGCCACAGCCTCCCATTGCCTCTTCAGCATATGTCTTGAGAGCCTCCTGCCCCCCTGCAGATATAGGATGGCCCTCTGTCTGTCCACCTCTTCCACCAAGGCCTCCAGTGCACTGTCCGAGAACCTTGGTGCATGCTGTCTCACCGGTGTAGCCATTCTTCAGTATATTCCACCACAGAATCACTTCCCAAAGCACTGCCAACTCTTCCTGGAGCCACAGTGCACTTCCCCTTTAAGAGGTGCAGGCCACATTCCAATATCGGGGCCCCCTGATGGTGCGTGCAGCCAATCAACAATGCAGGTAGTGCTGGCTGCACGCAGCTATCATTTAAACCATCAAGCAACACGAATTTTACGTGCTGCCTGCATTGCAACCAATGGGCGCAGGTTAATTGCGCACCATGATCCCAGCGCCCTTTTCCGGGGTTAACCAATTTAACCACCAGTGTTTCCGCTTCTGGGGGAGTCCAAAACAAGAGGTCATAAATGTAAAATAGTCGCTAATAAATCCAATAGGGAATTCAGGAGAAACTTCTTTAACCAAAGAGTGGTAAAAATGTGGAACGCACGACCACAAGGAGTAATTGAGGCAAATAGCATAGATGCATTTAAGGGGAAGCTCGATAGCAGACAAGGGAGAAAGGAATAGAAGGGTATTCCGATAGGGTTAGATGAAGTAGGGAGGGAGGAGGCTTGGGGGGAGCACAAAGCCTGCACAGACCAGTTGGGCCGAATGGCCTGTATCTGTGCTGTAGTTTTGATGTAACTCGATGTATGGCCAACCCCTCCTTGGCTTTTTATTGATGTCTCCCTGATGATGTAATGCCAGTGCCAATCCAACAGTCCGCAGACCCACTGCAAAATGGAACGCATACAACCAGTCATGGCTGAATGCTATAGACTGTAATGTTAGATTAATAGCGAAGAATTTTTTTGCTCAATTATGTTTGGGGAAGCAATCTTAAGTGTTATCTCTTTCTGTAAGTTTTACCTACAGCTATTCATCTCACTCAAGAGAGTGACTAAGTGCAAACTGTATATGGTCTATTGGAAGGCATGGGTTCAATGGGCCGAACAGCCTTTACTTGTTTCATACTTTCTTTTACTAATATTATAATGGAGATGGTGGTACTTTTGTGCTTATTATTGTACTGTGGGATTTTTTTTGTGACATGTAGAGATTTAACAAAGCCAAGAACAACCTAGCACAAAGGAAGATGGTAGTGGTTGTTGGAGGCCAATCATCTCAGCCCCAGGACATTGCTGCAGGAGTTCCTCAGGGCAGTGTCCTAGGCCCAACCATCTTCAACTGCGTCATCAATAACCTTCCCTCCATCATAAGGTCAGAAATGGGGATGTTTGCTGATGATTTCACAGTGTTCAGTTCCATTCGCAACTCCGCAGATAATGAAGCAGTCTGTGCCCGTATGCAGCAAGACCTGGACAACATCCAGGCTTGGGCTGATAAGTGGCAAGTAACATTCGTGCCAGACAAGTGCCAGGCAATGACCATCTCCAACAAGAGATAGTCTAACCACCTCCCCATGACATTCAACAGCATTACCATTGCCAAATCCCCCACCATCAACATCCTGGAGGTCACCTGAAACTTACCTGGACCAGCCATATAAATACTCTGGCTACAAGAGCAGGTCAGAGGCTGGGTATTCTGTGGCGAGTGACTCACCTCCTAACTCCCCAAAGCCTTTCCACCATCTACAAGGCACAAGTCAGGAGTGTGATGGAATACTTTCCACTTGCTTGGATGAGTGCAGCTCCAACAACACTCAAGAAGCTTGACACCATCCAGGACAAAGCAGCCCGCTTGATTGGCACCCCATCCACCACCCTAAACATTCACTCCCTTCACCACCAGTGCACTGTGGCTGCAGTGTGTACCATCCACAGGATGCACTGCAGCAACTTGCCAAGGCTGCTTCGACAGCACCTCCCAAACCCGTGACCTCTACCACCTAGAAGGACAAGAGCAGCAGGCACATGGGAACAACATCACCTGCACGTTCCCCTCCAAGTCACATACCAACCCGACTTGGAAATATATCGCCGTTCCTTCATCGTCCCTGGGTCAAAATCCTGGAACTCCCTTCCTAACAGCACTGTGGGAGAACCTTCACCACACGGACTGCAGCGGTTCAAGAAGGCGGCTCACCACCACATTCTCAAGGGCAATTAGGGATGGGCAATAAATGCTGGCCTCGCCAGTGACGCCCACATCCCATGAACGAATAAAAAAACTATAAAAGCAGAGTGCAAATCAGAAAGGGAACATTCTAAAATCAGTGTTGAGTAAAACTATGATGGAATGCAGAAACCCATACTGATCTGGAACACTGTATCTTATACAAACCCATACTGATTAATTACAGAATGCACTGCACAAACCCACAATGAGCTAACCAGATCCAGTGCAAAATATCCCTTGCATTTGTATTTAAATTAGTAGACAGGGCTCTGATATTCTTTGTGCATGATGTCAACCTCAAATATTTTGCAGACATAATTGCTTTAACACTTGGATGCATCAGTAAACTTGCATGTGCTGAGGTCATTTTCCACAGGCTAATTCAGCTTGGGCTGATGTTCAGTGTAGATTCATTAGGAGAAGTTAACAAAGCTATCTATTTTTGAAAACAGTATCAGATCCAAGACCTCAGCATTACTTTGCAGCTGTGTTCCTAATGACAGGAACAACTTGTTTTCAACAATATTATCCATTGATACATTTTAGTGACTAAAAAAGAATAACATTTTGAAAAATACGCAGCTTCTGGACTCTAAGCTAATAGTCTGCTCCCTGTATCATATATAGCTATGTTGCAAACTACAGAAAATTACAATACGTTACCCTCTCTAGAATTCATTATTATCTCTTCTGTTTACTATTTCTCATTATTAGGCTGCAGTTATTCTACAAATATATGGCTAGAATTACTATTGGCAATATTAACCAACAAATACTTAACATGTTTGTATGGCATACTTGTGTCCACTATTTTAATGGAGCTGTCAATCTGTTTATTTTAAATGGGTTAATGCTTTTGTTAAAATAGCAGAGAGGAATGTCAATTGAACACTTTTAGTGTCTGTCTGCTAATATGATCAATGATCATTTCTAACCTATGTTATCAGATTAGTATTTGTAGAGTGCTCCCCTCAGTGAGGCAGGTACGAATTATACTTCTAGGGTACATTGCTGCATGTTGTACTGAGGGCAGTGACAAAGGATAACTGTGCATACAAGTTTGGACACATGCATAGAGCTCTGCTCCTCAGACAGCTATTTTTTTTAATGTTTTGATAGCACAGGCAGGAGCATTCATGTTCTCCTATCATTAAAAGCAAGTTTGTAAAGTTTCCAGGAGACCCAATGGACCAAATGAACACCTTTAAAATTCAGCTTAGCACCAGCCTACAATTGTACTACTTCTAACGTGAATACATGGCAGTGTGTGATTACCTTCTGGAGGTAGTATCACATCTTTCACTTTGGTGCACTTGACAGTTTGATTGTTGACCTGAGTCCCAAGTCCAACCACCACTTTCCCTGAATACACATCTAAAGCCACTTTGTCTCTTCTCAAAAATCACAGTATAACTTGTGAGTCAGTTCACTGATTAATTTACTTCATAATTAACTAAAATATATACAATTATCCACTTAGTTATTGAAGTTAGTTTGGGGCTTGTGCCATACATATTGTTGTAAGTTTGTCCTGGGTGGAATCATTGCATTCCGGCATGGGCTCGATGGGCTGAATGGCCTCCTTCTGTGCTGTAACCATTCAATGATTCTATGAAATGCTAGCTTGTAAATTTCTATGAGTTTGTGCTGTATGCTACCTTGTGGGCCAGACTGGGCTTTGCAGCCTAGCTCATAGTCGTTTGGTGTGTATTTTGGAAAGTATTGTATTATAGTTCAATTTGTATTTTACATTAAATCATTATGGGTTCTGTAGTATGTTCTGTTGTGGGTCAGTGAGGGTGTTCAGTAAACAATACTGTAGATGAGAGTGGTATCTGCAGTAGGCTCTGTAATGGATTAGTGTGGATTCATACTATGTGCTGTGTTGCAGATCAGTATGGGTTTGTGCAGTTTGCTGTGTTGTAAATCAGTGTGGATTTTGCAGCATGCTGTTTAGAATGGCAGCACGGCCTTATTTTTCTCTCAGGACTTCATTTAACACAGATGTTCCTCAGATTTGACCCGCTGCACCAACATTTGGAGTGAGTGTTTCTTTTTCGCCACATGAGTATCTGAGTCTTTCCTCGTTCACCTCTCCTTAGGGAAAGATTAGAAGAGAGAGGAAGCCCCCCTTGCCAAGGGACAGCCTAAATAAACCCACAGTCCTGCAGGTCAGCATATTAGGCCTCATGAAACGCATAAATCAGGCATGAACCAAACAACCAAGCTCTCACGCAATTCTAACAGAGAGCATTTCAGCTTTTAGATCAATCATAGAACCACTAGCCCCGATCTGCTGAAGCTTGTTGATGTAAATAACACAAAAAAATATTATTTCAGAGTTTCAACATCGTGTCATAATATTATTCCTGAGTCCTCACTTCAAACTGGTGAAGCTGTATGCCCAGAGTTAATTAGTCCAGGCATGGAGTTGCTGGAAAAATAAATAAAATTACTTGGAAATCACAGACCACTGATTTGTAGTTTGCGTGTAGTTGAGGAAGTAGTGGCTATAAATGTTTTCTGCTACTTCTAATGAGTGAAATTAGTCTGAATTGTGATTACTTAAATATCACATTTAATGAAACATAGCATCGACCTTCGTACAATATTGAATAAACAGCAGAAATAATTCATCGGTCAAAATATGTCTGCAAGACCTAGAAAAAACAAACATAAACTGCTCAAAGTTCCAAACAATCTGAGCAACATTTCAATGATCTTCATTCATTTAATTACGAAGTCAGGCGGAGGATTTATTTTTAAGGCATGCAGGAGATTGTTGCCTCAAATGACTGTAAATGTTTAACCTAGGGTCATTTTGTTGAGTTCTGATTTGAAAAGTTATATTCGACGAGTCACTGATGTTTGTATTTGATAAGAAAATTACTGATGACTTCAGGGTTCAGGTTTATTCACCCTGTGGGTTCAGCAGCTTTCATCAAGCTCAAGTCTCGATAAAGATTTAAAGCCACCAGGAACCAGATGTATACACACATACCAGCACTAAACCACCAGAGTAACAGATATACACACCAGCGAACAGATGCACACTCACCATTAGAATGCCAGGGAATAAAGGGGCCTTCCTCAATTGTTAGCTAAGAATATGGATTACACTCTCACTTGATTGCCAGAGATTGGATGCCATATCCACAGACTGACAGCGATCCAGATGCATAGCCTGCAGATAACTAGACTGCCAGGGATTGTACATTTCCCCAGTAGATCGCTGGCAGATTCTTCCCTGGGTTCTATTTGAAGTGATGTTTGGAGATTTTTTAAAACTGTGCAAACATATAACTTCTGTTTATTTACGAGGGATGAGGGACTTCAGTTATGTGGAGAGACTAGAGAAGCTGAGATTGTTCTCCTTAGAGCAGAGAAGGTTAAGGGGTGATTTAATAGAGATGTTCAAAATTATGAGGGGGTTTTGATAAGAGTAAATAAGGAGAAATTGTTTCCACTGGCGGGTGGGTTGGTAACCAGAGTACACAGATTTAAGATAATTGGCAAAAGAACCAGAGGGGAGATGAGGAGACATTTTTTTACACAGCGAGTTGTTTTGCACTGCCTAGAAAGGTGGTGGATGCAGATTCAATAGTAACTTTCAAAAGGGAATTGGATATATTCTCAAACAGGAAAAAATTGCAGGGTTACGGGGAGAGCTGGGAAGTGGGATTAATTGGATAGCTCAGGCACAGGCACAATGGGCTGAATGGCCTCCTTCTGTGCTGTATGATTCTATGCTAAGTCCATGGAAATGTCATGCCAAGGATGCTTAATGTAGGATGTAAATTAGATAGATATTCTAAGGTTTCACTTGATTTGCTTTTTGGGGTCAGGGAAACACTTGCAAAACCTTTCCTCAAGAAACTAAATAGGTTGGGATAGAGTGTATTGCAGAGAGTTGATGGAAAGATTGGGCTTGATAGGCTGACTGGCCTTTCCTCATTCCACACATTCTCATTCTTATTCACCAGTTGATGCACTCTGCAATTTTTCTCTCCCACCATGGAGAAGCGGCCTGGCCTCTACTCACTACCCCCTGCTAAGATCAGAAGCTTGAGGAAAACTCATGTCCTTACAACAACTTACATTTATATCGCGCCTTTAACGTAGTAAAACATCTCAAGGCACTGCAGAGGAACGTTATCAAACAAAATTTGACACCGAGCCACTTAAGAAGGTATTAGGACAGGTGACCAAAAGCTTGGTCAAAGAGGTAGATTTTAACAAGCAATTTAAAGGAGGAGAGGTTTAGGGAGGGAATTCCAGAGCTTAGGACCTAGCACCTGAAGGCGCGGCCGTCAATGGTGGAGCGATAAAAATCAGGGGTGCGCAACAGACCAGAATTGGAGGGGGGCAGAGATCTTGGAGGGTTGTAGGGATGGAGGAGGTTACAGAGACGAAGAGGCGAGGCTATGGAGGGCCATTCTGTGGCATTGATTGGTGTTCTGTCACCCTCTTCAAAGTAGATAAATTACGTCAGAGAATATTCAAAAATAATGGGGAGTAGGCAAAATACAGAGAATTTATATTTTGTAACTTTTTTTGTATAACTAAGAATGCCTTTAGAAAAGAACCTATCATTTATTGCTAAGTAATTATGGTAGCAAGCAGTAAATATTTTTGGAATAGATATATAAGGAGAATTGCAGAGGGAAGCTAGCCAGCCAAAAAAAACTGAAAAGGGATCTGTAAGTCCAATCAAGACACCTTCTTATTCTTCACAGCTGAAGATGTAGAACATCAGAAACTTGAGTCAGGTTTATATATTTTTAAAAGAACAAATTAGCACTCAGATTTTCAATCTTTTATTACACAACATATAAATACATATTTGGAAAATATATTCAGCAAGCCCATTATAATATGAGGTTGCAGTGCTGTCATAGTGGCCTTTTATGCCCCCTCTCCTCCCCTCCCCCATATGGAGACCACCCATAAGAAATCATTTAAAATATGCAGCCAACTGCTTCGAACAGATGTCCCAATTAAACATAATCTGAAACTAATGGAGGTGCCATCTGTCAAGCAGGACACAATGCATTTAAAATGTAGTGGTGGGCCGTGCCAGATTCCACTCAAGCTATTCAGTTTTTTAATTTTTATAAAAACAGTCTCACCGCACAGTGCCAACTCTCAGCAGCATGAAAGCTGCACCTATAGAACAATAAAATTGTCAGCTGTTGTGAGCAGGGTGTGTGCATGTCTGGGCCCCATGTATTGGAATGCAGATTCCCCTGGAAGCTTTCCTAAATATGAAGGCAATCTAAATTTTTAAGTCAAACCGACGCAAGAAAAGAATCAACGCTGAACATCAATTTCCGATACTCCATGAAATGTTTATTTACAAAGTATTTTAGAACTGAACAGTGCTTTCAGACCGTCAGTTTTCTTGCTGAAACATTATCAGTGAAATTACTGGAGGAGTTGAAAACACTTGCCATCTCTCTCTCTCACACACAGATTAATGACAGGTTGGATGAGTTACAAAGACTATGAACAGATTCCTGAGTATTTATTGATTTGGACAGAATGTACATGCCTAGTTTGGCTAAAAAGAAAACTATGAGTCAGGAAAAAGTGAAATAAAATCAGCAATTCTGGAAACGCACAGCAGGTTGCACAGCCTCTGAAGTGAAACAGAGTTAAAATGTCAGCTGTAGCCTTTCACCAGAACTCTGGGTTCTGATGAAAGCTTACACCCAAAGCACTAACTGATCTTTCTCTTTCAGGTGCTGATCTATCTGCTGTGCTTTTCCATCATCTTCTTTGTTTTTCTACCCATTATCTTGGACGGTATGCACAAGCCTATAATAAACCCCGTGTAGGTGTTCATTTGGATGGTATGTCTGTAATGTATCCAAACGATCTGGTATGTGTACAGTATGAACATCAGGCGAGAACAGCAGCAGACCTGGGCGTGATGCTCCCCCATAACCACCGACCAACAGCTCGGCAGCACTCACTGTTTAGACTCGCACATGATGAGGTATAGTAGGTGGCCAGCACCCAAGGAACCATAACCCCCACATGACTCAGTGCCTTCATGAAGTTTACATGAAAGCATTAACAAGCGCACTACCAAAGAAAATGAAATCCCTGTCTGTTAGTTTGGGTGATACATATTAGTCTTTGGTTAATTCCTATGGTATAGATTAACTTTTGCCCCCCTCTTACCTCTGATTATCAATATCCCACCTAGGGAAGGGACTACATGGGTAAAATATCTTGCTCCTAAAAAGAAACCATGATTGTGTGAAGTCTCAGGTTGAAACATCACAAATATCTGCCATAGGGGAAGCGAGGGTTAAATTTACAGGGAAATAATCTAAGCATTCTGATATAAAATGTTGCCAGTTACAAATAGTTTCTGATTTGTATGGACTAATAAATGAACACTGCCTTGATGCAATATAAGCCAATAACAATGTACAATTTACCAGAGCACAGTGCAGTAGCAAAGTAACCACACTTAGAACTAACTTACAGTTGTCTGTGCACAAATCAATCTAAAACATTAAATATAAGGCACGTGCACTCATCCTGGGAAAGACCCAAATAAATAGCTATTATTGCACAATATTAAATACTTTATACACTCTTTCATATCAAGAATACTAGCATAATGATAAAAAGATAGAAAAATGCTTGAAAAATCCATGGGTCCGATTTCATATCCATTTGTTGCTTTGTGCAACACCCGCAGTGCCATGTAACTGATGTTAATATTTATATCACTTTGAAATTTAGGATTTTTGGGAAGAGGTATATTAAAATTCAGTTTCTGGGACCTGGAAGCATAGCATATACTGATTGCAGCATCAACGCACTGTGCCAGAGTGCCAAGTTGCATGCTCACAATTGCAATTCCCCACAGGTTAAGCTCCAAGTACCAGCCTGACTGTCACGTGGTAGCAGTAAGTGGAGGCTATGTGCTTCCTAACAGGGAGAACAAATCAGTAACAATCACCTTGCGGCTACTTGTTCACACCTCATGCACAGATACCTTGGGAAAGAACATAAGAACACAAGAAATAGGAGCAGGAGTAGGCCATATGGCCCCTCGAGCTGATTCAATAAGATCATGCCTGATCTTCAACCTCAACTCCACTTTCCTGCCCAATCCCCATATCCCTTGATTCCCTTAAGAGTCCAAAAATCTATTGATCTCCATCTTGAATAAACTCAACCACTCAACATCCACAGCCCTCTGGGTTAGAGAATTCCAAAGATTCACAACCCTCTGAGTGAAGAAATTCCTCCTCATCCCAGTCTTAAATGGCTGGCCCCTTATCCTGCGACTATGCCCTCCTCTACTTCTAGACTCCCAGCCAGGGGAAACAACTTCTCAGCATCTACCCTGTCAAGCCCCCTCATAATCTTATATGTTTCAACGAGATCACCTCATTCTTCTAAACTCCGGAGAGTATAGGCCCATTCTACTCAATCTCTCATCCCAGGAATCAATCTAGTGAACCTTTGTTGCACCGCCTCTATGGCAAGTATATCCTTCCTTAGATAAGGAGACCAAAACTACATAGTACTCCAGGTGAGGTCTTACCAAAGCCCTGTACAATTGTAATAAGACTTCCTTACTCTTGTATTCCAACCCCCTTGCAATAAAAGCCAACATGCCATTTGCTTTCCTTATTGCCTGATGTACCTGCATGCTAACTTTTTGTGTTTCTTGTACCAGGACACTGAAGTCTCTCTGAACACCAACATTTAATAGTTTCTCACCATTTAAAAATATTCTGCATTTCTATTCTTCCTACCAAAGTGAATAACCTCACATTATACACCATCTGCCACCTTCTTGCCCACTCACTTAACCTGTCTATATCCCTTTGCAGGCTCTTTATGTCCTTCTCACAGCTTACTTTCCCACCTAGCTTTGTATCGTCAGCAAACTTGGATACATTACACTCGGTCCCTTCATCCAAGTCATTAATATAGATTGTAATTAGCTGAGGCCCAAGCACCGATTCTTGTGGTACCCCACTAGTTACAGCCTGCCAAACTGAAAATGACCCGTTTATCCCTACTCTCTGTTTTCTGTCCATTAACTAATCCTCTATCCATGCTAATATGTTACCCCTAACCCCATGAGCCCTTATCTTGCATAACAAACTTTTATATGGCACCTTATCGAATGCCTTTTGAAAATCCAAATATACCACATCCACTGGTTCCCCTTTATCTACCCTGTTAGTTACATCCTCAAAAAACTCTAATAAATTTGTCAAACACGATTTCCCTTTCATAAAACCATGTTGACTCTGCCTAATCATATGATTTTCTAAGTGCCCTATTACCACTTCCTTAATAATGGATTCCAGCATTTTCCCTACTACTGATGTCAAGCTAACTGGCCTGTAGTTCCCTGTTAGCTCTCTCCTTCCTTTCTTGAATAGTGTGGTTACATTTGCCACCTTCCAATCCACTGGGATCGTTATAGAATCTAGGGAATTTTGGAAGATCATAATTAATGCATCCACTATCTCTGCAGCCACCTCTTTATAACCCTCGGATGTAGGCCATCAGGTCCAGGGGATTTAATCGGCTTTTAGTCCCATTAGTTTCTCAAGTACTTTTTTACTACTGCTAATAATTACTTTAAGTTCCTCACTTTCATTAGCCCCTTGTTTCCCCACTATTTCTGGTATGCTTTTTGTGTCTTCTACTGTGAAGACCGATACAAAATATTTGTATCTGCCATTTCCTGATTCCCTATTATAATTTCTCCTGTCTCAGCCTCTAGGAGACCAACGTTTACTTTTGCTACTCTCTTCCTTTTTACAAAATTGTGGAAGCTCTTACAATCCGTTCTTATATTTCTTGCTAGTTTACTTTCATATTCTATTTTCTCCCTTATCATCAATTTTTTGGTCATCCTTTGCTGGTTTCTAAAACTCTCCCAGTCCTCAGGTTTATTACTCTTCTTGGCAATGTTATAGGCCTCTTCTTTTAATCTAATACTATCCTTAACTTCTTTTGTTGGTCACAGGTGGATCACTTTTCCCATGGAGTTTTTATTTCTCAATGGAATGTATATTTGTTGAGAATATTGAAATATTTCTTTAAATGTTTGCCATTGTTTTTCAACCATCATACCCTTCAATTTAATTTCCCAATTTACTTTAGCCAACTCTCCCCTCATACCTATGTAATTGGCTTTATTTAAGTTTAAGACTCTAGTTTCGGACTTAAGTACGTCACTCTCAAATTCAATGTGAAATTCTCTCATATTATGATCACACTTCCCCAGAGGATCCTTTACTGTGAGATTACTAATTAACCCTGTCTCATTACACAATACAAGATCTAAAATAGCCTGTTGCCTGGTTACACTACCTTTGCCAATTTGATTTGCCCACTCTACATTAAAATTAAAGTCCCCCATGATTACTGCATTACCTTGGTTACAAGCTCCTATTAGTTCATGATTAATACTCTGTCCAATGGTATAGCTACGATTAGGGGGCCTATAAATTACTCCCATCAGTGTTTTCAGCCCCTTGTTATTTCTTATTTCCACCCATACTGATTCAACTTCCTGATCTTGAGCTAAGATCCTTTCTCACCACTATCCTTATGTCATCCTTTATTATTAGGGCTACACCCCCTCCTTTTCCATTCTGCCTATCTTTTCTAAACATCATGTACCCTGAAATATTTAGTTCCAATCTTGGTCACTTTGCAACCATGTATCTGTAATTGCTATTAGAACAAACCCATTTATCTCTTTTTGTACAACTAATTAATCTATCTTGTTAGGAATGCTCCAGACATTCAGATAAAGAGCCTTTAATTTTGACATTTTAACCATTTTTTCCTGCTTTAACCTTTCTTGTTGATGCTCTATTATTGGTAAACTCTCTGTCCCTTCCTGCCACACTCTGCTTATCTTTACCCAAATCACTACACTGCTCTGTTGCCTTGACTTTTCTCATTAGATTTCTAAATTTCCCCTCATCTGACCCCTCCCTCCCCCTTTTTAGTTTAAAGCCCTATATACAACCCTAGTTAAAGGGAAAGGTCCAAAAGCTGTGTGATTCATGCCCCCTCAACCAAATAATGCTGCATAGCAAAGTCACCCAAAAAGGAAAGGGGCATTGAAAAGAAAATTATATGTAATGGATCAAAATGCATCTTCCAGCACTCACAGCTGTCAATGTTTGTCTTACACTGAAGATGATGGTCTCTAGAGACCTGAGGTAAGTTACAGGTCATATCTCCCTAAAAATAATAATCTCAAATAAGACTATTGCATTGTCACAGAAATGTCTTGTTTAATCTCCTTTTTCCCTTTGTTAGGTCTCCCTGTGACAGACTTGCTGCCTTAATCATGGGGCACAGAAAAGCAGCAATGCTAAATTGCAGCCAGTTGCTAAGCCTCTGCTAGTGTTGCTCATGACTTGGCTGCTAGGAAGTGTGCAGCAAGAGTGCCTCAGGGTGATCCATCCTTCCAACTTTTCTCCCTTCCTGTTGGGAAATACTTGGCCTCCATTCTGCTGCTTTCCAGGTGATTCAAAGCACAATCTGTTAGTGTTTCAATATATTGCTGGCCCTGATGGAAAATCTTGCAATTTAAAAAAAATACATAAAACATACAAAAAAATATGTTTTTTTGCTTTAACACCAGATCTGTGCAAACACCAAAGTATGAAGACAATTGACGTTAAGACCCTTAAGGATTAGGACACTCTCCTTCTGATGCTTCCAGTGCTGGGACATTCCCTTCAATGCATGGTTGAAGTTCTGACACCAAGATTCAATTTCAAAGAATCATTCAAGTTAGTGTTATCACATTTGAGTCTGTTTAAAAAAAATATCAACAGCACTGTAGTCTAAAATGATAGACGGTCAACTCTTTGGTAACGACCCACTGATGCTCCTCTTCTGCTGGTGTTTAGACAGCAGCACCTCACTTCCGAGACTCTAGAAAATAAGTACAGCTAAGGTGTGAAATGCAACTCTTATCAAAGAATGCTGTGTTTATTGGGGGTTAGCACTCTCAGTTTCAACCTCTCCTGTACAACATGCAACATTAAAGTCCAGGAACTAAGAGGGTTAAAGTCTATGTATATTAACACTAAGCATCCAACTTTTAATATTTCTTATATACCTTTAAGATTTTATTCCCCTTCTCTCCCAAAGATACTGATTCATGCTGGGGCATGGTTCAATGGGCATTAGCCTGGCACCTCACCCAATGACCCATTCATTATGCATGAGCTTAGGCAGGCAGTGTCAGTGGGCTACTTCTTTACAAAAGGCACCACAACCAAGCCCAATCTTGTTCTCACCAAACTTCCACACAACGTACTTGCCAACAGGGCTCACCAGTGTTATAAATTGGATAGCCAGCTGGTGAAAGATAGAATACTAGAGCCTACTCTTCAGTTGCTTCCAAGCCTTTATTCAGAGCTCCACACCACACCCTAGATCAGCTCTCTTATAAATGGATACAAGAGAGTTCCCAATTGATACGCACCACCTGAATACAATTAAGAATAAATTATATAAATCACATGGATACAATTAACAACTAGGTAATGACCTGGAGCAAGAACCCTAGTTAATTCTTCCCCTCTCTAGCCCAGAAGCATTGAGATTAATTGCAACACCCCTACTGCAGCCCCAATTGAGATCAGCTAACTCAGCATGGACCGGGAATCAAAACTGGGACCTTCTGTTCTGTACAGTTCAGTACAACACTGGACATTGCCTTTATCCAGTAGGTCAATGAGGGAGCCCACACCTTTAAGTTTTCATTAGTGTTAAAAGGTCTTAAGTTACTTTCACACAAGTGTTCTTGTGATACTTGAGTTACGTTCAGAACTTTAAGACATAGTTTATAATAAGAATATTTCAAATGAATGTAATTGTATCAGTGACAAGATTTTGTTATCACACAAACAAACACTGGATAGAAAAGCCTGTGGTCTCATATCCAACCTCCAGATAATGCCTTTCAGAAGCTGTGCTGCAAATTCTCAAGCGTTTCCTCATCAGCTATATGGCAGACGTCTGCCTTCAATCTGGTAGAAGAACCTAAATAGGACATTTGCAACCTGCCAGCCACCTTGATGATCCAGACGAAGTCCAATGCCATGTACTAAGCTTACTCATCACCAACCATTTCATCCAGGTCCTTATGAGAGACTATAGCAAAGAAACATTATAGTCATGAAGCTGACTTCTTCTTCAGGGTATCAAGCAACTGATTGGCATAGGAAAGTGCCCTTCCTCCCTGCAACTGCTTCCCCTTTGCCACAAATGTACCTCAACACTTGGACTGCTGAAGTCCTTCTGTTGCATGCTTAAGAGCTCTGAATCATGAAGGAGGATGCTTCAATATACCCTACAATTGGATTTTCCTGTCACTGAAGAAAGATGAGAAAGGCCCTTCAAAGCTCAGTCATAAAAAAAAAACTGTGTCCAAACGAAAGTTGAGACTGCCTAGATATCAATGCAAATCAACGATTTGGACATGGTACAATGGGATCATCGTTAATCCATTCTGTGGCTTTCTACATGAGAAAATATGATACAGGATTTTAATCCATCCTGCATTCTGCTGCAAGTGGAACACTTTGTGTAATGGGATTGTAAAGTTTTACTCCAGCCTCTGTCCTCCTGTGGAGGACGAAATGTAATGGGATTATAGATCTTTAAACAAGGTTGCTACCTCTGCAAACATCGGAGATAGTGTGATATAACCCAGCCTATAGCCTAGTGCAACAGGACCGAATATCATGGGGTTATACAACTTTAACCCAGACTGCAGCCTTCTGTATGGGTAATACTGTGTAATAGGATTATACAGATTTACCCAAGTGCAGACCCACTGTATGGGGCATGGTATAATGAGATGATATAGTAATAATCCAGCCAGTTATCTTCTGTGTGGGGTCAATATGGAATGGAATTGCACAGCTCAGATCCAGCCTGCAGCCCCCTTGCTTCCATTGCATAGATCTCGTGCAGCCAGCTACACCCAAAAGTAAACTTGTTGTGATTTTCTACGGCCAGGGGCCCAGAAAACTTGGGTCTTCCCAGCCACCGCTCTTAGTAAATTTACTTTTGGCTTGCAACTGGTTGTGCAAGTCTCATGGATTGGGAGCCAAAGCCGCTATCGTGGGTATTAGCGCAATGTAAAAACAGTTCAACGGGACAGTAAAACTTTACCTCAGACTCAGATCCAGTATGTAATGGGTTTAAAATAGCTATAACCCAAGCTGCAGCCATTACACAAGAATATAAGAAATAGGAACAGGAAAAGGCCATATGGGCACTGAAGCCTGCTCCGCCATTCAATACGATCTTGGCTGATCTTCTACCTCAACTCCACTTTCCTGCCCTATACCCATATCCCTTGATTCCCTCAGTGTCCAAAAATCTATCAATCTCAGTTTTTAATATACTCAACGACTGAGCAGCCACAGCCCTCTGGGGGAATATAGTGTAGTGGGATATAAGCCCGTGGCCTCCTGCATCAAGACTGAATGTAATGGGATATTACAGCTTTAACCCCAACCGAAGCCCCACAATGTAAAAGGAGGAAACCATGCTGGTGATGCCCAGAATGCCCTGCCTTCATAGCAGGAGGTGGATTCCTGCAGCAAGCAAGCATTCTGTAGTGGTGCATTTGTATTAGTGAATGCATTAATAAGACATGTTTGATGCTTGTTACATCGAAACTACTGCACAGAAACAGGCCATTATGCCCAATTGGTCTTTGCCGGTGTTTATGCTCCACTTGAGCCTCCTCCCTTCCTATTTCATCTAACCCTATCAGGATACCCTTCTATTCCTTTCTCCCCCATGTGCTTATCTAGCTTGCTCTTGAATGCAACTATGCTATTTGCCTCAACTACTCCTTGTGGTAGGGTGTTCCACATTCTTACCACTCTTTGGGTAAAGAAGTTTCTCCTGAATTCCCGATTGGATTTATTAGCGACTAATTTATATTTATGACCTCTAGTTTTGTACTCTTGCACAAGGGGAAACATTTGTTAGTTTGTTATCTAAACACATACTTCCAAAATGTAACTGCTAATTACAATCCAAACCATTAATATAGAAATTTGATGCAGAATTATTATTTTTTTTAAAACCTTGGCCCATTTTTCTTTTAAATTTCATGAATAGATTTACCTTCTAGCGGAGAACTGTTTGTCGATCTCGTCCAGTGACCGTCCCTTCGTCTCAGGAAGGTAAAGATATATAAAAGCAACCGAAGCAAATCCCACCAGTCCATAGAATAGGAATGTCCCAGAGAGTCCAATAGTATCTGAACAAAGAATGAGATAATTGCAAGGGAAAGAAACACCAGTGTTCATTTTCAAGTGTGCGGTCTTATTTTTCGATAGTAATATTGGCCTCTGCCCAGTATACAGTTTTCCTCTAGGTAACTTACCAGCAATAATGGCTTTCTACTGATGTCATCCACTATCACTCCCACCCCCCAAACAAAACATTTAACACTTCACCAGCCAGTGATTGTTTTTATACATACACAAGACAACTCTTGCCTTGAACAGGTCGGGACTCCAGCCACGATGATTCTGTGCCATCAGAGAGCACTTTCCATATTTCTATTTGTAAATAAGAAACATCCAGTCTATATTTGCCTCCCATGCCCGAGGTGCTTTGGTTCTCAGTCTGTCAGCAGTATTTGAGGAATTAAAGCCTTTGAATACTGCCAGCAAGAAAATAAATATTCTTATAGGTCTACAACAATAGGCGGAACTTTCAACTTCGGTGGGCCAGTAAGCAGGTGGCAGCAGATTGGCCATCCATTATATAGTCCACTCGATTTTCCTTTCCATTGACTTCAATAGTCAATCCGCTGCCAAAGTTGAAAGTTCCGCCCAATAACATTCATTTATCTGGCATGACTCACATAAAAGGTTGTCTCAAAATGCTTTATGAGGACAGAGGTGGATACTGACCAGGAATTATAGAAATTTAGGATTTCTATAATTCCTGGTCAGATAGGATTTTAGGAGGCTTTTGAAGACAGGCAACATAAAGTGGTTCTTGAAGAGAGTTCTAGAGAGCGGATGTATAATGGCTAAAGAACTAGCCTCGGAGCTGAGGTAGTGGGGGACGAGCAGTAAAAGTTCTCTCACCACCAGAACTGGGAATCAACAGCAGTGAGGTTGTGACTAGTCTTTGCCACTGATAAAAACTGACAACTACAAATAGAAAATACCCCCCACCACCACAATATGGCATAGACCAGGACTAAATATTAAATCTCACTGACTTGCTAAAACGTATTTTCAACAATTTCTGACAATTCTGAAAAAAGATTTTGTTTCATTAAAAAAACAATAATTTCCAAAAATCATGCATTTTTCAGATCACTAAAATGTTTGAGAATAGGGGCATAAGTGAGACTGAATAACAGTACTTCCAACACAATCACATCCTTATACATCTTAAGTATGGGTATGTGCATCATCCAAAGTGGGACTGAGCTGTACAGACCAGGAAGGTTCCTGATTTGATCCCCTGTCTGTGCTGAGTTAGCTAGTCTCAGCCTGGGATGTTACAATTGGACTCGGTCTCTTTGGACTGGACTCTAGTCTCCTTGGACTGGGGAGGAGGAAGTCATCCAGATTCCCAGCTCCTGATCACTATCTAGTGACTACTGCTGGAAAGTGAGAGCACATGTGGCTATCAGGTGAAGACAGGATCGGAGTCAGTCGTTTTGCCTACCAAGAATGAATAGTCTGTTGGCACTAGGTTCACACATAAAGAATATTCACTTGGTCGAGATACTAGAAGGCTGCATGAAACCGTACCCCAGCAAGAGTCAATAACTCCATAAAAACAAGGAGAGAAAACTGGGAAAATTGACAAAAGACTGCATTTGTGCTGAAACTGGATAAAGTTATTACATCTCTTGTATGTTGTGTCATAAACTGCTTGAATGTCAAGAAAGTACAATTTAAAAAGCATCTCACTCAAGGTCTTGTATTAGAATATCTGCTGCACTCTCAATATACTCTCTTTGAAGAAGAACAGGGACTATTCCCAAGGTCCAACATTCCTCCCTCAACCAGACTGAGTTTCTGCTGTTTGTGGGATGTTGCTGATGCAGAATGCTGCTGTATTTGCTGTACTGCACTCCAACAGAAATAATTCATTCTGTGAAAATTCTTTTGAGACATTTTGTCATGATAAGGCCTAATACAAATGTAAGTATTCTTCTACTACTCACCAATTACATCCAGGAATGTGACAGTGATAATTACATTCGCTGCCCAGTTGAAGCTGCTCGAGAATGCAAATGCTCGTCCTCTTATTCCAGCAGGGAATATCTCGCTGAGAACCAACCAAGTCACTGAAAAATTTAAACAATTTGTGTCAAGTATGTGGCACTGTTGCAGCCATATGATATTGTAGTCTTGTGTAGAGACTATCATGAATACATCAAGCATGAGGGAACAGAGAATCGGCAAAGACAGACCTGAATTAATACATTTATTTATGGTTTGTTTGTGGTCTCAAATGTTATTGAAATGGATAGTGCAAAGCTGTTTGTATTTTTGGAAAGATTCAAGATTTATTTCTACTGAATGTGAGCTTAGGGAGTTGTGACTGTATTGAGGTTATCAATCTATTGTCTACCAAATGGAGGCCAGGGACCATCCTCCTTCCCCCCGCACCCCCCCCACCACCACACTCATTTTCACTCCCCCATTCCCATCCACAAGAGCCACACCAATACCAGGCCACAGATAGCAGTGCAGTGACCTTTATAAAATGGACTTGCTACCTTTTGTTTTGTTTTGTTTTGTAACACTAGCTCATGCACAATTTCCTATCTGTGAGGCACCTTCATGTTCCAAACATGAAGGCAGCCGCAAACACAATTAATAAGCCACAGTCTGAGAATTGCTGACCTACAATGTCCAGGTAAAACCAAAGTGCTTTTTTTTTATTCGTTCACGGGATGTGGGCGTCGCTGGCAAGGCCGGCATTTATTGCCCATCCCTAATTGCCCTCGAGAAGGTGGTGGTGAGCCGCCTTCTTGAACCGCTGCAGTCCATGTGGTGACGGTTCTCCCACAGTGCTGTTAGGAAGGGAGTTCCAGGATTTTGACCCAGCGACAATGAAGGAACGGCGATATATTTCCAAGTCGGGATGGTGTGTGACTTGGAGGGGAACGTGCAGGTGGTGTTGTTCCCATGCGCCTGCTGCCCTTGTCCTTCTAGGTGGTAGAGGTCGCGGGTTTGGGAGGTGCTGTCGAAGAAGCCTTGGCGAGTTGCTGCACTGCATCCTGTGGATGGTGCACACTGCAGCCACAGTGCGCCGGTGGTGAAGGGAGTGAATGTTTAGGGTGGTGGATGGGGTGCCAATCAAGCGGGCTGCTTTATCTTGGATGGTGTCGAGCTTCTTGAGTGTTGTTGGAGCTGCACTCATCCAGGCAAGTGGAGAGTATTCCATCACACTCCTGACTTGTGCCTTGTAGATGGTGGAAAGGCTTTGGGGAGTCAGGAGGTGAGTCACTCGCCGCAGAATACCCAGCCTCTGACCTGCTCTTGTAGCCACAGTATTTATATGGCTGGTCCAGTTAAGTTTCTGGTCAATGGTGACCCCCAGGATGTTGATGGTGGGGGATTCGGCGATGGTAATGCCGTTGAATGTCAAGGGGAGGTGGTTAGACTCTCTCTTGTTGGAGATGGTCATTGCCTGGCACTTATCTGGCGCGAATGTTACTTGCCACTTATCAGCCCAAGCCTGGATGTTGTCCAGGTCTTGCTGCATGCAGGCTCGGACTGCTTCATTATCTGAGGGGTTGCGAATGGAACTGAACACTGTGCAGTCATCAGCGAACATCCCCATTTCTGACCTTATGATGGAGGGAAGGTCATTGATGAAGCAGCTGAAGATGGTTGGGCCTAGGACACTGCCCTGAGGAACTCCTGCAGCAATGCCTTGGGGCTGAGATGATTGGCCTCCAACAACCACTACCATCTTCCTTTGTGCTCGGTATGACTCCAGCCACTGGAGAGTTTTCCCCCTGATTCCCATTGACTTCAATTTTACTAGGGCTCCTTGGTGCCACACTCGGTCAAATGCTGCCTTGATGTCAAGGGCAGTCACTCTCACCTCACCTCTGGAATTCAGCTCTTTTGTCCATGTTTGGACCAAGGCTGTAATGAGGTCTGGAGCCGAGTGGTCCTGGCGGAACCCAAACTGAGCATCGGTGAGCAGGTTATTGGTGAGTAAGTGCCGCTTGATAGCACTGTCGACGACACCTTCCATCACTTTGCTGATGATTGAGAGTAGACTGATGGGGCGGTAATTGGCCGGATTGGATTTGTCCTGCTTTTTGTGGACAGGACATACCTGGGCAATTTTCCACATTGTCGGGTGGATGCCAGTGTTGTAGCTGTACTGAAACAGCTTGGCTAGAGGCGCAGCTAGTTCTGGAGCACAAGTCTTCAGCACTACAGCTGGGATGTTGTCAGGGCCCATAGCCTTTGCTGTATCCAGTGCACGCAGCCGTTTCTTGATATCACGTGGAGTGAATCGAATTGGCTGAAGACTGGCTTCCGTGATGGTGGGGATATCGGGAGGAGGCTGAGATGGATTATCCACTCGGCACTTCTGGCTGAAGTGCCGAGTGGATAATCCATCTCAGAGCAAAAAGGAACAAGGTTAACTAGTCACAAATTAAACTATTACTTTAGTTTCTGATAATAAATGTTTCAACAATGCCTAGTAATCATGCCAGTAAAGAGCCTTCGGTCTCAACTATTCCTATAAATCAGCAGTGATCCTGTTAGACTGTAATTTGACTGAGTTCATCTGAGCTAATGTCCCCTTTAAACATTTTCAATGGTAAAGAATCCTACTATCTCTGGTGTATGCTACAACCAAACCCCTCCCTGCTCCATCATTTTGAACAAACTATACATTTATTTATACTGCAACTTAGCAACACTGGCTTATAACTATAAAACAGTAGAAATACACTTACTTGGACCAAATCCTATTGAATAAGCACTGACAAAGGCCATCATACTAAGCAGTGTAATCCAATTTAAAACCAAATGTTTGGAGGTTTGAGTAGAGCTTACTGGAGTTTTTATGTTGTGACTCCTTGTTTTCTTTGAATGGAAAACTTCATCTGAAGTGTGTGTGGTATTTAAAGAGTTGATAACACTGAGAAAGTTAATTGTCTGGTTACTGATCAAACTAGTATTCATTCTCTCATCGAATGTTAGATGTTGTTTGCCCAGGCCAGATAAAGACAAAGTTCGACTCATGCTCAGTAAACTTTCATTGGTAAATGTTAGATTTGACTTCCAAAGAATTGGCTTGGAGAAATTTCTACTAGAATTTAACATGTGATCAGATCCATTAACCTGAGCTTTGACTCTGCAGGTCTTGTGGAATTCCATTGTAACACTCTGGCTCGAGAAAGCAATCATGGTGACTGAAATAGACATTACAACACAGCCGCCGATTAACAGTGTTCGCCTTCCAACTTTATCAGTACATACCATGGCTACCACAGTCGCAATGACTTTTACTATTCCCAGTCCTACTGATGCCAGTACTGCTGCAGCATTGCTCTGGAATCCCACGGACCTAAAAATGGTTGAGGCATAGTACAGCACATTGGGCTGTCCAGTGAGCTGCTGGGAGATCACTAGACCCAGTGCCACCAACAATCTGGCCCTCATGTTGTCTTTGGACCGAAACAAATCAAGAAAACTGGACTGTTGGTTGCTTCCTTGAGTTGAGATAACATCTTCTGAGTCAGGATTGTCATGGTCTCCATTTTGTAACTGTAACAGAACTTTCTGGGAGTCGTCATCTTGGCTTTTGACCCTCTGAAGGCTTGAGGAAAGGAAGAGAACGCTGATGCCCTGGAAAGCTGCTGGTCCAATGGCCAAGCCAAACATGTACTTCCATCCATTTCTTACGTCTGACCAAACATAATTTAAGACATAGGCGCACAAAATGCCAACTGTGATCCCAACTTCATAAAGAGACACCAACATCCCCCTCTGATGGGGGCTGACCATTTCAGAAATATATATGCAACACGCTGTGGAGGAAATGGACATGGCAAATCCAACAGTTATTCGGCCACTCACTAGCAGTGTGAATGAGGATGACAGTAAGAGGATGCTGCTTCCAACACACATCAATACCGTGCTTAGAATGATTGAGTTTTTTCGCCCGTAGTAATCAACAGCTATCCCTCCAACCAATGAGGCAAAGAAAGCCCCAATCAGAAGGGCACTGACCAGTATTTCCTGTTGCAAGCAGCTAAGGCTGAAGACCTCCTGTAGCTGCAGTAAAGCACCGGAGATGATTCCCAATTCATACCCAAAAATTAGTCCACCAAGAAGGGCCACCGTTGATGATAGCAATAGGACATGTGAAAATTGGCCTGAAATGTAAAACAAACATTAATAAAATGGCCACTATCAGGTCTCACCCAAAGCAGTAAACAGTAGCCACTGAAAACTATTGTGTTTATACCTTGAACCAGGTCACAGTGGTCCTTTAAACAGTGCCCAGGACCTTAAGAGAGGTTACTTAAAGTACTATTGGTTGATCTATCAGCATTTTGCAATTGTTTCCCCATTGACCAGAGTGAGGGAAGTGAATGAGCGATATCACTCATATTGAGAAAAAATTAGTGGACTGAGCAATACATGGCATTGAATATCAGAAGGTCAAACACACGGGAGTTTGAGGGATAAGTGCCTGCTCAAACATAAGAAAGTGATTAGCTGGTAATACTGTGCACACACACACACACACACACACACACAACTTTCAACAAGATGGGAAAAATAAGTTATATACTTGCAGAGGTTTTCCTCGTGTTCATGGAACCTGACTCTTTTCATTAAAAGGCATAATTCAGGTCATGTTAGGTTTAGAGACTGAATTTACTGATCCCTAGTGATTTTGGATTCTTCTTGTACTTCAGTTCACTTGCACTGAGAGCTTCCCCTTTCCCTGGTAAAAATTAAAAACATTGGATCATACCTCGAGATGAATGTGAATCAGAATAAATGGATAGTCATAAACTGGAATTACAGGTGAACCTAAATTGTAATCAGCATCACATAGGAAAATGGAATCTAAAATCTCAACTGGTCTAAATGTTTGTCTGTAATCATTGATGTCAATATGACTACTTTGAGGTATATTTTTCTGTTGCTAGTGTCCATGGAGATTTGTGTTAAAAAGGACAGACAACTGGCAAAAAGGCACCAGCAACATTCTCTGCCCTGTGGAGAAAGAATTTCTTAGCATTAAGAATTTATTTGCAACTAACTATTAACCGATGGTTAATAATGCAAATTAAGGGCCTAATATTGACTTTTAATGCCAAATTGCCATTATTTTCCACTGGGTCCTGTAAATGTTCCCCTAGCGCCTGAGATCAAGTTATTGTGTCGCTGAGGCAGGTAAGCATTACAACGGCACTACGTGCTGTCCTACGACACTGCAGGAGATGGAGGAAGATACAAAAGCGAAAGGCTTCATAAAACACTTGTCACCACAACACCAACTACTCCCTGAGCAATGTATGCAAGCCAAAAAAAAGCTACCTGTCCTTAAGAGAGGAACAGACCAAAGACTGAGTTGGGCCAATGAGATGAATAATGAGTTTATAGGGGCAGTCTTCAGTCTTAGCATTCAAGGTGGCAACACATTTCTATGCCACTGGTAACTTCCACGCTCATCACTGGGGAGAACCATTATTCGGTCCACAAAGCCATATAACAGGTAGCTAAAGCACTGTTTGGCCAAACCCATCAGTAGATCACCATTGTCATATCAGTGCCACAGCAGACATAAATCAAAAGGACTTTCATTTTTTAATGTACAGATGTACTGCAACCACCGATTCAGGATTCTGCAAATTAACGCCCGTTTCCCCAGGAGCACCATGATTCATGCATCCTAAACCAATCCACCATGACCAAGTTTTTCCAAGGCCAGGAATGATATACATCAGCAGGCTGCTGGGTGATATGGGCTATGGTTTGCAACAGTAACTCATGTTGCTTTTGTATACCAAGCACATCAGCCTTTTGTCATGCTCAAGCATGCATACTTCAGGTGGCTAGACTGCTCAGGTGCTGCTTCGTGCCTACCTCTGAGAAGGTGGCCGAAACAGTGACAATATGCTGCACAACATTGATAGAGATATCAGCATGCAGTTCAGTGCTGATAAGCAGTCGTCAGTGCAACAGAAAGACAAGGAGTAACATATATCACCTAGGGAAGAAGGATCATTGACAGCAATTGATTATCTTCTCCTGCTGCACTGGGATATTTTTCTTGTATTGGCTGCAATGATGTCTGCTCTATCAGGCAGCCCACAGTTGCCCCTGCATTTTAACAACAGTATCTGCTGATATCCTTTTCTATTTACAGCACAATGTTTTAATTAGTGATAACATTTATTTAGCACTAAAATACAATTACTGTGCAGATCTCTATATGTGTCATAATTATTTCCGTGGCTTTAACAGAGTGTAGGCACAGAAATGTGATGTGTAAACGGTTGTATTTATGTGCAAAGATGTATGCACAATGTACTGGAATTGGGTGCCACCGAATGAATAGGGGAGATGTACTTATTGTATGCAGGTGAACTGTATTGTGACCTCTCGGTGCTGCTACTCTCTTTCAAACCTGTGGGGCCTAATCTAGCTCTACATGCTGTAGTTTCTGGGATGCATCATAACTGTGGAAAAATTCCTACCTACTTCTGCAAAATCACAAGGCCCTCAGCCTCTAGCTACAAGCACCCATGATGCACCAGCATCAGTAACAGGAGCTTCTTGAGATGCAGTCACCCCTACATCCAAGATGAGCTTCAGTGTCACTTTTGACAGGCGTCATGTTCACATAAAACTACCAGGAAAGCGTGGTTGCTGCCTTACTTCATATTGCAGGAGAGCGTGGACCCATGAGGTGCACTGGACTAACGCAGCAAAGGATGACAGACCAGAATGAGCTGTTGTAATCTTTCGAGCAGGGCTCCCATAGCCAAGTGCGATCACCAATCGAGATCCACACTCTGTGTTTATGGTCTCGCTTTTTGAGGACTACAACCGTGCATGCCACAGGCATTGGCACTTTGCCAAACTTCAGATCTCAGGCAGAAAAGCCATCCTCGATTGCTTTATCCATGTCATTTAAACTGCTTGGGATGACGGACACAGGCTATTTTGGAGCATCCAGACCTTGGTACACTGTGCCCCCAAATAAAGCAGACGTACCACGTGCATGGGCCCTGCACATCTCAGCTCAAAGAGGTCCACTGAGACGTCTACTTCCTCAGATATGTCTGGAGGAGTGGCTAGACCACTGCTCAGCACCACTGAAGCTTTCTGGTGACCCCTCTGGTGACAGTCGCACAGCAACGGCGCTGTTACCTTCACTAGTGTATGGTGTTGTACCTCTCTATCCTGTGAAATAAATGATTTGGTGCTGATAGAATTGTATGGGTTTGCGAACACCCCTCCTGCCACTGTTGGTCTCACATCTGGGAGGTGTCAGTGATTTTTGGACCACTCACCTTTGAAAAGAACGCATGGAACAATGGAAAGCCCATCAATATTACTGCGTAATCATTGCAGTATATATGGCATGCATGCCTTTCTTTACTGCCGGGATACTTGCCAGAGATGTACTATATTTAGTATATGTCACATATCTCAGTGTATGCTAAATATAGCATGCCCAGTGTTCCCCACATCTCAGGGGGGTTGGGTAGACCACTCCTAGATCAGCAATTTCCATTCGTAGGCATCACAGAGTAGCAGGTGATATTGATTCCATTGTTCCAGATGTCCTTTTCCCAGGTGAGTGGTCCAATAAACGCTGATACCGCCCAGGAGCGAGAGAAACAGTAGCAGAAGGAGTGTTCCCACTCCACACAATTCTAGCAGCACCAAATCATTTATTTCACAGCAGTGTCTTCTCCCTCTAGTGCCACATCTGGCTCTGGCAGTGTAAGCCAGCTTGGCCTAGTGTTCTGTTTTAACTGATGGTGCAGGTGAAGAAAGCTATCCAGATACGGCTGTTTTATCAGCATAGGTAAGTTACAGGCAACACCTTCAAATCTCAGGACATTATTCTGCTGTGCTGAATCAGAAATAGAGTGCATCAACTCATTCACCCCATTGCAAATACACAAAATGAATGTTAATGGGTGCACATATTTCTTCCCTATATAATCCCTCCTTCTCCATTTCTTTTATTGGGCAGTTCGTTCCTATTGCTCCCAGTGGAAAACGCATGGGATTTTCCACAGAAGAACATCAGCACTAATAAACCCCCAAAAATAACAATATTACCACTCTTGAGAATCAAAAGCAGAAACATTGCTGTACAGCTTCATCTGATAAAGTTCCTAACAAGGTTTGCAGGAAATCTATTGTTAGACACACACAAAATACACAGTAAAATCTAACAAATTCAAACAGTAGCTTATCAAAAATGCATGTGAGATCAATTCCTCCACTCACCCATCTCTCCACAAGAGCAACGCCAAATCATTCTTTAAGATATATCAACAGCATAGTATCCCATACAGCCTTTGATCTTTCTCTGGAAAAAGATCAACAGTATAAAACATCATTAATATTTAGAACCAGTGTGTAATTTTCTAATGTATATCAGCTCTAAAGAGATTCTTTACCAAGATGTATTACCTTAACTTATTGCCCTTTACCTTCAGTTGTTCTATGCTAACTGCAAATGATGGTAAGGGAAAATGAAGATTAGTAAGTGACGTGTTAGGAACCACTAGAAGCCTCGTGAGGAACATCAAAGAGATTTGTAGCCAAGGCAACCAGTGGATTCATTAGTCAGAGTTTCATTAAAACCTATTATTAGGGGGGGAAAAAAAAAGGACAAATTGAATTATTAAAATAGGCAAACACATTGTGATATGCACTGATCTCATTGTTGGCAGCGTGATCAGTGCATATCGCAACATCGTGATGTCCACCCACACCTGCTTTTGCTGGATAGCGAGGTTATAGTTTCCATAGAAACCCATGTGACCAAACAAGTTGGCAAGGTGATACAAGGACCAATCCAGTATAATGACTGATTTATTTTGTAATTTCATTTTGATGAGAAAATACCTGATAAATAATGATTAGCCATTATTACCGGAAATCATTCACAGGAAATGGCTGTAAACATTTGTCTGCCTAGGATGTTAGTAAAAGAGATGGATGTAAGCCAGCAATCTTACTGTACGCTCTTATTTTTAGAGTACCTAATGAGCTTCACATTTTTAATAGAATGAGCACAGTATGTCAAAAATAACAGTTCATCGTAACTAACAAACACAGTATATCAAGAATAACACATACAGTCTACCATAAATAACACAGGTGGAAGATGAACCACTGGTATATATCACACACTGGGAGATAGAGGGCTGGTATATCTCACATGTTGGGAGATGGAGGCTTGTATATCTCACATGTTGGAAATGGGAGCCTTGCATATCTCACACGTTGGAAATGGGAGCCTGGTATATCTCACACGTTGGAAATGGGAGCCTGGTATATCTCACACGTTGGAAATGGGAGCCTGGTATATCTCACACGTTGGAAATGGGAGCCTGGTATATCTCACACGTTGGAAATGGGAGCCTGGTATATCTCACACGTTGGAAATGGGAGCCTGGTATATCTCACACGTTGGAAATGGGAGCCTGGTATATCTCACACGTTGGAAATGGGAGCCTGGTATATCTCACACGTTGGAAATGGGAGCCTGGTATATCTCACACGTTGGAAATGGGAGCCTGGTATATCTCACACATTGAAATGGGAGCCTGGTATATCTCACACGTTGGAAATGGGAGACTTGTATATCTCACACATTGGAAATGGGAGACTTGTATATCTCACACATTGGAAATGGGAGACTTGTATATCTCACATGTTGGAAATGGGAGTCTAGTATATCTCACATATTGGAAGATGGAGCCGGGTATATCTCTATCTTCTTCTCCTATTCGGTTTGCCCTGTTGTGCGAGTTCCCTGTTTCCATAGTAACAAAGATGTCCTGTAGGACTGTAAAGCAATGTGAGAAAAGTAATGAATGAAAAATGGACGCCTCCAAACTCACTAGTTTAAATGGTGGTAATGGTTCTGATATATTGTGACTTTTAATAGTACTGTAAAGATAGATAATATTGGATAATGCTACAAAAAACAAATAGCAGAAGGATATTCAAACTGAACCTCTGGAAGGGAATTTTTCCTGAAGGAGAAAGGCTGGGGATGAAGCAATGAAATGCTGTACTCTGAAAAATGGTCAGCTTTCTCCAAGAGCTGCTACACTGTTATATAGACATTTGGGACTCACCAGAGCGAAGCAAGGATTACCCTGAAATTTCTGAAAACTTTAGACTGTTTTATTCCTCTCTCCCCCCAGTCACCATGACTGTGTTCCTGGTATGAGGGACTATTAGGGGGGAGAATTCCAAGTGCTGTTTTGACAAGTATTGCATTGGCAATCTTCAGGACAGCCCCCTAGGGTAACTCATGTGTAATGAAAAAAATCTTTCATTACTTTTGACCCTGACATCAGCTGACCTTCCTCTTTTAAGAAAAACAGCCCTGTCCCTTGCCCTGGTGGTGTTAATCGCATCACATGGGAGGCATGTTACGTTGATCTTAAAAATATTTTATAACACTAAGGATGGTACGGGGATTCAAATACCATTTTTGAGTGAGAAAGGAGTGTGCCTGGGAGAACAGCCACTTCCCCAGCACTCTGCACAGAGTCAGCCTTGGCTCAGTTGGTAGCACTCTTGCCTCTGAATTGTGGGTTGAACCACCGCTCCAGAGACTTGAGAGCTGCACTGTCAGAGGTGCTATCTTTCGGATGAGACATTAAACCAAGGTGCCATCTGCCCTCTCAGGTGGATGTAAAAGATCCTATGGCACTTTTTCGAAGAAGAGCAGTGGAGATCCCCCCCGGTGTCCTAGCCAATATTTATCCCTCAACCAACATCACCAAAAAAAGATTATCTGGTCATTATCTCATTGCTGGCTGTGGGACCTTGCTGTGTGCAAATTGGCTGCTGCATTTCCTACGTTACAACAGTGACTACACTTCAAAAAATACTTCATTGGTGTAAAGCACTTTGGGACGTCCTGAGGTCATGAAAGGCGCTATATAAAAGCAAGTCTTTCTTGCAAAGAAAAAGCAGAAAAATGATCCAAGGTACTGTTTAATTACGATCTGTAGGCGAACATTACTGTACAAGGAGTATTTTCCCCTTATTTATAAAGAAAAATAGTTTTACATTTCCACTCCATCCATTCTCAGACACCAACCATATCCAGTTCTGAAATCTGCCAACGAACCACTCAGCTGGTATGTGAAACTAGTCCATCAGTGAATTAGCCCCACAAGGTTACCATGTATCAATCATCAATCTTGGATGCCACTGAGGGAGGCAGCAGCAATTTAAAAGAATTTAGCCCCAGAAAAAGTTTGGGCACGGCTGTGAAGACCTCCTTGGTCGACCAGCCTGCAAACACTTGTTGTCCAGGCTCACGCATAAAGAAAGGCATTGAACCGAGATACCAAAGGGCTGTGCAACCGTACCCTACCAAGAGCCATCACTCTCAGAAGAGGAGAGAAAATTGGGAAAAGAATCAAGTTAGAAATGCGTAATCACTGTCCCTATAATGTTCCACTTTAAATATTAACCCACTAAATCAAAAACAAATTCTAATATCAAAACAACAGTTATTAACAACGGAGAACAGAGAATAAAACCTACAAATACTTTCTAAAAGAGAGGAATGGATACATTGCAAAACCCATCTGGGCAGCTTAACCATTCAGAAAGCTTTATCTCTTAACACATTTTGCTGTATTGCTTTAAAGAGCAGCCTGACCCATTCTTCCCTCCTTAAAAGTAAACATGTGCAATAAATACATTTTATTTACGACGGGTGGATGTTGAACTTTTAACATTCCTCCCCCACGGTTTAGCCCGCCTGTATTAAAAGTAACAAAGCTCCTATTTGGTTTTGTTTCCTACAATTTATATATTACACAAATCTTCAGAAACATTGTTTCAGAACTTTAGGAATATTGGATCAAATTAGTCAGAAATCTCACTCTGCCGAGTCTTGCAAGACGCCGTGTATACAGAAAAGAACAAACAGATCTATCTTTCCTTGCTCAACTTATTCCGTTCTTTAAAAATCATGGCCTAAAGGTATTTTCTTATGTTAATTACCATTTCGCTTTAGCGTTTAAAGCAGGCAAAGCCGCGAGACTTCAGTGAAGTACAGGAAAGCGATACCGTTACACTTTGTTGAGTTTGAGCCTCATGGAATGCGGTTTCTGCGTCGCGAAGTCGACGTGGCAGAGAGTTTAACGGGAAGGAGCGAAGTTATTTAAGGAATAGTTGGTGTAGCTACACGGATTGACCGTCAGAGAGCGACAGAGACCAACGTTCCCGCTCAGAGGCAGCAGAACTCTGTTTTGCTTTGGACAATCCCCCGCCCTGCCTGAATAGCAAATTGAGTCGCGTCGCTCCCATGGAGCTAATATGTTACTTTATTGCTCTCTGCAATAGGAACTTCAGAAAAACCGTGCCCGGCATCTGTGGGTCCTGCGGAAAAGCGAAACAAGAAAACAAACTAAACATTTAAATCGCCAAGTTTCAATAAGATTATACTGTGGGCAGATAAACCAACTCCGTCCTCATACTCACAGTTTCGTTTAATTAGATGCTGGCCGGTAGGATCACAGTTTTAGCAGGAAACTTGCAAAATTCCACACTTTCATGTATTTATTTTAGCAAATTGGATATCTAGGTACAGAAATTCTACATTTTCACATTCTAAAAATCAGTAAAATTTTAAACATTTTCAGAGATGGATTGTGTGAAACAGCCCAATAATTTGAGATTACACAAAGGTGATTTAAACCTCAACTCCACCACCACTGAAACTCTCTTCCCTGAAAAGATCCAATAGTCTCTGCCTCAACCAGTCTCCATAGTAGGCATCCCATGCTCCAATAACCCTCTGTGTAAAGAAATTTCTCCTGACCTCTCTCCTCATTAAATTGATAAGCCCTCTTCACAACCAGAGGCCTTACAAGGGAACAACGAGTGGAATTCCCAGGAATGTCCTCAGACACGCCTGCTTGACACTGGGGGTGGTGGCATACATCATAAACTGTTGAGAGGAGCTGGCGGAGGCTGTGGCCATAATTACTCAATCCTCCTTAAATATGAAACTCGTGTCATTGGGCTGTAGAGTGGCCGATGTATTGTAACACTATTGTTCAAGAAGGAAGAGAAGGATAAACCAAGTAACTAGAGATCAGTTAGTCTAGCGTAAGTTGTATGCAAATTCTTATAATCCATAACTCAAAATAATATTAGTGAGCATTTAGAAATGCATACATTAATCAAAGACAGTCAGCACAGATTTGTTAAAGACAAGTTGTATTTGACAAATTTAATTGAGTTTTTTCAAGAAGCGACCAAATGAATAGATAAAGGGAATGTGTTGGATGTAGTGCATGTGGATTTTCAGAAAGTACTTCAGAGATGATGCAGAGGAGATTTACCAGAATGGTACCAGGGTTGAAAAACTTCAGTTACGTGGAGAGACTGGAGAAACTGGGGTCATTCTCCTTAGAGCAGAGAAGGTTAAAAGGAGATTTGATCGAGGTGTTCAAAATCATGAATGGGTTCATGAGTAAATAAGGAGAAACTGTTTCCACTGGCAGAAGGGTCAGTAACCAGAGGACACAGATTTAAGGTAATTGGCAAAAGAACCCGAGGCGACATGAGGGAAGAAAGATTTATGCAGCGAGTTGTTATGATCCGGAATGCACTGCCTGAAAGGGTGGAGGAAGCAGATTCAATAAGAACTTTCAAGGGGGAATTAGATAAATACTTGAAGGGGGAAAATTTACAGGGCTATGGGGAAAGAGCAGGGAAGTGGGACCAATTAGAAAGCTCTTTTGAAGAGCTGGTACAGGCAAGATGGGTCGAATCGCCTCCTTCTCTGCTGTATGATTCTATGATTCTATTTGATAAGGTGTCTAACAAGAGGCTTGTTAGAAAAATTCAGGCCAATGGTATGAGGAAATGTAGCAGCATGTATAGAACATTGGTTGACGGACAGGAAACAAAGGGGCCTGGAATTGGTGGAGTTCTATTCTGCTGGCACAAGTGCAGTGGAGCAAATCTCCTGGCCACCCATATAGGATGCAGGCCCCAGGCCCAAATTGTAAGAGCAGGGTAATTAGTATGATCAGCAGGCGGCCTGCACGAGTAAGGACGCACCAAGGATTCCCAACCTGGTCCATTGGCAGATGTCAGAGTGGCCCACAGTTGCTCCGATGGCAGATCAGGGGTCAAAAGAGGAGCAGGGCAAAAGAAATGTAAATGTTCCTCAAGGAGATCAGTGCCACTGATGGAAAGGTAAGGATTGCCTTTGCCTTCATGACTTTTGGGGTCTTTCCAAGGGCTACAGTGAAACTCACAATAGCTCCCAACTTCAAATGCTTGATCTTCTCAAATAGGCACAGTCTGTTCTCTTAAAAAATTAATGAACTTGTCTCCCTGGGGTACAGATAGGCTTGATAGCTGGTAAATCAACACTTTACACCAGGATCATAAACTCCAGTGACCCCTTATGTTTTTAAATGTTCTCATCCCAGATGAAGTCTCTGAGCATTTCCCTTGTTGCCTGAGTACATAATTCTATTTTCTACTTCTGCCAGTTGTGGGTTTAAGTTCCACTGCAGGATTTGAACACATATCTACACTGGCACTGCAGTGCAGTACTGCATTGTCAGAGTTACCCTCTTTTCGATGAGACGTTAAACCAAGGTCCCCTTCTGCAAGTTCAGCTAGACTAGAAGATTCCATGTCATTTTTTTCCAAAAGCAGGAAGTTCTGATATCTGTGTCAATATTAATTCCTCAACCAACATCACCAAAACAGATTAACTGGTAATTCAACTCATTGCTGTTTGAGAGATCTTGGCAAATTGGATGCCAAATTTGCCTAAAATATATGGCCCAATTTTAATCTAACCTGCCAGTGGGAATGGGCCAGGTTCCAGTCCGACACCCATTTTACACCCGCCCGATTTTATAGTCCGTTGACTCCAATGGAGTGTAAAATCGGGTGAAGCATAAAACGGGTGTCCGACCCAAACCCACTCTGTTCCAGGGTTAGGTTAGAATTGGGGCTACAGTGACTACACTTTAAAAATAATTCATTGACTGTGAAGCACTTTGGCAAAGCCCAAGGACAGAAAAGGCACTAAATAAATACAAGTTATTTCTTCCTCTATCTCTCACTTACTTACACAGGAATCCTGAGTTGGATAGTTTACATTTTCATCTCACCACTATAGACTTTGTTTGCATCAATACAACATGCTAATGAACGACAAAGCAACGTAGTTAACTATAGCACTGTCATATGATCATTATATTGTTATACCATTACAACCTTCTGACTCCGAGGGGAGAGTGCTACTAACTGAGCCATGGCTGACACCAAATGTAGGGTAACATACATATTACTTTGTTACTTAGCTACAGGATTTTTCACTGTAGTGATACTACTTCATGATACCGTGATACTGTCTAACAATAACTTTACTATTTAACTATAACTCTATTATTTAATTATAATGAAAGAAAGAAAAAAAATTATTGCATTTATATAGCACCTTTCACGACCTCAGGACGTCCCAAAGCGCTTCACAGCCAATGAAGTATTTTTGAAGTGTAGTCACTGTTGTAATGTAGGAAAATGCAACAGCCAATTTGCGCGCGGCAAAGTCCCACGAACAGCATTGAGACAATGACCAAGTAATCTGTTTTTAGATGTTGGTTAATGGATAAATATTGGTCAGGACATTGGGAGAATTCCCCTGTTCTTCTTCGACATAGTGGCCGTGGGATCTTCTATGTCCACCTAAGAGGGCAGTCGTCTCTAAGAGACGGTTTATCGTTTCAGTCAAAAGATAGCATTTCCAACAGTGCAGCACTCCCTCAGTACTAGCACTGGGAGTGCCAGCCTGGATAACATGCTCAAGCTTCTGGAGTGGAACCCACAACCCTCTGACTCAAGGCAAGTGTGCTAC
Organism: Heptranchias perlo; assembly: GCF_035084215.1. Classification (NCBI taxonomy): domain Eukaryota; kingdom Metazoa; phylum Chordata; class Chondrichthyes; order Hexanchiformes; family Hexanchidae; genus Heptranchias; species Heptranchias perlo. The sequence goes on from NC_090343.1 coordinate 13,540,638, forward strand.
CACTGAACTACGGTTAACACTGTGATGTTGCGTCATTGTTAAGTACTTTAAGAAACTGAAGAATTATTTTACTTTTGATCTAAAATTAGAACCTATAAATTATTTGCTCTTAGGAGTAAATTACGTTTAAATGACTTGGTTTTACACGAGTAACCCGGAATTATATCTTAACCAGCTTTGGATCTGATCTTTGTGATGTCTGGAAAAAAAAAAGCCGCCTCCTTTAAGATCAGTCCGATAGATTGATTTCTACATGCAAACTTTATCTTATTCCCTTTCCAATTTGTTTTTCTTTCTTTTACTGTCTAAAAGCCGAGGGAGATCAAAGAGTTTCTCTATTTGGCAACAAAGAATAGGAGGAAAACGAATAGAGTAGTTGCCAAAAGGATCTTTTTCTTTTTTTAAAGAAAATAATGTGAGCACAAAACGACCCCACATGATAAAATAAGAGCCTTACATTTATATAGCTGTGGTTGCTCTTGGAGATGTAGGCTGCATGAGTGTGTTGCCTCCCCTCACATCCTGACGAGCTATCAGCGTGTATGTCCTTGTGGTGCTCCTGAACCTACAGATGCTCAGTGTACGTCTAGGTTTGCACTCTTCTTCACAGAAGTATTGATGGGTGTTCCCTCATCTGGCAGAGAAAAAAAGGGCGGACTCTACCAGCACAGAGTCTGAGCTGTAACTACAGCACACTGCATATACCACTTTCACAAGATACAATAACAACAACAGCAACTTGCATTTATATAGCACCTTTAACGTAGTAAAAAGTTCCAAGGCGTAACCCTTCTTCTCGTATCTAAAACTGAGAACTGCCCACAACATTTGTTATGTAATTGTACGGAACTCCTGCTCATTCTGCATGTTCAAGGTTAGTCGCTGAATACAGCGCAGAGGTTTTTTTGTACATTGGAAAGGAAAATCAGGTGGGGTGTATCACGAACGACTTCCTTTACTGCCAGTCTCCCCCTCCCCCTCCCCCCACAAAGTTGAAAATTATTCCGAGCAGTCTTTCAGATGAGCCTTTAAACTAAAGCCTTGTCTGCCTGTTGTGCGAGTGCAGGTGAACATTAACGATTCCATGACATTATTCAAAGAACAGGGAGTTCTCCTGGTATCTTGGGCAACAACTATACCTCAATAAAAGACAGACTAACTGGCCACTCATTGCTATTTGTGGGACCTTACTGTGCACAAAATGACTGCTGTTTGCCTACATAACAACAGTGATTGCATTCCAATGTAATACATTGTACGTGAAGTGATTTGAGACATTTCTGAGAGATGGAATAAGTCACTATATTAATGCAAGTTCTTTTCTTTAAGATAAAACACCCGCACATCACAGGTACTTGGCACAAGTGCCACAGTGTGAATGATGCAGAACAAGTGATGTGGCATAAATGTGTTACTCTCATTTAGATCAATGAAAGAATGTGTCAGAGCTTCAGTAGTGTAATGTTATACTTAACACATTCACTTCACAAGAGCTTCAATATAAGGGACACCATCACCTCCAAGTTCCCCTCCAGGTCACACATCAGACTGACTTGGATATATAGCGGCATTCCTTCATTGGTGCTGGGTCAGAATCCCGGAATTCCCGACCTAACGCCACTTTGGGAATCCCACCACCAGCAAGATTGCAGGAGCTCAAGAAAGTCCACCATCACCTTCTCGGTGAAACCACAGATGGGCAATCAATGCGACTTTGTTAGTATTGCCCACATCTTATGAACGGATTTTTAAAAATGGCATGAACCATTGTGGAACGTCAACTATTAGACATTTTTTATTTTCTCTGCAATTAATACTCCTGGGCCATTGGTTTATCACTATCTACTGTAAAATAAATTAAGGACTGGACTGGGAAACTAAAAAATATTATTTTAACTAAATAGCAGTGAAAATCTTAAGACAATTCCATTGATGTACACTTGACTCTAATCAAACTTTCTTAACCCCTTCAAGGTGTTGCCAGAATTAACAAGGATGGTGCCTCTTCTGATATTTTCTGCATCCATAAAATTAATTCCAGTTCATATTTTACTGAATATATGTTCAAAAGCTTCAATACAAAAGTTTAAACATTATTAGTAACAGCCTTCGACAAATCTCTTATTCTAATATTATGAAAAATGTTGATATATTATAACAGAAGCCAGTTTGAGTGATTATTATCTAGGTGCAGCTGGCTGTGACATGTGAGTACCAATACAATCTTATTATGTTGAACTCGGTTATAGTAACAGGCAGTAATAACACAATAATACACATTCAGGTCATATGAGAATGTTTAATGTCTTTACAAACAGGCAGGAACAAGCAGAAACTTGAGCTTCTTAACATTTTGGTTCAGAAGCAGGTTGGTTGTGTTAAAACTTGCATGGGCAACATATTTTGTTGAGGCTTAGTTTGTACAAAAACAAATTGTCTGAAAGCCTTGTCTGCCTTTCTTATGCATGTGTCTTAATAGCCAGACTGGGTGGCACTTGTCACAAGCTGCATAACTTAGGTATTTTTACCTGATCTGGTATTGGTTGCTTCAGCAGTTTATATTGAGAAACAAGATTTGATGGAGTAACTGCAACCAATGTGAGAAAACTTTTTCAACTTAAATCTTTATAAGTTTATAAAGTTCCTAAGTGATCCAGTGCATTGCCTTAATATCTTAATGCTAGTAATGATCCAATGGAGCAATTAATTGTTTACCAACATTAAAAATTCGGCAGTGTTTGGATGCCATTTAACAGAGCTTTGTGTTTGCACAGTGCTCTACTTTTCCCCAATTTAAGAGTGAGCCTGCAGTATAACTTGACGCTGCCTGTTTATAGCACTCTCAAAGCAGTGTAAGGGCAGCATTAGAAACATAAAGACAAAATATAATTATCACAGGGAAAGGATATTGTGACTGTACATGTGTGCTGTGAAAGACTTCTGAACACTTACTTGAACAATTTATTGGATGGGACTGGGTGTGATTTTCTTCTCCGAGTGGGAAGTGGGCAAAGTGAGCAATTAATTCTATAAATTATCCCGATAGAAAACATGGGCATTCTAATCAGTATACAGCTAGTGTTTATCCTCCATGCTTTTGAAATAAAAATAGCTTTGGTAGGGATCAGATGAATATAACTGCTTTACCCAAGATAGCAGGATCATTAAGAACAACAAAGATGCTCAGGAAGCCAGTCTTATCCAGATATTACCGGTATCAGTTTGTCTAGACGGGCAGAATGTAAAATTCACAAAAGAGGTCATTTCATTCCTGAGCTGGTGAGAAATGAGCTATGCTTCCTGTCTAATGCTATAACTTATGACTTGAAATACAGGATTTCTTGAGTCTTCAAGAACAAAATACAAACAGAACTTGCATGTTTGCCATAAATGCTGTACAATGCACCTTTATTAGTCTTTTGTTGATTTCTGCAGACCTTATTGATGTATGTATATTTACAATATATACAGTGAAATATATATAGTATTGCAAAAGTTATAACAGGCATGACATAGTGCAGCTTAGAGAAAATTTTTCCTTAATGTTCACATTGATGTGAAAACTACCTACAAACTCCTGATTTGATCTAATCGCAAGGATTAAATAGATATTTAAAATTATTAAAAATGGAGCCCAAGCATCATGTCCACCTTTAAAAATTGAACAGTAACTAAGAATTATGATTAATTTAATGCTGTGCTTGCCATTTTGGTCATTTTTTGGAGAACACAGTGTTTAAACAGGAAATGTGAATAACTTATTTAAAGGTATTGGCTTGAAGAAGTTACTTAACCACAAAAGTATAAGGAAGGCAAGTAAACACATGGGGGTTGATTTTCTGAAAGTGCACTCCCAGTGCAGAACCTCAACCACTGGACGCAGATATCAGGAAGTCACAGACATGCTCCCCATGATTTTCTCCCTGGGGCCGTACATTCGGAAAATCGTCTCTACTCAGTTGATGCTGACGTTCTCTCAGGATAATTACTGTCTCTACTCCAAATTATTCAACTGAGCTCCCTCACACTGTCCAGTACAATAATTCCTTCAAACCAGTGACCCCAATTGGTCATCAACCCTCAATGACAAAAACATTCTTTAAAAATGCAATAAAAGTAGATTAATATCAACCATAATTCTTTCAACGAGACCTGATGGTGAGATTCTCCCTAAATAACTGGTAGTGTAAAAGTAATAGAATAGCTAAGTGTAGATTTCTAATATGCTGCTTTAGGAGAGATGAGTACAGGACAGCTGAAGGTTATGGGTGTGACTTTTACATGATAGGTGAGCAGAATCAGTGTTTTTTTCTGTTTTGTGTTTAGTAAATAGGTTCCTGTCGTTGTCAGTCTGTCTGTTACACCTGCAGATCACTCACATTCTTCACTTGGCAGCACCAAGACTAACAGCATCTCATTACTTGTCAGAGAGCAGAGGATTCCCAGTTTCCCAAGATTTGCTCACCAAAGGTACATGATTTTAAATTATTTACTTCAAGTGCTCAATCACCTCCAATTTGAAATCCATCATCAAGTTATAGACTGCTCGATGTCAAATTTAGTCTGATAACGCTGCTGTGAAGTGCCTTGGGACATTTTACTAGGTTAAATGCGCTATATAAATACAAGTTGTTGTTGTTGACACCTGATGACTGTTTGAAGCTTGTTGCCAACCGCACAGCAGTGTTTGCGAAGTGAAACTTCAGGTGGACAGAATTGATTGCATTTTCACTTCCTTTATGACTTCATGTATAGCTGCTCACAGGTATGTTCAGTCAGCATTGTTTCTTTACTCATTCATGGGATGTGGGCGCCGCTGGCAAGGCCAGCATTTATTGCCCATCCCTAATTGCCCTTGAGAAGGTGGTGGTGAGCCGCCTTTTGAACCTCTGCAGTCTGTGTGGTGAAGGTTCTCCCACAGTGCTGTTAGGTAGGGAGTTCCAGGATTTTAATCCAGCGACGATAAAGGAAAGGCGATATATTTCCAAGTTGGGATGGTGTGTGACTTGGTGACCTAGTGGGGAACGTACAGGTGGTGATGTTCCCATGCGCCTGATGCCCTTGTCCTTCTAGGTGGTAGAGGCCGCGGGTTTGGGAGGTGCTGTCGAAGAAGCCTCGGTGAGTTGCTGCATTGCATGTTGTAGATGGTACACACTGCAGCTACGGTGCGCCAGTGAAAGGGAGGGAGTGAAAGTTTAAGGTGGTGGATGGGGTGCCAATCAAGTGGGCTGCTTTGTCCTGGATGGTGTTGAGCTTCTTGAGTGTTGTTGGAGCTGCACTCATCCAGGCAAGTGGAGAGTATTCCATCACACTCCTGACTTGTGCCTTGTAGATGGTGGAAAGGCTTTGGGGAGTCAGGAGGTGAGTCATTCACCGCAGAATACCCAGCCTCTGACCTGCTCTTGTAGCCAGAGTATTTATATGGCTGGTCCAGTTAAGTTTCTGGTCAATGGTGACCCCCAGGATGTTAATGGTGGGGTAATGCCATTGAATGTCAAGGGGAGGTGGTTAGACTCTCTCTTGTTGGAGATGGTCATTGCCTGGCACTTGTCTGAAGCGAATGTTACTTGCCACATCAGCCCAAGCCTGGATGTTGCTGCAGGTTTTGCTGCAGGCGGGCACGGACTGCTTCATTATCTGAGGGGTTTCGAATGGAACTGAACACTGTGCAATCATCAGCAAACATCCCCATTTCTGACCTTATGATGGAGGGAAGATCATTGTTGAAGCAGCTGAAGATGGTTGGGCCTAGGACACTGCCCTGAGGAACTCCTGCAGCAATGTTCTGGGGCTGAGATGATTGGCCTCCAACAACCACTACCATCTTCCTTTGTGCTAGGTATGACTCCAGCCACTGGAGAGTTTTCCCCCTGATTCCCATTGACTTCAATTTTACTAGGGCTCCTTGGTGCCACACTCGGTCAAATGCTGTCTTGATGTCAAGGGCAGTTACTCTCACCTCACCTCTGGAATTCAGCTGTTTTGTCCATGTTTGGACCAAGGCTGTAATGAGGTCTGGAGCCGAATGGTCCTGGTGGAACCCAAACTGAGCATCGATGAACAGGTTAGTGGTGAGTAAGTGCCGCTTGATAGCACTGTCGACGACACCTTCCATCACTTTTCTGACGAATGAGAGTAGACGGGGTGGTAATTGGCTGGATTGGATTTGTCCTGCTTTTTGTGGACAGGACAGACCTGGGCAATTTTCCACATTGTCGGGTAGATGCCAGTGTTGTAGCTGTACTGGAACAGTTTGGCTAGAGGTGTGGCTAGTTCTGGAGCACAAGTCTTCAGCACTACAGCCAGGATGTTGTCGGGACCCATAGCCTTTGTTGTATCCAGTGCACTCAGCCGTTTCTTGATATCACATGAAGTGAATGGAATTGGCTGAAGACTGGCTTCTGTGATGGTGGGGATATCGGGAGGAGGCTGAGATGGGTCATCTACTCGGCACTTCTGGCTGAAGATGGTTGCAAACGCTTCAGCCTTGTCTTTTGCACTCACATGCTGGACTCTGCCATCATTGATTGTTTTGACCAATGTAAATTGAAACCAATTGAATTAAATGGCATAATTAATTATCCTCCTTTTTAAAAAAAACTACAAAAGCCTAAGTGATCGAAATATAGTGATCTTGGTCAGTGCACCAGTAGGGCAAGCTTCGGAAATCTGAACTGACATCTACTCCGTCCACTTTTTAATTGTTCTGTTCTCTTTCTAAAATATTTAAATTTGTGAAATCTCTTCTCAATCGAACATGTGGGTTAAACCCCAATTGGTACGATACAGTGAGTTCTTTCTGTGATACACAACAGGAAATTGGCGAAACTACAACTAATCATTAACCCTCTAAGTGGTACTTAAAAAAAAAACTGGCTCTGAAGTCACACCAGCGTTTTGCATTACTATGAATCAGTGCAGTGTCATCCCTTATAAAGCGTACAGTAAATACAACTTCTCGGACGGTGTAAACTCTGCTGGGGAGGGATGACCTTAGAAAATAAAACTGGATTTAATTTCAGTTGCTGGAGGATATGTGATGTTATGAGAGTTCTCACAGGTGAGTTCTAATCAAAATGACTTCTTGGTGCCTTGTTATTTATATTCAATAACAGTTGATTACTTATAACTTTGTACGTGTAGTATTGTTTCCAGGTTTTATTAAACAGCAGAGGGACAGATTGGTCGAGAGTGTATACAATTCTAATTTGCTGATATGTACGCAGTGAGTTACTGACTACCGTCTACTGACAGAATGGGCTCGATTTTCGGATGTCCAAGATGGCGGGTTCATGGCGAGGGGGCTCCGAAAATCAGGGATTCCCGGGGCGGGTCCGGAGCCCGGCTCCAACCCGCCCACTTCCGGGTTCCCCAGTGACGCACTTAGATGCGCGCGCAGCCCCCACATGCGGGATTCCCGCTGGCAATTAAAGCCGGTGGGATGCCACTTAAACCAATTAATTAGATAGTTCAGGTCATTTGCAGACCTGATTTGTAGGGTATTTTGGAGGGATAGGATTTTCAACTCAACTGAGTGTGTTTCCCGTACTGGGGAAAACACTCCCAGTTAAAATGGACATGTTGCAGCCACCAGCCTGTGGCAGCTGCAAAGTTCTATATGACAGGTGCTGGGGGGAGACCCTCACTCATTGCAGGAGGCCACTCTGTCACTTTGGACAAAGTTTGGCCTCCACCACCCTCCTCCTAACAATAAAATTCACAAACTTGCAATCTCAACCCCGGTGTGCAGACACATTTAACTACCTTGTGGATCCCCTCAAACGTACATCTTCCGGATGGGGGCCGCCATAGGTGCAGTCATGACCCCCTCGGAGGACAAACAGCATCACCAGCCTCGCCGGCCATGCCATCCACCTCTGACACGTGGAGCTCCACAACACAGTGCTGTGACACATCCAGCAGCACAGCAGGAGGGAGGGCAACCGCAGACAGAGATGCGTCGCAGAAGGCACCACCCTCGCCACAGGGTCTACAGACCGAGGCTCAGCTTCCTGGACGTCTCTGAGCAGCAGTGCACACGGAGGCTCAGAGTCACTCGACATGTAGTCGTGGACATCTGCAGCCTCCTTCATGCTGAGCTGCTCCCGGCTGGCCCGAGCACCATCTTCTTACCTGTCGCTGTCAAAGTCACCACTGCCCTCAACAACTTCTCCTCCGCATCCTTCCAGGGTGCCACCTGGGGACATAGCCGACATCTCTCAGTCATCTGCACAAAAGAGCCCTGCAAATACACCTACACCCACTCTGCAGTGACACAATGGGTGGCATCAGGTATGGGTCTTCATGGTGATCCTCAGGAAAGGGCATTATTGCACAAACCAGACAAGATTTGCAAAAACGTGGCAGTAGTGATGACAATATAATATGTGATGTGAGTTGATCAGAAATCAAATATAAGTAAAAACCATGACAAACCCTCAAACACCCTTGTGCATCCCCTTCATGCTCACGACACGTTTGCCTTATGCTTCCTACTACACATATGTGGTGCATGTCCTGTGGCTGCAGCACAGGTAGTGGCAGGTTGGGTGAAGCTGACCGTGAAAGAGATGCATGAGAGGGTGAGTATGAAACGGAGCCATGAGATTGTATGAGGATTGGGTTGAGTGGTAGTGGTGGGATGAGTACTGGCGAGATGTGTAAGTGCAGGTAAGAAGAGGATGAGCTTTGAGTGGGTGTGAGGAGTGATGTGATAGGGTAGTGTTGGCAGTGCAGAAGGAGATGTGGGGTGGGGGCGGTGATGTGGCAGATGGAGTGTAGGGGAATGAGTAAGTGTACTCATTGAAGCGCCTCCTGCACTGTATGCAGGTGCGTGATATGTTGGTGGTGCTGGTGTCCTCCTCTGCCACCTCGAGCCAGGCCTTCGTGGTGGCAGATGCAGGCTACTTCCTCGCGTCTGCCGGAGAGAAGATCTCTGTCCTCCTCTTGCTCACCCCATCCAATAGGACCTGGAGTGAGGCATCATTAAATCTGGGAGCAGCCTTCCCACTGGGCTGCTCCATGCTGTAATTTTGGCTCCTTTCTGCAGCATCAGTCAGTGGAGGACTGCCCCTTTAAATAGGGCTCCTTCAGCTGACAGTCTATGATTCGGCTGTGCAGTCCGCCCGCTTCGCAGCTTTCCAGCACGAAACCTGGAAGCCAAGGTAAGTGCCTTCAATTAGGCTGCGATCGTGTGCAGAGCACCCCGAATTCACTGGGCGCGTTACCCACGCGCCCAGTCGACCCCCCCGCTGCCAACCCACCTCCCTCCTAAAATTGAGCCCAATGTCGTTAAACTGAGTTACATGTCATCTTGATGACTATTGTATCGAAACTGAATGTCATCATCGTGTTTATATAAAAATCATAGATTCTGTTTATACTGAAACTTTGGTGTTGCAATGAAGCAGTTTCTGGAGTCTGGTCCTGACCTGACTTTGGAAAGCAATGGTGTGAGACCCCTTGAGAGGATGCAGTCTCATCAACTTGAATTTTATACTGTATGGATGAGCATAACTCCAAGGGGTTGTCAAGTCTGGTTTTAAAACATGCTTATGGATCTCCTAAGCAATTTTTTTTTTAAAAACTTACCCAGATTTGACTTAAATGTTCAGGAAGTGCGGATGCTCCACCCATATACTCTCAAAACGTTTAAAGTTTAATTGCTAGGACGGGAGCTCTGTGCATACTTGTAAGTAAATGTAGGCAGAGTTCTCTCCTGGGAGGGAACCCCCAATTGGAGCCAGACAATATAAACAAAGAATGCCTGGCTGAAACTGTTACTGCACCTACCAATCTCAGACTAGTAGCTGCAGCATAAGTGCATCCAAAAGTTGTTTTTAATGTCAGTCTTTGGCACCAGCTCCTGTAGCCCAGGTTTCATGTAGCTGATGGCCACATTAAAATAAAACTGTTGGATTTTTTCTGAGACGAGCACCCAATAAGACTCATTTTATTTTACTAGTTCTTCCTGATTGCTCATGGTCTTCCTAGGGCCAGTAAACATATTGTGTGTATTGGTGATAACATCATGATGCATGCTACTATTTTCTCTGTACTGACATCATAGAATCTTACAGCACAGATGAAGGCCATTTGGCCCATCATACCTGTGCTGGGTCTCTTGGAAAAAGTCCCATTCCCCTGTCCTTTCCCCATATCCTTTTTAATGTTATTTTAAAAAATATTCCTCCACTTCCCTTTTTAAAACTATTATGGATTTTGCTTCCACCAATGTTTCTGGTAGACCATTCCATGTCCTAACAACCTGCTGCGTAATAAATATATAAATAGATTGATTTTCTCCTAACTTCTTCCCTTCTTCTTTCAGCGGTGATCTTAAATTTATACCCTCTAATTACGAATTCATCGACCAGTGGAAATAGTTTTTACAAGTATGACTTGCATTTATATAGCACCTTTAACATGGAAAATGTCCGGAGGTGCATCAGAGGCATGAGGACAAACTGACGCTGAGCCAAAAAGGAACGATTAGGAAGGGGCGACCAAAAGCTTGGTCAAAGCAGTGGGTTTTTAGGAGGTTCTTAAAGGAGGAGAGGGAGGTGGAGGAATTTAGAGAAGGAATCCCAGAGAGTGGGATCTATGTAACTGAAGGCACAGCCACCAATGGTGGGACAAAGGGGAGGGGGTTGGTGTACAGAAAGTCAGGAACAAAGAGTTCTGGGGTAAGTGTAGGTCTGGAAGAAGTTGTAGAGATAGGGATGGGCGAAGCAATGTAGGAAATTTAAACACAAGAATGAGAATTTTAAATGTGATGCATTAAGAGATTGGAAGCCAATGTAGGTCACCGAGGACAGAGTGACCTACAAACAGGTCTTGGTTAGGGATAGTATATGGGCTTAAATTTATCTATTTACCTCATCGAAACTCTTCATAATTTTGAACACCTCCATCAAATCTTTTAACCTTCTCTCTTCTAAGGAAGAGAGCATTAGTTTCTCTAGTCTCTCATCATAATTAAAGCCTCTTATCCCTAGTATCGTAGTGAATCTCTTCTGCAACCATCCGTTGGTTGGTTGGCATCCTTTCTGAAGTAAAGTGCCCAAACCGTAACACAATATTCTAACTGTGGCCTAACCAATGATTTGTATAGGTTTAATATTATCTCTGCTTTTGTATTCAATACCCCATTTATAAAACCTAGATTTTATTTTCCATCTTTATCAATCTGTGTTCCCACTTTTAAAGATTTGTATATCTGAACCCCTAAGTTTTTCTGCTGCACTACTTTAAAAGTTTTACTATTTAGTGTATATTTCCTCCTTATTTTTCCTCTCACATTTATCCACATTAAATTTAATCTGACCTCTAGCTGCTCAATATATTAACCTGTGTGTCTTGTTCTGAAGTTCTCTTCACAGTTAACCATGCTCCCTATTTTTATTGTCTGAAAGTACTGTGCCCCATACACAAGTCCAGATAATATACAATAAGAACAGCAATGGCTCCAACACAGACCCCTGGGGGACATCACTGTTTCCATTCCTCCAGTCTGAAAAACATCCGTTAAACTTTACTCTGTTTTTTGTCCTACAACCAACTTCCCATCCTTGATGGTGTATTCCCTTTAAACCATAGGCCTGCATTTTGTCAAGAAGCCTTCTGTTGCAGCTTATTAAATGCCTTTTGAAGGTCCTTGTTCAGAACATCCACTGTATTTACTTTATCAATACACTCTGCTATTTCTTTAAAAAATTCGATTAAATTTGTCAGATGTGATTGCCTTTTACATATCGCTGTCCTTAATTAACCCATGTCTTTCAAAGGGAGTACTAATTATATCCCATATTATGGCCTTTAGAAATGTACCCACTACCAACGTTAAGTTGAAACAAAAGCAAAATACCGTAGATGCTGGACATCTGAAATAAAAACAGAAAATGCTAGAAATACTCAGCAAGTCAGGCAGCATCCATGGGGAAAGAAACAGAGTTAATGGACTGATTTTAAACCCCAAGAACGGGTGGGTTGAGGGCGGGTGGGAGTTGAAAAGAGTTGTTTTATGGGTCGCGACCGCAACCCGGCTTTATTTCCGGGTTTAACGTTGGCGTGTAAAAGTACAGGCTTCCCACTGGGAATGCCAAGTCCAAAAATGTTGCGGTTGCGACCCAAAAAAACAACTATTTTCAACTCCCACCCGCTCCAACCCACCCGTTCTTGGGGTTTAAAATCACCCCCAATGTTTCAGGTCGATGACCTTCATCAGAACTGGGAGTAGCTGAAGATTAATCAGTTTTTAAGCAAGTACAGAGCCGGAGGAAGGGGAGGGGAGGAAAGAACAAAAGGGAAGGGTGGAGGTCAGGAATGATTAAATGACAAAAGGGATGATGGTCCAAGGCAAGGAGGTTGGTAATGAGACAAGTAAAGAAACAAAAGATGGATCTAGAGGAGCTGTAAATGGCAACATCAGAACCATTACCAGCATCTGCTGTCCAAAAAAATGGGAGCAGTGGTTACGATCTGAAGACATTGAAATCAATATTGAGTCCAGAAGGTTGTAAAGTGCCTAATTGAAACATACAAACATAGAAAATAGGAGCATGAGTAGGCCATTCGGCCCTCCGAGCCTGCTCCGCCATTCAATATGATCATGGCTGATCCTCTATCTCAATACCACATTCCCGCTCTCTCCCCATACCCTTGATGCTTTTTGTGTCTAGAAATCTATCTAGCTCCTTCTTGAATATATTCAGTGACTTGGCCTCCACAGCCTTCTGTGGTAGAGAATTCCACAGGTTCACCACCCTCTGAGTGAAGAAATTTCTCCTCATCTCGGTCCTAAATGTCCTACCCCATATCCTGAGACTGTGACTCCTCGTTCTGGACCGCCCAGCCAGGGGAAACATCCTCCCTGCATCCAGTCTGTCTAGCCCTGTCAGAATTTTATATATTTCAATGAGATCCCCTCTCATTCTTCTAAACTTGAGTGAATACGGGCTGAGTCGACCCCGAAAGATGAGGTGCTGTTCCTTGAGCTTCACTGGTACAGTGTAAGAGGCCGAGGACAGGGAGGTTAGAGTGGGATCCGGACGGGGAATTAAAATAGCAAGCGACTGGCAGGTCAGGATCATGCTTGCAGATTGAGCGGAGGTGTTCAGCAAAGCGATCACCCAATTTGCGTTTGGTCTCCCCAAGGTAGAGGAGGCTGCACTGTGAGCAGCGAATACAGTGTACTAAATTGAAAGAAGTACAAGTAAATCATTGTTTCACCTGGAAGGAGTGTTTGGGGCTCTGGACGGTGGGAAGGGAGGGCTGGTGTTGCATGTCCTGCGCTTGCACAGGAAGGTGCCGTGGAGAAGAGAGCAGGTGTTGGGGGTGATAGAAGAGTGGACCAGGGTGTCGCGGAGGAAGTGGTCCCTTCAGAATGCTGGGAGGGGAGGGGAAGATGTGTTTGGTGGTGGCATCGCACTGGAGGTGGCAGAAATGGTGGAGGATAATATGTTGAATGTGGAGGCTGGTGGGGTGGAGGTGAGGACAAAGGGGACCCTACCATGATTCTGGGAGGGAGGGGAAGAGGTGAGAGCAGAAGTGTGGGAAATGGGATGGACACAGTCGAGGGCCCTGCCAACTACAGTGGAGGGGAATCCTCGGTTGAGGAAAAAGGAAGACATGTCAGAAGCACTGGTGCGATGGAGACGGAGAAACTGGGAGAAGGGAATAGAGTCCTTACAGGAAGCGGGGTGGGAGGAAATGTAATCAAGGTAGCTGTGGGTGTCGGTGGGCTTATAGTAAAGGTTGACTTGTCATGACCTGGCAACTCCACAAACGTTCACTGGCCAAACTGTCAGAGTTTGCCTGCACGTGCACAGAATGGCCAGCCTGCACAGTCAGCCAGTTTACAGGAAGACCAGCTGCCTGTTAGAAAAGTAAATGTGGGAGAGCAATGTTGTTAGTTCACTCTCCCAAAACCTGGCCTGCAATATAAAAGGAGCTGAAGAGAGGGCAAGACCTTTTTTAAAGGGAGGCATGCTGTGACACATTCCATGTTACTGTCACTGTATGTACTGTAAGTAGATTAAGGCAGAACTAGCTTTCAGGCGATGGCTTTTGTGTTCAGCTTCCAAACAATATTTAGATGTTAAATAACTCAGGAAGTCTTTGGGAGGTTCCAGCAATACCATCCAGTGGTTCATTCAACCTCGAAATGAGACTATCAGAGCAGCTATTATGTAATCAAGTCTGTATCAAGTCATAAATCATTATGCATTATTTTATGTCCACCAGGAATTTGCTGTGCACTTGAGACACCTCGAAGGCTATGGGGACATTTAAGCCTCTGGCCTGAAAGATGGAGACACAGCCACCAATGCATGAGAATGAGGCTGGTTCTGAATGAAACAAAATCGAAAGCGAGCACTAGAGTGTGTTAGGCTGGTGGTAGGAGAGACTGTATATACACTGCTAGTAGACCATATTGTAGATTTAAAAGACCTTATGGTTTCTGCAGTCATTATACAAATGCTTGTGCTGTCCTGTATGTGTCTTACTTGCTTAATCTTTTTTAAATATGTCTAGTTAGTTAATTCAGAACCTGAGCCTAGCTTAAGCATGATTTGTTGATAACACTGGAATGGCATGCAATAGTGCATAGTGGGCACTAATAATCTAGGTTTGCGATTCTAAAGGGTATAAGGCGTCTGCAGGGACAAAAATGTAGTGCATGGTTCATGGAGGACAGGAGATCCACTTACGGGAATAGCAATGAGATTGTTGCAGGAGGGAGTGACTCACTAAATTACCCTAAAAATGCATCAGACTGGTGGCAGCAGAGAGACACCTGTCCCACCACACACAGCCTCATGGGGAAAAAAATGTTCAGTATATTTTTTTTTGTTTAGAAACACATAATGTGATTTCCTAGATCACACCCCTTGTGAATGACACCGTTCTGATAAAAGTAAGACAAGCCTTTCTTCCTCCAAAGTTTCCAAATACTACTTTTTCATGAAAGCAGTACCTGTTTGAAGTGGCTGCTGCTTTTAAAAATGTACTTTAAAGTAGGAGGAAGTTTAAAGGCTTAGATTTCAAGCAGCAAAAGGCAGCTGATTTTTTTTTCAGGACTAGTCCTTCTGTTAAAATGAAACATTCAAAAATTCAAATGGATCGCTTTCACAACGATGAGGGAAATCCGGTAAGCAGAAAATACTCTTAACCCTTGCTTTCCTATTTTGATATCTATAATTTGCATATCCTTAATTGTTTAACAAGCACATCCCATTCCTTTGAGCATGTTACCCAAACCTTCTCTTGCAGGTCATGTCAGCGCAAAGTGACATCAACTTAGGACCATCCGCCAATCCCTAGTAAGTTCATTTTAATATTGGAATATTAACCTATTGTACTTGAAAATATTTTATTTAAAAATGTTTATTTGTTTGCAGTGCCAAACCAACAGACTTTGATTTTCTAAAAGTTATTGGAAAAGGGAGTTTTGGGAAAGTAAGTGAATTATTTTACTACTGGTTTGATTTTATTTCTATTTTATTCTGTTTATACTTTTATGTTATATTTGAGATTATCCTGCAAAATAAATTTTGAACCTGCTTTACTAAACTGCTATATTTTGTTTCCACTTTCTATAGAGTGCCATTTTTTTTTAAAATGGATACTTTTTATTGAGTAAGCTCAACTAAATCCATGTCGAACAAAAAAGTTAGTTCACATAAACTTGCATCTGACCTTAAATGTGTTCAAATCTGTTAGTCCAAACTTGGCCAAAATTAACTTATACTTGAAGATAGCCGATGTAGAGTTGGAAAATGTGTAACTTTTAAAGCCTATCTGCAGAGTGTAATACACAGAGTTGGGAGTGTAACCCTAAACTCTTAACTTTTATTTAGGTTCTCCTTTCAAAACGTAAATCGGATGGCAGGTTTTATGCCATCAAAGTCTTGCAGAAAAAAATGATCCTGAATAGAAAAGAGGTAAGTGTTAAATTGTCCTTAAGTGTACATTTCAATGTACAGACTTAAATTTTACTCTGCAACTCTTAATTACTATAACACGCATGTCCTGAAGGAATTTCCGCCCAACACAGAATACCAAAATGTAGCGGCAGTTGACTTTATTGTGTACAATACTTAATGAACTAAAACTGTTAGCAGTGTATCAAGCAGTTTGGAACAAGAATGTGGAGCACTTCCTAATCACTTGTAAATGGGAGCTCAAACAATAACATTTTTATTTACCTCTCAATTATGTTTTTTAAGCAATGGTGTAGTTGTGTTCATAGGCCAAGTTCAAAAACCAGTTATAGAGGCTGGTGTCAGAAATACCAACCTCTTTGGTGACTGGTAAACCATAGTGAGATCGATATTCTCTCCATCCCTCCCTTGCTGGATATTGATGTCACCCAGTCTCCAGTATTAGGTTAACAGTGATCCACCTTACTAGCCTAGATAATTAATCTAGTACATGTTTCAAAGACCAAGTGCTAATGCTACAATAGCATGTATTTATGTAGCACCTTTAATGTAGAAAAACATTCCAAAGCGCTTCACAGAAATGTCTTCAAAAATGGACACCGAGCCAAGGAAAGAGAAATTAAGAGGGGTTTGGTCAAAGAGATGGATTTTAAAGAGGACCTTAAAGGAGCAGACGGAGGTAGAGAGGAAGAAGGCTCTAGCAAGGGAAGTCAAGAGTGTGTGGCCTAGGCAGCTGAAAGCTTTGCCACCATTGGTAGGACGAAGGGAGACAGGGATTGCAAGGAGGCCAGAGTCAGAGGAGTGGAGAGTTCTGGTTGTGGGGGGGTGCGGTTGTAGGTCTGGACAAGGTTGCATAGATAAGGAGGGGTGAGGACATAAAAGGATTTAAACACAAGGATGAGAATTTTAAATTTGAGGCATTCATGGGACCAGAAGCCAAATACATCAGCAAGGGCAAAGGTGATGGGCCAGCCGGACTTGGTGCAAGATAGGATATGGGCCGCAGAGTTTTGTATAAGCTGAAGTTTATGACAGGTGGACAACAGGATGCCGACAATGGAAAAGTTGAGTCTGAAGGTGACAGTCATGGATGGGAGTTTCAGCAGCAGATTGGCTGAGGTAGGGGTGGAGACAGGTGATGTTACAGAGGTGGAAGTAGGCAGTCTTTGTAATGGAGAGGATATGGAATTAGAAGCTCAGCTCAGGGTCGCATAGAAGGCCAAGTTTGCAATCAGTCTGGTTCAGCTTGGGACAATGGCTGGGTAGGAGGTTGGAATTGATGGTACTGTCTGAGGCTGAACCAGGCCATTCACAACCTTGGCTTCCTATTTGACCCTGAGATGAGCTTCCGACACCATATCCGCTCCATCACCAAGACTGCCACCTCTGTAACATTGCCCGTCTCTGCCCCTGCCTCAGCTTGTCTGCTGCTAAAACCCCCATCCATACCTTTTGTTACCTCTAGATCCTTGGGGAACTCCGGAGGTAACGATACGGGGTGAGAAGAGAGGCCATTGCTGGAGATGTTCTGGCTATGATTGGATAGGTAAAAGTGTAAGCAAGAGCAGTCCCATTGAGCTGGACACTGAAGGTGGGGTGTTCGAGGAGGATGGTGTGTTCAATCATGTGAAAGGCTGCAGAGAGGATGAGGAGAGATAATCCACCATGATCACAGTCATAGAGAATGTATGTAAAGAATCTTACAACACCAGGTTATAGTCCAACAAATTTATTTTAAAATCACAAGCTTTCGGAGATTATCCCCTTCGTCAGATGAATGAGTGAAAGGTTCTCAAATCGCATATCTTATATTAGGCTGGGACACCATCACACCAATCAAAAGGTGTCGTTGGTGTTCAGACAGATTTGCCACGGAGAACAGTACGTTCCAGTACACTGAATATACATTGTGTCAAATTACACAGACAGAGAGAAAGAGACCCAAATGGCAAGGAGAGAGAGAACATTAAAAACAGATAACTTTTTTTCCCCCTTGCTAGTGGGGTTACGTGTAGCGTGACATGAACCCAAGATCCCGGTTGAGGCCGTCCTCATGGGTACGGAACTTGGCTATCAATTTCTGCTCGACGATTTTGCGTTGTCGTGTGTCTCGAAGGCCGCCTTGGAGAACGCTTACCCGAAGATCGGTGGCTGAATGTCAACCTGTACTCAGGACACAGCAGATCAGCTACGAGACACCGCCAAACAGATGAGGCAACGGAACTATACTGCCTACATGAAAACCAAGAGCAGGAAGCTTGAGAAACTCGGCATCACCACCAGCATCAACCAAGCCTCCCCCGGTACCACGGTTACAACCACAGGGAAGCCTATCGTCAATTTGTCCGACCACACCCTTCAACCAGACGAAATCGAAGTTCTCAGCCGAGGGCTCAATTTCTGCCCCACCACCAAAATGGACCCCATTGGTCTCGCGGCGGACACAGAGGAATTCATCAGGAGAACGAGACTCCGGGAATTCTTCCACAAATCCCAAGATTTCAGCAGCGAACCCAATGAGACAATCAACGATCCGGAACAGCAGACAGAGGGATCCGCGGTACAGCAACCGAAGAAGAAAGAATCAAACTGGACTCCTCCGGAGGGTCGCTGCCCTAAGCTTGACATGTATGCTCAAGCTGTCAGGAGATGCGTTAATGCCAGATTCATCAGCCGCACTCACAAGACAGTCCAGAATGTCACCCGAGCACAACGCAACGCCATCAATGCTCTCAAGACCAACCGCAACATCGTCATCAAACCAGCGGACAAAGGAGGAGCCATTGTCATACAGAACAGAACGGACTATTGCAAAGAAGCATACCGACAACTGGACAACCAGGAACACTACAGACAGTTACCCGCAGATCCGACCAAAGAACATACCCACCAGCTCAACAAATGATCAAGACCTTCGATCCAGACCTTCAAAGCATTCTACGTGCTCTCATCCCACGTACTCCCCGTGTGGGAGACTTCTACTGCCTCCCAAAGATACACAAAGCCAACACACCCGGACGTCCTATCGTATCAGGCAACGGAACCCTGTGTGAGAACCTCGCTGGATACGTCGAGGGCATCCTGAAACCCATCGTACAGGGAACCTCCAGCTTCTGTCGCGACACTACAGACTTCCTACAAAAACTCAGCACCCACGGACCAGTTGAACCAGGAACAATTCTCACCACGATGGACGTCTCGGCACTCTACACCAGTATCCCCCACGATGACGGCATCACTGCAACAGCCTCAGTACTCAACACCAACAACAGCCAATCTCCAGATGCCATCCTACAACTCATCCGCTTCATCCTGGATCACAATGTCTTCACCTTCGATAACCAGTTCTTTACCAAACACACGGAACAGCCATGGGGACCAAATTCGCACCCCAATATGCCAACATTTTCATGCACAAGTTCGAGCACGACTTCTTCACTGCACAGGACCTCCAACCAACGCTATACACCAGATACATCGACGACATTTTCTTCCTATGGACCCACGGCGAAGAATCACTGAAGAGACTACACAATAACATTAACAAGTTCCATCCCACCATCAAACTCACCATGGACTACGCCTCAGAATCGGTTTCTTTCTTGGACACACAAATCTCCATCAAAGACAGGCACCTCAGCACCTCACTCTACCGCAAGCCCACGGACAACCTCACGATGCTCCACTTTTCCAGCTTCCACCCCAACCACGTCAAAGAGGCCATCCCCTATGGACAGGCCCTACGAATACACAGGATCTGCTCAGACGAGGAGAAACGCGATGGACACCTACAGACGCTGAAAGATGCCCTCGTAAGAACGGAATATGACGCTCGACTCGTCGATCGACAGTTCCGACGGGCCACAGCGAAGAATCACATAGACCTCCTCAGAAGACAAACACGGGACGCAACCAACAGAGTACCCTTCGTCATCCAGTACTTCCCCAGAGCGGAGAAACTACGCCATGTTCTCCGCAGCCTTCAACATGTCATCGATGACGACGAACACCTCGCTAAGGCCATCCCCACGCCTCCACTACTTGCCTTCAAACAGCCACCCAACCTCAAACAGACCATCGATCGCAGCAAATTACCCAGCTTTCAGGAGAACAGCGTCCACGACACCACACAACCCTGCCACGGCAACCTCTGCAAGACATACCAGATCATCAACACGGATACCACCATCACACGAGAGGACACCACCCACCAGGTACATGGTTCATACTCCTGTGACTCGGCCAACGTTGTCTACCTCATACGTTGCAGGAAAGGATGCCCCGGAGCATGGTACATTGGCAAGACCATGCAGACACTGCGACAACGGATGAACGGACACTGCGCAACAATCGCCAGACAGGAGGGTTCCCTCCCAGTCGGGCAACACTTTAGCAGTCAAGGACATTCAGCCACCGATCTTCGGGTAAGCGTTCTCCAAGGCGGCCTTCGAGACACACGACAACGCAAAGTCGTCGAGCAGAAATTGATAGCCAAGTTCCGCACCCATGAGGACGGCCTCAACCGGGATCTTGGGTTCATGTCACGCTACGCGTAACCCCACCAGCAAGGGGGAATAAAAAGTTATCTGTTTTTAATATTCTCTCTCTCTCTCTCGCTCTCTCTCTCTCTGCCATTTGGGTCTCTTTCTCCCTGTCTGTGTAATTTGACACAATGTATATTCAGTGTACTGGAACGTACTGTTCTCCGTGGCTAATCTGTCTGAACACCAACGACACCTTTTGATTGGTGTGATGGTGTCCCAGCCTAATATAACATATGCGATTTGAGAACCTTTCACTCATTCACCTGACGAAGGGGATAATCTCCGAAAGCTTGTGGTTTTAAAATAAATTTGTTGGACTATAACCTGGTGTTGTAAGATTCCTTACATTTGTCCACCCCAGTCCATCACCGGCATCTCCACATCATAGAGAATGTAGTTCATGACTTTGGTTAGCGCCAAATTGGTGCTGTGGCAGGGACAGAAACCTGATTGCAGGGATTCAAATAGGTAGTTGCGGAAAAGATGGGCACTGATTTGGGACGCAACAATATATTTAAGGACTTTGGAGAGGAAAGGGAGGTTGGAGATGAGGCAGTCAAATTCCTCTCCTTACTATTTTAATTGAGGCATTAACCCATCTATTTCATAGAATTAAAAGTTTGTATAATTAGATCACTAAAGTAATCTCACCTGGCTGTGGCCTGTCACTGCACTAAGCAAAACTTGCGAAGTTAGTAAGAAAGAAAGACTTGCATTTATATAGTGTCTTTCCCAGCCTCAGGACATTCCAAAGTGCTTTACAGCCAATGAAGTACTTTTGAAGCGTAGTCACTGTTGTAATGTTGGCAACGTGGCAGCCAATTTGTGCACAGCAAGGTCACGTAAACAGCAATGTGATATTAACCAGATAATCTGTTTTAGTGATGTTGGTTGAGGGATAAATATTGACCAGGACAGCAGGGAGAACTCCCCTGCTCTTCGAAATAGGGATGATGTGGAGTTGCCGGTGATGGACTGGGGTGGACAAGTGTAAGGAATCTTACAACACCAGGTTATAGTCCAACAGTTTTCTTTGAAAATCGCAAGCTTTCGGAGGCTTTCTCCTTCATCAGGTGACGAAGGAGAAAGCCTCCGAAAGCTTGTGATTTTCAAATAAAACTGTTGGACTATAACCTGGTGCTGTAAGATTCCTTCGAAATAGTACCATGGGATCATTTATGTTCACCTTAGAGGGCAGATGGGGCCTCGGTTTAACGTCTTGTCTGAAAGACAGCACCTCAGACAGTGCAGCACTCCCTCAGTGCTGCACTGGAGTGTCAGCCTAGATTTTGTGCTCAAGTCTCTGGAGTGGAACCCACAACCTTCTGACTCAGAGGCAAGTGTGCTACCCACTGAACCACAACCATCCTTTTACTTCAGGGTAAAATTACTATAAAAGTGAAAATATGACATTATTAATACAATATAGTTTTTTAGGACTAGAAATGCAAGGAGTGAGATACACTGAAGCTGGAATAAATTGGTATGAATTCAAAATTAGAAATGGTACCCGGTAAAAGTAAATGTATACCATTTTAAATGTACTGCCTAAAGGATGTATAAATCTGTTCTCTATTGTTTCTTGTTCAAATTCTAATGGTACCTATTTTAAATTAGCAAAAGAACATTATGGCTGAACGAAATGTGCTACTGAAAAATCTCAAGCATCCCTTTCTGGTTGGGCTCCACTACTGCTTTCAGACAACAGAGAAACTCTATTTTGTCTTGGACTATGTGAACGGTGGTGAGGTGAGTGAGTGGCCTACTGTGGACTCTGCTTCCTGAAGATTGCAGTCCCTTCATAAATTCTTTATATCTAGCTTTTATATTTAACTGTTGTACCTGTTTCCTTGCTTTTCTCTCTCTTTATTTCCTTGTCCTCATATTATACGTGCTGCTCTCTGTATGGCATTGTAACTCATATAGTACTATAACAGCATTGTACATTATGGGCACAATGCTTCTATCTATGGCCTCTTGAATATGCTGGAGAAAACTCCATCAGCACTGTTCACAGATGGCACATTTGGCTTTGACCAGCTATTTCCCTGAGCTACTGACAAAATGGGTGGGGATCTCTATGAGGTTATTGCTTCCTTATCAAGACATCTTTGGAATGAAGGTGAAGACACAATGTGGATCCACTTTTTGTAGCATTTATAGACAGGGATATTGTCAATTTGTGGAGGTAATTTCTCACAAATAATCTAAGATGGGGTCTGGCAGCATTTATATGGAACCCTTCTGCACCCTGATTTCCAAGAGACATCACGTATTCAGGTCCAAGCATTCACCTACCACTTGCCTGGTAGACTGTTGTAGCAGTAGGTAGTGTTAAAGAAGTGTCTATCTGATCCAATTGCTATTGCCAGGACTAAATACCTTGCTAAATGGGGATCTAGAATAAATCCTTGCTCCTACAGAAAGTTAGTAGGTAAAGGAATGGTGAATAGATGTCTTGAGGTGTCTTTACTTCCTTCTACACCTGTAACTGGTCAATGAAATGTATATGTTCTATCTTGAAGACAACAACAACTTGCATTTATATTGTGCCTTTTAACATAGAGTGGGTTTCAAGGAGAATATTGAAGGAGAGGGAGGTGGAGATATTTAGGTAGGGAATTCCAGGGCTGCAAATAGTGGGGCAAAAGGAAGGGGAATGCGAGAGGCCAGAGTCAGAGGAACAGAGAGTTCAGGAACGGTTGTAACGCTGAAAGAGGTTACAGAGGTAGGAAGGGGCGAGGCAATGGAGGGATTTAAACACAGAGAATTTTAATTTTGAGGCATTGGGGAACTAGGACTGAATTTAGGTCAGCAAGAATGGGGGTTATGAGAAAGCAGGACTTGGTGTGGGCTAGGATATGGGCAGCAAAGTTTTTGAAGTTTATGAAGGACGGCCAGGAGAGCATTGAAATAATTAAGCCTGCAGGTGACAAAGGCGTGGATGAGGATTTCAGCAGCAGGTGGGTTAAGATAGGGTTGAAGACAGGTGATGCTACTGAGGTGGAAACCATGAAATTCTAACTTCTCTGAATTATTTTGTTCTAAGGGACTTCTTGCAACAGTTTGGTGGGCATCATTTGTTTTTCTAAAACTTCCAATTGTCCTTTTGTCTTTATTTCTGTAAGGTTGTGAATTTTTTAATCTTTTAAAAAGCTGCAACGGTTCACTAGGTAGCAAGCACAATATAATTTATCAAGGAAGATAACTATCAAGGAAGTCCATCCTTTGTAATATAACCCACAGCAAGGCAGATTATTGAGAAGGAGAGCTGTATTAATGAAACACCTTTTCAATACACACCATAATACACAATCTGTCAGAGACTAGTGCTCCAGGACAGCAACTAATAATAGAACACTGGGAAAGGAAACTGAGTTTGAAGTCCATCATGCTCTCAAATTAAACCTGTGATTTTATTCACTCCACACCATTAGCAAAACAGCTGCAATACAGTTTTATAAATAAACTGAAATCCTAAGCGTCTCTTTACATTAAATTTCAAAACTAGGTAGCTGGGTCCTACTGACCAGGCTCAAGGGCAAGTGGAAAAGTAAGGAGCAGACCAAAGCAATGCAGTTCTTCCAACATCTGCAAGACTGAGGAAATATTGGGAAGACCTAGTTGATGAAAGTTCACAATATTTTAGGAAGGAGACCACGCTCAAAGGAAATTCTCCTGCCTGAGGTGTAGGTTATATACTATAGATACTGACCAGTTTGTCCACAACAACATTTTGATTCAGCAGGCCTTCAGTGGAAACTCTATATAATGCCTACGTGACTGCCAGAAAACAAGTCTTGACACATTACAGCTACTGAATAGCAGTTTTTAATTTTGCAGCTCTTCTTCCATTTGCAACGAGAGCACAGTTTTCCAGAGCCTAGAGCTAGATTTTATGCATCGGAGGTGGCCAGTGCTATAGGATACCTGCACTCGCTCAACGTTGTGTATCGGTGAGTTCTGCTATAAAGGGATGTTGTCTAACTTTTTAAAAAATAAAATGCCAAGGCCTCTATGGATAAGTGTTAGATCTCACTTTGTATTCTAGGGATTTGAAGCCTGAAAACATTCTCTTGGATTCTCAGGTACTATTAACAATCTTGCCAAATTTTTAATTTAAAAAAATAGTCACTGCACCCTGTTAATGACTGACTTTTGTTATATTTCAGGGCCATATTGTACTAACAGATTTTGGTCTTTGTAAAGAGGTAATAGAACCAACAGGAACAACATCTACTTTCTGTGGATCACCTGAGGTACATGTGTGACTAGTGGATTCATATTTTATTTGGCCTGTAAGGGTTTAATGGTCAAAGCAACTCTGTGAAGAGAGAACACACAAAGCCTAGTTTTTATAAGTAACTTAAATTGGGGTGTCTAACCTGCAAAGTATATTTATTTTTCAGCAAAGTTTAAATCAAGTATCTTTCACATTTCTTTCTATAAGGTTTTTTTATGCCTCTTACCAGACACCTACCCTTTCCTAATCTGTCTCAAAATCTATTTTTTTATTTGTTCATGGGATGTGGGCATCGCTGGCAAGGCCAGCATTTATCGCCCATCCCTAATTGCCCTTGAGAAGGTTGTGGTGAGCCGCCTTCTTGAACCGCTGCAGTCCGTGTGGTGAAGGTTCTCCCACAGTGCTGTTAGGAAGGGAGTTCCAGGATTTTGACCCAGCGACGATGAAGGAACGGCGATATATTTCCAAGTTGGGATGGTGTGTGACTTGAAGAGGAACATGCAGGTGATGTTGTTCCCATGTGCTTGCTGCCCTTGTCCTTCTAGGTGGTAGAGGTCGCGGGTTTGGGAGGTGCTGTCGAAGAAGCCTTGGCGAGTTGCTGCAGTGAATCCTGTCGATGGGACACACTGCAGCCACAGTGCGCAAAGTGGTGAAGGGAATGAATGTTTAGGGTGGTGGATGGGTGCCAATCAAGCGGGCCGCTTTGTCCTGGATGGTGTTGAGCTTCTTGAGTGTTGTTGGAGCTGCACTCATCCAGGCAAGTGGAGAGTATTCCATCACACTCCTGACTTGTGCCTTGTAAATGGTGGAAAGGCCTTGGGCAGTCAGGAGATGAGTCACTCGCCGCAGAATACCCTGCCTCTGACCTGCTCTTGTAGCCACAGTGTTTATATGGCTGGTCCAGTTAAGTTTCTGGTCAATGGTGACCCCCAGGATGTTGATGGTGGGGGATTTGGCGATGGTAATGCCGTTGAATGTCAAGGGTTAGACTCTCTCTTGTTGGAGATGGTCATTGCCTGGCACTTGTCTGGTGCGAATGTTACTTGCCACTTATCAGCCCAAGCCTGGATGTTGTCCAGGTCTTGCTGCCTGCGGGCACGGACTGCTTCATTATCTGAGGGGTTGTGAATGGAACTGAACACTGTGCAATCATCAGCGAACATCCCCATTTCTGACCTTATGATGGAAGGAAGGCATTGATGAAGCAGCTGATGCTGGTTGGGCCTAGGACACTGCCCTGAGGAGCTCAGGAAGGAACTGAGAATATTGGCTGAATCTGATCTAGTGCCTTGCATTTCATTCCTCAAGTATATTGCATCAATGGTGCATTGATCATACTTGTACCAGTGGAGATTGGGCACCTAGGATTATATACCTAATTGTCTCACTAAGAGTGCAGGAGCATTGCAGCTCCATGCATGAGTGTTCATGTGTGATCACCAATTTCTGACTGTTGGTCAGATTTCTAATTGGTTGAAGAAAGCTGATGGTTTACTTTTTGTTTGGTTTTCATAGAATTACATAGAATGTACAGCACAGAAACAGGCCATTTAGCCCAACAGGTCTATGCCAGTGTTTATGCTCCACACAAGTCTTCTCCCTCCATACTTCATCTAACCCTATCAGCATATCCTACTATTCCTTTCTCCCTTGTGTTTATCTAGCTTCCCCCTATATGCATCATGTTAGTCGCCTCAACTATTCCTTGTGGTGGCGAGTTCCACATTCTAACCACTCTCTGGGTAAAGAAGTTTCTCCTGAATTCCCTATGGATTTATTAGTTACTATCTTGTATTTATGGCCCCTAGTTCTGGTCTACCCTGCGAGTGGAAACATCTTCTCCCTTCTACCCTTTCACAATCTTAAAGACCTCTAACAGGTCACCCTCCCCGTCATCTCTTTTCTAGGGAAAAGATCCCCAGTCTGCTCAATCTTTCCTGATGGGTATAAGCTCTCAGTTCTGGTATCATCCTAGCACCTTCTCCAGTGCCTCTATACCCTTATTATAATATGGAGACCAGAACTGTTCATAGTACTCCATGTGGTTGTAACCAAGGTTCTATACAAGTTCATCTTAACTTCTCTGCTTTTCAATTCTATCCCTCTAGAAATGGACCCCGGTGCTTAGTTTGCTTTTTATATGGCCTTATTAATCTGTGTCACTACTTTCAGTGATTTGTGTATCTGTGCTCCCAGATTCCTCTGCTCCTCAACCCCATTTAGACTCTTATTATCCAAACAGTATGTGGCCCCCTATTCTTCCTACCAAAATGTAATATCTCACACTTATCTATATTGAAATTCATTTGCCAATTACATGCCCATTCTGCAAGTTTATTAATGTCTTCCTGTATTCAGTCACAGTCCTCCTCGGAATTAACTATATCCCCCAAATTGGTGTCGTCTGCAAATTTTGAAATTGTACTTCCAATTCCCAAGTCCAAATCGTTTATGTAAATGGTGAACAGTGGTCCCAGCACCAATCCTTGTAGAACACCACTTCCCACCTTTTGCCAGTCTGAGTAACTACCTTTAGTTCTTGTGCAGTGATTAATGCACTTTCAGTTGATTATTGCTTCCATTTCATACTCTCAAGCAGTGAATTTTTCACATCACAGAAAAATTTACAAGCACCCATTCCAAGTGCATTTTGTTTCATTTAGTATCTTGCTCCAGAAGTGCTAAGAAAGCAACCATATGATCGGACTGTTGACTGGTGGTGCCTTGGGGCTGTCCTCTATGAGATGTTGTTTGGATTGGTAAGTAACAAATTGGCAATCTACTACCTGAGCCAGGAATCTATACCCCAAAACTCAATGCAGTATTTAAGGGTATTTTTATATTTTTGCTCATCAGCATAATCAATATGATATAGAACTATGTATTTCCTGTGGGTTTCAGATCATTTAACAATTATACATGATATGGAAGTGTAAGTTGTCTACATGTGATACTAGGGGTGGAATTGAGGCCTCCAGCCCGATAGAATTGGAACAATAGCTCCCTGAAAATGGAGAGGAATGAGTTACAACCCCGTTCTCGCCATTGTTGTTGCCGCGGCAATGTTCCCCCAGACCTACTACTGGGCGGCTGGAGCATCCCCAAGACAGGCAGTAGGCCTCTTTAAATTGCAAATTGGGGTCCTACAGTATACCTAGGACCCTGATTGCCATTTTAAGAGAGAACTGGTCGGAATGGGTGCCGTGTACACTCCGACTAGTTTGATCAGTGTTAGAGCTAAACAAGCCCTGTAAAGGTAAGTTTCATATTTTTGTGGGGCCAGGACGAGCATGAATGCTAGCCTACCACCCTTCCCCTCCCTTCCTAGGACATACCTGCAGCTGCCGCCAGCATCCCTGCAAGCCGACATTCCTGCGTGCTAAAACCAGCCAGCTGCATGGGATTTCTGTAAGTACACATTTCTCTAAAGCCCTAAAATTGAAATGTAACTTTTCCAAATCCTTATGGGGAAATGGTTGAAAACCCTGTCAAAACATGACGTGTATCAAGACTGATATAAAGTATAGAATGACACTAGGCTATCCAGCCCTTCCCTGTTCCCTCCAATTGACCATTTGGAACTTGCACTTACTTATTTAATCTCCTGTAGGATCTATGTAACCAACAAGTAAAAATTCTGAATTTTCTTCCTCTCTCAAAACCTTAATTCACCAAAAACTGCATGTCAATTTAACATTACAATCTACATTGTTTGATCATGACTGTTGTATTGTATAAATGGAAGCCATGTTACTTGTACCAGTGTGCATTACTTTAATTTTATTCTGCATAAAATTCTATCTATCATACCTTAAGTCATTTACTTGATTTATCTAGGTACCTTTTTGACTGCTTTAATTGTCTTGCTCTGCCCTGCAACCTGACTACACAACTGGGTGTCATCAGAAAATGCTGATATTTCTAGAAGTATCCTCCTGCATATATTTTATAAGTAGTATAAACCTCGAGACCCAGTAATCTTTTGTAAAACTCAAGTCACTGCTTCTCCCCACTCCCCTCTCACTCATAAAGAGTCATGTGCTGATCTAGCAATAATTTCATGGGCCTTTTCCTATAAATCAAACCTGGAACATTCTGGTTTCTAAAGTTCAGTACCATGTTAAAATCATAGAAGAAGCAGTTTGGGTGGAGAAAGAGGAGGAGGAGAGAAAGAAGGAATCTAGAGGTACAATAGGCGATGGCCATAATACTGTGAATCAACCTACATTGTGGTATTAAGATCTACTGTACAAATATACTGAAAGTTTCTGACTACTTTGGTAACAATGAGGAAAAAGTCATATTTTGATCATTTGAAACTTTGTACAATCCATAACAGCTCAGTGATGAATGTAGATATAAAATTAGGGTTGAAAAAGAAGTTTAGAATTAAAAATGGGCTTCTAACTTTATTTTTTTCCCTTGTGCAAGCTACTCTTGAGACAAGTTTAAATGATAGCTTTGAGACTGATACAGGGCCTGTTTTCTTCACAGATTTGGTCAATGAGTTATATGTTTCTTTCTTTTATGTGGACAGCCACCCTTTTACAGTCGGGATGTAGCTGAGATGTATGATAATATTGTCCACAAGCAGCTCCACTTGCCAATGAGAATATCAACAGCCGCTCGTGATATTCTGATGGGACTTCTACAAAAAGACCAAAAGAGAAGATTAGGAGCTGAAGCGGATTTTGTATGTATGCATTTTGTATATGACCGAGCACTGACACTGGGCTATTACGACGATACTTTACATTGTTTAGAAAGAGCTAATTCAAGACAGTCAGCGTGGTTTTAGGAGTGGGAGATCATGCTTGACTAATTTATTGGATTTTTTTGAGGAAATGACAGACCTAATAGAAAGGGGAAAGACAGAGAATGTCATCTACCTGGATTTCAGGAAGGCATTTGACACTGTCTCATATAATAAGCTACTACATAAGGTTGAAGCCCATTGAATAGATGGGAATGTATTAAAATGGAGTGGCAAGTGTTTGGTAGACTACATGAATATTAACGCATGGGCAGGTATTTGGTTACCTGTGGAGCACCGCAAGGTTCAGTGTTGGGGCTGCTATTGTTTATAGCTTTTTATTAAATGATTTAGAGTAAGGAATTGTGTGGGAGTGCAGCGAAGGTTCAGGGAGTGCAGCGAAGGTTCACTAGACTGATTCCTGGGATGGCAGGACTGTTGTATGAGGAGAGATTGGGTCGACTCGGCCTGTATTCACTCGAGTTTAGAAGAATGAGAGGGGATCTCGTTGAAACATATAAAATTCTGACGGGGCTAGACAGACTGGATGCATGGAGGATGTTTCCCCTGGCTGGGCGGTCCAGAACGAGGGGTCACAGTCTCAGGATACAGGGTAGGACATTTAGGACTGAGATGAGGAGAAATTTCTTCACTCAGAGGGTAGTGTACCTGTGGAATTCTTTACCACAGAAGACTGTGGAGGCCAAGTCACTGAATATATCTAAGAAGGAGCTAGATAGATTTCTAGACACAAAAGGCATCAAAGGGTATGGGGAGAGAGCAGGAATATGGTATTGAGATAGTGGATAAACCACTATCATAATGAATGGCGGAGCAGGCTCGAAGGACCAAATGGCCTACTCCTGCTCCTATTTTCTATGTTTCTATGTGTCCAGATGATACCACATTATGAGCAGTGGCAAATTATGAATATCAATGTGCACTAATTCAAAAGGATCGTGACAAGCTCAAACAGTGGACGGAGAAATGGCAGATGCAATTTAATACAGGGAAATGTAAGATTGTGATTTGGCAGAGGGAAGGTTGATGTGGATTATGTACTAAATGGGAATGTACTTCAGGCATTATAGCAGGAAAGCAATCTTGGGATTTTAGTGGACAGGTCACCAAAACCATCAGCACAATGTTCCCAGGATGATAGAAAAAACAAACAGAATGTTGGGCTGCATAGCAATCTAGAGAGGTCATTTTGAAACTATATTTGGACCTGGTAAGACTATAACTGGAGTACTGCATGCAATTTTGGTGGTCTTATTTAAAAAAGGATATTCAGCTTTGGAAGGGACAATGACTTATGAGGAAAAATTGACTCCCCTGGAATTTTTCTCTTTTTAAAAAAGATTGAGAGGGGATTTGATACAAGTGTTTAAAATTCTGAAAGGTTTGGATAAGCAGGTAGAAAAGATTATCGTTACTGGTGGTGGAACAAGAAACCTTAATGGGTTTCATGAAGGAACTAGACAGGTTCTCATCAACCTTTGGGATTCAGTGTTATTGGGAATACAGTGGATAGACTGGCTAGATGATCCAAAAGTTTTCTCCTGTCTGAAACTGCTACTACGTTACTACAAATATTTCAGTCTTTGAATATTCATAGATCAATTGTGTATATTTTCTTAAACTTCATTATTTTACTGTAGGGAATACAAGGAATTATGGTTGGGAAAGGCATGAAATGGAAGAAACTAACATTCAGAAAGATTAGAGATTTGGTATAAGTACAGTCAAAGCTTGTGAATCCATAGATTTTATATGGTTGATTCTTAATACTATTTGTAATTTTTTTTAAATGTCAGCGCTTGAAAGGAAGTTTTATAACTAGCCTCTGTGGAAGTGAAAAGGGGGATAGGGGAGAGACAGTGAATGTTATCTACCTGGATTTCAGAAAGGCATTTGACACTGTTCCACATAATAGCATAGGTACGAGTAAACTTCAGTTACCCCACGAAAAGGTTAGCCAGGATTTCAGGGCATTTCAGTTGAGTTAAATGAGACCTGAGGTGAAAATGTGGAGCAATCCTATTTCAAGTGATAAAATTTCTACTAATTGCAGTGTCAGTTTGGCTCAGTTGGTAGTTCTCTGAGTCAGAAAGCCATGGGTTCAAGCTCCACTACAGGACCTGAACACATAATCTTGGCTGGCACTTTAGCAAAGTACTGCATTGTTGGAAGTGCCATTGCTTGGATTAGTTGTTAAACTAAGGCCCCATCTGCCTGTTCAGATGGACATAAAAGATCCCATAGCACTATTCAAAAAAAGCAGGGCATTCACCCGGTGTCGTGGCCAATATTCATCCAGCAACCAATACCACCAAAGCAGAGTAAATAATCATTTATTTTGTTTGACGTTCATGGGATATTTCTGTTGTGCAAATTGGCTTCAATAACCACACCACTCTGTCCATTTTAGTTCATCCAGATCAACTCTTTTGTACCCACTGTGGCATCTTTAAAGAAATTGTTTCTTTAATAATTCCAGGTTTCTCACCTCTACTACTTTATCTGGAAGCTCATTCCATATATTGATCACTTTGTGTGAAGAAGATCTTTATCTCAGTCTTAAATTTGCCTTCTATTAGTTTTGAACCTGTAATACACCTGTCATAATTTAGTTTGAAGTGATTTTCTGGATTTATCCTTTCTGTATTGTTGACTATTCTATCAGGTCACCTGTCAAGACACCTTCTTCAAGGCTAAAAAACCCAAGTTTCTCCAGTCTTTCCTCATAACTCAACCCTTTAACACTAGGAATCAACCTTTTGGCTCTTCTCTGTATTATCTCCAGTGTTGAATGTCTCCCCTGTGTCACTGACCAGAACCAAACATCGTATGCAAGGTGCAGTGTAACCAGTATACTATTAAGTTTGAGCATGACTTCTTTGACTTCTATTTTAGCTACATAGTTCAGCATTCTATTAGCTTTGTTGATTGCTGCTCTCCAGTGGTTGGATATGTTTGAATGTCAAGTCTATTAAGACTCCTGAGTGTCTTTCAACTTTATCACTAGCTATTTCAATGCAATTCATGGCCTATGTGTGTGGCCCATTTTTCCTTCATACGTGCAGTAGTTTTACATTTGGCCACGTTAAATTTTATCAGCCATTGTTCTGCCTATTTACATATTTGACTCGTATTGTAATTTCCACCACCCCTCCTAGTTTGGTATCTGCAAAACTGACCAATTTGCATGGAGTTTCTGAATCCAAATCATTGATGTAAATTAGAAACACAGCAGTCCCAATACCAATCCTAGGGGTAACCCACTCAGTACTTTTCCCCCCTTAAAATTAGCAACTGTGAAATAAGGTTTCATTTGGCACAAAAGCTGTTCATTTTTAGTTCGCTCAGATCAATCATAATTCCAGGTGACTGTGATGAGACAGAGTGCCAAGGCATGTACTTACATTAAAAAACTCAGCAAGAGATTCAGGTTAAAGAACCCTGAAAATGGGATTGTGAGAATCTCAGAAAACATTTAAAAGTATCAGAATCAAGTACTGCCTACTTAACTTGGTTTGGTGTGCATTGCTTTCTCTTAATAAACAATTCTAGCCAGAAATATATGGTCTGTCAGTTTTGTATTTCTACATCTTTTTGGAGAAATTGGTAGTATTTGGTGGACACCCCATAAACAAGTAGATTGTTATCCCTGAGGCATGCTGCAGCCCATCCACTACACACATGGTTAAGTTTCAATTCATAAGCAGCACAATCCTATTTATGGAACCTGCTTTTTATAATGAGCACATGTGAAGTATTGGATAGCAGCCTATAATCCAAAAAAGCATAATTTTCATTTCATGCTCTAACATGAGGCATGGACAAATGTTATTGGTCGACTAACTTCGTTGTATTTTCTCCTTTCACAGCTTGAAATAAAAAAACACATATTCTTTTCATCCACCAACTGGGAGGATCTCTATCACAAGAGAATTACTCCACCATACAATCCCAATGTGGTAAGCCTTCTGGTTTCTGTTAATTTATATAGTTGTAGAGCTGTACATTTTGTTGTGTGGAATTTCACAGGAGGATACAATGCTGCAGTGAATCTGCTTGCATTGTTACAAAATCTTGAGTGATGGTGCACAATTGAGGATCAAGGTATCTACTAATATTTGCCACAAAGGCATTCGGGGCTGATTTATATTGCATGAGGTGAAGTTGGGTTGCTATTCTTGTGTCTGGATATGGTCCATGTCTTTCCCCTTAAGTCAGCTCAGGGTATGTTTTAATGTTTGTGGTGGGCATGGTTGTCGTCTGGTCCTCCAGGAAGGGGGTGAGATTCCTTGCCACTTTTCAAACTTTAGGTGGAGGCTGAATTAAACTAATTCCAACTGGCTTATGCTCATAGGTGCTGGAAAGTTTGTTTATGGTAAGGAAGAGTTTTGCAAAAGCAAAACTTCTTACTCCTAACGGTAAGAGTTACATTGTGAGAAAGATTCTTCCCCAACCCCGGGAAATTTCTAATAGGTGGGAGAGTGGATCTGATGAGATCAAGAAGTAAATCAGGCTTTTGTGACATCCCAGAACCCTTCTCAGGTTCATTAAATTTGGGAGTAGGATCATATGGTGTATAATGTGCCTGTCTGGCCACAATCTGTCCAGCATTCATCTGCTAGGAAGATTGGAAATTTGACATTTTGCACGTGCAGCAATTTTGGTATAGATTTAAGAAAGATTTTGCATTTCTTGCTGCATATGATTTGTAAGTGCTTATTTCTAGACTTCACTCCATTCCTTCTGTTTTCCAAGATCACATTTCTAGGCTCCCTTTAAAAAAATATATACATGGGGATTAGGCGGGAAAGCGGAGTTGAGGTTGAAGATCAGCCATGATCTTATTGAAATAAGAAGGGCCGGATGGCCTACTTCTGCTCCTATTTCTTATGTTCTCATTTAAATTGCATAGCAAAATTCAAGGTGAAGAAGGACAAGTTGCAAATAAATCAGCACTAACACACCCTCTCAGAGGCTGAAAGGAGGGCTGGTGTGGGGAAATAGGAGGAGGATGGAGGGAGAGGGAGGGAGAAAGAATCATCATGCAAAAGTGCAGTTATGTGTGTTCTTTTGAGGCTGTAGTACTCGGGTCTGATGGAACAGTATAGAGAGCTTTAACTACGCCTAGTCCAAACAATACCTGACCTGGCCATCATTTATAAAGAGTGCCAAAGTATTTTCCTCCCCAGAACAGTTGTGCCTCACTGAGAACACACAAGGTTGAAAGAAATAAACTTTACAACTTTTCTTAAATTTACATTTGGATAAACACATTGGTAAAAATAAGCTTCACAATTTTCTTTTGATTTTTTTTTCAGGCTGGCCCTGGTGACCTACAGCACTTCGATCCTGAATTTACCCAAGAAATTGTCCCTAATTCTGTGGGACGCATTCCTGACTCCACCATTAACAGCCCAACTGCGACAAGTGCATTTTTGGGATTTTCCTATGCTACTACAGATGATAATTTAAGAACTTAACTACGTATTTAGTTGAACTGAATAATTTAAATGGACATTACTACCAGAGGGAAGATAATGTCACTTAAACAAAATGGCTTCAGCACAAAAGCTCCTGGGAAAACTGATTTTTTAATTTTGAATGAAAAATTACTTTCTTGCAGTTCTCTCAGGAATATAATACTTGGAATTGTGTGGTTTTTGGAGCATTGTTTGCAGTCTAAGTCTCCCATAGTGTAATGAACATGCCTTGTCCACTTCAATTCTAAATGTGCATAACCTGAACATGTACCCAATTACAGTAAGCCTCTTGGAGGCACATATGTGTACAGTGCCCCCAATTCTTCTTTAATGTTGTGCGCCCCTCATGCCCTTCTCTTCTTCCTTTTTCTCTTACCCCCACTCAGCTGTATAATAGACCTTGCCACTGACCTTGCCTGGTATCGGTATAAGCGTGCACATACTTAAATACATGCTTCTGATACTAAATCTAAAACAAGCATGACTTGTGCACAACCTCCGCTACTAGTTCCTGCACCTCAGAACTCTACTTCTCACTTCAGCTGATCATTTCTTCAATAGCAGTCTCTTACGATAAAATCTTGCCTGGTCTATTCTAGGAAGTAGGAACATACAATGTATCTTGTGATTTGTGCAAGGATTCTTCTGAATCCCAACTATTTGTTGACAACTTTAAATTTAAGTCCTTGAAATCAGTATTAGATGTGCAAGTACTAATTGTTTCTTTTACTCCACACTTTTGAAAGGATTACAGTGCTCCTTTTTGCAGTTGGTATGTTGTGGACTTGCCTAGGGATCCAATGTGCTCGATTCATCATCTTGAACAATGGATTAACCAATTGGATATGGTGGTGGGTACCCCCAAATGCAATATTATGGGTTTGCCTGACTTGAGGATCTCGAAAGTATTGACTGGAAGATACAAAGGGTGTCTGTCCCAATTATTGATTCTTACTGGGAGTTCAGGTGGATGCCAACTTTAACATGAACATGTTATTTCAGGAATGTGCTACAAAGGGCGCTTTGGTCATTGCTGTCTTTGAAGGGGTGTGTGAAGAAAATCCAATGCAGGTTAAACTTGTGGCATATGGCCTTACAGTTTGCCTTCATAGTTCAGAGTTCCTAAGCATGCAATTTGAAGGGCTTCATTTTGGTTCATGTGTGAGATTCAGGCATGTATTTAAGTATGTGCACGCTTATACCGATACCAGGCAAGGTCAGTGGCAAGGTCTATTATACAGCTGAGTGGGGGAAAGAGAAAAAGGAAGAAGAGAAGGGCATGAGGGGCGCACAACATTAAAGAAGAATTGGGGGCACTGTACACATATGTGCCTCCAAGAGGCTTACTGTAATTGGGTACATGTTCAGGTTATGAGGTAGATTTGTGGCAATAAGGGAAAATGGTTGCAGGGTAAGAGATCCTTGGCCTACACTGACCTTCACTGAACTAACTGGAGGAGGAATCTACTTTATGGCAGATTCAATTATTGCCAAAGTTCCTCACATAAGGATTGGGTTCAAGAGGTTGGTGATGAGTGAGTGTGTACATAGAATTGGACTTGGAAATCCAACACATCAGTGTGTTTGGCATGTGGTGAACAGTCTTGCATCGGTCCTTCCACCATACAGAAGGTGGATGCCTATTTTATAGTGATGCCGAAATTGAAAGTTCTGACTTGAGCTGTTAACTGGAGATCACGTATATCTAGAGTTTTGTATCTACCATGATTAGCTTGCAGAGAGGCAAGTAGCTAATTACATAAGAACATAAGAACATAAGAACATAAGAAATTGGAGCAGGAGTAGGCCAATCGGCCCCTCGAGCCTGCTCCGCCATTCAATAAGATCATGGCTGATCTGATCCCAACCACAAATCTAAAGAACACAAGAAGTCGGAGCAGGACCCGGCCACATAGCCCCTGGGCCCTCTCCGCCACCCACAGGGCATTGACCGATCCGAACTCAGCTTCATGTCCAATTTCCTGCCCGCTCCCCATAACCCCTAATTCCCTTTACTTCTAGGAAACTGTCTATTTCTGTTTTAAATTTATCTAATGATGTAGCTTCCACAGCTTCCTGGGGCAGCAAATTCCACAGACCTACCACCCTCTGAGTGAAGAAGTTTCTCCTCATCTCAGTTTTGAAAGAGCAGCCCCTTATTCTAAGATTATGCCCCCTAGTTCTAGTTTCACCCATCTTTGGGAACATCCTTACTGCATCCACCCGATCAAGACCCTTCACAATCTTATATGTTTCAATAAGATCGCCTCTCATTCTTCTGAACTCCAATGAGTAGAGTCCCAATCTACTCAACCTCTCCTCATATGTCCGCCCCCTCATCCCCGGGATTAACCGAGTGAACCTTCTTTGTACTGCCTCGAGAGCAAGTATGTCTTTTCTTAAGTATGGAGACCAAAACTGTATGCAGTATTCCAGGTGCGGTCTCACCAATACCTTATATAACTGCAGCAATACCTCCTTGTTTTTATATTCTATCCCCCTAGCAATAAAAGCCAACATTCCGTTGGCTTTCTTGATCACCTGCTGCACCTGCATACCAACTTTTTGATTTTCTTGCACTAGGACCCCCAGATCCCTTTGTACTGCAGTACTTTCCAGTCTCTCGCCATTAAGAAAATAACTTGCTCTCTGATTTTTCCTGCCAAAGTGCATAACCTCACATTTTCCAATATTATATTGCATCTGCCAAATCTCCGCCCACTCACCCAGCCTGTCTATATCCCCTTGCAGGTTTTTTATGTCCTCCTCACTCTCTACTTTCCCTCCCATCTTTGTATCATCTGCAAATTTTGATATGTTGCACTCGGTCCCCTCCTCCAAATCGTTAATATAGATTGTAAAGAGTTGGGGACCCAGCACCGACCCCTGTGGAACACCACTGGTTACTGGTTGCCAGTCCGAAAATGAACCATTTATCCCAACTCTCTGCTTCCTGTTCGATAACCAATCCTCCACCCATGCCAGAATATTACCCCCAATCCCGTGATTTTTTATCTTAAGTAATAATCTTTTATGTGGCACCTTGTCGAATGCCTTCTGGAAGTCTAAATACACTACGTCCACTGGTTCCCCTTTATCCACCCTATACGTTATATCCTCGAAGAACTCAAGCAAATTTGTCAGACATGACTTCCCCTTCATAAAGCCATGCTGACTTTGTCCTATTAAATTATGCTTATCTAAATGTTCCGTTACTGTCTCCTTAATAATAGACTCCAAAATTTTACCCACCACAGATGTTAAGCTAACTGGCCTATAATTTCCAGCCTTCTGCCTACTACCCTTTTTAAATAACGGTGTTACATTAGCAGTTTTCCAATCTGCCGGGACCTCTCCTGAGTCCAGGGAATTTTGGAAAACTATCACCAAAGCATCCACAATCCCTACTGCCACTTCCCTCAAGACCCTAGGATGGAAGCCATCAGGTCCAGGGGATTTATCCGCCTTGAGTCCCATTATTTTACTGAGTACCATCTCCTGAGTGATTTTAATCGTATTTAGCTCCTCCCCCCCGAGAGTCCCCTGTTTGTCCAGTGTTGGGATATTCTTAGTGTCCTCTACTGTAAAGACTGAAACAAAATATTTGTTCAGCATTTTTGCCATCTCCATGTTTCCCACCATTAATTTCCCGGTCTCATCCTCTAAGGGACCTATGTTTGCCTTAGCCACCCTTTTTCTTTTTATATAACTATAGAAACTCTTGCTATCTGTTTTTATATTTTTTGCCAATTTCTTTTCATAATCTAACTTCCCTTTCTTAATCAATCCTTTAGTTACTTTTTGCTGTCTTTTGAAGAATTCCCAATCTTCTATCCTCCCACTAAGTTTGGCTAACGAGTGAAACAGTTGTTCAATGGGGTATGGTATCATTCCATGCTGTGATCAGGAGGATGGTGGCAATGGACTCGTGCTCCACAATGACTTCTGCTGTTCAATATGCCATTTGTTAGGACTTCCTGCTACACGCTGTTCATCTAGCTAGGGCTTGAAACCAATGCTTGTCCGTTGTTGAATGACCAACTAGTGATTATCATACTTTAGGCAAAGACAGGAAGGGAAGTGAGGTCCCTTTGGGGTCAAGTTAGCTCCAAGATGAGATACCTGGGACAATGGAAAATTGGAACAGAGTTGACTCTCTGTTGCAGATTCAATGCCT
Organism: Heptranchias perlo; assembly: GCF_035084215.1. Classification (NCBI taxonomy): domain Eukaryota; kingdom Metazoa; phylum Chordata; class Chondrichthyes; order Hexanchiformes; family Hexanchidae; genus Heptranchias; species Heptranchias perlo. The sequence continues at coordinate 13,579,800 of NC_090343.1, forward strand.
GGTCCAAGGATAACACGGCGAACATTAAATTATTCCACTGTTATTGATTATACAGTTGATCAAAGGATGTTCTAGTGCTCTATTTCTGTGGGATCTAATTTTTGTAGATGGCTGAAATTCTGAAATAAAATTGATAATTTTAGTTTATTATTTTATTGACTCAGATGACCAAAGTAGCACTTTCACTAAAAAGTAATAATTCTAACAGTACACAGAAGTATTATGTACTTTGTATTTGCTACGACACTTTAGTTCTTTTAAGTTCTACATTGTTCGCACACAACCTCCACCATTGGTGCCTGTTCAACTCTACACATAATCCATATGAATTCTGTTTCTATTAAATTTTAGGAACACCATATGACTGAAGATTTTTTTTTAATGTTGCAAATCCATGTATAAAGAAAGAACTTGAATTTATATAGCACTTGTCGCAACATTTGGCTGTCCCAAAGTGCTTCTCAGCCACTGACGTACTTTTGAAGTTACAATTTGTGCACAATGAAATAAGTGACCAGATAATCATTTTTAGTGATGTTGGTTCAGGGATAAATGTTGGGTGAGAAATACCAGGAGAACTCCCCTGCTCATCTTCAAAAGGTGCCAAGGGCTCTTTTACCAAGTGAGAATGCACAGTGCCTTGTTTAAAAGAAAACTCAAAGACTGTACTTCTGTGCAGCAGTGCACTGAATTATAAACCTAGTTTTTGTGCTCAAATCTCTCTGGATTAGGGATTGAACCTAAACCTACTGACTCAGTGATGAGAATGCTATGACAGGGCACAGTTGTCTCCATGGAACCTGGACAACTTGACACCAACTAAAATTTTAAAACAGTCTCTGTGTGAATATATTTCTAACGGTGAGGCAATCAACCTTGTGGGTGGTATTAAAAGTTGAAATGTATTACATAAAATTTTACAGCACAGAAACGGCCATTCGCCACAGTAGGTCAATGCTGGTGTTTATGCTCCACATGAGCTTCATCTCACCCTATCAAAGTATTCTATTCCTTTCTCCCTCATGTACTTATCTACCTTCCCCTTAAATGCATCTATGCTTTTCGCCTCAACCATTCCATGTGGTAGCAAGTTCAACATTCTCACCATTCTCTGAGTATGATCTAGAGTAGGACAGTTGGCAACTCCAAATTAATGGTTTATTAAGAGCGAGAGATCTGAAGACGGGTCAGCTTTTCAACGGAAATGAATAGGACATGTAGGTCTGCATGTTGGTTCACAATGTAGTCTATTGTGTGCTTTAAGGTCAGTCAGACGTTAGCCCATTCCAGATGCGAACGGGCCCGCTGTGTGTTTCCAGCATATTCTATTTTGATGCATGTTTTCTTCTTTTTTAAAAAAAAATACACACCGCTTCACTTCTTACGATGGGTTTGCAATTTTGTCTCCGGGCTCCTGTGATCCGAACTTTCGCTCCTTACCCTGGCTCAACGCCGACCGATTCGGTCCCCCTGCTGACTGCTCCTTCTCCTCCTTGGCAACCGAAGAACGCGGATGAGCGGCGCCTGGTTACCGGCCCAGGGTGCAGCGCGGCGCCTGGTTACCGGCCCAGGGTGCAGCGCGGCACCAACCAATGAAGGGGAGGAAGATGGTGGCTAGTGTACAGGTAAGAAGATGCAATCGAGTTTTCTTTTGGGTGGCGCATAACGTCCTTTGCCGTAAGGAATGGGAGTTTATTACTGACGAGAGAGAGAGAAAAAAAAAGCAAGTCCTCCTGTAAACTGCGCATCTAATTTCTGTTGGTGGATAGTAACCATAGAGATTATAGTAGATCCGCTGGTTTGCTGAACATTTCCAGCATCGCATCTACTAACTGACTCACAAGTTTATTAGTTGTTAGTCGTCGGAATGAGTAACTTTACACATTACACTATGAAAATGCTCCCTAAAATTAACGATGATGGGAGGGGAAAACATTTAAATTGTTTGTTGTAAGGTGTCTAGGGACGTTTCTCTACGTTAAAGGCGCTGTATAAATGCAAGTTGTGCCTAGGAAAAGGAAATTACCACAACTATTTTAAAAGAGGAGCCACCGTTCATACCGACACGGTTGGTATTTGTCACTAAACAAAATCTCACCGATTTGTGAATTTGATTGCAAGGTGGATGTTGCCCGTCCTTGTATACGCTGAACTATAGATATATGTTCAGAAGACCCTCCCTTAGATAACGATAATGTCTGTAATTAATTGCCTTCCATTTCTGCGCGGCGGATTTACACAATCGGAAAAAAGAACACTCCAAGTTAATGCTAGTTGTTAATGAAATTTTTTTTAAAAAAAGATGTATTGGCCACACGTGCAATTTTCCGTGTCATACATTTTTTTTTAAAAAGAGCCAGCCATTGCTAATCTATACAAAGTACCCTATTCCACCAGCACCATAACCCATCCGGCTGGGCCTCATAAGAATAAACTCCTTCCCAAGACTTTATCAACTATTTAGCTTTCTCCTTATTGTTCCTAATCTAAAGTTGCAAACTGTGCTTGTGCAAAAGTCCTTCTGCCACGTAATAAACTATGATTCCCAGGGGTCTTGCATAAGTGAAAAGGAACAAGCTTATATTCAGTTCACAGCAAATTGAAGAGTGTCCTGTCTGCTCTGGCCCTGGATCCTGCTTCATAAGAACCTAAGAAATAGGAGCAGGAGTAGGCCATACTGCCCCTCGAGCCTGCTCCTCCATTCAAAAAGATCATGGCTGATCTTCGACCTCAACTCCACTTTCCTGCCCGATCCCCATATCCCTTGATTCTCTAGAGTCCCAAAATCTATCTGTCTCAGCATTGAATATACTCAACGACTCAGCATTTACAGCCCTCTGGGGTAGAGAATTCCAAAGATTTACAACCCTCTGTGTGAAGAAATTCCTCCTCATCTCAGTCTTAAATGGCCGACCCGTTATCCTGAGACTATGGCCCCTTGTTCTAGACTCTCCAGCCATGGGAAACAACCTTTCAGCATCTATCCTGTCAAGCCCCCTCAGAATCATATATGTTTCAATGAGATCACCTCTCATTCTTCTAAACTCCAGAGGGATCGGCCCATTCTACTCCATCTCTCCTCATAGGACAACCCTCTTAGCCCAGGTATCAATCTAGTGAACCTTTGTTGCACTGCCTCGAAGGCAAGTATATCCTTCCTTAGATAAGGAGACCAAAACTCTACACAGTACTCCAGGTGAGGTCTCACCAAAGCCCTGTACAATTGTAGTATGACTTCCTTACTACAACATATGCCAACCCCCTTGAAATAAAGGCCACCGCGTCATTTGCCTTCCTAATTGCTTGCTGTACCTACATGCTAACTTTTTGTGTTTCTTGTACGAGGACACCCAAATCTCTCTCAACACCAACGTTTAATAGTTTCTCACCATTTAAAAAATATTCTGTTCTTCCTACCAAAGTGAGTAACCTCACATATCCCCACATTATACTCCATTTGCCACCTTCTTGCCCACTCACCTGTCTATATCTCTTTGCAGACTCTTTGTGTCCTCTTCACGGCTTACTTTCCCACCTAGCTTTGTATCATCAGCAAACTTGGATGCATTACACTTGGTCCCCTCATCTAAGTCATAGATTGTAAATAGCTGAGGCCCAAGCACTGATCCTTGCGGCAGTCCACTAGTTACCAACCTGAAAATGACCCGTTTATCCCTACTCTCTTTTCTGTCCATTAACTAATCCTCTATCCATGCTAATATATTACCCCCAACCCCATGAGCCCTTATCTTATGTAACTGCCTATTATGTGGCAGCTTATCGAATGCCTGCCTTTTGAAAATCCAAATATACTACATCCTCTGGTTCCTCTTTATCTACCCTGCGAGTTACATCCTCAAAAAAACTTTAATAAATTTGTCAAACATGATTTCCCTTTCATAAAACTGTGTTGACTCTGCCTAATCATATGATTTTCTAAGTAGCCTATTACCACTTCCTTAATAATGGATTCCACCATTTTCCTGATGACTGATGTCCCTAATGCTTCCAGTCCCTAATGCTACATGCTTTCAGACCACTGACCCAACTGCCACCAGAATGACACCCTTCTCTCTCCTCTTCCCCCTTCTGCCTCTCCCTGCCATAAGTTCTGTTAAACACCAGGCTTTAGCAGACATAACAAATATATATATATATATACTTCTCTCATTATAAAACAGTCTACCCTCTAACTTACTGAGAAAAGCTATGGGAGATCCACTGGAATGTTTAGTTTTTGAAATAAAATTTGAAGTTTGGGTTAAAGTTAAAAAGGACACTGCTGCATATAATTTATAATGTTATAGTATGTTTAGGATAGTCATTCAAAACTAGTCCATTATTATATCAGTCATTCACTATACATTCTAAGGATGTGAACGTTGCTAGGAAGTGTGAAAAAAGCTAGCGTTTGCCAAAATGTGGTACGGTAATTTTGTAAAATCTGCATAATATTTCTGAGACTTTACATTTTTATTTTCTGGTAGCTGGAATTCTTTCTTAACTACATAAAAACCATCATGTCAAATATCACCACGAGAGCACAAATTTTTAACCAAAGCAGAAAACTAAACAAAATTTAACAGGATGATTCAGGCACATTCATGGATCCAGGGATTGTTGATGAATATTTCCCCAAAACTTCCATACCAATTCTTCAGCAGAGGCTGGCCCTTGTTCTTCATTGATGCAATCTCTTTTAAGCTGACACAAGTGCTGAATTCCTGCTGCATCAGCCATATCCCACCTCCCTCAGTGGCGAGCTCCTAGTTGAGGTGGAAAATGTCTAAATTAACCTGACCCCAAAAACTTTGCTGGGATTAGCAGTAGTTGAGTCAGGCAGGCACATAACCCTCTACATGACTTCAATTCTGCGAATCAGGCTGGGGGGAGGAATCCCATCTCTTTTGTCTTGGTGTCGGGAGAAAAACAATATGCGAAGTGATCTAGAGACATCTACCATAGCCATGTCGCTGCAGTAACAATTTTGCCTATATTCAAATTTTTTGAAATAATAATGTATGCAATTTTGCCAACCAGGGAGAAAACCAAAATCGTTGACTAAAGTGTTGTGGCCCCACCTCACTGGTTTTCCAATGGATCTAGGATGTCAGGATAGAACATGTTCCATAGCATCCTTATCTACCTGCTCCTTTTTTTCCCAAGGGCAGTTCCAGCAGTGTGCAATTCACCTGTCCATATAAATCATGGGCTAATGAGGGAAATGCAGCCAGATTGGATGCAGTGACTACCTTTTAGGCCCCATCATTTAGTGTTCACTGGAGAGGGCATTGAAGATAAGCTCAGGGAAGCTCTCGGCGTACAACCGTGCACGGGCTCCAGCAGATACAGTCCAAAATTTTTAGTCAGGCAGCTGCCTTTTTCTCTTGATACAGTTTGCCACAGCAATTCTTTACCCTCGTATTGGCATGGCTGTCCAGCAAAGGCCAGGGAGCCCACTTCCTGTATGTAAATGATCCTGAGACCACATATATGGCCAGGGCCAATGGGGCATCTATGGGGCGGGTGGACTTCTCACTCCATCGAAGATACGCTGCAATAAATGGGAGCGGGTAGAAAGTCTAGGCGATTATCTCCAAAGGCTGAACCATCAGGAAAGTTTTACACTCGTTAAACTTACAATATGAATTCTTTAACGCTTTGGCATATGTGAGACCCCAACAACATGTCACATTGCTCATCAGTTTCCCCTGTCAGTACTTTTTATAGCATCTTTGAAAATGAGATTTGAAACTTGTCCTTGTAAGCACCTAAGGACTTTAGTTCCCTGTTTTGACTGCCTAGTATATGAAGCGATGAAATGGGTCTCTGTGTACGCCCTTGCTCATGTAACTTTTTGTCAGAAACTCAATTCAAAGGGACTTTTATTCCAATTTGTTAAAGGTTTTGTAAATGAAGTGTTTACTTTTAGTTACCTGCTGTATGACCTGTGCAGTTATTACTATAAATAAATTGGACTAGTTTTAACCTGAATGATTCTGACACTGTGATATTTACCAACTGTCAAAGTGGACAAAAGAGCATGGTGGGCAATCTCTGGTGTACAATATTGTGGTAAAAGGGTAATTATTAGTCCTGTGGCAAGCTCTTCCATTCATGTCATGCATAAAGTTGCAAGTTTCAGTTCCTAGCAGACATGAGTGAACATGAGTTTTAAAGTTTACTTCCATAAAGCAGGAAATTGTGATATGGTCGTTTCTAAAATCGTGCTCTCTCCACTTTGATGCCATTCGCCTCCCAAATGTAGAAGATTTTTGGAGTTTACTGACCTGCGCAGTAATGATGACCCAATTCCAGCCTCCAGAAGTTTGTGTACTACTTACTGTCAAAGGATTTGTATCCGTTCAATAGCCTATAGAAGGGCTTAATTCCTTAACCATTTGAGAACCATGGGAATGCAATGTCAGGCCTGCTCCCCAATTAATTATCAGGTGCCTAGTACCACCTTTATCGGCAGGAAAAAAAAACTGAGCTGAGCCTTTTAACGAGAAGTCATTTATGGTCACTATAATTTTTTTAAAAAAGCTTTTAGCCCATTTCTTCATGATTTAATGCATAACCTAACCAAGCTAAATATCATTGTAGAGATTACCTCCACAGCAAGGGAAAAGCCAACATTAACTTCTCTACAATTTGTGTGGGATGATTTTTGTCAAATTGATTTTTATGCCAGCTCCAAAACCTAGTATTTCTATCTTTCTTTCTCCACCATCATTCTTTGCTTTGGATTCCTTTTGATTAATAGTAAATACAGTACTGTGTAGTGATTGTAGAAATGATTGTCTGTGCATTTTTGCACTGCTCCACACAGTGGTTGGAATCGGGTACTATAAAAGTATAACATTTCAGCATAATACCACCACCCAATGGCAATAATTGAATACTACATTAATATTATTTTCATGACAGATGTGTAAGAAGAAATAATTTTTCGCGTCTTTTATGGGATTAGGATGTTCCAAGCAAGCAGATGGTTTCTCAGTTTAATGTCCTCATTTGAAAGCTGGCACCTTCAACAATGCAGCCGTCTCTTGGTACTCCATTGGAATGTCAGCTTAGATTGTAAAGAAAATTTTCTCTTGATCCTGATCAAAAGCAATAGGAACTTTGGGGGAAATGGCCTTTAAGATGTTTAAATTTCAAGTGTGTTTATTTGTATCCTAGGTTCTGTAGAATACTAATTTGTATGGACAAGGGCTCTGCCTATCTCATATTTATCCCTTGCCCTCAAAGCTTTTTTGACTCATTACTTTATGATAAATTCTGCTATTGAAATTCATGTTGTGGATTTCATTTCCTGTATCATGCCAGAACAATTCAAGCTTGCATTTGCAGACTGCAAAAGGAAGAATGAAGAAAGCATTTTCTGTTACTTTTTTTGAAAGAAAATTCCATCATCAATTTTTTCCCCTCCTCCCCTGAAGGATTGATTCCTTGATGGGGTACAGTTCCATTGGCAATGGTCACCATTTTGTATCTTGCTCAAGTGACCATTATTCATGCGTGTATATGTGGTTATTTGACTACCTGGGTATCTCAGACAAACTCACTCTATCCTCTCCCAATATTTACATGTGTGCACTTCCAAAAGGTGTTGCTGGATAGTGATCAGGATGTCAACGTTGGTTGATTTTACCCCCTCCTTAACCCCGGGGCACTCAGGCCAATGTAACATCCCAACACAGTCTCAGCTGAGATCATCTATAATTGCAAGTTACCTCAGCATAGACTAGGGACCTTCTTAACCTGTACTGCTCATTGGTTAAATTCATTGATCCACAGGAGGAGAAGAGACAACACTTTTAATATTGAGTACATGGCTCTGTGTACTCAATATTAAAGTTGATGTACTTTACGATGAACAATATAGTAGTAGCACTTTTTGTCAGATCGTATATCTTAAGTAGTAGTAACAATTTTGTACAAATTAAATGATGGCCAAATTCACAGATATAATGTGGCTTGTACCTTTGAAACTATAAGTGTTTATCCAGTTTTACCTTTTATTTGGGAGTGGGGTGGGGGTTTAAGTTTGAATTCAAATTCCTGTTTTCATTTTTAACATTGTGGAAATATGCGATCAATAGAATAAGTTGTAATTTTTTTAGGAAAATATGGAGAAGGATCAGCGAAACACTATCGTTTTTAATGCATCAAAGAAAGAACTCTTTACTACCAGTAGTGGGTACAAGTCATTACAGAAGAAACTTCGGACCAACTGGAAGATACAAAGGTAGGTGTTTGCATTTTTACCTTATGATTGCTTTATTTCAGGGCCACCTTAGACATTCAAATTATTAAGTCTAAGCACTTTTTCCGTGCTTTGAATGCTTTCCCAATCAGAAGGCAAAAACCAAAAGGTTATTACTATTGGGTTATACGCAGCAAATACTGTAGGCTCTGGATTACTCCGACTGATGGCAGATACCATGCTGACAAACCATGTGACTCAAACTGAAAATAACAAATCAAGTTTACTAAGAAGTAATATTAAACAAAGAAAATCGATAATAAATTTAGCTATATTGCAATATTTACAGTTTTACTTCAAAACATTAAAAGCTATTAATATCTTAACAGTTCTCGTCAGTAACTTTGGAGTGTACATCCATGATGAAAATCTTTATATCAGTGTTTTCCAATAGAAATCACTGACTAGCCACAGGTGTAGCTACGGTGACACTGTTTTAGTCATGCACTAATTTTAGTAGAAAATACCTTGCATAAATTCACACAATACAAATAAATGTACTTCACGTGTATATTTACTTAAAGATCTACCATTATTCAGTAACCAAGTAAAGCACTCAACAATCAAAAAATACTTGCACCTTCTGTTTTGATTTTACCATTTCACCAACAAACGCACAAAAAGATTGAAGTATACATGCATAAGCTGTGCGAAAGAGTATTGAGATGACATGCCCAATGACGGTGTCTATCACTCATTTTTATTTGCTAATCAGAAATGTAGTCTGCCACATCTGAATTCCAAATTCACCACATGTGGCTAGTGGCTAAGGTATTGGACAATACTGCTTTACATGATACTGATCTCTTATGGAGCATTCTACCAGCTCCCAGTATATATAGCAGAACAGTGAGGTAGGTACATATTGTCAGTATTGAAGGTTCAGAATAGACTGAAGATTCTTCTCTTTGAAGTCAGACTGGTACAAAAGGAAAGGCAAAGAAGTACCTACACAATTAGTCAAAGACACCTACACAATGGCACCAACTGACTTGAATACTGATCCACACATTGTTCGGGTCTCATATCCAATCAGTGATCTGACAAAGCATGAACAGATAAGTCTAGGAGATAGCTGGCTGGTCTGCCAAATGCAGCAGCTGACCAACATCTTACAGACAGCATGACTCCAGCATCATCTTGTAAATAATAGGGAAAGAAAACTTCATCTAGCATAGTAAATTCAAAGACACATACATTACATACATTTTCTCATATAATTACAGGTGTCAGAGAAGAACCATTGTCCTTTTAAAAGTTACTTGAAAAGTTATGAGTTAAGGAAGCTAGACAACTGGATATAAATCTCTCACCTTCCCCATCTTTTAAACTTGTAACCCCTTCCCATCTTTTGAACTCGTAACAATACTGGAAAGCTATAAATTTCTAACAAAAGATATGCAATGTAGAGATTCTTAAGATCTGAAACAAGATGGGTGTGTCCATCACTGATGCTTCAGAGACACTGGGTCATGACATTGAAAACAGTTGAACTTGTGAGATGTCTCTAGTTTGGAATTAATATATATTTAGGGTTAAGATTAGTGTTACTGCTAAGGACTAGTGAACAAGTAAGTGCATACGCTTTAACAAACCTGTATTGGATATATTTTTGAGATAACGATTTCAGGCTCATTGCATTCATGTGTTTGACAGTTTTAAAGATGAAATTACAGAAGAAAAACTCATAGGTGTGAAACTATGGATCACAGCAGGACCCAGAGAGAAATTCACTGCTGCTGAAGTAAGAAAACACATTAATTCTGTAAATGGAGTTTACCGCATTCAAATTAATTTTGCAGATATTTCTGCCAGTTTATGATCACAGTAACAAAATAAATGACTATTTAAGCTCCAGATATCTAAAAAAGATCTTATTTTAGATTTTAAAAATCTTCCCTTTAATTTCTTAAAATATAGGAAAGCAGCTACTTCTGATAAAACTTCCGATAGATATAACTTACATAATATATGCTTCCTTATGTCAAACAATTAAATCTCCTGGAAACAGGAGTAGGCCATTAAGCCCTTTGAGCCTATTCTGCCATTCAATTAGATCATAGCTGATCTGAACCTCAATTCCATGTACCCCCCTTTGCTACATATCCCTTCAAAGCCTTACCTAACAAAAATCCAACGATCTTAGTCTTGAAAATTTCAATTGGCCCAGCAGCCACAGACTTTTGGAGGAGAGAGTTCCAAATTTTCACTACCTTTTTGTGTGGAAAAAACGCTTCCTGATTTCACTCCTAAATGACTTCGCTCTAGCTCTTATTTTAAGATTGTGCCCTCTTGTTCTGCATTCTAAACAAGTCAGTTTATATTTCTGACTAACTTAGTAGATGCATCTAGCAAAAATGAATTACTCAATAATTGAAAAACACTTCACAAGACTTTAACCAAATGTCATTGTAGCCTGTTTTAGATTTGAAAATTCCACTGTTTAACAATTTTTTTGATTTATAACCACGTTTATTTCCTTTTTTGTCTATCATGGTTTTTTATTATTGTTTTTTGAAACAATTAATACTAGCACAAACCAATGGTTACGTAAACAATACAGTTTAGGAACAGTGCTGTAACTTTAATGATATATGCATGTTTGTGTGTATTTAATTTTCATTGTACATTACTTACAAATTTGTTCCAGATACTTTTCTATTGACTCTGTAAAGTGTCCTTATATGTGTCTCTGCTCATAGGGTGTGCTATAGAAATGCACATATTGGTGTAAATCATTATCGCCTTGAAATTATGCTGTGCAAATATTAACAAACAAGTGTTTAATGTATTGTGCAAGGAAATTTGTGACCTGTTCATGTTTGTAATTGATTTTGGTGGCTAAATGTTGAAGCATTCCACTATAAGGTTAAAATAACGAAATACAGACCAGTTTTCTGGACCCTGCCAAACAAATTCAATGAACAAGGCCCTCAGTTGGGGCTTTCGCTGCTACGCTATTTATTTGAAATGCTACTGGTTAAACCAGAACTAGAAGATTATCACTGATCCAGTACGTTTAGTAACAGGTCAATAACTGAGAATATGAATGATCTGATAGGCTAGTAAAGACTTTCCAGCACAAACACATTGAATACATGCAGACAATCGCTTATGCAGGCTTCTTACAAAGTGCCTCCTAACAAACACTGAAGTGAAATTCCTGTTTCAATGAAAAGCCGGTGAATGATTTTTTTTCTCTGTAATTAACGACCCACTAATGAAATTGCCTAGTCAGAACTTGTACATTTCAAATCTGCATGTTCCCATGAATTTGTTAGTAAAGAAAGAACTTGCATTAATATAGCTCCTTTTACATCCTCAAAATGTCCCAAAGCACTCCAAAGCCAATGAAACACTTTTGAAGTGTAGTGACCGTTATGATAAAGACACACTGTTTAACTGTTGAAATGTAAGCCATTAATTATGGAGTAAAACAGGCTTTCTACTATTTTTCATTAATAGAATACATGGGCCTGAAACTCCTTTATAAGAGATATAATAAGTAAGTTTTCAGTTTAAACTAGTAAACCGTTTTTAAAACTGCAGACGAATTATTTCTGTAAGCTTCTGTACTTGTTATATAATCATTATCAGCCTTATTTTCAGGCCATGAAATGAGACCAAATTTTATTTTGAAGAATACTCTGCATTTATTGAATTCAAAATTGATCATTGTAATTTTTTCATTTTTTTTAGCTTGAAATATTGAAAAAGTACCTAGAAAGCGGAGGCTGTATTCTTGTGATGCTGGGGGAAGGTGGAGAATCTAAATACGACACAAATATAAACTTCTTGTTAGAGGAGTATGGAATTATGGTAAATAATGGTAAGTATTGTAAATTTTCTTTAAATTCTATTTTTGTCATTTGTATCTTTCTGTATAAGGATTTATATCATAATTTTAAATATCTTTGTCTTGAAGATGCTGTTGTGAGAAATATGTACTACAAATATTTCCACCCCAAAGAAGCGTTAATATCAAATGGAATTTTAAACAGGTAAACTTGAGTACAGCTTAATCTGATAATTTCCATTCTACCTGTGTGATGCTACTTGAAAAATAATTAGAGATACTTTACATCTTTAGTTAATACATTATTTTTGGGGAGGAGGGCAAAATAATACTCCAATGACTCAGTTGCTAATTACAGAAAGTACATTCTGATTTTATCCTATTATTAATCATTTTTTGGGAATAGAGAATGTCTTCTAGCTCTTTTTTCCATTCAAGTTGTTGATATGTATGTGCATATCTACACAACTTTTGAGGGGGATAAGGAATCTTTTTAGTTTTATTAATTTTCCTGATCTCAATTGTTACTGAGCCAGTGGTGAGACCACCCTCTGTTGGCCAACTCATGTTTTTCACCATAGCCAGTTCTCTCAAATCATGATTGGACTTTCTTGCCGACTACAGATTTCTTTCAGACACAAGTGATAACACAAAGAAAAGTGTGGAGGCAATAAAGTTATGCTATTTTGCTGAACAGTAGAAATACAGTAGTTAATGTTTAAAACTGGCGTGACAGTTCTCCATTGGGCCTTATGTTTTGGAAAATTGCTTGTTTCCTCATCACGAATGCACACATCTTGCCGGTTTTGCTTCATTTGTCCTATGAAGTCCCAATATTAAAATTATTTCAGCCTGATAAATGGACCACAGATTGACAAATGGCCCTACTCCTAATGAGCAAGTTTGTTAAATTAAATTTTCAAAAGTCAGGAAGAGTTTTACTTAGTTAGTCTTCTCATTAACTTGCCTTTGCAAATAGTAATATAGGATTGTTGGAGAATTTTGAAAACATTTACTGGCACAAATTTTTAACACATGATGCAGAACTTTATCTAATACAGCAATCAGAATCCCAAAGACTGTGATTGTTGTGTGGGATTGAGAGGAGGAGGGGGAAATTTAGTTAACAGATCACGAATTTTGGTTTCTAAAATGTATCTTAAGTGGAATTTTATTTTGTGTATGTTGATTATAAGTGGAATGGATTGCTTTAGAGATTGTTACAGTAAAAGTGCTTCTCCTTCAAATGAAATCATGGAAAATAAATTGTTGTTCACAGAGAAATTAGTCGAGCTGCTGGGAAGTCTGTGCCTGGCGTAATGGATGAAGACAACAATGGCAACAACTTGCAGTAGGTTTTTCAAAAGTCATTAACTAGAAGCATAGTTTCTGTCCCACAGAATTGCTCTACTACTTACTCTTTATCTGGTACTCTTGCTTGATAGTCACTTTTATGTTTTGAATACATAAATTTTTATTACAAAAAACATTGCAAACAGACATTTTGCATTAATTTGCGTTAATATAGTGACCTTGGTGTCCTAAGGGTGTCCTAAAGGACTTAACGGCCAATGAATTACTTCTGAAGTGCAGAATGCAAGCAAATTGTAATGTAAGAAAATAATGCACTTTGTAGCAAAGAATTCTGCAGAGCAATTTATTGACATTTGGAAGATAATTTTCCCCTCTGATTAATGCTGTTTTCTTTATTACTGTATCAATAATAAAAAGTAAAACAAATATAAAGATTTAGTTAAATGATCAACATGATGAACCATCAGTATAACAATTTAGATGTCTCCAAAACTGATCTTTTATTCATTCTGCCACTTGCTTGTAATGTTACTCTGCTGTGTTTTGTTACAATAGCTTTTTTTTAGTGGCGAAGTAGATTAGTGCCATAATGTAGTAAGATAATGTAGTAAGATATGAGTTGGTGATTGCCTATTCCGTATTAGTTCCAGTGCAAAGAAAGAAAATGTGAAATGGGGTAGAGATTTTTTGAAATGTACATTTTTGGCAATTAAATGTAAAATTATGTATCATAATGGACATTTACTCAGATTTAAAACAAAATGATAACATTATGCTACTCATCGATAACTGATTTTAAATATGGCAGGGCAATGTAGAAGGTAATGGAGATATAATCATACGTAACTGTAAAATGGTAAGAATTTTCAAGTAAATTTTTTCTTTTTGAAAATGTAGGACTTAATGAATTTCTGGAAAACATCTTCATTATTTGGTTGTGAAAAATAGTTTATTTACAAGATGACTATCCTCTTGTACTTTTAGTAACCTCGTTATTGTTATGTGCTGCAGAGCCCTAACGTTTGTTTATCCATTTGGCGCTACACTGAGTGTAATGAAGCCAGCCATTGCAGTGCTATCGACAGGTTCTGTGTGTTTTCCCCTCAACAGGCCTATTCTGGCATTCTACTATTCCAAGGTACTGTTTCAAACAATATACCTATAATATATTAAAAATCTTGCGTTAGTGCACACTTCAGTTTACAAGACCTTACTTGTCATGTTTTTTTAAATTTTGTGTCAACTTTTCTCCATTATAAATTCCAATGTCTCGTTGATAATGGAAACTGCCCACGTAAACTTGTCACACTGTAATGGTACCCTCCTGTCAGTGGTTGCTCCTCAGTTTTCCATCTCCCTGCTCCTTATCCTGTACTCCAGAGAAACTCCTACGCTCCAAGTGTTACATCTCTGCTTTCCAAATTGCATCAGTTTTGCTATTTAACTATGAGTAATAATATAATATAAAGTCAAAGTATTGTGGAAAAATAAAGAACAAATATATGACTTCAGAATGGGGACTGAATCCCACCTGCACGCCCTGATCTAGTTGTCCCCGGCCCTCTAACTCCACTTCACCTGAAAACTACACTTGCTCTTGACTCCTCATGTGCGATGCATGGGAGATGAAGTAGTATGTTAATAGGTTTTGGAACTTTAATTACTCTGCCTATTTCTAGGAAACCAGTGGTTAACGGCACTATGTTGAAGTGAGAAAACTGATGCCAATTAATGAACTAGCATTATTGAAATATCTCATGAGCACCTAACAACTCATCTCTTGCTTACGTTTTCCTCTGTGAAATTACGGGGAAAATTATTTTTCCAATGCCATTATTAGTGGTCATAATGCAGCTTAGAAAAAAGCCTTTCTAACAAAACTCTGCTTGTGTTTTTTGGTTGTCTTCATTTACTTTCTAAGTATTTTTAAATTATCTATATAAAAGTTTGTCAGATTTCAAGTTTCACGTTGACTGGAAGTGTCTTTCCATTCAATTGCAATATATTGAAAGAAATTGCAGCAATTTGTGAAACTGAGCAAATCAAATATTATCAGCATTTTATTTCTATTAAACTATCTGCCTTCATGTAACTTATATTGTCTTGGTTGGGGAACACCACCGTGATTAATGAGAATGGTAACAATCACCATACCTATAGTGCTTCTTTTATCTAAATAGCCTCGGAGCTCTACAAGGCAGAGAGGTGGACGCCGAGCCACAGGAAAGATTTGGTCAAGGGGAGACCAAAGGCATGGTGGGAGATGTATTTTAAGAGACTTTGAAAGACAAGGAGCAAGGTCAAAAGGAAAAATAGTTTTGCAAATGAATTCCAGAAAATTGGGGCACAGTGACTGGAAATAAGCTGTAGACGATAGAGTGCAGGGAGTAGAGAACAAACAGTAATCTAGAATCAAAATAGCAGAGGGTGTAAATTGGAGACAATTCCTCAATTAGGGTAGAAGCAGATATCCAAGATCACTGAAAATAATCTGCCAGTCTGCTGAAATTAAACCATGACTTTCTTCAATAATTTTATTATTTTTTTCTTTCCAAATTACTAACCTTACACTGCTTCTTCTTGCATATAAATTTCTTAATTTTCCAGAGACGTGCATGTCCTGGAGCAACCCCCATCCGCCCCCAGAATAACAGCCCATTCTATTGATCTTTGATTATTGCAGTCAGAAAGGGAACCACAGAATAGCTCTTGTACAGGGCCCCCAAACCTTTAGAAATTTACAGTAACTACTTATTATCAAAATAGTTTAACGGATAAAATGTAAGACATGACCGATAGTAATTGATAATTAAAATGTCCAAAACCTAGAATCACCTCCATTTACTTTAAAATTTATTTTAAAAAATAATAAAATAATTTATCTACATCTATACATTATTAAAATTCTGTGTAGGGCTTGCACTTCCTGTCTGCAAACCTTACAGTTATCACAATTTTCGGTTAGGCCTTTACATCAACATTTGCCTTTCAATTTTGCTATGTTAACTGTCACTATATAGTTGCAGGCTCTGGTAACCAGGTTGCTGTGCGGAGCGAGTTTCCAAAGTGTGTCTCCCAACTCTGTCACCGTCTTGTATATTAAAAACAAACTTCTATTCGTCGCATACTGTGGGTGGGCGACACCATAGATAATTTACTAGTTTTTAAATAAATTTCTTGAAATCAAACAGGAGATGACATTTCATGGAAACAAAACCTTGTTGTCTCTGTGTTTCTACGAATTTTTAAAATAGATTTGTTGTGTAGTTCATCACCTTAATAGCATAGGTGACAACAGATACACATTATCTTCAGTTCAGGAGAGTTGAGAAGTCTATACATACTCTTTTAGACTTCAGATAGGTAGGTAGCAGCTTACTGTTGTTTTCTGTAAGAACCTATCTTTTAAAAAATCTAGGTGTTCCTTTGCAAATAGCCTGATTATAGGGACAGTGTTGATTTACTAGATAAAGCTGTTCAAAAACAATAGATGTTTTCATTTTCAGACAGGGCCAATTATCGACCAGTAGAAAGTAGGAAAGTGCCACTTTTGCCTATAAATGCCATCTTGGATTGATCACATCAACCTTTCTTGCAGCTTATAGAGGAAGTTTAGGTTTCAGCTGATGCATACTGTATGAAATTTTCCTGTGGTTCTTTCTGCCAGGGGAAAGCACTAAATACTTTTAAGAGAAATACTTGAAACATATTCATACTTATTAATGCAATTAAGAAGGGAGACGGTTAGAGTAGAACCTTAAAAGCTCATCATTTATCAGCATAATGAACTGAAACTACAAATAGTCCTAGTCATTTAAAAATATGTGAAATTTGTCAACAGCTCCAGGGCGGAAAGTTGGCTGTGCTGGGATCTTGTCACATGATCAGTGACCAGTACTTCGACAAAGAAGAAAATGGCAAAATCATGGTATGCTGTTTTGGGATAATTTCAACTTTATTGTGCACATTGTTTCTCTTTCTCTGATTTGAAATGTTCAGTTTTTACCCCAGGGGTCTTGTTGCTGTAGAAAGAGCTATAAAGCAAAAAGATAAAAGCGGAAACCAACTGACTCAGTAATATTCAGAATTACATAGTGAATGAAGAATGAATGGACTATGTACTTGTTCGGATTTATTTTCAACAAAACCTGTGCGTGAAAATTGGTTGCCTAATTTAATTCCACATTTATGTTTGAGAAATTTTTAATAGTTTTGTAATTTATATTATTTGGGAAACACATCACTTCTCAGATTTAGTGACATTTTAACCAGGCTTAAAATGGCACCTTTACATTTTCATAACCAACTGAGGGAAAAACTGTGGTTGTCCTAGACACCTGTAGTTTGTTTCTTGCAAATGAAGATAGTAATTCAGCAAGAGTCCAACAAAGTATAATAGCTACAATTCAGTAACTATGTCACAATCCTTACAAAGATAATTTAGGAATGTAAACCTCATCCAGGTCCTATTATCCTAATCTGACACTATAGAGCTGATTTTCTGGTACGTACTTCTGAAAGGGTCATAATGAACTGACCATTTTGAGAAATTGCAAGTGCACTGCCCATGGTGCTCCATTGATTACAATGGATGAAAAATTGTGGTCAGCATGCTTGTGATATTCTGATACCCCAGCTGGCAGGCAAAGCTCCCCACATGCAAGACATACTCGGAAAGTAACTCGTGCATCTTTTTCTTATTCCAAAGGCCATATTCTTCTATTTCCTTCTAAATGAGGAATTGAATGAGTTTCCTTTCCAAAGTTTCGTCTTTTTTGATCTATTCCATAAGTCATCAGTTGTAAGCATAAAAAAGCTATTCTTTAGACTAAGTTTAGCTTGTGGCTTCTTCAGCTTATAGTTGTATCTCCCTCCACCTGGTTTTGCACAAGATACCTCTCTGCATCTGTTTTTTTGATTCATTATTTGTTTTAACAATTTAGATCATTGGCTTCCCCAGAGAATTCTTGGATCCATGAACCTGCAGTTTTTCTGCTCGTGATGCTATAACAAACAATTTTACCATAAAGCTACTTGGATATCAGGAATAGTTTTATATTATTATGATATTAACCTTGTATTAATTAAAATACACTATTTTGACAATTTTAAATAATAGTAAAAATTTTTTAACCACGGTTACAGCAGTGATGCGTTATCTTGTCTGGACACGATCGGGTTGTTGATGCCACCATTGCAGTCTATCTGGCTGGTCCCATTGTCTAGAAGATATAATACCTCACAATACCTGTCATTCCTCCTCTATCAGAATTTTCATCAGGTCCTTATTCAGCTCTCTTGAATTTGCTGATTCTGACAGCTGCATTGCTTCCCTTGACAATCCATTCTATAATTCACCTCACTCTGCATAAAGCAGTTAAGTCTAAGCTGTTGTTTTACCCTCCCTATTCTAAGTTTAAAGCTGTGGCCCATTATAGAATCTGTGTTTGTGTTAAACATGTTCGTGTTTATCTTGTCCATACCTTTTAGAATCTTGAATACTTCTATAAGATCGCCTGAGATGACTTTCTCCAATGTAAACTTTCCCAGCTTCTGCAGCCTCTCCTCATAACTCAGCTACCTTTTCCCGGTAATCAATTTAGTTGCCTTTCACTGCACCCTGACCGGTGCCTGGATATCTTGTAATAAGATGACTAGTGTCGTAAAATACTCCAAGTGGGGCTGGAGCAGCACTTTGTACAAACTCAGAATCACTTTCTGAGATATATGCTGTATTCCTATGGCTATCTTATTTGCCATCTTTACTGCTACACAACATGCTGATGGCTTAAGTGATCTATCCGCCAGCGCCCACAAGACTTTGAAAATACCTGATGAGATGCATTCAGAAAGAAATGTCTTTGACGAAGCTTGGACTTCATAGATGATTTCAGAAACTTTAGGCTGTGCTTTGCTGATCTTCCTTCTATTGTTCCTTTTGTCTCAGGATGTTGTTTTTCAATGGCTAACTACAAATGAAATCCAGTTGAACCAAATCGATGCAGAAGATCCAGAGGTAAACTAGTTATTTGGAGTAAATAGTGGGAAATGCTGCTGTCCTTTTTAAAAATAGATAAATATTTTGCCTCACCTGGCTCCATTCTTACCTATCCAGTCGTAGTCAGAGAATCACCTGCAATGGCTTCTCTTCCCACTCCTGCAACGTTACCTCTGGAGTCCCCCAAGGATCTATCCTTGCCCCCCTCCTATTTCTCATCTATCTGTTGCCCCCCGGTGACATAATCCGAAAACACAACATGAGATTCCGTGCGTACGCTGACGATATCCAGCTCTACCTCACCACCACCTCTCTCAACCCCTCTACTGCCTCTCATTTGTCACACTGCTTGTCCGACATCCAGTACTGCATGAGCAAAAATTTTCTCCAGCTAAATATTAGGAAAACCGAAGCTATTGCCTTTGGTCCCCGCCGCAAAATCCGTTCCCTATCCACTGACTCCATCCCTCTCCCTGACCACTGTCTGAGGCTGAACCAGACTGTTCACAACCTTGGCATTCTGTTTGACCCTGAGATGAGCTTCCGACCATATATCCGCTCCATCACCAAGACTGGCTACTTCCACCTCCGTAATATCGCCCGCCTCCGCCCTGCCTCAGCCCATCTGCTGCTGAAACCCTCATCCGTGCCTTTGTTGCCTCTAGATTTGACTATTCCAATGCCTTTCTGGCTGCCCTCCTATCTTCCACCCTCCATAAACCCTCATCCAAAACTCTGCTGCCCATTTCCTAACTCGCACAAAGTCCCATTCTCGCATCACCCCTGTGCTCGCTGACCTACATTAGCTCCTGGTCTGGGAACGCCTCAATTTTAAAATCCTTGTCCTTGTTTTCAAATCCCTCCGTGGCCTCTCCCCTCCCTAATTCTGTAACCTCCTCCAGACCTACAACCCTCCAAGATCTCTGCGCTACTCCAATTCTTGCCTCTTGCGCTTCCCCAATTTTAATCGCTCCACCATTGGCGGCCGTGCCTTCAGCTGCCTAGGCCCTAAGCCTGGAATTCCCTCCCTAAACTTCTCTGCCTCTCTACCTCTCTCCTCCTTCAAGACACTCCTTAAAACCTGCCTCTTTGACCAAGCTTTTGGTCACCTGCCCTAATATCTCCTCATGTGGCTCGGTGTCAAATTTTGTTTGATAACGCTCCTGTGAAGTGCCTTGGGACGTTTAACTATGTTAAAGGCGCTATATAAATTCAAGTTGTTGTTGTTATCCCCTCAATACAGTATGACAATATGGCTGTCCTGTAAATCCATTAGCCTTATTGCTGTAGGAATCACTAATTAAGAAAAACTCGCATTTATAAAGCACTTTTCACACCCTCACTGCACAAACAGTTGAGCCATCTGCTATATAGTAAAGCATCAATTCTAGCCTAGTCACATTATACACAGGCAGAACCTAGTTGATCATCACTGTCCACTGTGACACCCAGGGGCACAAAACAAAAATGGAAACAGGTAACTGAAAAAAAAATGTTTTTGAGTGGTGAGGTGGGGGGGTGCGGGTTTATGGGGGGATCTGTGTGTTTCTCTTTTAAATGTATCTGTTGCTAGAACAGAATGTGTACCCATTTCAGAAACCATTTGTTATTAAAGCCTAAATATTAGTGTTATTTAATTGAAAGAAAAACATAAAAAATTACTTCGTTTTGTGTTGTATTAAGATTTCAGATTACACCATGCTTCCAGATACAGCTAAACTGTCTGAGAGACTGAGGGTTTGTCTGCAGGAAGGGGATGAAAACCCACGAGATTTTACCACTCTATTTGACATGTCGGTCTTTAAACTGGATACAATGGCTCTTCCAAAAGTTATCAAGTAAGAATCAGATAAAACTCGTTGAAAGCAAAATATATTGTATATTTGAGATACGGATTTTAAATAGAATGAGAGAGTAGAATTTAAAATAACAGATTAATTACACAATTTTAAAAAATAAACGTTTTCTTATTTTTTGTTTTTCCCCCTGCCCTGTACTATTTTCTAGCAAAGAGAATGGGCAGACAATTTCATTCCAGGTAGGTAACTGGATAGAACTAATTGAGTGGTAGTCCAGCTTGTCAGCACATTGGGGTGTGAATGTGTTGCACCACAGAATGGGAGGATATGGCCTAACATGTCCATAATTCCCCACGTGATATATTCCTGATACAGTAGAAGGAGGGAGGGAGAGGAAAGTTGGAATGTCAACCCAGATTGCTCTCAGAGAAACAACCTCTCCTCCTCCTTAAGTAGCCAAATGGAGTAGCATTTTCAAAGACATGGAATTAAGTTGTCTGCCCATTCGCTCTACTAGGAAATATTACGTGGCATGGGGAAAGCAAGAAATAAGGAAATTTTTGTTTTAATTATGTAATGAATTTGTTGTTTGGAGTTATTACATGTCAAGCGTAAAACTTGCACAGCAACAAATCTGCTTGCAAATTTTAAGCATTGTTTGGCTTGAGATTAAATGCATGTATTTAATTAATATCATTTCCATTCCAGCTCAGAGGTATATATGCTACATCCTTAATAGAGTAAGATTCTTTCCTGAAATTATGCTGTTAAGAAATTTATTTCTACTTATTTAAAGTTTCTTGGTATGTGAATTTATTAACCTTACTTACTTTGATAATTGAAAATCATGACTGAACCGAAGTTATTTTGCAAACTAGAAGAAAATAGTAAATGAACTGCTGAAATGTAGGTCCTAGAGAAGTGTGGATTAAACACTTTTTGTGATAGCTGGATCACTTTATTTCATAAAATCTGCAATGTTTGTTGTACTGCTATGGCCACCTTTGCAATCTTACTGGATTTTCATTGTGTGTGTGTGTCCAGGGCATACGAACAACTAAATGTGAAACATGAATCGCTCCAACTGATACAACCTCAGTTTGAAACACCGCTCCCTACACTGCAGCCAGCTGTAAGTACAAATCCACAGGCTACGAAACAGAATATTTGAAACAGCCATGATTGCATCATCAAATGTAAATGAGAAGTGATGATCTGACCTTCCTGTTATGCTACGCTGTGTTCCCTATATGGTAACTCACTGATTCCGCTCATAGTGATTTTTTTTAAAAATCAGCAATACAAGAAAAACAGTACGTGGTTGTTGGTCACAGATGTGATGGTGAAAATGTTGGGGTGGTAAGAAAGTGAATATTATTTATTCTGAGGATAGTAGTGTTGCAACAGTTGTCCTGGTGGCAATATTGCCATTTTGATAGTAATCCAGCACTCATGTGGTAATAAGGCAATAATGGTGAGTGTAATGTTAAGTCCAATATATTGACATTGCAAGGCCTACTTTATACATCAAAAACACAAAGTATTGCCAGTTACAAAATTAAAAACAAAATTGCACTATTCTAATTTGATCAGTGTGGGTAACATCTGATGCATGCATTATTTGACAGGTCTTTCCTCCCTCCTTTCGAGAGTTGCCAGCACCGACCTTGGACCTCTTTGATCTTGATGAAACATTTTCATCTGAGAAAGTCAGACTTGCGCAGCTGACTAACAAATGTGAGCAAATCATTTATTTTGCAATTGCCTATTTATTCTTTATTTCTAGTTTACTGTTCTCAAATATATGTTTTACTTTTTGAGCATCTGTTGCTTATGCAATATATTTCAATTTTCTGATAATTGTGTAAATTTCAGATAAATGTTGTCTATGGTAGGGGCTCTTCTGATAGAAAAAAGTAATCTGTCCTGCAGTGTGGTACTGAGGCATTTGGACAAGGAAAATTCCAAGTTCAGTGCCTGGCTGTGCTGAGTTGGTTGATCACAGACATGGAAACAGTGGAAGCACCACAATTAGCCTTGCTGTCCTTGGACTGGGTGGGGGGATGGGGGACACAATACCAGCCAAGGTTACTGATTGCTATTCCGTGATCCCTGCTGCAAGAACAATGATGGGCAGTCAGTCACATACATTCATTGCAAATTTGCGACATGTTGAGTAAGTTCACTTCTAAAACAAACCAGCTGAACTTGAATTATGCAGACAGGGGATGGAGATGCCTACCATCTGTCCAATTGGCTGCAGCTTGTTTCAGTCCTAACCTTGCTAAGATCCCCCATGACAGTACTTCCCAGCTCCAGCCAGATCACTCTCATGTTGTAGTGGTCTTCGCTGTTCTGTAGGTTCCTTCAGTAGTCTGCTTTCACTAACTTTCTGGGGTGCTTCAGCATTCCCATCCCCCATTTTCTTGGTCGTCAGAATTCTGGCACGCTTCATAGCCCACTTTATTTTTATTCTTCTGTAATTCCAATAAGAGAAGGAAAGAGAATGGGAGGGAACAAAAAGTGTGTGAACCAGAAAAGAAGAGCGTAAACCAAAAAGGGTGAGAGAGAGAGATTGTGTTTAAGCAGGAAAGTGAGTGAAAAAGAGGCAGCAAACTAGAACCGAGCAGATCTACCAGAAAAGAAAGTATATGAACCAGAAATGAGAGAGAGTGAAGCAGAAAAGGGAGAGAGTAAGAACAGACCAGAAAAAGAGTGGGCAGGAGAGAATGATCTGGAATAGGAGCAATAAGAGAGAGAGAAAAAGAGCAGTGAGACAAAATAACAGATGAGTGAAGACAAAGAATGAGAAGGGAAATATGATGAAGGATGACCAGGGAATGAGAGTGAGTGAGAAGGAAAGGAGGAGATTGAGAAGAACTTGCATTTATCTAGCGCCTTTCACAACCTCCCAAAGTGCTTCACAGACAATGAAGTACTTTTGAAGTGTAGTGATGAAGGGAAATAAAAAATTGAGAGAGACAAATTTTTTCAGGCATCCCAGAATTTGTATTCTTAGTTAGAGGGGTGCGAAAGGATGTGAATTTTTGGTGGACTCGGCCAGTTATAAAGTTTTGAAGACTACTCTGATTATTTTTGCTTATGTTTATTGCTTCTGATGATGTGTCCCATGAATGAGTTTCGAGCAGATGTGGGTTTAAAAAATGTAAATTTAAAATATAATTTTCCTTTAGAGTTTCAGGATTTTGCTGCAACAAGATTAGGTGTGCCTGTCCCTAAAGGCATCAGCCGAGCACAGGTTTAGTCTCAAAAAGCCCAACAGTGCTCACTGTTCAGGTTCATGCCATTTGGACAAGGGGCCAGAGGAACTGTTACTTCAGTGTTAGTGCCTTCAGGAGAGGGGAAAAATTTGGTGATACATATATGTTGTCTGCTATAGTGGGGTTCATTTAGAAAATAGCTAATCCTAGACAAATGAAAGTGTATCTTTTGGCATACAAAGTGCTATTATTTTTAAATGAGAATTGTATATCTATAATGTATTTTTAATGGCAATTATTGTATAGTTGTGAAAATTTATAGAGAAAATGTGCAAAATTGTAAGACTGTGACTCTCTTATGTGATAAGGTATGGAAATTTAAAAGGAATTTGACACTTATTAATTTGGGCAAATGACCTTTTGCAATGTTTTTGTTCAGCCATTTATTAGGAGGTACACCAGTATAAGGTGACTAGTCCACATTTTTTTTTGAAATGTTATCTTTTCCCTCCTTTGTGGGAAGTTCCTGGATTCAATTTGGCATCTTGCCTGGTTTACATGGCCAAGATCAGCATTTCATTGTTTGCCCACCCAACAGTAACTGCACAGTGTAATTAACTGAAGTGGTTTTGGATCTTTGAGAAACATGATTACGGTGTTATATAATTGCAAGTAATTTCTTTTCATTGTGGAGAGGCAAAAGAACCAGAGGAGATGAGGAGAATTTTTTTTAAGTAGCTGGTAATGATTTGGAGTGCACTGCCTGAAAGGGTGGTGGAAGCAGATTAAAAATAAAAGCATGCCCAGCCAGGACCACTCTACCCATTAGGGCTTTAGTTTACAGATTAACTGGAATCAAGTGGGAAGAATCCCAGCAACAGATCTACCCCTGCAGTTCCATGAGCTGGGCTAGCTGGTTAATGAACAATGCCCTTAAGTATAGTGGACCTGCTTGACTAAGGCATTAGATTACCAAGACTGTCACACAGGGTTCTGATCTTCCATTGCTAGGCATGATAGTTTGGAGCAAATTTGACCCTGCCTATCTTCACCTATGAGGATTGTCCTCTTCTACATATGCTGTTCTTGACTCCTGTTGGTGTAATAGTGAGATGTTGCTATATATTGAAAGTGCACAGTATATTTAGTCAAACAAATTGACATGTACCTGTGCTGATTTTTTTGTTTTCAGGTACTGATGATGATCTTGAATTCTATGTTCGAAGGTGTGGTGACATTCTTGGTGTATCAAACAGACAAGATAGTCGAGATGCAAAAGAAATTTTAGAGCACATCTTTTTCCAGGTGGTGGAGTTTAAGAAGCTGAATCAGGTAAAATTTAAAGGAATGTTTAAAACCTTTGCAGTGAAGAAGCTGTGTGAAAAGAACTTAAGATCCTGGTCGTGGGAGTCTTGCTATTAATGCTCTTAAAATTGTGAACTGTTACAAAGAAATGTATGCTTTGTGTCCTGTTGAAATCCTGTTGGATACATTGCAGTCCTCTAGTGATTATACTGTTTTTCTCTACAGGAGCATGACCTAGACACACACGAGGCTGGCATAATTGCTTTTCAGAATAACTGAAATTGAGTAGTTGCAGTACCACTGATATTCAGCACACCATCTCCTCGTGATGGAGATTTCAGCAGGACTTGGTTCTTCTACAACTTGTAACTTGCAGAGTTCCTTATTCAAAAATGTATATTTTTGTATTGAAAGGGTTAATCATTATTTGTCTGTATACAACTTCAAGGCATTTTATACACTTGTGTATCGTTGCATTTAAGATTATGGTGAACGTATCCTATTATAAAACAATCTCATGCATGTAAATATCTCCAGTTACTAATTTGCACTTAACTTTTGGTCTCAGATTAAAGCCCATCTCTGCATAGTATTAGATTTAGATAAAGTGACTAGTACCTTGGTGAGAATTTTATTTTCAAATTACATATGGTTTCCCTTGTACTTAAGCATTACTGTTTATCTATTGCCGTTGTGTTTCCCGTTTGTACTTCAATTTGTAAATAAAGGGTTTTTTAATATTACACATTCATATTTAATATATTTAAATGTTTGCATTAAATACAGACATCACTCATGGGACATTAATGGTCAGGAGTTCTGTTAACTTCTGCAATTATATAAAATGTGAACCACTATGGAAATTCAGTAATCTCTTTTTTTATTCATTCATGGGATGTGAGCATCGCTGGCAAGGCCAGCATTTATTGCATGGGAATAACTACTCAAGTAGTTATTCCCATGGAAGAGTTAAGCAATTATTGAAGCATGGGAAGAATCATCCTTTTTATCTGAGGCACATAGCAGAAGACCTGCCTAATTTCCCATCCCCAAGGCCAACAATTTGCCTATTTTCCTTTCCCTACCTTGGCCAATTGGAGTGGCCATACCATTTCCCTGGCTGAGATGAGTTAAAGCAACAAATACCAGCAGTCAAATCCAGGAGCTTCTTTAGCATGTGGTCAGCTATTTGATCTACTGAGGACTAGGACTTGAATCATTAGCCAGTGCACTAGCTATTCTATCTTTTGCCTTAAAATATCATACATTAGCATATTAAACTCTTTAAAAATCAAAGCCCAAATTAACATTGTAGCCTATGTTTTATTTTTTTTTATTCGTTCATGGGATGTGGGCGTCGCTGGCGAGGCCAGCATTTATTGCCCATCCCTAATTGCCCTCGAGAAGTTGGTGGTGAGCCGCCTTCTTGAACCGCTGCAGTCCGTGTGGTGACAGTTCTCCCACAATGCTGTTAGGAAGGGAGTTCCAGGATTTTGACCCAGTGTCAATGAAGGAACGGCGATATATTTCCAAGTCGGGATAGTGTGTGACTTGGAGGTGAACGTGCAGGTGGTGTTGTTCCCATGTGCCTGCTGCTCTTGTCCTTCGATATGGTAGAGGTCGCGGGTTTGGGAGGTGCTGTCGAAGAAGCCTTGTCGAGTTGCTGCAGTGCATCCTGTGGATGGTACACACTGCAGCCACAGTGCGCCGGTGGTGAAGGGAGTGAATGTTTAGGGTGGTGGATGGGGTGCCAATCAAGCGGGCTGCTTTATCTTGGATGGTGTCGAGCTTCTTGAGTGTTGTTGGAGCTGCACTCATCCAGGCAAGTGGAGATTATTCCATCACACTCCTGACTTGTGCCTTGTAGATGGTGGAAAGGCTTTGGGGAGTCAGGAGGTGAGTCACTCGCCGCAGAATACCCAGCCTCTGACCTGCTCTCGTAGCCACAGTATTTATATGGCTGGTCCAGTTAAGTTTCTGGTTAGTGGTGACCCCCAGGATGGTGATGGTGGGGGCTTCGGCGATGGTAATGCCGTTGAATGTCAAGGGGAGGTGGTTAGACTCTCTCTTGTTGGAGATGGTCATTGCCTGGCACTTATCTGGCGCGAATGTTACTTGCCACTTATGAGCCCAAGCCTGGATGTTGTACAGGTCTTGCTGCATGCGGGCTCGGACTGCTTCATTATTTGAGGGGTTGCGAATGGAACTGAACACTGTGCAGTCATCAGCAAACATCCCCATTTTGGACCTTATGATGGAGGGAAGGTCATTGATGAAGCAGCTGAAGATGGTTGGGCCTAGGACACTGCCCTGAGGAACTCCTGCAGCAATGTCCTGGGGCTGAGATGATTGGCCTCCAACAACCACTACCATCTTCCTTTGTGCCAGGTATGACTTCAGCCACTGGAGAGTTTTCCCCCTGCTTCCCATTGACTTCAATTTTACTAGGGCTCCTTGGTGCCACACTCGGTCAAATGCTGCCTTGATGCCAAGGGCAGTCACTCTCACCTCACCTCTGGAATTCAGCTCTTTTGTCCATGAGGTCTGGAGCCGAGTGGTCCTGGCGGAACCCAAACTGAGCATCGGTGAGTAAGTGCCGCTTGATAGCACTGTCGACGACACCTTCCATCACTTTGCTGATGATTGAGAGTAGACTGATGGGGCGGTAATTGGCCGCATTGGATTTGTCCTGCTTTTTGTGGACAGGACATACCTGGGCAATTTTCCACATTGTCGGGTAGATGCCAGTGTTGTAGCTGTACTGGAACAGCTTGGCTCGAGGCGCAGCTCGTTCTGGAGCACAAGGCTTCAGCACTACAGCTGGGATGTTGTCGGGGCCCATAGCCTTTGCTGTATCCAGTGCACTCAGCCGTTTCTTGATATCACGTGGAGTGAATCGAATTGGCTGAAGACTGGCTTCCATGATGGTGGGATATCGGGAGGAGGCCGAGATGGATCATCCACTCGGCACTTCTGGCTGAAGATGGTTGCAAATGCTTCAGCCTTGTCTTTTGCACTCACGTGCTGGACTCCGCCGTCATTGAGGATTTCGCAAAAGAACCAGAGGAGATATTTTTTTTTAATATATAAAAGCACTGAGTTATGATCTGGAATGCAAGGCCAGAAAGGGTGGTGGAAGCAGATTAAAGCGAATTGAATAAATGCTTGAAAATGAAAAAAAATGCAGGGGTATGGGGAAACAGAAAAGGAACCAGACCAATTGGCTAGCTCTTTCAATGGGTCTCCTTCTGAATGGTATGATTTTTTTTTCATCCTCACTTGTGCATTCGCCTATATGTGGCAAAAAGGATCTTGGAATATGGTTTATTGATTATAAATTGGACAAGCCAATATCAAGATTCAATGTGCTGGCAGGAGATTAGCTTTTCAGCAGCCAATGACAAAATGAAGTAAGCTCTAGTCAAGTGGAGCACGGATTTCAACCCCAAAAGCACACCTTACTGCACAAGTGGGTGCTGGAGTGGTTTTACCATTTGCTATTTAGGAACAGGAGTAGGCCATTCGCCTTTCCAACCTAGTAAACTGTGTAGCCTGCATCTGCCACACGTGTCAAAATGTCTTAACTGTTTAAAAAGTTAGCCTCGCTGTAATTTGCCTCAGTACAAATTAGAGTTTTGGGTTTACAGCCACAGGAGATAAGGTTGGGAAATAAACGCAAGCATTAATCTGCTCACCACACGAATGAGAGGGTAAGACAGTATGCAGATATGCAAAATAGCTGATGAAAGCACACGTGACTTCCTTAAATCCGCAAGGAGATAAAAGAATCAAAGCCTAGTTCAAGCAGGGAAAAAAAAGCTTAAAATGCAACTTACACTTGTTGCAAGAAAAAGGTCAGGCGTGAGATATAGGAATAGGAGTGAACGGTCAAACAGCTGAACTTTTAAATTGTTGAAATCGGTTAGCATCACAGTTAAAGAACTTTTTAGGAACAGGATTGGGGACAGGAGAAAGGAAAGAGCACAAAGGGGAAGTAGGGGACCCACTTCAGACAAGTCCGTGTTAACGCCAATTTTAAACAGACAAAAAAAAGGTGGGAAATAAATTTACGACCCGCCCGATAAAGCGAGAAGTCAATTACAGCAGTTTCGATAAATTGAACACAAGAATAAACTTCAACTTTTATTTATCCACCTAAAAAAAAATCAACACCGCAAAACTCAATTACAAGGTATTAGCAACATCAAAAATAACGTACGTTTATTCCATATTTGCCCGACACTTTTTGCTACATGGGCTTTTTCGGCTGGGGGGGGGGTGGAAGAAAGAGGAAAAGAGTCCTATTTGCAGGCGTTATGTCCGTTCCATCTCTCCTCAGGTGCTAATGGCGAAGAGGGTGTGACAGAGGTGGGGGATTTTAAATCCAGAGAGGGTTCAATGTTGCCCGATACATCCTCTAAAGCCGAAGCGACCTTGAGTATGCTGGAAAGGTCACTTGGGATTTCTGCAGTCTGCTGGAAATTCGCAATCGTCTTAGTCTTTGCATCCCAGAGTGGAGTGGAAGATGTATTACCCAATAAATCCAAAGAGAAGCCATTCGATGCAGAAGAAGGACGATGCTCTTGGACTAGGATGCTGAAATCAGTGTTTGGTGGAGTAGGACTACTAGGTGATCGACTCAGTAAAGTTGAATCGGCAAGTGGTTCAAAAGGACACTCGGGCCCGTTTACCTTTTCTGAATTAAGTATGGAGAATCCTTTACTAAATAGTGCAGTGGAGGCCTTGGGTTTAGAAAAAAACTCGTCAATTTTCGCGCAACTGTCATCATTGCTAGTTACTCCGCACTCCCACTTTGAGAAGTTTAGTCTTCGCTCTACTTTTGTGAGCTGATTTCCATCAGTTACAGTTGAGAGATTAGCTCGCTGGTCAGAACTGGATGGAGAGAAGGAAACCGTTCCAAAGCCATCATTCATAAAACCTCGGTCTAATGTCGAGTTCATACTTATATGAACAAAAGGTAAACGAAACCCTTTTTATTTGAAAGTACTTTTATACGGCCACTGTTTTATTGCGTGCCCACGCAATTAATTGAAACACACGTTTTTTTCAGTGTTCCGAGATCGACCATTTGTGCAAACTTTTAATATCAATCAACATCTAATTGGCTCAGGTCCAGCCGGTACCTATAGTGTGGTGCATTATTTAAGCAGGTCCTAAGTGTATAGGCTCTTGCAGAAAGAGTTACTTGTCTGTTTGGATTACTAATTTTATTCTTTGTAGATAGATTTGTTTCTACCTGCCAGGATGTGAGTGATTTTCATTCACAGTAGTCACGCATAGGTGGCTCTGTAATAGGATCCAGGACTGTTAGGGCTCAGCCAGACCCTTGTGTTTAGAATAGAGCTCTAACTTGTCTGATTAAGAAATGGGAGAAGTGAGGAGGAGGAGGCGGTGGCGTGACAAGTGATTTGAGGGGAGGGAGGCGAGTGAGATGTGAAGTGACATAAGAAATAGGAGTAAGAGGAGGCCATATGGCCCCTTGAGCCAGCTCCACCATTCAATAAGATCATAGCTCATCTTCAACCTCAGTACCACTTTCCTACCTGATCCCCATATCCTTTGACTCCTGTAGTGTCCAAAAATCTATCGCTGTCAGGCTTGAATATACTCAATGACTGAGCATCCCCAACCCCCTAGGGTAGAGAATTCCTCTCCATCTCAGTCCTAAATGGCCAACCCCTTATCCTGAGACTATATCCTCTAGTTCTAGACTCTCCAGCCAGGGGAAACAGCATCCACCCTGTCAAGCCCTCTTAGAATCTTGTGTTTCAATGAGATCACCTCTCATTCTTCTAAACTCCATAGAGTATAGGCCCATTCTACTCAACTTCTCTTCATAGAACAACCCTGTCATCCCAGGAATTAATCTAGTGAGCCTTTGTTGCACCACCTCCAAGGCAAGTATATCCTTCCTTAGATAAGGAGACCAAAACTGTATGCAGTACTCCAGGTGGGGCCTCACTAAAGCCCTGTACAACTGTAGTAAGACTGCCTTACTCTTGTACTCCAACCCCCTTGCAATAAAGGCCCACATACCATTTGCCTTCTTAATTGCTTGCTGTACCTGCATGTTAATTTTGTGTATAAGGACATCAAAATCTCTCTGAACACCAACATTTAATAGCGTCTCACCATTTAAAAAAAAAAGTTCTGTTTTTCTACCTACCAAAGTGAATAACCTCACATTTCCCCACATTATATTCCATCTGCCACCTTCTTGCCCACTCACTTAACCTGTTGATATCCCTTTTATAGACCCTTTGTGTCCTCCTAACAGCCTACTTTCCCACCTAGCTTTTTATCGTCAGCAAACTTTGATACATTACACTCGGTCCTTTCATCTAAATCATTAATATAGATTGTAAATAGCTGAGGCCGATACACCAATCCGTGCGGCACCACATTAGTTACAACCTGCCAACCCGAAAATGACCCGTTTATTCCTACTCTCTTTTGTCTGTTAACCAATCCTCAATCCATGCTAATATATTACCCCCAACCCCATAAGGCCTAATCTTGTATAACAGCCTCCTGTGTGGCACCTTATTGAATGCCTTTTGAAAATCCAAATATACTACATCCACTGGTTGCCCCTTATCTACCCTGTTAGTTACACCCTCAAAAAACTCTAATAGGTTTGTCAAACACGATTTCCCATTCATAAAACCATGTGGACTCTGCCTAATTATATTATGATTTTCTAAGTGCCCTGTTCCTACATCCTTAAAAGATTCTAGCATTCTCCCTACTACTGATGTCAGGCTAACTTGCCTATAGTTCCCTGTTTTCTCTCCCCCTCCTTTCTTGAATAGTGGGGTTACATTTGCTACCTTCCAATCCACAGGGACCATTCTAGAATTTAGGGAATTCTGGAAGATCAAAACCAATGCATCCACTATCTCTGCAGCCACCTCTTTTAGAGCCCTAGGATGTAAGCCATCAGGTCTGGGGCATTTGTTGGCTTTTAGTCCCATTAATTGTTCTAATACTTTTTCTTTACTAATCTTAATTACTTTAAGTTCCTCCCTCTCATTAGACCCTTGCTTCCCCACTATTTCCAGTATGTTTTTTGTGTCTTCTACTGTGAAAAAAGATACAAAATATTTGTTTAATATCTCTGCCACTTCCTCATTCCCTAAGGAAAAAGAAATTTCTTAAGGGAGATGTAAGTGGAATGGGGAGAGAGAAATGCACACACAAGGAGACAAGTGAAGAAGGAGAGAGAGAGAATAAAGCAGGGTGGGGGGGGAGAAGAAGAGATGGAGTGGCATTGTTCAACCACTCCAAAAAGCAATAAAAGCAACTTACATTTATATAGCATCTTTAACATAGAAAAACATCCCAAGGTATTTCACAAAGGCAAAACAAAAAATTGATACTAAGCCAAAAGAGATATTAGGAGGGATGACCAAAAGGTTGATTGAAATGGTGGGTTTTAAGGCAGGTCTTAAAGAAGGGAACTGCAGAGAGTGGGACCTAGGTGGCTGAAGGCATTACCATCAATGATGAAGCAAAGAGAGAAGGGGATGCACAAAAGGCCAGTCAAAGGAATGGAGAGTTTGGAGGAGGATAGAGAGATTGGGGGAGGGAGAGCTTTAAAGACAAGGATAAGAATTTTAAATTTGAGGCATTAGGGGATGGCCAGTGTAGGTCAGCGAGGACAGGGTACCTGAGCAAGTCAGATGGTGCAGGATAGGATTTGAGCATCAGAGTTTTGGGTGAACTTGAGTTTTGAAAAGGCTGGAGAATAGGATCCAGTAAAGAAAGCATTGGAGTAATTGAATCCGGTAGAGGTGGAGGCACGTACAAGTGTTTCACTGGCAGATGTGCTGAAGTAGGATTGAAGGTGGGTGATGTTATGGACGTGGAAGGAGGCAGTCTTTTTGTGATGGGGAGGATATGGGGGTGGAAGCTTAGCTTGGGAGTTGAATAAGAAAAAGTCTGAGGCAGTGGCCATAGAGGAGAATGGAGTAATTGGCAAGGGAGATAATAATTCTGTCTGACTCTTGTGATTTAATCATTGACGATCTGTTTGCTGGTTATGGCATACAGACCTGGCCAACGTCTTTAAATGGTTATACACCCCTGTGCTAGCCAATAGATCCATTGAAGATTTTGTGAAAGGTTTTTTAGAATTTTACACAGATACTTCACATAGGCTAATTTGGAGGAAGGCTTTATCAAGTCATGGTTTCCCCTTAAATTACTAAAGTGCAGAATGATTGAATTACTGTAATACTTGTGGTGTTTACCCACCATCTAATCTTAGCCATCAGATGTCATATTTTACTGCATTTATTCTGAACCAAGATTACAGCAAAAATGCTGAGGCCAAAGGACAACTATCTGACCCCCTGCCCTATCTTCCTCTGAATCATGTCCCCATTATCAAAGACTTGTTGGGAGGTAAGCATATGACAAATGTAACAGGGATAGTTTACGGGTGACATGCAGGTATGATGGAGGAGGAAATAAATGTTTTTTTTACAGGAACACAAAGTGTATGCTATATCCAATACTTTTAATATGTTATCGATTGTAAAATTTGGGCCAATAAAGCCTTCAATATCCTGCAGTGCCCACCACTCACTCACAGGCTTCTGGCGAAGCAGTGGTCATATACCATGTCTCCCAGGCACCTACTAGAGATCTAAACAAGAACAAGCAGTCAGTTTAGAGTGATTTTAAGGTTGGAATCACATTGAGAAATTCAGATTATGGCTCAAAATCTGCCCTGGTGGGGTGATTTATTCTTGCGCTCTATCTAATCGCTAAAGTAATCGAGTAAGGAAATCTTACTACAATTGTACAGGGCTTTGGTGAGACCTCACCTGGAGTACTGCGTACAGTTTTGAGCTCCTTATCTTACTTTAGAGGCGGTGCAACAAAGGTTCATTAGATTAATTCCTGGGATGACAGTGTTGTCCTATAAGGAGAGGTTGAGTAGAATGGGCCTATACTCTCTGGAGTTTAGAAGAATGAGAGGTGATCTCATTGAAACATATAAGATTCTGAGGGGGCTTGACAGGGTAGATGCTGAGAGGTTGTTTCCCCTGGCTGGAGAATCTAGAACTAGGGGGCATAGTGGCAGGATAAGGGGTCAGCCATTTAAGACTGAGATGAGGAGGAATTTCTTCACTCAGAGGGTTGTGAATCTTTGGAATTCTCTACCCCTGAGGGCTGTGGATGCTGAGTATATATTCAAGGCAGAGAGAGAGAGATAGATGGATAGATTTTTGTCATAGGACAACCCTGACATCCCAGGAATTAATCTAGTGAACCTTTGTTGCACCACCTCTAAGGTAAGATAAGGAGCTCAAAACTGTACGCAGTACTCCAGGTGAGGTCTCACCAAAGCCCTGTACAATTGTAGGGAATAAAGGGATATAGGGATGGGCAGGAAAGTGGAGTTGAGGTCGAAGATCAGCCATGATCTCTTTGAATGGCAGAGCAGGCTGGAGGGGCCGTATGGCCTACTCCTGCTCCTATTTCTTATGTTCTCATAAAGTGTGTAGGTCAAGTCTAAGTTTTATAGGAAGCCTGGATTACGAGCACTGGTTTGAATGTCTCTTCATCTGCATTGAAAGCAACAGTGGAACAGATTGTCAAACAGTTGACCCATTTCATGAGAGTGTAGAAACACATTCGTCCAACAACCCGCCAGATGGAACGTTAACCCGGGAATGGAACCACGAACATTTACTTCACGCGGAGCCCCAGCTGGCATTCCGCCAAAGAATCTCCCTGGTGTGTGGAGATTTACCTAACAAAAAAAATGCCATTCTCACTAAAAGTCATGCAAAAAAGAAAGAAAGACGGAGAACAGCAACAAGTTGAATTTGCAAAAGAAATGGCAAAGGCTTTTTGGAATGCGGTAAATGCAGATCGTAAATATAAATAAAATCCCAGAACCATAACTGTTTCCTTGAAGAAAGAGCCGAATGGAACGTCAGCCCGGAGGAGCCGCCAGTGCGCACGCGCAGTCAGCGGCCCCACCAGCGAGCGATGAGCGGCGGATTTGGCGGGTTTTAGAAACTGGTTTCACGGACCCAGAGCGGGAGAGAGCCGGAGACCTGCGTTAGGCCAGCTCCGAGACACAAAAGGCAAGCCGATTTGCCTCAGACATTTAGCAGCAGTCCCGGCTGCTTTATTTTTTTTTCAATTGCCCCGGTGCAGAGTCGTAACCGGGGCCAAGGCCGCAGGAACCCTGACCGAGCTCTCCTCGGGGGGGCCCCCCCTCACCCTCGCTACCCCCACCGGTGGAAATGACCATGGCTCACCAGACCCACTGGTAAGTGACCTTTCCTTGTCAGTCGTGTGTGTGTGTGTGCAAAACACACCGGCTTTAATTCTCCATCTCTCTCTCTGTATTTAATCTCTTCTCCCCTTCAGTAATCGCCCCATCTCCGGATAATGGGGAGGTGGTGGGGCTTTTTCCACCGGAACAGAAAAGGTTAAAGGGGATCTAGCAGGTTTTCTAAATTATAAAAAGGGTTCTGAGAGGGTAAAGATTGTTTCCACCAGATGGTGAATCGATAACATTGGTGCATAGACTCAGGATTATTACCAGAAGGAGGAAGGGGCAAGTTGGATTTTTTTCCTCCCACAGAGGATCATTAAAACATAGAATGCTTTACAACTAGCGGTTGGTAAACAGACTGTAACATCATTTAAAAGGGAACTGGATAAGTATATGAGAAGGAAGAATATAAAGATATGGGAAAGGGCAGGGGAGTTGTTGTAATCTTCCTGGTCCTGGGCATATTTGCTAGCCTGGGTACTATGAATACAGAAAAATTAGATGGGGAAGAGTGCATGCCTGTAAGGGTACCTGTATGATTTTCTGTCCATGTAAATTAATGGATGGATAATTTAGTGGGTTCCCTTACAGATGTCTGCTTCTCCCTGCCTTGTTTTCCTGCTGATCTCCCATCTTCCACCATCCATAAACCTGAGCTCATCCAAAACTCTTCGGCCTGAATCCTAACTGCGCCAAGTCCCGTTCACCCATCACCTCTGTGCTCGCTGATCTACATTGGTTCCAGATCCAGCAACACCTTGACTTTAAAGTTCTCATCCTTATCATCAAATCCCTCCAGGGCCTTGCCCCTCCTTATCTCTGTAACCTCCAGCCCTCCCAGATCTCTGTGCTCCTCCAATTCTGGCCTTGTGCGCATCCCCAATTTGAATCGCTCCACCATTGGCAGCCATGCCTTCAGCTGCCTAGGCGCTATGCTCTGGAACACCCTCCCTAAACCTCTCTGCCTCTATCCCTCTCTCCTATACCTCTCTTGTCTAAGATGCTCCTTAAAACTTACCTCTTTGACCAAGCCTTTGGTCATCTGCCCTAATATCTCCTTATGTGGCTTGGTGTTCAAATTTTGTTTGATAATGCTCCTGTGAACATTGGGACATTTTACTATGTTAAAGGGGCTATATAAATGCAAGTTGTTGTATTTGTTGCACCTGGGCTGAAAGGCCTCCTTCTGTACTGTTGATTCTATGATTTGTATATTTTTGAAATTAGTTTTTTAAAGGGGAAAATGGTGGCAATGCATAGGGAATTTCCACTTTTGCAGCCTGGATGAGTCCATGTTCTGTACTTTTAATGAGTTGAGAAGTTGCAGCTCCTGTTACATTATTTGAAGGGGCTGTTCCTTAACTTCTGGCTTCGCTTCAGTCCCATGCTCCTGATCTTTGGCCGCCCGGTGCAGAGGGGGGTGGGCAGGTTGGAGGACCTCCTCATGGGTGAGCTCCTGGGCCTGGCCAAGGTGGCCATCCACAGGTCCAGGTTGGACGCAGCCCATGAGGGTGATCGCTCTGGTTGCCTGTCTCTCTTCTGCGGCTTTGTTCACGCCCGGGTAGCCCTGGAGGAGGAGCACGCGGTGCCTTCTGCACTGGTGGGCACTGCAGGAACTGGAGTGTATAGTTGATGTTATAAATAATATTTAATTTGATATGTTTCTTTTTTTAAGATTTGGGTTTCTATTAGTTGTGCCCCTATAAAAAGGGGGCACCTTTGTTAGGTTTTTTTGCTTGATGACACTGGGACAACCCATTGCCTCCTTATTGTTGATTAAAGAAAAGACATAGAGCATTTCCAGGTATCTTTTTGGGTGAGAACCTTAATCAGCAAGGTTTCCACATTTATAACTTTCCCTTTTTGTCTCCAGATAATTTAACATTACTTTTAAGAGTGGTAGAGAGCTTTATTAGTTTGCAGTGTTTTGTGTGTTGTGTTTGATTTAATTGCCTACAGAAAAGGTAACTTTATGACTTAAGTGTTTAACAAATATTTTTTCGATTGGAAGGGCAAGATAGTTGTACGTTGATTTGCTTGTGACTGATGTCATGAAGAAAATACTCTTGCAATTCTTTCCCAAACAAAAGTTTACTAAACACATTCACAAAAATCAATTTTGTCTTGAGTTGGTGCTGACAAGAGCAGGCGCACAGTTTTCATGCTGTCAACTCCCAAATATATAAGAGTTGACCTCCAGGGTTCAGATAACATCACAGACATTTTTGTGGGGCCTACAATCTGCTGCCAGATTGGACAGCACCTGTTCTTGGCCATGTATCTGCGTGCTTGCTGCACGGCAGCCATTTCTACATCAGTTCCTGAGCCTAAATGTGCCCAGCATCTTCGCTCCCTTTTCTAAACTTTTTAAATATGACTTTAGAGGCTGCTTGATCTCTTGAGAATTTTTATTTTTAAATGTTTTTTTTTCTATTAGAAGGAGACACGACTTGCTCATTCATGCTTAAAAACAAGTCTCCACCGTGCAAATTGGCCTTAAATGAAGCTAGAGGAAGAGCGGTGCTGGAATTGAGCAGATCATAATATAAATCAGGAAAACGGTGCATGGACATTGGTTGAGTGTGGTTCTCCAGGGATCCAATCAATAATGTAAAATCGGTAAAGATGGTGCTAGTTTAATCCTGAATGATGTTACCTGTTCTACAACAGCTTTGGACTAAGGAGATAATTAGTTGTGGAACTCATTGCTGGCAATATTGTGGATGTAGGTCCTGATCCAACTCTGGCAGATGAGCTTTCTTTGCAGTG
This sequence comes from Heptranchias perlo, assembly GCF_035084215.1. Classification (NCBI taxonomy): domain Eukaryota; kingdom Metazoa; phylum Chordata; class Chondrichthyes; order Hexanchiformes; family Hexanchidae; genus Heptranchias; species Heptranchias perlo. The sequence goes on from NC_090343.1 coordinate 13,618,595, forward strand.
CAGACACCAGTACTTGTCTTCCTTGTGTCTGCTCTTCCAGTTCTGTTCTGCTCTGTCCGTGTGTGCAAAATACAGATACACCAAAAAAATGATTGTTTACATTGGAAACTGGAAGCAAAATAACTTCAAAGTGTTCTACACCCTGATCTTTACCGTTTGTTGTGTATTGGCCTTTAACTATTTGGTTACCCCAATGTCACAAAACAGCAACCAGTTCCTGATAAGTGGCCCTTTCTACAAGTGGGAATGGAGGAGGCACCACTAATGCAACTGGTTCAAACAAACTAAAAATACATGCATGAGTTAGAATATAATTTTGTCCTGACTGTCAACAAAGTACCATCTGTCCTATGGCTACAGAAGGTTTGAAGTGAGCCGGTGGACACCATGTGATTCTGCTCCAAGGTCTCCTGGGCACGCACAAGATATTGGCCTCCCCTCATCTCACTCCCTCCTCGTCTTTGTCTCTGCTGCTCTGAATGTGCCTATGGTTGCCCTTGGCTCAATTCCCTGGTCCTAGGACTGCAGTGCTCTCCATGTTTTCTCCCAGATGTTTGTATTTAGACTATTGAACTTTTTCATTTATTGGGTATTTGTAAGCTGTAAATCATAATTTATTGCGATTTTATAATTTGCAATTGTTGACCTGGGTATTTATATAATTTCAAATATAATCTATCTGTATTCTATTTATATAAATAAAAAGATTTTGTCCATTGTTGCCCACTATTTCCCACAGATCTGATTCATCTGTGCTAAGAATGTGACAATTGATGCATTCTGGCTAGTGACCAGGGCCCATTGTTTACATTTCTAGCCCAATTATCACTGAGGAGCTAAACCCCTGCCTTCTTGTTCCCTTTAAGCCCAAGTCCCAGCCCCTCGCTCCCCTCTTCCTTCTCGTACCAAACTCCAGCCCCCCCCCCCACTCCCTCAACATACCGCTGACTCTCGCTGCTCCCCAACCTAGGTTTTGGGGCACCCCCTGCACAAAGGTGACAAGACAACAGCCACAGAAATAATCTCAGCGCTATCAGAAGTTTGGAGCCCTGTGTCTGCCTCCCAGTCTGCATGACAGATGAAAAGGAGAAATTGCAAGATATACAGAAAGAGAGATGTACATACAGGGAAAAAGGCACCGTGTAACAGGAGAGAAAGTAAGAGAGGTACAGAAATGAGGCGGCAGGGACAAGAAGTGATTTGCACAAAGAGAGACGGTAAGAAATGACAACAATAGAAAGTGTGAGAAGAACACAGAGAAAAAAGTTGCCAGAAGGAGTGCAGTAAAAACAGAAAGACCGAGGCAGAGGCAGAAAGAATTGAGTGGGAGACAAAATAAGGCACTAGAGGAATAGAGTCCGATCACTTAGAAAAAAATTGTAAGTAATGCCACAGATCATTTATAATTTTTAGATGAGAATTTATAACTAATTTGTAAAATTACAATTGCATTTAAATAAGAACATACGAAATAGGAGCAGAAGTGTGCCAAACGGCCCCTCATGCTTACTCCGCAATTCAATAAGACCTTGGCTGATCTTCTACCTCCACTCCACTTTCCTGCCCTACCGCCATATCCCTTGATTCCATTAGTGTCCAAAAATCTATTGATCTCAATCTTGAATATACTCAACGACTGAGCATCCACAGCCCTCTGGGGTGGAGAATTCCAAAGATTCACAACCCTCTGAGTGAAGAAATTTTTCCTCATCTCAGCCCTTATCTTGAAACTATGACCCCTAGTTCTAGATTCTCCAGCCAGGGGAAACAGCCTCTCAGCATCTACCATGTCAAGCCCTCTCAGAATTTTATACGTTTCAATAAAATCACCTTTCATTCTTCTAAACTCCAGAGAATATAGGCCCATTCTACTCAATCTCTCGTCATAGGACAGCCCTTTCATCCCAGGAATCAATCTAGTGAACCTTCGTTGCACCGCCTCTAAGGCAAGTATATCCTTCCTTAGCTAGACCAAAACTGTACACAGTACTCCAGATGTGGTCTCACCAGAGCCCTACATAATTGCAGCAAGACCTCCTTACTCTTGTACTCCACCCCCGTGCAATAAAGGCTAACATATCATTTGCCTTCCTAATTGCTTGCTGCAATACATTCAAATTTTCATTAGTGCAGTCAGTACCATAGGTACTTAGTTACAGTCCCTGCGGTGCCCACTGGTTGTGGAAGGCCTCAAGCGTACTGGCGGATATCGCCTGCTCCTTCTCCAGGGCCACCCAGGCACGGAAAAAGCCGTGGAAGAGAGGCAGGCCGCCAGAGCGACAAACCACCCCCACTGGCCGCCTCGAACCTGGACCTGTGGATGGCCACCTTGGCCAGGCCCAGGAGCAGACCCACGAGGAGGTCCTCCGACTTGTGTGGGTACTGGTTCTGAGAATCGATTGTGTGTGTGTGTGAAGTCAGGAATGGATATCGTTGGAATGGAAATGCATTTAAATTTTTGAATTAGTATTGTAAACTATTTTCATCCAGCCACTGTTGGTACTTTGACATGTAAACTGAGAATCCATGTACGACTGTATTTATGCAGTATACGGTTGTTAAACTACACTTAGTACCTTGTGAACTTAGACAAAACTTGAATGATAAACTTGGAATTCATTTTTTAAATCTCATCACATGATTGCTAGTATGGGGAGGGGGTTGACTACAGTGAACTATGTTGATAACAAAAGAGCTGACTTTATTTTTGGATGATTGCACACTGAAAATAGCAAGTTGATCATAGGATGCCCAGAGGGCATAGGACACTGGCCAGAAGAGACTCAAAACTTGCTTAATCCTACTTATTGCGCTGATTATATTGACCCGACTGATTGCTGTTTCAGCTGAAAGTCAAGTGCTTTATGTGCTTTCATGAACGGTGACCTATTTTATCTACTCTGTGATTGACTTTGCTTTCTCTTTCTATGTGTGTATATATAGTGAGGAATTGGATGACCTCTCGCAGGATTTGGATTGTGATATTCCTGACCACAAAGATGCAAATAAACTGTATAAAGTCAAATGGACTTCGGAAGAGGTATCTGCTCTGAAACCAATTTGCTTATTTTTAATGCTTTTACAAAAGAAATACACTTAAGATTGTGAAATGGATAAGATTTTAATGTCTGCTATCACGCACAATGGTGATGGCATTGCCATGATAGACTGAAGCATGATGTGCCACCTTTGGAGTTGGCATTTAAAGTGAAATGCAATGGATGTACAGAACTCCAGAGCATGTTTCATTGACTCCTGCCTGTCTACGAAGGAAGTTCAACTTTCATTTAGTATCGGATCAATACTCTTCAAAAACATTTTCTCCTATTTTGCTATTGAATAAAACTTTTTCATATCCACCCTGGGCAGGAAGAGATACTGTTCTAACATTTTAGGAAGTTAAATCGTTTATCTTTCCTTTCATATGAATATACAAATTAAGAGCAGGAGTAGGCAATTCGGCCCCTCGAGCCTGCTCTGCCATTTGATAAGATCATGGTTGATCTGATTATGACTTCAACCCTACTTTCACATCTACCTACTATAACCTTTGACTCCCTTGTTAATCAGGAACCTGTCTAACTCAGCCTTAAAAATATTCAATGACCTTGCCTCCACCGCTGTCTGGGGAACGGAGCTCCACAGACTCACGACCCTCTGAGAGAGAAAAATTCTCCTCATCTCTGTCTTAAATGGGAGACCCCTTATTTTTAAACTGTGGCCCCTAGTTCTAGTCTCTCCCACATGGGGAAACATCCTCTCAGCATCTACTCCTTCAAGTTCCCTCAGGATCTTATATGTTTCAATATGATCACCTCTCTCTTCTAAACTCCAATGTATACAGGTCCAACCTTTCCTCATAAGATAACCCCCTCATCCCAGGAATAAGTCGAGTGAACCTTCTCTGAACCACCTCTAAAGCAATTATGTCCTTTCTTAAGTAAGGAGACCAAAATTGCACACAGTATTCTAGATGTGGTCTCACCAATGCCCTGTACAACTGTAGCAAAACATCTCTACTTTTATATTCCATTCCCCTTGCAATAAATGACAACATTCCATTTGCCTTCCTAATCACTTGCTGCACCTGCATACTAACCTTTTGTGATTCGTGTACTAGGACACCCAGATCCCTGTGTACCTCAGAGTTCTGCAATCTCTCTCCATTTAAATAATATACTGCTTTGCTATTCCTTCTGCCAAAGTGGACAAGTTCTCATTTTCCCACATTATACTCAATCTGCCAAATTTTTGCCCACTCACTTAACCTATCTATATCCCTTTGCAGACTCCTTATGTCCTCTTCACAACTTACTTTCCTACCTACCTTTGTGTCAGCGGCAAATTTAGCAACACTACATTCAGTCCCATCGTCCAAGTCATTGATATAGATTGTAAATAGTTGAGACCCAAGCACTGATCCCTGTGGTACTCCACCCGTTACATCTTGCCAACCTGAAAATGACCCATTTATGCCTACTCTCTGTTTCCTGTTAGCTAACCAATCCTTTACCCATGCTAATATGTTAACCCCTACACCATGAGCTCTTATTTTGTGTAGTAGCCTTTGATGTGACACCTTGTCAAAAGGCTTCTGGAAATTCAAGTACACCACATCCACAGGATCCCCTTTATCCACGTTGCTTGTTATTTCCTCAAAGAACTCTAATAAATTAGTCAATCAGGACTTGCTGATTCATGTCATGTTAGTTTTTCACTGAAATATTCCTGCACTTTCTCATTAATAACTAGTGTTTCATTCTGAAAGTGGAAATGTGTTCTTTCAGTAAGAACAATGTGCGGATTGCGCCTTCTTAGGGTGGGTGAAGCAGTAGCAGGACCCTCCTTATGGTGGCTTTGCACTGAGGACTCTGATGCAAAGGGAAATCAAGAATTCTGAGGAGCTGCCATTTTAAAATATGGACATCAATCCGTATGTGCACAGACATTTGTCGTGCAATCCGTGTATCATGTCACCAGTAAAAGTGGCTGGGGTGACCTGGGTGTATGCTGAACTTGAACTATTTTTCACATGAGGGTATTGCACTTATTTGGTCACTGCTATGTGCAACCAATCAACATGTTGTTGTGTCCCTTCATAATCTCAAGAGATGGTTGAAGTCTTTAGGTATGCCTAAAGATTGACATGTTAATCAAATTCACTCAATCTAAATAACCACTGTGGTTGCTTGCTGGATGAATCTAAATTTTAATTGAAGAGTGTGGCAGGGCAGCAATGGGTTGAAAAAAAACAACATTTTGGTGCATAGTTTGTGATGCCATCTACTGCAGTTTATGCTGTGCTTCATCTGCTCCAGAACACTAGCCATGCAAATATAAGTCAGTGATCTGTTCCTAGTAGACAGACGATGGATATGCTGGTCAGTGACATGCTTAATTGGTTGTCTAACATGGCCAGGTTAATGATGACAATTTTAAAGGGTCACTGTTATGTTTAGGGAAACTTTGTTTATGGCACCACTGACCTGAATCATGTAATATACTAACAAAAGCATGTAATATAGTAGTAAAAAAAATGATTCCTTGTTTCCCAGTGGTAGATAGGTTTGCCAAAATTCTTTTAGGAGGACATTGCTATTTTAAAGTCATTTATCCGACCAGTCAGGAAAAAAAAGTTCTAGTTTGATGCAACTTTTTCCCCCCTTAAACAGGTGAATCTAATTCAGAAAGCATGACAGTTACACGCTACTCGGATCCCAAAGTCTCATGGGTTTAAACCTCTTATTATTCGTTTGCTGCAGAGCTCTCTATTATAGGGTCTTGAGCTATTTTTTTTAATAAATAAAATCCTTTAATAATTCTTTAAACTAATTAGATTTCCATTATGTTATTTTTAATTTGCAATATGGGAGATTTTTTCCAAATTTCTGTTGAACCTCTTGAGATTTTACTGCCCTTTATTTTGGTGTGTTCTATTTCAATGGTCAATCATCGGTGATTGAATCATATCTTATAGAGGTTGCAAGAGGCACCGTACTGTGTCTACAACAGAATATTAATGACATTACCGTGTTAAAGGGGTTTAATTTAAACTTTTTACTATTGTATAGGATGAAAGGTTGAAGAAGCTGATAAAGCAATATGGCAAAAATGACTGGAAACTTATAGCAAGTAATTTCTCAGTAAGTATCTTTGTAGTTGTGAGTTTTGAAGGTAGTCACTCTCGTCCCGGTTCTTTATGAGAAAAGCTGATCTTACAAACTACCTTCCCATTAGTGGATGCGTAGATCTCCTGATGTATTTATTAATATCACACTCACTCACTTTCTCACACGCACACGCACTCTTACTTTTATCTGGAACCATATTTGAGTATAAGTAATATGAGCAAGCAGAGGTAAGATTGGGAAACGAGTGAAGGCTCAAAAAGAAAGAACCTAGCCTCTGCTCATCTCCAGAAAATATCTGGCCTTCTCTCCAATAAGCAGGGACTAAACTTTTTTGTTACAGACAGATGCACAATAAGACAATTCTTTGCTCTGCACTGCCTAGCAAGAAAGTACAAGGTCCCTATTGATTGTTGTAGAACTGCTGCCTATAGGTCAAATGGTGCAGTTCATTAGAAGATTGCCATTTGGCTCTGGAATCTAGTCTTCAATCCTTGCCAAACTGATGGGATGCAAATCTTCTTTCTTTGCTAGTGCGGAATGAGCTTGATCAGTCATAATCTAATTTCCATTGGCCTGGATTCACAGCCTGAAAGATATCCACAGTTCTGCAGAGCTTTTGCAATCTTGTTCTTTGGCCCTAAGAATGGCTGGCATGGAAACTAGTAATGCTACTTTGGTGATGTAAGCATGCTCTTCTGAGCTTAGGGTTAAGATATTGTGTTGGAATGGCATACCCTGAGTGCTGGATGTTAAGATTGCGTTCTCATTACTAACTTTTTTTTTGAAAAATGGTCTGTTTCTGCCAGATGCTTTTTTGCATGTGATTTGAAAAAGTGCTCTTTTGTGGCAATCTTCCGTACCAATTATTCATATATTCAATAGCTTCCTCTTTTACCCTCTCTCAAGCTACCACAGATAGCCTTAATGCAGTTTTAACACTTGTTATTTCTGAATGATTTTGAAGAGCTTGTTTTGAGCTCTCTCTTAAGCCCAACCACTTCCTCCCCCACTAACCTGTTCATTTTATCAGTAAGATTTTCTGCCACAAAGTACTAGAAATGCACTGCAGGTCCACCAATATTTGAAAAAAAGATAGGCTAACATTTTGGGTGTTGACTGTCAACTGGAAGATGAGTGAACCCTCTATAGGATTGAAATGGGTGGAAGGTGGATGCAAGGAACGGACAGGAGAAAAGAAGTATGAAGTTGCTAAAGTCAATGTTCAGACCAAATGCAGCAGAGTTTTTAGAGTTCTAAGATGAGATACCGTACCTGAAATTGTATTCCTGAAATTGCTGAGCTTTGTTGGAACTGCATAAGAGATAAAGGCAGAAAGATTGCAGTAGGAATGGGAGGGGAAGTTGAAATGTAGAGCCACAGGGAAGTCAGGATCATGCTTGTGGACAGAACAGAGATGTTGGCATGGTGGTCACCCAATCTGCTTCTGGCCTCTCAAAGTAGAGGAGCAGACAATGAATACAATGTACGAGATTGGAGGAAGTACATGTAAATTGCAGTATAGGTGTGTTTGGAACCCAGGTTGTATTTTTGCTACAGTTGCATGGGAAAGTCCTGAGGGAAGGGCAACCAGAAGTGGAGTCAATAGAAGAGTGAACGAGGGTACTGCAAAGGAAACAGTGCTTCCCAAAGATATGGGTTGGAGGGGAGGGAAAAATGTGGTGGGATCCTCTGGCAGATGTACGGGCTAGTGGGATGGAAGGTGAGGGTAAAAGTGATGTGATGTTCTGAGAGAAGAGGATGAGGCCCTTTGTCCTAGCAGTTAGTATATCTGACTCAATTTTTACCTGTTCTTCCCTCTCTTTGTGTTTCATTTAGTTCTATAAAGGGGTTTGCTTATCTTCCAGTTTCGAGTCCTGATTAAGGGTCTATGCCCAAAACTTTAACCTGTCTTTTCTCGTTTAAAGATGCTGACAGACTTGCTTTGTATTTCAGTATTTGGACTTTTATAATCTCCCTGATTGATTTGTTTGCTTCATCAATTGTAGGGGATAATTGCTTTGAATAAATTCAGACTATACCTAATTTTTGCCATTTTAGTGTACTTTTTGTCCAAAGTGAGCAAATTATGCTAAAATATTTAGTCTACTCTTAATTTGAATTATTTAATTTTTGTTATTTAGCACTAAATTCTCACTTTGTCTTATTTACATTGCTTAATTCAGATTGTTGTGCAATTCAATTTTAAGTGCAAAAATGCTTTTGAATTGGTGGTAGACTACTTTTTTTTGCTTTTACTTTAATATAAAATATATAAAGTGCATCTTATTTTCAGGAAATACATTGTTTTCAGTTTCTTTTCAACAATTAATTTTGAACATTCCAAGATGAACCTGACGCTGAGCAGTAAGAATGGAAGTAGCTGTAGGCTTAGTTGAAGAGATCTGTTTTGAGGAAGCTTTTGCGGGTAAGGAGAGAAGTAGTGCGGTGGAGGGAATTAGAGGGAGAGTTTCAGAGAAGGGCTGAGATAGTTGAAAACTGTTTAGTAGAAGGAGAGTGATACACAGGAGTTCATCATTGGAACCCAAAGGAAATGGGCTGGGATGTAGGGCTGGAGGAGATAGCAGGGGTATGGTGGGACGAGGCAGTAGAGGATTTGTAAACAAGGATGAAGATTTGAATTTAATGCATTGGTAGATTAGGAGCCAGTAGACCTCTACAAAGGTGGGTTGATGGGTGAGGAAAGCATTGCAAAAGTCAAGCCTAGAAGTAACAAAAGAATAACCAAGGGTTTCAGCATCAGTAGGGGGAGATAAGGGCAGAGGCAAGTGATTTTACGATGGAAGTAAGCAATTTTGGCACGGACAGGATATGGGGCTTGAAGTTCAGCTCAAGGTTGAACAGGACGAGATTGTGCACGGTCAAGTTCAGCCTGAGCAAGCAACCAGGCAGAAAGAAAGATGGGGTCAAGGATACGGAGTTTTTACCAGGAGCCGAACAGAATGGCTTTGGTCTTCATATTGAGTTGGAGAAAGTAGTGGCTCATCTATAGCTTTTTGTTGGAGAAGTAATTTGACTGCACAGTGGTGTCGTGGTGTCAAAGATGGTGGCAGAGAGGCAGAGCAGGGTGTTGTCAGTGTACATGTGAAAGCTGACCCCATGCTTATCGATAATGCTGCTTAGAGGCAACATGTAGGTGGGAGTAGGAAAAGACCAATAATGGAATCTTGGGATACACCAGAGGTGACCATGGAGGAGTGAGAGGAGATTGTAAGATAAAACCAACAAAGCTGAATTTCCTGTCTCTTCTGTCATTTCTGCCTTTTTTGTTTGTGTTGATTGTACTTTGATAAATTTTTAATTGTTACAGAACCGAACTGATAGTCAGTGCCAGCATCGGTGGTTGAAGGTTCTGAATCCAGAGCTTGTGAAAGGTCCATGGACAAAGGAAGAAGACCAGAAGGTAATCGTGTACAAATTAAATTATAAAGCTTATAATCGGTTATAATAGATTTTCGTACATCTCATAAATATAAAATTTATTAATTTTTTTTCTGTACCTAGTCTAGTTAAAATGTCAAATAGTAACTTGCTTAAAATGGTTCTAAGTAAGGCAGCACAATAGTACCATTAGGTTTAAACCTATGATTCCCTACATAGTGCCAATCTCTATTTTACCTTCAGCAGATGGTGGAAGTTGTTAAGTAAAGGACAGGTATTTACCCATTGGGATGAGGAGAGTAAAGGTTGGAGAGCAAGTCAACTGGCTTTCCTTCAGTATCTGCCGAACTACAGTAATAGTGGCAGAGGGCTGGGATTGGGTTGCTCACTTGGTAATTGTATTGTATGGTATGTTGTACAGTGAAATCTGAAAGAAATGTGCCAACCTATTGAGTTATGTAGCACATTGAACAGAAGGCAGGGTGAATGAACTGACCTTTGACTTATTATTTCATTTAGGTAATTGAATTAGTTCAGAAATACGGGCCAAAACGTTGGTCATTGATTGCTAGGCATCTAAAAGGTAGACTTGGCAAACAGTGCCGTGAACGCTGGCACAATCATCTCAATCCTGAGGTTAAGAAGTCATCTTGGACAGAAGAGGAGGACAAGATTATTTACGAAGCACACAAGGTCCTTGGAAACCGCTGGGCAGAGATTGCAAAACTACTACCAGGGAGGCAAGTGCTCCATTTTGAGAGATTTTAGTATTGCCAACAGTGGGTGGGGAATAAGCACTTTTTGTTGTTTGTGTTGTACTGGATTTGAAATTAGCAGGAGCTGAAAGATCCAAGTGATGAAAACCTGGGTTACGTGCAAGCTGTTTGTCGACACTTCCAGTTGCCTGATATTTGTTTGTGTAATAACACTACTTGCACGTACTGTAACTGTTGCACAGAGGAATAAATTTGATGAATACTGTTGAAAGGTTGACTATATTAGCCTCCCTAAGGGTTTGAAACCATTATTTTCAGTAGATGAAAGAGGCGAGAAGTTGGCGCATTGGGATTGAGTAAGGAAAGAGAGCAGAAATGGAGAATGGGATAAGAATTGCCCAAAAGCATGAATTGGGAAAGGAAAGGGAAAAGAGCAATACAGCAACACTACTGTTTGTCCAAATTAAATTCCATAGCAAACTCTTAATGTATCATCGAGAGGTTCATATATTGCACCCTTAAACTGGTGCTGTAAGAGGCAAAGATTGAACTATTGAGATTAATTGAGAAAAATGTAAGAATAGACAGTAATGTTCATTTAGTTTGAACAGGCACAAATGTGCATTTCAACATGTGAAACTTGATGGATATTTCCCGAACGGCATGTGCTGCAAAAAGTTAACATTGATGCTGGTTAATAAATGTATAATAAAAAAAATATTGATCTTTTTTTTATTCTGAGACGTTGGAACTGAAATTCCTTGAACCTTTCTCTGCCACTGGAAGGACGGTGGAACAAGCCCTCTGACCGCCAGTCTGGTGGTGTTAACCCCGTCCCAGCGCTTGAGGATGGGGTCATTAGCATAAAGGGGTGGGTGCCTACACCATTTATGGCACTTCCTGGCTGTTCACCATGTGGGGTCCCAGGAAAATTGGAGCAGCACCATGCCGCTCCATTGGGGGCCGGCCATTGTGACGGAAGGTTTTTTTAAAAAGGGCCCATTTATTGCACTGTTGCCACTTTCCTAATGGCAATTTATCACCTTGTGATTGCCACAAAAATCGGCACTAGGCCCCCATTTTCACATTCATGCATTAAGTACGCCCGCTTCATGAAAGGGATATTTTCATTTAGCCACAGTAAAGGCAGAATTGGCAGGATTTCTCACGGGTGTGTCGTCCCACCTCTTTCAATGATGTCTGGACAGAAGGGGGCAGGCTTATGGAGCGCCAGGCACCTCCGGCTGAAATTTTACAAGGTTGAAAAGAGGTGGAGACAAGGAAACTAGGTCCTGCCCTAAATTCCGACCCTGCACTCCCTGACTTGCATCCTCATTCTGCACTTGTAGGCCCAGGAAATTTGGAGCCATTACATTTTCAGTGGTTGCCTAGAACTTAGGATCTGCATGTAATGCAGTGCTTAGCTTTCTAAATGTTACAATTTGTTTGAGGTCACTGCAAGTTTTAAATACATTGATTCAGAACAATTTGACTCTTACCCAGTTTATTTTCCAGAGGTCTTTGTAATACACTAATTTTTTCATCTCTAGATAGTTAACTCTTCCTTAATCATGTAAAATCTGGATTATGCTCTTTCCTATTTTGCACATTCATCTGTAAATTGTAGTTCAATGAAAAACGTTCTTGTCCAAAGGGCATGTGACTTGTTTTTTTTCTTTACTGGCTGGAACATACTTTTTTTAATCAACAACAAATTGCTTCTGGGCAAATTCGGAGCAATCATTATACTAAAGCATAAATATCCTTGTGTGTTGGCAGTTGGTGTCCGCACAAATGGTTATTGCCGACACAAAACTGGAGAAAAGCTGGATTATAGTCTCGGAGCATTTATATTATTTATGAACAGAGCAGCAAACGTATTGTGGGGATTTCGGAAAATGCTTTGAACTTACCTGAGTTTTAACTCTTGAAGTTTGACATCATTTTCACACTTTTGATCAGATTTTAAGCACTCCTAGCAAACTGTTCTTTTCTATTTAATATAGATAATTACTGTTGTGTAATGACACTAAAAATATATTTTTAATGATAGGACGGACAATGCTGTAAAGAACCACTGGAACTCTACAATGAAAAGGAAGGTGGAAATGGAAGGTTACTTGCAAGATGGTAACCAGAACATGCCTATGTTTTTATTCGCTCATTCGGAAGATGGTGAAATCCAGTGTTTCAGGACCACGATAACTCAGGTTTTTTTTCTTTAAATGTTCACTGAGGGGCTCCTGCTGGATTCAAGTTTTTAAAACTTTTTTAATGATACTATCTGTCCAAAATATAAGTCACTGCTATCAGAAATTCTACATAATGAGGAAACTTTAAGTAAAATCATTCTTTTGGGGAAAAAAAAGTATAATGTTAGAGATATTTGATTAATTAGAAATAAGAATTAAAGGTAAACTGTCAAAGTTGCTTTTTTTCCATTTATTTTGCTAATTTTCCCCCTTCTCTTCAGAAGATACTCTTTTTTTTGTTTGCCTCGCTCATTCGGAAGATGGTGAAATCCATTGTTTCAGGACCATTTTTATACCGCCTTTCATGACCTCAGGACATCCCAAAGTGCTTTACATCCAATGAAGTACTTTTGAAGGGTAGTCGCTGCTGTAATGTAAGAAAAGCGGCAACAAAATTGTGCTCTGCAAGGTCCCACAAACAGCAAAGAGATAACGATCAGATAACCTGTTCTAATGATGTTGTTTGAGGGCTCAACATTGGCCAGGACACTGGGAGAACTCTTCTGCTCTTCGAATAGTGATGTGTGGTATCTTTTACATCCACCTGAGAGGGCAGACGAGACCTCGGTTTTACGTCTGATACGAAAGACAGCACTTCTGACAGTGCAGCCCTCCCTCAGTACTGCATTGAAGTGTCATCCTTTTTATATGCTAAAGTCTCTAGAGTGGGAATTGAACCCATGACCTTCTGACTCTGATGTGAGATTGCTACCACTGAACCAAGGCTGATATCTTTAAAAAAAAATAATTGTAGATTAATATCCCTGATTTTTTTGTTCATGATCTTCCCCAGATAAGTGGGGGAGGAAACTACAGCACTCTGTATGCATGTTCTGTTGGAAGCAACAGGTTTGATGGGTTGAATTGCCTTTCCCTGTTCTGTACTTCAGTGTTATGCTTAGTTTATCATCCTGTCCTCAATTATCTTTCTCCTGCACAAAGAACAGTCACCAATTTCCTTCATGGGTTGAAAAATAAAATTGAGATAATTTTTCTTTTTCAAGGTCCTGTCAAATAATTTTTCCAGTAAGAATGGGTTTAATTTCCTTAGTCTGTCTTCCTAGATGATTGACTGAACAGACAGTAACAACCATTCTTCCAGACCTTCTTTGAACCCTTTCCAGTAAATGTAGTGTCTAGACTAGGTACAAACTTTCTGGTTGAGAGGTTTGTTCTCATTGGGTAGGAAACTGATTTTAAAAATTGTTTATCTGATTAATTTGCATGCATTCAAAAATAAATTGCAATCTGATCTTTTTTCTTATTTCAGCCTTCTTTAAAACATGAGCCTGTTACCGTTGAAGCAGTTCCACAACCGACATCTGTCACTATAAAGCAGGTTAGAAAATAGTCTTTGAAGAAAAAAATCACCAGCGCTCCAATTAAATGCAATCTTTAACTTCTACTAGGCTTAGAAATGTAATACAATTTTGTGGGTTTTTTTGTATACTTAAGGGAGCATTTCAGCTGCAAGTTTTTGATTTTATTTGGTAAATACTGTGTACATAGATGTTCTTATGTTCCATATGTTTAATTTTAGTTTATAATAGTGTTGGACATACACTGAAAGTAAGACTGCAGTTATACTGCAGGTAATGACCTGAAACCGGTGTCGGCAAGCTATGATGCACAGGCAGCAGACCCCTGATATCATGTGCAATGATCTGCATTTTTAACAGACATCCAGGTGCAGCACCAGCAGCTCTGCGTCTATGTTTGTTTTGAATCATGCTGTGACCACTATTCTCCAGCAGCTAAGTTTTAATGTTAGGGGAATGGAGCAGGAGTGTCTGCATTCTCATATAGTTGAAAAAATTTCATTCCAAGTTCTTAAAGTTCTCAGGAGATCCAGCAGGCTACCTGGGCCTTTATGAAATTCAGCTTCACACCAGACTGCAGTTGTACTGCAGCCAGTGTGAACTCAGAATGGTGTGAGGTGCCCTTTTGGAGAAGATCTCTCACTACTTGGAATTTAGAATATTTTGGTGTGAGATGGAAACCCGTCAGCTGAGTTACACTGCTAGATTCATGTCATTATACGCTTGAATCAACCCAAAAGTGGCAGTGTAATTGCATTCTCAATTATATTTTTGGAAGTGATTCATAGATCTGGTGCATGTAGGTGTCTTTTATAAGGGTGTGACGTATAAATTATAAGTTATGAGAGTGACGTATAAATCATGGATTAACCGGCAATGACATACTGCACATTGCTTTTATAGAACTTAAACAGTGTCATCATCTGGAACTCTGTCCCTTCTATACAGTGCTCAAACACAGTTGATGATCACTTGCTGATCCCAGGCTTTTGGAGCACATTTTAGACTATAGGAAATCTGTTACTTGCCTGAGGGATTCAAGTACATTTTTGGTAAATCATTCTGTGGTCCCAATAACCACCCCAGTGTCAAATTTGTGTTGTACCTGTCCTCATTACTCATGTCTTTCGATGCACACTTGCTGCAGTACTTAAAACACAAAATAACATTTAAAGTAGGTATTCTGATTTGTCGCCTAAATTTTAGTGTTAATGTTATCTCCTGGTACGGAAATGATTATGAATACAGCGTGTTTTAAACTTGTTCTCTTGTTGCATGTGTAAACATATTTAATGTACGGACTGTTCGAAACAATTGCAAAGCACGAAATGCATGATAGGCCTTCTCCCTTAACTTGTCAGGTTTTGTAGAAACTGCTGAAATACTTATTTTAAAAAGCACTTCAAAATTACTTTGAAATTCCCATAGCATCTTGTTTAAGAAAGCTCAAACATTTTTACCAAAAAGTGCAAAACAACTTCCTTAACAAGCAAAATGCCATAATTAAAATCAATAAAACTTTAGTTGTTTGATGTTTGTATCTTGTATTTTATTTTTTTTCTCACTTAAACTGCTCAATTACACCAATCACAAGATAATTGCAGATAAGGAAGGCCATTCAGCCCATCTTAATGCATTCATCCAGAAAGACCCTACAGCACGCCCCTCCACCCCAGCCCCAATTGGCTGCATCCAATTATTTCTTAAACTATTCCAAAGTATTTACCTCCACTTCTATATCAGGAAGTTCATCCCATATGTTCACTTTTTGTGTGAAGATCTGTCCTAAATTTACCGTTTATTAGTTTGAACCTGTGTGCTCTGTCCCCACTCTTGCAATTGAAATTAAAGTAGTACTCTGGATTGCCTTTTCCATTTCCTTAACTATCTTACATATCTTTTAAGATCACCTTGCAGAGTCCTGCTTTCTAGATTGAAAAGCCCAAATTTTTCCACCTTTTCTCATAACTTTGACACTTCAGATCACCCCCCTTGTACTTCTCTGCACTGCCTCCAGTACTTGGGAGACATTCAAACACAGGTGGAAACAGAAGAGCTACAAAGGTGATCCCACGTGTGAAAGATTTGAGTTATGAGGAAGGACAGGAGAAACTTGGGCTTTTCAACCTGGAAAGGAAGCATCCAAAAGGTGATTGTATGGAAGAATATCTGATAATAAAGGGAATTTTCTATGGAAAACATAAATATTGCTATTAGAACATGCTTTGGGTGACCATTTTTCAGTGATTCCTTGAATTTAAATGGCATATTATTTGACTCTGCACTCCTTTTACATTTAGAATTCATTGTGCACTTCACCTTAAAATCAGTCTTTGACTTGCAAATCCATAGCAGTTCCTTTTGAGTTCAGGTATAAACAAGTTTTGTTTCTTTATTAATTGCAGGAGGACAGTTTTGCCAGTTGGTCAGGCAGTCTTCTCACGGATAACTCTATACTTGGTGATCATGGACTATCTGGCTCATCTGAAGCTCATCAAGAACAGTCTAATTCTGATCAATCCCAAGAACCTAACCAGTCTACAGAAGAGGCTTCTGGCAGCATGTTCCTGATTGTGGATTCTGGGGGAATATTTTCTCCACAACAGGTCTCCGAATTCTCTGAGCCCCTGGAGCTAATCAAATGTGTAAGTGCTGTGAAAGCAGCTACTCTGAAGTTGTCCTTCACAAAATGTGGAAACATAATTTGTGCCCTTTAACACTTGCACTTTTCAGCACAAAAATATTTCCAATCATTACCATGCTCTGTTCATTTCCATAGCACTGGCCCAAAAGATAAGCACCCTTCTAGATTTTAAAGTGGATTCTGATAGCTGCTGTGAATTGTTTAAAGTTCTGTAGTGACCTCTTTGAATTGTTAACAGCTTAAATATAGTTAAGGACGCTTATTGTGCCACATCTACCTCAGCCACAACATCCAATGGGAGTAATATGTTCCTTAACTGAACTCTGTATGTGTTCAAAGGGTCAGGCTCATTTGTGATGACCCCTGTGGTTGAATACTAAGGTGATACTCAGACTCGAGACTTGGACATGAAGAATGATAGCTTGTCAGAGGTACTAGGGTAGTCTGCCAATAGAATTGCACCCTAGCATGAGTCACTGCCTTCTTGCGATTTTCATCTTGGTGGGAAGGAGGACTCAAAATCATTTTTTTGGGGAAGGGGGCAAACTCCACCTTCCCTCTAGCAGGCCCCTGAAATTATTTTAGCGAGAGAGATAGGCATATGTCGAGCTTCACACGCTCCCACACTGGTATTGATTTTTGTCTCGGCATTAGGGGGTGAGGTGTACTTCCACCTTGCACCTTGCCAGCTCAGCTTAATGATTGGGGGTGGGGCTGGACCTGTTAGACTTCCGTCTCCCTACAGCATGTCCCCGAAACATTTTGGGGGTCGAGGTCAAACTTCATCTTCCCTCCATCAGGCTCCCAAAATCACTTTGGTTTGAGGGGGTTGTCAAACTTCTCCTTCAACCAAGGCCCTGGATAAAATCTCATCAGCATACATTGGGGAAGAAGAAATTCGGCATTCCTGGGGCCACAAAGTTCTTGCAGCCGGTGTTGGGTTCAGCTTACACTTTCCAGGGTTCTTTCAGCTGTATTGCATCAAGTGCGATGGCAGACACTCACTCTGCCATTTAAGTTAGCCTGGTGGGTTGACATCTGAGGATAGGCAATCTCTGTAGTTACTCCTGAAACAGTTTTATTAATTGTGCCTGTTCTCCATATCTAAGGATCCAGATGCATGGTCTGATCTGTCATGCTTCGATTTACCGGAGGATCTAGTCAAGCAAACTCCTGATAAGACCACACAGCAAACTTTAACAGAATACCGCATTGATGCAAATATCATCTCGGACCTGAGCAAAAGTGCAAAGAAGGGGGAACTCATCCCCATGATCACCTCCCCAGTTGCGGGAAGTTTCAGTACACCACCAACAATTCTGAGGCGTAAGAAGAAAACAAAAATTACACTTTCACCGGTTAATGATAGCAGTTATAGCAATAGTTTTACAATCATTGAAAGCAGTACCAGCAGCAGCATGACTCCAAAAAGTACTCCAGTGAAGACCTTGCCTTTCTCGCCATCACAGGTAATATTGCAGTACAGAGCAATAATCTTTCTGTCCTCAAGGCTGACATTATACAGCAAAATAGGAATGTGTGCACGACCAGAGAAGACCAGAATGGTCCCTCTGGCCAGTCTGACTATAAACCACAGCTAAATAATAATGTAGACTAGTTGATGAAATCAGTACTGATTCAAGTAGTCTGTTGCTTTATTTACTAAAAATATAATGTAGCCTCCTTTGTTTACTGTCTTTTAGCATTTTTTAACATCTATCACACCATATTAGTAACTTAGAGAACAGGTCCCCGCTGCCAGGCCTCTGCCAATATCCTTCTGAAACTGGTTGCTTCCCAGCATCTCAGAGCTCTAATTTAACCCTTTATGCAGAGAAGCACTTTTCCTGTACTCAGTGCCTCCTCTTGGCATCAAGTTTGAGATCAGAAACTCTATGTTTGGGATAACAGACTGCTTCTGTCCTGCCAGGAGTTCTCAATGAAATGATTGAGAGAAGGCAAGAGGCCCAATGGAGTAATTAATTGGCTGTGCTTCCAATTTCCACCCCATCTGCGTTACACAATCCATCTCCAATTCTTCTCTTCCTGGACATTTCTTCTCCACCTTTTGTTTTCCACAGACATCGATCTCAAGCCCACAGACTCTCGGCCCACTTCTTTTAAGCACTCTGTCCTTTGCTCTGACTGTGTTGAACCTGCTTCTTTTGCCTCTGAACTGTGGTTTAAACCCAAGCAAAGAGAATAATCTCAGACTCTGCAAGAATGTATTTCAACTGGGGTTAAGGGGCAAGTTTACATTAGGTTGCTGTCTGTCCATATCCTCTCTATAATTTTAATAAGTGCCTCATCAGATTTTGTCCAAACTTCTAGTCAACAAATACTAGGTGCCTTTCAAAAATGGGACAACTTGAAACTATGCCACTTTCCTCCGAGCCTTCTGTAAGAAGTGTTGAATTACCTAAAGTTTGAAATAGGTTACGAGAATTTAAACCAAATTTACATGTGTATAGTTCCCCTATCCTAACCTGCTCCACTCCTGGTTCATCTCTTTCCAATTTTGTTTTTCTGGAGGACTGTGCTTTAATAGAAGTGTCTCTGACTGCTGAGTAGTCAAGAGTGCTGATCAGCTCTGTCCACGTTAGTGACTAGTCTGGTTGGGCAAAGAGGAAATTTTACACCTCGTTTTGGAATCTTGAATGGGTGATTCCTAGTTCAGTGATTTTCTTCTGTAATTAAATTTAACTTTTTATGAATAAATATCTCATGTATCTCAAGTTTCTGGCATGGGTATTATTAGTAGGCTGAAATTATTCAAAATACAAATTTTCTCCTCCCCTTACAGTTTTTGAACTTCTGGACCAAACAAGACAATCTTGATATCGAGAATCCATCTCTTACCTCTACACCAGTTTGTAGCCAGAAAATCATAGTTACAGCCCCACTTCAGCGAGACTACACACCCAAAGTTCAAAAGGAGAATTCGTTGTAAGTAGCCAAGCTAGTAGGCAATTTCAGTTTTATTTTTTTCCACCATAGAAGGATGCAATCCGTAGATCTGTTTAACTTATTTATTGAAAGTATCCAACATGTGCTTAAACCTTAATTTGTTTATTTCATTCCTCTAGCAACAAAGATCAACATTTGTAAACTGGAGCAGTTTTGCTTATTCCACTGATCAATTAATTTTTGTTTGATAAAGGGACTCCTGTAACAGCTAACAGCTCCCCTTATATGGAGAAACACCTTTGATTTGTACTACTTATATGTGGGGAAAATTCTGCTGGTAGTCCTACACCACAGAACTAATGCTAAATCACCAGAGCTTGCTAAATCCCACTGAGAACATTGTTTTTTTGTCTTATAGTCTCCTGGAAAAGACTTGTTCTTGAACAATTTCATATCTGTTCCTGGTTGTGAAAGTGGATTTAAAGCTTGTGTGATTAGAGATTAGAGGTTTCATAGGTTTACAATAAAATCCCTTTTAAATAAAAATATAATGCTGAATTGTACCAGATGATGCAAAACTTTTTTATTATGTGGCAAGCCAATGTAGTGAGGCCATTGCTGAAACTGCCTCCAGAAAGTTACATAAGCTACTCCAGAGACTTGAGCACAAAATCTAAACTGACACTCCACTGCATTACTGAGAGAGTGCTGCACTGTCGTAGGTGCTGTCTTTCAGATGAGACGTTAAACCAAGGCCCCATCTGCCCCCTCAGGTGGATATAAAAGATCCCATGGCACTATTATGAAAAGCAGGGAAGTTCTCCCTGGTGTCCTGGCCAATATTTATTCCTGAACCAACACCACTTTTAAAAAAAAATAGATTACCTGGTCATTGTCACATTGCTGTTTGTGGGACCGTGCTGTGTGCAAATTGGCTACCATGTTTTCTACATTACAACAGCAACTACACTTATTAAAAAAAAAAGTATTTCACTGGCTGTAAAGCTCTTTGGGACTTCCTGAGGTTGTGAAAGGTGCTATATAAATGCAAGTTCGTTGTTTATAATCAAGAATTTTTTTTTTAGTGCCATTTGTAGTTGTCAAAGCTGTGTAGACCTCAAAGACCTGACATTAGTTTTCAGACATCTGTCATTTACTATGCAACCTTGTGAAAGTGCAGTTTTAATCATTTAAGCAAAGGACATGAAATATATAATTTTGACTGACCTCCCAATGTAATTAACATCTGTGTCAAGTATTTAATGCACAAGGAAAATAGCTGATATCAACAAATACTGGCTTATGTCTTGGTAATTAATTCCAGATTATGGCTTCAACAGTAATTATGTCAGCTACATTATCTGCAACAGCACTCCTCGATCAAAAACTCCCTGCCAACTCTATCTTTTTTCCTGAAAGGGAAAAGTAATAATCATTATTGTTGAGGTGGAAGGGCTTCAGATGGTGGCTGTAAATTGCTTGAATTTTGTTGTCTCAGTTTGTGATGCATTCTGAACTCCTTAATGAGATTGCTGCCCTGTTGGGCCTGGGCACCTATTTGATAATGTAAGCACAGGGCATATTATTACAGCAACATTCAGTGCGAGTTGTGGTACTTGCATATGCGATCTTAACGCTGAACTCAGCTACTACTTTTTCATATAAATGCAAGGACTTGGGCATAATACTGTACAGTCATGTAGAAATGTTTATCCAACTCATAACATCACTTGGCGTTCAGATGATGCTGATTGTTTGAATTATGTTTTTCTAGTTTACCACATCACCTACGATTCATTATGTATTACTGCCACCATGTAAGCATAAAAGAAATCTTCCTATGGCTGCGGTTCCTTTTTATCCAGTCATTTTTGCGCTGTCCCTTAATAGTGTTAAACTCCATCTTGTTTGTTTCCACCTTTGTGAGCTTATGAAATTACTTTTTGAATTCAGGCTCTACATTTTTATCCGTCTCAATTTTGCATCAGGCACTAGCTTTACAAGCTATACTGGTATAAGAGAGCTTTTAATGTCCGAATGCAAAGCTTCCAGCACCTGCTGGTGGGTCGCAGCGCCATTGTGTGTGAATTTGGTCTGAAGTTCCAATGGAGGTCTAAGAAGAGCATTAAGCAGCTCAAAGAAATGACATCAAGACCTTTTGTAATCCAGGTCAAGAAATCATTCACCAGTTATCTTTCCACACCCATTCTCATGAATTAGGGCTTCATGTTTCTCAGCAGGTGCTTTTTCTTCCATGCAGCTGCCAAGCAAGGGGTTTCCCACAAATTGCATAGGATTGTTTTTGGTGACACCTGTGCTAATCCTAAAAACTTGCACAATATCCATACTTATGCCAAAGTTGTAAGGGAAGCAGCGGCACAGAATATTTTATATACTAATAAATTGTAGAGCAGAATGTAAACAATTGGGGAGACTTCTGGATTTACGCCCAGGCACAATGGATTGCTTGGGTGCCGGGAATGTTCAAAAATCGGGTGGGTAAGAGCGCACGTTTGTAAAGGAACCCGTCTAAAAATTTTTCCCTCCCTTTAATTTAATGGAAGGAAAATTGGGCGGGTTCCTTTACAACAATGCGCTTCCATTCACTCGATTTTTCTGATACTCTCTGTACCCAGGCAATCCAGCGCACCTGGGCACAGACCCAGGAAATTCTTCCCGAGTGACCAGAAGGATCAACTTTAGTGGCCAGCACTGCTGTCAGTGGAAATGTCATCATACTGCAGGAAGGCTCCTGATGCAATTGCAACAAACTTGCAGAAGTAAGAAATGCACATAATGTACATACCTTACTTTGCAAAATCAAACCTTTTTAAATTTACCTTTTTTTAAAAACAAATCTAACTAGTATTTTTTATGTGTTTGCTTAGTTAACATATATACAACACATAGATAACATATAATATTTGAATAAAGCACATTAATAGAAAATTAATTATTGCTATTTATTTTCTACATTATTAATCTGTAAGAAAAATCCTAGTATAAATGTTCAATTTTTTTTCACTATAATATCATACTTCCATTCCGGCTAGTAAATATTTTCTGTTAAAACTCTGATAACATTGGTGCTTTTTTTTTCTTTTTGCACTGTCACCATGCTTTCTAGTTATCTACTGTAATGAATGTTTAAAGGAACGGGATAGAATTGAATAAAACAAGCCATAACGCCAAAAAAAACGCATCCCACTAATTGTATCGCTTACAGAGGCCCCTTCTCTGTATCCTGTTCAGCCAAGCAGCTGGTGATGTGCCCTATATTTTAATGAAAAGTGCTTCGTAATATATAGGGTTGTTGCTCTTAACATCATGTAACAAAAAGGACTGCCATCCAAGGCTTTAAGCAAAAGAAAAGTTCAGTTGCATTTTTTTAACTACACAAAACCAGATTCAGACAGACATGATATGTAAACGGAGAATACTGCACAGGAAATTGAGTTGTATTTATTTCACAAGTGCAAACTTGGGTAACTCTCAAGACTTTGAGAGTTGTGTGGTCGTTTTTACTTGTGAAATAAGAATCATAATTATTAGTTTGCTGTGAGTATCCTCTAACTAAAAAATTGCTTGACATTTGGTTCTTTGGCAGCATTCAGTACACCTGTTTTCTTGGCTTTTATAAAAAAGGATTGTCATTTTTCATATGAAATATTAGATTTTAAAGTGCAGACTGGTAAATGTCAAGGTCATTATTTAAAGATTTGTATTCTGTTTTTCTTAAAACTGATAATGTGGGGGCACAATTTCTGTAACCAATACTAGAAGGAAAGAGGAGTATAGGTTATTGAATGTTCCTGTACTGCTTCAGTCATGATGTGGAGATGCCGGTGATGGACTGGGGTTGACAATTGTAAACAATTTTACAACACCAAGTTATAGTCCAGCAATTTTATTTTAAATTCACAAGCTTTCGGAGATTTTCTCCTTCCTCAGGTAAATGTTTCAAGATCTCCTTGAAGCCTACGCATTTATACATATTGAATAATACATGGTGTTTACAGACTGCCCCTGCAACTGCCCGTTGCCAAGGCAATCACCGTGTTCAGACAGAGAGGTGTCATCTGCAGAACCCCCGAATACACATTCAACAAAAAAACAAACAGGGAAAAAAAACAGAGAAAAAAAACACAGAGAGAGGCAGAAACATCCGGAAGGCAGAGAGAGCCAGCAAATGACCCATTATATTAAAAACAGATAACATTTGTTCGCTGGTGGGGTAACGTGTAGCGTGACATGAACCCAAGATCCCGGTTGAGGCCGTCCTCATGGGTGCGGAACTTGGCTATCAATTTCTGCTCGACGATTTTGCGTTGTCGTGTGTCTCGAAGGCCGCCTTGGAGTACGCTTACCCGAAGGTCGGTGGATGAATGTCCATGACTGCTGAAGTGTTCCCCGACTGGGAGGGAACCCTCCTGTTTGGCGATTGTTGCGCGGTGTCCGTTCATCCGTTGTCGCAGCGTCTGCATGGTCTCGCCAATGTACCATGCTCTGGGGCATCCTTTCCTGCAACGTATGAGGTAGACAACGTTGGCCGAGTCACAGGAGTATGAACCATGCACCTGGTGGGTGGTGTCATCTCGTGTGATGGTGGTATCTGTGTCGATGATCTGGCATGTCTTGCAGAGGTTACCGTGGCAGGGTTGTGTGGCGTCGTGGACGCTGTTCTCTTGAAACCCAACCTCAAACAGACCATCGTTCGCAGCAAACTACCCAGCTTTCAAGAGAACAGCGTCCACGACGCCACACAACCCTGCCACGGTAACCTCTGCAAGACATGCCAGATCATCGACACAGATACCACCATCACACGAGATGACACCACCCACCAGGTGCATGGTTCGTACTCCTGTGACTCAGCCAACGTTGTCTACCTCATACGTTGCAGGAAAGGATGCCCCAGAGCATGGTACATTGGCGAGACCATGCAGACGCTGCGACAACGGATGAACGGACACCGCGCAACAATCGCCAAACAGGAGGGTTCCCTCCCAGTCGGGGAACACTTCAGCAGTCATGGACATTCATCCACCGACCTTCGGGTAAGCGTACTCCAAGGCGGCCTTCGAGACACACGACAACGCAAAATCGTCGAGCAGAAATTGATAGCCAAGTTCCGCACCCATGAGGACGGCCTCAACCGGGATCTTGGGTTCATGTCACGCTACACGTTACCCCACCAGCGAACAAATGTTATCTGTTTTTAATATAATGGGTCATTTGCTGGCTCTCTCTGCCTTCCGGATGTTTCTGCCTCTCTCTCTGTTTTTTTTTCTCTGTTTTTTTTCCCTGTTTGTTTTTTTGTTGAATGTGTATTCGGGGGTTCTGCAGATGACACCTCTCTGTCTGAACACGGTGATTGCCTTGGCAACGGGCAGTTGCAGGGGCAGTCTGTAAACACCATGTATTATTCAATATGTATAAATGCGTAGGCTTCAAGGAGATCTTGAAACATTTACCTGAGGAAGGAGAAAATCTCCGAAAGCTTGTGAATTTAAAATAAAATTGCTGGACTATAACTTGGTGTTGTAAAATTGTTTACAATTGCTTCAGTCATGTAATAGATTGGTATGCTTGTATTTGAAGGAATATGAAATGTGGTAAAAATTGTTCCTTTTACCAGGTTTTTTTCTATTGTAGGTTCCGAACACCCAGAAGTCGCAGATCTCTCTTGGACACTACACCAAGAACACCTACTCCATTCAAAAATGGGCTGGAAAAATATGGAGCAGTAAAGCCTCGTGTATGTATTGGCTAGTTCATAAAACAGATTAATTTCCAGTTGCATATATTTTCAGGAAATATTAATTGTGTATCTCTTTCTCTCCCTTTTGCATAATTCTAGCATCCAATGCCTCATTTTGAGGAGGATCTAAAAGAGGGTTTGAGGAGCGAGACAGAAATGAACATTTTGCAGGAAGAGGAAGCCCAGTTAGTAAAAAGAAAGCAGCATGGGGTTAGTGTGTGCATGTATTCAGCCAAGAATGTTTACTTATTTTTTCTATTTAGTTGGGCTGATTTTTTTAAATCCACTTTTTTAATTGGGTTCTCGAATGTATGTTCACATTTTATGAAGATATTGTACATATTTTTCTTTTAATGTCTATTCATAGAGGTGTTTGAATTAAGAGCTTAAATTAATCGATACAACCATGATTTTTTTTTTAAAAACTCCTTTTTGATAAATGTCGCCTATAATATCAGAATCTGTTAAACCAGAGAAGTTCATTTTGCTTTTCTGCTTCAGTTGTGTCTTATTTTCTTAGTCACTCCTTATAATATAATATTATATGTTCAGGAAACCCATCTATTATCCTCTTACAAAACCTATCGAATAAATCACTGTCCCTTTGGGAATTTTGATAACCAAAATTTTATGCTGTAGTCCTATTTTGGAAAGCTTTATACCTCAAGGATACTTTTGCTGTGAAATATCAAAAACTTATTTGTCACAAATGTAATTCCAGTCTTCCAAAAGTCATTATGAAATCTGTTTTTACTTGTCCATGTTGTGTGGAGATGATTGTAGGAAAAAACTGATTTATGGGGGGGTGGTCCTATAGGATGCAGGAGGCATGACCTTGAGGGCTTTCTCTGAAAAGTCTCACAAAGGGGACAAGGCTCAGTGGTTACATGTCTTACTTACCTTGTCATACAATATATGAAATGCAGCTTTCATTTTGTCAAAATTATTATTTGTAGAGGGCACTTTGAAATTGTACCTTCTTATTTGTAATGTGGAACATTACATGATCGGTTTAAAATTCTGCAAAGAAGCAACTGTTCAGTAAGACCTCACTGGTCCTCATTATTCTTGTTCGTATAGCTACACCGACCTCTTATGAAGAAAGTGAGAAAGTCTCTTGCTTTGGACATTTTGGAAAAGGATGGGAATATTGCAAATAAGACTGCGCTCAGCACAGTCAGCACACACAAAAAGGTAACTTGCTCAAAAGTCTGGGTATTCAAATACATGATCTACAATAAGAATCCCATTAAGTGTAACTTGTGACTTCTTTGAGTTTGAAAACAGTTGAAACAGTTCTTTGCTTTTACTGCTTGACTTATCTATTTGAAATCGTACCCCAGAATAACCGGTTGAAGTATTTATGTTGACCGTGTTATTTTTAGTCGTCTTCTAAGCAGTTGCATAACAAATTTGAGAAAGAACAGATATGTAAGAGTTTTGCCCTCCCAGAGTTGATGTTTGGCCAATTGGGTTTCAGTAGAGAAGAAATTCATCAGACCACTTAGCCATGGCTTTCACTTATTGCTATGTCGGGATGGAAATGGATCAGTGATTTATTTTTGGGGGCGGGACAAGGGGAAAGAAAGGCCTTCAGCTCTCTTCTGAACCCTATATTCGTCATCGAATCTCCTCTACATATCAACCTTCGGCCCTGTCAAATGTTTGAGCCTGCCCTGATCTTTTAATCATGTATATATTACGTCAGACAAATTCTAACTGTTGAAATAGAATGATCTCTGGGAAATTGGATTAGGAGTAGGCCATTCAGCCTCTTCCGCCATTCAATTAGATCATGACTGATCTGTAACTTAACTCCAGCTTACCCGCCTTGGTTCCATTACCCTTAATACCTTTACCTAACAAAAATCTATCAATCTCAATTTTGAAATTTTCAATTGACCTAGCCACAACAGCTTTTTGGGGGAGAGTTCCAGATTTTGTGTGAAGAAGTGACATCACCCCTGAATGGCCTAGCTCTAACTTTAAGGTTATAACCCCTTGTTCTGGACTCCCCCACCAGAGGAAGTATTTTCTCTCTACCCTATCAATTCCTTTAATCATCTTAAACACCTCGATCATCCCTTCATCTTCTATACTCCAGGGAATACAAGCCTAGTTTATGCAATCAGTCCTCATAATTAAATCCTTTCAGCCCCGGCATCATTCTGATAAATCAGCGCTGCACCTCCTCCAAGACCAATATCCCCTTTCTGAGCTGCGGTGCCCATAACTGATTGCAGTACTCTAAATGGTGTCTAACCAGAGCTTTATATAATTGTAGCATATCTTCCACCTCTTTGTGTTCCAGCCCCCTTGAGATAAAGGCTAACATTGCATTAGTCTTTTAAATTATTTTTTGTACCTACACTAGCTTTTAGTGATTTCTGTACCCCTAAATCACTCTGTTCCTCAATAGTTCCTAGCTTCTCTGGGGGTCAGTTGAATTTTTGTATACACATGGAAGAAGTTGTTTTTTAAAAAGGGACTGCATCTGTTTTCGAATACATGTTCCAACACCTGGAGGTTTTATCATGGTATTACTTTTGACTTCTCTTGTAAGCAGACAGAAGACTTTTTATCAAGATCTTTGAACACCTCTTCATCAAGTAAAAAGGATGATAATACACTGGACAGAGGTTTTATTGTACCCAATAAAGAGACTAGTTTTTCCTCCACATGCTCTAAACTGGAAGCTCCACTATGGGTATGTAGTGTTTTAATTGGAATTATGTTTTGTTTAGGTATTATCTATAGAAACAGCAGACACTGAACATTAAATTTCTATTTCACTATGAAGTATGGCGTTCACATGATTTAACATAACCTTTGTATTGCAGTTGCTGCTGTCTTAATTCTTCAGCCCACATGTGGTTTAATCTGTTAATGTCTTTGATTGTTATCCCCCTCCACTTTGCCACAAAACCTCTTTGCTTTCCCACACAATTTGGTGGCTTAACCAAAAGATGGAGGCATTCTGTTTCTAATGTCCTCATGATGAAATGAGCAACATTCAAAATGATCTGTGGAAAACTTCCCATGTTTTCTGTTTTCCAACCAGCTCTTTAACTGATGGACAGTTCCTTTTATGAATTTTCATTTCAGCCACAAGTGTCTTGTGGCCTTTCCAAATAACTTATGTATCACGATTTGTGGTATTAACCAAATTTACAATACGCTACTTGCCTTTTTAAGAACATGTGAATGAATGGGGGAATATTGACCAATTTGAAATGTTGCAGACTACCTGTACCAGATCATATTGTTCGACGTTTAGAACTTCCTAATTTCTAAGAGAAACTACAATAAATACAATTATAGAGTTAGAGTCATAGAGTTATACAGCACGGATAGAGGCCCTTCGGCCCATCGTGTCCGCGCCGGCCATCAGCCCTGTCTACTCTAATCCCATATTCCAGCATTTGGTCCGTAGCCTTGTATGCTATGGCATTTCAAGTGCTCATCCAAATGCTTCTTGAATGTTGTGAGGGTTCCTGCCTCCACAACCCTTTCAGGCAGTGAGTTCCAGACTCCAACCACCCTCTGGGTGAAAAAGTTCTTTCTCAAATCCCCTCTAAACCTCCTGCCTTTTACCTTGAATCTATGTCCCCTTGTTATAGTACCCTCAACGAAGGGAAAAAGCTCCTTAGTATCCATCCTATCTGTGCCCCTCATAATTTTGTACACCTCAATCATGTCCCCCCTCAGCCTCCTCTGCTCCAAGGAAAACAAACCCAATCTTCCCAGTCTCTCTTCATAGCTGAAGTGCTCCAGCCCTGGTAACATCCTGGTGAATCTCCTCTGCACCCTCTCCAAAGCGATCACATCCTTCCTGTAGTGTGGCGACCAGAACTGCACACAGTACTCCAGCTGTGGCCTAACCAGTGTTTTATACAGCTCCATCATAACCTCCTTGCTCTTATATTCTATGCCTCGGCTAATAAAGGCAAGTATCCCATATGCCTTCTTTACCACCTTATCTACCTGTTCCGCCGCCTTCAGGGATCTGTGAACTTGCACACCAAGATCCCTCTGACCCTCTGTCTTGCCTAGGGTCCTCCCATTCATTGTGTATTCCCTTGCCTTGTTAGTCCCTCCAAAGTGCATCACCTCGCACTTTTCCGGGTTAAATTCCATTTGCCACTGTTCCGCCCATCTGACCAACCCATCTATATCGTCCTGCAGACTGAGGCTATCCTCCGCTATTTACCACCCTACCAATTTTTGTATCATCAGCGAACTTACTGATCATACCTTTTACATTCATATCCAAGTCATTAATGTAGACCACAAACAGCAAGGGACCCAGCACCGATCCCTGTGGTACCCCACTGGCCACAGGCTTCCAGTCACAAAAACAACCTTCGACCATCACCCTCTGCCTTCTGCCACTAAGCCAGTTTTGTATCCAAAGTGCCAAGGCACCCTGGATTCCATGGGCTCGTACCTTCTTGACCAGTCTCCTGTGGGGGACTTTATCGAAGGCCTTACTGAAATCCATGTATACCACATCCACTGCGTTACCCTCATCCACACGCGTAGTCACCCCCTCAAAAAATTCAATCAAATTAGTCAGACATGATCTTCCCTTGACAAAGCCATGTTGACTATCCCTGATTAATCCTTGCTTCTCCAAGTGGAGACTAATTTTGACCTTCAGAATTTTTTCCAATAATTTTCCTACCACTGATGTTAGGCTCACTGGCCTGTAGTTCCCCGGTTTTAGACCTTCAATATTTTGAAGCTATTCTGCAAGAGTAATGTATTTGAAAACTTGTTTGCAGAGTTAGAATCAAAATATGTTTCATAAGTGGCATTCAAAAATTATTTTCTTGGACTTCTGTTCGCAGATGAGCAGTGCTTGGGAAGCAGTAGCCTGTGGAAGAACAAAGGATCAGCTTATAATGACTGAGAAAGCCAGGAAGTACTTAAATGCATTCAAAACAACTCACACCTCCAGGACCTTGATTTTATAATGTGGTGTAGAACAGTTAAAAACATTCTATCTGGATGACTTCCGATGGAAAGAATTATCTTGTGGAATACCAGGAACTAAAAAGTTTTAAGTGGATCTTTAAAACAAGAGATCACCATGGTGTTACAGTCATAGTTTATGTTCGGACAGTATCTCATCACTGGGGGAAGAAAGATTGTACTTCAGTCAAAAAATTTTCCCATGGACAGACTATTACATAAATAGAATTTGTGCTCTGCGTCATTGGTTTGTGAGCTTCAAAGCAGAAGAGCACGATTGGTTGTTGTAACCTTTTCTTTTTTTAAAAAATCTTGTATCAATGATTTAACATTAACCCCTAACTTTTTTTCACTGGAAGGCTTCATTGGTGAACAATCACTACACAGGCAAAATTGTGCTTGATGCTGTGATGTCATTGAGAAGGGCTCTCTAACTATGTCTTATCATGTTTGTCACTGTAACCTTCTTTCCATGAACTCTTCACATTGAAGGTGCACTCTCTTGACTGCTTACAGAAATAAGATTTCACACCAAAGCCAAAAATGTAAAACTCCTAATATTTGTTCCAACAGTACTATGAATTAAGAAGTTTGCTTCTTTTCTGAGTTTTGCAGAAATTCTCATTTTCTAGATCTTCTACGGCAAAAGATGTGCACTTTTAAAAGCTGAAGAACATTTTCACTATGTTAAATACTCTTATTAAAGCATAGAAATACTATAGTACTTTGCTTGTATTAACAGGCATTTGAGATGTACAAGACAGTCTGTTTCCTAATTAACTTAATTGACCTTCTAAAAAGTGCAGCTTTTAGCATCACTAACTTATCCTCCCAAGTTTGTTAAATGTAGTTTTGATTTTTCAAATGACAAAAGTGTTGAAATGTGTACATTTTCTTCTACTTGTTGTCCTATTACATTAACAAAGCAATAATTAAAAAAACTGGAAAAGAACCTTCCCACCATTCCATAATCAAGATTGTGTATAGTGTTTTATGATGCATAAGTAACAAGAACTTGCATTTATATAGCACCTTTAAATGTAATAAAACCTCCCAGGGCGCTCCACAGCAGCGATTATCAAACAAAATTTGACACCGAACCACATAAGGAGGTATTAGGACTGGTGTGCAAAAGATTGGTCAAAGAGAGAGGTTATAAGGAGCGTCTTAAAGGAGGAGAGACGGGCGGAGAGGTTTCTGGAGGGAATTCAAGAGCTTAGGGCCTAGGCAGCTGATGGCACAGCTGCTAATGGTGGAGCAATTAAAATTGGGGATGCGCAAGAAGCAAGAATTGGAGGAGCTCAGAGATCTCGGAGGGTTGTAGGGCTGGAAGAGATTACAGAGATAGAGAGAGGCAAGGCCATGGAGGGATTTGAAAACAAGGACGAGAATTTTAAAATTGAGGCGTTCCTGCACTGGGAACCAATGTAGGTCAGCGAGCACAGGGGTGATGGGAGAACGGGACTGAGTGCGAGTTAGGATACGGGTAGCAGAATTTTGGATGAGCTCAAGTTTATGGATGGTTTAAGATGGGAGGCCAGCCAGGAGAGCATTGGAATAGTCCAGTCTGGAGGTAACAAAGGCATGGATGAGCTGAGGCAGGGTCGGAAATGGACGATGTTACAGAGATGGAAGTAGGCGGTGATGGAGCGGATATGTGGTTGGAAGCTCATCTCGGTCAAATAGGACGCCACGGTTGCGAACGGTCTGGTTCAGCTTCAGACAGTGGCCAGGGAGAGGGATGGAGTTAGTGGCTAGGGAACGGAGTTTGCGGCGGGGACCAAAGACAATGGCTTCGGTTTTCCCAATATTTAGTTGAAGGAAACTTTTGCTCAACCAGTACTGGGTGTCAGACAAACAACTGCAAAAATAAAGTAATGGTAAGAAAAGGTAATTTCACTTGCAAGCCATTTAAATCTATGTTCAGGAGTCATACAGACTTTTTTTCCCCATTAATTTTCCACATGAATATGCCAACATTCAAATGGGAAATAAATCAGAGTGCTATCCTTTTAGTACTCCATTATTTGCAGTGGCCATGTGATGTCCTCCCATATTGCACTGTAAGTAAAAGTCATGTTCTGGATTCCCATATCATCCATGGTGGTGTCCTGCTGCTCCCTGAGGAGGAAAAATAAGTTCTATTTTTGATCCCAGTTCTTGAGTTGCAGTTTTCTGCTTCTTAGAGCCTGACTATTATTGCTGTAATTTGTGTTTTTTGGTTGATCAACATGGTTACTTTAAAGAGTTGTGCCCTGATTGCCTAGACGTGAATTGGTTGAAGCCAATGGACAGATTCTGATACAGTACTGGACATTTATATTCGAGGCTCAGATCGATAGATTTTTGGACTCAAGGGAATCAAGGGATGTGGGGATCAGGCGGGAAAGTGGAGTTGAGGTCAAAGATCAGCCATGACCTTATTGAATGGCAGAGCAGGCTCGAGGCGCCATATGGCCTACTCCTATTTCTTATCATAGAAAGTTACGGCACAGAAGGAGGCCATTCGGCCCATCATATCTGTGCCAGCTGAAAAAGAGTTATCCAGCTTAATCCCACTTTCCAGCACTTGGTCCGTAGCCCTGTAGGTTACGGCACTTCAAGTGCACATCCAAGTATTTTTTAAATGAGTTGAGGGTTTCTTACAAAGAGTTTGATAGATCTTTCCTTGTGAGATGAGGTGATTCCTTTAAACATTTATCTTAATGCTTCAGCACTCCGAGATTAGAATTGTCTATTGTTAGTTTGCACATGTTAACATTTCAAAAGCTGTTCTAGCCACAAAGCAACTTTGTCTTAAGATTTGCGAACACAAGCACTATACCAAATAAGCACTTGCTTATTTAGGAAAAGCATTTTCCATTGCATATGCTGTCAAGATATGATTGTGTAACCAGTTATGCATATCACTCAATGCCACTACAACAACAATTTGCATTTATATAGCACCTATAACGTAGTAAAACATCCCAAGACGCTTCACAGGAGCGATTTTCAAACAAAATTTGAGACCGAGCCACATAAGGAGATACGAGAACAAGTGACCAAAAGCTTGGTCAAAGAGGTAGGTTTTAAGGAACGTCTTAAAGGAGGAGAGAGAGAGAGGTGGAGAGGTATAGAGAGGGAATTCCAGAGCTTAGGGCCTAGGTAACTCAAGGCATGGCCACCAATGGTGGAGCGATTAAAATCAGGGATGTGCAAGAGGCAAGAATTGGAGGGTTGTAGGGCTGGAGGAGGTTATAGAGTTAGGGAGGGGTGAGGTCATGGAGGGATTTCAAAACAAGGATGAGAATTTTAAAATCGAGGCGTTACTGACCTACATTGGCTGCCGGCCCAGGGAGCATGAGGGTGATGAGTGAATGGGACTTGCTATGAGTTAGGATACGGGCGGCAAAGTTTTGGATGAGCTCAAGTTTATGGAGGGTGGAAGCTGGGAGGCCAGTCAGGAGAGCATTGGAATAGTCAAGTCTAGAGGTAACAAAGGCATGGTTGAGGGTTTCAGCAGCAGATGAGCTGAGGCAGGGGCGGAGGCGAGGGATGTTACGGAGGTGGAAGTAGGCGGTCTTGGTGTTGGAGCGGATATGTGGTTGGAGGCTCATCTCGGTCAAATCTGCAGAAGAATAGTGTTCTAGAGACAGCTGGCTGAAGCAAGTTTATAAATTTGTTTTTAAAAAAAAACATGGATTTATACGGCACCTTTCACTATTTCAGGATGTCCCAAAATGCTTCACAACCAATTAAGTACTTTTGAATCATGGTCACCGTTGTAATGCAGAGAAACCCTAACTATTTGAAATAACAAAATAAGTATCTCCCTAATTTGTCACACGGGACTTGTGAAAATTTGATTCACTGGAAATGAATTCCAAAAGAGAGTCCTCTACTGAATGCACTGAAAACGCAAGCAGAATCAAGTGTTGGTCATGACTCCGGTAGGTTTAGCTCCAGGATGCCCAAACACTTGATTGGGACCACATGCAGTCCCTGAGCCTGTCAGCCTAGCCTTCAAAGCCCAGATAACTTGGTCCTATTTCTGCATATGTTTATTCTTTGCTGGCTTTTTCTGTGGGCCTGGATGGTTGGGAAGGACCGTATTGTTGTCCCACTGGTGGATAAATTCTAAACCAGGACACCAAGATCTCTTCATAGCAGTACCTTGACATATATGCAAATTAATGGGAACACAGATTTCAATTTTATATGGAGCCCCTGAGGCTCCATAGGGCATAAGGACAAAAAAATGAGAAACATCTAGTTAAGCTGATCTGAAATTGCCAGGCGAACTAAAATCTCATTCTGTTTGTGTGGTCAGACCACTTGTTGGACCTTTCTGAGGCCCAGTATTTCTCTGTTTGGTACAGTGTGTTTGTCCACTCAGAATCATCAGTATCTGTGTATTTGGTTTCTTTTTTTAGACCATTTACAAACTGGGTTCCTTTTTGTTTTTAGACTTTAGTGACTGGGAATAAACAAATGCAACCAAGCCTACAAACTGCCTCTGAAAAGACTGAGCATTGACACAATGTGACAGTGAGAGAGCATGTTGCATGGGAATCCTTCTGTCCTATATTACTGTGGTATCTATTCCAATGTTTGCTACGTCAAAGAATCGATATCTTCTTGTTTTAGATCATAAAACCAGTAACTTCAATACCAAAACATACACACCTGATAATATAGGGCTCTGACTGATACAAAGTTAACCTGGGGAAATTTGAGATTGTCACCATAGGAAAACTTCCAAATTTATGCTTAGTTAAAATTGGAGAACAGTATTGTTGATTAGTTGCATTGGCTCATCTATTAAACACTGTCACAGTTCTCTCCCAGCTGTTTGCCGCCAAGAATTTTGCTGCAAGCATGCAAGAAGTTCTGTGATGTACTGCTATGAACTTCCAGGTCTCCAAAATGAAAACTCAGTACTTGGCCTACACCTGCTGCGTATGCCAAGGCAGGAAATGATTAATAACACGATGAAGTTGGTAAAAATTGTTGATAGAAACTAAAACATTTAATTCTTAACCAGGACTCAAAAAGGATTCTTTTGCCCCCTCCCCCTCCACCTTTCATAAATTGATTTAATGCTGACTTGGAGATTGTGTTTGAAGAAAATAAACATCTTCGATTCAAAGACTTGATATATTTCACACAATTTGAAACCCTATATGAGATTATTGAATCCTGTAACTGCACTCCTCCTCCAGTGTATTCCTGCAATTCTCCCTCCTCTTCTACACCCCCTGCCCCCCCCCCCCACCTCACACTCGCACATTCACTCTTCAGTATTTCTACTTTTATGTATCGTCAGCCTTTGTTTTGTCCTTCTACATCTGCTTAGTCTTTGCTCTCGGAAAAGCTGCCTGTATTGTCCGTCTGCTTAATGTTTCTGTATTGGATACAAAATATTGATGCAGGAGCCTCCCTGGTTATTTTTGGGAAGCTCCATCTGTTCTGCAGGTAGGAATAGCTTTCTCAATTATATATTTCACTGTTCTGTGTACTATAATACCTCGTTTGATTTTCCCCCCCACCACCATATAAAATAACTGAAGACGTTCCTTTCAACAAATTACTCTAATTCTGTGGCCACCACCCTCCCTCCCCTCCAAAATCTCTTTCTATTACTGCTCTCTGTTGAGTGTAATTTTTGCAAGCAATATCCTCTTTTTTTTTAGCCTGATGGCAATCTGCAGATTTTCTAGACGGTCTTGCATATCTTTCACTTTCACACAAACCAATGCCAAAATAATGATGTTTATTATACTGTTGGTACCCAATTTAAGTCTGACCTTTTGAGATTCAAAAGGAAGGTCATTAAGAGAATCCTTAAATCTACTGCAATCAATAACTGATAAATAGAAAAAGAGGAGGTACTTAAAAGATTGGCAGTACTCAAAGTAGAAAAGTCACCCGGTCCAGATGGGATGCATCCTAGGTTACTGAGGGAAGTAAGGGTGGAAATTGCGGAGGCTCTGGCCACAATCTTCTAATCTTCCTTAGATATGGGGATGTGCCGGAGACTGGAGGATTGCAAATGTTATACCCCTGTTCAAAAAAGCGGAGAGGGATAAACCCGGCAATTACTGGCCAGTCTGCCTAATGTCAGTGGTGGGGAAACTTTTAGAGACAATAATCTGAGACAAAATAAATTGGCGCTTGGAAAAGTATGGGCTAATAAATGAAAGGCAACATAGATTTGTTGAAGGAAAATCGTGTTTGACTAACTTGATGAGTTCTTTGATGAAGTAATGGAGAGGGTTGATGAGGGTAATGTCGTTGATGTGTATATGGACTTTCAAAAGGCATTTGATAAAGTACCACATAATAGGTTTGTTAGCAAAATTAAACCCCTTGGGAATAAAGGGACTGGCGGCGTGGATACAAAATTGGCTCAGGGACAGAAAGCAGAGAGTAGTGGTGAACGGTTGTTTTTCAGACAAGTTGAGAAGGCAGTTAAAAAAGCATATGGGATCCTGGACTTTATTAATAGAGGCATAAGAGTATAAAAGCAAGGAAGTTATGCTAAACCTTTATAAAACACTGGTTAGACCTCAACTGGAGTATTGTGTTCAATTCTAGACAACACACTTTAGGAAGGATGTCAAGGCCTTAGAGAGGGCGCAGAAGAGATTTGATAGAGGTGTTAAAAATCATGAATGGTTTTGATAGAGTAAATAAGGATAAACTGTTTCCAGTGGCAGAAGGGTCAGTAATCAGGACACAGATTTAAGGTGATAGGAAAAAAAGAGCCAGAGGCAACATGAAGAAACATTTTTTTACGCAGCGAATTGTAATGATCTGGAATGCACAGCCTGACACGACTCTGGGGAAAGAGCAGGGGAAATGGATTAAATGGATAGCTCTTTCAAAGACCCTGCACAGGCATGATGGGCCGAATGGCTTTCTGCTGTGCTGTACCTACTATGATGTATGTTATTGTTCCTCATCTGTATTAAATTATTTAAATTGTTTTTCTATGTAAAATAGTTGGAATAGATTTGAGTTTTACAGATTGAAAAAATTGTATTTGTTTTAAATGCTCGTCTCTCCTACCTATTGCAATTCCAACAAACAGTTAATATCTATTCAGTAAATATAGTGCAGGCAGCCCATTGCTTCTCTATCTCCTGGACTGATGCTCACGAGCTACTTGAGTTCTGGGGGTTTGCTTTTTGGGGTGAAATTGTGCCGTGTGATACGAATAACCAGCAAATGTATGTGCTCATAAAAACAGCGGAGGGGAATTTCATGCAATGTGTTAGCACATTTGTTACCGAGATTGTGTAACTTGGTTTCACCCCACCTGTATGTTACAGAAGAATCAGGATTCTCCATCTCCAAATGTGGTCATTCTAGGAAAATACAGTTCTGGCAGAGCAAAGTAGCAGGAACTGGTAGGAAAAATGTTCAGGATGCAGCTACCTTTAGTAGAATAGTTATGTGTATGTGTTTTATTCTTGTACGGTTTGTGATTTCTCTTTTAATAATTATCAATATAAATTTTACCTGGTACTAAAACTTGAGTGACTAATTATTTTCAAAGAAAGGTTTAACTTGTCATGCACACTACACAGTCTTGTTTAGTTTCATGTATGTAACTGGCACTCTAATTCTATGCTATGTCTTTTTTTAATCAAAATGTAAGCTTTTTGGGGTAACTGCTGAGATTTTTGAGCTAAAATTATTTTAGAACAAATTTTGGTTTATAAGCTTTAATTTTTAGAATCTGGAATTTTGTGTGTCCTAGTATAAAAATGAATGTACAGTAAGAACTGTATTTACATTAAAGTTATGACCAATGAATGATGTTGGAAACAAATTAATTTAATAGAGCAAAAATATAAACAGTTGTCTCTTTTTAAAATTGATTTTGCCCTTAGTAACGATGTGTAAATATATTGTTTGAAGTTTCATATTACAGGGAGTGTTCAATTGTTTTTAAAGGGAAAAGTAGTGAAATTTGCTTCCTGAATACATAAGGAAAGCAACTTGTGCTGGATTGAGTTCTTAGACACCTCCTACTGGTCATAGTGACAGATTGATTTAGGAGTTTGTGATTAGATCATCACTATGTAAGCAATTTAAATGTAATGTGATAGACAAAGGGCACAAGCCAAAATGTTATGGGATATGCGAAAGTGAAATTCAAATAAAACATTTTATAGGTGATTTAGTATAAAAAAATCACACTATCTAATTTCCATATGTGTGAAAATATTTTACATATTGCATGCAGCATACATTCCTAGTAGACTGATGTTTATAAGTTCATTTTAAAAGAACTTTCTGACTTTTTGTAGTCCTGTGTAATTGATCATCCTGGTCTGCATGAGTAGCATGCAAGTTCACATCCTGTACTATGAAAGCTGTCAAGTCTCACCGAATGGAGGCTAGCATAACTGGTTGACAATATCAGCCGTATGCTGACATAGCTTGAGTTGTAATCCTGAAGGAACTTTTCAGGAAAATGGTGGGGGGGAAAGAGGAAGAGAAAGTGATTCATTGGTTGTTGTTTTACTGTTTTTTTTCTTTTCTCCCATTTGTTCTCCCTGCAGCGATTTCTGTGGCTCAGATGCTGAATTAATAAACAGCCATTAGGATTGCTATTAACTCTTTCTTTTATGGGAAAGGAGTTGGTATTTATGGGAGGAGTTGGTGGCCTAGGTCAGGTCCCAATATCAACCCAGATTGCTCCTTTTGAAAAAGCTGAGGTGACATCTTTGGAAAGCTGCCTAAGCACTGTTCTAAACATTCAACATACAGGTCACATGACTGGAATTAGCTTTTGGCAATATCAACTAGCGGCTGACAAATGATTCAGATCTAGTTAACTAATCAAGATAGGCCTACGATGGTCAGTCGTGAGGCATAATTCATATTAGTTGGGTCAAAATTCCCATAAATGATTTATGGGATGAAATTGTGCTGTGCAATAAAATATGAACACAATGGGGGTGATTTTAAACCCCAAGAACGGGTGGGTTGGAGACGGGTGGGAGTTGAAAATAGTTCTTTTTTGGGTCGCAACCACAAAATTTTGGGACTTTGCATTCCCAGTGGGAAGCCTGTACTTTCACGTGCCGACGTTAAACCCGGAAATAAAGCCGGGTTGCGGTCACGACCCAAAAAGCAACTATTTTCAACTCCCACCCGCCCCCAACCCGCCCGTTCTTAGGGTTTAAAATCATCCCCAATATGTTTGTATGAAGCACCTCTCTTTGGTATTCTAATGAAGATATTAACTTCTTTAAAATAAAGATTTCATACTAATATGCTATTATTACTCAACACCATGTTATCCTATTATTGAGATCAAAACTTTGCAACCAAAGTTTTAAAAACTCTCATTGTAAAATTGTTCCTAGACTTGGCAAAGATGCTGGCTTGAATAAGCATAACCAATAACTGATGAATGGTTCGAAAAAAAAAAATCTCCAATATGGGAGATGAAGAGAACTGCTCCCAACTTCTCCTTCACTGCTTAGAATCTGTTTTATGTTTCTGTGAAGGGCTTTGGGACATTTTGTTATGTTGAAGGTGCTATCTAAATGTAAGTTGTTTCTGCTGCTGACTGGATAAAGGACTAAGGGGAACTCGGAACAAGTCCTTGTGTAGGGCAGATTATTGGGAAAATCACATGTCTGTGCTCAGCTGGAGGAAATATTAAGCATTCATTTTGTTCACCTACTGTATGTTGTTCAAGTGGCCTACCAATTCATATAGATCATTACTAAAATAATTCCTAGGCTGAGTTGTGGTTGGCACTAATGATGTGAACGACCTGACGGACCTTTATTTTGCAATTAGACATTATACACAATAATGCACTCTCATTGGACTGAATTTGCTTTTCACAGCAAAAAGTTGGAAATTGACCTCCAGGAATTGGTTAATATTATTCAGCATTTGCTATGCTACAAAAGCTCATAACGTGGCTGAACCAAAAATCTGTTATGACCAACGCGTGCATTGAAAGGAGGATCAACAATAAGCAAAAATAGGAAGTGGTTTAGTTCCAGCTAGCATTTAAATCAGGATCTTCAAAATAACTGCAGACAAGAACCACAATGAAAAAAAAGTTGTAAATGGGAAAAATTCAATCCATCCTATCAACATGATACACACTGAAACTGAGATGTTGCTTGTGTGAGGTCAGTTCTGTGGAAAAGTACCAAGACATGAATTTTAAAAATTAATGGAACACTAGAAACATATGTACCTCAACACAAGCGCTCTTGCTGAAATACTTCGGCTCATCCTCAGAAATTTATATTTGCACTGCCAAGTAAATTGGCAAGAATTAGTT
Organism: Heptranchias perlo; assembly: GCF_035084215.1. Lineage (NCBI taxonomy): Eukaryota > Metazoa > Chordata > Chondrichthyes > Hexanchiformes > Hexanchidae > Heptranchias > Heptranchias perlo. The sequence goes on from NC_090343.1 coordinate 13,659,004, forward strand.
ACTGAACAGGAGGAATGTATTCCAGTTGGACTTGTTTTAATACTTGCCCATCAATCTTGATATCTAGTTTGTCACTTATTGGCTGTTGTCCAGTTATGCTTTGTCAATTCAATGTGGACTGATTGTTGGTAAAGTTGACCAACTATACTCTTGGTCTTGGATTAAGCTTTTTAACTGTAAGGATATGGCTATTACATTGTACAACAAAGAGTAATTCAGTAAACCGATTGACCAACTGGGATTACTTCAAAAAATGGTGGTGTAACGAGGGAACAAATTTAATATAGCGGATTTAACGGAGAGCATCGGAGAACAAAAAACTGTCATTTAAATTGCTAGCTGAAGCTTTGCAAAAGTTGTAAAATGATGCAATGCTGTTTGAGAAAGTAGATGACATGTACATTGAGGAGTTAGGTGCCTTTATCTAAGAGCAAAATATTTCATTCTCTGGTTGTCTAGAGGTGGGACTTCCAATAAACAAGTTACATTTTGCACAAGAATCTCTGAAAAGTATTCTATTTGCTTAAAATGGTTGACAAGCTAACCACTAAAATTGAATTTTTTTTTTAGAACCTCCCCAGCTCTCCCCTTGCTTGCTTTCTGGAGGAAGCATTGGCTCTTTGACACCCTTTCTCACTCTTTTATCATCTCTACCACGAGGTACTCTTCCCCAGGCATTTCACCAGATAAGAACATATAAAAAGGACAGGAAACACCATGAGGCTCATCAAGCATCCCCTATTCAGATCCAGTGCAGCCGGAACCACGCAATCTCCTAAGAGAGGCAAAAAAAACTGGTCAATTTAGGTAAAGTTTTGGAAGACTCCTCTCTGAGCTCTTAAGACAAGCAAGGCTCCATTGGACTGTAATAGCCCATTACTAATCATCATCCCAACAAACTACTAACTCACCCATTATAACTGGAAAGGTCTTCCTCGTTCAGGAACTTGTAAAACTCCCTTTTAAAGGATTGCAGTGACTCCATATCCTCTGCCCTCTAGAACAGGCTATTTAAACTTGCAATGACTCTCTGCACAAATAAATACTTCCTGGTATTTAACCTAACTTCTTGCCAAAGGATTTCAAATGTATTCAAATAGATTTCTAGTCCTACCATTCCCAAGTAACCCATTTAACTGGACTGAATCCAATCCCTCTACCATTTTTAAAAACCTCAGTCATGTCTGATGTAACCCTGTGGTTCTATAAAGTAAATAGCCTATCCCTAATGTCAGGTATCAATCTGGTCCTCCCCCTCTGCCGCTGCTCCAAAAGTTTTGATATTTTTGCCCCGTGTGGGAACTAAAACTGGATATAATACTTCAAGTGCGGATGTACCAACATCTTATATAGCCTAAGTATAGTGTTCTTTGTGTTATCATAGAATTAAACAGCACAGAAGTCCATTCAGCCCATCATGCCTCTGTTGGCTCTTTGAAAGAGCACAATTAGTCCCATTCCCCTGCTCCTTCCCCATAGCCTTGCATTTTTTTCCTTTTCAGTTATATATCCAATTCCTTGTTGAAAGTTATACTTGATAATCCTAGCAATACATTCTAAAACTATTTTGCATCTTTACAAGCTACCCTAAATTGCTTCTGCACTCTTAATGAGTTGTTAACTATTACTCCCAGGTCACTCTCTCTTGATCCATAACTTTTAATAGGTGCCCCTGTAAACATGCCTGGAATTTCCCTGCCCTGAATGCATAATATTGCACTGTAGCAAATGCAATACCTGTTCACTCACTTTTCTTTCCCTACAAAACTCTCCATGAGATGGCAATTTACTTCCTCCAAATTAGTATATTGTATTTGCTGTTCATGTTGTGGTCTCCTCTATATTGGGGATACACAAAAATAGGCTGAATGACTGCTTTGCCATACATTTTCATTCTTTCCTTAAATATAATTCTTTCCTGTGAGTAGTTACTTCAACTCCACTCCCAACCTCACTGCCTTTGGCCTACTGTTGCGCTTATATCAAACTCAATGCAAATTTCAGGAATACTAACTCATCTTCCTCATGGGCACTCTGTAGAACTTTGCCTTCTTCTCCCATTTTCCTGTGTTTCTCCTATTAAAACTCCTCTGTTTCCTTCCATTTTGGAGTTGTTATACTCACCTCTCATCTTTCTAAATGTCCTTCCACGGCCTGATTAAAATTACCATTGTATTTATCCAGCATTTTTCACCTTTTTCAAAAATCTGTTCGGAGGCTGTTAGTCGTCTCTTTGTAATAGTTGGTGTTTCTGTATTCTTGTCCTTTAATCTGCTGCTGTTCTCCTCCCCTCTGTTTTGATTAATATTATAGAGGGGCTTTTCCTCTTTCTATCATCAGTTCTGATGAACTGTCCAACCCACAATATTAACCTGTCCTTTCAGACACTGATGAACCTGCTGTGCATTTCTAGCAAATTTGATTTCAGATTACCAACAATTATAGCATTTCTTTTTATAACTAGTGATTAAATTACACCAATCATGAATTTTAAAAACCTAAGGATTGTGTGAGGAAGGAAAGACTGAGGAAAATAAGTAGTTGCAGTTTTGAGGTATTGCGAAAGAATGGGAGCAGGAGACTGTGAAGAGGCTTGGTTTCAACACATTGAGGACGTAGGGAGGAGTACTGTCTTCGTAGGGGAGAAAGAAGAAAGGCCGTGACAAAGGGAAGTCGAGTGATAAATGTGAGACAGGAGTTGCCTATCAGACAACAACCCTTAGTTGTATCTTGTCCACGAGTGAAAGAGATAGCAGCAGAGCTTTCCCACATATGGGAGCAGTACTGAAGTCTTGAACAGACTTCGGCATTTTGGAGAGTTGGGAGTTGTTAAGGGGAGAAGTGTTTGGCATAAAAGAGGAAACTGAGCTGCTTGGAGATAGCTTTAGCATGGAGATGTGGGAGTTTCATGTGAGGTCAGAGTCCAAGAATTTTTAAATTCTATTAAACAAATGCTGTAACTCCCAGAGTATAATCTTCTACAGATCTCACAATTAATCATCATGATTCAGTGTAGATGATGCACTCTGCGGACACTGTTCTGATATATGGCAAATATCTGGCTGGATTTCAAAGGAAAAAATAAAAGGGAAATTCCTTGAAAAAGCTAAAAAGTGTAACTGCAATGCAAAGGCTAAATCGAGTTTTGAGCTACGAAACAGTATATAGGTACTGAACTGATGTGCTTCCAATTACTTCCTTAGTGTCCACAGATGATGAACAACATGAAATCTTGTACTTATACACAGCATTATTAACCAGCAGGATTTGCTAGAAAGCTTCAATTTTTTTTTTCACTTGTAAACTGTGCCATCTATTTTTGAAGCTCACTCTTACTTTGTATTATGAGTTTTTTTGGTGATATGCTTGATTATGGATTTGGATCGTGGCAATCTGCTTTTGGATGTGTAAAGAAAGCATCACTGGCTAGAACAAAGGACAGGCCATTGGTTAGATACATAACTTAAAGAAATTGGAATCGCTGAGATATCATTACCAACTAGTTAACAATCCTTCTAATTAAAATGCATTGAGTAATTTGCCAGGCATCCCAATAAAATGAGGTGGTCCAACCGTGTACCAACTTACCCACATAATGAGAATTTGTTACCACGATTGATGAACAAATTCCCTTAGTCCCCTTTCCAATACTGGCTTTGGGCTACTATGAATAGTGTAGTGAAGTGCTAAACTGCAGATTAGTCTTTTCTAATTCTTTCTTTCAAGATTTCTAGTACAACAGTAAAAAAATAACTTCAATTCTACTTGAAGTGGTTATTTGCCAAGGGCACAGTAAATCACTAAAATTATGCTGTAATATAGCCCAGTGCCGTTGTGACACATGCTTGCAAAAATCTTCACTTCAGTGTTGCTTCTTCAGGATGCAGCACTTTATTTACTGAGGATTGCATGATATTTTTTTTAATTTGTCTTGCTGCTCAAAGGAGTTTTTGTAGATTCATGTAACCTAATTTTAAATGGTTAATTCAAGCAATAAAGCAGTAAGCAAAATACAGATAAATTCATTGTTTTAATAAAGGAGTTAATTCTCTTTCAATCCTATATAAAACAATAGTAATTAAAAACTTCCTTTTTTTGAAAGTAAAATATTTACATATTAACAAGTAACTGTGCAAAATTTACATGAAAAATGGAAAGACAGGATTTGTAAAAGACCAAGGGTGTAACAGTTTTCAGGCATTGGTAAAAATACTGATTAGTTTTCAGTTTACACACAACTCATCAGCTTAATAGCATCTTAAATGTTTCTTTAAACAACATAAAATTACACACAAAGAAAGCAAAAGTATTTACAATCATAATGTCCTATCGATAGACAATCATTTAATACAATAACCTCTGAAAATATAAAGAAAAATTTAGTATTTTTTTTATAAAAAAATAGATACAAAGAAGGGACATTGCTCTGGTTACCATTAAGTAGGCCCATAGCTTGCATACAGTCTTTTTACCAAAATAATTACGGTTTACATAGCAATTTATGTTATGTGCCAAAATTATGTACAAATTATTAGCTCACTGATAGACACCAGCAAATTGTTTTCTACACGTGATTCATACCAAGTAACAATCCTTTCACAATTCACCATTTCTTAGATTTTTTTTAAACTAAAGTTTTACATTAGCTAGATAGCCAACACAGTGCAAGTAATGTATATTTATGCAGAAAAGTTATTTTTTTAAATCCTTTACGGCATCATGTATTGTATCAAATTAAAAAAAGCATTTTTTCTTTTTACAAATGCCCTACAACATTCACAAAAAAACCCTTCTTAAAAGGCTTCCAAGGAAAGCCTCTGACATGCAAATCACATGGTGAGAACTGCAGAGTTACCACTGAACAAACTCTCCTAACTCTTCACAAACCATACAATTACAAAGGCTAAATCGAGAGAAATACAGCAAAGGAACAGAAACAATGAAAAAGAGATAAAAATACAGTAACGAAAATGTTTTTTGCTCCATGCCCTTAAAGGTAAAATAATGCAAGGTCGTTAGCTTCAGACCCATATAATTCAAAGTCTTCTAAGCCAAATGATTCAAAAACAGAATACTTAAATGTTTCAAGTTGCTACTAATCTGCCAAAAAAGTTGGCAAATTATACACTGGTGAAATCAGAATCAGTTTTTAAATATGGCTTGTTTGGCAAGAAGGCCACTCAGTCAGGAGACGAGAAGTGATCAGATTTTTTATTTTATAAATAAAGTATCCACAGGTCTCGCTGTATTCATTTTTCTAACTAAAATTCAAAACTTTAAAAACATAAGAGTTAATGTAAAGCTAAACGTTAAAACATTCTCCCACTCACAGAATTCCAGCTGTTCTCCATCTATATAACAGGTCTCTTCCTTTCTTTCCTCCCCCACCTCCCCCAAAAAAAATGCAAAGAAAAAGAAATGGCAGAAGGTTGTCTCGGTCAAAAAACAAAACAAATCAACCCAGGACGTTTATTTAAGGAATGCACGGTATAGCATTAGTGAATGGGTTGTCTCACGCTCATTCTCCAAGCAGAAGATAAGGTCCCTGAGGTTGACTCTTGTTATTCGTTGCCGTGTGAACTGTCTAGTTGTTCCAACTCCAGAGCCACCTGGTGTCCCGCCCGTACTGGGTCCCTAAAACAAAGAAAAAGAACGAATAACGTATTGCGTTCCATTGTAAATTCAAAGATTTGATAGAAGCAGTAAGTAATGTCAGGGACTGAAGTGCAACAATTCAAATTCTGGCAACTTTTCCTTAGACTGGACAGTCTGGAATTTGCTTTGTGTGATACTTCACTTCATACTGCCAATATATTCTTACCTACCTGAACTCTGCAATCAAGCTTGCTTTTTCGTGGCAGAATAAACAAAGAATCTTAAAGTACTACTCATGGTATCTGTTGTGCTAACTGTGTGGACTTGTTTTGTGAATGAGTGAGAAATTATGACTTTTTTCCATAAAGTTACTGCTTTAATTAATTTTCTTTCACGTGGGAAAAATGGACATTAAAGCTTGTAAATACATCTCTGGGTCAATGTAGTCCATTGTGTGGTACTGAGACAGACCAGAAAGGTTCCAAGTTTAATCCAAGACTGGTGCCGATCTCAGCTTGGGTGGCAATGGGGGTATTATTACTGACCTCAATATTCCCAAGCTACAGAATGGCAAAAAAAAAGCATTCAAAGTTCCTGCTCTTGATCAATATCCAATGGCCCCTGCAGCTTTTGTATATTTGTGTTATACAAAATACTAGTGAAACATTAGAAAAATGAGAAAATAAAATCATGTGAACTGGATATTGTCTTTTTGGTTTGTACTGTCAGTTCTAGAGAAAGGAATTTTCCACGAACAGCATCAAGCTTTTCTAGGACAATGGGCCACATGCAAGGTAGAGCTCCCTTCAGTTTGTCCCAACAATGTAACTCAACTCCAAATTCAGAAGAGCAGGCCCTACTGCACCAGTGTGACATTTCCAGTTCCATACCATTTTTTTGTGTGTGTTTTAGGCACCCCCCTTTTATAAGAAGGGGGGGGGGAAGGTAGGGTGTGTTTTATTTAAAACAAATCAAACTAAATAACAGTGTCAAATTATAATTTTATTTTGAGGATCCAGGATGCACTCCAGCCCCTGCGGTGCCCACCGGTCACGGAAAGCCTCAAGTGTACCGGCAGACACCACGTGCTCCCTCTCCAGGGCCACCTGAGTGCGGAGAATGCCGTGGAAGAGAGGCAGACAGTCGGAGCGACCACTCCCACGGGCCGCATCTAACTTGGACCTGTGGATAGCCACCTTGGACAGGCCCATGAGCAGACCTACGAGGACGTCCACCCGTCCACCCGCCCACCCTCCTTCACTGGGCGGCCAAAGATCAGGAGCGTGGGACTGAAGTGCAGCCAGAACTTAAGGAGCGGCCCCCTTAAATAGTGGATACCATCTGTTGTTGTGGTCTCTTTGAGTGACCTGCTACTTACTATATTAGCAATTAATGCAGAATTATATTCAGCTGTGGTCTCATAACCTCTAGCAACTGGATTGAGATTAGTCAAACTCATTTGGAACCATGAAACAGAGACTTTCCCCACAGTTGTCTACGGTGGATTCCAACCCAAATACCAGAGGTAAAAAGGATTGTGTTCTTAAATTCTTTGTGTAGATGACCATCAATATCAGTTTATACTATTGCAATGCAACCTGTGATTTACACTTAAGATTTCACAGGATCAGCACTGAACTGTGAATAGCAAAGCGTGCACAACACAATTGGAATGTTGATTATATTAAGTAAATGCCTTTATCAATAAACTTCATGGCTCATTTAACAGTTAATAGCAGCTGTCTAAAGTGGAACAGCATTCACCTTTCACCCAACGTATGATGTTTGGGTTACTGAGCTGAAATGGTGAGTTTCAGGAATAAAGGTGCTGAGGTACATTATGCTATTTGATTTATTTCTTTATTAAAACCAGTTTTCTCTATCACAACCTGTTTGTATCAGATTCTAGTTTTAAACACTTCTGAAGTACAATACATTCTTCTAAAATGGTTATGAAAATTGGGCTTTGGTTTCATTGTATATGATACAAGTGTGCTCATAACAAGATTTGAAAGAATTAAAGAGGCATTGTCTTAATTGAAAATTGCTTCACAAACAAGTTTGTCAAACAATGCAATTTGTTGATGCAAATTCATCTTAAAAATCATTATTGTACTACAAGAACAGTCACAGCTTTATATAATTGAGAAAGGGATAGGACATGCAGCTACTATTTCTACCTACAATAAAAGGTGATGCTTCTTTAAATAACATTCCCCCAGGTGACTGGAACTGATTGGATAATTGACTTGAGATTGGAGCCTAACAAATATGGTCCAACCAAACTGGTCTATTGTAGTACTATGTTAAAAAAAACACTTTATCATGGTTAGTGTTGACATCTTATATAATATAGAAACCAATTCCTTTTAAAGTAAGTAGTGTTTTGTGGGGTTACCACTGTTTCATAATTGAGGATAATATGAAGCTGAAGCTGGCACAGTACAGCAGAGGAATGATCCCCTGAAACTGAGTAGCTTTTCTCCCCTCCCTCTCAATTCATCAATGAGGATAGCTAAGTAAGACATGTGACTAACTTATTTGCTGGCCAATCTAATGCTTATGTTTGTAACTACTAAAACTTGAATGAAAATCAGTGCTTATACTTCACTGGACCAGGAGGTAGCTGGGTAATTTGCCTTCAAACTCAAAACTCCAGGTTAAGATCAGAAACTGAGTACTTTGCAAGTAAGCCTGCATCCTATGTTATTGTGACTCACACTGATCTACCAATGTACAATAACTACTGAATCACCATATATTATGTACCTTTGTCAATTTTATGTTTGTGGTAATGTGTTGGTGTTGTGGAATGAAATATTTTTCTACATTTTGTATCATCTGCCCTCTGTTCAATTATAGGATGGGTTAGATTTGCTCCTCAATATTAACCCCAAACTTACAAAGATGGCTCTGACTACATGAGTTCCATTTCCCAAATCAGCCTTCTGCCTCTCACTGTGGTGCTGTGGACATGCCCCAGTGGGCAGTTTCAATACAAAACGATTTTTGAATTTTACAATAATGACACATTGAATGATGATAACATATATAGTATTTAAAAAGACTTTGTATCCTGACATTAAGATTCATATAGTATCAGTAGTTATATTAGAACCACTGTTTCTTATTGTGTCACTGGCAGGAACTGTAGAGGGAGGCATAGTACTTAGAAAATTCTTTCACTGGTGGTTTGCCTCTGTGGTTTTAGGATTGGTGCAATGGTTCTATTCTGTATCTATTTGTGCAGAGTGTGTGCTAGGAGTTACCCTGGTTTGTCCTCCCTGCTCATTGTATCTTGCCTTGGTACAGTGGAGCAACCATCCAGTTCCCACTAAAAGCAGGTTATTTAGATCTTCTCTGGTCTGAATCATAGCCCTTTTTGGCACTGGCTGTGCAGTTGCTTATATGCAGGGATTCTAGTTCACCCACACACTGCTCCAGGTCCCTCTGCGTTTGGAGTCTCTTTTTCTGTTGTTGTGGGATGGGCTACTACATAGCTTGAATATTGCTTGCACACTTTTCCATAGCATTGGCAGGAAGGTGTTGGGCTTTCCATCCCAGAGGAAAACTTGAAAGTGCTAGATGTCCCAGTAATTGAGGTCCAAAAAGCTGGCACAAGCCTGCAGAACAGCAAGGCTCCAGCGTCAAAGGAATTCCCTACTGATTTCTACAAAGCTCTGCTTCCTGAACTGACCCCTATTCCGATGAATGTTTGAAATCACAGACAATCATCCTCCTACATAAAAGGATCAAGGATGCAAATGCCTGTGTCTCCTACAGGCCAATATTCCTCCCCAAATGTGATTATAAACCAAGTTCTGGACTTGGTTGTCCCTTGGGTTCATCCTCCTTGATGGACAGTATGAGACAACTGTTCAGTATTGTGTGAACATGTTTACACTGTTCCAATCACTGAACTTTCTCTCAGGGAGAATGGACTTTCCTATTTTCCTTGAGAGCGGACGACCTTTTGGAGACACGTTCAGAAAGTGAATCCAAATCCTTTACCCAACTCTTCATCTTTAATGCAACCAGTAGCAACATTTTGCCAGTATTCCCTCCAATGAGGGACTAGGCAGGGGTGTCCCTAGCTTCCCTCTTTGGCCTGACTGCAAAAACCCAAGCCTTGGCATTCAGGGACTTCAAGGAAATGGCTGAGTGAAACACAAAATATCCCTCAGTGGGTGACATCCTACTGTATGTCCCCATCCTAGCACCTCTCTTCCCCATCGCCTTTCAAACCATCAAAGAATTCTACCAACTCTCAGGCTACAAGCTTCACTATTCTAAAAGAGAGGGCATAGCCCTTGCCCAAACTAAACCGGGCATGTTAAGGAAGCAATGCTATTGGGCAGTACAGTTCCAGGGTATCACTGCCTGGAACATGGACTCCCCACACCCTCCCCTCGCTCCTCCCCCGCCAAAAACCTCGGGCTCAGCACAAAGGCGAATGCCGCTCTACCAGCCCAATTATGCACTTTACCTTTCACAGAAAAGACCAGTAGAGGGCTAGAAACACCCAATTGCAAATATTACACCCGTGTTCAAAAAAGGGGAGAGGGATAAACTTGGCGATTACAGACCAGTCGGCCTAACCAGTCGGTGGTGGGGAAACTTTGAGACAATAATCAGGGACTAAATTAATTGGTATTTAGAAAAGCATGGGCTAATAAATGAAAGTCAGCACGGATTTGTTAAGGAAAGTCATGTTTGACGAACTTGATGAGTTCTTTGATGAAGTAACGGAGAGGGTTGATGAGGGTAGTGCAGTTGATTTTTTTTTATTCGTTCATGGGATGTGGGTGTCGCTGGCGAGGCCGGCATTTATTGCCCATCCCTAATTGCCCTTGAGAAGGTGGTGGTGAGCCGCCCGCTTGAACCGCTGCAGTCCGTGTGGTGAAGGTTCTCCCGCAGTGCTGTTAGGAAGGGAGTTCCAGGATTTTGACCCAGCGACGATGAAGGAACAGCGATATATTTCCAAGTCGGGATGGTGTGTGACTTGAAGGGGAACGTGCAGGTGGTGGTGTTCCAATGTGCCTGCTGCTCTTGTCTTTCTAGGTGGTAGAGGTTGCGAGTTTGGGAGGTGCTGTCGAAGAGGCCTTGGCGAGTTGCTGCAGTGCATCCTGTGGATGGTACACACTGCAGCCACTGTGCACCGGTGGTGAAGGGAGTGAATGTTTAGGGTGGTGGAAGGGGTGCCAATCAAGTGGGCTGCATTGTCCTGAGTGGTGTCGAGCTTCTTGAGTGTTGTTGGAGCTGCACTCATCCAGGCAAGTGGAGAGTATTCCATCACACTCCTGACTTGTGCCTTGTAGATGGTGGAAAGGCTTTGGGGAGTCAGGAGGTGAGTCACTCGCCGCAGAATACCCAGCCTCTGACCTGCTTTTGTAGCCACAGTATTTATATGGCTGGTCCAGTTAAGTTTCTGGTCAATGGTGACCCCCAGGATGTTGATGGTGGGGGATTCAGCGATGGTAATGTCGTTGAATGTCAACGGGAGGTGGTTAGACTCTCTCTTGTTGGAGATGGTCATTGCCTGGCACTTGTCTGGCGCGAATGTTACTTGCCACTTACGAGCCCAAGCCTGGATGTTGTCCAGGTCTTGCTGCATTATTTGAGGGGTTGTGAATGGAACTGAACACTGCAAACATCAGTGAACATCCCCATTTCTGACCTTATGATGGAGGGAAGGCCATTGATGAAGCAGCTGAAGATGGTTGGGCCTAGGACACTGCCCTGAAGAACTCCTGCAGCAATGCCCTGGGGCTGAGATGATTGGCCTCCGACAACCACTACCATCTTCCTTTGTGCCAGGTATGACTCCAGCCACTGGAGAGTTTTCCCCCGATTCCCATCGACTTCAATTTTACTAGGGCTCCTTGGTGCCACACTCGATCAAATGCTGCCTTGATGTCAAAGGCAGTCACTCTCACCTCACCTCTGGAATTCAGCTCTTTTGTCCATGTTTGGACCAAGGCTGTAATGAGGTCTGGCGCTGAGTGGTCCTGGCAGAACCCAAACTGAGCATTGGTGAGTAAGTGCCGCTTGATAGCACTGTCGACGACACCTTCCATCACTTTGCTGATGATTGAGAGTAGATTGATGAGGCGGTAATTGGCCGGATTGGATTTGTCCTGCTTTTTGTGGACAAGACATACCTGGGCAATTTTCCACATTGTCAGGTAGATGCTAGTGTTGTAGCTATACTGGAACAGCTTGGCTAGAGGCGCAGCTAGTTCTGGAGCACAAGTCTTCAGTACTACAGCCAGGATGTTGTCGGAGCCCATAGCCTTTGCTGTATCCAGTGCACTCGGCCGTTTCTTGATTATCACGTGGAGTGAATCGAATTGGCTGAAGACTGGCTTCTGTGATGTTGGGGATATCAGGAGGAGGCCAAGATAGATCATCCACTCGGCACTTCTGGCTGAAGATGGATGCAAATGCTTCAGCCTTGTCTTTTGCACTCACGTGCTGGACTCCGCCATCATTGAGGGTGGGGATGTTTACAGAGTCTCCTCCTCCTGTTAGTTGTTTAATTGTCCACCACCATTCACGACTGGATGTGGCAGGACTGCAGAGCTTTGATCTGATCCGTTGGTTGTGGAATCGCTTAGCTCTGTCTATAGCATGTTGCTTCTGCTGTTTAGCATGCATGTAATCCTGAGTTTTAGCTTCACCAGGTTGGCACCTCATTTTTAGGTACGACTGGTGCTGCTCCTGGCATGCTCTTCTACACTCCTCATTGAACCACGGTTGATCCCCTGGCTTGTTGGTAATGGTAGAGTGAGGAATATGCCAGGCCATGAGGTTACAGATTGTGCTGGAATACAATGCTGCTGCTGCTGACCCACAGCGCCTCATGGATGCCCAGTTTTGAGCTGCTAGATCTGTTCTGAATCTATCCCATTTAGCACGGTGGTAGTGCCACACAACATGTTGGATCAGTGCGAAGACGGGACTTTGTCTCCACGAGGACTGTGGTCACTCCTACCAATACTGTCATGGACAGATGCATTTGCGACAGGTAGATTGGTGAGGACGAGGTCAAGTAAGTTTTTCCCTCGTGTTGGTTCGCTCAACACCTGCCGCAGGCCCAGTCTGGCAGCTATGTCCTTCAGGACTCGGCCAGCTCGGTCAGTAGTGGTGCTACCGAGCCACTCTTCGTGATGGACATTGAAGTCCCCCACCCAGAGTACATTTTGTGCCCTTGCTACCCTCAGTGCTTCCTCCAAGTGGTGCTCAACAGGAGGTTTCCTTGCCCATGTTTGACCTGATGCCATGAGATTTCATGGGGTCCAGAGTCAATGTTGAGGAATCCCAGGGCCACTCCCTCCTGACTGTATACCACTGTACCGCCACCTCTGGTGAGTCTGTCCTGCCGGTGGGACAGGACATACCCAGGGATGTTGATGGAAGAGTCTGGAATGTTGGCTGAAAGGAATGATTCTGTGAGTATGGCTATGTCAGGCTGTTGCTTGACTAGTCTGTGGGACAGCTCTCCCAATTTTGGCACAAATCCCCAGATGTTAGTGAGGAGAACTTTGCAGGGTCGACTGGGCTTGGTTTGCCTTTGTCGTGTCCGGTGTCTAGTGGTCCGTCCGGTTTTATTCTCATTGTGACTTTTTTTAGCGAGATTTCACAACTGAGTGGCTTGCTAGGCCATTTCAGAGGGCAATTAACAGTCAACCACATTGCTGTGGGTCTGGAGTCACATATAGGCCAGACTGGGTAAGGACGGCAGGTTTCCTTCCCTAAAGACATTAGTGAACCAGATGGGTTTTTACAACAATCCGGTAGTTTCATGGCCACCATTACTGATACTAGTATTTTAATCCAGATTTTATTTAATTGAATTTAATTAATTGAATTTAAATTCCCCAGCTGCCGTGGCAAGATTTGAACTCATAACTCCGGATTATTAGTCCAGGCCTCTGGATTACTAGTCCAGTAACATAACCACTATGCTACCGTACCCCTATATGATGTTGTGAATATGGATTTTCAAAAGGCATTGATAAAGTGCCACATAATAGGCTTGTTAGTAAAATTAAAGCCCCTGGGATTAAAGGGACAGTGGCAGCATGGATACAAAATTGGCCAGGGGACAGAAAGCAGAGAGTAGTAGTGAACGGTTGTTTTTCGGACTGGAGGGAAGTATACAGTGGTGTTCCCCAGGGATCAATATTAGGACCATTGCTCTTTTTGATATATATTAATGACCTGGACTTGGGTATAGAGGGTATAATTTCAAAGTTTGCAGATGACACGAAACTCGGAAATGCAGTAAACTATGTGGAGGATGTGGACAGACTGGTGAAATGGGCAGACACGTGGCAGATGGAATTTAATGCAGAGAAGTGTGAAGTGATGCATTCTGGTAGGAAGAATGAGGAGATGCAATATAAAGTAAATGGTACAATTTTAAAAGGGGTGCAGGAACAGAGAGACCTGGGGGTGCACATACACAAATCTTTAAAGGTGGCAGGACAAGATGAGAAGGTTGTTTTTTTTTTTAAAAAAAGCATATGGTATCCTGGGCTTTATTAATAGAGGCATAGAGAACAAAAGCAAGGAAGTTATGCTAAACCTTTTATAAAACACTGGTTAGGACTCAGTTGGAGTATTTGTGTTCAATTCTCGGCATCAGACTTTAGGAAGGATGTCAAGGCCTTGGAGAGGGTGCAGAAGAGATTTACTGGAATGGTACCACAGATGAGGGACTTCAGTTATGTGGAGAGACTGGGGTTGTTCCCCTTTAGAATAGAGAATGTTAAGGGGAGATTTGATAGAGGTATTCAAAATCATGAACGGTTTTGACAAAGTAAATAAGGAGAAACTGTTTCCAGTGGCAGAAGGGTCGGTAACCAGATGATTGGCAAAAGAGCCAGAGACGATAAGAGAAAACATTTTTTTTACGCAACGAGTTGTAATGATCTGGAATGCACTGCCTGAAAGGGTGGTGGAAGCAGATTCAATAGTAACTTTCAAAAGGGAATTGGATAAATGAAGGGGAAAAAAATTACAGGGCTATGGGGAAAGAGCAGGGGAATGGGACTAATTTGATAGCTCTTTCAAAGAGCTGGCACAGGCACAATGGGCCGAATAGCCCCCTCCTCTGCTGTACCTACTATGATGCTATGAGCATTCCTCCTTTGCCTGCATCTATGTATGCTGACTTGAAGAGGTGAAATGGCCTGCTCATTCTGCTGCAGGAGAGCACAAGCACCATAAAGATGAATGAGGCCTCCCACTTCCTTTGTGTGTTCCAGATGCAGCCCATTCACATCCTGATACAGCGGTTCCAGGAGCCTGATCAGTACAATGCCAGAATATCCCAGATGATTCCAACTCACCAAGCAAAGGCAAACTTGAATCTACCACATTTCAAGCATTATCACTGGGCTGCCTAACTTCAGAATATCAGTGCCTAGAACAAGGATCTTGTTGCCCCCACCCTGCAAAAACATCTGGCTTGGTATGGAGACAAATGCTGCCTTACCAGCTCCACTACACACTCTTCCCTTGACAAACCCTCAGTAAAGATCAGCAGAGGGCCGGATGTACCTGGTAGTGTGCCTCACTATGGCAACAAGGAAGGAAGCCTGTGCTATACTGAAGGTACCACTGGGCTTGTCAGCAATAGCGATCTCCCAGAGGATTTCTGTGTCAGTGGCTTAAAGGCATGGCATGAGGCTATTGCTGGAATGGACCAGCTGTTTTATCAGTGCCAAATCATATCCCTCCAGTGACAAATTTCATATCACTCAACACATCTATTTCTGTTTCCCTCAAGTCTGACATCATGCTCCATAAAATCTAACACAAACCAACTTGTTAGAACTAGCTGTTTGCAATGTGGCACTGCTTTACAGGTACATCTCAGCTCTCTACTCAATATTATTCGCCTTTATGCCAAATGAGACGGAAAAATTGTGTGGCTCCTAGGACTGCGAGCTGGTCATCTTACTATAATGAACAGAAGATCGAGATTAAGTCATGATCAAGAAAGGAACGGTACAAGAATTAAAATCGGTAGCAGAGCAAACTCACGTGCCAGAATATTTAAGATGTGAGGATCAGAATTCAATTGGTGAATGAGGTCCAGAGGATGAAATACAGGTTACTAAATCTATCATCTGAACTTTGTACAGATATCTCACACAGCACATCTAGTAGAAGTTTACATTTTAGGAATGATTTGTTTTTTTTAAATATCCATTTCCTTAGTTACTGTGGTTTCAGCAGCTGCTGGGTTAGACTCTTCGATGAAAATTACTGTTGTTTGATTAAAAGCTGAACTTCAGCAAATAGCACGCTACAGGTTTCATAATTATGTGGCTACATATTTAAATCTCAGTTAATATAAATAAAATTCTGTGAGTTTAAGGAGTCGTGTCCTTTAACTCGACTATTTAAGAAAATAATCTTGTCTACAAGTGCGTGGTGCTGGTAGAGATGCTTGGATCATTTCTTGTCTGAATGGCACATGCAGGGGAGAATACAAATAAATCTGGTGATTGTGAAGGGAAGAGGAATTTGAAATAGTTTTAAGTTGTGAACAGTTTGTATGAAACCCTCGACTCAAGTATGGAATCTTGTGCATAATAGTATTGAAGCAAAAAGTAGGATTTTTTCCCCAATGGACAAAGTCATCTGATTTTAAATGTTGTGTAGCTTTATTAAAGTAATGCTGCATTATATTTTTTTAGAAGTAAAAGCAAATACAGTACCTCAGCCCCAGCTCCAATTCCAGGCCCTGGTGAATCAACCTTCCGCTTCTTTCTGGGGCCAATGGCAGCTAATGCAGTTAAATTGGCTTCTCTCTGTCTCATCTGAGCCAATTCCTGTTGTTGCATCTGGGAATCAAAGAAATGTTCAATTATTCATATGAAAGGTCATGCAGTCAAATGTGAAAATGTTGAATGTTCTAGTGCACTGCCTTAACATTGGTCATTGGTAGTTTCCACCTGAATGAAGTTATATATCAACACCTTTTGATAAATAGCTCAATTTCAATAAAGACTGGCTGAGTAAACAACAGACCGTCTTAATTAGCTTGAAATATTAACTTCTAGAAATCGTTAAATATGTTCAGCTTGGTGTTATGACTCCTGATATCTCAGGAATAAAACAAACAAAAAAACATGTACTTCAGTCTTTGACTCATCCTACATGGGTAGCAAAAACCTGCGTTTTTATATAGTGCCATATAAACTCCTCTAGATGTCCCAAGGTGCTTCATATCCAATGAATTGCTTTTTGAAGTGGCCACTGTTGCGTAGGCAAATGCAGCAACCAATTTTCACATAGCAAGGTCCCACAAACAGCAAATTAGACGAATGACTAGTTAACCTCCTTTTGGTGGCGATGGTTGAAGGAGGAATGTTGACCAAGAGTATTCCCTGTTATTGTCATCAGATCTTTACGTTCACTTGAAGAGGCAAACTCAGTTTAATATCTCATTCAAAAGACAGCATTTCCAACAATGCTGCACCCCCTCAGTACTGCATTGAAGTATCAGCCTAGATTATGAGCTCATATGGTGTGAACCCACAACCTTCTGACTCCGAGGCAATAGTGCTACCAACTACAAATATAGCTCATATTTCTGCATTCCTTGCCATCACAAGTAAAAAAAAAAAAAGCACAACTGATGCTGTCATCATGGAAACCTGCAACAAGAGTGGGATTCTGTAAATAAAAATTGGTTACGTTATAAAAATCACCTATCTATACAGTGCTGAACATATTGGCAGGTTTATCTCAATTGTGAAAAACCACCTAGTTAGTTTGGTGCTCATTTTATGCTTGTGAAATAAATTAGTAATCTGACAGAGGAGTAAAATCCCATATACAAATTTGTGAAGTCATTTTTTAAAACTCAGATTTTTAAAATCTATTAGAAGCAACTATTTTTCTACTAAGACCTGTAAACCACTTTAACCAGTTAAACAAACAACCCACCACTGTCACTAAGTAGTGCTGTTTTTGCTGCTTAAATCTACTGCCAAATAAGTCAAATTTCAGATTTGAAGATGTATTCTTTCGGTGGTTTGAAATTGAGAGTAGAACCTATACTGACAAAATATACTGCTCCACCAATACTACAGAAAGTAACCATTTACTTCCCTTTTGTATTAAAGGTACCTTTTACAAGTGTGTGTGTGTTACTTTTTAATAAAAATGTGCAGAACCTTCCTGCATATACTTGCCATCTGAACTTCCTTTACTGTATTTTGTTTCTACTATTATCCCTGATCGCAGACCAATTAATTTAAGTTGAAGCTCCGCTTCTTCTGTTATAGTTATCTCTTTTCCAGTACATCCCTATAATTGTCTTTTGTACATTGATTTGTCATTGAAGGCTAACTAATACTATATTTTTTTGTGAGGGTGGGGGGGGGCGGAAGTATCCTTACCTCTTTGGCCTTTTGTTTTAGCCTAAGCTGTTCTGGGTCCTCTTGTCTGGAGCGAGACTGATGATAAAATGGAAAAAAATGATAGTTGTAAAATAATGCAGCACTTGTTTTCCAACACACTGGGGCTGACATTGATCATTTAAAAATTCGTGTAAAGGCATTGCCCAATTAATCAGCTTACAAGTCACTACATCTTTCTGGGCAAACTTCATGTCAATGTCTTCATACTCCAGGTTCTAACTTGCAACGATTTACTAAATTACAGACTTGACTCAAAAGGATGTGACAACACCAGTATAGTGATTTATGCAATACCCCAGGCAAGTGTGCTATGTGTGAGTTCAACTTTATTCCAATGTGATGACTATAATCCACCTAGACCAACAAAATACAGATGTAAGGACTTGCACAACACCAGGTTATAGTCCAACAGTTTTATTTTAAATCACTGCAATGGATGGGTGTAGAGTGAAGCAAAATCTCATCTAAGGTATGACCAGTCAAATACCAACAGTTAAAAGTAATACAGTCCCCACTGCTTAAAGCAGGTGTGTTCGTGTTAATGTGACTTGCCTGCTATATGCGGTGGACGGTAATACCAAAAAGCGAAGTAACCAACGTTTTTTTTAAAAAATCTCCATTTAGCAACTGCCTCTCCTAATTGTTAGCAGTTGCGTCCAGAATCTAATCACTAAGGTAATCGCACTTTAATGAGGTGCGAACAGCCAATTGAAACTGCTTGAAGACCTGATTTTTGCCTGAAATCAGCAGTCTTTTAAATCAGTAAATACAATACAGGGGATTAACAAGGTGTGACCAGCTGATTGAAATTGCTTGCAGAGCAGACTTTGTCTGGAATCAGCAGAGCCATTTAAATTTTTAAAGTTCAGGGTAAGTACTTCTTTAACTGCCCGAAATAGCTGGCTCATTTAAAACGTTATAAGCCTTTGTAATTGACTCCTATGGTAACGACAATATTTAGCTCTATTTGCCTGATATATGGAAGTTGCCTGTGATAACTGTGGACAGTGTAAGTGGCAGGTACTGTACTTTGATTTTTTTTTGTACATTTTATATAGCACTTTATCATATTGAAAAGTCTCAAAATGCAAGGAATTTCTTTGGGGTTGTCACTGTGTATAGGCAAGCTTTTGTTTCCCATTTGTTCGCAAGGGTATGGGCGATGCTGGTAAGACCACATTTATTGCCTATCTTTAGTTGCCTTAAAACTAAATGGCTTGCTAGGCCACTTTAGAGGGCATTAAGAATCAACCACAGTGTGGGATAGGTGTCGCATAGGGTCAGATCATGTAAGGGTGGCAGGTTTCCTTTCTTAAAGGACATTAATGATTCAGTTTGGTTTTTACGATAGTCTAGCAGCTTTCGTGGCCAATTTAGTTACTTGTATTTCATCTGTTTTTTTTGTGTTCTAGATCTGACTTGATCTGTTTTTTTTCATTCCTTTTTAAAAAGGAACTTTTCTATAGCCTAAGTAATATCAGCAAGATTTTTTTAATGTTGAAAAAAACTGTACAACTAAATTGTATGCTCTGCCACGTAAGCACACAATTGCTTTTAAAAGCTTGCATGTGAAACTCCGGGACCTGAAGTCCAGCAGTTGAAGTAGTCAACTTTGGTATATATTTACTGTACTTGCATTTACACAAAAAAACCCTACATCAGCATATCAGGACAGACCTGCCAATTCAGTCTCCTCTTGTACTGCACAGCTTGTGCTGGTCTTTTTTTTCAACTTGTTAAATGTACATTTCAAAGCAGGTGGATGTATGCCTACCACAAGAGCTGCAATTTTGGAGCAGAAATGGTTGTGCTGGTGACAGAAGACCTAAGATTTGTTTAGCATTGATGGCTAAGAACAACTCCCAGATTGGGTATGTGCAAGAACATTTGTACCAATATTGACTTTAGCTCCGCATCCACTGTGTACACTAGGTGTTAGATTAAACTTCAGAAAGGCATCACTACTCACTCAATGGAACTGTGTTTAATTTATTATAACATCTTCTCTGTTTGATTACACATATGCGCATTAGGTGCAATTTGTCATTTAAAACATAAGAAGACTTGTTGCTTACCTTTGCTGCTCGCATTAAAATTTCCCTTTCTTGTTCATCTTTTCTCTGCTTTTCTATTTGATCAAGTTGTTCAAAAAACTTGAGCTGTGACCTTACATCACTTAACTGCTCATACCTGTCATCCTCCTGAAATCAAAAGGCAATCTGCATTTATTGTTTGCAGAAGTAGTGAAATAACTCCTACATAGAAACCCTAACAAACAAATAGATTGGCTCACTGGTTTCTTGCTTTATGCAGGTTTGTGAAGGGCAACATTCCAACTTGTTAACGTCTCAATTAAAACCTCTGGTAACTAATCCAATTGTGCTGGATGAGGGAAAAATGCTCTGCTCCTTGCCCTCCTACCCCATTGAACAATACTCTGCTTGATAATAAATGAAGTAGTAAAAAGAAATTGCTGCTAAACTCAGCGCTTAATCCAAAGATGTACAAAGAGAAACATTCTGTGTATTAGTGATGACAACTCCTAACAAAAAATCTTTAAAACCATCATTTAAGTGTGTGTTCTGCTTATCAGCCTTGTTTTGTTAAGTGCAATGATATATCAATGTAGTGTTGATTTGCCATTTTAAAAAATGTTGTTGTTTTACTGCAGACCACCACTATATAAAAACTTTTTGAAGTACAAATTTGCAGATTGCACCAATAAATCTTCCAAGATCAACAGTTCTGCAATACAATCATTACAAACCTTTTTGATTCATGTTTGTACTGAGTTAGTTGAGGTGGCTGTAAAGGTACTATAAGTGATCTCAGTGTCCCGGGCTGGGGAAGGGAATGATCAGCTAGAGTTTCTGCTCCTGATTACAAATCAGTGATGCTCGCTGGAAAGTACACATATATGGAGAGGATCCGGCTTGGCTTTGATGCCCCAATTATCAGATTTCTTGCTGCCACTGACTGTCCAGATTCACACATGAAGAATGCCCACTGTGCAGCTGTACCCCAACATGAGTCAATACCTTCAGGAGAGGGGTGCGGGGGTGCATTTCAAATGACAATTTATAAAGGTTCTTTTTTAGATTACAGCAAATGCTTTTAGCTGACTGGTGTAACTGAAAAAGGATGCAAATGTGTTTAGCTTATGAACCTTTTGTTGGCAGGAATTCATGAAGCAACTCAAGTTTTAATAAAATGAAATTGGGACTCAAGAAACAGTAAGTGATTCTACACTCACCTTGTATGAGATGTTTCTCTGCTGTGCAACTTCAGATATCTTTTCTACAAGTGTTTGTAATCTCTGTTGGGTGGCATGTGACACAAAATTTACTACATCAGGATGAACGTCGGTAATTCCATGTTTTTTACCTGTTCCCAAAAAAAAGTTAAAATACCTTTTTAGATAGGTTAAATATTCTTAACTATTAATTTAGCACTCCCCTTTTACTGATGCAGTATTGTTCTTTAAGCCCAGTGTTGTCCAATATGTTAGTCCCTAGCCACGTGTGGCTAATTGGGAATCCAGATGTGACTAATTGCATTTCTGATCAAACTTAAAAATGAATAATACACTATTATTGGGCATGTGATATCAATACTCATTCACATGGCAATATGTATGTGTACTTTAACCTATGTGTGTGTGTGTTAGTAAAATGCTAAGATGAAAAGCAGAGTGTGCGAGTGTTTTTTTGGTTGTTGAGTGCTTTATTTTTATGGTTACTGAATGATGGTAGATGTTTGTTAAGTAAATATACACGTGAAGTACATTTATCTGTATTGTGTGAGTGTACCTAAGGTATTTTCTGCTAGAACTAGTGCAGGTACAGCAAGCAATTAGGAAGGCAAATAGTATGTTAGCCTTTATTACAAGGAGCAAATCAAATGCAAGATACTGAGGATGCTGGAAATCTGAAATTAAAAAGAAAAATGCTGGAAAAGCTCAGCAAGTGAGGCAGCATCTATGGAAAAAGAAACAGAGCTAACGTTTGTGAGAGTGACAAAAGGTCTTCGACCTGAAATGTTAACTGTTTCTTTCTCCATAGAAGCTGCCTCACTTGCTGAGCTTTTCCAGCATTTTCTGTTTTTATTTATTATTTATTACAAGGGGGTTGGAGTATAAGAGTAAGGATTTCTTGCTGTAATTATATAGGGCTCTGGTGAGACCACACCTGGAGTACTGTGTACAGTTTTGGTCTCCTTATCTAAGGAAGGATAATCTTGCCTTAGAGGGGGTGCCACAAAGGTTCACTAGATTGATTCCTGGGATGAGAGGATTGTCCTATGAGTAGAATGGGCCTATATTCTCTGAAGTTTAGAAGAATGAGAGGTGATCTTATTGAAATGTATAAAATTCTGAGAGGGCTTGACAGGGTAGATGCTGAGAGGCTGTTTGCCCTGGCTGGAGAGTCTAGAACTTGGGTTCATAGTCTCAAGATAAGGGGTCGGCCATTTAGCACCAAGATGAGGAGGAATTTCTTCACTGAGGGTTGTGAATCTTTGGAATTCTCTACCCCAGAGTACAATCAAGACTGAGATTGATAGATTTTTGGACACTAAGGGAATCAAGGGATATGGGCTTAGAGCGGGAAAGTGGAGTTGAGGTAGAAGATCAGCCGCGATCTTAATGAATGATGGAACAGGCCCAAGGGGCTGTATGGCCTACTCCTGCTCCTATTTCTTATGTTCTTAAAATGGTGTTGCTGTAGCCACACCTGTGGCTAGTTAGCAATTTTTATTGGACAAGACTATTAGCTGTTTAAAATGTAACATTAATTATTATTCCACTTCTAAAGAATGACTTGAAAACAACCAAGCTTATTAAGTACTTGACTTATGTATTTTTTGTTGTTTCTTGCTATAAAATGTAATGTCAAAAATCTTCCTTGGAGAACTTTAACAGTTTGAAAGAGGTTTGTTTTAAGAAGATTCCCTACTACATTGGTTCCTTCACAAAGTTTTGATTAAGAAGGTATCCATGCTGTGAGAATGGCTAGATGTCTCTTTACCTATTTCTAACATTCTTCTGTGCAATGGTGCAGCGAATAGGAATGCTTCATCTTTACACGATCTTGTCAGAGTGCCCACCAGTTCTGAATTTGTTGCTAAAATGCGTGCACTTTCTTCAGAGAGATTAACTCCAGCCATGGATGCCACATCATTAATATCATCATCATCCCTAGAAAATTTCACATCTACACATTAATGTCATTATAAGAGGTAATCTGCAAATATTAATGTAATGCTAGACCAAGATGTACAGATTTGTTAGAATTACATTTATTTGGTTTGGGAGGCAGGAAGAGTTTCCCCACTTAGGTTGTTCTTAATCAAGAGGGCAGGCAACCTGCTTTCATGATCACCCCATCAGTAGGTACAGAGGCATGCAGGGTAATTCCCTACCAAACACCACTGTGGAAGCACCATCTTCACAGAAACTGTAGTGGTTCAAGGAGAAGGCCCAACACACCACCTCAGGGCAACTAGGGATGGGCAATGAATGTGGTCTTGCCACCACTGCCCACATCCCAAGAGCAAGTTTAAAAAATAAACAGCCTGTTTTCTCTTCCTGTTGGGAAATGCCTCACTTCTGCTATGTGCTTGGTGTCCCCTGCTCTTCCCTTAAGAGCTAAACCAAGATTGTTAGTTATGATGTATTAATCCACCACAAAGCACAGCCCACAATTAGCACCCGGATGTCAGAATACTGTGTGTTCGTGGTCTAAAGGTCTCACTTGCACAAAAATGTCAGGTTCAATTAAGTAACCTGATGAAGGTCCAGGGATCAGAAGTGAAGTGAACTTTATTAGAAAAAAATGCCAGTTTGGGGTAGGGGGATTTTTTTTTTAAAGGAACTTTGTCATATGGGATTTTACGATAGATAAATATTTACTTACTGCTAGTTAAGTGATGTGCATATCAATACTATTTTTGGAGTGAAGTCTTGCGTTTTTAATATCAATCCTAAGTATCATTTTGTTCCTTCCTGAGGTTTTGCTCGAACATCTCACCTGAAAGAACCACCTGCTGCTGCTTCTTTAAGCCTGTTTTTTTGAACAACAGAAGTCTGGACAGAATAAGTCAAACCAGCTTTATTTCCTGGCACCACTGTCTGTTTCATAACGGGAACTGTAAAATTATGGAGAAAGTTATGTTAAACACTTGTCTCTAGTAACTTTCTCCAGCTCAACTGGTCACAGTATTTTACTTGTACAGCAATTTTTAAACCTGGTTATCAACTCAGATACAAATACCCACTTATCATTTGCACAACAAACTGTCATATATGAGCTCGGTCTATTTGAGGATGACGACTGCAACATCCTTTTAGAGGCAGCAAAGGATACCTTTATCACTCACTCCATTATTTAATTGGGTACATCTTCTTCTAAATATTATCTTGGGTTAATAACAAGTTCCTCAATATGCCAACACCCTCAGTTATTTTAGTTGCAAAAGAATCTCCATAGATATTTGCAAAAAAACTTAACTGAGTGTGGTGGTATAACCTCTATGTACATCATTATGTCAATATTCATTTCATCAGATTTACTGTTATGCAGTTAGATGTACTTTAGTGTGGAATATTTATGATTTTTGGCAGTATCTAGGATCATGATGCAATGACAACTCAGTCACAGACAGAGCAGATTGAGCACTGCTTACATGCAATTTTGCTTAAAAAGCATAAATATTATATAAGCAGCAATGTACAGTTGTATAATGGGGGAATGCTGATGCAAAATGGCCATCAATCCTTTGGGTCATCTTGGCAGGCAAAATTAACAACTTGCATTTATTTAGCATCTTTAATGTAGAAAAACATACCCAGGTGCTTCACAGAGGCATTTGGGGAAAAATGGGTGCTAAGCCACAGGAGGAGGTATTAGGAGGGGTGACCAAAAGCTCGGTCAAAGAGATGGATCTTAAGGAAGGTCTTAAAGGAGGAGAGGGAGGTGGAGCGGCAGCAGGGTTTAAGGAGGGAATTAAGGAATTCCAGAGAGTGTGGCCAAGATGGCTGGTAGCACAGCTGCCATTGGTGGGGCGAAAGGGGGAAGAGGCACAAGAGGCCAGAGTCGGAAGAATGGGTTGGAGAAGCCAGGGAGGGATTTAAACATAAGAATGAGAATTTTAAATCTGAGGTGTTGTGGGACTGCGTCCAATATAGGTCAATGATGACCAGGATGATTGGGGAGCAGGCATTGGTGGAGGATAAGATATGAGCAGAAGAGTTTTGGATGAGGTGAAACTTACAGAAGGTGGAGGATTGGAATACAGCCAGGAGAATATTTGAATAGTTGACTCTGGAGGTGACAAAGGCATGGACAAGGGTGTCGGTGGCAGATGGGCTGAGAGGGGGAGAAGGCAGGTGGAACTAGGTGGTGTTTGTGATGAACAGGAAACAGTGTTCAATATATGACAGTGGCGAGGGAGGGTGATGGTGGAGAGGGTGTGGAGTTTGTGTCTGAAAACTATGGCTTCGGTCTTCCCAATGTTTAGCTGGAGGAAACTGTGACCCATCCAAGACTGGATGTCAGACAATCAATCTGAAGCACAGAGGTAATGGAGGTGGAGAGAGAGATGGTAGAAAGATAAATGTCATTAAAGTAGATGTGGAAGCTGATCCCATTTCTACTGATGATGCCACCAAGAGGCAACATGTAAATGAGGAAGAGGAGAAGGCCAAGGATGGATCCTCATCGTTGGACCTCCTGAGCTGATGAAGTGGAAGTAGGAAGAAAAGCCACTACTCTGGCTATGATCAGACGATGCAGAAGGAAGTGGATAATGTGTGATCAGGATAGTCTGACTGTCATTTTAAAGTAATTATTGACATTACCAAAAATATTCATGTAAGCAGGAAAAGGCAACAGAAGAATGTCCACTTTTCATCAGTCTCTGAAAAACTTTTGTCATGAACTTTGGACTCAAATGTTTGTGTACACAACCTTCAGGTCCACAAGAACAATTAGCCTTTTGGCCTTTTGTATTTCCGGACTGCTTGTCTTTTTACTTTCTAGTATTGTAAATTTTAATGCTGTGCAGTAATTGGGGTACATTTTTGACTGGTGCTATTCCAGTATGAACACTTAACGTATTCATTCTAAATTTCTCTCTGCTCTACTCCAGATGTGGAGATGCCGGTGATGGACTGGGGTGGACAAATGTAAGGAGTCTTACAACACCAGGTTATAGTCCAACAGCTTTATTTGAAATCACAAGCTTTCGGAGGCTTCCTCCTTCGTCACCTGACGAAGGAGGAAGCCTCCGAAAGCTTGTGATTTCAAATAAAGCTGTTGGACTATAACCTGGTGTTGTAAGACTCTTTACATTTCTCTACTCCAGAGTTCAGAGAGGCAGAAACATTAAATGTGAAGAAAGCATTTTTAAAAAAAAAATTCATAATTAAAAGTAAGTCACTGATAAATGAAAGTAGTGATTGGAAGCTTCTGGAACATTCCAATATTTTAGTTTGGAAGATCTAGATCAGTGTTTTTGATGTAACCATTATTATTTTAGGACCTACAATCTATGGGGCTCAATTCAAAGGGGATTGTATAATAACCTTGGATTTCATTCAATCAATTTGTCTGATAAAGGCAGCTGACTTGGCTTCCAAAAGGTAATTTTTAAATGATAATTTTATAAATATCAAAAATGTATTTTGGATCAGTAAAATCAAGGCTACTGCAGGCTGAATGTTACAAGAAACCCAGATTCACCCAAAGAAGGGCCACATACAAATTTGAGTTCAGTGGCTACTGTTACTGGGCTCATTTTGCTTAAGTTATTATTCTCATAATACCTACATAGCCAGTCGCTGGACTTTAAAAATAATTCCATATGAAGTGTTTTGAGATGTTTCAATGCTGTCATAAGATACTATACAAGGTCAACATTTCTTTCTTTCCTAAATGACAGTTGGATTGGGTGCTGGCAACTTGCAGGAAGCAATTTATAAGTGCAGTAGTCACCGTATATTTGTTTTAGTTTTAAAAGTCATTAAAATTTGTTTACAAATTGCCCTCATCTATATAATAAAATCTGATGTCTGCATGCACTTCCTGTATCAACTTTTTCTATTACAAATTCCTGTGTCGATATTTTTTAATGGAAACTACCTACGCAAACTTGTCACATAATTACACACTCCTGTGAATTTAACACCTCAGTTTTGCATTTCCCAGCTCCTCATCCTGTACTATAGAGAAATTCTTCTGCTTCCCAAACTGCCATAAGTTTTATCAAACTATTATATTAAAAAATAGGACAAATGCACAACTTTAAAATGGAGACTGAATTATATCTGCATGCCCTAGTCCGGTTCCCGCCATCCTCCAACCACCTTTCACCTGAAGACCACATTTGGTCTCCACTCCCCATGTACAAAACCACTGGAGATGGATTTGTTTTAATGCAGCTCTATATTTTTCTGACTTGGCATTGAAGTTACCCTTCAGTTAGTGTGTTTTTACAATTTAATGGTCACTAATTTAAAAGGGCTTCTTTAAAGAATTTTGAGCAAAAATATTTAATTATTGGCTTCAACAAGGAATTTTTTTTAAAGAGGGGTGGAGCAAAGAAAAATAAGTAGTTACTAAACATTAAGCGATTGGTATCTAAGCAAACAGGTCAACAATTAATGATTTGTAGTTTTGATGTTTTCATTTAATATTTTAAGAGGATTAAAAACATACATATTTACCTGTCTGAAGTTGCTTCAATTGCACCTGTGAAGGAGCAGTTAGCATGATGCGGTTCTGAGGTGGCCTAAGTGTCACCATGGGTGTTTGTGTCAGTGTTACCTGCGGTCTGACCAGTGTTCCTTGCTGCTGTTGAACAACCTGGAGACAAATACACTCATTAGTATAAAATGAAGTCTAATTAAGCATTTAAAAAAAAAATCTTAAGATGGTAATGATTGTCAGTCTCCAGCAACTACTCTAAATATTATTATTGTTAAGTAGATGCTGGCAATGCCAAAATGACTAAAACCAGGTTTGCAAGAATGGGTGCAAGGCAAACAATTATGAACTTTTTAGCAATACATGAACTTGATATTTCAAGTGATGGTCTGAGTGAGTTTGACTTCTTTACAGAATTTATTCAGATTCTAATATTGCAATTGTGTTCTGTGTTCCCACAACAGGCATGGGATTAATTTTGGTTTAAAGGGTTTTTAAAACTTTTTTAAAACATAGTTTCAATGTGGATTGTTAAAAACACAAAGGACATGCAGTACCACCATTTATACCATGTGAAGTGCCTATCTCTGGATATATCCTAGCTCCATCCTATATCTGCTTAGTAATGGTAAAAGTACTAAATTCAGCAGGCTAACTTCTGGACACACTTACTATTTTGTGAAGTGAGTTACTGAGCTATATGGTTCCATATTACAAACCAAAAACTGCAATGTTACCAAAAGCATACCCATTAGGAAATATTGAACAACAATACTACCCTACTGAAAGTGAAATAATGCAAAATATAATTTAGAAGAATACATTCTAATATTCTGCAAATGTAATGGTTGTATGACAGTGCAAAATAATGAGAATAGTGACTTGTTCTAATTGTATCCCCAAAACGATTTAGTCAATAGTGGTCAATAATGCTTTAATTTTGGAGCGAGACATTAAATACTTATTAACAGTCATTTCTTTAATAGAGCCAGGATGTTTAGTCTTAAACAACAGGATTTAAAAACAATGACTACAATGAAGATAATTAAACACTTTTTCATACAATTATCTTTTAACCTTCTAGTATTCCAAGCAATTTAAAAGACTATGCACAAAGGTTTGTATATTATGCGATTAAATAAATATGGTTTATGAGTCATCTTAAAATACAGTGCTAAAATATAATTTAGGTTGATATTCTATCAGGCTGTAAACTAAACAGAAATGCCACAGAATCTTAAATGTTACATGGCACTGCTCAATCATCTCTTATTCCCACATTATGGTCTAAAATATTATTTTCTCTTTCTTCCCCCCCGCCCCCCGCCATGACTGCGTAAATGGAGTGCTGCTGACAATATTCTACATATGGTTGCTTAACTTCAAGTTCATGTTGATTAAAGTTTATTTTTCTTCAGAAAATCTGTCTGAGACCGCCTCTTACTAGCAGTTCTAAACAAAATATGGTAATAAGGATGCCACACTAAATGTACAGATGATTTGTCCTACCTTGCCAGCTTGCACTGACTGTCCAGGTTGTGCTAAACTTAGCACAGGATGTTGGAGGGTGCTAGTTACTGTAGCTGTAGCAGTAGTTGTCCGCACTACAGGTCGTTGTTGAACAGTGTTTCCTAGCACCACTGCTGTCAGCGCTGTTGTGGTCTGAGTTGAGGATTGTTGTTGACTTTGCTGAATAAAAGCTTGCGAGTCTTGAGTGAGTTGGCGCAAGGCTGGCAAACTCCGCTGGGAAAGCACAAAAGGGTTAAATATTTGTACTAATCTTATTACGATTTTGCACAAAAATTACTTTGCTTTATGTGTAACTGAATTTGTACTAATCAGAGCATTTGGATCATCCATTTTAAAATGCTGCCAAATTCGGGATACTTTCAGACCAACTCAACTATTTACTGGTTGCATGTTTCCTGGTACTCTGGAAACAGGACTGGCTAAAACCAATTTTTAAGGTGTGAATTTCACTTTTTTTTTGAAGGGAAGGGGAAAGAAATTTTAATGACAAACCCTCCTGTCACATGTACTGTATACCGAAGATAGACTTTGAAAAAACGACCATTTTGGTCAGTGCAAAATTTGCTGATCTTTTCAGTGAAATTATGACCAGAAGGAATTTAACCAAGATTCTTGAAAGGAACATAACTGGAAATAGTAAAAGAAATTACTTTCAATATAATGCACATCCTTGTTCTCAAAGAGAGCGGGGGAGAAAAGATTTTGTTCTGAGTAATAAACAGAATCTCAACCAAGTGAGCCTGATATCAAAGAATGATTTTTAGAGAGTGTAAGGTATACTTGATCATATATTTCACTAAGGAGAATGTATTTCTAGCATACAACTTATATTCTCATACTGGTTTTGTTCACGTACAAGGATTATTTGCCAGGAGGAAAGCAAAAATTCATAACTATCTTCTCCAAATATGAAAAATATTGATAGATGTACCACTTCAGGACAAATGATTAGTTACCTTCAGGAAAGGCACAAGGTAAGGTTGAGGTGAGGAGTTGAGCTCTCTGTATAACCGGCTAGTAAAGTCTTCTGCTTCAATTTTCCCATCCTGTGAGAAGGAGGAAAACAAAACTTGAGTTGCTTTCTGCATGATTAAGGGCTTTTCCATTTTCGGTGGATAATTTGTGCTCTGTAGGGATCAGACTAGAAGCACAATGATCTGGTCTCATTTAGTACCCACTGGTAAAGAACTAGCACTGCCACTATTAAAATGTGATGGTCAGAATCTCCTTGAGCTAGGCTATACTATACATATGACTCCTCTATTGCTGGACAGCTTTATACCTATACATGCAGCATCTGCACTTGCACCAATAACAATATATCAATCTTTTGTAAAACATCAGGCTGAAAAATGGCTTCTGACATCCAATGTAATACAACATGTTCCTTAAATTGGACTTTTAAAATTGGGGTTAATTGAAAGCCTTTAAAGGGATTTTGCTCAGAAACTCAAACTCTTTCCTTAAAATTTGAGAGTGAACATACAGTAAAGTGAAATGAATGAATTGCGAGCCCGAATAATGCAGCTTTTAAACTCTGTTGAACAAGTTTCATTTGAACTATATACAGTGTTCTCTGATGCACGTTACAGACAACTTGCCTGCGTAGTGCTGAGAATTGGAGGTCCAACAGATTTTTTAAAAGGGTGGGGAAGCTTCTGAATTTCAGGCGAAACCACGCTTTGAGTGTTTCAATGTCTCACCTGAATATTTAGTCAAAAGTTTGGTACATCTATGGCTTGTGTATGATACACTGCTTCACTCAACATCTTTCAGAATTTGAGAACTGTATCCTCTATAACACATAAAAGCATAAAAGTTTACAGCACAGAAAGAAGCTATTTGTCCCACAGTGTTTGTGCCGCTCTTTGCTAGAGCAATCCAAAACTAATCCACTGCCCTGCGCTTTCCCCATTGCCCTGTATCACCTTCTGTTTCAAATGTTTATCTACCCTTCCCTTAAAAGATGCCATGGTCTCTGCCTCAATTACTTCCTATGATTAAAGCATTCCATCCTATCTAATAATTCTCTATGTAAAAGAAATGTTTATTTTTTTTCTCTGTCACACACTCCTTCCCCAATTCCAAGGCAATTATTATTTAGTTGAGATTCTTCTAGATTACGATGTTAATGTAGAAATGTTTGAACTACACTTTCTCACCAATAAGTTTTGCACCAGTTCTTTGACATTGGCAGCCGTTTCATTTGACTGTTTACCACTTGAAGCTAGTTTGATCAACGTAGACAGAAAGTTCTTGCATTTCTTGACATTTTCCATCGTTTCCTGTGGAACATTGTAAGCATTTAAGAGAGGGCAAAGTACAGTATAATTAAAAGTCTTCTCTATTTAAAGTTTATTTTACACACACAGGAGTTAGAGTCTTGCTACAAAACATTCCTGGAGACAGAAGGGAAGTTTCAGCTCTAATATAAAGTTATAATTTTCACACATTTTATACTTTACTTCAAAACCAGAAAATCTCTAACTTGTTGGGTAAATCAATCAATGATTAATGCCATGCTTTCAGCCATCTAAGCCGAAAGCTCAAATTCCCTCCCTAATAAGTTTGCAAATAAATTTTTGTTCCCCATTTTCTTTTTTGAAGGTAGTGATTCATGCAGGTATAAGTTTCACAGTTGTTGGCAGACCTTGTCCAATTGGCTATTCTTCACGAGCCTAGCCAACAACAACAACTTGCATTTATATAGCGCAGTTTAACATAGGAAAATGTCCCAAGGCACTTCACAGAAGCTAATCAGACAAAAATTGACACCGTGCCCAAGAAGATGATATTAGGGGTGACTAAAAGCTTGGTGAAAGAGGTAGATTTTAAGAAGGGTCTTAAAGATGGAGAGGAGATTTAGGGAGGAAATTTGAGCTTTCGGTTTAGATGGCTGAAAGCATAGCCGCCAATGGTGGGGTGAAGGGAGTGGTACATGCGTAAGTGGCCGGAGTTGGAGAAATGCAGAGTTTTTGGAGGTATGTAGGGCTGGAGGAAGTTCGAGTGATAAGGAGGGGTGAGGCCCTGAAGTTTAAAAGTTTGCAGCACAGAAAGAAGCTATTTGAACATGAGGAAGAGAATTTTACATTTGAGATTTTGGTGTACCAGGAGCCAATGTAGGTCAGCAAGCACAGGGGGTGACGGGTGAACGGGACTTGGTGTGGGTTAGGATACAGGCAGCAGAGTTTTAGTTTATGGAGGGTGGAGGTTGAGAGTCCGGCCAGGAGAACATTGGAATAGTAGGATCTGGAGATGACAAAAGCACGCATGTAGGTTTCAGCAGCAGATGGGCTGAGACAGGTGCGGAGAGGGGCAATGTTATGGAGGTGGAAGTAGGCAGTCTTTGAGATGGAGAGGATATGGGGTCAGAAGCTCAGATCAGGGTCAAATAGGACACAGAGGTTGCAAACCGTCTGGTTCAGCCTGAGACAGCCGTCGGGGAGGAGAATGGAATCAGTGGTGAGGATATGGAGTTTGTGGTGGCGGGGAGGGTCTTCTCAGTTTTTGAATGGAATGTTGGCAGGCTTTTGACCATAGAAAGCATCACAACTGAGCCTGTTCCATCACCAGACTCTCAAACCCTTGCTGAAATCACCTGAATGGGAACCCTGGATTATTTGTTTACCCCCTTCACTCTTCTACCCCCAATGGCCGTGGACATTGAGGCTAAATTAGTGCCCTACTTTTTACCCATTAGTTTATTTGCACAGAAATGAAACCTTAAACAAGACATTCACCATTGCACTTACATATTAACAGTTTTCTTCCAAGTAACATCATAAAAGGTTTTCAATGGGAATTTATTTTTCATTCTCAGCTGATACCATTTTTGATTCAGAACACCAGATTATTTATTAGAATTATGCAAGGGGTAAATGGTGGTTTTGTGGGGGGGGGGGGGGGGGGAAGAAATGAAATTCCACATCCATTTCCACAGCCGTTAAATCACTGTTTTAACAGCATCGACTAATCTTCTGCTATCAGAGGGTGCTGTATGTTCTCCAGTGGTAGCAAGCAAGCAAGTGCAAACCCTTTAATAAAATATAGGATACCGGATTTTTTAACAACCTTAAGTTAAAATGTGGTACTAGATTGTTAATTTAGATGCCATTGGGACAATTTGATCACCAGTGAGGTCTGCTTTTGATGACAATCCATCCATAAACCACAATAAAGCCACATTTTGTCAGTACATTATGGAGAATAACAATGAGAAAAATTATTAATTGGTTTTTGACATTGACGCAAAAAAATTAACTCCAGTACATTTTTTTTTAAGGGGTTTGTTACCCTTCAATTTCGTTCCCCCACCCCTACCATATCTCCACAATCACCAGGCTCTCTAAGTGACAGGCTATGTCAATACATCTCTTAGATTATGGCTGGGAAGTATATGAAAGCCATCCTAGTGATGAAGATCCAACTTGTATGGAAGCATCCCCATAGTAATATGGCATATGTCTCGTTGTGGATACTGAATGTGAAAATAGTGCCAGGTCGTACCAATGATAATTTGTTTATTCCAATGCAAATACAATGTAATGACATGCTTTACAAGTACAAGATAACTGCTACCTGTAGTGAATTATCCATTAGTGGATAAGCTTTTCCTAAACCATAAATGTTTAGGTGACTTATCAGCAACAGCAGAAGAATATCAGGGAAGATTTCCACTGTTCACTATATCAGAATTGTGCATGTGTTCTTTATACACCCTTTATTAATTTTGATAATGGGGGCCAATTTGTACTCTTTAGTGGTTTTTGGCATGCATATGCACTCACGACTACATTACTCATTCAACTACTACCCCTAGAATTCACCACAACTACTTATTCCAGTTGGAATGTATTTCTAACCATCCGACTTGTATGTAATTGCTGTTGACACAAATTTGGATTTTTTTCTGTACATGCAATTTGTGCACCTGCCAGCAGATGGCTGTATGTCTTTAGCTCATCAACCATTAATCAGTTTTGGGTTTCCAGTGCTGAATGGACTTGGCTGACATACTGACCTACATTATTTGTGAAAGGGTAGTCTTAACCATGTAACTCTACTGTGGAAGCAATGGATTTTACAGGTATATAATGTAACTCTTCCTGTGAACTTCAAAGTTATTGTTCAATTTTTCCACCTTTAACTATGAAAGTAACTGCTTGATTAATTATTAAAGCAACAAAATGTTTAATTACAATCTTAGACAGTAAATAGTACCACTTCTTCCAAATCATAGTTACTGCCCCATAACGCTTAAAATTGTTCATCACATCTGGAAGAACACAAGGCTTTTAAAAGCTTTTGTTTTGATGTGATCACCTTAAAATTAAATCCAAATTTTATCATAATTCATCACTAGGGAAAACACAGATGGAGGTATCCAATGTTTTATACTCTGGATCAATTTAGCTATAAAATCATAAGGATCTAGAAAAGGTTGCCTTTTTTGCCAATGCACATGCCTGTCCTAACTTCTTTAAAAAAAAACACATCAGCTACCTAAAGGAAGATAGTGTTATCGTAACAGAAATAAAGCCCTTGTACTTCTAGGATCCCCTCAGGACCAGGTTCCCCAGTTTGCAAACTTATGATTTTTAAGCAGCTGTTGATTAAAACTTGTTTTATGATAAATACAAACTTTGGAGTAAGCTGGATGTGCTCAAAATCTAGATGCTTATGATATTGTCTTGTACCAAAGTCAATCTAATGTGTAGAATACTGCACACCTGTCTCGGAGATGAATGTTCTGCATTTAAAAAAAAAATCTAAAAGCTTCATGCTCTGATGTGAGAAATTACTCCAGGTCAAAGTTGAAGGGTTTTTGTTACAATATAAATTGATTTGCTTTAACTGAGTTAAATATTTATTTACTGATTATCAGGTTGAGCTCTGGGATGCAGGTTGATCAACTTGAAAGAATTTTAAATGAAAAGTTAAGCCAAGAAGAGGAGCACAAACAGAGGTGGATACATAGTGAGGTGTGTGCTCCTTGAATTAAGTCTGAGGCTTGTGGAAGCTCACCATCTCTATGTTAATGTGTTGTAAATGGAGATGCAGGTTTATTCAGGTTATATATTTCAAAGTGCACTCCTCGAACTTGAACTTGAAAAAGAGTTTCAACTACACTGAACCAGACAGAAAGTTTCCGAAGATTTGATTTAAATTTGTTTTGTACCCGTTCATTGTTGGAAATGCAGTTTTGTGAAAAAGATCCACAGTTTGAAATGTGTTATCTGCACTTAATTTGTGCAACTTTATTAAATATATGACTGCAACCCCTTCAGGGGTCACTGATGTCTAAAATCTAGCAATAAGTTATGACCACTGCAAAGGTACTATATGCTATAATGGATTGGGACATTTTTATTCTACTGCATTACAATGGAGAGGAAGTTATTTTTAACCAGGTATGTTTTTCATAAATTTGAATTTGCTTTCCAGTAAGTAGTACCCAAGTGGGTATTTTTGATTCTCCCATCTGTCAAAATATGTTTTGAGTATTGAATGTGTGTTCTATGTGAATGTTATTTCTTGCATTTCAAAGCTGTGAATGTTTCCGTCCTCACAAATTGGGTTTTGAAAAGCTGTTTGCGCTGAATTTTGATACTAGGCTACTTCTGCCATACTTCCAACAGTTGATTCTTACCGCTGAAGCAGTGGGTTGCAGTATCTGTGATGTTGGAGCCCCTGCAGCTGCTGCCAATGTCTGTACAGTTCTCTGAGGTGTTCCTGGTTGGACTGTCGTTGCTGTCCCTATCGAAGCTGCAGATGTTGCTCCACTTATTACAATCTGAGACTGTAAGAAAAAGAACAAACTTGCATTATCTAGCACCCCTCCTAACCTCAGGATGTCATAAAGCGCTTCAAAGCCAATGAAGTACTTTTGAAGTGTAGTCATTGTTGTAATGTAGGGAAACATAGCAGCCAATTTATGCACAGCAAGATCCCACAAACAGCAATGAGATTAATGAACAGAACACCTGTTTTAGTGATATTGGATGAGAGCTGACTATTGGCCAGACACTGGGAGATCTTTCTTGCTCTTCTTTGAATCGTGCCATTGGATCTTTTACGTCCATCCAAAAGCGCAGATGGGGCCTCATCTGAAAGACGGCACCTCCGACAGTATAGCATTCAGTATTGAACTGAAGTGCATATTGGATGAGAAATAAATATTGACCAATACCTATTTTTTAAAAAGGTGAGAGACTAAGAAATGTTGGTAGTCAGAGGGATATGGGGGGTCCTTGTACAAGAATCACAGCAAGTTAACATGCAGGGACAGCAAGAAATTAGGAAGGCAAATGACATGTTAGCCTTTATTGCAAGGAGTTGCAGTATATGAGTAAGGAGGTCTTGCTGCAATTATATAGGGCTCTGGTGAGACCACACCTGGAGTACTCTGTACAGTTTTGGTCTCCTTACCTAAGGAAGGATATACTTGCCATAGAGGGGGTGCAACAAAGGTTCACTAGATTGATTCTTGGGATGAGAGGGTTGTCCTATGAGCAGAGATCGGGTAGAATGGGCCTATATTCTCTGGAGTTTGATTTCATTGAAACGTACAACATTCTGAGAGGTCTTGACAGGGTAGATGCTGAGAGGCTGTTTGCCCTGGCTGGAGAGTCTAGAACTAGAGGCCATAGTCTCAAGATAAGGAGTTGGCCATTTAGGACCGCAGTGAAGAAAAACCTCTTCACTCAGAGGGATGTGAATCTTTGGAATTCTCTACCCCAGAGGGCTGTGGATGTTTAGTCGTTAAGAATATTCAAGACTGAGATCGATGGATATTTGGACACTAAGGGAATCAAGGGATATGGGGATCGGGTGGGAAAGTGGAGTTGAGGTGGATCAGCCATGATCTTATTGAATGGGGGAGCAGGCTGGAGGGGCCATATGGCCTACTCCTGCTCCTATTTCTTATGAAGTGTCAACCTAGATTACGTTCGCAAATCTCTAAAATAGGGCTTAAAACCATGACCTGCTGACTCAGCACTAACACTGGGCCAAGGCTGATACAGTAAAGGGAAAAAACAGCATATTAACACCAGGATGCTTTTCATGTATTAAGATTTCAATGGCACGCTTACTACTGACATTATGGATTCCACACACTTAACTATCATTTAATTTAAAAAAAAATAAGCTATGGAATGGTATCTAGGGGACTTTCCTCTCTGCACTAGTGTAACATTTTTGTTTTTCACAAACTGTGACAAACTACAGCTAGTTTATGCTATGGAATCATAATTCTAGGACTAAGACTGCCCTAACCCATTACATTTAATACAATTCTATACATATATACTGTGGTTCTTACTTAGTCCTTACTTTACATCTACCTTTCTCCCATTACCCTGTAGACATCTCAAATCTAATTTTGAATACTGCTGCCCCATTGCTTTCCAATGAAATTGAAATCATTGCTCAATTTTTTTAGGTAACACAATCTGATTCATAACATTACCTGTACAGTTGGAGGCCGCTGCAGTGCAGTTGTCACTTGTACCGTCGTCTGTGGCTGAGAAACTGGCTTGATGATTGTAGGTGTTACTTGCCGTGCAATTATTTGAGTTCCTGGTGCCTAGAATTGACATTAGAAGGGAAGAAAAGTTGAGGTCAACCTGTGTGGCACATTCATGGAGAATTTTTTTTTGTAGAAGTAATCTAGAATAATTTAAGTATAACTGCTTTATGGACCAATAATGTATCAACCAAATTAATAAATAAAAATCAATTTCTATAAAGGTCTAGATGAAAGTATGGAATTATGAAGTGACAACTTTCAGCACCTTGGAGAGTGGAAAAATACCGGTAACAAATTATAAACTTTAAGAAAAAAGTGGAATACAAAATAATGCAGAAAATGGTTTTGGATTTAGGTTTTGGGCCTTTCCTCCTTGTGATGTTCTCCAAAGCATATCCAAGAAATTAAGATGCACAAATCAGAAAACCCTGTAACACTCATAGTGAACTTATTTTCATTGCTAGTTTAAAATTTCAGGATTTACATTAGATTTGTTTTTAAATAGGAATATCTGTCAATGTTATATGCTACCCATCAGAAATAGTTCTTTTTCTTATAGTCTTTATCGCAATCAGTTTCAGAGACCAGTCATCAGATTAGAAATGTCCCATGCATAGTAGCCAAAATAACTTCCTATAATTACTTGGTGAAAAACTTCACGTTAAGGTATGATGCCAGAGACCATTTTTCTATAGGTACTAAAACTAGATACAAGAATTATAAATCTCTAATTTTACATGAACAGAAACACAATAGCCCAGATTTTCCTATCTCTACCACCCAATTTCTGGGCAGTACGAACGTGGACAGATGTGGAAAAAGGGTGGCAGGTTCCCTTCCCTGAAGGACGTTAGTGAACCAGTTAGGTTTTTATGACCATCCATGGTCATCTTATTTTCTGGTGCTAATATACAAATTACCAAACTTATTGAATTCCATTTCACAATGTGGGATTTGAAATCATGACCTCTGGGCTGCTAATCAAGTACCATAACCACACTCTATGACTTGTCTACAGATCTAAAAACCTTCAAATCAAAAATAAATGAAGTTGCCTTAGAGAAGTTCCCATGAAGCTGAAATTTCTTGAATACATATTTGTCTGATTCCATTCTAGTCAGGTGGAACATTTTTTAACCTAAAGGATTGTGGAATAAGTTACCAGGGAAGATCACTGAAGCTGACAGTGTAAGTGGGTGCATGAAACAATTGGATACATTTCTGGAAGGACAAAGGAGTGAGGGATATACTGTGAAATCAAGTAAGGTCAGGGTTGATCTAGGAAAAAGAGAATTGCTTTTCATAGAACTATTTTCACTTTTTTTTACATTTTAATGACTGCTGTATCAGTGTCTATAAAAAGTGAGTGTAGAAAAGTCAATTTAAAAGTAATTTCTGGACTTAGGTGATGTAGTTCTTGTCCACATATTGAGTATTCAATGAAGCCAACATAGTCATGTGAGCCTGTTTAGGAGCAAATTACCTTACACGTGACTTCTCTTTTTCACTGGTCCCCATACAATCTTTCCCATTTTCTTCTGAGGTGGTAGGGGTGTAAACCAAGAACACTTTTGCCAAAAATAGAACCCTTCTACTAGTTATAAAGCTGTTTTTTATTTTGTTAAATTGTATATTCTAAAATATAAACTTTTAATAAAAAAGTAACCTGATGGTTGAAAACCTGGTTACTGTTGAGTTTTTTTTTTAAAAAGAGTCATCTTCTAAACATGCATTGATGTACAAAGAGGATAAGATATATGGAGTACAAAATTGAAGAACAAGACCCCAATATAGCTGTAGTGAGCCCCCCAACACACAGTATTTATAAATCAGACTCTAAGTAATGTATTTCAGAATAGACCTGCCTGGTTAGGAGTCGCAGCAAAAAACTAAACTGTATAAATTGATCCAATCATTCATGTGTGGTAAAGGTATGAGAATTTTTAATATGCCTCCAGTTTTGGCCAAAAGTTTCTTCTGCCCAACTGTTACTATTCATGTCACGATTCTTTTTGTGTATATATTGACCCATGGTCTTGTCTACTTAACAGTGCCTGGTCTACCATATCTGTACAATGAATGGTGCACTCCATTTTAGATATGTGTGCAGCAGGGCAAAAGGATATAACAATTATTTTTGTTCAGATGGGAGTGAGTCTGAGGACTGAAAAAATATTTTTAAATATCATAGATTATCATGGGAAAATAGAGTGAAATTTTCACAGACATGCCTTTCCAATACTTGGACTATTTACTTTACATGTGAAGTATGGCAATGTAGATGGTATGGTCATACTTATTCGTCAAATGACGCTTTGCACACACAGTAGGATCAGTCCATTATCAATACGAGAAAGAAAAAGTGACACATTCTCTGACCCTTTTAAGTTGTCTACATCTGATATGACATTTCCTCATGCCTCAAACAGATTACAGTCTTACATTGGACTCAGCACATTAGTTCTTTTTGCCCAGATAATGGAAATAGAAGATATTTTGAAAGATACCCAAAAACATCACAAGGCACAAAATTAAGGTCGAGTGGGAGCTTGGTATATGGAATATAACCACATTTGCTTTATGAATCTTCTACTAAAGAATTTTTATAACCATCTAATTGCTAGCTATCATGTTCCTCATGAACATTTATACATTACTGGCCATGAACTTTGATATATCCCTATCACTTAGCGAACATTTTATTATTTATTGAGAAATCTAGGTGAAGCATCTAGGCCCACAGTTGAGTTACCAAGATTGAAAAGACGAGGAAGCACCAAGTGCAGAAAACATTCCACGAGTGATGGACCCAACCTGTTGGGGCAATTAGGTGTTTTGAAAGCATGACTAATCTCTTCCACAAAGCAGCAGAACTTTCCAATAAATAAATCATTTTTACTCACTACCACTGTAGTACCACACCCTTGGAGAGAGCATCCTAGTGATTGCAGTCTTTTCCTCTTGACGTTCATGTTGTCAATTTGAGGATCAACTAGAGAAATGACTGGATACCCTGGGTATTACAGATAACACCAAGATGATAACTGGGAATTGCAATAATGCTGTGGAGCCTGATAGAAAATTGACATGGAATTATCTGAACAAATATAGACAAGGGGAGGGGTGGGGGAGAAGGGGAGATGATTATTATAGATAATTGTGGGGGCTTCTAGTGGAATGAAGGAAGAGATTTTTCTAGAAAAGAAAGTGAGTTTGTGGAGCTAATACAGGCCTGTTTCTTAACACAGTGTGGTACAACAGAGTCTAAGTAAACAAACTATTATGTAGTAGCATTATACGGTCGGATTCAGGGTCACAGGTCACTCCCATAAGCAGACCCCTGCATCTGTATGGCCAGAAGTTTACCTTTACTGCCTAATATCTAGTTATACGATAGCATAACCTGGGTCAAAACAGTAAGACCGCTTGCTGTGTGTGCCGGATACTGTGCTCTTGCATGTGCCCTGCTTGTATTTCTTCTATCTTCCAGAAAGTGGATTGTTGAGCATTCTAGTGAGATGAGATCAATTGTAAACTAACATGTTTTACATAATATACACGAGTTGAAATTTACATTCAAGCAATTGTAGATCTGTCAGGGTCTTCTGAAATGTGGAAAGGGTGTTCAGGGGTATCATCGTGGGAGCAAAGATCTGGCTTTACAGATCTCTGATCATATTTCCAGTACATCGCACTTCTTAGTCAGCTGCTCCTGGGGAATTGTCCAATCTAACCCAGGGCAGCTCCTATTGGACAGAACCCTGAATCCGTTGTCTTTGGGAATACTCAATTCACTACTTCTTTAGTATCTGGTTCGGGTTAGAGTTGAAACTGTGGAATGGCGATTAAGTTCTGAGGGTTGAGAGGACAGGAAGTGCTGTGTGTTTTCTTGAGTGCAACAGCAGTTTATTGTTTTGCTTATGAGAGGTATAAGAATTCTTGCAAATTACAGTCCCATATTAAAGATGTAGATTTATGCAACTATTTATAGAAGATTCTGCATATTGGTCTCATTGTGTGGGGGTGACAGAGTAGGAGCCCCCAAATTTGATGTTTAATGGCCCTGTTAGCAGAAGCCTTTGGACTGGCACTTCAAAGGTAGTGATGATTAGCTTTGCAAGAATGGTGCTTATCCTTGTAGCCACTGTGTGTGTGTGTGTGTGTGTGTGTGTGTGTGTGTGTGTGTGTTGCATCCTCTGAATTTCAGCACCTCGTGGATTGCATATCTCCATGATCTGCTCAAAGAGCAATTTTCCATTCAAACAGCAAGTGCTCTGTTAATTCTATTTGCCAAATTAAGGATTAAGGGCAATCAGTGCACTGTAACTATGTTTTCAAAATCTGATCAATCAATGCATGCAAATTAATTGTATGTGTTTTACATTGGCCTTGATATGATGGTCAGTTTTTTTTAAAACTTACCCTGCATTATGAAATTATATTTGCCATTTTGGCATCAATATTAATATCCTGGCATTTTGGAGTATGAAATGTCATTTCCTATTCATCTGTTAAGCTGGCAACTGCCATTTCCCCCCCCCCCCCCCTTTGTAAAACGCTGTGTGATTTTATTTTTAAAATCTGAAAGACGAATATATATACGTTGTAGTCAAATTGCTAGGTTTCTACCAGTCTCTGAAAATTTTCCTATAAAGCCTGCCATCATAGTCATATATAACTTACATTCCATTTACAATACCCTAATCAAGTGCATTGAGAAAGTTTGGGAGGGGGATGGGGGGGAAGAGGGGAAGAGGAGAAGAGGAGGAGACTTCAGACCATTCCCAAGGGAACTACGATAGTTCCAACTTCCCAATTATAACCACTAATGTCAATAACTACTTTGGA
Organism: Heptranchias perlo; assembly: GCF_035084215.1. Classification (NCBI taxonomy): domain Eukaryota; kingdom Metazoa; phylum Chordata; class Chondrichthyes; order Hexanchiformes; family Hexanchidae; genus Heptranchias; species Heptranchias perlo. The sequence goes on from NC_090343.1 coordinate 13,701,651, forward strand.
TTTTTATTAGCAAGCCAATTCATAATATAATTTACAACCTCATCCTTGAGTTTTAACTTTTAGTCACAAGCGTCTCGTGAGGAACCTGTATTTTCTTATGGTTAGTGTTGATACATTCAAGCAATTGATTGGCAACACTTATATTTTCCATCTATTGTTTAATGAAAACTATTGTGAAAGCAATTATTTTAAAGTTTAGTTATATGGTTAGAATGTTCCACAGTATTGACTTTTCCTCATGAAGGGGCATCAGCTTCATATTTTTTTAAAAAGCATATATATTGTATCTCCAATTAGTTTTCCTGTTTTCAATCTATTAACAAAGATAGGAAAAAGTGATAAATTAATAGTAATTTTTAACATTTTACTCCGATACTTATAAAACTATCACAGTTGTGTGTACATAATACTCAGCCATGCAGACCTAAAGAACATCCTGTGACAGTGTACCACCACTGGAAAATCTACTTCTAGGACCCAAAGCCACTTTTAAATCACCTTTGAGTTTACAAATAGTCCCAGAGTTGGGGTTTACAGAGTGTAAACATCTGGCAATAGAACTGACTTTCAAATCCAGACTGAAAGTTCTATAAGAACATAAGAAATAAGAGCAGCAGGAGGCCATACGGCCTCTTGTGCCTGCTCTGCCATTCAACAAGATCATGGATAATCTTCGACCTCAACTCCACTTTCCCACCTGATCCCCATATCCCTTGATTCCCTTAGTATCCAAAAATCTATCGATCCTTGAATATACTCAATGACTGGGCATCCACAGCCCTCTGGGGTAGAAAATTCCAAAGGCTCACAACCGTCTGAGTGAAGAAATTTCTCCACATCTCAGTCCTAAATAGCCGACCCCTTATTCTGAGACAATGCCCCCTAGTTCTAGACTCTCCAGCCAGGGGAAACAGCATCTACCCTGTCAAGCCCCCTCAGAATCTTGTGTTTCAATAAGATCACCTCTTATTCTTCTAAACTCCAGAGAGTATAGGCCCAGTCTACTCAATAGGACAACCTACACATAGGACAACCCTCTCATCCCAGGAATCATTTTAGTGAACATTCGTCGCACCGCCTCTAAAGCAAGTATATCTTTCCTTAGGTAAGGAGTCCAAAACTGTACACAGTGTGGTCATACCAAAGCAGTGTACAACTGCAGCAAGACTTCCTTACTCTTGTACTCCAACCCCCTTGCAATAAAGGCCAGTATACCATTTGCCTTCCTAATTGCTTGCTGTACCTGCATGTTAACTTTCTGTGTTTCATGGACAAGGACACCCAAATCCCTCTGAACGCCAACATTTAATAGTTTCTCACCATTTAAAAAATATTCTGCTTTTCCATTCTTCCTACCAAAGTGAATAACCTCACATTTCCCCACATTATACTCCATTTGCTATCTTCTTGCTCATTCACTTAACCTGTCTATATCCCTTTGCAGACTCTTTGCGCCCTCCTCACAGCTTACTTTCCCACCTAGCTTTGTATCATCAGCAAACCTGGATACATTACAGTCAGTCCCTTCATCTAAGTCATTAATATAGATTGTAAGTAGCTGAGGCCCAAGCACTGATCCTTGTGGCACCCCACTAGTTACAGCCTGCCAGCCTGAAAATGACCTGTTTATTCCTACTCTGTTTTCTGTCCGTTAACCAATCCTCTATTCATGCTAATGTATTACTCCCAACCCCATAAGCCCTTATCTTGTGTAACAACCTTTTGTGTGGCACCTTATCGAATGCCTTTTGAAAATCCAAATATACTACATCCATTGGTTCCCCTATATCTGGATCAAATTGCAAAAGTCAATGCTTTATACCTTCTGCACTGAAATAAAGTGCAGCGGCAACAGCTAAGAAGACCCTGTTGTATTAAAATACTTGGCGAATCCAATTTTTGAACCACCTTATTGATGAGCCTGCATCTTACCTGGACAGTTGAGATCTGAACTGGAGGAGCACTGGTCGGTGTGGCAGATCGTGAAGTGAGCGCCCCTTGAGACTGAGCTTGTGATTGCATCTGTTGCAGAGCTTGTTGAGGAATCAGCATCAACTGTCCGCTATCGCTACGCACAAGAACCATTCCTAGACGTAGAAAACAATTAATTTAGAATTCCCTTTCACTTAAGATTCTGGTAAACATTATTTTCCTCAATTTTATGTCCCCATCAAAAAATATGTTTATGGAATTTCTGTTGATCTATCAAGACAAATATACTGGTACAATTCAGTTGCGACCATATTAATCAAACCCTCCCCCCTCCAACAAAAGGCTCTGAAATAAAGGAACTTTTAAAGTGACATTCAATTTTATGAGAAATTATAGTGTTTGTTTGAAATGTGTATAAAAAGAAATTTATGCAACAGCTTTCACGTTCCCAAGCACTTCACAGCCAATGAATTACTTTTGAAGCGTAATTACTGTTGCTTTGTAGGCAAATGCGGCAACCAATTTGGGCACAGTATGGTCCCACAAACAGCAAATGAGATAAATGACCAGCTGGTGGAGTGTTGGTCAGGACACTGGGTGAACTCCCTGCTGTTCTTCGAGAAAATTCCATGGGATCTTTTACATCCACCTGAATAGATAGACAAGACCTTGGTTTAATGTCTCATCAGAAAGACGGCATCTCTGAGAATACAGCACTCCCTCAGTACTGCACTGAAGTGGCAGCCTAGATTATGTGCTCTAGTTCTGGACTGGGGTTTGAAATTACAACCTTTTAACCCATTGGTGGGCGTACTACCACTGAGCCAAGCTGACACTTGTGTGCAATGACAATTACAGCAGATATCATATCATGTTTACTGATTGGTACACGGGCATGTATAAACTTGAATTGACACCAATTTCACTAGGAACTGGAGAATGTTGCTCACCCAAGTCGGATTTGAATGAGGCAAGGGAATCCAGTTGTAGTGTATGGAAGTCAACCATATTTCTAGTAAAGGAATACTGGAGTTGGATTATGTTCATCTTTATTTATAAGTAAGTCACTGTACTCCAAAAGCGATTCAGTGTGTGACATATTTCAAGATATTCCAATGTGACAGGATTATATAAATACAAGTATTTTTGAAGATACTTTACTCCCTAATTTGTAGCTGAATTATACTTTATGGTCAAGTATACATGGCGCAGAGTTATATAATTAGATCTTGAAGTAAAACTTCCACATCTGAAATTTGTAGTTGGCCTGGTCTATTCAACAAAGATTCACACTACACTGACGTACTAGGGTCTTTAGTGCAATACTGAGGGAATGATGCACTGTTGGAGGTGCCATTTTTCAGATGAGATGTTAAACTAAAGTCCCGTCTGCTTGTACAAATGGGTATAAAAGATCCCACAGCACTATGCAAAGAGTGCAGGAGAATTCTTCCGCTATCCTGGTCAACAGTTATCCTTCAATAAACGCCACTAAAATGGATTATCTGTCATTTAACTCATTGCTGTTTGTTGGATCTTGCTGTGTGCAAATTGGCTGCATTACAACAGTGACTACACTTCAAAAGATCAAATGAAAGAGAGGATTTGCTGACTGTAATTAGCATCTTTATACAGTTTTTCTCAACAGCGTAACCACAGAGTCATAGGAATTTTATCACACTAAAAAGCCATTCAACACATCATGCCTGTGTGAGTGGTAGCTCTTAAATTGGAGCTATCTACTCTAATCCGATCTATTGTCCTTTCCTTGTAACTTTTTACATCCTTTTCAAATATTTATTTGATTCTTCTTTTTACATTTGCTCTGATAACCGATTGTGGTAAATCAATCAATGTTCTAGTAATCCTGTGTGGGGGGGAAAAAAACTTCTTCCGACTTTGACCATCATTCTTCCAATAATAATCCTTCACAATAAATGCATGGAAAATTAAACACATTCCTGCTTGGCAAGTCCCTCAATCTGACCCCCTTATTCCAAAAATGTTGTAATTTTGTTTTTCAAATTTAAATTTCCATTTCAAAGCATGAATGTGTACAGGTGCAAGTGGCTTGAAACTTCTGATGTCCAGCCTATACTATAGAAGCAATTCTACAATGTGCTAGAGATCTGTTTTACCCCCCACCCCCCGACTGTGGTGTGTATTTCAGAGACCAATGAAAGCCACTGTTTAAAAGTAGTGATCAACAAATTATTATCTGGCCGTAACTGTTCCCCAATACAAAAGCCACATCATTGGGCTGTATGGATGGACTAAATGCTCAGTTCTCATGCAGCTTGTAAAAAAAAAATGGCTGCTTCAATTGACTGCCAGCAGTATGGGAAGGAGCACCATCTCTTGAAATGGTACTCCATGTCACCAGAGACATTAAAGCCACACTGTTTACATTACAGCACTGTCGGGGCAGCAGTCAACGGCCATTCCAATGTAAAGGCAGTATGAAAGCAAATTAAGTTTGCAGAGCATAAAGAGATACACAAAAAATTATAGCTATTACTCCATTTATAATTGGGAGTTTGCCTCCATCTGGTGTAGAGTGGTGGTGTACACCAACGATGTGGATAATTTTCATCTGGTCCTCCAGCGTAACCATCCAATAGCATTTTAATGGAGGCATTGCTGCTTGCCTTTGTGCAGGGTGGCAAAATGGTTTTCCCACCTACTTTCCCACAAAGGAAGAGGAGGGAAAGCTGGGTCAGCCACTGAAGGCTATGCTTACATTACCAAGTAACTGGTTATTTAGTGATACTGACATAAGTTCTCCTTAGAGCAGAGAAGGTTAAGATAAGATTTGATGGAGGTGTTCAAAATCATGAATGGTTTTGACAGGATAAATAAGGAGAAACTGTTTCCAATGGCAGAAGGATCGGTAACCAGAGGACACAGATTTAAGGTGATTAGCAAAAGAACCAGAGGCAACAGGAGGGGAAAAAATTATGCAGCGAGTTGTTATGATCTGAAATGCACTACTTGAAAGGGTTGAGGAAGCAGATTCAATAGTAACTTTCAAAAGGAAATTGGATAAATACTTGAAGGGAAAAAATTTACAGGGATATGGGGAGAGAGCTGGTACAGGCACGATGGGCCAAATGGCCTCCTTCTGTGCTGTATGATTCTATGATAAGTCTGTGAGCAAATGTGCAGACTAACCTGCTGGCCAGAAAAGGTGCATGACACAATCAGGTTACATGAAATGTAAATGGGGAATAAAAATAAAGTGCTAAAAAATAATGTCAGTTATCAATCCTAGGAACAACCAAAGTCCCAAGAAATCTAGTAAGAGTTACAACTTTTATAAGGAAATTTATGGAAGGTATCAACCCACTATATCACTGACAAGACAAAACCTATTACTGATCATTCATCATACTCAGTCATGACAACATAACTATTCTGAGAAGCTGCCAATAATAATTATAGTCCTGTTAAGCTGAATGGTGGCCAACATTTTTCAGAAGCTCCCTGCTGGCTGAAACTAACGAAGAAAAAGATTAATCCTCTTGCTCAGTGCTGCAAATGCAATAATTTTGTAAAATTGGAATTATCTGTGAGCACTTTGTTTCTGCAGTGAGTAGTCTAATATGGTATTTTGAGGTGGGTGATCAAGCATACACCAAAAATGATTTTTTTTAAAAAAACAATTACATAGGAAAGTGGACTCACATTTTAAAGTGTCAAAGGATAATGGCATCATTCAACAGCTAAGCAATTTCAGACTAAAATCAGAACATTAACACAATTTCCTAGAGGAGGATGTACCTCTTACATGTTGATTTCCCCGGCGTTCTATGATGATCTGTCATGTTATTGGTCTGTTAGTTTACAACCTGAATCAAAAGGAGTTTGTAATCCACCATATATGATAATTCTACCAACCAGCTGGATACCTTACCTACACCTTTTACAATATAAAGTACACTTCCTTGGCACTAGGAAGCCTATTAAGGTCTATCTACTTTGGAGTCTATAAAAATAAGCTGTATCATCTGAAAACAAAGAACCGAGTCCACAGAGGTCCAGATCCTCAAAGTCCTGACAGGATCCAGTGACCTCCTTCTAGAGCCTAATCACTTTAGGATATTGCCATAATGATTCAATGTTTCCCTTGGCCACATTGTCAGCTGAGGGCAGAGGGCCTGATTCTGAAGATGTAGTGATAGTCTACATGGTATAATATAGAAGAACCCCTTGTGGAATTGTCATATGGATTAATTAACTGAAAAAATGCACCACAAAACGATAACATTCACCACAGGGTTTTGCAGATAGGTCTCCATCTTAGAAGAGTAACCTACATGGTATCAGTAGCCGCACTACAACTGGCTTCAGTGTCCATGGGTTAGAGAGAGGGAAGTCATCTGGAATTCCCACCTATGATTGCCATCCATTGACCCCTGGTGGGAATGAATGCTTTTGGACTTTGGTTGGTTTAGAATCTTTTAAGGCCGGATTGGAATTGGCACTGATGCTGCCTCCCCAACACTCGAATAGACTGCTGACACTCGAGGCTCATGCAGAGGCACTTGGCCGAGAATCCCTATTCCAGCAAAGAGTTTGTTTCCTCAGGAGAGGAGAAAGTTGGTGAAGAAGAAATGAAAAGTAGCAAGAAAAAAAAACTGAACTCCAAATGCAATATCTAAATCCACCCCTAGAAGTGCTCTTGAGTTGGAAGAAGCCAGTGTCCTACTGGATGCTTCAAAGTAAGTATAACTGTTACACATGAAAGTGCAAAAGGATGACTGGCATGGAATTGGAGATTGGAGAATAAATGGAGTAGGGGCTTGGGGTTACAGCATACTGTGGCTTTATTCTAAAGTTGGATATGTTATACCTGTCCCAAATCCTCCAGTCCAATCCCCAACATTGACATTAATTAACTTTGTTAAAAAACTGCATTAATGCTACAATCAATGTTGGATAAAGAGAAAACAGCCAATCTGAAAGTTATTAGAGCTTTAATTGATTGCAATAATAAGTTCTAAGATAATCTTCAATCAAAATATGTGATTTTTTTTAAAACCGAGGCTACAAATGTAGTCAAAATTATAAACTCACCAACATTAGGTACAAAGCTAACTTGCTGCTGGTTTAAACATTCATCTTCAGAGCCATACATGTTGTGATTTGCTACACTAAATTCGTAGGTGTAATTGAGTAGGTCCACTTGTAGGCAACTGGCTGGGACTTTTCTCAAACTTCCACATCTGCATTTGCATATAAACAGTTTAACAGACTGTATTATGTAATTTTTAAGAAAGCGTACAATGCCGTGTCCTGATGGGGCTCATAAAAGTTTTGATGTGTACAGAAAATAAATTGCACTATATAAATTTGCACTGGTATGACTAAACAGCAGGTCAATCTTTAACTTGTACTAATCTGCAAGAATACAGTTTGAGTAGTCCATGTATATTTGTTGCATTGCATATAAGGTGACAACTGGGCACAATGTTCCACTGTTGCTTTATAGAACTGCGCAAATAATCCAATATTTTGCTGTTCCCTATTCAACACTTGGTTAACTATTATACCTAGATTAATTTTCCTGGTATATTTTATTCAAAATTTTTAAATCCAATTTGTCGTTTTAGAACCTGTACATATTTCCTTGTATTTGTCTGTTAAATGTCATTCACCTTAGTCTGCAGAGCTTTGAATTTTTTTCTTTTCTCCTGAACATGGTGCTTTTCCACACAATTTAGTATAATATGCAAATTGGATATTCAGCTTTTAACACTTTCAGAACATTTCAATACTGACTGTCTTAAGGGCTTCACCCTGCGAGCACTCACTATCAAGGTTCACACATGAATGATGGCCTGTTGGCAGGGTACCATAGGGGAGAAAAATGTCACAAAAAGGAAGAAAAAGATTGTCAATCTTAGAACTGATACTGAGGGTATTAACAACTATCCAATTACAATGATCATTGATCATTATTCTATTTTTTCCTAATTTATTATCCAATTTACTTTTGCCTCTCTTATTCAAAGATTTTTTTTTGCTTTTAGACTTCTAAGATAATTTTACTTTTAGGCATAAGTCTTTTCTAAAGTTCACAACATTCATTAATCCAATGAGTTCAGATCTGCCTTTCTCAATCTCACACTGGATTGATATGACTTGTTTCTACTCCTGTTCAAATTAAATTGGTAATGAGCCCCATTTCCCCAAATCATCCTAATTTTTAAAAAAATTGAAAACTAGTAAATAGCTGATCTTCTTTTGGACGATGATTTTATAAAAATGTTTGACAACACTCAATTACTAATGCATAAAGTAATAATGTCAATTCATTGTGTAATTTGCATGTAATGGGAAGATAGCTCTTTTGGCTCCTTTTCAATCTTTGCTTTTATGAAGCTGGTGTCCTTTTGAAAAATGAACCACAATATTTGGGACTTTTTATAAAGATTGAGGGCATTCTGGAAGGTTTTGCAGTCTAGCTTGTATCTGGTTTCCAAAGAAAGATGCTATTGTTTTTTAAAATAGGAATATTAACATTCGGAAGGGTTAACTGCAGATTGGTTTATAAGCAAGCCTGGCATTTTTTTGATCATTTGACTTTTAAGAGTTATTTTCTTTTCAATGCTGCATGTAAATGTTATGGAAAAGATAAATCTGGAAAATTACTTTAAATTAAATTGTAAGAGAAGAACAAGGGGTCACAGGTTCAAATGTGTAAAAGACAGATTTAGGACTGATACCAGGAAGTTTTTTTTCATACAAAGAGCGATCAACACACAGAATAGACTCCAGATTGAGTTGTGGAGGACAAAACTCAGGAATCATTTTAAGAAGCAATTAAATGTAAAGTAAAAATCAGATATATGATGTGGAAAGTCCAAGGACTTCGTTGTTTCCAGCAGGTTGAAAACTCCCAAACTATTATGTGCTGAACATGAATGTCTCCCAATCTGCCATCTGCACTACGATTAAGATTGTTAAATCAACATTTTTAAAAATGTCAAAATTGCAGCAGTGACAGTTTGTTTGTAAGTTCAAATTTAACGCACTGAAAAACAAACAAATTATAGTTCACTTTAAATTTGGATGTGATGAAAATGACTCAAACTTTCAGCTTAATAAAGTCCAAGGGTAATAGTATGCTTGCCAACTGTTTGTCAAAATTGGAATAAGCTGAAGCTTCATTTTACATGTACAATCTTTTACATTAAAACCATACATTTTAAATTGCCCTAAAACGTGTTTAAAAAATTGTATGTTTAAAACTGACCACTTGCTTTGTTTAGAATTTTAACTTGGGAGCCAGCAATTCCTTTCAATAAATGAAAAGGTATAAAAGAGTGCTATTAGACAATCCAGTCATTTTAGGTTCTCATTCAAAACCCACAAACCATCTCTAAAGTCTTGAAACAGTATATCAGGATTGACTTGATGTTGAGGATGAGCTGAACAGAATTTATCAAAGGCAAGGTCTCAGTAGGTTGGTACTGGGATGCATGGCATATGGGCACTGACCACGCAGATAAGTTTAAATTAAACCAGCATGTTTCTAAAATTAAATATATATTTTAAAAACTTAATGAAAAAGCAAAGAGGTACCAAACTATATTTAATTGTACAACATACAAACGGATTTAACAGAACTTTCATTTTCTGTGTGCAAAGACTGTAGCTGATAGAGAGCTAAGAATGCAGCTCACATTGTGTAATGGCATCGGCAAATTGTTTAAGGGGCCATGTCACTGGTATCTCCTCAATGGTATCTCCCCCCGTGATTATAGAATAATGACAATTTATTATTTATATGTGGAGTTAAGCAAATGAGGGAAAATTAAAATTGCCCATAACTAATACCCTCCCTTTGTCATCATTCATCCGTTATTTGCTTAAATAGTTCCATATAAGCTATTTTTTTAATACCACCAGTCTGTAACAATTTCCAGTTATTTTCTTGTTCTTAGTGACAGATACCCACTTGAACTGACTGAGATATTTCTTAATCCTTGACCGCTATTGGATGTTCCTTTTTCCTAGCAACGTTTTTTCCCATCTCCATTCTAACCCCCAACCCCATTACCCACAAAAAAAATTGCCTACTGATTATAAATTTAAGTTTTGAAACTCATGCCAACCCTATCCATTAAAACATCTGCATCCATCTTCTTGCTTCATACATAACCTCTATGCACTTCCTTGTATCAGGTCAGCTCAGCAGTAGCACTCTTAACTCCGTTAGAAGGTCGTGGGTTCAAGCCTCACTCTACAACATGAGCAAATAATCTAGGCTGGCACTTCAGTGCAGTACTAAAGGAGTGCTCCATTGTTAGAAATGCCGTCTTTTGGATGAGACATTAAACCAAGGCCCATCTACCTATTCAGTTGGAAGTAAAAGATCTCAAGGCACTATTCAAAGGAGAACAGGTGAGTTCTCCCAGTGTCCTAACCAACATTTATCCCTCAATCATCACCACCAAAACAGATTAACTGTTCATTTATCTCATTGCTGTTTGTGAGACTATGGTGCGAGCAAATTGACTGTACAGTTTGCCTAAAGCTGCACTTTAACTCACTGGCTAGAAACACTTTGGGATATCCCAAGGAAGTGAAAGGCTCTTTAAAAATGCACTTTATTTCTTTAATTAGTATAAAATCACTTGAGTTTCACTACTTACAATGATCCCCAATAAGATACCATGCACACATTTATGAACTTTTGATTTCTTAGTATTTCATTTCCATTATGATTAATGATTTTTTCCCCTATACTTTCTTCCCTCTGCCTTCTTTGCTTCTAGTTTAAATATTCCTCAATCACAACACATAAGCTCTGAGCCTATTTCCCACTTCTTTCTCAGGTTTCGACACAATTTACAACTTCCTCAAAATCTTTATCAATTATCAATGTATTTTCTACCATCATCTTTCCTCTAATTCAACTGTTGGTTACGGCCAATTATCCAGTTCACACTACAAATATATCAGCATTGGATACTGTTACTTTTGCATTTCCATCTTGAAACTTCATCATCGTTATCTCTGATTGCTTGTTGTCTATCATGGGACAAATTATGTAGATAACTACCACAGGATCTAACATATAGTCTACCGACTCAGAAATGTCATTCATAGCGGCATTTAGTAAATGAAAGCATAAACCACTCCCTTCACAGTACAGAGAAAAAGGGGAAAAACTGTAAATTCTGGAAATATAAAATGAGAAATAAATTACAAGTTTGTCAGCATCTAAAAAGGGAAAAATGATACGTTAATGTTTTGAGTACAGACCAGTCATCAGAATTAACGAAAGATAAGATTAAGCCATCCCTTCGATTCTGATAAAGGATCTATATTCAAAATGTTAACCTGTCTTTTCTCTTCTCAGATACAGAAAGACCTGCTTTGTATTTCCACAATCCCTTCTCTTTGAACCCTCCATGTATCTGAGAGTCTCCATATGAATTGCTCGCCTTGCCGATAACACTCAATTTAGTCTTTTGCTCTGTATATTCCTTCCAGTTCTTCAGCCACTTGCCTCCTTTCTACTATTTCCAATCCATTCACATGACCTTTATGTACATACTATTTTGATGTCACAAAAGTGCTGATCAGGCACCTGAATGGAAGTTTACACCTAACAGTATTTTGCCTATTCTCATTTTTGAAGATTGCTTATGTATAGCACAAAAATTTGTCAACCTTAAACGGGGAATGTAAATAACTCTGGGTGTATGTGAATTTGGCATACAAAAGGTTCAGGAGAACGTTCCTGTGTTGCTTGTCGAACTCTGAAATCCTGTACATGTAATTATGCATCCCTTTTACACATTTCAACTGGTACCTTCAACTACCATCTCGAAGCAATAACAATCACTGTAATGCAAAATGTACTGTAACGTGTACTGTTGAGGTTTCCACTTGTTACTCTGGTATTTTTTTCTTTCTCCCTATTACTCTTTGCCCAGCATAATACATCTATCATCTTATTCTTAATTTGTCTCCATCGAACTGCATTTCTCCAATCTCATATATAGGTGCAACTCAGTTAATGGCTGATTAGTATAAAGTTTTCCAGTGATATGCTCAATATACAGGATACCAGTGCTGAAGAATAGAATGTTTTTTCTGACTTTTGTATGCAACCAGTCATCATGAAGCACTCCCAGGTCAGATGCAAATTAAAGCTTCTTGCACTCTGCCCCAACAATATGTTTTAATTCCAATATTAGAACTCCTGCTACTCCACCAGTGTGAATGTTTCTGTTTCCCAAACCAGCAATCCTTACGGCCTCTCTGGTGAGAGTGCCAATTTGTGTTGAATTATCGGCAGATTTGGGAACTGTATTGAGACTGACCAAACTCATTTCATGTAAAGCTTAAAGCGGGTGGAGGGAGGACACATTTATTTGGGCGTCAGTCTGGACTAGATTCAAACTGAGATCCTAAATACACATATGCATGTCTCTGTAATAATTGTTTGGAGGAGGTGTGCTAACCTGTCTGAGAAAAATGTTAAAATACACATGTCCGGCTTTAACAAATTACCAAATGGAGAGATCAGAGGTTGAAGATTCTGCAGGACTAGTGCCCTTATATTTTTCTTGCTTCCAATCACTGCATTAATTTTTCTCCTTGATCTCCCATTCAAAACTATTGTTGCAGCAATATTCCAGAAATGTTCTTTTTTTATGCAGGTAAAAGTTTAATCTTTGAATGCATTAACATGTTTTTACTTTTGCTATTCAAATTGGCAAAGTGCTTTGAAATTATTTGCTCCTAATTCTTAACAAAATCTGAAGTGTTTGCCAAATTCATATTATTTGGATTCTATGGCTACTAAATAACTGTTAAATGAGGACCATATTGTGCCAGTTCCCACTGAATACAAGAATTATAAGCCAAGTTCCTTTCAACTTTTGGATGATTATTTGGCATTTGCTTCAAATACTGCAGATTTTTAAAAAATCAGTGCTATAGTTAATCAGTTGAAGAAAAGGTAAAATTGTCACTTGCAGTGGAACCTTAATTACCATATTTCATGGAAGGGACACAAACTCCCAGAGAATGAAGCTAATTGGCAGATAACTAATTGTCCCCAAAACCTCCTTCAACAGGTGTTATAAATTAATGTAATTTTTCTTTTTTTAAAAAAAATCTGTTCACCGCCGCAATTACCAATGGTCTCCCAGCCTGAATTCCTCAAAAACTCTTTGGGAGAGTCAAAAGTATGAATAACGCAAGTGTGGATGATTGAGATTGCACAATATTTAAAAATGAATAGTGATGGAGAATTGCTCACCTGCAGCTCTTTACACTGCAGTTACATTACCACACTGTCTGGCCAAAGAGGAGAAGCTGTGCGCACACAGGCTTATCGGAAACCAAGTGCCAGTTACATTTTTAATCACGGAGGTTCAAAGCTGGCTCTTAGTTAAATGAAGTTTAAAAATGTTTTAAAGTTTGTTTCGTACCATCAATGCAAGGCCAAAGTGCTGTGAGATTACCACCTGGAAGAGAGTTCACATTATTGGCCAGAGTTTGTTCTCGCTGAGTTCACTCTCGAGTTATACCACTTTTTTTGCGCTGATGCCAAGGGACACCACTTTACACTGGCCCAACAACTTGGATTTATATAGCGCCTTTAACGTAGTAAAATATCGTAGTAAACTGGGTAAATCCGTCAATTGCAAAAAAAAAGCCATGGACGATAAAAGAGGTAAGGGACAACATAAAATTAAAAGAAAAAGCATACACAGATCCTGGCGACTGGGAGAGATACAAAGAACAGCAAAGGCTGACAAAACAGATAGTAAGAGCTACAAAAAGGAAGTATGAAAAGAAACTTGCAAGGGATATCAAAATCAACACATTTTTTACAATTATATTAGGAAAAAGAGGGTGGTCAAGAGCAATGTGGGCCGCTTAAAATGAAAATAAGGAAATGGCGGACATGTTAAATAATTATTCTGCATCAGTATTTACAGTAGAGGAAGAGGATAGCACGCTCCAAGGAAACTAATTTTGAATTAGAGATGGGGACTAACCATAATTAATGTAAGCAAATTAACAGTATTGAAGAAAATAATGGCACTAAAAAGAATGACAAATCCCCAGAACCAGGTGGTTTCCATCCCAGGGTTTTAAAGTAAGTAGGTGAGACCAGTTAGCCTAACATCTGTTGTCTATAATTAAGGATAGAGTGACTGATCAGCTGAAAATTTTCAAGGTGTTCAGAGACAGCCAGCATGGATTTGTAAAGGGGGATGAACCTGACTGAATTTTTTGAAGAGGTGATTAAACTAGTGGACAGGGGAATGAATATGGATGTTGTTTATATGAAGGCATTCAATAAAGTCCCTCATAAGAGACTCTTAGCTAAAGTTGAAGCTCATAGCATTGAGAGCAAATTATTGACCTGGTTAGGAAATTGGCTGAGCGGCAGGAGACAGAGTGGGGATAATGGGCAGGTACTTAAATTGGCAGGATGTGACTAGTGATGTCCCACAGGGATCTGTGTTGGAGCCTCAACTATTCACTATATTCATTAATGACTTAGATGATGGGAAAGAGAGCCACGTATCCAAGTTTGCCGATGACACAAAGATAGGCAGCACTGTAAGCAGTGTAAATGGAAGCATAAAATTACAGAGATATTTACAGATTAAGTGAATGGACAAAACTGCGGCAAATGGATTTCAATTTAGGCAAGTATGAGATCATCCACTTTGGACTTATAAAGGATAAATCAGACTACTTTCTAAATGGGGAAAAGCTCAAAACAGTGGAGGTCCAATGAGGCTTAGAGGTTCATGTACACAGATCATTAAAATGTCATGGACAGATGCAGAAAATAATCATAAAGGCTAATAGAATGCTGGCCTTTATATCCAAGAGGACTAGAATACAAGGGGGTAGAAGTTATGCTACAGCTACACAAAGCCCTGGATAGATCACACCTGGAAACTTAACTGGACCAGCCATATAAATACTGTGGCTACAAGAGAAGAGCAGAGGCTGGGTATTCTGCAGCGAGTGACTCACCTCCTGACTCCCCAAAGCCTTTCCACCATCTACAAGGCACAAGTCAGGAGTGTGATGGAATACTCTCCACTGGCCTGAATGAGTGCAGCTCTAACAACACTCAAGAAGCTCGACACCATCCAGCACAAAGCAGCCCGCTTGATTGGCACCCCATCCACCACCCTAAATATTCACTCCCTTCTTCACCGGCGCACTGTGGCTGCAGTGTGTACCATCCACAGGATGCACTGCAGCAACTCGCCAAGGCTTCTTCCACAGCACCTCCCAAACCCGCGACCTCTACCACCTAGAAGGACAAGAGCAGCAGGCACCTGGGAACACCACCACCTGCACGTTCCCCTCCAAGTCGCACACCATCCCGACTTGGAAATATATCGCCGTTCCTTCATCGTCGCTGGGTCAAAATCCTGGAACTCCCTTCCTAACAGCACTGTGGGAGAGCCTTCACCACAAGGACTGCAGCGGTTCAAGAAGGCAGCTCACCACCACCTTCTTAAGGGCAATTAGGGATGGGCAATAAATGCTGGCCTCGCCAGCGACGCCCACATCCAATGAACGAATAAAAAAAAGTTCTGGGCACCGCACTTTAGGAAGGATATATTGGCCTTGGAGGGACTGCAGCGTAGATTTACTAGAATGGTACCTGGACTCCAAGAGTTAAATTACGAGGAGAGATTATACAAACTAGGGTTGTATTCCCTGGAATTTAGAAGAGTAAGGGGTGATTTGATCAAAGTTTTCAAGATATTAAGGAGAACTGATAAGGTAGATAGAGAGAAACTATTTCCGCTGGTTGGGGAGTCTAGGACTTGGGGACATAACCTAAAATTTAGAGCCGGGACCTTCAGGAGTGAAGTTCGGAAACACTTCTACACGCAAAGGATGGTAGAAGTTTGGAATTCTCTTCCGCAAACAGCAGTTGATGCTACCTCAATTGTTAATTTTAAACTGAGATTTATAGATTTTTGTTAACCAAAGGTATTAAGGGATATGGGGCTACAGCGGGTATATGGAGTTAGGTCACAGATCAGCCATGATCTCACTGAATGGCAGAACAGGCTCAAGGGGCTAAATGGCCTACTCATGTTCCTAATTCTCTCCTCCCCACTCTCTAAACGTATTTAAATTTTAAACTTTTGGTAGATAGTTTGCCTTTTCACATATCTAGACATGCACAGAGCTCTCTTCCAAATAAGACAGTTGACGTTCCAACCAGGCAGCAGCCAAGCAATGTAAACCAGGTTTTGCCTGGCTGGAATCCAAACTGCAGCTATCGGTCTAAGATTGGTATCTGTGGGCGTATATGCACCTACAGGTGCAGGGTGACAAAAGCATGGACTAGTCAACTTGCTTGGTTAGTTGTTGCTTGTGAACATAAGTGAGCAATGGTTGACCAATTACAAGTGAAAGAGCTCCTTGGGTGAGACAAAAGCTCCTTATTACCACAATCAATGTGATTTAACGCTAGTTCATCTGATTTCATAGAATCATTGAAATTTACAGCAGAGGAGGTCATTTGGCCATGATTGACCTACTGATTGTAGTTATAGCTGCATAATCTTATGTTGTCCATCCCAACTCTGAGTTCAGCTACAGTAATATTTACATAAGTCATGAATAAAAAAGTTAAGGCAGTCATTTTCAAGTTTAAATTAAATTTCAAGCTTCTCTTTCTGACATTGGATGTAAATAAATTTATTGCATAAAAGGATTGCAACTCTTGAATTACACCTAACAATTGTGGTTCATTAAATATGAGGAGCTGATCCCAAACCTTGTAAGATCGATAACTAAGGAAAGTGGACCTTGGCTGAATATAATTGGGAATCCTTGATGTAAGTTAATTCCAGAATGTCAAACAGATGGTCTGCAGGCCAGCATTGGCCTGAGAGCTCCCATCATCTGTCCCTCAAAGCCTCATGCTTTTTTATTTGCGCACTTGTGTGTATAAGTTTCTTCTGTTGTTTGTACTTCCCCAGGGGTGGGCTGCACTAATTTTCTGGGCTTGGAAAGTTCAAGATGCTGCAACCAACGGCAGAAGAAACACCAACTTTAGAGAGCAAACTTCGGTGGAGACAATGGGGAAAATGAAAATCACAGAGGTGCTGGTGGAGACAAGAGTATGGAGGTCACATAAAAGCCATGACAGTCGTGGACTGGGCAGTGGTGAAGTGGACAGGACTGGACAGTGGTACAGCAGACCAGGCCTGACAGCAAAAGGCAATGGAATGGGTTATAATGGGCCAACAAGTGAAAAAACTCTAAGCTGCACAAAACTCTCTCTCTTGTAAAGAAGGGTGAATCAGGTATGATTTTTAAAAATGTGTTTAATAGGAAACAACACTAGCAATTTTGTGAAGCTTCACACCAGGTCTGGAGTCTCACTCAACCGGAGCGTATGTCACAGAATTGGTCCTATTGTGTTATAGCTCAATCTCCAACCTCACAAAATTACCTCCAATATCTCTGATTTCAAAGAACTTAACTTAGAAGGTCTTTGGTGAAGTATACCACTGTTTATCAGGATGTGTAGATGCCAGTGATGGACTGGGGTTGACAAATGTAAGGAATCTTACAACACCAGGTTATAGTCCAACTGTTTTATTTGAAAATCACAAGCTTTCGGAGGCTTTCTCCTTCGTCAGGTGAGCAAGTGTGGGATTCCATGGAAGGTTGCCGCATTTATAGTCAGAGAACAATACCTGGTGATGACAGATAATCTTTCCAACTGCCCGTTGTCAAGGCAATCAAAGTGTTCAGACAGAGTGAGGTTACCTACAGGACCACCGAATACACAAACGGCCAGAACAAAAAAGACAGACAGACAGAGAGAGAGAGAGAAACATCCGAAAGGAAGAGAAAGACAGAGAATGACCCGTTGTGTTAAAAACAGATAACTTTTTTTTCCGCTGGTGGGGTTACGTGTAGCGTGACATGAACCCAAGATCCCGGTTGAGGCCGTCCTCATGGGTGCGGAACTTGGCTATCAATTTCTGTTCGACGATTTTGCGTTGTCGTGTGTCTCGAAGGCTGCCTTGGAGAACACTTACCCGAAGATCGGTGGCTGAATGTCCTTGACTGCTGAAGTGTTCCCCCGACTGGGAGGGAACCCTCCTTTCTGGCGATTGTTGCGCGGTGTCCGTTCACCCGTTGTCGCAGTGTCTGCATGGTCTCGCCAATGTACCATGCTCCGGGGCATCCTTTCCTGCAACGTATGAGGTAGACAACGTTGGCCGAGTCACAGGAGTATGAACCATGTACCTGGTGGGTGGTGTCCTCTCGTGTGATGGTGGTGTCTGTGTCGATGATCTGGCATGTCTTGCAGAGGTTGCCGTGGCAGGGTTGTGTGGTGTCGTGGACGCTGTTCTCCTGAAAGCTAGGTAATTTGCTGCAAACGATGGTCTGTTTGAGGTTGGGTGGCTGTTTGAAGGCGAGTAGTGGAGGTGTGGGGATGGCCATCGCGAGGTGTTCGTCGTCATCGATGACATGTTGAAGGCCGCGGAGAACATGGCGTAGTTTCTCCACTCCGGGGAAGTACTGGACGACGAAGGGTACGCTGTTGGTTGCGTCCCGTGTTAGTCTTCTGAGGAGGTCTATGCGATTTTTCGCTGTGGCCCGTCGGAACTGTCGATCGACGAGACGAGCGTCATATCCCGTTCTTACGAGGGCGTCTTTCAGCGTCTGTAGGTGTCCATCGCGTTCCTCCTCGTCTGAGCAGATCCTGTGTATTCGCAGGGCCTGCCCATAGGGGATGGCCTCTTTGACGTGGTTGGGGTGGGAGCTGGAAAAGTGGAGCATCGTGAGGTTGTCCGTGGGCTTGCGGTAGAGTGAGGTGCTGAGGTGCCCGTCTTTGATGGAGATTCGTGTGTCCAAGAAAGAAACCGATTCTGAGGAGTAGTCCATGGTGAGCTTGATGGTGGGATGGAACTTGTTGATGTTATCGTGTAGTCTCTTCAGTGATTCTTCGCCATGGGTCCATAGGCAGAAAATGTCGTCGATGTATCTGGTGTATAGCGTTGGTTGGAGGTCCTGTGCAGTGAAGAAGTCCTGCTCGAACTTGTGCATGAAAATGTTGGCGTATTGGGGTGCGAATTTGGTCCCCATGGCTGTGCCGTGTGTTTGGGTAAAGAACTGGTTGTCGAAGGTGAAGACATTGTGATCCAGGATGAAGCGGATGAGTTATAGGATGGCGTCTGGGGATTGGCTGTTGTTGGTGTTGAGTATTGATGCTGTTGCAGCGATGCCGTCATCGTGGGGGATACTGGTGTAGAGTGCCGAGACGTCCATCGTGGTGAGAAGTGTTCCTGGTTCAACTGGTCCGTGGGTGCTGAGTTTTTGTAGTTTTCACAGCACAATACGCCAACATTTTCATGCACAAGTTCGAGCAGGACTTCTTCACTGCACAGGACCTCCAACCAACACTATACACCAGATACATCGACGACATTTTCTTCCTATGGACCCATGGCGAGGAATCACTGAAGAGACTACACGATAACATCAACAAGTTCCATCCCACCATCAAGCTCACCATGGACTACTCCTCAGAATCAGTTTCTTTCTTGGACACACAAATCTCCATCAAAGACGGGCACCTCAGCACCTCACTCCACCGCAAGCCCACGGACAACCTCACGATGCTCCACTTTTCCAGCTCCCACCCTAACCACGTCAAAGAGGCCATCCCCTATGGACAGGCCCTGCGAATACACAGGATCTGGTCAGACGAGGAGGAACGCGATGGACACCTACAGACGCTGAAAGACGCCCTCGTAAGAACGGGATATGACGCTCGACTCGTCGATCGACAGTTCCGACGGGCCACAGCGAAAAATCGCATAGACCTCCTCAGAAGACTAACACGGGACGCAACCAACAGAGTACCCTTCGTCGTCCAGTACTTCCCCGGAGCGGAGAAACTACGCCATGTTCTCCGCAGCCTTCAACATGTCATCGATGACCACGAACACCTCGCTATGGCCATCCCCACACCTCCACTACTCGCCTTCAAACAGCCACCCAACCTCAAACAGACCATCGCTCGCAGCAAATTACCCAGCTTTCAGGAGAACAGCGTCCACGACACCACACAACCCTGCCACGGCAACCTCTGCAAGACATGCCAGATCATCGACACAGACACCACCATCACACGAGAGGACACCACCCACCAGGTACATGGTTCATACTCCTGTGACTCGGCCAACGTTGTCTACCTCATACATTGCAGGAAAGGATGCCCCGGAGCATGGTACATTGGCGAGACCATACAAACACTGCGACAACGGATGAACGGACACCGCGCAACAATCGCCAGACAGGAGGGTTCCCTCCCAGTCGGGGAACACTTCAGCAGTCAAGGACATTCAGCCACCGATCTTCGGGTAAGCGTTCTCCAAGGCGGCCTTCGAGACACACGACAACGCAAAATCGTCGAACAGAAATTGATAGCCAAGTTCCGCACCCATGAGGACGGCCTCAACCTGGATCTTGGGTTCATGTCACGCTACACGTAACCCCACCAGCGGAAAAAAAAAGTTATCTGTTTTTAACACAACAGGTCATTCTCTGTCTTTCTCTTCCTTTCGGATGTTTCTCTCTCTCTGTCTGTCTGTCTTTTTTGTTCTGGCCGTTTGTGTATTCGGTGGTCCTGTAGGTAACCTCACTCTGTCTGAACACTTTGATTGCCTTGACAACGGGCAGTTGGAAAGATTATCTGTAATCACTAGGTATTGTTCTCTGACTATAAATGCGGCAACCTTCCATGGAATCTCACACTTGCTCACCTGACGAAGGAGAAAGCCTCCGAAAGCTTGTGATTTTCAAATAAAACAGTTGGACTATAACCTGGTGTTGTAAGATTCCTTACAACTGCTTATCAGGGCCTTGCCATGAGGTTATGATCCCAGATGTGGCTACAATTTCAACATTTTCGTTCTTGCAAATTATAAACTTGAAATCTTAAACTTACTGGAAGTAGTTCGAACAGTTTTTCTTCTCTGAACAAAATGTACACATATATTACACTGTAAATTCACACAAGGTCTACAGCGTACATATCTAACTGAAACAAGCTGCACAAATGTGTACCCTGTTCAAACACTCCTTGGGATGCTTGCAAACTAATTTCTGTCCTTTTTAGGATCACTGAAAACATAGTGGGTAATAAAAAAATTAACTGGGGTCGAGTACATTTGCAGTACTAACATACATCAATGCATTTTGAATTTCATGTAAGTTTTATTGTAGTGGGAGAAGTTCAAATCATCTAAGCATTAAATTATTTTGGTTTTTTTTGCTGTATCCTCTCCTCCCCCATGAAAGATCATTCTGAGGTGGTGTTCTCCTGGACCTCTGCAATTTTATCAGCTGCATGATGTGCAAAAAAGGCCTGGGGAGAGTACCCCTCAATTTTCCCTTCCTCTTTATGGTAAAATCCATGACTTACACTTGGTAGCCCTGAATGGTGCATCAAATGTGGGGAACGGTACCATATCACTTCATGGGATAGCTTCCAGCTAAACGGAGTCGCCCTTTAATTTTCCCTTCCTCCTTACAGGGAAATACCTGGCCTGCACTTGCATCCCCTGAGCAGTCCACCCAAGATTACAAGCGCATCATGTGGGGAACTGTAACATGCCACCTAATGGGAAAGTTAAACGATACTGCGCCATAGTTCCCCCATTTTTAAACAACTTTAATGAAAGATCCCACATTAACTACTTCCTAATATCAACAAAAGCAAAATACTGCGTTTGCTGGAAATCTGAAATAAAAACAGAAAATGCTGGAGAAGCTCAGCAAGTCAGGCAGCATCTGTGGAGAAAGAAACAGAGTTAACGTTTCAGGACGAAGACCTTTCGTCAGAACTGGTGAAAGGTCTTCAACTTGAAACGTTAACTCTGTTTCTTTCTCCACAGATGCTGCCTGATTTGCTGAGCTTCTCCAGCATTTTCTGTTTTTATTCCTAATATCAACAGATGACTTTCCTTTTTTTTTTAAACTTTGACAAGGCTCTGCAAATTTACTCAATTTCAGACATTACTTGCAGAAATTGGCAAAAGATGAGACTTTTTTATTAAATGTTTTCCAGAGTCAAGATTTGTTCAAGCAGCAACACACATTCATTAATGGTAATAAATGAATCAAAGTATCAAGTCCTACAGCATAAGGGGGATGGATCTAATTCATAGCTTACGTCAAAACCTAAGACTACACTTGGCCACCACAAAAATGTTTACATACACGTACATTCAGTATTCTATTTGAGTGTAGCATGTTTTTGTTCTTTTCTTCTCTCCTCACCCCTCCCGTCTAGTATTAATTTACCAAAGTTACTCTAGAGTGATAGTGCAATAGTTCTGCCATTTATAATTGCCACAAACTCTGTTTTGTCACTTATCGTGTAACTGTCGGTATGGCTGTATTTATTGTATAGGAATTGAAGCTCCACAAAATCAGGGGAATCCTGTGAATGTAAAACACTATCTAAAATTAATTGACAAATTTCACAGGCTTTGTGGAACAAATGCAGCTTTTAAAAAAGTATATCAGTTATGTATGACTTACACAGATTAAACATTTCTACAATGTAATAACAGCAAGTATTCAGATTCACACACTGCACACTTAGGTTTGACATCTGAAAGATGTACCCCTTTTGGGGGAAAAAGATTGCTATGTAGGCCATAAAACCTTCTTAAAGATAAATGGAAAGGAATTGTACTATTCTAAATGGAATACAATGCAGTGGAGCCCCAATGCACTATTAGGATATTGCTCTTTAACCCAGACTTCCACAATGTGAATTACTGTGCTGTCGTATGGAAACAGAGCAAAGGCTAAGTGTTTTCCCTACAGGGCGGAGAGGGAGAAAGCCCCATCCCTTTTGCGCACACCATCGTGGCCATCTTCAAAGAAATATCACTCAATCCCCAGGAACAAGTTACTCGCCTGCACAATATGCTGGAAGACTTGCGAGGAAGAGAAAAAATGCTTGTTTCTCTCTTTTCGCAGGTTAAAAATACTAATTGAGGAATAAAAACATAACAGCAGATTTCTAGTAATGCCGCAGCACTTAAAATGAACAGTACTGACAGCTAAACCTGTCTGGTTCTTAAAGATTATTGTAGTCTCGTTGCAGTGACTAAATGAGTAAAATCTGCTTTAAGTTTTAACGCAATATAAAGCTGTCAAAGTTAAATAACTTTTTCCTATACGTACGCACTCTTTAAACAAAAAATGCCAATGTCTTATGTACTTGTCTATTTAACTAAATTCATTCTGTCACAATATAAACATCAACGCGATACATCACTGCTGTACCATAAAATTTAGCAGTCTATAAAAGTCAGTCAGTATTGTCTCCTACCACAATTCCGATAATCATAAATCATGATAACACCAGATCCCTTACTAAGTTTCTGGCCAATGACCACCAGCTCTTAAAGTTAGTTGTCAATATCCAATTTTTAACTTCAGAAACGAAGAAAAAAATTCCCACATGAAAGGGAACACCACCAAATTTTGTTTTCGTTTAATTACTTTTGAAACTGTCCAGCTCTCAAATGTGCATTTTCTTAACTGTATATTCATTCTCCCTCTGCTTTGTTAATTTTTCATATTCTCATTGCACTTGCTGTGGATTTTAGGGTCCCCTTCACTCTATCTCTCTCACTGCTGTTCATTCAGGTTACAACAAAAATACTTTTTCTGCATATAAACAGGAAGAATTTTGTTCATCATTTGTCCATAACACTACTATACAGGAAAAAAAAACTTTTAATGTGGCTTGTGTTTTGTGTGTGGCATTTTTTAAAAATCTTCAATGAAGTGAAATATTTCAAGCTAGCAGCAGTTATTACTGAAAAAAATGACATTAGTTTTAGTCGCAATATGATAATTTTCAATATAGTCTGGAGGCTGCTTATAAGGATATAGGAGACACATGAAGATCAGAACTAGTTGTTTTCACTTACAGATACTGAGGTTTACGTTCTGCATTAATAATTAGATTAACAGCATTCTGTAATTCAGTAATGAGATCCAGGCAGAAAATGGTCCACTTGTTCAAAGCAATAAATTTGCTTTGTAAGCAAGTAGCTTTTGGTGGTGATACTGTTAATTCTCTTAACTTGACTTTACTACTGTTGTTCATTTTTAAAATGATTTTTTAAATGTCCCAGTTTGTAGAATGGTATTTGATAAACAGATGACTTAAATACTGTACATTTCAATGTACACCCAAATTTACTACTGTGATATTAAGCTAATTAATGATTTTGTTGTGGCAAGTGAAATTTGGAAGCTACTTGCCCTATTGACAAAGTTAATGTTGGGCCCAGGTCATTTACAATGAATAATTAAAGTATTGCTTTGTGGAGAAGATGAAAGGACTTTTAAATCAAGAATCTATGAGTTTAAGGTAGGAATTCCAGAGCTGGTAGTATAATATTCATCTGACATTTAGTTATTTAAAAAAAACTTTGCAAGCAAAGTATGAAATCTATATTATTTCATTCAGTACAATTACGTACACATAAATTATAATCGACAATGTCTATTACTTTGATTTTCATTAAACTAGTGGTTAAATATAGGGCGTTTTCTGTTCATTTTATCCTGCATTGTGGTCAAAGGGGTGTAAAATAGATCAGTGACAGAACTAAATTTCAATTAAATTATTGGACAAAACAGTCCAAAATTCTTACCCCACAAAAATAAATTCAGATCTTAACTACTACAAGTTATTGTTTATGTATTTTACTAAAGAATACAAGCACCAAAGCAATGATTAACCTTTGTCGTTTTGTAGGCAAATCATAGAATCATAGAAAGGTTACATCACAGAAGGAGGCCATTTGGCCAGTCAAGCCCGTGCCAGCTCTCTGCAAGAAAAATCCAGCTAGACCCCCACCTCCGCCCTTTCCCCGTAGCCCTGCAAATTTTTTTTCTTTAAGTACTTATCCAATTTCCTTTTGAAAGCCATGATTGAATCCACCTCCACCACCCTTTCAGGCAGTGCATTCCAGATCATAACCACTCGCTGCATAAAAAAAGTTTTTCCTCATGTCGCCTTTGGTTCTTTTGTCAATTACCTTAAATCTGTGTCCTGATTCTCAACCCTTCTGCCAATGGGTACATCTTCTCTCTATCTACTCTGTCTGGACCCCTCATGATTTTGAACACCTCTATCAAACCTCCTCTCAACCTTCTCTGCTCTAAGATAAATGCAGGAGCTAATTTGCGCAAAAGATAGTACATGACTTCTATAGTGAAATTTAGTATGAAAAACATAAGACTGCACATCCAAATACAAAACATTTTAGGGATTTTAACAAAATAAGTTGTGTACGATAGTGAGACTCCGCTGCACAGTTGGATTTATCATGATTTCTTTTTGAATGCATTTTTTTTTCCATGAATATCTGAAGCAATAAGCATGAATACTGGAACTTAGAGTGTGTTTATGTACTGATTTACTGTGGAGAAGTTGAATACTCTTGTGTACATTACAGTTGACGTGGTGTTTTCATCCTAACTTCAGGAATAGCAGGATCTGAAGATTGGGAGACACCCTTGTGTGGTTCAAGCACCTCACTTCAGCTGGAACAATAAGAGAGCAGGGAACAATTTTACCAGTTTCCCCCTCCCTGGTCTCTATTTGACCTGTCTCAAACTGAAGCTAAATGTATTTTTTTTGCTTGTCAACTTTCTTCATTCTCCTCCCAAATGATGTTGATTCCTTACAGGGGAGGGGACAGCTCCACTGCCACTGGTCACGCTCCAATATCTTGCCATTATTCTTCATGTGTGAACTTGACAGTGAGTACCAGCACTTTATTCTTCCACAGGAGCATCACAGCCAAGTTTGATCCTACCATCCCAGCACATGTATACTTGCACACCTCAAGCAGAATTCACTGGAAAGTGATCAGGTGCAGCAACACTCACTGACCTCCCGAACCCACACCCGCCCACCCCCCAATCCAGAAGTGTTGAGACCACCACAACAGATAGTCAACCAATTAAGAGTTATTAAGAAGCACTCACTCCTTCAACTCACTCCAAGTCCACCTAACCTAAACCAGCCAGAAAGTTTAGACGTGTATTACTATTCAACTTTTGAGTCCTGAACTCAACTGTAAAATTGTATGTTTTTGTCTCTTAATTCTTCACTTTAGATGTCCGTTACACTGCCTGCAGATTCCTTAACTTTTTTCTATTAGTTTCCCTCACATGTTTAGGCTGTGAAACAACGTTTAAAGATATGCATAGCAATTGAAAACTAGCATTGGTGCAACTATACTGAAGAGAACGGTTAGGACGTAAACAACTTTCATATCGAACACTCTCAAGTATACAGTTTTTATTTTAAATAACTTCATCTATTCCCTAGAATAAAAAATAAATGTAAAATTTGGAGTGATTGAAAGGCTTTTCTTATTAATTCAGTCTACACCGCTTATTGAAATGACATAGTTGTGAATCTAGGAGTTCTGTGTGTTTTGTTTATTTGACAGCATGCAGGATAACATTAACAGAAAATGCTTTCTATTTAACTTTCTTGAAAAAAAAATAACATGAAAGTTTTTTAAAAATTAAAGTTTACATTGATCATATCCGCATATATTTTAGCCAGACGTAAGAAATTTTGTGATGGCAGATTGTTAGCAACCTCACTAAGCAATAAATAACTGCCCTCTTAGTGTCAAACTCAGCCTAAAAAAGAGTATTTTCCTTGGTTTAAAAAGTTTGGCTTAAATGTTGTGAAATACTTCCTGGATACTACTTCATAGAGAGCAATCCCCCAAAAAATCTCTGTAAAATACAGCGAAGTTGTATGTGCAAAGTTTTGGACTTTACGCATTCTAGAAATTGACATTTTGCTGTAAATTTTATGCTTTCATTCATTCTACTGGGAAAAACTAGACAGGTCTAATTTTCCCACTGGCTGTTCTCTGTTCAGGCAGAAATAGGTCCACCACTTTACCGAAATCCTAGTGATAATAATCATATATGAATAACTTGAAATTGATTACAGTTAGACAATGCAGCAGTAAATGCAGCAATTATGAGTTATAATGTAGGACATTAATAGTAATTCTGCAATGTTAACTCTTAAGCACCAACACATTGCCACCTTCTTGGCAACAAGTGATAAAAGGGGAAACTATGTAATTGCAAATATTGATCATTTGTTCAAAAATAATTCTCTTTGAAAACAAGTGCGGAATTTGACGAATGTACTGTTCACTATAATCGATTGTTTACTTAGTATAATATTAATACATTTTCCTTATAATCGCTGAAGAAAAAGCTAATGCGCAAAATCAAAGCAATGTTCATTAAGGTTAGATGGATACTTGTCGATCAATTTTGGTTTGGGGGAAAGGAAGAAAGAATACTATAGAACTAGAAATCATTTTAATAACAGGTTTCATTAACACTTATGGGTTCCAATCAATTTTGTACTCCATTGATTTCATTGCAACAATTTGATATTAACAGGCAATAAATCACCTGGATAAGTCTCCCATTTGCTATCTATCAATAAGCAGTATTTAAAATTTTGGATGGATTTTTAAAAAATAGCTTTTTGTGGCTTCAATTAATTTCTGGGGCAGAGGAAGGTGCTAATGTAAGTTTACACATAGGTTTATATTAAACTTGAACTATTATAAGTTGTGCAAAACTATCCTGCCTCTTAAAAATATTCTAACTTTACCAATAGTTCTAATAGATTACTCAGTCATATAAGAGAAATCCATCTACACATAGCTACCGTACAGTACAAGGTAGAATGAAGTTTCCACTACAGGCATGCTTTACAGCCCCTGTCACAATCAATGTTTTAAAATGAAAAGAGCACTGCATCTGCAAGCTGTTAGCACCAATCACTTAGAAATGAGCAATATTATAACTACAAAATGTAACAGCAAGAATGTTGTGTACACAAGTTCAATTGTTTGGTAGTTTAATGCTAAATTAGCTTCTATGTAACATCAGCCTTTCAGAATTTGCATGTCAGAACTGATAATTTATGGAGTCATATCAGATTCTATTACAATAAAATTTGGAAAATATAAGCTGAAGCACATTGATTTCACTGCCTGTTTGTTTTTTCTCCCAGTATAATGTACACCCTGATTATTGACAGCCCATGGCACATTAAGTTTTCCTACTTTGGTTTAATTGCCTCCTACAATACTGTAAATTACACAAATGAAGACTGGCCTGGTTATGAAATAAAATAAGCTATTTTCCAAAAGTCTTAACAATACAAGAAAGCACATGCCACTTAACAATATGATCTGGTTCTCACCTGGGGGAATTTGAATATTTTGAATGTTTGGCTGATGCTGTGGGGGTTGAGGGAGACGGGGAGCTATAACTTGTGGTGTTATAGTTGTCCTTGGGCCAGTGTTCACTGCTACTGTCCTTGCCAGAGTTTGGGCAACCGTGTTAATTGTTCCTTTGCCCATTCCCGCTGGTGTACCAACTGCCTGAGTGGAAATTCCGCCAGGATTGGATGCCACATTCTGAAGCCCACTTTGTATAGGCTGACCTATTACCATAGTACTTGTATTTGACTGATTGTTTACACTGGTCACAGCACTACCAGTTGTTGTCAATATTCCTGCACTGAGAGTCTGTTGTGGTGTCTGGATAATAGTTTTGGGCTGTAAATCGGATTTGATAACCTGTCCAGCAGCAGACAAAGAAACGTTGCTTGACAAACTAGAAGGTTGACTGTTTAAAGTCAGAAGTGAAGTCTGATGGGGAGCCCCAGTGCCACTAGGAGCCGGCAAGTTAGTTACACTAACCGTTGAGTTCAATATGCTACTACTACCGTTCGGCGTCGATGCAACTGACAGAGATGTGGCACTGTGAGATGGTGGTCTCACCAATGTCACTGTGGGTCCGGCTGCCTGTGAGGAAACGACAGTTGAAGGAACATTCTGCGTACTGACAAAAGACGTCTGAATAACAGTGTAGGCAGAACTTGAGGCCGGCAAAGACGCCGATGGCAAACCTGTATTAATTGTGCCTTTAACAACAGATCCAGGTCCATTATTGACCACCGTAACAGCTGGCAAGGTAGTTGCAGCTGCCGAACAAGTGAAAGTGGTGGCATTTCCTGCATTATGAGAGTTTATCACCATTCCATTATTCCCATTAAGAGTTTGTACGTTGGAGGTGACAGTTTTCACATGGTTGGACACTGGGGTTGCAATTGCACTTATTACCACCGATTTCCCTTGACCGATGCTGCCTGAAGCTGCTGTTTCTGCTGATGATCCTGTCACTGCTGCTGCCGCTGTACTCTGCTCTTGTTCCACTCCTGGAACCTGGGACCTTGCATTATTGATAACAACACTTTGCTGTACCCCACTCCCCGCCGTCGTGCAGGGCAAAACCCCGCTGCCGAATGCGTTCTGCGAATTAATCTGTACGTTTTTCCCTTCGGAGCTCTCCTCCACTTTGATATTGGCTGCGGTGGAAAGCGCTGCTCCTGCCAGTCCCATTTTGTTCTCTGCTGTTTGCAGCTCAACATTATTGCTCACCATCCCGGGTGTGTTTTCCATGTGATTATTCACCACCTGCGCCCTTATTCCGGCCTGTTCCGCCGCGTTATGGTCCGTAGCCGCCAACTGGGACTCCAGGGACCCGACTAAGTCGCTCACGACTTTCTCGTCCACGTCTGAGAAGAACACATCGTCCAACAGATCTGAAGCCCCCGCCGCCATCTTAAGGCAGAACTCTTGTTTGACTCGGATCGCGCGTGCGCACCGAGCCGTGTTGTTGGGGGTTACGTCAGAACTGGGACCGCAACGGCCCTTCGCGATTGGTCCGCTCTCGGTTTAAAGCGCCGGCGAATGAAGGAGCGCGTTATTAGGCTGTGGAATGGCTGTGCCGAACGGGCTGGAGACGCACTGGGGAGGAACAACACGAAGGGAAATGCTTTAATCCTACTCTTTCTTATCTGAAAGATTGACGTTTCCGACTATCTCGACGGTTTCGACGAGAATCGCGTCAAAAGCGACTGTTTTCTGCGGATTTTCCGAATTTATCTTTGTACATTATTGTGTGCAAGATGGCTCCCTCGCTCCAGATGCTGAAGGGCGCCACACCTGGTGTATGTGTGGAAACAGCAACTTGTCTCACATCCTAACAGCTTTATCTCAGCGGACATGTTAAATCTACTTTTTGAGGTTTTTATTTCATAACTCCTATGGGGAATGTGTATACAACTGAAGTGAGAACTAGTTAGTACCATAACCGGGTATTTTTAAAAGAAAACTCGTGTCGTTTTCAGTTGATTCGTAAGATAGTAAGGTTATACTATGGGAATGTTATATATCTAATTTATATGTTTAGTTTGAGGTATTTAGTATTTATGGATGTAGTTTGAGGTAAGGGAAGGGCGAGGGTAAGATTTACTTTTGCTAGTTCTTTTTGGAGCAGAATTTTTAGGATTGCCCTCAAGAACTATTAATAACGATTCATGGGACGTTTTACTTTTGAATGTTCCATGTGGGATTTGTGTAAATACTACTTGAGGAAAGCTTCCCTTTTTAAAAATATACAAGGATGGGTACTCTTGCAAATTTAATGTTGTACTGAGGAAATAAGCACTTTAGCTAGTAAGTCTGGCGAATATTAACGGAAATGTTGCATATGCTTGTAAATAAATCAGATGCTACAGGCTTCAAAGTGGAGACATTCCAGTTCTGTTAAAGCTTACCAGTATTTAGACTGCTGCTGGTGTTCTACGTGCATCGGATAATGTATCCAGACTGTTCACCAGGGGCTGGGCTATTTGTAAACTTCTAACTGTACTTACAAGAGATGATTAGATCAAGAGTTCTGCTGCTGTTGGTTTGTGCTAGAGATCCTTAAATTACACTAATACAATAATATGTTACACAAATTGAGGGGTCAAATTGCATAACTAGAATTTCTAATACACTTTTGTGCAGTAACCTCTACTATCTCAGTTCACTCCTACTTTTCAATTTTTTAAAAAGAAAGAGGGTATAATTTAGATGTTAGGTTAATACTGTAATATAGTGTGACTTAAGGTTTCTCCATCTGAAAGTTCCAACCTACTCTTCCATCTACTTGGTGAGCACAAACTGTTCAATAACTGTTCCTAATGGCTATATTTTTCATTACTTGCAAATATGTTGTGACCCATGATGCCTAATAGTACAGGCTACAGGACCCAACTATTTACTAGTGAAGCTGGGCTTAAAAGCTGTCATAAAAACAGAAAATGCTGGAGAAGTTCAGCAAGTCAGGCAGCAGCTGTGGAGAAATAAACAGTTAACATTTCAGTTCGAAGACCTTTCGTCTCAAGGAACAGCACTTCATCTTTCATTTAGGTACTTTACAACCTTCTGGACTTGACTGATTTCAATAACTTCAGATCATAACCACTGCTCCCATTTTTTTGGTCAGCTAGTGCTGGTAATGGTTCTGCTGCTGCCATTTACAGCTACTCCTGATCAATCTTTTGTTTCTTAACCTGTCCCATTACTACCTTCCTTGCTTTGCACCATCATCCTTTTTGTCATTTAGCCACTCATGCCCTCTATCCTATCTCAGACCTTTCCTTTCTTCTCCTTCCCCCCCCCCCCCCCAAACTTCCCCTGGCTCTGCACTTGCTCAAAAGCTTTAACTCTTAACATCTTCCAGTTCTGATGAAAGGTCTTTGACTTGAAATGTTAACTCTGATTCTTTCTCCACAGATGCTGCCTCACTTGCTGAGCTTCTCCAGCATTTTCTGTTTTTTTGATTTCCAGCATCTGCAGTATTTTGCTTTTAAAAGCTGACAACTGGAGTGTTGGTGTGACCTATGTGAACAGACCCAGTTCATCAGAATGATTGTGACTTCCCTTTTGAGAGGAAGTCACAAACACTTTGGGAATGCAGATAGTGTGTCCCAGAATGAGATTATACAATCAAATCTTGCACTCACAGAAATATTTAAGTGAACCAGTAAACACTTAACTACTTTAGATCATCTGGATATGTACAGATCTTGATGTGTGGAGCACATGGAGGAAACTTAAATCATATGCATCCTGGACTTGTGAAAAGCAGATTTAGCTCAACCTTTGTGGGAATAGTGCAGGGAGCTGCATTATTAACTCTGCAGTACTCTAACAATTAAAATTGATGGACATGTTTTTGTGCATGTTGCCTCTGTAACCAGAGGATTCATTTTGAACAGTGCAACCTGAAAACTATATAGTTTTTATTAGTTGAGTTTACAATCTGCATGTGTGCTGAGGCCAAAGACCTGCCCACCTCCATTTAATTCAGCAAAATGTTACACTGCCGTCCCCACTGCTTATAGTGAGTGTATTGGTGTTAAAACAATTCATCTGCTATAAGTGTTGGACGATAAAATGTCCATCATAGGTTGTAGGAATTAAACATTAACCTCAGACCCTCCAGAGGATTTGGAGTGTAAACTGTTAGGTGGGTTTTGCACATAGGGATTTTTAAATGATTAATTGCCAACGTGCTTAATATATTTTAAGTGGCACCTTTGTAATTGACTCCTGTGGTACTGGCAAATGGTTAGCACTATTTGTCCGATTTATAGGTAGCTGCCTGTGGTAAGCATGGACAGTGCATGTGGACTGTATTGCCTACTGAATCTAAATTTTCAGGAATTGGGTCAAAGGCCAACTTGTATTATGCATGTAATCTGTGCAACCTTGTCAAATATGCTTTCTAATAGCATTCTCTTGAATAGAGAAGGCGGAGGCCTCTGACAGGTGCAGTAAGTTGGTGTCCAATTGCTGTGTTCAGCAGTTACAGCTCTCCAGAGTGTGCTTGTACCAGACCACTTTCAATGAGATGGATAATGCTATCATATTAGTGATGCAGTCTGGGTTTTTTTCTCTTGAAGCCGTGAAACTTTTTTAAACAAAAAAGGCAATAAGAAACTTGAACACTGATGATTCATTTGGTTGGATAACTTTCAGGATGGCTGAGACTCTAACTGGTATCTGAAATACCCCAATGGTCTTATTGAAGTTCCTAAATTGGCAAAGAATGTCTATATAAACCTGTGATTTCCAGTAGAAATAAGTGTGCCATTTTCACAAATGAAATGGGAACATTTATAAAATTTGTATATGTTAATTATTGTGTGGCAGTATGGTATTTCACATATCAAATTAAGTAATTGATTTTTGCAACACTGCACACTTGTGCAGTGTTCCTTTTAATGCAGTGATATTTTGGTGGTAGAGGGATTGTGCTGCTGTGCAGAATTGTTTTGGATGAAATAATTGGTCAGTGATTTTTTTAGTCTAGCTACGGTTGTACTTTTAAACTTGTCTTTAACCATGCTATATTGCATTATAAAATTGCTAAAAATTATAATTCTAATGCTATGTAAAACTAAATGGAAGGCCTTTAAGATGTCAATTTATCTGATTATAGAATCAGATAAAATGTTGGCTAACTAGCTTTTTTTTTAGTGCAAAATAGACTAATATTGCTCTTTAGCAATTTTTTTTACCATTATTAACTTTTGCAATTGTAATCTTAAACATGGAAAAAAGGAATTTCCATTTTTGTCTTCTCACCCCTTTTTATGGAAAGTTTGCAAAAACAAATCTGGGGAAAATTGTAACGTGGAAAGATAGAAGGGGAAACTGGGTACCCATTTTTCAGAAATTAAGTCTGTATAAGTACTTGTCATGTGTTCGTTATCAACATAAACTTGATGCTTTGTTTCTGGAATGAATTGATAGTTACAGCAATTGATCAAGACTTAAGTTATCATTACTTTTTTTAAAATCCCTCACGGTGGATCAGCCAGAGGGATTGTTGACCTGATCCATTTGTAACTTTCAGCTAAATGTAATGTTGGTTAGATTTAACTATGTGCAGTCCTTTGAATGGGAGAACTTTTATATTCAATAATACAAGTACTTTGTGCAAATTATCCTGCATCTGGTTTTATGGTTATTAAAATTCTGCTTAAACGCTTGGTTCCTTTTAATCATTATTCCTACAATAAATATATCCTTTATTCCTTTTGACCAATTTTTAAGCAACTGCATTTGTACTTGTAAATTTAATCTGAGAAACTATCTTTAAAAAGGAGAAAGGCACAGAGGTCCTGTTATAACCTCTTGTGTATTCTACATAAGTCATGAATCATTTGAAGATCAGTGCTTGTTTTAAGATTTGAAAGCAGTTGCACAATTATGAAATTTTTCATGTGTTAATGCTATTAAATATATTTACAAAAGCAATAACATATTTAAGGTAGGCTGAGAAGTATCTTGTTTAGTACAGCACAAATGCCTAGCCCACCTTGCCCAAGTTTTTCTGTAACACTTTTTAAACTTTCTCACCACGAACTTTGCGTGTAGTCTTTTAGCAAAGTCAATTTTCATACACTGCAGATGGAGCTGGCAACTGATTTTTAGAGTAAGATGCAGTGAGGATGGGTATAGAAAAACAAATAATGCAGATAGCCCCTTTGCACATCAATTCCTACAGTAGGAGGAAAATATTAAATGCTTTTTAAGAATATCCTACCCATGACATTTTTGTTTCACTCACTTTTCCTTAAAACAGCACTGGAGTAGAACTCATTTTAGATGAGGGTTCTCCATCTCCTCACCTGCCCACCCCCCCCCCCCCCAAAAGAAAAACCAACAGTACTCCTTCACTTAAGTGATCATCCTTTTGTGAGTTCAAATATTGAAAATTTGCAAGCTGTTCAACTGTGGGATATCATAAACTAATCTGTCCTTGCCCCCACTTTCTATCAGGGGTTGCTGAATATTGATCTAACTGACCTAGATTTTAATGAAGAATTTTGCTTTGTGCAGTGTTAGCTAATTGACCAAATTTAATTGTGGCAGTCAAAGAAGTGGCAAAAAATATCTTGTGATAGTGCAACTCAAGATGAGCAAGTATTTCAAACTTGTTCATGAAAGTTTAGTAAACTTATGCTTCACTAGACTAACTTTCTGTAATGTAAAGTGAGTTTCTTGAACATTTTTGCCTTCTAGAACAGAAGATTTGTATGCTGTGATCAAACAACCTTAAAACAGCATGAAATTAAAGCATTCCTATAAACTTGCAGTTTAAGGTTGGCTGAAATAAATTGTAACAGAGGGAACTTGGGCCATATCTGGCCTGTGTATGCTTTATGCTGACAGATGGTACTGGATATAGAAAAGTTTCATTTCCTAGGACTAACATCCCTAATTTGTTTACAAATCCTAAATCTAGTTGTGAAGAAAACCACTTTTTTTCCTTTAAAAGAATTGTAACATACTAACTATCTTTTTTTCCCAGAAGAGAGCGATCAATTATTTAAAGAGCCTGATTTGAGTACATTACTTGGATAGGAGATTCTCAATTGATTAAGGATTGGCTGAGTACTGTAACCTAGCTGTAAAACCACTTTATTCTTAAGATATGAAGGATTAAAAAGAAAATAACTTTTCTAAATAGCATATTATGTTATCCAAATATCTTACAATTGCTCTTTCAGTAGAATGCCTCTAGTGTAGTCAAATGTAGTAAGCCATTCTGCATCATTAACATCCATAAACAGCACTGAACTGAATGAACAGTTAACTTTTTTGGTGATGACAAGATCACCAGGTGAGCTTTGTGCTTCCTCCAAATAGTTCAATGTGATTTTTTTTGATAGTCACATCAATAGATGGGCAGAACCTTGGTTTAACATTTCATCTCCTGCAAAGTGCAAGTTCACTTTTCACTTCAATCATATGTACAATAGAGGAAAGTAAGATTACTCACCATAGTAATTTTCATTGCATCCATCCATGACTATCCAAACTTTGTTCACTGAATTTCCTGTTTTCTTTAAGAGAAAATGAGTGGTGGACAATGAGTAGCAGGTTATCATAGGGGCAATGACTTAGATAATTGAAAAGCTCTTATCACATCTGTGTCACATTCAAAATGCATATTTTCATCTATCTTTTTTCTTAGTGGTAATATTGATTGTACCATTTTAAAATTTAATGTAGCATGTGCTTATCACAACAGATACACCCTATTATGGAAATACCTAGTTCTTATTTATAGTGAGCTGGCTAATTGAAATAACCCATGCTTTAAGGCTTAAAATGGATCAATTAATAAGACTATATCGTCTCAGCTATATGTAAAATATACATACTCTAATCCTTGTGCTCAAGTTTGATCTCCAATAATATTTGGTGTTACTTTGCTCTGGAGGTGCAATATTGGAGGTTGCTGGTTAAGATCTTCTAAAGGTAGTATTTCTCTTAGACCTTAACCAATAATCTCTAATATTGCACCTACCTAATAATATTTTCCTTTTGAGCTGTAAACTGGCTAAAAGTCTTATTTTCCACTAGATTTATTATTTCATGTTAGCGTTTATCCAACTGGGATAAAGTGTTAGTTACTCGGACAAGGTCAATTGTACTAAAACGGCAGATTAGAACAAAACCAATCCAAGTGCTGAACAATAAGCTCATTAGATGAGTACTACTTATCACTGAGGTTTCAACTCTAATTTCATTACTCTTGGCTGATAGTGGGTTGATAGTATGCAGGCAGCATCCCTGACAATCCTACTGCTTTTTGGCAGGAGCTGTAGAAGCTTTCTCCATTATCTCCATAATTTGCTAAATTATTTTGTTACTGATCCACAAGAAACCTTATTCTAAAATGCTAGATGAAGTCTTGATGCCTTAGTCTCATAGCAAAAATTGTTTGCAAGCCTTACTCATTACAATATACTATGTTAATTGGGATGTGGTTAATGCTGCCAAGGCAGCATTTGTTGTCCTGAGGCTAGTAAGAGTCAACCATGTAATGTGGGATTGGAGTTGCACATATACCAAACCAGTGTAAGGATGGCAGGTTCCCTTCATAGATTAGTGAACCAGTTGACCTTTTATAGCCTGTCAATTAGATTTATTGAACTCAATTTCACAAGTTGCTATGGTGTACCCCCTCTGCTCAAACAACCAAACAAGATCCAGCTGGGAGCACTGATATAAGCTGTCCCTCAGTGCCTTGACCAGGATCTTCTAAATCTTGGCACCAGTAGTATAGTGGCAAAAGTGCAGGAATGCTGATATTTAGGAAAATATCTCATGATTCAGTGGGCCCTATACAGGTGCAATGAAAATTCCAAATATATATTGTAGTACACAATGCTATTATCAGAAAGTGCTTGTGATATTACATGAAAACACAAGATAACATTATAAACTTCCAGTTTATAAAAGTCGCAGCCACTGCATTGAGTCCAAAGGAGCTATCGTAAAAGAATCTGATCATCTTTCCCACTTTCTGTTCTCATCTGCAGACCTATGAGATTGAAGTCAAATCTTCTGACATGCCTCTGTCCATATGTGGACTAGAGTTTGAGGTTAGATCAACATCAGGGAAGACATGCCAGATATCAGCACAGTCGGTGTAGGAGTAATAATTAAGTTTGTGTGGTTAAAGCTATGCTTGCACTTAGCTATAGACCAATGCATCAATTTTGCACAGTTAATCATTAGAATTACATGGAAATTACAACATATAAACAGGCAGTTCAGCCCAACCAGTCCATGTTCACCTGAGCAGTAGTCTTATTCCCATGTTCCCAATTCTGTTTGTTCCCAGTGAATGCATGTTCTGTAGGGCAAATACATCAAGCATTATTTTTGTAATTTCAATGTGTTTTTCTTTATCATTTATGGAGCAAACTTGTCAGTGATTCCACTTGTAATCCTCCCCATCCTAATCAGTATACACATCTACTGTCCAGTTATCTGAATATTCACATAGCTATCTTGACAGCCAGAGAATTGCACTGTACTGTCCCCTGTGTTTTTTCATGTGCTGTAGTGACAAATAATGAGCTGTCATGTGGTTAATCAATCTGGAAAAAAGTCCTGGTGGTCAAAGACGAAAGGAACACTTTCTTGAGCTGCAATTTTGCTTTGTGTCCTTGTGCCTGCTTTCATCTTCATAGTCTGAGTTATAGTGTACTTCTCAGTAAGTATGGCTTCTCACTTCTGCAATTACTCAAAGCAGATATAGTTCATAATGTCATTATGGCTAAAAACTGTGCTGCTTAAGGAGATTGCAATCTTGTTAACAGCCCAATGGATGTAGCTTTGTCTCCTTTCAAGTAGCAAGGAACTGAGCATGAAATACCTCAACTCATTTCATACAGGACAATGTCTGCTGTATGAATATGCAAACCTTTCAGTTCCTAATATATACCCAATTTTCTTTAGTTGCTGATTTTCAGATTCTCCATTCCTTTTGGTTGAGTGGGCAGCTGTACAGATTGTGTACATTATCCATAAATGTCTGAAAATGATTTGGAGGGAATGGTTTCATAGTATATCTAATTACTGTCATTGAGACAATGTTACATTATGATGTCTAGATATTTGCCTTGAAAACACTGACCAACTCTTTTTCTGCCTAAAATTGTTATAGCACCAGCACTGGCAAATCCAATTGAATTGTTTTGCAAATGTCATCAACTTTATGTCCATAAAGACAAGCTGTCTATAATACTTGGAAATTTCTGCTCAGAAATCGTTGTCATTTATTTTGTCAGTGTACCGAGGGAATGCTGCATGACGAGGTGTTAAACAGATGCTATTCTTAGGTGGACAGAAGATCTCGTGGTACGATTTGAAGAGTGGGGAGGTTTCCAGTATCCTGGCCAACATTCCTCCCTAAACTAACATGATGAAAAACACACTCTCTTTGGTCATTTGCTGTTTCGGGATCTTGTGCACAAATTAACTGCTGTGTTTCCTTTGTATATGAACAGTGGCTGCAATTCAGAAATAATTTGTTGTAAAGCACTGTCATGCTTCCTGAAGATGTGAAAAGCTGCCAAAAATGCAAATTCTTTCATTAACTCCAAAATTAAACAGTTTACTTCTTTGTTAATCAGCTAGCACCATTTTATCTATCCTGCTGAAATAGCATATGCCAGATGCATGTGCTGTTGAGTAACAATTTAGCTGCTGTGATGTAAATGCAGTTAGCCATAGAAGTGTGACTGTAGTTTATAGCTAGCATAGCCTACTTAAAACCTCAAATACATCCCTTGTTCTGTATTCTTCTTAACTGTGGTTTTGCCAATTTGTCTATGGTTCCTCGTTGGAATCTCCTTCTCGCATTAGTCGGTCTCTTGTTCTATTTTGTATCGTTCGCTATTAACATATGCTTTTTTTCAGTCATCTACTTTCAAACACTACAGGTGACTATTCCATCAAGAACATTATTTCTTGCTCTGTACTGTACTGAATGCCTCTTTGAACCACTTCTTGCTTTACCTTCAATGTATCTTCATCTGCTATAATCAATAAAAGTTCCTAGCATACACTCCAGCATGTGTTCTGCTGACCAGATCTGATACTTCTGAAACATCGCCATGATTATTTTCCCACTGGCAAAAGAAAAAGTAACCACAGTTCTTCCACTGCTGTGTACAAGTTTTCAATTCATGAAACACCTGCTTTCCCAAGCCATCTCTATCAACTAGAGGGTAAATTCACAGATCCCTTTCTCCCAGTGGGAGCCGCACTTTCAGTGCAAGGCAGAAAATCAGCGTTACACTTTTGTAGTCCTATTTCTAACCCGCCCTCCCTTCAAGCTGTGACCACCGGATCAGTGAATTTATCCTCTTTATTACCCAAAGAATTTACTGCCTTTGAAATGATTCAGAGATAAGATATCCAGGTAAGCTTATAAGGAAACTTTAAAGAAGATGTGCTTGCTTTCTTTGGAAGAAACAAGATATCAATGTGATGTAAGGTTAAGAGGGCAATTGATGAAACTGATCCAGACATCACAAGTTAATAATGAAGAAAGGAAATAATTTGGAATTTTTATGTAAAGGTTAATTTTTTTCCATAGAATATACAGCACAAACAGGCCATTCAGCCCAACAGTCCAAGCTGGTGTTTATGCTCCATGAGTTGTGAAATAAATCACTAGCGAAAGCTATTGAAGCAGATGGTATAAATGAGTTTGATAGATGTGCTTCTGGAGAAGGATTGAGTGATATAGTTGCAAGAAAGATTGATGGGGTTGATTTCTGAATAAGGCACTAAATTTGACGGCCGGCCTTTTTCTGTTCCTAAACCTTATGCTCTTGGGTGAATCATTGAAGAGCGAACAGAAAATTCTAGGGCTTGGGGTTCTAAATTGAGAAGGTTCACTGAGAGGGGGACATGATCCAAGTTTTTAACATGCCAAGAAGCATAGATAATATAGATGTAAAAAGGCTGTCTAACTTGGAATGTGAGTACAGAACTAAACAAGAATGCAAAATTACCATGCTTCATTTAAGGCAAAGGACGAGAAGGTTTTTTTCTCACTGTAATGAATATCTTGAATAGACTTTCAAAAAGAGCTGTGGCAGAATCTAGTCAGCAATGGCATTGAAGGCTATAAAGGATAGACTGAGAGTCAAATACTCTATGCCACTTGGTTTCTGAGCTGCTGGAAAACACCTAGTCAAGGATGAATAATAGATATTCTGAAATATCACCAACTAATGGGGAAGAAACATTTGTAAAATCTCCATTTAGTGATTAAATAGGTTGGGTGGAGTCCATGGTCTGTGGAAGGAATGGGTTTAATAGCTGATTGTTTAATTTTTTTTCATGCTTTATTATAAGATTAGCTCTAGTTATATTTAATATGCTTATTCAACAATGTGCTTTTAATACTGTCAATTTCTATTATGGTTCTTGATTAGGAATGACATTCTTACTGTTTTCTACTCAACTAAATAAAGAACTTTATCTTCAAAATAAAGTGACTGAGCTGATAATAAATGTCCTTCACTGTCATGTTTTGCCCATATGCAAGTCATTATGCATTTAGTTATGGTGTATAAAACATGTTTAATTTGTTGTATATTTCTGTACTAGCATGTCAATTTCTTTTCTTAAAAAAAAGCTAAAATTGCAAGTTTTTTGGGGGAGTTCTGCAAACATTTGTGCTGTCTGGGATCTGACTTCAGCCATGGAGAGCTACATATTTTTATTAGTTATGTCCCTATTGGCAAATGGTCTTTTTATGCATATGGATTGTCAATTTCCAAACATTACACAAAGATCTGGTGGATTTTAAGCCAATGGGTTGCAAACTCTTATCCTGAAACAGCTATTATCCTGATATATCCACTGTGTGACTCAAGTGTATGCTGATCTTTTTGTAGTCACAAAGCTCTTCATGTAGTTGGTTTAATCTCAACCTGTATGTAATGGCATTTTGGACCTTGCATTGACTGACTCCCCTGATGAGCTGAAAGCACTCAACAAAACACCAGTTGGCATATACAATCAAGTGGCCTTTTAAAGATACTTTGGAAGGAAACTGTGTTGGGTCTGTTTGGATCATCCTCAAATTGGAAGTTACTACCTCAGACTGCTATGCTATCTACAA
Source organism: Heptranchias perlo (assembly GCF_035084215.1). NCBI lineage: Eukaryota > Metazoa > Chordata > Chondrichthyes > Hexanchiformes > Hexanchidae > Heptranchias > Heptranchias perlo. The sequence goes on from NC_090343.1 coordinate 13,743,081, forward strand.
GTCCATGCTGTAGTAGTCACACCTGAACTTAGATTTTAAAAGTCATATCTGATACTGCAGAGCACCACATCCTATCTAAGTAGCTCTAGATTAAAAATGACTTGCAGCCCTTAATTAACTAAAGATATGCAGTAAAATGGAGAAGATCAAGCAACCAAAAAGACAAGAAAGCATATCTTTGACGCCCGCCATAAGAATACTGAGGGCCGATTGCGGGAGTACGTTCAAGATCAACTACAAACTGAATGATTCTGACAATCTTCAAGAACAGGCAAAAAGATATCAATGTTTCAAACATCAGGCACAAACTAATATTCCCTCCCCTTGAGAGTCATGTGCTGTACCTCTGGATAAAACCTAGCTGTTGAACATATATTTGTTGAAGAAACACCTGAAATCCAAGAGTAAAAGGTTAAAGTTTTCCAATTATGTGACAAACTTCTATTTGCATAGCAAATAGACAACTACTGTAGTGTCACATAATCAGCTGCACGTATTTTAGTTAAGTATTGTATAACCTTGAATAAACAATGCTTCCAAATATGTTTTTTGATTCACATCACCATCCCATAGTCAAACTTTAACCAGAACAGAAACAACAGTTCCAGTCCTTTAGTTATTGTACTTGGGAATTTAGTGGGGTACACCACAGGACGACGGTGCACAACTCTTGCTTTTGCAGATTTGTCGTCTTATGTTCCACATATTCTCTGTAGAACTTTTAACTCTTGAGAGATATTTGCCCATTTGTAGCTTTGGCTTTAAATTGTTTTAGATCTAATTAACTCTTGCTTTGTTACTGTGGAACATAAGACGACAAATCTGCAATAGCAAGAGTTTTGCACCGTCGTCTTGTGGTGTACCCCACTTTTTGAACATTAAGGGATATGGGGATAAGGCGGGAAAGTGGAGTTGAGGTAGAAGATCAGCTATGATCTTGATTGGCAGAGCAGGCTAAAGGGGTCATATGGCCCCATACTGCTCATATTTCTTATGATCTAGGATGCTGAACAAGTCCAATCTTACTGTAACTTTTTACTTGAATAGGTGCCTATGCTGCTTCTGGTTGCAGGAAGTTCCTGCTTTATATGTGAAGCAAAGCTAGCAACAGTTTATAATCCGCCCCATTTAAAATGAACCACAGCAAAACATTAAAAATGCTGAAAGCAGTTAAGAAAAAGAACGAACTTGCATCAAATGGCGTGTCAACGCACCATGAGATATCTAAGTTCTAATAACAATTGAAATGATTTGCCACATTCACATCACCGGAACAAATTATTAGACTGACTATTGAAGATTCAAAGATAAAGTCAGTCATTAATATATTGAGAAATATACATCATAACCCGTAGTTTAGTCTTAGAAATGATTTTGATGTCATCTATTAAATGTTGTGTTTTATTTACTCGAAGATATTCTGTGGTATTGTTCAAGGTAAGTCAGATGCTACGCTGTTTTACAAGGACAGGGGTGTTGTACCATGTAATGCATATCGTATTCTACTGTTAAGGTGGAGTTGCTTCCTTTAAGACACAACCTATAACTTAAGTTAACACCGAGGGAAGTCAATCAAAGTTTAATTACAGATTGGAAGCTGCTGATTAATTTCAGGCTCCAGGTTTTAAAAAAAATTGTAGTGATCATTAAAATACTCTCATTCCCACCCCCATTCTGAAATTCACGGATTTTAATGGGTGGGGGAGGCAGTGCATTGGTTAAAAAAACAATTTCTTCTTGAATTTGAGAAACCTCCCCATCCACCCCCTCCCCCCGAAAGTTCCCAAACCTTGTTTTCTTACCAAAAATTGGATCCAGGGACCTGGGTAGATCAGCATGCTCAGTGTGTGCGCGCTTCATCTTTGTTGCTGACATTATTGACATAATGCACTGAATTTCTAGAGCTGATTCTCAGCAGGAAAAGAAATGAACGCTGTACAATTTTTTGGAATTTTTTATGGGATATGGATCAGCTTTAGATACTACTTTGAGGACTATATTCTTTATACTGCAGGACGCGTCAGTTCTTTTATTCCGAGCAAGGACGGCAGTACACTGGCACAGATACCCTGAAGATTGACTCAGGCCACGCACCAAACTTTTGTTTACTAAAAGCAAGATTGTAACTTCCCAGCATAATCTCCAACAGTTTTTATTATCCAACCCCCATAGTAGCGGGCAAGTGGAAACTTATCTTCTAGCTATGGTCGCGAGGCAAAAGTGTTAGGGAAAAGCTCAAATTGTAACAATCCTTTTGTGGACACCTTTTGTGTAAAATCATCAACTACTCCTAAGGAGCTGGCATGCAATCCGTTTCCTCTTTCTTCCCCACCACCCATCCACACACACACACTCGATACCCTGATGTTCTTCGTTGTTACTTTTTATCCAGGGTTAAGTGAGAGTCTGATGACGAACCCTATAAAAATGATATCCATGAACTATGTAAATAATTGTGGGTTGTCATTTGGCTTGACGACCTTTCTCAAGTCCCTTGCTTGGTTTCTTGAATTTCAGTAGCATTCAAAATAAAAATGTTTTTCTTTGCACTCACCAAGGTTTTTTGGGTCCAACCTTCCACTGATTTCCACCTTTTTGGCACTAAAATCAAACTGGAAAAACAATGAGTTTTTAAATTGACAAAATAGATTCTTAACCATTTATTTTGCATCTGTAATAAAAGTGTGATGGCTAAGGGGAAATTTGAGTAAATATTTAGTTTTTGTTTTGTATATTTTTGCTCTGGTTCTTCGGGAATTTTGCTCCAAAAGTTTTGGTTCAAAAAGTGGTGTTTCATTGTTCACACAACTCAAGACTACACAAGGTTCAAAATTAATGAACTTGTCTGTTTTAATTTTAGTCTCTATCTCAAATTTTTATTCTTCATGCTGCACTCCTAATTTTAATATTGTTGATTAAAAACTTTCCTCTTTTTAGCCAACTAAAACAACACTGATCATAACTGACATAGATTACACAAAATAATCAAGAGTTGCATCATTAATGAGAACAAAAGGTGAGTATATTATGTAGTCTGACATCATGTGCATTATGTTGCATACTTAAGCATTCTAAAGTCATTTGTATATACTGCCATACTGTTAATGAACATAATTTTTAAACAGACTTTTAAAACTAAGGGGACTTATGGCAGAGGGTGTTGGACTACATAATAGATTAGCTTGAACAATGCTTAAATCAAAAAAGTTGTTTCATAAGGCAATAGAGAAGCCTCAATACAAATATAAGCGACCTGAAATTTTAAAAAAATCAGTTCTGTGTGATTATATAATCAAAGGGCCATTGTCTTCCTGAATAGTACTTGACAACCTTTTTTAGGGAAACGAGAACAGCTAGCACGCCATTTTAAAAAACATTTCACATGGAGGTGACTGAATGATATGTTACAATGTCGTTTGCAAACACACAATGTAATGACCTGTAAACAAAAAAAATTTTGCTGGATACATTTTCATAAATATGGTAACTCTTCATAAAATATTGTGTATAGGCTTGGTTCAGTTGGTAGCATCTCTTGGGGCAGAAGGTTGCCAGTTTGAGTCCCATACCAAGTCCCAAGCACATAATCTAGGCTGATACTTTCAATGCTAAACTAATGGTGTTGTGCATTGACAGAGATGCTGTCCTTTGGATGAAATATTAAACTGAGGTCCCATAAGCCCGTTTAGTGGTTCAGGTGCATGTTAAATGCCCATGACACTATTAGAGAAGAACAAGGAGCTCTGTCTGTCCTGGCCAACATTCCCCCTTCAGCTACTACTACAGAAAACAGATTAACTGATCATTCATCTCATTTGCTGATCATGGGATCTTGATGTACATAAAAATGCTGTGCTTGCCTTCATAGCATGCACTTCAAACATAATTCATTATTTGAAATGTTGGATGTGATAAGGTGCTATAAAATAACATGTTATTGGATTTTATGAACCAATAAATGGCTCTTGTAACTGAATAATTGCAAACATCACTCAACGCTGATGAATATAGGGTTGATATTTCTTGTTTTTGTACAACTACAGGATTTGTAGAAATACATCTGTCTTGAGTTTATAGTAGTTATGTAAGTGATTAGTGGACTAGTGGAGCATTAACTGATACTTTTCCTTTTAGTTATGGATATGTAATAACTGAAACTTCATTAGTGAGGACGTTTTATTTCCCCCACGTTTCTCCCTTCTCTTACCTCTTGCAAAACCTTTATTATCCTCTCCAAGGGGGAATTTTTCAGATGTGAACCTAGAGGTTGTGTTATCTGACTACTGGGTTATGGGGGCACCATGCCTGTGTCCGATCCTGACTTGGCCTGATATTCCCACACATTGTTTCCAGAAGAAGTCACTGGGTAGTGTCTGGAGGTGGATTGGGAGCTCTGGTTTGATATTTTTTCCCTTTAACCAAGGACACTAAGGCTAATTGCAACATGCCAACTGCTGCCCTTGCTGAGATGAGTTAATGCACAGAACAGGGATCAAATCTGCGACCTTGTGATACTGAGCATACAGACCAAATCATATCACACAACACATTTACCCATCAAATCTTGGAATGTTGTATTAAATACTGCAAGATAAATCCATTTTGGCAGCTGAGAGTTCTCAACTTAATATGTTTCAGGTGATAAAGGGCCATCCAAACTAATAATTAACCCCAATATCTTTGTTCCTCTACTCTATTAAGAGTTTTATCATTTAGAGTATATTTCTTTTTTTCCATTCTTTTTCTCAATGTACTACTTTACGTTTCTCTGCATTTTTCGCCTATCTGTCCACTCAACTAATTATCTATCTTCCTGCAATCTTCTCCATTCTTCCTTGTAATTTGCTATGCCCCTTAATTTGGTAACATCAGCAAAGTTCTATCACTGTTCTTGTGCTTATGTCAGAATCATTCACAGAAATGAAAAACAAAAATATTCCAACACTGATTCCTGAGGCAGACCATTATCCACATTCCTCAAACCCAAAAAACATGCATTAATACCTACTTTTTGCTTTCTACCCCCTATGGGGGCTGAGTTAGATAGTTTCCTGATTAACAAGGGAGTCAAAGGTTATAGGAGGTAGACTGGAAAGTAGGGTTACGGTCGCAATCAGATCAGCCATGGTCTTATCAAATGGCAGAGCATGCTCGAGGGGCCGAATGGCCTACTCCTGCTCTTAATTCGTATGTTTGTACATATTCTATCATGTCCCTACATTCCCTTTTTAATGGCATTTGCCTTAATTTTTGTAACTAGTCTTTTATGAGACATGTTATCAAATGTCTTCTGAAAGTCTATATGTACTATGCCCACAATATCCCCTAAGCTACACAGTGATTTCCTCCAAAAATCTATTAATTTATTAAGAACTTTTATAAAGCAACTTTCACATCCTCGGGACTGCTCAAATGTTTCACAGCCAATGAATTACTTCTGCAGTGTATTCACTCTGGTTTCTGTGCTTGCCCATATAACAATGTGCACACAGCAAGATCCCACAAACACCAAATGAGATAAATGGCCCATTAACTTGTATTGGTGATGGTAGTTGAGGGATGAATGTTGCCAGGACACTAGAAGGAGAACTCGCTGCTCTCCTTCAAATAGTGCCACAGGATCATTTACACCCACCTGAATGTGCAGAGAGGGCCTCTGCTTAACATTTCATCCGAAAGACCACACCTCCCATTATTCAGTATTCCGTTAGTGCTAGACTGAGATATCAGCCTAGATTATGTGTTTAAGTCCTAGAGTTGGGCTTCAATCTACAATCTTCAGATTCAGAGGTGAGTACTACTAACTGAACCAAGCTGATACTAGTCAGTCACGACCTGTTTACAAATCCACCTGACATAACCCTCATCCATGCTTTTGTCACCTCCAAACTCAACTATTCCATTCGCCTCCCATCCTCCACTCTCCATAAAGTTCAACTCATCCAAAACTCTACTGCCTGTATCCTAACCTACACCAAGCCCAGCTCACCCATCACCCCTGTGCTCATTGGCCTACATTGGCTTCCGGACTCCAATTTAAAATTCTTGTTCAAATCCGTTTGTTGCCTCGCACCACCCTATCTCGCTAACCTCCAGCCCTACAACCCTCCGGGAACTCTGCATTCTTCCAATTCTGGTCTCTTGTGCATCCCCAACTCACTTTGCTCCACCATTGGCGAGAGTACCTTTAGCCATCTAGGCCCTAAATCGCCATCTCTTCATCACCTTCTGCTTTCAGATACCTCTTTGACCGAGCTTTCAGTCACCCATTCTAATATCTCCTTTGGCTTGTTAATTTTTGTCTAATTATGCTTTTATGAAACACCTTGGGACATTTTTCTACGTTAAAGGTGCTATATAAATGCAAGTTGCTGTTTTTGTTTGTCCCTGATTAACCCATGCCTTTCTAAGTGTTAATTTCATTCTGTATTATGGACTCTTGGTTTATCTATAGCTGAGGTAAGACTAATTGGCCTACAATTTCTTGACATATCCTTTTCCCCTTTTTTGTTCAGTGATGTAATATTTACCACCCATCTGACCTTTGACATAATTCCTGTGTTGAAATATATTTGCAAAATTATGGTTATGCCTTTGCTATTTCCTCCCTAACATCCTTCACTATTCTGAGATGTATGCTCAGTGGGCTTTCTTTCCTCTTGTGATTCATTCTCTCTTTTTCCCATCTTCTATCCCTCTAGATGGGAGGTGGTGTGTGTCAGGGCATGGTGGGGAAGGGAGCCACCAAGGGCCACAGGTCCTATTTTCTGGTGGTGGGTGGGAGGAGAGATTTGGCCAGGATAGCAGGCTGTATTTTGGGTAACTAGTTGCAGGGTCATAGAGCATTGGTGGAGGTATGGATTCAGCCTGGACCACAGGCAGGTTTTGGATCACAGATATGGAGAGGGATCCACCAATAATATCACCCAGCTTTGGAAGGACCAGAAGTATAACAGTAGCTATACATGCACATCATGCAACTTAAAACTTACTCCACATGTTCTGAAAATGGTAGCACTGGAAGTGTGTGCTAGACGTAAAGCTTTTCATACTAGGTACAGCACAGGAGGAGGCCATTTGGCCCATCGTGCCTGCGCCAGCTCTTTGAAAGAGCTATCCAATTAGTCCCATTCCCCTGCTCTTTCCCCATAGACCTGTAAATTTTTTCCCCTTCAAGTATTTATCTAATTCCCTTTTGAAAGTTATGTTGCATCTACTTCCACCACCCTTTCGGGCAGTGCATTCGAGATCATTACAACTCACTAGAAACAGTTTCTCTTTATTTACTCTGTCAAAACCATTCATAATTTTGAACATCTCTATCAAATGTCCCGTTAACCTTCTCTGTTCTAAGGAGAACAACCCCAGTCTCGCCACATAATTGAAGTCTCTCATCCCTGGCACCATTCTAGTAAATCTCTTCTGCACCCTCTCTAAGGCCTTGACATCCTTCCTGAAATGTGGTGCCCAGAATTGAATACAATACTCCAGCTGAGGCCTAACCAGTATTTTATAAAGGTTTAACATAACTTCCTTGCTTTTGTACTCTATGCCTCTATTAATAAAGCCCAGGATCCCAAATGCTTTTTTTTAACAGCTTTCTCTGCTTCTTCTGGCACCTTCAAAGACTTGTGTATGTACACCCCCTTTAAAATTACCATTTAGTTTTTATTGACTCTCCTCATTCTTCCTACCAAAATGCATCACTTCACACTTCTCTGCATTAAATTTCACATTTTCTCATTACAAACATTTGAAACTTTAATGGTTAGAAATATGCATTTTGTAATATTTATATGCATGCCTTGTTCAGCTGCCTAGTACTTCTCTCCAGATTGGTTTATAGTGCAGTACAGATGTCATTTACCATATTGTCTGGTCTCTTTAAAGAAAGAAAGAACTTGCATATTTATACATCACCTTTCACGTCCTCAGGATACCCCAAAGCACTTCACAGCCAATGAAGTACTTGTTAAGTGTAGTCACCATTTTAATTTAGGGAAACATGGCAACTAATTTGCACACAGTAAGGTCCCACAAACAGCAATAAGATAAATGACCAGATAATCTTTTTAAGTGATGTTAGTTGAGGGATAAATGTAGGCCAGGACACTAGGAGAACACCCTCACTATTCTTTGAGTAGTGCCCTGGGATCCTTCACATCCACCCGAGGCGGCAGATAGGGCCTCGATTTTAACATCTCATTTGAAAGATGGCACATTAAACAGTGCAGCACTCCCTCATTAAAGTGTCAGCCTAAATTATGTGCTCCAGTCCCTGAAGTAGGGTATGAATCGACAACCTCTGACTCAAAGGCAAGAGTGCTACCACTAAGCTAAGGCTGATAGGATTTGGTCTACACCCACATTGAAATAAATGCATCTTATCTAAGTATCATAATTGAGCTGTGAAATATCTAGAATTTGAAGAAAAATCAACTTATGCTCTTAAGCTGAATTTTTGCAAATATTTAAAAATAGTTTAAATGCTGGATTTGGTTTCACATTCTAGACTATATTCTAAATTATCTACCATTCTTTTTAAGGAGCATTAGACAGAAAACCTTTTCTCATGAATCAATTGGCTTTAGTTGTCAGCACTGTCTTCAATATGTTTCAAAAAAATGCGAAGATGTTATACAAAATTCTAGCTGAAATTTCCTAAATAATTTTAATCTCCAAAATATGTTCTTGATCCGTTGAATGCTTTTCTTGTTCCAAATATTTAAGTCTACCAGCTTGCCTGCTTTTAATGATCTTAAATATGCCATGAAATTTGCAGACGTCTATCTCACATTAAAAATGTTCTGGTGACATTTATTTGAGAATTTAACAAGTCCATCTATCCATCTATCAATATGTAGCTAGAGAATGGGTCAGCACTAAATAAAATACTCCCAGAGATATAATGAATGTTCAATGATCAGCCACAGATTCATTATCAGAGGTGTAGGATGTGGGTTTGCACCTGCAGTTGTCCAGAGGCTGAATTTCTTTTTCAAGATCAAAAGAGCAGGGGGGCAGTTTCCTCTCTTTCTCCTCTCCACCCCCTCCCTTTTTATCTTTAATTGATGTGTTTAAAAAAAGTCCCTGATATGTTCCTCTATGTTGACTGCTAGTCTTCATTCATACCCTACCCTTCCTAATTTCCCATTTTGTCCCCCTACTATACCTTTGTTATGCACTTTAAAAGAAATATAAAAAAGAAGAAAACTATATTTCCCCTATGGCTCTTCTTTAAATCTTATTTTTGAAGAGGGCAAGACACCCAGAGAAATAAAATGAAGCCAGAAAAATACTATAGTGAAGATAGAAAATAAAAGGTAAATTAGTCTGCATCCAAAAAAACTCTACCATGGGCACCATGTCCCAGTGCTGTTGTACTTTGGAATTATTTTATATTTCCAGAACTTATCTATAGAAAATAACAATTGGAAGGGAGTAGTTACAAGAAAATAATCTAAGTGAGGGGTTCACATCACATCATAAGCTATGAGACCAAGGCTTGAGCTACTTGTCACCTGAACTTCAAGAATCGATTATTTCCTTTTGTAATCACTTACCCGTGCTAATTTTTAAACAATGTATACTTTGGAGCTGGGTGGGGGGGCCAATATAATTTTGTTTCTCATTTGTCTTTTCAGGTTTTTTTTCAGTAGTGGATGTCAAAATGGACATTCATGTCAGGAAACTCTATTCAATTGGATGATTATGCTCTCAATAAAATACTCAATTTGAAAACTTATAGGAATTTGATCTGAAATTGTTTACTGGAAAATAACACTTCAGTACACATCCATGTTTTAACTACTTCTATTGATAAATGCATAACACAAAAATCATAGCAACAGCATGAACTTCATAATACAAGGCATTAAACTATTAAAATACACAATATCAAGCAACATAGCTAAATAGAATTTCAGACAAAAGAAAAACATGCACAACTACTTGATAACATATATCTCCATTGACATAGCCATACAGATGACTAATATTTTTTAAAAAGAGGACTAGAGAGAAGGATAAACCAGATACCTATATGCCAGTTAATCTAATGTCGGTTGTGTGCAAACTCTTAGTATCAATAATTCAAGCTAAAATTAGTGAGCATTTGAAAATGCATGCGTTAATAAAGGACAGCCGGAATGGATTTGTTAAAGGCAAGTTGTGTTTGACAAATTTAATACCTTTTTTTAAAAAAGGTGAGAAATAGATGGATAAAAACAGTGTATTTGAATTTCCAAAAAGCATTCGATAAGGTAACTCACAGAAGGCTTTAACTAAAATTCAGGCATATGGTACGAGGAAATGTAGCAACATGAATAAAAAAGTTGGTTGATAGACAGGAAACAAAGAATTAGGGTAATTAGTGTTGCTTAGTTTGGAGAAGAGTTGGAGATGGTCTACCCTAATGGTCAGTGCTAGGTCCACTTTCGTTCTCAGCATAAATAAATGATTTGGACTGGGACATAGGGAACACCATATTAAAATTTGCTGATGACACAAATTAGTGGAAAGGGCAGACCAGTGGCAGGCGTAATTTAATGTGGAGAAATGTGAGGTAATACATTTTAGGAACAAAACGAGGAATGAGAGTATAAACTCAATGGATAGATGCTGAGGGATGTGGGGGTTTCAAATACATAATTCTCTAAAGGTGTGAGTACAGATAGATAAAACCACAACAAGGCCAATAACATTTTGTGTTTTATAACTAGGACGATAAAAGTAAGAAGTACTGCAAATTACGTAGTTTTGATAGGATGAATGGAGAAAGACTGTTTCCTCTTGTCGGGGAGTAAATAACATGTGATTCCAGATAATCAGTACAGGGTTAATTATATTATGTGAAATAAGTCGCACCAAATCAAAAATGTTAAGACCTGCTCACTGACATTGAGTCACCGATCCTTGACACTGACTTTATTTACCAAATTGTACAACTGACTAAACAAAGTTCAGACACAAGACTTATAGTTACGTACTTACCAGAATCACTTCGTAGATTATTTTGGCTACGTTACTGCTCCCTATCGGTTATTCTATTTCTTGAAACAATAATACCTTTGACCCACCCCCAGCTGTCATTCTAAATTCCAATTATGTCACAAATAAAATGAATAATAAATAACCAACGCAATGATGACTACAGCATCACAAAGAATCACAACACAGCAGTGTGCAGTGATGTTTATTACTTGGTTAATTTTACCTGAAACTATTGTTATTCTCAAAGGTTGCTGAAAAATCTGGGGGTTTTTTGCCTATGTATTTGTGTGTGTTTGCACGTATTTTGATTACTGTTACGTTTTTAGGTATATACTCTAGCTATTTTCTTGGATTCGACGTCACCAACGACTCCTGTAAGCAGACCTCACGCCTTCTACGATTTGAGTTTATCTTTTCCTGCCCAATATTTCGGTAACTGAGAGCAAGACCCAGGGATTGTAACAAAGAACCTTTCTACTGTACACCAGCTACTGAACTGTATCGCATGCTGCTACATGATTCTCCTCTCTGAAAAATGGACTCAGTATACATTCTGTAAGACTGAGGCTCAGTCTTAAAATGAAATAGGTAAATGAACAGCATACATTGTAAAACAGCAAGTAATATACTTCACTATTCCGCTCGATTACATATGTCCCTCACTTTTTCTCCATAGATTTTAAAATAGCTCACTTATGCAGCAGTTTCAAAACTAGCTTAGCTTTTTTGCTGCTGACATTCAAAAAAAGAGCTGGCAACATCAGAAAACGTTAGGAGTGAAATTTATGATCACGTAGAGAGACAGATTATTCGCAAACCCCATTTAATAAACGTGTTTCTTGTTCGGAGCAAGACACGTCTCACATTTCTATAACGTGAAGAGGGACAAGCTCAGATCACTTCATCGGGATCTGGCTGCAGAATAGGAGGGCAAATGGTTGCAGAAGCTGATCCTGTGCTTTCTGGACGATATCACTGAGGGGGATGGCATATCACTGAAAAGCAACGGGCAACAAAAAGGCTGTTTGAGGGGGGAAAAAAACGAGTGACGCACTTTAAATGAGCGGGTTTAAAAATTATGTCAGCTAGTGCACACAAAAACAAAAATGATCCTTTGGTCCTTGCAGCCTGCGGTGGCGGTGGCCGCGCGGCGCCCCTTTGAGATACGTCTGCAGTGACCCGCTGCTGACCTGCAGGTGTCGCTAGGAACAGCGTGACGCCAGGCGGCTCCGCGAAGCGACGATCGCCCCCCCCCCCCCCCTTACCTCACGCCATATTTAAGCGACGTAAGGCGGGGGGAGGTGGGGATTTGGTTTGTGCAGCCGGAGCGGTTGGTTGATGTTGTTTTAAGCACGGAGAGGAGGGGGAGGGAAGAGAGAGAAAAAAAATAAGTCCGTTGACCAGCTTCCTCGAGGTCTGTCACCATGAGCGGCGGGACGCCGTACATCGGCAGCAAGATCAGCCTCATCTCCAAGGCGCAGATCCGGTACGAGGGCATCTTGTACACTATCGACACGGACAACTCCACCGTGGCCCTGGCCAAGGGTAAGTGTCGGGCTGGGGGCTCCGACCACGGGCAGTCGGGTCTTGATCATGATGATGATGATGATGGCGGTGGTGAGCTCCCCTAGAGGCCTGGACGCCGGCCGCTGTTGGGGTTTCTCTCCCTCTTTCCCTCCCTCCCTCCCCACCTTTTTTCAGTCGGTGTCGAATCGATTAGTTCAGTACCCAGACCCCGCGGGCTCTATGTCGGATTTGAGCTGCGTCGCCACGTTCGCAGTCTGGGCAAGGCTCTCCTTTTTTGAGGCGCTGACCCCCTCTGTCTTTTTATCTTAACTGCGTTTATCTCTTTAGGCGTGTTTTAATATCTACGCCCAGTACTCGCACGGCCAAACATGGCCTCATTTTATTTGTGTGTCCACCTTCTGATGACGCCTTTAACTTGCTTTTGGCCTTGTTTAACTACTTGTAACCAGGATAGTTGCCATGGTCACTTTTAAAACCTCTTGATTCCCACCTGCAACTGGTGCACCAGCCTCATTAGTTTCTCCCAGTGTCCCTTCTACACGTCACAGGTTGACAGCTGACCTGTGGTCCATTTCTCCAGAGGCATTATAAACTCTGTCGTCTGCATTATTTATATTTGGGCATGTATGCAGTCAAATGGTCTGAATCAAGAGTGCCTACTAGCTCATCCTTGTCAGAGCTCACAGGATATAGGTCGACAAAGCACCAAAGGGCTCAAGTTGTTAAAATATGATCTGAAACTGTTGCAATGGCTCCAGTAACGTTTGTTTGAAGCTGGGATACTTAATTACTCTAGTTCAAGCATCTTGAAAAGCTAATATGTGCAATGTCCTGACAAAGCCCTACAATATTGTATTGACTTATTACCTTATATGCTAACATTTAGTTTTTTTTTGTTGTTACAAATCTAAGTGGAGTATTAGTTAGACCAACTGGACCAGGTGAATTTTCTTTGAGTGCTGCCACCCTTTAAGTACCTCTTTATTTTTATCCTATCCAATTTCTCTACTTCCTACACTCTCCCTCTTTATGGTGACATTGGCAGCATCCTCTTGTGAAGAGATGCAAAGTAATCATTTAGTACCTCAGCCATGCCTTTGCCTCCATAAGATTTTCTTTTTTTGCCTTCCTTTGACTATCCTATTACTCTTGTTTATAAAATACTATAGTGTTTGCTTTTGTCACCTGCTAATCTTATAGCCTCTCTGCCCCTCATTTCCTCTTTCAGTTCTCTACTGTTATGAACCTGACTCTTATCATAAGCCTCCTTTTTTGTTTCATTTTAATCTCAATTTCTTTAGTCATTTGGAGAGTGTTAGCTTTGGATGCCCTTCCTTTCCCCCTCATGGGAATGTGTGTAGTCTGTACCTGAACTGTTTTCTCCTGGAAGGCTCATTTACTGTTTTACCTGTCAGTCTTTGTTTCCAATCCACCTGGGCCAGATCCCTTTTCAACTCACTGAAATTAGTCCTCTTCTAGTTGAGTATCTTCACTTGATTGTTCCATGTTCCTTTCCATAACTACTCTAAACCTAATAGTGATCACTGTCTCCCAGCTACTCTCCCACTGAATCATGCTCCACTTGCCCCACTTCATTCCCCAGAACTAAATCTAGCACTGCTTCCTTGTTGGGCTGGAACTGGTTCAATTACATTGAAGATAATTATCTCAATTAAATTACATGTGGTATTGCCAAATTTTGGAGAAAAAAATCTATTCCCTAATTAGTTTTGGTGGGTTCCCTTTTCCCACCATCCCCAAATGAGAATTGTATTGGGTCCTTGGTGGATAAGTGGCATCAAGTTGGTAAGTTATGGATGTTAAAAAGTGAACTTGATGTTATTTTTCTTGGATTTCCATAGTTTACTCAGTTTTTCTTCTAAACTGCTAACCTTTATTCAGAGCTCCTAAGATGGAGTTAAGACATTTGATTAATTAGAGTTGGTCAAGCCAGTGGCTGTAGTAAATCTGACTTGTTCATTAATGCTGTAGTGCATTTTTTCCAGGTCTTTGTATACTTTTCACAAACTAACAGTTAATTTTGAGGCACAGTTGAATTTGTTAAATTCTTGTCTCTAGCTCTACCCAATTTACAGGGAGCCGTAAGCTTATACTGACAATTATATAGCTTTGTTGTCATTGTCCAGTGCATGCTGAGTAGTCTAAAGAATATTATCTTAACAAAACTGCAGCTGGGCAACTGCAGATTGTATTTTATAATTCTGAAAAATGGAGTCGAATGACTTAGTTGATATTGCTGCAAATGTAATTCTACCAGCAGCAATTTGCTTGTCAAAATATTTTTATTTGCCATAGTAGTAGCACTTTCCAGTTTTGGTCCATTGGAATGTTAGGCTGTCGCATCTGTCACTGCTAGATCTGAAGAAAAGCTGGGAGAAGTTGGGGAGATCATGTATCCTGAAATGAGATGAGGATGTACTCTATTTTTATATACAAAAAGGTATGTTGCTATTTTAAGCTTTTGTGAATTGTCCATTCACTTGATTTACAGGTAATTAGACACTACCCCCCCCCCCATTAATCACCTTTATTTTCTAATTTATTAGCTAGTGCTGCAGATTGGCTAATATCTTCCCACCTGAAGCCCATTGATTGGAATCTTTTTGGATATTTTATAAAGAAGATCTAAGTAACTTAGGACAAGTTCAAGTGTTTAGAAATTACTTACATTCCCCTTTCTGAAAAGCTTGATTTAATATGCATTTGGCGGTTTGATTAATTCCTTTTGTCAAAATTCTATCCAGAATTGTTACACAATGATAATGTGGAATCATAACATCTTTGTAGACTTGACAAGTATGTACTATTTCAAGGAGAATCTGTTGTATCCAAGGGTGCACTGTTGCAATGTGGATTTATTTGCAGCAAAAAAAGCCATTTGAGAGTGCAGTCAGAAAAAATTGTGTGAAACTGGTGGTTGCTGAGAACATGTGGACAAATGCTTCAGCCTAGTCTGTCAAAAGGTTAGCGTAGAGCCCTCCAACAATCCTGTTTCCGATATAGGACGATATAGATGGGTTGGTCAGATGGGCGGAACAGTGGCAAATGGAATTTAACCCGGAAAAGTGCGAGGTGATGCACTTTGGAGGGACTAACAAGGCAAGGGAATACACAATGAATGGGAGGACCCTAGGCAAGACAGAGGGTCAGAGGGATCTTGGTGTGCAAGTTCACAGATCCCTGAAGGCGGCGGAACAGGTAGATAAGGTGGTAAAGAAGGCATATGGGATACTTGCCTTTATTAGCCGAGGCATAGAATATAAGAGCAAGGAGGTTATGATGGAGCTGTATAAAACACTGGTTAGGCCACAGCTGGAGTACTGTGTAGTTCTGGTCGCCACACTACAGGAAGGATGTGATCGCTTTGGAGAGGGTGCAGAGGAGATTCACCAGGATGTTACCAGGGCTGGAGTGCTTCAGCTATGAAGAGAGACTGGGAAGATTGGGTTTGTTTTCCTTGGAGCAGAGGAGGCTGAGGGGGGACATCATTGAGGTGTACAAAATTATGAGGGGCACAGATAGGATGGATACTAAGGAGCTCTTTCCCTTCGTTGAGGGTTCTATAACAAGGGGACATAGATTCAAGGTAAAAGGCAGGAGGTTTAGAGGGGATTTGAGAAAGAACTTTTTCACCCAGAGGGTGGTTGGAGTCTGGAACTCACTGCCTGAAAGGGTTGTGGAGGCAGGAACCCTCACAACATTCAAGAAGCATTTGGATGAGCACTTGAAATGCCATAGCATACAAGGCTACGGACCAAATGCTGGAATATGGGATTAGAGTAGACAGGGCTGATGGCCGGCGTGGACACGATGGGCCGAAGGGCCTCTATCCGTGCTGTATAACTCTGACTCTATGACTCTAACTGCACTTCTTTGAGTGGGAAACATCTGAAGAGAATCATTACTTGTCCTGTAAACTGAATTTGGAATTGTTCCTTGAAAATCAAAAGCAAAAGATTAGATACTGGATGTGATGCCAGTGAAACAAGATCATGTGCTGTAATGCAATATTTTATTCCTATCTAATCTGTCACTTTGTCTGGTCTGAACAACAGGTGAGAGGCTGGGGCATCAAACTCAACACTGTAAATTGGTTTTATTTTGTGGTAGTGTCTTGCAAGACTTTTCATAGGTTTGCAGATTGAGTTGTGCATAGTGTTGTCTGAACCCAGACAGACTTTTAGAAAGTGTTCCAAGTTTAAAGTTTGTGCTGCAGCGGGTAAACCATTTTAAATTGTCTAATATGAATCTCAAGACTTCTGCTAGTTCTTGTGCTGGGCTGTGCACCTTCTATTGGTGACCTCACAGCCAATAACGTTCTGACCTGACTGTTGGAAGGCATGTGAGCGGCATGGTGCTGACTGCCTCTGGCCTGTGATGGTAGGGGAGCACCTGGGCTGTACTCAGCACTTCTCCACAGCAATGTAGCTGAGAAAAAGAGCTAATTAGTATTTGCAGTGGGGGAAAGGAGGCAGAAGATCAGATTGTGGATGTGAACTCATTTATTGCCACTGTGGAACACCATGCTGCAGAGTGTTTATTTTTGTTTCAAATGTATTGTAAAGCATCAACTAATTGTGGAATACTGCTTTGTACTGTGCTAATTATCACATTTTATCTAACCCTTTCTATTCTTTCAACATGCTAATGGCAGATCAAAGGATCAAAAACAAGTACATCTTCTGACCATAACCAAAAATTGACCTTTAAGCTCATTGCAGAAAGATCACATTCTGACCACATCTATTATATGTGCAAAATGAATAAAGTAGTTCAATTCACTGACTTGTGTAATTAGCAACAATTATGTTCATTTTGATGCAAGGATGGTTTCAAGTTTGAACCAGTACTGTCATGATCCAACTGAAATTGTGTTGGATTATATTCTATGCAAGACATTTAAACTTTTATTTTGGCAGTGCGATCATTTGGAACTGAAGACCGTCCCACAGACAGACCTGTTGCCCCAAGAGATGAAATCTATGAATACATCATCTTCCGTGGTAGTGATATCAAAGATATAACTGTGTGCGAACCCCCAAAACCTCAACCCCAAGATCCTGCTATTGTACAGGTGAATAACTGAAGTTGTTTTTAATACTGTCTGTTTATGAAGTGTAAAACATTATTGAAGTGTCTTTCTGGTACATATCTCATCTTCACCATGCCTTGAATTACTACAGTGCTAAAGTCACTAGATGTGGGTAAGTTGGGGAAATTTCTATTTTAAACAGGATGTCTTTTTTTTTTTAAGTTACTTGCTCATCCAAAACAATATTGCTTTTGAAACATTCCTCCCTCAAGTTAGGTTGGTGATAGATTCTCTCCTTCAGGTGGCATCAAAGATTTACTCTGTTTTGATTCAACTTTTTCACCCACCTACATCTTCTCTTCTTCGAAGGCAACCAAGTAGCCATGTCTCCTAACTCATAAAAGGATACAGTTTGGCTTGTCTAAATTTATTTTTGTTTCCAGCTTGTGAAGTACCAGTTCTCCAAGAATTATTTTGTGAAAGCATTGGCCAAGATTAGAAACTTATGCAAGGAACTGTGGATGTAAATGTGAATCGAATCACTGACTGACAGAGCACCAATATAAGTGTGCTGCATCTTTAACTTTTACCTATCTTGGAAATGTGGATGGTAGAATAAAGACCTTGTGGTTCTTGAGCCCTTTTTGTTGCTTTGCCAACGTTTAGTTTTCATGATGTGAAAGCTAATTAAGTTTTACACTGTGTATTGTAGGATATTGCAATATGTATAGTGTTTGTATCAGTAATGACATAACTTCTTTCTTCTAGTCTTCATTGAGTACTTCGTCAACCACTTCATTTCAGCCTCCTGCGTCATATAGCCCATTCCGTAGTATGACGCCATATAGCCAGTTTGCTGGAGGATCCCTGGTTGGACAGCAGTATGGTGGCTCTGTGGGTTTAGGTCAGTGTACTGTTCCCTTAGTCTGTTGCATAATTTGTGTGCCATGATGTGTTAACATTTTATACATTAAACATGAATATTGCAATCATTAAACTGCACTAAATTGTTTAGTTTAGATTATGCTGAAACTAACAATTTGAGCAGAATTGTTGGAAATATCTGTAAATAATGATTAGTGTATTGACACTACAGCCAGCCAGATCTGAGTTGCAGTCCTTTATAACAAGTAATTAATAGCCTCTTATTTTAAGCTGTCAGTAGTATGCAGAATTTAGTTGCTGCAAAGAAACTTTCTAGAACATTTTCAGCTTCCAATAAATTAATTTTAAAGCCCTGAAGGTTTGGCTGTAGAATTTGAATTTATGGCTGTGACTTGACATCTATAAAGTTAACCTTTGTACTGACTACTGGAACATCATCCACCTCTTGAAATGATCTTGCTTATGGTATCACATGCTAAGCGACTTTTTTGTCTACAGCCTTGAATTACATCGTGATTATAAAATCTTAGTCTAACTTAATTTTTCAAAATCCCAAGGAGATTTTTTTGACAGTTGACATGTCAGTAAATCCCTTCAGTCATTACAAGTCTGTGACTTTGTCCTTGATGTAAAGATGCGGTGCACATCAATTTTAAAGTAACTTGATCAATGTTACAACTGAATTATTAGTGTAACTATCTAAAATCCTCAAAGTACATAAGTACTAACAATATCAAATTAGTTGAGGAATTAATTTTTCTATTAGTACAGCTATTGCATTATTACTGTAGGAGACTACAACATGGTAATTTAAACTAACATTTACAGGAACTATTGAAGGAAAAATATTTTAAAATATTATATCTGGTTTGTTAATTTAAGTTGCAACTGAAGTTTTATGTACAAAATTGAGGTGCCTAGATAGTGGATAGGAAGGACCTATTTCCCTTAGCAGAGAGGTCAATAACCAGGGGGCATAGATTTAAAGTGATTGGTAAAAGGATTAGAGGGGAGCTGAGGAATATTTTTCATCCAGAGGGTGGTAGGGGTCTGGAGCTCACTGCCTGAAAGAGTGGTAGAGGCAGAAACCCTCAACTCTTTTTTTTTTAAAAAAGTACTTGGATGTGCACCTGAAGTGCCATGACCTACAGGGCTGCGGCTCAAGTACTGGAAAGTGGGATGAGGCTAGGTGGCTCATTTTCGGCTGGCGCGGACACGATGGGCCAAATGGCCGTCTCCTGTGCCGTAAACTTTTTATGATTCGGACAAACAGTTCTGAACTAGACTCTATCTGTACACTTGGTTTTCATGGACCATTGAGTTAAGTTTGTGTGAAAATGTCCAATGCTTTAAAAATTAAGAATACAAACTGGAGTAATGCAAGTGTATACAAGTTTCATTCTTGCACTAGTATTTCTGCATCTGGCTTAAATGAGCAATTGGGATTTGCTTTGGAATAGAACACTTTAAAGCTCCTTTGGAAGAATATTTAGTTGTCAGGGGAAACCGCCAACTCTTGGGGTAGACTGTGTAGTATTTTGACTTTTTTCCCCAATTACTTGCTCATTGAGATGGTCCTGGCAGCAAATTCTTCAACTGCTGTGAATAGTGTCCTAAGTCTAATGCCAGTTTATGCCTTTGCAGTCTTGCACTATACTTTTATCCCTTTTATTTACACTGGGTGGTATATAATTGGTCCTGTTGGAAAGTTAATTTTAGTTTTGACAGTGCATGAATGTCTAACAAGTTATTGTGAAGTATCTTTGTAGGATTTGAGGATACATAATTTTTCTAGTTTTTGAATATTAAAAATTGGCAGCATTGATCCTCTGGTTCCCTTTTCTTTCCTTCCTGCACTTTAACAGGATGTTCAACACCCACCCAAATCACAACTGTTTCTCACTCCAGTATTGATAGTCCTCCCTCACCACAACCAGCCTTTACAGAGCTTGAAATACCACCTGATCCAGCACCCTTGCAGAAAAGCCAACTGATTTCTCAGGGTAACGTCTGTCTGTAGTCTGCTTAAGGTTGTTTATCTGTTATGACTATGATAGGCAGTTGCCATTCTATCTTGTCTTTGTTTAAAATGTCTGTGCAGCATGTAATACTTGTCTGGAATTCTTTGTTGGAATATTCAATTTTATTTTAATGAATTCACATATTTGAGCAATGCTATGAGACCTGCTTATTATAATACTTGCAGAATTCCAGAACAGCAGTCCAAATGGATTCCATTTATTATAAATTGCAGCTAAATCCACTGCAGCTAGCCTGGTTTTGTTCTTTCCTTTTGCATTCAAGTGATGTGCAAACTTTCTAATAAAAATTGTTAAATTATACTAAATTCCTGTCAGTACATAAGCATCCAACCACTTGATTTGCTCGTCTCATCTCTACTGTTCTGGAATATTGCCATTGATGTCTTGTCACTTTTTGTTTTTTAACATTGCTTTGTGGATTTATTCTTCCTTCAATTTCTTCATCCTTATAAACTAACACTTAGCTGGCAGGAGTATGATAATAAGGGATCTACATGATCCTCTTGGGATATTTTAAGCAATTTAATGTCTAATTGTTTGAAGCCAAGATTTATTGTAATCATAGCTACTTCTTAAAGATTCACTTATTGAGGTTTCTGTTTTATTTCTGAATATCAGTGAAAATTGCATTTTAGTAAAAATTGCATTATGGGATAGGGCATATACAGTCTGCCACCTAGACTTTGTTCATGTGCAGCTAGCAGCAATACATGCTTGGATGTAGTCTCTTGCAGCATGTTCCTTCAGGGTGGGAAAAGGTAACTGGAGTATGAGAAAACTAGAGTATAAACACTGGCAAAGACGAGTTGGGCCGCATGGCCTGTTTCTGTGCTGTAGATTTTATTAATTCCGTTGCATTATTGGTTTCTGTAGTGACCATTTTTTTAAAACATTCCATTTCCCTAGCCTGTTTACCACCTGCATTTAGGGTGGAGGGAGGCTACAACCTACGTCACCTATGTGAATAGTTTCTGTGGAATAGAGTTTCTAGGTTTTATGTTAAGGTATGTTACCTTATACCTACTATACTTCAGTAACTAATTGCTGATTCCAGTAACATAGATGGGGATAAGGGGCTGCAACCTGACAATAAGACTGACTTTTGGGCTGTAGGTGTCCATGATATAAATGTTGCTGGAGCTATGTGGAATAATCAGAGCAATCTCTTCAGTGTTAAGAGTTTGGGTGTGCTATGGGTATCTGCTCTGATGTCAAATTGCTCCTTTGAGCAATCTGGTTGCCCTTTTTAATAGAATTTGACTTTCATTGCCTTGTAGTTGCTAATGAGGCAGCCAGATCTGGGAGTGTTGCAGTGAAACTCCCTTGTGATCTGGACCAGACCTCTGACTTAAGCATGTGTATTTTAATCTCTGAAGTTGGACTAAGTTAATTCTAGGTGAGGCATTTTTTGTAAGCTGGTTTATTCAACAGTAGTTGAAACAGGCACAGCACTATGCCAAGTGACTTTCAGTCCTACTCTAAGTTCAATTTTTTTGTAGAAGAACACTGGTACGCCAGTGAACTTGGGTGGGGTGAGACGGCAAGAGAAAGGAGGCATAATGTAGAAAGATGGTTTCTAACTGCTATTTGACTTGCTGACAGTGCAGCAACTGTTATTTCTCCCCTGCAGCCTTTCTGCTGCTTTACTCCTTTCAGTCTTTCTGCTGCCTTGACTGACTTCTGGTGTCTGATTCTTGAAGCCTTCCTTCCAAGACTGATGAGTTCAAAATTTAACACCAAGGCACTACATGTCTCCTGGATGATCAGATGTAGCTAACAAATGGGTCTTTGATTAGGATGTATGCAAACCAACTGCCTATTCTACCTTTTTTAAAATTGCCTCTCATCCTATGAATGGTCAACCTAGCATGGAGCTGTAGGTAAACTACTCCCTTTAAGGCAAGTGTTTGCCCAAAATGCACATTAAAATCACTTATGCCCAAGTCTCGTGAAAAATGGCCATAGAATCCTGAACCCTGACATACAAGTGTCCATGATGTAAATCTAACTAACTGGAATTTTAGAGCAGTTGCTTCAGTGATTGCTAGTTTCAAGTTGATGGGAATTGAAGCGCCACCGCTTCTTGACTTTTTTTAAAAAAACTGTTTTACACTTCACACAATTAGACTAAGATGATTTATGTGTTTAAGGTGGGAAGGAGAAGCCTGGTGGGTTTTTAACATTTCCATCTTTTTGGGTTATTACATAATTCTAACTGCAGACAGCACCAAATGTTGAGGTGCCACTCTAAGTTTCCTGGCCATGATTGGTTGTACAAATTGCTATCTGATTCCAGGTGCTCACCTCTACCTTTTCTTCCTCTACCTTACCCCCCCTCCCCCCTTTTTAAAAAAAACACTTCACTTGCTTTACCAGCAGAGATTTTGCGTCCTTTGAAATAAAACATTTACGCATTTTTTTTCTGAACGAGATTTAATTTTTGGGACCAAACTAATTGAACCAAATTTTATTGATCAGGTTTATATGACCAAAACTGTGATTTTCTACATTTATAGCAATTAATAATTCACTTAACAGTTTTAACTGAAGGAGCTAGAACTAATTCTGTTTAAGTTGCTACTAAATTGACAATGCCATAGTCTTAAGATTTAAAATGGCAAATACTAAATAACTGATCTAGCTATAATAGAATCTTGGAATAGTTTCTAAACAACCTAGGCTTAATGTGCTGTGCTCTGATTTTTTTTTAGATTAAAAAGGCTGACTATGACCTGCCTTTACAGGCCAATAATATTTTAACACTGGCCCTGAACAGGCCTTCCCCTGATGTAGAAGGTCATAGCCAAAATTGTTTTATGAGATGGGAGCGATGCTGTCAAGGCCACAATTATTGGTGGTCAGGGGAGATGTTTAGGGTTTTTTAAGCTATTTAATGCCTGGCACTTGTGATGCAAATGTTACCTGCCACTATCAGCCCAAGCCTGGATGTGTTCTCCAAGTCCTGCTGTAGGCCAGCATGGACTGCTTCATTATCAGAAGTTGTGAATGGAGCTGACTGCTGGAATGAAATGACCAGCCCCCACACCTGACAAGCATGACATTATGAAGGAGGGAAAGTCATTGAAGCTGCTGAAGACAGTTGGGTCCTGAGGAACTCCTGCTGTGCTGTCTTGGGGAAACAAACTTCTAAATGTGGTTTTTGAATAGCTATGCATAAACAAGATTTGTCCATGTTAAAATGTACCAGTGTTCTAGCTGGTCTCTAAATCTGCTGTAGTATAAACTGAGCAAATTCAGAACTTTGACCAACTGCATCATCTTGTGAAAGTGGTCCTGCAGTATAAATGGGGTATAAATCAGTTTATGCACACTTCCAGGCAATTCTGTAGTAACCATGATGTTAATAGGCTTAAAAAAAAAACTATTACTCTAGCTAATGGCTATCCAGGTATGACTTGGTGTATTAGATTTCTCATTCCTCTAAATGACATCAAGACTTGGGATGAAGGAACCCAAAACTTTTAGTTGTATAACTAGATGTGATGCAAGCTCCATGTAAGTATAAAGTGGAAGGGTGGGGCTAATTAGGGGTCAGAAAAATCTTGTGGAGGCAGAGGGCATGGCTGAGGTACTGAATGTATACTTTGCATCTGTCTTCACTAAAGAAGCAGATGCTGCCAATGTCACAGTAGAGGAGCTAGTAAAGAAATTGGATAGGATAAAAAGAGGAGGTATTAAAAAGATTGGCAGCGCTCAGTCACCCGATCCGGATAGGATGCATCCTAGGTTGCTGAGGGAAGCAAGGGTGCAACTTGTGGAGGCTCTGGCCACAATCTTCCAATCCTTTTTTAGATATGGGAGTGGTGCCAGAGGATTACAAATGTTTACACCCCTGCTCAAAAAGGGAAGTAGTATAAACCCAGCATCTGCAGGCCAGTCAGCTTGTCGGTGGAGAAACTTAGAGACATTAATCAGGGACAAAATTAATTGGCACTTGGAAAAATATGGGTCAATAAATGAATGGCAGCATGAATGTTAAAGGCAAATCATGTTTGACTGACTTGAGTTCTTTGAAGTAATGGAGAGGGTTGATGAGGGTAGCACAGTTAATGTGTATATGGACTTTCAAAAGGCATTTGATAAAGTAGCACAATAAACTTATTAGCAAAATTGAAGCCTATGGGATTAAAAGGGCAGTTGATGCATGCATACGAAATTGGCTAAGGGACAGAAAGCAGAGAGTAGTGGTGGCTCAGACAGGAGGGAAGTGTGTCGTGGTGTCTCCCAGGGATTGGTACTAGGACCTCTGCTCTTTGATTTATATTAATGACCTGGACTTGAGTATTCAGGGCATAATTTCAAAGTTTGCAGATGATGTGAAACTTGGAAATGTAGTAAAGTGAGGAGGATAGTAACAGAATTCAGGAGGACATAGACTGGTGAAATGGGCAGACACATTGGAAGATGAAATTTAACACAAGTGTGAAGTGACTCATGTTGGTAGGAAGAATGAGGAGACAATATAAACTAAATGGTACAATTTTAAAGGGAGTGCAGTAACAGATCTGGGGGTGCACATTCACAAATCTTTGAAGGTGGCAGGACAAATTGAGAAGGCTGTGAAAGCATATGGGATCCTGGGCTTTATTAATAGAAGCATAGTGTACAAAAGCAAGGAAGTTATGTTAAACCTTATGAAACACTGGTTAGGCCTCAGCTGGAGTATTGTGTTCAATTCTGGGCATCACTCTTTAGGATGGATGTCAAGGCCTTGGAGAGGGTGCAGAGAAGATTTACTAGAATAGTACTGGGGATGAGGGACTTCATTTATGTGGAGAGACTAGAGAAGCTGGGATTGCTCTCCTTAGAGCAGAGAAGGTTATGGGGAGATTTGATGGGTGTTCAAAATCCTGAAGGGTTTTGGCAGAGTAAATAAGGAGAAACTGTTTCCAGTGGCAGAAGGGCCAGTAACCAGACGACACTGATTTAAGGTAATTGGCAAAAGGACCAGAGGTGACATGAAGGGAAAAAAAATTACAGGCCAGTTGTAATCTGGAATGCACCCCCTGAAAGGGTGATAGAAGCAGATTCAGTAGTAACTTTGAAAAGGGAATTGGATAAATACTTGAAGGGAAAACATTTTCAGTGCAGTGGGGAAAGAGCAGGGGTGTGGGACTAATTGATGTGCCCAATGACTGCCTTCTGTGCTAATCATTCTATGAACTACAGGGGGGGTGTATCTGGCTGGAGGAGGTTAAAGGGAGGGGGCAAGAGAAGGTCATGAAGGAAATTAAACACCAGGATGAGCATTTTAAATTTTAGGCAATTGTTCTCGGTCCCTAAAGTAATCAATGAGGACAAGGGTGACAGGTGAGTAGGACTTAGTACAAGATATGATGTGGGCAGCTGAGTTTTGGGTGAGCTGAAGTTTTATGCTGGGTTGGCCAGGAAAGCATTAGAATAGTTGAGTCTGTAGATGACAAAGGCATGGATGATGGTTTCAGCAGTAAATGGGCTGAGGTAGGAGTGGAGGCTGGCAGTGATATGGAGGAGGAAGTAGACATTTCTTGTGATGGGGAGACTATGGGGTCAGAAGCTTGGCTTGGGATCAAATAAGCCATTGAAGTTGTGAATGGTCTGGTTCAGACTGGGTAGGGAATTAAACTTTTAACAAGTATATTGAGTTTTAATGGGGGTTAAAGATCAATGCCATTGTCTTTCTAGTGTTTCGCTAGAAGAAATTATAGCTCATCCAAGATTGGATTTCTGACCAAGTTGCCTAACAACAGAGGCATTGATAGGGTGATTTGTTGTCTGCGTACATGCAGAAGCTATGTCTTTGGATGTAGGGTTAAAACATTGAACCAACCAGGTATGTAAAGGGATCTAGTTCAAAATGACTGCAGTGTTGCTCATAATGGAACTGCCGAAGTACCCTACTTAAGGTAATGGACTAGTTCAAAGTAAATGCTGAAAAAGTTGGTCTTTAATGTTTTCATGTAAATGATTTGTCCCCATAAAAGCCGGTTTTGATACCCTGAGTGCATTTAGCTCACTTTACAATTAAGTATGTAATAAGGTGTTTCCACTAAAAAAAAATCGATAGAGAAAATTTGCAACATCAGTTCACCTGCACACATTGCAAGAAGTTTCACTTGTTTTGTTCAGTTCACTAACTTTGACCAGTAAGGATGTTTTCTGATCTAAATCCACATTGTAAATGGAGACTTTCTCAACTGAAGACTTGTAAGTTTTTCAGATTATTCTGGTAAAGACCTGATTTGTAGCTGATATAGAAATTTGAATGTTCACATTCATTTGCATTCAAACTTTAGTGCATTTAGTTTGGATTTTTTTCAAATAATAGTTAACTAACCAATGAACTTTGTACCACTTCTCTTGCTTTACTGCTGCTGTGTAATAATTGCAATTTTATTTATTTTGGCCATTTTGTGCTTTATTAAATGACGTCTGCTTCTCGTGCATGCAAACTATTTATTTTGTAAACTATACTCCATTTTGATGTTTGCAGTTACTGAACTGAATTTTGTTTGTTTAGCAGCAACTGGCTTTCCATTTTTGCCACCAAGACAAAGTCCTATGGTGGAACAGGGTGTGCAGACAAGTCCTACAGAAGGTCTTAATCAGAAGAACCTGCAACAGGACAAAATCTCTGCCAGTGTAAATCAGCAATCTGTTGGACAGGAGCAAAGGAAAGGTAGGAACGCTTTAGACCTACACCATTTGCCACATGAAGCACATTGAATTTCAATGAAAGAAAGAACTTGCCTTTATATAATGTTGCAGATTAGTGTTTTTTTTTCCTAGCAACTGAATCTGTTGGTAGTTTGAGGCCAGGCATTAGTATAGTGCTACACAATGTGACCGTTTCATCCTGTTGAAGAATTCATGAACAGTGAAATATACCATTCCTGTTTTTCTTCAGTAGTCCAGCCAACTCCAGCACAGCAAAGTCAGGCTCAGGTGAATGATGAGAATAAAAAGCCTCAACCTCAAAGGAGGCGATCAGGTAAGTACTTGTGTTAATCTACAAGTTTGTAGGCTTTTTTTCATATAACTAACCCTTTTATAGCATGTTTTGGAATATGTATGTATCTCTATTTATTTATGAATGTAACAGTGATCGTTCCTGATCGTAGATATGCTACGTTAGGCATATCTGCAATGGTAAGCTTATTAAAAATTGTTTGAGGGTTCATGTTGACTTGGTTCTAAATTCAAGCAGCTCCTGTGGAATTGTTCAGTTACAATTTCTATAGAATCATAGAAAATAGGAGTAAGAGTAAGCCCTTTGGGCCTGCTTCGCCATTCACAATGATCATGGCTGATCGTCTAACTCAGTACCCTGTTCCTGCTTTTTCCCCATATCCCTTGATCCCTTTAGCATTGTGTTAAATGTTAGTCTCTGCGTTTTGTGATGTGTGTGGATAGATTTTTTTTTTCTAGTGCTAGTCTAGTTTGGTCCAAGGGTTGATCTATTTCAGTGCTAGTGAACCTGGTTGAGGGTCATCTTACATCTGATATTTAGACTGACCTAGAAACAATTGAGTAAACTGCAGTGAAGTGTCAAGATGGCTGGATAAAACACATTGCTTCTGCATTTTGTAGTGTAATAAATTGCAAAGAGGTGTTGCAGCAGCTTAGAAATGTATGTAAACTAGAGCAGCAAAAAAAAAATTCCATTTAGAAAGTGAATTCTGATTGACTTCAGTAGTCTATTATCTTGAGACTACTTCACCTGCAAGGAGTTGGCAGAACAATTCTGTAAGGATTATAACAATGGTTCATCCTCTTTTTTTAACAAGAACCAAGTTCATTAACTTGATTACTACTGTTTGGGATGCCAAGGCTCCACAATAATCAAATGTAAGTGAGGCCAGTATAGTTTCAATACATTTTAAAACTAGCAAGTTTGAAATGGAAATGGCACAAGCTGGAAAAATGTCTGAAGTTAAGGCCAGAAAGTTGCAAAGTGCCTAATGGAAAGAGGTGCAGTTCCTCAAGCTTATTAGAACAGAGACTGCCAAAGTTGGGGAGGTCAAGAGTGGTGCAACTGAGAATTATAAGTGCAAGTGACAGGTAGCTCAGGATTGGACTTGCAAATAGAATGGACGTGTTTGAAAAAGCAGTCACCTAACCTACATTTGATGTCTTAAAAGTAGAGGAGACTGTATAGTGTGCAGTGGATACAGCATACTAAGTTAGAGGAAGTATATGTAAATCGCTGTCTCACATGGAATGAATGTTTTGAGACCCTGGACAAGAAATTTGGTGCTGGAATCATATTGGAGGTTATGGAAATGTAAGATGATCTGTAAATGCAGAGACTGGGTGGAAGAGGAACTTATCACTATTGTAGGGGAAGAGGGGTGAGAGCAGAAGCAAGGGAAATGGGATTGGCTCAGCCAAAGGTTCTGTCCAACACTATGGAGGGGAATCCTCGGCTGACAAAAAAGGCTGTTTCAGAAGCTGTGGTGTGGATGGTGGCGTTATCAGAGCAGATGGAGAAACTGGGAGGAAGGAACAGAGTCCTTGTAGAGAGCAGAGTGGGACATATAATCAGGTAGTTATGGGAGTCAGTGGGCGTGTAATAGATGTCTGTCGAAAGCCCATCCCTGGAGATAAAGAAGCCGCTCAGGAAGTCAGTAATTGTCCATGTGAAGGTAAGTGATGGGTGGAAATTTTAAGCACAGTTAATATTCTGTTGATCAAGATGGGTTGCCAGTCATCGAAGTAATGGAAAAAGGGATGAGTCCCAAGTAGGACTGGAACAACGTGTTCAACATATCCTGTGAAGATAGGCATAACTGTGACCCATTCAGGTTCATGTTTGGCGGGGGGGGGGGGGAAAAGAAAAGAATAATTCTCACGAGACAAGATCAGTAACCATCTGTGAAATAATTTGATGTTCATAGTGGGGTTGTGGTCCAGGGATGAGTTGTTAGAATTGGTGTTCAGCTTCTATGGTAGAGGTCCTCTTGTACAATAACTGCACCTTTTTTATCATGAGTTTCATGGTTAATTTATGTTGGGATTAGATCTGAGAATGGAGTGCTCCAAATTTAGAGGGAGACCAATTTAGTGACTGTGGGGAGTGGAGAAATTGATGCAGTTCTCAATGAGAAGATTTGAAGAGAAGAGGCCAGGTGAATTGGGGAGGCTGAAGACGGGAGAAAGGATTTTGAGTGGAAGAAGCCTCCAGGTCAAAAGTATGCATGGAGGTGAAGGTGGCAGATGAAATCTCCATGTTGAGTTCTGAATTTGTTGATGAAGCTGAGAGCCTTGCTGAGGACTGGTCAGTGGGGATAGGAAAAATCCCAGCAAGGGGTAAGATTGGAAGGAGAAATGGGGCCAAAGAATGTGAATAAGGATCAGGCAAGAGGCTGGCACCAAAGATTTATGGCCCTTGCTACCTGAAAAAGGAATTTTTTAAAAAAGTGCTGCATAAAATGATGTGGAATGGAGGAACAAGACAGCTCTGAAATTAGTCAGTGCTGCTGAAGAGAGAAGTAGTGTGCTTGTGACATGTGGATTCAAATGCAAGTTTGAGACTTGTCTCCATTATTACTGTTCAAATAGGTGGATCACTTACAGATGTGTATCCAACTTTAAAAAAAAACTCTTCCTCTTCCCTCTTCTCCCATCCCCCTCTTTTTCCTGAAGAACCCAAGTTCTCTGGTGGCCATCCTGGCAACATTCCTCCTCAACCAATACCACCAAAAACAGATTAATGTACTATACCTCATTGCTGATTGTGGGATCTTGTGCATATAATGACTGCTATGTTTCCCCATAAGTCTTGCTACACTTGTAATTGATTGTGTGAGAAGCAAGACGTTTGAGAGGCATAAGGTGCTATATAAATGCATTCCTTACCCTCTCCTCCTTCCCTGATCTACATACAGGATCCAGCATTTTGAAGCTTTAATCTGTTTCAATTTTTTAACTTCTTAAATTGTAAAGAGAGTTCATATAACATGAATAAATGTCTAATAGATATGGCGACTACTGTTAAGAGAGGACTTTCTCCAATGTTTTACTTTTACAGCAAAAAGGCAGTTTCTGTAACGACCT
Organism: Heptranchias perlo; assembly: GCF_035084215.1. NCBI lineage: Eukaryota > Metazoa > Chordata > Chondrichthyes > Hexanchiformes > Hexanchidae > Heptranchias > Heptranchias perlo. The sequence continues at coordinate 13,773,636 of NC_090343.1, forward strand.
TTTTTGTCTCCTAGAATCTGAAACTGATAGTCTTATGCATAATGTGACTAGGATAGCATGTCACAAGTAACTATCTACTTTTATACCATGGTTTTAAGTACTGGGGATTGTGGGCCTGTTCAGAAGATGGAAATATATAGTTTAACCATTGTTTTTCAGGCTAAATACACCAAAGCAGAAATGCAGCAAGAAACTAGCAGTACAATATTTAAAATGCAATTTAGTCTTTCAAAATCGGCATTGCAACGTCTGAAGTGCATTTAAATAAATTATTAACTGAGTTTGATGTTACATGGCAAAGATATCATGGAGCCGCTTTTCATCACTGTTTGGAAACAGGCAGTCAAAACTGAACTGGAGTCCTCTTGGGGAATTCTTAGCTCTTGTACAGTTGTGTTTCCAATGACTGTTTTAATACCGAAGATATGAGCTTGCACAAAATACTGGGAGGGCATACTAGTTAGCAATTTGCCTGACATCGGAGTCTTGGCACCTGCCGATGCACAAGACGAAATATATTGGAATTTTTACCAGTGAAACTTCCTTGATTCAGCCATTAAAGATAATGAATTTCTTCTCCCTAGTCTTGCAAAACTTGTATATTTCAGAAACATGCAGTAGATTCTGAAGCAATTAATGGATAATATAGCTAATAGTGTCCCTGTGGTGAACTAGCTAGGCAGGATGACCTCTCTGGAAATCTAAATGTTGCAACAGTTTTTTTTTAAAACCCCCTTCAAGAACTTTTTCAGCCACAGCTAACTGAAGTCAATTTTTTAGTTCACACAATTCTGGGTCAAATAACAGATACAGAATGTTTCCTGTTTCGAAGAATGTCTGAACTCTGCTTCTCACAACTGTAACTTTAAAATTTCCTACTGTTTTAATGCAAGGAAATGTAACTTAATTTTAGGCAACAGAAGAGTCCGAAACCGTGGAAGAGGGCAAAACTTTTCTGGAAATAATAAAGAAGCAACTATGAAATTTGAAGGGGACTTTGATTTTGAAAGTGCAAATGCTCAGTTTAACAAGGAGGAGTTTGAAAAGGAGTTCCAAAACAAACTAAAAATAAAAGGTAACATTTCACTTTTTTGTGAAGTGATTTGAACTAGTTACTACAAACCATGAAAATGATATTTTTAAAAATCCACTCTTGGGATATGGGCATCACTGGTAAGGCTGCCATTTGTTGACTATCCCTAATTGCCCTGATGGTCCAGTGCTGCTGGACCATCTTGAACTGTTGCAGTCCATGTGGTGCAGGTACTCAGTGCTTATCGAGCATTAAAATTTTCCTGCTTTCATGCTCAATTAGTGCAGTGAACGTAATCCACTGCAGATGTTGGCTGTCATGATACATGTGGGTTCTAATTGCAGAGATTTCATAGTTTGAAAGTCTACCCAAGGTTTATGTCTGGGCTGCATTGGTGCATACCATGTACCCTGGTGGGGTACAAGTTTAAATCCATGTTTCCATTAATTTCAGAATGTCTCAAGTTAGCAATATTTATGGATCTTGGTGTACTGATTTTAGAAATCACCAGTCCACAAGGTTCTGATTTAGGATTTATCCACCATTGACACAATAGCACTAAAGAGCTTTTACAAACCTTCAAGCCCACAATCTACAAACAAACCAGCAAACAAGAAATTGAAGTATAAACTGGTGCAAATTGGCTGGGCTTCAAATGCTGTAATGCTAGGGATCGGGGCTGCATGTGGACTAAAAGGTACCTTTTTGGACACCTGATGGAGTACAGTTGTGATTTTTTTTTTAATAACTTCTAATGGAGTAATTTGTAATGTTTAGATGATAAAGTGCATAAAGGAGATCTTGGTGACCAAGAAGAAAAAGGAGATTCAAATGTTGAGACACCAAATACCGAAGGAAATAAAGAAGAACCACCTCTTGGACCCAACTGTTACTATGATAAAACAAAATCATTCTTTGATAATATTTCTACTGAGCCAAAGACAAGGTAAAGGTTGTGTAGATTAATGTGTATTCTTTGTAATAAATTGTATTTAATTGTTATAGTTGCCTTGGGTACAGTTCTATAAACACCTGATCAGGCCATTATCTTTGTGCTTCTCACAACAGTTGGTTACAGAACAGTGCTTTTAAAACAAAATGTATTGGCTTTGCAACTTGCTATCATAAATGACTAACTTTTTTACAACTAACTTTCAAAGGTTTGAGTTGACATGGAGTTTGCACTGGTTCATTAAAGGGTGATGAACATGATTTTGTTCATATTTGAATAATTCCTAAATATGCAATATTTTCTTCCTTCCAGTTAATAAATCAGTTAATTAAATAAACTGAAGACAAAATGACAACCATCACATTTCCTCCATGAGTCATCCTCTGTTATGGATGTTGTAAGATGGGAGTGCAGGCTGAGGAATAGTGAGAATTGTAACTTGTTTTAAAGTGGCCTAAATCAAAAGCAAAATGTTGGCAATCTAAAATAAAAACAGAAAATGCTGGAAAAGTTCAGCAAGTGAGCAGCATCTGTGGAGAAAGTTAATGTTTCAGGTTGCAGACCTTTTTGTCAGAACGGGAAGATGTTAAAGCCTTTAACATCATCCAGTTCTGACAAAAGGACTTTGACCTGAAACGTTAACTTTCTTTCTCCACAGATGCTGCTCACTTGCTGAACTTTTCCAGCATTTTGTTAATAGCCTGGGTTGGATCTGTGTAAGGAATCTTACAACACCAGGTTATAGTCCAACAGTTTTATTTGAAAATCACAAGCTTTCGGAGCTTTCCTCCTTCGTCAGGTGTGTGTGTGAAGGTTTCCGGGCAGTTGCAAAGATTATCTAATCACCAGGCATTGTTCTGTGACTATATATGTGGTGTTTTTATGGAAACCTTCACACACCTGACTAAGGAGGAAAGCTTTGAAAGCTTGTGATTTTCAAATAAAACTGTTGGACTATAACCTGGTGTAAGATTCCTTACATTTGTCCACCCCAGTCCATCACCGGCATCTCCACATCATGGGTTGGATCTGTTTTAGTTTGGCTTGAGGTACAGTGCTGAGGCAGTCTTCGGGGGGAGGGGGGCACAGGGCATGGGAAGAGAAGGGAGTGAGTGTTTTTGTCCTGGGCTACATGTGCGCTGCTTGTGGTTGTGAAGAGGTGCAGAATTGGTGTTTATAGAAACAGGTCGTCATATATTACATTGGGTGAACTTTTAGTGAGTAAGTCACACATTAAGGAGTCAGAAAACCATTGGGAAGCAAGCTGGCTGTTAAGCTATCTTATTTACTTAAATAAAATCAAATGAACTGTGCTTTTGGGAGACTTAATTTTATGGACACTCCAACTATTATGACTTGACCAATTTCTAATCCTGAGTGGTCAATTAAATCCATAAATGAAAACATCTGATCCAAATATTCTGGGTTCAATTGGATGGAATACAGACAGTATCCAGCATATACTTAATATTCTGTGATGGTTTGATTTTATAAATAGTCTTGCAAATAACACTACATAATTAACTTTTTTGCCTTCCCTATTAGACATTTAGTGCTCATAAGGATGTTCACCAGAAAGTGGAGAATGTACTTGGCATTTGGCTGTTAGTAGCCTTTTATTCTCTCCCAATTCTGTTTCTTCCCCATAATCCCCTACTGAGGTTACCCTTGAAGTACAAATCATGTGACTGCTTTCTGGTACAGCTTGCTATTCAAAAATTTAAATTCAAGTGTGAACCTGAACAGTGAGTGTTGATGGGCTAATCAGCTAATCCCGTACCTGTCTGCAGGAGCTCCTGGCTTTTTGTCACTTTAGCCAAAGTATGCTGAGTCTGATTCTAGATTTCCCTCTGCTGTGTTGTCTAAGATCCATTAAATTGCTACAGACTGGAGAATATTGCTCATTGGAGGATCTGTTGATGCCTTTGACTGCTATTATAGTTGCTCAGAATTTTGCTTTACTTGATGCCAAAAATATCAGTTTTTGAATGGGTTGCTTATTCTTTAAACAGTCCATTTGTTGGCTGGCTTTGTTTTCACAACTGCATTTAAATCTTGTAGCTTCGCCAACTTCATCCATTGCTTTACTTTTTATCCACCCAACTTGTTATAGGCGTACATGGGCTGAAGAAAGAAAGCTTAATACAGAGACTTTTGGGATCTCGGCTAAATTTCTTCGTGGACGTGGTTTTCGTGGAGGCTTCCGTGGTGGAAGGGGTCGTGGAGGAGGCAGAAGAACCTCTTCAATGCCAAGAAATGGTGGTGGTAGCAGGGTTTAGTAAGGTATAGCTGTAGAACATGTTGAGTTCAGGTATAAAGAACTGTCCTTGGGAGACTTCTTGGGCTGAACTTAAACTTGTATACAAAAATTAGTCCAATTAATAAAGTCTGACATTACCTATTTTTAATTGGTAATGTTTGCTGACTTAAAGCTGTTTGCAACATGTGCAATCAAGTTATTTTGATGTATTATGTACTAAATATTTTGAGCAATTTGAAATGGGTGTTGGGCACCCTATACAATTGACGAGATGTAAATTGAGACTAGAGGAAGAACTAATTATTCCATAATTAATCTTTAGTTTTCTCTCCTGAAACATATGGATTTTGTAAATCAATATGCCAACTACATTAATTGGAAGAGAAATGAAAGGATGGAGAGAGAATTCCATTTTGTTGACATAACTTTTTTCTTGCTCTGATGTTCTGTACTTGTGCTTAAAAATAAAAGGGTTAGGCTCTGCTGACAAAAATGTGTAACCCCTTAACTAAGATCTGAGACCATCTTCCAAGATATTAATATTGTATTCTCAATTGAAACCACAAGTTTATACTAGATAGTTTGCATTGTGGCTTGAGGAAATGCTATGAATTATGTGCAGAAAGCTTTTATACTATTATCATGTGGGCATCTTGTAAGTTTTCAAACTAAGTTTTTCTGCCAGTGTACTTGACAAAGTTGTGTATTGAACAAATAATTTGTGGAGTAACAGTTAATTTTGAATGTGCCATGCAGGTAACTTAAGCAATAAGCTGTCCAAGTCAACAAAAGTTATCCAATAACAGTGCCAGGTTTCATTGCATTTTGGTCACTGTTACCATGCCACTGCACACTTGCATCCATAGTGACTTTTTTATTTTAAATTGAAGGGACTATCTGGGAATGATGCAGTGGATAGTAGTTTTGGGATGTAATGTCCATTTTTCTGTGCAATCCAGAGTTTCTCCAGTTTGGTTAAACTGACCTAAAATCAACTAATTGAATGATTATCCTGATGGATGAGTGCAAGTTGTTCTCTGTAGCAAAACAGCTCTTGATCTGACAGCAGAATGAGTTTGAATATTTTGATCTTTTGAAGCTCCCTTTGTAAACCAGCAAGACCCATTGTGCTCTCCACCAGCTGCTGTGAAAAATGGCAACTATATTGCTCATTGGAGCCAAGGTTGAGCTCTTAAAGTATATTTGAGAAGCTAAGTGTGCTTTTTTTTGACCTGACAATCCTGGAAAGTTGGTCTCATCTATGAGCATTGTTTAGGGTTCTTGCTGAGATTTCTCTGGTTTGAATAGTGCCTAGAAGTTGTTGAATTTCTTGGAGAATGAAAGAGTGATCTATTTTGGTGGGGGGGGTTAAATATCACTTAATTAATTTGGTCTTTGTCGCAGTGTGTCTGTTGCTGTGTGTCTCGTTGGGGAATAGTGGGAATATGAACTCTGGTGTAGAAGACTTAGTACCCTACAGTTATATTACAGTTTGATACTTGCCCTCACTAACTGAAATAGGGTGGAAGGTCTGATTTTTGGGACATCCACAATGACATTGCGTACCAGATGCTGGGCAGTCAACATAGCTGATCTTTCAGTTTGTGTATTTCTGTACTGTAAAGAGCTTAATACCTTCTTTATGGATAGATTGGCTGCAATTGGAAATTTAGAGAACATGTGCTGCCTGTTCCCTTGTTGTTGGTCCAAAGACCATTGGTAGACCCTGACAGGTGTTTTTGTTGGTTGCATTTGGGTTACTTTTAATAGTTTGATTTTTAAAAACTATGGCTCCAATTTGCCTTGTAGCACCTGCACCTTTGAAGTAGGACAGCAACCAAATTGTGATGTAGTGCCTGAACATAGAACAATCTTGAACTTTCCTTTTGAGAATTTGAATTTCTGATTTCCAGAATGAAAGAAAAAAGTGGAATGGCAAGCACAGCTTCCAGTTTTCTTGGTTACGACTACTCTGTAATTCTGGGAATGTAAGAAATTGCCCCCGTACTAATTTACTTGTATTGAGGTGATTGGGAAGAAACCCTGTTACATTGTGGCTATGACTACCCTTTACTTGAGGTGGTTGCCTTTGACAGATTTCTAATACCCAAATTACAAGCATTCCACTGACCCTAGTTAAGCATCCGTCCAGTGATGGGAGGCATAATCTATCTGTCATAGCTTTTGGATGATTGGGATACCAGAGGCTGCTTTTACTGAACTGGGTATTTGTGGCTGCTGAAATTTGGAAATTCTCATATAAAATGGCTGTTGCTGTGAAGCCCAGATTGCATGTGTGGCTTTCCCCAGTCTGCTTATTGATGGTAGGGAGGAGGAGGGAGAGAAACAAAGAAAAAGGAGCTGTTAAAACAACCAGCCAAAAATCTAATCCTTGGTCTGTTTCCCCTGCTCAAATTATTGCCATCAAAACTCATATTGGCTACAAACTTTTGAAATCTTGATGGGCTGAGTATTCTCACTTCTTAGAGAATGTTTTTGTAAGAAATAAACAACTTGAAATATGTCCCAACAAAATGTTTGAAATGGCCATGACCAGCCTTGCTTGACTTGGTAGTCTTGCTATATTACTGAAGCTGTACTGTACTTTTTCCCCTATGGTCTGTTTTATATATCTTTGTCCAGCAGCACTAAGTTATGCAGTTGTGGAGCTTTTATTATTGGTGTTTAATGCTAGCACAGAACAATGGATATTATAGACAGGTGGGATAGATAACTAGTTATCCTACATACCTAGGATTCTGCTGGAATGTCCCAATAGCCAAACTGTATTGTAGTCAGAACTAGATTTCAAACTTCTGGATTTGTGGAACAAGCATATAGCATCACTGTAATCCTGCAAGAGCAAGAATTGAGCTAGCGGTCATTATATTAAATTGTTTTCCCAAATTAAATGTCTTTGCTTGTTTTCCAAGTCTCCTATCTGTTTTGATCTGCTTTTCTTCTGTGAATATTTTTGTTTGCTGTTTCACCATGACACACGTTACATTTTTGCGGCCCCCCTTTTAAACCTCTGGGGTGTGGGAAGTGATTCACTTGATAAGTTAGCATAAACATTGATCACATAGACATTTTGCATCTTAAGCTTTAATGGCAGGTACTTGGGAGTGGGGGAAAAGGGCACTACATTTTATGGTGCTTAGTTTTTCATCTGAAGTGATGACAAACTAGATGTAAAGGAGGAGCACATAGAGTCCTTTCTTGAACAGTATTCTGAAGAGTTGAAAATATCGGGCAAATTTTACTCTATTGACTTATAATTGATTTTGATCTATATACATAGCTGAAGCAAACAATGCAAAGCTGCACCAGTATCACATCTAATTTTACTTTTTTTTACATTTCAGAAACTCTAGGCGATGCTGAGAAGATTTGGGTTTTGGGTTCTGTGTATATACACTAAAAGAATTGGCACTACGGATGTTACTTGTGAACTAGTGGGTATTCATTTTTGTTTAAATACACCCAAAGGAGTAACTGGCAAGCTAGTTGTAAAATGCTGCTTCTAGTATCCTGTCAATTAAGGTTTTGTATTGATGATTTGAGTTCCTTATGCAGTGGAAAAGGAGATGAATGTATTTATTTTGGGTTAGTTAAGTGTTTAACAGGTGTAGGAGTAATTGCTTGTCTGTAACTGGCTAGTTTGCACAAAATTGTGCAAGGAAAGCTTAATTTATTATTTGAAGAACAAAGCTTCCATGTTGCATCTGTTACTGCTGTATATGTTTGGGATTGTCACCAGTCCTTTCTATGACTGAAAAAGCATCTTTATATCTAGTATCTGAAATGTTTCTCAACCATGCAGATTCACAAAACTCCATATGGTACTGAACAGTAAGACTTGTCTGTTAATCTATTTACTTAAAACTAGTTGTCTAACTTTATTGTAAAATCATTAAAGGAGGGTATAATGAAAGTAACAAACATGAGTTGGCATGAGCAGATTATCCATGCTCATGTACGCACTTGGAATTGAGTAACTTAAATATTTAGATGTATCTGTTCACTTCATTTACAGTTTAAAATTTGTTTTGTAATATAGCCTTTTAATTTGATCAATTGCACACTGGCTTATTTTCAAGTGCTTTCCAACTGCTCGTGTCAGACTTCAGTGTTTGGAACTGCTTTTCAGTTAACCTCCATGTTTGCATAGGTGAAAAGGATGGCTTAATTAACCTTTTTATTGTCTGTAGCTGCTTTTTATATTGGTAGCTTAATTCAGATTCCTGGAGACTTGTATCTGTCAGCTTGCTCCCAGCAGTTAGTGTTAAATCTGGCTCTTTTAACTTCAGTAGACTCCATCTAGTTATTTGTGAGTCTACAAGTCTGCCATCGGGATAAGGGAGCTGAATTTAGCAGTGTAAATGCTGGGAGTCTGCCCAAGGATGCTGGTCTCCTGGAATCTGAATTAAATGGTGCCACTATAAAAAGCAGTGCAAATATAACTAGTTTGAAATCCATTCAGGCATGTATGCCACTTTAGATGGTGTAAATATTCTCAATGGACTTCCAGATGTTGCAGCTTGTAATAAAAGCTTCTTGTTTGCAGTGCATTAGTACTATGAAGTTGGTAGAATAATGCTGATGGCAGTCCAAATGCAAAGACTGTATTTTCTTTTTATGGGGTACACTTCAGAGGCATCAATTCTTTACATGAATTCTTGGGTTATAGCTTGTGTGTAAGTATGGTTTATTTTGTCTGGCATACATCCAATTTATGACTGTGCTTGATTTAAATTTCTGTGAAACCTTTTTTGAATTTGTTTTTGTTCCACACTATAAATACCAAGAATTGCATGGAATGCCAGATATGAAACTAATAATCTGGATGTTCACTGCAGTGTGCAGGGTAAAGATAATCATTTTGAAAAAGGAAATGTGCAGCAGTGCTCTGTACAAAGCTAACACGTTTTGAATATGTTCAGATACCTGCAGATGTTTGAATGTGTTGTATAAACCTTGTTTCATTTATATAAAAAAACAACTTTTAGCACTTGTTGATCTGGGAAAAGTTGGCTAGCTTTGGTGGAAGATCACTACCTTTCGGAGCATTCATTGTTCTGTAAGCAAGCCTGTTATTGCACACAGTTTGAAATTTTGAAGACCGACATTATGTAATGTCACAAAGCCATGGCAACTGCACTCTTGTAGCAATAAATATTGTGTGAAGTACACTTTAACCTTGGGCAAATAGCCCATTGATTTAATAAATGACAAGCAAAGATATTTTCCCTTCAGTGTCTTATTTTAAAGTCTTTGCTTAACTTGATGGAACTTGTGTAATATCCTTTATGGTGTACTTAAACCATAAAATTCCCCAGAGATGGAAAAAGTTGTTTTTGATCCATATTGCAGATCAATGGAATGTAGATGTGTTGTATTATGTATCTAGGATGAGAAGCGGCTCACTTTTTGTTGGATGTCGTCCCCATGAACTAGCCCCCTACCCCACCCCACACCGTCTTACAGGTGGCAGAGCGACCTATAGCTAATTTAGTAACCCTCAACCTTTTGAATTGGAGGGAGATTTTTGGTAAACAGTCAAGCCCCAGGAAGCCCAAAACCTGTTAGTCTTTCCTCAGGGTAAATGGCCTTGTCTTCCATATGCTGTGATCACCTTGTTTTCCAAAAAATGCATTTTAACACCAACTTGACAGACTGCAGAGCTGGTCCTCCTAACCACATCCACAGTTCTGTTCCAATGGTGTCTCACCTTAAGAGAAAACTTCTGAACATCCAACCTCAGTCCCTCTTTTCTCAGTATGTGGGTGGCCCTCAGTTCTATCCAGCCCCATTGCCTCACAGACTATCTCCTTGCATGTTGACTTTTAATTTTAAATAACTGAATCAGTTCTATGCTTTGCTAGTGAAACCAAACCCAAGGCAAGAAGTCTACATCTTCATGGCTCAGTAAATTAGTTTTTGGCTTACAATAATAGGTTACTCCCTTCATTTTGGAGAGTTCCTTAATTTAATTTAAGTTAGTTACTTTCATGGGTTGATGCTCCCCTTGAGTTATGAACTTCAGCCCAAAAAATGTGTTTTGGATGAAAAATAAGTTTTTTTCCCCCTTAATTCAATCTGAAATGCTGTGGTAACATAACTACAGATTCAGGTGATTTTTATAAACCAGAAAACTTACTGAAGTGCTATTATAGGACATGAGGTAAACACATAGCCCATTTTTCTAATTGAGTGATGCAGGGCCTCAGATTAGTGTAATTGCCAATTAATTTACAAAAGTTGTTTCAGATGCAAATTGTTTCCTCAAAACCTCCCATTCTCAATTACTTTTGTTCTACCTTCTATGGTGACTTTGCAGCATTTGGTTAAAGTGAAAATACTGGTATTTGGTTGATCACTCTCTTCCAAAAACCTTTTTCCTCAGTTTACTTGGTTTTAAATTTTTCCCCTCTATCTTCCCAAGCTAGAATTATAGCTCTTGCTGAAGCTGCCATTGGCATACCATTGCACCAGAGATCTTGTCCTCCTTTCTCTCTCTTCCACCTCCACCCCAACCCCAATCTATTTTCTGACCAACACTTTAACCCCTGTGCTCTGGGCTTGATTTTATCTTAGGCTACAGTTTTGAGTTCAGCACCAAAGTGCTTCTAGCCGTGAGCACACACTTATTCTAAATAGGACCATTAGATCAATTTTTACTGAATAGCTTAAATTGAGTTTTAGATTTTTTTTTTATGCCTCAGCTGCCTGTAAACTTGGAATAGCTTGTAAGTAAACTTGTAGGTAATGAATTCAAATTCTATTTAATAAATCTGGCAATTATGGGCTGGTGCCAGAAAAAATGACCATGAAAGCTACTGGATTTTTGTAAAAACCCAACTGCTTCACTAATGTCATTGAGGGAAGGAGTTTCCACCCCTTGTACCTGAGTTGCTGGATAACCAAGTGTGGGAACCTTACCACCATTCTGGATGAGATCTCCTAACTCAAGGACCAAGGAATGAACCTAGGACCTTTCAGCTCAGCTGCTTACTGCAAACCCGTGACATCTATTTCAATGTCCATATAGTGAGGCAAACACCTAATGGAATGTTAGTGTATAACCAGGACAGTGTAATGTCAACATACACGTCAGATTACACTTAATACCCAACATTTCTCAGCCCTTGTTTATGCTCCTGTAGACCATGCCACAGTTGTACCTGTTGATACCTTCCCTTGAAGGTTGTCCTTCTTTGAGAAACTCTTGCATTCATATAGTGCTTTTATCACTGCACAAATGTCATTCTTCACATACAATGAATTAAATGCAGTGAGTTATTAAGGCTCTACTGATAGACTGGTCGTTAGCTGTATCATTGCACTAGTAATGCAGAGAATGAGTTCAAATCCCAAAATGGCAGTTTAAGAATTTGAATTCAGTTTATAAAGAATCTAAGTTTTAAAAAAAAAATCAGTAATAGGAAAAATTACCATGAAGCTGTCTGATTGTCTGTCATAAAATCTCTGCTTCACTAATTCCCTTTTTTAGGGAAGGAAACCTGCTGTTACACTGGTCTACAGGTGACTCCAGTCCCACACCAACATTGTTGACTCTTAGTTGCCCCCTGAGAAAATTGTTAATCCCTAACTAACAGCATTATGGGAGCACCTTTACCATATGGATTGCATTGGCTTAGGGTGACTCTCCATCTCCAAGGCAACTAGGGATGGGCATTAAATCATATATTAAATGAGGGCCCCAATGAAGACCACAACATTCCCGTTAGAGGAAAAAAGCACCTTTTATCCCTACCCTCCAAGCATATTTCTATGAGGCTATATTCCCCTTAATTCCATGTAGTAGCATCTTACATAATCAAATAAAAAAATAAAAGATCCTATTTTTCAGAAGAAAATAATTGATACACAGTTGAACTGCTGCCCTTCCAGCTCTTGTGTTGATACCACACCAACCCTACTATTAAACACTGGTCTATATCTTTGTGGCAGATAAATTACATTCTGATGGGCCAGAATTTGCTGTCAAAAACATTGAGGCTAATGGCACTCACCGTTATTTATGCGTGAATGGTACAGCAACTTCAGGCGAGGAGCAGATGTATGGTTAAATGTGAATATCCAAACATTGCTGTCCAAGTTGCACTGCTCCATTAGCTTCACGATAAATGGCATTTTGTTGTCTGCCTTAGCATTGAAATGCACAATGTCATTAAAGTGGCTATTTGCATGGTAGATACAAACTAAACCCACTGCAGATATTTAGGGCTAGTAATTAGCATAAGTACCCTTTTAACAATTGTTAATTACTGCCAATCAACACCACTGAACATTAACTATTTCAAGTGTGGTGTCTCATTCCTTCAGGTTTTGAATATTTCAGGGAGATTTTAAAAATGTCATTTTAAATGTTAACTTTTTTCTTTTCTCTCAATACAATCTTTTTCTTTCCCTCTTTCTGTACCTGATTTGACATGTGAATTAAAGGGGGTGAATTCACTTCCTTCTCAGTCCTCCAAGTTTTATTTCCCAATCCTTAAATCTCATTGGTTAAGGAAATACCCTATTTCCTTCTACGCTGTTCACTCAGGTCCCAGATGCCTGTTTTTTTTTTATTTGTTCACGGGATGTGGGCGTCGCTGGCGAGGCCAGCATTTATTGCCCATCCCTAATTGCCCTCGAAGGTCGTGGTGAGCCACCTTCTTGAACCGCTGCAGTCCGGTTCCCCTCTCTGTGCTGTTATCAGCTCACACTTTCATCAATTTTATGGGCAAAATGTTTTTGAGCTGAAGGGTGCAGGGGCAAGTCTAACTAAGGGCAACTGCTGTTAGATGCCCTGCTACAGCAAATTCTGGCCCAATAATTAATACTAACTGATAGGTGACAATTTTTCATGTTCTTGTTCACTGCTGGTGGGGTAACTATAGTTAAGTACTAAAGTTGCCCTGAAAAAAAACAATTTTAAAAAAATATCTGTATAAACAGGTCCAGGCAGTGATGATCAGGGGATTGATGTCTTGCAGATATTGACCCAAGTGACCATATAACAAGTGGCATAAACTTTTTGTTTCCTGATGGAAAAAGGCTTGCCAATTCAACCATGAAATCTTAAACTACTTATTTAGGTATATTTAGGTATACACTGCTTAGTAATGAGCATATGTAAAGATTTATCTTGAGGCAATAGTTACCTAGACTGGCAAATTGAATTTTAGGGCAGAGCATGATAGAATTCCTCATTAAGATGGAGAGTGAAGTAGTTGAATTCGAAACAAGGGTTCTGAATCCAAATAAAGGAAATTACAAAAGTATGAGGTGCTAGATTGGGGAGCTTTACTAAAAGGGATGACAGTGGATAGGCAATGGCTAATATTTAAAGAATGTGTGCAGGAATCAAATTATTAATTTCTGTCTGGTGCAAAAATAAAACAGGAAAGGTGGCTCAACAGTGACTTACAAAGAAATTAGGGATAGTATTAGATCCAAAGAGGAGACATAAAATTGCCAGAAAAAGCAGCAAGCCTGAGGATTGGGAGAAGTTTAGAATTCAGCAAAGGAGGACAAAGCAATTGATTAAGAGGGGAAAATTTTCAACTGAGAGTAGACTAGCAGGGAGCATAAAAACTTCTATAAATATGTTGAGAAAAAGATTAGTGAAGATAAATATAGGTCCCTGAGTCAGAAATGGGGGAAATTATAATGGAGAACAAAGAAATGGCAGAACAATTAAACATATACTTTGGTTCTATCTTCACAAAGGAGGACACAAATAACCTGCCAGAAATGTTAGGGAACCAAGGGTCTAGTGAGGGAGGAACTGAAGGAAACCAGTATTAGTTTAAAAAAAAAGTGCTAGGGAAATTAATGGGGCTAAAGGCTGACAAGCCCCAGGGCCTGATAATTCACATCCCAGAGTACTAAAGGAAGTGGCCTTGGAAATAGTGGATACATTGGTGATCATCTTCCAAAATTCTATAGACTTGAACAGTTCCTACAGATTGGAGGGTGGCAAATGTAACCCCACTATTTAAAAAAGGGGAGAAAAAACAGGGAATTACAGACCAGTTAGCCTAACATCAGTAGTGGGGAAAATGCTTATGTCTATTATAAAAGATGTGATAAGGGAACATTGGGAGGCATTAACAGGATTGGACAAAGTCAGCATAGGTTTATGAAAGGGAAATCATGCTTAACAAATCTACTGGAGTTTTTTGAGGATGTAACTAGTAGAATAGATAGGGGAGAACCAGTAGGATGTGGTGTACTTGGATTTTCAGAAGGCTTTTGATAAGGTCCCACACAAGAGGTTAGTTTGCAAAATTAAAGCACATGGGATTGGGGGGGGAATATACTGGCATAGATTGGGGGGGAATATACTGGCATAGATTGGGGATTGGGGGGGAATATACTGGCATAGATTGGGGATTGGTTGACAATATACTGGCATAGATTGAGAATTGGTTGACAGACAGGAAACAGAGTAGGAATAAACAGGTTTTTTTCCGGGTGGCAGGCGGTGACTAATGGGGTACCGCAGGAATCAGTGCTTGGGCCCCAGCTATTCACAATATATATCAATGTAACATTTCCAAGTTTGCAGACGACACAAAGCTGGAGTGGAATGTGAGCTGTGAGGAGAATGCAAAGAGGTTCCAATGTGATTTAGACAAGTTGGGTGAGTGGGCAAGAACATGGTAGATGCAGTATAATGTGGATAAATGAGATTATCCACTTTTGGTTGTAAAAACAGAAAGGCAGATTATTATCTGAATGGTGATAGATTGGGAAAAGGGGAGGTGCAACGAGACCTGGGTGTCCTTGTACACCAGTCGCTGAAAGAGAGCACTCAGATGCAGCAAGCAGTTAGGAAGGTGAATGATATGTTGGCCTTCATTGCAAGAGGATTTGAGTACAAGAGCAGGGATGTCTTACTGCAGTTATACAGGGCTTTAATGAGACCACATCTGGAGTATGGTGTGCAGTTTTGGTCTCCTTATCTGAGGATGTCCTTGCTATGGAGGGAGTGCAACAAAGGTTTACGAGACTGATTCCTGGGATGGCAGGACTGACTTATGAGGAGAGGTTGGGTCGATTAGGCCTATATTCACTAGAGTTTAGAAGAATGAGGTGATCTCATCAAAACATAAAATTCTAACAGGATTAGACAGACTAGATGCAGGGAGGATATTCCCGATGGCTGGGGAGTCCAGAACCAGAGGTCACAGTCTCAGGATACGGGGTATGCCATTTAGAACAGAGATGAGAAATTTCTTCACTGAGGGTGGTGAACCTGTGGAATTCTCTACCACAGAAGGCAGTGGAGGCCAAGTCATTAGATGCATTCAAGATAGATATATTTCTTAATGCTAAAGGGATATGGGGAAAAAGCAGGAACAGGGTACTGAGTTAGATGATCAGCCATGATCATTTTGAATGGTGGAGCAGGGCCGAATGGCCTACTCTTGCTCCTATTTTCTGTGTTTCTATCAGACCAAGGCATAAGCTCTACAAAAAGTTCAGAAACTGAGACTTAGGTCCAAACAATGAGTGAAGTTGAGGACTGATAAATCTGAATTAAGTGAAGGTACATGACTTTGGATTATAGTCTTCCTCATTCATTGACTTTAATCAAACTAATCCATTATTTTAGGGCAACTAAGTTAGACCAGTTATTTTTGTTCTTTAAGCGAAACCTACCTTGTGTGCTTTCCTCACAGCATAACAGATTGGCCTGTGAGCACTGAGTTGAGAAACTCAAGCATTTCAGAAAGTGACATTTCTGAAGGAACACAGTCAGTGATTTCAACACAAAAAATGTCAAACATTCAGTAGCTTCACAATGTAAAATTCTTCAATTTATTCCAGATTAGTAAAATGTGGAATGCTCAGCTTTTACCAATGATAAAAACTATGAAACAAAAAACCATAACATGTACAATTAATGGTGCTTTAGGTCTTCACTGCCTTCTTCTTTTCAGCTTCTTCCTTTTCTTTTTCAATTTCTGAAACGTAGTTCTCAATTTCCTCAGGACTTAAGATCTACAAGAACAAAGATAAACTTAGAATTTAGCTTTACCATCATTATCCAAATTAGAACTGCAAAAGCCTAAATCTTATAATTCACTAACAGGTATTGCAAGCAATTATGAAATAGTGTAACTTTAATTTTATTTCTGTAAATACACTAATTTGAATTAATTAAGAAGTTGTCATTTAAGAAACTAGTTGATGTCCTGTGGTATTCCTCAAAAAAGTTATCTTCCTGCAACACAATTCTAATTTCTAATTATTTGCTTCCCTCTTTTTTTTATATTTGTTTGCCTTTCTCTCTCCTGATTCTTAAGTTTAAAAAAAGGCCAGGGCACACAACAGATGTCTACCACTATGCATTAGCTGGAGGGGAGTACTGGTGCTGCCCAGGGAGGAATCAAGCCTGGGTGGGTTTTCTGGGAGTTGATGCTGCATGCAATAACTACTAGTGGCTCTGGCCTGGGATATACATGTACTCTGGGCTGGATACTCTTCCTGTTAATGTAGATCCAGAGCCAAAGCCATGGCCATGACTTGTACATCTGGGAACTGGTACAACATGTAGGAGGAGGCTGAAAGGAGGTGGAGAGAAAAAAATAGGACTTGAATTGTTTATGCTGTTCAAATGTGGTCTCTTGTATTTGAGGACCAGGGAATATAAAGAACCAAAAAATGAACATGAAATCTGAAAATTTCCAAATATTGTGGCTTTATTTATATTTACCCTTTTTTTGTCACAAAAATGAATTGAATCATAAACAGCAGTTTAAGTGTGCACATGGGCTCCATGTCTAGAAAGCAGGGGGGTGGGGGTGGTGGTCAGCTAACTTCTAAGGTGATGTTCTGCTTGTTTTAAAAAAAAAATGCACTGGGATCCATGTTCATAAAATTAGCTGATCTGGTACTAATGCTGACTGAGTCTATGCTTAAAATTGTATCTGCAGCAGCACCTTGCTTAGGAGGCTAAGCAGTGAGGCTGGAAGAGCAATGTTCATATGAGGAACAAGACAACTTGAGTGGGAATGTAAATTGGGGAATGGGAACTAGGGGCAAGGGAAGTCTTGTAGGGCAGCTGCAGGATATCAGTGGGAAAATCTGGGGGACCTTATTACCTTATGGGCATTTAGTCAATTAACTTGATTGTAGCAGATAAGCATCAGTACAATTGAGCTTTATGCATACATTTGTAATTGGAGGCTGAACTAGTTTGGCTCACAATTGAAGCATCAGCCAGGCATTGAGACCCATTCACTCTTGTCTGCCGTGGGGGTGGGGCAAAGAGGGAGAGACGGTGAATGTTGTGCTTGGAAGATGGCATTGATAAGTGATTTTTTTTCTAAAATTGTTAGATTTATTATAACTAAGGGGTATAGTGGGGTGACAGGAGCTATTACAGTAGTTGTATCAGAATTTATTTTGTGAATTGAAAGTGGGGAAGATTTTGCATAATTATTAATGTAACAAAAGTAATGGAGAGACAGATTTAAATATTTAATCAATAAGGAATAAGCTGACCAGCTCAACATACAAAAGACACATAGAATCAATGCAGATGACAATAAATATTAGATGTTACCCTTAAGAGTTGTTCCTGCTTCATCACTGCTAGTTCAATGTGTTTTCCACCCGACTGTACAACCTAACAAAACAGTTTGGTACAGGTAAGATTTTTTTCCCCCCGTTTGGTTTTAAAATAATTTAGGCATAAAAAAATCTAGAACAATAGTCTAATATACGATGCAGTGCCATACACTAGCTTTTTAAAAAAAACACACACCTGAAACCAAAGAAAAGCAGGATTGAGTTTGGGGATGGGGGGGCAACCCATATCAATAGGAATACAAATACTGCATTAAGATGAATTCCTGAACAAGTTTAATCACATACATATTTTACAGTGTGGTAGTACTGGTATCGTTGTCACTATACACTACTTGGGCTGCTATTTTTAAAGTGAAACCCATTTGCCATTATATTTCTACTGAAATAATTCACCTCCAGCAAAGCCTTGATGGCGAGCTTTATGGCTCCACTGTCTGTAGCAGTAGCTTCTTCAGTGTAGTTTTTCTCCAAGAATTCCCTGACAGTCTTTGCACTTCTTCCTATGGCATTGGCCTAAATTCAAAACACATGGAATAAAAGTGTGCAATTTGTACAGTTCTCACTCTTGAAGGACAATACTTAATTGTAAAACTGTTGTAATGTTCAAACTTTAGAACTTAAGCTAAATAATTCACTCTACTTGCAAGACTAATAAATTTACATCTTTGACGTTCTATCTTCTAGTTAGTAAACAGTAATCACTTAGAGGTCTGGATGGGGTAGTGGGTTAGCATACGAATCTTTCATCTCAAATTTGAATCCAGCCTAGACTAATGGCAATGAATTCCTCTCTAGTGGCTGGAAGGCCCCTAGCAACAATGTCCTCCATCTGGTATGTTAAGAAATATAGTAAAGTTAGCATAAGCAAGACCTCTGGCTTAATTGCAAAGAGCCTTATGCTAATAAACAATGAATACAAAATAAAACTGAGCCAACCTTCATTCAATAATTAAACTAGGGTCACTAAACTTGGCAAACTACTTACCTTCCATTCATGGTAGGTGCCTGATGGGTCAGTTTGGTACAGTCTTGGAGTTCCATCAAAGTCAAAACCCATAATCAGTGTAGAAATACCAAATGGTCTGCGCCCATTACTTTGAGTGTAACGCTGTAAATGAGATAGAAAACTATGCAAGTCAACTATACATTCTACTCCTGATAATTCAAAGCATTCTTTGTACTAAAAATGATTTGTCTAGTAACATAAATTAAGTAATAGAGCAAAGCAGCTCAGAGTACACTTGTCTGTACAAAGTTCTATATGAGAACTATGTAATGTAAAGTTCCAATGCTACATTTTAATCTCTGAAATTTGGGTTTAAAATTCCTGGGACAATAATTATGGTAAGTAGGTAGTCTGACAAGTATAGGTCCAACATACAACTTTCTCATGCTGTACCTTTTGATCAAATTCCATTTGAACTATTCTACAATGCAACCAAGGAAACAATACAGCCAACTCTTAGACTTGATGGCAAGGTGCAAATGATCCACAAACAGAATTAGACTGATTTTTAGTTGGGTGGTACAGATTGGCTTATTGCATCTAGGTTATTGCAAATGCTGTAGTTTTGCGAGTTATGACAAAGCAGAATAATGTGAATCATCAGATCTCTACTTGGTTGCAAATGACTCAAGGTTTAAGAAACATTTCCTAGATTTTTTTTGTCCACTTAAACACAGCAGCTTTTTAAGCAGCTGTATGATATTTGATGTATGGAATACACTTACAACAAAAAAAACTCTTTAAAATTTACCTGTTTCAATCTGGCGATGTAGCGTGTGATGTATTCAACTGTGACAGGGTCCTCCACAGTGAGTCTATGGCTCTGACACTCCACCCGAGCCCTATTTATCACTATCCTGGCATCAGCAGTAAGTCCTGTCATCATAAAGAATATATTGAGATACAACAGTTATCTACTAGGTTTTCTCATGGTGCTGTCTGAACAATGAGAAAATAAAAAATAATCACCATCCTGATCTCTCACAGTTTTGATTTTGATGAAGGGTCCACACCCAAAACATTAACTTTGCTTTTTTCTTCTACAGATGCTATCTAACATGGTGGTTTCCAGCATTTTCTGTTTGTTTTAAACTATAACTCATTCAATTTGAGATCAGGACCAAGTCCAATTGATATGGCTTCCCCCACGAATCAATCTTGTTTTTTTATTCTTCCAGGTGTTTTTTTAAAGCTAGTGTACAGCACTGCATCATAGACAAGCCACAGATCCCCTTTTCAGACTTGGATCTTCCATCAAATCTGCCCCTATGTTTCAAGATAGTTGCACAAATTCTTAATTCTCCTGCAATGTGTTGCAAGAGATCTACTCCACCTCATGATTAAAAATACAAAGTCTGCCCCAATTGTTTGAGAAACTGGTGGGTGCTGACTAAAGTTAATATCTTTTACAAATAAACTCGCCAAATGGGGCAAAATACTACTTTTGCAGTGTTTATTCTACACCCAAATGGCTAGTTGGTTCAAATCCATTGCCAACAATGTTACTTCACCTTCCACAAGTTTATCATCTGGGTGAAGAGCTGATCTAACTCAGTGAAGCAGTGAAATTCACTCTACCAGGGTGCCTTGCTCCATTTTGTTCTGGTGTCAGGTAAGGCCCTGAATTTATGATCTAACTACAATGTTGCTTCACATGCTTATTCTCCTTCCAAAAATAACTGGGCAAACTTTACTCTTTAAAATACTCCCTTTTAAACATACCTTTTACTGTGAAGTCATTCCCCAAAGAGTATGAGAACTGCTTTTTAAAAATCATATTTCAACCACCTGAACCCCATCTCCAGAAACACTGGTTCATTGCGGTATCCTTGTACTTTTTAATTTTCCCTTGAAGGCACTAACTTATGCCTGGATGGTTCAAATGGTGCCAGCAGCCCTCCCAATACCACACCTGGTGGTCACCCTTCATGTGAGCCTGGACAGCGAGTGTGAGTAAGTGATTCAAATATTGATTGGGGGGTGGTGGTGGAGGAGAAAAGAAGAGAATCACAACCAAGCTCAATCCTGTCAACATGTGCACCTTCCAGCAGTGGCCTCAATAACTTGAAGGTGCAGGAATCTTGAATGACCTTTTTGACACGAGATCAACCCATGTGATCTCCTTCCAGAACATCACCATCTAACTCTTTCTTAAAATGACTTGTGTGCTTCTGGCCTCACTCACTCTTCATGACAATCTACTCCAGTTGTTGATCTGCATAAAGAATTACTTCCTGACCTGTTTCAGGTTTCAGCCTAGTTAATTTGCCCCCTGTTCACCCAAAATTTAATACAATTCTGAAAGGCAGGATCAGAAATTAGCTCAGGGATGCATCCACTTCACTACTGCTCATTTTTGCCTGTGTTTAATTTCCTGGTCTAACTGACACGGTGCAAAAAGTGCCCATCCAGTTCCTGACTTCAAAATTTAAATGAGGATGTAATGGCAGAGTCACTATTTCCATCATTATGCCATTTGATATAACTAATGTATAATTCACCCATATAAAAAAAAGCACAAAGTGGTGTTGGACTCATTCAGGGCAGAAGTGACTTCCATTTGTCACAGTGATTGTTGCAATTAAGTGCTGGTGACGTATTCAATTCCATTATTTCTTCTCGTTTTCTTTTTCCTGCTCAGTGATTTCTTGCAGCTCAATTAATAGCTATAAAGGATTTGCAGTGCTGACTATCCTGACAACTGTAACATAACCCTCCCCCTCCCCCACTGTACCTGGTTGCCCTGGGGATGAGTTCAAGAGGATGCAGGGGGAAAACACCATTCCTATAGCCAAATCAAAAGCACCTTCATTAGGGCAGCTTCTCCTGAATATTTTTCATCAGTCCCTAAAACCAAACTCCACCACTTCCTCCATCCAAATAACCCAACTGCCCTTTGTCAACACCACTGCCTAATAAAAAAAATCTGTCACAGTCGTCTGTACTCAAACTCTGTTAAAGACATGTTCATGGTAGCATATGCAATGATACACAGGTATCAATATGCAATGGTGAGTATACATGCTGCTATCATACTTTCTAGACAGATGCATGAAGGGTCAAGTGTGATACTATGACCATGTGTTGAAGGGCTATATAAATACTAAGATTGCAGAGATTTGTGGCATTGGAGGGAGGAATTCTGCATCCTGAGGCTTACCAGTGAGCTTATGGGTAACGTGGTACCTCAGGATTCCCAGAGATCCTCAAGAGTCCTCTTATTTTACCCATTTTTGTGAGGTCATTAAACATTTTCCTAAGTTGCCCTGTAGTACGTGGGGTCATAGAGATGCCACTAACAGCCAAAGCCACCTCCCCCCATCTGGCTGCTGTTGCTCTTCAGAAGGACCTTCTTCCTGCAGAACCAAAAAGTCCTTCCCTCCAGTCAACCCTCGAGAAGTTTGCTGAACTTTGCTCTGAATGGCCTCTGATGCCATAATAACTTTCCAGCTGCATTCAGGTTCCTGCCTCTTGAAACTGCTGGAGGACTTCAAATTCTGCAGCGGCACAGAACTTTCCGCCCTCCAGAAAATCCCTGAAATTACAACGGGGAGGTACGCACCGTCTCACATCTGCCAGCGCTGCACCACATTGGAAAATCTATGGCACTTTCTCGAATATATG
The DNA here is from genome assembly GCF_035084215.1 of Heptranchias perlo. Classification (NCBI taxonomy): domain Eukaryota; kingdom Metazoa; phylum Chordata; class Chondrichthyes; order Hexanchiformes; family Hexanchidae; genus Heptranchias; species Heptranchias perlo. The sequence goes on from NC_090343.1 coordinate 13,796,125, forward strand.
TCCATATCTGTCTGCTCTGTCTATTTGGAGCCTTAAAATCCCTAACTTACTAAGTTGTTCCGCATTACTCTTCCCTCCCTAGCTACGTGGCAAAAGGCCAGTTTTCCTGGCTGAGATAAGCTTAATTTAATAGAGCAGAGATTGATCACGAAGCAAATAGCTAATCCTGATTTTTAAAAACAATTGCATTGAAATATTTAACCAGATTCCAGTGTCTCAAATGATCCTAGATGTTCAACACTGGAGGAACTAATATTCACCTGCAAAAGCCATGCAAACATTGTCATCCAGTATACAGATCTTCCTTACAGTTCTTTCATCCTGTAATTTGGCTACAGATTTCTTTTCCACTCCAAGGACAACAATTCCTTTTCCTCGAACACCAACCTGTCAAATGAATTATTAAAGGATTAGTCTCAAAACAACATTCTCTTGTCATTGTACAGTATCACTGATGTGTGCATTCAATGTGTATAAAGTTAAATTTAGTTCTTAATGCTGCATTCACAGGAGACAAGTGGTTACATGCATGTGCAAAGTTCCTATCGTGACAGTTAAAATTTAAGTGTTTATACTGTTTCTCTGGATTCACACTGCTTCTCTCCTGAGAGGGATCAAGAGACACTCTGGGTTTACATTACAATTTTAGCATGATGCTGAAGTTTTATTAAAGTACCCCTAAAGAAGAACTGGAATTTATTATAGTTGACAGCAAAGTTGAATTTAACTTACATTTCTAGAATGTTTACACATACAAAAAAAACACTGCCATGTTTTGCAGAGAGGAGAAAAGAAATATATGTTAGACAGGAGGGAAAAAGAACCTCTCAAAGAATTCATTGAGAATATAGACTTGTAATCTGATGGAAACCTAGTGATTATATTGTAGTACACATCACATGATCCCAAATAGCAGTATAATCAATATGACAAGATTTGATGATGTGGTGAATAACTGATTTCTGGTACCCAATTCTGAACCTGCCCAGGGTATTACTGTGCAAGCTCCCCTTTGACTAAACAATTTTCTGTCTTGTCAGTCCTTAAAAGAAGATAATGTCTCTCTGATCTACTGACATTCTTTAAGCTTCCTAAACAAGTGGTCAAGGGATAGAACTGACTTCTATATTCAGAAAGCATTTAATCTCTTCCTCCAATATGGACACATGCTAGAAAACTTAAGGATAGTCATTCTTTTTTCTTATTGCAATTATATCTGGTATAATCTGACACAAACATTAATGTCCTAATAGTAGTATAGCTACATTTTTTATAAAATCTTTGACAGTTTGCAGATAACATTCCAATTTAAATATGGTTGCTTCTAGCATAATGTCAAACCTCCAGACCTTTGGAACTCCATTTTCCATAAATGTACCTACCAAGTCAGGCACTTGGGATTAGGGCTATTGGTCGTGTAGTTGTGCCGTGTGTACACTGGCTGGTTCCACCGAACAGTCTGTTTCTATGTTGTAATGTATATGTAAAATGGTGACTTACATCAAAATCTGTCAAAGCAAGATTATTGCAGAAGTCTAGTTTCTCATATAGACTTAATTTAGCTTGCCGTACCTTCTTACACTGATTTTTTTTTAAGTTACTAACTCCTCTAATGATTAAATGTAAACTGATTATACTCGTTTTAACGCTAAAACAGTGATGTGCTCAATTTTTGTTAAAAGGAGGCGGAATTCCATTCAGCCTCAACAAAGAAGTAAATTAATTCAGAATCAGGTTTTCGTGTGGGCGTGTGGGGGTGCAGAAGAGGAAGAGATCACTCCGTATACTCCAACTAACTTTGTTGCCTGCCTATGAACAACATTTTGTTGACTATGAATGAGCTCTGAACAAATAGTGTGGAATATACACGTTACCACCACATAATACTAAAGCATAATAACACTGCTTCAGTTGGAGGGAACCATTCTGTAGCACTCCATGTTCAACCCTGAATCACATCCGGTTTTTTCTTTCCAAACAATTTTAAAAGGCACTATAACTAAATTAGGCTTTTTTTTTGCAATCCTCACTAAAACGGAAATAAAACCAATAGCAAAGGTTGTAAATAATTATAGCAGATGCAGTTTGGATAGTGGCCACCAGAGGAGCCTTGGCATTGCAAGGAGTTGCATGTGCCACATCTCAGAGTTGTGGGGACTCATTTGGATATAACTTAACAATAAAACAATAAAAGTTGCAGGTCTTTTAATGGGGTTTGCAATGAATCGGTCACTTCATTTGGATCCTATAAATCGCAATTAACATTGCCCTGGTATTTGACAGCTGTGCGCAGAAGTCCCAGTGACTCTGCAGTTTTAAATTAAGAGTTATAACTCTTTCCTGAAGACTTTTTAAAAACTTGTTTCTGATGCAGGAAATCAAAACTAAAAAGAGCCCAAAGCGAGCCTGGGCCTGGCCTGACACGAGAGCAGAGCCCGGGATTCCCCGGCATCGGGTCGCACTTCCTCTTGAAGGCGGCTCCAAGGCCGGGTTGGAGCTTATGGGTTTCACGGGGGGGGGGGGGGGGGGATCCCGGTTGTGTGGGGGGGTGGGTAAGGGTTCCGGGTGGGGGTGAGGGATCCGGGTGTGGGGTGAGGGATCCGGGTGTGGGTAAGGGATCCGGGTGTGGGTAAGGGATCCGGGTGTGGGTAAGGGATCCGGGTGTGGGGGGGTGGGTGAGGGATCCGGGTGTGGGGGGGGGTGGGTAAGGGTTCCGGGTGGGGGTGGGTGAGGGATCCGGGTGGGGGTGGGTGAGGGATCCGGGTGGGGGTGGGTGAGGGATCCGGGTGTGGGGGGGGGGGGGTGAGGGATCCGGGTGTGGGGGGGGGGGTGAGGGATGTGGGGGGGGGTTCCGGGTGTGGGGGGGGTGTGGGTGAGGGATCCGGGTGTGGGGGTGTGTGGGTGAGGGTTCCGGGTGTGGGGGGGTTTGGGTGAGGGATCCGGGTGTGGGGGGTGTGGGTGAGGGTTCCGGGTGTGTGGGGGGTGGGTGAGGGTTCCGGGTGTGTGGGGGGTGGGTGAGGGATCCGGGTGTGGGTGAGGGTTCCGGGTGTGTGGGGGGGTGGGTGAGGGATCCGGGTGTGGGGGGGGTGTGGGTGAGGGTTCCGGGTGTGTGGGGGGGTGGGTGAGGGATCCGGGTGTGGGGGGGGTGAGGGATCCGGGTGTGTGTGTGTGGGGGGGTGAGGGATCCGGGTGTGTGTGTGGGGGGGGTGAGGGATCCGGGTGTGGGTTCCGGGTGTGTGTGTGTGTGGGGGGGGGGTGAGGGATCCGGGTGTGGGGGGGTGTAGGTGAGGGATCCGGGTGTGTGTGTGTGGGGGGGTGTAGGTGAGGGATCCGGGTGTGTGTGTGTGGGGGGGTGTGGGTGAGGGATCCGCGTATGGGGGAGTAGGGGGGGGTGAGGGAGCCCGAGGTGGGGTCTCAGTTTCCTTCCTCCCTCCCAAGGCCTCGGCCTCGGCCTCTTCCAGTACTCACCGCCGTGGAGCCCTTCTTCACCGCCTCCTGCGCGTACTCCACCTGGAAGAGGTGCCCGTCCGGGGAGAAGACGGTGATGGCGCGGTCGTAGCTGGCGCTCATGGTCTTGTCTTGTCTTGTCTTTTTTTTTCTCTCCCTTCCCCGGGGGCGGGCGGGCGGGGGGGGGGGGGGTTGGAAATGGGGAAAGTGAGGCTGAGCAGGCGGATCGGAGCTCGAACAAGCAGCAGCTGCCCGACCCGGAGAGCGAAAGCGAAACAAGGACAACAATCTCCGCGCTCGGGGCCGGGCCGGGCCACCCCTAGAAACGCCGAATCATCCCGCCCGCCCCTTCCGCTTCGGCGCCAACCACTGCTGCGGCGGGGGGGGAGGGAGGAGGAGCTTCATGTCCCCGACCCCGTCCCTTTAAACAGCCGCTCCACAGCCAGACCCTTCGCAGCTGCAGTCGCTGCTCTGCACCTCTCGGTCCCAGTCCCAGTGCCTGCCAGTTGCAGCCGCTGAATCCGCAGTCACCGGGGCTGCCTCTGCTTCAGTGACAGTCAGTGATCGCCGGGAATTTAAATTAAATTAAATACATCGCAATCTAATAGAAAAATCATGTCTGTGGCCTTTGCATCAGCTCGCCAGCGGGGGAAAGGGGAGGTCACTCAAGCCACCATTCAAAAGGTAAACGTCTTATTATTTGTATTTGATTTAGTTATCCTTTGTAGCAAATCTGCAAATCCCAATTTTAAAAAAAAAATTCCTCCCCTTGTGAGTGCAATTTCCTAATTTTCATTTATTTATTTATTCTTTGTGAGAAATGTGCCATCTCCCCCAATTTTGAAATGCGGGATTTGATCATTTGAAGATCCTGGTTGGGGACAGTAGTGATTTTTTCCCCCCCTTCTCTCCCTCCAGGATTGTGAATGCAGAATCCAAGCTATGAACAAAGCAAGGTGTGATAGTGCAGACACATGGGGCAACGGGGGTTAAGGAGCCAGTGCACTATATATAATTTCATTAAAAAATATAAGATTTTTTTCACCCTCTGTAAAGCACCGACCACATCTACTTAAAACCATTGCACCTCTATTATTGACACGTGAATTATTTTTAACGTGTGCGTTTATGTAAAATAACGACAAATGTGCAGTTACTTGTGTGCACTCCAATGTTACTTAATGCAGGGATTGAAATATGAGTGCCAACAAACCACTTGAAGTGATTTTATTTTTCTTGCACGTTTGCTGAAAACAAACGTAATTCCAAAAAACCCTGCATAAATGTCGTCTTTTTTATTTTTCGAAACGTATAAAATGAATAGCGGGTTAAGCGATGCGATCAGTAATTCTTTAATAAAAGTGCTACTTTTGGTGAGGAATGGGAAACGTCAAAATGGTACCAGTGAACGCAGTTGTGCATTTTTTTTTTGGGTTCCAAATTGGGTCATTCGTTTTTATCAAAATAACCTGAAAACGTAATGGACCTTACTAAGTAATGAACTGAAACTTGCAATCGTTGAATAGTTTAATAATTCTTGCAAATGGGGTTGTTTTGTTTTTAAAAGGGAGAAAAGACGTTTTCCTAGTACTGAATAAAGCTCATTGAGACCTCAGGTGCTTCCCCCCCAAACCGTTAGCTGGGAATGACGATATTGTGGGCGCACAAGCATTTGATTTTGATTGCCCCTCCCCCCCCCCCCCCCCCCCCAAATCGAGCTGAAAATCGCCAAACTTTTATCCAGATGGTGCTTAGCATTCAATTCTGTGACGGGTATTTGGGGCTGATCGGTGGGAATTGATGGCGTGGAAGAGGTGATTGGGGGACGGACGTTGGTAGTTTAGCGGATTAATAATGGCGAAGAGAAAAGGTGTCAGTGCAGACAGCAATCAACACCTCATCAGCATCCGGCTCAGCAAACCATCGTGCTGCCATCCGATGGACAGGGAGCTTTGTTGCTAAACACCACCACTTCGCATCTGTTTCTGTCACTGCCGATGAGAACAACCTCGCTCATGTTAACTGCGTTTTATTATTTGCGTAACACGGATTGGCCCCTAAAATGTGTAACCGGTAAATCAGATCAATATCATTTAATGCCATATGACTGTAGTAGGATTGAACTGATTATTTTTTGACGGACTGTGCCTTCAAATTGCAACATATCTGAGCACAAAGAGATCAAATGGGAGAATAAAAATGTTGATCTCCCTTTACATTGTGGGTGCAAAATATTTTTATGCATAATTAGTCAAGTAGTCACCAGCGTTAATATTTGCATAATTTCTCATTTTCTGTAGCTTTCTGCCATCTTGCTTTTCCTGGGAGAAGGGGTATATTAATAGAAACAGTTTTAAGGAGGTCAGCTGCAATAAGATAGATATGACATGGGAACTTTAGTCATTTTGAAATATGGCTGGTGAATACTCCATTTCATTCCCTTTTTAAAAATATCTATGGCAAGTTTGATATCAAATTTATAGACAACCACTTGGATGAGTATGGGGAAAGGCTGCCTGTACAATTGAGAAATTAAACAATCTTAAGGCAACTAAACTACAGTAAAGTTTCCTCACATTTTATTTCTGCAGTTGAACCATTAATTTCATGTGGCTGCTTGATTTTTTTTCACTCAACCAGCCCCATGCTATTTGCAACTGTTTTACATGTAGGGTCTTAAAATGCTAGTTTTCCTGAAGAAAAATGCTGTAAATGTATAAAATGAAACGGTAGGATTTTAGTGTGCTCAATTTGATTTTACAGTCATGCCAGAGGACAGAATAATTTACTGTAAGAGCTGACTAATGTTCAAATAGAAAACTGGTGTCTGGAAACAGGAAATGAAAATAACTAGCATTTATGTAGGATGAAAGCTTGGAAACACAAAGTACTGAATAACTAACACGTACATACCTTCTACAACAGGGTGCCATTTTTATATTTTTTTTAGTTTTGTGGAGTCACCAATGACTGGATTTCACTAAAATATATGCACCATGATTGGGAGATAACATACAATACTTCCCAAATGATTGATTGTTCCAGCACAAATTTTGCAACTCCAAACAAAACAAAACTTGCTCACTCCTATTGACCAACTGATTGGTCGTCAACCAGCCCTGCAGTAGAATCCTCAATCAGTCTCGAATCTTCCAGCACAGAAGGAGGCCATTCGGCCCATCTTGCCTGTGCCAGCTCTTTGAAAGAGCTGTCCGACTTAGTCCTACATCCCAGCTTCTTCCCCATAACCCTGCAAATTAGTCCTCTTCAAGTACATGTCCAATTGCCTTTTGAAAGTCCACCTTCCTTTCAGGTAGTGTGTTCCAGATCTTAACAGCCCTCTGTTGAAAAAAAAATCTCCTAATTTCCCCTCTAGTTCTTTTGCCAATTATTTAAAATCTATGACCTTTGGTTACTGACCCACTTGCCAGAGGAAACAGTTTCTCCCTACTTGTTCTATCAAAACCCTTCCTAATTTTGAATACCTCTGTTAGGTCTCCCCTTAACCTTCTCTGCTCTAAGGAGAACAATCCCAGCTTCTCTAATCTCTCCACATAACTGGTCCCTCATTCCTGGTAAACCTCCTCTGTACTCTCTCCAAGGGTTTGACATCCTTCCTAGAGTGTGGTGCCCAGAATTGTACACCATACTCTAGCTGAGGTCTAACCAGTGGTTTGTAAAGGTTTAGCATAACTTCCTTGTTTTTGTATTCAATGTCCCTATTTACAAAGCCAAGTATTTCATACGTTTTCTTAATTGCCTTATCAACTTGCCCTGCCACCTTCAAAGATTTTTAAATATGCACCCCTAGGTCCCTCTTCTCTTGCACCCCCCTCAAAATAGTACTCTTTAGATTATACTGCCTTTCCATGTTGCTCCTCCCAAAGTGCACAACTTCACACTTATCTGCATTAAATTGCATCTGACATGTGTCTACCCATTTCACCAGTTTGTCTATGTTCTCCTGAAGTCTGCTACTATGCTGCTCACTATTTACTATGTTGCCAAGTTTTGTATCATCTGCAAACTTTGAAATTGTACTCGCTATACCCAAGTCCAGGTCAATTATGTGTAACTAGAAAAATAATGGTCCTAGTACCAACCCCTAGGGGACCCCACTGCATACTTCTCTCCAGTCAGAAAAACATCTGTTCAACACTACGCTGTGCCTCCTATCCCTTAGCCAATTATGTACCAAGTTACCACTGTCCCTTTAATCCCATGTGCTTCTATTTTCCGAATAAGTCTGTTACGTGGTACTTTATCAAATGCCTTTTGAAAGTCCATATATACAATGTCTACTTCACTACCATCATCAACCCTCTCCGTTACTTCGTCAAAGAACTCAATCAGGTAATTGGTACAATGTCAGAAGAGGAGAATGTCATTTTTCCATTATGAAGAATTGTTACTTGGACCAGATATTCAATGAGTATGTTCAAAACCATGACCCCCTACATTTTGTAGACTTTGAGATGGAACTTAATACAAGCATTTTGGTACGGCTGATAAATATATTAGTTGATTTCAAGTGACCATCTCAAGGATGCGTCGGCTGCCAAAAGGAAATAGTATCCTTTTTTTGGCCAGAAACCACTTTTAAACTCAGAAGTAGCAGTCCAATCTGAAAATTCTGCAGTGATATGTGTCCTGAGGCTAAAACAGACAGTTTTAGTTTTTGTTCATGAGCAGGAAACCAAAATAGACACCGTATCCAAGGGTCTTTTGCTAGTTTTCAGGACCGGTCGTAGCAGTACTGTTAAGCTGCAACTCAAACATTATAAAATGTGGCATTCATGTGGTTTAAAAATTAGCTACTAATTGCAGGCAAGTCTGCTAACATTATTCTTTGTGTTTACCATGAATGTTCAGTTTTAATAGCTCATCAGTACTGTACTCCAGTGAAGTGAATATTTAAATGTGAACAGTATTAAATTAGCAATAACATGGTTATAACATTTGGTTTCTGGCTCCTCTATGTAACTAATATTTTCTAATGATTTTTGATTTTAGATGTTGGATGAAAACAATCATTTGATACAGTGTATCATGGATTACCAGAGTAAAGGCAAAACTGCAGAATGTTCTCAGTAAGTTTTTTTTTGGTCATTTGAACTCCGTTTTAAATAAAGTTGCCAAAGTTAATTACAGGCTCCGTTAACATCCCTACCACTGCAGAACGTTTGAGTACATATCTCTGTACTTGTGAATACAAAGGGCCTTCATACATTTATATGTATGAGAGGTTGCAGGAATTGAGTGAGGTTGCTTAGGGAAAGGCTCGATATTGAGGGAATGTGCCTGACGATATTATAATGTAGTCAATTTATGGTTGTGTTTTCAAAATAATATTTCATTAGTAGAGACCAACACAAATACCAGACCTGGGACAGAGGCCTAGGGATCATTGTAAGACCACTACAGCCCTGATATGATGGTCTTTGTCCAACATAAATGCTCAACTTTCCAGTATATTTTTATGGTACTACTATTATACATCTTTTGGTGTGTACCCTAAAGTAATAGATTGATTTGGCAAATATTTATATCTTTATCTGTTAACGTGATTGGTATAGCTAGTGGATTAATATTGTAACAGCATTGGAAGGTGTGATGTTACTCAAATTTGTAAGTTCTTGTGTATTTAACAGCCTTGTTTGTGATTTAACTCTGACTTGATGGCTTTTAAATGTTAAGGCCTGTAGTTACATACAGGATGGCGACCATTTTTGTCGAACACAATGTATAATTCAGTAAATATGTCTTTTGCTGGCAAGTGACAACGTATTTTCTTGTAAAGCTTTCACTTCCTGTTATGATATAAGGCTGCATGACACTAAGGGTGTAAGACTGCTGTGAAAACGGGATGTACAAGCTTGAACAGGAAAGCTCACCATCTGAAAAGAAAAACCTAAGAAGATTATCTTATAAAAGATACCTGGGAGTGTTCTATTGTCATGTAATAGAGTCTTGAGGTTGTATACACTACTCGCATTTTACTTTGTGGTTCGTGGTGATGTCTGAGTCCCATGATTGACTTGCACCATTGTAACTCCCTCCCAAGTATGTATTCTGTACCTTTTGAATAATGGCTGAATATTACACATGATTATTATACTGGACATGAACTAGTGCTGATATCTGGTTACTAGTACAAGACCTGTATTGCCTAAATGCAACCTATGGTTTGAAAAGTGCATCCTAGAGCCAAAAATAATTTAACCTTTTTATTTTGTGAAAACATACAAATTGAAAGCATGGTACAATGTTCTGCGATAGTAAAATAAACCGTAAAGCAGTTTGCAACTTCCACTGGACACGGTGAGCCAGCAGCAGACCCAAACTCCATTTCCATTTAAAAAAAAACACAACCTGCTGATCATTATGTTCTACAAAATGCAGTCCCAAAAAATTCCATTATTGGTTTTCTACATCATGCAAAATTGAAACTGTTATGGAACTGATTATAAACAAATTAAAATGTTAATTAGGCTATTTACACATGCATTATGGTTGACATGATGCATAGTCTGTCTGAATTTGGTTTTCTTCAACACATCTGTGTTGATGGGAGGACTCTCTTTATGATTTATATTCTTGCATTGTATTTAATTTAGCAGAATTGTATTGACATATGGAAGTGTACATTGTGCATGGGGAAAAATACTGGTGCATTATCCTCTGACAGTAATGTAACAAGGCCAATCATATCCAGTTGAATGTTGTAAACTTAGTGTGTGCTGACTTTTGTACCTGTATGGAGAATAATAGATACTTCTAAATGCATTACAAGATGTAATGCAATCACTGGGTTCTGATGACATAAGTGATTTATTACCTTAAGTTCACTTTATTAATACATTTGCATCAGGTAATGATTTTTTTATTCCAATAGTTTTTCTTGCCATTGTAGGAGCATTCTTTGTTTCAAAGGCTTTACTGATGTCAATAGCGCTTTGTGATGTGCAGCAAATGGTATTGCCAACTTTATGATCTAGAACCTGAAGGTATATTGGATCAGGTGACAGAACCCACAGCATTACTAAATAACAGATATTTTATTCACTGAATGTAATATCTGGTATTTTTGGGTGTTTAAAATTCATTAAACATAATCAGGGTTTTGGTAAAATGTGATGGTAGGTATCGTTACCTAGCATGTGAAGTTCAACTAACCCCCAAAGTACTTATTTTTACTTTTTTTTTTCTTGGTTTGTTTTGTCTTTCATTACATTTGTCAGCTTGAATATCTTTCTCTATGCATAACTTATTTCTTTGTGCTCTGTTCTGTTCTTCATTCCTCTCCTTGTTTCTTCTCTCTCACTTTTATTATGGGCTCATATTAGTTCTTAGTATTTTTAGTTTTTATTCTGTCCAACCCAGCCACTCCTATGATTCAATTTTCTGTCTTTCTCTCACTACCACACCAGAAGCAAAGGTTAATGAAATAATGGGAGCGGCAACTGTCAGCATTTAGCAGGGAGCAGCAACTTCAGCTGGGGAGTAATTCATTGAGTGCAATGTTGCCCATATATTACCAGACCTTAAATGATTAAAGGGGAAGGAAACTCTGGAGAAATACTTTTTGTTCAAAGTACATCTTCATTATTGTATTAGATTACTATAATGGATTCAGTAGACTTTTTTTGACATTTTTGTAAAAATGTAAAATTTTCTTACTGCTATGGAGACCCTCAAGTTGGATAACATTGCCAATCGAATGTCTTCTAAAGTGGCCGCATAGGAAACAGTGAGGAGAGGGCCAGGGAACTGCACTGCGGTCAACTGATCCAGGAAACTATTTGGTTGGGAAATCTGCATATCAAAATCAGCTGGGTTCATAGTAGCTCTTAAGCCATTTTGAAGTGTTCCTGTAAAAATGCTCTGGGATGTTTCTTATTAGTGATGTCACTGGAGCAGCCTTGCCAGGTGGAAGGGACGAGGAGAAGGAGACTTGATTTTAATTCTGTGCTAATTTGATGCATCAAACAAAATACTATTATTATGCTCTGTAATATTGGGGAGTACTTTGGAAGGGGGGATTTCTCCCCTGGACTTTTCTCTTTCTATAACTAACTGTAGGTCAGTAATGATATTTAAAATGAATTCTATATTTTCAAAGGCCCTAGTCTCAGATTTTAAGCTGCACTGCAATGAGCATGGGCATTTGCTATTGGTGACGTGTTTGCAAGTTCATACATAGCTAGCTTGTCAAGCTGCACTGCAATGAGCATAGGCACAGGCTGTAGGTGAGGTGTTTGCAAATTCATACATGGCTAGTTCGCAAGATGAAGTGCCTTATGTTGAAAGGGTGGGTAAAATCTAGGTGGTAAATCTGTCATATACTACAGTGCATATCTCTCAGTCATTGATAGTTGCTTTGACATTACCCCTAGGAATGTCTGCAAAACATTTTGCCCTAGGCTCCTGACTGAAGGAGATTTGATTGAAGACTGTAAGACAGTGAAACAGCATTAAAACTATTGTAAAGTCAAATGAAAAATCATAATGTATATTAAAATGTGGTGAGTATCTATGGCCGAATCAAATCTGAAAAGTCACCACACATCTGCACTATTTTCACACCACAAGCTATTAAGTTTTTTATTATATATACATTATGTATAAATTGGGTTACTTAATTTTTAACTATTCAACATAGAAAAAAAGTTAATTGAGAATGATATACAAAAGTACAGTAATTAATTGAATTTGTAGATTTGATTATAATTTTTGACTTGCCTTCTCACAGCTGAATGGTAGTTTGTGGCTCCATTCACAACAACTTCCCATTTACTCTGAATTTTGGGAGCAGTTCTTCCCTACTCTCAGCCATTCTTAAATAGAACACACACATGGCAATTGATTTAGTTGTTTATTTTTAAAGCCTGGTTTGTGACACTATGCTCTCAAGTCTTTGGCTTCTGGTTGGTCCTTATATTCCATCTTGTCATTCCTTTTTTTTGTTTCTGGCTCAAATTTTGCCCAGGTAATAGGGTAATGGAAGTGCTCTCTTCCTGGCTTAGTGGAGGCTGTCATTGGGCAACCTTGTGTGCAGTCACTAGCCTATGTAGTCACTGAGCAGGATTTGCACTATTGCTCCACCATCTGCTGCAAGCACTGTTCCTCATTTTGGCACAGCTCAGGACTTATTTTCTCCTGGGACATGCCACTACATACAAAGGGCATCCTGTGGGGAAGGTGTATCTGTCATAGAAGTTCACCCAAGCCTTGGCTCTCTTCTGGACCATGAGATCTGATGAATGTAATGCTTTACATGAAAAGGGAAATCACCAAGTTAACTAATCTAATATCAACACAGATTCCTAGAAGAAAACTGTACCAATCATTTTGTTCACCTTACTGTAACAAGTTTACTGTCAGAAATTTAAGGACATCTTTTTGGGAGGGGGAAGAGGAGAAACTAGTCTTAACATTAAGCAAGAGTATACTTATTAATTAATTATATCAAAACCAAGTACTCTTGTGAAGCAAAATTTAAATGTGACCAATTTGCACTTGCCAATACTAACAGTCATTTTACTTGATGAAGCCATTAATCTTCTTTTGGAAGGAAAGAGCAACTGGAAAAGGTATATTAGGAAATGTCCTAATTTGTATAAAGATGTGCACATTCCAGTTGCAGCACTTGGCCATCTTAGTATTATGATCATGTCTATATATCTATCTGACGTAGGAGAACAATGGTCTTTGGATCACTGTTCAGTGCTAGCTCCTTATAATGGTCATTTAACCCCCTCCTATTTTAAATCCAGAGGCTGATTTAGTGTGTGTTAGGGAAGGGGGGAAGAGGAGGGTTGGGAAAATGAGGATGACTTTTTAAAAAAAAAATTGTATCCTGTTACTGGAATTGGTGATTAGTTCAGCACATGACCATAGATTCATTCAACACTTGACCATATTTGGTATTATCAACTTTTAACTTTAGTTTCTTTTGGTCAACTTGAAAATCAAACCATTTTCCTGATGTGTTGCGTTGTAATTCACCATGCTTGGTTGATTTATTTTACTCCATTTATTACCAAATAATTCACTCAAGTGTAGGTATGATGAATTAAATAAAATATGGAGCAGAAAAAAGATTACTTAATAATGCATTCACATAAATGGTCTATGTGGGACTGCCATCTACAGCCACATTTAGAAACTGACAGGGGAGGGGGCTAAAAGCCACTTTTAATGTCTATTTGAGCTATAAATTAATAACTTGCATTGATCCTGTATTAGGAGATAGCCTGAAAGTAGTCAGAGGTATTTTTTTAGATACACTTCAGTATGTCTGGGCCAGACCCAGCCAATGAAAAGACATGTGAGTTTATCGTTCCCATTCTTGATCATTATTGCAAAGATTTACATTAAATGCATTTCTCCATTAATTTTTTTAAAAAACAACTTTTACCTGTGTTCTTCCATTTCTTAGATATCAACAAATGCTGCACAGAAATTTGGTTTACCTGGCAACAATAGCAGATTCCAACCAAAACATGCAGTCGTTGCTACCTGCTGTAAGTAATACACCAGTGGATGCACAACCATGGTTGTAGTAAGTTTGGAGAGACAAAAAAGAGCTACAATTATGAATATTTCTAGATCAATGTTGTGCCTGTTAGCATTTAATTCCGTCTCCTCCCCGCTAATCACTACAGATTTGGCATGTAGATATTTATGGGAACTATGGTGTACAACAGTATATTTGGGTAGTAATTAAAAGTTGCTTATTTGGAGTTTCATTTAAAACCTTTTGCTAAATGCACAACTCTTGATTAACTTGCAGTCTCTTGGAATTTTAAATGGCAACACTGCTTTTCAATGATTATCCTACCCCAGGTGCTGATCTGTTGTCAAGGCTCTTTCTACAATTGCATTGAGCTGTGGATCTATTACATTTGTGAAAGGATTCTTGTAATGCAGTTGTGGTGCAATAACTTTATTTATATCAAGGGTTTGGAGAACAAAAATGAAATGAAATCAGCCCAAACCTATATTAAATAACAATTTCTCTGTCAGTAACATTGTTGGACAACCTCTCTAGTCCATCTGGTTCTTTTTAAAAAAAATATGAATTATCTTTGCATTGGTTTGAATAGACTTTTTACAATCCTCACAGTAGAATAATTTGAAGTTCCAGAATTAGCAGAACTCTGATTAAACTGGTAAAGTATTTATCCAGTACTGATTTGAAAGGGCTTAACCTAGGTTTAATAATGTGCAAAGATTTTGAATGAACAAACTTGTGGTTAAAATCAGCTAACCTAATTTCAACTTACAATAAACTCAAACTTCCTGCCAATAAAAATTGATTCTCTGTGGATAATGGCTAATTGATTTTTTAAAAAAATTAAAGATCACTTAAAAAAGGCATGTATAGTGATTTAACAAGGAGTCTTGCATTTATATAGTGCCTTTCAGGACCTCGGGGTGCTTCACAGCCAATGAAGTAATTTTGAAGTGTAGTCACTGTTGTAATGTAGGAAACGTGGCAACCGCTTTGCACACAGCAAAGAGCAACTAAATAAATGACCAAATCATCTATTTTTAGGTGGCTGAGGGATAAATGTTGGACAGGACACCTGGAGAACTCCCCTGCTCTTCGAATAGCGCCATGGGATCTTTTATTTGGGAGGGTAGGTGGGGCCTCGGTTTAACTTCTCATCCAAAAGTCTGTATCTCCAACAGTGCAGCACTGAGCGAGTGTCAGCCTAGATTTTGTGCTCAAGTCTCTGGAGTGGGGCTTGAACTCGCAACCTCTGACTCCGAGGTAAGAGTGCTACCACTGAGCCAAAGCTGACTCCTTTTAATGTTCAGTGTTTGTTTTTGTGCACATAAAGAGGAATGTGTTTGTCTTTCTATCTATTACTCAAATCAAGTTCTGCCAGACTATACACAAGATAGGCTAGAGGCAGAGTATTAAATTCCTTTAGCCCAATGTTTTAATGGCAACCTCAGATGGTGATGTTTCTGCTTCCTACACCAACCATCCATTTGGCTTCTCTGAATTAAACTAGCAATTTATGAGAGATACTAGACCGTTTTATATTGTGTTGCACACACCAGGAGTTGTCTGGGATGAGACTGCCTCAACCCATTTTACATAGGACCCTTGCACCTACCAGAGAGAACTGTTTAGCCGATTAGTGTAAAAACAATTTCTTTTAACCTGTCACCTAGTTATCTTCTCCACTTTGCAATTTAAAGCTTAACAGTTCCAAAAGACTCCTGGATTTATATATAGTACAGTACACTTCTAATTGCCCAACCTCTAATCAACCATTTTTTTGTGTTCTACTCTCCACCATTGAACAATTTAACCTCACTATATGTATAGTCCCATGATGATTTTGAGTATCTGACCACTCAATTATTTCAGCTTTCAGTGCAGCTAGAATAATCTTTGGGTGTGACTGGGAATCGATCACCTGCAGGATTAATATTTCACATTTATGAAAACTAAAAAATTATTTACAAATGTGAAATTATGCACGGTGCTCAAACTGATTTCAGGATTTAGTTACAGGCTCTGATAGGAATTGCGTGCCCATTAAAGAAACAGAGTCACTTCTCAGTTCCTGGAGTTCTTTTATTCAGGCCAAAGAGGGCCATAGATCACTTATATCTAGCACTTGTAAGCTAAACATGCTTTAAACTGATGGAAAAAAACTGCCATTCATCAATAAGGTGTTCTCAGTATGGAAGGATTTATTGTACCTAGGCTATAAAACAAATATTGTACTTTTGCATATCTTGATAAGTGCAATCTTAATATTTGGTGCAATGCTACATGTGGGCAGGCGTGCGTTTCAGTTTTCAATATAGGGAGAATAATTGTGAGGGAGTAGGAATAATAATGAAGTACTAAATACAGTGTCTATACAAAGAAATCATGAGGTTCATGAGGGCAAACAATTTAAAGCCCCCCCCCGCCCCCCACCCTGGCCCAGTCTCATTTTCTCATGAAGTTACTGACTTATGTAGTAGGGTTTCATGCCCTAAGGGCAAGTCTTCACGTGTAAGCCTAGGCAGTGAGCACTGAGCACTAACAGGATATTTGACTGTGTGTTTGTGGTGTGGGTGGAGGTGTGGTGGGGGGTGGGGGGTGGGGGGGGTTGTGGAGTGGGTGTACAGCAGTTGAACTTGGTCCTATTTGCACTTGCACTTTCCAGTAGGGTTACTGGATAGTCCTTCTCTAGCCCATGGCACCGAGGCCAATTGTTTCATCCTTGCCACTGTCCTGGCTAAGATTAGCTAACCTGGCACAGAGTGAGGGTCAAACCTGAGCCATTCCTGGTCTACCTGAGGGTAACACTAGTTGGTACATTTACCAGTTGTTCTATTGGTTTCTAA
Source organism: Heptranchias perlo (assembly GCF_035084215.1). Taxonomy (NCBI): domain Eukaryota; kingdom Metazoa; phylum Chordata; class Chondrichthyes; order Hexanchiformes; family Hexanchidae; genus Heptranchias; species Heptranchias perlo. The sequence goes on from NC_090343.1 coordinate 13,812,934, forward strand.
TTGGAACAAGATTGAACATTGATCCTCCATTAAAAGGTTGTCTATTTTACTGCCTCTGAGTAGAAGATTATGGGTTCAAGCCCCACTATAGACTTGAGCACATAATCTGCTACCAACACTTCAGTACTGAGCAAATGCTGCATCGTTGGAGGTGCTGTCTTTTGGATGGGCTGTTAAACTGATGTCTCATCTGCCTGTTTGAGTGGATTTTAAGGATCCTATGGCACTTTTCAAAGAACAAAGAAATCTCCTTTTGCCCCAGCCAAAATTCCTCCTTCAACCACCCGTCACCAAAAAACAGATTATCTGCTCATTCGTTCATTTCCTGTATTTGGGACCTTGCTGTGCACAAATTTGCTGCTGCATTTGCCTACATAATGACCATGACTGCACTTTACAATGAATGGATTTCTTTTTTGAAGTGTTTTGGGATGTCTTGAGAATGTGATAAGTTCCTATATAATTGCAAATTGATTTGTTTTTTCCATATGAATGTAATATATTTTGTTTTCTCTGCGGTGAAATCGCCTCTTCAGGGGAAGAATACCATAACTACTTGTAGAATAGAATACCTCCTATAATGATCTCCCAAGAGTCTGCAAACTAACAACATGTAATTTTTTTTAAAAATAGGGATTTTGAGGTCTTTGCCACATTTTCCTTTAAAAGTCAGGTGCTGCTTTCATGTTTTTAAAAATGCATTTGTTAATTAGATTTTTTTTTTCTGTGTTTCCTTTTACTTAGCCACCTTCCCAAAACTTATCTATGGGCCCAGGAGGAATGAATCTCTCTGGATCAAATCAAGCTTTACATTCGCAGAATGTTCCTAATGACACCATGGGAGGAGGCATTCCCCCTGCCACACTAATGCAGAGCCAGATGAGCAATGGTAGGTTCTAGTAGTGCTGCACCGTGCCACTGTTCCTTCTTTATAGTTTGTAGCAATGCTAAGATACTGAGATCTGCTAGATTGCAAGGCTGGAAAATTGTAGAATTTAGGTCAGCTTAATGTCTGGCTTATGGATTTACAAAAAAATTGACTTTTACTGAAACAACATCACCTAGTGATGTAGGGTCTTGTGAAAGTTTTGAAGTTAATATCCCAATCCAAATAAATGCTTTAAATGTGGATATGTAATAAATGTCTTATTATAATTTTCAAACTTGAAGGGTCAAAAATCCACATTTTATTGGACTGTTCCATGAGTGGTATAATGAGTTAAATTGAGGCAATGTTCCTCACTTTATTTGCTTTTTATTTCTCCTTTCCAGAAGGGACCAACTCGTGTTGTAGTAAAGTTCCAGAGGCAGTTGTGGCCCTCTGGTGTTTCACTCAAGTAGCCATTATTCATGAGTGCCAGCAATCTATTCAACCATACGGTCATCGGAGCTGAGACAAGCCCTGGCCTACCATCCATGCATGCTCTTCTAGCTGAAGTAGCTGGATGGTGATTAGGAGGAGAAAGCTTGACCATATTTTTATTTCCCTCTCTAGTGCAGGGCACTATAACTGGCCTCAACATCTGCTAACTCAGGATAGACAAGTACAACACCACTCTGTGCATTGAGCCATTTGGGGGGGCGGGGCCTCACTCAGTGTCTTTAATGCATAATATCATGCAGTAGAACAGCTGATGCAAAAAGAATGAAGCATTATAATTATGGCAATAAAATTAAATGTGTTGATTCAGAATTTTGAGCTGTTAGATAATGGGCCTTTATAAAGGCCCACTACTGTTGGAGTTTAAAATGAAATATGCCGTTACCCTGAATTGATTATTTCCCACCACACGGCCACCAACATCCGCCCCCCCCTGCAAAAATAACACCTTTCTCACAAAAAATGGTTAATTTTCTCCCTCACTAGACCTTAATTAGTATCCATGGAGAGCTTCATATCTATTGATATTGCCTGTGATTGACCAACACCAGATGTTTTATTTCTTCCTATGGCAGTATTTACCTTCCTGTGGATGACCCTGCTGCCTCCACTGAAATTCACCTATTGAGCAATAGAGCTTGAATGGCAGTCGAACATGGGTGATTCCATTGCTTGAAAAAATGAGGCTCTTTTCAATGCCTTTCCTTCACCCCAATATAAATTCAATAGCAGAGAATATGCAGATGCTCCTAGCAGTGGTTAATGATTGCGGTATCTAAATGAGCCACTTATATAAGCAATGACTAACGAAGTCTTTCTTGCGTGTGAAATCCTTATTCGACCATTGTATCTGCTATTACCAATATGTGATAAACTGCTTATTTGATGAGAGGCTGGCTTATAATTTAAAAACACTGGTGGGTCTTCCATGCTTTGCTTACAGTAAGTTGGAGGGTGGAGTGAGGGCGAGGTGGATTGGTAAGGAAAGAATTCGAGGTTTTGGTAATGAAGCAAAGGATTTGAAGGGGGGGATGGTTTTTAGAATATGAATAGTTTTTTTTTTAACTTGGATTTCACTTTGCATTGCTCACAATAAGTCAAAGCATAGGCCGTCTGTCTCACCTGTCCCTTTGTGTTTCAGTCTCTCTTTTTATGTCTTTTTGTCCAATCTTTTTTGCTCTCCTTTTCTCTTTTTATTTATCTCTTTTTCTGTCTCTCATCTCTACCTACATATGATCTATTTCCTTCCTCTTTCTCATCACTGGGAGATATAAGCTGTGGTTGGAGGAGAGATCTAGTGAAGGTTGTAAGTAGGTTTTGGAGCGAGGGATCCGGCCTGGGTGGCACTACAAGGTCATAGTATGGTAACAAAGTTGTGAGGGGCATGGCAGTCCATTCTTACGTGACATGGTTGCTGTTGCTGCAGCTGCACTCCCTAGCACCAATTTTCATCCCTCCATCCACCACACCTCTTAGCCATTTTGATAGGAGCCTTGAAATGGGTGGACCAGGTACCGAACGGAAACCAACTGGAGCCTCATTAGACCATGCAAATTGGGATCCTATGACAGAAATAGGACCCTGATGAAATTTCGAAGTACCAATGGGCGGACTGTGTGCAGCACGTGCCCTGCCTGTTGGTACTTGTTGAGTGGCCTAACCAGCGAAGCTTCTAAGGACTGCTGCAGGCTGCTCAGGGGAAAAAAAAGAGTTTTGAAATGATATTTGTGAAATACTGCTCCTGGCCCCAAATATTCAACCTTAAATGCTCCACTCTCCACCTGCCTGAAGGAAGTGGTCATTTGAAAAATGAACCCCCCGCCCCCGCCTCGACCCTGATAATTTTCTTCCTCTATCCCTTGATTGGAGTTACAATTTCCATTATTTCGCCCAATACACCACCCAAGATTGGGTGGAATAGCGCAGGAAAAGGGGGCAAAATCGGGCGGTACAGCCTACTTCTGTGTTTCCTGCCTGAGCTCAGTTTCCTTCTTTCCTGCTGGGACCAGGGGTTAACCCTACTTCAATGTAACTGTATATTTTAAGAGGTTGGGCATATGATCAGCGTCACTCGCCCGTCCGTTAGGGGGTTCAGCTTGACTTCATTTGGGGATGCGGGTTGGGGTCCGGGCTGCTATTGTGTGGGGTTTCTGGTCGAGTTAGTTGGCACTTGGTGTAGCCCTGAAGATGCCGCTATGTTTTTAGCCATCCTGCAGCCTGTGTAAGGCCAACTTCTTGGAGGAGCAGCCAAATGTCAGGGCGAGATCAACTGCAACAACTGTGTCCGGAAATGTCCCAGCTCGGGCTTGGAGCAGGTGGGATGGTGCGGAGCTGGAATTGAGAGTACGGGTACTTTTCTCCTGGATTGCCGGCGGCAGAGCCTATGAAGGTGGCAACAGTACTCAGCCGTTACATAAGAACATAAGAAATAGGAGCAGGAGTAGGCCAATCGGCCCCTCGAGCCTGCTCCGCCATTCAATAAGATCATGGCTGATCTGATCCTAACCTCAAATCTAAATTCATGTCCAATTTCCTGCCTGCTCCCTGTAACCCCTAATTCCCTTTACTTCTAGGAAACTGTCTATTTCTGTTTTAAATTTATTTAATGATGTAGCTTCCACAGCTTCCTGGGGCAGCAAATTCCCATTGTGCCTTAACCCTTGCCTCTAAAGAGCTCACTCTATTGCACCAAGTGGTGTCTGCGTGTGAATGTCCACCCCAAGCACTCTTGTTGCATCTGAGCAAGATTGCTAATTTATGGTCAGTTTTGTGCTGAGAACCTATCTCCTTAACTTATGCAATTTCAGACAATTTATTAACTTCACATCGGATCCTTGCAGCCGGAAGAGAAGGAAGACTTTATCCCATTGGTCTAGGTCTGAAGTGAGCATGGGCCACTGAGGTGTCTGCCAAGCTATTGTGTGATTCCAAAGGTTCGAACTGTGACTAACACTGTGACTGAATCTGGCCCTGTTTCTTTAGGTCCTACTCATGTTTCGGTGCAACAGTCGGGGCCAGCCACAATACCCAGTTCTTCAATGGCCATGCCTGTAAATAACCATGGAACTGCAGGTGGTTATAGTCACTCTGTACCCTCATCACAAGGCATGCAGATGCAGAGTCAGTCGATGGCAAACTATGGATCCCGGACAAACATGAGCATGCAAACTAGTCAAGGTAAACTTTCAATAGCTGTGCTATGTTACATAATTTTGGCATTTGTCATTTTTGCTTTTCTGGGCTATTTGTGTAAAATTTCTCAGTGGATTTGTTTGGTTCTTAAGCAGAATGTCCAAAAAAAAAGCCTGACTTTGTACAATTTCCTATATGGACGCAAATAAACTTGAGCAGCTGGATAAGCGTTTTTTTATAGCTTTTTTTCTCTTGCCCATGTAAAACCAGTTGTGTGGTATTCTCATTCACACCAGTTAAGTGTAGCAATACTTGTCATTGAAAGTAGACATTTGAATATTTTTTTAAGCTTGAATGCATCCCTACATCATTAAACAGTGAAGAGAGGCTGTTTATTTACTTCCTTACTCTCAAGACTGAAAGGGTAGGCTAAAGTCACTGCTCCCAAGCTATCATCTAAGGCACTCTTGGCTAGCTAGCAGTAGGAGGCATTCAAGAGCACAGTTATGTCCCTGTCATAGAATCATAGAATGGTTACAGCACAGAAGGAGGCCATTCGCGCCCATCGAGCCCATGCCGGCTCTTTGTAACAGCAATCCAGTTAGTCCCATTCCCCTGCTGTTTCCCCATAGCAAATTGTTTCCCTTCAAGTATTTATCCAATTCCTTTTTGAAAGCCATGATTGAATCTGCTTCCACCACCCTTTCAAGCAGCGCATTCCAGATCATAACTACTCGCTGTGTTTAAAAAAAAAAGTTTTTCCTCATGTCGCCTTTGTTTCTTTTGCCGATCACCTTAAATCTGAGTCCTCTGGTTCTCAATCCTTCCGCCAATAAAAGAAGACTTTCATTTATATAGCGGCTCTCATGACCCCAGGATGTCCCAAAGCGCTTAACAGCCAAAGAAATACTTTGTGTAGTCACTGTTGTAATGTAGGAAACGTGGCAGCCAATTTGCACACAGCAAGCTCCCACAAACAGCAATGTGATAATGACCAGACAATCTGTTTTAGTGATGTTGGTTGAGGGATAAATATTGGCCAAGACACTGGGGAGAACTCCTCTGCTCTTCGAAAAAGTGCCATGGGATCGTTTACGTTCACCTGAGAGGATAGATGGGACCTCAGTTTAACGGCACCTCTGACAATGCAGCACTCCCTCAGTACTGCACTGGAGTGTCGGCTTAGATTTTGTGCTTAAACCTCTGGAGTGGGACTTGAACCCATGACCTTCTGACTCAAAGGTGAGAATGTTAACAACTGAGCCACCACTGACCCATTTCTCTTTATTTATTTTGTCTAAACCCTTCATGATTTTGAACACTTCTATCAAATCTCCCCTCAACCTTCTCTGCTCTAAGAAGAACAACCCCAGCTTCTCCTGTCTATCCACGCAACTGAAGTCCCTCATCCCTAGTAAATCTTTTCTGCACCCTCCCGAAGGCCTTCACATCCTTCCTAAAGTGTGGTGCCCAGAATTGGACACAATACTCCAGTTGTGGCTGAAACAGTGTTTTATAAAGGTTCATCATAACTGCCTTGCTTTTGTACTCTATGCCTCTATTTATAAAGCCCAGGATCCCGTATGCTTTTTTAACCAATTTCTCAACCTGTCCTGTCACCTTCAAAGATTGGTGCACACATGCTCCCAGGTCTCTGTTCCTGCACCCCCTTTAGAATTGTACCATTTAGTTTATATTGCTTCTCATTCTTTCTGCCAAAATGTATCATTTCGCACTTCTCTGCATTAAATTTCATCTATCATGTGTCTGCCTATTCCACCAGCCTGTCTATGTCCTCTTGAAGTCTAATATTATCCTCCTCACTGTTTACTACACTTTCAAGTTTGTCATCTGCAAACTTTGAAATTGTGCCCTGTACACCCAAGTCCAAGTCATTAATATATATCAAAAAAAGCAGCTGTCCTAGTACTGACCCCTGGGGAACACCACTGTACACCTCCCTCCAGTCCAAAAAACAACCGTTCACCACTACTCCCTGTTTCCTGTCACTTAGCCAATTTCGTATCCATGCTGCCACTGCCCCTTTTATTCCATGGGCTTCAATTTTTCTGACAAGCCTATTATGTGGCACCTGCACAACATCAACTGCATTGCCCTCATTGACCCCCTCTCTGTTACCTCATCAAAAAACTCAATCAAGTTAGTTAAACACGATTTGCTTTTAACAAATCCATGTTGGCTTTCGCTTATTAATCCACACTTGTCCGAGTGACTCTTAATTTTGTCCCGGATTATTGTTTCTAAAAGCTTCCCCATCACCAAGGTTAAACTGACTGTCCTGTAGTTGCCGGGTTTATCATTACACCCTTTTTTGAACAAGGGTGTAACATTTGCAATTCTCCAGTCCTCTGGCACCACCCCTGTATCTAAGGCGGATTGGAAGATTATGGCCAGCGCCTCTGCAATTTCCACCCTTACTTCGCTCAGCATCCCATCCAGACCGGGTGACTTATCTACTTTAAGTACAGCCAGCCTTTCTAGTACTTCCTCTTAATCAATTTTTAGCCCATCCAGTATCTCGACTACCTCCTTTTACTGTGACTTTGGCAGCATCATCTTCCTTGGTGGAGACAGATGCAAAAAACTCATTTAGTACCTCAGCCATGCTCTCTGCCTCCATGCGTAGATCTCCTTTTTAGTCCCTAATTGGCCCCACCCTTCCTCTTACTACCCATTTACTATTTATATGCCTATAGAAGACTTTTGGATTCCCTTTTATGTTAGCCGCCAGTCTAGTCACATAATCTCTCATTTCCTTTTTCACTTCTCCTCTGTACTTTCTATATTCAGCCTGGTTCTCACTTTTTTATCAACCTGACATCTGTCATAAGCCCCCTTTTTCTGCTTCATCTTACTCTCTATCTCTTTCATCATCCAGGGAGCTCTGGCTTTGGTTGCCCTACCTTTCCCCCTCATGTGAATGTACCTAGATTGTACCTGAATCATCTCCTCCTTAAAGGCTGCTCATTGTTCGATTCCTGTTTTGCCTGCCAATCTTTGATTCCAATTTACCCAGACCAGATCCATTCTCAACCCACTGAAATTGGCCCTCCTCCAATTAAGTATTTTTACTCTAGATTGTTCCTTGTCCTTTTCCATAACTAATCTTAACCTTATGATACTATGATCACTGTTCCCTAAATGTTCCCCTACTGACATTTGCTCCACTTGACCCACCTCATTCTCCAGAATCAGATCGAGCAATGCCTCCTTCCTCGTTGGGCCGGAAACATACTGATCAAGAAAGTTCTCATGAACACACTTCAGAAATTCCTCCCCCTCTTTGCCCTTTACACTATTACTATCCCAGTCTGTATTAGGATAGTTGAAATCCCCCATTATCACTACGCTTTAGTTCTTGCACCCCTCTGTAATTTCCCTGCAAATTTTCTCCTCCATATCCTTCCCACTAATTGGTGGTCTATAGAATACACCCAGTAGTGCAATGGCATCGCTATTGTTTCATAACTCTAACCAAATAGATTCTGTCCTTGACCCCTCAAGGACATCCTCTCTCTCCAGCACTGCAACATTCTCCTTAATCAATACTACTACCCCTCCTCATTTTTTTCCTTCCCTGTCTTTCCTGAACACCTTGTATCCAGGAATATTTTGCACCCAATCTTGCCCTTTTTTGAGCCAGGTCTCCGTTATCACCGCTACACCATATTCCCTTGTGGCTATTTGCGCCTGCAGCTCAACAACCTTATTTACCATGCTTCGTGCGTTTACACACATGCACTCTAAACCTATCTTAGACTTTCTTATATTCTCTTAGTCTGATCCCACCTGATACTTTGCTATTTCTTACTGTAGTGCTATCTGTCTCTCACAATTCTTTGTGCATCTTGTTTCTCCTCTCTAATAATACTACATCCTGGTGCCCACCCCACCCCTGCCAAATTAGTTTAAACCCTTCCCCACAGCACTGGTGAGCCTCCCTGCGAGCACATCGGTCCCGGGTCTGTTGAAGTGCAACCCGTCCGTCTTGAACAGGACCCTCCTGCCCCAGGACTGGTCCCATTGCCCCAAGAATCAGAATCCCTCCCTCCTGCACCATGTCTCTAGCCACACATTAACCTGCCTTATCTTCCTATTTCTGTACTCACTAGTGCGTGGCACTGGGAGTAATCCAAAGATTACTACCTTTTGAGGTCCTGCTTTTTAACTGCCTCCCGAGCTCCTGAAACTCTAGCCACAGGACCTCATTCCTTTTCTTTCCCATGTCGTTGCTACCCACATGGTTCATGACCTCTGGTTGTTCCCCTCCCCCCCCCCGGAAGAATGTTCTACACCCTCTCCGTGATGTCCTTTACCCTGGCACCAGGGCGGCAACACACCATGCGGGACTCAGGTCGACGGTCACAGAAATGCCTGACTGTCCCCCTGACTATCGAATCCCCTATGACTACTGCATTTCTACACTTCACTGTACATCCCCCCCACCCCACCCCGGTGCACTCCTTTGCCCCATGGTGCCATGCTCAGGACTGCACTCCTTCGAGGTGTCGTCACCCTCACTGGTATTCAGTACTGGTATACCAGTCTGAGAGTGCCACACACCCAGAAGATTCCTGCACTGCCTGCCTCTTCCTACCCTTTCGGGTGGCCACCCACCTGCTATCCTGAACTCTCTGTGGCTGCGGGGTGACCACCTCCTGGAATGTATGATCCAGGAAACCTTCAGCCTCCCTTATGCTTTGCAGTGACTCCAGCTGCCCCACAAACTCAGAAACCCTCAGCTTGAGCTCGAGCAACTGGAGGCATTTCCTGCACATGTGGCTCTTAAGGAGACATGAAGCATCCTGAAGTTCCCACATGGCGCAGGAATTGCAGGCAATGGGTCTCAGCTGCCTGTCCATTATATTTTGAAACTTTTTTTTTCTAAACTCCCTTCAGATGCTCTATTATTAATTTACTTACCCCAATTAACCTTCCCTTTTATTCCCAGTCTCTCTGAGCTCCTCCTCTCTGTTCCCTGTCCTTCCCTCTCATCAAATTCTCAAGTTCCCACTCAGTTCACAATCCACTCCATTCGCAATGCGCTCTGTCGGAGTCTTGGTATTTATTTTTCTGCGTTGCTGTAATTGGGAACTAAGTGGAGAGGCACTTCCCACTTTTCCATTTGGAAGCTAGTGCTTGAATTTATTCCCTTTTGCGGATACAGTTTTAGTTGTTGCCTTCTGAAAAACAGGGAAACTGTGTGGAATGAGAAAGAAGGCTAATGAACATGGCCTGGGCCCTTAGCGAAACAACTGTTTCTGTAGAATTTGCTTTTCTTCCAAGTTCAGGAATACAAAACATTAGGTTATGTTTTAATTCAAGAATTTAGCTTTATTTTGTTGTTGCTGTAATTAATGAAGTTTCACTTCAAATCACAAGCCATGGATTCCTGGTTGAGTTGCCTTTCTGAAATGGTGACTATAGTGCAAAGTAAGGAAAATGTAACAAAAGGATAAGGGCTTGGAAGAGATTTTAACCAAGAAATCAGATATTCATTTGATCTGACCTTTCTGGCCATGTGATCCAAAAGAACATTCCCTTCTGCAGGTTTAGTAATGATGTGCATTAGGCTCTTGTAGGAGGGTTAAAAAAAACTGACTGAAAGCTTGGGCGGAGAGATATGTTTTTGAGAAGGCTTCTGAAGGTAGGTAGGGAGGTAGAGTAAAGGTTTGAGGAGGAAGTTCTAAAAAGTAGAACTGATGCAACTGGAGGCTCTGCCACTGAAGATGGAGCAGGGGAGGGTGTGAAATGCACAGCACAGCAGTGTTGGAAGACCTGGGAAGGGACATAAGACTGGAGAAGGTTCTAAAGATATTGTAGAATTAGGCCGTGGGAGGATTTGTAGATGAAGACAAACATCACAGATCTCATCTGCTGGGGTATAGGGAACCAATGTAGGTTAACGAGATGGTGTGATGGGCAAACGGTGCTTAGTGTAGGGCAAGATGTGGGCAGTGGAGTTTTGGATTATTTAGAATTTCTGGAGGTCAGAAGGCAAGCAAGGAGGGCAAAGGCCAGGCTCTGCCTCCAAAGGGCAGTCCTGGTAGTTCTGGGGCAGTATTAAAGGGGGGCAGAGACCCAGTGACATGGGTCTCTGTGCCTATTTCCTAGCAGAATGCTCAGTGCCCAGTGGAGTGAGTTAGAGCTGTGTGTGGAAACTAACCCATGTGCCTACAGATGATACCAAAGGGCAGCATGTAGATAAGGAAGGGGAGAGGACCAAGGATGGCTCCTGGGCTTTGCACCAGCTGCTTTTATACTGGAGCTGATGTATGTTTTCACCTTGTTAAAATTTAGTGTTTGTATTCCTTTTAATGGATGTTTATTAACACATTCAACTTCAGTAAACTTTTAAAAGGAGCCAACCCTGGATTAAATAATGCAGTTCAGTCATCTCACTGTTTTGCATGGGTTTCATTGTATTTTGACCACAGAAGAAAATATCTGAATTGCTGATTTAATTTATTGATTCTATTAGAATGTACCTCATTGGCTGTGAAGCGCTTGGGGACTTCCTGAGTACGTGAAAGGTGCTATATAATTGCAAGTTCTTTCTTGAGCATAAAACTTTTGCAAAATGATTTTTTTTTAAGCAGAATTGCTCATTTCAGATTATTTTTCAGTTCCCATGATGCACCAGCAAGCTGCAACCTCACATTACAGTACACCACAAGGAGGTGGCCAGCACTACCAGGGGCAGTCGACCATGGGGATGATGGGACAGAGTAACCAAGGCAACAACATAATGGGGCAAAGGCCAATGGGGCCTTATAGGTCAGCACAACAAGGTATGATTTGCATAGTGTCACAATTTGTGTATAGCTTGACATGGTGTTTTTTGTTAATTGTATCTATGATTCATATTAATTAGTGTTAATTGTATTCAGGAGGTACATATCAATTGAGAACTCTTGTATCCATTTATAAGAGAGCTGATGTAGGGTGTGGTGTGTGTGTGTAATGTGGAGCTCTGTGAATAAAGGCTTGGAAGCAACTGAAGACCAGGCTCTAGTATTCTATTCTTCACCAAAGGGCTATCCACCTTATAACATTTTTGACTAATTTTTCCAGTCCCTTATATTGTAATTTTTTTTGATTCTGCCCTTAATAAGTGGATGAAGTTGCTGTTCAGGAAATTCTGTTGTCTTCAGCAGGATATATTAATGAAAAAGATGTACTGTGGAAGTATATACTAGGCCATTAGTGTAGGGTGAGAGGAGGCTCGCGTGGAGCATAAACATTGGCACAGACCCATTGGGCCGAATAGCCTGTTTCTGTGCTGTAAATTCTATGTAATTACACAAAAGACAAGTTCTTGTATCAGTATTTTGATTTAAATGTTCTGTAGAGAGAAAAACCTGCAAAGGGCAATAGTACAGAAAGTTGTACTTTCTTTAGCGTGGTACAACTGATCTTCCGTGGCATTCTCGTGGGTAGATCTAGCACATGGGTTTGTAATGTTTAACTACTTTACCTTGCTTGTCCCTTTTTTTAAGGGCCAGTACTCAGTTGTTCCCTGTAGGGAAGTAGTGTAAATAGACCTTGAGGTTAACTGTTGTTGCAAGTTTCTCTAGATTGCCAACTGCTTGATTCGTCTCTGACATCTCAGCAACCTCTTCAGGTTATCTCTAGGTTAGAGGAAATAACTTTTTTTCCCTAAGATTTCCCTTTGATTATGTACATGGAGGTGCATTAAACTCCTTCCCATAAAATTCAGTAGTTCAGCTAACTTTCTTTGCTTCCTGACTCAAATCTGTTAAAGGTTCTCTTCTTATTTGAACAATTTGTTGGTGTATCATACAGTGTGTCAGATGCTCTTAAACCATTTTTAGCTGTGTTTAAATTTCACTCTGTTGTTGGACTTGCATCTCGTTGGGTATGGGTCCATTTTTTGGGGGAAAGTAAGAAACTTTGGAACTTCTTTGGTGTGTGGTGCAAAGTTTTCTTTTACTGTGGACTTCCTTGAACACCAACTTTGCAAAGTAGAGGATACAAACTTTGGTTTGTGGAATGATCCACTTAATGCACACACCAAACATTAGTTCTGTTGCTATCTCTTTTTTTAAAATAATTTTGTTGGAAAAAAATTACACTAGCGCTATAAAGAAATCTGGATTGTGTGTGTGTGTGCCTGTGTGTATGAATTTAAGAGGTACATGGTTTTAAAAGAAATCGGGGTAGATCTTGACTTTGTGCGATTAGTCAATGGAAATAAAAACTGGGAGAGATGTTAAACGGGTTGCTGATCGCTATCACCCATTTGATACTATTGCACAAAGTTAAGATCTACCCCATAGACTTCTTATTATATTGTCATTTGATTATGTGCATGAAGATGCATGAAACACCTTCCTAGACAGTTCAGCTAACTTTCTTTGCTTCCTGACTCAAAGCTGTTAAAGGTTCTCTTATTTGAACCTAAAACATTAGCAGTTCCCCACTATTTCAAAAATAAAAATAGCATTAGAATCTACTCTTCTCAATTCAAATTATTGGATAATTCACTTTTTTTAGTGCAAAAAGCAACTTTGAATTGTCAGAATTAGGCTACCATCCTTTCACAGAAATGAATACAACATAAAATTAGAACTGAGAGTTTGACTAGACCAAGACCTTAAATTATCTGCTATGCTTTAGTTACGATAGGAATACTTTTCTAAGTACAAAATGTTGGTTTTTAAGGAGAGACTACAAAGAAAGACAAAAAAAAACCCTGCATTTATATAGTGTTTTTCACAATGTTAGGACATTCCAAAGTACTTCAGCCAATGAATTACTGTTGTAATGTAAGGAAATACAGCAGCCAATTTGCACACAGCAGGGTCCCACAAATGGCAATGAGATAAATGACCACATAATCTTGGTTGAGGCATAAACATTGGCCAGGACACTAGGAGAACTCCTCTGCTTTTCTTTGAGTAGTGGCATGGGATCTTTTACATCCACCTGAGAGGATAAATAAGCCTCAGTTTAACGTCTCATCTGAAGGTCAGAAAAACTTACTTTATTCTTCTAATAGATCCAGGGCTATAGCAACCACTGAGGCAAGCAAAGCGAAGCAAATGCCCCAAAAAGTTCTTTTGATGCACCAAAGTTTAAATTTTACATATTTCAGTATTTAGACAAATGTTGTCAGTGACGCAGATGACATTGACGGTAAACTTGCTTTTAAACACTGAGCCCAGGACAGAGCATTTATGAGGCCCCATCATTTCTGAATGAACAGAACTCAAATATAGTTAAAGGCAGCACATGTGATAAGCTCTCCCATAGGAATGTGATAATATAGATTTCGAATTTGTACAAACCTTACTTTCATTTGTATTTCACTCAGTTCTTTTCTTAAAACTTGTGCCTTAAGTTACCAGGACTGTGACTATGAAATCTAACACTGATACAAGCTGTGCCATGGACAATCCATTTGATATTCTGTTGGCTGCTGTTTTGTCCATTACTATGCTGGATATTACTAACACAACTAAATGCTGTGCCTGGCGTTAGTTTCACCACAATAACCCAAAATTTAGTCAGTTGCCAAATGCTAATCCAATATTTGAAGAAATATTTAAGTTTATTTTACATTCTCCTAAGTGGAGAATGTTCCATGAATTTCAATATACATGTGTAAATGGAATTTTTTGCAGTAAACAAAGCTCAATAAATTGTCGAAGTACAGGAGATGGCTTTTTTAAAAAAAAAGGTTGAACAAAAAATTGACAGGTTACTGTTTCTTCTCTCTTGTAGGTTCTTCTCAGCAATACATTGGACAGGAAGATTACTATGGTGAGCAATATGGACATGGCCAAGGACCCACAGATTCCATTAATCAACAATATTACCCTGATGGTACTTCTTTTTTCCCTTAGACTGCTAGTCATATTTGTAATGTGAAATATTTATCTAACTGGATAAAGGTATTTAGCTACCAATAAATCAGTTCCTCTGCAATCTGCTAATGGAATATATGGAAAACGCATAGTACTAAAAGTCTGAGATACACATTTTTTGATGAGTTTTCTAATCTTACGGTTCCTTTTGTAATACTTGTGTGCTGTCAGTATTGTGGAAATAAAAATATTTTATTTTACGTGTACAAATTTTAAAGAAAAATCATTTTACTAAACAGTAACTTGCCCAAAGTTTTGTAAAGAATGTTTTCTTTAACTTTGCACGCAGAACAAAATAGATCCCCTTTGCTTTCATATTCATGATATGAATACTGTGGCATGTGCCATGTAAGTCTTTTTTGCCAAATGGTTCTCTCCTCAAAATTGCCACACTCTGTCCTCAAGCTTAATACTTTTTATTGAGGCTGCCTCCCTGAAAGCTATTGCTTCCTGCATAAAATCTGCCAATAAACTAAAATAGCAAAAAGGCAAACTACAATTTTAAAATAGTTTTTTTTTATCACGCTCCAGGTGCAGATAATAAGGCCACACAGAGATCACAGTGCTTCCCTCTCAATGTTGACTGCATAGCATCAACTGTGCAACCGAGACCACTTATGGGATGGGTCCAGCATGTATGATATCTTGGATGTGGCGCGTGTATTGACATCCAATGACTTCCAACAGGTCCATTCCTTCTTAATCATAGAATCATTAGAATGACACAGCACAGAGGGAGGCCATTTGGCCCATCGTGCCTGTGCCAGCTCTTTGAAAGAGCTAGCCAATTAGTCCCACTCCCCTGTTCTTTCCCCGTAACCCTGTATTTATTTTCCCTTCAAGTATTTTTCCAATTCCCTTTTGAAAGTTATTATTGAATCTGCTTCCACCACCATTTCAGGCAGGGCATTCCAGATCTTAACAACTCGCTGCGTAAAATGTTTCTTTCCTTGTGTCGCCTCTGGTTCTTTTGCCAATTACCTTAAATCTGTGTCCTTAGGTTATCGACCCTTCTGCCACTGGAAACAGTTTCTCCTTATTTACTCTATCAAAACCCTTCATGATTTTGCACACCTCTATCAAATCTCCCCTTAACCTTCTCTGCTCTAGGAAGAATAACCCCATTTTCTCTAGTCTCTCCACGTAACTGAAGTCTTTCATTCCTGGTACCATTCTAGTAAATCTCCTCTGCATCCTCTCTATGGCCTTGACATCCTTCCTAAAGTGTGGTGCCCAAAATTGGCCACAATACTCCAGCTGGGGCCTAACCAGTGTTTTATAAAGTTTAGCATAACTTCCTTGCTTTTATACTCTATATGCCTCTATTTATAAAGCCAAGGATCCCGTATGCCTTTTGAACAGCCTTCTCAACTTGTCCTGCCACCTTCAAAGACTTGTGTACGTACACCCCGAGGTCTCTCTGTTCCTGCACACCCTTTAAAATTGTACCATTTAGTTTATATTGTCTCTGCTCATTTTTCTTCCAAAATGAATCACTTCACACTTCTGTGTTAAATTTCATCTGCCGTGTGTCTGCCCATTTCACCAGTCTGTCTTTGTCCTCCTGAAGTCTCTTACTATCCTCCTCTCTGTTTACTACATTTGAGTTTTGTGTCGTATGCAAACTTTGAAATTATGTCCTGTATACCCAAGTCCAGGTCATTAATATGTATCAAAAAGAGCAGTGGTCTGAATTTTAATTTCCAAAATGAAGCATATAGTATTTAATAGGATTATTTATTTCTGTTCAGAGAGGAGGATAGCCATAAGTAACTCCTGACTTAATTGATTTGTGGGAAGTATGGTCAGCATTTTACATGATTGGTGAGAAATCTCTACATGTGTAATTTCTAAACATCAGATAGTAAACTCTGTGTAATCACCGTTGGCATGCAAGTATATTATGAGCATAAAAGTCTTAAGACTATTTCAATGTGATTTTTGGTAGAATAATTATATTCTGTGTTGAGCTGATTTTAGAAAGATGCTTTGTTCAAAGACTTTTAAAAATGATTTTCATTAAAATACAGCACTGTTCAAGACAGTAACAGTGTAAAATAATTCATTTCATGCAATATGTCCTCTAGGTCACAGTGAATATGCTTATCAGCAATCATCATATGCAGAACAAGGTTACGAGAGGTCATTTGAGGAATCCTCACAACATTACTATGAAGGAGGTAATACAAACAAATGTATAGGGTTGTGCAGATAAAATATGAAGGGTGACCCATTATATCTCCTGTACAAATGTAAAGCTGCAACTCTAATACTAGACTTAATATATCAAGTTTATATTAGGGTTAACAGACTCTCCTTCATGTTACTAGCTCTAACTAAGATCAACTGACTTATCACACATTGGGGATTGGATTTGAGACCTTCCTGATCTGTATGACCCATGATCACATCACACAGTGTATTTGAAATGGAGAGTTCTTTTTTAGAACTCATTTGTGAGGGGAATAGGGGAATAGCAACAAAATGCAACATACAAGTAGTGAGATACAGATTTGCTCTAGTGATTTTTTTCCCTCATGCCAGAATTTCTGATGTCCTGATCTTCAGAGCACAGTGACAAGGGCTTCACTACAGGGAGAGATGAAAGATCAGTGGAAGTGTTGCTCTTGTTTGCCCATTAGCACCTGATTCACATCAGTATTGAGCTGGATGCTGTGATGGGACTGTAGGTCCTTTCTTGATGGGTGAGCTTTAGTGGGTCAAATAGCCTTCCTTATCTGTATCTAACTTGAGCGAAGCTGCATGTTGATTTTATGTGGGGTTTTTTGGATAGTGGTACAACAACACCTTGCATTTTTAAAATTCATTCTTTGGATGTAGGCGTTGCTGGCAACACTGGCATTTATTGCCCATCCCCCCCAAAAAAAGGACACAGTCAAAGAAGATATTAAGAGGGGTGACTTAAAGCTTGGTCAAAGAGGTGGTTTTCAGGAGAAGAGAGACAGAGGATTTTAGGGCAGGGAATTCCAAATCAGAGGGCCTAGATGGCTGAAGACATTGCAACCGATGGAAAGGGAATGTATGAGGGAAAAGCCACATGAATGGAGAGTTTTGGGAATGAGGTTAAAGACCTAGGGCTGGTGAAGGTTAAGATATGGGCAGCTGAGTTTTGGATGAAGTGAAATTTATGGAGGGTGGTGAATGGAAGGCCAGCCAGAAGACCATTAAAATAGTTGAGTCTGAAGGTGACAAAGGCATGGATAAGGGTTTCAATGGGGAATGGGCTGATACGGGTAGAGGTGGGCAATTGTTATGAAAGTGAAAGTAAATGGCCTTTGCGATGGAGAGAATATTGAGTCGATAGCTCAGCTTGGGGTCGACTAGGGTGCCAAAGTTGTGAACAATCTGGTCTGGCCTGAGACAATAGTTGGAGAGGGCATGGAGTCATTGGCAAAGGGACAGAGTTTATGGCAGGAGATAATGACAATTTGGGGGGGAGGAGGCAAGGGAAAAGCAATTTTATTCATCAGTTTCATTTTGCACATTTTCTTCACTTGCTGGTCTTGCTAGACATTGTGTTCATTCAGCTAGGCAATAGAATAAAGACAACAGCAGTGGGTCATGTTTTAGTGAGCAGCAAATGAACTGTAAGAGCTCAAGCTTTCAAGCTTTTGGAGGGGGTGGAGAGGGTGGGGTGGGGGGGGAAGAGACTGGTCCATTAAATGGATTGGAACACTGCCCTTTTACCTCTTGGAGCTGGATTGGATTGAAGCCAGCCCAGACTAATGGGATGAAGGTCTTTTGTGTCTGCCAACTGTTAAAGTGAAATGCATTTGAGTGTTTAGTGGTCAAAGCGCTAAAGGATTGCCCGTAACTCAATGTTAATACACTAAATTTCCAGTCCTACTTCGGGCATAAGGATGGCTGGTCTTGGAAAGTGGGAAAAATTCACATTGGCGCAGTATTGAGGTTGGGCCTTTGCATAAGAAACATCACTGCATATCTTGCCCGTGTCTTGCATGTCAATGAATGCTGGAAGTTGGAAAGTGATCCATTCCACAGCCGAGCCTGCTGTTGTCCTTACCTGACATGCACAAATATACACTTTCCAGCAGGGTCACTGGAAATCAGGAGCTGCAGAATCTACAATGTTGTACCACAGAATTTGTTTGGGCTTGTCTGCAGAGAATGTCCTTAGTTGTTGTAGAATTTGAAGGGCCATGTATTAGTTCTTTTGATATTAAGGACAATAAGTCTGACAGCCTGTTTTATCATTTGTCTTAAGGAAATTCCCAGTACAGCCAGCAGCAGACTGCTTACCAGCAGGGACCAACCCAGCAGCAGACTTATTCCCAGCAGCAATACCCCACCCAGCAGAGCTACCCAGGACAGCAACAAGGATATGGTGAGTGGGAGGAAAATACCAACAATGAATTGTGAACAGTTAATTTGTAGTTAATGTATAATGTGCTAGCTGACCTTTTGTCATGTCATAATTTCCAAAACAACTAAAATAGGCAGATGGTAGAACTTATGCAGCAATTACCAGGCTGCCTTCATCCGATAACTATGCACTTTAAGGGTGCAATTATACCACAGTTACTGGTCTGAGATTGTGGATTGCAATATGCAGCTGGCAGACATGAATTGAACTGCTGGCAGTATCTCGTCTGAGCTCAGCAACAACTAAGCTTTGTGCAGGCATGTCTCAATACACGTATTTTGTGCTTTGTGCACCTGATTCATGGGTTATATTGTTGCAACTTTCGTGTCGGTGCACATTTGAACTTGCCTTGCATTAACAACAAAATGGCAGTATAACTCTTGCCTAAATACAACTGCTGATTTCTGCTCAGAATTGTGGGAGTAAGCACCTCATGGTTTTATTTTGGTGCGGGGTGGTGGGAGGGATTTATTTGGATGTATCAACACCACTAAATTGTCTGCTATCCATTCAGATGTATGCAATACCTGCACTAGTAATGTTGTTCTACGATTTCACCAAGTGTTCCACAAAGCCTCCATCTCCTATGACATTTTGAACTTGTAGTAACTAGTTTGACTGTCAGTAAGACAAACATCCATAAGGAAGTTAGCATTGGCAAGAAAAGCTTTCACCATTTAAAAATATTTCAACTTTGTTATATGGAAGGAAATGAATTTGAAATCTGCATTAGTCTGTTAATTTTGCCAATGAATTGCTTCTTCAAACCTTTTCTAGTGTTCTGTAACTGGTATATGAAGATTTTTTTGAATAGCATTTGATTTATGATTGTTTTTAAAGAATGGGACATCTTAAGATTTTTTGGGAAGCTTGAAATTATTGGTTTGATTTGATGGTAGAGTGATTCTTGCCGACGGAGCTTGTAAAAAGTTTTGTGACTTGACCCACTGGATATGACAGCAGCTGCTAGTTGGAGTCATTAGTGATGGACAATTTCCAAATAAGCCTGTCACGTTTTTACCAAGTCCAAAACCAGACCCTATTTCCAGAGGTCATTTCAAAACAATTCATTTTAGAATCTGAGAAACCTGCTGGACATTCAGTACTGGTTTGAATGGGAGTTTTACACCGTCTTAAAATTGAGGTTAGTTTTAAAGGCAGGCGTATGTCTCTGACGACTGAATGACCTTTGTATACAAAGGATACTAGATTAGAAACTGAATAGTGCACGAGAGAAGTTATCAGGATGCCTATTCCTTTTTTAAGTGCATCTACCTGCCATTCTCTTCCCCACCCCTCAATGAAAAAGTGTTTCCCGTTTGGAATTGCACACCTGATTAAATGATTAAAAAATATATTGGAAATCTGAAATAAAAACAGAAAAATGTTGGAAATATACCTGGTACATCAGCACCTGAAAAGAGGTGTTAAGGTTTTGGGTATGGAGTGTGTGGACTCCTAACAAAAGATCCACACTCGAGGAATTGCATATTAATAGCTTCAAACTGCAAATCACAGTATTCATGGTGTATATTCACTGGGTGGAGATTTCAGGAAAGCTGGTTTGATGTGAGAAGTAAACATAGAAATTGTGATTTCTCTAAACCATGTCTCTACCTCCAAATCCAATTAATTTACCTTTAGCCTGGTAAGAAATGACCTGTTTTTCTTGTACGTTAATTTAAAACATGTTAAATGACAAAATAGCAACTACAACAGTTGAAAGAAACCAGTGTTGTCCAATAGAAATTGCTGACTAGCCACAGGTGTGACTACAGTAACACCGATTTAGCCACATGCATTAATTTTAGTAGAAAATGCCTTACTTACACTCGCACAATACAGGTGTTTATTTACTTAACAAACATGTACCACCATTTAGTAACCAAGGAAGTAAAGCACTCACAGCGATTTAAAAAAAATACTCGTACACTTTGCCTTTCGTCTTACCATTTTACCAAACACACAGAGGCTAAAGTACACTTGTGCAAATATGAGTATCGAGATCACATGCCCAGTGACGGTGTCTATTACTCTTTTTTTATTAATCAGAAATGCAGTTAGCCACATCTGGATTCCCAATTACCCACATGTGGCTAGTGGCTAATATTTTGGATAACACTGCAATAAACCAGCTGGAAGCCTACAGGGGCAGTTGCTGAGTCAGTGCAGTGTATAGCATGTGGAGAAGCATGAGGCTTACTTGGTCAGTAACTTCAGCATTTGTTCAAATTAAATTTGAGGTTCCGAATTGATGAATTTAAATCGTAATTTATGGAATTAAACAAAAACTACAAATGCTGTTATTTTGATTGTGCTGCAATGTGTGGCTATCATAACAACAAATTGTATTTATATAGCGCCTTTAACATAGTAAAAGCATCCCAAGGTGCTTCATAGGGGCGTTATCAGACAAAACTCGACATTGAGCCACTAAAGAGATATTGGGACAGGTGTTCAAAAGTTTGGTCAAAGAGGTAGGTTTTGAGAGAGACTCCTTATTCACAGTTCTCCAGGTGTTAAAGGGTTTGCCCCAGGAATTCAGTTGCTGTATCCAATCTGGGACACCAACTAACAGAATTGATGGTGGCCTCCAAAATATTGGTCTTTTTCTTCAGCACAACTGAACATCAAAGAAGCACTAGAACTTAAAAATAATCAAAACCAGTTTTTTTTTCTTTATATTTTTGGGCTGATTGATGCCTGAGATCTTCTGGGAAATTTAACACATTTTTTTCCTTTTTAGGTGCCTAAAGTCAGCATAAAGCTCTAGAACACAGATCTTTGCCTCAATACTATGCCTCAGCCACAACCTCAGAACAGCACCCCCTAATATGTGATTTATTTTCCCACACCAGCTTCTGAGTGAGATTGCCAATTAATGCCATATTAGGGAAGAATTTTGTTCTGTGGGCCCAACCCACTAGGAACTGGACTGACACTGCCCAAACTCATTTTGTACAGGACCCTCAAAACTAACTCAGTGGAGGTTTTCAGTCCATTAGGTTGAGCTGGATTTAAACCCATATCTGAGTGTAAGGCCAATGTCTAGCTCACTGTGTCCCCTAGTTCCTGAAAACTAGTATTTACTTCACACATCCAGAAATCATTTTGTGAAAAACTTTTTTCTTTCTGTTTAGCGTTTGAATTTTCTTAGGGCAATGTGTTCTTAATTCAGTCAGTTCTGTGACGTCCATGATGTTCCAAGATCAGATACTGCGATGGATGCAATAATGCGTCTATCCCTGTATAATGTGCTGACTGAGAAATGTGGTCAGGCTGTGGCATGTCAGCACCATACAGTTGCAGTGTCTGCACCTGGCCCAAATCACAAGTAGTGTACCGCCTGAGTAATAGAAGTACTTTTTCTACTTTTAACTTTTCCCCCCTGCATGTTGTAAGTAGTAGAATTGCCTGGAGAATATGGGTCTTTCAGCTTTTTTTTTATAAGCTCCTAGAGATTTCTGAAATTCTCATTGGTTAGTTGGTCAGATAGATGAAGGGGAAAAATTTGCAGGGCTATGGGGAAAGAGCAGGGGAATGGGACTAATTGGATAGCTCTTTCACAGGCACAATGGGTGGAATGGCCTCCTTCTGTGCTGTATCATTTTATGATTCTATGAGTTCACACTGAAAAGCAATTTAGGGAAAGCACTGAAGGAACATTACTTTCAGGAATTTGCCACTTAACAAGCTTTTTTTTTTGTCATCCTTTTTCAAAAAAAACAGCGTCACCTGTAGTCAAACAGCAGAACACTCTAATCCCCAAAGTAACAGAAATATAAGCCTACTGTATTTCTTAATGACAAATGCTTGTTTTAACCATGTTAATAAAATAGGTTCACAGTAAACAAAATTGCTTGTTTTAAAATTGCTTGTTATGAAGAACAAATATTTTAAGAATGTGTCTTGAAAAAGTACAGTGGACTTGCTCTTCTACCACCATGGTTGATACCAGTTGTTTGTTTCTAGGAGTTTCTGATTTACAAAATTTAATGAAAAAGTGATAGATTTGCTTTTTGAATTTTGGCTGTAATTCAAATCAAATATAGCACACAGGGGTTTTCACAGAATAAATGTGATTATTTTGCTATGATTTTTTGCCTGCAAAAGATCAAAATTGCTCTAGAAATGTGGTGGATGTGGTATACAGAGATTTTCAGAAAGCCTTTGACAAGATACCGGACAGGAATCTATTGGAGAAGATTAAGGGTGTGGAATTATGTGGAGAGTAGCAAATTCAAGTTAAAAACTGGTTAGAAGGGACAAACAAGAGTAGGGGAGTGATTTGAACCTAACTAACCCCGTGGGAAACTGACTCCATCAGATCGGCCACCTGTTTTACACGCTGCCTGATATTATTTTCCATTGAAGTCAATGGAAAGAAAAATCGGGTGGAATTTAAAACAGGTGACTGATCACATCAGTTTCCCACTGAGTGAATAAAGTTTAAAATTACCCCCTAGGAGATGAGGCAGTTTCTCTGAGTGGTTGGAAGTAGGTAACAATGTCACAAGGGGTTCTGCTCTGGAACTGCTCCTATTTACAGTCTACATCAGTGATGTGGATATAGGACTGGAGGGAGTGGTGTCCAAATTTGCAGGATAGGAAGTATGGTTTTTAAAAAAAAAGAATTCTGAGGACCAAAGAAAGCTTCATGGGGATATTGATAAATTGGTGGAATGGGCAAAGAAGAAGTGGCAGATGGAATTCATGTCAGTAAACATGAGGTGGTAGACTTTGGTTTAATAATTTTGCTTTTTGAGTAGGGGAAAGCTAGGTGATGTGGAAGAGTATTGGGGTTTTGGGGTTCAGGTTCATAAGACATTAAAAGCAATACTTCAAGTGGATTAGGCCATAGGGTTTTATGGCAAGAGGTATGGCATATAAATGTCAAGATGTAATGGTGAATCTATAAAACTTTAAGACCACAACGGTACTGTGTGCAGATTTGGGCACCACACCATAGGAGAAATGTTGAGTCAATAGAAAGAGTACAGTGCAGATTCATTATGATACTGCCTGGTATAAGGAATACAAATATGAAACATTGGAGATTGGAGTTATTTCATTGTTTAAAATTATGAAGGAATGGGACAGAATAGATAGAAACAGACTGTTTCCAGTGAATGGTGGGTCTAGAACAAGGGGCATAGAAATTACATAGAATGTACTGCACAGAAACAGGCCATTCAGCCCAACAGGTCCATGCCTGTGTTTATACTCCACACAAGCCTCCTACCAGCCTTCTTCATCTAACCCCATCAACATATCCTTCTATTCCTTTCTCCCTCGTGTTTATCTAGCTTCCCCTTAAATGCATCTATGCTAGTTGCCGCAACTACTCCTTGTGGTAGAGAGTTCCACATTCTACCAGGGTAAGGAAGTTTCTCCTGAATTCCCTATTGGATTTATTAGTGACTATCTTATATTTATGGCCCCTAGTTCTGCTCCTCCCCGGAAAGTGGAAACATCTTCTCTACATCTACCCTGTTAAACCCTTTCATAATCTTAAAGACCTCTATCAGGTCACCCCTCAGTCTTTCTTCTAGAGAAAAGAGCCTCAGCCTGTTCAATTTTTCCTATTAAGTATAACCTCTCAGTTCTGGTATCATACTATTAAATCTTTTTTGTACCTTGAATGCTTCTGTATCCTTTTTATAACATGGAGACCAGAACTGTTCACAGTACTCCAAGTGTGGTCTAACCAAGGTTCTATACAAGTTTAACATAACTCCTCTGCTTTTCAATTCTATCCCTCTAGAAATGAACCCCAGTGTTTGGTTTGCTTTTTTTTTATGGCCTTATTAACTTGCATCGCTACTTTTAATGATTTGTGTATCTGTACCCCCTGATCCCTCTGCTCCTCAACCCCATTTAGACTCTTATTTTCCAAGCAGTATGTGGCCTCCTTATTCTTCCTACCAAAATGTACCACCTTACACTTATCTATATTGAAATTCATTTGCCAATTACATGCCCATTCTGCAAGTTTATTAATGTCTTCCTATAATTTGTTGCAGTCCTCCTCTGAATTAACTATACCCCCACCCCCAATTTTGTGTCGTTCGTAAATTTTGAAATTGAATTCTAGATGTTTTTCTATTACATCTTTGAGTAAAGATTCCATTATCTTTCCTACCACCGACGTCAAGCTAATTGGTCTATAGTTCCCTGGACTTGTTCTATCTCCCTTTTCAAATATAGGAGTCACATTAGCTGTCTGCCAGTCCTCTGGCACTATTGCCTTTTCTAATGAAGTTTTATAAATAGTAATAGTGCCTCTGCTATTTCTTCCCTAACTTCTTTTAATATACATGGATGCAATCCATCCGGACCTTGGGATTTATCCTCTCTATGTTTGATTAGTTTACCAATTATCTCCCCCTTTCTATCTGAAACATCTTTATATCTTTTTTGATCTCTTCTTCTAATGTCATGCCTATCATATTAGTCTCCCTGGTAAATACTGAGGCAAAGTAATTATTTAATATTTCTGCCATTTCTCTGTCATTACCTGTGAGTTTATCATGTGTATCCCTTAGTGGCCCTATCCCTATCCAGATTTTTCTTTTATTATTTGTGTGTCTGTAGAATACTTTACTATTTCTTTTTAAATTTCTTGATTTTATTTCGTAATTGTTTTTTACTTCTTTCCTAACCTTTATCGTATTCCCTTTTATCGTCCTCCTTTTGTTGTCTGTGTACTTAGTGTATGTCTCTTTGTTTGTTTCAATTTTGCCCTTATTTCTTTGATCATCCATGGTGTGTCATTACTGGCTAGTTTGTTCTTGCTTCTAGTGGGATATATTTTTCGTGGACTTTATGGATCACTGTTTTAAATTTTTCCCCACTGCTGCTCTATTTCTTTGTTCATCAGTGAATTTTCTAGTTTATTTTTCCTAGTTCCATTCTCATCCCCTTAAAAGATGCTTTTTCCCAATTTATTCCTTTGGTCTTTGTCCTTCTCAATCATTATCTTAAACCTTATTATGTTGTGGTTGCTATTGCCCAGATGTTCCCCTACACTTCTCTTATCTGTTCTGGTACATTTCCCCATTACTAAATCCAGCAGTGCTTCCTCTCTTGGGCTTTTTACATACTGGGTAAGAATGAGTCCTGCACACATTGTTAAAAACTCCATTCCCTGTACCCCTTTACCTACCTCTCCTTGCCAGTTCATTTGGGGGTAGTTAAAATCTCCCATTATTATTATTCTATGTCCTTTAGTCTTTTTCCATATTCCTTCCTCCACCTCCTTTCCACTATTAGGTGGTCTGTAGTATATCCCTATTAGCATGATCGCTCCCTTCTTATCTTTTATTTCAATCCATATGGATTCTGTTTTAATTCTTCTGTTAGTTATGTCCATTTTTCTGCTGCCATTATGTTATCTTTAATTAGTACAGCTACTCCACCCCCTTCTTTCCCCATCCTTTCTGATTATGTCATAACCTGCAATATTTAGTTGCCAGTCCTGTTCTTTATGTAGCCATGTTTCAGTTTTTCTTACTACATCTGGTTCCTTGCTACAGATTATTGCCTCCAGTTTCCCCTGTTTTATTTTGGATGCTGTGTACATTGCTGTACAGGCAGTTTAATTCATCTTTAATAGTTGGTCCTTTTATTTTTAACAGTCCTTTTATACTTCTGTTTTATAACTGTATTTGTTCCTTGACCATTTGTTATCTTTATTCCTTACCCTGGACTGACCTTTACACTCATCTCCTGTTTCTTTTATCTTTAGGCTTTTGTTATTGCTACCAGATCCCTCCCCCCCCATCTTGCTAGTTTAAAGCCTTATCCACCGCCCTAAATGTAAAAGATTTGGGACACAGAACTGAAAAATACACTATCAAAACTAGTGATCAAAGCAGAGATGTTTCATCATTCAAGAGCCGATTGGGTAGCTGGTTGAAGGAAGTGGGGATAAAAAGATATGGGATTAGGACTAGAGCCCATGTGGATGATAAACAACATGAACTGGTTGGACCGAACAGCCTGTTTATGTGTTGTACTTTCTATGTAATTCTGTGAATGGATAAGTGGGAAAACTAAAGAGGAGGCGGATAAATAAACGTGAAGAATTTTCTTTTTAAAATGACAGATGATGAACTTGCATAATTTGTTTTCTTCTCAAAATGGTCCCTTTAATGACTTTGATTTTTGATTCAAATTGTTGCAAAACCATGTTCAAAGCTATGATTTTAAACATTCCTAAACAGTAGCTCTGAATAATGTCTTTTTTAGTAATGCTGAACAATGGTTGTCCACAGAGAGGTTTTCTGTTTGTTTACACATCTGAATTATTTAATAGCATAAAAGTTGGTGTCCTCAAGCTTATGGTTGTGGAGACCAAAACAAAAGCAGTTGGATGCTGTGATGAGATTGTAGGTTTGTTCTCGATGGGTGATTGGATGACTGATTGCCTTCCTCACCTATATCTCTTGTGGTTAGCACTTTGACATGCGACTGAAGGAAGGTGTGTAAGAAACATGTAGGTGGGATTGAGGGCCACAGCAGGAACGGTGTTGTGTGGCACACGTAATCAGATGTCTCCTTCAATCTATCATCAAATGATGTGCTATCAATTGAAATTCATCCCTTGATAAAATTTGGATCTTCAATGGAGATGAGAGGCAGGAGAAAGAAGAATTGATGTTGTATATTTGAGGGCTTATAAAATGAGATGGAAGCCTTTTGGCTTTACATAGAAAAGATAAAGGCTTTCAGATCACACAGCGGCCCTGGGTGGAGGTTTGCAACAATAACAATGATTTTCCATGGCAATAGTGTCGTGATACTATAAATTCATCGTAAACTCAATTTTTCATCGATATAGGAACATAGGAACAGGAGTAGGCCATTCAGCCCCTCGTGCCTGCTCCGCCATTTGATAAGATCATGGCTGATCTGTGATCTAACTCCATATACCTGCCTTTGGCCCATATCCCTTAATACCTTTGGTTGCCAAAAAGCTATCTATCTCAGATTTAAATTTAGCAATTGAGCTAGTATCAATTGCCGTTTGCGGAAGAGAGTTCCAAACTTCTACAACCCTTTGTGTGTAGAAATGTTTTCTAATCTCGCTCCTGAAAAGTTTGGCTCTAATTTTTAGACTATGCCCCCTACTCCTAAAATCCCCAACCAGCGGAAATAGTTTCTCTCTATCCACCCTATCTGTTCCCCTTAATATCTTAAACTTCGATCAGATCACCCCTTAACCTTCGAAACTCTAGAGAATACAACCCCAATTTGTGTAATCTCTCCTCGTAACTTAACCCTTGAAGTCCGGATATCATTCTAGTAAACCTACGCTGCGCTCCCTCCAAGGCCAATATGTCCTTCCGAAGGTGCGGTGCCCATAACTGCTCACAGTACTCCAGGGGCGGTCTAACCAGGGTTTTGTATAGCTGTAGCATAACTTCTGCCCCCTTGTACTCTAGTCCTCTAGTTAATTGTATGATTTATATTAATTAGTGTCATTGCATTCAGGTGGTGGGTATCAATTGGGGACTCTTGTATTCTTTTTATAGGACAGCTTAGCTAGGGTGCGGGATGTGTATAGAATCATAGAAAGGTCACAGCACAGAAGGAGGCCATTCGGCCCATTGAGTCCATGCCGGCTCTATGCAAGAGCAATCCAGCTAGTCCCACACCCCCGCCCTTTCCCTGTAGCCCTGCAATTTTTTTCCCTTCAAGTATTTATCCAATTCCCTTTTTGAAGGCCATGATTGAATCTGCTTCCACCACCCCCTCGGGCAGTGCATTTCAGATCCTAACCACTCGCTGTGTAAAAAATGTTCTTCCTCATGTCACCTTTGGTTCTTTTGCCAGTGTGAGTGTAAGGGGGATCTCTGTGAATAAAGGCTTGGAAACAACTAAAGACCAGGCTCTAGTATTCTATCCTTCACCACATGGCTATCCAATTTTAACAATAGTGAATATCGATCTTAAAAAAAACCTTCAAATTAAGACTATTATAACCCAACACTAAGCCAGATGCTGCAATTGAAAATTGGTGCCTCTAACTGAAGATTCTCCAGTATGATCTGTGGAGTGAATGACAAGCTGTCAGATTGGTAGATACACTCCGATGCATGTTCATCTTAATGTGAGTCAGACATAGAAATATCAATACTTGTGCAAGAACATTTTAATTTTGTTTTAATCCAAACTCTAATGACATTTAACCTAACTAGGATGCCATAGACAAACTTCACAATTGGTCTGAAGTACCTCCATAGGTATCATCCAGAAAGTTTGGAACATAGGCTCAAAGTACTAAGATCTCTAACAAGAATGATGCGAATGGAAACCATGTACTAACTGTCTAGTAACCCCAGGGGGTTCAGGTATGTACTGATAAGATACTGAAGATGAGTGAAAGGTGACTTCAGCCTAAAACATTCTATAACTTGGAGGTTTGCAATAGCCTGCTAGATAAACTGTATTTTTCAGGTCCTTTTCCATTTTTCTAATCACCATTGGAAAAAATGTTCAACCATGCAACAAATATTTTCTGAGATAAACTCCACCCAAAATGAATCCTAGTTCACTTAGCACACAACTGAAGGTTGAACTACATTGCTAAATACATTTTTCTCCCCTAACCCCTGTGTTGAAGGTGATAGAGTGTGAATTCACAGGAAGTGACCTTTCAGTACCTTATTCAAGTGTTGATGTGCTAAATATTCATAAGGACCATTAAAACCAAAGCTGTTCTTGTCCTCACTTTTCTTCTTTCCTGAGCCTATGAATGCTGAAACCAATAGTAACACCCTGATCCTGCCATTATTGTTGTTGTCATGGCTGAGATCAGTTACCTCAATGAACCTGGAACCTTCCTGGTCTGCATGGCTCAGTGCCACACCACATGGTGTGTTTACCTTCAGAGCCATCAAAGACTTTTATATGGTATCTCATGAGATACCACAGTTTCTTATGTGGGTATGATATAAACTTGCCATGCACAAGTAAGAACCCAAATATGAACGTACTTATTACTTAAATGTTAATTTGATATATTGTAGGATAATTTTTTTTAATAGCAATCAACAATTGTATGTTTTTAAAAAAAATGTAACTATACCTTTCCTGCTATTTCTGAATTAAAGAAGAATAAGGATGATGTGGAGCCATGTGTCTTATTAAAAACATGCTGTAAAATTCTAGGTCCAACCCAGGGAGCCTCTTCTCAGTACCCAGGTTACCAACAGGGACAGGGACAGCAATATGGAAGTTACAGAACTGCTCAGCCAGGGCCCTCAGCTCAGCAACAGAGGCCTTATGGATATGAACAGGCAAGATAGACCATCCTGTGATTTACTTCATTGTACAGTTTTTTAAAATATGTTTCTTTTAAATGTTGCCCATTAAGACAAAGCAAACCATTTGAGTTTCATGACTACACCTCCTCACCTCCTCCCCCCCCTCCCCCGCCCCCACCATCCTTTCAAGGGATGAACTCCTCAAATATTTCTTACCTGTTTTTAAAACCAGAAAAATATATTCCACACCAAAATAGGATTATTTTGTGCTTCATTTCTCAACAGTTTACTGGGGGATTTATTGTCCTAGGATCCAACAAGATAATTAGAACCATTAATACTATTTTTTAGTTTTTTTAAAAAAAATCTTGGTTTTGAAAAGCTGTGGGGGGAAATATTAAAAGGGTTCCTGTCCCATGGTTGCTCCTTTTTTTAAATTACAAAATCGAATTCCAATTGTCAACCTCGTGTTTGTTTCTAGTATCTAAAGTGTGGTATATTTAATGCATTACGTTTTTTTTTTAAAATGTTGAACTGTTTCCTTTGTTGTAATGTTGCCAGTTTTTCTTACTGTATATATTTTTAAACCAGGGAATTTACAGTTTTACTCATTTTACACACACGCACACCAGTAAATAATGCTGAAATTCTGAATTGTGTAAATGCCTTGGATGTTTTATGTTTTTTTTCAAATTAACAAATCTAGGGAAAGGGCAACGACCAATGGTGCAGCCCACCAAGTTTTAAACCAAATATAAAGGAAGCTGAAGTAAGTCTAGAAGTGCTGATTAGGTGACTTGGGTTTCAAAAGTCTGCATATTTTGAGGATAGGTAGACAGATAGGTAAGAACTTTAATAGTTTTGAGATCCCAGGAAAGCATGAGGTAAAGTGAGAGAGTGCGTGATGAGCCTTTATTTCCACACACAGCGTAGGGAGGAGGAAGTGCACGCAGGACATGGTATTTGAAGCTTAAGGGTAACCAAAGCGGAAAGATGAGGTGTGCAATGACTTCATTGGTATTTATTTTATTTGATCGGGGTTGGGGGGGGAAGAGAGAGGAAGGGGTCAGAAGTTAGACAAGGACTGTCTGCCTATTCGATGAGCAAGGCTGGATTTTCCTCCAGGAATGCACACTTTTTCAGGCAGTCCTGGAACATTGTTTGTTTGGAGGAAAATGGGGCAAGGAGGCCTACTGTCCTATCCCTGCCCCCAAAATGAACTAGCGACGTTTTTCAGTCACCAGTTTTGCTATGTGTAAATGACAGCAAGGAAGTGGGACTTTTTTCTTTTCCTTCCCTAACCCGCAGCATTTCCATGTCTGTACTGCTGATGGAGGAGAAGATAAGTAAGAAAAAAGCAGTAAAGAGATTTGGTAGTACGAGGCAGGCAAAATCATTTTAATGGTTGAAAGACGATCTGGCCACCTGTCCCTCTTGTATCCCCTCCACTTAATGAAGACAAAAGGAAATGTTTGAAATACAAAATTGGAAGCTGAACTTCCTGCAGATGGTGTTGGGGCCTCATTTGAGATTAAAGAAGATAGGCCAAGAATGTCAATAGATGATGGTCTAAGTAGAGCCATAAAGGTAAGAAGGTGGTAGTTGACGGTTGGACTGGTGAAGAACATGAAGCTGAAAAAGAATTGAAAGAAAAAAGATTTTCATTGCATCATCAAACAGCATGGAGATTGAGATTTAGTGATTCAGCTATTGCTCTTTGAAAGGATTAGGAGCATGCAATCTGGCAGAAGTTGATGAAGTTAGAATGGAATCAACAGCGAGAGTGGATATGTTTGGATGATGAGTAAAGAAAGTCATCGATCTGGAAAAGGATGAGTTGGGGCTGGGGGGTGGGGGGAGAGAAAGAGAGAGCACAGAACCCTGGAGAAGCCTTGGGTTAATGGAAAAAAAATCAGAGGATGAACCATCTTTGCAGTGCAGACAGAGCAATTTGAAAGGAAACTAGAACTTTGGAGAAGACTATATAATGATGGCATGATTAGTCATAGTGCCAGACCCTGTTGTTGGCTTTGGAAATGTCCAAGCAAATGAAACATCGAAGAGTTCAAGAGATGTATATCATTAGCAAGAAGATCACCAATGAAATAACTATGCTGCAAGCATAATGACGCTGTGGATTAGAATCATAGCATCAACCTACATTCTCATTAGGTCTTCATATCTTGCAATTTTTGTCTTGTGTTCCATTGGAAATCGAATGGTAAATCACCATAACCTTTTAATGACCCTAGTAAAATGATTAATTCATTATGCTGAATAGAAAAGAAAATGTCCCCCTTTGTTATTTTAAGTTTCACCTTTGTTTAAATCGCCAAATCTTTTTTTGCATTTCAAATTCTGTCTCAAAACTTGAACATGGGTAAAATAAAATTTTCAGTTTATGGTCCAGGAATCAATTCTTTTTGAAATTCAGTACACTTCTATTAAATATACTATACAATGGACAATTAGCTAATTTTCTTTTGAACTAAGCAGTTAGTATAGGTTTTAATATATAGTGCTGAAGGAGACATCTTGCCTATATACAATATGGATCTATTTTCCTTCATAGTTTCAGAAATACCAGAGTAGTGATTCCTATAAGACCAAAATTGAAATCTTAAAAAAAATTAAGTTAGCTAATCATCATGACCATCATTAAAACAATAATATAAAAGAATTTATTCTTTCTCTTACCCAATCAACAGATTCTTCACCATGGGGTAAAGGCAGATACCCGAAGATAGGAAGCAGTTACATCATCAAAATTCAGGATCACTCAGACATTCCCTATAAAAACTAGCAGCACTCCCTGTTGTCTAATGTTGTGCCTCCTTTCATTTGATGATGTATTCCACAATGTATTCGTCTGCATCACTGCAGTGTTTGTCTAAGAGTCCCTTCAGAAGCTTGAGGCTTAATACTATTTATCTGATGTAGTGGTCATGAGGCTTTTTTCCCTCTACAAGATATTTGTTTGTACTGAGGAGTGGTGAAAAAATCAATCACTTGATGATTTGTTCCCACACTCTGGAAGATGTATTTCCTCAGTTGTTCTTTCTCTTTGTGCTCAGTGCAATAATCCAGCTGAGGTGCTAGACGTGAGTGTGGGACTGCAAATCAACACTGCCAGCACCATGACTTCCAATCAGAAACGGGCCTCTGGCACAGCTTTGGAGGTACTGCATACAGGTGAGAGCAGCACAATATCGGGCATCAGAGACAGCGTCTTTAGTGGGTACATGTGGTGACTGGTTAGGATACCCTTGGGCCTTCTTCAACCCTCAGGGAATCATTCAGTCGAAACCTCCCCTTTTGACGTTGTGTCTTAAACTATTCCTCGGTTAAATATGTCCAAGAGGAATGTTCTCATGCCATAATTTCCCCTCCTTGCTTTAACTTGGCTGCATCCCTGACTTAGGCCCTTTTTAGATTCTGCTATCATTAGTAATGAACACCAACTGACCAAGATGACTAAATGGTTTGAGGGCAGTGTGCAATTAATCACACTATTATTAATTGGGCAGACACATCAAGGTCAGCTGATACTCATCCTTCCTCCTCATATCTTCAGTTGGTTTTATTCAATCACCAGAATACCTTGGCACTAATCAGTTCCCAAGGTGCAGGTTAGAGGAATTATTTACAATTTAGTTCTACTGATCTGTTTTGGACATCAGAATAGAGGCTAGACCTTTTTGCAAACTGGACCAGCTGGAGTACTTCTTTAGAAGAACAGCTGAACATCTGAACTCTGAGGTCTTTAAACCATAGCAGGAGACAAAAACCTTGTAAGGATAGAGGTGAAAGTTGAAATGGCATTGCCTTTGTGTTTTGCCATGATCTGCAGCGTCATCCATCAGGAGTATAATTGCCCTGATAAGGCTGGCATACCTCATCTATAGATGGTTCTCTTCCCTCTTCCCCCACTCAAACCCACCCCAATCCAGGTCAGGTGAACAGCATGATAAATATGTTGCCATACCCAAAGAGCTGTAATTTACTCTAGTGCTTTAACTATGTTTTGTCACAGAATACGAAGTATAAATCACTCTCGGAATTTCAACAAAACCTCTGTTTGCCACATACTCTGCATTTACAGTTAGGCCATGCATCAGTTGACTTTATAATCAAACTTTTAAAGAATTATGATTAATGTCCTTTCAGGTTTTTTATTTCAATGGTTTTGTTTCAAACAATGAGTGTTGGAAGGGTCCGAACAAGCTTTCACCTTCAGTTTGAATCCAGCTCATGTTTCCTCTCTCCTGGCCGTATGGGACCTATGTGAAGTTAGTGGTGCAGTCACAAGCCAGATTCTAGTGACAGTGGGGTTGCAGAACAAAACTGCCTCTAATTTGGCCCTAGCTAGTAATCTCACTCAGACAAGCCATAAGGATAGCTGGTACAGGAAATTGCAGTGTCACACTGGTGTAGGCGAAACCGTGGCCCAGATTTTGCTGGGCATCTCGCGGCTTGCCCCGTTAATTAGAAATCTTCCCTCACCCTTCAACTCAAATATTTTGCCCTGCAAGTTGCTGAAAGTGTGAGCTGATAACGGGGCAGCTGGGACCTTGGTGAACGACAGAATCAACAGTCTATCTCCTCAACCAATGAGATTTAAGGATAGAGAATGAAACAGAGAAACGACGGAGAAGGAAATGGGATGAATAAGAGTCAAATCAGTTACAGAAAGAGAGGAAAAGGAAGATTGGATTAAGAGAGAGAGAGAGAGAAAAGAGGGAAAAGTAGGAAAAAAAAAATAAATTTTAAAAATCTCAGAACAATTTACTACCTGCAGGAATGAAAGTCCACTGTTTCAATTGTTCCCTTTCTGGGCTGGAAAGGTTGAGTGGCATTGCAGGAACATAAATCTTGTCTTTAAAAAGGTCCTTATGCTGTTAAGTACTAGCCATAATTTTCTGCCAAGTTTAATTGGCAATTAATGTGCAAATACAGCAATTTCTTAACTCACGGGGAGGTTGAGGGCAAGCTACCTTTTTGCGAGATTAATGGCGGAGCAATTTGTGGTGATTTGCAATTCACAGGGTATCTCTTCCTGTCCACAAGTTGCTGGATGATTTACAACAACAACTTGCATTTATATAGTGCCTTTAGCGTAGTAAAACATCTCAAGGCACTTCATGGGAGCGATTATCAAACAAAATTTGACATTGAGTCACATAAGAAGATATTAGGACAGGTGACCAAAAGCTTGGTCAAAAAGGTAGGTTTTAAGGAGCATCTTAAAGGAGGAGAGAGGCCGTGTGGTTTAGGGAGAGAATTCCAGGCTTAGGGCCAAGGCAGCTGAAGGCACGGTCACCAATGGTGGAGCGATTAAAAGCGGGGATGCGCAAGAGGCAAGAATTGGAGGAGTGCAGAGATCTGAGTTGTAGGGCTGGAAGAGGTTACAGAGACAGGGAGGGGCGAGGCCATGGAGGACTTTGAAAACAAGGATGAGAATTTTAAAATTGAGGCGTTCCTGGACCAGGAGCCAATGTAGCTCAGCGAGCACAGGGGTGATGAGTGAACAGCACTTGGTGTGAGTTAGGATACGGGCAGCAGAGTTTTGGATGAGCTCAAGTTTATGGCTGGTGGAAGATGGGAGGCTGGCCAGGAGAGCATTAGAATAGTCAAGTCTAGAGGTAACAAAGGCATGGATGAGGGCCTTAACAGCAGATCAGCTGAAGCAGGGGTGGAGACTGGCGATGTTACGGAGGTGGAAGTTGCAGTTTTGATGATGGAGCGGACATGTGGTCGGAAGCTTCTCTCAAAGTCAAATAGAATGCCAAGGTTGTGAATGGTCTGGTTCAGCCTCAGAAGGTGGCCAGGGAGAGGGATGGAGTCGGTGGCTAGGAAACGGCGTTTGTGGCGGGGTCTGAAGACAATAGCTTCGGTCTTCCCGATACTTGGAGGACATTTTTGCTCATCCAGTACACAGGCAAGCAGTGTGACAAATCAGAGACTGAGGCGGGGTCAAGGCTGGTGGTTGTGATGTAGAGCTGGGTGTCGTCAGTGTACATGTGGAACCTGACGTTGTGTTTTCGAATGATGTCACCGAGGGGCAACATGTAGATGAGAAATAGGAGAAGACCAAGGATAGATGCTTGGGGTACTCCAGAGGTAATGGAGCAGGAAGAGAAGCCATTGCAGGTGACTCTCTGACTATGACTGGATAGGTAAGAGGGGAACCAGGCGGGCACAGTCCCACCCATCTGGACGAAGGAGGAGAGGCATTACACATTAATAATAGCGTGCGCATTAAACTCTGTTATTTTGGCAGCAAAATCTGGGCCTGTGATGGAGCAACAAAGGAACTTTACTGTGTAGCTGGCTGAGCCATCCACAATTTTAGAATGCTTGATGCTAATAATGGATGTCTGAAATGAGAAAGTATTCCATTTCCTTAATGCTAACCCCTCGCCTTGAAGAACCTAAAAATTCACCAAAAAATGCACTACTAACACCATTGGGCAAAACTAGGTTGGTGAAGTCATCGAACCCCTCAGGATGGAGGAGCCAAATTAACTAAATAACATGATTGCTCGAGCACCCTGCTGATTTTAATTGTTATCCACCTTGCTCACCAACTATTCCAAATCAATCCCTCTGATGTCATCAAAATTAAATTGTTTAAACAGAAGCATTTAAAATATTCAACAGGAAGACTGAAATAAAAGGATTTTTGATTTATATTTCTTTAATTTCTTTTTCAAAAAAAGCACTGATGAGATCTACTCTTTAATTCTGAAGGATCATGCTCCAGAATAACCTGTAATGTTCAGCATGAGGCCAAATTGGCATGTTTTCTTTTTTGCAATTCCTCTGCATTGTTAGCAAGAGGGATGATGGCAAGGACATTGGGCACAAAACATGTGGCTGTGTCAGTAGGCAACTAACTTGGGATTTGAAGTCCTTTTTGGGTAGAATCCTGTTCCAGGTGAGAGAAAAGTATGGTTCGTATGTTGATGGAGCCATTATTGACACTTTTGAAATTGTGGAAGAATGCATTTCCATAAAGCAACATGCTGAGATTATTCATGGTCACTGTCCCATAGAGCTCCTCTACTTCTGGGTATTGCAAATAACTACTGTACCTGCTCTATTAGGGCAGGTTCATTAGTCACTTGCAGGGCAGATTCAGTAATTACTTGCAGCGTTGCAAACAATAACTGAGCCTTTCTCAATGCCTCTGTTATCTCTGGATGGATCAAGAAGCTACTCCAAGCAGATCTGACAAAATATATATATTTTAAATTGTGCCTTAGTTTCTCTTTTTCCAACCTCTTCCTTTTTCTCCCCAACTCTCGTGAAAGCAGTTACTCCGTATGGACTATGGTTTCATGAGCACCAGCAGCCCTGTGTCTGCTACTTAGTTCAAATGTTATTTTTGAAGTGTGGATTAGAATAGTGAATGTGTTAGGCTATTCAACCATGGCTAATGCAACCAATCCCCTTTTGCATTCATCTAACCTCTAAGATAATGCTATCATATCATTGGAAGCAAGCAAGAAAGAAAGAGAAAAAAACTCCCTACTGACACTGTCCATTTAAGATCCTATGTCACAACACTGACATTTTGGTCTTGTTCTGACCCACATTTTCAGCCTCTCTTTTCTCCTGTCATCGGTAGCAGTTTTCCTACGAACCGTACACTCCAGAAAGACTTTTTTGACATTCATTATCTCTTTGCCTTTACTTTAAATCTACACCAATTTGTAGTAAACAGTTGTAGCTTAAAGTTGTATTTAAATCTTTATCAAAGCTCTCCACTTTGGGAAATTTTACTTTGGCTTAGTCACTGACTTCAATTTTTCTCTCCCTCAGCTCAGACTTGGTCTCTAAAGTCCTTCCTTGGGTCTGCTTGCTTCTGGCTGGCGTCTTCTGTTAGCCTGCTTGGCTTCTGATTAATGCCAGCTCTTTGTTTTTTGTAATGTATTTTAAATAATTTAGACCTCTGCCTCTGCTTGATACTCGAGACATCTGCTTATCTAGTCTTGTGGCAATACACAACTTTTGTAACTATCCAGACTGAGTAGCA
This sequence comes from Heptranchias perlo, assembly GCF_035084215.1. Classification (NCBI taxonomy): domain Eukaryota; kingdom Metazoa; phylum Chordata; class Chondrichthyes; order Hexanchiformes; family Hexanchidae; genus Heptranchias; species Heptranchias perlo. The sequence continues at coordinate 13,851,071 of NC_090343.1, forward strand.
GAGCTCAATGCAACTGTCTCTTTGCTGAAAATATGCCAGGCAACAAATCAGAGGCACAGAAAGACCTTGGGGTCCATTCTGCCAGAAAGCACAACTTCAGCTCTAGTTCAGACGTGGAATTGAGCGTCAACGGGGAGTGCTGTCCAGAGATTTTCAAGCAAGATTCACCAACTAAGCAGCACTCAGTATTGATTCTTATGGCTGAGGTTTTGAATCCTATGGATCTTGAAAAACTTTTCCCAACTTTCGTCAACAAGTCTGCTGAACCTCCATATCCTGCAATAGGTGGTACCTGAAGGCAGTTCTGCGTAAGTGACTAGGATATCAAAGCCAACATCTTTTAATGATGTTGGGGCAGTTTCTACACTGCTTTTGTTACTGCAGCAATTTCCTCAGGCTTAAAACAAGTTTAATTCCTGTTCAGGACTGACATGATGCAGAACACGAGGAAACTGTTCAGCTGCTACACCATTTCATTGATACCAGAAGAAAAAAGTGTCTCCCTCAAGACTTTCTGAAAGGTTTCTTCAGTATGTGTATTTACCTGTATTGAATAACTAGGGCTGTAGATAGGGCTTTAAAGTAAAAAGCGGGGGTGGGGTGGGGGGGGGCGTCAGGTGAGGGGAAATTCAGAAATTTAATGAGAAAAGTTAAGACAATAGAACAATGTAGTGATTTGGGTAAAGATAAGCAGAGTGAGGCAGGAAGGGACAGAGAGTTTACCAATAATAATGCAACAACAAGTAAGGTCAAAGCAGGAAAAAATGGTAAAAAGTTAATTAAAGGCTCTTTATCTGAATGCATGGAGCATAAATAACAAGATAGATGACTTAATTGCACAAATAGAGATAAATGAGTTTGACCTAATCGCCATTACAGAGACATGGTTGGGAACTAAATATTCCAGGGTACATGACATTTAAAAGACAGGCAGAATGGAAAAGCAGAGGGTGTAGCCCTAATAATAAAGGATGACATAAGGACAGTGTTGAGAAAGGATCTTGGTTCGGAAGATCAAGAAGTAGAATCAATATGGGTGGAAATTAGAATTAAAAAGGGCAGAAAACACTGGTGGGAGTAATTTATAGGTCCACTAATGATAGCAGTACTGTTAGAGTATTAATCATGAAATAATGGGAGCTTGTAACAAAGGAAATGCAGTCATCATGGGGGACTTCAATCTGCATATCAAATTGGCAAAGATAGTTTGGAAGACAAGTTCATGGAATATATTTGAGATGGTTTCCTAGAGCAATACGTCATGGAACCAACCAGGGAATTTTAGATCTTGTATTATGTAATGAGACAGGGTTAATTAGTAATCTCTCAGTAAAAGAACTTCTGGGGAAGAGTGATGATAATGTGATAGAATTTCACATTGAGTTTGAAATTAACGTACTTACTCAGAAACTAGAGTCTTCAACTTAAATAAAGCCAATTACATAGGTATAAGGGGCGAGTTGTTAAAAGTAGATTGGGAAATTAAATTAAAGGGTTTGACAGTTGAAAAACAATGGCAACCATTTAAAGAAATGTTTCAATATTCTCAACAAGTATACATTCCATTGAGAAATAAAAACTCTACGGGAAAAGTGATGCACCCGTGGCTAACTACAAAAGTTAGTGAGAGTATTAGATTGAAAGAAGAGGCCTATAATGTTACCAAGAAGAGTAATAAGTCTGGGGATTGGGAGAGCTTTAGAAACCAACAAAGGAGGACCAAAAAATTGATAAAAAGGGAGAAAATTGAATATGAAAGTAAACCAGCAAGAAATATTAAAAAGGATGGTAAGAGCTTCTACAAGTATGTAAAACGGAAGAGAGTAGCAAAAGTAAACGTTGGTGCCTTAGAGACTGAGACAGGAGAAATTATAATGGGGAATCAGGAAATGGCAGATGCGTTAAACAAATTTTAAAAATCTGTTTTCACAGTAGAAGACACAAAAAGCATACCAAAAATAATGGAGAACCAACGGGTAAATGAGAGTGAGGAATTTAAAACAATTAATATCACTAGAGGAAAAAGTACTAGACAAACTAATGGGACTAAAAGCCGACAAATCCGCTGAAACTGATGGCCTACATCCTAGGGTTCTAAAAGAGGTGGCTGCAGGGATAGTGGATGCATTGGTTATGATCTTCCAAAATTCTCTAGATTCTGGAACGGTTCCAGTGGACTAGAAGGTAGCAAATGTTACGCCGCTATTCAAGAAGGGAGGGAGAGAGAGAAAAGAGGGAACTACAGGCCAGTTAGCCTGACATCGGTTGTCAGGAAAATGCTGGTATCCATTATTAAGGAAGTGGTAACAGGGCACTTAAATCATAATATGATTAGGCAGAGTCAACATGGTTTTATGAAAGGGAAATTGTGTTTGACAAATCTATTAGTTTTTTGAGGATGTAACTAGCAGGGTAGATAGAGGGGAACCAGTGGATGTAGTATATTTGGATTTTCAAAAGGCATTCAATAAGGTGTTACACAAGGTAAGGGCTCATGGGGTTGGGGGTAATATATTAACATAGATAGAGGATTGGTTAAAGGACAGAAAACAGAGAGTAGGGATAAATAGGTCATTCTCTGGTTGGTAGGCTGTAACTAGTGGAGTGCTGCAAGAATCAGTGCTTGGGCCTCAGCTATTTACAATCTACATTAATGACTTAGATGAAGGGACCGAGTGTAATGTATCCAAGTTTGCTGATGATACTAAGCTAGGTGGGAAAGTAAGCTGTGAGGAGGACGCAGAATCTGCAAAGGGATGGAGACAGGTTAAGTGAGTGGGCAAGAAGGTGGCAGATGGTGTATAATGTGGGGAAATGTGAGGTTATTCACTTTGGTAGGAAGAATAGGAAAACAGAATATTTTTTAAATGGTGAGAAACTATTAAATGTTGGTGTTCAGAGAGATTTGAGTGTCCTCGTACAAGAAACACAAAAAGTTAGTATACAAGTACAACAATCAATTAGGAAAGCAAATGGCATGTTGGCCTTTATTGCAAAAGGGTCGGAGTATAAGAGTAAGGAACTTACTGCAGTTGTACAGGGCTTTAGTGAGACCTCACCTGAAGGACTGCATATAGTCTTGGCCTCTTTATCTAAGGAAGGATATACTTGCCTTGGAGGCGGTGCAACGAAGGTTCACTAGATTAATTCCTGGGATGAGAGGGTTGTCCTATGATGAGAGGTTGAGTAGAATGGTCCTATACTCTCTGGAGTTTAGAAGAATGAGAGGTGGTTTCATTGAAACATACAAGATTATGAGGGGGCTTGACAGGGTAGATGCTGAGTAATTGTTTCCCCTGGCTAGAGAGTCTAGAACTAGGGGGCATAGTCAGAGGATAAGGGGGTGGCCATTCAAGACTGAGATGAGGAGGAGTTTCTTCACGCAGAGGGTTGTGAATCGTTGGAATTCTCTACCCCTGATGGCTGTGGATGCTGAGTCATTGAATATATTCAAGGCTGAGATGGATAGATTTTTGGACTCTCAAGGAATCCAGGGATATGGGGATCGGGCAGGAAAATGAAGTTGAGGTCGAGGATCAGCCATGATCTGATTGAATGGCGGAGCAGGCTCAAGGGGCCGCATGGCCTACACCTGCTCCTATTTCTTATGTTCTTAGAATCTTGTACACCTCTGGTAATAATTTTAACAATGCTAGCTGTGACATAATTTCAACCACCAGAAGCCAAGTTGACTTATGTGAAGTAGTCACCTTGGCCCAGGTGGTCAACTTTGACTGACGCTAGAGGACTTTTCCCTGAACTTCAAGTGGAATCATTAATCTCCCGATAAAGATGATAATGCAAGGATTGGAGTCTGCCTTGGGGACGTGAAATTAGATTCTAACATTTCCACTGATTCCAACGTTCCTCACTGCACCATTGTTTCCTTTGAGTGTAATGTTGGCATTCTTGATTAGGAATCTAAGTTCCAGAACTTCTGGAGCTACCAGGGTGCAATGGTAGGCTTGATAGATATATCAGCAGGTAAGACAGTCCTAGTGTTTCAGCACCCTCTTTCAATCTGCTCAGGCCCAAAACCTGGGAGAATTTCAGGTGCATAATTTGGTAACCCCTTGTCCTGATGGTCTCTACAGTGTTCCCACAGTAGCAGAGAAACCTTTATTTATCCAAACATTTGCTGACTCCTTGAGTTTTTCTTTCATGTACAAGGCATTGGAAGTCTCCCAGACAAGGAAAAGCTCCCAGAGGAACTCCAACAGCTGGATGTCTGGGAAAGATAATGTATGCACAGGAACTTCACTCTCTGTCTTGCTTAGTAAGATGCTATTCACACTTGCAAAGTTCATACACAATCATACTATCCTAACTATTACTGTTGCTGCTCCGATGCCGTTTACTCAACCGTAGAAGGTATGAGAGCTTGGATAAAGTTCCGCTGATAGCTAAGTTGTTGCAGTAGAAGGCTATGGATGGCCTTGCTACTGCTCAAATTGGCTGCCGTGTTTGCCTACATAACAACAGTGACTACACTTCAAAAGTAATTCATTGACAGTGAAGTGCTTTGGGATGTCCTGAGTATGTGAAAAGTGCTATATAATTTTTGAATCCTTTTTTTCCATCTGTGAAGCAGTTCATGTATGTCTATATATCTTTTTGGTTTCTTGCAAATCTCCACAAATTAATCTTAGTCACCCTTTTAAGGGACTGGATTCTGGCAAGCAAGTTGAAGCTACACAAAGTTTCAAAAAGTATGAGAAGAACTTTAGAGCCATTCACCACTTCAAAGTCAACCTGCTTTGATCAACATCTGATCTGTGGTATGCCTGACAAAATGAAACAGTCTTCTTTTCAGATCAAGGGAAGTTGCACTCCAGCAACCTGACAATGAGGGTCCAGGAAGAAAAAGCCCCCTACACTTCCTGTTACACTCCCCAGTATTGACTCAAATTCGCCAATGTTAGTGAAAACACATTGAATGAAAACATTCAATCATTTTTTGAATGAATGGGGGTATTTTCTTGTAGATTTCCCTCACTCAGGCATTCATCAAGGAGGAGCATAATGCCCTGAAATTTTCAGGTTTACACCCAGAATTCAAAGGGGTGATTTTCTTGGGAAAATCTGAAAATGCCAGACTGCTGATGGCTAGCCAAACCCAGAAATATTTGTTTATTGTGCTCTCTTTTTATTGTCCCAATCAGCCCAGAAAAAAACAGGCCCAAAAAATATGGGAGGATTGCAGTCCATACTGAACCTCAGGTCTCTAAAATATTATTTGAAGGCAAATTTCAGGATGGTACCCTTTTCAAAGATCATCCAGGAGACTGAGTTATAGTTGCAGATCCCAATGTCGCAAATTTTCATACAAGGATCAATGAATCACAAAGAAAATATGAAAGGGGAACAATACCAGTATAAGGTATTTCCATTTAGCTTTGCCTTTTGGGTGCCAGTTGGTTTTAACAGTTTTTCTCAAGAAGCAGCACCTACCCTTATCTAATGACTTGCTCTCTCACAGATTTCAGGTCTCCCTCAGATATTGTCTTAGGTTAGCATCTGTAGTCTTTCCCATAAGCAGACCCGCCATGCTCATGATCAGCAGTTTATTTTTGCTACCCAATATCTAGGTATACAATAACATGACCAGGGGTGTAACAATGAAATCCCCTTGTTATACAAACTGGATCCTCAAGTGTCCTCAGGAGTGCCTCTCTAATCTTCTGAAATGCAGAATGATTAACCCTTTAGTAAGATGAGGCCAGATTTTACAGTCAAAAAGTGAATGTACAGAGTAACAGTTATAACAAATCTCAATACAACTTGACTAATATATAGCCACACTGGCTGACCCTTTGTAGTGGTCTACAAAACATGTACTTTCCTTGGACAGTTTTTTTTCTCTGAAATGTCACCAGCTATCTAACCCTAGGATAACTTTCTTCTCAAACTTGTTACCTCACTGACTCACTTGGCAGCTCTTGGAACTGACTCACTTTTATTCCTAGGGTCCACAGGGAGGGGGAAGGGGGAAAGATGCTCGATTTCCAACCCTTCCAATATTCAGTGGTTGGTCAGTAGAGCTGCCAAGTAAATTGTCCACCCCCACACCGTGCTGTGCTTGCATGACCATTTCTTCCCTACCTCAAGAGTGAATGTCTGCTGGAATCATCTGAAAGGAGATAACAAATCCCCTCCTAACCCAGATTATTATGGGTAACAGTACCATTGCCTGCTTGTTACTTCTCATGTGCACTCATTAATGTATCAATAACCTCTTTGTGCCAGTGGCTCCAGCGTGCGGCTGTAATGTGCATTATAAACCTTTGTGAATTCACTGACCTAAAAGGAAATCCTATCCAAATCCTTTCTGTGGAAAAATGGTCAAATATCCCAAAATGCAATTGGTTTCCTTCTGGGCCTCTGCCAAGGCAGGTCTTGAAACTCCTGATACTGGGCATATTGCAGAATGAGTGAGATCCATGTTGTAAACATTCAGTCACAATATTCTCCCCTTCAGCTGGGCTGCAGGATCCAAAAATCTGCTGATCCCGGCAGTTATGTCAGATGGCACCTCTCTCTGCCCTCTGCCACTGACTCAGCTGGATTATGCAAGGTCATTGGGAAGGTCACCTCATTAGCATCATCCTCGTGAGTGCCCATTCTTGTATGGGGTAAATCTTGGGTACCCACCTGCCTGAGGAGGCTGGAAAATATGATTAACAGTCCCAAGTTCAGGGGGAGAGTGCCATGGAAAGAATTCTGAAGTATCCTCACAGCGTCCTTTGTAAGGAGATTGGTGTGTTCACAAATCTTTTTTTCATTCTTTAGGGATTCAGACCATGTCCCTGGCCTGGACCCCTAAGGTGCAATGCTGGGACTCTGACATTTAGGGTCACTAGTTTTGTACCCTCCTGTGCTGATAGTCTTGTGTGGAGCAGATGGAAGCTCTGCCTCTTGCAAGGCCAACAGGAAATTCTAAGGCAAGGCTGGGAGCTGACATTTCTGGATCTTGGCCTAATTTGTGACCCTTCTGACTTGCTCCCACCATAATTACAGTGGGACTGAGTCAGAGTGTTGAGGAAGTTTGACCCTCCGTATCGAAGTGCAGCAGTACATATGGATCCTAGGGTGGAAGGTGAAAGCTATTTTTCATAATTTTGAATGTGAAACTTTCAAATAACTTTTGTAGCTGAAATGTTTTTGTGAAAATTCACCAACGCATTGTATTCCTGAGAAATCACTGTTGACCAAGCAGCATCCCATGTTTACAATTGTGGTTTGAAGAGACAAATCTCATCTGTAGTTCTATTCTCCTCTCTACCTCTTGTTCTATTGACCAACACTGCCCCTCACAGAATTGTATGCCTTAACATTGAAAGGAATCTTACAACACCAAGTTATAGTCCAACAATTTTATTTTAAAATCACAAGCTTTCGGAGATTCACTCACCTGACGAAGGAGATAATCTCCGAAAGCTTGTGATTTTAAAATAAAATTGTTGGACTATAACCTGCTGTTGTAAGATTCCTTACATTTGTCCACCCCAGTCCATCACCAGCATCTCCATATCATTAACATTGAAGACTAGGTAGAAGAGGTTTGTCCACTGGTGCCAGGACCATAATGACATTGGGTGCAATGTCCCCATGACTTTGTATTTTTTTTCCTGAAATGCTACATCCTTGTTAATCACCTTTATGGGAGAGGGGGATTTCTAACCAAGATAATCCGTTGTCCATCTATAAAGCTCTCTTCCAACTTGCTAAAAATTCATATTGATGTCATTATTGTTGAAATATCAGTTGAAGAACTCTCATGGTGTGCAGGATTAAGGACACCCTGAAACTAAGATCTCTCGCTCTCTTTCTTTTCTTCCTTTCCCCTGGATTTGAGTCTGACTCTCTTGCACACTGTCTGAACCATTTGAACCGATGCACTTGTGTGATCTTGAGTTTATTGCATTTGAATATGAAGGGTTAGTTCATGCTTTATGAAAGACTTCTGCATCTTTGTTTAACATAAGAATAGGGCATACTTTAGATCTCATACGCTTTTTAAAATCAAAATGTGTATCTAAGTTTCACTGGACTGTACATCGTGAAATCATGGTGCCATAGTTTTATCTGCCACCCTCAGTTTATTCCATTGAAAGGAGGTCTCCTAAAATTGATATGCACAGTGTTTTATATATAATGTAGAAACAAAAGTTTTTGTCATTCTAGGAAATGAGGGCAGCCATGCCTAAGGAGGTAACCTAAGATTATTTTCTCTGATTCATTTGTGTGGTCATGTTGGTGGGACTATCCAGATACAATCCTTATTCCTTAGTGGAGCCTTTCTTGGTTCTGATGTATGTATCCTCCTGGATCCTTAAATTCTTCTCTTGGTGAACTGCTACTTCCTTGTTAATCACCTTTGAGAGAGGGGGATTTATAGCTAAGTGACTTATATGTTTTCATGGAACATTGTAAAAAGATATCAAGCTTCTAAAGGTACTCCTTTCTTTTGTATTGTCCCTAGATTGTTATAGGTGTCCTTTCCCTTCCCACCTCCCAACCACCCCCCCCAAAAAAATAATCTGTTACTCATTCGTCATGTTTGGCACTCAGGAACCCTTTGAGAATGATGATGGAAAGTGCTGTTGGTTCTTGTAGGGACTGTTTGAGGCCCCATGCTTTTATCTAATGTTCCTCCTGTTTTCTGGGTGCACATAATAAATCTATGAAAGAAGAGAAATGATTATAAGAACATTTGCATTTCCCCACTTTGGATAAATGATTCCCTGGAAATTAACAGGATTCAAAATAAACTTGAAGGGGAAATCAGATGCATTTTAAGACCATAATTTGAGCAATATGCTACTTGTTTCAGGTCTTTTAAAAACCCTTTTTTTCCAGAAAAATGTGACGTCACTGTGAATTAAAAATATGGTATAATAACTCATTACAAAAATCACATCTGAATGGAACAATATACTTTATTCATAGTTCAGTCATGTAGAGAATACAGTGAGGCATGAAAGTAAACTGTTGAGCGGCCCTATCTAAGTTTATATCGGCCACTAAACAAATAGCTTATTCTATATAAACCATCAGATCTCAGATGGTTAGTTTTTAGGTTAATTTTTTTAGTAATTTTCTATTTTGACTGGACGTTACCAGTCCAGATTTACTGAGAGGCTGTAAATGACGTGCTTGATGCTGCTGTGTGAATTGGTGAAATCAGTGAAAAAAGTTTGCGTTTTTCTTTTCATGTACACAATAAAGTTCTCAAAGATGCCTTATTGAAAGTATGTTATTTCCTCATAGTTTTTCTGTTACTTTTTAGAATTGCTGTGTGTGGTGCTCTGAAAATGAACCACTTGCCTTTGTACCATTTTATGTTACATGTGGAATAGTTCAAATATCTGTAATCAAATCAAGGGGTTCAAGTAACAAAAATACCCACAGTAATTTTGGCTAAACCTTTGTAAATGGCAATTATAAATGTCTTTATGTATTTTACATCCTTTAACTGTCCCATGTATATCTTTTCATTTGTCCCTGTAGCAATCTGATCTTCTTCCATCTCTTGGGCAGCTCTTTGCCTACCATGTTGAAAATCCCCAGTGTTGGGATATAAGCTAAACAATATGTACATTGTCACAGCCCAAAGGAGAGATAATTTTATCATTAGTCCCAGATTCAATTCAGCGACTGGATAGTGCATTAAAATTTTAGTTAATGAAATTAATTATAGATGTTTGCAGTGCAGAAATTATTTTAATTTGTAAAAATTACTGGTGCTGCATTCCAACATGCTGTGCTAGAGAGTAGTGTGACGTGGTCTTGGAACTACCATTTCTCCATGCAGTGAGTTTCCAGAGTTAATAACCTGATAGGTATAGAGCACAAGGTAGAAGTTTCCTAGAAGGGAAGCATAATAAGGAAGCATTTACCATCGACTGGTGTGTTATAGAGCAGCATTAGCAGAATCTTGCAAGCAGATTTCCTGGCTATCCTTCTGGTTGAATGATATAGGTTGGGGGAGAGGACCTTTCAAGAGTGGGACAGGACAGCACATTCCTCCATCATTTTACATCACAGAGGAAAAGGATAAGTTCACTACACGGTAAGTTCCTGACCTTGGCAAAGGCTAACGGAGGAGGTGATTGAAGGATGTGTCACGCTGTCGTATACCTCTCAACAGCTGTTGGGAGTTGTTGTTTGCCTGCATTCTTGGTTTGGAAGTGATCTTCATCGAAAAGCAGAAAGAGAGAAAAAGTTTAACTGGGAAAGATCATTTAAAAATGTTTTTGTGATCAGCCTATGAATGTATCCAATTTCTGATACCATTAATAGCCAACAATGTTTAAACTATCTGCAATGGGGGATTTTCGATACTCAAATGCTATGGAAGAAAGCTGGAAATGTTCATATGTGAGAAACATATATGTGCTTGCAATACTCCAACATTAAATCCAAAATATATTTTAACAGTAATATATTTTTGAACCACTAGTAGTTTAAATAGCTTTCACATATAGGGGGTAAGGTAGTGGAGTGGTAATGTTACTGGACTAGTAATTCAGAGGTCTGGACTAATAATCCAGAGAACATTAGTTCAAATCCTACCATGGTAGTTTGAGAATTTGAATTCAGTTCAATTTTTTTTAAAATCTGGAAATAAAAGTCTGACCGACTAATGTCAGCAAAATCGACCACGAAGCTGTCTTAAAAATCCAACTGGTTACTAATATCCTTTACGGAAGACAACCCGTCGCCTTACCTGGTCTGGCCCATTTGTGACTCCAGTCCCACACCAACATGGTTGACTTTTAATTGTCCTAGCAAGCCACTCAGTCGTATCAAGTCACTACAAAGAAAATTTAAAATGATTCAAGAAGCAGGCCCACCGCCACCTTCTCAGGGCAACTAGGGATGGGCAATAAATGCCGGCCTTGACAGCAACACCCACACCCTGAGAATGAATTTTTTAAAAAAATGTCAGAACTATTCAATGTTTTCCCTTTTTTTAAAACTTCTCTCTTGAAGATATTGAGTTAATATCTCACATAGGTGGCTATTCTCTGTGACCTTAGGCAGTGAGAATGTTGGTAGCTGTTTGAGAGTAGGGGATCACACCAGATCCTATTCTCATCTAACATCCAAACGTGCACACTTTTCCAGCAGGGACCACTGAGTAATGACCAGGAGCATGGGCTGATTTTTCTCCCTGCCCTTATCTGACCACGATGAGATCAGCCAACTCATAAGTACCATTTTTTTATCCTATTCAATGAGGAAGCTCTTCATAGCTTGCCATGGACGATTTCACTTATGAATTATCTTTCTCACTGGTGACATTCCACAGTTACTCATTTGATATCCTACATTTGCATATAGTGCAGATTTTTAAAATCAAAATATTTTATTTTTGGGGTCTGACTAACATCATAGAAGAGGATATTTCCTAGGCACTGGGACAAGACAGATGGACTGCAATGGTCTTTGCCAATCCTGTACACTCCTATTTTTTTCTTATGCCACGAATTTTCTCAGTAATGTTTGTGATTGAGGTTTTATACCATGGAGGCAAAGGATGGAATAGTTGGTTTATGTTCAAGCTGAAATATGTAATAGGAATTGCAGTATCCTCCAGGACTGTATATTTGCTTTTTTTTTGGTAGTGATCTACTGATTTTATATTAGTAGTGAGTATGTACAACTAAGCTGTGAAATATATAGCAAAAAACTGCAGCTGTTTTACAATCTATATTAGTGACTTAGATGAAGGGACTGAGTGTAATGTATCCAAGTTTGCTGATGAGGTGGGAAAGTAAGCTGTGAGAAGGTCACAGAGTCTGCAAAAAGATATAGGACAGGTTAAGTGAGTGGGTAAGAAGTTGGCAGATGGAGTATAATGTGGGGAAATGTGAGGTTATTCACTTTGGTAGGAAGAATAGAAAAACAGAATATTTTTTAAATGGTGAGAAACTATTAAATGTTGATGTTCAGAGGGATTTGAGTGTCCTTTTACACGAAATGCAGAAAGTTAACATGCAGTTACAGCAAGCAATTAGGAAGGCAAATGGTATGTTGGCCTTTATTGCAAGGGAGTTGGAGTAAGGAAGTCTTGCTGCAATTGTACACGGCTTTGCTGATAACACACCTGAAGTACTGTGTACAGTTTTGGTCTCCTTGCCTAAGGAAGGATATACTTCCCTTAGAGGTGGTGCAGTGAAGGTTCACTAGATTGATTCCTGGGATGGGAGGGTTGTCCTATGAGGAAAGATTGAGTAGAATGGGTCTATACTCTCCAGAGTTTAGAAGAATGAGAGGTGAACTCATTGAAACATATAAGATTCTGAGGGGGTTTGACAAGGTAGATGCTGAGATGCTGTTTCCCCTGGCTGGAGAGTCTAGAACTAGGGAGCATAGTCTCAGGATAAGGGGTCGGCCATTTAGGACTGAGATGAGGAGAAATTTCTTCACTGAGGGTTGTGAATCTTTGGAGTGCTCTGCCCACAGGGCTGTGGATGCTCATTTGTTGAGTATATTCAAGGCTGAGATCGATAGATTTTTGGACTCTAGGGGAATCAAGAGGTATGGGGATCGGGTGGGAAAGTGGAGTTGAGGTCAAAGATCAGCTATGATCTTATTGAATGGCGGAGCAGGCTCAAGGGGCCTACTCCTGCTCCTATTTCTTATGTTCTTATCTTATGTTCTTTAAGCGATTTAATAAGGCAGCTAGAAAAGTATTTAACTTAAATCTGTACTCCCTTTTTTTAAAATCAGTTTTATTAATTTATTGATGTTGGATTTTTTTCCTCACAGGCACAGTACGGAAACTACCAGCAATAGGAAACAGCTGATTTGTCATCTCTGAAACAGTCATGTATACACAACATCCTTCATTGATTTTTACAGACTAAAATGAAGCATGGACTGTCATATTTCATGTTTGAGAGGTAGCTCAAAGCAGCTTCTGGATGTTGTAGAAATTTTCATTTTTTTCATGGTGAATAGTAATATTGCACTACCGATGACAAGCCAATGCGTAATAGTTTTAGACTTGGTGCTGTGAACATTGTACGTTTTAAATTGTTGCACTGTTGTACAATTGCATCTGTTTGTTAATAGGATTTCAATACTAGTGCACTTCCAATGATCCACCGTGGAAACACAAGATGGTTGGTTTTACAAGTTTGCGGGTGCTCTCTGAAACAGTGAATTGTCCTGTGGATTTAAGCACCTGTGTGTTTATATTAAAATTTGCACTAAGATTTGTTTGTTCCATGTTAAATGCAGTAACCGAGTATTGGATACAGGTCACTAAAAGTCAGTTGTGTTTTGAGCGAAATCTAACCAGAACGCAACATGTTAAATTTGTGCATGCAGTTTGCAGTTTTATTTACTTGTGAACAAAACAATGTATGTAGTTTTATGAAGAAGCACATTGTCACCTTGGCCCTAAAGCATAGGTAAATTACATCCAAGGCTGGATTTAATTGTCAGAGGTAGTTGCTGTTGGTGCATTAGATTTCTATAAGGAAGGCTGTTCATTCTGTATTTAATTCCTATCGCATGTGTGCAAATTGCCATTCATAATTCATCACAAACCTTTTTTTTACAAACGAAACACTGGGTAAGTGCTGGTGTAAAAGTCAATACATGGAGAGTTATGTAGCATGATAGAAATGGGGTATTCAGAAGCAAAAGATATAACTGTTGACTATTTTACACAGTTAATAGGATAGTGTTCATAATGAAAATGATGTATACATGAAATAATAAGAAATCAAGCATTTCTTTTGTTCTAGTGAGGTGTCCACATAACATTGCCTCAAACATAATTTTTAAAAATACCATGAAAACTTTGTATTTGAGAGAGTGCAATTGTTATGTAACTGAGTAATGAAAGCTGTGTATACCAATATGAACAGTTAATGTTGATGAGCCCGCAATGACTTCTCTTAACCACTAGAAATAGTTTCCATGCTTACAATCATCATGCAGGAATTGTACTGTGGCTGAGTAATCAATTTTGATACATTTTGGTTTTTTTGGAGTTTATCTGTGGTAGCAAGTTGTCTTCAGCTTTTAAGACTTGGTACAGGTCTAAGGACTGCACTGGTTCTAGATTTAAAAACAAAGCCTTGGTACAGATGTCCTGGTGGCTTAATGGTTTCAGCACTGGCTTTCTTCCATCAGAAGACCATTGGGTTGAGTTCCAAGACTGTGTGCTGTATGTACGAATTCCATCAATTGTCACCAGGGCTCTAGGTGAAGTGGGTTACAATTATTAATCAGTCCACTGTAATGGGAGGGAAGAACCTGACTACCTGTGCTAATAATGAAGCAGTGTTGGCAGCAATTATAAAGAAATCTGTAAGCTGGACCATACTATTTTCCAAACTGGAGGGTCCAGGAAACCTCAGCGGTGGGGTGGGGTGGGGTGGGGGTTGGGGGAAGGATTGGGAAGATTTGGGGTAAAGTTTGAGAAGTGTTACAATATATGTATTACATTTACAAACCTATTTGATTACCTGTTTAGCCAGAAAAGTATGTTCTTTGTTCTAAAAATACTCAAGGGATTGATGAGGTATTCTAAAACATAGTCCAAAATCAACCATTTTGTGTAAATATTAAAAACATTAATTCCAGAGAGCACCACCTTGTGTAACTGGAGGATCTTTGTCCAATGTGGAAATACAAGGACACATAATTTCATGAGCACTGAAGGTTATACTGTTTGCTGTAAAAATTTGTATTTCAATGTGCAATCACATGAACATTTTGCATTTCATTTGCTGATAGAGCCAATGTTGTTTTTTGTCTTGCTGTTAAACAGCCAAATAGCTAAAATACAGATTGTACTGTGACAATCACCTGCTTGTTTTCAAGAAACAAAAAACTTGAGATTTTAGTAATACTGAAATTTTTGATGAAACCTGTTGTAATGTAATATGTTAAGTCTTTACCTTCTCATCATTAACTAATAAAACACTAAACGTTGAGTAGATGTTTGTGCACCTCTGTAAATGGAGGCAATTGCTGTTTGAATTTAGTGACCAAAAGAAGTTGTTGTAAGTACAAGTGAGTTGAATTGTCTTGCCTGTACCAGAAATTTTATGTTACTACTTAAAGTTGTTACATTTTAATTTTAAAAGGAAACTAATAAATTACTGAGTTCATTATATTTTTAATGTGACGTTCGCATGCAAATATCCATCAAATAGGATTGTTTGATTACTCAATCAACCTTCTTGGCAAAACAAAACTGGCGATTCTGGCTTAAAACTATTAACTGGTAATCCACTAGATTTCTATAAGGAGTTGAGGCTGGAAAAACCCTGCAGAAAGCACTGAAATTGTGTGGATTATCTTTAATGTTTATGGCAGTTGTATGCCACTTGACTTCCTAAATGTTTGTTTTGGTTCAAGTATGACGGTGCTTAATGTGTGACAGACCAGATATTCCAGGCTACAGCAGTAAAAATTCAATTCTGGAGAATTGGGGATTGAAAGATTCCTGAATTTCTTGCTCTGAGAAGTTATTTGGGTATGGTAGTGTGGTGGTTATGGTACTGGACTACCAATCATGATGTCTTGAGTTCAAATTCCAACATGGCAAGTTCTGAAATTGAATTCAATAAATGAGGCAATTTGTTGGCTGGCACCGGGAAAAAATGTCCACGAAAGCTGCTGGTTTGTCATTTAAAAACCCAACTGCTTCCTTAATGTCCTTCAACGAAGGGAACCTGCTACCCCTACCTGCTCCAGTTCCGTATGATTGACTCACATAGCCTAAGGACAACTAGGGATGGGCAATAAATGCTGCCTTGCCAATGTTGCCCACATTCAGAGTCTAAATAAAAACAAAATTAGGAAGATCAAGCATTCTAAACAGTGGATATTTGTTCAATCTCCCAGACGTGAATAAATCAACATTTTATGGTGCAGGGAGGGGGATTTTAAAAAAAAATAATGCCCTGGGCTGTCTACTGATCTCTCCTTGCTTTGCTGTATAGAATTTTACACTATGCCTTTGGTTTTTCATCTCCTGTCATTGCACAACAGATCTCTGTTGTCACTCGCATCCTGACAGAAAGTATTTGTAAACAAAACTTCAGTTTATGGTCTATCTTCAAAATGTAATTGTATATAATCTCCTGCCACAGTGAGTTGATTCTGATCAGTTCTAAGTAGAGTCTGTGAGTGGGCCATTACAACTAACTTATTTTCATCCCTGAACCTACTCAATGGATTTGGAAAGGATTGTGTTAAATGTTGATCTGTGGCTGCTGTGTTCTTCTCTCCAATGAAAGTTCAGTTCTGTAATACATTGTTCATAATTCAGATTCTTAAATCCTAGAATCATCCTTGTTGCTCCTCTTTGAACTCTCTCTCCAGTGCATCATGTGCATTTTAAAGATGTGGCACCCTGTACTGCACGCCATATTCCATATATGGCCTCGCCTATGATCTATACAAAATTGGAATTCTTTGTTTTGGGTTATAATAAAATGTGTGCATCTCAGTACTTGATTAGCCTTGAATCTCAAAATGAACAAAAAAAATGTGTTGGCTAAATAATGTCTGCTGTATAAAGTTAATGTTACAATTGTAGCTTGGCATAGATGAGGACTGTATATCAATATAGCATGTGTGCAAGCTGCCTTCCATTAAAGAAATGATTACTACCGTAGTAAAGGCAAGTACTATACTTCAATAGCATAACATTGCCATTTCGGTTAAGAAAATAAAATGTCTATGTATAAAATACTGTAATTTACATTCACCTTTTCACATTTGATCATGCCAAAAACATTTGTTTGTAGTACTGTAGATTTGAGTTTGCAATAAAATTATTTAGAAAATATACACTTGCATATTCAGTTGGGTCAAGGTTATTGCTGACCTGGTTTTGAACTGCAGAGTCCAGTTTTTGAATGAGCTCCTGGAAGTTCATGGATCATCATCCAGATGCCAAATGCCTTTTTGTTTCCCCCATCCCCCCCACCCCAAAAAATGTAAATTACTGCCAGCTTGAGTGAGTGTGCCAGATTTTACTGGAAAAATAATGGTGTGTTAAAGATGCATGCCATTATTAATGTGCAAATCGGCCAGCAAATTCAGGGGATTAAGAGATATGCCGTGAGTTGTGAATCTCCAGAACTTGCTGGTCGATTTACGTCGCTCCACTGTTTGCTTCACACTAACAGCATCTCGCCCTTAGCCTCCCTGTCATCTTTAAGAACTTGTTGGATTTGCGTATTAATTGCCCATTAAACTGGCCACAGAAAGTTAAGTCTTGTAATTAACAGCGTAAGTACTTTTTAATGACGTGATAATTGTTAATGCAATGCCAATCAGCCTCATAAATTGAACAATTTAAATTGTGGAGTCTCATTCCTTCAGGTGGTAATTGTTCTTAGAGATTTTAAAAATGCCAAATTTTTAAATTTTAAAAAAATGTTCTTACTTTTCTGTCTTTTTTTTTCTCTCTCTTTCTCTCTCTCTCTCTCTCTCTCTCTCTCTCACTCACTCTTAATCCAATCTTTCTTTCCCTCTCATTATTTCTCTTTCTGAAACCTGATTGACTCTAATTCACCCTCCTTCTCAGTCGTTCCTCTTTCTTTCTCAATCCTTACATCTCATTGGTTAAGGAGATACACTGTTGGTCCCGCTGAGGTCCCAGATGCCACATTGCCCTCGCCACGCCGTTATCAGCTCGCATTCCCAGCGAATTACGGTGCAAAAAATGCCCCCCCCCCCCGAGATGCCCTGCTCCAGCAAGATCTGGCCCATTGTTGTTTTGAAACTCAATTTTGGCAGTGCTTTTGTTCTTATTCATGATCTCGTGATGAAAACCCAAAATCATGGGATTTTCATTATTCAAATTGCATCCAGTATTTTACTTCGGTTTGAAAATGTTTGACCTCAGTATTTGTGAAATTCCATTGCAAACTTCAGTTTCATAACAATTACAATGGTTTATTATGGACATTATGCGATGATCCAGCTCCTGCCCTTTCCTCTTGGGGGTTGGAGTTGTTGGAGCTATGTGAGGAGCTAAAATGTCAATATTGAGAGAAAAAAGAAAACTGAATGCTAGCAATCTGAATTAAAAGCAGAAAACACTGGATCATTCAGTGCCTGAAAGAGAAAATGTTTCAGGTGAAGGGAGACCAGAGCTAGAATTTCCTGGTTTGAGTTGCATGCAAAATGCTCCTTGATTAGAGGTGTGAGTTGCATATAATAAATACGTATATTATTTTTTAATTGGAGGGTGTGTGTGGTGCTCCCTGATTTGAGCTGTGCATGTACTCTGGTTCCCAGTTTTAGTTGTTGGGATGTGTGTACAATGCTCTAAACTGTGTATATGTACTTGGGTCACTAGTTTTCAGTGTTGGTACGTGTTTGTATAATGCTCTTTGATTTGAGTTATGTGAATATAATATATCCTCTGGTCCCTAGTTTCAGTTATCGGGATGTGCGTACAATGCTCTCTGATCTGAGCTGTGTATATACTCTGGTCCCCAGTTTTTGCCATTAGTATATGGCTGTCTGATTTAAGCAGTGTAAATAAATGTACAGGACCGCAAGATGTTGTTGTAAATACTCTGGTTTTAGTTGTTGGGATGTGTGCACACCACTCTCTGATTTGAGCTGTGTAAATTGGGCCCCAGTTTTATTTTGTGGGGTGTGCGTACAATGCTCTCTGATTTGAGCTGTGTAAATTGGGCCCCAGTTTTATTTTGTGGGGTGTGTGTACAATGCTCTCTTTAAGCTGTGAACAACCTCTAGTCCCTAGTTTATGCTATTTAAAATCTATATTAATGACTTTGATGAAGGGATTGAGTGTAATGTATCCAAGTTGCTGACAATACACAGCTAGGTGGGAAAGTAAGCTGTGAGGAGGACACAGAGTCAGCAAAGGGATATAGACAGGTTAAGTGAGTGGGCAAGAAGGTGGCAAATGGAGTATAATGTGGGGAAATGTGAGGTTATTCACTTTGGTAGGAAGAATAGGAAAACAGAATATTTTTTAAATAGTGAGAAACTATTAAATGTTGGTATCCAGAGGGATTTGGGTGTCCTTGTACACGAAACACAGAAAGTTAACATGCAGGTACAGCAAGCAATTAGGAAGGCAAATGGTATGTTGGCCTTTATTACAAGGGGTTGGAATGTAAGAGTAAGGAAGTCTTGCTGCAATTGTACACGGCTTTGCTGATACCACACCTGGAGTACTGTGTACAGTTTTGGTCTCCTTGCCTAAGAAAAGATATACTTGCCTTAGAGGTGGTGCAACAGAGGTTCACTGGATTGATTCCTGGGATGAGAGGGTTGCCCTATGAGGAAAGATTGAGTAGAATGGGCCTATACTCTCTGGAGTTTAGAAGAATGAGAGGTGATCTCATTGAAACATATAAGATTCTGAGGGGGTTTGACAAGGTAGATGCTGAGATGCTGTTTCCACTGGCTGGAGAATCTAGAACTAGGGGGCATAGTCTCAGGATAAGGCTTCAGCCATTTAGGACTGAGATGAGGAGAAATTTCTTCACTGAGGGTTGTGAATCTTTGGAATTCTCTACCCGAGAGGGCTGTAGATGCTCACTTGTTGAGTATATTCAAGGCTGAGATGGATAGATTTTTGGACACTAAGGGAATCAAGGGATATGGAGATTGGGCAGGAAAGTGGAGTTGAGGTGAAAAGATCAGCCATGATCTTATTGAACGGAGGAGCAGGCTCGAGGAGTCGTATGATCTCCTGCTCCTATTTCTTATGTTCTTATTTGTTGAAATGTGTGTACATTGCCCTCTGAGCTGTGACCATCCTCTGGTCCCCAGTTTATTTGTTGGGATGTGTGTACAATGCTCTCTGATTTGAGCTGTGACCATCCTCTGGTCCCCAGTTTATTTGTTGGGATGTATGTACAATGCTCTCTGATTTGAGCTGTGAACATCCTCTGGTCCCCAGTTTATTTGTTGGGATGTGTGTACAATGCTCTTTGATTTGAGCTGTGAACATCCTCTGGTCCCCGGTTTATTTGTTGGGATGTGTGTACAATGCTCTTTGATTTGAGCTGTGAACATCCTCTGGTCCCCAGTTTATTTGTTGGGATGTGTGTACAATGCTCTTTGATTTGAGCTGTGAACATCCTCTGGTCCCCAGTTTATTTGTTGGGATGTGTGTACAATGCTCTCTGATTTGAGCTGTGAACATCCTCCGGTCCCCAGTTTATTTGTTGGGATGTGTGTACAATGCTCTCTGATTTGAGCTGTGAACATCCTCTGGTCCCCAGTTTATTTGTTGGGATGTGTGTACAATGCTCTCTGATTTGAGCTGTGAACATCCTCTGATCCCCAGTTTATTTGGGATGTGTGTACAATGCTCTCTGATTTGAGCTGTGAACATCCTCTGGTCCCCAGTTTATTTGTTGGGATGTGTGTACAATGCTCTCTGATTTGAGCTGTGACCATCCTCTGGTCCCCAGTTTATTTGGGATGTGTGTACAATGCTCTCTGATTTGAGCTGTGACCATCCTCTGGTCCCCAGTTTATTTGTTGGGATGTGTGTACAATGCTCTCTGATTTGAGCTGTGAACATCCTCTGGTCCCCAGTTTATTTGTTGGGATGTGTGTACAATGCTCTCTGATTTGAGCTGTGAACATCCTCTGATCCCCAGTTTATTTGGGATGTGTGTACAATGCTCTCTGATTTGAGCTGTGAACATCCTCTGATCCCCAGTTTATTTGGGATGTGTGTACAATGCTCTCTGATTTGAGCTGTGACCATCCTCTGGTCCCCAGTTTATTTGTTGGGATGTGTGTACAATGCTCTCTGATTTGAGCTGTGACCATCCTCTGGTCCCCAGTTTATTTGTTGGGATGTGTGTACAATGCTCTCTGATTTGAGCTGTGAACATCCTCTGATCCCCAGTTTATTTGGGATGTGTGTACAATGCTCTCTGATTTGAGCTGTGACCATCCTCTGGTCCCCAGTTTATTTGTTGGGATGTGTGTACAATGCTCTCTGATTTGAGCTGTGACCATCCTCTGGTCCCCAGTTTATTTGTTGGGATGTGTGTACAATGCTCTCTGATTTGAGCTGTGAACATCCTCTGATCCCCAGTTTATTTGTTGGGATGTGTGTACAATGCTCTCTGATTTGAGCTGTGACCATCCTCTGGTCCCCAGTTTATTTGTTGGGATGTGTGTACAATGCTCTCTGATTTGAGCTGTGAACATCCTCTGATCCCCAGTTTATTTGTGTGTGTAAAGCTCCAGCTGTGGCTGTGACACCTGCTGCCTGGTTGAGCAGTGCGTGTGACAGCGGCTGCTCCTCCCCACCAAGTAGCCGTGTTGCTATGGGAGAGGCCGGTGAGTGAGGGGTGCGCTGTGGGGGTGAAACTGGCTGTCTCTGCGGGTTGCAGCTCTCTGGACCCGGGTTCGGGCTTGGGAATCGCTCCCGGGCACTGCCTTCCTCCTTCAGATGAGTGGAGAAGGCCCGGCGCTGCTGTTAATGTCCGCTTGAGAACGACAGGCCTCATGTGAATCCCCGAACTCGCGTTATACCACGTCCCTGAAGGGAAGCACCTAATTTGCATTTGAGGCTCAATGTTGCCGCGGGGAAGGAAAAGGGACCATGCGTGAAAGGGGGGGATTTTAGCGGGGGGGTCAATGCACTGATTTGCTCCAAACACTCAGTGTTGCTGTCCACACTCTAGGAATGTTCAAACAAATTTTGCAATGTGACTTTAATTCTTAAGTTTATTTTAATAGGAGAAGGAAAATCTGCTACACTGCTGGGGAGACAAAATATCTGATTTTAAACTGCTCAACAGTATGAAAGAGGAAAGACTTATATTTATGTAGTGCCTCAAGTCTCAAACCTCTGAAGGCGCTTCACACAACTGCCCAGTAGCTGCTCTGTAACTGCAAGAAATAAAAACTGGGCAGTAAAACCCTGGTTTTGCAGTATTGCATTTTAAAAGTTTTGAGTGCATGCTGGGTCTGTACAGCAGTAAATATGATTGACCAAGTGATATCATCTGACTAATCCACTTGTTACTCAGGCTTGTAAAATTTGTTGGAAGTACTCAAAAACTTAGAGCCATAAAAAGTTATATTCTTTGATACATAAAAAGGTAGCCCATTAAGCTCACCCTGTTGTTTATACACTGTAGCTTGCTGGCTTTTTATTACCTGTATTAATATAACACAATGTGCAGAGCTGCGTTGAAGTGGGATGATGCCTTGATGATCACCTGAATTCCCGTGTCTGGTAGAGATGCCCTTAAACAATGAATGGTGCTTGAGTTTACAGTTTGATGTCTGGAATTGTTACAGTGATAATTCGTACAATACTGTATTATGTTTGCACCTGTTACAAGTAGCCTGTGTACAGTATATATTCCTAAGTTTTGAATCTGTGACTAAAGTGTGATGAATCTATATTATACATTGACCCTTCTGTTCATTTATCTGTGATGGATGTAAAATTATGGATTTCATATGTAGGAGCAAGCAGGAGAGTGGGATTAAACTAGGTAGCTTATGTGAAGAAAAACACTGATGGGCCGAATGCCCAGTTTCTGTGCTGTAACTTTAAATGATCCTATATTGATTTGTATTTACTATTCTTTTTAATTCCTGTTTGTCAGCCTACCATGTCTATAAGACAGATCTTGTCACTGGGAAAGCGGATTCCACTGCAGACTTCTGTAGAAGGTGTTTGGTTATGCCAACATGTGGCATGTAAACTGTTGGCATACCCTCATGCCAACAACACTTTATTACGAAATTTCACTATAAGCTGTTTAAAATATGCCAAGGCTCGAGGACTCCGGAAGAAAAGGGAGCTTTCTGAAAAGAAACTGGTAATATTCATCAGTCTTCATTCTTAAAATTTCTAAATGCCTTGATAAATTTAACACATGCATTTAGTATGATAGGAAAAACTGTATTAGCCATATAATGTTTAAGGTATGACCACGTACACCAATTACCAACAAAGGTGTGATTGCCTACAATCCAATAAATATAAATACAGAAACTTCATTCACAAAAAGAGAAGAAAATTTAAGCTTAAAATTACTATAATCTTTTGTATACATGTGTTTAGAGAGTTTGCTTTTTAAAAGGGGGAATTTTTAATTTTTTTAATTGAGGTTGTAAAATGATTTGTAACCAGAAAATTTCTGATAATTTAGACCCGGTTCTTTGTGGATCAACGAAGAGTCAGTGTGTTTGGAGGGAGAGGCGGTGATGGAACATCCACTTTCCACAGTGAGCCTCGCAAAGAGTTTGGAGGACCCGATGGTGGAAATGGAGGGGATGGAGGACATGTTATTTTAAAAGGTAAAGCGTTTTGCCAGTTTTCTGCATTCCTCTTGCTGGGCACAATTTTGTGGGTGCTGCTTGCCCTCTAGTGGCCATTATTCATTTGATGGTGAGTGTCAGCAGGCTGTTTGACTGTGGGGAGCATCATAACCAAGCCTGACCCTAATGTCCACACACCTTCCTGCAGGGGTCACTGGATGGCAATCAAGAGCATGATTCTTTGTTGATTTGCCCTTTGCTAATTCTGGGGTGCTGTGGTTAATTGAAGCATCTGCGCCGTTGCTGTGACCTAAATTTGCGAATTCCACACAGTCCAGGATTGAATTTGGTTGTACGGCTCAGTTATTCACTAGATAACCTCCCAGCTGTTCGGAAACTCCTGAGAGTATTGCCTTCAGTTAGTGTCTTTTAAGAGACTGTTTGTTCTTCATCGTTCCATAGTGTCAATAGTGCTATTTTAACTTGCTTTAGAGTATTTTCATAAGACTTTAATTTCTTAATATACGGTTACTGTGATGGTGAAGAAATAAGATTTTTTTAAAAGGAAACCTGTCTTTTATAAATGAGCAGTGCATGTCCCTGTTCATTTTGCTCTATCTGTTTTATGTTGTTAGTCAAAGTTAGTTATGTTGAACAACTAACCATTACATTATGGATTTTCAAAAGACCTTCGATAAGGTACCGCATAGTAGACTAGTGACTAAGGTCAGAGCATGTGGAGTCACGACAAGTAGCAGAACGGATAGCAAGCTGGCTACAAAACAGTAAACAGAGAGTAGGAATTAAAGGTGGTCACTCAGACTGGCAAATGATGGGAAGTGGTGTTCCACAAGGATTGGTGCTGCGACCACTGTTGTTCACCATTTACATTAATGATTTGGACTTGGGAATCGGAAGTACAATTTCACAATTTGCAGATGACACCAAATTGGGGGGGGGTATAGTCAATACAGAGGAGGACTGCGACAAAATACAGGAAGATATTAATAAACTTGCAGAATGGGCATGTAATTGGCAAATGAATTTCAATATAGATAAGTGTGAGGTATTACATTTTTGGTAGGAAGAATAAGGGGGCCACATACTGTTTGGATATTAAAGAGTCTAAATGGCGTAGAGGGATCTGGGGATACAGATACACAAATCACTAAAGGTAGCGACGCAGGTTAATAAGGCTATTTAAAAAAAAAAGCAAACAAAGCACTGGGGTTCATTTCTAGAGGGATAGCATTGAAAAGCAGAGAAGTTATGTTAAACTTGTATAGAACCTTAGTTTGACCACACTTGGAGTATTATGAACAGTTCTGGACTCCGTTATATATATATATATATAGGCACTGGAGAAGGTGCAAACAAGATTACTACGATGATACCAGAACTGAGAGGTTATACCTATCAGGAAAGATTGAGCGGGCTGGGGCTCTTTTCTCTAGAAAAGAGAAGGCTGGGGAGTGACCTGATCGAGGTCTTTAAGGTTATGAAAGGGTTTGATAGATGTAGAGAAGATGTTTTCACTTGCGGGGGAGACCAGAACTAGGGGCCATAAATATAAGATAGTTACTAATAAATCTAATAGAGAATTCAGGAGAAACTTCTTTACCCAGAGAGTGGTTAGAATGTGGAACTCTCTACCACAAGGAGTAGTTGAGGCAAACAGCATAGATGCATTTAAGGAGAAGCTAGATAAGCACATGAGGGAGAAAGGAATAGACGGATATGCTGATAGGGTTAGATGAAGTAAGGAGGGAGGAGGCTCATGTTGAGCATTATCACCGGCATAGACCAGTTGGGCTGAATGGCCTGTTTCTGTGCTGTATATTCTATGCAATACATCTAAATTGTCATTATATATAATCCACTTTATAGTCACTTTGTACAAAAACTGCAGTCTATTTTATTAAGTGTACTAAAGGGGAATAAAGTACATACATACACATATGTACATATAACGGAATATGGATTATGCTGTATTGGAAAGATTTTGATTCATATTCTAAAGAAAATAAAGAACTTCAACTTATATAGTGCCTTTCACGATCTCAGAACATCCAAAAGCACTTCACAGCCAATAAAGTATTTTTTGCAATGTAGTCATTGTTGTAATGTAGGGAAATGTGGCAGCCAATTTGTATACAGCAAGGTTCTACAAACAACAATGAGATTAATGACCAGCTAATCTGTTTTAGTGAGGTCGAGTCAGTTATGTTGACGTCGTGACCCCTGTTAATCTCCTGTTGTGGAAAGCTATGGGAGAGACCAAATCTGACAACACGCACTGGCTGAAACTGCAATAGAAGAGTAGACATAAATATCGGCATAAATGGCTCTCTTTAGAGCCAGGGATTTTGGAGTGACGAGCAATGATGATGATGATCTGTTTTAGTTGATGTCGGTTGAGAGGTAAATATTGGCCAGGACTTGGAGAGAGCACCTCTGCTCTTAGTTGTATTGTAGCAGGAGATCTTTTACGTCTACCTGAGATGGCAGATAGGGCCTCAGTTTAACATATCATTTGATATTCTAAATGCAGGTTATTGTAGATCGGTCAAAATCTATTGATTTAGAAAAATAGGTTTAAAAACTCCTATTTGCATATATAACTTATCCATCTTCTGGTCCAAAAGTTAGAATTCCTAGAAAATATGTTAAAAGGATTCATTAGTGGAAGATTTCAGTTAACAGTAAAAATTGTAAACTTGTTTTTAGTTTCATTTTTTATCATTGGCTACTTCTGGGCAATTAAAAAAAAAAAATCCATGGCAGTTTTCCCAGAATAAAATGGACTAAAGCAGTGGCGTTATTTTGTTTCATTTGCGGAATAATGGTTGCCACAGCAACGAAGCTTCACAGTGTGTCGTCCTATTAGTCTTGCTTTGGTCAGGTAGATCAGAAGGCAGCAGGATCCTTGTCTTTGCGAGGTGTGCACCCACCGTAGGGGAATGTGTCATTGTTTAATTCTCACTACTATGAAATGTTATTGATGGTTGACGGTGAATACAACTGTGATAGCTGTAAAATAAATCAAAACCTGAATTTATAACGAATTAAATTTGAGACCCTGATTTTTTTTTGTCAGCGTTTGGTAAATTCTCTTCTATTTATTTAAAATAATTTCACCTTTCAGTTGCTCGACAGATAAAATCACTGTCTGCCATTGCGTCAGTTTATCGCGGCAATAATGGAGAACCTGGAGGAAATAAAAATTGTTATGGAAAAAACGCAGCTAACACTTATGTAATGGTGGGTACCCAAAACTTTCAAAATCTTGCATTTTTGTGGATCTGTCGGGTAAATTAAATTGCAGTTGTGCCCTTAGGTTCCTCTTGGTACTGTGGTCAAGGAAGATGGGAAGATAGTTGTTGATCTCTCATCTCACGGAGAGGAATACGTAGCAACGTACGGTGGGCTTGGTGGGAAGGGCAACCGTTTCTTTCTGTCCAACGAGAATCGGGCACCGATGACCGCAACCCCAGGAGAACCTGGTCAGCAACGAGTCTTGCAGCTGGAGCTCAGGACCATGGCTCATGCTGGGATGGTATGTAAAAATGAAAGTTATTTTTCCCTGCCAATTTTCAACAATGTAGCGCGATGCCTGGACTGAAGATATGTTAGCTGTGTAAAGCAGTGCTTTTGCAACTTTGTTTCAGGTCTGAAGTGATGACCGTTTGACAAAATGCGTCTAATGTCTCATTCAACTTATTCATCGTGACAAACTTACTCGTGAGAAAATATGACTGAACTTTTGCCCGACTAGTAAAAGGTCCAAAATTTTCAAACCGATTTCCACCCTGCATTATGTTACCTAACACATTCTTTTCAATGAAGCCTGAAAAGGACTACAACTTCCATTCCACATGATTTTGTCTATGAATTGTTGCATTTGCACCTGATACTCGTAGCTTGAATAATTCCATCAACACTGATGCATTTTAAGGTGTTTTAGGTTTAATGGAGACAAGAACCTAGTTTGAATTGCAGATATATGGTAACTTTAAAAATTGCCTCTTTCCCTATTCGTTTTCCTTCACCATCACCATCCCGAGCTGAGAGAACAGGATGAAGTCCTGCCTCGAGGCCTTTGCAGATACAGCTGTAAGACTGACTGCTAGGAAGTGCACAAGAGCAGCCTGTCGCTTATTTTCCCCCCCCCCCACCTCATCTTTTTCTCCTATGGTGAGCTTCTGTTGCCATCTTCCCACTGATGACAAAGTGAAACTTACCTTAACATTTAAAAAAAATATATTTATATATAAAAAATATTGATTTTTTTTTTCTGTGGTACATACATTCTAGATAGGCAGAATCAAAAAGAAAATCATTGTGAGATCAGCCTAGTGATGATGAGTAACTTATAATGACTTATATCGAGTTACATCGAAACTACAGAAACAGGCCATTTGGCCCAACTGGTCTATGCTGGCATTTATGCTCCTCATGGGCCTCCTCCCTCCCTACTTCATCTAACCCTATCAGCATACCCTTCTATTCCTTTCTCCCTCATGTGCCTATCTAATTTCCCCTTAAATGTATCTCTGCTATTTGCCTCAACTACTCCTTGTGGTAGAGAGTTCCACATTCTTACCACTCTTTGGGTAAAGAAGTTTCTCCTGAATTCCCTACTGGATTTATTACCAAACATTTTATATTTATGACCCCTAGTTTTGGACTCCCCCACAAGTGGAAACATTTTCTCTACGGCCCTTTCATTATCTTAAAGACCTCTAACAGGTCACCCCTCAGCCTCCCCTTTTCTGGACAAAAGAGCCCCATCCTGTTGAGCCTTTCCTGATGAGGATATCCTCTCTGTTCTGGTATCACCCTTGTGAATCTTTTTTGCACCCTCTCCAATGCCTCTATATCTTTTCTATAATATGGAGACTAGACCTGTGCACGTTAGTCCAAGTGTGGTCTAACCAAGGTTCTATACAAGTTTAACATAACTTCTCTGCTTTTCAATTCTGTCCCTCAAAAAATGAATCCCATTGCTTGATTTGTCTTTTTTATGGCTTTATTAACCTGTGTTGCTACTTTTAATGAATTGTGCATCTGTACCCCTAGATTTTTTTGCTCCACTATCCCATTCAGACTTCAGCTCATAACATGCTTTACCGTGGAATAAAGTAAAGAAAGGAAAGGACTTGCATTTGTATAGCACCTTTCGTGACTTCAGGACATCCCAAAGCGTTTTACAGCCAATGAAATACTTTTGAAGTGTAGTCACTGTTGTAGTGTAAGGAAATGTGGCAGCCAATTTGCACACAGTAAGGTCCCACAAACAGCAGTGAGATAATAACCATATAATCTGTTTTTTTTTTAGAGATGTTGGTTGAGAAATAAAGTGGTTAACAGAATTGTGTATACTCATGACGTATCAGTTTAAAATAATGGGGATCACTCACCACCATCTAGAAATATTTGCACCTGTAATGTCAGAATAGTACAGTAGTAGCCTAGCTGGTCAAACGATGTGGTTGCCATGGCACCAACAACAACGGGAGGGGAGCTGTCTGATTCAAGATGATCGTTTTGATCGGCAGCTCGGCAAGCCAGTCCTCAACACCAAGAGCTAGAGTGGAACAGCGAGAGGCAGAAGGGCCTCACATTGCTTCCAGCCAGAGTGAGGCTGTGAGAAACACTAGATTGAGGCATTATTACATGTGGCCTGTAATTCCGTTTTTTTTCCTGATGCTATGAGGAATGATAGGAAATAGGTAAAAGTCGCTATTCATGTATTTCAAATAAGACAAACCAGTTTGTTGCTTTATAATTGGCTGCTTCTCACTAGAGTGCTCATCAGTCTGCCTTTCAGAAGATAGGAGAAATTAATATGGGGCACGTGCGAGATCAGTGTACTCAATGCGCACAGTCAGAGGTCTTATTGTTACAGGTCACTCTATCATATAATTAGATGTTGGGCAGTAAAGGTATATTCTGATCATAGGGGACATGAGATCTGTTTAAGGGAGTGACCGGTGACACTTAAACTGAAAGAATATCTAGTGCAGATCTCAAATTTGTGACACTTGCATGCCATCTTGACGCCTCGTGTCTACTTTAAATCATGAAATGTTAATTCTGACAATGAGCACCACCCCCCCCCCACCTCTCCTCCCCGGTTAGCTTTTGCAAAACCAAACTTTTATTTTAAGTAGTCCAGCCATTGGGAATAACAATAGCATTTTCTCTCGCATTGGCAGCCTTGCATATGTTAACATATTACAAGCCTTGGATTTATTGCTTAACAATCTGATGAGGGACTGTTTGCAAGAAAAGGCAGACTACTGACTGCTTCCTGTACTTCATGTCAAGTGCAGCCAGTTTGTGTATTTTCTCTCCCAGAAATCAGTCATTCAAAAATTGATTACAATACCAGCATGCTACAAATTCTCATAAAAGATATGCAATGTAAAGATTCTTGTGATCTGATTCACAATGATGGTTGGATCTGTTACGAACAGAAACCAGGAACTGAACATGAGACCTTATGATCTTTGGCTTACAACTGCATCAGACGGTGCCCTTACCCAGTAGGGAATCAGAAAAGTTCCTTGCTGATACTGAATCTAATGAAGTAAATAGGTAAAAGTGAAACAGCTTTTACCCAGGCTGCTATGTTTTCACCATATCACTGCGCAATATTTTTTTTTGTGGCAGTTTCCTCAATAGTTATTGAAACTATTGGCTGTTTATATCTGAGAGTGGGTTGTAATATCTTTTTAAAATTGCACTGGGATATATGACTGCAGTATGCATTTACATTTGGCCAGCATTGCTTGACAAGAAAACTAAACATTATTTCCTTTTTTGTTAAGGTTGGCTTTCCCAATGCTGGAAAATCTTCCCTTCTGCGAACAATCTCAAATGCCCGGCCAGCAGTAGCTGATTATCCGTTTACTACGTTAAATCCTCATGTTGGTGTGATACAGTATCAAGACTTTGAGCAGATAGCAGGTAAACCATGCACGCGGAGTCCCTGGGGCTGATTTTGATCTGGGCAGTGTGCAACTGAACTAAGAGGCCCAAGGAACAACAGGAATTGGTCCTTGGGCTTTATTGACATATATGGGGCGAGCTGCTGTTTTCTTGATTTTCAAAATTTTCTTTTTGAATCGCATGTTTGGTTTCCATTCTATCCAAATATTTGGTTTCCATTCTATCCACAGCACCAAAATTACCCTAGTCAAAGTACTAATTATGTCTTTTTTGCCTGCAACTAGGGTCATTCCTCCTTGTTGCTCCACAGCATTCAATAGTCAACCAGTCCATCCTCCTGCATTATTCCTTTTCTGGGGAACTGCCCATGGCTACTCAAGACTTTAATATTTCAAACAACCCAAACAATAGAATAACGAGTGTGCGCCAGTTGTTCTGCTCATGTTTTGACGAGTAGCTGTGTTAAAACCTTAGGATACAGATGTGAAAGGTCAACAACAACTGCTTGCATTTATATAGCATCTTTTAACATAGGCAAAGGTCCCAAGGTGCTTCACAGGAGTGTAATCAGGAAAAAAAAT
Organism: Heptranchias perlo; assembly: GCF_035084215.1. Classification (NCBI taxonomy): domain Eukaryota; kingdom Metazoa; phylum Chordata; class Chondrichthyes; order Hexanchiformes; family Hexanchidae; genus Heptranchias; species Heptranchias perlo. Next base: position 13,881,880 of record NC_090343.1, read on the forward strand.
TGACACCGAGCCAAAGAAGGAGACATTAGGAGAGGTGAGGTGACCAAATGCTTAGTGAAAGAGGTAGGCTTTAAGCAGTGTCTTATAGGTGGAGAGAGAGAGGCAAAGAGGTTTTAGGGGCAATTCCAGAGCTTAGGGCCTAGACAGCTGAAGTCACTGCCTCCTTTGGTGGGGCGAAGGAAGTGGGAGATGCACAAGAATTCCAACTTACAAATCTTCATCCTTTTTAAAAAAAAAGTAGCCTTTCACTGTTGGTATATGCTTTTTGAGCTTTGAAAAAAAAAAGTCCTACAACAGAGGTTTTGGTGATTTTTAAATTCAAAATTCAGTACTTCTATGTCATTAGCTATTGTATTTAAAATATAGTGACGGGAATGGAATTGCTTATAGGCAGTTTTTTTGCATAGCAAACTAATCTGAAGAGGATGTTATTGTGCATTTTAAAGGTGTATTTCTTTCTGTAGTTGCAGATATCCCTGGAATCATCAGAGGTGCCCATAGAAACAAAGGCCTGGGAGTTTCCTTCTTGAGACACATTGAACGCTGCCGCTTTCTGCTATTTGTGCTTGATCTGTCAACACCAGAGCCCTGGCAGCAGCTGGAAGATTTAAAATATGAACTGGAGCAGTATGAGAAAGGATTGTCAGAAAGACCATTTTGTGTCGTTGGAAACAAGATTGACCTTCCAGAGTCCAAAACCAATCTTGTTCTACTTCGAGAAAAAGTAAGGCAGAGTATAATCCCAGTGTCTGCACTAACTGGTGCAAATGTTGAAGAACTTTTAAAGCATCTCAGAGAACTATATGATGGATACCTGGAGAGCACCCAGATTCAAGGCTGCATACCAGTCAAGTGGTAAAATTATACTTATGGAAATATATATCCAAAATAAATTATTAAACTTGTCAAAAAATTGTGTGATTCCTTTGTTCTGAATATAAAATGTTGAAATCTTTATGATCCTATGTACAACATCATTTCTCTTAAGGGATGCAAATTATCTTCAAGATTTTGTCACTGTGGAAGCAGATAGTACTGATTCATTCAAATGCAAATTAGATTGATTTCTTTCAGAAAATAATATTTTGGGATACAGTGTATGAGTAATTTGAGACATGACATTTGGCAAGTGTAGCATGATTAGGAGGAACAGGTGACTTTGGACCTATGGTTCCCAAAGTTTTGCACCCTTGCAGACTAAGCGATAGAGATTGATTAGTCAACAACAGACCCAGACATGAGATTGTTGTATTATGCAGGATGGTAGAAGGCGAACTGGATGAACCTTGATCTTTTTTAGTCTAGCAATTATTGTGTTGCTATATAACTGACAGACTTTGCATAGAATTTTTGTTTTATCATGCGTTTGACTTTATATATTTCATCATACCTCTCAAATATCTCAAAAAGCATCACATACAATGAATTCTTTTGAAGTGGAGCCATTGTTACATAGGCAAACATGGCAGTCATCTTTTGCACAGCAATTAGATTAATAACCAGTTAATCTGATTTTAGTTTGCTAGTTGAGAATTGTGGAAATTTTACTGGCCCATTCCACCAGATAAGCCAGCTTTAAGACCATTTAGGAATGTCTAAGATAGTTATTTTAAGTTCTATCCCTGAAAATGTTTTTTTCCTCTTTGGTAAAATGTACCCCCCTTTTATTTAAAATTTAATGTAAATTCCTTGGAGTACATTCTTTATTATTTGTAAATGTAAGTTGTTGTCACCTGTCTCAGACCAGTAGTGGTAGTATGAGTTCTAGCCAGGCAGTACCCTGTTTACAATACCTGGCTGGAAATCCGATTCACTTACCCAGGAGGGAGGTCTGTCCATGCACGCATAAAGCTCCTCTCCCAGCATTTAAAATTTATACTGAATATAGGTGGGAGTGCCTAAACTGTTATCTGTAGGTTAATTAAAAATATGCCCAAGAGGTCCAAGGAATCCCTGAAACAGTTTTAACATTTATTTTAATACTGTACTGGAATCACGTGCTATGTGGTGTCAAATCCAAGCAGTGCTTAACTATCTACTCCAGGGAATTCCCACATCACTTCTCATGAGTCACATTGAGGCCTGACTCAGAATTTGTATCGCATCTGTAGCATTGCTGTGAATTGGAAACCAGTTTAAAGAATCTTTTAAATAGTAAGGAAAATAGACAATATTTTAAGTGTTTTATTGGCAGTTAAAACAGGTTGTATAAATTATACAAATTAGATAAAGGGGATGCAGAAAGTTAAGAAAATACCCTAATAATTTTTGATGAAGCATCAGATCAAAAGCATTAATGAGCCGAAGAGGTTTTGTTTTTAAATATGAAAACTTACTTGAATCATAGAATCTTACAGCAAGCCATTTGGCCCATCGTGCCTGTGCTGGCTCTTTGAAAGCTATCCAATTAGTCCTATTCCCCCACTCTTTCCCCATAGTCCTGCAGATTTTTGCTTTTCAAGTATTTATCCAATTCCCTTTTGAAAGTTACTATTGAATTTGCTTCCAGCAACCTTTTCAGGCATTGCATTCCAGATCATATCAACTTGCTATGTAAATTTTTTTTTCTCATGGTCCCCCTGGTTCTTTTGCCAATTATCTTAAATCTGTGTCCTCTGGTTACCAACCCACCCACCAGTAGAAACAGTTTCTCCTTATTTGCTCTCCAAACCCCTCATCATTTGAACACCTATTAAATCTCCCCTTACCCTTCTCTGCTCTAAGGGGAATAATCTCTCAGATTCTCTAGTCTCGACACATAACTGAAGCCCCTAATCCCTGGTATAATTCTAGCAAATCTCCTCTGCACCCCCTCCAAGGCCTTGACATCCTTCCTAAAGTGTGGTGCCTAGAATTGAACACAGTACTCTAGCTGAGGCCTACCAGTGAGTTTAGCATAACTTCCTTGCTTTTGTACTCTGTGCCTCTATTTATAAAGCCAAGGATCCCATATGATTTTTTTAAACAGCTTCATCAACTTGTCCTGCCACCTTCAAAGATTTGTGTACATACACCCCTAGGTCTCTCTTCCTGCACTCCCTTTAAAATTGTACCATTTAGTTTATATCGCAGCTCTTCATTCATCGTCCCGAAATGCATCACTTCACTCTTCCCTGCATTAAATTGCATCTGCCCATTTCACCAGTCTATCCACGTCCTGAAATTTGCTACTATCCTTCTCATTGTTTACCACATTTCCAAGTTTTGTGTCATCTGCACATTGTGTCCCCCTATACCCAAGTCCAAGTCATTAACATATATCAAAAAGAGCAGTGTTCCTAATACCCACCCCCTGGAGGACATCACTGCACACTTCCCTCCAGTCTGAAAAACAACTGTTCATCACTACTCTCTGCTTTCTGTCCCTTAGCCAATTTTGTGTACATGCTGCCATTGCCCCTTTAATCCCATGGACGTCAATTTTGAAAGGCCAAGGCCCATGGTGCAAGGACACAACCAAGATTAGAGGAGCAGAGGAAATAAATCATTAAGTAATAATTAGGCGAAGTCAAGTTTGGGTTGAAAAGACCTTTACAAACACACTGCAATGATGTAAGTAATTTCGAATGAAGGAATGGTCCCTTAAACCCTTCTCCAGAAATGTAGTCTCATGGGATTTAAATTTCGTGAAAATATAAATCCAACGTGAAAATACAGAAATTTTAAAAAAAACTATACGGGTGTATATAGTAAAATATTTAACATACCATGTAAACTACCTGCATTGTTACGACTTAATGGATCCCTTTGTCACATAAATACACTCTTGTACATATATGTATTCGCTTGTGTTGATCCTGCACATAACTGTTTTTGACGTTGCTTTTGTTTTGCCGATTTTTCAGTTTGCTTCCATTCACTGTAGTGGGTGAGGCTTGAACAGTCAAAAATAGGACATTTTTGCCCTGGAGAGATATTTTTTTTTCTCCCTGGAATAGCAAAATCTTCCGCCTAAATGGTCCATCTTCCTGCGTCGGACTGGACGAATGCGGCGTGACGCTGAGGAGATGCTGAATGAGGAGATGCTGAGATCAGGGTAACTCACCTCGGCTCACTGACAGGTCAGATGACCGTATTATTGATGCGAACAAAGGGAAGCAGATACTGCCTTTTACCCCGGTCGGCAGGGATCATGCTGCCTGGTCGTGAGCGAAGGTTTTGGAACCAGTGCCCAGCAGTGTCATCCCAGCAATAACCAGGTAAAGGGATCGAGTAAATGACTTGTGCTTCTTATTCCTGATTAGATTTTATTGCTTCCTAACACCTGCGAACAAATCGCACAAACCAGACCTTAAGATTAAGGTGATTTCTGCATTTTTACACCGGTGTATTACGGGAGGTTACAGAGCGCATTGCAGAGGTGAAATCATTGCTTGAATTTAGCAAAATCTCTTCCCCCCCCCCCCCCCTGGTATAAATATTCGTCGCTGTGAAAGATCACATATTTGTCATATTTTGACTATTCAAATTATTAATTTAACGTTACTCTTTTTAAGCTTGAAGTTATTTTTGTTTGACATATAAATAAAAAAAAATTGCTGGGCACTTTTTCTTTTAAATTCCAGGAGAGGAAGAGTAGCACATAATTTTTTGTCACAATGGCACATCTAAGTGACACAATGAGGAGGGTAGCTGAGTTACTGCAGCAAGTAATTTATCATTTAGATATCAACATTTTCACTGCCTCGGGGACATTTTAATGCAAAATTACAGTATTCGGCAGCAAATTACGCTGCACATGGTATGTGTGGAGATTCAGTGAACTTTTTGTGAGGTGTTGCACTGTGACAAATCACTTGCCCCACCAATAAGCATTTTGAGACATACCATAGTAATTCTGCAATTAAAGCTTATACTTAGATTTACATTTCGATGTGGAATGGGTTGTTTTCAGTACAAGTCCTTTTCAGGCACCAGTTTAACCCCTAGATTGCTGGAAGATCCAGGCTGGCTAGTTTTGTTACACCAATAACGTTGCTCAAATTCCTACTTCCTTACCTAAATTTAGTTTGTGGATGTTGTTGGTGCTAAGTGGTTTCAGGTGTGCATCCACTCAAAAGTAGTAACATTACTTGGGAGTGAGGTCACAATCTGAGCACATTAAAACCAAGGAGTGTGAACCCCTCTTCAGGAAGTTGTCTCATCATGGTTTGAGCACACCCCAGGTGCATTATAGCTCTAGCCTGGTACAGTGTCACATTTTAAAAGTGTCCACGCAGTCTGTTGGACTTCTTGGATACTTTGTAAACTTGCCTTTCAATGGTTTTAATGTAAGGAGAAGGTTGTTCTCTCACCCCTGCTCCCCTAACAAATATTGGCTGTCCAGGAAGTAGAGATGCGTAGAAGCACACACACGTACGGAGCTTTTTTGTGTCAGTGTGACCCATTGCGATGCACAGTTGGCAGTATGTCTTGGATCTGCTAACTGCTCATCACGTTCCACGCATACTAATCTAAGATTAGTACAACAGCAGATTAATTGAACTTCTTCTGTACACTACTCCCTCAATGACATCGCACTGAAAAATGTTTTGTTCTTTATTTTAGCTGATAGAGATGATGTGAGTGGAATGGATAATGACTGCAAACAATGGGCACAAGTATTATGGAACTACCTTAAATTGGGGCAACCTCTTGTAAAGGTAAGAGAGCTTCACTAATGACTGGCAGAAAGACAAACTGTACATGAGCACAGCTACAAAGATAAGCATTCTAAGGATTAATTATTGTAAAACTATTTCAACTGCTCCATTCACTCGCCACTAATTCCATTCCCCTTCCCGGCCACTGTTGAACCAGACTGTTCGCAACCTCGGCATCCTATTTGACCCTGAGCTGAGCTTGTGACCCCATAACCTTCCATCACAAAGACCACCGCATTACTTGCCTATCTCTGACCCTGCCTCAACCTATGCTTTTGTTACCAACATTCTATTGCTCTCCTGGCTGGCCTCCCATCCTCCACTCTCCATAACTTTCAAAACTCATCCAAAACTCCGCTGTTCATTTCCTAACTCGCACTAAGTCTCACTCACCCATCACCCCTGTGCTCGCTGACCTCCACTGGCTCCCAGACCCCGACGCCTCCAATTTAAAATTCTAATCCTTGTGTTCAAATCCCTTCATGACCTCAGCCTTACAACCCTCCGAGAACTCTGCATTCCTCTAACTCTGACGTATCCTCCACTCTCTTTGCCCCACTATTGCTGTGCCTTCAGCTGTCTAGGCCCTAAGCTCTGAAATTCTTTCCCTAAACCATTCCGCTTCTCCACCTCTCTCTTGTCCTTTTAAGACCCGCCTTAGAACCTAACTCTTTGACCGAGCTTTTAGTCACCACTCCTAATATCTCTTTCTATGGCTTGGTGTCAATTTTTGTCCGATTATACTCTTGTGAAATGTCTTGGAATGTTTTACTACTTTAAAGTGCAAGTAGTTGTTGTTCAAATTTCATAGATAGCAAATTCAGCTCCCAGATAGTTAACGAAAAATAGATGTATACTGATACATGTTATTGAGAATCTTCCAGTGTCATCTGAGTATAGGTATGTTGTATTGGCTGTCATTCCAACATTCATCATGAATTTCTCTGCTATATAGCATTAAAACATGTGGCAAAACCAGATTCTTTTGGCCTGTATATATGTCATATGTACATGCAGTTTATTCTACTAAAGTTTTCGTGAGAAATTTGGTTAGCGTTTCCCACAGATGGAACAGGAAGACAATAGTACATAGAAGTAATGTATCAAATTAGGGATTGCTCATATACCTTTTACCAGCATAAATAAGGCACATTTAAACAGCTCAAAACATATACTCAAAACTCAATTTTTTTCCCACCGCTCATAGTATTTTTGTTTAAATGAAGTCCTGTTAAAATAACAAAAATAAGTTACAAAGTCCATTGATAAGTAAATACAAATGATCTTTCATTCATGAGAAAAACTACTAAGATTATGTTGTTTCACATGTGAAAGATCGTCTGTATTTGTTACGCTATAATGAATTATTCCAGACATCTGCCGAAATAGCTATTGCTTTAGAGAACCTAGTCCTAGGGGCTTAAGGGGACTGATATATCATATGCAGGTGCAGCAGGTGATCAAGAAGGCCAACGGAATGTTGGCTTTTATTGCTAGGGGGATAGAATATAAAAACAGGGAGGTATTGCTGCAGTTATATAAGGTATTGGTGAGACCGCACCTGGAATACTGCATACAGTTTTGGTCTCCATACTTAAGAAAAGACATACTTGCTCTCGAGGCAGTACAAAGAAGGTTCACTCGGTTAATCCTGGGGATGAGGGGGTGAACATATGAGGAGAGGTTGAGTAGATTGGGACTCGACTCATTGGAGTTCAGAAGAATGAGAGGCGATCTTATTGAAACATATAAGATTGTGAAGGGGCTTGATCGGGTGGATGCGGTAAGGATGTTCCCAAGGATGGGTGAAACTAGAACTAGGGGGCATAATCTTAGAATAAGGGGCTGCTCTTTCAAAACTGAGATGAGGAGAAACTTCTTCACTCAGAGGGTAGTAGGTCTGTGGAATTTGCTGCCCCAGGAAGCTGTGGAAGCTACATCATTAAATAAATTTTAAACAGAAATAGACAGTTTCCTAGAAGTAAAGGGAATTAGGGGTTACGGGGAGCGGGCAGGAAATTGGACATGAATTTAGATTTGAGGTTAGGATCAGATCAGCCATGATCTTATTGAATGGCGGAGCAGGCTCGAAGGGCCGATTGGCCTATTCCTGCTCCTATTTCTTATGTTCTTATGATATGCTGTGAAGATACTCACTGGGGGAGAAGCAGGACTTCATTTTGTACTGTATTAAATAAAACTTTTCATTGGCAAAACTATAGAAGAAATTAGTCCCATAAAGGAATGAAGTGTGCTTGATATTTTTGGGTGAATTTTTGTATTCATTATGTTGAGAGAAACACTTTTCCACTTTTGTACCTGGTAGCAACATCAAGTTTTGTAGGTCAAGTATAGCATGGGCCAGAAGCAGAGTGAAGCTCTATACCAACAATGTGCCTTAATCCCATTCTAGAAACTTCTGCTGCACTGGTATGGCATTTCCATTTCCTATACCAGCCTGTTGGAGTGAGATTGCCAATTTAAGGGGAGATTTGTTGCTTTGCCACTCTTGGATGGAAAATCCCAGGCAGGCGATATGCAGTTTCCCAATATGCACTTGTGACATGGGACAGGAAGAAAATTTCCCCTTTTTAATGCCAAATTATGGTCAGTTTTATGCTCCACAAGGGAACCAAGCTGAAACTGCACAGACGCATCTCATGTTGTATTCTTTCAGCTGGTGGAGAGACTAACATTTTTTTTTTTAACCCACATATCTGGGCAAGATTCATACCTAGGAATTAGGGGTGAAAGGATAGTTTTCTGTCCCACGTTTCCACTCAGCCCCTAAAAAAATCCACCTTCACGAAAACTAGATAGTTAGAAAGGGGTGGAAGAAACTGTTGCACAATGCAAAGGATTAGAGGCAACAGGAAAATAGAAAATGAGACAAAGATGAAGAGAAAAATGCACTGGTGCGACTGACTGAGCAAACCAAGTGAGAAGGTAACTCACTCTGATAAGTTGATAAGTAAAATTTTCAGCCCTGATACGTGCACTTCAATTTTCGTTGCTTCTTATGTCCTTGATAACATTTTAAATTGTTTTTGAGAATCTGTGTTTTTACCATCTACTATTGACGTGGAGAGTGATAATAATAAGTGCAGTAAGGCTGTTTGAGTGTCTTTGTGTTTCCAGAGTGACATAATAATAGGTCTGGGGTGTCATGATATTCGAGTGGCTGAAAAAGCTGCAAAGCTTTACCAGGAAGGTTGGGCTCCACAGATACTATTTACTGGTTACTTGGGAAACCATACCGTAGGTAAGAATTATTACTTATTAATTATATTCGGATAAAATAGTATTTCTGTTGCACAAGAAGTAAGATAAAAAAATTTCTAGCATTGCTGCATTTTCTGCTAAAGTTCATAGTGTGGTTTTGTAGGATTAAGATTTTGCACTTACAACTGTTCCGTTGTGTTTGTAGGAACTATGTTTAAACTATTTACTTTTGTTAAATTTCGTTGTGTCTCTTCAAATTCAACAACGTATAGATAAACATTCTCCGAAGTTTCCACTCTTCCTACTTTGGTTGATTGATGATGTTTTTATGGAACACAAGAAAACCCGGGAATGAGAAAAGTGCATTCAACCACTGAAGCTCATTGGCACTCGCTCCGTCCATTTGTACCTGAAAATTGCGCTCGGAGTCCGATAACCGGTCATTTAAGCAGCCTCATGCCTGTCTCAGGCGTCGGGCGGTTTGTCGGGCAGTAGGCCCATCTGAAAAGTACATCAGGCGGGCTTTGGGCACCAATGAGGCAATGCAATGCCACCCCCACCAATCCAATTTTCAGCTACTGGCCACTCATTTTTCAGGCAAGAAACAGGTGGCCAGAAGTTGAAAATCGCCCTTAATGTATTAGTTAATTTCACAACCTCAAAGAACCCCTTGATAAATAATGTACTATTTTACTAATTATTTACAACACTGTTTTCTATACTGCTTTTAAAATAAAAGAAGCATAAAATTTAAAACTAATTAAAACCCATTAGCTGAAGTTTCAACTCCTGGGACAAGGAGTCTTGTTATTTTGCGAGATTAAGGTGCAGGAGGCAGAGTTTGAGCCTCTCTGCCTGGTAGCCATGAATTAGCAGAGGTTTCTCTGTTTTTTCTCAGTGCAGTTCGGTCTGTACTTTAACAAAACCATTAAACATTAATTACAAAAAAAGCACATTATTACAAATATATAGAATTCCTCTGATTTAAGGTAGATGTATTGGCTTTCTAAATATAATAATGAAGCAAAAACTTCCTAGCACCCACAAACATTCTATATCATACATTTACACCTTCCCTTTTCTTCCCTCTGAAGAAAAAGTTCTAAATTTTAAACATGGGATTGGAAAATGTCTTTTTTTAGAAGGCAATGTGAAAGACTTTGCATACCTGATTTCAAGAATAACCTTTCACTGTAAGTCAATAATCCTCGAAGCTTCTCAGCAGCTGCTGTATCAGAGAACTCCTGGCAGCTCTGAGACAGACCCACAACATGGATGAGTGTTTCACAAGCTTCCTCATTTTATCAGATTCCTTATTTACCCCTGCTGGACTATAGACATTGTGAAGAAGTTAATCAATTTATATTATCAATTAGAATATTTAAAATTAACAAAATTAATAACTTTCATTTAAGATGGTTTGGTCAGATAGGCCAAAATTAACGTGGGATTCTATTCTAATCAATGCTTAATGTTAAATTTCCTACAAAGCAACTGCCAATTATTTAGGTGTCAGCTTTAACTCAGTGGTAGCACTCTCACCTCTGAGTCAGAAGGTTGTGGGTTAAAGCCCCACACCAGAGACTTGAGTACATAATCTAGGCTAGCATTTCAGTGTAGTGCCGAGGGAATGTTGCACTGTCGGAGGTGCCGTCCTTTGAATGAAATGTTAAACCGAGACTCTATCTGCCCTCTCGGGTGGATGTAAAAGATCCCATGGCGCTATTTGAAAAAGAAACAGGGAGTCCTTCCAGTCTCCTGGCCAACATTTATCCCTCAACCAACACCAAAAACAGACGATCTGGTCATTTATTCCATTGCTTCTTGCTGTGCACAAATTGACTGTCATGTTTCCCTGCATTACAATTGTGACTACATTTCAAAAGTGCTTAATTGTCTGTATATTGCTTTGGAATGTCCTGAGGTCCTGAAAGGTGCCATAAAAATACAAGTTCTTTCTTTCCATTTTTTAGTATTCCATTTCTATTGTTTCTGAATAAATTTGCAGTAATGGATTCACCATCATTAGTCCTATTTTGTGAACATCATGCATCGATAATATGGTGTGCAATGGCGGACAGTATCTACATTGATAGGCGCTAGCATAAGCTGAAATAAAATGCTAAGTAAAATTAAAACTATATTTGGAAGAAGTTCAAATAATGGATAAAACACTTGAACATTTATTTTACAGCTATGAGGTCCAGTAAATCTGTTGACTGGATTACTGCCTTATTATGCTCCTACGTTAAAGGCGCTATATAAATGCAAGTTGTTGCTGATGTTATAACTCACAGATATCCCTTACTCTCTATACAGTGCACTATGCCTCATTAGTGACATTGGGTTTCAGATGCTGCTGCTTTCTTTCATTTACTCATTAACTACAGTCCTTCATTTTAAAAACAGGTTTGTCATAGTAACAATGAAAATAACTGATGAATAATGTAAACATCTACTTCCTAATTGTTAAACAAAATATATACATTTATTCCTCTTACTTGTCATCAGAAATATGATTTTTAAAAACAGGAATATGGCATCAACCAGAGGCAGATGTTTTTGCTGAAACCGCGATTAAATTGGGCGTTCCAGTTGACAAGATTCTACTGGAAAAAAAGGCTACTAATACAGGCGAAAATATAAGGTTTGCATATCAAACACTGAAGGAAAAGAACATCCCAGGTATATAACAGCCTGAGCTTTTATTATTCCTAGTTATTGACGTAACTCCTTGTCCAATACACATTTCTTGTGGGGATTGGGTAATGCAGTGAGTTAATGCTGTCTTTTCACCGCAGGGCACTGCAATCAAGAGTAGACATCCTGATGAGATGAAGTCTCCTCTTTCTGCCGACTGTAAGGGCTCTAAGCGGACTGAGCTGGTGTAGTCTCTTCCGAGTTCATAGAACACAAAGCCAGCCATGCTTTGACACAAATTACAACTAAATGAGTTGTGTCACCAAAAAGTGCTGTAAAGATGGCTAGTACAGGAAATGATATAGGTCCAGTAGAAGAAAGTGCTCTGTTGAGATAGGGTTTTAGGTATATGGGGAGAAAATTTCCTCTGTGAGCTATCTGTATCAAAATTGTACATTTTTTAATATAAAGAATGGGTTTATGATTTCATTACATGCAGCACATAAGAGGAAATCTTCCCCTATTGTTGGGGCAGACCAGATGAAGCTCAGTTTTGTTGATGCTGTTATGAAGTGAAAAAAGCAAATAATTGTTCCACTGGACTCTTGCTCAGAGGCCCCAATCTTTGACTCTTAATCTCAGCCGTTGTTGAAACTCAGGATCCTTTTATAGTCAGATTTTGTCAGTTCTTGTCCACATTGCTGCTGCAAGACCAGATTATCTTGGGGATGGTGGTATATTAAGTAAACTAAATTGCTGGGAGGGAGGAGACCATAGGCAGTGGTGGTAACACTGTAGAGAAAAAGACATAAAAAGAAAGAAAATCATTTAAAAATGCAGCAAGCTTGAAATGAACACGCATTTAAGAATTGTAATCATCAATTTAACAAAAATATAATTCTAAGTAACATTTTAACATTCCTAATTTTAATGGGAGAATTGTGATTTTTTTCCATCGCTTTATTTTCAAAATTTTTGTGCTCATTAAAATGAGGAACCTTAATGGTAAATTGAAATCTTCCCAGAGCAGCCCCATCTGTACAATTTTCCATTCCTCATATCAGTTGCCCTGTGCCTGCTCTGAGTGAGGTTGTCAATTAGTGCTGAATTAGTGATTTGCACTGTAGACCCATGCTCACGAGGAACTGGAACACATTTCACAAAGGTTGACATTCAGCTAGCACAGAAAGGATATTTGATCCCCAGTTTCAGGGATGAAAGGCCTGTGTCTAACTCACTAAGCCAGCCAATTCCCTCCTTTCTCCCATTTCTTAATTAAATGATCTAAAACAAGACCTGAGCCCAGAAACCAATAACAGTTTCAAATGTGGGCACAAATATCAAGCAAAATAAACTGAACATAAAAACTATCTGTGAAACTCAAAAGAAAGAATTCTGCTGCTGTAGTTCCTAATGAGACACTTTGCTTAATAGCAGCTGATTTGCAATTCCTCATGAAAATAAATTGCTGCCAGTCATAGCCAGAGAATCACCTGCAATGGTCTCTTCCCGCTCCCGCACCGTTACCCTGGAGTCCTCCAAGGACCTATCCTTGGCCCCCTTCTATTTCTCATCTACATGCTGCCCATCGGCGACATCATCCAAAAACACTGTCAGATTCCACATGTTCGCTGATGACACCCAGCTCTACCTCACCACCACCACCTCTCTCAACCCCTCCACTGTCTCTCATTTGTCACACAGCTTGTCCGACATCCAGTACCGGATGAGCAAACATTTCCTCCAACTAAATATTCGGAAGACCGAAGCCATTGTCCTTGGTCCGTGCTGCAATCTCCGTTCCCTAGCCACCGACTCCATCCCTCTCCCTGGCCACTATCTGTGGCTGAACCAGACCGCTCGCAACCTTGGGATATCCTATTTGACACTGAGATGAGCTTCCGACCACATATCCACTCCATTACCAAGGCTGCCTACTTCCACCTCTAACATCGTATGTCTCCGCCCCTGCCTCAGCTCATCTGCTGCTGAAACCCTCATCCGTGCCTATGTTACCTCTGGACTCGACTATTCCAATGCTCTCCTGGCTGGTCTCCCATCTTCCACCCTCCATAAACTTGAGCTCATCCAAAACTCTGCTGCCCGTATCCTAACTTGCACCAAGTCCTGTTCTCCCATCACCCCTATGTTTGCTAACTTACATTGGCTCCTGTTCCAGAAACACCTCGATTTTAAAATTCTCATCCTCGTTTTCAATTCCCTCCATGGCCTCGCCAATCCCTATCTCTGTAACCTCCCTATCTCTGTAACCTCCTCCAGTCCTAAACCCTCCGAGATCTCTTGCTTCTTGCGCATCCCTAATTTTAATCACTCCACCACTGGTAGTCGTGCCTTCAGCTGCCTAGGCCCTAAGCTTTGGAATTCCCTACCTAAACCTCTCCGCCTCTCTACCTCCCTCTCCTCCTTTTAAGACGCTCCTTAAAATCAACCTCTTTGACCAAGCTTTTGATCACCTATCCTAATATCTCCTTATGTGGCTCGGTGTCAAATTTTGTTTGATAATGGTCCTGTGAAGGGCCTTGGCACGTTTTACTACTTTAAAGGTGCTATATAAATGCAAGTTATTGTTGTTTGGATTTTGTGTTAGGCTAGCAGATGAAGCTATACTTCTTATCCAGTAGATGCTGCTGTTTTCAAGTTGTCAGCTAAAGATTTGGATTTGATGACTTACTTTATCAAATGTTTTCTTTTGGCTTCCTCTAGATTTTTAAGCAGTGCAGAATTTAATTTGTCTTTCTTATTAGGTGAAAAGTATTATGTTTGAATTCAGCAGCCTATCGCTATGAAAAACATAATTCACGCTGTTATGTTGTTTTGTGATTCAACATTGCTGCATAATTTCTAATGGAATGCATGCACATATTAAATAATATTGAGACTGTGAATGTAATCAAATAGAAATGTTTTGGCTATAAAGTTCAACACAATGGTTCCCACATCACATTAATGTAGAAATTACTGTTGGCAATATTAGCTGACGAATGCTTAACGTGTTCGTATGGCATTCCTTTGTCCACTATTTTAAAGCAGGTATTATTCTGTTTATTTTAAAAGTATTAACATTTCCACTGAAATACCAGACAGAGGAATATCGTAGGAATGGGTTAAGTATTTGCTCACGACTATTGCTGACCCATAATTTCTAGACTATTATAATATGGAGATGGAGCAGAAATGTAAATTTGAGTCAATCATGTTCCCAAGTAAGCACAAAGGTAAAAAATAGAAGAGAGGAAAGTAGAGATACCATAGTTGAAAGACTGGCTTTTCACAACCTGTAGGTTATGGCATGAGACCGATTAAGTCTGCAAATCTGAGGCAACCAATGATCTTGAGCCCCAGCCCAATTATTGGTAACAGGTCATTTCTTTGCGTGGTGGGACCATATTAGTCTACATTTGTATTCAGAAAGGCACAGGTTATGAGGAGGAAAATAATCATTACAAACTGAAGCCAGTAGTGAATAGTCCCTAGGTATCATATGGGCCTTTCAGATTATTATAACATTATAGTATAATGGGTGGTTATTAAAATAATTAGAAAACAAAATGTATGTACATGATGTAATTTGAATAATTACTACAGGTATTCTTGTGATGCTGTTTTTACATCAGCTTAGTAGGATTGAAGTAATGAAATGCTGAATTTAAAAAAATGTTTGCTTGAAAGCATGCCACCCTGTTGATGAAAAGGGGGGGGGGTCGGGGTGAGGAGAGGGGGTATGCTGCAAAATCATCCTAATCAAGTTCCAAACCTACAAAAAAATAGATGTGAGCAAACAGGTAGAAAGCAGTACCAAAATGTTCTTTCATTTTTAGCACAATTCGGAGTATTGCTCCTATGCTAAAATATGTTAAAAGAAGTTAGTGGGAAAAAAATCTTGTTAATGAGTGTTAAAGCTTTGTTGAGAGTCAATCGTGAGAAACTGTAGCAGAATTGTGGAGGGCGATAGAAATAGACATTGAGTTGACAACTCAATTGCACATCTGTGAGTCAATTATATAAAGGAAAGGCAAGATTATAATTGTGCAGTTCTCACTATATTAAGTTTAACTTAAGTGTTTTAACAGATTATTAATAACTAGGATCTGTAACCAGCAGTGACAGATGATAATCATGAAATTCACTCTATGGAATATGGTGTGTTTCTTTGACATACAGCTGGTTCCAGGTCCAGACTGAAGTCATAGCTTCTGTATCATTTGATATACGGTCAGCATCTTTCAGGACATGAAGCAGAGTTAATGTAAAAGAATCAGGTAAAAAAAAGTGAGTGTGGCATAGGTCAGTCAGTGCAAGATAATGGGAGCTACCCACCACCAACTGCAATATTAGACAGTGACTACACAAAGCCTGCAGGCTATCATTGTAATTTTTATATAATAATTTTATGCAATATCTTAATGTATAGTATCCAAAAGAAATGAAATCAAAAAGTGTAAGGGTAGTGCACTGTATATCAAGGTTACGGTCCAACTGTGTTCTTGCTGATAGCAATGCTAAAAATATTGACTCCTAATGGTCAGAGATCAAAAATGACACAAAACTACACCAAAAAAAATTACTGGACAAGCACAATATGTTCGTTGTCATCTAAAAAGAGAAAAACTGGATTAATATTTTGGGTGCAAACCCTTCATCAACTAGCCTCTTTATAGGAATGAACAAAACAAAAATGAGGTAAGAAGAGTTAAAATTAAGAGTCAGCTATGTTGACTGCTGTCACAAAAACACAGTCGTTGGCTTTAAGAGCCTGAAAACAGGTTACTTAAAAAGCTGGAAGAAGGTTAAAAAAAAACACCTGAATGATGCACGAAGATTATCTCAGTCAGTTAGTGAAAAGGCATTAGAAGATAAAGTCAGGTAAAGCAGTGAAAGTCAAAAAGGGGAGGGTTGAAAACAATTCCAAAATGGAGGAAAATGAAATGGAAGGTGGATGGAGGAAACGAGAAAATGTGGGAGACAGAACAGTCACTGCTAAGAACTTTGATTTGGTGATTTGGATAGACTGATAACATTGCTCAATAGCAAATCAAGCACAGATATGCTTTTGTTCTTAGATTACCAGCTGAGCTACTAACATCTATTAACAATAAACTGTAACATCGATCATCTTGGAGCAGGGTTCATCTAACTTGACATTAACATATCACTGTGTGAAAGGCACCAGAATTCCCATTTACTCAGGATATTGGATCATGGCCATGATGAGCTAATGTTTCTGAAATTCTATTAATCATTTCAAAAATAGACAACATTTATTCCATTGGCAAAATAGCCAGTTGGCCCAGGCTTAGACTTTGAAATTTTGCTTCATCTACAAGAGCCTTGTTGTCCCTCTCTACATCTACAACTTCCTGCAGTTCCCTGTTCTTGCGTATGCCCTCCACTCTTCTGATTTGGGCTTTCTTTACGTCTCCCTCTCTGCCTTCAGTCTTCCTGGTGCCATATTCTGGAACATTATTTCTAGACTGCTCCACCTTGCCACCTCTCAGCCCTCTTTTCAAAAGCCTCAATAAAACTAACATCTATGACCATGGCTTCGGCAACCTCCACCAAATCCCCTCTCTTCAGTACTTATGCCCATTCTCGCCTCGGTGAAGTGCTTTGGTACTTTTTAAAGGGACTATATAAATGCAAATTGTTGTCCAGAAATGTGTGTGAATTTTCTATCTTTTCCAGTGAAGAGGGTTATTCTAGTCCAACAGCCTTTTATGGAGCGCCGGGTTTATGCTACCTACCTTCAACAGTGGCCAGAGGACAAGGAGAATGTGCAGGTCGTAGTCACTTCTCCAACAATGGAACTTGATGAATACCCAAATGAGCATGTGGGCAATATGGACAACCTAATTGGGTACATGCTGGGTGAGTATGAAAACTGAACAATTGTATTGTTCCAAATTGAGATTTCAAGCTAAAATAACTTCTTGAAAAGTATTAACTGTTATTCTATGAACATTAATGCTATTTTCATAATCCCCTACGTTGATACTTTACACATGTGAAAACATTAACTACCATGTGCAGTGTGGCATGACGAGAAAAGTTGGCAACCAGTGTATGAAAGCAGGTCCTCCAGGCATGTTGCTGATGGGAGCCGAGGATGCTGATCTCTTTCTATACGGAAAAATGTAACTATTTGTATCTTTAAACATTCATGTCCATAGAATAAATAGATATTGCTTCTGAAGCTGTGAATTAGTGAGTTTATTTCACTCATGAAAAAGACCTCGTACTGGATGACTTAGTGGTTAAATGCAGCCTCTCTTCGACCCACCTGAGGTGATACTGAGCTATACAGACCAGAAAGGTCCTCTGTTCAATCCCAGGTCTGTGCCGAGTTAGCTGATCTCAGCTATGGCGGCAATTGGGGTGCTACTTTCAGCCTTAGCTATTCTGAGCTAGCGAGGGGAACAATTACTTAGGCTTCCCATTTCTGATTGCTATCTAATGCCTTTTGCTGGAAAGACTATGGGTGAAATTTTGTAGCCTTCCACCCCGGTGGAAATGGGATGGTAGTGCCCCGAAAATGGTGGGGAATGACAGACTGACCGGTTTCTTCCGTTGTTGTAGCCGCTGCAATCTTCCCCCACTATGCAGCTGGTTCACCCGCCTGAATCAAGTGGTAGGTCCTTTTAATGTGCAAACTAGGGTCCTATGATGTACCTAGGATCCCGTTTGCCATTTTAGGACCGTATTAGGCAGAGCGTGCCCAGCACATACTCCACCCAGTCGAAGAGGAGCCCAAAGGTAAGTTTTACTGTATTTTTGTAGGGTCATGAGGGCAGGACCGCTCTTCTGGGCAACACAAGATCGGCCTGTGCCGCCTTCTCTCGAAATCGGACCTCCCCCCACAGACCTACTCAATATTGCCATGACCTGGAGCCGGAGGGCTGTTAAGGGGCACTTGTTTTCCTCATGCAGCTAATCGGCACTATCAAGCACTGAGGGTAAATCTGCCCCCATGTGTCTGGGCAATGGACGAGAACATGGTTGAGTTGAGCTATGATGCCCTACGTTGTTTAACCTGCTGATGCTCACACTCTGGGCTCACACTGGAATAATGGCAACTTGGGGGGAGGCCTCACCCATGGAAACATACCCCAGCTAGAGTCAATATCTAAGTATTGAAAACCCCAATGGTAACAGCTAAAATTCATTGACATGCGACCACCTTTTCCTAGTAATGATCTTCCATTGGTTCATTTACATTGAGGATCATAATTTACAATTACTATCACAGAAAGGAAATAAATTGTAATTATCATGGGTTTTACATGTTAATAAGTTCCATTCCTACTTCACAACAACCAGAAGTGTGCACGATGTTCAGACTAGTAGACTGAAAGGAAATACTGGGAGTAGGGATTGGCCAAGATGATATGATGATAATCTATCTGGATAAGCAGTAAATTAGTTTTCAAGGTTAGAAAAATGAAGGCAGACTGATTTGGTAGAGTTTAGAAGGAAGAGAACTTACATTTATATACCTTATCATCACAGGTCTTAGAAATATCCCTAACTGCTTCACATTGAATGAACTACATTGTGCAGTTACTGTTATATGGATAACTACGGCAGCCACTTTGCATGCATCAAAGTTTTCGCAAACAGCAATGAGATAAATGACCAGTTAATCTATTTTCGGTGGTGTTGCTGGAGGAATGACTGTTGGCAAGAACCTTGAGACCTTCCTGCTCTTCTTTGAATAGTGCCATGTGATCTTTGACATCCAACTGAACCACAAGAAGCAGATGGGGTTCTCAGTTTAATTTATTATCCAAAGGACAGGACCTCCAACAAAGAAGCACTCCCTTGGTACTGCTCTGAGTAAGAGGGAGTGCCAGGCAGATACAACAGCATTAAATATAAGAGGACAAAGACACACAGTTGACAATTTTAAAAGTAAATGAGAGAGATAAATTCAGGAGGGTTTGATCTGCTAAGTTAGAAGAAGACGACATAAACAGATTGGGCAGGATTAGTGAGAGAGAGAGAGATTTGGTTGAATTTAGATGGAAATTGTTAAGTTCTGGGTATGTGACAATTTAAAGAAAGAAAGAACTTGTCTTTATAAGGTGCCTTATTGCATCAGTCAAGATATCCCAGAGCACTTAACATCCAATTAATTACTTTTTGAGGTGCTGGCATGTGGGTAAACATGGCAACTAATTTGCACACAGCTGCTGACAGCCTATGAAATGAATGACTAGTTAATCTGTTTTTGATGGTGTCGGTTAAGAGAGGAATGTTGGCCAGGACACTGGAAGAACTCCCTGTTCCTCTTTGAATAGTGCCTTGAAATTGTTTACATCCACCTGAACCAGGGGAGAGGCAGACTGGGCTTCAATTTAATGTCGCATCCATTTTATATATACATTGTAATAGGATTCTAGTTCAACTTTAAGTTTGTTTTATATCTTTCTCCAGCTGTTTTGGAACGAATTCGAGATTACCCAAAGAAGGGTTTTCAAGTGGAGCAAGAAATTTTCCCTGAGGTTTGCGATGCCTACCAGAAGCTACTGCAAGCTGGTTACCAACCAAAATAAACAATGCATCACAGAAAAATCACAGTATCACTTAAAACTTTTAAATCAAAAGGACTTTGCAACTTTCCACCACAGAATTTACACTGGATTTTTGTTAAAATTAACTTTATAATGACATAATACTTTTTCAAGGGGAGTTATGAGGGCTATGACTAAGTAAACCATCCAGAACCATTTGGCCAAATTTATCAAGGTTTCTGAATTTGACATCAAAGAGATGGATTGCACAGTTTCTGTATTTATGGAGCGGTATAACTGCACAAATCATGTATTTAGTGAAATAGCAGAGAATGAAAGATGCAATAATTCATAAAGATAGCACTAATATTAAAACAAACATCATTAATAAAATCTTATAAGAATAAATCATTAGATTTAATGGTACCGATGAAATAAGTTCTAGAAAGAGATCCGGTTAATGTCATAAGCCTTAGGAATCCACTGTTTACCCAATTAGATTATTTAACATTCCACTAAATTGCTTAAAGGACTTATCCACCTCATTTGTAACTATGAATAAAGATGAAATACTGGTACCATTATTTGCAACACTGAAACAGCTTTGAGTCTAAAGTGTTAACAATAAAAAACATTCCATCATTAGCCGTAGAATACATAACTGGATCTAATGTTCAGCATTTTCTCCAATATCTGTCTGGCCACCATATTGAAAATCCTCTGAGTAGGGATTTAAGCTAAAGAATATGGATGCTACAGGCCCAGAATGAATACGGTTATATTCTGGGACATGAGGCAAATGAAAATCTTTAGCTCTTGGACGTGAATAATAATTCAAATGCTAACATTTTAATTTAAAATTGGGTCTAAATGCCAACACTGAAAGTTTTGTAGCTCCCTAGGATGCCACAGAAAAAATAATTGTAAACAATTTTACAACACCAAGTTATAGTCCAACTATTTTATTTGAAAATCACAATTTTGTGATTTGTGATTTTCAAATAAAATAGTTGGACTATAACTTGGTGTTGTAAAATTGTTTACAATTGTCAACCCCAGTCCATCACCGGCATCTCCACATCACAGAAAAAATAAATTGTTTTGGCAAGCCTGCTCCATCAAAGTGCCAGCAAGTTTACCTTATTTAGTGGTCAGAAAGCCTAGTATTGCTCCAAAAAGCATAGCAAGATTGACCTGCATGAATCAGTAACATGACCAGGTCCCTCTTCAATGTTCTCACCTCAACAATCTGAAAAATGAGCCACTAGAGACTGTTTTCAGCCTGTCAGAGGCCGGTATTTGAAGATGTCGATCCAGAATGGAAAGAGTCTGTTGGCGGTAGAAAATATTTAAGTTTTAAAAAAAGGAAAGTTAAAATTATGGTATATTAATCAGAAATAATAACATTAAAATAGTAAAAATTGAAGAGGAGAAAAGACTATTTTAAAGCACATTAACATGTTTAGTTTGTTACAATTATGTTAATGTTACAGTCATAAAGCTATTCTTAACACCCAAGTAACATTATTAGTGCTTGTTTTAACATAACACTGCTTGAGCTGATTTCTATTTTAAACTGACTGACCCAGGGAACCTGGCAGTCTGAGAATTAGGATAAAATATATTTTTTTTGTAAAGTGAGTTCTTCACAAATAGGAACCCTTAAAAAATGAAGTGGCAAAAAACAATCAAGATTTCTATTGTACAATAATATGAGGAAACTGAACTCAGAGAGACACGTCTGTACATTTGCTAACACTGACATCACTTAGTGTTTATTCAGCACCTTTATTCTGCTGGAATCAGCAAATCTTGCAAACAAGTACATCCAATGATGCCATCAGAGCTGAATGCAGGAGAAAAGTCTCCCAGCAGTCAAACTCCAAATTCAGAAGGGCATCCCTCTAATCTGTTAGTATGATATTTCATTTCTCTCACCAACCAACTAAACATCCTTTCTGAATGGTCACACTAATTAGTACAACTGAGTTTTGTCCACTAGGACCTGGATTGAACCTGCCCAGATTGATTTCACTGAGGAATCTTATAACCAGCAGAAAGAGGCGAATCATCACAATAGAGCGGGGATTTAAACTAGGATCTGAGAGATGAAAAGGACAGAATTGCCAAAATTCGCTGAATTAGAATGGGGAAGCCACGAGCACAAAATGGCATCACCCAACAGGGAAAGTGAAACTGGAGAAGAAGAGTTATACCTAGTTGGTCTTGGGTGCCACCTAGCAGCTGGTTACAATAGGCATGCAATATACCACCCACCTTGGCTGCAGAAGCATCAAGCCAGAGGAGTGAAAGATCATAGAAAAAGGAGAAAAAAGTTACCTAAAAATCAAATATAGGAAAAAAAAGTAAAAATGAATGATGTGGTGAAAATGATTCTATCCAAGGATTCTTGTTGAGTACTCATGGGAATATTTGCAGAATAAATCTATTTCTAAGCAAATTTTCTCATTAAGTAAACACTCCCATTAGCTTGCTAATTAGCTGGCACTCTAATAATTGCAAAGCACTCCATCCAGTGGTCCAGCTGAGAACCTTCAAAATGCATCTTAGCTGTGGCTGGCAGATTTAAGTGACAGTGACAAAAATGAAACGAGTAGCGCTTGGAGGTAAACTGTGCAGGCGGTTGCTTGGCAGCAATAACCATGGATTTCAAATTCGAGTGTTCCACAATAACCTCATTCCCCTCTTCTTCCCCCCAGAGAGATCATTTAAGCTGTCCTGCAGTGTGTTGCAGGATCTCTGCCTCTCATCTGAATCAACTTTGGCAGAGACTTCAATTGTCATCATCTCTTATCTTTTAGCTCAGTCTGTAAAGTCAAATGATTTTATAAATAAAATTATATTTTAATCTGAGATTATGTGCTTTTTAGGAATGTGTGCTTTCAGTTCAATTGGTAAAATTAGTAAGTTAGGTAGGACATAAATGATCTGATAGTGAACAAAGGCATCAAATTTTAATTTTGTAGTATCAATTTTATAAACAGCTTTTCAGTATATGTCCTCAATGCTTTGTTATAGCAGATACATAACGTTAATTATATAAATTCAATAACATTTGCTTTAAATGGCATTTTTTTCTATAATTTCCACTGGTGAAAGGTTGTTTCTGTGGTTCTCTGGGAGTACAGCTGTATCCAAGGTAACCATTAGTACTCCATAGCAACGGAGCAGCAGGTTTCCTATTCTACTGATGGACTATCACTGCTGCCGGAGCTGGGAGACTGGTTTTACAGGATCAGGGTGGTGATACTGTTACCTAATACTCAAGGGTAAGAGGGTAAATTATCTAACCTGTTTTTATTTTCCATTAGCCATTTCAAAAAAGAGAGAAAAACTGTTGCTTTCCCCTAGTTCAGGGAAAAGATAAATTGCTTCTTCCCCAAGGAGGCAGCACTATGGCCCTGAAGAAATGTCAGAATTTAAATGTTCGCAACACAGGAAATGTAACCGTTTCATCATGGAGCCAAGATAATATTTTATTTATTATTTTAGTCTTTAGGAAAGGAAAAAAAAAATGGTAATGAGTATGACACTTACTAAACACTTAAGTTTGAATAGAAGAGCTCTTCCTGATAATGTAACAAATATACTCCATGGTTAGTAACATTTAATAGAGTCTGCTTTGGTTGCAGAGTATCAGCAGAACTCTTTAATTGGCATATCATTTAACTTTGAACAAAAAAGGGCTACACAAACTGCAGGCTGCATTATTGAAGAGAAATGTTTGAATTTTTTTTGAACAGAACTATTAAAACACATGAACCTAGAAATTACTGTTTGCGATATTAGGAGTAAACACTTAGGCCATTCGTATTCCTCAAATAAAGGGTAGTGGAAATCTGGACCCCTCTCCCAAAAAGCTGTTGAGGCTAGATCAATTGAAAATTTCAAAAGTGAGGTTGATAGATTTGTGTTAGGTAAGGGTATTGAGGGTTACAGAACCAAGGCGGGTAGGTGGAGTTAAGATACAGATCAACCATGATCTAATTGAATGGTAGAATAGGGTCGAGGGGCTGAATGGCCTACTCCTGTTCCTATGTTCCTTCCTATTACTGTTAGTCATTAGTTATTTCAACAGAGGCCTTAACATATTTAAATTAAATAGGTTAACAGCCAACAGAGGAATATAAAACAAACAAGTTAAGTGTGCGTGTGTTAATAATTGGATTGAGTAATTCCTAGGTTATATTGTCTAATTTTTGTAAAACATTTATTTATTTGATTACATTTATTCAAATGTTATGCAAATTTTATGACCTGATTGACACAAGTAGAAATGAACATGGATTTTAAAACGAACATAAAAACAAAGAGTGAATCAAAGTTAAAACTCAACTAATTTTTATTAAGGGTACTACAGTGAAAGACAATCCCTTTCATTTTTCACTTTCTAGTAATTAAGATAATTGTCGAATTTTGTTTTGCGGAATGATGTGGTTGAAAATGATTTAGGTTGTGCAGTTTCTGGTTAGACCGCACCTGGAGTACTGTGAGCAGTTCTGGGCACCACACCTTCGGAAGGACATATTGGCCTTGGAGGGAGTGCAGCGTAGGTTTACTAGAATGATACCCGGACTTCAAGGGTTAAGTTACGAGGAGAGATTACACAAATTGGGGTTGTATTCTCTAGAGTTTAAAAGATATTAAGGGGAACAGATAGGGTGGATAGAGAGAAACTATTTCCGCTGGTTGGGGATTTTAGGAGTAGGGGGCACAGTCTAAAAATTAGAGCCAGACTTTTCAGGAGCAAGATTAGAAAACATTTCTACACACAAAGGGTGGTAGAAGTTTGGAACTCTCTTCCGCAAACGGCAATTGATACTAGCTCAATTGCTAAATTTAAATCTGAGATAGATAGCTTTTTGGCAACCAAAGGTATTAAGGGATATGGGCCAAAGGCAGGTATACAGAGTTAGATCACAGATCAGCCATCATCTTAACAAATGGCGGAGCAGGCACGAGGGGCTGAATGGCCTACTCCTGTTCCTATGTTCCTATGTTCTTTGACATGAATTAAACACAACAGATACAATAAAGTGGACCAGTCCATGCACTTGATTACTTGGGACATGGAGAATGCAGGTACAAGATGTTTAGTATGTGAAGCATGTACTCTTTCTCCCTCCCAAATCCTCTCAGAGGAATCAACATTAAAATCAGCAGTGTATGGAACAAAATTTCTAAATAAACATGCTTTTCACATCAACAAAATACACAACTAACTTCCTGACCCTTTCTGCTGTTTACTAACATTTTCTTTTAGACCCGTTAGATACCAGAAGATATCAGGATTTAATAATGTCACAACTGACGCTTAAAACATTTTTTTAGTTTAAATAATGTGAAAATGAATATTTAACGTTGAATTGTTGTTTCAGTTTTGTTCAGGGAACTAATTATGAAAAATAAGAGGGAACTAAAGGGTTATTTTTTAGTTATCTGACTACGCTGTACTGCTGGCATTGGAAATCGTGGGGTTGAAATTGGCATTCGTTGTGCCCGTTTTTCAGGTATTAAACATACCAGTTTAGCAGCGGGAAGGCCTGCGCCCAATCTGCACAGGTGTTGGTCCTACTGCCAAATTCTTAGGGCCCATTATTTAGGCATTCTGGGTGGACATTGACACCCAAAATTGATGTGTCTCTTTTTGCGAGCTACCTGTAGAAACACAACCAGCTCTGGAAACAATTCCTATTGATCCTCGGGTCTCTTGCTTCAGGCACGCACTGCTTATACTAATTTCTGTGAGTAGATGGCTTTATATTTTTCTTTTCTGATTTTTCTTCTGATATGAGGCCAACACTGTCATTCCAAGGAATGAGCTATGTACAGAAAGTGCTTGTAACAGGAGATTTCTCCTCAAAGTTACATCACCACATCTCGTAAAGAGATTAGAGTGGATATATTCTGCACATCTAAAAAAAAAGTGGACCATGCACAATTTGTGGCGTGGGCTTGAAGGGGGATGAATTCAAAACTAATCTGCGGAAACAATATTTCAGTGAGCGAGTGGTCAATCTGTGGAATAGACTACCCAGGGAGATGGTGGAAGCAGTTAGTATTGATTCATTGAAATGCCAATTAGATTTCTTTCAGAAAATAACATTTTGGGATACGGTATAACAGTAATGCGAGATATAATATGTGGTAAGTGTAGCAGGCTTGGGAGGTATAAGGTGACTTTGGACCTATGGTTCCCAAAGCTCTCCACCACTGGTGTTTTCCTCGCCTCATGTCTGGGTCTGTTGTAGACTAATTGATAGAGATTGTTTGCAATGATTAGTCAACAACTCCATTATCATTGTGTCATGTGACTACCAGGATGGCAGCAGGTAAACTAGATGGACCTTGGTCTTTTTTCATCTAGCAATTCCTATGTTCATAAGTTTAACTATGTTTTAGCTCTGCTTTAAGAATTATTTTGCTTTTTTTAATTTTTGCTAAATGAAAATGGGAGAAGGAGATGCAAAGCGACATTCTGAGGCATGCAAATGTTTATGTGATGAGGTTAAACGGATATATCTGCTCTTAGAAGGAAAGAACCATCTTGCCTTATCACATCTGGAAAGTGTGGCACAACCGGTGAATTAACCCCTATAATTGTTATGCTCATGAAGGTGAGGGATGTTATTGCTGGGGAATGTTCCATTTCAGGCACCCAAAGTCAGCATTAAGCATTCCTGGGTCAGGTATAGCACAGCCAGATGCATAGCAAAGCTTCCCCTACTCTGGCCCAACAACATGCCACAGCCACCACCTCAGAAAAGCACCCCTTACTGCACCCATATGCCCACACCAGCCCCCATGGCCTTTGAGTGAGATTACCAAATTAGTGTCAAATTAGGATCAGCTTTATGCTGTAGACCCAAGCCTACTGTTTGTCCTGAATGCAAATGCAGTGACCCAGCTGCGCCAAGGTCCCACAAACAGAAGGACATGAATGACCAGTTAACCTCTTTTTTGGTCATGTTGCTGAGGAAAGAATGTTGGCCAGGACAGCAGGAGAAAAGTGCCATAAGAGAATGTATGTTCAACTGAACCCCAAGAACAGGTGTCAATTCAGTGTCACTTCCAAAAGAGAGCACTTCCTGCAATGCAGCACTCCCTCAACGCTGCACAGATGTATCAGCCTAGATTATGTACGCATGTCCATAATAGGGCTTCATAGAGATGAGAGTGCTTTCATCTGAGCTAAACACCTTAACCATAACAACAACTAGCATTTATATAGCGTCTTTAATATAGTAAAATGTCACAAGATGCTTCACAGGAGCATAATCAGACAAAGAAATTGACACCGAGCCAAAGAAAGAGACAGTAGGACAATTAACCAAAAGCTTGGTCAAAGAGGTAGGTTTTAAGGAATAAAAACAGAAAATGCTGGAAATACTCAGCAGCATCTGTGGAGGTAGGTTTTAAGGAGTGGCTTAAAAGGAGGATGGAGAGGCAGAGAGATTTAGGGAATTCCAGAGCTTAGGGCTTAGACAGCTGAAGCCATGGATACGGATATGATGTTGAATTCAATAGTATTGATCTTTTCCTGCCTTTTACCTAAATCTGTGTATCTTTTTCAGTCATTCATGTATCAAAATAGATGTTTGATATTAATGTAGCTTTTGTAGATTTACCAGGATGTTTTAAATCTTATTTCCCCTTTTTACATCCACTAGAGTTGCTTCCAATGTCTTCCAGGTAGTAGAGCATGACTGTCAGGGGCACCAAGGACTCTGGGACTGCCCTTGGTACAGTCCCTGCTCAGGCCACAGGAGATACAGTGATTCCCCTTCTTCTCCATGCTGGTGCATTCTAAAACAACGTGATATGCTCCTGGAAAGGAAAGTAATGATTATGATTACTGAGTGGGAAATGTAACCAGCTCCTATTCTTTTTTAATATGGAAATGGCCAAAAATATTTTCTTGTACAGCTTTCAGTACAAAATGACAGTCAGGGAATCTTAGACACTTCAGGTTGAATTAAAGAGAAGCTTTTCCTGATGAAGCACTGATTATTCTGAGGTTTGGAATCTGCTTGTAATCAGCAGTTTAGCAGAGAACTGGTAAAACAGTGGAGTTAAATATGTGACCATCTGGTGTGGAGGCAGGTGTTCTACCAGTCGTGTAGCTAGGCCCACTGAACTCTTCTTGATATGTAACCCGCAGATCCATTAGCACCTGAAAAGATAGGTTAACATTTCAGATGTAAACCCTTTGTCAAAACTCGAAACTGGAAGGTAAGACAGCCCTTTTATAGAACAGAACAGAACAAGCAAAGCTTCTTTTAGTTCAGTTCTATAGAAGATCTTGCTTATCTTCCAGTTATCCGTTCTGATGAAAGTCTATACCCGAAATATTAACTTGTCTTTTCCTTTTTCAAATATTGACAGACTTGCCGTGAATGATCAGCATTTGCATTTTTTTCTCTTTTTTTTTCTGACCCTTGATATGTATCCCTGGAGCTGATTTTTAACCCCCAGTGAATCTGGGGTGAGATTCAGTGGGATACTTGTGACCAGTGGGTGTGGGTGTGGATGTGGGTGGCCCCCCCCCCGCTCGTTGTATGGGAGCCCATAAAACTCTCCCGTTGTATAGGACTAACCATCCTATTGGCCGGTATACGGCCATGGAAGGAGTGTTCATGTCAAAACCCGTCAGACTGTTAATCAGCCTGCCAATCCTTCCACCACTTCACCCTCTTCTCCAAGGTAAGAGTGTCAAGGTACAAAAATAACAGCGGGGAGGTGCACTCACAGGAAGCACAGGTCAGAGGTAGGACTACAATATTGTAGCCCCCATTCTCCAACCAACACTCACTAGCAGCTCAGGATCAGTGAATTATCCTTATAACATTATATGCCAGTGATGTGATGAGATTTTGCAACGAAGTAAAAAATTTTAATGCAGATGATGCACTGAATTTTCTGAGGGTTTGAAGCTGATTGCATTCAGCAGTCCAGCTGAGAACTGGTAAAACAGTGGAATTAAATATATGACCATCTGGTGTGGAGGCAGGTGTTCTACCAGCAGTGTAGCTGGGCCTACTGAACTCTTTCTTTTTAGTATATTACCTGCAAGTTCATCGGCATTTGAATGGATAGGATAACATTTCAGGTATAAACCCCTTTGTCAGAACTGGAAACTGGAAGGCAAGTCAGCTCCTTTGTAGGACGGAATAAGCAAAGCTTCATTTAGTCCAGTTCAATGGAGAGACTTTCTTATCTTCCAGTTTAATTGTTTAGCAAAGAGAAGGTATTCCAAACATTTTTGATCAGGACAAAGATTCTTAAAGGCTTTTATGTTTCTTACACATATACCATTGTCTGTTTGCAAACTGTATTTCAAGCCTGATTTACTTGATTAAATAGTCTTACTTGAGTAATCACAGTAAACTTATAAAGAAGCATACAGTTTGCAACATCATCTATCCATTTGTCTTTTTGGAGGCATTCTTTCGCAGGCACTTGCTATTTTTAGGTAGCTCAACTAAATTGCCATTCTTCATATAGACAGCGAAGCCCCGATTTTAACTCCGCCCTCCTGACAGGCACGGAGCGTGCGGGCGGTTAAAATAGCGGAAGAGTACTTACCGCTGCATTCCCGCCGCACTCCTGCCCACTGCCATTTTAACTGTGTACTTCTCTGAGGCGGCCGAGGTGTCCGCTACAGGTAGGCCGGGCTTCATGAATATATTAAAAATCGGGATCTATGATGCAATCAGGACCCTGAAACAATTTTAACTTAACGTCGCGGCAGTCCCACCATGTACCGAATCCTCAGTAAAATCTGGCGGTAAGCGAATCTGGGGCATACATTTCACCCGATTTTCATTTGTATAACTGAAAATAATCTGATATCGCCTATTGTACACTATCGCCCAAAGTCAAAATTAACCCAATGGCCTTTTAAGCCAAGAGACCTATTTTATAGGTTGATGAAAGCTTTGCCTTTTTAGTGTTGACCATGTTATGCTGACCTCTGCTGGTCAAAAGTTGTCAATTATTGGCTTCTTGTAGCATTTTCTGACCAGATCACAACATAGATACTGATGAGGAGGGCTAGTTGACTTATCCTAGCTCATCCATGCAGAAAATAATTTACAGTCCTCCCAAATTGTAATTGAATGATTCCAGGAATTCTGCCACTAGTAGCCTACCCAGAAGTCCATTTCATGTGTTGATCACTTATGTGAAGGAGAACTTCCTGACATTAATCCTAAATTGCTTTTTGCGGGTTTCATCCTGTGCTCCCTTGTCTTACTATCTTAATTTGAAGTAGCATTCCAGATTTACACAGAACTTACAGCACAGAAACAGGCCGTTCAGCCCAACAGGTCTATTCCAGTGTTTATGCTCCACATGAGCCTCCTCCCACTTTGCTTTATTTCACCCTATCAACATATCCTTCTATTCCTTTCTCCCTCATGTACTTACCTAACTTCCCCTTAAATGTTTATGCTATTCGCCTCAATCACTCCACATTCTCACCACTTCTTAGCTTCTTACACTATTTACTATCTTTTATATCTCAGTAACCTTTTTTCAAGGCTGATGAGCCCAAATTGCACAATCTTTGACCTTGTTTGGAGGCCCTGAAAAAAATAAATCATCTTTCATAACAACAGTGTTGGGCAATGATATGGCAGGGATTTTGTTTTGTCTTTCTAGTTAATAAAATGAATAAAATCTTTGTCCCGTTATATTGATCCTCAAGATTTGAAATGGGGACACATTGTATGCACATTGTATAAAAATTGATATAAATAACATATCTCCTCCCAGAGGACTATTGAATAGGAGTCATATGCGGTTTATGAAAATCAAGTCAGCTGTAGAACATTTTACATAGTGGATTTCTAGATATTTTTCTTTTTAAAAATCCCTCCATGGCCTCGCCCCTCCCTATATGTAACTTCCTACAACCCTCCGAGATTTCTGTGCTCCTCCAATTCTGGCCTCTTGCACATCCCCGATTTTGATTGCTCCACCATTGGCAGCTGCGCCTTCAGCTGCCTAGGCCCTCAGCTCTGGAATTCCCGCCCTAAATCTCTCCGCCTCTACCTCTCTCTCCTCTTTTAAAACCTACCTCTTTGACCAAACTTTTGGTTGCCTGTCCTAATATTGCCTTATGTGGCTCGGTGTCAAACTTTGTTTGATAACGCTCCTCTGAAGCACCTTGGGAAGTTGTACTATGTTAAAGGTGCTATATAAATGCAAGTTGTTGTTGTTAAGGATCTTAACATATTCAATAATTTCTTTACATTTGAACCTGCTAAGTTCACTGGCCTGGATTCACAAAATAATCCCTTTTTTCACCACTTTATTATGATGTTATGTTGTTAGATTTTTCGTGGAACGTCTTTGTTGTCCAAATGGGAAAGCAGAAGATGCACCTTCTAGAGAGGATTAAACCCTTTGTTATAAAAAATTATTATATAGAATTACATAGAATATACAGCAAGAAAACAGGACATTCAGCCCAACAGGTCCATGCTGGTGATGATGCTCCACACGTGCCTCCTCCCTCCCTACTTCATCTAACCCTATCAGCATATCCAACTATTCCTTTCTCCCTCATGTGTTTATCTAGCTTCCCCTTAAATGCATCTATACTAGTCGTCTCAACTACTAATAGTAGGGAGTTCCACATTCTAACCACTTTCTGGATTAAGAAGTTTCTCCTGAATTCCCTATTGGATTTATTAGTGACTATCTTATATTCATGACCTCTAGTTCTAGTCTCCCCCGCAAGTGGAAACATCTTCTCTACGTCTACCCTATTAAACCCTTTCACAATCTTAAAGATCTCCATCAGGTCACTCCTCAGTCTTCTCTTTTCTAGAGAAAAGAGCCCGAACCTGCTCAATCTTTCCTGATAGGATGATACCAGAACTGAGAGATTATACCTAATAAATCTTCTTTGCACCTTCTCCAGTGCCTTTATGTCCTTTTTATAATATGGAGACCTGAACTGTTCTCAGTTCTCCAAGTGTGGTCTAATTAAGGTTCTATACAAGATTAAAATAACTTCTCTGCTTTTCAATTCTATCCCTCTAGAAATGAACTCCGGTGTTTGGTTTGCTTTTTTTCTTATGGCCTTATTAACCTGCATCACTACTTTTAGTGATTTGTGTATCTGTACCCCCGGATACCTCTGCTCCCCTACCTCATTTAGACCCTTATTATCCAAACAGTTTGTGGCCCCCTTATTCTTCCTACCAAAATGTAATACCTCACACTTATCCATGTTGAAATTCATTTGCCAATTACATGCCCTTTCTGCAAGTTTATTAATGTCCTCCTGTATTTTGTTGCAGTCCTCCTCGGTATTAACTATACCCCAATTTGGTGTTGTCCGCAAATTTTGAAATTGTACTTCCGATTCTTGAGTCCAAATCATTAATGTAAATGGTGAACAACAGTGGTCCGATCCTTGTGGAACACCACTTCCCACCTTTTGCCAAACTGAGTAACTAGCTTTAACCCCTATTATCTGTTTTCTGTTTTATAGCCAGCTTGCTATCCATTCTGCTACTTGTCCCCTGACTCCACATGCTCTGACCTTAGTCATGAGTCTACTATGCAGTACCTTATCGAAGGCCTTTTGAAAATCCAAATATATGACATTTACTACGTTACCCTTGTCAACTCTTCCTGTTACTTCTTCAAAGAATTCAATAAGGTTGGTCAAGCATGACCTTCCCTTTTGAAATTCATGCTG
Organism: Heptranchias perlo; assembly: GCF_035084215.1. NCBI lineage: Eukaryota > Metazoa > Chordata > Chondrichthyes > Hexanchiformes > Hexanchidae > Heptranchias > Heptranchias perlo. The sequence continues at coordinate 13,914,648 of NC_090343.1, forward strand.
ACTATTCTTTATTATATTTTCAGTTTCTAGATGTTTTTCTATTACATCTTTGAGTAAGGATTCCATTATCGTTCCTATCACCAATGTTAAGCTAATTGGTCTATTGTTCCCTGGACTGGTTCTATCTCCCTTTTTAAAGATAGGAATCATGTTTGCTGTCCGTCAGTCCTCTAGCACTATTCCCTTTTCTAATGAATTTTTGTATATATGTAATAATGCCCTTGCTATCTCTTCCTTAACTTCTTTTAATATGCATGGATGCAATCCATCTGGACCAGGGTTTTTATCTGCTCTAAGTTTGATTATCATAGAATCATAGAATTATAGAATGGTTACAGCGCGGAAGGAGGCCATTTGGCCCGTCGAGTCTATGCTGACTCTCTGCATGAGCAATCCAGCTAGTCCTACTCCCCTGCCCTTTCCCCATAGCCCTGCAATTTTTTCCCCTTCAAGTACTTATCCAATTCCCTTTTGAAAGCCATGAATGAATCTGCCTCCACCACCCCCTCAGGCAGTGCATTCCAGATCTTAACCACTTGCTGTGTAAAAAAGTTTTTCCTCATGTTGCCTTTGTTTCTTTTGTCAATCACCTTAAATCTATGTCTTCTGGTTCTTGATCCTTCTGCCAATGGGAACAGTTTCTCCCTATCTACTCAGTCTAGACCCTTCATGATTTTGAATACTTCTATCAAATCTCCTCTCAACCTTTCTGCTCAAAGGAGAACAACCCCAGCTTCTCCAGTCTATCCACGTAACTGAAGTCCCTCATCCCTGGAACCATTCCAGTAAATCTCTTCTGCACCCTCTCTAAGGCCTTCGCATCCTTCTGAAAGCTCGGTGCCCAGAACTATTCATAATGCTCCAATTGTGGCCGAACCAGTGTTTTATAAAGGTTCATCATAACTTCCTTCCTTTTGTACTCTATGCCTCTATTTATAAAGCCCAGGATCCCTTATGCATTTTTAACTGCTTTCTCAACCTGCCCTACCACCTTCAAAGATTTGTGCACATATATACCCCCAGATCTCTCTGTTCCTGTACCCCTTTTAGAATTGTACCCTTTAGTTTACATTGCCTCTTCCTACCAAAATGTATCACTTTGCATTTTTCTGCATTAAATTTCATCTGCTACATGTCCGCCCATTCCACCAGCCTTTCTATGTCCTCTTGAAGTCTATCAGTATCACTGTTCACTACACTTCCAAGTTTCGTGTCATCTGCAAATTTTGAAATTGTGCCCTGTACACCCAATTCCAAGTCGTTAATATATATCAAGAAAACCAATGGTCCTAGTACCAACCCCTGGGGAACACCACTTGTCCAAGTGAGTATTAAGTTTATCAATTACCTCCCCCTTTTCTATCTTTATATCTTTTTTTGATCTCCCAATGTCATGCCCACCATGTTAGTTTCCCTGGTAAATACTGAGGCAAAGTAATTGTTTAATATTTCAGTTGTCCTCGTCTATGGTTTCTCGGACCACATCCAGCTGGTGAGCAGATGGACTGGAATGCATTCAGGGTGGTTGGGCAACCATGTTAGCTGGAAAATACTTGGGCTGGTTGACAGGTGAACGAGCGGGCACTAATAACATACCAATAATAGTAGAAAATCTATGGGAAAAGGGGATGGAGGAACTGAAAACAATCACTATCACTAGAGGAAAAGTCCTAGGTAAACAAATGGGTCTAAAGGCTGACAAGTCCCCTGGACCTGATGGCTTGCATCCGAGGGTCTTAAAGGAAGTGGCTACAGTGATAGTGAATGCACTGGTTGTAATCTTCCCGAATTCACCAGATTCTGGAAAGGTCCCAGCAGATTGGAAAACCACAAACGTAACATCCCTATTCAAGAAGGGAGTGAGAAAGAAAGCAGGTAACTATAGACCAGTTAGCCTAACATCTGTCATTGCGAAAATGCTAGAATCCTTATTAAGGAAGTAGTAGCGGGACATTTGGAGACTCATAATACAATCAAGGAGAGTCAACATGGTTTTATGAAGGGGAAATCATGTCTGACAAATTTATTAGAGTTCTTTGAGGAAGTAACGGGCAGAGTGGATAAAGGGGAACCAATGGATATAGTATATTTGGATTTCCAAAAGGCATTCGATAAGGTGCCACATAAAAGATTACTGCACAAGATAAGAGCTCATGGTGTTGGGGGTAATATATTGGCATGGATAGAAGATTGGCTAACTAACAGAAAACAAAGAGTCGGGATAAAAGGCTCATTTTCAAAATGGCAATCTGTAACTAGTGGGGTGCCGCAGGAATCAGTGCTGGGGCCTCAACTATTTACAGTATATATCAATGACTTGGATGAAGGAACAGAGTGTCTTGTGGCCAAATTTACTGATGATACAAAGATAGATGGGAAAGCAAGTTGCGATGAGGACACAAAGTGTCTGCAAAGGGATATTGACAGGTTAAGCGAATGGGCAAAAATTTGGCAGATGGAATATAATGTGGGAAAATGTGAAGTCATCCACTTTGGGAGGAAAAATAAAAAAGCAAAATATTATTTGAATGGAGAAATATTACAAAATGCTGTGGTATAGAGGGATCTGGGTGTCCTCGTACATGAAACACAAAAAATCAACATACAGGTACAGCAGGTAATCCGGAAGGCAAACAGAATACTGTTTTTTATTTCTAGGATGATGGAGTATAAAAGCAGGGAAGTCATGCTACAACTGTACAGGGTGCTGGTGAGACCACACCTGGAGTACTGCGTACAGTTCTGGTGCCCTTATTTAAGGAAGGACATATTTGCATTGGAGGCAGTTCAGAGAAGGTTCACTAGGTTGATTCTGGGTATGGAAGGGTTGTCTTATGAGGAAAGATTGAACAAGTTTAGAAGAATGAGAGGAGATCTTATCGAAACATACAAGATTCTGAGGGGACTCGATAGGGTTGACGTTAAGAGGATGTTACCCCTCATGGGGGAATCTAAAACTAGGGGGCATAGTCTCAGAATAAGGGGTCACCCGTTTAAGACGGAGATGAGGAGGAATTTCTTCTCCCAGAGGGTCTGAATCTTTGGAATTCTTTACCCCAAAAAGCTGTGGAGGCTGAGTCATTGAATACATTCAAGGCTGAGTTAGACAAATTTTTGATCAACAAGGGAATCAAAGGATATTGGGAAAGGGCAGGAAAGTGGAGTTGAAGTAAAAATCAGATCAGCCATGATCTCATTAAATGGCGGAGCAGGCTCGAGGGGCTGAATGGCCTTCTCCTGCTCCTATCTCTTATGGTCTTATGGTCAGGCCAAGAAGCACCGGGAGGCGGGTGAGCAGACAGGCCAAGAATTACTGCCCCAGCCCACACTTGGCCCATTCAGCTCATCCGATCTTGTCCCCAGCCAAACAAGCCCTCTTCTTGCCCAAAGCCAGTTTTCTCTCCCGTGTACAGCTTTTCTGACATATTTAACCAACTACAATTTCCATCACAGTCAGCAAATACCATAGAAAAGTTGAACAAACCAAGAGAAAACTGGCTTCTGTTTGAGGCAGGCCGAGAACAGGTCTGGATGGAAAGGACCAGGGTGAGCAGGAATTGGGAGCGGGTAGAGCAACTACCTGCAAGACAGGACTCCAGGCAAGAGGGGACAGCTTTTTTTTTCAAAAATTAGCAGGCCTCTCATGGTTGTTACTCAGGGAATAGCGTTGGTGCAGATAGTAGCCATGTTGGGAGTGTATATGGCAAGTTCAGTGCGAACTGCCTACTACATTTGCCTGCATTACAACAGTGATTACATTTCAAAAGCAACTGCTTTGAGACATCCTGCCTGATGTGAATACTATATAAATGCAAGCTTGTTCTTTCTCCTTTAAGAGTAATCAGCTGTTCATATTGCTTGCATCACCTGAGAAAACAGGAGAACAAAATGTCAAAATGCTGCTTCAATTACCCATATTCAAACATTACTTTCATTGCTTGGTATTCTCTGTGACGTCACTCAAGTTTACTGTATGACTATGTGATAGTCAGTAGGACAACACTATATAGCACAAACATTATGGTCCTGGCTATAAGCTTAGGGGATGCCTCTGGTTTCACTCTTCCCCCATTTCCCTGATGCTCTCCATCTCAATAATATTAAGTGTGACCTCCTCAAATGGGTTCAGGAGCTTGTTCTGTTTGGGACACCCTCCAGTACAGCACCACTGCTGTTAGGTAAAGGCCATTTTCTTTTACAAATAGGAGAATGGTATTGAGATATTGGAAGTACATGTTGCACTGATAATGCCACACAGCTGCACAACTATAGTGGCATATTGCATGTTTCAAATTGAGCAGGCATCATCCTACCAGATTAACTTGCCTTGTTAGAACATTCTTGGAATTGTTACTGTGCACTTTCTAATTGCAATTTTTCCAAACATATGTTTCCAATCATGTAAATCATTCATTGTCCTGATTCTCTCTTTGTCAGCACAGCACTGGTTAATTCATTTTACTGGTTAGCGTATTTTAGTACGAAAGGATTAGGAGTGTGGCAGGATTGATTTTCTTGCACATCCATTGGTAGTGGGTGTTTGTCATGCATAATAGTACTACTAGCTTACCTTAATAGATTCCCTTGGGTCTGACATCTTCTTTCTTACGTCTTGCTACCAGGTCCTGGAAGTTTAGAAAACAGCGTTTAGCCTTTCAGCTATTTCCCCCCACGCCTGCTACACCAAATGGCTCATGGAACAGGAGGGAGTGTGACCATCCCTGTCGTATGTCCTTTTCCTTCTTTCTCTGAGCCCCTCAAGCAGTCCTTCCAGCACCTGTTCATCAACCACTTTGACTCGTAGTCTCCATTCTGAAGGAAAGTCAATGACTTAACAGCTGCAGTTGGCTCCCATACACCTTGTGGGGGTGGGTGGGTTTAATAGCTGCCTAGTACTGTTGATGGGTATTGGCCATGATTGCTGATCTTGCTGCTCCATTGGATGATCTGCTGTGCAGGCATTGTAGCACATGTTATATTGTAGGTTAGGAAAATAATGAAATCACGGGTTAACAAGCATGTTTAGTTGTACTGGAAAATTTAGACAATGCTCAGTTAACCCTTTTATAGTGCAAACACAGTCATTTATAGGCATCTATCTTCACAGCTGTGTGCTCTGAACTGCAGATAATATTAGTTCTGCTCACGCTCCTATGTTCTGACGTGCAGAGACAGCAGAGTAGGTGGAGACTCCTTTCAGTATGCAAATCTCTTTTTTTAAAGCAGGATGATGGTAGACTGAAAGCTGAGCTTTTATGGAACAGAAAAAGATGAACACAAAGCAAAAGGAACACCCCAGGATGACCAGGACCTATTAGAATTTTATTATTAAAGAGTGTCTGAATAGACAATGTATTCCTGTTTAATAGTGTCAGGGTTTAAAAATTCAAAGTGGCGGCACCATTTCTGTTACTGATATTTGCCATTCAATTCAATATAGGATTTTATTTATTTTTTTGATAAGGGGAAATAGGTAGTGACATTTTACTGGTATTGCTTTGCAGTAAGTACATTAATATGCTTTTTGGATTATTCAGTGAGCATTTGTAATTGCATCCTATTTGAACAGTGCTGATTAATTTTATCAAGAGAGTTCTATTTAATTATATCCTTGTAGAACAGCTGTCAACATGATCATTTCATGGTTAACAAACACGATATGAAATGATCTCAGCCATTAACTGAATAAAAGCCAAGGCGTCCTTCATACAAGGGCCTTTCTTCTCATTAACCCCTTGAGTACTGAATTTCAATTGTGCCTTCCATGTTGTGAATATATTTTCTGTTTTTAAATGACACAAGTTACTACACAGTCGTAAAAGGGTTAATAATGACATGGGTGTTAGCCTTGGCTCAGTGGTAACACTTCTTTCTCTGACTAATAAACTTGTAGGTTAAAGCCCTGCTCCAGAGACTTGAGCACATAATCTAGGCTGACACTTCAGTGCAATACTGAGGGAGTGCTGCACTGTCGGAGGTGTCGCCTTTCAGCTAAGATGTTTAACTGAGGTCCTGCCTGCCCGCTCAGGTAGATGTAAAAGATCCTACGCATTATTTGAAGAAGATCAGGAATTTTCCCAGTGTCCTGGCCAACCTCCATTCTTCACCAACACCACTAAAACAGATTATTTAGTTATTTATCTCATTTCTGTTCATGGGACCCTGACCGCAAATTGGCTGCACTTTTCCCTATATTGCAACAGTGACTATACGTCAAAATACTTCATTGGCTGCAAAACACTTTGGGACATCATGAAAGACACTTTATAAATGTAAGTTTTTTCTTTCTTTCTATTTTTGAACTATCCCATGACTTAGCAGAAGCGACTCTTTCCTGGTTTCACAGTCTAGTAAAGTTTTTAGTTTTTACTAGTACAAAGATCAGCCCTCTTAAAGATAAAGGTATGAGGGTGCTTTTTTTTATTGCTGAGTTGTCAAGAGTGTCTTCTTTTTAAGAACAGAAGAAATAGGAGCAGAAGTAGGCCATACGGCCTGTCGAGCCTGCTCCGACATTCAATAAGATCATGGCTGATCTTCTACCTCACCTCCGCATTCCCGCCCTATCCCCATATCCTTTGATTCTCTTAGTGTCCAAAAATCTATCGCTCTCAGTCTTGAATTTACTCAATGACTGAGCATCCATAGCCCTTTGGGGTAGAGAATTCCAAAGATTCACAACCCTCTGAGTGAAGAAATTATTCCTCATTTGATCCTAAATGGCCGACCCTTTTTCTTGATTCTCCAGCCAGGGGAAACAGTCTCTCAGCACCTACACTGTCAAGCCCTCTAAGAATTTTATACGTTTCCATGAGATTAGGTCTCATTCTTCTAAACTTCAGAGAATATAGGCCCATTCTACTCAATCTCTCCTCATAGGAGAACCCTCTTATCCCAGGAATCAACCTAGTGAACCTTCTAACGCAAGTATATCTTTCCTTAGGTAAGGAGACCAAAACTGTACACAGTACTCCAGGTGTGGTCTCACCAGAGCCCTATATAATTGCAGCAAGACCTCCTTACTCTTATACTCCAACCCCCTTGCAATACCATTTGCCTTCCTAATTGCTTTCTGTACCTGCATGTTAACAGTGATAACATACATTAATTCATTCATGTTGTCATTAATGTGAATTATTCACAAATCTCCCAATTAACATGCATTGCCTAGTTTATCATCTATGGTAAAACAAAAGCAAAATACTGCAGATGCAGGAAATCTGAAATAAAAACAGAGAATGCTGGAAACTCTCAATAGGTCAGGCAGCATCTGTGGAGAGAGAAGCAGAGTTTCAGGTCGATGATTATCATCTATGATCTTAGTTGTTTGGCTATTTTTGGTGCAAAATGATACTTAATTTTGGTTTATGACCGACTTCTGGAATTTTACAACATGCAATAGACATCATGCCTAATTCAGCCTCAGTCCAAATTGCAATTATCCAATTAATCCGTGAGGCTGCAAATCATGTTAGCAGAACAGGTATCAAGTCAGCACCACAGAATATGAAAAATGGCCTAGTGTATCTCATTCTCTGCCTTCTCCCTCTATGAGAAGCTGAATACCTCTGCTTGTTCCCACCTCCTCTCACAACATGGTGGCGAACTGTAGGCACAAGACATATATCCCACTGCTCCTCAGAGAATCAACATATTGTGTTCTAAAAATATTTTTATTACAAGTCCTCAAAAATTTGTTTTAAGGGGAAGATTTTTGAAGTCTTTAGGTTGAAGTAGAAATGTTACCCTGAAACTTACTGTGGGGTAAATCTTGACTTTGTGTGATAGTTAAAACAGGTGGTAGAGAATCGACAGCCTGTTTTACATTTCTCCTTATTTTTATTTCCGTTGCACAAAGTCAAAATCTATCCCACTAACTTTGAATATCCAAAATGTGATGACATTAATGAAAAATTGTACTGAAGGCTCTGGTTGCTTCACAAACAGACAAGAAGCAACAAACCAAAGTATTTAAAATGTACAAATCAATCATGCATTGTCAGAACACATTAATACATTATGACAAGCATATCTGCTACGGGAAAGAAAGGTATAAATTCAAATTAAATAAAACGCAGTCTTATTCACATTTTGCAGTTAATGAATTTGCAATGATAAGGAAGAAGTATGTGTCCATACTGCAGCTTCTCTGCAATGCAGCTGTGTGCCTTGAAGAGGCATACATGCTCCCACACAGGTGAAAGGCTCCACCTATGTGAAACCCACAGCAAGAAGTTTACTAGGTGCGAACACATGAAAAGACACACACTGGTAAGCATTGTTCATATTCATTAACGCCAAAACAGTGAGCACTGCAATCTTCATTTAAATCATACAGCATTTTCTTTAAAATTAGTTTTAATGTTAACAATTCTAAGTATGCCATAAGATCATGAATGCAACCACAGCAGATAAACTGTAATTTGAAGAGACTCAGTATTTTTGCATATCAGAGAGATCAAGTGCAGTATTTTGTCACTTTAACCATCCAACATACTTTGTATTGATTTATTGCTTTTATCTATTTTCCCCTCTGTAAAAGGATGTTTTCTATGTTAAATACAAGTTGTTGTTCAAAACTAATCTATCAGAAATTAAATTCTAGCTGCCTAGTATTGATTTAATGGCCTGCTTCAATCTTAGCAGTACTTTTCCTTTAAATATGCACAAAGTAATTTTTGAGCACCAACGAATATAGTGGTTTTCTTTGGCACCATAAATGTCACACTCCTTGGTTTCATTTAAACATTTTCAGAAGGTGGAAGTGTATGAGGGGTTACAATTATGAATATAGTCTTGAGAAATTAGGGCTTTTTCATTAGAGCTCATAAGATTAAGGTAGAGGTCTTTAAGATTGTGAAGAGTTATGATAACGTAAATAGTGATGGATCGTTTCCACTGGTCAGTGGGACGGTGATGAGCGAATTAAGATATTCACAAAAAGAATTAAAGGGGAGGTTACAAAAAATGTTTTTACACAGAGAATACTAAGAGTTTAGAATTCTCTGCCGCAAGCTGTTGTTGAAGCAGCGTCTGTGGCCTAGAAATAGCATGGCACCATGCCCTGTTTCTGGGCGCTAAACGTGCGCTTAAGCCTTCAATATGGCGGGCAGGAAGTGCCCGCTCATTACGAGCCAGCAGTGCCCCACCTGCCAAATTGGTGTAGGCAAAAAAAAGGTGTCCACGCAGGCTGCTGTTGGCATCGGAGTGACCCGATCCATGAATCCTCTTTTCCGGTGGGCTGCCTGGGGATGTCCGTTAGGCATAGAATCGATGGTCCAAATGCCCCGTCTTTGTACATTAGCATTCTATGACTCTAATATAGCCACATTCACACAGACTTCTGTCTTTATTGAATTCTTAGTGTAAAATTATAAGGAACGGAACAGTTAATCAGGGTTTCTCTTCTCGAATGTTAAAAACTTCAATAGGACATGATACAAAGAGGAAATTCCTTTCTCTGATGTCAAATACAGAGCTACTGATCACATTCCTTCGCATAAATGTATACCATGTTGTTAGGCAATACTACTTAGATATAATGGCCTAGAAGTTCAATGGCACTGTGCCCATTTTACAGGCATAAAATGGGTGCCTTAGGGTCTAATATGATGGGCAGCATGCGCACACTCATTCCGTGCCAGAAGTGCACCACCTGCCAAATTGGTAAAGGCTCCTCTGTTGGCATCCAAGCGTATTATTAGTCTCCTCTTTAAATAATGTACTCAGCAAGGAAATGTAACACCAAACTACAGCATCTCATATTGACAGTAATTGCCATGGAAATACCTTTTAATGAGATCAAAAGGAGGTGATCGCCCTAGCTGTCTCACTGAGGTTGATAACACAAGTAGGAGTCAGAACAATTTTGCTGCGAACACATCTCTTTGCAATTGGATTTGAAATTGTAAAAGATGATAACATTTCAAATAATTACTGGGGATGAAATGGTAATGTGCAATAGGCATGAGTTGAAATGGCATTCAATGATATAGCTTCAGCTTCCTTGCCACAAAGTCCATTTTTTGCAGTCTTCCTTCTCCTGCAGGCTGCCTGCCACTTTAGGTCCACCTCTGACTTGGACAATGAAAGGTTTTGAACTTCTCAACCCATGGTCAGTTATGCAGAAACAGAATTTTTTAACACAGCAAGAGACCCTTCTTGCTTGCACTGAATTTTGCCCCATCTCATGGGCTGCAGTCCCATTTTTCTGTTTTCTTACCCTTCCCTTTAAGTAATTATCCAGTCCATTTTTAAATGCTGCTATCAATTTGGCATCAATTGCCACTTGCGGCAAAGCATTCCACATTCTGACCACTCTTTGTGTGAAAATGTTCCTTTTAATCTCTTGCTTTATGTCTCTAATGCTTATCCTGAGGATTTGGCCTCTTGTCTTTGATTTACCTACCAATAGAAATTATTGATGTTTACCTTGTTTATATTTTTATCATTTTGCTCATCTATGTCAAATGCCCCCCCAGTCTTTTCAGTTTGAGCGAATACAGCCCTGGTTGCTCTTGATTTTCTTGTATCTCAGACCCCTCACTCCTGTAATAATCCTGATAAACCTAATTATTTTTTCCAGGGATTTTACTCCCCTCCTACAGTGGGGAAGTGAAATTAGATAGGGTTAAGTAGAAATTGTTAGAATCATAGAATCTTACAGCACAGAAGGAGGCCATTTGGCCCATCGTTCCTGTGCCAGCTCTTTGAAAGAACTATCCAATTAGACCCATTCCCCCACTCTTTCCCCATAGCCCTGCAATTTTTTCCTTTTCAAGTATATATCCAATTCCCTTTTGAAAGGTACTATTGAATCTGCTTCCACCTCCCTCTCAGGCAGTTCATATCCAGATCATAACAACTATTTTCGTCCTTACCCCCCTGCTTCATGAAATGGATGATTCATAACTTTTACCATATTTTCATAATTGAAGAAAAGTTACAGAATTTCATTTGAGTGCCACACTACCCTAATTGACCAGGCCTACACTAACAAATGTTCCCTCTAGGAGAAGCTCACCTGTGACTGACAGTCCAAATCTGAATTGCAATCTTGCGGTCAACAGTTCCTGGTGGTGGATTTTGTCTTCCACCTAAAATGGATGCAAAGTCAGTGGAGCCTTCTGCTTGATGCCAGTGTCAAGAGGCCCTCACTTGAATGTAGCTGAATGGGCCACTCTGCTGCAGCTCTCTGGGTTGTGGGGTGGTGGGAAATTGGCCGGTTTCTATGCTGCGCCAACTGGCAGGTCAGGCCTGGGGTGGGGACCTGATCCTGGAGGAAGTTGAGCATGGGCTGGCAGTGGGCCACAGTATTTGTGCAGCTAGGAGCAGCCTCCCACTAGTGGTGGCACTGCAGCATTTCCACTGGTACACATAATCTAGGCTGACACTTCAGTGCAGTGCTGAGGGAGTGCTGCACTGTCGGAGCTGCCGTCTTTCAGATGGGACATTAACCCAAGACTGAAACTGTCCTCTTAGGTGGATGTAAAAGATCCTACGACACTATTCAAAGAAGAGCAGAGGAGTTCTCCCAATGCCCTGGCTAATATTTATCCCTTGACCAACACCACTAAAACAGATTATCTGGTCATTTATCTCATTGCTGCAGGAATCTTGCTGTGTGCGAAATGGCTGCTGCATTTCCCTACATTACAAAAGTGACTACACTTCAAAAGTACTTAATTGGCTGTAAAGCGCTTTGGGACGTCCTGAGGTCATGAAAGATGCTTTATAAATGAAAGTAATTTTTTTTCTATAAGTGGCTACTGTTTCTGTTTGTTGCTATATCAGAGGTAAATGTCTAAAGACAGCATCTAATTATTCTTAGTAATAACTTTTATTTCATCATGATGTCTAGCATATGCCTTTCTTTGCCTCCCACCATGCACACCATCCGGTACAATGCATCCATTTTATCTTGTGCTGTTGGCTGGTTGTTCTGACACCAGTTCCTGGTACCTCTGTCTGAATATTTCACCATGTCCTGGTAACTCTGTAGCCATCTTTCATGGTAATACAGTAAAGGGTTGCAGCTGCATTCCCAAAGAGATCTAGCAAGGCTCATGTGCTAATTGTTTGGGATTGCATCCTCAGCACTGACCTAAATCCAAAAGTTTATCTCAAGGATTGATCAGCAATGGCTACCAGCTGAACTTCATCTGTGTTTTACTGATTTTGAATACCAAAGGCCCATTTAGTTCCTTTCAGATTGCGTTCAAGCACCATTTAGTAGTAATCAGGGTAGTCAGACAAACGCAGCAACTTTTAAATTGTTAACTAATTCATACTGACCTGACTGAGTAAATGGCCAGTGAAATTAGTTAATGAATCATTGGTAAATATCAATATTGATACAACAGCATTTTGGTCATTACCTTGAGTCCTAACAGAGCAAATTCAATCTGGAGCTATACATTGAAATCTAGCTTTTAATAAAATATTGTTTTACTGTCAAATACATTAACAATAATACTGGGTGTGGTAAGGTACATTGCTGATAATACAGTGTTAAACATTGTCAACGTTAATCTATGAATATATCTTTCCTCCTATTTCAAGAAACAGCTCACTATTAATTGGTCAAATATATAGCACAATATGTACGAGGGAAGGAATGACTGTACATAATGATGTAAAGGTCAACAACCAGAGGAAGGCAATGATTCATTCTCTCAAATTCTCTGGAGTTTACTCTTTCGGCACAAGTATGGTGAAGTGGAACCCCCACCCACCCACCCAAGCCTCAAGTTGGAGACCCCGTATTAAATCTTGCATGGCCGAGGCAGACGCATCAGCGGGGCCTGCCTTGAACTGGAATGTCAAAGTGACACCATGCCACTCCTTTGGTGGAGAGGACACATGGCGAAGCCCCAAAGAAAATCATCTTCTTCAGATCTTCTGCTCCCTATAGAACAAGCAGGCTTCTCTGAAACGGTAATTAATTTGCTCCAGGCTTGACTACCTTTCCCTACTAAAGGTTGGGACCTCGGCTGGAATGGGTTCCACTGAGGCCTACAGAAGGCATAAAAGGTGGAAGCTTGGGAACTCTCCCAGGCACACCCACTTGATATGGAGGACGTGGGACAAGATCCATCCGCAGCCCTTGCTACCAGAGTTTAAAGGGTCAGTTTAAACTGGGTGGAATCCCGGTTCCTCCCTAAATTCCAGGTTACCTCTCCCGAGTAAAAATCAGGCATTCTACCCTCTCCAACCCAAGAACTTTGGGGCTATAGTCTCTTATGAAATCCTGCTGACCTGGAGGTTGGATTTGTTGCTCTTTCAACTGAAATAGTTTGAAGTAATCATTTTCTAGCACCTTAGGAAAAGCCAATCAACAAAAGTGAGGCCATGGTCCTGGTTGTACCCTATCCTTTTACCTCTTACTAGTGCTTTGAAGAGGTTCCTATTTGGAGCTAGGGTGAATGGCAGCCCAGTATTTCTGTTTACCTGTTGAGAAAATGTAATCAACTCTACAATATGTTGAAGCTGTAACTGATGAAAACAGTGTCTAGTTGAGCCTTGCATTGGCAATAATGGTTTAGCTGTACTATTATGTGCACATTTCATGCTACTTTCAAAAGCATCATTTAATTTCTCATTCTGGTGAGCCCCCCCCAACCAGATATCTGTTGCTAAAGTCGACGCAATAGGGAATGTGGCTGTATCTTTAATTTTGTGGAACAAAGGAGTTTCATAAAAGCTTTTTTAAAACTTTTGTGACACAAAGGATATAGAACTGGATTGATAGCAGAGTTAATCCATAGAAACCAGAATGAAGCTTCGTACCAATAATGTGATATGCAGTGCCCGTGACATACTGCTCTGATAATCATGAGCAGGGTGTACGGTGCCCAACAGAACCCAAAAATGCAAACAATAATAGCAAGAGATTTTGCAACTTTTTTGTCCCTGGACAATCTAAAACGTCGCACAACGTTTTGAGAAATAAGCTTAATTTTTCTCTCTGAAAATGGTTGTGATTGTGTAATGCTTTCTTTCGTTAAACACTTTACTTCACTGAAATGAAAAGGTGGAATCATTTTCCCCAGATCATTCCTGTGTTCACTCTCAGTAGGTGTTTCTGACCTTTCCCCCTCAATGTTTATCTCAGGAGATGTGTTTGTTGAATTAAGAAGTTTGGGATTTATCAGCTTGGTTTTCTGATCAATTTTACAAACTTTTAAGAAGAATGCTGAATCTGAACATACTTCATTGTTCCCAAATGATGGTTTATTATGCATAGTATCCTGGGAGATATCTAACCGTGTTCTTGTTCGTTTCTGAATATTGAGGTAGATGCTTAGGTTAAAAAATGTCACACTGATGAAAGGTACAAAGAACTCCACCATTGATGCTGTTATCAGAAAATACCAGTTGTAGTAGAATTCAGCATAACACTCTCCTTCAGGCACAATACTCCTGCCGATTATGTGCTCCCAAGCTGTTATTGCTGGGCCGTATAAGAGGAATGCAGTGAGCCAGATCAGCATCATCTTGACAGCTGCATTTCTCCTCTTGCCTTGCTTGGCTCGGTATGTAACCTAAACAGAATTCAAACAAAGGGTAAGTTTTATTTAACTTAACTTAAAAGGTATTCAAAATGTTAGTGCCGTTACAGATGGAATATGATATAATTATTTCACTATAGGCTGTGTCTAAATTGGACTTCATCTGTACCCAGCACCAAGTTAAAGCTAACTGATTTCAACTAGTTTGGAATGTGTCTAAAAGCACTATCCATACAAACAAGGCACAATTCAGGTACAGGCCCAGGGGCATTTAAATATTTCAAGTGGGCGCTGGTGCAAATTACAGGGTTCTCAGCTTGTCCGTCTTGGATGGGAGGGGGAGTGGGGGGGAGGAGTTCACTGAGGCACCTTGTCAAAACAAAACTGTCAGTTTTATCTTTTCTGTGCTGTTCCCTATTTTCCAAGCAAAAGGGGGAGTGAAATTGGTAACAGCAGGGTAAAATGTCTGATGTCCTTTGCCAGTAGCACCAGTAAGGACTGTGAGAACAGGGTCAGATAATTGGTTAAGTGGGTCTCAGGCTTGTTTCTTGCCAATCCCTTCAATGGAAAGGAAAATCGGATGAGGTTTGAAATGAAGGGCTGATCCCCTGTTCCATGTTTCCTGTATGGTGGGAACAGTTAAAATTGGCCCCTTTGTTTCATCTCAACCTTGGGTTTGTCTTTGGATTTTCGTGGACACTTCTTTCCCCCAGTACAGATTTAACAAAGACTGATGAATATATAAATTAACTTCCAGTCTTTAAAAAGGCTCAAACAATATTTTCTGCCATATGTGACCATTTACCTTAAAACCTGAGCTTTAAGGACAAAATAATATGGGTTTAAACTTTGTAGCATTTGGCAAGTGCTAGTAAGCCTAACCAAATTCGGTTTAACAAATTAACTGAGTAGAAAACCAAAATAAACTACAATTCTATTTGTAGCCCTTAAAATAAAAATATAACAAGATTAACATGCTGGTTTCTAAAAGCAGAAAACATCCGCGCAAAAGCTTTGCTCATGTGCTGTGCGTAAGATCATAAAAGCTCTAAATCCATTTATTTGATGTTAACATTTTTTAAAAATTCGTTCATAGGATGTGGGCATCGCTGGCAAGGCCAGCACTTACTGTCCATCCCTAATTGCCCTTGAGAAGGTGGTGGTGAGCCGCCGCCTTGAACCGCTGCAGTCCGTGTGGTGAAGGTTCTCCCACAGTGCTGTTAGGAAGGAGTTCCAGGATTTTGACCCAGCGACGATGAAGGAACTGCAAAAAAATTTCCAAGTCGGGAAGGTGTGTGACTTGGAAGGGAACGTGCAGGTGGTATTATTCCCATGGGCCTGCTGCCGTTGTCCTTCTAGGTGGTAGAGGTCGTGGGTTTGGGAGGCGCTGTCGAAGAAGCCTTGGCGAGTTGCTGCAGTGCATCCTGCAGATGGTACACACTGCAGCCACGGTGCGTCGGTGGTGAAGGGAGTGAATGTTTCGGGTGGTGGATGGGGTGCCAATCAAGCGGGCTGCTTTGTCCTGGATGGTGACAAGCTTCTTGAGTGTTGTTGGAGCTGCACTCATCCAGGCAAGTGGAGAGTATTCCATCACACTCCTGACTTGTGCCTTGGAGATGGTGGAAAGGGTTTGGAGAGCCAGGAGGCGAGTCACTCGCCGCAGAATACCCAGCCTCTGACCTGCTCTTGTAGCCACAGTATTTATATGGCTGGTCCAGTTAAGTTTCTGGTCAATGGTGACCCCCAGGATGTTGATGGTGGGGGATTCGACGATGGTAATGCCATTGAATGTCAAGGGGAGGTGGTTAGACTCTCTCTTGTTGGAGATGGTCATTGCCTGGTATTTGTCTGGCATGAATGAGCCCAAGCCTGGATGTTGTCCAGGTCTTGCTGCATGCGGGCACAGACTGCTTCATTATCTGAGGGGTTGTGAATGGAACCAAACACGCTGCAATCAAATGCTCAATTAGAAACCATGTGAGCACCAACATGATTATGGAGTACAGATATTTTATTCTGCTAAAATATTCTGTGAATCGAGAAATGCATGAAATTTTAGGGCCACTCTTTGCTTTCTTCAACAACATTAAGCTGAGTATGACAAACTCTTCATGTGGAAGATTGTTAGAATATATTTTTCTATGATTCTCTCGAAATATGCCTCCTGAATTTGCCTGCTAAATCCATTGTAAATCAAGTTAGAACAGTAAGTAGGTTGTCTATACTGTTAGGTGCTCTAATTAACTGAATATTGAAGGTTTACTTGATAGAATGTGTGATGTTACTATGGAAATATAAAGCAACAGAATGTATCCTGGATGGAGCGCTCTTGGATAAACTTTTGAGTACACCATGCTGGACCAGAACAATAACAAAGAACTACAGCTGGCTATGACTGATGTTAATAAGTGAATCAAGAAAGCATAGGTGTAGTCACCAATAGGAAAATAATTAGGATACTGTTTCTACTATCAGTGACAATAGACAATTGTCTTCAAGGGCCTTTTAGTATGACATTCTAATGATGTAATATGTTGGTGTAACAATGCACTGCATGATGAAGGTTTGATTTATGCATACAGTTCCCAACACAAGAATATCTTGAAGTTGACCAGGCTCATGGAAACAACCTCATGGAAAGGTTGAGGTGATTAGAGGACAAGGTTAGTCCTGTGCATTTCCTAAGAATCAGTTTGATTGCAACTTAGGAACAGGTCATCTACTTGTCCTTTCATTTTGCTATTCTATGTCATGGGGGGCTTGTAGAGACACAATTCATATGTGGTAAAAATATCAGTTCTATGTCCAAAAGACTTCAGTGTTGTTAATGGCATTTAATTGGGACTCAATAGTGACAAAATACTGAAAGATACTCATACGTGCACTGGAAAGGTGAACACGAGGGAAAAACTTACTTGACCTCGTCCTCACCAATCTACCTGTCGCAAATGCATCTGTCCATGAGAGTATTGGTAGGAGTGACCACTGCACAGTCCTCGTGGAGATGAAGTCCCATCTTCGCGCTGAGGACACCATCCAACGTGTTGTGTGGCACTATCACCGTGCTAAATGGGATAGATTCAGAACAGATCTGGCAGCTCAAAACTGGGCATCCATGAGGCGCTGTGGGCCATCAGCAGCAGCAGAACTGTATTCCAGCACAATCTGTAACCTCATGGCCTGGCATATTCCTCACTCTACCATTACCAACAAGCCAGGGAATCAACCCTGGTTCAATGAGGAGTGTAGAAGAGCTGGCCAGGAGCAGCACCAGGCATACCTAAAAATGAGATGCCAACCCGGTGAATCTACAACACAGGACTACATGCATGCTAAACAGCAGAAGCAACATGCTATAGACAGAGCTAAGCGATTCCACAACCAACGGATCAGATCAAAGTTCTGCAGTTCTGCCACATCCAGTCGTGAATGGTGGTGGACAATTAAACAACTAACAGGAGGAGGAGGCTCTGTAAACATCCCCATCCTCAATGATGGCGGAGTCCAGCATGTGAGTGCAAAAGACAAGGCTGAAGCGTTTGCAACCATCTTCAGCCAGAAGTGCCGAGTGGATGATCCATCTCGGCCTCCTCCCGATATCGCCACCATCACAGAAGCCAATCTTCAGCCAATTCGATTCACTCCATGTGATATCAAGAAACGGCTGAGTGCACTGGATACAGCAAAGGCTATGGGCCCCGACAACATCCCAGCTGTAGTGCTGAAGAATTGTGCTCCAGAACTAGTTGCGTCTCTAGCCAAGCTGTTCCAGAACAGCTACAACACTGGCATCTACCCAACAATGTGGAAAATTGCCGAGGTATGTCCTGTCCACAAAAAGCAGGACAAATCCCAATCCAGCCAATTACCGCCCCATCAGTCTACTCTCAATCATCAGCAAAGTAATGGAAGGTGTCGTCGACAGTGCAATCAAGTGGCACTTACTCACCAATAACCTGCTCACTGATGCTCAGTTTGGGTTCCGCCAGGACTACTCGGCTCCAGACCTCATTACAGCCTTGGTCCAAACATGGACAAAAGAGCTGAATTCCAGAGGTGTGAGGTGAGAGTGACTGCCCTTGACATCAAGGCAGCATTTGACCGAGTGTGGCACCAAGGAGCCCGAGTAAAATTGAAGTCAATGGGAATCAGGGGGAAAACTCTCCAGTGGCTGGAGTCATATCTAGCACAAAGGAAGATGGTAGTGGTTGTTGGAGGCCAATCATCTCAGCCCCAGAACATTGCTGCAGGAGTTCCTCAGGGCAGTGTCCTAGGCCCAACCATCTTCAGCTGCTTCATCAATGACCTTCCTCCATCATAAGGTCAGAAATGGGGATGTTCGCTGATGATTGCACAGTGTTCAGTTCCATTTGCAACCCCTCAAATAATGAAGCAGTCCGTGCCTGCATGCACCAAGACCTGGACAATATCTAGGCTTGGGCTGATAAGTGGCAAGTAAAATTTGTGCCAGACAAGTGCCAGGCAATGACCATCTCCAACAAGAGAGAGTTTAACCACCTCCCCTTGACATTCAACGGCATTACCATCGCCGAATCCCCCACCATCAACATCCTGGGGGTCATCATTGACCAGAAACTTAACTGGACCAGCCATATAAATACTGTGGCTACATGAGCAGGTCAGAGGCTGGGTATTCTGCAGCGAGTGACTCACCTCCTAACTCCCCAAAGCGTTTCCACCATCTCCAAGGCACAAGTCAGGAGTGTGATGGAATACTCTCCACTTGCCTGGATGAGTGCAGCTCCAACAACACTCAAGAAGCTCGACACCATCAAGGACAAAGCAACCCGCTTGATTGGCACCCCATCCACCACCCTAAACATTCACTCCCTTCACCACCGGCGCACTGTGGCTGCAGTGTGTGCCATTCACAGGATGCACTGCAGCAACTCGCCAAGGCTTCTTCCACAGCATCTCCCATACCCGCGACTTCTACCACCTAGAAGGACAAGAGCAGCAGACACATGGGAGCAACACCACCTGCACGTTCCCCTCCAAGTCGCACACCATCCTGACTTGGAAATATATCGCCGTTCCTTCATCGTCACTGGGTCAAAATCCTGGAACTCCCTTCCTAACAGCACTGTGGGAGAACCTTCACCACATGGACTGCAGCGGTTCAAGAGGGCGCCTCATCACCACATTCTCAAGGGCAATTAGGGATGGGCAATAAATGCTGACCTCACCAGCGACGCCCACATCCCATGAACGAATAAAAAAAAACTATTTGGCACCTTGTATAAGGTCTGGAGGCAAATTATCTTTCCCTGTTAGTTAAAATTTCATTATACAATTTCAATACTCTATGTTTCAGCGACGTAGGATGCAGGAAGACAAGATATGCAATGCCTTTGACCAAAGATTGTTGGATTTGAAAATGAGGCGGGAGCAAAGAATGGAAAATTTAGACCATTGGTTTTGCAATTTGTCAAATAAACAGTTGATCTGGTTTATTTAAATGTTTAGATCTAGAAAAATCTTTGCCAAAATTATGCTACATTCCAGATAGAAAAGTGAAAAGAATAAAGTCGGAATCTTACTGGCAGATGTTGTCAAGAAAGATTCTGGGGTGGGGGAGGACTAGATTGTGCAATGGGTTAGGCAGCTACTTTCATCTTTTGGGTCCTGAACTTGAAACCAGAAAATACTGTGCGATTTTAGTCATTTCCCTTTTAAAAACCGAAATAAAATATTTTTAAGCAGTCTCAACCATTTCCTAGTGATCACAAGTCCTTTGCAATTCAGGACAAACGAGCACTAAGTTGCCATTCTCATTCAGAGAGTAACAGGTTGACTGATGCAAGAAATGTGCATGATGGACATACTATTCCGAGGCTGGCAATAGGCTACATCATTAGAATGGAGAAAATGAAGCTTTCATGTGCACCAGACTGTGCTATGCCTGACCTGAGAGTAGATAATTCTAATACTAGGTGTCAGATGTGTTCCATTCTTTTAATCAGATATCCTGGTATAAATTGATGAGCACATGGTTCACCAGAAACAGACAACTATCTGTCAATCTCTACAAATTTTAAAGGAAAATAATTGGGGAGAAAAATGTAAATTGCTTAAGTAAACTGCCGTAGTATTATTATGCTTGTACTTTTGATGAGAAGTTAATTATATTTTTCACTGGCTATTCTATTAGTGACTGAAATAAACTGAAAAAAAAATTAACCTAAATTTGAAAATCAACAAAAGTTAAAGGCTTTATTGTGAAGATTGCAAGTGATATAAACCTGTACACTAATTTTATTGCATGAAGTTCTTAATGCAGTCTTGATGTTGTGAGAAATAGAATGCCATATTATTTGTTTTCCAATTTAATGGGTCAGGCATATGGTCCATCTTGCCCTGATTTGCAGTGGTTTTGAGTCGCACTGAAGCAAGATGAGCGGTATAACTGTGTAACTTTAATTCAGTATTTTTCTAGTGGTTTTGAGACTGAGTTGCACTGGCAATCTAAGTTGGGGAAATCAGTGGACAAGAAAATATGGGGCTGATTATTACCAATGTGTACCACCAGCGGCGGGGGCAGGGGAGGGGGTCTTACCTGCATATCAGGAAATTAATAGATGGAAAATTGTGGGCAGGACATCTGCAGTTTCCTAATATGCGTGGCTGGTGGGTAAGTCCCTGCTGGTAGCACATATTGGTAATATTGCCCCTTATAGGATACTCTTGTGCATTTTCTACAGTTTGGCTGAAGCCTGGAAACAGGGTCTTCTCTCTATTGGAATAGTGTGTGGTGTGGAGGACCTACAGGAAAGGAAAAATAAATGTAGAAGAACGAAAAAAATTAATTCCTAGATCCAAAACATCCCAAAGACTTTGACAACATTAGATTACGACGCAATAGTGACAAAGTAAAAACCTATTGCTGTATAACCGAAACCATAATGAAACCGAATTTTGAAAGCACTCAGGCAGTCTTTAACATTCAACTTTAATGAGTATATTTTTCTGTCTGTTTAATGAAAGAATAGATGTGACCAAACTGGGGAAGAAAATTGATTACGTAATTTTCATCCTCTGTTACTGCTAGTTTCAGTTTTCCTCACTACCTGATAAGGGTGTAATTAGAACGAGGAAAAAGGAGAAAAATGCTAGAGGCAGGGTGCCTTTGATGGCGAAAAGCTTGTTAAAGCCAATTTTAAGAAATATGTGCAATCTTTGGGGTATATTAAAGAAAATTACATTACTCATATTCCTATTCAGAAAAAGAGTAAACTCCACTTTTTAGACTTTATCGAAATATTTCTCGTCTTCCGTGCCAAAGACTGTTCCCGTAAGTAAGCCCTCAGTCCCTGTGAAGAGGAGTGTGAATTTATACATGTAATGTAATGTAGTGTTACCTAGGGGGTCAAACAGAAACCCTTGTACCTGTAATAACTTTTCAGAATTGACACAATAACCCCCACATTCCAGTCCTTGCCATAAGCTCTGCTCTCTTGCCACTGACTCCTGCCCCCTCCCAGGTCACTCACACAGGCTGAACTACACTGCATGAAACCTCGGTAGCCTGTTCGATCCGGAGCTGAGCGTCAAACCCCACATCTGCTTACTTCCACCTCCACAAAATCTCCTGCATCCATCCCTACCTCAGCCCCTCTGCCGCTAAAGCCTTATCCATGCTTTTGTCACTTTTAGATTCAATTAATCTGATATCGTCATTGCCAACCTCCCACCTCCATAAGCTCCAACTTTTGCAAAATGCAACAGTCCATATAGGAACAGGAGTAGGCCATTCGGCCCCTTGAGCCTGTTCTACCATTCAATTAGATTATGACTGATCTGTATCTTAATTCCATTTACCTGCCTTGGTTCCGTAACCCTTAATACCCTTGCCTAACAAAAATCTGTAAACAATTTTACAACACCAAGTTATAGTCCAGCAATTTTATTTTAAATTCACAAGCTTTCGGAGGCTTTCTCCTTCCTCAGGTGAACGATGTGACCTCCTCCAGCCTTATATCCTCTCCTACACTCTTAGATCCTCTTGTGCATCCACCTCCCTTTACCTCACCATTGATGGCAGAGCCTACAACCACCTCTGGCATACTCTCTGGAGCTCCCTTCCCAAATAGTTCCACCTATTCACTTTTCTCTCCACTTTTAAATATGTACTCAAAACCTATCTTTTCAACTAGGCTTTTGGTCACCCTTCCTAATCTTTCCCTCCATGCCTTGGTATTGATTTCCCTACGCATCTCCATTGTAAAGCCTTGGGATTTTTTTTAATGTTAAAAGCACCATATAAATTCAAGTTGTTATAATGTCATATTCTTCCATTACTCCAGACTATATGCCTGCAGTTATAAACCATAAATTAAAAGTGAAAAGTAGGCAGGAGTGAAAAATCAGTACAACAGATTTCACTTGATTACAGAACTTTTAACTTGCACTTCCTCAGATGTACAAAAATAATAAGACATAGCACTTTGCTAACTCCCTCAGTAATACTAAACCTGGACTAGTGTTCATAACTGAAACCTTATACATGAGGTTTCACCTAACCATCATGGACTCCCCATGAGCCTCATCCACACAGGCTGTTGCATGAGAAGAACTGAACAGCGAGGAGAAAGTTATCTCAAATATATTTTTTGTACCCTCTGAAGTTCAAAAATGGGATATAGGAAATCAAAAGATACCTTTCATAGCTGAACAAAGTAAATTAAAGTGATGGTTTCTTGAACTACAGAGAGGCTAGTACCAAGTTCTTTACCTTTTCAGGACAAAGCAAGCAGTCTGTTAATCAGCTATATTTGCTATGCAAGCAAAATACATTTGCCTAGGAATAACGGCATTGAAGTGATATTTTGCATATCAGGAAACAATGTATGTCCTTTCCCACTTGTGGAAAACAAGTTAGCAGAAAGATACAAGCTGGTGATAAATTCTTTTCCAGCATTCAATGTCCAAGTTTACAATGACTAGTCACATCTTAAATCTGTTATATATTTAAAGTTTTGAATATGCATGCACTTCCCATTGTGTAACACTTATTTCTTGTAATGTTTTTCTGTCATTTTTTCTCACAGTCAAACTGTCATGCTATTTTCATCGTTATGTCTGTCATGTTTTTCTGTTGCATTTTCTGTTGTTTTTCTATTGATTTTACTTACCTCTTGAGACCTACAGTACTTGGTCTTCAAGGTAGGTGGTACTGTTGCCTACTTGCTCTTTAAAAAAAAATTGGGGTTCCTCTTTAGGAGTTCATAGGGTCCACATGCCACGTTCGGTGGTCCTGTTCTCACCGGGCATAAGGACCACCAGTCCTGCCCCCGCCAACAGAGGTCAGGAAAACAGGAACTCCTGACATTGGCAGTGTCCCTGACTCCTGTAAGGGACAATGCCATGGGTAAAGGGCCAATACCTACTGATGGATGAAGTTAAAAATAGTTGTTTGTGATTTTAAAATCAGTATGTGGGTGGGGCGCATATTTCATTGAAAATAAGTATCTGCTACTCCTGTAGGTGGCGCTGTGATAGATCGTTTCAATGTTAAAGGTGTCACACACAATAGCTGCTATTTTATAGTGAGAGCTATCACCCTGTGATTGCACAATCTAGCTCCCAGTTTCCCACAAATTGCTAAAAATGCTTGCTGACTTTTTTTCAGCTGCCATTTTTCTAGTAACTGAAATTTCTAATATCCAAAATAACAGTGTAAACAAAATAAAATTCAAATAATTACATTATTTCACAATAAAATGATTAAATTTATCTATTGAATTGATTTCATTAAAGTTCTTCATTGAAGGTCTCAGCCTCTCCCAAATACCTGGGCTTCAACTTGATATTTTTACCTAGAGCTGTAACACTGTGAGCTGAATATGGATTATCCAGTCTGAGCATGTGCATCACATCTATTTTCCTGGGATGAATCAATATTGTTCAGTCAGATGTCCTGATGGGATATTTTTCTTTACCTTCTGTCTAATAACTTTTCTTCAAATAATTTTGAAAAACAAGAGGAGAAATTTCAAAAGCTTTACTGATGTAATTTTTAAAAATATCACTGTGCATGAGTGAGAGAATGAGAAAATGACAGTGTTGTGATTACACACCTGTTGCAACTTTTGTTTTGTGTTCTTTAAATTTTAAAAGTGTACTAAACTGAGAGGGGGATAGGGAATTGAGGTATACAGTGGCAGGTCAAAGAGAAAGTGCCTTGGGACATTTTTCTATGTTAAAGGTGCTATATAAATGCAAGTTGTTGTTGATGTTTCACTTAATATTATTTCAATTTTCAAAAACAAAAGTTCAATTTCGAAGGCAGCTAATTATATCCACCTGACAACTGGAAAAAGTCAATGCTTATCCTACACATCTGTGAGGCAGAGGGAGAGAGGTAAGGTTTTTTTCCCCTCATTATAATTTGATTTTTAAAAGACAAGTTAATTTTGAAAGCAGACAAAGCCTTTTTGTGTGAAGCAGATAGAAAGGAAGGAAGGGTAGGATGGGACGGGGAAGGGGATGGTGAGGGTGAGGCACTCTCTGCCTTCTTGGCATCCATCCTTGGGGGGTGAATGGGAGAGGCAGATAATGGATAGAGAGTTAAAAGTGAGGTGAGTGACAGTGGACCAAATGGGAGGAGAGAATACAAGAGTTGAGTGGGTCATTCACAGAGAAAGAGGTAAAGGTGGTGATTGTAGCGAGGGGGTTGTAATATGGGGAATTAGTAATTTGAATTCAAAGTGGTAAAATAATTGATGGAGGTGAAGGGTGGGGGCGGAGCATGAGTGAGGGAGGGTTGGAATGGGAATTGCTATGGGCCACATTTCCCCTGCAACCCCAATTCCAAATGCAACCTACAATCGTTGGTTCCTTTTCCCACTACACCACATCATGCCTCCCACCATCTCCCTGAAAGGAAAGAAAAGTAAAACATATAGAGAGAAGCAGATGAGCATAGAGAAGCAAAAAGACTAAATAGGAGAGAAGAGAGACAGAAAGAATCTGCAATACAAAGCCATCAAACATGGTGGAAATATTACATGCCATTTAATATATGAATCGATACAAATTGTCTGATATGTGGATAAATCACACCAGCGAGGTTTAAGGCTGTTGAAACTGCACAGGTCAAAGGATTCAAATAGTTGTGTTTACGTTTTGATTTGTACTCACCGGTCTAGTTACGGAGAGGAATCTGTCATAACTTATCAGGACTATGTTAAAGACTGAAGATGTACAGAGGAGGTAATCTATAACCAGCCAGAGTTTACAAAGATTCTTGCCCAACATCCACCTGCCGGTCAGTACATAAGGAACATACATGGGAATGCAAAAAGCCCCTGGAAATGGAAAATAAATTATGATTAATAGATGTACAAACTTAATATGAGTTATATCACAAGATACCATTAGAATATCATGGATCGAACTTAGCAATTAAGTTAAAGATCGGGAAATTCAAACCAAACTAAAAAAGACGGATGCAAAAATACCAAACTATTCGGTATTGAAATCTCACGTTTTAAAGTTTAAATGCTACTTATTTACTGTTATAGATTTACAAAACAAAACATCAGCAACACATAATTAATTTGATAATGTATCTTAATTAATTAACGACTATGTTAATCGTACAGTGTTTGGAAGATGTACGTTTACTGTCGTTAACAAATTTAGCGTCAACATAAATACAGATAAAAGGGGATCAAACGCGTTTAAGATTTTTTTTACCAACTGTGGAAGGCAGTTTCCTGAAAAGACGTAAGGAGATGGAAGAATAAAGGCGAGGGAAAAGGAAGCAGGGAATGACATCTCTAGAAAGTTTGTACAGCGTAGAAGTATGAAAATTGGATGAATTTTATGGCTGAAGCACAGTTGGCTTACCCACTAAAAAGTCGGAAATGGCCAGGTTTAAAAGGAAAAAATTGTTCTGGCTCCGTAGACTCTTATCCACCACAAAGGCCAGCACAACCAAAGCGTTCCCCAGAACAGTGACGATCACCAGAAGAATCATCAAACTGGCCAGGAGGACGGCGGATGTCTCAGAGAACTGGCCGTAAAAAAACCGACCAGTCTCCGCCAAAGCAGCGCCTTGGGAGAAGTTTCGGATCGACCCGTGGGAGCTGTTCCCTTCAGCACCGAGGGACGCGTTCACCAGCAGTGCTCTCCAGAAGTCCTCCAGTGCCGCTGGCTTGGACATGGTGCTGCCAGCTTCCACCAGCCACAGCTAATCCTTGATGTGAGGATCCCTAAGGAGGAGCAGGGAGGGAGGTGACTGAACTTGTGATGGTCTGGTTGAGCCCACCAGAGGAGCCGTACGTCACGTCAGCCGCCCGGAGGAGGAATAACAGGCTTTGCAAATCTATTTAAATATAGTGAGCAAAGAGTGACGGACCTAAAATATATATTTAAAACCAACCGATTAAAAATTGAGCAAACCTGGAAATACTTGAGGGTGAAATCTAAGGATCTGATTTCCAGTGGGGTTTTCACACGAGCAGCAATGTTTGGGTGCTGTTATATCATTACTGGTCTATTTCGTTCTTTCAGTTATATCATGTATAAGTGACAGGACAAATCCGGATTCAGCTCTCGCTGAGTCTCTGGAAAGCAGCGACTGAACCTCCTATACTTTTTTATAAAATTAATCAGCTTTTTAAAGAGTATGTTTTGAGAAAGTGGATGCTCCAGCCCGACAGTACACACAGCGCTCTCATGACAGCGGGAATGCCATTCACAGTCAGGTATAATAACAGGGGTCATTCTACTTTCTGCATCTAATGGACAGTGCAGTGTAACAGCATTAAAAGCCTCAATGATTAGATCATAAAATAAGTGCTTAAAGTGTAGACACTATTTATATGTACCATTACTCAGTCAGAACAGTAAGGAAGTTTGACACCACAATATTGAAATAATGACCTAGAATTTGCTGGAGTGGGGCATCTTGCGCATACTCTGTGTGTAGGGTTTTTCCCTCATCCTTCAGCTGGGAAAAAAATATTTGCACTGCAAGTTGCTGGAGGTGCGAGCTGATAAAAGTGGGGCAAGGTTCATGGAGCATCTGGGACCTTAGTGAAAGACAGGACCAACAGTCCATCTCCTTAACCAGTGAGATTTAAGGATAGAGACAGAAACGGAGGGATAACGGAATAGGAAATAAGGTGAATTAGAGTCAAATTAGATTTAGAAAGAGAAACAAAGAGGAAAAGAAAGATTATATTGAGAGGACGAAAAAAATTAAAACATTAAAAATTTAAATTTTAAAAACCTTTAGGAACAATTTACTACCTGCAGGAGTGAGACTCCAGATTTTCAATTCTTCCCTTTCTCATCCTCCGAGGTTGAATGGCATTGCAGGAACATAAATTCCATCGTTAAATGGGTCCTTATGTTAAGTACCACCCCTTACTCTCTGCGGCCAGTTTAAATTGTTTCAACAGCGCAAATGCAGCAATTTCTTGAAACTCATGAGGAGGTTGACGGCGAGCTCTGGTTTTTGCGAGGCTAATGGTGGAGCGCCGCAAATCGTCCAGCAATATGTAGTGATTCATAACTGACGGCATATCTCTTTCTCACCACAAATTGTTGGTTTTTTTACACACTAATAACGGTGAGCTCACTGTTATTTTCCCAGCAAATCCTGGGCCAATATATTTACCAGCTACACTTTTAAATAGAATAAAAGTTCTTGCCTTCCTGTAATACCATCATATTCAGTTTATGGGTTTTTTAAAACCAGAGACGAATCAGGCAAATTTTGCTTAACAGGTGCGTTGTGAAAGTTGCAAAATTGGCATTCATGCAGAAAGGGTTAACTCCCCCATTTGTGGATTGGAGCCAGACCTCATCATTGGTTCAAGATTCAGGGGTTAGAATTCCTAAAGATAAGATCAGCTAATGTTTACCAATCATTAGCGATATTTTATTAAAATGTATTGCCATATAGCATTTTCATTTGAAAGGTTTTTTGAGTATCACTTCTGCAACGCAAAAGTTAGGTGTATTTGTGCTTGAATAAAAAAAATGTTAATACTACCAGGGACCTGATGCTTCCACCTTCCTGTCTCCCTGTCCAGGACAGACAAACAAGGCTATGCCCATGTCATAGGCCCCCAAACAGTAGTGGAGATGTAGGGGAGGGCATTAAACAGGAAATTAGAGATGCATGCAAGAAGGGTACAACTATAATCATGGGTGACTTTAATCTACATATAGATTGGTCAAACCAAATTAGCAATAATACTGTGGGGGAGGAATTCCTGGAGTGTGTACATGATGGTTTTCAAGACCAATACATTGAGGAATCAACTAGAGAACAGGCGATCCTAGACTGGGTATTGTACAATGAGAAAGGATTAATTAACAATCTTGTTGTGCAGGGTCCCTTAGGGAAGAGCGACCATAACATGATAGAATTCCTCATTAAGATGGAGAGTGAAGTAGTTGAATCCGAAACTAAGGTCCTGAATCTAAATAAAGGAAATTACAAAAGTATGAGATGTGAGTTGGCTATGATAGATTGGGGAACTTTACTAAAAGCGATGACGGTGGATAGGCAATGGCTAATATTTAAAGAACGTGTGCAGGAATTACAACAATTATTCATTCCTGTCTGGTGCAAAAATAAAACAGGAAAGGTGGCTCAACTGTGGCTTACAAAAGAAATTGGGGATAGTATTAGATCCAAAGAGGAGACATATAAAATTGCCAGAAAATGTGGCAAGCCTGAGGATTGGGAGCAGTTTAGAATTCAGCAGAGGAGGGCAAAGAGATTGATTAAGAGGGGAAAAATAGAGTATGAGAGTAAACTAGCAGGGAACATAAAAACTGACTGTAAAAGCTTCTATAAATATGTCAAGAGAAAAAGATTAGTGAAGACAAATGTAGGCCACTTATAGTCAGAAATGGGGGAAATTATAATGGAACAAAGAAATGGCAGAACAATTAAACACGTACTTTGGTTCTGTCTTCAAAAAGGAGGACACAAATAACCTCCCATAAATGTTAGGGAACCAAGGGTCTAGTGAGAGGGAGGAACTGAAGGAAACCAGTATTAGTAAAACAAAAAGTGCTAGGGAAATTAATGGGGCTAAAGGCTGACAAATCCCCAGGGCCTGACAATCTGCATCCCAGAGTACTAAAGCAAGTGGCCCTGGAAATAGTGGATGCATTGGTGATCATCTTCCAAAATTCTATAGACTCTGGAACAGTTCCTACAGATTGGAGGGTGGCAAATGTAACCCCACTATTTAAAAAAGGAGGGAGGGAAAAACAGGGAATTACAGACCAGTTAGCCTAACATCAGTAGTGAGGAAAATGCTAGAGTCTATTATACTTGGAGGGCATTAACGGGATTGGACAAAGTCAGCATGGGTTTATGAAAGGGAAATCATGCTTAACAAATCTACTGGAGTTTTTTGAGGATGTAACTAGTAGAATAGATAGGGGAGAACCAGTGGATGTGGTGTATTTGGATTTTCAGAAGGCTTTTGATAAGGTCCCACACAAAATTAAAGCACATGGGATTGGGGGGAATTTACTGGCATGGATTGAGAATTGGTTGACAGACAGGAAGCAGAGAGTAGGAATAAACAAGTCTTTTTCCGGGTGGCACACGGTGACTAGTGGGGTACCACAGGGATCAGTGCTTGGGCCCCAGCTATTCACAATATATATCAATGATTTGGATGAGGGAACTAAATGTAACATTTCCAAGTTTGCAGACGACACAAAGCTGGGGTGGAATGTGAGCTCTGAGGAGGATGCAAAGAGGCTCCAATGTGATTTAGACAAGTTGGGTGAGTGGGTAAGAACATGGCAGATGCAGTATAACATGGATAAATGTGAGGTTATCCACTTTGGTTGTAAAAACAGAAAGGCAGATTATTATCTGAATGGTGATAGATTGGGAAAAGGGGAGGTTCAACGAGACCTGGGTGTCCTTGTACATCAGTCGCTGAAAGTGAGCATTCAGGTGCAGCAAGCAGTTAGGAAGGTGAATGGTATGTTGGCCTTCATTGCAAGAGGATTTGAGTATAGGAGCAGGGATGTCTTACTGCAGTTGTACAGGGCCTTGGTGAGACCACATCTGGAGTATTGTGTGCAGTTTTGATCTTCTTATCTGAGGAAGGATGTCCTTGCCATGGAGGGAGTGCAACAAAGGTTTACCAGACTGATTCCTGGGATGGCAGGACTGACGTATTGGGTCGACTAGGCCTATATTCACTAGCGTTTAGAAGAATGAGAGGTGATCTCATCCAAACATATAAAATTCTAACAGGACAAGACAGACTAGATGCAGGGAGGATATTCCCAATGGCTGGGGAGTCCAGAACCAGGGGTCACAGTCTCATGATACGGGGTATGCCATTTAGAACCGAGATGAGGAGAAATTTCTTCACTCAGAGGGTGGTGAACCTATGGAATTCTCTACCACAGAAGGCAGTGGAGGCCAAGTCATTAGATGTATTCAAGAAGGAGATAGATATAGTCCTTAATGCTAAAGGGATCAAGGGATATGGGGATAAAGCGGGAACAGGTTACTGAGTTAGACGATCAGCCATGATCATTTTGAATGGCGGAGCAGGCCCGAAGGACCGAATGGCCTACTCTTGCTCCTATTTTCTATGTTTCTATCAGTTTTCACTGCAAAATGTCAATCATTTCATCTGTTGTGAGGATCACAGAAACCATAATAAAACATGATGCCAACATATTATTTTGGTGTGTTGCTTAACAAAACACAATCATAGAGACACAGCTGAAGATAGAGAAAGGTTTGGGGGTGGGGGGAGGATAGGATGTAAAATAAGGAGTGACAGCTCATATTTATTGATTTCTTTTCAGAATGTGTTTTAACAGATATTGAAATTAGGAATACTGTGCACTTGAAGTAAAAATAAGGATTAACAGCTGAAATAAAGAGTAAAGGATCATGTACAAAGAAGCCAATATGTGTCGGCAGAACATCAATGTTCAGTGAGAAGTAAACATTCTATCTCAGAACATAACTCTGTTTCTTTCTCCACAGATGTTGCCTGACTTGCTGAGTACCTCCAGCATTTTGTTTTTATTTCAGATTTCCAGCATTCGCAGTATGTTGCTTTTGATGTAGGTCTGTTATGTAGAGCTGAAGTGTTTTGTGTGGAAAGAACCAAAGTAAACAGAACTCTGTACTGACTGAAAAGTAAATAGGATCTAGAGAACAGATTATCTGTGAAATCCACAGCTTGTAGAGCAGCAAGTCCAAAGCCAGCTTTATGCTGTAAAGTAGAGGCTAGAAGTAATTAGGAGGTCTAATGGAGAAAAACCCAACAATAAAAAGGCCAATATTATGATGGTAGGAGGTTGTCACTTTGCTATCATTGACTTCTAAGGTGTTTTAAATAGAGCAGAAAAAGTAAACAGCAGTTACTTTGTACTGCAGGGATCAAGACTAGGTGAAGACTGATAGCTGTGATCTCTTACAGTCTGCTTCATTTAAAACTCATGGAACCTATGCTGTTTTAATTTTAAAACAATACTGAAGCAGTTGCTGCAGTGAGTGTGGCACTTCCAATTTTGTTTAGTTTTATTGTTTTATTATAGATGTCAGCTTTGGCTCAGTGGCAGCACTCTCACTGCTAAGTCAAAAGCTCGTGGGTTCAAGTCCCACTCTAAGCACATAATCTAGGCTGACATTTTAGTGCAGTACTGTGAGACGACTGCACATCGGAGGTGCCATCTTTCAGGTGAGACGTTAAACTGAGGCGCCGTCTGCCCTGTTCAGGTGCATGTTTAAAAAAATCCCATGGCACCATTCGAAGAAGAGAAGGGGAGTTCTCCCGGTGTCCTGTCCATTATTTATTGCTTAACCAACATTACTAAAACAGATTATCTGGTCAGGTATCTCATTGCACTTTGCGGGATCTTGCTGTGTGGAAATTGGCTGCTGTGTTTCCCTACAATACAACAGTAACTACACTTCAAAAGTACTTAATTGGCTGTAAAGTGCTTTGGGATGTCCTGCAGTCGTGAAAGGTGCTATATAAATGCAAGTTCTTTCTTTTATTACTACAACTATTTAGGATTTCAAAGGTATTTAGGAGGAAGTATCCCTTTAAATTAAAAAAGGAAGCATTATGCAATCATAACTCCATTGAACAGCTCCATTTCCATGGGATGTGATGGGAGTAAGGGGGGTGAGGGGGAGCACGTGATGGGAAGGCAGCTGCTGAGGGCCATATTTACCCTGCAAATTCCATTGGAGAATACAGCCTGCAGCTGCCAGTG
Organism: Heptranchias perlo; assembly: GCF_035084215.1. NCBI lineage: Eukaryota > Metazoa > Chordata > Chondrichthyes > Hexanchiformes > Hexanchidae > Heptranchias > Heptranchias perlo. The sequence goes on from NC_090343.1 coordinate 13,947,416, forward strand.
GTTCCTTTGCCCACTACACCACACCATGCCATGCCATGCAATGCAATGCCACCATCTCCATCATGAAAGGAAAGGTAAAGAAGAAAAAGATGGAAAAAGCAGCAGAAAGGGAAACAATAAGAGTTGGTGAGAAAGAGCAGAAGAGAAGAGAGTCAAGTAGAAGAGAAGAGACAGGGAGAAACAGGAACACAAAGTCATCAGAGATGTAAGTGAGGGACCATATTCTCTGACTTACCATGTAGAATGCCACAGGACATGCACTAGTAATATATTAAAATCAGCATGTGAGTTATGCTCCACTGAAAACTGCAATGTATACATTTGCTACAGAGATGGCTGTGTTAAAAATGTCCACAATTGCTGGTTACATATCACTGTGATGCCAGTAGGTGATGCTGTAATAGGATGTTCATGCTGCCTCGCATGTCACGTTTGATTGTCACATCATGCTCAGTGTTCTGGAGGCTGCTGATCTGTTCCTATAGCTTCAGCACAGCTGCACAAACAATAAACACCCAAATCATACAAAAGAAAAAGGAAACTTATCAAATTAAACAATATTACTGTCACCATCCACTATACAGTCCAGTCCCTGCGGTGCCCACCAGTCACAGAAGGCCTCAAGCGCATCTGCGGATACCACTTGCTCTTTCTCTATGGCCACCCAGGCGTGGACAAAGCTGCAGAAGACGGGCAGGCAGGCAGCCAGAGTGACCACCCCCAAGGGCCGCGTCCAACCTGGACCTGTGGATGGCCACCTTGGCCGGGCCCAGGAGCAGACCCACTGACTTGCCTGCTCCCCTCGCACCGAGTGGGCAAAGATCAGGAGCGTGGGAATGAAGTAGAGCCAGAAATTGAGGAGCAGCCCCTTCAAATAATGAAACAGGGCTGCAACCTCTCATGTCATGTCTATGATGTAGACAATCCAATCTTTAGTCTTTGGACTTTTGACGGGCTGATAAAATAATCTTTGGAACTGGTTTTCAGACAATGAAAGCCCAATGGTTTGAATGTTGCTCCAAATTTGACACAGAGAACCAGGAAGAAGAAGAAAAAAGTAAGTGCCAAATTTTGAAGTTAACGTACATGTTTTCTTTAAGGAGAATAAAGGGAGATCAGATTAAGTTGGGTGAGAAAGAAAACAAATTAAAACTTGAAAAAGGTGACTGAAGTAGAGGAAAGAAAAGAGCATTGAGCAGAAGTAAATTGTTTTGTGTTTAATTTTGTTTTCATTCATAGAATTTAATACCATTAACAAATTGCTCCTTACACTGTAGCATTAATATCTATTTCAGCATATTGAGTGTGAGCTGTGAGCTTAAAAATCGATCTGGCCCAGGGAGGTTCAATTTTCCTGGACTTGCTGGTAATCTAAAGTGGTTCTCCCAGTTATTAGAAATATAAAAGAACTGCCTTGTTTTATCCCTTTGGCAGTGGGACCCACTTTTTCATGGGCCTTGTGATTTGTGGCTGGCTCCACCTCTGGCCATCTTATGTGCTGGGTGTCAAAGTAAATGGCGGAGAGAAGGGTTAGGAGGCCAGTCCAGCTCCACTATTCCAAAACAGATGCAGCAACGTGCCTGAACTAAATAGACTTTGTACTGTAGCATGGTAGGTAATTGAAAGCATTTAATATTTATTAGGCATACTGAAACCCTAATTTGAATTTCTGTAATTACATCCTGTCTCCTTTTATAAGTAATTTCAGCATTACAATAGTAATTAATTTGCCACAATCCCGCTTCTAAATAAAGCAGAATACATGAAGAACAATCTTTAGTGAATTGCATATCCCTGAAATTTGACTGATTGTTAGTAAAAGCAGCTTTTAATAGGGCAATCTTCATAGTAAGACCCTTTTGTTTCCTTTGGGAAAAGCACTGCGTGTCTGTTAATTTGTTGTATTTTGCTCCATACAATGAGTTTCTATGGGGATTTGAAACCATGGTTGATTGGTCTTTTTAAGATGTTTTCATGCCACTGTTGAAAAAAAAACTGTTATCAGGCACTCGCATGATATTCAAAAGCAAAATACTGTGGATGCTGGAAATCTGAAATAAAAACAGAAAATGCTGGAGAAGCTCAGCAAGTCAGGCAGCATTTGTGCAGAAAGAAACAGAATTAACGTTTCAGGTGGAAGACCTGTCGTCAGAACTGGTAGATGTTAAAAGAGTTAAAGTTTTTGAGCAAGTACAGAGCCAGGGAAAGGGAGGGGGGGAGGAAAGAACAAAAGGGAAGGTCTGTGATAGGGTAGAGCGCACAAGTGATTAAATGACAAAAGGGATGATGGTGCAAGGCAAGGAGGGTGGGACAGGTTAAGAAACAAAAGATTGATCAGGAGTAGCTGTAAATGGCAGCAGCAGAACCATTAGCAGCACTAGCTGACCAAAAAAATGGGAGCCGTAGTTATGATCTGAAGTTATTGAAATCAATGTTGAGTCTGGAAGGTTGTAAAGTCCCTAAACAAAAGATGAGGTGCTGTTCCTCGAGCTTTCGTTGAGCTTCATTGGAACAGTGTAAGAGGCCGAGGACAGAGAGGTCAGAGTTAGAGTGGGAAGGGGAATTGAAATGGCAAGCGAACCGACAGGTCAGGGTCATGCTTGCGGATTGAAGTATCGTTAATAAGCAGGGCAGATGCAGAACCAGGAAGTATAAGTTAGAATAGTAAATTCAATATAAAATCAGTTACAGAAAGCAAAATAAAAAGAGGATAAGAAATATTGAATTAAAAGTCAGAGATAAAAGAGACAGAAAGAAAAAGTAAAAAAATAAAAATGTCTTAAAAGTCCAACAACAATTAAAATGTGAAGGAATGAGACTCCACACTTGTGAAAGTAAATTTTCAGTGCCAAAGAAGTTGCTTGGCAGTCATTAAGAATTGCTACGCAGTAAACATTTTGGTTAGACTAAAAAAACTGGACGTACCGTTATCTGGGGAGATTAGTTCGTTTCCAGCAGGGCAGGAGAGGAACTTCAAATTGTTGCAATCATTTCAGCAGGGAGCCAACCAGCGAGATCTCCTTCTTGCAAGGCTTTTGGAGGAGCAGGGCATCTGATAGAGGAACTTCCAGATTTCCGAATTCAACTGCGCATGTGTGGTCGCCGCAAGTTCCTCTACCATTTGCACTGAAATAATGGTGAGCGCTGTTAGGTTCACCGTTATTTTTGGAGCAAATTCCGGGCCAATATGTCTTTTCCGACTGAATTATTTGCAAACCTTTCAAGCACAGGAGAAAAAGAAGGTGGCAATTGTCAATTAATAAATAATATATTAGCCATGAGAATTATAAAACTTACTGAAAGGAAACTTTCCTGAAACTGAACCCAAGCTGCTTACTGATGGCTTACACTGGACTCGGATATAGTATTACCATGGTTGATTTCAGAATTGTACACAGTATTGCATATGATTCTGTTTATTGGACCACCTAAAAGATATGTTTCTATATTTAATAAGTGTTGACCATTTGATTGATCCAGTAAACATTGGCAATGAAGCAAGTGAATTGAATTTGATTGTTGGATATCTTTCCTTTACCACATTAGGTGTTCGCAAATGTGTATGTGCGGTTGGTTACGTGCTCCAATGTTAAAAAGATTTGTTTTTCTTCAAACGTTTGTATGTGTATATCTCACTCACTTACAGTGTTAGATAATTAAATTATTAGATTACATAGCTCAATCACTGAGAATCAGTGTGTTGCTTCAATTGTGTTTAAAAACACCATTCTGTCTCATTATAAACTTAGATACAATCATCTCATCTTTTAATGCAGTAGTAAGTTTTAAAGAACACTAATTAGTACCATTGTAATGGTACAAATATTAATAAAAGCTAATTTAATCCATTTCAAGTTGTGTTGCGGAAACTGTTCTTTGAAGCTCCACGTATTTAATCACTGGAAAATTTATCATCTGTGCTCCTTTTTGTTTGAGAAGCCACATGTATGATTTTTAATGTAGCTTATGGAAACTGAGGGGTAAGATATGATAATTAATTAAAGAAGATGCACTCTTTGTAGCACAAAGATACTTTGTGGTACAGAACAGACCAAATCTGCACTCCACGGTTTATCTATTGAGGACAAATATATTAAGTGAAATATACCTGTCAGTGATTTCTCTCCGTCCGTGTATGATTAATAATGAAGACAATTTGTTCATAGCAATTTCTTTCCAGGCTCTTGCTATGATGTGTACCACACTTCCTGCTTTCAAAAGAAGTAAGTCAGTAAAAATACATCAAAACATATGCCAAATTTAATGATAGAAAATTCTATTTTAAGGTTGTTGAACATATTTGCATGATTTTGCATAAACATCATGTATTTCCGTTCTACTTACAGGTGTAGTGAGCGACTGGGACGAATAAGGATCCGTGTCTTGAGGGGCTGTGCTGTGTTTCCCTGATCACACCTGATTTTTAACCAATGCATCCTCTTCTTGATGGGCCCTTTGACCAGTGGTGGTGGACTTATCTGAAGAGATATCAACAAGATTAATCTTTGACCCACAAGAAGGATCAGGGAAATTATATTCTCCTTGTGCAGGTCAGGTTTGTAAGTTTTTAGCTCACTTACTATGATCCTGAGAAGAACATTAACATTGTAGTAGCAAAGCTATTCAAACATCAGAAGTAGTTTTATTAGTAGCATTAACCCTAACTTACTATATTAAACATCTGGAACACAATTTTATGTAGAATAAAATATCTAAACACTTTGCCAATTCTCACCCTGATATCCCTTTTTTCTCCATTTTTTTCTTCCCTAATCTGTGTCCTTTTTTTCAATGTTATTTATACTCTTTTCCTAATTAATATACTCCATTTTAGCTGTACTTAGCAATTGCTCATTAACCTATTCAATTCTGGCTCCCACTCATTTGTATCAATTTGGATTGCTTGCGGGAAAGGGTTATGTTCAAACTCCCAACAGTAGCATTAGGACAAAATGGCTTAGTATTGTTCCAACACTGCAGTTACAGTGTAAATGCAGTCTGAATCTTGCATGAGGGCCCGACCTGATATAGAATGAAGCCGAATGAGATTCCCTGGATGAGGTAGTCTCATTCTGCTTCACTTTGGAACCAATTTGGATGTTGGTGCCCGGTTTTTACTCCAACTTTGGCACAAAGCAGCAACATTAAACTTGTGGAATATAAATGCACTATAAGATCCTGGAGTGGTAACTGCCTCAGTTGTCAGTGGTTTCCTGAGGCTGGGATTGAGGGTTGCAATGCCAAATTAAGGTAGACAGTACTGGTGGTTCACCAGCACCATAAATAGTGCAGGTGAATTCAGTGTTAATTTCAGCACAGCCTGATAGCAGATTCAGTTAGAGGCCAGTTTACTCACTTGAAATAATTACAGCTAAAGTAATTATTTCAAGGTGAGTTCATTTTCATCATATAGCAAATATTTTGAGTGAAATATTTAGTGGCATGAATATTAAGTGTAAAAAATGCTACTAAGTCATGCACAAATTATTATTTGTAGCAAAATACATCAACTTAGTTGGGTCTACTTGTATATGTTTAGCCAAGTTTGAACAAAATACCCAAATGTGGTGAGGTGGTGAATAGGGGACAGAGTGAGTGATACTCAAGAGGGGAGCAATAGACATTAAGTGTCGAGTGAAATATGTTAAAACAAGTCAGCTCCAAAAAAGAAGATAACAGGAAGAGAAAGGTAACTGATCATTCTATTCTGGTTTTAATTATTTGATATTGAATCTATTAATACTTGTACTTGGCATAACGATTGGTAAGTTTAAAAGAAACCTACCAATCCATGAAGAAAGATGCACTTGTGTGGATATCGAGTGAGGAGAGGAACAGGCACACCTGTGATATCTAAGTTTACATGTAAAAAATGGCAACTTGGCCTAGGTATTTGAGGGTATCCACTGCCTGTGGAAATTTACCTCATCAAAATACAAGAGAAGAGCAGTGGAGAAAATAGGTTTTTAAAACAATCGAGCTCAAAATGGAGTGAACAGAGAAGGAAATGAACATTGACAAAAACTGAAATGCAGTAAACAGTGAAAAATATTGATTAAAAGAAATGAAACAAGTTTGTTCAGAATAATTTTCAAAAATTATTGAAAATGCAGTTTTTTTTGGATAGACTGATGCTAATTTTTATTCCTATAATATATTGAATCAACTTAAGTTAATTCAAATGAATGTTTGAATTCAGATTGTCTATAGAAATCTCTCCATAGTCATTCCTGTTTAAAAAAAAATGATCAGAAACAATTGCTAATCCTGCTTTGAGTGTATTGGAATAGGCAAAAACTCTGGAACATATTCGTCTGTAACATGTACCCAAGAATGGCATTTAGCGTTGGACAGTCATAGAACCAGCTGGATGTTGACAGGATTTTTGAACTGTTTATATAGGTTAAGTTTTGAAGAACTTTGTATTTAGTGAGGTGTTTTTGCTGTCTGGTACCTTGCAGCACAGTATTAAGCAGATTCATTTGGAATCTTTAGGGAATTGTTACATGTGTAAGGAATCTTTGAGGCATTGTATTAATAAGAGACCTAATAAATGCAAGCATTTTCTATTTTGTTTTCATTCAAAAAGCACAAGTGGCCAATAATAGACATCTGGGACTGGTATTAAGCAGCAGCGTTGTTAGCAGATGTTAAACCTGCCTGGTTTATTTGGTTCAATATTGGACTGGCAGCAGGCCAATTTGAATTTTCAATGCTGCAGACTAGGTTGATTGACAGATAGGTCTGATCGGCAGGACAGTATCATCTGGGATCATGGAACAGACAAAATGACGTTCAGGTAAATTGGAATTTTATTTTCATATTTGTCAGATATTACTATTGTGAGGGATGCAACAAATTCTGTAGAGAAAACAAAATTGATGTTCCAATGGGCCAAGAGAAACCTTTCCTGCTATTGGCCCTGATAAAAAAAATTGACCTCTGATTAACTTGTCTGTTCTCATATTTCAGAGTGTAGATTAGAGAAATAGTAATGCAGATGTTGCCATGCATATCCACACTGTTAGCTATGTAAATGACACAGGAAGTGTTAAGAGATGGCGTGAGTTGGAAGCGCACATCTCAGGGATAGATGTTATGATTAAAAAATAAGCACAGAATTTGGATCTCCCTGCTGCAATAATTGGGACTTGGAATAAAAAATTTTAAGTATTTCACTCATTTTGATTTCCCTTTCTTCTTTGTGCATCCCCCACTTCCTTCAACCCACCATTGACGGCCGTGTCTTCAGCTGTATAGGCCCTTAGCTCTGGAATTCCCTCCCTAAACCTCTCTGTGCTCCACCTCGGTCTCCTCCTTCAAGACCCTCTTTAAAACCTACATCGTTAACCAAACACTTGGTCACTCATCCTAATATCTCCCCCTTTGGCTTGGTGTCAATTTTTGTCTAATTATATTCCTGTGAAGTGCCTTGGGAAATTTTCCTACATTCAAGGTGCTATATAAATGCAAGTTGTTGTTGATTCACTCTTCGTCCTATTTTAATTATTTAATTTCACTCTTATCTCATTTCTAATTGATACACACTATTCTATCAATTCCAATCTTTAAAAAAAACAGTTTTCCCATTTTGTCCTTCCTCCCATTTTAGAGGTGGTAACAACTCTGCAAAAAATGTGCCCTTGTCTGAAAATTAACTCCAAAAGATTCTTTTTCCAGCTAACCAAGTACCACGGGGAAAGATTTCTTCTGTGCGTCAGATGTACTTAAATCATAAATAAATTTATAAAGAAAGAGTTTATGGTTTTGCGTTAACTAGCACATGGAGGACATCTTCCCCCACGTGTCTTAAAAAAGCATCAAACTAAGAAGTGATGCAGTGGCATGAGTCATTGGCCAAAAGACTCTGATCATGTGTGATAAAACAATTTATCTGTAGCATGCTAAGAGTAAAAAAAAAATGGGATTAAAGATTATAAGGATAAATATAGACATAGGTATTGATACGTTTTACAGAACACCATGGTTTTAGTGCTGTTAGGGCCAAGGGACTCTCATCGGTGGAATGTTGCTGTTCAGAGATGAATGATGTAGAATAAAGTTCGATTGATTTCTTAAGTTAGTACTCAATTATCATTTGGGAAATTTTACCGTGCTTTACCTGTGACTATTCACCTGTCTTGGGAAACTAAATTAAGGATAATCAACAGCAATGCAAATTGCACCTAATCTGTTGAAAGGAGTGGGATAGATGGGCCTAATGGACTTTTCTCATTCTGTAATTTCTTATAGTGTACCAAGTGCTAACATTTTCTTTATATTCCAAAAAGTTTGCTACTTGAGAGCAGAATTGTCCATTCATCCTATTTGAAGGTATTTTTTTTTTGCTGTTTTTGTTTACAAATTCTCTCAGCTCACTTGAGGGACTCCTCCCTTGGCCCAAACAGCAGGCTGCTTTGAACCCTTTAATTCAAAATGAGAAAACTATCTGATCTTACATATTTTCCCACCTGTCAACTTGCAATGTCTCAAAAGTGGAATGGTACTTGAGGATGGGAGCAAGTTATTCTGCAGACAGAATTTGCCAATCTGTTGATATTGCCAGTTTAACAACCTTGAAGCCATTTAATGACAGAACATCCCAATTAAAATAGGACAGTTGAGAGGGACATTGATATAAGCTTAAATGTAAGGGGATTAGGACAGAAATCAGGAGAAACCTTTTTACACAGAGGGTTGTGAGGCTGTGGAATGCACTTCCAGAGTTATCGATTGAAGCAGAGACCATGTCAACTTTTAAGAATATGTTAGAAGAGTGGTTAAAGGGATATGAGAACAGGGTCTGCATTAGTTCTTTTAAATGGAAAAGACCATTGCTCGTGTAGAGGATAAACACAGACATGGAATGGTTGGGCCCAGCGGTCTGTTTCTGCATTGTAATTCTATGCAAAAGACAAGACCTGTTCAAGCTCAGGTCAAATCTGTGAACAATTCCAGTTTGGAGGTGCATGCTGGTAGAACATTGCTGTAGCGTGCAGTGTCTATCTGCCCATGTTTCCTGTCACCCCAGACTCCTTCCTAACCCCTGACCTTGGGGTAAATTTTAACTCCCAAGAAAGGGTGGGTTGGGGGCAAGTGGGGAGTAAAAAATACTCAATTTTCAGAGCGGGATCGCATCCCAGCTCCAACACGCCTACTTCTGGATTTAACCCAGGCAGGTTTGTCTGCGTGTGGAGAGCAGACACCAGGAAGTCCCGCCCCCACTTAAAGCCGGCGGGCCGATACTTAAAAGGGCAATGAACCTCACTGAGATATTGAGATACTTAATATTTTGTGTATCGGAATAACAAAACAAATTTAACCTTGCCTGTTAGGGTTTCCCATTGCTTCCGATTTACGTCAAGTGAAAGCAGACGGGAAGGGCTGGATCCATGAGGTGAGTGCCTTTATTACATTGCTTATGGGCCTGGAGGAGCAGGAGTGCTTCAGCCAGGTCCAACAAACTCACCTGGCCGACAGGATCCCCGCGATCAGCCGACCCCCCCGCTGATGATGCACCCACCCCACCGATGGTGGATCCCCCCTCAACATTGGTGGACCCCACCTACCTCCGACTCTTCACCTGACCTCCAATGACCTCCGATTTTCTCAGCCCCCCAATCTCTTCCTCAGCCCTCGATCTGTTCCTCAGCCCCCGATCTCTTCCTCAGCCCCCCCCCCCCAACCCAATCTTCTCCCCGGCCTATGATCCCACCCTCCCTCCCTACCTCCGATCCCTGGCTGCGGCCTGCTGCAGCGAGTCTTCTTGCCCAACAGCCAGCCAGCTTGTCAATGAGGCTGGTTGCCGGGCACGAAACCCAGAAGTGCAATTGATGGGCCTCATTGATCACGACCCGCCCACTTACCTTCCGGGTTTCGCACCCCAAAATCATCCCCCCTCCTCCCTTCCGAGTTGGAAGTTAAAAATTACCCCCTTATGTTCTTCCTGTCTACGCTAACAGTAGAGAAACAACTTTCCTCCTTATGTAATGAGCTACGGAAATTTTACATCACCGCTAATGTGAGATTAAAATATGATATTTTGTGTGCTGATAACACTCATAACACTAATCTTAGTATCCATACATTTCTAGCACAGCATAAATCAGCTGCAATCAGAGAGCAATTCAGTTATCCACACATTCCAATATATAACTCATCTAGCTTCCTAAAAGTGTGAACTGCTGATAGTAATAGCTGTATTTCTATGAATAAAAATGAGTGAAGAAATAACTATTTAACTACTTGTGCAATGCTGCTTTAAACTTTGTCTGTCTTAAGTGGCAGCCCCACACTAAAGGGACAATGATCACACTGAAAGATGGTAATTCAAGAACTTTACAATTCATTTCTTTTCCATTTAAAAGAACGAATGCAGAAAGGGAAATTTACAGAAAATATCAGAAAACCATTACAGCAGTAACAGCAAATTTTATATAAAATATTTGAAGGTGAGAATATTACCACAATTGGTATATAACAATCAAAGGAGCTAAAGCCTAGAAATTGCAGTGAGTGACTTTGGGTTAACAGCTCTATTAACAGAGACCTGCAATTCAGTGGAGGGGGAAGGGAAGAAAATCAAAAAGTTGCATCAATACACTGTGCCACTAAATAGTGGGAGTGTTTCAATTCAGGCAAGGAAATGCTTTTGGTGGTCCAAATGTTTACTTCCTTCCTAATGTCACTGTAAAGTAATTCTACTGTTTGTTTTCAAAACAGTTCTCAGTATATTAACCCATATGGTTACAAGACAATAAAAGCAGCACCTCAAATAATTAAGGCCATAAAAACAGCTAATGGAATACTGGGTTTTATGACAAGACGCATAGATTACAAAAGTCGTAATGTACTGGTGAATCAATATAAAACCTTAGTAAGATCACAGTTGGGCCCAACACGAAAGGAAATATGTTGAGGCAACAGAGAGGGTACAGCACAGATTCATGAATGTTCTGCCTGGTATAAGGAAATACAAATACAAAGGTAGACTTGAAAAATTGGGGCTGCTTCATTAGAACAGAGGTGACTACGGGATGATTCAATAGAGGTGTTTAAAATTATGAAGAGATAAGAATATAAGAACATAAGAAATAGGAGCAGGAATAGGCCAATCGGCCCTTCGAGCCTGCTCCACCATTCAATAAGATCATGGCTGATCTGATCCTAACCTCAAATCTAAATTCATGTCCAATTTCCTGCCCGCTCCCCGTAACCCCTAATTCCCTTTACTTCTAGGAAACTGTCTATTTCTGTTTTAAATTTATTTAATGATGTAGCTTCCACAGCTTCCTGGGGCAGCAAATTCCACAGACCTACTACCCTCTGAGTGAAGAAGTTTCTCCTCATCTCAGTTTTGAAAGAGCAGCCCCTTATTCTAAGATTATGCCCCCTAGTTCTAGTTTCACCCATCCTTGGGAACATCCTTACCGCATCCACCCGATCAAGCCCCTTCACAATCTTATATGTTTCAATAAGATCGCCTCTCATTCTTCTGAACTCCAATGAGTAGAGTCCCAATCTACTCAACCTCTCCTCATATGTTCACCCCCTCATCCCCGGGATTAACCGAGTGAACCTTCTTTGTACTGCCTCGAGAGCAAGTATGTCTTTTCTTAAGTATGGACACCAAAACTGTATGCAGTATTCCAGGTGCGGTCTCACCAATACCTTATATAACTGCAGCAATACCTCCCTGTTTTTATATTCTATCCCCCTAGCAATAAAAGTAAACATTCTGTTGGCCTTCTTGATCACCTGCTGCACCTGCATACTAACTTTTTGATTTTCTTGCACTAGGACCCCCAGATCCCTTTGTACTGCAGTACTTTCCAGTTTCTCGCCATTAAGATAATAACTTATACATACAATCATACAAGTTTACAACATGGAAACAGGCCCTTCGGCCCAACATGTCCATGTCGCCCAGTTTATACCACTAAGCTAGTCCCAATTGCCTGCACTTGGCCCATATCCCTCTATACCCATCTTACCCATGTAACTGTCCAAATGCTTTTTAAAAGACAAAATTGTACCCGCCTCTACTACTGCCTCTGGCAGCTCGTTCCAGATACTCACCACCCTTTGAGTGAAAAAATTGCTCCTCTGGACTCTTTTGTATCTCTCCCCTCTCACCTTAAATCTATGCCCCCTCGTTATAGACTCCCCTACCTTTGGGAAAAGATTTTGACTATCTACCTTATCTATGCCCCTCATTATTTTATAGACTTCTATAAGATCACCCCTAAACCTCCTACTCTCCAGGGAAAAAAGTTTCAGTCTATCCAACCTCTCCCTATAAGTCAAACCATCAAGTCCCGGTAGCATACTAGTAAATCTTTTCTGCACTCTTTCTAGTTTAATAATATCCTTTCTATAATAGGGTGACCAGAACTGTACACAGTATTCCAAGTGTGGCCTTACTAATGTCTTGTACAACTTCAACAAGACATCCCAACTCCTGTATTCAATGTTCTGACCAATGAAACCAAGCATGCTGAATGCCTTCTTCACCACCCTATCCACCTGTGACTCCACTTTCAAGGAGCTATGAACCTGTACTCCTAGATCTCTTTGTTCTATAACTCTCCCCAATGCCCTACCATTAACGGAGTAGGTCCTGGCCCGATTCGATCTACCAAAATGCATCACCTCACATTTATCTAAATTAAACTCCATCTGCCATTCATCGGCCCACTGGCCCAATTTATCAAGATCCCGTTGCAATCCTAGATAACCTTCTTCACTGTCCACAATGCCACCAATTTTGGTGTCATCTGCAAACTTACTAACCATGCCTCCTAAATTCTCATCCAAATCATTAATCTAAATAACAAATAACAGCGGACCCAGCACCGATCCCTGAGGCACACCGCTGGACACAGGCATCCAGTTTGAAAAACAACCCTCTACAACCACCCTCTCTGATTTTTCCTGCCAAAGTGCATAACCTCACATTTTCCAATATTGTATTGCATCTGCCAAATCTCCGCCCACTCCCCCAGCCTGTCTATATCCCCTTGTAGGTTTTTTATGTCCTCCTCACTCTCTACTTTCCCTCCCATCTTTGTATCATCTGCAAACTTTGATATGTTACACTCGGTCCCCTCCTCCAAATCGTTGATATAGTTTGTAAAGAGTTGGGGACCCAGCACCGACCCCTGCGGAACACCACTGGCTACTGGTTGCCAGTCCGAGAATGAACCATATATCCCAACTCTCTGCTTCCTGTTAGATAACCAATCCTCCACCCATGCCAGAATATTACCTCCAATCCAGTGATTCTTTATCTTGAGCAATAATCTTTTATGTGGCACCTTGTCGAATGCCTTCTGGAAGTCTAAATACACTACGTCCACTGGTTCCCCTTTATCCACCCTGTACGTTATGTCCTCAAAGAACTCAAGCAAATTTGTCAGACATGACTTCCCCTTCATCAAGCCATGCTGACAATGATGGGACAGAGTAGATAAAAAAAGACTGTTTCCAGGTGATTTGAGGGGCCTGGAATGAGGGGACATAAATATAGGATTAAATATAAGAGATTTAAGACAATGGGCTCGATTTTAGGAGGGAGGCGGGTTGGCAGCGGGGGGTCGACTGGGCGCGTGGGTAATGCGCCCAGTGAATTCGGGGTGCTCCGCACGCGATCACAGCCTAATTGAAGGCACTTACCTTGGCTTCCAGGTTTCACGCTGGAAAGCTGCGCAGTGTGCGGACTGCACAGCCGAATCATAGACTGTCAGCTGAAGGAGCCCTATTTAAATAGGCAGTCCTCCACTGACTGATGCTGCAGAAAGGAGCCAAAATTACAGCATGGAGTAGCCCAGGGGGAAGGCTGCTCCCAGGTTTAATGATGCCTCACTCCAGGTCCTACTGGATGGGGTGAGGAGGAGGAGGACAGAGACCTTCTCCCTGGCGGACGGGAGGAAGTGGCCTGCCTCTGCTACCACGAAGGCCTGGCTCGAGGTGGCAGAGGAGGTCACCAGCACCACCAACATATCACGCACCTGCATACAGTGCAGGAGGCGCTTCAATGACCTAAGTAGGTCAGCCGAAGTGAGTACACTTAATCATTCCCCTACACTCCGTCTGTCACATCACCGCCCCCACCCCACATCTCCTTCTGCACTGCCAACATTACTCTATTACATCACTCCTCACACCCACTCAAAGCTCATCCTCATCTTACCTGCACTTACTCACCTCGCCAGTACTCATCCCGCCACTACCACTCAACCCAATCCTCATACAATCTCATGGCTCCGTCTTATACTCTCCCTCTCATGCATCTCTTTCATGGTCAGCCTCACCCAACTTGCCACTACCTGTGCTGCAGCCACAGGGCATGCATCACGTATGTGCAGTCGGTAGCACAAGGCAAATGTGTCGTGAGCATGAAGGGGATGCACAAGGGTGTTTGAGGGTTTGTCATGGTTTTTACTTATATTTGATTTCTGATCAACTCACATTACATATTATATTGTCACCACTACTGCCACGTCTTTGCAAATCTTGTCTGGTCTGTGCAATAATGCCCTTTCCTGAGGATCACCATGAAGACCCACACCTGATGCCACCCATTGTGTCACTGGAGCGTGAGTGTAGGTGTATTTGCAGGGCTCTTTTGTGCAGACGACTGAGAGATGTCGGCGATGTCCCAGGTGGCACCCTGGAAGGATGCGGAGGAGAAGTTGTTGAGGGCAGTGGTGACTTTGATAGCGACAGGTAAGAAGATGGTGCTCGGGCCAGCCAGGAGCAGCTCGGCATGAAGGAGGCTGCAGATGTCCACGACTACATGTCGAGTGACTCTGAGCCTCTGTGTGCACTGCTGCTCAGAGAGGTCCAGGAAGCTGAGCCTCGGTCTGTAGACCCTGTGGTGAGGGTAGTGCCTTCTGCGACGCATTTCTAGGAACATAGGAACAGAAGTAGGCCATTCAGCCCCTCGTGCCTGCTCCGCCATTTGATAAGATCATGGCTGATCTGTGATCTAGCTCCATATACCTGCCTTTGGCCCATATCCCTTAATACGTTTGGTTGCCAAAAAGCTATCCATCTCACATTTAAATTTAGCAATTGAGCTAGTATCAATTGCCATTTGCAGAAGAGAGTTCCAAACTTCTACCACCCTTTTAGTTTCTAATCTCACTCCTGAAAGGTCTGGCTCTAATTTTTAGACTGTGCCCCCTACTCCTAGAATCCTCAACCAGTGGAAATAGTTTCTCTCTATCCACCCTATCCGTTCCCCTTAATATCTTATAAACTTCTCTCTCTGCGGTTGCCCTCCCTCCTGCTGTGCAGGTGGATGTGTCACAGCATTGTGTTGTGGAGCTCCACGTGTCAGAGGTGGATGGCGTGGCCGGCGAGGCTGGTGATGCTGTTCGTCCTCCGAGGAGGTCATGATTGCAGCTATGGCGGCCCCCATCCGGAAGATGTACGTTTGAGGGGGTCTGCAAGGTAGGTAAATGCGTCTGCACACCAGGGTTGAGGTTGCAAGTTTGTGAATTTTATTGTTAGGAGGAGGGTGGTGGAGGCCAAACTTTGTCCACAGTGACAGAGTGTCCTCCTGCAATGAGTGAGGGTCTCCCCCCCCACCTGTCAAATGGATCTTTGCAGCTGCCACAGGCTGGTGGCTGCAACACATCCACTTCAACTGGGAGTGTTTCCCCTAGTACGGGAAACACGCTCTGTTGAGTTGAAAATCCCACCCCTCCTAAAATATCCTACAAATCAGGTCTGCAAACGACCTGAACTATCTAATTAATTGCTTTAATTGCCGGCGGGAGTTCCGCATGCGGGGGCTGCACGCGCATCACTGGGGAACCCGGAAGTAGGTGAGTTGGAGCCAGGCTCCGGACCCGCCCCGGGAATCTCTGATTTTTGGAGCCCCCCGCCACGAACCCGCTGTCTCGGACGTCTGAAAATTGAGCCCATAGAAACGGGTTTTACACAGAGGGTTATGAGGCTGTGAAATGCACTATCAGAGTTAGCGATTAGAGTGGAGAATATGTCAATATTTAAGAATAGGTTGGATAGATGGTTGAAGGAAAGGAGAATAAAGGGATAAGTGAACAGGCCGGGCACATAGGATTAGGACCACTGCTCTCGTGGAAGATAAGCACATACTGGTTGGTCCAAATGGCCTCTTTCTGTGGTGTAATTCTCTGAAATTCTATGTAATACCAGAGGCTCTAAAACTATTGTTGATAAACCCATACACATGATATGAATGGAATCTAACCGTACCTTTTTATCTGCCTTCATAGCCCAAGATATAACACCTGTATCAAATGTATGTATTTCCTAAATATGGTGATGAAGAAACAGCAAAGATATTCTTCTTTGTTGCGCCTGGGGAACATTCAGTTATGTCAGGTTTCTGCCCTTGGATTTCCAGGCAACTCTAAACTGATGTAACTTGAGCTGCACCTGTCGGGTGCCCAATGGGGGCCTCGAGAGGAAAACCAGCCCCACAAAGACACAGCCATGTTATTGTTTTGATTTCGCTGAATAAGGGTATGGGTACGGGTACGGTAGCATAGTGGTTATGTTACTGGGCTAGTAATCCAGAGGCCTGGGCTAAAATCCAGAGTCATGAGTTCAAATCCCGCCACGGCAGCTGGTGAATTTAAATTCAATTAATTAAATTCAATTAATTAAAATAAAAATCTGGAATTAAAATACTAGTATCAGTAATGATGGCCATGAAACTACCGGATTGTTGTAAAAACCCATCTGGTTCACTAATGACCTTTAGGGAAGGAAGCCTGCCGCCCTTACCCGGTCTGGCCTATATGTGACTCCAGACCCACAGCAATGTGGTTGATTCTTAATTGCCCTCTGAAATGGCCTAGCAAGCCACTCAGTTGTAAAATCTTGCTACGAAAAGTCATAATAAGAAAAAAACCGGACGGACCACCCGGCATCGGACCACTAGGCACCGGACACGACAACGGCAAAACACCAAGCCCAGTCGACCCTGCAAGGTCCTCCTTACTAACATCTGGGGACTTGTGCCAAAATTGGGAGAGCTGTCCCACAGACTAGTCAAGCAACAGCCTGACATAGCCATACTCACAGAATCATATCTTTCAGCCAACGTCCCAGACTCTTCCATCACCATCCCTGGGTATGTCCTGTCCCACCGGCAGGACAGACCCACCAGAGGTGGCGGTACAGTGATATACAGTCAGGAGGGAGTGGCCCTGGGAGTCCTCAACATTGACTCTGGACCCCATGAAATCTCATGGCATCAGGTCAAACATGGGCAAGGAAACCTCCTGCTGATGAATCAGTCCTCCTCCATGTTGAACACCACTTGGAGGAAGCACTGAGGGTAGCAAGGGCACAAAATGTACTCTGGGTGGGGGACTTCAATGTCCATCACCAAGAGTGGCTCGGTAGCACCACTACTGACCGAGCTGGCCGAGTCCTGAAGGACATAGCTGCTAGACTGGGCCTGCGGCAGGTGGTGAGCGAACCAACACGAGGGAAAAACTTACTTGACCTCGTCCTCACCAATCTACCTGTCGCAAATGCATCTGTCCATGACAGTATTGGTAGGAGTGACCACTGCACAGTCCTTGTGGAGATGAAATCCCGTCTTCGCACGGAGGACACCATCCAACGTGTTGTGTGGCACTACCACCGTGGTAAATGGGATAGATTCAGAACAGATCTAGCAGCTCAAAACTGGGCATCCATGAGGCGCTGTGGGCCATCAGCAGCAGCAGAATTGTATTCCAGCACAATCTGTAACCTCATGGCCCGGCATATTCCTCACTCTACCATTACCAACAAGCCAGGGGATCAACCCTGGTTCAATGAGGAGTGTAGAAGAGCATGCCAGGAGCAGCACCAGGCGTACCTAAAAATGAGGTGCCAACCTGGTGAAGCTACAACTCAGGACTACATGCATGCTAAACAGCGGAAGCAACATGCTATCGACAGAGCTAAGTGATTCCACAACCAACAGGATCAGATCAAAGCTCTGCAGTCCTGCCACATCCAGTCGTGAATGGTGGTGGACAATTAAACAACTAACGGGAGGAGGAGGCTCTGCAAACATCCCCATTCTCAATGATGGCGGAGTCCAGCACGTGAGTGCAAAAGACAAGGCTGAAGCGTCTGCAATCATCTTCAGCCAGAAGTGCCGAGTGGATAATCCATCTCAGCCTCCTCCCGATATCCCCACCATCACGGAAGCTAGTCTTCGGCCAATTCAATTCACTCCACGTGATATCAAGAAACGGCTGAGTGCACTGGATACAGCAAAGGCTATGGGCCCCGACAACATCCCAGCTGTAGTGCTGAAGACTTGTGCTCCAGAACTAGCTGCGCCTCTAGCCAAGCTGTTCCAGTACAGCTACAACACTGGCATCCACCCGACAATGTGGAAAATTGCCCAGGTATGTCCTGTCCACAAAAAGCAGGACAAATCCAATCCGGCCAATTACCGCCCCATCAGTCTACTCTCAATCATCAGCAAAGTGATGGAAGGTGTCGTCGACAGTGCTATCAAGCGGCACTTACTCACCAATAACCTGCTCACCGATGCTCAGTTTGGGTTCCGCCAGGACCACTCGGCTCCAGACCTCATTACAGCCTTGGTCCAAACATGGACAAAAGAACTGAATTCCAGAGGTGAGGTGAGAGTGACTGCCCTTGACATCAAGGCAGCATTTGACCGAGTGTGGCACCAAGGAGCCCGAGTAAAATTGAAGTCAATGGGAATCAGGGGGAAAACTCTCCAGTGGCTGGAGTCATACCTAGCACAAAGGAAGATGGTAGTGGTTGTTGGAGGCCAAGCATCTCAGCCCCAGGGCATTGCTGCAGGAGTTCCTCAGGGCAGTGTCCTAGGCCCAACCATCTTCAGCTGCTTCATCAATGACCTTCCCTCCATCATAAGGTCAGAAATGGGGATGTTCGCTGATGACTGCACAGTGTTCAGTTCCATTCGCAACCCCTCAGATAATGAAGCAGTCCGAGCCCGCATGCAGCAAGCCCTGGACAACATCCAGGCTTGGGCTGATAAGTGGCAAGTAACATTCGCGCCAGATAAGTGCCAGGCAATGACCATCTCCAACAAGAGAGAGTCTAACCACCTCCCCTTGACATTCAATGGCATTACCATCGCCGAATCCCCCACCATCACCATCCTGGGGGTCATCATTGACCAGAAACTTAACTGGACCAGCCATATAAATACTGTGGCTACGAGAGCAGGTCAGAGGCTGGGTATTCTGCGGCGAGTGACTCACCTCCTGACTCCCCAAAGCCTTTCCACCATCTACAAGGCACAAGTCAGGAGTGTGATGGAATACTCTCCACTTGCCTGGATGAGTGCAGCTCCAACAACACTCAAGAAGCTCGACACCATCCAAGATAAAGCAGCCCGCTTGATTGGCACCCCATCCACCACCCTAAACATTCACTCCCTTCACCACCGGCGCACTGTGGCTGCAGTGTGCACCATCCACAGGATGCACTGCAGCAACTCGCCAAGGCTTCTTCGACAGCACCTCCCAAACCCGCGACCTCTACCACCTAGAAGGACAAGGGCAGCAGGCGCATGGGAACAACACCACCTGCACGTTCCCCTCCAAGTCACACACCATCCCGACTTGGAAATATATCGCCGTTCCTTCATTGTCGCTGGGTCAAAATCCTGGAACTCCCTTCCTAACAGCACTGTGGGAGAACCGTCACCACACGGACTGCAGCGGTTCAAGAAGGCGGCTCACCACCACCTTCTCGAGGGCAATTAGGGATGGGCAATAAATGCCGGCCTTGCCAGCGACGCCCACATCCCGTGAACGAATAAAAAAAAAAGCTGAATTATACTTTAGTTGACGGGTTGCTAAGATATAGTTACAATAAACTTTGAGTCTAAGAATTAAGGAGTGTAGCAATAACATTATTTTGATATGCTGTCAGATAACAAATGTTCCACTTTATTTTAAATCTGTATATATCTTGTCTTCACATGGTAATGAATTACATAGATGGTACTGTTGAATATGTCATCGCTGGCTAGTGCTCACTAGTAGGATGCTGATTATTTGATAGCGAGTAAATAAAGAAAAAGTTTTTGAATTTAAAGGAAGAATGGACAAAAACAGGAAATATACTGGGATTTACCTAGGATATCATAAAGCAAAGTAGCCTTGGAATCAGGATGAAGCACAAAGGTCTTCCCAATGTGATGGTAAATAAGGCAAAAAAGAAGACCCAGAAGCTTCCAATTATAATTATGCAAACAGAGACAGGATGACCTGATAAATATAATAACTGATAAAATAGTTAGGTAAAGTGAGTAGGGAGGGAAAAATGGACATATAGGATTGTGTATACTTGTAACTATGTACTGCAGACTAACGAAAAATACTGAACAAATAAGGGTTTATTTGAACTAAGATAAAGTGCTATGTTTTTAAAATACATTGAATTCAGACACAATGAGTGCGTAGATAACCAGCAAGGGCCTTGAATTGAACATAATCCCAGACACCTGATGTGTATGATGGAACATATGTTTTTTATGTATCTTGGACTATCATGTAACTCAATTAATTTTTTATTATTAAGCAGTGTTCCACTGGCAAAGGCTAGTCACTAATGACAGTATTGTGTAAATAGCACAATTTGTTTAATTGAAGAAATATTCATTATCATATGATAAAATATATCATTGCGTGTGTGTATATCTGTGTGTCATTGAGAAATAAATTGGGATACTTGTGCTCTAAGAGCACATTTAAACAAATTCACTGCTGACCACTTAATTCTGTCCCAAAAGTTGCTGTAACTATTTTAGCAATATTAAAATGAGTGGACCCCGCGATTTCTGGCAGGGTCAGTATTGGCTCATTGGACGGATGGACTTCTGGCAGTGGAACTAGGAATTTTGGGGTTATATTTTTTTTAAAGTTTGAGTTATCATTCTAATTCAGCTAATAACCAAATCATCAAAGCATAGATGAATAGGAATGGAAAATCTTCACCATAATGTATCAAAAGGAAACTACCATGGAGCAACCAGAATTGCAAAAGGGTCTAATATCAGGTGTGCAGCTGCAATAATTGAAGCGCCTCTAAAACAGCATGAAGCTCGTAGCTTCAATACTACTTGATATTCAAAAAGTGTCACTGGGAACATACTACTTGAGGCAATGGGAGATGAGAGAATAATACCACAGAGATGTAAAAACAAAGGTAAAAGATATTCTTCTAAGCATTTATCCATGTGGATAGAATATATGAATAGAGCATACACTATCTCATTCTTGCTGCCCAGAGTTGTCGCAAACATTTGGTTCATGCTCGTTTAAAATAAGTTTCAGATGGTGGGAATTGTTTTGAATTGCTAATGGTTACATAGTTGCAAATGGCAGAATACCATGAATCACCTAGTGGTATATTCAAATTGTTGATTATGGCTTTGGTATTTTTGAAGTATGATATTATGAAATATTATCTGTGTTCAGGAAAACCTCCTACAAGCATCTCAAATGCTAATTAGATAGTGACCCAGAATTTGCTTTAGCAGGGCAACAACGAATGGCGCCTGCCGTTAGTTAGACTTGCCCTTGCCCGTTTAATCTTCCTGATATGTAGCGCAGCATGTTGCTGGAAGTGCGATATGGAAACGGCGTGGCGTCCTCTACGGGGCATCAGGGATCTGAGTGAACAGGGCAAGGAGCTGTGCATCTCCTTAACCAATCAGATTGAAGGATTGTGAAATTAACCGCAAGGACCGAGAAGGAAGTGTAAATTAGAGCGGTGAATTTAATGTCAAATCAGGTACAGAAAGAGAAAGAAAGATTGGGTTAAGAGAGAGAGAAAAAAGAGACAGAAAGAAAAAGTAAAAAGAAATGTAATTAAAAATCTCAAACTACAATTAAAACCTGAAGGAATGAGACTCCATACTTGTAATAGTTAATTTTCACAGCTAGGTTGACTGACCACGAGAGGTTGACTGGCAGTAATTAACATCAATCATGTCATTAAAAGGGTACTTAGACTGGAAATGGCAAGTTTCTGTGGCAAGTTTAGTTCATATCTACTGTGCAAATACAAGAACTTCACGCCGTTCAATGCATTCCAATGGTGAGGCAGACAGTGGGATGCCATTTTCAGGAAGCTAATGGCGGAGCAGTGCATCTCAGACAGCAACTTGGATTTCCACGTTTAACTACACGTCTGCCCTTGCCTGATGTTGCTGTGTGATTTACACTTAAATAACTGTGAGCGCCATTAGCCTCACTGTTATTTTGGCAGCAAATTCTGGGCCATTATGTGCTATTATTTACTTTTAATGAGAAAATATAAGGATTGCTGGAACAGATAGCTTTGATGTCCTAACAGGTTAAAAACTGGAGGTTTCCTGAGTTCTGGAATTTGGGTAGATGGGGAATTCTGTAATGTGAGGCTTACACTGTGTATGTCATGTTTCAATTTCAATCAACATACTGATACTGAAGATGGCAAAAGATGAATCCTATTGAATTCACCTTGCTAATAATGGTTTTGTTTTGCAAAATGAGGAAAAAACATTACACTTCTCCAAGAGAAGTTATTGAAAATAACAATTAACCCTTATGGACTTAGGTTGTTATATTTATAATTAATATTGTAATCAATGCTACTTGTCAGTAGATACATTAGTTCCATTAGCCTTAAAAAATCACTCTGATCCAGGCATAATATCTGCCTATTGGAAGAAGTTTTGCAGAGTAGTACAAGACCACATTACTCCAGTAAACAGATTGCTCCAAGCAGGGTAATTGTTAATCTTTGGGGTTGCACAATTCTGCAAAGGCACATTAATGAAAAAGGTACAACTTCCAGAACATGAGGGATATGCTCTACTTATGAGAGTGAACCCATTAAAAGAATACATAGCCCTATAAACAAAATTATATCATTATTAGATGTAGAGATCAAGTTATGAAGGGAGCAAGCCAACTCTAACACTTGGGCTACAAAGTTGAACTTGAGTTAACCTTGTTCATCAGGGTTTCTGTCAAAAATTGAATGTGAGACATAATGTGAACACTGCCATCAATTTAAGTAAAAAGAAAATAAAACTTCAAATACTGGAAATCAAGAACTTCAAAAGTATTAACTTAATTTGGTTCCCTAGCAATAATTTAAATACATTTCCTACCCTTTCATCATGACTGGTGAATGGCATGGTTTGAGGAGGGGAAATAACGTAAATGGGGTCCTTAAAAAGCTTGATTCTCAGAACAATTTTAGGATTTGTAATCGTCCATTTGGAACAGAATGTCAGCTTTGCAATTAAAATGATACCGGTTGCTCTGTGAATATATAGGTAATATATTTGTTTATTCCATATACAGTACCGAAAGGTTATGAACATAGCACAAAGTGAAAGCAAAAAAGAATCTCCAATAATTTTTGTTCCAAATGGGTTGAGAAATGGGTTTTAGCTTGAAAATACAAATACAGATGTGACATCAATAGCCTGAAGTGATTGTGTGCAGATCTAAAATTCAATTCAAATGTACCAATGCTATTTAATAATAGTCTGTGCTAGTTGACTGGGATAGATGTAAAGAAGGAAAGCAACTAACTACAGAAACAAGGTCCATTATGAGAATACAGTATTGAAAAGCTACTGAACTTTCCTTTGTTCCCTAGGTCTTTGATCTTTCTATTTTTTTGATCCAGGCTCAGCCATATCTGAAGGCATTGCCATTTGTTTTACTCAGTTTTATGAGAATGCAACATAATTTTTTCTCGTGGTACAGAAAGATATTCATCCCAGTGACATCAAATATCAACTTCCATATAATGCTACTGACATGCAGGAAAATGTCTCAAAGCTCTTTAAATAAGGTGGACAGGGACATAGTGGACACTGAGCGTGGGGGAAAGAAGAAAGGAGTGGGAAAGCTGCCGTGGTATACTGAAGGCATAGTTGAATATGCAGGTTTTTATGAAGTTTATGAAAATAGAGAGCGAGGTGGCAAGATGGACAGAACTGGGTAGAGACAGGAAGGTTGTTTTTGTGACTGGAAGCCTGTGGCCAGTGGGGTACCACAGGGATCGGTGCTGGGTCCCTTGCTGTTTGTGGTCTACATTAACGACTTGGATATGAATGTAAAAGGTATGATCAGTAAGTTCGCTGATGATACAAAAATTGGTAGGGTGGTAAATAGCGAGGAGGATAGCCTCAGTCTGCAGGACGATATAGATGGGTTGGTCAGATGGGCGGAACAGTGGCAAATGGAATTTAACCCGGAAAAGTGCGAGGTGATGCACTTTGGAGGGACTAACAAGGCAAGGGAATACACAATGAATGGGAGGACCCTAGGCAAGACAGAGGGTCAGAGGGATCTTGGTGTGCAAGTTCACAGATCCCTGAAGGCGGCGGAACAGGTAGATAAGGTGGTAAAGAAGGCATATGGGATACTTGCCTTTATTAGCCGAGGCATAGAATATAAGAGCAAGGAGGTTATGATGGAGCTGTATAAAACACTGGTTAGGCCACAGCTGGAGTACTGTGTGCAGTTCTGGTCGCCACACTACAGGAAGGATGTGATCGCTTTGGAGAGGGTGCAGAGGAGATTCACCAGGATGTTACCAGGGTTGGAGCGCTTCAGCTATGAAGAGAGACTGGGAAGATTGGGTTTGTTTTCCTTGGAGCAGAGGAGGCTGAGGGGGGACATGATTGAGGTGTACAAAATTATGAGGGGCACAGATAGGATGGATACTAAGGAGCTTTTTCCCTTCGTTGAGGGTTCTATAACAAGGGGGCATAGATTCAAGGTAAAAGGCGGGAGGTTTAGAGGGGATTTGAGAAAGAACTTTTTCACCCAGAGGGTGGTTGGAGTCTGGAACTCACTGCCTGAAAGGGTTGTGGAGGCAGGAACCCTCACAACATTCAAGAAGCATTTGGATGAGCACTTGAAATGTCATAGCATACAAGGCTACGGACCAAATGCTGGAATATGGGATTAGATTAGACAGGGCTTGATGGCCGGCGCGGACACGATGGGCCGAAGGGCCTCTATCCGTGCTGTATAACTCTATGACTCTCTGACTATGAGGAGTGCAGAGGCTAAATGAGTGACTATGGATTGTGGAGCAGAGGGTTTGAAAAGTGAGGAGAAGTTTGGTGCTAGGCGATCAGAAGATGCATACAGGGATGTAAGATAGGGGAACATCATTAAGGTAGGATAGGATGAGGCCATGAAGAGATTTGAAAACAAGGACAAGGATTTTGAAATCAATGTGTTGGAGCAAGAGAATCAGTGGAACTTCAAAAGGATAGGTATGATGGATGTGTGGGACAGTGAATGGAGAATGTGAACTGTGGCTTGTTTGATGATTTGAAGCTTGTGGGGACCAGCTAGAATGGCACTGGAGTAGTGAAAGCGCGAGGTAATGAAGGCATGGACAAGAATTTTGGTGACGTAATAGGAGAAGCTAGGGCAGCAGCAGGCAATATAGTGGAGGTGGAAGAAAGTAGTTTTGGTAATGGAGTGGATGTGGGGAGGAAGCTGAGCCCGGGCCCGTTTTGCGTTGCCGCCCAAGACAGATTTCTACCCCCAACTTTGGCGGAAGATTGGTGGAAACCCCATTTATGCATCCATGCGGCGTTTCTGCCAATCTTCCTCTAAAGTTATGATGGCCGATTGGAAGAACCTTAAGGAAATTCCCAGCATACTTTTCTTAGCACACAGCTTAACCTCTTCTCTTCTTTTTGACAGTCGAAGGAGAACTCTCTTGGGGACTTCGGCATCTCCTTAGATTTTCTGATCAGGACAATTGACAGGTCAGTTCCCAGGAACCTGTCCTGCTTGTTATCTGTATTTATACATACTAGTTCCATGTATACTGCTTTCCACCTGTGCTTTTACTGCATTGATATTTTTGAGAGGTTACGATGAAAATATATCAGTGCACTTTTTGAAATTTTCAATTGTTTGTTTCACTTAAAATAAGATAATTTATTTCATTTTATAACACACATTTTGCAGTTTGTAACATAGCAATCTTTGAAATAAAGCCCTGTATCACATTGCTTAATTTTTTTTTAAAACCATGTAAAAATGGAACCACCAATCAGAATATTGGAACTTGTTCTTTCCTGAAATATTAACTTGAGGTCAGTCACTTACCTTGTTGAAAGATGTATTTAGTGTAAGATTTGAAGTATAAGCTATATAGGCACAATGAAGATATTTGAGTTGTTTTCTAAAGAACAATAGTACAAAGTTTCAACCAGTATAAAATGCCTCCCCTGATGCTTCAGTTGGTAAAGGCTCTGCCCAGTGTGGAACTGAGCTATACCAAGGCCAAAGGTTAGATTGCTAGATTGAGTTGGCTGATCTTAGCTGGAGCAGAAGCAAGAGTGCCACAATTGGGCTCACAGTATCTCAGTTAATGAGGAAAAATCAGCCAAGATTCCTGCTCCTGATTATTACCCAGTGACCCCTTTGGAATGTACTCTCATGTAGACATTATGGGAAGACAGGATGTTCCATGAGCAAATAGATTGCTGACATTCACTATCTACATTCATATATAAGGAATGGTCATTAGGTCAATGTATCAGAGAGTTGCCAATGCCTATTAAACTGTCCCCTAGCAAGTGTCTGCACCTTCAATTGGAGACAGAGAAAATTTGATTGACACTACTATGAAATGCCCACTAACTAATGGGCTGGAATCTCTCAGCAAGAAAGCTTTCATCTTCATTTTTCTCATTTCTTTCTGTCTTGTTGGAGAAAATCTTGTTGAACAAAATAGTTCAAGATTCCTGTCTATTTAATGTAGACTTGGGAAGCCTAATGTCATGCTCTACACTAGAAGATCCATAGCAGATAGAAAAGCTGTGTATGTGAGTGTGACATTTTCTGAACTTCAGTGGGATTGTGTAATTGACAATTACGGTGAAAGCAGACTGTGATTTTGGTTTAAGTGAAAAGACAGCTGCAAATTAACTGTTGCAAAAACGATGATGAGGGTACAACTTAGTTTCATCTTCGCAAACAAGAATTTCTGCTCAGTTGGCAAACAAGTTTTCTCCCTCTTGCATCTTTTTAGTAATATACAGATGATGCACTGCAGTGAGTGTAGCAGTAATGCTTTAAGATCAAAAGGTATCAGAGGGGATCCTGTAAGAATTTAGATGTAATATCACTGGTTGATGTGGTGCTGCAGATAAACACCATCATAATAGGGGATGCTCGCCAAATTTTCCTGTTTATTATTTTGAAATGCACTAAGACTTGCGCACAACTGTTCAGCTTACAGCAGTTTACAACAAAATAGCAATTTGCATTTATATAGCACCGCTGACGTAAAGAAACATCCCAAAATGCTTCACAAATAGACAAAAACAAAAACAGACAATGAACTGGGAAGGGAACTATTTGGAGAAGTGCCCTAAAGCTACATCAAAAAGAAGACTTTTTAGAAGGTTTATAAAAGAGGAGAGGGAGAAGGAGAGGTGGACAGGTTTAGGGAGGGATGACTGGACCAAGGCAACTGAAGGCTATGTCACCAATGGTGGAATGAAGGGAGGGGAAAGCACACAAGGCCAGAGTCAGAGGGACAGCATTTGTGAAGGGATTATAGAGCTGGAGGAGATTCCAGAGATAGTTTAAGGCAAGGTCAAGGATGGATTTATAAATAAAGACAAGAATTTTAAATTGAATACATTGCGGGATGGGAAGGTCAATGAGAATGGGGATGATGGACAGACAGGAATTACAAAAGGACTGGATACATGCGGCAGAGCTTTTGACAATTTGGAGTTTATAGAGGATGGAAGGCCAGAAATGAAGCCATTAGAGTAGTTGAGTCTGAAAATGGCAAAGGCATGTACAAGGGTTTCAGCAGCAGAGGGGCTGAAGTAGGGGCAGAGGGGAACACAATTGTGGAGGCAGAAGTAAGCAGTCGTGGTGATGGATAGGATGTGATATTTAAATCTCAGCTCAGAGTTGAACAGGACACCAATATTGTGAATGGTCTAGTTCAGCCTGAGAGAGTGGATTGGGAAGGGGACAGAGTTATGGTGGTAGTTTAAGTAAAAAGAAAAGTGGGAGTGGGTTTAATGGGCGAGCAAGCAAAATTAATATGGGCGTGCAGGAGACGGGATGGGCCATCAGGCTGGTGGGCGCAGGTCAGTTTCTCAGGGAGGGACACAGCAGGAGTTAACAGGAGGAAGGTGATTGGGTTGCTGGCTGCTGAAAGTGGTCCATGGCATCTGGGATTGATTTGCGGGTGGGGGTGGGGGTAGAGACAATGAAAGCACAAAAATTTAGGTTGCTCAACAGTGACATTCTGTTGCTTGAGCCTGTGGCTGCATCCAGACTGAGTCTTTTGATTTTAACTCTCAATATACTATGTAGCAGCTGTTGTCTTGGCCACTAAATATTATGTGAAAGTTACCATTGGAAAACCACATCACAGCATCTTCTGCAGGTGTAACAAGTAGAGCAGTTGAATGTTGACACTTATTATAATGGATTTTGTCAATGACGGAGTGTTGAATAGGAGTTTCTTATGTATTTTGAAACAGACTGTTGCAACCCACTGAACAATTTTAAGATATAATAGCTGTACACATCCGTTCTTACCACAGAACACACATTTACTGACCCATACAGTACTTCCTGGGCATTTCACAAAGAGATTTGTCTTCAGTGCTTGCACTTTGTAAGAGAACCTGTCACATAACTATGCCATCTTCTGGAAGCTGAGCTGTAAACAACTTCTACCACAAAGTTGGCTCCTTCTGCAGGTGTGAAGGTAAATATTGCATTAAACATTTATGGCACTGGATCCTTCCAATTCAACATCAATGACATATGACAGATCGGTCAGTCTGCTGTCTACAGATGCATGCACCAAGTGACAGAGGCCTTATTAGCAAGGGGCAATAGATTCTTCACTTTCCCTTTGGAAAGGAGACATCAGCGCGACAGAACACAAAAGTTTCTCAGGTGGCCGGGCTCGAAAGAGTGCAGAGTAATGTAGCTGGCACCCATATGGCCATCTAGTCAGCAAATTCCTGTTCCTTATCTGCCACCAACAGCTGTTCCTTCTCACCTCTGCACTCTGCCTCAGCCATTGTTTGGGTTCTTGTCTGGCGAATTTCTGAGGAAAGTCTACAATATGCTTTAAGACATTTTCCATAAGACCATAAGAGATAGGAGCAGGAGTAGGCCATGCGGCCCCTCGAGCCTGCTCCACCATTTAGTGAGATCATGGCTGATCTGATTTTTTACCTCAACTCCACTTTCCCGCCCTTTCCCCATATCCCTTGCTGATCAAAAATTTGTCTAACTCAGCCTTGAATGTATTCAATGACTCAGCCTCCACAGCTTTTTGGGGTAAAGAATTCCAAAGATTCACGACCCTCTGGGAGAAGAAATTCCTCCTCATTTCTATCTTAAACGGGCGACCCCTTATTCTGAGACTATGCCCTCTAGTTTTAGATTCCCCCATGAGGGGTAACATCCTCTCAGCATCTACCCTATCGAGTCCCCTCAGAATCTTGTATGTTTCAATTAGATCTCCTCTCATTCTTCTAAACTCCAATGAGTATAGACCCAACCTGTTCAATCTTTCCTCATAAGACAACTTTTCCATACCCGGAATCAACCTAGTGAACCTTCTCTGAACTGCCTCCAATGCAAGTATGTCCTTCCTTAAATAAGAGCACCAGAACTGTACGCAGTACTCCAGATGTGGTCTCACCTGCACCCTGTACGGTTGTAGCAGAACTTCCCTGCTTTTATACTCCATCCCCCTAGAAATAAAGGCCAATATTCCATTTGCCTTCCGGATTACCTGCTGCACCTGTATGTTGATTTTTCGTGTTTCATGTACGAGGACACCCAGATCCCTCTGTATCGCAGCATTTTGTAGTATTTCTCCATTCAAATAATATTTTGCTTTTTTATTTTCCCTCATAGTAACAATCCATTAACTCCATTTAATTCTTAATATGAGCACTCCTGTGGTAGGATTGTGTACTGTACACTTACAACATCTAAGCCCATCAAGTTACCTTTAGCTGTGGGTTATCATCTGGTAATGAACAGGTGTAGAATTTAGAAATTACTTGTAAAGACAATTTTAGCTGCTGTTGGAACAAAATTGAATTTTAAATCCTTATTATAGTGAGCCTTTTCAGTGAAATTATTTGCAAGAGGTGTTTCATCCAAGGTCTTCTGCATGGAAGTAGAATGCAGTGATGTAAAATCTACACTATAAAACAAATAGGTTAGCTGTGATTCGTGTTAGCTGTGGATCATCATACTTGGTTAACTCAATATAGTGGAATCTTTTCTGTTTAAAGTCCTTAAATCTGCTAATCAATGACGTATCAGATACAACCCTGACTACACAAAGTGTGATACTAAAATCAAGCTGGATATTTAAGGTGTTGGTATTATTAGAAATGGCAATAATCGTGCAAGGTGTTCTAGAACTGCTGTATAGATAATGACTGCCTTAGCCAATACTGTATTTTTAGCAAACTTATTCTTTTTGTAAGTTAAAATACTTATCTTTCCTTGGTATTAAGAATTAAAGAAATCCAGGAGAGGTATAGTTTGAAGAAGATTAATGGGAGAAAAGGGACTGGAGATTCAACTATTCCAGTTAAAGTGACAGGAATGGTTTATTAGAAAAGGGAAATAGACTCTGTCTCCAAACAGATTCTACCCACTGTGTTATGTCTGCCTTTGGCTTATTTCTTGCACTAAAGAGGCATAGGATCAATATGGCTTTGACAGTGTAACCAGTTGATATTTATGCATGAGGTTGTTTGCTGCAAGAACTTTCAGGTTTTGATGCAACCATGTTAATATTTATTTTTGTTAGAAGTACCCCCTGGTGTCTTCTAGCAATGATTATTGAAACCCTGAAGAAAAATAAAGTTTAAAAAAGACAGCTTGAGGAAAGAAAAATATTGAGCTGTTAGGGTATGAGAACCTTTAAACCAGTATAAGGTTGAACTCTGCAGCAGTTCGTTGGCAAGAATGTGAATAACTAGTTGATGGTACAGTGCTGATCTGAATGTTACTTTGATTACAGCAATAAGATTCACATTCACCATTTTCTCTATCACTTACCCTTGTAAGCCTTGCTCAGCAGGATTGTATATCAGTAAGTCGCAAGATTGCTCCCCATGGTTTTCATATGTCCATTAATTTTAATTTCATAATCATGAGAAATGTGCCCATAAATTCCTGATATATGGTCCCAGTAGTGGGGCTCCGCGCTGGAAGCACGAATGGTGTAAAATTGGCCCTATAATAAGAAATTTTGGAGTTTTTCACAGAGAGCTGCTATATGCCCGTTATGTTGGGATAAATACTGTGTATCACTAAAATCTATTGTGATGGACCAAATACTTCAAGAAAAGTTTAAAAATATGGAGTTTTGAAAGGATATCTGGGCAGTTTTAGAGATAGCCATGAAATAGTCTTGGTGGTACAATGGTGATATAGGACATCCCAGCAGATAAAAGCAAAACATTAGGGTTGAAAGGTAAACCTTCTTGCAAGCCAGAGGTAAGGGACTCCAGATAATGGTTATCTGGTAGGTGGTATTGGTGGCCCTTGATTGACATCTCACTTGTATATTTGGGACACATCTAACTTTTGGTCTCTTTCTTTCCTCCTCTCACTCTCTCTTGCTGGCTGCACTCAGCAGAACCACTGCAAATGTAATTGTACAATACTGTAAATGCATAGTATTGGAAATTGTGTTTGCCTATAATGTGGTGGGTCTATAATATTTTGTTAAATATACTGAGTGAGCTTTGCTCTAGTGCTGTAGAAAAGGAACATCATGTTGTTATCTTGTAGATACTTATACAGTCTGTGGGTGAACTGTGGCCCTTGTGAGTCTCTGTTGCAGCTCTCCGACTAAAACCAATCCAGTCCTGAGTATACTGGCTCAGCATTCCTTGCCCAAGTTCCCTCCAGCTGTTCCTGCCCAAGTCCTCTTCCTGAGAGGAGGCAGCCAGAAAAAGTGCATGGAGACCAATTGGTTGTTCACTGCTATTCAAAGTGGTGCAAAACCCATACAGCAAGATTTCCAAAGCACCTCAGACACTAGTGACACAGTAAAGTGAAGGAAACCTGCAAAGAATCAAGAGACTGGGATTCTGGACACACTGCAATTGGACTGCTGAATGAACTCATAGCCAATACCTGCTCGCGGTATAATGGAACAGCTTGGCTAGGGCAGCGGCTAGTTCTGATGCACTGGTCTTCAGCCTGGAGCCAGGATGTTGTCAGGTTCCATAGCCTTTGCTGTGTCCGGTGCACTCAGTCACTTTTTAATGTCACATGGTGTGAATTGAATTGGCCGGACATTAGCATCCAAGATTAGGAGCAGCCAAGTAAGATTAGCTACTTGGCACTTTTGGCTAGCAACTTTTGCAAAAACTTCAACCTTGTCTCTTGTACTCAAATGCTTAGCTCAACTATGGTTGAGGGTTCTACATGTAGCCTCCTCCTGTTAGTAGCCTGATTGTCCACCAAAATTCTCAAGACCATAGGGTTGGTCTCCTGACTTGATGGTGATCAAGGAGTGAGGGATGTGCTGGGTCATGAGGTTGCAAATTGTGGTATACAATGATATACAATTCTCTTGCTGGTAGACCACGCACCTTGTGAATGCCGAGTTTTGGGCTGCTAGATCTGTCCTTGGTCTGTCCTACTTAGCAGAGTTTTTTTTTTATTCGTTCACGGGATGTGGGCGTCACTGGCGAGGCCAGCATTTATTGCCCATCCCTAATTGCCCTCGAGAAGGTGGTGGTGAGCCGCCTTCTTGAACCGCTGCAGTCCGTGTGGTGACGGTTCTCCCACGGTGCTGTTAGGAAGGGAGTTCCAGGATTTTGACCCAGCGACGATGAAGGAACGGCGATATATTTCCAAGTCGGGATGGTGTGTGACTTGGAGGGGAACGTGCAGGTGGTGTTGTTCCCATGTGCCTGCTGCTCTTGTCCTTCTAGGTGGTAGAGGTCGCGGGTTTGGGAGGTGCTATAGAATGGAAGATATCCTTATTGTGGAGACTTTGTCTTCACAAGGACTGTGCAATAGTCACTCATTGCCAATGCTGTTGTGGACAGACAGGTGTGCGACATGCAGGTTGGTGAAGTTGAGGTCGAGCCACTCGGTGGTAGATATTTAGGGCCCCCACCCAAAGTACATTCTGTGCCCTTGTTTCCCTCAGAGCTTTCTCCAAGTGATGTTCAAAATGGAGTAGTATTGATTTGATAGTTGGGGGTGAGGTTGTCAGTAGGTTTTCTTGACCTTGTTTGACCTCAGCCATGAGACTTCATAGAGTCAGGAGTCAATGTTGAGGATTCCCAGAGCTACTCTCACCTGACTGTTTACCACTATACCTCCACCTCTGGTGAGTCTATCCTGCCAGTGGGACCAGGGTTGGTGATGATGGAGGAATCTGGGATGTTGACGGATAGATATGATTCTAAGAGTATGACTATACCCGGCTATTGCTTGACTAGTCTACGGGACAGTTCTTCCAGCTTAGGCACCAGCCCCTAGATGCTGGTGAGGAAGACCTTGCAGGGTCTTGTCCTGAGACAATGTAATGTTGCAGACAGGTTGGTCTATTTTTTTCTCCTTTATTTTTGAAGGTTGTAGCGATTATTTCTAATTCAATGGTTTGCTGGGCCACTTCAGAGGGCATTATGACTCATCCACATTGTGTGGGACTGGAGTCACATTTAGGCCAAGTCGGGTAAGGGTGGCAGGCTCCCATCCCTGAAGGACATGATTTTACAACAACCAAGGAGCTTTCACAAATTGCTAGATTTAATTAATTCAATGTCACAACATGCCAGGTGGAATTTAAACTCACAACCTCTGGTCTGCTAGTCCAGTGCCATAACCACCAGACTACCATACTCTTTATAACTCAGAAAAACCATCTCCATTTAGTCATTTCAGTTTTCAATAAAATGCATGGAATCCATCTCCAAACTGGATTACCACAACTTTTTAAATAAGAATATATAAATATGAATGATATACAAGCTCGACCAGGTAAAAATTCTATTTTTTAACACACATGATTCTGGAATTTGATCGATTGGTTCGTGCTTCTGATTTGTTGAAGGGTCAGTGGATTCTGATTCTGCAACTTGATTGGGTTATGACAATATTCCATTCACAACAACACAAATCTTTTAATAGCTTTTTTTTAAAGCCAAATGGTCCATGTTCGCCACCCTGTGTGGATGTTTCATTTTATTTTCATGATGGCAATAAGTGTGAATTTAGGTATAAAATGCCTCATACTCACTGGTAGTAATTCATACATTGCACAGTAGCAAATTAGCCAAGGATTGTCTCAGATTTGTAGTTCCATGCAGAAAGGCCTTTCTCTCATTCAGTACCAATAGTATATTAGTAATTTTTGCAGCATATCTCCTCTCTTTAAGAGGCTTCAGGGATAAGCAAACAGTTGTTACTTGTTTGTTAGATAGTACTGTGAATTTAGTCTCACTGCAACTTTAGTTGTTGTATTGAATGTAATGTTGAATAGAAAGAAACAAATTACAACATATAAGATTTCAGATTTCTATTTCTAGTGTATACAGATAATGCCCTGGTTTGGGTGCAGATCAGCATTGAATCTGCATGAGCAGCACAGAAGTGAATCGCTGATACAGATCCACTTTAAACCACATAGCCCTTAAGGCTGTAAATAGGAAACCTGTAGGAAATATTGAACAAAGCCTTGACTAAATCTGAATTGCTCTACTGGTGGGTACTCAATGCAAAAGGCCTTTGAAGGTGAAAGAATAATGCTACTGGTAAGCTGGTGGTTCCATTATCTTTTCATTTTATATAGTTACTTTTTGTACTGTGAGAATATAGATTTAACCTTGCGATAGTCATATCATGGGGAGATAAAACTCAGAATCATTCCTTGGTTCGTGTCATTCTCTTTTATTTCCATAGAACAATTTTCTGTTTAAAATCAAAAGACATTTGTTCGTCATATTCTGAGCACTGACATGCAGATCTTTACTGAAGTCTTTAGCGCACAGTTAAGCCTTTTAGGGGCCCGTTTTATGTTGGTTAAGCTTGGTTGGTAGAGTTGGGCCCTCCAAAACACATAGTTAGTTGGCAGATATTGAGGCAAATGATTTAGTCAAGGCAAGAGTTTGACTTCCCATCATGTAGGTTCAGTAAAATTGCACGAGGGCAAGTCAGCAACGTGTGATTTTTTTTATCGGGTACATTGCTGTGAGAAACCTGTTTAAATAGCAATTGCATCTAAATGAACTGATTGCTGCAATTAAGAGAGTTTGTACTGTTACAATACTGATCTCATTTTTAGAATGCTGCAGGCAGATAGAAGAGTGTTATCCTATTTGCTTGCAATGTTTGGGGCAGAGGATGACAATTACTCTCCATGAATCCTTCACATGCATGCACACATCACATGCATACATGATGTCATTGTGTATCAAATATACACTCTGGGCTAAAATTCTTCCAATCTTGTAGTTACACATTACAATTGAGGTGCAGCTTTTGCTGTATAATGGCGTGCCCATGTGAAATGGTGATCTAGCTTTGCTGCTACCCCATGCATTGAAGAAGTGTTAAATACCATTCCTAACAATGGCAGTATTAAGGGAGTTGCTTTCCTGTCACTTTTTCCTTATTGATCTAACATGGAAATTTTGCACAATTACTGCAGAAGGGGGGAATTTTTCATGTTGTTAAATATCATTAGTGTTAACACCAGTTAGTGCTGATAACAGGGCTATAGCCTCAACTGTAAAATAATGTAACGGAAGTTTATTATCGCACATTAGGAAGTAATGCCATTCTGCTGTGCAATGGACTGAGTCACCAGTGTTGCATTAATTCACTCTATTTCTTTCAGCATCACTCACTGCACATGAATTGGTCAAGATATTTTGTGAATAGTAGTGAATTCAAAAGATAAACCTTTTAGCACGTTGTCACTTTATTGAAATAATATCACAGAAAATGAAACGAGTTGTAGAAAGAAAATGCACAATTCTGATTCCACTCCAATCTCCTTTAGTCAAAATCCATATAGCTCCAAAGTCACTGGCTGGTCAGGACTACAGATCAGAGAATTGTGAGCTATCTGTGAAAAAGCAAAAAATGGACATTGAAACTGGCATTTCATTAGTGAAGGCTGCTTCTTTTACAAACTAATCACATTCCTGGTTTCACAATACTGATTGGAAAGTAATAGAATCAGAACCTAATAAACAGGCATAGCTTAAAAACAATTTCAAAGTTTTGAGAAAGTTGCAAATTAAATCTTGAAAGAAAGGCATGCACTTATGCATTTAAGGTAATTAGCAAAAGAACCAGAGGCGAGATAAGAAGGATTTTTTTTAATGCAGCGACTTGTTATGATATGGAATGTACTGCCTGAAAGGGCGGTGAAAGCAGATTGAATACTAACTTTCAAAAGGGAATTGGATAAATACTTGAAGGGGAAAATTTTTCAGGGCTGTGGGGAAAGAGTAGGGGAATGGAACTAATTGGAAAGCTCTTTCAAAGAGCTGGCACAGGCACAATGGGCTGATTGGCCTCTTTCTGTGCTGTATCATTCTATTATTCTATGAGCATCTTATCACATCTCAGAAAAGACTCAAAGTGATTCACAAACATGAATAACTTTGAAGTATAGTGATTGTTATGTAATCAAACAAGGCAACCATTCTGCACCAACAACATCACACAAACAGGAATGAGAAGAACGACCAGTTAATCTGTTTTTTTTTGGTGATGTTGGGTGGGGGAGGAATGTCGGTCAGGATGCCAAAAAAAGGTCACTGCTCTTCAGTTCTTTGAGATTGTTAATGTCTACCTGAACAGGCAATCGGGATGTCAGTTTAATATCTCACCTGAAGGACAGCACCTCTAACAATTCAGCAACCACTCAGTACTGTAATGGAGTGTCAGCCTAGATGAGGTGCTCAAACCACAACCTTATGACCCATAGATGAAGTGGCACAATTTTGGAAAACCTTTCTCATTGGGAAAAAAAAAGCTTAAAAATGTATTATTTATTGCATTCCAGAAAGCCATCTTAATTCTCTTTCTTTTTTCCCTTCACAAATTTTCCTTCAGTCCTTTTCTCTTTTAAAGGCATTCACTCCTGGTTTCTAGGATATGGTTCCACAGGTGTTGGTGATTCTTTGTTACCTTGATAAACTGACCATTATTCAAGTGTGAGTTTGGACGGTGAGTGCCAATGTGGTAGTCAACCAAGGGGGCACCACAGTCAAGCCTGATCTAGTGCTCAGCTGATATCTCAACATCTGTACTTCAAGCAAAGGTTGCTGGATGGCTATCATGAACATGAACCCTACCCCATTTTTGATCAGGGACACTAAGCCTAATTGTAGCACCTCAATTGTTACCCCAGAAGAGGCTAAGTATTGAACCTGTGTCCTTTGGCGCAGTTACTCAAAAGATGCTGAGCCATCAGGGAGGCTTCTTCATTGATCTCCCATGGTGTTGGACAAGGGAAGTGAAGGCTAAGTGTAGCCTTCAGGTGAAGTGCTGTTATAGGGTGAAAATAATTGAACTAGGGCACACATTCTGCACTTATTTTTATACATGCCTATGTCAACGTTTATATTGGAAACTGCCAATGTAAACTTTTTGCAACGTAATTACACCCTCTTGCTTATGGAAGCATGCAGTGCCACCACTGACAGGTGGGTGTAATAACAGCACTGACAGCAGTTAAGGGTCATATATGCACAGAGTTTGCCAATTTAGTGTCGGTTGATGCCAACATGGTGTCAACTGATCCCCAATCTTACTTATGAAGTGCCTAAGGACAGGTGGTGTGGGAAATG
Source organism: Heptranchias perlo (assembly GCF_035084215.1). Lineage (NCBI taxonomy): Eukaryota > Metazoa > Chordata > Chondrichthyes > Hexanchiformes > Hexanchidae > Heptranchias > Heptranchias perlo. The sequence continues at coordinate 13,985,310 of NC_090343.1, forward strand.
GAAAAATGGACATAAGGTACATCTGGTCTATGCTATACTTGATTTGGGAGTGCTTGATGCTGACTGATTGCTAAAAGTTGAAAAGTATTCCATTCATCAACTCTAACATTCAACAAAATAGAAATTTAAAATAGGGAAAAGGGGAATAGCTTGAAATTTAAAAAAATAATCAGAACTAAAATTCTTTCTGATTTGTTGAATCATTCCTGAAACATTTTCACAGACATGGAAAATAAACCTTGGAACTTTGGCAGATGATAAGTTAGTTTAGGTTTCGATATGTGGCCATTCACCATTGTTCTGCAGCAGATCCGAAAGAACTCCAATATAGTGTACAGATGCTAGTGTATTGCAGAAATAAACACAGGAGCTTGGTTGAAAGCCAAATAGGATATGGCAGTATCTTTCAAATGATCTAGCTCTTTTCTGTTTGTGAAGAGAGTGCTGTACATGCAGTATAGAATCCTACTTGACTGTGAACATCATCTTCTGAAGCTTCCAATAACCGGAGACCAGAGAAAGATAAACACTTGCCATTCACGACCAGAAAGCTGAGAACACCATCCACACAAGGCCTCTATATATCTGAACTTCACTGTATTTTTTAAAATCTTCAATAAATGTAGGGTGACACAACCATTCAGGTTTCTTAAAATCCATTTGATGGTGGCTTTATCTATGAATGCATCCCTGCACTTCAGATGTCCATAAACTGTTAATACTCAATTGCATGCTGCATTCAAGTATGAAATACTGAAGATAAATAGGAGTTTTCTTTTAATATAAAAGTGATACCCACTCTATTATTGGTCTTATTGGTTTAATATTAAGTTAAGCATGAACAGAAGGTTAAAGGAAAACTAATTACAATGCAGCAGTTCTCACAAAGGGTCTCCACCTGAAACATTAACCTGTTTTTTCAGATGATGACAGACCTGCTGTGTAATCCAAGCATTTTCTGGTTTTATTTCTAATAACATTAGTACTTAAAAAAAATTATTTGTTCTTGGGATGTGGGCAACACTGGCAAAGCGTAGTGGGGGTGGGCCTTCTCACAATAGTGTTAGGGAATTCTAGGAAAGTGACCCAGCAACGACGAAGAAATGGCAATATATGTCCAACTGAGCATGGTGTGTGTGTGAGGAGAACTCTCGCCTTTCAATTATTGTGGTTGTTTCCTATTGCTTTTTTAAAAAAAATCCTCTGGTCATTCTGATTGCATTTTTTAAGCTACACCATTTTTCTCTTGCTAAAAATTTTGATTACACGATGTGACTCAGCACTCCCTCTCCAGTGTTCCTGCTCTCCTGAAGGGAGCAGCTTATGCTAGATACCTCCACAGGCAGCAGTTAACTCCTCTACCTTATCCAAGTGGTTGTTTTTCACGTGTAACCGGGATAGTAATTATAGGCAGTCTATTTGTAAGGATCATTAAAGTCATTATTATTTTTAGTGTAAAAGGGAGAAAATTAATCCCAAGCCATTGCATTTACACTTGGATCAAGGCTGTGATGACGTCTGGAGCTAAGTGATGCTGTCGTAACCCAAAATGAGCATTGGTGAGATGGTTATTGGTGAGTGTTATTTGATGTCAATATTGATGACTCTATCTGTCACCTTGCTGATTGGAAGGACACTGATACGGCAGTAATTGGCTGGGTTAGATTTATCCTGTTTTTCTTGGATAGGACATGCTTATGGTACTTCCCCTATTGTCTGGTAGATGCCAGTGTCATAGATGTATTAGCACAGCTTGGCTAAAGAGGCATCTAGCTCTGTTGCACAGGTCTTCAACACTGCAACTAGATTGTTGTTGGGGGGTCACAACTTATGCTGTGTCTGGTGCACTCAGCCACTTCTTAAGTTAGGTGGAATGAACCGAATTGGCTGGACACTGGCAACTATAAATCAGAGCACCAAGATCGGTTAGTATCAGCAATTTGATAGACAGACAAATTAATGGGAATTTGGATTTCAATTTTATTGATGGCCCCAAGGCTCCATAGTAACAACGGTGAGGCCCAAGATGACAAAAAGCTTGGACACCCTGCTCTAAATACTTCATTCCATTTTTAAAAAAATTAGTTTTAAATTCTGTTATGTGGCTTAGTGCACATTTTTGCTTTCGTTCCTTAATATGGATTGCAAAAAGTATCACAATCCTGCTTGCACATTTTAGACTGACTGGCTGAAACTGAATCTTTACCTCTGCAGATTCTCAGGAAAATTATGTTACAAGATGTCTTCCCCTAACCTTTAGCAATGTACTGTATGTACTTTGATCTCTTACATATGGAGTGGAACACTTAATTTGGCTAAGGAAACCTTAAGTGGTACTTGATTTTAACCGACTTTCCAGAATTTTGATGGCTGGAAGGAAAATTTTAAAAGTGGAGCAGTGCACTTCTGCCAGTAGATGTTGCTATTTCACATAACTACTGTATGGTAGAAAATACTCAGTGTGCAATAACATTTCGCAGTAGTTAAATAACGCACTCGTGTTTTGAGTAAATTATTTTATTAATGCCTTGACTCACCATCACAAAGTCCTGCTTCATGCACTCACTTATCAAAAAAAACAGAAAATGCTCAAAAAACACAGCAGGTCAGCCAGGATCTGAGATAGAAAGACAAGCTAATGTTTGGGTGACCCCTTTATTTTAACAGAAGCTGATTTGAGTTAGGTGTGAGATTCAAACTAAGGAGAAAATCAAAAACATAATTGATTTTAAAATTCTGTATAGGTCTGGTATACACCCAGTACTGAATTTTAAGATCATTGCTCTAGAATGGCATTGAAATAAAGTATCGCAGATCCCTGCTGAGTTAATGGAGCCACTCAGTGAAAGATCCCACAACTTATTGCTGAGCAGCAACTCACAGGCTAATTTTAACCCCACGAACGGTGGGAAGGTAAAAATCGTAAAAAAGTAAAACCCGACCCCAACCTGCCCACTTCTGGTTTTAACGGAGGTGGGTCGAGGGGCAGGCAACCAATCCACAATCAGGAGGCAGGTCGGTCAGTAAAATCTTTTATGGAGGCTGCGGGCAAGAGGGGGCAAGAAGGCCCGGATCAACAGGTAAGTGTTTTTATTGCACTGCTTGTGGGCCAGGAGGAGCAGGAGTGTTTCCTCCAGGCCCAACAAGCTTATGTGCCGTGATCCCACACGCGTGATTCGATCCGACCCCCACAACGATCTCCGACCGCCCCCCCACAAGCTCCAATTCACCCCCCCATGATTGAGCCCCTGATGACCGACCCCCACGATGACTCCCCCCCCCCCCCCCCCAATGATCGACCCACCCCTGATCTAAGACTTAACTGCTGGTGTCCGCTCCCTGGCTGTTCTCCCGTCTGACTGACAGCCAGCCTGTCAATCTGGCTGGCTGTCAGGCAGGAAACCTACTGAAAAAAATTGAAAGGCATCCTTATGTCAAAATCATAAGGACAACCAGGAAACCCATACTTCTGGGTCTCCTGTCGAAATCCCACTTCCCCCACCCCCGCTCTCTTCCTAGCTTTCCGTTAAAATATACCCCAAAGCGTCAGATATTCAAAGGCTGCTTCACCTCCTCACTTCTATAATCCCATTTATGCAGTGTTTTTCATGTCCTTCGACATCCCAAAACACTCCACAGCCAATAAATTACTTAGGAAGTGTAGTCATTGTAATGCAAGCAAACGCAATAGCCAATTTGTGTACAGCAAAATCCCACAGGCATCAGTGAAATGAATGACCAGTTAATCTGTTTTGGTGGTGTTAGTTGAGGTATTGGCCAGGACACCCGGCTGCTCTTTGAAAAAGTGACATGGGGTCTTTATGTGCCCCTGAACAGGCAGACATTGTTAAACAGGCAGGTTTAACATCTCATGCAAAAGACAGCACCTCCAACAATGCAGTATTCCCTCAGTACTGCACTGAAGTGTCTGCTTAGATCACATGTTCAAGTCTTGGAGTGGGGCTTGAACCCACAACCTTCTCTCAGCGGTGAACATGCTGCTACAGAGGCAAACCGACACTCTTGAACAAAGCACGTTAATCATTGGCACAAGAATGTTCTTTATTTCCAGAGAAATCTGATATTCAGCTACTGCATTGTCCACTCATGCAGCACTGAAGCTCAAGAGGAGAGATGCCCACTCCGAATCAGACTACTGAAAGCTAAAAGAGGGATTCTCAGCCTCGCCAGAGCAAACTGGCTGAGAAAGACACCCTGAAGAATCTTCTCCTTGGCTGTGGGTCAACCTGCCACTTGAACAGAGTAGAAGTAATTGCTGAGCCTGGACAAGAGCCTGAACAAGAACCCTTCTAGAACTTTTTTTTATTCGTTCATGGGATATGGGCATCGCTGGCGAGGCCAGCATTTATTGCCCATCCCTAATTGCCCTTGAGAAGGTGGTGGTGAGCCGCCTTCTTGAACCGCTGCAGTCCGTGTGGTGAAGGTTCTCCCACAGTGCTGTTAGTGAGTTCCAGGATTTTGACCCAGCGACGATGAAGGAATGGCGATATATTTCCAAGTCGGGATGGTGTGTGACTTGGAGGGGAATGTGCAGGTGGTGTTGTTCCCATGTACCTGCTGCTCTTGTCCTTTTAGGTGGTAGAGGTCGCGGGTTTGGGAGGTGCTGTCGAAGAAGCCTTGGCGAGTTGCTGCAGTGCATTCTGTGGATGGTACACACTGCAGCCACTGTGCCGGTGGTGAAGGGAGTGAATGTTTAGGGTGGTGGATGGGGTGCCAATCAAGTGGGCTGCTTTGTCCTGGATAGTGTCGAGCTTCTTGAGTGTTGTTGGAGCTGCACTCATCCAGGCAAGTGGAGAGTATTCCATCACACTCCTGACTTGTACCTTGTAGATGGGGGCATTGTCACAGGATAAGGGATCGGCCATTTAAGACTGAGATGAGGAGGAATTTCTTCACTCAGAGGGTTGTGAATCTTTAGAATTCTCTACCCCAGAGGGCTGTGGATGTTGAGTCGTTGAGTATATTCAAGGCTGAGATAGATAGATTTTTGGACTCTAGGGGAATCAAGGGATATAGGTATCGGGCAGGAAAGTGGAGTTGAGGTTGAAGATCAGCCATGATCTGATTGAATGGCGGAGCAGGCTCGAGGGGCCGTATGGCCTACTCCGGCTCCTATTTCTTATGTTCTTAACACCAACAGAACTGGCCTGCCCAGGCTCTCTCATGCCAGATGTGAGTTACTAAATTGATTAGAGAAGGCAGGCAGGCAGGTGATCTGCACCTGGGCCTCTGTCAATCCCATGCTAAAAGCTGCTAGAAGTATGCTTTAGTTGAGTAACCTTTCACGTGGATGTCATCACGTTGGTGTTCTTCCCTCCCATTTAAATATCCTGTGCAGGTACAAGATCCATACCTTCTTAGGGTTCACTAGAATTAGCTGTTCATTGTGTTATTTTGTTGCAGTTCAGTGAGAGTCTCAATAATAGACTTCTGCGGTGTAAAAAGTGGATGCAGATCAGTTCTTGTTAACACAACGGTATTCAATTAGATGATCAGAATTGCTCCCAATTTTATGTACGGGTGATATTGGCACTGGTATGATCTAATAGGACAGATTCTAATTGTGCAGTTTTTAAAAAATAATCATTTTATGAAAGTAGGGAGGCACCAACTAAGCAATCAGTCTGCAATGACTTATATTGCATTTTGAAGCTGTACCATGCCGTGATTTTTCTCATACTAATCCCAAAATGCAGTATAATATTCCCAAATCTTTATTTATCTCTATGCAGTAGTTTTGCATTAATCTATCTTTCAGGCCTCCCCTGTAACACTGCCGTCCCTATTTTTACTCATTTTTTAAAACTTGTAATGCCCCGGCAACACCGTTTTCTTCTGAATTAAGAAGAACTGACTGTCCTGTCAGCTATTATCAAAAGGAAATGAAAATGGCAGTACAGGAGTTGGTATAAATCACACTTCATTTGTACATTTGAGCATGCAATCATAGAGCTCTGTCATCTCCCAGACCAATGGTGCAAAAAGCAGCTATATTTTAATGCTTGCTGCTGTACAACAGAATCAATATAGAAGTATTGTAAAAGCACCATTGAGAGGGTGGGGGGACAGCAAGTGAGAGACAGAAGATAAAACTAACTGGCAGTAGCACATTTTACAAGAACCCAAGTTGTGCAAAAGCAGTGTCTCTTAGGGAGCTGCATGGACTGGTTTGCCCAGCTTAGTTAGTTCACTGAAGCACCTGCTGTTGCAATATTATGCACCTGTTTTACAGGCTGGAGCAGTTTCAGCCAAGCGTTTCCATTTGACCTTTCATGTTAACTGTTTACTTTTCCATTTAACCAATGCAGAAATTCTTCAGTTTCAGAGTTCTGGACTCGAACAAAGTTTAGAATCTAATTAGCTGAGCTGATTAATCAGAAAAATAATATATTCTCTGAAAGATGGCAACTTGCTGACTTCATGATATCAAGTGCTAGAGTACACCACTAGATCCCTCCTGCTGATTGTACTGACTCGTGCTGAGGTACATTTCCTCCAGAAGCAGAGCAGCTCTCAAGTGGCCATTCTTCATGTGTGAGAACCTACATGGTGAATGTCAGCATAATATTCAAAGGAGGGGAAGGGGAGAAATTGCTTGCAAATATGCATTCAGTGATGAGGAGCAGGAATGCTGGTGGTGATATTTCCCCCCTTTCTTAGTGCAGGGATGATGTAGCAAATTGTACTAACCCTACTGTCTCCTTGGCTAACATCAGCTAATGCAGCACATATCAGGGATTGAACCTGGAATCTTCCTGGTCCTTATGGCCCAGTACCTCATTAGGTGGTGCACTGATCCACTGAGTGTTTGGGAAGCAGGCACCAAAGCCTCTGCTGAGGACAGGAGCCTCACTGGTGACGGATGTAGATTGAAAAATTCCCTCCACCATCCTCATGCACCTGATTCATGCTGCACCTAATTATCCAATGGTTGTTTTTGAGGGCAGCAAGGAACCTGTAATTCACTCATGCATGAATCTCATTTAAATGAGCTCCAATGCTGAATTTCAGAGTTCAACTGAGTCTCCATCCTAATAGTCCAATAAAATGGGTGCAAAACAGAGTAAAGGGTCTAGCCTGATTTGGAATGTCTCTTAAAACAAAGTGACTGTCATCACATTACGTTGTTGTGAAGTCTAGTTTTTTTGGCAGTGAGCATTTCTCTGCTTGTCCATTGAACATCATGCATACTTTTTTCTCCCTTCTATTTTGTTGCCTTTTTGCTGTTAGCCTAGGTTTGGTTAAGATTTACTTTTCTAGAGCCTGGGTAATTCCTGCTGCAGCAATAGTTACAGTAAACAAAGCTGTGAGGATGGGAATCCCTTTGGCTGTTCCCACAGCGCTGCATGAATTGGATGAATAGAATCAATTTGTGTGGGCACACTTTCAAATCCCACAACATCTCAGGGGGTATGTTCACTGCTGTCAATATCCAAGAACTTGTGTTTACAGACCACGCCATTGCTGCCTGGATGTGTCTCGGACATTGCTATTTTACTAAGAGGCAATGACAGACAACCTAAAGGACTAAGACAGCTCTTCCTGTAGCTGTGAAGATCACTACAGTATTAAGTTCCTGTGAAACAAGATCATTCCAGGCCATCTGCTAGAAAAAAAAATCTGCTGTTCGTTCCTCCATAAAGCAAGTGACTGACGCTATGTTTGCTGCAGAAATATTTTCTTACTTTCCCAGTGGAGACACAGGGGGAACAGAACGTTTATCACCTGTCAGGTTTCCCAAGAATCCAGGGCAATATAACTGCAACAGATGTGGCTGACAGAGCTCCACACATTAACCTCTAAGCTCACATAAACAGGAAGGGAAACCACTCCATAACTGTGCAGACCACAGAAATGTAACCCCGTGCACTAATGTTGTTATCTGGAAAGAAACCATAATGCTTTCATTCTGCAGATATTCTAAGTATCTGTATAAATTGATGGTCCTGAGAGAACGAACAAGTGGCTTTTGGGAGACTACTGTTTTGCTGCCATGGTTGATGACCCCAATCAGCAGTCCCTACACAGCAAGCAGAACATGGATATAATGAAGCCCATGTCATCACCTAAGTTAATGTGGAACACATAATAGGGTTGCTGAAGCAATGATTCGTTAGACTGTTTGGGTGGGATGGTTCTCTACACTCCAGCCAAAGCCTCCAAAATCATCACTAATTATTCCATGATGCACAATTTTGCCAACCAAAGAAGAATGAGCATGTAGCAGGATGAGGAACTGAACGTCCAGAGGAGGAGGGCAACATGGATGGAGGCAATGTACAGGCAGGGAAATTTGTGTGGAACTCTATGATTACAACCTACTTCCATTAGTGGACACCTTCTACCACTCTCCAACTTTTCTTTCCCAAAGAACTTCCACACATGGCCATCCCAAGAACATGCCACACATTCCTGCCAATGAAGCAGAACTTTCATCTTTCAACCTCCTCCCAATATTTAAGGAAATATAAAAAGATCTATATTTAGTGCTATTAACATTAGCGATGTGCTTTAAATCCTATGAGGTTGAATTTCCAAAGGCTTTCTCCCGACTGTCTGCCATAACTTTGGCGGAAGGTCTGTGGAATCTCCAGAGAAATGCAGTTTCTCTGGAAGATCCATGAAAACCCAGGAGAAACAGCATTTCTTTGGTGTTGCCGAAGTTACAGCAGACAACTGGTGGAATCCCCGAGGATATAGCTGGTGCATGCCCGTATTTCTCCTTCATGACCATACAATTTGTGATTTCCCTATTGCTGATCCTTTAAGCCGTGCCCATGTGCTCTGAGTGGAAGGAACAATTGAGGTTGGATTGTGCAATACTTTTGGGATTGGCTTCCTCCTCTGAGTACAGGGTCATTGGGTGGGTGGGTGAGGAGTGGTGGTAATGTAAATGTAGAGGTTTTGGTACTGGACTAGCAAGCCAGAGGTCATAAGTTCAAATCCCACCATGGTAAGTTGTGAAATTGAATTAAATAAATCTAGTAATTAGTGGACTAATAGTATAAAAATTAACCACACAAGTTGCTGCTTTGGTCATAAAAACCTAACTGGCTCACTAATGCCCTTCAGAAAAGGCTTACACATGACTCCAGTCCCACACAATGTAGTTGACTCTTAATGGCCTCTGAAATAGCCTAAAAAGCCACTCTGTTGCAACCAATTACTACAAAGTTTTTAAAAAATCAGACTGACCTAATCAGTAATGACACAGGCAATGTATCAGGACAAGATTTGAGCAATCTCATCAGAATCAATCCTGCAAAGCCCTCCTCATTAACATCTAGGAACTGGTGCCTAAGTTGAGAGTCCTGTCCCACAGACTAGTCAAGCAACAGCCTGACATAGATTTGAATCTGTGAGTATGACTATCAGCCAACATCCCATACTCATCCATCAGCATCCCATGGTATGTTGTGTTTTGCCGGCAGGATAGACCCGCCTGAGGTGAGGGGCACAGTAGTATAAGTAGGTTGAGAATGACCCTGGGATTCCTCAAAATTGACTTGGACCCACTATGCCAGCATTGGTAGGTGACCACCACAGTCCTTGTGAATCAAAGTCTAATCACCACAATGAGGAAATCCTTGATCATGTAGCACTATCACTGTGCCATATTGGACAGACTAAGGACAGCTCTACTAGCCCAAACTAGGTATCACGAGTTGCTATAGACCATCAGCAATGCACAATTATATACCTTTACACTATGTAACCTCATGGCCCACATTCCTCACTCCTCGATGTCTAAGCCATCAGACCAACCCTGTTTCAATGCTGACATGCCAGGCATACCTTGGAAAGAGGTACCAGCCTAATGAAGCTACTAAACAGGACTACCTGCATTCTAAATACCAGAAGGCTATAGCCAGAATTAAGCTGTCCCACAATAAACAGCCCGATTTTACCTTGGACAGCAGTCATGCAGTTAGGGGCAGAGGCAAGCGGGGTTAAAGTCACCCCAATGGGTCAGAGTGAAGCTCTGTAGTCCGACCACATCCAGTCGAGATGGTGGTGTACAACAAAACAACAAGGAGGAGGAGACTCCAAGATGATCCTCATACTCAACCATAGTGGAGCCCAATGTGTGAGTACCAGAGATAAGACTGAAATATTTGCAAGCATCTTTAGCCATGTGACATTAAGAAGTAGCTGACTGCAGTGGAATCACTACAATCCAACTGCAAAGGTAATGGGTCCTGACAATTTTTGAGCTATAGTGCTGAAGGTCTATGCACCAAAGCTAGCTGCACCCCTATCAAAGTTGTTTTTGTACGGTTATAGCACTGGCATCTACCTGACAATATGGAAGATTATCCAGGTCTGTCCTACCTCAATTATAGGATAAAACAAATCCATCCAATTATCACCCTGTTGGCCTTCCCAAGCATCAGTTAAGTGATGGGAGAAGTCATCAATAGTGCCATCAAGAAACACCTACTCACCAATAATCTGACCAGAAACCACTCGGCTCTAGTCTTGATCCAGATATGGATACGAGCTGAATGCCAGAGGAGAGGTGAGGGTAACTGTCTATAACATCAAAGCAGCATTTGATCGAGAATGGCACCTAGGAGTCCCAGCAAAAATGAGGTTAATGCAGGTCAATTGGAAAACCTTCCAATGCCTAGAGTCATTCCTGACACAAAAGAAAATGGTTATGGTCATTAGAGGCCAATCATTGCAGCCACAGGAGATTGCTGCAGGGAAATGTCCTTAGCCCCACAATCTTGAGCTGCTTCGTCAATGATCCTCCCTCAGTAATAATGTCAGGAGTGAGGCTATTTGCTGATAATTCCACAATGTTCAGCTCCATACACAACTCCTCTGATAATGAAGCCTATAGCAGTACTTGGACAACATTCAGGCTTGGGCTAGGAAACGGCAGCTAGCATTGGTGCCACAGAAGTGCTAGGTAGTGACTATCTCGAACAAGAGAAAGGCCAGTCAACATCTCCATCAATATCTTGGGTGTCACTACCGACCAGAAGTTTAACCGGACCAGCCAATATGGCTACAACCTGACCCTTAAAGCTTCTCCATCATCTACAATGCTCAAGTCAGGAGTGTAATGGGATACTCACCACTTGCTTGAGGGATGCAACCACAACAATACTCAAGAAGCTTAACAGCATGCAGGAAAGAGCAATATACCACTGGATTCAATATCCACATTCTCCATTACTGGCACACTGTAGCTGCAGTATTTACTATCTACAGGATCCACTGTAGCATCTCACCAAGGTTACTTTGATAGCATTTTCCTTCTCTGCAACCTTTACTACCAAGAAAGTCGAGAGCAGAAATGTTGTGAGAACACCACCACCTCCAAGTTCCCTCCAAGTCGCACATCATGCTGACTTGGACATGCATTGCCATTCTTCTTCTTCGCTGTGTTAATATCCTGGAATTCTCTACCAAACACCATTGAGAGAGCACAGTCACCAAAAGGACTGCAGCGGTTCAACGAGAAGGCTCACCAGCACCTTTTTGGGGTAACTAGGATGAACAATAAAATGGAGTTCTGCCAGCATTGACTGTGTCCCAAGAACTTCTTCAATTCTTTGAGGGGCGTGAATGACTAGTGGGTTGCATGGGTACAATCCATAGGATGTCTCCAATGTAGGTAAAGCCTGCTGTCACTGCTCTTTTCAAAGGATCATTGAGTATTTCTAATCATGTGCCCAAGGTCTCAATGGTGTGAGTCATGGTTTTTTTCTCCAGAGTTCAGTGTTTATTCCCTCACTGCTTTGGGGAATCCCTGCAGATGGCCACGAAGGTGCTACCCATTCCATGCCAAGACTTTGCATATAAGTTAGCATAATGTTTCGACAGGCAATACTGCATGCAAGCAGAAGTTGGAGCTGCTATGTGCAAGGCATTACTCTCCTCTGTACCCTCTGAATATATGCTCTTATTGCTCTCTCTCTGAAGAGAAGTAACATTTCCATTAGGACCATGCCTTCCATGAGTGAAGAGCAAGTATGTAGAGGCATGTACGCTTAACTTGGTATTTCTCCAGATTACTGGAAAATCTCTTCCTCATTTGCTCCCAAGTATGAGACTTGAGAGTCTGCATTCACATTGTCTCCATGCAGCTTGCACTTTCATCTTTACAGGAGGGTGGCCTTCTGCTCCAAAAAGAGCCACACTCCTGTGCCTACCTCATTCAACAGGACTTCCAAGGAGTTCTCAGTGAAAGGGACAGTTTTGTCCACATAGCAACTTGCATCCATATCCTCACAAAACAAGTAGTTCGTTTGCAGGGCAAAAAGGAGCATATTCTAATGAAGGGAAGTAGCTTGTCTTACAATTTTTTGTGAGGCCAGCCTTCCCCATGACAGGTGTGGGTGTGCCTGCACCACAAAGGAGCGCTGCCCCAATTTTGCCACTCTTTTATAATCAGGGCACACATCTCCCTGGTAAAGTCCTTGGGAGAAATGAGGGACACTATATAAATCATGTTGTTGTTTTTCAGATCACATTGCCTCAGTGCTCACAACCTCTAGTCCCCTCACAATGCAATGGCGAAATTGCTACACCTTGATCTAATTCATGACCTTTATTGTGGCAATGAAAATGTTGTTTCTTTTAATTCTTCAGTTTCTTCACGTTTCTTTTGGCTGGGTGTAGGCAGGTCCGCGAGTTGAAGTCTTGCGATAAGTGGTTTAACCTCTTACCTTCATTTATTCACATTCTTCACTTCGCAATCTCCTTTGACTCTAAATGGATCACCCACATTTCTTCCATTACTAATGTTGCCTCTCATAAGTGGTTGTTTCTTTTGTGCCAAAACTTATTTTCACTCTCAAAAACTCTAAGGCCTAAGTCTAAGGACCATGATGTGGAGATGCCGGTGATGGACTGGGGTGGACAAATGTACGGAATCTTACAACACCAGGTTATAGTCCAACAGTTTTATTTGAAAATCACAAGCTTTCGGAGATTATCTCCTTCATCACCTGAAAAGGTCACGTAAAATTATATACATTAATAGAAAAAGATACAGATCTCCGATATATTTATCTAGAACCGGGGGCATAGTCTCATGATGAGGGGGTCAGCCATTTAAGACTGAGATGAGGAGGAATTTCTTCACTCAGAGGGTTGTGAATCTTTGGAATTCTCTACCCTAGAGGGCTGTGGATGCTGAATCGTTGAATATGTTCAAGGATGAGATCGATAGATTTTTGGACTCTAGGGGAAATCAAGGGATATGGGGATCGGGTGGGAAATTGGAGTTGAGGTCGAAGATCAGCCATGATCTTATTGAATGGCAGAGCAGGCTCAAGGGGCCATATGGCCTACTCCTGCTCCTATTTCTTTTGTTCTTATGATCATTTACTTTACAAAGCTTGCTTAAGATGCAAGTCATAGAATGTTACAGCACAGAAACATTGTTCACTAGTAGACTATTTACAACAGTTGTGATGTTTAGCTGCTAAAACGGAGACATGAAGACTATAGGAGTCTTATTTAAAGAGATTGCAAACCTATTTAAATATACATAGACAGGTTTATTTGAAGAATGACAGACTGAAAATAGGTTTCATTTTTAAACATTTGATTTGTATTTTAAAATAAACGATTGGCATTTCCCCCCCATTAATAACCATTTTGCGTCATTAGTAATAAAAAAATGTTTTTTAGGCTGCAGCCTAGACAATATTATCAAGTGTAAACAATTTTACAACACCAAGTTATAGTCCAGTTATATAACTTGGTGTTGTAAAATTGTTTACAATTGTCAACCCCAGTCCATCACCGGCATCTCCACATCAATATCATCAAGCTGTTGGCTGAAACTGGTTTTAAGGCTGCAGCCTAGCAAATATTGGCTGGGTGGAGGCGGGTCCGCGAGTTGAAGTCTCGCGATAAGTGGTGACTACCCGCTGTTGACACCCAGTCGTTTGTTTTTGGTCGAATGACGGCGGCTCGCGGACAGGCCCGTTGACAACCCGCGGTGAGTAACTGCGTCTCACCTTCGGCCTCACATAAGGCAGCGTTTGTCAGTCGTTCATCAAGCGTGCTTCTGGCGGGGTGACTACCTTTAACTGTCATTATCTGCCACCTGGCCTACACTTCTGTTTTTTTAAAAAAAAAATCACGGCGTCGATTTGAAGCACGGACTGGCGGTTGACGAAGCTCTACCTTCAGTGCGCGCTATCCGTCCGCCGCCCCTCCCCCCCCCCTCCCACCTGAAAGCCCCGCCTCTAATCCCGTTTCTTATTGGCTTTATAACGTCACACTACCTCGTCAATGTCTCAAACGCGCACGTCGATAGGACGACGCCGCTGTCATTCAGTCGGGGCGGTTGCGTTTCCGCCTTGGTGCTGCTTTTGAGTGCTTGACAACTTGGATGTTGAGCGTATTATCTGATCAGAGGGTGAACAAGGTACAGGTAGTTCATTTATTTATTTATTTTTTGTTTGTTTAAAATGTGTTCCATCTTTTCCTTAAGAGGAGAAATCAACTTAGAACAAAAAGCAAGAAGGTACAAACGAGTAATGAGGACGTAATAAGGTAGCGTTTATTCGCACAAAGTGTCATCTGTGGTGCACGTTGCCGGAGACATTGGCTGCCTGTATGTGTGTGTTTTTCCATAAAGAGGACGTCAGCGTTTGTCCTTGAGTAGCCCTGCGGACAGGCCTTCTTCAGCTGTACTCTTAGACGCCCATTGCGGGATTATCCACACATCAGTTCACTTTAGTTTTGCTTCACCCCACATAGCAAGGCGATCTATTTTATGCCTGTATGTTGGTACATGTTTAGTGTCGAGAAACATGGCCCTCGATGTGTTCGGTCACTAAAAGTTTACAGCGCTTGGAGATAAATGATGATATATTCAAGTCGAAGTGCCGTTTTTAATGTTTAAATTATCAGTACACAATGCTGAAGAACTTCTTCCAGCCATCATTGCATAGTCGACTATTTGTCTCTCGCAGCGTTTCCTTTTCTGGTATCAGTCTCGTTGGTTGCTGCGAGGTCACCTGAAATCAAATCTATTTTCAGTCTGCACACATTTTAACAGTTGATTGATTTCCCTTTTCTTTTCTTCCTTCTCTTATTACGTACTGTGGCCTTTTTGCTAATGTAATTGAGATTCGATATATAAGCAGTAGTAGATAACCACAATTACAGTAATATCAACTTGAGATTTTACACTTGAAAGCACAAACTTGACTCTTAGCTGATGGAAAACCTCTTGAATTACAATATTAACTAGAGTTTATCTTGTTGCCTGGCATTTGGTAGGCCACTATGCAAATTATGCTTCTAGTAAATTGACAGACCTATAACGTGCAGTAATTCAGCCAAGACCTAGTGTTACACAGCTCAAAATGCTTTATCCAGACACAAATAACCCAGGTTGGAAGGACAAAGTTTGTAATTGAATTTTTGGGTGTTTTTCACCGTTCAAATGAACATTCTTATGAACCTACCATTGAGCTTTCCTGACATCCTAATAGTCAATCCTGTACAGTCCATATTATTAAACATCTAGCAAGCATTCATTGCATCATGTTTGGCTTAGATAATCACATAATAAATCTCAAATCAAATATCTGATTGACTACCTAAATGAGAACGGATCAAAATTAGTAAGCAATATCAAGGATAAACAAATAACCAGTAAACTTTTTTTTCCCTCAAAGATACCATTCATTAACAGCAAGTACCACAAAACCAACCAAGTTCTTCATACTCTTAAGTTGCCATTTTCCTTATTCACGTATGTGTATACATCTAACATTAAATGGTTATAACAAGCACACAATACACAATTCTAAACATTTAATAAACTTGCCCTAGGATTGATGATCTAATTGGAAGTATGATGATTGAGTTGTAAATTTCACTTGGTTTAGGGATTTCCAACTATTATAGAAAAATTCCTTGAGGTAGATGCTTTATGGGGGTTGAAGTTTCACTCTGTTCCTGTGGAACTATAATACCCAGTGTACATCATGTTAATCATGTAGAAAATTGAGAGTCCTAGCTACTGTGAACAAACTCCGTGCATGTGATAGGAGCTATTATTTGCACCCTGCTTCTTTGGAACTACAATACCAAGATTATATTAAAACCGAACAGAAAATTTACAAACAATTGTGAGAAAAATGTACAAATAGCTGTGAAGAAAAAAAACCTCCTTGGGCAATGCTACATCAATGACAGCTTCAGCAAAAACCACAAATCTGCCATGGGAAGTAAAGGAGTAGAGAAAGTAATAAATAAGCTACTGGCAGCTTCTGCAAATACCATACATTTATTACATTATACAGTAAGACCATACAATGCCAGTTATTTACACCACAAAATAAAAGATTTTGGGGAGGGAAGAACAAACAGTTACTTGCATTTAAAAACAAGTTTTGTAAAGTAGTAAGTAAATAGTATAACATTTATTTGAGACCTATGTTTTTTTAATCAGCAAGCTAAAATAATACATATTTACACGGTGCCCTTTCCAAGTTAACTCAACATTTCAAAGTATTCTACACAATACATTTTTAAAATTCTGTAGACAAGCTTAAGTCTCCTTTGGAAAAAATAGTGGAGAAGTTTGATAGTATTCAAGTCATTTGACCTTTTTTGCTTTGATGCATAAGTGCCTGCTATGATATTAAAGATATTCTATTACATTTCCAGATAAAATCCTAATTGTTAAAACCGAGTTTTGGCATTGAGGTTTTGTTGGTTATTCAGCTAGATTTGTCTTATTCCCCAAAATTACAGGCACAGATACAAAACCTTCCAGACCATCGGTTTGGCCAAAAGATGACTTGATGCAGCCATTTTACTTCAGCCAAGTGTATCCCCCTCCCTCTCTAGACAATTGCATACCTCCCTTCTTTTATATCTGTGTTTTGGTGTGCAATACCTTTTTTAAATCAAGGTCATGTGATATATTGCTTCAGTAAATTTTCTTTATTAGTGATGAGTAAACCACTGTCCTGTGGCAGCAGGAATAATAAACCTCAGAAATCACTCCCCAGGACCCCAAGACTATTGTGAAAAAAGCCATGGGAGATCTACTAGTTATTATCATCAGCAGCAGCTTAAAATGTCAACATGCTGAATTGTTGACCAAAGCGTGTGTGCTAGCATTTTCTAAGCAGTTTACCTTGGCACAGCTCTAGTTTCCTTTTAATATGACTTTGGTGATGGCGTGATAGATTAGCCCAAAGTAGTAGCAAGAAATTTACTCCCACCTGAAGGTTCACCAGTTAATTTGCAGGGGTGTGTAGAACCTTTTAAGTAGTGTCTTGGGATTCTGTCTTCATCAACATAGTTTTAGTTTATGCTTTGCTATGATGAGGCACAGCAATTACAAATCTGATTTATTTAGAAAGAGGCTCTGTTCCTAGCATATTTATTATTTGATTGTTACAAGATGCAATAGAAAGTAAATGTACTGGGTATGCCACCAGCTGTGAGATGGCTTGATGAAAATTGGGGAACTGCAAGTGAAAACTTTTGTTTTAACACTTGTATCGGGAGGGTAATATACGATAGCTTGTTAATGTTCTAATTATTTTATAATATCAGGGCTTTACAGAGTATAAGTAATTTTGATCTAGTAGAACATATGTACACTAGAAGAAACCTATTACAAATTATTTGCTATTGGCAGGAATATACATCACAGCCCATTATCGTAATCCTGAAAACCTCAGGCAGGCCTTCATAACTGTAAACGCTCATGAAGATTTACTGTGCTACATGTAACAAAATTGTAAACCCATTTCTAAAGGATTTGCTTACTACTTTACTGCACCAAGGAAATTTCCCCCCAGTATTTATATTGAGGATTGAAGGTACAGGGCCAGAAGCGTGAAAGCCTTCTTTTGAAGAGATGAAGCATGAAAGCACCCAACTGTCATAGGACTGGGGGGAAAAAAAACACAGACTCTCAAACTTGCATACAATTAGAACAGATCAAAATTATTTTTAGGCGATGGTGTTCAGTACTTAGTTGGTGGACCAGGTAAAATTGCTATAGTATGATCTGCGTAGCTGAAAAAATAGTTCAACATGAACGTATTTTTATTTTTTTGGGGGGTGGGTGTTGTATTGATATGAAGGATAGATCACAGACTTGAGGACAGAACATGTTCTTCCATGATCTGTCAAATTCAACAAAGACAATGCATTTAATATCTTCCAGTTGAATATCTATGGTGAGAGCAATCATTTGTGGCCTTAGTTTGGGATTTTTTTTAAAGGTTATCTTGTTACAGAAGTGGCTCATATCAGTAATTCTTCTGCTAAAAATGAGAGCACACATGCAAAAGTTTACTTGTTTACGAGAAAGATGTAGTTTTCCTCCCCTCATGCTGTTGTGTTAATCAATGGGAGCATTCTTGGGAAAAGTTGAAGTAGAGTTTTGAAGCTACTGATCAAGCTACTTGATATTGGCTTATACTGTTGTAGCATTTACTGAGTGAAATTATGGGGCAAAATTATAGAAATTAGTTACGAGGCTGTGGAATTTAGTTCCAGGGTTAGTTAGAACAATATTAACATTCAAGATTAGATTGGATTGGTAGATGAAGTAAAAGGCATTGCAAGGATACGGGAACAGGGTGGGTAAATGTGATTGGAACTGTTTGCTCGCGTGGAGGGTAAACATCGATCAGGACTGGTTGGGCTGAATGGCCTGTTTTTATGTTGTAACTTCTATAACATTTCACAGAAATACAATTCTAATTGATTTATTTAGTTTACCTAGTAGCTAAGGCCCGAGCCCAGGTTTGCAGAAAGTCATGAAATGCAGGTTTATGTTTTCTTCCAAATTTAACAGATTAGATTTTTGATATTTTAACCAGGGATTCACCAAGAGTGTGTTTTGATGCAAATTTGCAAAATGGACATTTAACCAGAAAGAAATATGTCTATCATCATTTTAGAATATTACCAAAATAGCTAACATAGCCCAAGCATTTTAAACCTTGGAAGTTGAATCTGATAGGGTTAAAATGTTTCCTGTATAGTTGAGATTCTCTGATGTTGAAATCTAGTATATATGTTTAATTCCTTGGACAGCTGCATTTGGTAAATTTGTTTCCAGGTGTGAAACTGAGCCTTGCAGACCACAAGATCCCAGATATGACCTGTAATCTGTACTAGTTCAACTGATATCAGCTAGGCAGCAATAGAAGTGCTATAGTTAGCTTAGGGAGGGGAGGGAGGGAAAAAAACAACCAATCTTAATCATTACGCAGTGACTCCTCCTGTAGATTTCCGATAAGAACAAGATTGGGCTCAGCTGTCATGCTTCATGTGGAAAAGCATAATCACTGTTTGCGCTTACAAATGAAGAATGGCTACTTGGGTGAGCTGAATTTGTGGTGAATTTTTTGTTAAAAATCAGATCTTTTGCAGTTAAAAGAAAACATAAATCTCTATCTCATGAGTTTCTGCTAACCTGAGCTCAGGCCCAGGCTACTTTGTGAATCACTCAGATGAATTAAATTTTGCCATTCATATCAATTGCAATTAACAATTTTTCATTTTATTATTTTGCTCCTTCACTCAGTAAAGGGGCAAAATGGTAGAAATGAACCATTTCCCAGCATGAATTAGTGCTTCGAGGAATGAAAGGGCAGAAAATTGGAGCGACAAAGACATTTTAAATGTTTGAAAGATCACCAGTTCAGTACTTTCAGGTTTCAAATTTTAGACTTTGAGGGTTATGCTATCAGATATTGCATAGTGCCTGTAGATCTAGTAACAGTATGCTTTTAACTACTTAACCTTTCAATGGAGCACCTCCCTTTTCCCCTTCTTTAGGTTTGAACATCAGATATTCTACTTAGGTTCAATATCAGTGACCACTCCTTTGAGCAAACCTTGCATCTCTTATGAAATAAAATGTGTCATTACCTAGATAAATATAGCTGGATCCATGGGTTGAACAGAGAACAACCTTTGCTACTGTATTTCGGTTTACTGGAAAATATTGCCTACCACGTTATCCCCTTGTACTGGAACACGACTCAGGCTATAAACCAGCAGACAAATTTATTTAACATTAAAAAGGATGAACAATACTTAGGGTTAGGGTTAGGGTTTGTAACCCTAACCCTAACCCTAACCCTAACCCTAACACTAATGCAATACTGAGGGAGTGTTGTACTGTCGGAGCTGCTGTCTTTTGGATAAGACATTAAACCGAGGCCCCACCTGTCCCCTCAGGTAGATGTAAAAGATCCCATGGCATTATTTTGAACATTAGTAGCGTTGGTTGAGAAATCACCTGCTCTTCTTCAAATAGTGTCATGGGATCTTTAACATCCCCCTGAGGGCAAGAGGGAACCTCAGTTTAAAGACTCTCTAAAAGATGGCACTTCTGACAGTGCAGCACTCCTTCAAGTGCCAGGCTAGATTATGTACTTGCTGTTGTTGCAGTTACAAGAAATACAACTGTGCTCTGCAATACATTGTTAGGAACAGATACCTTTTTTATAGGGAATTCCTTAACTAATAAATTTGCTTGTTGAGGATAAGTGCTGCTTGGTACTCTTTTGTAATCCTGTGCATTTAGCTGACCGTATTTTTCACATACTAACTGCCAGGTAGATTGGTGGCCTCAGGATAGTGGTGTGTCAATCCACTTTCTTAGTGGAGCAGAGCAATGGTTGTTACTCTTTTTTTAGGATGGATGAAACCACATGGTTTTACCTATGCTAAGCAACATCTCTAAAGAGTCATCAGCCTAGAAATTCAGGTGCTAAACAGCATCCTGAGCTGCCAATATAGCAGGCAGTAAGCTAGATGAACTGGATGTGCACCGCCCGCAATATTGGTAAAGACCAAAAAATCGGCTCACGCCTGAAACAGGCATTGGGCCCCTTATTTGCTTATGCAAAGGGCCCAATGCCTGTTTGAGGCTCCCACTGCAAGATGGGTTTGCCTTGAGGCAGCTGGCTGCACTCGGAAAACCAGACTGCAACCAACAAGGTAAGTTTTAAAAATATACTTACCTCAATGTGGATCCGGGAGGAGCAGGAATTGCTCTGCCGACAGTGCCCACTTCATGGAAATGAGGCCTGGGGCCCAATATTGGGGGTGTCCCGTGCTGGACCATTCAGGTGCAGGGATCGTACCCTGCGTAGCGTCCATTTACGCTCCCAGCCCAATAATGAGCGTGCCCACATTTCTAGGTTATCATCTTAACTTTTAGACACTGGCACTAATTTCATGAATACATGGATTTTGGGCCTTCAGAGTAGTATTTGAGAACAGATTTTAAAGCAAATTATGTTCAGATTCACTGATGGGATAAGTTGCCATAAATCACTTTGGCTGCATTTAAGCAAATAAATTGGCAAACTGATTGATTACCATAGCAGTACATCTATAATGAATAGATGTTCTACAAACCAATACGTTCCATCATCCTACCTTTATATATGGGCACAGTCTTGCACATCTGACAAGGCAACTTGTTGGCTGCATTGACAGGATTAAGAACAACATGATTGAAGTTTTGAAAATAATAAAATAAATCAGTAATTTAGGTGCACAGAAATCATTTGTGTATTTTTGAGCCAGAAGAAACAATTATAAAAGAGAACATGGGAATAGACATTGGGGCAGAAATTACTCACCTGAGAACAGCATTTCTGAATGACGTCCTCTGTGTCTGCTGGCGAATTGAAGGAGTAAGTTCACGCAATTGCACATGCGCACTAAAACCCGGAAATAGTGAACTTGCTGCTATTGGTTCACCAGCGATTTGACAGCTGCGAATTAAAGGGGCATCGCATGCTGCAATCGTGGAAATCACGGAAAAATCGTAAACTTGTCTAGCTGGAACATGGCCATTTACACCACCAAAAGGTATGCTGAAAAATACCAGATCTACACTACTTTTTAAAAGCGTCATGACTCTTAATGACTGCCAAACAAATATTAAAAATTAAATTTTAAAAATGTGAAGCCTCATATTACTCATTAATATTTTTTGGTCATTAAATTTTTTTAAAGATTTAAAATTTCAAATTTTTTTTACTTTTTACTTCTGTCTCTTTAATTCAATTAAATTACTTCTTTGGCTTTTTAAAAAAAAAATTAAATTTTTATTCTTGTATTCTTAAATGAATGAATTTTGCTTGCTGGTGGGTGTGACTTGTCTTCCTGACATTTTGTGGGCGTGTCTTCCATTCTCAGGCATTTCCCATGCAAATTAACCCACGCAGTTCAGGTTGATGTCGTGCATTTTTTTTGAAAACTTCCAAATCGCGCAAGTCTATGCCACGGAGCCTGCATTGAGTAAATTCATCCATTTAATTAGCAGGAGCTGCAGCAAATGTCGCCACACTGCTCTGAGCAAGTTCTGGCTCAGATGTACAAAATAATGAAGTAAAAACTTCATATTACTTCACTGAAGTGTGTTGTCACACATATGGACATAAGAATTTATAATGGGTAAAGTGAGAAGCTCCTGATACCTGCTGTCAACCTAATGAGGCCTTAAACCCAGCTGGTTGATAACCAACTCGTGATCATCCTACTTGGGAGGGAATAGCTGAGGCAGTAAATGGAAGCTCATGTGGCCATCTTGATATTCCAATGTCTGAACCAGGCAGGTATGCAGTATGTCAGGGTTGGGGACTTGCTCACTAAAGAAACCAGGAAGGTTATACCTGTGACTGGAGACTAGAAGTCTTCCCACTCTGCTCCAGAAGCCCCTACAAACCACTGCCCCAATAGGTAGGGTAGTCTAGCTGGACAAGCAGTGGGAAGCAACTCTAGTAACATGCATGATTTTGGCTAGATAAACTACAGCAGTTCCCCTGCACACACAAAGGGAGCACTAAGCCTTTGAAAGCTCTCTGGGGTTGAGTAAATGAGACATGTGTCCTTATGACATTTGTGTGTTTTCCATATTGGACAAACAGAAACCCTTCATGGATCTAGATTTCTCAGTAGCTTGAGTTGAGATTTTTAACATGCAAATGGATTTCCACGAGTCAGACATCTGGCAGACAAAAAAAAAGTTACTACCAATTCTAAACCAGTAACTTGATGTTTCAATCTTAATTCACTTTCTCACAGCCTACTCCTAATGCAATCTGCAGTAGTGCTTCTGATATGAATAGTTCAGTGTTTTTGTTTTTTTAATAAAATAAATTGAAATCAAGTAGAATAAGCATCCTCACTCCTGTACACATTTATCATTGTAGGTCTTTCAGTAGTGTGCAAATTGTATTTGAACAACTGTTGTTAGCATTTGTACCACGTGAAATTTGAACTGATATCAGAAGATTGTTTATCTAGATTAAAAAAAAGTCTTGTAAGTAAAGAAATCACTACTGTCTTGTGTAAACAATTTATTGAATTTCTGTTAAATATGAACTGGCTTTATTTTGATCAGCCTAACTTTTAAAAATATTTTAATCATGTTATACATGGCTTGAAGTTATTTTTTATTGGGTCTTTTTTTCGAAATGACCACTGTAGAAGTTCTGGATAAATTATTCCTCATATTAATTTTATGATCTGCTTTATGTCTGTATCTTCTGTAATTCAAGCCAAAACCATGTTCTCATTCATACAGCTGCCTAAATGTGGAATTCATGATATGCAGTATGCTTTAAACTAACTTATAACCCTTCTCTTTTGCATTCTTCACCTGATCTACAAAATACAACCTATTTTAGACTAGTTACAATCATTTACTGTATCCATTCTAATGCTGCAAGGCATCAGACAGTACAAGGAAGTTCCTTTTTTAAAAAAGAAGTTAAAATAAACAGTAATGCCTGCATATATGCTTATTTAATACCATTTTGTCTAGATTAATTTGTACGTCCAAATAGTAAATTACAAACAGTTTAATTTAATTGTAATTCATGGTTAAAATGATTACACATTTATGTCCAGACCATAATACTTATATCTCCTTTGATTGCATTTAGGATTGTGACTGTTCTGTTTCCCTTCTAAATGCCCTGCTTAGCCTTTAGACAAGGAAAGTGGCACATTGAAGTGGGAGATGAGTACAAATGAGAGAAAAGCCTCTCTTGCTGCTTAGCTTGTTTTATCATAATGGACAAGTAAAATAGTCATGTTCCTCATTCTTCAGGGTTGCATATGGCAGGTCTATTGAGGTAACATTGTATTTTAAGAAAGATTTGGATTTATATAGCGCCTTTCACAACCTCAGGATCTCCCCAAGCCAATGAAGCACTTTTGAAGTATAGTCACTGTTGTAATGTGGGGAAATGTGGCAGCCAATTTGTGCAGAGCAAGGTCCCACAAAAGTCATTGAGTTGAATGACCAAATCATTTTTTTAGTGGTTGAGTGATAAATATTAGCTAGGAGAACTCCCCTGCTCCTCTTCGAATAGTGCCATGAGACCTTTTACGTGGGAGGTCAGATGGGGCCTCAGT
The DNA here is from genome assembly GCF_035084215.1 of Heptranchias perlo. Lineage (NCBI taxonomy): Eukaryota > Metazoa > Chordata > Chondrichthyes > Hexanchiformes > Hexanchidae > Heptranchias > Heptranchias perlo. The sequence goes on from NC_090343.1 coordinate 14,009,736, forward strand.
TTAACGCCTCAACTTGATAATGCAGCCCTCCCTCGGGACTACACAACTGTCAGCCTAGAGTGGGGCTTGAACCCACGATCTCTGACTCAGAGGCTAGAGTGCTACCACTGAGCTGAGGCTGACACAAGATTGTGGTAGTGTAACATATATTCTAATAAATTCATAATTTCTTCTTTGTATTAAAAGAAAACATAGGATGGAGCTGCTTTTTTTCTCTTTATCTTAATTTTGCATCCTAATTCGGATTTATGGGTCTTTAGGGAGCATCGCTGCTTAATTAGGGAGGGTTATAAAATAGCATTACTTGCCTCATTTCTTGCAAAATTTTCAGTTAACATATTTGGTACAATAAATGTTGCTAAGCCTCCAAACTAGTTTAGTAGTTAAAAACATTCAGATGCACATGCTGCAGAAAATGTGAGCTGTTTCATTGGGTGGTGCACTCTTTTTATTTTGTTGGCCAGCCCGTTTTCATGCAGGAAGTGACGCAGCTCGTTTAACTGCATTCCAGGCTGTTTAGGCAGAATGATTGTATTTCTGTTACAGAAACTGTCGCCTATCTTACTGTGTGAACTTGCTGGTTACCATGAAATTGTTCTAATCGTCTTGCCTGCCTTCTGTTGAAAGTAGAAACTTTAGCCTTGGAGCATAAAATAAATGATGTACGAGTACCTGCATCCTTTCGCATCCATGAATGAAAGAGTGAATAGAAAGTGCAGGAATGCTTAAACATATTGAACCACTGTGACAGTAAGATTCACAAACTAGTGTGTTTCTGAAGGTACATATTAGAGAGATCTGCAAAAGCACAGAGTTGTGTGAATCTACTAAATGGAGTGACTTGCTAAACAGTGACAGGAATTTGGTGAGAGTGGTAATAAGGTGCAGAGGGGGAAGGAAGTGCTAATAACTTAAACCAAGGGGCAACAGTAAATATATAATTAATTAGATCTCAGGGGATAACATTAAAATGAATTAAATAGAGGATACCAACATTAAAGGGCTCCAAATTGCATTAAATAAAAATCTGGTGTACACAAATAATAGGAGTTAAGGGGATACTAAAATAAAGAAGCTAATTAACAAAAAACAAGATTAATTAGTTACAAATTAATCTGAAATCAAGCTAAATCCATCTACTAAATCTAGATCTCATATAATTGTATTATATCTAGAATTGAATTACTACCAATAAATAAATAAAAACTAGAAATGGCAGTGTAGGCTACCTGTCGGGACAGTGATATATGGGAGTTTGTGGATAGTGAGACTGTCCCAGATTGCCATATCTGTAGGAAATATCTCCATTCCTTGAGCTGGAGTGCGAGTTAGAGATACTCCAACACAAAAGGGAGGAGGAGGAATTTCTGGATAGTTTTCTCCAGATTACAGTCTTACTTCAGAGGAAAGCACAGGTACAGGAAGGAGGGAGTGTGACTTTGTCAGCAGTGTAAGGGGAACCGAGGAGAGGGAGAGAAGGAGGTCCTGCAGCCACTGGTCCTATCCAACCGGTACAATGTACTTGCTATCTGAGGATAAGGATGCAAGCTCCGGGGTGGACAGCTAGAATGCTAATCATGGCACAGTGGAGCAGGAGGCAGTCCAAGGGGGAAGAGGAGCATTAGGGTGCGGTAGCGTAGTGGTTATGTTACTGGGCTAGTAATCCAGAGGCCTGGACTAAAATCCAGAGTCACGAGTTCAAATCCCGCCACGGCGGCTGGCGAATTTAAATTCAATTAATTAAAAAATAAAAATCTGGAATTAAAATACTAGTATCAGTAATGATAGCCATGAAACTACCGGATTGTCGTAAAAACCCATCTGGTTCACTAATGTCCTTTAGGGAAGGAAACCTGCCGTCCTTACCCGGTCTGGCCTATATGTGACTCCAGACCCACAGCAATGTGGTTGATTCTTAATTGCCCTCTTAGGGATGGGCAATAAATGCCGGCCTTGCCAGCGACGCCCACATCCCGTGAACGAATAAAAAAAAAAAGAATAGAAAGGATGTAATCATGGGGTATTCGTGGGATCATGCATCCTCTGCAGTCCCGATCGAGAGTTCAGAGGGGTGTGTTGCCTACCTGGTGCAAGGGTAAAGGATATCTCAGCAACTAGAGAGGAATTTGGAATGGGAGGGGAAAGGTCTAGTTGTCGTGGTCCATGTTGGGACCAATGACATGGGGAAGAAAAGGGGGGAGGTCCTGCTAAGAGAATATGAGAAGTTAGGAACTAAATTTTAAAAAAAACAGGACCTCGTTGGTTGTAATCTTGGGATTACTACCTGAGCCAAATGCTGCTAGGCATAGGGATAAATTAAGGTGGTGAATGTGTGGCTGAAAGACTGGTGTTGGAAGGAGTTGTTCCATTTCATGGGACACTGGGTCAAGAAGGAGCTGTACTGCTGGGGTGGGCTCCACCTGAACCGGAATGGGACCAGTGTCCTAGAGGAAAGTATAAATAGGGCTGTGGCTAGGACTTTAAACTAATAAGACTGGGGGAGGAATCTGGTGAAAATAACAAGTCTGAAGATAAAAGAAATGGGAGATGAGATTAAAGGTGAGACCAAGGTAAGGAATAAGGGTAACAAATGGTCAGGGAGCAAATACAGTTATAGACTATAAGTATAAAATGACTGTTAAAAATAAAGTGAGGGGAACAATTATTTAAAACATGGAGTTTTTACAGTGTATACAAGACTCAGAGAGGAATCACTGCTGTATCTAATAATGGGAAATGAACCAGAGCAAATAAGAGAAATAAGTGTAGGGGAACATCTAGGCAATAGCAATCATAACATAATAAGGTTTAAAGTAATGATTAAGACAATGACCAAAGTAATAGATTGGAACAAAGCTAATCTTGAGGGGATGAGAATGGAACTAAGGAAGATAATCTGGAAAAAATTTTGACAGAGTTAGAACAGCAGTGGGAAATATTTAAAACTGTGATTGTAGAGTTCAGGAGAATTTTTTTTTTAGAAAGAGGAACAAACTAGCCAATAATGAAGCACCATGGATGAATAAAGAGTTACGGGTAAAATTGAAACTGAAGAAAAAGGCATACACTATGTACATAGATAATAAAGGAGAGGATGACAAAAGGGAATACGAAAAGGTTAGGAAAGAAGTCAAAAAAAAATTAGGAAAGCAAAGAGGAACTATGAAATTAAATGATCAAGGAATTTAAAAAGAAATAGTAAAGGGGCAGTGGCAGCATGGATACAAAATTGACTAAGGGACAGAAAGCAGAGAGGAGTGGTGAATGGTTGTTTTTCAGACTGGAGGGACATATACAGTGGTGGTCCCCAGAGGTCGGAATTAGGACCTCTGCTCTTATTGATACCTTTTGATTTGGTCTTTGGTATACAGGGTATAATTTCAAAGTTTGCCGATGACACGAAACTGGGAGATATAGTAAACAACGTGAAGGATAGAAACAGACTTCAGGAGGACGTCGACAGACTGATGAAATGAGCAGACATTTCACACAGCAGATGGAAATTTAACGCAGAGAAGTGTGACTTGATACATTTTGGTAGGAAGAACGAGGAGAGGCAATATAAACTAAATGGTACAATTTTAAATGGGGTGCAGGAACAGAATCCTGGGTGTATGTACATAAATCTCTGAAGGTGGCAGGACAAGTTGAGAAAGCTTTTAAAAAAGCATATAGGATCCTTGACTTTATAAATAGTGGCATAGAGTACAAAAGCAAGGAAGTTATGCTAAACCTTTATAAAACAATGGTTAGAGTATTGTGTTCAATTCTGGGCACCACACTTTAGGGAGGATATCAAGGCCTTTTAGAGAGGGTGCAGAAGAAATTTAATAGAATGGTGCCAGGGATGAGGGACTTCAGTTATGTGGAGAGACTGGAGAAGCTGGAGTTGTTCCCCTTTGAGCAAAGAGGGTTAAGAGGAGATTTGATAGAGGTGTTTAAAAATCATGAACGGTTTTGATAGTGAATAAGAAAAAACTGTTTCCAGTGGCAAAAGGTAACCACAATTAAGGTGAACGGCAAAAGAACCAGAGGTGACATAAGGAAACATTTTTCTACGCAGCAAGTTGTTATGATCTGAAATGCTCTGCCTGAAGGGGTGGTGGAAACAGATTCAATAGTAACTTTCAAAAGGGAATTGGATAAATACTTGAAGGGAAAATAATTACAGGGGAGTGGGACTATTTGGATAGTTCTTTCAAATAGCTGGTACAGGCACCATGAGCCAAATGGCCTCCTTCTGTGCTGTACTATACTGTGATACTACTATAAAATATTCTACAGACACAAATAACAAAAGAAAATTCAGGATATAGATAGGGCCACTAAGGGATGCACAAGATAAACTCACAGGTAATGACAGAGAAATGGCAGAAATATTGAATAGTTGCTTTGCCTCAGTATTTACCAGGGAGACTAACAAGGTAGACATCACATTAGACGAAGAGATAAAAAAAGATAGAAAGTGAGGAGATAATTGATAAACTAGTCAAACTTAGAGAGGACAAATTCCCTGGTCCGGATGGATTGCATCCGTGCATATTAAAAGAAGTTAAGGAAGAGATATCAGAGGCACTATTACATATATTTAAAAATTCATCGGAAAATGGAATAGTGCTAGAGGACTGGTGGATAGCTAATGTTGTTCCTGTATTTAAAAAGGGAGCTAGAACCAGTCTAGGGAACTATAGACTAGTTAGCTTAATGTCAGTGGTAGAAAAGATAATGAAATCCTTACTCAAAGATGTAATAGAAAAACATCTAGAAAATGAAAATATAATAGTCAGCATGGATTTCAGATGGGAAGGTCATGCTTGACCAACCTTACTGAATTCTTTGAAGAAGTTACAGAGAGAGTAGACAAAGGTGATGTAGTATATTTGGATTTTCAAAAGGCCTTTGATAAAGTACCTCATAATAGACTCATGACTAAGGTCAGAGCATGTGGAGTCAGGGGACATGTAGCAGAATGGATAGCAAGCTGGTTATAAAGCAAAAAACAGTAGGGGTTAAAGGTAGCTACTCAGACTGGCAACAGGTGGGCAGTAATGTTCCACAGGGATCGGTGCTGGGACCACTGTTCACAATTTACATTACATTAACGATTTGGACTTGGGAATCGGAAGTACAATTTCAAAATTTGTGGGTGACACCAAATTGGGGGGTATAGTTAATACAAAGGAAGAATGTGTCAAAATGCAAGAAGACATTAATAAACATACAGAATAGGTGTGTAATTGGCAAATGAATTTGATTATAGATAAGTGTGAGGTGGTGCATTTTGGTAGGAAGAATAAGGAGGCCACATTGCTTGGATAGTAGTCTAAATGCAGTAGAAGAGCAAAGGGATCTGGGGTACAGATATACAAATCACTTAAAGTAGTGATGCAGGTTAATAAGGCCATTTAAATAAAAAGGCAATCCAAGCATGGGTTCATTTCTAGAGGGATAGAATGGAAAAGCAGAGAAGTTATGTTAAACTTGTATAGACCCTTGGTTAGGCCACATTTGGAGTACTGTGCACAGTTGTGGTCTCCATATTATAAAAAGGATATAGAGGCATTGGAGAAGGTGCAAAAAGGATTCACATGGATGATACCAGTACTGAGAGGATATACTTATCAGGAAGGTCTGAGCAGACTGGGATTCTTCAGAAAAGAAAAGGCTGAGGCGTGACCTTTTATAGAGGCTTTTAAGATAATGAAAGGGTTTGATAGGGTAGATATAGAGAAAATGTTTCCACTTGTGGGGGAGTCGAAAACTGGAGTCATAAATATGAGATAATCACTAATAAATCCAATAGGGAATTCAGCAGAAACTTCTTTACCCAAAGAGTGGAACATCCTACTACAAGAAGTAGTTGATGCAAATAGCGTAGATGCATTTAAAAGGAAACTAGACAAGCACACGAGGGAGAAAGGAATAGAAGGGTATGTTGATAGGGTTAGATGAAGTAGGGAGGGAGGAGGCTCGTGTGGAGCATAAACTCCAGCATAGACCAATTGGGCCAAATGGCCTGTTTCTGTGCTATAGACTCGATGTAACATTTGCTTAAAGAAATAGCCTCAACATGATCCCTTTCATTTAAAAAAAATAGGTGCCAAGAATTATGGTTATTCTGCCAATTAAAAATAATTCCCCACTGGGGTTACGTCGATCAAGAAGTGAATTATTTATTAGCATTAGTCATCCAGCTGTTCAGTTCCAACTGTACATGTTCCGGTTGCTTGCGTAGCATCAAGCTCACTAATCCTTCCAAGCTAGTGCCTCCAAGGATGTCATTAGCACGAACATGGAGATATGTAACTTTTTTTTGTTCGTTAGTGGTTTAACACTTCTGGAATGCTGAATCATAGAGTGATGGGGCATGTGTCTGTGCCTGTGATTTCCATTATAGTGAGCTCCTTGGGTCAGTTAGGACAGTTGCCAAATGGTGGCCAAGTATTTCACAGGAAGAGGGGCAAAAACTGTAGGACTAATAGTTTGATTGAATAGTATTATTTTAACAGGACTTTAACAGGACTTCCACTTACTGTATGGAAGTTGGATAGCCCTGCATCCTATACCAATCTGTTATCTTCTTGTTGAAGAGCAAGAGAGAAAACAGCACTGAATATAAGTTCAGTCAACATCCCACACCATGGCAGGTTGTGAATAAAGGCCCAGAGACACTGGGGGAAAAGCAAGTCTTCTAAGGATCGTGAAGGGGATGTGGGCTGCAAATCACTTCTGGGACTGTATTATGAGTACCACTTATCTAGGTTAATTTAACAATAAATGCAGGCATAACCTTGGGTATGTACCAGAGCTCTGAACATGGCAAGCACATGGAGAGACCATTCCTAACGATCTTGTGCATCCTGGACCTGTATATTGTGGCTTTTGCCAGGTCTAGGAGCAGACCCACCAGGAGGTGCACCTTTAACTGATGATCAGATTCAGTTCTAAATGTTTTAATTAGTCAGCTTGGCTGAGTGGTGGCACTCTTGCTTTGGAACCATAAGGTTCTGGGTCCAAGTCCCGTTCCAGTGTGCACAATCTAGGCAGAACTTCATTGCAGTACTGAGGGAGTGCTGCATTGTTGGAAGTATTGTCTTTTAGACAAGGTCCCATTTGCATGTTCAAATAGCTGTTAAAGATCCCATAGAAATGTTTGAAGAAGAGCAGGGCGTTCATCATGTGTCCTGGCAAACATTCAACTCTCGAACAACACCTCCAAAACAGATTGAATGATCGTTTATTTTGTTTGCTGTGTGCAAATTGAATGCCACATTTGCTTACAAAATAACGGTGTTTACACTTCAAAAGTAATTCATTGGTTGTGAAGCTGTTTGGGATATCCCGAGGATGTAAAAGGTGATATATATGTTTTTTTCTTCTAGAAAAACCCACTATGCATAATGGTGGTACAGAAAATGTGGCAACATTAGCAGGAGGTACAAACTCCTGTGACAAGACTGAATTGAAAATATTGCTATCTATGAGCAATGAAAAGACTATACATAATAAGGACATGGCAGTAGCCTTTTTGGGAGGTTCAAAAAGAAGCAATTCTGTAATACTTCACTTCCAATGAAGTACAATCTGCCTTAGTTATATTGTTGAATGGATCCCACAGCACTGGAGCGACAAACGAGAACTGTATATGTGCAGAGCATCACGCTTTAAATGTGTTCCTAGCACACACAGTATATCCAGCTTTTCCGAGTGGCTCAAATAACCAGACATTTTTAGGAAAAGCTGAATGACCATATTGCCTCCCTACCCACTTTATTCCATAACAATAACATTTCTAACATACATGCATGCAAAGTTTTCAAAAAAATTCTGCAAAACAAGTACAAGAATTACCAATACAGTCCCTCATTATATCTTGCCATGCATTCAGCAATTTTCACCTCCCTTTTTCAAAAGCCTCAGCCATTCCATCTCTGTTTCCAATGCTTCTTTTCTTCTCGTCCTTCATTACCGCAATAGCTCTGTCCTTTCATAATCTCTTCAAATGTATTTTTTTTCTCTCCCTGCCTTTATGGGTCTATTTGCCCACGTGACCATTGTTTCTCTACACGTGCATTCTTACTGTTTTCATCCTCTGCTTTTGATGGACGTATCTCAATATCTGCACTTCCCAAGAGCAATGGCATAGGAGATCAAATAATATTGGGTCATATGTAAGCTGCCTTTTAATTTGTATTTTTTTGAAAACCTTTGGAAAAGGCAGTGTGCTCACTTGCCTTATTTAGTGTATTAGTAACCTTTATGTTATAGAAAAATCACACCTGTACCAACAGGGCTTCATGTATTTTTTTGAGTTGTGAAATTTAATTCTGCACCTCATTATTCTCACCACTTTGCCATCAATTACAGACTTGGAACAACCGGTAACCCCAGCCTGCTATTGTATATCTGAGTTCTCTCCAGACACAACCTAGGTTGGAAGGACAAAATCTATAATTGTACTTTAGATGTTTCTCAGTTACATGGATGCTGTTAAATTTACCACCCCAGTCAGGGAAAATAGTCTTTCCTCATCACTATCAAAAGTCTTCATAATTTAGAAAAACTCTATTAAATCTCCTCTTGGCCTTCTCTGCTTTAGTGGAAATAGTCCCAGTATCTGAAGTCTTTCCTGCAGATTTGCATCCCTGGCATCATCCTGGTGGATCTATGCTGAATGTTCTTTATGGCTTTGAATGTCCTGTCTATAATAGAGCACCAAAAAGAGCACACAGTACTCTAACTGTGCCTTTACCATTATTTTGTATAAATTCATAATTACATCTTTAATCATGTACTCCATACCCCTATTTATAAGATGCAAAATTCTGTTGGTCCTTTTTAATAGCTTTATCTACCTGCACTTTCTCTTTCAGGGAATTATATATATTGTATTTGAACCCCTATGTCTCTGTTCATCCACATCCTTCAGTATCTCCATGAAGTGTATATTCCCTTCCTTTGTTTTTTTTCCCAAAATGTATTACTTCACACTTATCCATAATAAATTGCATCTACCACTGTGTGCCCATTCTACTAACCTCTCTGTCTTCTCAAAGTTTTTTATTGTCTTCCTCACTGTTTGCCCAATTTCCTACTTTTGTGTTGTCGTCAGATTTTGAGATTGTGTTCCCTATACCCAAGTCAAAATTATCTATATATACTGAGGGGAAAAGAAGTGGACCCAATACTGATGCTTTTTGCGTACTTATAAAAGCCCATATTATTTTCTATTTGTTTAATTTGTTAGTCATTTTTGTATTCCCTTTTAGCTGTTCTAATATCCCTTTTACTTTCCCACTACACTTTCTATCTATATAACTTATCATTATCTTTACTAATATTAGCTCTAACTTTATTATATTCCTTTTTTTAAGTTTGTTTAGTTTTAATCTCTTATCTGTGGAACTCCATACTTTGATGCACCCCCTTTTCACCTTTTTATAGGAGTATATTTGTTTTGTACTCTATGTATCTCATTTGAAGATTTATCACTGATGATCTGTAAACCTGCTAACTTTTTTTTGCTCAGTCAATTCAGCGAGATAATTGTATCTGGCCAAACTTTTTTTTTTCCCCATTGCACCACCCTTATCCGTGACTCCATTATCCGTTTGTATTTTTACATTGAACCTGATGATGTTTTGTGGTCAATATTGCCCATTTGTTCTCCTACTCTCACTTCATTTCCCAGAACTAAGTCAAGTAATGCTTTCTTTCTTGGATTGGAGAAAGCAGTCTTGGATGCATTTCCCACTTTAACCCCACATGCATTACCTGTATTCTAGTCTGTCTTGGAATAGATAAAATCACCTAGTATTATTGCCCTGTTGTTCTTGCATAATCTCTGAATTGCCTGCAGATCTGCCAGGTCTGCTGTGTTCAAGATAATCATGAATACATGCAGCTGCCACCAAAAAGGAATAAATATTGTCCAGGACACTAAGAACTCCCCTGCTCTTTGATTAGTACCATGGGATGTTGTATGTTTTTATTTTTTCAGAGCTTCACACTCCTTTTCTGAGGTAAAATAGCGAAAGACGTGACCGTGCATTTATATAGTGCCTTTAACATTGTAAAACGTCCCAAAGCGCTTCACAGGAGCATTATCAAACAAAATTTGACACTGAGCCACATAGAGACATTAGGACAGGCGACTAAGGTAGGTTTTAAGGAGCATCTTAAAGGAGGAGAGGTAAAGGCTCTCTTATCTCTACTAATAATTAAACCTGGATCTGTGTCTGTAATATAACTTGTATGTAGGCTTTCGTTAGACCCATGGAGTCTCAAGTTTCTATCTTGTTAGCTTCAGGAAAAACTGGTGAATTGGAGATTTACCCGTTGAAGCTCAACCAGCAACAAAAAAAATTCAGAATATATCTTGCAATCAAATTATAGCTGTCAATCAAACAGAAATATGCGCACATAAAATGTCTTCAACTCCAAGGACTATCCCTTGGAGCGTCAGCAATGTCCATCTAAGTTGTTGGTGATAAATCCATTTGTCATGTTTGTGAAATCTGTGTGACTTAACTGATCATTTGCAAAGCAAGCCATTGAACGAAACAGCACTCAGTAGAAGAATATCCACTCTTTTTAATGAATTTTGAAAAAGAAATGTATTTGCAATGGTAGAATAACTTGTGTTTAATTGATTACGGAAGCCATGAATCTTGTCTGCAGCAGTTTTTGTATTTAGAAATGATTATTGACTGGAAGTAACCATAATCTAATGTAACTTGAGTCTGCTATACATGAGCAACTTTATATATTTTGATATTGTGATTTTAAAATTGAGATTGAAAGTCCCTACTTGCCACTAGATTGAAAACTCACGTTATCTGGTCTCACTGGTGTACAACTGAAGCCAGTGATGATTTTCAAGTGCAAAAATTACCTGGCAAAGACTGTCTTCAGGTGTCTTTGCAGCTTCAAACAGAAATATTTGGATGAATGAGGATTTTTTTGAAATGTGGATTGATGACTGCTGGCACACATGACCTGACTTTTTAATGCAAGTACCTATTTCCCAGAATGAATTCTATGTCAGTCCACAAACAGGATACTGTAAAAGCACGCTTGAAATGTCTGAAAGTGAATGCAGTTATAATGAACTGCAGTCTCATCTCTGGGTGTAGAAAAGTGTAAGTGTAAAAATATATACAAATTTATTTTTTTGGAGATGGGGAAATTGATCAAGAAGATTTGGATCATTGCTTGTTGTCCTGCTGGTGATGCCACTTAGTTTGTTTACACTGCTCAGAAGATAAGATGCAACACATGCATTGATGGCTACAAGGTTGGTGTGTCTACTTGAGTTCTGGGGTGCTGGAAGGAGTGGGATGGGGAAGGGAAGCTATAACAGATTGCTTACACCAGCAAAACTTCAAATCACCAGCTACTTCCCTAATCTCATCAATGAACTTCAGCCCTTAATTTTTTTTAGCCACTCCATCAAATGCATTCTAAGGCGGTATTGGGGAATGGTGAATGAGCAAAGGTTTATATTCATAAACTTTTTGAGAAGGACAAATTATCTTCTGCTGTGCCAGTGGATCGTTGATGCATGGGTAGCAGTTAAACCATCTGCTGTCTAATGTGGATTTTACAAAGCAGAACTCCAGTTTCCTGAAGGAAACCAAGCTGAAATTAATAGTCTGTTGACAAAGATGAAATGAATGGCATCATGGAGAACAGTGGTCACAGTGACTTAGAACTTTTTTTCCTCAATGACTGCAGTAGCAACTTTGACTTCACTTCTTATGTAGGTGAAGAAACTCATTAGTATTTCTGTTATGTCTGATTGAACTTGCTAATATTTTGCACTACAGGTACTTCAAATTCAAATTGTTTTTATGTTCAAGTTTTTCCATTTGACAATTATACCCAGTTGAATAAAACAAATGGTATCATTATTCCTTATCAACTTGGTTTTTTGTGGCAGCTTTTGCGGTCAGATTTTCAAAAAGGGTTGTTTTTTTTAGAAAAAATTGTATGCATAAGTATTGGCCACATCAGATTTGGAATGCAAAAAAATCATATAAGCTGTGGTCTGTAGTTATTTTTAAAAAAAGTAATAAATATTGCAAAATGTAAATGATAGGCTATTTATGACAATATCTGCAACCCAAACTACTTCTATCCTTCTGGCTTAGAAGGAAATGTGATAAGCACAAAGAACTATGGGAGGTGAGAATTTATGTAGCAAACTCTTCCTGTACAGTGAACCTGTAATCTGTCAAAAATAAATGAATGCAATTGAACGTGTATATGCATTCGAAGACCATCTGCCTATAAAGACCATGGATCTGGTCCTAAATATGGTAATTGTAAACAGGTTTCAGTTTATAATTTACAACAAAACCAAAAGCTTGTCCCCAAACCTCAGGTGGAACTTCCTCCTTCAACATCTAGTCTTTTTAAAAAGACAAATCAGTGTGCTTTGGTCACCTGAGATCATTACTCTTTCAAAATGTTACTGGATTTCATCCAATTTGATAAAATAGCTTCTTCTCATTAAGTTCCTGTGGTGGAGTTTTCTGCCTTAAACTATGAATTCCAGCTTCAGCTCTGTCAATTTTATGTGATCGTCTGTTTGAGTGTTCTCAAATGCTGACTTCATCTCACCAATTTTCACCAGTGATAATATTACTGGTAAAGGATTTCACCTCTTCAGACTCCCTGTCTATAAGTTCTTTACGTTACCACATAAAAGTAAAATGTTACTAAATGCCATTTATTGTAGACCAAAAAAAATAAGGAAAACCTCCTTCAGTTGTCAGAATTTATTTATCTTTTTAAAACTGGTATTGATAAGATTTATATTCAGTCTGATGGAAGTATAGGTTACAGAGAAGCAAATCTAGCTTGATTTTGGAATTTGACTGTTGATCTAGCTAGTCCATTATTTAGTAAGACAATACATGCGAGGACATTTGCTGTTGTACCTGGGATGGTGTTTCATCTAGATGAAAAGAGCCAGTCTTTCACTGAGAATTACTAATTTAGCCAGTGATTTCTTTTCATAAAATCTTACAGCACAGAAGGAGGCCATTTGGCCCATCGTATCTGTGCCGGCTCTTTGAAAGAGCTATCCAATTAGTCTCACTCCCGTAATAAATGATCCAAGCCAACTCTTATTACACATTCGTTATGCAACTTGTTTTGCAACTAAATGCTTTAATCAAAACGTCCTTACTTGAGTCCTTCAAGTTAATGAAGGCTACTGTGATATGGTATGAAAGGAGTGCCACTAGGACAACCTTTTATGAGGAGTAGTAGGACATGAAATGAAAGTTCTACAAGATTATGACAGACCAGGATTATAATGCTGTCAATAGACAGGAAAAATGTTTTGTCAGAAAAAAAATGCTATTTGACTGAGTTATGATCTTGACTATGAATTTGATATAGAAATATTATTAGTGCTATGTGTTGTGTAGGAAAGAACAGCATTGCTAGCCAAGCCATTGCTTTATTGAATCTAACCAAACTATTTTTTTACAAATGCTGATGTACAAGATAATGCTGCAAGGCTTTCAGTTTCCCCATGTATTTCTCAACATATGTAATTAATTCTATTTTGGATGCGTGTGTGTGTTGGGGGAATCCAATTTGTAGTAGATTTCCGGATTACATTAATGATCGGTACATAAATTGACTTGTGTGAATTCAGCTAATGCCGAGGGTTTGTGATTCAGCCCAGCATGTATTAGAATAATCCAGTGAGAGGTATGCAGATTTTAAAGGTTGAATGCTAGCTATTAGAACACTTTTTGGGGATAATTTTGACTTTGTGTGATAGTGTAAAATGGGTGATAGCGAATCGGCAGCCCGTTTTACATCTCCAGATTTTTATTTCCATTGAATACCAGGATTTGTAGGCTAAAAGTTCCAGTACTCCAGAAGTGAAGCAACAAACTTTATTCAAGCAGTAAAAATCACTTTGAACTTCTTTTGCTGATGTGGCCTACTGATCTGGTGGCAATTTTTTTTATTTGTTCATGGAATTTAGGCGTCGCTGGCAAGGTCAGCATTTATTGCCCATCCCTAATTGCCTTTGAGAAGGTGGTGGTGAACCACTGCAGTACACACAAATACTGTGGCTACAAGAGCAGGTCAGAGGCTGGGTATTCTGTGGGTGGGCGGGCGACTCGCCTCCTGACTCCCCAGTGCCTTTCCACCACCTACAAGGCACAAGTCAGCAGTGTGATGGAATACTCTCCACTTGCCTGGATGAGTGCCGCTCCAACAACACTCAAGAAGCTCAACACCATCCAGGACAAAGCAGCTTGCTTGATTGGCACCCCATCCACCACCCTAAACATTCACTCCCTTCACCAACGGCGCACCGTGGCTGCAGTGTGTACCATCCACAGGATGCACTGCAGCAACTCGCCAAGGGTTCTTCGACAACATCTCCCAAACCCCGTGACCTCTACCACCTAGAAGGACAAGGACAAGGGCAGCAGGCACGTGGGAACGACACCACCTGCACGTTCCCCTCCAAGTCACACACTATCCCGACTTAGAAATATATCGCTGTTCCTTCATCATCACTAGGTCAAAATCCTGGAACTCCCTACCTAACAGCACTGTGGGAGAACCTTCACCACACGGACTGCAGCGGTTCAAGCAGGCGGCTCACCACCAACCTCTCGAGGGCAATTAGGGATAGGCAATAAATGCCAACAACGCCCACATCCCATGAAGGAACAATTTTTTTAAAAGTCCATGTTATTTTAGTATTGTGTGAAAAACATATTGTCTGATTACTGAAACTTTCAGTATATTTGGTAGATTTATTTTCACCTACAGTGGCATTATTTATGACGTGACACACACTTAAGGGAAATAAGCAGGACCAGGTTTTACATCTGTTTGTAAATTATCCTTTTTTCAAAAAAATTGGCAAATATTTCATTTTTGACAGCTTTGAACTCGTTACAGATGTTCTTAGAGGATTTTTCCAATGTAATACGCTGTAGTGTAGTCGCAAAAGCTTGAAAACCTTCAAAGTTTTTACTTGGAAGTGCTAAAATCAAAGATGGTGAATGTGTTATATGAAATTCTTGATCTCAAATTTCTGGCACATCTGTTGAAGGCTGCAGGATTTATTAGAATAGTGCATAGTAAACTGAGAGATCGTATTGAACTTCATTCCTAAAATAGTGGAATAACACAAGATATTAGCCCTGATGGTTAAGCAAATTAACTGCTTTTACCATTGGGAATGACTGGTTTTGAATGCTTCAGTGCAAGGAAATTTGTGGTGGTTAAAACTTTTTATTTCTCATGACTAGTGTGCTGAAAAATAAAAATCCACAGTATTTGATTTGTTGGATATTGCTAAAAAGATAGGTTGCAGTAAAGATTTGAATTACATTTTGCATAGTAATTTAATGTTCAGGCTAATAACGGTCAAATCCAGTTATGGCCTTTTAATTTGCAGATTTCTCAAAGCTGAAACTTGTTGAAATTTTAAATAATCATCAATGATTTGTCAATTCTGTAGTGAAGAATTGAGGAAGCCTTGATCAGTGATCACCTGAGGGTCTAGATTGTAGGTTGAATGCCTCTGTTTTAGTATCCTCAATATCTTGGTGTAGTACAGGTCCAGTTCAGTGTTTTCCAGTGCATTTAGGAATTTAGAAATGCTGAATGTTTACAGCATATTTTTTGACTAATGTAATAAACATAAAACTTTTTTGTTTAGTTTTAAAGGCGGTCAAGTCTACAAAGAACCCCCATTGTTGTTAATATGACACAGCATGCTGCCACATGCTCATGTCTAATAGGGGAGGCTGGACATACCAGTTCTATT
Organism: Heptranchias perlo; assembly: GCF_035084215.1. NCBI lineage: Eukaryota > Metazoa > Chordata > Chondrichthyes > Hexanchiformes > Hexanchidae > Heptranchias > Heptranchias perlo. The sequence continues at coordinate 14,025,556 of NC_090343.1, forward strand.
ATTAAAAACTATTTAAAGGAAGAAAAGCAGTTTTGAATGTTTGAACATGGTGTGGTAGGAATGTAGTTACAGGTTAAAGTCAGAATTTGCTAAGCTTTCAACACGCCTATAACCTTTCATCAAAAGAAACAAAGGTGTGCCAGTTGTGGGAGCGGCTTACTGTGGCCTGGCACTGTTCAATGTAAAAGCAAATTTTACTGATTGTAAAATTGATTTTTTTTAAATAAAATTATTATGGAGTTGTGTTTACAACAGCAGCTTGCCTTTTTAAATAGTGTAAATATCCCAAGGTGCTTCACGGGAGCCTTATCAAATAAAATTTGACACCGAGCCACATAGTGATATTAGGACAGGTGTTGGTCAGAGAGGTAGGTTTTAAGGAGCGTCTTAAAGGAGGAGAGAGAGGCGGCTAGCTTTAGGGAAGGAATTCCAGAGCTTAGGGCTTAGGCAGCTGAAAGCACAGCCACCAGTGGTGGAGCGATTTTAAATCGGAGATGTGCAAGAGGCCAGAATTGGAGGAATGCAGAGATCTTGGAGGATTGTAGGGCTGCAGGAGTTTAGAGATAGGGAGTGACGAGGCCTTGGAGGGATTTGAAAACGAGGATGAAAAGGATGCGTGTTGAGAAAATCTACCTGTATGTATTACAACAACTACTTGCATTTATATAGCACCTTTTTTAACATTGTAAAACATCCCAAGGCGCTTCACAGGAGCATTATCAGACAAAAATTTAACACTGAGGAGATAATAGGACAGGTGACCCAGAGCTTGATTAAACGGTTTGTTAATATGTGTCTTGTGTGATGGTGTGTTCTAGAGTCTTTTTGACTGGTCAGATCATAGCAGACACCACTGGCCTTTCAGCCAATCACCTGATCACAATGGCCCAGAAATTGCTCGGAGTAGCGAACTGCTGCTCCATAGATTTATACTAGCCCAATAACTTACTGGGTGCAGTTCCTCTAATAGGAAGCAGAGGAGAGCCCAGCATTAGCTCCTGCAAAGCTGGAGGATCACTCTATCTCCTCGACCAATCAGATTGCAACATTTTTGACACGCTGCGAACAGTTTCTGCAAGCTAGAACGTAAAATCCAGGAAGTGAAAGGTACAACACTCAAATCATTTGTAAAAATACTTATAGACTTTTTTTTAAAAAAGGGTAAGAAATAATTGAATTAAAATAAGAGACAGAAGGGAAAAGTTTTTTTTAAAAAAATTAGTTTTAAGAAAATTACTATTAAAATAAGGAGTGATGAGACTCCACATTTTTAAAAGTTAATTTTTAGTTGTTTGGCAGTCATTAAGACTTAACGTGCTGTTAAAGCTTAGTTTAGGTCTGGTATTTTTAAGCGTACCTGCTTTCCAGCTGGGCAGAAGAACAAGTTGGCGCTGGTCCGTTGTTTCCACTGATTCCCGTTGGCAATATCCCTTTAATTCGAAGCAGTCATATCGCCAGCGAACCAGGAGGAGCAAGTTCCGGATTTATGCGTTTGACTGTGCATGTGCGAACACCGGAAATTGCTCCTCGATTTCGCCACTAACAATGGTGAGCGCTGTTGAGCACAGCATTCTTTTTTAAGCAATTTCTGGGCCAGTGTACTGATACCAGTCACCACAGACTGGTTTTGTTAATTGTTAGAGACTTCCTGTTAGTACTTCACACATCCTTCTTTCAAACCAGCATATCTACTAAGCATCACCATGGGAAATCCCGTAGTTGTAATTAAAAATGGATATGTCCTTGAACCCTGGCTATGGACATTTTTAGTTTTCCTTTATGAACACTTCAGTCTGATTTGAGTTTATCATGAAATGCGCTATTGTCTTTTAATGCTTTGATAGCAAATTCCATCTGAGGTTTGGTGCTGGGGCCATTAAAACTGTTGATCCCAGAAGAGGTTTTACCTGCCCTGGACAGGCAGCTATTACTACTTTCTGTCCCTGGATGGAGTATACTGAAAAATGAATCTTGTACTGTCTTGAAGTTAGATAAGTGATACTGCATAATTTAGGTCAATTCTGCAATATGATAGTTTACTAATTATAACATGGAAAGTTCAGTAGTGTTTAAATAATTTTAAAAAGGTGTGAACTTTTGTGCCCTTCATTAGTGCTGGGTATAGAATGTTTAATATTTTGGGCTCCTGGTGTCAGCCATAAAATTTCTTCTGCTGTGATCCAATAGCCCAACCTCAGAACACCCACTACTGCACAGATGTAATGGGGCAGAAATTGCTCGGACCGGCAAACCAACGCCGTTCACCACTCCATAGGTTTATACTAACCCACTAACTTATCAGTCTTTTTGTCGGGCACTTCCTCGAATAGGAAGCGGAGAAGAGCCCAACGTCAGTTCAAGTGAAGTTAGGACCCTTGGAGAAGCGTGAATCAGATCGCAGCATTTTTGACGAGCTGCGTTCACTGTCTCTGCAGGCTTGAAGCGTTGAACCAGGAAGTGAAAGGTACAACATTAAAATCAATGTAAAAACAGTTATGCACAACGAAAAAAGGAGAGGGTTAGAAATAACTGAATTAAATAAAAACCAGGGAAAAGCTTTTTAAAAATTTTAATTTTTTTTTAAATGACCAAAAACCATTAAAATGAGTAATGAGACTCCACATTTTTAAAAGTTAATTTTCAATTGCTTGGCAGTCATTAAGACTTACCACGCTGTTAAAACTTAATTTAGACCTATATTTTTAAGCGTAACTGTTTTGTGGCGTAATTAGTTACTTTCCAGCTGGACAGATAAGAAAATTTGCACATTTTCAATGATTTCTCTGATTGTAGTGTGCAAAATACCTTTAATTCGAAGATGTCATATCGCCGACGAACCAGCAGGGGCAAGTTCTGGATTTCCGCGTTTCACTGCGCGTGTACGAATGTCTGAACTTGCTCCTCCATTTCGCCACTAATAATGGAGAGGGCTGTTGAGCTCACCGTTATTTCGCAAGCGATTTCTGCCTCAATAGCTTTCCATTTTCCACATGTGATCTCCGAGTGAGAGTGCCAATTAGTGATTAATTAGGGGCAGTTTTATGCTGTACAGCCATCCTCACTGGAAACGGTTTGATATCCAAATAATTTCATGTAGCATCCTATCACAGGGGAGACCATCAGTCTGGACTGAATTTGAATCCAGGAACCAAGTGAAAGTCCAGTGTATAATCTACTGCAGTGCCTGATCTTGGTTAGTTTTATTTAAGGGATGTACTCCTATCACTTCACTGACTTTAATAGGGAGTAGTGAAAACTTTGTTTTACCATGTCTGGTCTTTAAACAGTTATGCATCATTAGTGCTAGTATTATAAGAAGGTTTAATTCTAATATGCTCAAGTAAACCATTTCTAAAATGAGTAATTACTTTATGCAAGGCAACCTATGTGTGAGTCAATATAGGCTACATTCCAAGTTGAGACTGTTTCTCTTCTTTCCCTCCACCCTCTCCAGCAAAAATATTAACTCTCATATTGACCACTTTCCCAAGTCAAACTTAGTTCAAAAGTGGAGCCTATATTTTGATGAATATATTAGGAAAAAGTTTAACCAATATTCCAACAATTTAGCAATAGTTCACAATTAACTTATCAAAAGATGAGCTATATCATTTTCATTCAACTCTATGAAATCTGCTGAGGGTCTTGCCCTTCTGCCTCTGGTGTTTTCAAAAGGGGATTGTATTCATTCATTTTGGGAATGTAAAGGGTTCTTTGAGTTTGTGAGTTCTAATGTGCACTACACATTGTAATGTTTTGGATTACTCTTCGCTAATCTTGGATAGCTACTATGATTAGACCTTTTTTAAAAAAAAAACTCCCTTCCCCCTCCCCCCTCCTCCTCCTCCTTGAAGGCAGTTAGTTTTGCTGGGCTGTGGGTCCTGTGAGCCTAGATGCTGAGTGCTAGCTCGCTATTCAGCCTTGGAAAGCATAACAGCTGAATCCAACCTGTCCTCATCTGACCTACTATACATGTTCACTTTTCAGCAGGGGTCACTGGATCACAATCAGCCCAGGAGTACTGAGGATATTCATATTGTCCCCAGTTGCTGCTCCAGCTGAGACAAGCTAATGTGGCACAGACCAATAATTGAACTTGGACCTGTGGTGTGTATGGTAAAGTGCTACCCTGGACAGTGCTGCTTAATCATAAGTTTGGAAGAAATTTGGAAGATGATTCAATGTCTGCCAACTGTCACATGCTCCCCAGTGCTGGCTAAGGAGGAGGTATAGACAGTGACCCACGGTTCAAGGAAGCCACATGTAGTTCTATAACTTTTCAAATTGATTGTGTTCTCTCTCTTTCATGCTGCCTCAACTCCTCCAGAGCAGTAACTAATAGTAGAAGGAACTTTACTCGGCATCTAGCTCTGTTATATCTTACCTGTCGGTGTTTGATGCTGATGCTGAGTGCCTGAATTTGGAAGAGATCCATTTTCCAAAAGAGCATATTCCACTTTGAGCGCACAAAATTTTAGATCCTTCTCATTGGTCTCTCCTCGCTTCAAGAAACAGTAGTACATGATTCATTATTAAAATGGTGGTGGAGTTGGAGGGGCATAGTCTCTAGTTTTTAATAAAACTTAAATTCTGTAATTGCACTCTAACTTGTCATTAGTGAGCTTTAGAAGAAACTAAATTCTAGTTTCCTCTTCATATTGTGAAGAGTAAAATTTGGAAATTGAACCTATGACATTCAAATTGTATTATTTTTAGTAGACCAGTGAGGGAAAGCCCTGATTTCAATTTAGTAATGTATTGATTTTATTTTTGTTTTAGGTATTTTGTGAGCATCTAGAATACCATAGAAAAAGAGATCAAGAAACCGAACACTGTCCAAGGAGAAAAATGTACTAAAGTGCCTTCATTTGAAAGGAAGCAAAAATTTAATATTTTTTTCAAAGGAAGGATGAATAGTGAGGAAGAGTTTTATGATGCTGTTACAGGCAAGTATTTGCGGGTGACATTTGACAGTTGTATCCTATACCTGTATGCTGATAACTTGCTCAATCGATGATTATAAAGAGGGGAGTGAAAAATCAAAGCTGGCAAAATGTGTTTTTGCTTTATTCTTCTTGATTTGAGAGTAGTGTGCAGTTGCTTATTTGATATGCTGTCACAAGGGTCAGTAATTCCTCGTGCCACCAGTCTAATTACAAGGACAAGTTTAGAAATCTCCAAAAAAAAGTAGTAATATTGATGAATACCCCAATGTTTAGAAGTACCTATCTCTCGTTAACCTTGAATGTGTATATAAAGATTATCTAATTAGAGATAAGTGAGTGTAGCTAATCTCATGAACAAGCGTAAAACCCATAATTGTGTTTTGGGGAATTTAGATTTGTCTTCCGCATGAGTGAAAGATCACCTGTATTCATCACTTCCTGTTTGTTGTATAACAGGTTACATATAATCAACAATATGTAGCCTGTTCTTGACCCGCTGATTTACGGCAGCTTAAAAAAATCAATGCCCATTCCACCTGAACTATGGCTACTTCATGGACCAATGTCAAGAACTGATAGACTCTATTTGTAAGGCAGTTGTGATGAAGAATCCTTGTGACGTCACTAAAAATGTTTAGATTTATTTTTGAAGGGTGATGTTAATTTTGGCATGTTGGTCCTTCAAAGTCGAGATCAATTTGTAGGAAGCCTATTTCTATGATTCTTCATGCTGATGTAATCCTACTATATATGGAGCAAAAGCAAATTGGCAAGACAACTAATTATCTACCTTTTTTGGTATAGACTTCCTTATTATTTAATTACAGTTTATCTTGCATATTTATTCCTTCCCTCCTCTGGCACACTTTTTGTGATTTTAGAGTACTTGCATTTTTTTTAGTTTTTCTTGCTGTGTAAACATGCCTCTGTCAAAAAAAAGCAAGAAACAAATTTGCAACCAAAGCTGTTACGTGATAGGATTGATGATAAAATCCTGATCTATAGAAAACAAAGCTCGTAAAGGGACAATGAGTTATTTTTCCTTGTTGGATGATGAGGCTATCCTAATGGAGGTAGAGGATAAAGAACTGTCAAAAATGAGACTACTAAAAGTAGATGATTTAATATTTACTTTTATGCCAGAGTTTTTGTATTCATTTGATTAACTTGTTAAAATCTAGCTAATAATGTAGTCTATATAGAGAATTAATTATCTATATTACTACTTTTATATAGGGTTTGAATCAGATGATTCTGAAACTAGGATGGGTCCAATGGTGGCAGGCGATTCAGTGAGTTTTTCCAGCAAAAGTGGAAGCAGTACATCTGAGCAGAATGTTCACAACCGAGAACCAACTCAAGAAAATGGAATTAAGAAACATAGGTGAGTTCAACTGATGTATGGGAAACTTTGCACAGTGTAGGGACTAGCTCAGTACTTTAGATTTTCAGAAGGATAAATAAAGTCCAAGAGAGTTCTTTTTCTTTAAAGTACCAGCCCATTTTATAGAATCATACAGCACAGAAGGAGGCCATTCGGCTCATTGTGCCTGTGCCGGCTCTTTGAAAGAGCTATCCAATTAGTCTCACTCCCCTGTTCTTTCCGCATAGCCATGCAAATTTCTTCACGTCAAGTACTTATCCAATTCCCTTTTGAAAGTTACTATTGAATCTGCCTCCACCACCCTTTCAGGCAGTACATTCCAGATCATCATAACTCGCTGTTTTTTTAAAAAAATCTCCGCTTCTCCCCTCTGGTACTTTTGCCAATTACCTTAAATCTATGTCCTCTGGTTACTGACCCTCCTGCTAGTGGAATCAGTTTCTCCCTATTTTGTCAAAACCTCTCATAATCTTGAACACCTATTAAATCTCCCCTTAACCTTCTCTGCTCTGAGGAGAACAATCCAAGCTTTTCCAGCATCTTCACATAACTGAAGTCCCTCATCCCTGGCACTATTCTAGTAAATCACCTCTGCACCCTCTCCATGGCCTTGACATTCTTCCTAGTGTGGTACCCAGAATTGGACATGATACTCCAGCTGAGGCCTAACCAGTGATTGAGAAAGGTTTAGCATAACTTCCTATCTTTTGTACTCTGGCTCTATTTATAAAGCCATAGATCCTGTATGCTTTTTTAACAGCCTTATCAACATGCCCTACCACCTTCAACGATTTGTATACGTTAAACCCCAAAGTGTCCCTGTTCCTCAACCCGTTTTAAAATTGTCCCATTTTGTTTATATTTTCTCTCCTCATTGTTCCTTCCACAGTGCATCACTTCACACTTCTCGGCATTAAATTTCATCTGCCACGTGTCTCTCCATTTCACCAGTCCATATGTGTCCTACTGAAGTCTGCTACTTACCTCCTCTCTGTTTACTACATTTCCGAATCATCTGCAAACTTTGAAATTATGCCTTGTATACCCAAGTCCAGTTTATTAATATATAAGTAAGCTGTGAAGGAGACACAGTCAGCAAAGGGATATAGACAGGTTAAATGAGTGGGCAAGAAGGTGGCAGATGGAGTATAATACAGGGAAATGTGAGGTTATTCGCTTCGGTAGGAAGAATAGAAAAACAGAATATTTTTTAAATGGTAAGAAACCATTAAATGTTGTTCAGAGGGATTTGTGTGTCCTTGTCCATGAAACACAAAAAGTTAATATTCAGGCACAGCAAGTAATTAGGAAGGCAAATGGCATGTTGGCCTTTATTGCCAGGGGATTGGAGTACAAGAGAAAGGAAGTCTTGCTGCAATTGCCCAGGGCTTTTAGTGAGACCACACCTGGAGTACTGTGTACAGTTTTTGTCTCCTTATCTAAGGAAGGATATACTTGCCTTAGAGGTGGTGCAACAGAGGTTCGCTAGATTGATTCCTGGGATGAGAGGGTTGTCCTATGAGGAGAGATTGAATAGAATGAATTGGCCTATGTTTTCTGGATTTTAGAAGAATGAGAGGTGATCTCACTGAAACAATTCTTTACAGAGTAGATGCTGAGAGGCTGTTTCCCCTGGCTGGAGAGTCTAGAACTGGAGGGCATAGTCTCAGGATAAGGGGTTGGCCATTTAGGACTGAGATGAGAAATTTCTTCACCCGGAGGGTTGTGAATCTTTGGAATTCTTTACCCCAGAGGGCTGTGGATGCTGAGTCGTTGAGTATATTCAAGGCTGAGAGAGATTGATTTTAGGATTCTAGGGGAATCAAGGGATGTGGTGATCGGGCAGGAAAGTGGAGTTGAGGTCAAAGATCAGCCATGATCTTTATTGAATGGCGAAGCAGGCTCGAGGGGCCATATGACCTACTCTTGCCTCTATTTCTTATGATATATTAGTCCAGGTCATTGATATAGAGAGAAATATTACAAAAATTTGGTTTGACATTTTTTCAAAAGTGTCAATTTTATGAGCTGCACAGAGCCTTGGTTAGACTCTCCCTCCCTGCCACTTTTGCATCCTGGAGAGGCTTTACTAGGTGGTGGAGAAATGAGGGGCATGACTTCTTACAGGCCTTGAATCAATCTGGAGTTGCATGGCCCTAGAAAATCACCCATATTCCATACTGTGGTTTTCTGGAGTTGCACAGCTCCAGACTGGTTTTCAGGCCAATCTGAATTGGGCTTTTTCTCTCCCTGCATCCACCTTCCACTAGACTTACTGCATGACACAGGGGAATGTTCCCCATCAGTGATATCGTGGAGTGACCTAGTAGGTAGAGAAATCCAATTCAAGGGTCTCCACTCAGCTGAGAATTTAATTTTATTTTTCGGCCGGTTGAACAAAACTGCTCTTTTTTAATTATAATACTTTCATAAAATGTAGGGGTACTTTGAACAAAAATGACTCTCCAGATTTTGCTGTAACGACTTGAATTTATGCAACTTCTTCAGTGAAATAAAGGCAAAATTGGACAGCAACTGATCAGAGACAGGGAAGGTTGGAGAAGGCATAGTCAAAGAGATACATTTTGAGGAGGCAGTTGAGAGGTACAAGGCAAAGGGGTTTAGGAAGAATATTCCACAATTTGAGACGAAGATGGCTGAAAACTCTGACAGGTCAAGTGCAGAGAAGATGGGATGGAAAAGAGGCCAAAGTCAGAAGAACGGAGGGTAAGACCATGAGGGAATTGTAGAGGAGGACAAGTATTTTGAATTTGGAGGATAGAGTACCTATAGTCGATTTGGTGAGAATAGGGGATGAGACTTAGTGTGGTATAGGATGTTAGAATGATCAATCCTGGAGATGATGGAGTGGATGAGGGTTTCAGCTGAGTGAGGTAAGGTCTAGATTATTTCCTCTTCTAATTATTTCTCAGCAAAATAATCCATAATCAAATTTTGTATTTTGAGGAATATTAATTGAAAGGATTATGGATGCAAATAGAAATTTAAGTCCTATGGTAGATTTACAATTGTAATGTACAACTTTTTATAATAATGAGGGGACCGTTTAAATCTTGTTAACCCTTCTGTAATGGTTGAAAAAGCGGTCTGCTGCTAAAGACTGGTACTGAGTTTAACTAGCCTGTCATTTTAAGGCCATAACATGTAATTGGAGCAGAAATATGATCTTGTACCTGCTGAATTACTTCCTGTAGGGAAGTGTTCAGAATTTGCATATCCTGTGGGCAATTGAAAGTTACGGCTGGGGTTTATGGCTGGGTGGGGGTTTGCGCGCGTTCCTGACTGGTTCCTGCTCCCCACCATCTTTTAACAATCCTGAAATTCATCACTGGAAGGCTGCTTGCTCCAGAGGAGCGGAAGCCTAATTTAAATGGCAAAGTCACATCCCAATGACATCGGCAAGAAAAGCATGCCATTTAAACTGTGGGCCTGACTAATGGCCAAGTGGCCTCAAACCCGCGGGCGAAAATCTGTGCCAGGCACCTTCCAGGCCGGAGGAAGCCAGGTAAGTGCTTTTTAAAAAAACTTTTTAAAGATTCTTTGTGGGTCAGGAGGAGCAGGACAGTTTTTCTTGGCGCCACAAGGATATCTTGGGCCTCCCCTGCCCTGGGCTTCCCCCAGTTGTAGACTCTCAATTTTCCTTCCCTCGTTCCTGCATTATCTTACTGGGGACCATTTCAGTGGGTCCCCGACGGCAGCCTGACCCCCACCCCCAGCGAATTTTGATTCCCGCCTGCTGACGGCGACATCACTCCTGCCAGTTTGGGCAGGAATCAGTATCTGACCATTCAAATGAGGCCTGTGAGTTAAAATGTCTCAGGCCTCATGCTTCAGGGGAAGAAGACTGTTCAGCTCCTGCTTCGGAACCCACCCCCACAATTCCGGCCCCACGTTAAAATCAAGGCTTTTGTCTCCAGACTGGCTGCTGCTTCTAAATTCCTACCTCCTTTGCTTGAGGAAGGACCAAGTTATCAAAGGGATGAGAAATGACTGCTTTTTTCCTGTTTGGCTCAAATCTTTAAATTTAAAAAAAAATCAGTTGTAAGTATGATACCTTGGAAATGTGAACGAAGAGCCAGACACAAGGGGGTCGATTTTGCAATAGTGCCTGGTTCATAGCGGGGGGTGAAGGTGTGTGTGGCAAACCTGCGTGAACAAAACTTAACCGTTTCCGACGCAATCGCAAGTTGATTGCTGATGATTAACGTCCTCTCCAGGTTTTGCGCCCGGCAGCCAGCCTGATTGACAGGCTGGCTGCGTCAGGAGCTGCAACGTGGTGGGGAGGGCGCGAGAGAGAGAGCGAGACGTCATCTGGCGCTGGACTGGAAGATTGTTGAGGGGGGAGAAAGAGTGGAAGGTTTGGTGGGGGGATGAGTGGGACGTCAGAGAGGGAGACATCGGAGCAGAATGCAAAGGTCGGTTCATTTTGTGTTTTTCACTTCCGTCTATGGTTTTTTATTTAATTTATTTAGTTTCTTGTTCCCTGATCTGGCCCTTCACCAGGCATGAATCAGAAGCAGTGGGCAAGCCGCCCAGGTAAGTTTTAAAAATCGTTCTAATCGCTTACTCTGCCACAGGTAAAGTGCCTTAAGTACCTCAATGAGGTACATTTGGCTCTTTAACTGTCATCCCACCGGCTTTAATTGCCGGCGGGACTTCCGTTTATGTGTTGCCCGCGCACACACAGGTGCGCCCCTGGGAAACTCGGAAGTTGGCGGATTGGAGCTGGCTTCTGAAGCCGAAAGGGATTTCCGTGATTTTCGGAGCCCCCAACGCACCCGCAATTGCCCCCTAAAATTGAGCCCAAGACCTTTTTTAAGGCGTGTAGTGAGATACAATAATGTATAAAGCCTGACACTTTTTTTGGTTTTAATAGATTGATGTACCGAATAAAATAGTTTTTGATCTTTGTTTTAGAGAGAACCCTTTTTTAATTCTTTGCCCCCTATTGATGCTTGCCATGTGATGAAGATAAAATGGGTTCAAATGTTAGCTATTGTATACAGGCTTGAGGAACATGCAAATAGTTGTTGCGTGTTTCTCTCTTTCATGAAAAAGATTAATATATCAATATATAAAAATGTAATTTATTTTCTCTGGAATAAAAAAGCTTGGAGAATGATCCCAGTTTTTAAAATAATTAAGGGAATCTATAATATAGTCATAATGAGGTATTTTATGCAGAACCTGGAGAAAGAGATTCCTAGGACATGGTGATGAACTAAAGAAACTAAAAGCTAACCATGAGAATAATTGCTTGCATAGAGTTGCTGGCTATAGATATGGACTAAAGTACCATCAAGTGCAGTGGATGGCAACTAAGTCAAAACATTCAGAAAAGGAACTGGATTAGTTCTTGAGCTACAAGTGAAGGAGTTCTTAATAGGGAAATCGATTGATTTCTGAATCAATAAGGAAGTAGCGAGTTAGTTAGACCGAATCATTTTTTCTTATTCCTACAGTATTATGGTTTCCTTCTAGGAAGACAATTTTTAACATGTTTTTTATTTGGAAATTCAGTAATGAAGGAAAAAAATAGTATACTATTTTGACTGAGAAGTTTTGATCCTTTTGAGTTCTGCCATTTGCATTGTTTTTTGTTTTTCTTACAGAACTGCATTACCAGCTTCAATGTTTAGTAGAAATCAATTAAGTTTGTGGAGCATTTTAAAGAAATGCATTGGATTGGTGAGTACATATTGGCTGATTTAAATCAACTTGAGAGATTTGATGAATGTTTTGTTTTTCACTGTGGTAATGACTGGTATTCCTAACCTTAAAATTATTCCTGATCATTGTCTGTTGATTGATTTTTAAATATGGGTTTTGCAGTTGAAGGTACCAGTTATAGATTTTAACAATCTGGTAATGTTTGGTGCCACCATACTCCTCCAACACCTCCTCTATCCAGATAAGTGGGACTATCCTTGTTTGGTTCCACTCTTACCCAGCCAATTATAGTTAGAGCATCTCCAGCAATGGCTTCTTTTTGCGATCCCACACCATTATGTCTGGAGTCCTCCAAGAATTTATCATTGGCACCCCTCCATTTCCTCATCCACATGCTGCCCTTTGGTGATTATGTCCAAAGACTTGGGGTCAGATTCCACATGTACACTGACAACACCAAGCTCTACCTCTCCTCCACCTCTCTCAAACCCTTCACTGCCTCTGTGTCGTCACCTACTTGTCCAACATCCTGGATGAGCTGCAGTTTTCTCCAGTTTAACATTGAGAAGACCAAAGTCATAATTTTCGGCCCCCATGACAAACCCTTTAATCTCTCCACCAATTCTATACTCCACCCTGGCTACTGTTTATAACATGTTGTTTTTGTCTCCTCCAGCCTCAACTATTCCAGTGCTTTCTTGGCTGGCCTTCCACCTTCCAACCTCTTAAAATTTCAGCTCATCCAAAACTCTGCTGCCCACGTCCTAACCTGCACCAAGTTCCGTTCGTCCATCACCCCAGTGCTCGTTGACCTACAATGGCTTCCCTTCCTCCTAACGCTTCCAATTTAAATTTCTCGTCTTCGTGTTCAAATGCCCTCATGGCCTCGCACCTCATTGTCTCTGTAACCTCTTCCAGCCCTACAACCCTCTGAGAACTCTGTTCCTCCAGCTCTGGCCTCTTGCACATCTCCCATTCCCTTCACCCCATCATTGGCGGTCATGCCTTCAACCTTCTAAGCGTTAAGCTCTGAAATTCTCCCCCATAAATCTCCCTGCCTCTGTCATATCTTAAGTTATAGTCCAACGATTTTATTTTAAAATCCACAAGCTTTCGGAGGCTTCCTCCTTCCTCAGGTGAATGTGGAAATGAAATCCTTGAACCTGTCGCATTTATAAATCACAGAAAATGTTCTGTGATTTATAAATGCGATAGATTCAAGGATTTCATTTCCACATTCACCTGAGGAAGGAGGAAGCCTCTGAAAGCTTGTGGATTTTAAAATAAAATTGTTGGACTATAACTTGGTGTTGTAAAATTGTTTACAGTTGTCAACCCCAGTCCATCACCGGCATCTCCACATCCTCTTTTAAGACCATCCTTAAAACCTACCTCTTCAACTAAACTTTTAGTTACCCCATCTAATATCTCCTCCTTTGGCTCAGTGTCAAATTTTGTCTGATTATGCTTCTGTGAAATGCTTTGGGATGCTTTCCTAAATTAAGGATGTTATATAAATGCAAGTTTATGTTGGCACTTTGAAATAAGGATAGAAAAAAAAAACTAAATGCAAAAACAGGGGCAGTAAAGAGAAATCTTATGTTTTTCTATTGTATGTCATTGACAGCTTTTTAAAAAAATTTCCTTTCACCTTCCGTTAAACAATACTAGGAAAACACTCTTAAAATTGATTTATAGAGTCTAATATAAAAATGTCTTTGTTTTGTCTTTTAGGAGCTGTCAAAAATTACTATGCCTATTATATTTAATGAGCCTTTGAGCTTCCTGCAACGGATTACAGAATACATGGAACACACGTACCTCATTCACAAGGCTTCTATGTTTTCTGATTCGGTGGAGAGATTGCAGGTGGGTATGCTTCAGATAGAATCTTCACTCTTCAGGTGTATTCAGATGGTCCTTCTGCAGTTGGTGGAGTTGGCAGCCGTGCTGTTAGATGTGAGTAACTTGAGACTAAAGCATGTTTAACTTGGACTCTTTGATTTGGGTCATAGGACCAAGATCTTTAAGTAAGTCTTGCCAATTTGGAGTCCTAGTAGAATTGCTGAATTTGCAGCATTTAGTATTCCAAACAGATGTAAGGTGCAGCAAAATTAAAGTGCACGTCTGATGTTTGTTTAAATATTAAACAAATATAAAATGCAGGCAAGTTGGCCTTATTGTTTTAACTGACCCTTTGCAACAATGAAGACCAAGGGTTGGTGGCATGTGGAAAAGTTTACATTGTTAACTCTTCAATTTAATAAGGGGTTTAAATGAGCTGTTTGATATTAACATAAGTACTTTTCCAAACTTCAAAGCATTCCTGTTTTTGTAATTTATTTTATACTTTCAACAGACTGTAGCTGCGTTTGCAGTTTCTGCTGTAGCTTCACAGTGGGAAAGGACTGGCAAACCATTTAACCCACTACTAGGTGAAACCTATGAACTCAGAAGGTGAGGTACAAATTGCAAGGTTTCTCATAAATAACCTCTATTAGCACTAGTTACATTGGTTCCTTTAAGAGATGTGTAATTGGTGCATTCCTGGGACTGCTACCAATGTGATGAATTTATAACTACAGAACCAACTCCAAGAAGCTTTCTAAATAATGAGGGTTATTTGACATTCAGTACCTTTTTGAAATAATGTAATTTTGGGTGTAAAGTAATCCCTTTGATAGAAATGCTAATAGTAAATATTTTTAGGGGGAGTGGTTATTGACTTTTACCACCAGAATTTAACATTTGCTACTGAACATTTGTAATGTTTGATCCTCTTAATATTGATGGAATAAACTTTTGGCATGTTTTGCTGTAATTTTCCTTCTCCTCCCACCTGTCTGATCTCACTGGGCAGTGCACATCTTGTGGCTAAAAGTGTAGATTGGATAAACAACCTGCTCCCAGACCACCTCCTTTGCTACAATTGAGCCAGATACAAGGAGGGTGCAGGTGTTGGCTGGCCAGGACTCCTGCTCTAAATTTCTCGTCTGCCTTGACAGACAAGACTTGAACTTAGAAGAGTTTTGGAATTTTAGTGGAGTGTGAGATGTGCTGCCCAATCATTTTTATTAATGAGCTACTCGAAACTAACAGTTTGCTTACCTAACAGTGACAGCACTTGAAAAATAATGGATTTATTGTGAAGTGATTTGGGATGTCTTGATAAGATACTAAATGCAATTTCTTTAACCAAGTGCCAGGCAATGACCATCTCCAACAAGTGAGAGTCTAACCACCTCCCCTTGACATTCAACGGCATTACCATCGCCAAATTCCCCACCATCAACATCCTGGGGTCACCATTGACCAGAACCTTAACTGGACCAGTCATATAAATACTGTGGCTACAAGAGTAGGTCAGAGGCTGGGTATTCTGCGGCGAGTAACTCTCCTCCTGACTCCCCAAAACCTTTCTGCCATCTACAAGGCACAAGTCAGGAGTCTGATGGAATACTCTCCACTTGCCTGGATGAGTGCAGCTCCAACAACACACAAGAAGCTTGACACCATCTAGGACAAAGCAGCCCACTTGATTGGCACCCCATCCACCACCTTAAACATTCACTCCCTTCAACACCAGCACACCGTGGCTGCGGTGTGTACCGTCTACAGGATGCACTTCAGCAACTCACCAAGGCTTCTTCGACAGCACCCCCCAAACCCGCGACCTCTCCCATCTAGAAGGACAAGGGCAGCAGGCACATGGGAACAACACCACCTGCACGTTCCCCTCCAAGTCACACACCATCCCTACATGGAAATATATAGCCGTTCCTTCATCGTCGCTGGGTCAAAATCCTGGAACTCCCTTCCTAACAGCACTGTGGGAGAACCTTCACCACACGGACTGCAGAAGTTCAAGAAGGCAGCTTACCACCACCTTCTCGAGGGCAATTAGGGATGGGCAATAAATGCTGGCCTCGCCAGCGACGCCCACATCCCATGAACGAATTTTTAAAAAAACTATATAGCAGCAAATAGGAGTAACTGTACAACCCGCCCCCCCCCCCCCCCAAAAAAAAAAGATTATTTGCCATTATGGATGTGTTGAATTTAATCCATTTGGAAAATTTCAAGAATTAGACCACTGTTTTACTAGTGAAAGCAAAATGTTTTTGGCTTAATGGTTTTGTTTTTATTTGACAGGGAGGACCTGGGATTTAGGCTTATATCCGAACAGGTTAGCCATCACCCACCAATCAGTGCATTTTATTCAGAAGGCATTAATAAGGATTTTGTTTTCCATGGTTCTATCTATCCAAAGCTTAAATTTTGGGGGAAGAGTGTAGAAGCAGAGCCACGAGGAACTATCACACTAGAGCTTAACAAGTAAGTACGTTTATAATTTGAGTGGAAAGCTTTGTTTACTTTTCACCCAGTCCAATTTTGAACAACTGAATGAAATACAACAATTTTTAAATATTGAGAAAAGGCAATATCATTTTCAAAAGGATTATTAATATTTCATGATTATTTGAAAATTCTAAATGAATATATTGCTAAAATTACCCTATTAAGTTAATTCTTGAATACATTAAAATTGTAGCTTGCATTTGGATAAATAACCTTTCTGATATTGTGAGGTTATTCCATGTGATCATAATTTCATGGAATTTGGGAAGGAGAAGATTATTGGTGCATCTAGACTATCCTCTAAACCTCCCATTGGGTTCCTTACCAAGATGCTAGATCTATTTCTTTTCCCTAAAAGGAATTCATCCCTTTCGTTTTGAAAACCTACTTGGGTTTTCTAATCTTCCCCCCCCCCCCCCCCGCACCCCATCCCAATTGTAATATATACAATTATAGCACCATCTTACTTCCAAAATGTTACTTAAATTTCCTCCTTCTTTTGACGATACCCTTCACTTAAAACAGTGCCCCCTAGTCCTCAAACCCTATGCCCCATAAAATAACTTTCATGAATCTAAAATCTCCATACGAATGACCTCAATCAAGTTCCCAATGTGTCGTCCAATTCAGAGAGCGAAAGTCTCAGGGTAGACCATCTTTTCTCCTAATTGTACCCTTTTGGAATGCATGGGACCCGTGTGGTCGCTCTGGCTGTCTACCTTCTACAGTCTTGTCTATGCCCAGGTGGCCCTGGAGAGGGGCCATGAGGTGTCCACCGGTACACTCAAGACCGTCCACGATTGGTGGGCACCACAGGACGTTAATTGTATAATTGACAACAATGGCAAAATACTTTGAACCTCAGTTTGATTATTTTGTTAATGGTGACCTCCTAGAGGGGGCACTTGTGGTACTGATTTTTGTTCAGTGACGCTGGGGTTCCCAGTGCCACCCCTACTGGGGCAATTAAAATAGGTTCCATGCTTTTGGTTCACGAATCAGCCTTGTAGACCCCTCCGAACTTCTTCCAATAATTCTACATTTTTCCTATAAGAGACCAAAACTGAACATTGTACTCCAGATGTGGCATCATTAAGGCCAGATACAATTTCAACATCACCTTCTTGGATGTAAAAATCACACCATAGTTATACATGCTAACATTTTATTTGCTTTATCTAGAATCATAGAAGTTTACAACATGGAAACAGGCCCTTCGGCCCAACATGTCCATGTCGCCCAGTTTATACCACTAAGCTAGTCCCAATTGCCTGCACTTGGCCCATATCCCTCTATACCCATCTTACCCATGTAACTGTCCAAATGCTTTTTAAAAGACAAAATTGTACCCGCCTCTATTACTGCCTCTGGCAGCTCGTTCCAGACACTCACCACCCTTTGAGTGAAAAAATTGCTCCTCTGGACCCTTTTGTATCTCTCCCCTAGCTGCCAAAACAAACAGATCTCTTTCTGCTCTTACATGAACATCATATAACGTGTACATGTTGCTGCTCTGACGTTACACTTACCACTGTTGAATTTCATTTGCCACATCTCTCCACCAGTTTGGCCTAACCTGTCCAGTCTCGTTGGATTATTGCACAGTGGTCAGCATCATTGGCCACTGAACCCGACTTGGTGTCATCTGCAAATTTAAGATGTCCTCCAAGGCATTTATAAAAATTACATTGGCATCAACAGAGATCCCAGGCATACCACTGATAACTAGTTTCCACTCTTGATACATCCTCATGCTCCAACATCCTTTGTATCTACCTTTCCGCCACGCATCAATCCTGCCTCGTGCTTTGCCATCTATCTTATGAGCACGCACATTCTGTTATATATGACCGTGTCTGCTGTCTTCCTGAAATTCAAGTAGATAATATCCACTGCCTTGTCCTTATCCAGCAGATCTGCAAACTCCTCAAAATAAATTCAATGAACTGGTCAGATGTGACCTACCCCATTTGAACACATGATAGCTTTCTCTAATTGGACTCTGTCATTCCAGATGATCCCTTATGCAAACATTCGTCAACGTTTTTGACATTTTCCCACAATTGAGGCAAGGCTCACAGATCTGTAAATTGAGGGTTTAATCCTTTGCCCCTTTAAAGATGGGGATCACGTTTTCTATTTTCAAATCCATAGAAATGTTACCTGATTCCCGTGAGCTTTGGAAAATAATAGGGGGCTTCAATAACACTGCAAATTTTCAGAACCAGTAGCCAGAAACCGATCTGCTTCCTAAACATTTGTACTATGCCTTCCCTTGTGGTGCTAAAGGTTTCCAGTTTGCTCTGTTCTTTATACTCCCCTCTCAACATCAGTAGTGGGGAAAATGCCAGAGTCTCTTATAAAAGATGTGATAACAGAACACTTGGATGGCATTAACGGGATTGGACAAAGTCAGCATGGGTTTATGAAAGAGAAATCATGCTTAACAAATCTACTGGAGTTTTTTGAGGATGTAACTAGTAGAATAGATAGGGGAGAACCAGTGGATGTGGTGTATTTGGATTTTCAGAAGGCTTTTGATAAGGTCCCACACAAGAGGTTAGTGTGCAAAATTAAAGCACAAGGATTGGGGGGAATATACTGGCATGGATTGAGAATTGGTTGACAAGACAGGAAACAGAGTAGGAATAAACAGGTCTTTTTCCGGGTGGCAGGCAGTGACTAGTGGGGTACCGCAGGGATCAGTGCTTGGGCCCCAGCTATTCACAATATATATCAATGATTTGGATAAGGGAACTAAGTGTAACATTGCCAAGTTTGCAGATGACACAAAGCTGGGATGGAATGTGAGCTGTGAGGAGGATGCAAAGAGGCTCCAATGTGATTTAGACAAGTTGGGTGAGTGGGCAAGAACATGGCAGATGCAGTATAACGTGGATAAATGTGAGGTTATCCACTTTGGTTGTAAAAACAGAAAGGCAGATTATTATCTGAATGGTGATAGATTGGGAAAAGGGGAGGTGCAATGAGACCTGGGTGTCGCTGAAAGCGAGCATTCAGGTGCAGCAAGCAGTTAGGAAGGTGAATGGTATGTTGGCCTTCATTGCAAGAGGATTTGAGTACAGGAGCAGAGATGTCTTACTGCAGTTATACAAGGCCTCGGTGAGACCACATCTGGAGTATTGTGTGCAGTTTTGGTCTCCTTATCTGAGGAAGGATGTCCTTGCCATAGAGGGAGTGCAACGAAGATTTACCAGACTGATTCCTGGGATGGCAGGACTGACTTATGAGGAGAGATTGGGTCGACTAGGCCTATATTCACTAGAGTTTAGAAGAATGAGAGGTGATCTCATCCAAACATATAAAATTCTAACAGGACTAGACAGACTAGATGCAGGGAGGATGTTCCCGATGGCTGGGGAATCCAGAACCAGGGGTCACAGTCTCAGGATACAGGGTATGCCATTTAGAACCGAGATGAGGAGAAATTTCTTCACTGAGGGTGGTGAACCTGTGGAATTCTCTACCACAGAAGGCAGTGGAGGCCAAGTCATTAGATGTATTCAAGAAGGAGATAGATATATTTCTTAATGCTAAAGGGATCAAGGGGTATGGGGAAAAAGCGGGAACAGGGTACTGAGTTAGACGATCAGCTATGATCATTTTGAATGGCGGAGCAGGCCCAAAGGGCCGAATGGCCTACCCTTGCTCCTATTTTCTATGTTTCATAAATAGAAATAGTCAAATGTCACTCCACACCCTACTCATGCTGCTGATATGTGTAAAGAATGTTTTGTTTTTGTCGTAGGCACAGAGTCAGCTTCCGTATGTATACTGACAACACTTAGCTCTATCTCGCCATCACCTCTTTTGACTTCTCAACTATCTCTGCTGACAGATTGCCTGTCTGATGTCAAGTCATGGATGAGTCACAGGTTCCTCCAACTGACTATTGGGAAGACTGAAGACGTTGTTTTCAGCCCCCCACCATAAACTGCTTCTTTGTCATTTAGTCCAACCCCCTCCCATGCCACTTGCTCAGCCTAAACCAGACCATACGAAACCTTGGCATCCTGTTCGATCCCAGAGCTGGGAATCGAACCACAATACCTAACTTTCAACAGGATTGCTTGATTTCCACTGCTGCGACATGACCGTCTCTGCCCCTATCTCAGCCTCTACTACTGAAAACCTTATACATGCATTTGTCTCCTCTAGACTCAATTTCTTCACTGTCTTCCTTACTGGTCTCCATGGTTGCACCCTCCAATTTCTCCAACGCAGCTGCTCATATCATGTCCCCCACTATGTCCTGCCTGCCCGTCACCCCCTTCCTTGGTGACCTACATTGGTAACCTGTTTCTCACTGTATTAAATTTTAAATTCATGCCTTCTATTCAAATCCTTCCATGACCTTGCCCCACCTAGCTCTACAACCTCCTCCAGCTTTATATCTGCTCTTATACCCTTTGATCTTACTCTGCCTTTTTGTGTAACATCTCTTCCTTCACCTGTCTTGGTTGCTTTCTCTGGAACTCCTTCCTTAAACCCATGCAGATCTCCACCTCTTTATCCTCTTTTTAAAAAAAAAATCTTCTCAAAGCACATCTTTTTGACCAAGTTTTTGCTTACCTATCTTAAATCTTTTTCCATGACTCTCCGTTGGTTCCTCTGCCCAATTCAATTTGTGAACCACCTTGCAACTTTTTCCCCCAATATCTATCACTATATACATTCAGGTTCTCATCATCCTTTATACTTTGTTATATTCTGCTCATGTTTGTTCTTTGTGTATCTTGGCTGCTTGGATTTTCTAGTTCTCCATATCCTACTGACCAAAAACATAACTGGACCAGCCACATAAACACTGTGGCTACAAGGGCAGGACAGAGGTTGGGTATTCTGCGGCAAGTGACTCACCTCCTGACTCCCCAAAGCCTTTCCACCGCCTACAAGGCACAATCCAGGAGTGTGATGGAATATTCTCCACTTACCTGGATGAGTGCAGCTCCAACAACACTCGGGACGCTCGACACCATCCAGGACAAAGCAGCCTGCATGATTGGCACCCCATCCACCACCTTAAATATTCGGCATTTACATACAGTTACATACAACATACAAACTGCAGCCACCGGCACACCGTGGCTGCAGTGTGTACCATTTACAAGATGCACTGCAGCAACTCGCCAAAGCTTCTTAGACAGCGCCTCCCAAACCCGCGACCTCTACCACCGAAAAGGACAAGGGCCGCAGGCGCATGGGAACTCCACCACCTGCACGTTCCCCTCCAAGTCACACACCACCCTGACTTGGAAATATATCGCCGTTCCTTCGTCGTCGCTGGGTCGAAATCCTGGAACTCCTTACCTAACAGTACTGTGGGAGTACCTTCACCACACGGACTGCAGCGGTTCAAGAAGGCAGCTCACCACCACCTTCTCAAGGGCAGTTAGGGATGGGTACTGAATGCTGGCCTTGCCAGCGACGCCCACATCCCATGAATGAATTTTAAAAAAACTCCTCTACAATTCAGAATTTTGTATGCCCTCCTTTCTTTCTCCCCAATGCCTCCCAAGCCTTCCCTTTTCCATCATGTTGGTTTTGCTCTCTTAAATTGATCTTTGACTTGTTCCTGAGATAAACTGCTTCTACAATGTTTAAAAAAAAATCTTTAAAACACCCCCATTTTCCTTCCACATCCTTCCCTTTAAATAGTTGTTCTTTGTTTCTTTCATTCAACGTTTCATCCTTTGAGTCTGCTCTCCTAAAATCTAATTTCTTAAACAAACAGAAAATAAAAGTTATTAAGAAAAGATTTTTGAAGTACTTCAGTAACTCCTTCACATGTAGATTGTCCCCAGTCCCAGTTTATGTCAGGAAGATTAAACTCCATGATTACAACTGAGGTCTTTTTATAACCCCCAGCCCCATGGCAGTACATCCATCTGTTTTATGGCAGCCTATAACTTATTCCTACCACTAACTTATTTCCTTTTCCTATCTTCCGGATCCACCTAAAGTGGCCGTATGCCAATTCCCAGTTCATTCCTCACAACAATGCACGAACCTTCCCTGATAAGCAGTCTCACGCCACCCCCTTTTTTTCCATCTCTTTCCGGAAGTGCAAAAAGCCCTGCAGATTTGTTCCCTAATCATCCATTTTAATAACATCAATAAGCTGCATTGTACTTGTATGCTCAACACTAACAGGAAATACACAAATATTAATGATGAAACTTTTTTCTAATCAATAGGTATTTTTTTCATTGGCTTAATTTGCATGGCATGTGACTTGTTCATGGTGTTGATATTCAGCATGCAATATGCAGCATACATGATGGCTGCAGATAGCTAGAAGACATTTGAAACACTCACTGTTGTAAAGCAGCCCATTAGTGATGAGAATTTATTTACACTTGCACACAATGAAATGCAAGAACAATTGTGGTGAAAGGCTATGACCTCTACCTATTGCAGTCAGCTACTTGACTACATGTTGCATGTAGCCCTTACACTAGACTCGCCAGAGACCTGGTATGAGTGGGTGGCATTTTATGTGTCTGTCCAATATTATTAACTGTGACTATCATTTCTATGTGTGTATATATTTGTATGTATATAATGTATGTATACTTTATATAACCTTTTTAGTGTATATTTTCTGCAGGCCCCTGAATCTCAGTAGGTAAGTTTGATCAGTAGTGTATGCGTATTTATTACTATTGCTTTTGATGCCACAATTTCACATGTCACTTGATTTCAACAAATTAATTTTGTGGGAATACCTTGTGTGGATAGTGAATTTGGTTCTTCATTTCACATCACCTCATCTCTTGGAGTAAGCCCAGATTACCAGCAGGGAAAGTTATGAGGCTAGTACTCGGTTAAGGTGCTTCTGATTGCATTGTACACTTGGGTTCTAAAATTTTAAAACCAATAACCACTGTTTGTCCCTAGGTTTGGGATTTTATGGGTCTCCTCCCTCGTGGGACTAGGGTCCTATTTTTAGGCTTCTGTTATCCTCTTCACTAGTGTCTGTCTTTCAGCAGTGGATTACATTGCTTAGCAAGTAATATATACACATTTTTATTTCTACTGTGCTGTCTTGATCACGAGGGTGCAGGTAGAAAAGGTTTGTGTATACGCACCAGCTGATATGGATAGTGGGAGCAATAGGTCTAATATGTCAGTCACCCTCCTGCGGGTGGAAAGAGTTTCTCCTTATTTACTCTATCAAAACCCCTCATAATTTTCAACACCTCCATTAAATCTCCCCTTAACCTTCTCTGCTCTAAGAGGAACAATCCCAGCTTCTTTAGTGTCTCCACATAACTGAAGTCCCTCTTCCCTAATATTCTAGTAAATCTCCTCTGCACCCTCTCCAAGGCCTTGACATCCTTCCTATAGCTTGATTCCCAGAATTGGACACAATACTCCAGGTGAGGCCTAATCAATGATTTATAAAGGTTTATCATAACTTGCTTTTGTGCTCAGTGCCTCTATTTATAAAGCCGAGGATCCTGTATGCTTTTTTAACAGCTCAATCGTATTGTCCTACCACCGTCAAAGATTTGTGTATGTGAACCCCCAGGTTTCTCTGTTCCTGCACTTCCTTTAAAATTGTGCGATTTTAATTTATATTGCCCCTCCTCATTCTTCCTTCCAAAATGCATCAGTTCACACTTCTCTCCATTAAATTTCATCTGCCACATGGCAGATGTATAGTTTGATCTAGTTAGAATGATAACTTTTTTGACATTTGCAAAACTTTTCAAGTGATTTCTTTCTGTTCTATTTTGTGAGACACCACATTCAGACCACTCCTTCAGCCAAGGGGCTACCTGGAAATGGATGTGTTTGTGACATTGCAATGAAAATTCATAGGATTTTGTTTCGGGGACAGGAGTTGCAGAATTCTGAAAAATGCTATATGAATCTTAGCTGTAAATATAGATAATACTTGATTGAGATTTTTAAAATTTTAATTAAGCTAAATTTTAATCATCCTCTCCTTCCCCCCCCCCCCCCATTAATGCAGGATGAAGGAATGAGTAACAGGTGGAGGAACTTCCTATGTACATTTTACATGCATACAGGCCATTATCAGGAGAAAATGAAATCTTTTGCACCTTCTACTGCAGTTATTACACAAAACAATAAGTTGTTAAAATTAGTTGCTTTGTTCTTTCAGGCACAATGAGGCCTATAGTTGGACAAATCCTTCGTGCTGTGTACATAATGTAATAATTGGCAAACTATGGATAGAACAATATGGAATGGTAGAAATCACTAATCACAGGTAAGCGTAATTTAAGAAGTAGTACTTAGGTAGAGTGTTCTTTCTGAATTTGCATGATACATTGTTAGTACATGACTAGGTTACAATTATAGAAAGACTGTCATAAAATGGTTGACTTGTACAGGTAATTTTGAGATTTCATCATTGTATTGAATGTGAGAATGCCCAGTAATTGGGAAATTGTAGATTGGTCAACTTTAAAAAAAAAAGAAAAAGAAAAATGTGTGCCGCTCCTATATCTGTCATTTGAAGAAATGGTTCTGACCTACACTGCTCCTCTTGTCGCACTCTCTATTCTTATGTACATTGAGCTCAGCAAGGTGTTTTTTTTTGTTGTTAACAAAGTTGCTGTGATTTTCTTTTACATAGTCTATGGCACAGAAACTGGCCATTCGGCCCAACTGGTCTATGCCAGTGTTTATGCTCCACACAAGCCTCCTCCCGCTTCCTTGTTACTCATAACCTGCACAAACAAACCTAGTTCGTATTTTCTGCATCATCCATTGGCCAGACTAAGCAGCTGTAGGTTGTTCCCTTATACTGAGATTCAGTACCGGGATTCGTTGTTGAAATTTGTATGTACAGATTGAATGATCTTG
This sequence comes from Heptranchias perlo, assembly GCF_035084215.1. Classification (NCBI taxonomy): domain Eukaryota; kingdom Metazoa; phylum Chordata; class Chondrichthyes; order Hexanchiformes; family Hexanchidae; genus Heptranchias; species Heptranchias perlo. The sequence continues at coordinate 14,050,798 of NC_090343.1, forward strand.
TGTTATGCTGCTGTTTCCCAGTCTGATGCCAGTTGTTTTTTTTTCCATGTGTATGCTAGATCAAATGTTTTTGTATTAATTTAAAAGGCAGCCAGAACAGGGTATGGATGCTGCACAGAACATTGGGTATTTGGTCATGAATCTCCGTCCAGTTAAAATTGCCATTTGCTTTAAGCTGCACAAGTGTGAATCATCACTCTAAAGTGGGTCTGATTAAATCCAGCATCAATAGCATGTATAGTATCATGCAGCATAGAAGGAGGCCATTCAGCCCATCGTGCCTGTGCCGGCTGTTTAAAAGAGCTATCAAATTAGTCCCACTCCCCTGCCCTTTCCCCATAGCCCTGTAAATTTTTGTCTTTCAAGTATTTACTCCAATTCCTTTTTGAAAGTTCCTTATTGAATCTGCTTCCACCACATCGTTCACCTGACGAAGGGGGAAGCCTCCGAAAGCTTGTGAATTTAAAATAAAATTGCTGGACTATAACTTGGTGTTGTAAAATTGTTTACAATTGTCAACCCCAGTCCATCACCGGCATCTCCACATCATGACCACACTTTCAGGCAGTGCATTCCAGATCATAACAACTCCGTGTTTTTTTTTTAAATTCTCATTTCCCCTTGGGCTCTTTTGCCAATTACCCTAAATCTGTGACCTCTGGTTACTGACCCTCGTGCGGGTGGAAAGAGTTTCTCCCTATTTACTCTATATCAACCCCTCATAACTTTCAACACCTCCATTAAATCTCCCCTTAACCTTCTCTGCTCCAAGAGGAACAATCCCAGCTTCTCCAGTCTCTCAACATAACTGAAGTCCCTCTTCCCTAATATCATTCTAGTAAATCTCCTCTACACCCTCTCCAAGGCCTTGACATCCTTCCTAAAGCTTGATTCCCAGAATTGGACACTATACTCCAGCTGAGGCCTAATCAATGATCTATAAAGGTTTAGCATAACCTCCTTGCTTTTGTACTCTGTGCCTCTATTTATAAAGCCGAGGATCCTGTATGCATTTTTAACAGCTCAGTCGTATTGTCCTACCACCTTCAAAGATTTTTGTATGTGAACCCCCAGGTTCCTGCACCCCCTTTTAAAATTGTGCCGTTTTAATTTATATTGCCCTTGTTCTTCCTTCCAAAATGCATCAGTTCACACTTCTCTCCATTAAATTTCATCTGCCACAACCCCCTTGAGGGTTTCTGCCTCTACTACCCTTTTCAGGCAGTGAGTTCCAGACCCCTACCACCCTCTGGGTGGAAAAAAAATTCTCCTCAGCTCCCCTCTAATCCATCTACCAATTACTTTAAATCTATTCCCCCTGGTCACTGACCCCTTTTCTAAGGGAAATAGGTCTTCCCTATCCACTCTATCTAGGCTCCTCATAATTTTATACATCTCAATTAAACCTCCCCTCAGCCTCCTTTTATTCCAAAGAAAACAACCCCAGCCTATCCAATCTTTTCTCATAGCTAAAATATGCATTTGTAATCAAACTTCTAACTTCAGTAAGTCAAGGTAGTGCCCTGGGAAGACTCCAAATATGATGTTGACTCTTGCTGGTGGTATTCTGTTCATTAGGTAAGAGATGAAAGTAAGTTTACTTGAATTCTATGTTTTAATTTATAATCCACAAATGCTATTTGTGCTTTAGGATTAGTTACAAGAATTAGCCTGTGCTTATATTGGGAGCAATATAACACTCAAACGATATAGGATGACTGTTGGATATTGATTCCATACCTCTACTACAATGCTGACCTGAAATCAAATATTATAATATACTTCCCTTCAGAGAAATGTATACATTTTTTGAGTCTTCTTTCAGTTCTGTATGATAAGAATTTTGACATCTTGCTTCTCTTTGCAGTACTGGTGAGAAATGTTTGCTCCATTTTAAACCATGTGGGCTTTTTGGAAAAGAACTGCACAGAGTTGAAGGATACATTCAGGACAAAAGGTTTGTTTGAAGGAAATGTGTAGCAAAGTTTTATGTTTAACAATTACAATTAGTAGTGAAAAATTGTACTTGAAAAATACTTAATCTGTCTGTACAGTGCTTTGGGACATCCTGAAAGGTACTATGTGAATGCAAGTTCTTCTCTCTTTCCCACTCGCTTTCTTTCTTGCCCTCTCTCTGTAACTTGGGGGAAAAAATGCCTGCCATAAATGTCTGGTTCAGATTTATTTTCCTAATGTGGCTTTATGTAGTGTTGTGCCTCATCATTAAACTAAAATTATATTGTGTGCATTTTCTTCTTTTCATAGTAAAAGGAAGGTGTGTGTAATATATGGCAAATGGACTGAATGTCTGTGGTGTGTGGACACTAACACTTATGAGACCTACAGGAAAAATGAAAAGAAGGGTGGAGACCAAAAGAAAGCTAAGGAGGTAAGCCTATTTTTTTTATTTGTTCACGGGATGTGGGCGTCGCTGGCAAGGCCGGCATTTATTGCCCATCCCTAATTGCCCTCGAGAAGGTGGTGGTGAGCCGCCTTCTTGAACCGCTGCAGTCCGTGTGGTGACGGTTCTCCCACAGTGCTGTTAGGAAGGGAGTTCCAGGATTTTGACCCAGCGACAATGAAGGAACGGCGATATATTTCCAAGTCGGGATGGTGTGTGACTTGGAGGGGAACGTGCAGGTGGTGTTGTTCCCATGCGCCTGCTGCCCTTGTCCTTCTAGGTGGTAGAGGTCGCGGGTTTGGGAGGTGCTGTCGAAGAAGCCTTGGCGAGTTGCTGCAGTGCATCCTGTGGATGGTGCACACTGCAGCTACAGTGCGCCGGTGGTGAAGGGAGTGAATGTTTAGGGTGGTGGATGGGGTGCCAATCAAGCGGGCTGCTTTATCTTGGATGGTGTCGAGCTTCTTGAGTATTGTTGGAGCTGCACTCATCCAGGCAAGTGGAGAGTATTCCATCACACTCCTGACTTGTGCCTTGTAGATGGTGGAAAGGCTTTGGGGAGTCAGGAGGTGAGTCACTCGCCGCAGAATACCCAGCCTCTGACCTGCTCTCGTAGCCACAGTATTTATATGGCTGGTCCAGTTAAGTTACTGCCTTTGTGTAGTGTGGAAGTATAATTGTTTCTTTTAGATGTGCACACAATTGTTGTACATCTTAATTTATGTCACTGCTCATTTTATTTGTTAAAATAGACGCCATCTGTTGCAGAATGATAAAAGACCATTTTAGTGATCTTACTGCACACATAATCATGTTATTTAAATGTTACAGAAGTTTTTTGCATATGTAGATTTTTTTTTCTCTCTGAATTCCAAAGCTAAGAGGATAAATTTCCTCTAGGCTTCTCCCGCTCTGCCACCGTAACTTTGAAAACCCTATTCATGCATGTAAATAAGGGGACAAAATGCCAGAGGAGCAGGACAAGCCCTGAGGAAATTTACCCCTAGTTATTTTGTTACTGGCTGATATCCTTTTCTTCTTTGTCCTCCACATGCTACTTGAATTTAGACCACTTATGATTTAATGTTCTGGGGAACCAATGCGATGTGTCGTGTGAAGCTTTTACTGACAGCACACTGTGACTTCAGCCCACAGAATACCCCCATTCTTGTGACTTGCAAAAGCTTTGCTTTGGTGGCAGTTTGATTTTCTCCAACCAGGAACAAAAGTTCTCCACACTGGTTGAATGGGTTAGTAATGTGCTTTCTCTGGAAAATACCATAATAAAGGACATTGCTGATGTGTTTCAGACAGAAGATGTTGTACGAGCTGAAAATGATGAAGCTGATGACATGCCTGAAATCCAGGAAACTGTACAAGTTGTTCCTGGAAGCAAGCTACTCTGGAGGATAGCAGCAAGGCCTTCACACTCTTCTCGGGTAAGAATGAAAGTCTGATACATTTCACTAAGTGTTACTTAAAGTTGTATGTGTGAGTAAGTGCATGTATGTGCAGCCTGCTTGTAGTGCTCTTGACACACTGTGCAGAATATTGCTTAGCTGTTTTAAAGTGCGGGTGAACAACTGAGAAACCTTGATTCGCAATTTAAACAACAGATCAGTAAATTATAAAACTGTAAAACCCCATATAATTGTAATCTATGTTTAAAAAGCTAAAATTGGCACTCTGAGCAGAGCGCTGCTCCAACACTGATGGGACACTGAATGTTTATTCTTCAGGACAATCAATGGATTTGTTAAATTGGAGATCTTGCAGTTGTATACTTTACTGATCTGTAGTTTAAATTGCCAGTCAGTGCTGCTCAGCTGTTCAATAATGTTGCTATTGGTAGCGTTCTGCTCAGTGAGTTAGGGAATAAATTAATGTAACAAAAAGAGCAACTGATACTTAAAAAGCACAACTGTTAAGAGGAGTGGCTGTGAGAAGAGCATCAGTAGTTGATTAATCAGCAGTTTAAAATGCTGCTTAGTGCTGTGCAGCAAAATACATTGTGATTAGCTATAGTGATCAATTTGATATATAGTAAAACTCTTGTGTCTGCATGCACTTCCTGAAAAACTTTTTCCTTCATAAATTCCTATGTCTACATTTATAATAAAAACTTCCTGTGTAATATTATTATGCTGTAATCACACCCTTCTGCCACCCTTGTGCTGAAGTGCAACCATTGGCAAGTGTGGCAAGTTTCCATTAGAAATGTGGGCATAGGAATTTATAATAGACATTTTTTAAAAAAGGGGACTGAATTAAGTCTGTACCCTCACCCCACCACCCACCCCCCAACCCTTTACAACTCTGTTTTACCTGAATACTATACTTGATTCCTACTGTCCATTTAGAAAAACTGGGATTTCACTGGCTGAAAAAAAATGGCTTTAAAGGCTGTTTTTAAAAGGTAATCAGAAGTCCAGGCATGGAATATGGATGTGGTTACCTCATTTGTAAGCAGGTCAATCTTTTGATGCATTTTTACATGTGACAATCTGGAAAGGAGTCACCTGATTTGAAGATGCCTCTGAAAAGCTTGGAGGGTTAAAATGTTATAGCGTTTTTGGTAAAAGCTACCCTAGCAAATACAAATGTTAAACCCAGCAGAATATTTAACTTGAAGTTAGTCACTGTTTCAACATTGCTGCAGAATAATGCTGTGCAGTACATAATAACAGACAAAATGTTCCTATTTCTAGATGTATAATTTCACTAGTTTTGCAATGATGCTGAATGAACTGGATGAAGAACTGAAGGATGTTTTAGCTCCAACTGATTGTCGTTTTCGACCAGATATCCGAGCTATGGAAAATGGAAACATGGGTACGTGCATTAGGAATAAATCTAAAAATTGGTGCTTACCATGGATAGAATACATTTTGTTCAACTAGCTTGTATTGAGTTCATGTTAATTTGTTTAGACAGTGTTCTAGTATACAGTCCTAAGAGATCAAATGATCTAATTAATATTATAGAAATTGTTATGCCAGTTATATGTTTTAGATTGTTTGTGGTTACTGCAGGATCTAAGATTACTGAGAATGTAGGATTAAGCTTCTTAGCTGAAGCCAAGTGCATGTTTTGAAATTAGTCCCAGCAAAATCTTTGGAGATAAATATCTCTGGTAATCCTGTGTTAATTTGTAAATTTAATTAATGCCGTTGGCACTAATGCCAACATTCTAATACAAAGATCTTTATGAACAAGAGCAAACTACTACAGCTTAACTCCAGTCATTGATTTTCGAACATAATGAGTTGAGTTTTGTAATTGACAGATTTTGCTGGTGCAGAGAAAGAAAGATTAGAAGAAAAACAACGAGCTGCTCGTAAAGACAGATCCAAAACTGAAGAGGAATGGAGAACCAGGTTAGTTTGTTCCCAGAAGAAACGTACACTTAAAAACCTAAGAATCTTTAGGCACAAGAAAAGGCTATTTGGGTCAATAGGTCTGATATTTTTACTGGGAATGGCCAGATAGAACATTTTTGTATTCCTAAATCTTTTTGTTAGAATAACCCCACCGTATCTGTCTTCTCACTAAAACCTTCAATACCTCTCTCTTTAGAAACTCATCCAGTTTTCTCTTGAATCCATTTGTTCTCTGTTCCAACAGCCTTTACTGATAATTGTTTTCACAAATCTAATTCCCATGGCATGAGAAGTTCTGTGTGACTTCCATTTTTGTTCCTAATTTCCTAAATTTTGTGTCCCAAAGTATTTGAACTAGAGTCAACATAATCTTAAACTTCAAAATAAGCCCCAAAAATAATTTACATCAAAACTACAGCACAGAAACAGGCCATTCGGCCTAACTGGTCCACGCCGGTGTTTATGCCCCGCACACGCCTGCTCCCTCCCTACTTCAACGAATCCTGTCAGCATACCCTTCTATTCCTTTTTCCCTCGTGCATAATCTAGCTTCCCCTTAAATGTATCTGTTATTTGCCTCAACTACTCTTTGTGATAGTACGTTCCACGTTCTTTACCTAAAGAGTGGCAAGAAGTTTCCCCTGAAATCCCTATTGGATTTATTAGCAAGTATTTTATATTTATGATCTCTAGTTTTGGACTCCCCCACAATTGGAAACATTTTCTCTGTCTATCCAATCCTTTCATTTTCTTAAAGACCTCTATCAGGTCACCCCTCAGCCTTCTCTTCTAGAGAAAAGAGCCCCAGCCTTTCCTGATAAGCATGATACCAGAACTGAGAGGATATACTTGTGAATCTTTTTTGCACACTCTCCGATGCCCCTATATCCTTTTCTAATAATGAGACTAGAACTGTGCACAGTATTCCAAATGTGGTCTAACCAAGGTTCTATACAAGTTTAACATAACTTGTCTGCTTCTCAATTCTATCCCTCTTTTTAAAAAAAAAATGAACCCCAGTGCTTGATTTGCCTTTTTTTATGGCCTTTATTAACCTGCACCACTACTTTGATTTGTGTATCGGTACCCCTAGATGACTTTGCTCCTCTAACCCATTCAGACTCTTTTAATCAAGCAATATGTGACCTCCTTATTCTTCCTACCAAAGTGCACCACTTCACACTTACCTACATTGAAATTCATTTGCCAATTACACGCCCATTTTGCAAGTTTATTAATGTCCTCTTGCATTTTGGCACATTCCTCCTTTTTGTATTAACTACACCCCCCCTCCCCTGCCCCAATTTGATGTCATCTGGAAATTTTGAAATTTTACTTCCAATTCCCAAATCCAAATTGTGAACAGCACTTTCCACCTTTGTCAGTCTGAGTTTAACCTACAAACATTGAAATACATGTCTAATTTCTGCTTTCTTTTAAGTTAATGACTGCCAAATCCTTGTATTATGAATTCTATTCATTATATATAGTTATATTTATTGAAATAACTAAAGTCTACCATTATGTACATTCATTATTTATTTAAGAAGGGACAAAGATACTTTTGAAATACACATTGATTTGCTTAATGCCACTCCCTATGTTGACCTTTTTCTACTTCAAACCAAGGGATAGATAATAGATATTCTGATAGAAATGCCATCTGTAGGCTGTTATATAAAGTTGTACTCCTTTAGAAGTCACAAACAATATTGAGGTACTGGGCTACATCTTAACCCCTCCTGCCTGGCGGAAATGAGGCAGGCGGGGAGTTAAGGTGGTGGGTGAGGGGAGAGGTGTCGGGGGTGTTATGTCACGTTCCCTCCCCCCACCATTGTTACTTACCTTAATTAAAACATGGGAGGACTGCCCACCACCACCACCACCAACCCCCCTGCCCCCGGCAGGCAGGAGCCTACTTTTACATTGAAAAGTCGCGGGACCGATGGCTTTTTAACTTCTGCATTCGGGAGGCCTGCACAGGCCAAACTTCAAGAGCCGAACCATGGTGGGAGTTGCGAAGTGGCCAGAAGAGACTTTGCTATGGAAACCTTATGGGCCAGGAGGATCTACTCCCGGGCCTTGCAAGGAGACCTTGGACCTCCTCAGCCCCGGTGCTAATTTTATGTCCGGGACCCTTCCCTTGGTTCCACCGCATCCTCTGGCTCCTGACTTGATTTTTGCCCCGGCCCTGACGTCACTTCCATCAGTTTAGGGCGGGCCACTGTCCTGGATTATTTAAATGAGGCCCAGCAGTTAAAATGGCCTGGGCCTCACTGAGTTTCCAGTGGGGTTTCCCTCTTGCCCCTGCACACCCTAAATGTGCCCCCAGTTAAAATTGACCCTACTGAAACTGGAATTTAAAAAGGTTAAGTAAATTTTATGATTGTGATAACTGATATGTAGTAAATTGAATTTGCTGCAGGGCTTCCTTTCATAATGAATCAAAGTAAAAAAGGCCAAAATCTTGATTTTAATTTGTTCAGAAATGTCATCTTAAAATGTTTGCTTATAACAAAGTTGTGATTTTGTTTTTCTTTCTTCATTTTTTCTACAGGTGGTTTCGACAGGACATCAATCAGCACACACGAACACCAGACTGGATTTATACAGGAAAGTACTGGGAAAGAAATTACGAAGATTGCCCTGATATTTACTGAGGATTTTTATTCTCAAAGTATCGTTGAATGTCGATCAAATGACTTTAACATTTCTACTACTTCTAAATCTTTACCCTGGTTTTGTCTGTCTGCTTTTATTTTGTTTAACTTACACTGATGTCAGTCCCAGAATCTCTTAACTATAATGTTTATGTGCAATAACTGAAGAGGTTTTGGAAAATTTTCCCCCACCATTCATATATAAATAATACAATGCTTGAACTGTTTTGCCAGCATTTCTATCCTGACATAATAGAATTGGGTGCTACTTCTGAGATCCCAGGATTACAGTAGAAATGTTTAGTGAAGTCTTCCCCCACTCCCCCAGATGGCTAATTGAATTTATCCAGTGAGTAACTGAGTCATACAGACCAAGAAGGGTCCAGATTCGATCCCTGGTTTGTGCTGCGTTAGCTGATCTATGCTGGGGTACGGGCTCTACGAAGGGCTGTTTCACCCCTTGGTTAGGTAGCGATAAACTGGTGAGGGGTCCACCCTCCTGATGCTATCCAGTGGCCCCTGCTTGAAGAGTGCATGTGTACACGATGGGTGAGGACAAAATTGGGTGCAATTGTAAGCCCCCTATGGTGAAATAGCTTGCAGGCAGTCACTACAAAGGCTCACAGATGAATAATGGCTACTTGAGCAAAGTACCAGAGAGCAGCTGGTGCCCATGGAACTACACAGAAAGATATCTTCAGGAGAGAAACTTGGCAAGAAAAAGGAAAAAAAGCTTTTTTTAAAAAAAAATGCTTTACCGGTGCTTATGACTTGAAAACTAGGTACTTGCATTTTAAATGTTTATCAGCATAAATCTATATATACATAGGTCTGAATAAACATTGCAATTCCACTAGAATGATATAAACCTTAACTTTGTATTGATTTTTCCTTTTATTTGATTCCCAAGAAATACAATTTCACATCAGTGCAGAAGAGTTAATCTGTTCATGAAATGGTTGCAGTTTAATGAGGGTTTTAATAAATGTTTTGGGAGTGCAGAAAAGAATCAGTTTTTTTTAAAAAAACAACAGACATCATAAATGGATTCCCAGTAACCAGAACATTGTACTGAGTGCTATGTTAGAAGCTTTTCAATGAACCTATAAGTTGGTGAAGGTGATTGAAATACATGCAGCTGTTAAGCAGCCTACAGCCTAAACAGTTTAGTAGTGTTGCACACATTGATGTCAAAAATCACACACACAAAAAGCCCTTTTGTTGATTTCATTTTTGCTGCGATATTGAATAAATTTTCATACTTCAGTTTTGGTGTGACTTCTTTTGAAATTTAGACTTATTTTAATCTCCCTTACCTGATGTATTGCTGTCTCAGGATGAATCCAGATTATTTTTTGCTGCCTCGGACAACAGAACTTCATGTAATGGACTTCTATTATTGGTAATAGATACCTTTGGCAATCCTGTCAGCACATCAGTGGAAAAGGTATTTTACAAGTCTTAAGTTTAGACTTGACAGAGTACAAATGTCAGTAGCCCACTATCTTTATTCATTTTTCCCTTTTTTCCCCTGACACTGTCACCCCTCTCTGAGAGTGGCCATTTATTTTTACCAATAGCTCTTTTGCAGTAATGCACTCTATTGCATGATTTGAATGTCCCCAGATATGTACTGTTTTGAAAATGTAACAAAACCAGGAGCTGCTTACATCATTGTTTACGTGAAGATTTGCATTGTGTGTGTGTAGATGTTCCGAAGCCATAATGTTATTTCAACTTGAATTCACAGATACAATTGATTTTGTGGAATCAAATTGTATAAAGGCAAATATACTTTCACTGGGCTTGAAATTATGGGAACTTTTGCTAATAAATTAGTGAATTGTACTTACTATTGATTGTTGTGAATCAATAAGCAGGCTAGAAAATAAAGAACAGCAGTAGGAGCCCCACAGATGAAAAGAAACTGTTTTCTGTTGTCCTGTAAGTAACACTCTCTCAAGTGCCATTTTCATGAGTACAGAGATCACTTTTCAACTCCCCCCTTGTTCAGCCCCTCCAAAAAGGACAGGTAAGATCATTTTTTTTTTAAAAACTGAAGCATCACATCCAAATTCCTCACCCTCTGTGTGCACTTTGCACTTGTAGGAAATGATGGAGAAGGTGAATGATTCTCGCATTCGATCAGACATTTTATAAAATATTTTTTAAAACAGGAAATGCTAAAGTTTCAGTTTCACCAAATTGTATCCAGGAGTACAAAAGTACTTGCAGGGAAATAAGATGTTAAAATACCACTTTGTACAAACAAGTCTTTGGACACAACTGTCTGGGGAGAAATATATACATAAACATGCACAGATAGACATACTCACCAACCTAAGATTTTATAGGCCTAACCTAATCAGTTCTTGGTACTACTTTTAGTCTCCAAATTGCAACAGTAATTTCTAGCCCATTAAAATTTGATGTTGGGCTGGATTGTTCTGTAGATGGGATTATGATGTAAGTTGCACCAACTGCTGATATATTTTCAGCAGTCTTCTGCATTCATTTGTGTCTGTGCTAGATAACTGAACTAAATTACATTCTACATGTGTATAACCTGAGCCAGATTGCATTAGCATTGTAAATTTTACTTTCAGCAGCACCATTATCAAAACTATGCAAATGTCAGATGCATACTGCTCCCAAAACAAATCACAGCAGTACATATTAACACATCAAATATTTTATATCCCAAGGAGTTGCTTAACCTGTACTATTTTTCTCTTCTAAGTTTGTAACGCATGGAACAGGGACCTTTATGCAGATCACGTAGAATTTGGAAATTTGTGAATGAAGTGTGTCATTATGTGACAGTAAACAAATGAGAATACAGAGATTGCTGTCTGTTAAGTGGGGTTTTGGAAAGAAAACAGTGATATATTGTATTTAAAGAGACCATATTTATTTTTGCTATCATATGGGCTGAAGTTTAAAACTACCAAATGTATAATAGATTATGTTTTATGTTCCCTCAAATAGTTTTAATAATTTTGGCTAAACTTTTAAAAAATATTGCAGAAAGTGGTCTTCTGTACCTGTGGTACAGATCTAAAAGTTAGAATATAACTTGATAAATAAGACATGTTATGGTACTAAAGGTTTAAAATAGTAAAGTGGTAGAGAAGATTTGATTTTTGGTAGTTATTAACTACAGCCTAAGTATAAATGGTTATTAAAAGGGATATTGCCTCTTTTCAAATTAAATTAGTAAACCTTGTCCAGTTGTTATATTTTATCCACTTTGGTATTTGTGATTTTACACCTAAACTGTCGCAACCTGAATTATGTTCATGAGAATTATTACTTTGCATGGAGTAATGTTGTTTAAAAAACACTATCTCAAGTTAAATGATCAGCCCCATTTTCCACGCTCCATAAAATTGGTATATTTCCAAATTATAAATAAATGTAAAATGTTGCAGTCTTTATATGGTAATATTTAAAATGAAATAATGTCATTTTAACACATGACTAGTGTTTATTTGAACTGTTTGTGACAAATTGAAGTTCCTTTTTGCTATCTAGTTTACAACCAAATAATCTCATACACTATGATTTGTATTCAATATTGAGCTATGAAAAGTCAACTCATTTTGCCTTCCTGGATAGCTGCTTCTCGGTTGAATTGTTAAAACAGTTTTTTTTGCCTTTTTATTAAATGTTGCATGAAGAGTTCAGTTCATAAAACACAAACACTTATGTAAAATTGACTTATTTTTATAATATTTAAATGTCAAGGCCCATTAATAAAGCTTCAAATCAGTTGTAATTTTTTTTCAGAAGTCTGCATAATTCTAAATTAATGTATGTTAACAAGTCAAAATGTATAAATATTTACTTTAAAAATAAAACTTTTTTTGAAGTGTGTGTCAGTTTTTATGTATCAACTAATGGATCTCCTATGTTGATGCCTACGGCAAGACAGATAAAGAAAAAGACTTGCATTTACGTAGTGCCTTTCACAACCTCAGGACATCCTAAAGCGCTTTAAAGTCAATTAAGTACTTTTGAAGTGTAGTCACTGTATTGAATTTAAATATAAATTTAACTAAATAATACTAGTCAATCTTCCATAGCATTACACACATGGAGTCCAGACTAAGTGAAGTCTTCAGGTGAAGTGGGATGAGAGGGTGGGAGATAATTGGACCAGGGCATGCAGGTGTAATTCAGTACTTATTTTAAAGTCATGCATTCTGAACTTATTTTTATATACTTTTAATTATTATGTATAGTTAAATAGCAAAACTTAGGGCAATTTGGGAAACAAAGAAGTAGAGTTAGTTGGAACAGAGGAGTTTCTTAGCAGTACAGGCTGAGGAATTGGGAGACACAAAGCTGAGGTGTTATAGTACCACCACAAGCAGGAGGGTATGGTTACAGTGTCAAAAGTTCACGGCAATTTCCATTATGAATGTGGACATAGGAATTTACATTAGGGGTAAATTGACAAAATGTGAACAGGGAGTGAGGTTTTGTAGACCAGAAGTGTGCAGATGCAAGATTTGGTTTTGCTTGCAGAAAGTCAAGGTAAAGAGGGCACTGTTGCTGCTGTAGATATAAAAAAGGGGAATAGCAGCTTCTGTTGACTAAGAAGCTTCATCTAATGGTAGAAGGGTGCAGGTGTGACTGTATTACATAATGGTAATGCCCAAATAAGGTCTGTGTGACATAGCAAATTTTAATATAGATATAATTAAGGTGTTATGGTGTGACATTTGTGACACGGGATGTTGGATGGAGTAAGATTGTGATATTTGATGACAAGCTGGCTTGTTCTTGAGGCCAATGTGCAAATGCCATTGTAAGTATGAAGAGAAACTGGGGATTGAATGCTCTGTTATGATTCAGTAGAACATTTGGCATTGCATTTAGCCAAAGAAATATTGGAAAACGATTGATGTCTATTATTGGTAGGTAGTGTGAGTTTAGTAGCGATGAAGTCACAGCTGTAGCTACTATGTCAAAGGGATGTTATAAAAAGGCTCTTCCAATGAAGTGAATATGTACGTAAATTGATAACGTTTTCATGTAGAAGTTGGGATAAATATAGGCAACAAATTTAAATTTTGTTACTAGTGTTATAGAGAAGTTTTTTTTAAAAGGAGTAAGAAGTTGATGCACTTAATTGTGTGAAGGAGTAAGTGAAAATGTAATGGAAATATTTAGATCTACTAGGAATATTTAGACTTAATGTTTTAGTGCTGTTACAATGGAGATGAAAGGGTGTAATAAAAATTTGCGTTGGCACAAGACTAAAGAATTGCTATGTGTTGGATGTGCTGAAGAACTGATTGAAATATTTGAAGGGGAAATATAGTAGGACAGAAGATTTTTTTTTTTGTCGAGGGTAATTGGGGGAGGAGTGGGACATAAAGCAGGCCAGGGTTGTGGGTTTGTTGCTGCACTTTTCGGAGCTGGGGCCAGAATTTTTCTTCGTGCAAGGGGAAGCTCTGACAACTAAATAAAAGTGCGGCTAGGCCTGAGTGAGGAAGGGATGATGGGGCTGGGACTAGAAGCAAGTGGTCATGTTGAGGATGAAGGCATCTCTGGGATGATTGCAAGTTAAAGGCAAAAGAAAGAGGATGAGGCCTAGAATAAAAACTTAGTTTTACATTATTAAATCCAGCACTGGGAGTGGTTGTATGGCCAGTTTATTAAATACTAGAGGAAGAGCAGTCTTTTCAGGGAGTGGCAATAAATGGACCTTTGGCTGTGAAGAGTTGGGAGACATGAAGCTGAGGTGCTACAGTGCCACCACTAGCGGGTGGTTACAGTGTCAAAAATTCACGTAGGCAATTTCCATTATAAACATGGACATAGAAGAGAGAACAGGTGTTTTTCAGGGAGTGGGGAGAAACCACCATTGAAGAGGAGCTGGAACCAGGGCAGAGCCAGTTCAGTAGCATAGGAGAAAGTAGGGCTTATTGAGAATGGGGAGAAGCAGGCATTTTACTGAGAGGCAAATCCATGATTTTCAGCCTTTAGGGAGACTGCAACAGTACCCACCTAGTGGCTGGTAACCTTCAAATATCGCATGCCTACCAAGTGTTGACATAGGGTTTTCCTAATAAAAATGTTGACCTAAAAAGCATAACTCAAAAAATGTTAAACAGGATGTAAGGTGCTAACTAGAAACAAAATATAGATTGATGTATTGTGTAATGCTGGCATGCAATTAACCTGAAACAGATTAGTGGGAACCTGTGAAACAGGTTACCAAAGTAATTGCAGCACAGGACCCAGACATATTAAGACTACAATGAGAGAAATAAGTTAATACTTCCAATTATTTCTTCCTAAAAGCATAACTACTTTTGGGCATTTTTTAAGCAATTGCAGTGGTATCTAGTAGATATTTCATGGAATTACTCATCGGTAGTCTGGAATCTAAAATACAGTTTCTAATGCTTACCATGGTCCTGCTTCAACTTAAGTGTGACAACAGTTCACTCATCACAGTAATACAGGAAATGTAATCATGATTGACTTGAAGTAAAAATATTACACGTTACCAATGATGAAAGGGTCTCATGTTATATTTGTAATAACTTGCATTATGTTAGTAGATTTATCATGTTACTGTCTCGCAACAAAAGGGTTATTAATCCTTCAACAATAACTTCCACTTGATTCTGGCCCGAGTGGTTATAAAATAGCAAGCATTAATAGATTGACACAACAGTAATACAACTCTCTTCAGATTACATTAAATAACAAGCAATCAATATAACCTGCTTCCTCCGGATTCAAGATGATCAGACCTGACCTCCATGGACTGCCTGAGGTTAAGGACTTCCGCCCGTCCCCTCTCAAGAGCTCTAACTTTTGGGAGGGAGCATGCCCTATCTTTATACTATTCAACTACAATTATTCTACTGACCCTTTTGATCACACACCATATTTGGGATCTGACTACTTCCTGCCATAATGGCTAAGCTCAGCCACAAAGTGACTCGGATTCTCCCTCTGCACCAAATGCAAACATCTGACCCAGCCAGCAATCACAAAAAATCCTGATAGTTCAGGATTTTTGTTTAAGAGTTCAAAAAAAGAAGCATTAACTGGCAACAGGGTGACATTTCTTTTTCCCACCACCATTCTTGTCTCACAATTGTTGACAAATTATTCATCTGGTTGTCATGGTGTACTCTGGCTATTATTCCATAGGAAAGAGGTGAAAAATACAACTGCAATGATGCATTTCTCTCTTTAATATAAATTTGTCTAAAGGAGCTAGATTTCCCCAGAACCCAAGGCCTAGCTGAAATTTCTAGTATTGAGACTGAAGCAAAACTCAAACCTAGGACCTAGAGGGGCAGACTTATGGGGCCAAAGTGTCTTGCAAGTATTTCTAACATTCAGTGACTTTTATGTTTCTGTGGAGTAGGCAATTGACAAATATTTGTTTTTGGGAGAGGCCAGATAGATGACATAGCTTTTCCAATCCTATACTTTGGTATATTCTTAATTTTATGGGTACTAACTTCTTCAGAAAATTGTAATTTTTTGTGTGCTGCTTTTAGAATTCAACAAATGTTAGCATGAAGGAGGCCATTTAGTCCATTGTACCTGTGTTGGCACTAGTTCCAAATCGGAGCTATCCACTCTAAACCCATTTTGTGCTCTTTTCCTGTACCCTTTAATATTTTCTCCTTCAAATATTTATCTAACTTCTCAAAGATTGCAATGGACTCTTTCAATAGTTACTTGTAATGAATTCCATATTCTATTTTGCATGAAAAAATTTTAACTTTCCCCGATGCTTCTAATACTAATGCTAAATTAGTCTCCCTTATTGCTGATATGCCAACAGTGAACGTCATTACCAAACTAATTCATAATTTTGAACACTTTTATTAGATATCTTTACCTTTCTGCTCATGACTAATGGAGTGTTACATTATTTTTGGCTACACATACTGACCCGAATGAGGAAGAAAATGGCAGCTGAAAGCAGTTTGAAAAAATTGTTTTGAATGATTTGATTTGTTATGAGATGGTTGCTGGTTCCAGATTCATAGGAACAGGAGTAGACCATTCAGCCCCTCGAGCCTGTTCTGCCATTCAAGTAGATCATGGCTGATCTGTACCTCAACTCCATTTATCTGCCTTTGTTCTATATTCTTTGATACCCTTGCCTAATAAAAATCTATCAATTTCAATCTTGATCATTTAAAATGACTCAGTATCCATGGCCTTTTGGGGGAGCAAGTTCCAGATTTCCACTAATCTTTGTGTGGAAAAAGTGCCTCCTGATTTCACTCCTAAATGGCCTAGCTCTAATTTTAAGAATATGCCCTTTTGTTCTGAATTCCCTCACCAGAGGAAATGGTTTCTCTTTATCTACCCTATCACATCCCTTTATCATTTTAAACACCTTGCTTAGATCACCCCTCAACCTTCTAAACTCAAGGAAATACAAGCCAAGTTAATGCAACTTGTCCATGTAATTTAACACTTTAAGCCTTGGTGTCATTCTGGTGAATCTGCACTGTACCCCTTCCAAGGCCAATACATCTTTCCTGAGGTTCGGTGCCCAAAACTGAACGCAACACTCCAGATGGGGTCTGACCACGGCTCTGTACAACTGAGGCATCTTTTCCTCACTTCTGAATTCCAACCCCCATGAGATAAAGGCTGACATTCCATTAGCTTTTCTGATTACTTTTTATACCTGTGCACTAGCTTTTAGTGATTTGTGTACATGGACACCCTTTGCTCCTCCACAGCTCCTAGTCTCTCACCACTGAACAAATATTCTGATTCGGAGTGGATGACTTTACACTTCCCCACATTGAACTCCATCTGCCATAGTTTTTCCCACTCATTTAGTCTGTCTATGTCCCATTGCAACTGCCTGCTCCCACCCACACAACTTTCTAACTTAGTATCATCTGCTTACTTGGATATACAACTCTCTATTCCTTCATCCAGGTCATTACTATATATGGTGAAAAGCTAAGGCCCCAGTATAGATCCGTGGAGAACAACACTTGTCACATAAGAACATAAGAAATAGGAGCAGGAGTAGGCCAATCGGCCCCTCAAGCTTGCTCCGCCATTCAATAAGTTCATAGCTGATCTGATCCTAACCTCAAATCTAAATTCATGTCCAATTTCCTGCCCGCTCCCCGTAACCCCTAATTCCCTTTACTTCTAGGAAACTGTCTATTTCTGTTTTAAATTTATTTAATGATGTAGCTTCCACAGCTTCCTGGGGCAGCAAATTCCACAGACCTACTACCCTCTGAGTGAAGAAGTTTCTCCTCATCTCAGTTTTGAAAGAGCAGCCCCTTATTCTAAGATTATGCCCCCTAGTTCTAGTTTCACCCATCCTTGGGAACATCCTTACCGCATCCACCCGATCAAGCCCCTTCACAATCTTATATGTTTCAATAAGATCGCCTCTCATTCTTCTGAACTCCAATGAGTAGAGTCCCAATCTACTCAACCTCTCCTCATATGTCCGCCCCCTCATCCCTGGGATTAACCGAGTAAACCTTCTTTGTACTGCCTCAAGAGCAAGTATGTCTTTTCTTAAGTATGGACACCAAAACTGTATGCAGTATTCCAGGTGCGGTCTCACCAATATCTTATATAACTGCAGCAATACCTCCCTGTTTTTATATTCTATCCCCCTAGCAATAAAAGCCAACATTCCATTGGCCTTCTTGATCACCTGCTGCACCTGCATACTAACTTTTTGATTTTCTTGCACTAGGACCCCCAAATCCCTTTGTACTGCAGTACTTTCCAGTTTCTTGCCATTAAGATAATAACTTGCTCTCTGATTTCTCCTGCCAAAGTGCATAACCTCACATTTTCCAATATTGTATTGCATCTGCCAAATCTCCGCCCACTCACCCAGCCTGTCTATATCCCCTTGTAGGTTTTTTATGTCCTCCTCACTCTCTACTTTCCCTCCCATCTTTGTATCATCTGCAAACTTTGATATGTTACACTCGGTCCCCTCCTCCAAATCGTTAATATAGATTGTAAAGAGTTGGGGACCCAGCACCGACCCCTGCGGAACACCACTGGCTACTGGTTGCCAGTCCGAGAATGAACCATTTATCCCAACTCTCTGCTTCCTGTTAGATAACCAATCCTCCACCCATGCCAGAATATTACCTCCAATCCAGTGATTCTTTATCTTGAGCAATAATCTTTTATGTGGCACCTTGTCGAATGCCTTCTGGAAGTCTAAATACACTACGTCCACTGGTTCCCCTTTATCCACCCTGTACGTTATGTCCTCAAAGAACTCAAGCAAATTTGTCAGACATGGCTTCCCCTTCGTAAATCCATGCTGACTTTGTCCTATTAAATTATGTTTATCCAAATGTTCCGCTACTATCTCCTTAATAATAGACTCCAAAGTTTTACCCACCACAGATGTTAGGCTAACTGGTCTATAATTTCCAGCCTTCTGCCTACTACCCTTTTTAAATAAGGGTGTTACATTAGCAGTTTTCCAATCTGCCAGGACCTTTGCCGAGTCCAGAGAATTTTGGAAAATTATTACCAAAGCATCCACAATCCCTACTGCCACTTCCCTCAAGACCCTAGGATGTAAGCCATCAGGTCCAGGGGATTTATCCGCCTTGAGTCCCATTAATTTACTGAGTACCAATTCCTTAGTGATTTTAATCATATTTAGCTCCTCCCCCCCTAGAGCCCCCTGTTTGTCCAGTGTTGGGATATTCTTAGTGTCCTCTATTTGTTCGGCATTTTTGCCATCTCCATGTTTCCCACCATTAATTTCCCGGTCTCATCCTCTAAGGGACCTACGTTTGCCTTAGTCACCCTTTTTCTTTTTATATAACTATAGAAACTCTTGCTATCTGTTTTTATATTTTTTGCTAATTTATTTTCATAATCTATCTTCCCTTTCTTAATTAATCCTTTAGTTACTTTTTGCTGTCTTTTGAAGACTTCCCAATCTTCTATCCTCCCACTAAGTTTGGCTACCTTATATGTCCTTGTTTTTAGTCGGATACTATCCTTAATTTCTTTACTTAGCCACAGATGACTGTCATTTCTTTTACACCCTTTTTTCCTCAGTGGAATATATATTTTTTGAAAGTTGTAAAATAACTCCTTAAATGAACACCACTGCTCATGTACTGTCTTACCCTTTAATCTATTTTCCCAGTCCACTCTAATCAATTCTGCTCTCATACCATCATAGTCTCCTTTATTCAAGCTCAGTACACTTGTTTGAGAACCAACCCTCTCACCCTCTAATTGGATATGGAATGTAACCATGTTATGGTCACTCATTCCAAGGGGATCCTTAACTAGGACATTATTAATTAATCCTGGCCCATTACACAGGACCAGGTCCAAGGTTGCTTGCCCCCTTGTAGGATCAGTTACATACTGCTCAAGAAATCCATCCCTAATACACTCAATAAACTCTTCCTCAAGGCTGCCCTGCCCAATTTGATTTGTCCAGTTAATATGATAGTTAAAATCCCCCATAATTATAGCTGTTCCCTTATTACATGCCCCGACTATTTCCTGATTAATACTTCTTCCAGCAGAGCAACTATTAGGAGGCCTATATATTACGCCCACTAGTGTTTTTTTCCCCTTATTATTCCTTATCTCTACCCAAACTGTTTCATTATCCTGATCCTTTGTCCCAATATCATTTCTCTGTATTACAGTGATTCCTTCCTTTATTAACATAGCCACCCCACCTCCCCTTCCTTCCTGCCTGTCCTTCCTGATTGTTAAATACCCTGGCATATTTAATTCCCAGTCGTTGTCACCCTGCAGCCATATTTCTGTAATGGCCACAAGATCATACCCATATGTAGTTATTTGTGCCGTTAACTCGTCCATTTTGTTACGAATGCTACATGCATTCAGATAAAGAACTTTCAAATATGTTTTGTGACACTTAGTTCCTGCTTTTTCCTTTTTTAACACTTTACCTTTTACTCCATACCTTCTGTCTCTTCCTGACACGCTTTCCTCTGTCTCCCTGCTCAGGTTCCCAACCCCCTGCTACAGCTTTGATGCTGGGTTAATCGTCACATCCCACCAATCAGAGAATGATCCCCTTATCCCTACTCTCTGTCTCATACCTCCCAACCAATTACCCACCCATGTAACAAGGTTACCTCCATTTCTGTGCCTTCTCATTTTTGTGAATAATCTCTTGTGCAAAACCTTAATAGATGCTTTCTGGAAGTCCATTTAGACAATAGCCATAGTTTTCGTGTGTGTGGGAGCGGGGGGAGAAGCGATGAGTGATTTTATTTGGATGGTTTTGTGGTGCATGCTCATTGCCAATCTGTAGCTTTTTCCATCTGTCTAGTGAATCAAATTGATTTTTGATTAGATTGCATTTAATCAATGGGATATTTCAGCCAATTGGTACAATTAACTTAACAGACTGGTTATGTTAGCCAATCATGATTTTTTGCCCTTTGGACACTTTTGAGATGTCGGCCCCAATATTACCAGGGAGGCGAGATGGCAGTGGTGGGGGGGGGGGGGCGACTGGGCACGTGGGTAACCTGCCCAGTAAAATCCGTTCGTTCCCCACGCGATCGCGGGTAAATTGAAGCTACTTACTGTGGCTTCTGGGTTTCCCGTCGTCAACCTGTGCAGCCGGCGGACTGCACACCCGCATCACAGGCTGTCAGCTGGAGGAGCCCTATTTAAAGGGGCAGTCCTCCAATGCTGCTCCTGCAGCAAAGAACCAAAGTTATAGAATGGGGCAGACCAGGGGAAAGGCTGCTCCCAGATTTACCGATGCCTCACTCCAGGTTCTACTGGATGGGGTGAGGAGGTGGAGGGATATTTTCTACCCAGCAGACGGAAGGAAGTGGCCTGCCTCTGCCACAAAGAAGGCCTGGCTCGAGGTGGCAGAGGAGGTCACCAGCAGCAGCAATGTCTCCCGCTCATGGATCCAGTGCAGGAAGCTCTTCAATGACCTAACTAGGTCAGCCAAAGTGAGTACACTTACTCATTCTCCTACACTCCGTCTTCCACATCACTGCCCCCATCCCACAACTCCTCCTGCACTGCCAACACTACTCTATCACATCACTCCTCACACCCACTCAAAGCTCATCCTCAAATTACCTGCACTTACTCACCTCCCCAATACTCATCCCACCACTACCACTCAACCCAATCCTCATACAATGTTATGGCTCTGTCTCATACTCACCCTCTGATGCATCTCTTTCATGGTCAACCTCACCCAAACCAATGCATTCAGCGGCTGGCCGCGTCACCATCCCTCACTCACGCCTCTCTACTTTCTCCCCTTATAGGAGAAGAGAGCCCAGAATGCACGGGAGAGGGCGAAGACCGGAGGGGGGCCGCAACATCTGGTTGTCCTCATGGACGCAGAGCAGGAAGCTCTTGAACTAAGCCGCACCCTCAAGTGCCTGTCCGTCGGGGACGCCGAGACTGCCACCCAACAAACGGCTGGTGACAGAACTTTTAACTTTCAGCACTCACAATAGCAAATGATGTTAACATGCCTTGCCATCTTCAGCGCTTCAACATCTGTCATCATGCTTAATATTGCCTTCTGTTCTCTTACAGGGCCTTCAGCGACCGCCGTGACGGCAGAGGGCAATTCCTCAGAGGACCTACCGGCCTCTGAGGGGGCACCATCACATCTGAGCGAGCCATCCACCAGTGCAGATACACACACCTCGGTGGGTCCCCGTCCTCACTTAGTTGGAGTCACATACGGTGAGTCACCACACATGTGAGCACGAGCAGACATTGGTGGCAGGGGCAGCTGTGGAGAGTCCACGTCGGTGGGAGCACTCTTCCTCCAGGCTCTGCTCAGCTGGACACTGATGCTGAACCCTGGGGCCATCCTTTAAAAGGAGAATGATCGAGGGGCAGCAGCACATTTGCGAGGTGCTGGAACAGGTGCCACGCGCACTCTCCACAATCGCGCAGAAGATGGAGGAGTCCAACTCCTGCACGAGTGGAATGGTGGCATAGGTACAGGAGGGAATCTCTGAGATACTGTCACAGGGACGTGAGGGCATCTCTGAGATAGTGTTGCGGTTAAGTGTGGGAACATCTGCGATGGGGGGAAGGCTAGCCTCCATGGAGCTTCAAGCACGGCTCACAAATGAGTCCATTGAGGCCCTGACAGCGGCCCTTCGGACTCAGGGTGTGCAACTTTCTGCCACCTTAAACAGGCAGGCAGATACTCTGGCACTGGCCTTACAAGGCTTCACACATGTCCTCCAATCTGTCATCCAACAGGGTGGTAGGAGTGATGTGGGCCTGGCCCAGGAGAGGGATGATGGCGAAAGGGGACACGGAAGTGGAGACGCCACTCAAAGCGCCCCGCATCTC
This sequence comes from Heptranchias perlo, assembly GCF_035084215.1. NCBI lineage: Eukaryota > Metazoa > Chordata > Chondrichthyes > Hexanchiformes > Hexanchidae > Heptranchias > Heptranchias perlo. The sequence goes on from NC_090343.1 coordinate 14,073,597, forward strand.
ACTCGTTGCCCCCTCTCAACCAGTACCTGCAATGTTGCCTCCTCTCCAGGTGGCCGAGTCTGCCCCTGCACAGGTGCAGGTGGAGCAGTCTTTGCAGGGGTCCTCACGGGCACCGAAACCCAGAGGGCGTTGGCCCAAAGCAGCTAATCGGTCAGGGCATGAACAAGAACGACCCGCCATTACCTCTGCTGCAGCCACAGGGAAAGCACCACGGAGGAGTATTCGTAAATATAAGGCAAAGGTTTTGTGAGCACAAAGGTGATGCACAAGGGTGTTTGACGGTTTGTCATGTTTTTTATTTATATTTGATTTTTGTTAATGGCACATTAAATATTATTATTGTCACCACTACTGCCACGTCTTGGCCATTCTTCACTGGCTTGTGTAATAAGCCCCTTTCATGAGGTTCACCATGAACACCCACACTTGATCCACCCATTGGGTCACCTAACAGTGGGTGTATGTGTAGTTGCACGACTATTTTGTGCAGGTGCCTGTGGATCAGCACTGTGTTGTGGAGCTCCATGTGGCGGAGGTGGACGGCGTGCCTGGCGAGGCTGGTGATGTTGCTCGTCCTCGGATGAAGTGATGAATGCAGCTATGGCGCCCGCCCATCCTGACGGTGTGAGTTTGAGGGGGTTCGCAAAGTAGGTAAATGTGTTTGCACAGCAGAGTCTAGGGTATAAATTAAGAATTTTGAGTGGAAAGACAAAGGTGTTGCAGCCAAAACTTTATCTGAAGTGACACACTGCCCTGCTGCAATGAATGAGGTTTTCCCCCACCTGTCAAATAATCCTTTGCATCTCCCACTGGCTCCTGGCTGAAACACATCTGCTCCAACAGGGAATGTTTCCCTCAGCACGGGAAACACGCTGAGGATCCTTCAAAATTGCATCCCTGCCAAAATCTCCACTCAATGAGGTCTGTCAAGTACCTCAACTACCTAAATAACTATGTAAAGTAGCATCCCGCTGGCTTTAATTGCCGGTAGGAGACCCACATGCGGGAGCTGCGCGCGCACCCGAACGCATCACCGGGGAACCCGGATGTCAGCGGGTCGGAGCCGGGCTCCGAACCCTCACCGGGATTCCGCCATTTTAGGAGCCCCCCACCCCCAATGCAGCTGCACAACCATCCAAAAATCGGCCCCGTCATTACAGTTTTTGCTATAAACGCAGTAGTGGATTACACTGTGTAAAAGGACACAAATCACTAGAAGTAGCAACACAAGTGGACAAGGCCATAAAGAACGTAAACAAGTGCTGGAGTTAATTTGTTGAGGAATGGAATCTGTTTTAAAAAGGTAGGTAATGTTAAAATTTATTTAGAACCTTGGTTATGCCACACTTGAAGTACTGATATGCAGTTCTGGTCTCCGTATTATAAAAAGGACATTGGAGTAATGCAGAACAAAATTACATGAGTGCTATCAGAATTGAGAGGTTGCAACTATCTGGAAATATTGAGCAAGCTGGAGCTCTTTACTCTGGAAAAGAGAGTAAGAGGAGACCTGATAGAAGACTTTAAAATGATGAAGGGTTTTGATAGGTTGAATGTGGAGAAACTTGTTCCGAACAAGGGGGCAAAATATAAAATGGTCACGAACAGAATCAAAGAATTTAGGAGAAATTCCTTTACAGAGTGGTGAGAATGTGGAACTCGCTGCCACATGGAGTGGTTGAGGTATATAGTATTGATACATTTAAGAGAAGGCTTGATGTGTACATGAGAAAGAAGGGAATAGTGGGATATGGGGGTGGGGGGAAAGAGGTCATTAGAGTAGGAGGAGGCTGGTGTGGAATATAAATACCGGCATACACCTGTGCGATCCTTTGTCCCCTTCACCGTCAGGTCGGATTACCTGAAGGTGCTGGGGATCTGGTTCGGGGGGGCTGGGGCGTGCACCAAAAACTGGGAGGAGCATATTGCCAAGGTGAAGCAGAAACTGGGACTGTGGGATCGACGATCCCTCTCGATCGTGGGCAAGAACCTGGTCATCAGGTGCGAGGTGCTCTCGGTGTTGCTGTACGTGGCGCAGGTCTGGCCCATAACTCGATCCTGCGCCGCGACAGTCACCCAAGCCATCTTCCACTTTATCTGGAGATCCAAAATGGACCGTGTCCACAGGGACACGATGTACAAATCTCCAGAGAGAGGGGGGAAAGGCGTGCCCAACGTGGCCCTCATCCTGATGGCCACCTTTGTGTACGGCTGCATCAAGCTGTGCGTAGACCCTCGGTATGCAAACACAAAGTGTCACTACGTACTGAGGTTCTACCTGTCCCCATTGTTGAGAAGGATGGGCCTGGCCATGCTGCCATGGAACGCTCCTTCCAGTTGGACCGTTCTGCCCCACCTGTCCTTCGTGGAAAAGTTTGTGCAGAAAAACACCTTTGACCACAAGGCGATCAGCAAGTGGTCCGCACGTAACGTCCTCGAGACCCTGCGGGAAAAGGAGATGGTGGATCCTGTCGGTTGGTTCCCCGAGCAGACTGTCAATGTCATTTGGCAGAACGCCTCATCGCCAGAGCTTTCAAACAAGCACCAAGATAAGGAAGGGCCCTTCCCGTCAGATCCTTCATGCACTCCCAGACTCTCAGTGTCACCGCGCGCTGTCCCCGAGGAGGCTGCGGTGGAGACAAGACCGTCACCCATCTCCTTCTGGAATGTGCCTTTGCAAAGAAGATCTGGAGAGAGATGCAGTGGTATCTGTCCAGGTTCGCCCCGAGCAGTTCCGTAACACAGGATTCTGTGCTCTATGGGCTGTTCCCGGGGACGCACACCGAGACGGACATCAACAGCTGCTGGAAGACCATCAACTCGGTGAAAGACGCTCTTTGGTCTGCCCAAAACTTGCTGGTCTTCCAGTGCAAGGAGCTGTCCTCGACTGAGTGTCGCAGACTGCCACATTCCAAGGTCCAGGACTACATGCTCAGGGACGCACTGAAGCTGGGTGCGGCCGCCGCAAAGGCTCTGTGGGGAAAGGCAACCGTTTAGAGCCTTCCCGCCATCGTATACAGAGGGGCTGCAATCAGGGAAAAACTCCCTCGGGCAGAATGTAAAACTCAAATTGCTGCAATGTACCTGTAATAAATCTGTAATCAACCATCTGTATTGAGAGTAATGCAATGAGGCACCCTAGAGTGTCATGAACTGTAATTATGTACAATGTGTTCATTGAACTGCACTTGATGTAACCTGCAAATTGTATAATCTGTATTGTGTATGTTTGGAATGTGATATGACAACTGTATTGTATGTATTGCTGCAAATTTTATGAATAAAGTATATTTTTGGAAAAAAAAAACACCTGCGGCTGGAAGACCATTATCTCGTCGAAGGAGGCCCTTTGGTCCGCCCGAAACATGCTGGTCTTCCAGCTGAAGGAGCTGTCCACGCACGAGTGTTGCCACCCGGCACACTCCAAGGTGCGAGAGTACGTGCTGCGGAATGCACTGGAGAGGTGCGACAAAAGCAAAGGCTTTATGGGGAAAGGCCACTGTTTGGACCCTCCTCCCACCATTGTATACCGAGGGGCTGGAATCAAAGAAAAACCCCCAGAGGCAGAATGTAAAATGATAAATGAACGTAACGAAATGTACTGTATCTGTAACAGGTAATGACTGTAATGCAGTGAGCCACCTTGGGATGCCATGAACTGTTATTTACAACGTATGGTGCGTAACTATTGATTGTATGGGGACTGTTGATTTGTACTGTATGCACCGTTGCAAATTGTATGACCTGCATTGTTTTATTTTAAGCGTGACTTGAATTGCATTGCATGTACCTTTACAAATTTTATGAATAAAGTTTATTTTGAAATATTAAAAAAAGACCAGCTGGGCTAAACCTGTCTATGTTTTACTGTTAATGAGTTGCTGTGAAGCTGAAGCACTGCCACCTGCCAAATTCGACCACACACGTTTTGAAAGTGCCAGGTGTGGATACACGCATTGGGTATTAAAGTGCAGAGGTGCAGTACCCCGCTACTGACTATAGAGGGCAGACAATTGGCTAGGCCCACAGCATTACTGCAGCGGCCAATGACACAGCACTTCCGCTCACTTGCAGCTCAACCAAGCTTGACAAAGGAAGTCTTGTGCCGTTATTGAGTGACAGCCACATGAACCATTCAAAAGCCAGACTGGGCCAGCCAGCGTCACCGTTGGGGCAGAGGGAGCCGATAAGCATCAGGGAGGGGCGGGATGTCGATGTTTCCACGTTGGGTTGCATCGACGACGACGACGGCGGCGGCGGCAGTTGGACGGTGACGGAGGCTTCGGTTTAATTGAGATTTTTGTTTTAAAACAAAAAGTTTGTGGTTTAATAAAACCCGGTTATTATTCCTTCGCGATGTCGGCCTCAGGAGCGCTGTTCCCCAGTCTAGTGGCCGGGAGCCGCGGCTCCTCCAGTAAGTACCTGGTGGAGTTCCGCGCCGGCAAGATGTCCCTTAAAGGTTCGACGGTGACGCCGGACAAGCGCAAGGGGCAGGTGTACATCCAGCAGACGGACGACTCCCTCATTCACTTCTGCTGGAAGGACCGGACCGCCGGCACTGTGGAGGATGTAAGGAGACCTTTAAATAACCGGCGCTGTCAGTCAGGGCTGTGGTTGGTTGAAGGGGTGAGGGCGGGGATTGGGGGGGCTGTGGGGCCGGGGGTAAGGGCGGGGATTGGGGGGGCTGTGGGGCCGGGGGTGAGGGCGGGGATTGGGGGGGCTGTGGGGCCGGGGGTAAGGGCGGGGATTGGGGGGGCTGTGGGGCCGGGGGTAAGGGCGGGGATTGGGGGGGCTGTGGGGCCGGGGGTAAGGGCGGGGATTGGGGGGGCTGTGGGGCCGGGGGTGAGGGCGGGGATTGGGGGGGCTGTGGGGCCGGGGGTAAGGGCGGGGATTGGGGGGGCTGTGGGGCCGGGGGTAAGGGCGGGGATTGGGGGGGCTGTGGGGCCGGGGGTGAGGGCGGGGATTGTGGGGCCGGGGGTGAGGGCGGGGATTGTGGGGCCGGGGGTGAGGGCGGGGATTGGGGGGGTTGTGGGGCCGGGGGTGAGGGCGGGGATTGGGGGGGTTGTGGGGCCGGGGGTAATGGCGGGGATATGTATGTGGGTTTGTGGGGCCGGGGGTGAGGGCGGGGATTGGGGGGGCTGTAAGGGCGGGGATTGGGGGGGGCCGGGTGTGAGGGCGGGGGCTGGGGGGGGCTGTGGTGCCGGGGGTGAGGGCGGGGATATGGGAGGGAAGGCTGTGGTTGGTTGAAGGGATTGGGGGGCTGCTGTGGGGCCGGGGGTAAGGGCGGGGATATGTGGGGGGGGAGGTTGTGGGGCCGGGGGTAAGGGCGGGGATATGTGGTGGGGGGGGGGAGGTTGTGGGGCCGGGGGTAAGGGCGGGGATATGTGGTGGGCGGGGGAGGTTGTGGGGCCGGGGGTAAGGGCGGGGATATGTGGTGGGGGGGAGGAGGTTGTGGGGCTGGGGGTGGGGGGGAGGTTGTGGGGCTGGGGGTAAGGGTGGGGATATGGGGGGGGGGGGGGAGGTTGTGGGGCCGGGGGTAAGGGCGGGGATACTGGGGGGGCGGGGGGGGGTCTGTGGTTGGTTGAAGGGATGGGGGGGGGGGGGGGGAGAGGTCTGTGGTTGGTTGAAGGGATGGGGGGGGGGGTGCTGTGGGGCCGGGGGTAATGGCGGGGATATTGGGGGGTTGTGGGGCCGGGGGTAAGGGCGGGGATGTATGATCCACCATGACTGATTCATCGCAAACACCATTTGAAGAAGTGAAGTACCTAGGTTATAATTTTATATCAAAATGAGTAAGACTTGACATGTCTGCTTTAAGACTGAGTGGCTCCTAGATGCAGTGGCATTGCATTTTGTAATGGGCACTGTCCTTGTTCTTGCTACTAAATGAAGGTTGCCAATTTTACCAAGTGCAAAGAACAGATAGTCATGGTACAGAATGTTCGATTGGGTCTTTAATTTTTGATACTTGTTCTGCTGATGCTAAATTCATTGAGAACCTTAGAAGCTCGTTAGCGGGTAAATACACCATGTGTCAAGATACTTTGGCCAGAAGATCACACATGGGTGTGAAAATTTTTAATTTGATAATGGAGTCGGTGCACTGTTTCTACAGGACCTGATCATTTTTCCTGATGACTGTGAGTTTAAGCGAGTAGCCCAATGTACAACTGGACGAGTGTATGTGCTGAAATTCAAGGCAGGATCCAAACGCCTTTTCTTTTGGATGCAGGTAAAAATAAAAAGATGCAGTCTTTAAAGTAAATTTCACTTCACTGACCTCGTGGTTCTCGTAAATGACTATCATGAATGTAATTATGCAACTAAAACTGTAAATGGAGAAAGAAAGCCAGTCATTTTCTGTGGATTTTTTTCACCTCAACAACTTGGCTTTGCCCAAATACAAAGTTGGGGATTTTCAAGCCAATGTACAGAAACTTCCCTAGGTAATCATCCTGTAAATGACCACAGGGTATGATTGTTTAGACGGTTAGATTGTTTAAATCAGTTTAGACTGATTCCAAATTGCAGTGGCCTTAGAGGAACCGGCTAAATTAAACAAACTCTATCTTAGTACGTGAACATCATAATCATGATGTCACATCTCCATGGAAGATCAATTAGTTAGTTTAAAATTGCTTTGTATTTTAATTTTCCTTTTTTACCCAAATCCGTGAACGAAGTAAAAATTACATAAGAATGTACAGCGCAGAAATAGGCCATTTGGCCCAACAGGTCCATGCTGGTGTTTATGCTCCACACGAGCCTCCTCTCTCCCTACTTCATCTAATCCTATTAGCATGAAAAGGGTCTTTCTAGTACGGACAGTGTTCCTTTACGAAACAATAACCCACTAGGCTATTGGGTGGCATAGTAGGTTAGCACACTGTCCTTTCACCTCTGGCATATGTTTAAATCCAGCCCAGAGCAATGAGATTAAATTTTCTCTGTTGGCTGTAAGGGTCCTCAGTTTCAGTCTAGTTCCTAGCATATGCATGTCCACAGTACAAACTATTCCTAATTGTCAGTCTTATTCAGAAATGTTACTGGTGTAAGGAACAGGCAAATCTATGCTAGTGAGATAAATAGTGTTCTGGTGAGTTTGGTGTTAAGGAACACTGTTAGGGCACTGGGGGGTGTTCATGGACCGCATATGAACCGTGGAGCTTCGGGGCACTTGTAAAATTTAAATCCATGTAGCATCAATATGCACATTTCTGAAACTGCTGCTACTAACAAATCTTTAAAGTTCTGATTTAGGATTTATCCACCATTAAAGTAATGATGCTTAAAAACAGCCATTTCTAAGCCTCCACAATCTCAAAATTCAAACAGAACAAACCATTGAATAAAAGGGACAACTAGGACTGAGTTGCCTGGTGTTTAAGGGTTAGATTGTCGGGGCTTAGACTACATGTGGCCTATGAGCTGCAGCTTGGACATCCCTGCTACACCCAATGTAAGAAAGGTCAATGCTGACACTGGGCTCCAAAGTGAGAATTGTTCAAATTACCCCACCTTTAATACTAGAACAAAAAATGAAAATATCTGAAAATGAGATGTTGGTTGTAGTTGGACATACCTAGAGGTTATGGAATGTGCATCATTAAAATTGTCATTCAATTTTCTAATGTCAGCATTGCAGTTTTGGGAAAAAAATACCATCAGTTTAACACAACGAGCCTGAAAAGCTTCTGAATACGTGCTTCCCCACGCACTGGCACATTTTTTTGATGGAAAATGTTAATTGAAAATTGATGTTTTTGTAAATCCTCATCTTTCCTCTTGCAGATCTCGCAAGACATCATGCACTGTGGGAGATGATTTTAGACTAGTTTGTGACCTTTAACTGTTGTGCTTAATTCTTTAGGAGCCCAAATCTGATAAAGATGAAGAGTTCTGTCGTAAAGTGAATGAATATCTGAACAACCCACCAATGCCTGGTGCTTTGGGTAGTGGTAGCGGCAGCGGGGGTCATGAATTAGCAGCGCTTGGAGGTATCCAATTAGTCCATTAGGATTTGAACCCAGAGTAACCATTGTAACTTATTACATTAATGTATGAAGCTAACTTCTAACAAGAGTATTCTTGAATCTAGTTTGTTACAAGCATTGCGACCTGTAATAATCACCCCCATGTGGAAGAAATGTGTTTTTCTTTCTCACCAATTTTCTCCCCTTTGCCATTTCACTTGAAGGTCTTGACTCCTTCCTGGGATTTGTTCTACAGGTTGTCTTCAGTACCTCACCCAAGTAGCAATTATTTAAGTGTGCACCTTGGCAGCAAGCATTATCAAGCTATTTGACTGTTGCGATGGGTGTGGTTTGCTGCCCATCTAATTGTCTTTGGCCAGCACATTTTTAGCAAGGGTTGTAGGTAGCGATCAGAATTGGGGAACATGGCCAAATTTTTCCTGCCCTTACCCATGGGAACTGAGGTGAATTTTAATATCTCTTCCAGCACTGGTTGAGATCAGCTAACTCATCACAAACTATGGATTACATGTAGGACCTTCCTAGCTTGTGTGGCTCAGTTACTTGCTTGATAATCTGAGTCATTAAGGAGCCCAAAATGTTTGGTTTCTTATATTTTCCAAGATGTGATATTTTGTATACTAATGTGTTTTTCTTGCCATTAATTACATATTGATATTTTTGCTTAAATAGTGAATTGTGATTGCATGTGAAAAGCAATAGTAAGAAAAGTTAGGAAGTAATAACTAGTTCATAGTGTACTTGTGTCCTGGCTTTTATCAATTAAAAGAGCTGCATTGTGCTACTCATATCAGATTTAACTTGAGTCTATGTTGCTTTCATAATCTGACAAAAGTGGCTTATGTCAATTTTTTCTTTGTGGGGAGGGGTACTGTCGAGTTATTTTGAGACTGTCAAAAAGAAGACCTTGTGAATCTTTGGGAAAACCAAGAGTAACACTTTAAAATGTCTAGAAAACTCCTAGGTTTGATTGTACCTGCTCAGAAACAAGTAATTTTCTCTAATCATTAACCTAGGTCTGTGCTGTAACATTCTTTTGGCCCATTGTCTGCACAGATGTTTTTCTTCTCACAAGCCACCTAGTCTTAACTCCATTCTCCTGCTTATTCCCCACACCATTTCATATTTCCAAGCAAAAAGAATTAATTCAAAAATTAAATTTGTGCCCTCTTGTTACCATCTCGCAGACCAGTGGAATAGATCTATCACTATTTACCTTCTAAACCACCATAATCTTGAAGACCTCTATCAAGTCACCCATAACATTTTCAGCTCTTGAAGAAAGCCCTGACTTCTGAGTGTCTCACTTCAAAACTGTAACAATTCATGCTTGGCAAATTCCTTGTGAATTTAAGCTGCAACTTTTCCTTGCTTTTATATCTTTTCTTTAAAGTATTGATGAAAACTATACACAATACTCCAGCTGATGCCTAACTAAATTCAACATTATCTCTTTGCTTTTGTATCATGTGCCTCCAAAACCAAGTATTCAGTTTGCTCTTTTTATTGCCATATCTACTTGCACTGAATTTAATGAATTGTTTGTACATCAAGACTACTCCATTTGTGCTCCATTAAAAATTTAAAGCATATTTCCTTTCCCTGTTCGCAAATATATTAGTTCACATTTTTTCCCCAATTTGAACAGCATTTGCCATCCATCTGCCCATCCTTCTAGCCTATCTGTCTTCTGCAGTTGTTCAGTCTTCATAGCAATTTGGTGTCATCAGCAAATTTTGATATTTCTTCCCTCAGTTCCTAAATCTAGATCGTTAATGTATAGTAAATAAGAGGAGCCCAACAAAGACCCCTCTGATTGTTATTTGTCTCTTCATTCCAGGAGAAAGTGGTCTGCAAAGTCTTTTGGGTAACATGAGTCATAACCAACTGATGCAGCTGATGGGAGCAACCGGCTTAGGTGGACTTGGTAAATATTAACTGCATTTTTAAGTAAATGGATGTGTAGCAAACTGTACAAAACCTTTCCTTCTATCCTTTCTGGATGGAAAAAAAATGTATTTTCAATGGGACTGGTAGGCAAGGCTCTTTTCTCACAGGAAGGGGCCATTGTAGTGCAAGTCAGCCTGGGCCCTGCAGCACATCCATGTGGAAAGGAGGAAAAGGGGCATGGGTACTTTTAAAAAAAAAACTTGCATTTATATTGGGCCTTTCACGACCGTAGGACGTCCCAAAGCTCTTTACAGCCAATGAAGTACTTTTTGAAGTGTAGTCACTGTTGTAATGTAGGAAATGTGGCAGCCAATTTGCAAGGTCCTACAAACAGCAATGTGACAATGACCAGATAATCTGTTTCAAAACAGCTTTAAAATGGTGCAAATCTGGTTTTCAGATTTTAAAATTTATTTAACCACCTGGTCACCGGGTTTTATTTCTAACATTGGATGAGTGACTTTTTCCCCACAATAGCATCTATAGTAAAGTGTCCGGTTATGTCAGTGGACTTCTGTCTCTAGGTAATTTCACTTTGAGCCTTATGGATAAGTATTTATAAATGGACCTATGCATAGGTCCAAAGTGGAAAAGGAAGAAATGTGTTCTGTTAGAATAGTCTTATTCTCAGTGAAGCCAATTGGTGGTGCCAGTATTTTCAGCAACAAGAAAATGCTAAAATACTGCATGTGTAAATATTTAGAGCTCATCTTCCATATATGAATTGTAACAGAGAGGTGCTGCTCTTTTATACTGCCGTCCTAATTTTATGAGTACTCCAGTACCAAAGTTAAGTTTTTCCAAGTACAATATACTGTTCAGTGTCAAATAGATTCCAAAGTAACTAATTGTCTTGGTTTTGCTTTATTAAAGAAATTTCCCATCCCTTCTCCCAAGTTTAAGTTCTTTTTTGTGTTATATAAATTGCAGAGTCTTGATCTCTCAGTGCCGTTGAATTTTCCGCTATTGCCTGAAAATCGTGCAAGCCAAGAAAACTTTACCTTTTTAATGAGGATTTCATAAAATTAGCAATGTTAGTTTTGTATTGTGCACACAGTGTCCTGTTTGATGAATGTAAATGCTAATCACTGTGGTGCTACAGCCCCAGGAAGCTCTTGATGTAATTTTTTCTTTTTCAGGTAGCCTGGGTGCTCTGGCAGGGCCAGCAGGTCTTGCTGGCTTACTTGGCAGCGGAGGTCCTTCAACTGGTGGTAGTTCTTCAAGGTAAGAAGAAATTCACTGGAATATGAATGTAGTGCTGAGATTAGAGATAATTTACTCATATAAAAACCATTTGTATCTTTGCACATCTGTACTAAGTTTCCATTTACTGAGCTTTTGTTCATTCATAGAAATGCATCTGTTAATAGAATACGATCAGTAACAGTAGGGTTTTGGCAAAATGCTGAACTGTATTGCTGCAGTTCTCATCATGAAAAGCAGACAAATGAAGAATCTTTCTCTAGTTTGAAAGTAAAGCTTGTACTTGTGTGTTGTGATGTAACCAGTCATTGGTGGTGTGGTGAAAAGATAGTTGATGGATAAAACTAGACCTGATCATCGCCAGTATTCCTTCTTTCTCTTCTCCCTTCCCTCCAAAACAAGAATAATGCATAATTCTGTAAGGCATTAAACTTTTCTCTAATGGTGCTTTTTCTTGTGTTTAGCTCACGAAGCCAGTCTGCAGCCATTACTCCATCCTCCACCACCTCTGCAGTTCGTATGACTTCAGTGCCTTCTGTTACTGCAGCAACCACACCAGTACCAGCACCCACTGTAGCATCAACAGCAGTGCCGCCGGCGGCAGCAGCAGCTCTAACGACACCAGCGGCGTCAAGCACAGGCTCCACAATTGGTTCTACATCAGCATCTGGATCTGCGTCTGTTACAGCGCCTGGATCTGTAACAAGCCCAACTCAGCCCATTCAGCTGCGTGACTTGCAGAGTATCTTGGCCAGCATGAATGTTCCTGCTGCAGCGGAGGGGACAGGGCAACCGGGTAAGGATCTAGTTCTGAAGACATTTAAAAATGTGAAAAACTAGCCTCTGGAGGTCAAAGTAGGTTTTCAGTCTTGTATTTGTAATTGGCTTACAGTATGTATGCCTTCAATTAATAATTTAAAATGCCAACAACAAGCACATTTTGCAGACCATTCTGAACCGTCATTTGTCGCATAGGCTGCAGGGACCTTTTTTCTCCCCCCTCCAAACGTTGTTTTCGCTTTGTTTTCTGCACCCGCCTTTTCTCGCTTTGTTTTCTGCACCCGCCTTGTCTCGCTTTGTTTTCTGCACCCGCCTTGTCTCGCTTTGTTTTCTGCACCCGCCTTGTCTCGCTTTGTTTTCTGCACCCGCCTTGTCTCGCTTTGTTTTCTGCACCCGCCTTGTCTCGCTTTGTTTTCTGCACCCGCCTTGTCTCGCTTTGTTTTCTACACCCGCCTTGTCTCGCTTTGTTTTCTACACCCGCCTTGTCTCGCTTTGTTTTCTACACCCGCCTTGTCTCGCTTTGTTTTCTACACCCGCCTTGTCTCGCTTTGTTTTCTACACCCGCCTTGTCTCGCTTTGTTTTCTACACCCGCCTTGTCTCGCTTTGTTTTCTACACCCGCCTTGTCTCGCTTTGTTTTCTACACCCGCCTTGTCTCGCTTTGTTTTCTACACCCGCCTTGTCTCGCTTTGTTTTCTACACCCGCCTTGTCTCGCTTTGTTTTCTACACCCGCCTTGTCTCGCTTTGTTTTCTACACCCGCCTTGTCTCGCTTTGTTTTCTACACCCGCCTTGTCTCGCTTTGTTTTCTACACCCGCCTTGTCTCGCTTTGTTTTCTACACCCGCCTTGTCTCGCTTTGTTTTCTACACCCGCCTTGTCTCGCTTTGTTTTCTACACCCGCCTTGTCTCGCTTTGTTTTCTACACCCGCCTTGTCTCGCTTTGTTTTCTACACCCGCCTTGTCTCGCTTTGTTTTCTACACCCGCCTTGTCTCGCTTTGTTTTCTACACCCGCCTTGTCTCGCTTTGTTTTCTACACCCGCCTTGTCTCGCTTTGTTTTCTACACCCGCCTTGTCTCGCTTTGTTTTCTACACCCGCCTTGTCTCGCTTTGTTTTCTACACCCGCCTTGTCTCGCTTTGTTTTCTACACCCGCCTTGTCTCGCTTTGTTTTCTACACCCGCCTTGTCTCGCTTTGTTTTCTACACCCGCCTTGTCTCGCTTTGTTTTCTACACCCGCCTTGTCTCGCTTTGTTTTCTACACCCGCCTTGTCTCGCTTTGTTTTCTACACCCGCCTTGTCTCGCTTTGTTTTCTACACCCGCCTTGTCTCGCTTTGTTTTCTACACCCGCCTTGTCTCGCTTTGTTTTCTACACCCGCCTTGTCTCGCTTTGTTTTCTACACCCGCCTTGTCTCGCTTTGTTTTCTACACCCTCGGAGTTGGCATTAATAGCAGCTGAGAGGGTGGGTTGCATAAGGTCATACCATCTAATGTGTGGCTGGCCAAACTTTCAAAGCAGAATAGCCGGAAAAAGAAAAATGTATCTGACAGGTTCTCAGCTTTGCATGTATCAGGTTATTTATGTTCATAGTGGGAGTACTATGCATTTACATCAACTCAGTGCCAACGTTTTTCTAAGCACTTGTACGGCACATGAAAGTCCTGATCTCAGTCCAGTCTTTCTTATAAAGTGCTGGTACCTCCACCTGCTAGGCCCCGATCCTTGAAAATGCTGCATCTACAGAAAAAGGAATTTCCCACTGCCTGAATGCAGCATGTGTAACTGCTGCACTGGAGTAGCAAAAGAGCCACGTGCAGGTTGTGAGCCACTTGTTGGCCACCAGTGACCTAGTGGATAGGTGTGCATTGATGGGTAGGAAAATCTTTTCTCATCCTTCTTTCCATATGTTTGTACGTCACCCCTCTACAGACGACATACTTAGCTCTATGGAGGGGGGCATGATAAACAGATATTTTAAAACCACGTATGTAGAAATAATTACACATTTGAATTAATTTATTCTTCTAGCAGTGGATTTAGCCAGTGTGTTGACACCAGAGATCATGGCTCCTATTCTGGCGAATGCAGAGGTTCAAGAACGATTACTACCATACCTTCCAACAGGAGAGTCACTGCCACAGCCTGCAGAAGAAATTCAGAACACATTAACATCTCCTCAGTTTCAACAGGTGTGTTTTTTTGACATCTTCAAACGTATTCAAATTTTACATTTTTTTTAAGATAAATTATCCAAAATGGTAAAAGAAATTTGAACTCACTTTAATGCCCTTCAATTCAAAGTGTGCATATACTGGAATTAGCTTCAGCATGTCTTTGCCAATCTATAGATACTTCTATTTCAAATAATTGTTATGCAGATACTATTCGTATTTTTCTACGCACAGATATTAAAATTGACCATAAAACTGTACAACTTCTCTATCAATTTATTTCTGTAGGCCATGAGCATGTTCAGTGCAGCACTGGCTTCAGGACAGTTGGGCCCATTAATGAGCCAGTTTGGTTTGCCAGCAGAGGCTGTGGAAGCAGCTGGAAAAGGGGGTAAGTGTCTTTTCATATTTACGACTAGATCCACAGTCGCTTTTATATTGCAACTCGAGTCTTTGGAGAGAATGTCATGGCATCACCACAGAGAGAATAGTGCCTTTGTGTGATGTCATGGTGATGTGTGAAAACCCTCAGCCATCAGGAAAACCCAGCTTTTTTTGATGTAGCTGCTGGCTGTATGAGGCCTGCACTATGGCAGTCAGTGGCTGAAGACCAATATGAAAATGCTGTGTGCCATGTTTGCTTTGTTGCTTGTTTTAATGTTCTGGATGTATCTTGAATACCTAGAAACTTTGTGTTAAGATAAATGTGTGCCTTTACCTAGTTACCTAGGCTTTTTATTGTAATTGTAAGAAAATATTACATCACTGGTTTGTATCCTACCTCGGTCAGAAACACTTAATGAGACCATCAATATTTAGAACCTGGTCTGAAAGGTATTTTGTCGTGATATCCATTTTAAAAAAAAATGATGGTTGGGGAGAGATAAAGGGCAAGGGAACATTTAAATATAAGGGGTATAAACTATATTTCGCTGTTAAATTTAAAAATAATGCTATTTTCCAGCGATAATTGTTGATTCTAGTGGCTTTAGTATCTTAGCTTTCAATACATTGGGTTGTTTTTTGGCTTAAGACATTAGAAACTGAATTTAGACCAAATTTAAAATGAAGGAAGTGGGTTTTGTGCTGCCTTTTCTTGCTGATTATGTAGTGTTATGTAAGATCAAACCTATTTTGAATCCTGATTCAACTTTGGATAAAACTCAAATTTTTGAAATCCTTTTTTGTTCTGGTCTAGTCAAGTGACTTCTTTGATCTTGGGGGAGTTGATTTTTCTCCAATTCATTTTATTGGAACATTCAAAACTAATAAAGCAATTGTAGGGTAACTTAAGAATTTAGACCAATATGATGATTTGAGCTTCTGTACTAGTATTTCTCCCTACTTTGGATTTAAAGGAAATAAGTCCTGTGTATTCTTCCCTTCCATCCCTGCCACCCCCCCCCCGTTCCCTCCAGATGTGGAAGGATTTGCCAAAGCCATGCAACACAGTTCCACATCCTCAAAAACAAAATTCGATGAAAAGGATGGAGACAGTGAATCAAAGGACAAAAAGGATGAAGAGGAGGATATGAGTTTGGACTGAAAACTATTCACCCACATTTTTCTTTAAACCATTTCTAAAGATGTTGAAGTAAATAGTAGTGCACTCAGTTTAGAGATTAGTGAAATTATTGTGTGTTTGCCTTCTATTAACCCTGAAAATCAGCAATATTAAAGGTTCTTTTTAGAACAAGAGCATTTTGTGCATGTCTGTTATTTCCAATTTTATAGCTTTGAACTAGTGTGTAATTCATGATGTGAACAGAACAATAATTCATTTGGTTTCAAACTTCTTTGTGGGAGATTCATAGAACCATACAGCCCAGAAGACGGTCATATGTGGCCCAGTGTGTCTGTGCCAGCTTTTTGTTAGAACATTTCAGAACTTAATACTGCTGACCTGCTTTCTTTCTGTAGTCCTCTATCTTCCTCAACCATTCCCTTTGGAAAAGCATTCCCTGCTCCAACAACGCTCTGTGTAAAGAAATACTTCCTAACCTCTGTCCTCACTCTCTTAGTGACTATTTTAAATTGATAATCCCTCATCACTGACTCCCGAACCAGAGGAAAAAGTGTTTTCCTATCACAACCCTTTGTACTGTTAAAGGCCTCTATTAAATCTCATCTTAGCCTTCTCTGCTCCCATGGAAATAGCCCCAGTTTCTCACATGCTTTCCATGACCAGAGTTTCTCATCCCTGATATCATCCTGTTGTATCTGTGCTGCACACTCTGGCTTTATTGCCCCTTTTCTAAAGGAATGCTCAAAAACTGCACACTAATGTTTTGTACCAATTCATCATTACTCTGTTGTACTGTTGAAGTTCACATTGTCTGTTTTGTCATTCAAGGGTTCACATAGTCATAAGATTAAAATATGATCAGATCACACCATCAATTTATATGTACTGTTTCAATGTAATCATTTTTAATGGGACTACACCTGGTACATCCAGTCATGACAGCAGGCAGTTACAACAATTAATGGGATATAGGACTAAATTTATGGCAAATATCTTAAAATATGCTTAGATTGCAGTAATGCCTCAAGGGCTTATGTTTGAACTGGGGTGCTTATTGCCAGAAAATGGAAGCATTCCACCAGAAGTAAAAATTGTGTGTCAGTAATTTTTCATTATAGAAATCTAGTTCAAAAAAATGCTCTGTTAGTTGAGAAGGCAAAAGCTATTATAAGTAACTCCATTATAACTGACTCCAATGCGAACCATTCTCTTTGGAGAGATTCACTAATACCAGGAATGAAGCTTTCATTATGAGGAGAATCTAGGCTGTTTTCAATAGAACAAAAGGTTAAAGAGAACGGAGAGATTTTCAAAATCATAAGGGGTTTTGCTAAGTCAAATAGGGGAGAATTATTTCCAGTGGTGGAATCAGTAACTAGATGGCATACATTTAAGTATTGCCAAAAGAATTAAGAGGACGGTTAGACTTTAAAAAAAAAGTGTTAACAGGACATAGAATGCCCTTTCAGAAACAGGTGGAAGCAGAATATGTGTACTAGCCTTCAATGACGTGGTTAAATATTTGAAAAAGAAAGTAAAGGTAACAATCAGGGGAACGGGATGAAGTAGATGGCTCTTCCAGAGAGCTGGCACAGGTGTGGGTTGAATGTCCGCCTCCTGTGCTGTAATATTCTATGAATGTACTAATTGCTACAGCAGCAATTGACCCCAATGTATCAGAGTACTAAATAGACTAACAAGTCTACACAATATGGAGCATTCAAAATACCATTTCTATTTTAGAAATAACTGAGTTAATCAAGTAGTTTTCTCTCTGCATAAACAAGTTAGTAGTAAATATATAATGGGATCAAAGAAAATTAAATTAAGCTTTTTTGTGTATTAAGGAAGTCTTGTATATTCTGATTAATTACATTTGCTGTGACTATCTTAAGGTTTGTTGCAGTATGATTAAGAAGTAATAGCAATAGTCAGAAAAAAGTCAGTTTAGCAAGTGCAGCAGAGTGCATCTTTTGATGTAGCAGTGTGTAATATATTAAAATGTGTGCTGTACTACTATGCTTAATCAAGCTGAAGTTCCAATGCTTTAAATATAGGCTTATCTGAGAAAGCATTGCCCAAAATTTGTTTATTTATCTGACCGTTCTGAAATTACTTTAGCACAGATGGAGCCCATAGAAATTGCTGTGAGCTAGACTCTCCCACTTCTCAATTATAGTGGTAGCATTTTTAAATTGAATGTTAATGCTGGATTATACAGAATTTTTCTATCTGTCCTTCCATGTGGAACAGATTTGAATGTCAGCAGGTATTCAAATTCAAGGGTCATTGCAGTCCATAGAAGGATACTTACCTGAAAAAAAGAAAACAGGTAGCAATTAAGTTACATATTCTATCTTTTGGGATTGTGGCAATTCAACAAGGCACCTCTTCTTCATCAAACTTAATTTCTAAATTTTATAAAGCTACAGCTCTTAGTTCCTCCAAGCCTCACCTTAAAGTAGAACAAGGTGGATTTTAATTTTGGAAATGGGGCTTTAAATTTCTTCCCTTTGGTGTAGTATGAATCTGCAGGCTAACAGTTGATAATTCAGAAAGAACAAACCAAACCACATGTTATAGGAATTAATATAGATAAGTTTTATTTTGACTCAAAATTATGTACCAGTATTCTGCACGTAGTCAGTGCTACAATTGTAAAACAGGGATCTTAATTAAACAAGATAATGTAAAACCAGTGTAACAGGATAAATTTTACCCATTTAATATTTTCCTCCCAAAATACCAAATAAAAAGTCATTAAAATAGCTTAAATTTATTTAAAAATCCACAGCAAGATTTTGAAATACAGTACAAATATTTAAGTGCATAAGTGGATTGGAAATCTTAAAACAGCTCTGGTAAAGTGTTGATTTTATTTCATCTTTCCATTCTATTTACATCAGTGGGCAACCGTTGGTACTGACACCACCATATATGGATCCTGGTCGATTTAACTGTACAGAACTTTGATTAATTAGGAAATTCTTTACACAGCCAACAAATGAGGAACGTATAGAAGACAACATTGGAATTTGCACTGTATCTGAAATATAAGAGAAGGAAACATTTAGATATTTATGCAAAAATAACAATTAAAACTATACATGTGCAAAGAGAAAGTGTTTTTCATAAATCAGCTGCTTTGCAATAAATTACAGTTTATTTTGATGGCAATTTTCACAGATTAAAGTATATTCTATTGACCTGAATTATGTCCAATTACTTGCAGAGAAACCAGCTGTCACCAAATTCTAAGACTGTTTGGAAATAGTATGTAATTAATTGATTGTGGACATACTTAGGCAGGAATAACTGGCTAATTAGAATATTGCATAAGTGACCGGCATATCAATCAAATTTCAAAGTGATAATTTGGCCTGGAGCAGGCTAACCTAGATTGTTCACCCCACTAAATTCAGTTTGTGATGACGTCTCTCGTCCGTGAGGCTCTGAACAAATCCCCCCGACACCGCGCGAGTGACCTCTGGCAATGACTGGGCTATACATTTTGCATAGATTGTATCCGCAATGTTCCACAAAGTCGGAGGAAATGTGTTGATGCCTCAAAGTCAATGTAAAACACTCACACTATGGATACATTTCAGATAATATCCCTGCTTTCATGGGCAGTATACAGCGCTATAAATATTAGTGCTGCACTGTTTTGTGCCAAACCTATACATTTTTAAAAAAATATATTTTTCTACAACTTACATTTATTCTTTTAAATACCAAATAACACAAGATTCCTATTATAATGTTTAACAAAAAAACCCATGTGGGCAAATTAAATCAAAGTAATTAAAACTCCAGTTGTTGATTATTGAGCTACCATATTATGATATGCTTTCAGCCTGTCAATTTAGTCTGATTATATGGGGAGATTCAGTTAACTTTGTTAAAATAAATATTTTGTTTATAATTCTGATAAAGTTTGAATCAGGAAGTCTAGGATTAATGAGATTGTGGATGTAGACAGTGTTGATTCAGTCAAATTAGATTTCTTTCAGAAAATAGTATTTTGGGATACAATATGAGTAATTTGAGACATGACATGTGGTAAATGTAGTATGGTTGGGAGGAACAGGTGACTTTGGAACCAATGGGTCCCAAAGCTTCCCACTACTTTGGTGGGGGGGGGGGGTGCGGTTCTTCACCTCATATCGGGGTCTGTTGTAGGCTAATTGATAGAGATTGATTGCTATGAAAAGTCAACAATACCATTATTGTATCACATGACTACCAGGATGGTAGACAGTGAACTAGATGGACCTTGGTCTTTTTTTGTCTTGGAATTGCTGTAGCCTCGACTGTCCTGTTTGTCAATGAGTTATTACATGAATTTGTGATGTCATTATTTCTCTGCTGTCAAACAATCTCCCCTTACACACAAACAATCTCCCCTTACACACAAACTAATTATCTTTCAACTTTTTGCTAAAACCTTTTGATCAAATAAGATATCAAATGAAAGGCTGTATGAGGAAGTGGTCACTTTCCCAATCATGGATGAGAAAAGAAAGTGGTTTTGGATCAGCTATCTGCTGAGGATCAATGGAGTAGGCATACTGTGCACATCTCCCTTTAATGGACAGACCACACTTAACAGGAATCGTGCACACCCCTCCATGGACACCAATTGGCAGGAGATTTCACCCGACATGAAAAAGAACGGTTGTGACAAAGCAAAACAAAATGGTTGGTAAAGTAGTCATGCAAGATTGAGCTGGATGGAGAAATCTGATTGCAGCTGTATCTGCCTCAAGAGCCGGAAGAGGATAAGTGAATGAGGCATTTACTTTGTTATGCAGCCGCATGGCAACACAATGTGGGAACAAAGGAATATTGTTCCAATGATTGAGACATAAACACTGCTTCCACATAGAACATCTACACTCTATTAGTGAAAGCTGAAACAGCATTGTCTACATGCCTAGAGCAAATAACAAAAAAAAATATTTTAGAATATTCTTATCATGTGGTAACAATGGGCATTTGTTCCAATTTTTCCTTAAAGTGTAAAATTCTGAATTTTATTTTCCCCTCTTCAATTTTTCCCCCTTCTCTTGAAGGAACTGAGGTACAGTCCCACGAGTACCTATCAACCTTGCATACCTCATTAATGTGGACAGTCTTCATATGTGAACCTAGATGGTGAGTGTTGGGGCTATTTTACCATGATGTGCATTACAATTGAGCCACATCTGGTCTTCACCTGGTCTACATGAAGACACCTTCCAGCAGAGGTCTTTAGATAGTGATCAGGAATGGGAGATTTCAAAATAAAAATAAGCAGGCTCATTAGAAATGATTACCAGAAACTAAGATGACACACTGACTCCAGGGAACTCTTTACACAGAACATATTAGGAAGGTTAAAAATATACTCTCAACTATTAATACATGCAACTGTAATTGCAATAAAATCTAATTTAGTAATTGTTCTACTTGTAATGCAGTTAATGTAACTCACCTGGTACACCTCCCACATAAAAGATCTCTTTGGTATTGGTACGAGGAGTGTGTGATGGTCCCACTGTGTAGTTACTCTCAGTGTCCACATCAAGTTGTATCACATTCTTTCTTTTGATAACTAAATGAAGGGAAACAAAGAAATCAGATTTTTACAAATGCATCTTTGTGCCATTTTACACTAAAGATGAATGTTTGGCTGCATTAAAATATACCCAAAGCATAGGGGCAGGTGCCATACTGGGTTAGTAAACCATTCTTCCACCTCCGTGAACTAAGCTTGAATCCAACTGTCCAAAAATAGCAGCCAGAAGGCCTTCAGCTCCAAAGAACACGTAGTTGCTTTTTTCCTGACTCCCATCTGAGAATGCTGAGCACAGGGCCTACGGCTCACTTCTTACCAGAGCTCCTCTAAATGGACATCTGCCAGAGTTTGGAGGAGTAAAATGAGACAGGAGGGTGGTTCTGCTTCCCTCTGCTTCATTTGCATAGCTGAGCCTTCTTGGAACATAACCATTCCATTCCTCCCGATCCCCAGGAAATCTCTGGACAATGTAGCAATTGACCCAGTATAATGGGTCTCCATCCCATAGAAAGAACTTGCTGATGTAATTTAAAAAAATAGAATAGAATAATCTCAGTATTGGACTCCCAAATCCACCTGAAAGAACAGAATCCCTGCCTGCCTGATGATAGGCATTAGGCTTGTGCATACATGCACACTTCACACTTACCTGCAATGCGATGCCATTGTCCATCACACAGGGACTGTTGTGGAGTGACTGATGCAGAGAACTCCCCAGCCCCATTATTTAACTGCACTATAACCTAAAGGAAAAGTAGAATAGAGTCAGTAACCAGTACATGGAAATTCAGCCCATTACCTACTCAGCCCACTCCATACACAGGCAGCAAATTGAACTGTAAACAGCTTATTTTTTAACAATAAATACATCACTTGATCATAAAGGCAAGGTTAGTTTTGGACTACCCATTTAATTAGACTTTGTTTGAACTTTAAGATTATGGTAACTTGTTATTTCTACCATCTAGACAGAAGATGCTTCATCCTTTCAGGATAGTCATGCTCCTAATGTTATTTGCGTATATTTCAAACACAGTGGTCCATAGTTGACAATGTTGAACACCATAACCCTCCAGTGCTGGCGTTAAGTCTCGGATCAACTGACAAACAGGGGGGTCCACAGCTGACATACAGGGGGGTTCACAGCATCTGCAACGTCTACACAGCCTAAACCATACCTGTCCACAGTGCATAGCAAGGCCCTATAGCCACCCTCTCTGCTCAACTTAAGTCTTTTGCCCAGGATGGCATTGGCCATGTTCATGCTACATCTTTCACTTCCTTCAAAAACATCCTGTAAAATTTACCTCTTCAACCATTCTTTTACTCACCTCCCCTAATTTCTCTCCTACTTCTTGCTTGATGTAAACTGCTCCTCTTGTTATGTTCAGTTTACATAAAAGGCCCTATATGAATTTGGTAGTGGTTGCTAGTCACTTGCCATTCTACACAAAATGTATTGAACTGAATCAGAAGCTCAGAATTTTGATTCCAAAAAAGCATGAAAACTTTGCACAATCCAATATGTTGGATGTTGTGAATCCTGAACACTTCTTGATGTGTATGTATTTTTGATGTTTGCGACAGAGCAGTGTTAGAATATTTTGTTACAGATCATTTAGATATGTAAAATCCGTGGCATATCATAATAATCTGTAGCTCTGTGACAATGATATTCTGGACAAGCAGAAATTTTTGTTCAGGTGATATAAACGGTGCTACTGCATTTGGACAAGGAAGGTTACATTTCCAGACTAAAGGTCTCATACAAACAGATCTTCCTCTAAATCACGATTGAGCCAAAAAACAAACTTAAATCTTCATCACCTGGACTGGTAATTTAAATTTTGAAGATGTGCTCAGATTTTTCTGAACAGTAAACTTTGGGAATGAATTTAAAAAAAAAGTCTTAAAGGAGCTAAAGTCAGGGTCACTCACCTTTCCATTCTTTGAATACAGACTGAAGTAATGGCTTAGTTTTCTTCCAACGTGGAAAAGTACACCTGACAAACTCCTGGCCCGCACTTCAAACATCAGTTCATAATCTTTGCCAAGAACAAAAGACTCCTCTAAAAGAAAAAGGAAAAAAAATATTGCTGGAGAAAATTAGAATAAAAAGTCTGTCAGCGCACATGGGAAAACAAATCAGCCATGGGTCCCATTCCTGATCACCATCCAGTGAGTCCTGCTGGAAAGTGTCATAGATTCATACAGCGCAGGAGGCCAGCATGCATGTGCCTGTGCCAGCTCTTTAAAAAGAGGATATGTATGATCATAAGATGAGGATAGAATGTGGGTTGGCGCTGGTGTCTCCCACAGTTGATTCACTCATTGTCTACCCTGAGATGTGAATAATGGTCACTTGGGCGAGATTTCAAAAGCCCATGGAACTGTGCCCAGCAGGAGGCACTGCTCTCAGAACCTGAGGGGAGAAAATTGGCAATAGAAATGCCAGTGAATAATGAGAATGGAAGCATGAAGTAAATATGCAGCGGAAGTTGTGGTTTATTAAGGGAAAGGCGGCAAAAAAAGGAATCCGTAATTCAAATATAAAATTGTAAACACGTTGGTAGCAAGTTTAAAATGCAAATTTTAAAAATGTAGTCGTTGGCTAATACCAATTAATAAGATGAAAATAGAAATATTAAAATATTTCAGTTTTAATACCTATAATTACATAGCCTCCTGCATCTGAAAAAAATGTCCCTGTTTCGACACTGCCCTCAAAACATGGTGTGACATCATAAGTGCGTGATGGAGGCTCCATAGGTTTTCCGTCCAGCTGGAAGTTTCGGATACAACCATCAAACCTGGCAGCAGAAGCACCCTGTAGAAACAAACAATAAAGAGACTTAACTTCCATCAATGATCAAAGATTCACACAAATAGTCACATCCACACTGAAAACAATGAATACAATTTCTTCAAATGGGCTCGTCTGCTTCCAGTCGATCCCGGGTTGATGCAGAGTTGGTTGATTTTGGCTGGTGTGGTGATGGAGCACTACAATTGGCCCCTGGGTTAGGGAGGGGGAAAAAAAGTGATTGCTCTCCAGCGATCCCTGCTGGTTGTGCTGGTGAGGAATCTTACAACACCAGGTTATAGTCCAACAGTTTTATTTGAAAATCACAAGCTTTCGGAGGCTTTCTCCTTCGTCAGGTGAGTGTCGGTTTCCTTGAAAATTACCTCATATATAGTCATAGAACAATGCCTGGTGATTACAGATAATCTTTCCAACTGCCCGTTATCAAGGCCATCAAATGAATTGAAAAGTGTTCAGACAGAGAAACCTTAGATACCAGACAACTGAATATACAAACGGCCAGAACCAAAGACAAAGACAGAGAGGGAGAGATAGAGAGAAACATCCAAAAGGAAGAGAAAGAGAGAGAATGACCAGTTGTATTAAAAACAGATAACTTTTTTTTCCCTTGGTGGGGTTACGTGTAGCGCGACATGAACCCAAGATCCCGGTTGAGGCCGTCCTCATGGGTGCGGAACTTGGCTATCAATTTCTGCTCGACGATTTTGAGTTGTCTTGTGTCTCGAAGGCCGCCTTGGAGAACGCTTACCCGAAGATCGGTGGCTGAATGTCCTTGACTGCTGAAGTGTTCCCCAACTGGGAGGGAACCCTCCTGTCTGGCGAATGTTGCGTGGTGTCCGTTCATCTGTTGTCACAGTGTCTGCATGGTCTCGCCAATATACCATGCTCTGGGGCATCCTTTCCTGCAACGTATGAGGTAGACAACGTTGGCCGAGTCACAGGAGTATGAACCATGTACCTGGTGGGTGGTGTCCTCCCGTGCGATGGTGGTATCTATGTCGATGATCTGGCATGTCTTGCAGAGGTTGCCGTAGCAGGGTTGTGTGGTGTCGTGGACGCTGTTCTCCTGAAAGCTGGGTAATTTGCTGCGAACGATGGTCTGTTTGAGGTTGGGTGGCTGTTTGAAGGCGAGTAGTGGAGGCGTGGGGATGGCCTTAGCGAGGTGTTCGTCGTCATCGATGACATGTTGAAGGCTGCGGAGAACATGGCGCAGTTTCTCCGCTCCAGGGAAGTACTGGACGACGAAGGGTCCCGTGTTTGTCTTCTGAGGAGGTCTATGCGATTTTTCGCTGTGGCCCGTCGGAACTGTCGATCGACGAGTCGAGCATCATATCCCGTTCTTACGAGGGCGTCTTTCAGCGTCTGTAGGTGTCCTTCGCGTTCCTCCTCGTCTGAGCAGGCGAGACCATGCAGACACTGCGACAACGGATGAACGGACACCGCGCAACAGTCGCCAGACAGGAGGGTTCCCTCCCAGTCGGGGAACACTGCAGCAGTCAAGGATATTCAGCCACCGATCTTCGGGTAAGCGTTCTCCAAGACGGCCTTCGAGACACAAGACAAGGCAAAATCGTCGAGCAGAAATTGATAGCCAAGTTCCGCACCCATGAGGACGGCCTCAACCGGGATCTTGGGTTCATGTCGCGCTACACGTAATCCCACCAAGGGAAAAAAAAAGTTATCTGTTTTTAATACAACTGGTCATTCTCTCTCTTTCTCTTCCTTTTGGATGTTTCTCTTTCTCCCTCTCTGTCTTTGGTTCTGGCCGTTTGTATATTCAGTTGTCTGGTATCTAAGGTTTCTCTGTCTGAACACTATTCAATTCATTTGATGGCCTTGATAACGGGCAATTGGAAAGGTTATCTGTAATCACCAAGCATTGTTCTATGACTATATATGAGGTAATTTTCAAGGAATCCGACACTCACCTGACGAAGGGGAAAGCCTCCGAAAGCTTGTGATTTTCAAATAAAACTGTTGGACTATAACCTGGTGTTGTAAGATTCCTTACATTTGTCAACCCCAGTCCATCACCGGCATCTCCACATCATGTGCTGGTGAGGACAGCGGGCTTGGCGGTGATGTTGAAAAGCGTGCCAGGGTTCACATGAAGAGTGGGTGAGATAGTGGAGGACAACCAATGCCCCGGAGCTCTGCCCCAGCAAGGAGTCAGCACCTTCGACAACTTACATGTGTGTAAAACCTTTAACATGGCAAAACATCCCATATAGGTGTCGGGATTAGAAGGAGGGAAGAGGAAAAAGAAAACTGATGGTTAAAAAAAAATAGATGAAATAAGCCATTCCTTTCCATTAAAACCATCTCATATATAGAGAGGTTGAGGGAATCAGAAAATCGGCTGAACAGGCCTTCAGCATGTTTTGTGCCCACTTCATGATTATGCAGCCAGCTACATTTTGTGTGCTATGATGCTAGTGCATATTTTGTGCCACAGTCTTATTAAGGCTCCAGAACGCAAGCAAAATTCTTTAAATGAATACCTGGAATTTCCTCGTTTTTGCACTGGATTGCGTTTTTTTGCCTTCAAAGCTCATATTGAATGGGGGGGCGAGAGACGCTCCACGTGGAAAGGAATTCTTAAAGTGGAACAGGCTTTGTATGGTTTCTTTCATTACAATATTACAGTGGTCTTGGACTTATACTGGGCCAAGGCCTAAAAGGTAAGGGCCCCGAGGCTCCACTGGGCCCAGTCCCTCCGGAAGGGCTGCACCAGGTCTTCCACTGCTGCCCCAGGGACCCGTTCCTGGTGGTCTATGGGACAGGGAAAGGGCAACCGGTGGCTGTCGCGACTGGGGTGGGCAGAGGGAAATGGAGGTCCAGGAGGGAACACGACGGTAGGCCTCGCCACCCGATGTTCTTTCGTTTTCCGCCACTATCCTGTCTGAACTCGGATGGGGTAATGGATGAAAATCCGGCCTTTCGTCTCTTCCACATTCAAAGGATTTTGAATCTGTTACATTTGCAATTAAGTTGAACAGCACTTTTTACCTGAGCAATCCTTTTTGCTTTTCCTGTTGGCACTGCACCCACGTAGAATGGAGCTTTGACATCTAAGGAAGCTGTGGCTGAGATAGTGTTGGTCTGTGCTCGCAGACCATCAATCACCAACTGTCCTTGGTTCTTGACTCTATTGAAAAATATCTAGAAATGGTACAGTTTACTATTACAGGCAAATTCTGATGCAAAGAAACACAAGTTATTGCAAACTTACTCAGTTTGAAACCTTTCCAGTTACATTTGTTCAGACATGGGCAAACCTCTTCATATTTAGCTAGTACATGCCTAAATGCCACACTGCTACACTGCCAAACACATAGGCCTAGAAATTTGGGCTCGCCCATTTTTGTCAGCCAGCAGCGACCCGGGTGCTTTGAATGTGGGGTCAGGAGGAGCACTCCTGCTCCACATTCGGGTACGTATACTTTAAAAACTTACCTTGTTGGTTGCAGCCTGGTTTTCCTGAGTGCAGCCGACACTGCACGCCGACTTTTTGGCCTTTACCAATACGGATGGCGGCGCACGTCTGGCTCGCAACGAGCGAGCGTTTCCTGCCCACCATATTGGAGGTTTGGGAGGCCGTTTAGCACCCGAAAAACGGGCGCTGCTCGGCTGAATTTCTAGGCCATAGAAATCTGCTTTTCCTCAAAGCCATGTGACTGATGGATACTTTTAACTGGAAATTAATGCACAGTGTGAAGATTAGGAAACCTTGATAACTTGTCTCAGACTTTCATTTCATGGTTCAAGCGCATGTCTGACTAACCTTTGACTTTGAGAGACTCTGAAGCAGAAAGAGAAAAAAGTTCCTTAAAGAAGGACAGGGTTGTCCTTCAAGCATTAATGCTTAACAAATAAAATATGTGTGGTCCAGTCATTAAAAAAATCAGAATCTTGAAGTATAAGTCTAAGCATTTTTACTTATGTCGCCAATCATCTTGGATTCTTTTATTATGTTGTAAATCTCCCTATGGCCCCATTTACAAAGCTGTTCCTTCTCACCCTTATAGGCTCTTTCCCCAGTAGAAAGCCATTTCCACCTGTGAGGGATGCCAACATGAGCTGGCTGTAAGCCTCTGTCAATGTTGCACTTGAACTCACTGCTAAAGAGCTGAATGTGTAGCCCAGGGGTTACCCACCATAATTTTCTATCCCAGTGGATTGACGCCCAGTCTCTGCTGGCTGCGGTGACACAGACAGGATTGGAAACCATGCATTGAGTCTGCATTTTACTACAGTGTAGATTTTATTTCAGGAACACCGTTTAATTTAAACTTCATTCATGAATTTGCTCAAGTCTGAATTTTGCACCAAGTAGCACTACAAATAAGTGTTTAGAAGGAAAGTCTTATTATTTGGTTAATTATATCAAAGGGAATTTCTAATCACAATCACTTTCAACTTCCATTTCTTAACGGCCAGTCCGGATTTAGCACAAGGAGGCTACAATCTTGCTAGATCACAAATGCTAAGTGCTCCCACTACAGTCTCATGCTGCTAATCAGCTCTCAATGTGTTACACGTAAGTCAAAACCCTTATGCTGAAACCAGATTAAACAATGCTCTACATGACAC
This sequence comes from Heptranchias perlo, assembly GCF_035084215.1. Lineage (NCBI taxonomy): Eukaryota > Metazoa > Chordata > Chondrichthyes > Hexanchiformes > Hexanchidae > Heptranchias > Heptranchias perlo. The sequence goes on from NC_090343.1 coordinate 14,102,196, forward strand.
CCAAGTATATTCAATGTTAGATAATCTCAGAGGAACCCTATTAAAAGAATAGTCTATTTCCCAAAATAAATCTTAAAGATAAAATCAGGGCATTGCTATAACGGGATTTCAAGATAGTTTTAAATTCCCTCTATTAATTCAAGCCATTCTTCCTTGTACTGAAAAGAAATCAAAATGGAAATTTGTAACTATTATCCCATCAGGGTATTTTATGTAGTCTGAAGTAATTCTAATCTTCATCAAAGGGTAGAAAACAGTTTCAATAATTATAAATCTAAAAGTAAGATACAGTATTGTGAGTAGAAATTATTTCGAGGTCCTTTACACTGTGTTTGCAATACTTACTGTATGCCATTTGCCATCATTATACTTTTCTTTACTTGCAATTCTCATTTTTTTTCCTTTGACATGAAACATGAAAACAAAACGGCCCTTGGAAACCAAGAGAGCCATGAAGGACGTTTCCTGTTCATTGGATACATAGAAAAGCACCCCGTGGGATGATTTACAGCGAACCTCCATGGAGAAACTAGACCTGGAGACACAACATTAAGAAAATAGCATGAAGCCCTCTCACATTCACAAAGACACATTAAGATTAGAACACTTTTCCTGAATGACACAATACCACTTGTGTGTACATGCATTCCCTTATGTCAAGAGTGCCCAAGCTTTTGTATAAAGTTTATTTTCATGATCTCATTAATTTGCACATATCTCAAGTTGCTAATATCAGTAGAGGGTGTTCCGATTGAGCATTCATTCACCAATGAGGCAACAGCGCTAAAATAGCCACTCACTAAGAACAAAGCAGAGATTATTGAAAGAATTTACCTCTCACGGAATGATTCTGGGATATTGTCATATTCCAAGCGGCTGAGATGGGAGCCCCTGAAGTAATGCGCATTGCTGGCTGCTGCTGGCTGCTTTGGCAACTGGCAACTTTCTGACATTTGCTTTTTGCTCTCAAGTTTGGATGTAGCCTTCAAGATTCAAAACAGAAAGAAACTTACAAAATGTACCAAACACAAGGCCCTCTCAGGCATAAAGAAAACAAGCACTATTCTTTTAAGAAAGAGCTCAACATAATATTAAAAAAAGCAAAAATACAAAATGCAGGCGTTTCCCTAGCGGAAAGGAGGGAGAGGGGATATCAGTTGCGTTTGGAGTATTGGAAATTATGGGAATTTTTATAGAATTTTCCTGTGGAAAGTTAAAATTATTTAACCACATAGGCCTTGAGTTTCCGTTAGATTACGCTGGCTTTTGTCAGCGCAATCCGGCCGAGTCAGCACAAACGTTGCGGAATTTCGATTTGCGCCCAGCGTAATTTGAGTTTCCGCGATGTTTTGCGCCGGTTCAAAAAAAATCTCGCTGAAGCCGGCCCCGCCCACAAAACTGGCCACGCCCCCGATCGAAATAACAAGGATGGTGAGTTTCTGCTGACTGTGCCCCTTTGTGGCCGTTCGAGGAGGGTCTTCAAATTAAGCTCGATTTCTTAGGCGCACAGGCACTAGTAGGCACATTTTAAACGTATTTAATTACTAAGAAACTGACTAGTGCACACCAATGCAAGTGGTAAATGATTCAATATAGCTTTTTAGAAGTCATTTTCAGTGATTTAAAATCAGGTTACTCAGGTTGAGGACTGGACACTCTTATTAAAAATGCTTTTTTTTTGGGATAAACCCATTTTCAGCTGTATTAATAAAACCACACCAGGTTACCCCACTCTTAAATACATCAATTAATATTTTTTATTGGCAAAATAAAAAGAATAAACAATTACGCTGTTAAGCTGCACTGATTAATGGAAGATCTTATGTTTTGTGATTATGTTAATGCATTTTAGTGGAAACTCGCAATAAAAACCAGCCAGCGCAATTTTCGAGCGCAATTTGTGTCCAACTGCCTATTGGGCCAGTCTTCAGAGTTTATATCTGTGAATGTTTGCAACTTAGTGGACTGGGACAATGACATGTGAGAGTTTGACTTAAGTCTCATTTACCTGTCTGGATTTCTCCTTTCTGTGTGATCGGATCTGCTGGGGTGGCTTTTCCCTGGGGCAGCTGTTCAGCTCCGTTCCCACCATTACTTTATGCTTCTGGAGATCTACAACTGATTGCTGTCTTGAATCTTTACTGTGTGAGAAAAGGAGTGAAAGAAAAAAACTCAAAGCATCCTTTTGTTGCATATACAGCGTATAATAGCAGCAAAAATATTTCTGTATTATTGGTCCTCCAGGTCCTGAAACAGGATATACCAGATCTATTAGAAGGTTCACTCGGTTAATCCCGGGGATGAGGGGGTGGACATATGAGGAGAGGTTGAGTAGATTGGGACTCTACTCATTGGAGTTCAGAAGAATGAGAGGCGATCTTATTGAAACATATAAGATTGTGAAGGGACTTGATCGGGTGGATGCGGTAAGGATGTTCCCAAGGATGGGTGGAACTAGAACTAGGGGGCATAATCTTAGAATAAGGGGCTGCTCTGTCAAAACTGAGATGAGGAGAAACTTCTTCACTCAGAGGGTAGTAGGTCTGTGGAATTTGCTGCCACAGGAAGCTGTGGAAGCTACATCATTAAATAAATTTAAAACAGAAATAGACAGTTTCCTAGAAGTAAAGGGAATTAGGGGTTACGGGGAGTGGGCAGGAAATTGGACATGAATTTAGATTTGAGGTTAGGATCAGATCAGCCATGATCTTATTGAATGGCGGAGCAGGCTCGAGGGGCCGATTGGCCTACTCCTGCTCCTATTTCTTATGTTCTTATCGCTCATCCTGATGTGTGACAGAACCACTGCAGTTTCCTCATCAGCAGGATCTCCACAGATACAACTGAATTTCCTGTACTGTGCATTTTACTGCACTCCGACTATGCACCAGTACAAAACCAACCCAACCACTGTCTCCACCATATAAAGGCAACTGGTTCTCTGCACCCATTGCACCCCAACCACTATCCTCACTGCATAAATTAACAACCTCTTTATCTAAATGAGTGCTGGGTTGGAGTAAGTTACAGGGATCGAGTGTGGTTTGTAAAGCAATCTTGCTCTGCTTTTACACCAATGCCAGCTAAATGCACTGCAGCAACTCGCCAAAGTTACTTCAACAGTACCTACCAGGCCCCCGACATGTACCACCAGGAAGGACAAGAGCAGCAATGTCATGGGAACACAGTCACCTCCAAGTCGCAGACACCATCCTGACCATGGCATGTATTGCCGTTACTTCGTCACTGGATCAAAATCCTGAAATTCCCTACCTAACAACATTTCACTCGTTCAAGAAGGAGACCACTCCCACCTTCTCAGGGCAACAAGGATGGGTAATAAATGCGGCTTTGCCAGCGTTGCCCAAATCCTGAAAATAGCCCTTGGCTGTGTTGTAACCCTTGAACCACCCTTAAACCCAACTGGTAAAGTTAGCACTGGATACTTAGGTTTCACTCTACACACTTTCAAGCCATTTTAAACAGCACTGCCTTCATTAAAAAAGTATTTGGCAGACTCTAAAGTAAAGTAAAGCTATATCCAATTTCACCACGCAGTCACTGGGAGGATTTTAACTCTCCCCACTGGGCAGGATCGGAGCGGGTGAGCAGTTAAAATGGAGCAGCTCCATTTCCGCCAATCTCCAATTATAACGTCACTGGTTCTGCTGGCGGATGAGGCGCCCATCGGACTCAGGTGGGAGCCTGGTGCACAAATGCTAATTGGGATCCAATGACCCTGATGGCATTTTAACTGGGGCCTGAGTGGGTAAACTGCCGTGGCTTTTCTGCCAGGCTGAAGCAGGTAAGCAGCCGATGGGAAGGATGAAGAGGTCCTCCAGGTAAGTGTAAAACTTTCCTTTGTGGAGTCTGGAGGAGCAGGAGTACTCCTCCGAGCCCCACAAGGAAAGTCGCAGCCTCCAAAGTTCTGGTCTCTTCCCCCTCCTTCCCTCCCACGAGATACTACCAAAAGCATCTCCCCGCCACTTACCTGGAGGCTGGCGGGCAGCCAAGGGCTGTATGAGCTTCACCTACCAGCGGCCGCTCTGTGCCCTTTTCCTGCCCGTTCCAAGCGGGAAGTGGAGTGGTGACATTTAGTTAAGGCCCAGGAGTTAAAAATTCACCGGGCCTGAAACTTAGGCCAGCAAGTTCGTTTTGCATTTGCCCCAAAACCTGCCCACTCGGGTTAAAACTGGCCCCATAATGTGCAAGTAATGTGATGAAGTGCTTCAAAAAGAATTTAGGTCTTTGTAATGTGTTTTTGTAATCAAATGAATAAAAGGCTTGTCAACATTTGTAAATCTAAGAATCAATGAGCCAATATTTTCAGAATAACATTAGGCACCCTGTCTGCCATATCAAGCATCAATGAATATTTAAGTAATGCATGGAATAAAATCTTGTGCAAATCTGTGTAAGTGTAAATTTGATTATTAAAAGTTAGAGATCTATCTAAGATCCAGTTATCAGCACTATCCTAATCAATTGAGGACACACCATCCTGATGTCACCGCTTCTGTGAATCTTGTAGAGTCTTGTAACTCACCTATAAATGAAAACATTGCTGATACAGCCAGTCAGATTAGCACCTAGATCAGCTCTCGGTACACCACCAAAATAAACCTGCCCCATCTCAACCTCCCGAGATTGACGCCGTTTTCTCTTGGATATTTTTGAATGCTGCTTTTCCTTGTCGTCGATGGTCATTTTAATCCTTAGGGAGGGAAGCAAAATAGTGCTAAGTTCTAATTACAACAGTGACTGCATTTCAAAAAGTAATTCATTGGCTGTAAAGCACTTTGGGACGCCCTGACGTCATGAAAGGCGCTATATAAATGCAAGTCTTTCTGTCTTTTAAGTAGACCAGAAAATGATGGGACTTTGAACTGTTGATGATAATCACCTTGAGATCCAGGTTCGAATCTAACCACGATTAAGTTTCTGGTGTCTGATGGCGGTTAAAGGGAGACTATTGGAGTCACTGAGGAGGGAGAACAGCATGTTCATGTTGCATTCCTCGGATACAAGGAATGGAATGTTGTTTATGTGATGTAATGACATAGTTCAGAGTCAATTACATCAGCGTGTACATTAAAAATGTTGAAAAAGGTGATGACCATACTCCTTCAAGGGTTCCAAGTAAAAAGAGTTTAATATCGTTTTGATCCAGTCTCAGTGAATGTGATTTCAAAAACACATACCACCATTAATTTAACAACAACTTGATATGAAACCATTTATCCTTAATGTTAGGGGGATTGGGTAGTGCAGTGGGTTAGACACTGGCCTTATACCTTTGGGACCTGAATTCAAATCCAACCCAGACCTTTGGGATGAAAATCTCCTCTATCTGGTGCTGGCTGTAAGGGTCCTTTGTGAAATGAGTTTGGGTAATGTCAAGTCAGTTGCTAGTAGGCACAAACCTACAGCACAAAACTGCACTTAATTTAGCAAGTAATTGGTAATCTCACCCAGAGAAGCCACAGGGTGGATTGGCATGGGAAATAGAAAATTGCATGCAAAGGATGCTCTGAGACATGTAGTTGGGGCAGACTAGAGGGACCTTTACTTTGCATCTGGCTGTGCTTTACCCAATACGGGGCGGTTTGAAATGGGAAGAGTTCCATTCCTCAGCACTAATGCCCCTTCACCTTGAAGAGCACAAGAAGAACTTAATGATAATAAAAAGAATACACAAGAAACTTCAATGTCCAATATCCCCTGTGAAAGGAGTATTAGAAAGGGTCTCTCAACATGCAAAATGAAGTTTGGAACATCACATGTTGGCGGAGCATTACTGGGCCGTGATATTTTCAATTACTCCCGTGGAATAACGACTCTACATTAGGTCTTTTCAGATGCATTTCTAGAAATGCTCTGTCTTTATTTCTTTTTGCTTCAGTTGCTCTTTAACAGCCTTGTAAGTCGTGTAAATCAAAGCACTTACTGTTCATTTTTGATGTAGAAGGAGATATAATGCAGGCTCCCATCTGTATACTGAATTTGACTTTTAACTTCAGTATTAAACACCTTAAGTGCCACTAATCCTTGCTTCAGAGAGACTTGACAGTTTCCTTCCTAACAAAGCAATGAAAAAATATTTAAGTTCACCAAGAGAGTAACAACAGCTGTATGTAACATAACTGAATGCTATACTGAAGAAAGAACTTGAGTTCAGACCGGGGTTTTATATATTCCTGTAACTTTTCATTTATTTAACCCAGGGATGGTGGCACATTAACATCGATCTCATCGAGGTGTGTTGCAAGGCCCGATTCTGGACCAGTTGGGTCTCAAAACCAAGACCACACTTTCAGGACATGAAATATTTCTTTGCGCCAGTGCCATCAACAAATGCCCAGAAGTTTATTTTCCGCTTTGTTAAAATGGAGCCCCCAAACCGTTGCAAATTCCGACTTTAAACAGGTACAAATAAAAGGAGAATGGGTGTGTTGGATTAGAATTCCATCTATTTGCGCCCAGAGACACGTGCATTAGGGGTGTGAAGCAAATATCCGGTGTAAAAGATCGAGGAAACGTGGGCGCAAGTGTGTAATGCATGTAATTATGCCACGCCCAAATGTCCTTGAAATTTAAATTTCAGCTTGTATATACAATGCTTTTTGCTCTCAGTTCCTGTCAATGTCAGAACTCAGGGCAACAGAACATGTCAGTTCCTGAAACTGATCTATGCTGTGAAAACTTGTCCGTATAGGAAGGAAGCTTTTTTTTTATTAAATAAGTGTTTCTTTGCTCCTATCATTAGGTTACTTAAAAACTTGCAATAGTTTGGAAGACCTGCTTTTATTTATTTTTTTTAACACTCTACAGATTAGACCCGCGGGGACCTAGAAGAGTGCAATCTGGGTGGGGTGGGGAGAAAGTTGGGGCAGAACTCAGTCCCACCGGGTCTCCGCCCCATTCTGCCTCCAATGGAACGTTCCGTAGGAAGTGGGTGGTTTCTGACGTGGCAAGATTGAAATTCAGGGCCTTTCAGCCCTTCTCCCGTGAGCCTCGTCTGGCTGGGCCTCCTCCGCTATGTTTGGACGGGCGCCCCAGTACGCCAGAACGGCGCAGTTGCCTGGCCAAAATAAGTAAATTTGCTGACCCCTGGGATTTGCGGTAGGATCAGATCTGGGGCCAGTTGGCGGGTCGAAGTCCTGCTCCGCACCATTTCCAGTGGCAGGCCAAGGATTTCGGGCCTCGGCGGACTAGCCTTTTGCGCACCTCTCAGTGATCCTAAGAAGGTTTCAATTCCGCACATTGCGCTACCAACACAAGACAATCATGTACTGTTGCCGTTAGCTCTTCTTGTTAACAGTTTGCATTTACCACTGTGGGATAGTAAAACATCAGGGCATTTCGTTGCTGGGTCTGGAAACCAAAGCCTGATATGAAGTTGTTGCGAAGTCTGGGGACATTTTGAGGAGTCAGACTCAGATATCCCTGACCTTTGAAGTCAGCGGAACGTGAAACCTGAGGCAAAAAAAAGTCAGAAATTAGTAGGTTGAAATATTCTGATAGGAAAAATAAAATCAAGAGGTTCCTTTACACAACTGCTGCAGATGTGTGGCAGAGCATGAACCCATCAATATGGGATAATTATAAATGCCCTTTCATTTTCCTCAGTGCCCTTTTTTGGGTTTCTCTTCCTTTCCTTCCCAATAAAGCAGAGGCATTGTTTGAGCAGGATATAATATCTGGAACTTGGCCACATCAGTCTCACAAGAGTTAAGTTTTGCCGGGTGGCTCCAATGTCCCAAACTGAGAGATTGTTTTATGACTGTCAGCAATATGAATTACAGACTGAAACACACTGTCTGTTATTTTTAATTATTTTAAAACAATTATTGCATAGTGTACGTAGAACCTAAAGATATAAACATCACAGAATGTTCTTTAGTATTAAGAGCTTTCTTTCCAAGCAACAGATTACGATGACAGTCCATGACAGTATTGGTAGGAGTGACCACCGCACAGTCCTCGTGGAGATGAAATCCCGTCTTCGCATTGAGGACACCATCCAACGTGTTGTGTGGCACTATCACTGTGCTAAATGGGATAGATTAAGAATAGATCTAGCAGCTCAAAACTGGGCATCCATGAGGCGCTGTGGGCCATCAGCAGCAGCAGAATTGTATTCCAGCACAATCTGTAACCTCATGGTCCGGCATATTCCTCACTCTAGCATTACCAACATGCCAGGGGATCAACCCTGGTTCAATGAGGAGTGTAGAAGAGCATGCCAGGAGCAGCACCAGGCGTACCTAAAAATGAGATGCCAACCTGGTGAAGCTACAACTCAGGACTACATGCATGCTAAACAGCTGAACCAACATGCCAAAGACAGAGCTAAGCGACTGCACAACCAACGGATCAGATCAAAACTCTGCAGTCCTGCCACATCCAGTAGTGAATGGTGGTGGACAATTAAACAACTAATGGGAGGAGGAGGCTCTGCAAACATCCCCATCCTCAATGATGGCGGAGTCCAGCACGTGAGTGCAAAAGACAAGGCTGAAGCGTTTGCAACCATCTTCAGCCAGAAGTGCCGAGTAGATGATCCATCTCAGCCTCCTCCCGATATCCCCACCATCGCAGAAGCCAGTCTTCAGCCAATTTGATTCACTCCACATGATATCAAGAAACGGCTGAGTGCACTGGATACAGCAAAGGCTATGGGCCCCGACAACATCCTAACTGTAGTGCTGAAGAATTGTGTTCCAGAACTAGCTGCGCCTCTAGCCAAACTGTTCCAGTACAGCTACAACACTGGCATCTACCCGAAAATGTGGAAAATTGCCCAGGTATGTCCTGTCCACAAAAAGCAGGACAAATCCAATCTGGCCAATTACCGCCCCATCAGCCTACTCTCAATCATCAGCAAAGTGATGGAAGGTATCGTCGACAGTGCTGTCAAGCGGCACTTACTCACCAATAACCTGCTCACCGATGCTCAGTTTGGGTTCCGCCAGGACCACTCGGCTCCAGACCTCATTACAGCCTTGGTCCAAACATGGACAAAAGAGCTGAATTCCAGAGGTGAGGTGAGAGTGACTGCCCTTGACATCAAGGCAGCATTTGACCGAGTGTGGCACCAAGGAGCCCTAGTAAAATTGAACTCAATGGGAATCAGGGGGAAAACTCTCCAGTGGCTGGAGTCATACATAGCACAAAGGAAGATGGTAGTGGTTGTTGGAGGCCAATCATCTCAGCCCCAGGACATTGCTGCAGGAGTTCCTCAGGGCAGTGTCCTAGGCCCAACCATCTTCAGCTGCTTCATCAATGACCTTCCCTCCATCATAAGGTCAGAAATGGGGATGTTCGCTGATGATTGCACAGTGTTCAGTTCCACTCGCAACCCCTCAGATAATGAAGCAGTCCGAGCCCGCATGCAGCAAGCCCTGGACAACATCCAGGCTTGGGCTGATAAGTGGCAAGTAACATTCGCGCCAGACATGTGCCAGGCAATGACCATCTCCAACAAGAGAGAGTCTAACCACCTCCCCTTGACATTCAATGGCATTACCATCGCCGAATCTTCCACAATCAACATCCTGGGGGGTCTCCGTTGACCAGAAACTTAACTGGACCAGCCACATAAATACTGTGGCTACAAGAGCAGGTCAGAGGCTGGGTATTCTGCGGCGAGTGACTCACCTCCTGACTCCCCAAAGCCTTTCCACCATCTACAAGGCACAAGTCAGGAGTGTGATGGAATACTCTCCACTTGCCTGGAAGAGTGCAGCTCCAACAACACTCAAGAAGCTCGACACCATCCAGGGCAAAGCAGCCCGCTTGATTGGCACCCCATCCACCACCCTAAACATTCACTCCCTTCACCACCAGTGCACTGTGGCTGCAGTGTGTACCATCCACAGGATGCACTGCAGCAACTCGCCAAGGCTTCTTCCACAGCACCTCCCAAACCCACGACCTCTACCAACTAGAAGGACAAGGGCAGCAGGCACATGGGAACAACACCACCTGCACGTTCCCCTCCAAATCACACACCATCCCGACTTGGAAATATATCGCCGTTCCTTCATCGTTGCTGGGTCAACATCCTGGAACTCCCTTCCTAACAGCACTGTGGGAGAACCTTCACCACACGGACTGCAGCGGTTCAAGAAGGCGGCTCACCACCACCTTCTCAAGGGCAATTAGGGATTGGCAATAAATGCTGGCCTCGCCAGCAACGCCCACATCCCATGAACGAATAAAAAACAGATTACGAGCAAATTATCTACTCCTGGAAATTATTTAAATGATATCTTATGACTGCTTAATGCACTTGTATCAAATTTACTCTCTCTGCTTTTTTAATGACTCATTTAAAATAAATAATTTAATACCTTTATTGGACTAGAATTTGATACGAGTGGGTTAAGCGATCATACAATAACATTGCTCACTGTCATTACCAGGCTCTAGTCAGCGTATATTAGAATGAATGATCATATGTAGTGTAGCCAGGGTCCAATGCTAAATAATCTTACCGAAGTATTCTAAAAATTAAACTTACAACAACCATACAAATGTACAGACAGAAAGGCAGATACAGATGGACAGATAATGGTAAACATTAGTATGCACTTATAGAATCATAGAATCATAGAAGTTACAACATGGAAACAGGCCCTTCGGCCCAACATGTCCATGTCGCCCAGTTTATACCACTAAGCTAGTCCCAACTGCCTGCACTTGGCCCATATCCCTCGATACCCATCTTCCCCATGTAACTGTCCAAATGCTTTTTAAAAGACAAAATTGTACCCGCCTCTACTACTGCCTCTGGCAGCTCGTTCCAGACACTCACCACCCTTTGAGTGAAAAAATTGCCCCTCTGGATCCTTTTGTATCTCTCCCCTCTCACCTTAAATCTGTGCCCCCTCGTTATAGACTCCCCTACCTTTGGTTAAGACTTAATTGTGATGGTTGTTAAACGACAACAGTCATTCCTAAAAATCCTGAAAATGGTCCCGTTTCTGGTCTGTGCCCATTTAGTGACAGCAATGCAAGGCAAGACTCACCAGCAGGTTTGCAGAACACCCGTAACTGATCCCTATGGTCTTCTCACGTTTCAGATCTAAATTTTTGTCCAGGGCCTTCACACTTCGCATACAGCCTTTTATGGACCCGCCCGTGGGGAATCTATTCCTCAGGCTGAAAGGGAAAGCACATGTCAGTTAATGAAAGGTTAATTTAAAACAAACCAGGGAACCAAACCTAGGACTTTTCTGATCTGGGCAGGTCAGTACCACACCAGGCCATGTGGTTACTCACCAACAGGAGAGGTTTGACTCCAACAACATTTAAAAAGGGATGTGTGTAATTGTATGTGAAGGGAGGAAAAGGAGGAATTCCGAACATTCAAGTGGGCTCATTTTGAATGTCATATTAATTCTTAAGACAGTCTAACAATTTGTTCAATCTCATCTATATAGTTGAAATATAAATGATTTGCCAGTCGCTACTGCAGACCAATTGCAACACTCATGCATCTGTGTGTACAAATCCCAGTGGGCCTCACAAAAATAAAGAATTTGAATAGATCTGTCGGCCTGAAATTCCTGGTTTGGAAGAGGCCAGATCTCAGGATTTGCAGGGGCGTGGCGGGGGTAGGGAATTGAGGCAGAACCAAGACCATCTGCTGCTTAATCCAGAATGGCATGGCGGGGGGGGGGGTGCGTGTGGAACTTTCTTTATGCTCCTTTTACATCCAGGACAAACTTTGGAGACATGTCAGGGAGAACTCTCTGGCTACCCCGCGAATTCTGCCCTTTACATCCTCCTTAGGCCTTCTGAAAGCAACGCCTGCTTAGAACAGGCCTCAAAAGCCTGAAAAAAGATTTCCGGACAAGGGCACTCCATCCCAGAGGGAATCCATTAACTTACAATGAATTTCCCTTTGGGGAGTTGTTGAAAAATGTTGCCCTCCCTCTTTGGGCCGATCTTGCTCCCCCACATTGGAGTGGTTTTTCAGCAGGCACTCAGGGCCTCTATTGCACCTGTACAAACATGGGCTGCCTACTCCAATTATTTAAATGACTTTACGGGTAAGACCCATCTGTTCTGAAGTAGGTTCCACTGAAATTTTTGACCTCCCTCTTTCAAGTGCTGACTGACTTGCTGTACATTTCCAAGATTTTCCAATTTTCTTTCAGATATCTAACATTTGTGTTTTTTCTTCTTATCTCTACAATTATAAAAAATAAACTTAACATTTGCCAAGCTGGAAATGCAGTACCAAAAATATATTAAGTTGGGTGAACAAAGGGGGACATCTTTGCTTTCTTTAAGGAAAGCAGCATACCGTTAACAGATGCACAGTGGAATCAACTACATGTCAGCTCAGCCCTCCTGCCCCTTTGATTCTTACTTGTCTGGGAGTCTCTCGACAGGAACACCACCAAGATAATACTCAGAAATTGAAGGACGCGATGCATCGTGCTCACAAGAAAGAACTGTTTTCCTGTCCACACGCACATAAATCTTCACTTTTTTTGAAAATACCATAATTATCTGGATCTGAAAAAGAAATGTACATTCAAATTATGCAGTGATCAAGGGCAGGTAGAATCTGGATCCTTGTTTTATTGAACTATATTAGACGGTGTAGATGGCCTGCTTTCATAATGATATAGCACCTTCTAGTCGTGGTCACTTTGAACATCACTCAGATTTAAAGCTGCAATACCCCTAAGTTAAAATCTCAACTTAAATATATCTTTGCAATATCAAAATGGAAAGTTTAAACTAACTTTTATTACTTTTTTGTTGCTCAGATGCCACTTTAGTGGAAAGGAACAGAAGCAGTTTTTTAAAAAATGAGCTACTGATATACATGGCATCTAATGTATTTTGGCACAAGGCTGCCTGACTAGAATCCTTGAAGATTTTTGCTGGGAAAGAAAATCATCAAGTACAGAGTCATGACTGATCCAAGCTCAGCTACTCTAGTGAGGTGGCTGAATTTTATTGGAGGTGGTTCTGTCTTGCTAAATACCTGTCTCACTGCAGCTTAATGTGATACTAATTACCATGGTAACAGCTCATCCCAATACATTCCAGGCCATAACCAAAGCCTGCACTACTGGCTCCTCTGTCTGCCTCCCTCCATTCCCCCCACACCCACCACGGCCTATATAATGGCATGGCCCATTTAATACATGTACCAAACCTCTGCTATTCATCTCAGGAGCAAATGTGAATGATGGCGTGTTGCACTTAATGAATACTGGTTTTACTCCAAAATTAATTTACATTAGGCTCTTCTTCCACTTCTGCAATGCACACTAATTCAGTACTGCAGTTAGTGCGGTTTAAATAAAAATTAAATGCTTAAGGATAAAGAGTTTAAATATTTTCAGACAATCGTTTGATAGGATACTTAAAATTGAACTGGGTTGACATCTGTCTAAGAATATTCATCACTCACAAGTGCAGTCCATCAGCAAAAGTGTCAAGTTTTATTCTATTACTCAGATTTTAAAGATTATTTTTGAAATATTATCCAGTGTAGCATAATGACATAGCACAGGCTTGAGTGGGAAGATCTCTTAAGGATATATTTTGAATAGAAGTGGAGCTCTCTACTCCCCTCCCATTTTATGATTAGTCTATGGGTCCGTTATTGATTGGAACATGCAGAATGTTTTTATACAATTAATATTTTTAACGCACTCCTTACAAAGAGATGTCTCAGAAAGCTTTAAAGTACAGTGGACAATGAGTAGATACCAAGCAGGGAAGGAGAAAGAAAAGATGGGTTAGAAGAAGGAAAGAGGCAGATTTGGAGGAGAGGGATGGGCTTGAAGGAGTCAAAAGAAGACTTAGGAGGAGGTATAAACACAGTCAATAAACAGGGCCTTTAGGAGGCTTTTGAAAGCAGAGACGAAGGTGACAAAATGGAGCTTTTGAGGGAGGAAGTTTCAGAGCACAGAGGCTATAATGATTGAACTAGTGTTCGGTGATGATGGAGCAGAAAACAAGAAGTATTAAATCTAAGTCATATAACCACTGCTTTTTGATTCACCTCATCTTCTCTTCCCACTCTTTTCAGCCTTGGTTGGTGTCCTGCACTAGGCATCCTGGCTCTTCACCTAAATTTCTTAATTAAAAAAACTATAGTTACCTGATGGGGATATCCATCACTGACAGAGTTCTGACTTTCGCTGTTATCATGTTCAACTTTTAGTTGGTTGTTTAAGTCAACGAACAGCACGAGCTTTCCATTTTCTATGGCTAAGCAGAGGTACTTTTCCTATAAAAAGAAGAATTGATTTAGACTTGCAGCCAGAAACAAAACAAGATTCATTACAAAAGGTTTTACAATTTAACTTGTCATTCTTGCCACAAATGTATTCAATTTTTTTTCTCTTATAAATGAAAGGAAAATGCAATAAGTCTCTTTGTCTTTTTTTAAAAAATTTGCTCCTGAGGGTGGTGACTTGTGCTTGGGTTCAGCTCTATGGGCAGGGCCAGCCCTCTAGTAACTCACCCAAACAGCTGCTCTTCATGTGCGAGCCTGTAGAGTGAGTGCTAGTTGGCTACTGAACTGTGAGGCCCATTAGAAGCTGATTCTGTCCTCACTTGTCATCCACACACACACACATCCAGCAGGGCCTGCTAGATAGAGCGGGAACCGGTGCTGCTACTTTTTACTCCCAAGACCAGCTCTCAGCGACGCATTGGCTAAGGTCAGCTACCTCAGTATAGACTGAACCTGGCAACTTCCTGGTCTGGATGGCTGCTGGAATGCTACACGATGCAATAACAAAATCATGCTAGTTAGCGGTTTGACTTTTAAAAAGGGTTCTGATGGGGGAAATCTCCTTAAAAGTTTGCCTGTTATGGATTTATCGCTTCAAACATATTTAATTTCATTTTAAATTTCTCACCTTTCTTTTCCTATAAGAAGTGCTGTAAGATAAATCTTAATATTGTCTCTGCATAATGATCATCATTGTAATATGGACTTTGTTTCAGCACAGCTGATAATGACTCCCTCTAGTGGCTTCCCCTAACACTACAATCTTTTGCACGAACTCAAATGCTGTTTTCACATGGATCCCAAAAGACATGTTTTAGCTAGAAGAATGTTGTACATAGAGAACCTTGGTTCTCTTTTAAAGCAACAGTCTAATTTCACTTTACTGTTAAGGGGCAAATTTTTTAAAAAAAGATGAAGAGACTTATTGCATTTTCCTCTCATTTATAAGAGAAAACAGACCAGGAAAGTCCGCGGTTCGATTCCTAGTCTGTGCTCAGTTAGCTGATCTCAGCCGGAACAGCAATGTGGCTGCTACAACTGGTCTCAGTCTCGCCAGGCTATGGGGGAGAAAATTAAGCTGGTATTAATGGCCGATTGCTATCCAGAAAGTACATGCATGTGGTTGTTTGGTTATGACAGGTTGTAGGTTTGGCTGTGATGATTCCTACGGTTAAATAGCCTTCCAACATTTACTGTCTAGATTCATGCATGAAGAACAGCCAATATGCAATTGGGTGTGGAACCAAAAGGCTGTTGGTGTTCACAGAATGAGATGCCAAGATCACTGGCGTCAGCAGGAGCTTGATAAGGAGCTTGCCTTAGTTGGATATTCTGTGGAGAATGGTTTAGTTTTATTTGATGAAAGTTCTAAACTAATTAACCATGGTATGTTTCCTGAAAGTCCTGGGCCTGGTAGGGCAGTACAAAGAAAATGCCTCCAGAGAAACTGCCAACAGTTTAAAAAAATTTATCGTTGCAGTCAAAGTGACCAGCCTCTCCCCTGCCCACAGAGTGGTCAACGGCCATTGTAATATTCCTGGCCCCACGCTGGGCAGATGGCCAGGAAGTGGAGTAAGTGGCACAGAGCCCTCCCCGTCTATGTAGATCGCCCTGTTCCTGGGATTACGTGCTGCTGCACTTCCAGTGGCAAACTGGGGCTCGAGGAATGTCAGGATGTCGACTGAATTTGATTGCATTAAAACCGTCCGTACAGAGAGCAAAAGCAAGGCTGGGCAGACCAGCAAATGGCAGCCAGTTTGGAGATAAGAACATAAGAAATAGGAGCAGGAGTAGGCCAATCGGCCCCTCGAGCCTGCTCCGCCATTCAATAAGATCATGGCTGATCTGATCCTAACCTCAAATCTAAATTCATGTCCAATTTCCTGCCCGCTCCCCGTAACTCGTAATTCCCTTTACTTCTAGGAAACTGTCTATTTCTGTTTTAAATTTATTTAATGATGTAGCTTCCACAGCTTCCTGGGGCAGCAAATTCCACAGACCTACTACCCTCTGAGTGAAGAAGTTTCTCCTCATCTCAGTTTTGACAGAGCAGCCCCTTATTCTAAGATTATGCCCCCTAGTTCTAGTTTCACCCATCCTTGGGAACATCCTTACCGCATCCACCCGATAAAGTCCCTTCACAATCTTATATGTTTCAATAAGATCGCCTCTCATTCTTCTGAACTCCAATGAGTAGAGTCCCAATCTACTCAACCTCTCCTCATATGTCCGCCCCCTCATCCCCGGGATTAGCCGAGTGAACCTTCTTTGTACTGCCTCGAGAGCAAGTATGTCTTTTCTTAAGTATGGACACCAAAACTGTATGCAGTATTCCAGGTGCGGTCTCACCAATACCTTATATAACTGCAGCAATACCTCCCTGTTTTTATATTCTATCCCCCTAGCAATAAAAGCCAACATTCCGTTGGCCTTCTTGATCACCTGCTGCACTTGCATACTAACTTTTTGGTTTTCTTGCACTAGATCCCTTTGTACTGCAGTACTGCAGTACTTTCCAGTTTCTCGCCATTAAGATAATAACTTGCTCTCTGATTTTTCCTGCCAAAGTGCATAGCCTCACATTTTCCAATATCGTATTGCATCTGCCAAATCTCCGCCCACTCGCCCAGCCTGTCTATATCCCCTTGTAGGTTTTTTATGTCCTCCTCACTCTCTACTTTCCCTCCCATCTTTGAATCATCTGCAAACTTTGATATGTTACACTTTAATCCTTTTGAACAAAAAGACCTACCTTTTCCTGCATGAAGAAGAGGATGCCATTGTAAGAAGCAATGCGAGCCTCTTGTTCAAAACGCGAGGCAGTGGAAAATGAGCTTGGCATTTTGATTTCGGCATAACCAGTGCCATCAAAGTAAGAACTGTCACTGTCTGCACCTTGAGTGGATTTGTATCTGTAACGAGAGCACAGAGAATCATTAATTAAAGGCAGGAGTCTCAAACATTCACTCTTAGGATCTCGTTTTCCATTGATAGCAATGATCAGCACGTGGATCTTGATCTGTGGACAAACTGCAGTCCAATTCATACAGCACATAAAATGCTAGAAGATGGTGACATACCAGCAGTCAGTGCCAGTGAGTGGTAGGACACAAAATTCTACATATGTGAAACACTCAACAGGTCAGGCAGCATCGGTGGTGAGAGAAACAGAGTTAACATTTTAGGTCGATGACCTTTCAGTCTCCAGTTCTGATGAAAGGTTATTGACATGAAACCTTGGGGTAAATTTTAACCCCCAAGAACGGGTGGGCTGGGGACGGGTGAGGAGTAAAAATGCTCCGTTTTCAGAGCGGGATCGCATCCCGGCTCCAACACGCCTACTCTGGGTTTAATCCAGGCAGGTTTGTCTGCGTGTGGAGAGCAGACAACAGGAAGTCCCGCCCCCACTTAAAGCCGGCGGGCCGATACTTAAAAGGGCAATGAACCTCACTGAGGTACTTGAGGTACTTAATATTTTGTGTATTGGAATAATAAAACAAATTTAACCTTACCTGTTCGGGTTTCCCATCACTTCCCATTCACGTCAGGTGAAAGCAGGCGGGAAGGGCTGGATCCATGAGGTGAGTGCCTTTATTGCTCTGCTTGTGGGCCTGGAGGAGCAGGAGTGCTTCATCCAGGCCCAACAAGTTCAACTGGCCGACAGGACCCCCGCGATCAGCTGACCCCCCCGCCCCAACCCCCACCCCGTATTGAGGACCCTTCCCCGGTGGTGGGCACCCACCTTCCTCTGACTTCACCCCACCTCCAGCCACCTCCGATCTTCTTCCCAGCCCTCGATCTCCTCCTCGCCCCCCCAGATCTCTTCCCGGGCCATGATCCCTCCCTCCCTCCGATCCCTGGCTGCAGCCTGCAGCAGGCCTTCCTGCTCGACAGCCAGCCAGCCTGTTAATCAAACCCTGAAGTGCAATTGATTGGCCCCATTAAGGTCGTGATCCACCCCACCTGGACATCTTCCTCCCCGCCCCCCCGCTGCTCCCTTCCCGACTTGCAGTAATAATTTACCCTGTTAACTCTGTTTCTTTTTCCACGGATGCTGCCTGACCTGCTGCACATTTCCAGCATTTTCTGTTTTTATTTCAGATTTCCAGCATCTGCAATATTTTACTTTTGTCTCCATATGTGAAATTGATTTTCACCTTTACACATACTGGTTTCTTCAGGATACTAATTTTACTGAATGGCTGTTGATACGGTATTATCCTGTATTGCATTTTACCGCGGAAGTAACCAGAGGAAAGTGCAATTCGACTGTAGTGATGCTATATTTTCAGATCTCCCACATGTTCTTTTTTTTAAAGTTAAGGATGAGGGCCTGTTCCTATGTTTCCTATGATCCCACAGATGTTATACACCCAATGCTGCTGTATGCTGTGGGTAGGAATTCTTCATTTTGCAAAAATTGAGATATCAGGAATTTCCCCCAAACAGTAACAAGATCAAGTAGGAGCAGTGGTGAGAGGAGAGGGACTGGGGAACACGATCTACTGCACAAAATGACTGCTTCATTCGCTACATAGTCATTGTATGTGAAACACTTTAAGACTTTTTTGGAGAGACGTGATAATGCATTATATAAATGTAAGTCTTTACTCTCTTTCATCACTGTACTTCCAATATTGTCAAACTTTCCATGTAATTTCTCTTCTTACCTCCTGCAGGGTTCATCAGCCGTGGTGTTCAGATCAAATGTTTGAACGAGATTGTACAGACTGACAACTTCTTCATTCAGGGTTCCTAGTTCGATGCACCCCTTAAAGTTGGGATAGTGTAGTGTTTCAGGAAGCTGGAAGAGACCGCAGTGCTTTGTTGAGTAAGAGTAGCTGTGACATGAAAATCCAAATGCAGAGTTTCTTGACTGCAGTATAATGTACTAGATTTTGCATTTACTATGCATTAACGAGGCACTTGTGGAGCATAAACATTGGCATGGACCAGTTGGGTCGAATGGCCTGTTTCTGTGCTATACATTTTATGTAACGAGAGAATGTGATGTATTGAGAGATGTTTTTAGTCTTGTAAATCTCTCAATTCTACAGAAAACCTCAGACAAGGTACCACACGGGAAAATATGAAGATGATTAAGCGGTAAAAAAATTAGGAGGAGGTTAGTATATTGGATTAAAAACTGGTCAGAAGGGAGTTAAACAGAGATTAGGAGTGAAGGTCTGTTTCTCTGAGTGGTTGGGAGTGGGTGGTGATGTCCCACAGGATCGTGTTCTGGGAGTGCTTCTGTTCACCGTGTACATCAATGATTTGGATATAAGGCTAGAAGGGCCTTGGTATTCCTTAAACTGGGTGATGGTAGTGGAGGAAATTATCCCATGTGGGCCTTGGTTTTCCTCCTCCTGCCAGAGGAGGTCCAGGACAGGACCTTCTACTACGAACTCAACCCTACCATTACTCTGGCCCATTTTCCTGAGTCAGGGGTTATTGTCAATGCAGGGTGGGTTCCTGGTGGGAGGGAGCCTGCCACCGCTAGAGGAGAAAGATGTGGTTGTACTACAGTGGAACAAATGATCATGACTCAACAGTCCATTTGGCACCAGTTGTGGTTATACTGTGGCAGATGTGAAGCCAAAGCAGTGTGAGATTGCCTCCTGTGGTGGTTTCACTCCTCTTACCTAAATCTTGGCTTAAATGACTTTCTGTGTTGATGTGAAGTTGAAATCATTTCACCTCTACACAAAATACGTGGTATAACTAGTCTAGAAGAATTGGAGAGCGTTAAAAATATAAATAAATAGAAGTAACATAAATGCATTTTTTAAAAAAAGTACCTGAAGATTAGAAAAACTGAACAACTCCGAAAAACATGAGAAACAGAAAAAAAAAAATACAAAATGGAGAGAAACTATTCAAGAATGCTTGTCTGCTGCACTCTTGAAAATGCTCCAATCACAGGAGCATCTCAGTGTCTCTGTGTTTTAACATCAATCAAATTAACCATGATGTGGAGATGCCGGTGATGGACTGGGGTGGACAAATGTAAGGAATCTTACAACACCAGGTTATAGTCCAACAATTTTATTTTAAAATCACAAGCTTTCGGAGATTATCCCCTTCGTCAGGTGACGAAGGGGATAATCTCCGAAAGCTTGTGATTTTAAAATAAAATTGTTGGACTATAACCTGGTGTTGTAAGATTCCTTACATTAATCAAATTAACCACTAGAGGGCACAACACATTACAGCAACGAATCATCCAGATAACTCTAATTTGATGCTGCAAAATGTCTGGGATTTTCTGGTAAAGATGGGATTCTTTGCCCCTTTCTCAATGAAGTGAGGTACAATGCTCCGCTTGAAAAAGGAAAAAACAACACTTTGTACTTACAGTGAAATCAGAAGGGTAGCCACCAACATAAAACACAACATCTTCAGGGTTTAGATTCAGCAGGGTGTCATCACCTTTAGCAAACCCGTCTCCCCTGGTTTCAGTTACAGTGCCTTTTTCAACACTGTACGAGATTCGTCCATATTGCAGTATCCTGCAGTGGATGAACAGTGTTAAAGAGAACATTTAATTTGGGAACGACTGCAGTTCTGCCGGCCTCCAGAGTGTGGGAATCATCGCATTTTAGACCTTATCCTTTCTGCAGTAATTGTACCTGTTTCACATTTTTAATTATTTTCCAAATCTCCCAAATGAGGTAGCCACTTTATTGGCGACATAAATTTAATACAACAGATAGCCTGGAAATGGCACTACACTTAATGTGGTCGTATCACATTCCTCTCGTTGCTATTTTAACACAGGCGTCAGCTCATTTTTTTAAAGCCCTCCACTAAAATAGAGGAAAGGATAATTAGATGAGCGCATTAATTGTTCCTCCACTGATATTGCCAACAGTGATTACTCCTTGTGATGAAAAAAGGCAGAGAAGCAGGTGATGTACCTTTCTAGTTTGACCGTGTCAAATCTATCGCTGCTGATTTCAGAATCTGTTTGAAGAGTGGCCTCCTCACTGCCCAGTTTGTAAATCCACACCAGTTTATCATTTTTCATAGCAACGCCCATGTAATCCCCAAAGGGCTGCAAAGAAAGGAGTCTTGTTAAAACTTTCAACCATAATCAGAAGGACCGACGTTAAAACAGAGAATAAAAATAGAAGGTTTTTATTCTTACATTCTGGCCGCCAAGGTAGAGGACAAACTGATTGGAGGGATCTGCTGCTTGCCTTCTTTTCCGATTCAGTTTTTCTCTTTGAATATAGAATGACAGAGAGGTGTAAGCCTTCAAGTCATCTGGGTTGCTAGGTGACCTCACCTGCACGCCTGAAGTGCCATTGAATTTCATTGGTACTTTCACCTGAGGAGAAGAGTTGGTCGGAAGATTACACTGATGAAGGTCTGTGCATGTATCACTTTCTTCTTAATTTTTCCACAATAGTTTATACACTTAAGGAGTCCGTTATGTTGTGCAATACTGTGAAAAGCATGTTGTGGTGCCAATATCACCACCCCAAAGTGGCAAACCCAGACCTCAATGTCCACACACTCATAACTTGTCCTGGGCATTCAAAATGACATAGGCAGAACAGCTCATGAAATCCTGGATCCTCCTTTGTCAGTTCTTCTTTGTAGTCCATTTCTATGTCACCGCCCCTCACATGGTTCCATTCCTTCCCAGCACATCTCCTTCAATGTCTCGTCTCCTGTGCCCACATGTGCCCTTGTGTGCCCCTTGCTTCCATCCTTCACCTAGTCCTATTACTCATTTATTTGCTGCCACCTGATGACATGATCCATAAGTATTGGGTCAGCTTCCATACATGTTCTAACCATAGCTGAGCTTTGCCTCTCCATTACCTCTCTTGATTCTATAGCTGTGGCTCTGCTGTCCGATTGCTGGTCTGATGTCAAATCATGGATGAAGCAGACTGTCTTCGCTTTCCAGCAGCAGTCACTATATACCAGCCTAATAGTGGCAGGACCAAAGCCACCCTGTTTGGTTACTTCTGTAATCCTCGTACCTTAGCATTATTTTCCTGGGTTTATGAGTATCCATTTTATGATTTTTTAATTAATTATTTCATCTGACAACCATCTTCTCCCTGTGCGATACAGTTTATTGCTGTTAACAGGTTGTGTCACCGCAGGACAACGAGAATATTCAAGTTTGGAGTGTTCCTTATGAGCTGCAAAATTAAAATTCCAACTTAAAAACCTTGGTGACCTACTTAATTATCCGCAAAATTCTAACTACTCTTCCTGTACTCTGACTATTCAAAAAAAAATGGTAGCGATTTTCTATGTAAGTAACAGGAAAAAGGGACAGCACAAAGGCATTCAGAGGAATGCTTAATGGCATGACAAATATTTCGAGCTGAGCTATGCAAAGGACAAGGTGATTTATGCGGGGGGTGATTTATTGTTCTTATACCAGCTATTGCAATGCCTCTGGGATGTTTTAATGCAGAATTACAGCATTTGGGCTCTGCATTGGGTAAGTGTAGAAAGTTGCAGGATTTTATTACAGGGTTTTATTGCAGGATGTTACACCGCAACAAATCACTTGCTCTAACTATGCGTTGTCTTTACAAGTTGAACGTGGTAAGTGGAGATCAGTGTATCACAGTATTTTTTAATGTGCATATATCATTTTTATATTGAATATAAATACTGGCCATGACTCAATCTAAAACGCATATTCACAAATTTCGGCCTTTAAGAAAATCCTAAACCATAATCCAAAGCATTATGGCTATTTTACAAACAAGTGCTTTGAGACAAAATATTGAGTATTGCTGCAACTCAACAAGAAAACCACAACGCCAGAGAGCAATTTTTAACATTAAAAAGGAAAGATGGATGAATACTTACCTTATTAGCAGCATTTCTGGCCTGTGAGATTAGCTCTCGAATGCGATCAATACTTGCAGAAATATTTGAAGTCTGGTTCCGGACTTCCAGCTTGTTAAGTTTATCCAGGAGTAGCGGGATGGTTTCATTCAGAGCTGCCACTGTGATACAAGCAGAAACAAAAAGCTTTTGAAACAAAAAATCGACCCCGTTTTAAAATAAACTGTGAATGGCTGATCCTCTGCCTGGAACTCGGGATCATTTTTAACACCGTTTAGAACTGGTTTTCCTGACCTTTCCTCTCGGGGAATGCCTATTCCCCAGGTGCAAAGGTCAGGGAAAAGAAACGTTGCTCTAGGATTTTCCAGGCTGCCTGGGAGGCAGAGCAGGGGCTCCACCTGAAATACGCAGAGATCCAGCATGTCAATGCCAATGAACCGTTGAGGGGTTGTTCCCGGCCTCCTGCCTCAATTTCTTGACAGTGTGGCCCAGGGATGCCCAAGAAGCTGGCAGTGGGGCTTCCACTGGGATCCCCCTCACATCAATGGGTGTGAGGGGACCCAGCAGCAAGCCAAAGAGTCACTTAAAGAACCAGGTAAGTTGACCTTCCAAATCTTTAGACCTCAGGGCCTGCTCTCCAGCAGCAACAGCCAGAAAGCCCTGAAGCCTGTGGCCAGGCCTGCAGCCACGGGACTCTCAGTTCCGTAGCTGTGTTCTCACCTGCCTCCCCCATTTGCTGGTGTCTGTCCCTGCCAGGTGGCGGATCTATGCTAACAGTGTGAACAGGCCATGTTATATCAAATTCAGGCCTGCTGTGTCTGACCAGCAACAGGACAGAGGGGGGCCAGGAAAATCTTGCCGATGTAGAACGGAGGGTAGAACAAGAAGGGAAAGTGGGTGGCTCACTATTCAGTCTACTTTTTACGGTGCATTCTGAGAAGGATGATAACACTACAGCCTCCTCTGTAGCGGTGCTGTACAATATTACAATATTTAGCTCACAATAAATAGTTTATTCTATTTATACACCGCAGGAAGGAGGGGAAAAGGATCCCACTAGTGGTTAAAAGAGTAAATGTTGTGAGACTGTGCTCCTCTCGAGGGTACCTCTCATGATAGGATAGCGGATTGGAGAATGGGGCGTAGGGGTTAGTGCATCCAAGTCACTGGAAACTTGGGAAGGTCAAGAATTAGTGGCACTGCCCTCCATCTCTGCTTCTCAGCTTCACGCTCCCATCTCGCGAGGCTCTGCACTGGAGCACAGCCTTGCAAAATTGACCCTTAAATGTTACTAATATTTGCTCTCAACTTGAGTGCAGTATGTGCTTTAGAATCTTTGGCAGTAAAAACTGAATAAAAGTAATAAAATTCAATTAGTCACTTTTGAAGTTGGCAAGTTTACACTTCTCTGCAAGGTACTTTATTCTGATTCTCTGTGATTTAATACCCATATCGTATTATGTTTTCTCATTTTGTATGTTTGTGGTAGATGGCTTTGTACTGGACTAGTGCCAAAAATATCAACCACCAAACACACACAATCAAGTGAACTGGGAACTTTATTACAGACATATAATAAATGCTAGAATAAAACACCTGGAAAACTGGTTTCACAGTGGCCCTACTCCAAGAACTGCGATACAAAAATACCACCCAGTCCTTGCACCAGGAATTATTCTTTACGTATTTATATTGTAGGGAGAAAACAATGGTTGCCACATACCAGATGTAGTTGCTTCTTGGAGAGTTTTGTTAAAGTTCTCGCTGTCGGAAGGTATTCCCCCATATTTCTCTCTCCATTGGTCTAGGTTCTTTTTCATAGACACCAGAGTGTTCTGCACATTCACAGCTGTGCCATTCGCAGTAGCAGCTACCTGCTTCGCACTAGCGATACTATCAGCTATATCGCCTGCAAGAAAAACAGAACTCACACTGTGACGGCATGTACAAGATCACAGATCTAACAGCAAGATACATCTAAAAGCAAATACAGGGGTCTTGGGTCAAATCCACTCAGAGCTCCTTACTCTATTCATACCTCCATCTGTTAAGATCGTTGCAACTCAGTACAATTCTTGATGGCTTAAAGTCTGATATTTTTTGACAATGTAGCTTCCCAACTGTGGAATCAATTGCAAATTCAAGCACATTGAGGGAGAAAGGACAACACGTGAAGTGGGCTGATCTGACAATAATAGTACTATTTAACACCTCTCACTCCTTATAAGTTTCTGTTGAATGATTGCAAACTTTACTTTTAAAGCCCAAATCCTCCCTATTTGTTGTGTATTGGAATCATCATTATTTGCAATCAAATGATTTGTCTCTTGATTATCTGTCAACATTTTCAATAGGACAAAAGAAGGCTTGGGTTGACAAGTGGCGGGTAACATTTGCGTGCATAGTTGCCAGATAATGACTATCTCAAAGAAGAGGAAGCCTATCCATCTCCCCTTGACCATCAAAGGCGTCACCATTGCCAGTCACCCATCATCAACATCTTAACCAGAAGCTTAACTGGACCCACCATATCAACACTATGATCATAAGAGTAGTTTGAGGCTGGGTACTTTGCAATGACTGGCTCACCTCCTGAACCCTCAAAGCCTTTTCACCATCTACAAGACTCAAATCCGGAGTTTGATGGAATATTCACCACTTGCTGGGTAGGTGCAGCCATAACGATCTATTGGATGCACTGCAGCAATTCATTAAGGTTACCTCCCCTGCAACCTCTACCACTGAGAAGGACAAGGGCAGCAATGTCGTGGGAACACCATCATCTCCAAGTTCTCCTCCTAGTCACAGACCATCCTAACTTGAACATATATCATCATTCAGTCAATATCCTGGAAATTCCTACCTAACATCATCGTGGGAGTACCATCACCACAAGGACTGCGGCAGTTCACGGAGAAGGTGGGCCATCACCTTCTGCATTGCCAATTCAAAACTAACATTCAGATGCTTTGCAGTGACAAACAAAGACTGAATTTCTGTAGAAATCTGGCCTTGTTTTACTACCACAGATTGAGTATTAGATATACAAATGCCTTTGCTGATTGGGTAAAGGTTGAGCTATAGAAGGGGGCATTTTGCAACTTCTTAATTACTGGAGTGCAGCAGTGTGAATAACTAAACGTTCTTTTATATTGGTCTTTTATTTAGGATTCAAGGTAAAATTGGTTTTACAAGTCTGCGGAAACCAGATTTAACAGCGTAAATTCAGATTTAGCTCCCAGCTGCCAAACTCCTGGAATCCAAATTGAAGGACCAACATAAAAGTGGCTCAACACAAACCTGTTACTGAAAGTGTAAATCTGTTATTCTGATGCCAGTCAGAAACAGTGGGGGGAATTTCAACCCCCAAGAACGTGTGGGTTGACTGCGTGTGAGTAACCTATGCGTGGAGGTGGGTCGATAATTAGTACAGGCGGGTGGGTACTTATCAGAACAATTTACCTCATTATCACGTTAATGAGGCGATTTTAAATTGAATTTAACAGGCATTAGAATTTAACGCCTCCTGCAAAGGTTTCCAGGCCACGGGAATCACGGCAGGTAAAAGGAGACGAGAGGGCCGATCCATGAGGTAAGTGTCTTTATTGCACTGCTTGTGGGCCAGAAGGAGCAGGAGAGCTTCCCTGCGGCTTAGCAAGCTTATGTCCGATGCGCCCCCCCCACCCACCAACAATGTCCGACCCCCCCTCCGTAGCCCCCCATCCCCCGGTGATTGGTCCCCCCATCCAAAGATACCGATCTCTCCCTGGCTGCTTTCCCGCTCAACAGCTGATCAATCTGGCTGACTGTCGGGTGTGAAACCCGTTGGAAAAATTTGAAAGATGTCCTAATGTCACTTCTGGGTTTCCCGTTCAAAAATCCTCCCCTCCCCCACCTCTGCTCTCTTCCTGGCTCCGAGTTAGTATCCAGCCCAGGGCAATTCTAGAGAGGTGTACAGGAAATAGTTACATTTACAAGGGCTGTGCTCTTTAATTCACCTCCGACATAAACTCATGTCAGAATAATTACAAACCTCTATTAATGCCTTTCAGCATGTTTTGAACAGACGTCAGCTGACTGAGCAGTTGGCGTTTCTTGGCTTTGGCATCGTTCAGCCGCTTCTTTGATTCTTTCAGTGCAGGCTTCACTTCTGTCAGAAGATAACAAAAACATGTGATTGCGCACTTCAGCATCAAAGAGTTTCTATCAGAACAGTGGACTGAATTATCACCTACCATCTTCTGATTTCTTCTGAGCTTTTTTAGCTTCTTTCTCAAGCAGGGTGGCTGTCTCCTTTAAATCGGCAGCTTCACGAGCTAGATCTTCATCCATTACTTGCTGAAATACAGTTTGCAAAAATATATTCAAATTAAATGGTTAATACTTTACCGTCTGACAGAAATATTAGTGGGGTGGGGGGGGGAGAACGCACTTTTTACAGGGACCCCGATTACGGAGGGAAGAAACATTTTTAAATTTTGGAAGCACTAGCTGATTTCCCATGGCGTTGCTCACGGTGAGTCGGAGGGCATGCTGTTTCATAACTGTTGAATTGTCAACAAAGTGCGACGGGGAAAATATTACAGAAAATCAAAACAATATTTATAGGAGGTGTGTGCTATATGGATAATATATGGATAATATTTTAAATATATTGTTAGTTGATTGCCCGTGGAGTTTCACAGTCAAGTGGAGATCTTTGTGTCAAAGGTAATTTTATCAGTTTTATCGCGCCCCTTAGACTAAATACTGTAGAATTGACACGTGGTCAGGGACGGGAGGGTGTGACTGCGAGTGAGGCAGGTACGGGGATCCAGGAGGTAGCACTGCAGGAGCCTCAGCCTCTGCACTTGTCCAATAGATATGAGGTTCTTGCAGCCCTTGTGGACGAGTGCAGGGACTGCAGGGAGGATGAGCAAACCGGCCACGGCACCGTGGTTCAGGGGGCCATTCCAGTGGGGGGAGTAAAAAGGAATATGGTTGTAGTAGGCGACAGTATAGTTAGAGGGATAGATACTGTTCTCTGCAGCCAAGAGCGAGAGTCCTGAAGGCTGTGTTGCCTACCCGGTGCCAGGGTTAAGGACATCTCCTCAAGGCTGGAGAGAAACTTGGAGTGGGAGGGGGAAGATCCAGTTGTCGTAGTCCACGTAGGTACCAAAGACATGGGTAGGACTAAGAAAGAGGTTCTGCTGAGGGAGTTTGAGCAGCTAGGGACTAAATTAAAAAGCAAAACCACAAAGGTGATAATCTCCGGATTATTACCTGAACCAAACTGGCACAGGGTAAATCAGATCAGATAGATGAATGCGTGGCTTAAAAATTGGTGTGGGAGAAGTGGGTTTCGATTCATGGGGCACTGGCACCAGTACTGGGGAAAGAGGGAGCTGTTCCGTTGGGACGGGCTTCACCTGAACCATGCTGGGACCAAGGTTCTGGCAAACCGAATAACTAAGGCGGTAGAGAAGGATTTAAACTAAATAGAAGGGGGGAGGGCTCAGGTGGGGCGAAGTTTAGATTGATAAAGAGAAAAGACTAGGAAGTAGTACAGGAAAGTGATGGGGATAATGATAAACAGAGTGTGTCAGGAAGGGACAGAGCGTACAAACATAAGAGTGTACTAGCAAATGGGGCCGGGGTAGGAAAGAATGGTAAAAAGACAAAATTAAAGGTTCTTTATCTGAATGCGCGCAGCATTTGTAATAAGATAGATGAATTTATTTGAATGGAGAAATATTACAAAATGCTGCGGTACAGAGGGATCTGGGTGTCCTCGCACATGAAACACAAGAAGTCAACATACAGGTGCAGCAGGTAATCCGGAAGGCAAACGGAATATTGACCTTTATTTCTAAGGGTGATAGAGTATAAAAGCAGGGAAGTCATGCTACAACTGTACAGGGTGCTGGTGAGACCACACCTGGAGTACTGAGTACAGTTCTGGTGCCTTTATTTAAGGAAGAACATACTTGCATTGGAGGCAGTTCAGAGAAGGTTCACTAGGTTGATTCCGGGTATGGAAGGGTTGTCTTATGAGGAAAGATTGAACAGGTTGGGTCTATACTGATTGGAGTTTAGAAGAATGAGAGGAGACCTTATTGACACATACAAGATTCTGAGGGGACTCGATAGGGTAGATGCTGAGAGGATGTTACCTCTCATGGGGGAATCTAAAACTAGGGGGCATAGTCTCAGAATAAGGGGTCGCCCATTTAAGACGGAAATGAGGAGGAATGTCTTTTCACAGAGGGTCATGAATCTTTGGAATTCTTTACCCCAAAAAGCTGTGGAGGCTGAGTCATTGAATACATTCAAGGCTGAGTTAGACAAATTTTTGATCAGCAAGGGAGTCAAAGGATATGGGGAAAAGGCGGGAAAGTGGAACTGAGGTAAAAATCAGATCAGCCATGATCTCATTGAATGGCGGAGCAGGCTTGAGGGGCTGAATGGCCTACTCCTGCTCCTATCTCTTATGGTCTTATGTATTTATCCCTACTTTAAAGGCATACATTCTATCCTTATTTTTATTTTGCCATTATAAACTGCCTTTGCCAACTTGTCATGATGTAATTATACCCTCCTGGCAATGGTGGTGGAAGGGGAGGGTATAATTAGAGCCTGATGAGTTTACATAGGCAGTTTCCATTATAAAAGTGGACATAGGAATTTATCATAGAAAAAGTCGACAGTACATGGGTGCAGATCTAAGATTTTAATATACTAATAGGTAGATATGAGAAAGCATGTAGAATATACACATATAAAATAGTTGAAGCATTGAACATATTTTTGATATCAATATAATTATAAATCTAGAAAATGTTACATTTGCGTGAGCACCAGTTTCTCTACTGGTTGGAATGTAAGTGTGAATTGGATATGTGACAGTTGGAGGGCTGTGTGTTGTGAGTGTGGTTCGAAAGGTGTGGAGCGATGAAACATTAGGGGACGAAAGATGAGGCAACAGTGGGGATATGGAGAGGTTGGTGGTGGTGAGTGGGGAGAAGGCTGTGGTGGTAGCTCCTCCACTGGAATTTGTCAGAGCGGCCAACGGGCATAGAGTTTTCATATGTGGGCCAGGGAGGAGCACTTAACATTTCCTGGGTCGTTTTGTGAGCGGCCTCCAGCTGTCCCTTTAAAAATTACTGGTTCGACTGCTCACCACCTGGTACAAATGGGTGGAGTGTGTACCTGCAATCGTAGAACCATGATTTGCATATTACAAGTGGCCTCCCACCTGAATCAGTCAGGTCCTCCGACCACCTGCCCGCCTCAGCACCCTACCCAATATGGCAGCGGCCAGATCGTCAGCATAAACGGGGCAGTAAGTGACCCAATACCATTTTTGGGCCACTGACACCCCAGTTATGCAGGGTGGAGGGAGTTAAAATCGGAACTATGATTCTATCATTAGAAATATTGACATCAAAAGCTTGCGCCCACATGAAACCAGGATGAAATTATCCAAATGTATTTTATTTGGTACGCACGTAGTCGCCAGATAGAGGAAACGTTCATCCCATTAGTTTGAGCTAGACTGGAACCCAGGTCCCAGAGGTAAAAGGACAATATTCTAATCCAATGCTCCACTTAGTCCGAAACCCTCCATTTTACCTTTAAAGCCTTCACAGCTGCATCATTGGCCTCCTTTGCTGCAATCCTGGCTCTCTCCACTGCCTCAATAATTCCTGCATATGCATTGGAAGCATTCACTGCTCGTCGAATGAATCCATCTTGGTTTGTGTCTTCAATCGCCCTGTCAACAACCACAAGAATTGATTTAGCTGGGAACTATTATATGTCCACCAGCTATCTAAATATAGAATGTTCCATGCTGTTGACAATATAATTTGGTATGCTGGTTTTGGGTGTTCCAAAAACAAATTAGCTTTAAATAGAAATTTAAGTTAGGAAATGTGAACCACACACACCAGAAATGAGAGGTTCTACCTATCAGGAAAGATTGAACAGGCTGGGGCTCTTTTCTCCAAAAAAGAGAAGACTGAGGGGTGACCTGATAGGTCTTTAAGATTATGAAAGGGTTTGATAGGATAGACGTAGAGAAGATGTTTCCACTTGCGGGGGAGACCGGAACTAGGGGCCATAAATATAAGATAGTTATTAAGAAATCCAATAGGGAATTCAGGAGGAACTTCTTTACCAGAGAGTGGTTAGAATGTGGAACTCGCTACTACAAGGAGAAGTTGAGGCAACTAGCATAGGTGCATTTAAGGGGAAGCTAGATAAACACAAGAGGGAGAAAAGAATAGAAGGATATGAAGGGTGATGAAGAAGGATGGGAGGAGGCTCATGTGGAGCATGAACACCAGCATGGACCTGTTGGGCCGAATGGCCTGTTTCTGTGCTGTACATTCTTTGTAATTCTTTGTAACTTTCATTAATTCAAACATATAGGTAACTGTGATTTAATCCACAGCCACCTAATTCCCCCACAGTGTTTATTAAGATACATCATGGGCTTCCTCTTTTGGAAGCCATAAACCAAGTTCAAGAAGGAGTGTTCTGGATCTGCATAGACACTTATTTGGGACACCATGGAGTAGCTTTACAACTTGGCACCAGGGTGTAAAACTGGCATTGCTAATCGGCCAAAATGAAAATCGGGCGGTTTCTATAATGGGTGGCTGATTCACAATGCCAGTTTTAAGTTTAGGTGGCAAGTTGAAATACTACCCTCATAAGTAGATATACCTATAGATCTATGAAGCAGAGTTGGATATCACAAAAGCATAATGGGCCAAAATTTACTGTAGCTGATGAATGAACGGTGCCTGCCGTTAGTTAGACTTGCCCTTGTCCGTTTAATCTCCATAAGATCTTACACTGGCAGTTGCTGGAAGTGGGAGATGGAAACAGCGCGGCGCCCTCTACAGGGCATCTAGGGTCTGTGTGAACAGGGCAAGCAACTGTTTATCGCCTTCACCAATCAAAGTGAAGGATTGTTAAAATGAACAACGCAGAGTCTGAACCAGGAAGTGTAAGTTAGAATAGTGAATTCAATGTCAAATCAGGTACAGAAAGAGAAATAAAGAGAAAGTAAGAAAGATTGAATTAAGGGACAGAGATAAAAGAAACAGAAAGAAAAAGTAAAAAATTTGAATTTGAGTTTTTAAAAACTCTTCAACAACAATTAAAACCTGAAGGAATGAGACTGCATTTGTAATAGTTAATTTTCGGCATCAGAGAGGTTGACAGTAATTAACACTTCTCACGCCGTTAAAAAGGATACTTAGATTGAAATGGACAAGCCCTAACGTTCTATGGTGAGTTTAGTTCATATCTACCACGTAAATACAGGAACTTCAAGCCATTCAATGCATGTCAATGGTGAGGCAGACAGTGAGATGCTGTTTACATGAAGCTAACGGCATCTCAGGCAGCAACTTCTGGATTTTTGCGTTTAACCGCGCATCTGTCTTCACCTGAAGTTGCCGTGCAATTTGGACATAAATAACGGCGAGCTCCATTAACCTCACTGTTATTTTGACAGCAAATTCTGGGCCAATATAAAACAGCCTCTGTACAGAGCAGGAAAAATTACTTTGCATTTTATTGACCTAACCCAAAGCCATGGACTGGACACAGACACTGATGAACTTTCATTTACTTCTAAATAAATTTACCTGGACAGGTTTTTAGCAAGCTCATCCAGGAACTGTGCATGTTCCTCAGCACGCTCAATAATTGGAATTTTAGCGCTTGCAGGTGAGAATTTTTTCACTTTTTCAATGAGAGGCATCCTGGCTCCATCCAACATCGCAGCCAACCTCTCATATTCCTGGTTACCAAGAAAGCAAAATGAAATACTATTACTTTTAACACACACCTAATTTTAATGTTCAACCTAAAACAAATCAATAGTGTCAGTTTGGCTCAGTTGATAGTACACTTATCTCCGAGTCAGAAAGTTTTGAGTTGAAGCCCTACTTCTGGTCTTGAGCACATAATCTGGAGTATTGCATTGTCAGAGGCTGTCCTTCAGATGAGGCGTTAAATTGATGACTGGTCTACCTGTTTCTGATGGTTCTGCTGGATGTAAAAATCCTATGGCACTATTCAGGGAAGAGCAGAGAGTTCTGATGTCCTAACTAACATTCCTCCCTTCAACCATCACTACCAAAAATTGATTAACTGGTAATTCACCAAATTTGCTGCTATGGGACCTTACTGTGTGCAAATTGGTTATCGTGCTTACTCACATAACAGTGGCGGTACTTCAGAAAGTAATTCATTGGATAGGAAGCTCTTTGAAATGTTCTGAAAGTTATGATAAGGTGCAATAGAAGCACAAGTTCTTTCTAATTTGGATAGGATTACTTCTAACAGTTAAAACTGAGCTCATGGAAATATTTAAGAGTAGAAAATGATTCGTTGCTGCAGACAGCAGTGGTATTTCTGTAATCCCGTGCTCCCAGCTGTGAGCAGTGCTCACAGAGAGCATGGGTCAGAGAATCAGGGCCATGTTGTATCATTACCTTTGATTTGTTCTCCTGGAAGTGCAGGATTGTGGAATTACACTTGGAGTTATCAGAAGTTCAACTAGGCTTCTGGCAGCTCAAATGGTAACTGCACTGTACAGCGTAAAGCTAAACAGTGTAGATCAGGACAGTACTAGTTTCAGTTCCTGGTTTACACAGAGTAACCTGATCTCAGCTGGGGTGGTGGTGGTGGAACTACAGCTGGCTTCCGCATCCCTAGGATAGAGAAATTAGAAGAAAAATTTCAGCCAGAGTTCCTGCTCCTGATTGCTTTCTAGCAACCCCCTGCTGGAGAATGTGCATGTGTGGGCTTTGAGTGATGAGACAATCAAGTTTCTGCCGTGATATTCTCCATGGTCAAAATAGCCTGTTGACACTCATTGTCTACGCCCACATATAAAGAATGCCTAGTTGGGTGAAGTACTAGAGAACACCAGCATCTATGCAGCTGTACCTCAACATTTTGGAAACAGAAGAAAATTGGGGGATGATAAGGTTGACTAAATAAAGCCCAATAAAATAAAAATGAATCAGTCTGGTATGCAATGCAGGAAATTGAGGCTCATTCTACTTGTATGGTGAAAATCATAGTTCTTCTCTGGTGCCACAGACCGACCATGATTGAGTCATCACAATCAACTCTAGGACTCGTAATTATTGCACGTTCAGTGTCACTTACCTCCTTTGCATTGTCCAACATCTGGAGGAGGTCTGAAACCTGTACCAAGGCATCGTCTGCCATCTTCAACAATTCCAGTACTTGCTTGTGCAAGTTTTCCAACTCTCCAACTTTTTGCTATAAGTAAATTGAAGAATAACATGGATTCCAGTTGCTGATGGAAGCAGCATTCTTTAGAAATAGTAAATGGAATGTAGTTGCACATGGATTTTATCATGAATTGTATCATAATATTACATTGGAGGAACCGTCTCTTGATGCTCCCCTCTTAGAATATAGTCTGTATGCATTTCAAGAGCTGTTACTGGTTGAAAGTGAAATAAATAGGTCAATATATATAAGTCAAAGAGATAAAACACAGCATTTACTGGAAAAAGTAAAGCATTTAGCAATTACTCTCTCTCTCAAAGTGCAACCAGGCCAGATGTCCCCAAACAGCTGTTGGAGTATAACGCATAATTGAATGCACAAAATCTTACCTTGCTCTCTGCCAGTAAAAGCTCGTTGATTTTGTTCTTTTCGTTAGCCTGCCCAGTTTTATTAACTGCTTCATTAAGGGCATCCCTAAGGTCCATCATTTCAGAATTATGCTTCAGCAGCTTATCGCTGATGGTGTCAACAAAATCTCTAATATCTTGTAATGGTTTCTCCAGCTGCTCTTTGACAAGTTCAAGTACTAAAAGAGCAAGTAGAAAGGTTAAAAAGCTAACCAGGCCTCTACGTTTAGAACACAAGAAATCATGGTACAAGATCAGCCCATTAAGCCTGTTGCTTCCACCGACCTACTCTATTATGGACCCCACTCCACCTTTCTTTCCCAGAAGTTTCTCCCCCTTTCCTGAAGGGTGATTCATTCTAGAAAATATTTTAACTCTGTGAACTGATTCATATTTTCCACTATTCAATCTTAGTTGGTTACTTTCCACAGATGACCTTTCTCAGGCCCTACAGGAGCTATTTTATTCCATGGGGTATTCGCTTATCTCGAGCTATGATTATATATGTAACCTTCAATTCAATTCTGAATCAAATATTTATCCAATCCTTTTTGAAGGTGCTGGATGACACAGCATCAACTGTTTTAATCCAATTTGCTACAGATCTCCTAGTACAATTCCGAAAATTGTTAATTTATCCAGGGCAGGCAGATGTCATGCATCTCTCAAACATGTATACTTTTTGACTATAATATATTTGTGGCATAAAACAGACAAGTATTAAACAGCTTGGAGTCTTCAGTCTGTAGACATTTTCTGACAGGTTTTCTGCACCTCTTCAAGGTCAATCATGATAATGTGATAATGTCAAAAATTGGGGAAAGTGCGTCTATTCCAACTGGATCAGGATCTTTGCCAGTTCTTAAAACAGTTCCATAACCCATTCAGTAGTATAAAGCCAGTAATGGTGTTACCTAAAATTTTAGCAACAAATTAAGCAAATAAATGTTCATATTTCCAGAAATTGTCAGTCCCATTGGTATAGTAATCTGGATTTTGAAAGCACTGGTAAACATAATATGGCCCAATTGGCTTCCCTTTCTCACATGGCCCTTGCCAGAATTACTGCTCCATGGTCCCCATTCCTAGCTATGGAATTTGAAAGAACTAGAATTACCTCCCCATCTCCTGCCCTCCAGTAAGTGAAAGCAAAGAAATGCTACAAGGAACCAGGAACAGTTCAGCAGAAAAGGCATTAATTTTGCCTCTTCCTGTGGGAGAAATGCACTTAGCACCTGACCATGGTGGCATGATTGAAACATAGAAACATAGAAAATAGGAGCAGGAGTAGGCCATTCAGCCCTTCGAGCCTGCTCTGCCATTCAATATGATCAAGGCTGATCCTCTATCTCAATACCATATTCCCGCTCTCTCCCCATACCCCTTGATGCCTTTTGTGTGTAGAAATCTATCTAGCTCCTTCTTAAATATATTCAGTGAAATCAACAGCTAATCAGATAAACAATCATGGGCACAGACTGGCATCCTATCATTCCACAGGATAGCATGTTGACGTATTACTGAGTGGTACTAAAGTAAGTCATTACTCAGGACTGCAGCCTGCAGGAAATAGTTCGGTGAGCAACCGAGATGGCAAAATTTGCTATTGTTTGTCAAGGAACGTGGCACCACAGAGAATTTCAATAATATAAAAAGTGTTGCCTTCATCCTCCATTTTTATTTGGCACTTTCCTCCCTTTAC
The DNA here is from genome assembly GCF_035084215.1 of Heptranchias perlo. Classification (NCBI taxonomy): domain Eukaryota; kingdom Metazoa; phylum Chordata; class Chondrichthyes; order Hexanchiformes; family Hexanchidae; genus Heptranchias; species Heptranchias perlo. The sequence continues at coordinate 14,138,668 of NC_090343.1, forward strand.
CAGCAAATCATATCTAGATTATCCCCAACCATTTTAGAGGACTGATAATTGTGCTATACGAGCTTCCTACAGTGATGGAGCATCCATTCAACCTCACTGACTGAGAACAGAACAGGTCTATCTGGCATGTGACTATAATGGTTTATAGGGTAGAAATTCTGATCGACAAAGTTCCAATTAATGTGTTCATACTACATTCCTGTGTGAGGTATTTTACACCGGCGTTAATGAATTAAAATAAACAGGTTAACACCAGCATAAAACTGGCACGCTTAGGAATGTAGTACGAACAGATTAAGTATTCATGTGTGAACTTCACTTATCGGACTTTCTAGCCCGATGTACTCACATTTCTTCGCTTCATCTTCCTCTTTCTCAGCCACATCTTGCTGACTGCTGAAATCTCGGCCTCTCATTTCTTTCAATAACTTCTCAACCTCAGCAAGTTTCTCTACAAATTCTTTAGTAGACGGCACACTGGTGTCCAACTGTGTCTTGTTCATCTGGTCAATCAGATCTGAATGAAAGCGTTTCAAAGGGAACTCAGTGTCATTTTTCAAATTAAACAGGTTAGATGAGTCCATGAGGATTCAGATCCAACCAGCCTGCAAAAAGGAACCACGAGGAAAATTTCTCTGTAAAAGTGAGAACCCGAGCATGATTGTAGATTATCACGCAGGACTGATTAGCTGAGGCAGCCAACGAGGAGACTGTTTAATAAATAAAATCAAAAAGTATGGAAACGTGTAGCAAGCAGTAAGAGTTCCTTTAGTCGCTATGTGTAACAACATCGTAAATAAGTTTTATGAATCTAGTGAAAATCAGGAAATCTTCACAAGAGTGTGTGAAGCTATCAGCTACACACAGCTACCAGAGGAATTCTTCCCCCAGGTCGGTCAGCATCTGGAAAAAGAAAGATAAAGAAGGAACTTGCATTTTTATAGAGTCTTTCACATCCTTAGGACGTCCCAAACACACCACACACACACCAGTGAGATGAATGTGGTGTTGGCTGAGGCACAAATGTTGGTCAGGATACCAGCAGAACTCCCCAGCCCTTCTTTGAAGAGTGCCATGGGATCTTTTAAGTCTATCTGAGCAGGCAGACAGGGCTTTGGTTTAATGTCTCTTCTGAAAGACAGCACCTCTAACAGGGGGAAAGAAGAACAGTCTTCCTGTTTAGCAAGTCCCTCAAGCACTTCAAATACCTGTGAACACTATCAGCATTCTTTGACCTGCGGACTGCTGCTAATATCAAGCCCATATTCCTACAAAACTTAGGCTTCTTATCAATTAGATTTGTCACCTATGGGCATGTTACAGAAGGGAAAGGAAGATTGGGCGCAGTATAAGTGCCACTGGACAACGGGAATAGGAAGAGTTCTTAAGTCATGTCTCGTCTATCATCCCACATGAAGGACAATCCAAGAGGGGCCCTGCAGTTAGGGAAAGAAAAGGCCCTATAATGGTTTACAGGCACGTTACCATTCATAGTTTTGAATTATTCATATTCTTCAGGTGTGGACAGCAAATTCTTGTGCTCACAGAAACACTACACCATTCAAAATGAATGAAAGGAATTTACCTAAAATGTTCCTCCTGAGGTTCGTGATATTATTAAGCAAGCTATTGGCATGCTGGTGGGTTCCTTCAACACTCTCTCTCAGTCCCACAGCCTTCCTGTTTGTCACGGTAACCTGGATAGAATGGTGGGAAGAGGATGAGAGGGTCAGTGAAAGGTATCTGTACTAAACGGAATGCATCAAAAAGATTTTGCTGAAAAGATCACTTGCCTTTTCTTCAAATGCATCCAAGTCTTGTGTCAGATTCATGCTGTCAGTCTCCAGCTCATCAGCGTGATCTTTGGTTTGGTCCTGTGAACTTCGATACCTGCTCAGTTCATCCTGAATAGGAGCACAGCATATTTTGGGTTAAAAGCTACTGCCTTTGAAGTAATTAAACATCAACAATGCAGCGGTCAGTGCAACACAAAGCTTCCAAAATGGATTAAATAACAATATGAAAGAACGTAACAATATAAAGTCCAGCAATGGATGCCTGAATCAGGAGAGAATGTGAAGGGTGTAACATCAACAATAATCGTAGATAGGATAAGCAATCATACAATAGCAATATTAAGGACTCACTTTCTGGCTATCGAGGGGTTGAAAGGAAGAGGAGGTGATCTAGTTAAAATGTAAGGGATGAGGCCCTCAGATGAGAAAGTCCAAGACCCTCATCCTACCAGAAAGTTGGCAGCAGTGCGAACTATTTCTCCACAGTGGACTTTCTTACAAGATGAGAAATTGTGCAATTTACATGCAAGATAGACTTTTCTTAGGCAAGGGTATTAAGGGCTACGGAACCAAGGCGGGTAGATGGAGTTAAGATACAGATCAGCCATGATCTAATTGAATGGCGGAACGGACTCGAAGGGCTGAATGGCCTACTCCTGTTCCTATATTCCTATAGAGATGCATTAATACCACGGATTAGTGTACTAACCGCAAGCTGTTCTATGCTGTTGTTCAGAGCATTCATTCGTGTCCATGCGATGGAATTGGCTGTCACGTTTGAAAGCTGGCCCCTAACTTCAGGCAACAATACAACCGTCCTGTTGAGATCTTCCAAAAGAACCACCACACAACTATCACAAGCTGCAAAGAAAAAGAGTGACGTTTTACTCACTGACCATTAAAGAATTAGCTTATTTTTGAAGAGAAAGACAATTGAAAAGCTACTTACGCTCACACTTCATAGAATCAGAACTGTCAATGACAGGGATCTCATATTTCTGTAAACAGGTATCACACTGTCTGCCCCCCAACCCATTGGTACACGTGCACTCTCCAGTCCGAGGGTTACATGGACCCCCATTGCAGATACACCCTGAATAAAAAAACATTTAAAATTAAACAACATTTTTTTAGCTTCTAAAAGATGTATTTTGTGACAATATCTGTCCATTTCCTTTCCCCAGAGCACTAAAGACAAAGTGGCTGAAATTCCAATTGCTCATTCCGCCAGTGGAAGTGGGGTGGAGCAGGGCATAAGCTCATCGATGTCCCAAGACCCAGGGGATGGCGTCATTTTCACAGTTGGAACAAGCCATCAGTGCGTGTAAGGGTGCATAAGAAATGCCAGCCCTGATCCACCTGCTGGAAGGCAAAGTGGCACTGAACGACTCCAGGCTTTTCCTGGGGCCACCACGGGACTCACACCAGCTCTCAGTTGCTGTGAATTCTGTTGAGGCCTGTTAAGGGCAAGAAGCACGGAATTCCCACGATAGCCTGGGAATTCTCCAGACAAATCCTTTTGATGCAGGGGGGTGGGTTGAATATCTATCCATCAGCACATCCGCACCCCCACCCCCAACCCCACACTGGGTTCAGTTGGACCAAAAACATGGGACGAAATTCAGGTGCAATCTGGTTCTGCTCCATTTGCTATCCTGGTCAGGCAAACTGCCCCAGTTGCACCCATAGCCCAATTGAAATTTCAGGCCCATGGGACTATTCCAGTACACCTCACTCAGGTTTTGCATACCAAATCAATACCTTAATGAGGCATGGCAGATAAGTCTAGGTGATAGCTAGCTGACATGCTGAATAAACACCTGGCCTGCATCCTGCAGGCAATGGCATAAGAAAATGTCATCTAGCATAATTAGTTCAAAGGCAAAGATCTTTCCTAAATAAATATATTATAAATAAATAAATAAGAGATTGTCCTTTCAAATGTTACACTATTTGACTAGCCATAAATATAATGGCTGCCAGAGCCCCAATTTAGGCCACATGATGTATAATTGTACCAACACACACACACACACAAAGGCAGACTAATCCCTTCTCAGCTAACAGTAACAGAGACTATTTTTAAAATTGGTGCAATTCTGGGCCTAACTGAAAGGCACTTAAAAATAAGAGATTCTTATCATCTGAAACAGAACAGGTCCTCCGACCATAAGACCATAACAGATAGGAGCAGGAGTAGGCCATTCGCCCCTCGAGCCTGCTCCGCCATTTAATGAGATCAGGGCTGATCTGATTTTTACCTCAACTCCACTTTCCCGCCTTTTCCCCATATCCTTTTTGGGGTAAAGAATTCCAAAGATTCACGACCCTTCGGGAGAAGAAATTCCTCCTCATTTCCGTCTTAAACAGGCGACCCCTTATTCTGAGACTATGCCCTCTAGTTTTAGATTCCCCCATGAGGGATAACATCCTCTCAGCATCTACCCTATCGAGTCCCCTCAGAATCTTGTATGTTTCAATAAGATCTCCTCTCATTCTTCTAAACTCCAATGAGTATAGACCCAACCTGTGCAATCTTTCCTCATAAAACAACCCTTCCATACCCGGAATCAACCGAGTGAACCTTCTCTGAACTGCTTCCAATGCAAATATGTCCTTCCTTAAATAAGGGCACCAGAACTGTACGCAGTACTCCAGGTGTGGTCTCACCAGCACCCTGTACAGTTGTAGCATGACTTCCCTGCTTTTATACTCCATCCCCCTAGAAATAAAGGTCAATATTCCGTTTGCCTTCCGGATTACCTGCTGCACCTGTATGTTGACTTTTTGTGTTTCATGTACGAGGACACCCAGATCCCTCTCTACCGCAGCATTTTGTAGTATTTCTCCATTCAAATAATATTTTGCTTTTTTATTTTTCCTCCCAAAGTGGATGGCTTCACGTTTTCCCACATTATATTCCATCTGCCAAATTTTTGCCCATTTGCTTAACCTGCAATATCCCTTTGCAGACACTTTGTGTCCTCATCGCAACTTGCTTTTCCACCAATCTTTGTATCATCAGCAAATTTGGCCACAAGACACTCTGTTCCTTCATCCAAGTCATTGATATATATTGTAAATAGTTGAGGGCCCAGCACTGAGCCCTGCAGCACCCCACTAGTCACAGATTGCCATTTTGAAAATGACCCTTTTATCCCGACTCTTTGTTTTCTGTTAGTAGCCAATCCTCTATCCATGCCAGTATATTACCCCCAACACCATGAGCTCTTGTGCAGTAATCTTTTATGTGGCACCTTATCGAATGCCTTTTGGAAATCCAAATGTACTGCATCCATTGGTTCCCCTTTATCCACCCTGCCTGTTACTTCCTCAAAGAACTCTAATAAATTTGTCAGACATGATTTCCCCTTCATAAAACCATGTTGACTCTCCTTGATTGTATTATGAGTCTCCAAATGTCCTGCTACTACTTCCTTAATAATGGATTCTAGCATTTTCCCAATGATAGATGTTAGGCAAACTGGTCTATAGTTACCTCCTTTTTGTCTCACTCCCTTCTTGAATAGGGGTGTTACGTTTGCACAATCACAATCTATTTATTTTAAATGAAGTAATAGAGAGGCAGTACTTTCAAACAAATATATTAAGTATTCATGCCATACCCTCACTGATAGTAATTGCTGCTCTCTACTCATGAAAGTTCTCACTAGAGTGCAGTAATCGTTTCACGTCTGCTTGGGTGCAGGCTTATTACAGTGCTTAGTAGTGGAGTTAGCGGAGAAAATCTGAGGGAATACTTTTAATTAAATGAAGGAAACTAGGCGGAGCTCCAAGGCCTGTAGTTCAGGACTTTGACCAGAATGAAGAGTACACGATAGAAAATAAGGTAAATCAAGAAGACGATGCCAAGCTTGAGATTTACAAGACTGTAGATTGTAAGAGAAAGCAAAAACTGAGGAAGGTGATGAATTCCCCCCTGTTGTGGTAAAGAATGAATGTTGTGTAGCAGTTATTTTTAGTTTAAAATCAAGCTGATTTTCAGCACTGCAGTGGCTGCCAATTTCTTGTGTGAATGGAAGAAGTGTTGGAATTCCAATCTCCTTCTTTTATACCACTTACTTCTGCAACCACTTGCGCTGTAGCTCCAGTACCCTGGTGCACATTGCTGACATTGGCGCCCGATCGCACCGGGCATGCACTGGCACTGGCCATTTTGAGAGTCACAGATTTCTGTCTGAGAAGCAACGTCACAGGAACACCTCTGGCAACCAGCACAGCTGTCGTATCCGTAATATCCAGCCTACACAGGAAGAAGAGCGTGAGAATCAAGAACCCACCTGTCAGTTCTTGGGTCTATAAATAGAACGATTCAGAGACAATTGATCCCACGTGGCAGCTCCATGCATGAAGCAATTCCAAACAAACCAACCTTACACTTTCTAATAAGGACCCATTTAGCATGGAATGGTCACTAGGTGCATTCATGGTCTTGGCCAAGTTTCCAGGAGGACCAGAAACTTCCCCTTAGGAAGGAAAATGAGAGTAAGTCACACAAGCATGCACTCTCTCACTTCCCAGTGATAAGGAGTGATATGGTTCCCAAAGCTCTCCACCACTGAGGTTTTCCTTGTGTCATGTCTGGGTCTGTTGTAGACTAATTGATAGAGATTGAGTTCTATGATTAGTCAACAACTACATCATTATTGTATTATGCGACTACCAGGATGGTAGAAGGTGAACTAGATGGACCTTGGTCTTTTGTCAACTAGCAATTCCTATGTTGATACCAAGTCATGCACTCTGCGTTCCCTGGTTTGTATCACAGGAACAGTAAACAAAATCTTTCACTCTCTCCACTCAGCCCCAAACATATTGCATTTAATAAACTGGTAAACGTTTTGAAAAATGCATAGCTTTAATGTTCATAATGAAGAAATCACTGCTTATAGATGCAATTTATTCAGTGGGTTCAGTCAGAAATGCCGGCCATAAATAGTGAGAAATGCAATGTCCAAACATAGCTAATCAATGCTCCGCTTACCTCACAGTTGTCACAGTGTGGGCCTGTCACGCCAGGCTTGCATCGACACTCGCCAGTACTGTAGTCACATGATTCTGTGCCACATGGTGAACAATTGCATGCTGGGAATTTAAAAAATAAAAAATCCTCAATGGAAAAGTTTCCAATTTTATTACAATTAACATTACCAGGGTTAATTGTAAGTTATAATAAGGTATGACATATTTTGAACTTAGATTTAAGATCTTTTTATTCCAAAGCAAATTACACGAAACTAGCCCATGTAAAACCGATCCCAGATTGACAATCGATTAAAATCTGTTTGGTGCTCTCTGATTTAGTGGTAGCACTCTTGCCTCTGAGTCAGAAAGTTGTAGGTTCAAGCCCCACTCCAGGACTTGAGCACATAATCTAGGCTGACACATCAATGCAGTACTGAGGGAGTGCTGCATCTTTTGGTTGAGACATTAAACCAAGGCCCTGCTTGCCCTCTCGGGTAGATAAAATAAATCCTATGGCACTATTTGAAGAAGAGCAGGGGAGTTTTTCTAATTTCCTGGCCAACATTTATCCCTCAATAAACACCACCAAAAACAGATTAAGTGATAATTTATGGGACTTTGCTGTGTGCAATTGGCTCCCATATTTGCCTACAAAACAACAATGATTACATTTCAAACGCCATTCATTGACTGTAAAGCGCTTTGGGAAGTCCCGAGTACACAAAAGGCACTATACAAATTGAAATTTTTCCTTTCTTTCTTTCTTTTGGTCTATGCAAAGAGGAAAAACAGAATATTGTATTAATTATTGTAGAAGTTGCAATCAACAACAACAACTTGCATTTATATAGCACCGTTAATGTAGGAAACATCCCAAGAGGCTTTGCAGGAGTGTAATTAGACAAAAATTGTCAAAACTAGCGATGAGGGTAGTGGATATCTGGAACTCGACCCCCCAAAAGGCTGCGGATGCTGAGTCAATTGAATTTTTCAAGACTGAGATGGATAGATTTTTGTTGGGTAAGGGGATCAAGGGATATGGAGCAAAGGCGGGTAAATGGTGTTGAGGTACAGATCAGCCATGATCTAACTGACTGGCAGAACAGGCTCGAGGGGCTGAATGGCCGACTCCCGTTCCTACGTCCCCATGATTGGCCAGTATATTCTGGCAGCAAAGCTGCATACGATCTGCTAGCAGTTCCAGGGAGGAAATTCATCTATTGCCTGAAAATTACAGAAAATATAGTAGAGTCCATCAACAGATGATACATTGAGGAAACGGCCACTGATGCATTTCATAAGCTGCTACCGCACATTCAGAGGAAGAAAAATCAGTAAATGACATGAGTTCATCCAAGTTGCTCCCAGGTGATGCCAACAGTCATTCTGGATTTGGTTACAGACACATGGCAGGAACCCTACTTTGTATCAGCACATGCTGATCATATTACCCTTATTAGATTTGCTAGAGAGCTGGGGTAGAATTAAAGGCCAGGTAATATGAATTTTTTGATCCATTTTAAATTGACAAAGGAGACAGTAAATCACTCAATCGAAAATAATACATAAAGTTCAACATGAAAAAAATGACTTGCCAATCAATGATAACCTTTCAAAGTGAGTTTTCATTGACTTGATTTACTTTACATTATTAACACTTTGACTTGAAATTCAAAGAAAGTCACTGAGAGACTGAATACACGGAGGTGTGGAACGTGATTATTTTAAAAATTGGCTCTGGATAGATACTGGACAGTTTTCTCAATTTAATTAGGACTGGAAATCTGAAACTAGAAAAGCCAGAAAAACCTCAGGCCAAGCAAGGCTGACCGATGCTAAGAGGCAGGTACATTGGACAATAGTTCAATATGTGTGTACTAGTTCATGTGTCCTTAGTTTGGGTCCAGGAGCTGCTAGGGCTACAGGAATAGGGCCCTACTTAATGCATTACCAGTTCCAAAGACTACACATTTTAAGATCAACTTACTGAGCAGATGTAAAGGTTCAAGAGTCTCTGACACAGGCTTCTTTTGCGAGTATGTAAGTAAATATACACCACACATTAAGTTGCATATAAGTCATGATTTTTCAAAGCAAACAATCACTTGGGCAGTGTGAGTCTATTTGTAAGTTTCTATCATTATTTTTTCCTCGGGGTGAGGGGGGGATGCTCAAGTTTGCAGGCTTCGGGCCGAGTCCTCCTCTGGGGCGGGCTTTCGACCGGAGATGGGTTAGGGCGGGACTTCCACCCACCATCCTGACCCAAGCCCATTTTCTTGGGTGGTGGCTCATTATTTATGCAAAGCAGCCTCCTGGCATGGGATCCCTGCCACACAGAGGGAGGTTGCCCATTTTTAACACAGGTGTGGGTTTTTCTTTTTCTCTCTATAGAAAATGAATGCTTCAGATTTGCACAGGGTCACTTTTTTTCCTAACTGGACATGTCTTACAATTTAACAAACTATTAGTTTTATGTTGAATCTAAAAACAAAAATCTCTCATTCTGGTCAAAGAGTGCAAATGTCACTCGTAGGTGTATTGGTAAATGTATCTTACGTGCACAGCTCTTGGCTACCACTGCATCTCCATAGAAACCTGGTGCACAGAGTTCACAATGAGGCCCAGCAGTGTTGTGCATGCATCCCAGACAAACCCCAGTCAGCGAATCGCAATTACTGAAGAGCATGTTAGAGTCCGTGTTGCCATTACAGTTGCATGGTTGACATTGGCTTCCTAACACCATTGGGTTTCCATAGTAACCTGGGGCACACCTTCACAAGAAACGAGAAAGTCATTAATAGGCCTAAGTGGCAAAAAAACCCCCCACGAACATACTGCACAGATTTTACCAACACAACAGTAAAGTATTCGAGGATCTGGATACTGTTGTGGGGTTTGGTATAAGCATTGTTCCGCACATCAATCTGCAGAAGGCTTGGGGCAGATCAGCTTTTTCTCAGCAATGGGTCATTCCACTTGCTAACTTTGCTGTGTAAACCCAAGGCACATGAAGATCAAGGACATTAGGAGCGTCAACCTCCAGAGATGCAAACCATTTACTATAGAAGCTGTAAAGCAACAACTCTCTGTAATGACTGTTCCACAGTAGCAAATACCTTTTTTTTATTATTCGTTCATGGGATGTGGGTGTCGCTGGCGAGGCCAGCATTTATTGCCCATCCCTAATTGCCCTTGAGAAGGTGGTGGTGAGCCGTCTTCTTGAACCGTGTGGTGAAGGTTCTCCCACAGTGCTGTTAGGAAGGGAGTTCCAGGATTTTGACCCAGCGACGATGAAGGAACGGCGATATATTTCCAAGTCGGGATGGTGTGTGACTTGGAGGGGAACATGCAGGTGGTGTTGTTCCCATGTGCCTGCTGCTCTTGTCCTTTGAGGTGGTAGAGGTCGCGGGTTTGGGAGGTGCTGGCGAAGAAGCCTTGGCGAGTTGCTGCAGTGCATCCTGTGGATGGTACACACTGCAGCCACAGTGCGCCGGTGGTGAAGGGAGTGAGTGTTTAGGGTGGTGGATGGGGTGCCAATCAAGCAGGCTGCTTTGTCCTGGATGGTGTTGAGCTTCTTGAGTGTTGTTGGAGCTGCACTCATCCAGGCAAGTGGAGAGTATTCCATCACACTCCTGACTTGTGCCTTGTAGATGGTGGAAAGGTGAAGGGAGCCAGGAGGTGAATCACTCGCCACAGAATACCCAGCCTCTGGCCTGCTCTTGTAGCCACAGTATTTATATGGCTGGTCCAGTTAAGTACCTGATACCGCTGGCTGTTTTTTAAGAATTATAATATACATCTAACAGCTTGGATTTGCTTTATGCACAGATTAGAGTGCTTAAATCTAATCCAACAGGCTTCAAAATACATACATTTTTAAATGTTGGCTGATTTTAAACAGTGTTACTACTCTGTAATGATCTACTCTTATAGCTCATTATCTTCTTGATAAACTTCTAAAGGATGCAGCTCTGCTGCTCCACACCGTTTGCATTTACTGTCCAACTTGACTATCCTGTACTGTTACAGAAAATCATAGAAAATTAACGGCACAGAAGGAGGTCACTCTTAAAAGAGAATGGCCTGGGAACTTTTTCCTACTATGTGGAATGAATCAGATATTACTAATGATGGAAATATAAATGCCAAGCACCATTTGAAACAGAATTTTTAAATTGCTGCTCAGCTGAATCAGCGTCACTCCATGATGAATAACAGCCACCACCTCTATTACTTGTTAACCCATGCAGTTTAATAATGTAATGTGTGCTTTCCCCAGTCACACGCAAACACTGACCTTTCACATTTTAAGCCAGCATAGCCTGGCTTACAAAGACACTGCATACGATTTCCACGATTGACACAATCCTTCGCAAAGCTACAAAAGGAGTGAGAGCAGGGAACAAAAACGTAACACGCATTATTTAAATAAATACTTAAAACCAGCAGTTTAAGGTCGGTTTCATTTTAAGGAATTCTCTCTCCCCTGCAGTTTTCTTCTGATAAACTGAAAATACGTACTTGTTGGAAGACACTTTGAGAGGGCACGGGCACTGAACACAGAGCGATGCTTCTCCAAGAGTGGCATTTTCAACCAACCCAGTCTTACAGCGATCACAGTGATCTCCTTCAGTGTTATGCTGACAGTTCTGGGAAGAAGAGTTTTATATTTAAAAACTTGACTCGTTAACTTGCTCTCGAAACATCCTTGGGGAAAACAAAAGATTAAAACGGCCGATTCTCTGAACGCACACTACCGATGGGAAGCCTCACCCATGGTGTCCTGATATATGCAGCTGGTAGCGCGCATTCATCAAAGCGGTCCTTAATAATCTAATGAGTAGCCATCTCCGATCATGAACCTTACCCACAGGACTGAGATTCTGTCCGCTTGCGGTAAACAGAACCAGTGGTGTTTCTACAGGAAGTGATAGCTATTCTGCAACGGTGTGCACAGAGTAAGCAGCGAGCTTTGTGTCCTGCCTCCCAATTCAATCCTCATCTCCTTCACTCAATGATTAAGGGAAACTAGTACTACCAGAATCGTGAAGTTTTGAAATCTTGATGTGTAAAAGCTTGTTGATGGCTGAATCCTCAAAGAAAGCCCAGCAATTATATTTTACATTGAAATTTGTATTGTGTGATGTTGGTGTTCCTAACCCATTTAAGTTTTCATTTCTTCAATTTACGAATTATAATGTTTCCAAATTGGCACAATAGTGATTTTAATATCTGCAATCCATTTCTAACTGCAGTTGTTGGTCTAATAGACACATTAATGTAGTTTACAACACAGTAAAATAAATAAAATTGGCAGTTTTAAAGTGCCACTTGGCATATCATCAATTTGATTCAATAGTCATAAAACATTAACAAGTTTTGGGATTTATACCATAATATGAACTAATGGCATGTCTCAGTTTGTAATAACCTTTCATTTTAAAAGCCTTAGTTTAATATGATTTTGTACATTTGCAAATAATAAACCAGACAATTACTTATATACTTACTACACATATTCCAGATCCATCAAGGCACTGGTCAGAACGGCCATTACAGTTACAAGGTACACATTTCCCCAGGAAAAGGCCCTTTGTATCTCGATAGTAACCTGGCGAACAGTCCTATTGGAATATTAAAAAAAAACAAGTTATGGAAATAATTAGCTCTTCTGAGTCCTCCACAGAATACATCATAGTTACAAAGCTGGACCACACTGACAAACCAGCCATTTAAAAGTATACATCCAAGCTTGGACGCCAGCCACATTCTTGCCATCAGATGCACAGTAAAACCTCCTGTACTTTGTCTCAAATTCAGAACAAGTGCAATATTTCTACTTTCCACGCCTTATGGCCTTTCTGCCAATCAATCTCAAGTTATGGGCTGTCTTGCACTGGACTTGGAACTGGTTTTAAACTGCAAAATGAACATAGGAACAGGAGTCGGCCATTCAGTCCCTCCAACCTGCTCCACCATTAAATTAGATCATGGCTGATCTGTACCTCAACTCCATTTACCCACCTTAGCTCCATATCCCTTGATACCTTCACCTAACAAAAATTGTACACAGGACCATTAAAAGTGGCTGAGAAGCATTTTGTCTCAACAATTTGGGTGGGATTTGATATCCGGTGCTAGTGGCCAAATAGTGTCTTTAACTACTGTGCATCTGACGCTTACTCTCCCTGAATTGCTTGATGCTGGCAAAATAGGGTAGATTTTCCAAATTTGTGCTCCTGGCGTGGAGCCTTGTGCACTTGGGATTTGGGTGGGCCCCACGGGATTAGCTGTCCTTTAAAATTATTGGACGAAAATCCCACAGGGCCTGCTGACCTCCACAGCCTGTGCAAACTCTGTGCTAGGAGCACGAATTTGCAAAATCTACCCTTGGGTGCCAAAGATGGATAATTATTCTATTCTCCAGCACTGACGTACCTCACTTGGCAATCATAAAATTGACTTCTTCTCCCCATTTTTTTTTAATGGGGTGCTCATTAAAATTCCAAATATCTCAAATTAAGCCCTTTCTCGTTTAACTAGGTAGTGACCAATGGCATTAATCACAATTGAATGAAATGTCAAAAGAGCTAATCACAGCTCTGAAGGGAACAAAACTCAAAATAGAACAGATGATGATAACGAGGTTCAAGAGAATTTGAAAGAAGATAAAGAGAGACCAACAGACGAAAAATATTAAAATGAAGGCATACGGTCAGTTTGAAAAAATGAAAGCCGAACTTTTTCGTGAGCTCCAGTGCAAGTGAATATTTTGGTGATCAGCTTTCATACATCAAGAGACTTTTGAAGCTATAACTTGGCGAAATGTTAATCTCCATTTCTCACTACAGCAGGATATAGGGGCTGACGGTGGAAGGGTAAGATTTCTGTCTCTACTTTACAATTGTGAGCAAACCCTGTAATTCTTACCACCATTTTTTAATGCACCATGCTTTTATAGTGGCTTTAGAGTAAAAAGCTGATAGAATGTATCAGTCTTCCGAGGTGATCTTAACGAATCCGACAAGATTACCTTGGGATTGCCACCTTTTGAGTGAGATCCACACGTTGAAAATTTATAGCACAGGAACCCTTTTAAAACCAATGTAGTAGCAGCCTTAGAAAACTTTAAAAATAAATTTTAGGGTGTAGAAATAGTTAGCAGTTTCCTTAATCTATATATTATTAAAAATCTTGCACAGGATGCGCATTTCCTCTTCACAAACTTTACTGATCATAGTATCGTTGTATGGTACAGCGCAGGAGAAGGTCATTCGGCCCATCATGCCTGTGACGGCCCTTTGAAAGAGCTATACAATTAGTCCAATTCCCCTGCTCTTTCCCCATAGTCATGCAAATTTTTTCCCCATCAAGTATTTATCCAATTCCCTTTTAAAAGTTATTATTGAATCTGTTTCCGCCGCCCTTTCAGGCAGTCCATTTCAGATTATTACAACTCGCTGCTTAAACAAATGTTTCCTCATGTCGCCTCTGGCTCTTTTGCCGATCACCTTAAATCTGTGCCCTCTGGTTACCAACCCTTCTGCCACTGGAAACAGTTTCTCCTTATTTACTCTGAAAACTGTTCATGATTTTGAACACCTCTATCAAAACTCCTCTTAACCTTCTTTGTTCTAAGGAGAACAACCCCAGCTTCTACAGTCTCTCCATATAACTGAAGCCCCTTATCCCTGGACCATTCTAGTAAATCTCTTCTGCACCCTCTCTAAGGCTTTGACATCTTTCCTAAAGTGCGGTGCCCAGAATTGAACACAATACTTCAGCTAAGGCTTAATCAGTGTTTTATAAAGGTTTAGCATAACTTCTTTGCTTTTGTACTCTATGCCTCTATTAATAAAGCCCAGGATCCTATATGCTTTTTTAACAGCCTTCTCAACTTGTCCTGCCATCTTCAAAGGTTTGTGTACATACACCCCCGTGTCTCTTTGTTCTTGCACTCCCTTTAAAATTGGTCCTGTTATGTTTTTTGGTCAGGCTTTTATGTCAGTGATTAGCAATGGCTATGTCAACACTTCCTATGAAATTTTTCTCCCACTCTGTCACAACCTTGTATTCATTAACTGATCGCAGGGAATGTCATTGGCAATTTATTAGCAAATAAATGGAACAAAGCAGCTACCTTGGTAAATGAGACAAGTTTGTAATCATGGGTATGAGACTACACAACACAAACTGCCAAGAATCATAGAATCATACAGCTCAGAAGGAGGCCAATCGGCCTCTTTGAAAGAACTCAAATAGCTCAAGAGCTGGATAACTTTTTGAAAGAACTATCTAATTGGACCCATTCCCCTGCTCTTTCCCCTTAGCCCTACAAATTTTTCCTTGACAAGATGTCAAAAATATTACACATTCGGAAGAAAACACTTTGTTTCTGTTTGCAACGAACAGGTTGTGTCTCTCTCCTGCTGGTGCAGTTTGACCTGTTACCGGAACTATCATTGGACTATCAGAGGAACTGCAGGATTCAAAAAAAAAATCAGTTCCAGAATTTGGAGCGTTCATCTACACAACCTAAGTCCACAACTGATAACTGCAATTTTAACAGGCAGGTTACATGTTAATGACCGATCCATCCAACTGCAAGGAATAAACGCCTCAGTAAATAGACACCAAAAGAAAGAATCACACATACCTGACAGGAATCTCCGACATAATTAGCTGGACAGAGACAGATTTCCACATTGTTGGCTGCACTCCCATCTCCAGAGTCAGAAGCTTGCTCAAGTATCACATTCCGCAGCGCAACAAGCTTGGCCAATTGGGAGTGAAGGGCTCGAATCTGTAGGTCATCCAGGCTGGCCAACACCATCATCATTTCTTCTCTGGACACAGGGTTATGTGTTTGCGCATGCCTGAAGTTACTCTATGCAAAAAGAAGCACATTCTACACA
Organism: Heptranchias perlo; assembly: GCF_035084215.1. Classification (NCBI taxonomy): domain Eukaryota; kingdom Metazoa; phylum Chordata; class Chondrichthyes; order Hexanchiformes; family Hexanchidae; genus Heptranchias; species Heptranchias perlo. The sequence continues at coordinate 14,154,365 of NC_090343.1, forward strand.
TTAGCAGATATGCCTGTACTAGAATTACAGGGAACAGAATCCAGTCACTGGATTGAGATACTACGTTGCTGTCTTTGTGCCATTTCTTTTTCTGAGTCTAAGGAATCCTTTGTTGATCTAAACGCACACATTGACCTGAATCTAAATCAGAAGCTGCATCTTAAACCATGGCTCCTCTCTTCTAAAACCACAAATATTGCTCGAAATGTGCATTACATTGCACAAGTTTCACTCCAATGCTAAATTTGTGTGGTATAAATGCAGAGTTATTGCTCGACCTGACGGGGATGCAGAGTGAGACACCTTTCTTCCGGGAGTCTCGTTCCACTTCACTCTGGAATTGAGAGGGGCTCTATCGCTGGATTTAGACCACAGCGTGTGAAGCAAACCCATTACAGTTGTAGTGTAAATGCATTCTTGGTCTTTTTAACTCCAAAAATTAAATCAACTGTAATTGCTGAAATCTTGTACGGTTTGATGGGTAGTACAAATTTTCTTCATACTTGAACCACACGTATAAAGACACATACATAAACACAACACTACATTTTGCAACTTCAATAGAAGTTCACTCGAGCATTAATTATAAAAAGCAAATAAAAAAATTATTTCTTTCAAACCTCCACTAGTTGAAGCCAGCTCTCGTGCAGTTGTCCAGGTGCCGGATAATCCTTTGCTACATACATTATGGTCATTTGGTTTCCCTGGTGAATAAGGAGGAAATATCAAATATTAAAACAACCCCTGCAAAGAAACTGCTTATCTGCCATGAGAGCACATGATTCAGAATATAAACATTTTGTAAACTGAAAGCTTGCACTTTGCAAACTCAGTACTGCTTCTCGGCAGTCCTGGACTATCTTATTAGTTCAAGTTTTATAAAAACTTACCTTCAAAATCACATCAGGGCGGGCTTCCACTGGCAAAGTGAGGATGTCACCGCGCAGAACTTCTGATCGAAGCTGGTACATCAAGTGCCCTCCGTACGATGAAACCTTCGAAAGAGAAAAAGTTGTGTCACTTCTGAATGGAGATCGCGGAAAAACGATTTAATGGACAAATTAAAAATTGGATTACGTGAAAAACAGGTTTGTAAAAAATAAGGGCCTAGAAATCGGATTGGACAGAACCCGGTTATCGGGTGAAAAATGGGCGCTGAAGGGTCCAATATGGCATGGAGCGTGCGCATGCTTATTCCGTGCCAGGTAAGTGCCGCTGGCCAAATTGGTTAGGGCGCTCATCTAGGCCGCACACCTGAAACTAGTATTAGGCCCAATTCCTACGCAACTGCAGGGCCTAATGCCCATTGCAGGCCCCTTTTCGATATTTGATCCCGACTGATCACACTGCATGCCCCGTGCATGCTGCAGCCTTTTTCCTCGAGCCTATAGCAGCCAAACCAGCGGTCCTTAAAGGGACAGCGTCCCCTCCGGCTTACCTTCATCCTCTTCGCGACCGGAGCACTGCACCTTGGGGCACGACTGGCACTCCCAGCACACTGGTCCGTCCCGATGACGCAAGAGGACCAATTTTGCGTAGTCCTCTTGCCCATCAGTTTCAGGTGCTGGTCGTTGCCGTTGCTGAACCAATTTCTAGGTCAAGGTTTCAGATCGGTAGCATTTTTTGATAACTTCTGGTAAAGCTATGCAATACTCGAGAACCATGTTTTCTAAGCTTCTGACATAGCCCAGCATCATACCAGTCAATGCTACAGCAACGTTTTCACAGTAAAAGAAGGACTTGAGCTGAATCAGCTTTGCCTTCAAATCCACAGCTGGATAGTTAAAATAGTCTAGAAAACGCAGTGTAGACGGTGGATTGTTAAGCTTGGGAGCAGGCGGGGTGGGAGGGGGTCAGTGCTTGTGGAAGTAAATCTGCCTCGACGTACCTGGTCTCCAAGGTATGGGGATGGCGCCTGCCAGTACAGGTCCTGGTAGATATCGGCCACATCACGAAGATCAACTTCACCCTCTCTCTCCGCAGGGTTGATGGACACTGGCAATTCTTGACGATCTCCACTCACCAACTTCCAGTCATTCATATGAACAAACTGAAATTGAAAGTGGCACAGGATGAAAGGTTTTTCAAACTGAAAACTTTAACATTGAGGTTCATTTTTCAGAAACAATATTTGCATTCTGGTGCAGGACATTTAGGTTCCATTGAATTGCCCCAAGCTTTTGTTGTGAAGAAAACCTATGACTATTTGACTCTTCCTCTGGTACAAACCCACATAGAGATCAGATTCCAGGAGAGTGTGAGCCTTCATTTAAGGCTGGGCTAGTGCTCTCCTGGAATGATTTATAAACCTCATATCCTTGCAGCAGTTCATAAGTGAAGACAGCACACAAGAACAAATAATATTCTTGTTTGATAGAGATAGTTTTTTTTAATTCATTTATGGGATGGGGGTATCAAAGGATAGCAGGTTTCCTTCCCTATAGGACATTAGTGAACCAGATGGGTTTTTACAACAATCCAGTAGTTTTATGGTTACCATCACTGATACTAGCTTTCTAGTCCTGATTTTATTTAATTAACATGAATTTAAATTCCACAGCTGCCATGCTGGAGGTTTGAACTCATGTCTTGGGATTATTAATCAAGGCCTCTAGATTTCTAGTCTAGTAACATAACCGCTATGCTACCATACCCTATAACCCAAAGGCAGCTTCAAGCATAACCCCACTCAAATAAAATCAGGTCAGTCAGGATCTGAAAGATAGAGATGTGGGGCAAATATTATGATGGAGTGTGTCCAACGCAGAGCTTCACACAACAGGAATTTGGGTGTTTAGGTCAGCATCCTCGTATCAAGGCCCACTCCATTTCCCATCCATTGAAAGCTCTGCGCCATGAGCACTAAATCAGAAAACCTATCCGCACCATTCCTGGTGCAGATCTAAACTCTGTTTTTTGTTTGATTTCTGGCATTTTCAGTTTTTCATTTTGTCATAGCCACACTGAAGCTGGGGCATTAGTGCGAAAGGGTTTAACCCATAAAAACTCGAACTCAGTCGAATAGTGCAGCTTCTGTGCAAACTCCTTCAATTGGCCAATGTGGCCTAAATGAAAGATTTTTAATTCATGCAAATGAGCCGTTTAGCAATCTGGCTAATTTACTTGCGATACTTTCATGTTTTATGTGGTCTTGTTTAGAAAACAGGCAAACGCTTATGGTAAAAGCATGAAGCCGAGCCTTCCTGTTTGCCTTAGGTCGGTGTGGATTTCAACTTTGAGCCTAAACTGCTCCAACACAGACCAGCAAAAGAAAAAAATAGAACATTTAGATCAACTGGCCAGCTTTCAAGTTGACGTAGTCTGGCCGTTGAAGAATTAGGTCCCCTAAAATCCGCGGGATGACGTGTTTTGGTGTGAGTGCCGAGATAAGTCCATCTCAGCTCTCGTCAAAGTTTGTGGGGTGAGGGATGGTCCAGTGGTCTAAATGCCTTTGGTGTGTATCTGTTACTGGACGTTCTGGTATACTCCTGTCAGAGTTATGGTGGGAGCCCATCAGAATGGTGATGGATCTTTGGGGACTTAATACTTAACAGAGACAAGATGCTGGAAACATATTGGAGGCACCGTAGTGCTGGCAATAGTGGCACCTCCTGAGGGGAATTTGACACAGCGATGGCAAAGTGCAACTCACCGCAGTTCTTCTCTTTTCAGAGATATGGCAGCGATTGGTAGCCCCAAAGCAGAAGCAGCTGGTACATCCTTTGGGATTGGCTGGATCCAAGTAGAATGTTCCAAGGCGGCAGGTGTCACACTTTGGGCCTTCCACATTTTCCTGAATAGAGAAATCAGGGAAAGAAAGAGGTGAGAGTGCACATCTTGTCCCAACTTTTAGTTAGTGAGATCTAGAAGGACTTGTTGCTTTAATAGCCCTATTGTTTGTTATATGTGCCCGATGGAGACCATAACATCTCATCTACATGAAATTAGATAAAGTGTTTAATCAATTTAAAACAAAACTTAAGAGCAAGAATGACATCAGTACCCTTAGTTAAACAGTTACAATCATCTCACCCTCATTTTCTTGTACATTTTTGTTTAAATAGAATCTTCAAAGGAACTGGAGAAGCTTCTGAGTCTGACAATTTATGGAAGCTTAATTAATACATGCAGTTGAGCTGAAGCACAATTAGTCAATGGATGTACCTCTGCTGATGGTTTGGCTCCCCCAGTGAGGTCATCAGCACGATCTGAGTATAAGATACAGTGTATATTTAGTGCTCCCAGTGCACATTTTGTGTGTGAGACTGTCAGAGTGCAGAAGCCAGCAAACCCGATTCACAGCTGGCATGATTTTCCATCCATGTCGACTGCAAATCACATGCGATGACCTCAGTGCCCAAATTCTGATCTGTGCTCCCGCCATTTGAAATTCTGCTCTGGGAGTGCTAAATTGTAAAATCTTCCCCACTGTATCTTTAATTTTTCTGCCTGCTGAGAACTTGTACAAAAGGCAGTCCCAGTCCTGGAATAGGCTCCAGCCACTACAGATCCAGTTTCAATTTAGCATCTGTACATTGTGAATAGTCCAATAGGCAGCTTTTAATTTATTTTTTCATTTTGATGTCTGTCCAATCTATTTCAGAAAGTACCCTGTAAGTTCAATAAAAGATTTAGTACCTCCATGAACCAAGTTTAAAGATGTACGAAAACACACCAAAACCTGATCAAATATCTTAAAACGACCATTTTGCATTTCTGTTGTACAGTCATGTGTTTAACTCAAACGGCTCTGTTTTGATAGAACTGACCTTGCAATGGCATTGCCCGGTGACTGAGTCACAGATGCTGGTTTGCGTTCCAGCCTCATTACAGTCACATGGCATGCAGTCTGGGTAGTGGTAGTATCCAGGGGCACAGTGATTACACCGACGTCCAGCTACATTAGTTTTGCACCTAAACAAAGAATCAGGTTAGGAATTAACAAGGACCCATACGATGAGACCCATCACAATGCTTTCAGCCAGGACTCAAACTTAAAGAGAAATTTCAGGTTGCATGCAACAGGATGACTGCGTCAATCCTGCATTCTCATGCAGAGCCACACTCAAAAGGAGCGAGAGACAGAGATTCAGTGCTACCGTGTTGGAGCCCCATCTCTGACTAACCCTTCCTTTGAACACGACTCTCTGCTGGGAATCTGGGATCAGTGTATTTAACATCTATTGAATACATGGAATACTCTCCAAATTCTACATAGGAAAAAAGACATTCAAACAACAACTTCTATTAACTGAGGTCAACCATTTTCTTCTGGGGAGTGACTGAGAACGGGGCGGGGGGGGGGGGTGATTTCTCTCGTTGCTATTACTAGCGACATTGCAAACAAAGCAGTAAGGTTTCTTATATTTGCTATTTGTAGCAAAATGGAAAAAGCATTCCAAGAGAACAGCTTTATGATTTTCAAGAAATAGCAATCAGGGAAAATATCCTGTTATGTCTATGGTATCACTAACATGCAGAGAGACCAGAGGAAATCCTCCCTGATGTTCACTAACACTTGTTGCCAGGTGATGAGATCAAAATGATAAAGCCCATGTGGACACAATAAAGGAACAGGTCAGAGAATTAAAACAGGCATTTATCAGTAAATGAACAGAAAGGAGCTTGCTGTAGCAACCGAATTCCTATAAACTGGTGGAAAAAAATACAGGCGGTGCAATCCTCGTCACCTCTCTGTACTGCGAACAGGCGATGCTCCATACCCAGGTGGTGAAGACACAAATTCACCTCCATTGATGTGAGACTGATTGAAATGATAAGTTGTCTTTTCTCTTTTCAGATGCTGGTGGACCTGCTGCGTATTTCCGGCATTTTCTGCTTTTGTTCCTGTGCAAATGAGCTACACTAAAGCTGCACAAAGCGTCTGCTGCTTCACTGGTTATCATTTCTGCATCGAGCGCAATCTGAAGCATTGATGTGGGTAAATGGAGTTCCACAACTCTTGTTTTGACCTTACAAATTCCACTACCTGATGCTATCTCCTTGTAATCAGATAGGAAAAACCACACAAGTAGATAAAAGACCTTATCTGAGTTTAGTGGCTACTATTCCAAAACAAAACAGACAGATACTGAATGCTTCAAGCACTTTGACACTAGCCCTGTCACGAACAGCACCGTGACAGCTTTCTTAAGATCCTTTAATATTAGTGCGAGTGGAGTGCCTGCAACGTCAGTTCCTAACACAGTGTAAATTTGCCAGATTTGCTAAATCCAACTGCTGGTAAGACCCAGAATCCTAGTGACTACAAGACCGGATTTGGTGAATCGAGGTCCACATTGAGGTTGATGGCAACTGCGGTAGTCCCACAGCTCACGAACCAGCGATACGTACTCTGCGGACACCAGTATAAAAGGCTCTTTACAAAAGTTACAATGGATTGACTTTGCACAGTGCTATATTATTACCAAAATACCTTGTCGCCCCACTCTAACCACCTCCCCTTGACATTCAATGGCATTACCATCGCCGAATCCCCCACCATCAACATCCTGGGGGTCACCATTGACCAGAAACTTAACTGGACCAGCCATATAAATACTGTGGCTACGAGAGCAGGTCAGAGGCTGGGTATTCTGCGGCAAGTGACTCACCTCCTGACTCCCCAAAGCCTTTCCACCATCTACAAGGCACAAGTCAGGAGTGTGATGGAATACTCTCCACTTGCTTGGATGAGTGCAGCTCCAACAACACTCAAGAAGCTCGACACCATCCAGGACAAAGCAGCCCGCTTGATTGGCACCCCATCCACCACCCTAAACATTCACTCCCTTCACCACCAGTGCACTGTGGCTGCAGTGTGTACCATCCACAGGATGCACTGCAGCAACTCGCCAAGGCTTCTTCGACAGCACCTCCCAAACCCGCGACCTCGACCATCTAGAAGGACAAGAGCAGCAGGCACATGGAAACAACACCACCTGCACGTTCCCCTCCAAGTCACACACCATCCCAACTTGGAAATATATCGCCGTTCCTTCATTGTCGCTGGGTCAAAATCCTGGAACTCCCTTCCTAACAGCACTGTGGGAGAACCTTCACCACACGGACTGCAGCGGTTCAAGAAGGCGGCTCACCACCACCTTCTCAAGGGCAATTAGGGATGGGCAATAAATGCTGGCCTCGCCAGCAACGCCCACATCCCATGAACGAATAAAAAAAACCTCCTAGAAATATGAGAGAGATCCCCCTCTCATTCCCTTTAGTAAGGGGACAGATAACATATGAAACAAATTAAAACACACACACACTGGAATGGCTTGTGTATCTGCTTCATGTAGTATTGAATTTTATATCAAAACTTCCACATTTGTCTGAGGTGCCCCTTATCCCCAGTCTGACTCCCTCTCACATAGCTTGCTGCCAGATACCACTGTACCACTACTATCCTGGTATTTGATAACATCTGATCAACTGCGAGATGATCAGTCAGGCCTTAGACAAAACCATGGTGATAATGAAGTTGGCCAGGAGTTCGGCATCAAACTGCTACATTCCTGCTGTTGTGAGGCATCCTTTGATAGTGTATCAATCATATCAGCCAGGAGCTCTGTGACAGGCTCATGACTTACCTGCATTGTCCGCTCTCGGTGTTACATGCAGGTCTGGTCACGTCTTGAATCCCTGAGTGTGAGCAGTTGCATTGTTCACAGCCAACCAGTGGGTGGCAGCCAAATGTCTGCGGCTCACAGACAATGCACTCCGGTCGAATGGTCCGTGGGGGACATATGCATTGACCTGTTACCTCTTCACACAAACGTCTGCCACAATTACACGCTGGAAAAGTAACAAAAAAAAATTGGGGAGGGTTTGTTCTAATTGTTGTTAAACAAGATGGTTACATTTTCAAGAAGGGAGAATGTTGTATTGTTTTACCAATCCTCATCTTCCCCCTTTAGTTTTTTTATTTGTTCATCTTTTCTCTCTATTCCTACTTTAGGTCCCCTACATCATGAGACATTCACCAACACAGGCAGATAATCTACTGACAGGCTGCTGTCAATGAGAGAGTAAATCTATATGGATGACAGGTGAGGATAGGACCAATCTTATCATAGAATCATACAGCACAGAAGGAGGCCACTCGGCCCATTGTGCCTGTGCCGGCTCTCTGAAAGAGCTATCCAATTAGTCCCATTCCCTTGCTCTTTCCCCATAGCCCTCCAAATTTTTTCTTTTCAAGTGTATATCCAATTCCCTTTTGTAAGTTACTACTGAATCTGCTTCCGCCTCCCTTTCAGGCAGTGCATTCCATTATCGATTGGCTCAATAGCCTGCTGACACATGGAATTCCCACGGAGTAGTTCTTCTGATTTTCTGCCGTTTCTATGGGGCTGCGGCGATCTTCCGCTGAAGTTACAACAGGAGATGAGGAACCCCCAACTCCCCCCCCCCCCACTCCACACCTTGAATATTCTAGCCCTGACTATTTTGGATCACATATGTAGAATCATTAATTGCAAGATGTACTGGAGGATTGCTGGCCTGTGTACTCCAACATGAGTCAGCACCTTCGGAGGAGGGCAAACTGGGGGGGGTGCGGGGGGAGGGGGGGGAAGTGAGCTCTTCCCCTCCCCTTTGCTCGGGTGGCTCATGAAGGCAGGCCGGCCGAGATCAGGAGCTCACCGTATGGAACTCTACATCCCAGTGCCCCTTCACACAGCCCTGACAGATATGTTAAGATGTCCCTTTAAGTGCAGAAGAGTTACTCCATACATATTTAGGTATGTTCTGAACAGCCCATGCACTGGTTTAACTTAAATAAGATAAGTGGCACTTACGTCTGCAGTTAGGGAATCCGTAGTAGCCAGTAGCACAACGGGAGCAGTCGCGGCCAATCACGTTGGGTCGACAATTGCACTGGCCTCCAAACGGGTCACAGGTTGTGCTCGTGGAGCCCACTTCATGGCACATACAAGGCTGGGCGCCATTATTGTAAAATGCAGAGAGAGACACCACAGAGTCTTTGCAGAATTTTGAGGCAGTAGCGGGGCTACAAGAAAGTTAGACATTTACAATCACATTACCACTTAGAAAAGCTAATGAACTTTAAGAGAATAGTTAAAACAGTGAACACTTGTAAAACTCTTCCCATTCATTGTCGAAGCTCGCCAGTTTGAACACAGTTAGGGCTGTTATACTTCAACTTTGCTTTTTGGATGAGACCCATAATTCAAAATTCAACCTTTACCATAAGCTTCCAAATTTCAATACATTTCAAAACACATTTTAGATAAAATATCAAATACAGGCAATTTTGCAAAAACAGAAGCTGCCTTGGTGATGGACAGTGTGTGGAATTTGAAGCTCAAGGTCAGGCACGACACCGAGGTTGCACATTTTTTGGTTTGGCTTCAGTGTGCAGCTGGAGAGAGAAATATAGTTGGGAGGAAGGATATGGAGTTTTTGGCAGGAACTGGATAATATTGCTTCAGTTTTCCCAGCGTTCAACTGGCTCATCTAATGTGTTGATGTCAGAAAGGCAGTCAGACAACACAGAAGTTGTTGTGGATTCGAGGTGATGGTGGGGGAGAGGTGGAGCTGGATGTTGTTTGTTATATATGTGTGACCCCAAGTTTGTTGCCCAAAGGGCAACATCGAAATGAAGGCAAGAAAAGGGCTATGGATGGAACCTTGGAGTAACCCAGAGGTGGCTGTGTGAGGGTGAGAGGAGTCATTGCTGGTGATATGCTGATTGTAGGAGTAGAACCATTTGAGGCCAGTTCCCCAAAGGTGGATCACAGAAGTTGTGGAAGAGGATGGAGTGATCAACTGCATCGAATACTGTGGAGAGGTTGAGGAAAACAAGAAAATCTTTGTCAGGAAGGGCTCTGGTTCTATTTCTGATCTTTGCTAAGGTGAGATGGCTATTGGAACTCTACAATTAGTCTTAGCATCCTTGGGCTGGAAAAGAGGGAAAGATAAGCCAGAGTTCCTATTCCTGATCTCCATCCAATAAATCCTAATGAAAATCACATACGTGTGGCCATGGGCATGGGCAAGGATAATATCAGGCTTGGCTTTCTTGTCTCACAATTAAATAGCCCGTCGATAGTCAGCTCGGATGGTGTGGACCTGGGTAAGGTGCTAGAGGACTATCTTTGATTGCAGAATGCACCTCAGTATAGGTTGGTGAGGTGAGGTGAGGTGAGGAGCAGCAAATTGGCATGGGGAAGGATAATATTCAGAATTATCCCCAGCAGCCAACTGTGTTGCTTGTGGCATTAAATAGTGATTGATAGAAGTGAAACTGCTACCAAGTAAGCCAAGCTGATGGAGGATCCAATCTAAAAACTGCTTATGCAGACTGATTATTCAGTTAGATAGAAATAAATTCTTGAAGGATAACAAAGGATCAAAAGGAACCTCAGAGGTACAAATGAAAAGATACTTTTGAACTTCTGTGATGCTTATCTGTGAAATGTAGTCACTCTTACAGCGAGAACTCACTTGATATAGAAACTGTTTGCTCCGCAGGTGCTGATGAAATCGTAAGACTTGTCCAAAGGTTCTTCAACAAGGTAGTTTGAATTGTAGCTGGCTTCTGGCACAACTAAAATGTAGTCCTGGAAAGGATAAAAGTGTACAATTTGAAGAAGAATCAGGTGAATTCAGCAGCAAGAGTCCAGCGAAATGGCTCGGAAAAGGACAATTTTTTTATTGGTCCCCTTGTGGGGGTGGGGGGAGAGATGGGGGTGGTGGCAGGGGGGGGGACAGATGGGGCACAGACTGACTTCTCCTTGGTGAGCAAGCAATCCCTGGAGGGCAGCCAGGCACCAGAGTTGCCGATAGTGTGAGATTGGCAGCTGCCTGTAATGCGCCCATAATGACATGGGCGCCTGTTAACCCCATGCAAATCAGCTGCCTTGCATACTCCAGCAGGGCCAGCACTAGAGGGAACCGGCAGGCACGGCCCCAATGTAACTGCCAGGATCGTGGTCTGTGGATTTTCAGGCCGCATTTGTTTTGTACTTTGGTTCCAGTTATTCTTGCCCTTTCTTCACAGGAATGTAAGCAACCAGCAGAAATCAGCCAATGGGACATGCACTTACAGAAGGGTCAGCTGTCAGTGATTCCTTCTCTCAAGAGACATTCTGAATGAACTCTGTCCTGGAGGATTTTAGACTCCAAAGATCTACAGCTGTGAGACTTGAACTCACAATCTCTTGGCTAAGAGGGAAATGTTCTTTGTGAGAGTTCAGTTTTAAGACTTTGAAATATTTCCTGTGTACCTCAGAAAAGGAGAATTTTATGAGAAACGGCTGTTCGTACATTCCTAACCAGAATGCACCAGGTTTCTTTTTTAACCACGATATAGTATCATCACTTACCAACCACAGAGTCTTGCCATCAGGAACGCGAACGATAACAGACACATCGTTGTCAGTTATATCCAGGACAATCTTATTTTCAGAAAGGACTGGACTACGGCAACCATACCCGTGGGGACAGAAGGAAGCGTTGACTTGACCTGGAAAGAAAAGAAACGCAAGATGGTGGTCAGGCCATAAAAGTACTTTGAGGAGATGCAGCCTTTGAACATAGGCAGTTAAATTTACAACTGCATGCGTACAGGGTATAAGGGTAGCATCAGTGGTCTCAGAATTGTTTTTCATATCTTGGGATGTGGGCAACACTGCAAAGATAGTATTTATTGCCCATTAATTGTCCTGAGGGCATTAAGAGTCAACCACATAATGTGGGACTGGAGTCACGTGTAGGTCAAACCAGGTAGGCATAAGGGTGGCAGGTTCTCTTCCCTGGATTGGGTTTTTATGACAAAATGGCAGCTTTCGCGGCTATTTTCCTGGGGCTAGCCCACAAATTACTAGTTTTGTTGAATTCAATTTCACAACTTGCCATGGTATAATTTGAACTCATAACCTCTATGGTTAGCTATTACAGTACCATAACCACTAAGCTCGAGTGAGATAGGGTGGAAGAAATTATGTACTAGAATGGGAGACAGTTGAGAAACATGACAACACATTAGAAAAATAATTTTATATAGTTACCGTAAGTTGCACTATCTCATAGCAACTAAACAGGATACAAATTTACTAAGTAAGTACTCACTGGTTAGGAACAAGCTGGTACAGCTCTTGCACTGTGTTTGTCCTTATTCAATGAGCAACATAAATTGCTTTCTATTTCTACTCTGGGGCCTGAGTCATTCTCATGAGTATCTGACTGGTTGCATTATGAAAACTTTTTAACTGCACAAAAAGCAGTCCAAGGAAAGGCAAGCTCCATTGCATGGCGGCAGGAGATAACCACAGACTAACTTTCCAACTGCTTCTCTCTTTTAGCAGTTTCAGTTATTCAGCGTTTCTTGAATCGAATCATAGAAGAATCACAGAAAATTTATGGTACTGAAGGAGGCCATTCGGCCCATTGTGTCCGCGCTGGCCGAAAATGAGCCAACTACCCTAATCCCACTTTCCAGCACTTGGTCCGTAGCCTTGTAGGTCATGGCACTTCAGGTGCACGTCCAGGTACTTTTTAAATGAGTTGAGGGTACCTCCCTCTACAACCCTTTCAGGCAGTGAGTTCCAGGCCCCTACCACCCTCTGGGTGAAAAAAAATTTCCTCAGCTCCCCTCTAATCCTTCTACCAATCACTTTAAATCTATGCCCCCTGGTTATTGACCTCTCTGCTAATCTGAATGATTTTACTGGGTCTTCCCGGTGGCTGTATTTAGCGGATCTGGCTAATTTACATTGGGATTGCTGCCTATTGCATGAGACCCACACGTTGGGAACCCTGGGTGCCGACACCCCTCTAGGGACAACATTAAAGCAGTTTGTGATTTTATTTTGATGGGTTTCTAGACAATCTGGGTTCTTTACTTAAGGTTTCACTGACATTACAAGGAATTCCATGTGATGTTCCAGGAACTATAATGAGACAAAGTGCATAATAAACTTAGACAAAGCCATTATCCATCACATTATTCACAAGGAACTACAAGTATTATATACAACTGCCGATTAAGGCTTCATCATCTAATCTCTAAACAGATGTTGTACAATCTGATAAAATAGAATCTGCAATGATCTGAGCCACATGAAACCATGGTCTCGCTTGAGTAAACACAGCCTATGGAAATTACAGTAAATCAAACACACACTTCTGGACATTATAGTCACTGTGGTTGTGCAGCTGTCTCCAGTAATTCACTCTGTTTACCTTGCCAAATCCGTCCTCCATTAATCAACACCTCTGCAGGGAAGGTAGGGTGCTCCGGCTGGTAGAAGTGGATCACAAAAGCGTATCGACCCAACGTCTGAATACGGCCACTGAAGGTGGCAACAGTCTGTAAAAGCACAAAGTTACACACTTCTGGAGTTTTTTGGTTTTTATAACACAGAGTAGCGTTCCAAAAGCCTTTAGAGAATATGTCAGTATGTAGAAGAAATCTGTCTTTCTACCTTTCAACTAAAGTACGAGTAAACTTGAACACATGAATTTACTCCTTTGTTTCTTCTTAGTATTTCACCGCCCCCCCCCCCCCACCTTTACTAAAACACTGACTGCTGCAGGAGTACGGTTCGTGCCCCTACTGCCTCTCCTAAGCAGCTTATTCCTCATGTGGTAGCCCAGACATGGAGTGTCAACAGGCAATTTCTTCATAGGAGCATTGCAGCAACAGAGCCAGATCCTGTTGTCACTGAAGTCCACGCACTTTGCTGCAGGGATCACTGGATAGCAATCAGGAGACAGAACCCTGGCTGATTTGTTTCTATTCCTTAACGAGGAGCAGGAATCCCAAGAGTAACAATCCTACTGTTGGCTCAGTCACCTTAAGCTAACCAGCACACACCATAAATCAAGGCTGGGGTGATCCTGGTCTGTCTACCTTAGCACCGCACCACACACTGTGCTTCTACCTGCGAGAATATTCATGGCACTATTTGAAGAGCAACAAGTTCTCCCAGTGTCCATGGCCAAAACAAATATCACCAAAAACAAATCAACAGCTCTTGCATTGCATCAGTTGAGTGTGTGATCTTGCTGTGTGCAGATTTATGTGTTTGCCTACATATCAACAGTGGCTCTACTTCAGAAAGTAATTTATTAGATGTGATGGCATATCCTGGGGACATGATAGATATAAATGGAAGTAGTCTTCTTTTCTTTTCTTCAGATAGGAGGCATGTCTGTGCAGGCTGTTGATTTATTTCCTGGCTGAAAACCCTCTAAATTGCTAAGTAGAAGATGAAAGTCATTAATACACTGAATAACAGCCTGGAGCCAACAAGTGCTGATTACATAATATTATACTGAATGTATGTATGATTCTATGTATGGTCTTGGCTGGATATTCAAATTAAACCAGTCTAATCATATGGCTAGATGGTCAGCCCCTCTAGGCCAACTTAATAGTTAACAACCTGTCCCACCTTTCAGGCTGAATTCTGACCCAGTGCTGTAGAGCTTCAGAGTCAGAATGCTTAACGATGAATTTATTTTCATCTCTTTACATAAGTACTCCCCAGTCCAGTGGCTACAAACAATGGCAACAAATTACCTGAGGGGACCGAAGTAAGATCAAGTCAGCTGCCTCCACAATGGTAGGTGGTTGGATGGGAGGTTGCTGTGGTTGGTGGGGCCGATCAGTAGAGGGGGCTCTGGGTGGATAAAGGTGCAGCAGCGTCGAGGCAGAGGATATTTCACTTTCTGTCAGAATTATGGACTGAGAGGGCTTCTGAAACCTGGAGGGTGCACAGGAACCACTGCAAGACAAATAGCAAAGAAATAAATAATAAATATCTCGGACAATTCCAGACCTCTTAATGGTCAGAGGGATCATATGGGAAGATTTCCTGGAAAGAATAGGGAAAAACTTTTAGGAAGTTATATTTATCCATTTTCTTCTTCTTGAATGTTTATATTCCCTTCAATTTTGCACTCATTTTTAAAATGTTTTTTTCTCAGGCTGTAATAGAGACTGTCTACACACCTGGTTATTTGATTAGAAGCTCAGCTGAACAAACTCAAATTCCAGAGATTTAAAGAGGTATTAAATAATCTAGCTTTCAACAGCATACATTACTGGAAGTTTCAATATCATGTGTGTTAACAGGAGTGACAATAACCAACAGTCACTCTCTGTATGACTATAAATAAACATGAACCAGCAGTGAATACAGGATATATTGTAAGGGTACATGTTAATGAGATTTAATTTTATTACAAACTCATGGAGATCCAGCTTGCAAATATTCCTTTATCCTGATCCATTGTTCTCAGATTAGTATTATGTTAAATTACATCAATGTAAAAGTTCTTCTGATGCTTGCCAAAAGAGGCAGTTGATTTAAGGATCATTCAGCAATCAGAAATCAAGACATCTGCTGATAGCTTTGGGAAACAGCATCACATTTGATGGTTCTGTTCATATCCTGTTTATCACAGCAGATGAAACTCAGTTAAATGTTCAGAATGGCTTTTCTGTGATTTGGGGAAAAACCAGCGTAATGGGATTAAAGCAAACTGCTTCAGCTGAAGAGACAGCACAGGCACACTGTGCCAAATGGCCTCTTTCTGTGCTGTAATATCTATGGAGTTGAATTTATGCAGGGGTTCTCCTGATCGTCCGCCATAATTTCGGCGGAAGATTTGTAGAAAGCCCGGAGAAACGGTGCCTCTTGGGTTTCCGTGGATCTTATGCCAAAGTTATGGCAGACCATCTGGAGAATCCCCACGGAAATTAATGGCCTACCTTCTACTTGTGTCACATCCACATTAAATAAGAAAACCTAAATCTGAGCAGTGCTAAAGATTTATTGCAATAAACCATACAATTAAAATGTTAAATGATGAGCTTCACCATCAGTTGAAAAAACAGAAATTAAGACTAACTCCCACATAGTTTTGGACTACATTCTTGGTGTTAATTTTTTTTTGATTAGCGAGTGCTGATGAAGTCTTCCAAATTTTACGTCAACTTTTTTTTTAGGGAATGCTTTAAATTTCAAGAAAATATTGAGCTGATGCAAAACTAAAACAGCAAAGAATAATTCTGACCCTCTCTCATTGCTTCAAGAGTTAAAAATCTAATGTAAATTTCTGTTTTCCTGTAAGAAATAGATAATAGCCTTACAGGCTAGATGGCCATGTGGTATCACTTAGAAAAGCAAGAAAAATATACAGAGCAGTACACATCACCTGTCTGGTGCAAATGTCCCATGGGTACTGATGCAATGTACTCTTGGCAGTACATATTCCATGGTAAAGTGTTCATGAGGTATGAGGTACACCTTGTTCTGTAACAAATAACAGAAATCAGCAACAGCACTGTCCTTGGTCCTGTCCTATTTAAACGGGGTTTGAAATCAGAGTGCTCAATTCCTTCACCCCATTAACCACCAGTCACTGGTTATGAGTCTCTGATTTCGCATTGTTGCAGCTATAGCAACCTGTGATCGCCTATTGAGGTTTTCTGAGTTGTTGTGACAACTATGTCCCAGGAGGAGTTGTACTTCCTGCCTCAAAGAGGATATTCTTACATCATCATAATCTGCAGAAATCAATGACATGATTTTATGCACAATTTTCAGGAGACAAATACAGAATAGTACAACAGAGAAACATTACAAGATTGAGGGGTGATCTAATTGAGGTGTTTAAGGTGATTAAAGGAGTTGATAGGGTAGATAGAGAGAATCTACTTCCTCTGGTAGGAAGACAAGGACAAGGGGGCATAACCTTAAAATTAGAGCTAAGCCATTCAGGGGTGATGTCAGGAAGCACTTCTTCACACAAAGGGTAGCAGAAATGTTTTGATGAGGTAACAGAGGGGGTTTATGAGGGCAATTCGGTTGATGCGGTGTATATGGACTTCCAAATGGCGTTTGACAAAGTGCCACATAATAGGCTTGTCAGCAAAGTTGAAGCCCATGGAATAAAAGGGGCAGTGGCAGCATGGATACGAAATTGGCTAAGTGACAGGAAACAGAGAGTAGTGGTGAACGGTTGTTTTTTGGACTGGAGGAAGGTATACAGTGGTGTTCTCCAGGGGTCAGTACAGGGGCCACTGCTTTTCTTGATATATATTAATGACTTGGACTTGGGTGTACAGGGCACAATTTCAAAATTTGCAGATTGACAGAAAACTTGGAAGTGTCGTGAACAGTGAGAAGGATAGTGATAGACTTCAAGAGATCATAGATAGGCTGGTGGAATGGGCAGATATGTGGCAGATGAAATTTAACGCAGAAGTGCAAAGTGATACATTTTGGTAGGAAGAATGAGGAGAGGCAATATAAACTAAAGAGTACAATTCTAAAGGGGTACAAGAACAGAGAGACCTGGGGATATATGTACACAAATCGCTGAAGGTGGCAGGCTAGGTTGAGAAAACTGTTAAAAAAGGATATGGGATCTTGGGCTTTATAAATAGAGGCATAGAGTACAAAAGCAAGGAAGTTATTATGAACCTTTATCAAACCCTGGTTCGGCCACAACTGGAGTATTGTATCCAATTCTGGGCACCGCACTTTAGGAAGGATGTGAGGGCGTTAGAGAGGGTGCAGAAAAGATTTACTAGAATTGTTCCAGGAATGAGGGACTTCCATTATGTGGATAGACTGGAGAAGCTAGGGTTGTTCTCCTTAGAGGAGAAAGTTGAGAAGAGATTTGATAGAAGTGTTCAAAATCATGAGGGGTTTAGACAGAGTTGATAGAGAGAAACTCTTCTCATTGGCAGAAGGGTCGAGAACCAGAGGACACAGATTTAAGGTGATTGGCAAAATAACCAAAGGCGACTTGAGGAAAAACTTTTTTACACAGCGAGTGGTTATGATTGGGAATGCACTGCCTAAAAGGGTGGTGGAGGCGTATTCAATCGTGGCTTTCAAAAGGGTATTGGATAAGTGCTTGAAGGAAAACATTTGCAGGGCCTCGGAGAAAGGGTGGGGGAGTGGGACTAGCTGGATTGCTCTTGCAGAGAGCCTCCTTCTGTGCTGTAACCATTCTATGATTCTAAATCTGAAACCCTCCCCCCAAAAAGCTCTTGAGGCTAGGTCAATTGAAAATTTAGAAGCTGAGATTGATAGATTTTTGTTAGGCAAGGGTATCAAGGGTTACAGAACCAAGGCGAGTAGATGGAGTTAAAATACAGATCAGCCATGATCTAATTGAACAGCGGAACAGGCTCGAAGGGCTGAATGGCCTACTCCTGTTCCTATGCTCCTATGCACAGAATGGTGAGTAATGTGATAAAGCCTTAGCACATGGTTTAGTTCCGTGCTAAGGAACATATTTAAGGACCAACTCCTCGATTGGAGGCATTTGGTGAGGAGCAGTGCTTGCAGGGAACACTGACCAGGAAATAGTGGGCCTGCAGTACTTGAATTTAGTTTAAATGGATGGAAAAATCAAAGGTTTCCAGCCTACTATTTCCTAACCAGCTTTCCCTGCAAGTACTACTCCTCAATGGGAGTGCCAGATCTGTGAAACTATTTGTGTTTTTTTTTAGAAAACTACAAGGTTGATGAACAGTGCATATAGCATACTACTGTAACAGTTTCAGCCAGGGAGAATGGAGCTTTTTTTTTTATTCGTTCATGGGATGTGGGCATCGCTGGCAAGGCCAGCATTTATTGCCCATCCCTAATTGCCCTTGAGAAGGTGGTGGTGAGCCACCTTCTTGAACCGCTGCAGTCCGTGTGGTGAAGGTTCTCCCACAGTGCTGTTAGGAAAGGAGTTCCAGGATTTTGACCCAGCGACAATGAAGGAACGGCGATATATTTCCAAGTTGGGATGGTGTGTATAAGATTGCTACAACAATGGTGGCACAGCAGATTTGGCATTCCGCACTACATCACAAATTGGTTGCACATGCCCACATGGCTAATTCCCAATCTTTACTTTGCTACTGGGGAAGCTCAGAGGTGGTGGCAGGGTAATTTCTTACAGGGAGTGGGAGGAAAACAGTTGATGACCCAGGGACATTTTTACACATCTCCCAGGGATGGGCTTGAGCACAGCACAAGAAGAAGCCTGCCTGTCCTTTCCGCAGGAGAATGATACATGCAGACACCCAAATGAATGGAGAATATTAACTGGCTACATAATAAGAACCCAAAATCAAATTTAAAAATGGAATCTTACACCAAACCTGAGAGAATTTATGTAAGAGTAGGTAAAGAGAAAATCTCCTTTGTTTTATAGCAGGTTTAGCAACACACAATATGATTTCTTAAAAATACTTGGCTTAACAATTAACACAAAGTCAAAAATAGAGTTATGATACACTATAGAATGCATAATTAATGGTCCAAATGTAATACTGGTCTTTAGTCCAAACTCTAGCATTGTAATTGATAGCAAGTTTCAACAACTCTTGTCACAGAAAATCAGTTTTTCTCCCCAATGTCATCCTTTTCTCCTGAGACACTGATTCTAGCTGGAATATGGTTCCACAGGCACTGGCTGCCCTCTGGTACATCACCCAAGTGGCCATTGTCCTTGTGTGAGTCCAAACTGTGAACAGCAGCTTGTTCAACTGTCCAGGACGTCAAAGCTGAGCCAGATTCTCTCCTCACCCTACCCACATACCAGCAGGAGTCACTGGTTATCAGCCATGGGAGGGCATCCTATTGATTGTAACGCTCCCTACTGCAGGGACTTTGAGGCCAATGTAATTGCCCAACTGTGCAGACTGGGGATTGAACTAATGGTTCAGTACCATTGCGCAGTACAATCCCACCCAACCATTGGGGTAAACTCGAATGCTAAGTTTTCATCTTTCACCGTCAATCTATTTTTTCTCCAATTGGTTTTGTGAAAGCTTTTCTTGCAGGTTTACAGACACTGGATGAACATCATGGGGGAAAATACTTTTGAATTCATACGCAATCTCTTACCAGTAAAATGTTGGCTGAATCTGCAATGATCTGCAGTTCAACGTTGGTTGTTAATTCATACACAGCAACACGATTCAAAGAATCAATTGCAACTCCATGACAGAGAAAACTGGAATTAAAAACAAGCTTTGAATTACAGATGGTCAGCAAAACAAAACCAGTTCAAACAGTGTTTGTTCCATGATAGGGCTGGAGTATATCCCAAGTCTTTACAATTTATAATGCATCATTCCATTAGTTCAGTTTGTCATTATTCAGAATTGACTATCAAACCACATAGAACTATTTTCCAGTTCTTTGCCTATTTAACATGCTATCCACCAGAAGAGAGGTTGGGCAGGCCAGTGTCACTGTATAACCTGAAGTAGCCCAGGGCAACTCCAGCTTGGTATTTCCTTTCCTCTCTTTAGGGAAACATCTGCACAAATCTGGTTTTCGGAGTGTGAACTGTGAGGAAATCACAGGCATGGACTCAGCTTCTACTTCTCTGTGATGCTGTGCTTGGGAGCTCCAACAAACTGTACCATCATCATGTTGACTCAACCTTTTGTACTTTGAACTTCCCAGACAGTTATCCAAAGACACATCCCATCTACGGATTCATTTTCACTCAGGTAGCACAATTTTCACAGATTCTTGGATTTTTTATGCAAAATTGTAGTGCTCAGCAAGAAAACCATACTACGTGGCAAGTATAGAAGTTCACGGGATGTTGCACTGCGCCAAATCAGAACACAAAAATGATTTTGAAATTTACATTCAAAAGTATTTTTCTTCCATCTAATTCCTCCTTCTCCCCACATGATACACCACTTCCTGGCTGTGAGTGCAGCAGGGCCGATGTGTTCCCAGGCTTCTGTAATGCTGTTCGGGGGCAGCCGCTAAGAGGTTTATGAATGTTAAGTCAGATCCCACTTCCTCTCTGCAAGGAAGTATCCAGATTCCGCTTTGCACGTTGAAGTCACGTTTAGGAACGGAAATGCATTTAAACTAAACACTTCCATTATTCACTGAGGTAAACCAAAAATAACTCGTTTAATTTGAAGCAACAATTTTACTGCAGACCTCAAAGGCTCAGCTCCGTACAAACTATTACCCTGGTGATTATTTTTCTTGATCTCTCTCCCATTTTGTTTTAGCAATATAGCTTTCCTTCCCACTTTACAGGCATAAAACAGAAACTGCTAGGAATACAAAACATCTCCTGAAACGAAAAAAAGACTGAACTGATGAAGAGTCTCCACTCAAAATGTTAATCTGTGTTTTTTTTATTCAATGCTCTGGTCAAGCTACCTGAAATACTGCAAGTAGCTCTGGTTGCCATGACACAAGAGGCCCTAGAGGTGGTGCAGAGGAGAGCCACAAGCCTATTCTGCAGTAATGAGCTATGAGGAACAATTAGATAAACTGGGGCTTTTCAGTCTCAAAAACAGCCACTTCAGAGGTCGCGCAGAAGTATACGTATGAGTTACTTAATGAGAAAGAGAAAGTAAACCCAGAGCAATACTTTTAGATACATCGGTGCACCAGGGTAAGGGGGCACAGGTTCAGGGATGTGAAGGACAAGTTCAGGACTGACACTAAAGGAGTTTTTCTTTACACAGTGTGATCAAAGGTGGAGCAGGATGTCACATAAAGTGATTGAGGCCAGGATGCTGCACTCTTTTAAGAAACAGTTAAACGTGATAGAAAGGCAGCAGGGTCAATATTTTGGCTTATTCCGGCCGAAGGGCCTTTTTCATTCCTGAAGGATCTTCTGTATTGCCAGCATTTTGTATTCTTAATTTTAGATTTCCGGTATGTGAAGTTTTTCCTTTTCTGTCTCCTGTGTAGACGGCTTGGTACAGTGCCATATCAAGTCAGTAAAATTGGCCCACATGGCTTCAATTTACTACCAGTGACACGGCGGTTATTCTAAAATGATTGCAAGGTCCAAATGCGACGTACAGGTTTGGGAAAGTTATAATAAAAACATTGATTTGGCCACTGGAAACACTGACAGCTTTTTTTTTGGGGGGTGGGGGGATCTGCTACTGCTGTTTATGGTCCTATCAGTGGGAGGTTAGGGGTTGTTAGGACTTGATGCAATACCAAAAACAGTAATGGAAGCAGAATCCATAATAGCTTTAAAAAGGGAACTGAATAAATGTTTGAAAAATAAATCTTTAAAAGGCTATGGGAAAAGGACAGACAAATGGGACTAAGTGGACAGCTTTTTCAGAAAGCTAGCAGAGCTGTGATGGGCCGAATGGCCTCTTTCATGTAGTCAAAATTCTGCGACTTTAGGAAATGATTTTGTTTTATAAAAGTTTTTATTTCCATCAATTGTTAATATATTTCTTTGTGAAATAAGATCTGCTGTATCTTAACAAGCTGATTTTAGATTTTTTTTCTTTAAAAAAGGACAGCAGCTGTTTCTGGGTGGTATAACTGTGAGACAGCACTGTTTAAAATTCTGAGAAGCAGTTTTTTGCTGAATTGGTGGATCATGTAGTTATTTGCAGCTCAACGATATTCGTTGATTGATTTTACACAACTAGGGGATCTGAAGTAAAGAGGAGGCTGTTAGCCATGTATGAGTTATTCCCAACTGTTTTACCAGCTGAATTCACGTGCTGGTTCTAGAAACGACCATGCTGTATCTTCCATGTTATTGCATCTGCTCCAACTAACATGCACAATATAGATTATTCTTCAAAATTCTTGTTTACCCATTATTTTTGAACCATAATAATTGATCTGGATCACTTCCAGAGTGATCTTAATTTATTTATACTTTCCCACACATCTGAATACATCTCCATACGTCTGGCTAACGGCCCACTCTGTTATCTGCAGTTTTCGTTATGGATGCAAGTATGTGAATGTTGACTTTACAAATGAGTGGTTCGAATTCCTTTTATGTTCCATCCAAGCTCAAGCCAGATTGTGAAGCCCAAGAATTGAAAATTAAACCTTTGCAGCACCAACAAGATTATCAGGTCTCTCTTTACAAATCTGCGTTATAGCTTTTATTCTTGCAATATTATCTTTTACCCTTTCGCTTCCAGTCTCCCAATTAGGAGTGCTTGAAAAGGATTGCACTGACTCATGTCTTAAAGACACAGGAGTTGAATTTTTTCCCACGCTTTGCAGACAATGGGAGAAAGTGTCATCTACAAGACTACAAAGGCTACCTCTTGCAATAAATGAAGGATTAATAAGTTAGAAGTGTGTATTATCTGCGCAATTAACCACACAGCTGATTAGTTTCGTACTCTGCCAAAACAATGTTATTTATGGCTTCAAGTTCAAGTCTGATTATAGGGTTTTCTATTCAGAGACTTAAGGGGGTGATTTTAACTCTACCAGCCCGGTAGAAACCAGGTAGGTGGGCAGTTAAAATCGCACAGGACACTTACCTACTTTGGAGACGCTGGGAACTGACCTACCGCCATTTTAACGACTGAGCATGCAGCAAGGGCACACACCCAAAGTCGGACGGGTCCTTTTTAACAGATGCAAGTTGGGTCCCAATGGTATCATTGGAACCCGACTGCAATTTTTACTAGGTAGCCTGAATGGGAACCCTTATGGGACCAAGAAGTGCACCTCCAGGCCTCCCTTGCCGCGGACATACCCACCACCAACCCCCACTCCCCCAGATCGCGGGTTTCCCATGGGTACGGCCCCTCAGTTGATCCCACCACTAACCTGATCACTGCGGATGGCGTCTGGACCGGGTGAATTCCCGCCACCTTCCTACCCAGAACGGGCAGGAAGTTGGCCAGCAGCATTTAAATAAGGCCCGGGGATTAAAATACCCTGTGCCCCTGGCAGGGCAATTTTAACCTAACCCGCCCGTCAGGAAACTAACAGGTTCGGGTGGAACATTGGTTTTACAACCCGCCCGATTTTACTCTCCATTGAAGTCAGTGGAGAGTAATATTGGATGGGGTGTAAAACCAGCATTCCAACTAATCCCGTGGGTTTTGCCGCTCAGTGAGTTAGGTTAAAATTACCCCTCACCATCGAAAACTGTCCTGCAGTTAAAATTGGGGCCCAAACATCGGCACAGGAATTCACATTAATCTCTGATTGTAAACTGCAGTGACCCTTGGGATCAGCAGCACTAGAAAAATGTTTAGATCTCTCAAGGAGAAAATCTGGCATTTGGGCAATACACAGCCAGCCTTACATTGCTGCTGTAGCCGATCACAGCATCAAACCTGACCTATCCATAATCCAATTAAAAGACACAGGTTTAACTGTGTGTAATAATGAGACCACTCGCCTATTAAGGACATCTACATTCAGTTCAACAGGGGTTCAGTGCTGACCACTTTTGCTGTACAGACATTTTAAATGGCAAGGAATGAAGTGATTCTTATTGCTGTCAGCAGAGTACAGAAGCTTCAGATCTGACCTGTGGAATCAGGCCTCTCAGCGCATAAAAGTTACAAAATGCGAAACTTGCCTGCCTCTGCGGAGTTTCAGCACAGTTAATCCTACCAGCAACCTTTATACAATAGGATAAATGAGATCAAGCCAATTCGCAAGACAATAAAGTCACCCTCCCCCCAATTCACAAGAGCATTGAGGGTGAAATAATGGTGCACGTCAACTCTTTTTAGCATTATACTCTATGACGAGAGTAGCAATGGTTCATTAAAGCATTTTAGTTGTTGCTTCTCAAATTCTTTTGCTGCTTATACCTGATTACGAACATTCTTTTTTTTAAAACCTAACAAGTCAGCATTTACTCGAGGCCAATTTCATCCAATTTTCTGACTCAAATTCAGGAGAAAAAAAGGTGAAAATCAGAAGTTTTCTGTACAGAAAAGTTTAAGAGCATTAGTTGTGTATGATTTGGCCTTCTGATTTTCACCTTTTTCTTTGTCTAAAGCTACAATTCTGCCTGGTCTGTTCTACAGAAGGTTCTGTACTGATTTCGCGAGAATAGGCTGTCCCCTGATCTCCAACCACCTTACCTGTATTTGCAGTTGTTCAGCCCGATAGTGTCTGGCCGGCCCTGTCCTCCTAAAGCATTCACAAGAACACTGATGCCTTGGCCTGGATCTGTCTCAGTCGCATATTCAATCAGCACCACATAGGCACCTGAATGTGGAATCCTCATTCCCAACTGCACATTAACCTTGAAAAATTAGGAAATTGGAAATGATGAAGTCTGCTGCGGATACAGTAAGTGTTTTACTTTCAAATTTATTGAAAGTTACTAAATATAATCGCATATCAAAGGAAAAGTGGAAAGATAGGGAGAAACTGTTTCCACTGGGAGGAGGGTCGGAAACTGGAGGACACAGATTTAAGGCAATTGGCAAAAAATCCAGGGGGAAAATTAGGAGAAAGTGGGCTAGAAATTGGGCTGTATGGCGCCCATTGTTTTGGCGCTACGTGGCCTCCTGAAGTGCCAAGATGGCGACTTGGTTGCGCACGCACGTTTCCGGCGTGATATGCGCCGGACGCCATCTTGCACAAATACCGAACGCCGGCTGCATGTAAAGTAAGGAGAAAATGGATACAATCAGTGTGCAATGCTGATTTAAAGTGATAGACACCATTTTGGGACTTAGCGCTCAACCCCGACCATCTGACCATGTCTTAGAGTGCCTGGAGAACCCCCCCACCCACGCTATTTAAAGGGACCATGCAGGATTTACAGGTTAGTGGCTGGATTATTGCTCCTGGCTGCTGATGCATTTGTAACTGTTTTTGGAGGTCTCCTATACTTGAATACTAGGACGCGGGTACATAGTCTAACATTTAGAGCCAGGAAGTGCAGGAGTGAAGTTAGGATATGCTTCTACATGCTAAGGGTGGGAGAAGTTTGGAACCCTCTTCTGCAAATGGCAGCTGATGCTATCTCAATTGTTAATTCTAAATCTGAGATTGACAGATTTCTGTGAACCAAGGGTATTAAGGGATAGGGGACTAAGTCGGGTATATGGAGTTAGGTAACAGATCAACCATGATCTCATTGAATGGCGGAACAGGCTCGAGGGGCTAAATGCCACTGACACTTGCAGCCTCCTGTTATGTGCCACCTTCTCCTGCAAGGAAGTGGGACGTGTGTCTGGATGATGTGTCTGTCATGGTTGAATAGCTGCCAGGGTGTGTGGTCTGTGAGTTGTGGGTGGGCAGCTTGCAACAGTGGTAATGTGTAAGGGTGAGAGGAAGCATCTGATTGGAAGAGTGGAGTACTGAAGGAAAGAGTTTGTTGGTATGTGGGTGATGGGGGGTGTAGTGCATGGAGCAGCGGATGGGCTAGTGGTGCAGTTGGTAGGAGTCGCTACTTGACAGTTGACCTCACTCACCTCGACCGCTCGTGTCAAAGCACTGAACTTCTTCCTGCACTGCATCCATGTTCGTAGTGCTGTGCACCTGGCATTGACTGCTTCCCTACTGCCTCCCACTGCCTTTTGGGCATATGTGTGGAAGCCCTTCCCCGCGACCCCCCCACCCCCCTCCACCCCCCGCGGATACAGGATGCCCCTCCTTCTGTCCATCTCTTGCACCAAGGCCTCCAGTGCATCAGCAGAGAACCTTGGTGCACTCTCGCAGGCCTGGGACCAACTCGGACCGGCAGATTAGTGAGGTCTGGCATGCAGATTGGAGGATATGGGATTTAGTAGTGCACAACCTTTATTCAATGTTTTAACATAACTCATCAGTTTGTAAACATAGGGGCGGGACCTGCACCTGTGTTTTACGTGTGTGATGTCTGACCTCCGTTCAGACAGCAAACTGTTATTTTTAGCAAATAACAGTACCGGCTATCTTTAAGAGATTTTAAGAGACATCCTCCCTTTAAGAGATTGGGGCTCCCCCTGTTGGTGGAAAGTGCACATTTACTTCAATCACGTGGACGGTTGAGATTTCAATGCTGCTTGACGGTGAGTACTGAGGCCAGATGAAGTTCTCGCCTTGCCTGTGCAGGGGTCATTGCGTGCCTGTGCCCAATAATAGGCCTTATCGAATTCCCCCCCCACCTTGTGTTTACACAGCGAGTTGTTATGATCTGGAATGCACTACCTGAAAAGGAGGAGGAAGCAGATTCAATAGTAACTTTCAGAAGGGAATTGGATATATACTTGAAAAGGAGAAATCTGCAGGGCTATGGGGAAAGAACTGGGGAATGGGACTAATTGGATAGCTCTTTCAGAGAGCTGGCACAAACACGATAGGCCGAGTGGCCTCCTTCTGTGCTGTATGATTCCATGTGAATGGGGATTAATGCTTAGTACAGTTGAGCTAAGTGCCACTGCTGTGTAAGGTAATGTGAGGAATCTTACAACACCAGGTTATAGTCCAACAGTTTTATTTGAAAATCACAAGCTTTTGGAGTTTACCTCCTTCGTCAGGTGAGTGAGTCACCTGATGAAGGAGGTGAACTCCGAAAGCTTGTGATTTTCAAATAAAACTGTTGGACTATAACCTGGTGTTGTAATATTCCTTACATTTGTCCACCCCAGTCCATCACCGGCATCTCCACATTAAGGTAATGTGAGCATGAGACTCACAATTATACAAGTAAATTCTTTAGAGTTGGCTGACACAAGAAGGATGGATTTAATTTGTGAAATTCTAAGATTTTGATGAATGATGATTTAATTCCACATTTCACTGGCTGCTATCCACTGGCAGTGTAAATGACACACTTGTGGACATGTTATTGGAGAGTCACAAGGAAAATTGCTGGTTTCTTACTGGAAATGTTGATGGAACTGGGTCAACAAGTTGGCAGATAAAAACATGGCCGGATGATGTGATGGAATGGGCAAGTGTAACGTCACAGACTGATACAATCCACCTGTGCAGAGGCTGCACTGGTCACTAACCTCCAGAGAGAAAAGGGCACAAAGAAGGAGAGAAGGGTCTCCACCACTGCTCTGCCACTTAAAGATTCACTCATTGTAATCTCACAATTAAAGTTACAAACACAGTCATCACTGGCAGATTACAGCACCAATGTCACAGTGCATATACCTCATCGCGTTAAAGTAATACAAGGTCAAATAGGACAACTTGGGGGAAACAAGCAGAGAAAAGTAGAAGAGGTGAGTTAAAATAATAATGTCTGATTATTAATAATAGTTAATGAAATGATGCTGTAACATACTAGCAGATGAACGCGAACCTGTTTGTTTACAATTCCTACCTCCCTTAGTTTAGTGGAGGTGATAACCGGTTTATTTCAAGTAGGTTAATATCTCTGTTGAAATAGTGGAGAGAAGAATTTCAGATGCATGCATCAGTGCTTGTTCAGTGGTATCCCATGCCACCATTTCAATGGTTTACTAACCTGCTTATCATTGAGGACAACCATTGATGGATGTCTTGGAGTGGGCTGTACTACCTGGCATTGGCTATGGAGGTAGTTTTCATAGGCACACATGCCTTCTGTAGCCTGCAGTGAGGGGAAGCCATCCAGGGAAAGGTGTCTGTACAGCAAACAGCTGCGGAGAAATAGACACATTCTGTCAGCTAATAACCAAGATCAAGACAGCCTTTGGAAAGCCAAATAAATATTACATTTTACAACAACAACTTGCATTTATATAGCGCCTTTATCCTAGTAAGACGTCCCAAGGCGCTTCACAGGAGCGTTACCAAGCCACATAAGGAAATATTAGGACAGGTTACTAAAAGCTTGGTCAAACAGGTAGGTTTTAAGGAGCATCTTAAAGGAGGAGAGGTAGCGAGGCAGAGAAGTTTAGGGAGGGAATTCCAGAGCTTAGGGCCCGGGCAGCTGAAGGCACAGCCGCCAATGGTGGAGCGATTAAAATCGGGGATGTGCAAGAGGCCAGAATTGGAGGAGCGCAGAGATCTCGGAGGGTTGCAGGGCTGGAGGAGGTTACAGAGATAGGGATGGGCGAGGCCTTGGAGGTATTTGAAAACAAGGATGAGAATTTAAAAATCAAGGTGTGGCTGGACCGGGAGCCAATGTAGATCGGCGAGCACAGGGATATGGGTGAATGGGACTTGGTGCGAGTTAGGATACTTAAATTCCCTGACAAAGAGATCTTTCCATTTAGTGCCTGTACCAGGGTTAAATGCCACCAGGGTTAAATATTTCACTAAATATTAGAGCAAACATATCATATTTCATTGGAAAACCTTTGGCTGATGGGATCTCAAACCTGCATTCGAACATACAGGTCAGATGCTGGTCTGCAATGGATTCTCGGAGTTCTTGTTCTTGGAAGAAGCTTCTTTAGAAAAAATACCGATTGCTGTACAATGTCAGTAATTTGGTTCTAAGGCACAAGAGACTGGGTTTTCCCTTCGTGGGCTGGTTGGGAGCAGGATATGTGGTTGGGTGGCATTCTGCAGGCTCCCTGGCATCTATCGCCACTCCTGGGAATATACACCTAAAGTGACGGTGATCACTGAATACATCGTCCCATATTTGGGTGGGGTAGTCAAATAATGTGTCAATGATGGGAGTATATTGTCCGATTCCTGCTGGTCAGAAAATCTAGACTAAAAAATTGTTCCAGAATGCCAATAATAAAAATAAAATTTCTTAAAGGGAAAGAGAAATCATGGGGGAATGCTTTGTGTTCAATATAGAAGCAAATAAGACATTGTTTTTTTACATTTTCTGGAACATGTGAATTTTATTCCGTCATGGAGGGTCTCCCTGATGATCATCCCCAGTATCTCAGAGAGGCTCCACTGCAAACACTGCAACTTCAAGCTGGCCTGACAACTGTTCTGGAGCCACTCAATCCTAGGAAACCATGTTACAGGCTGGAAAATCTGCATTCCCAGCCTGTGGCACAGTTTCCCAGAATCAAGCAGGCTAGAGGTCCCACCTCCTCCTGATTGAAACTTAACTGCTCCAGAACATTTCCCATAATTGACCCCAGCCTCTGAAGGAGGGAGACCTTAATAGCATCTTTCTGGTGGCAATTAAATTTATGTTTTTTAATAACAGTCAAAGATCTTGGGTTAAGAGCATTATTCCCGTCTATAAAAAGTATTCCTCCCACACTTTCCTTTCATTTGCCTTTAAGCATTAAACTGTTAGTATCCTGTCCACACAGCAGTTGTATTGGATGTTGAATGGATGGTTGCAGAAACTGCAAGATCTTTTCAGAGAGGAGTTGAGCATGGTTCAGCAATTCTATAGAAAGCCAGCGACTTGTGTAATTTGGCCAAATATTCAGTGACACCATTTTTTTCCCAAAATAAATAAATAATATAATTAGCTTGTAAATGATTCCCACACAGGCAGAAACCACAGCCTCTAAACAGCCTTCTCAGTCCCCTCCATTCTCCACATTTACATTCTTCTCTATTCCAATCCAGGGTGTCTCCACAGACTCATGCAATGCTACTCCTTCAAACTGCCAGCAAGGCCTAAGTTGGTCAGTTTTCAATTCCACAGCTTGCTCAGGCCCAGTCTGTGAAATCCTTTCTTCAAGTGAAGTCTTAGGGCTCAATTTTAAACGTAAATTGCAGGTGTGTTGGAGGTTTAAGGCACTTTACTTGTGACATATTAGGTCGTTAGAACGATTTTTAACTTACCTGGGCGGCTTTCCAACGGCTTCTGATTCACGCCTGGTGAAACCAGGCATGAAGGGCCGGATCAGGCAAAAAGAAACGAAATAAATTAAATAACAAACCAATACACTAAGTTAAAACACAAAATCAACCTACCTTTCCACCCTGCTCTGATGTCTCCCTCCCTGATCTCCTCCTCTTCCTCCTCCCCCAGTGTCCCCCCCCCCGATCTCCCCCTCTTCCCCCCCCCCCCGATCTTCCCCTCTCCCCCACCCCGATCTTCCCCTCTCCCCCACCCCTGATCTTCTATTCCACCACCGGATGACGTCTCGCTCTCTCTCTTTCTCTCCCCCCACACCCCCCACTTCGGCGTTACAGCTCCTGTCAGCAGCCAGCCTGTCAATCAGGTGGGCTGCCGGGCGCGAAACCAAATCGATTGTGAACTTTAATCACCATCAATTAAACTGCGATCGTGTTGGAAACAGTAAGCTTTTTTTAAATTCAGGTTTGCCATGCGCACCTTCACCGCAGCCCCCTCCACCGCTGCCAACCTGCCACCATTTCAAAATTGAGCCCTCAGTGTCAGTGGAGAGTGGCAATTTTATTTTGTCAACATTCTAGGATTAGCCTTTTCTGCTGTACTTTGTGTATTTCCAAAAGGAT
The DNA here is from genome assembly GCF_035084215.1 of Heptranchias perlo. Lineage (NCBI taxonomy): Eukaryota > Metazoa > Chordata > Chondrichthyes > Hexanchiformes > Hexanchidae > Heptranchias > Heptranchias perlo. The sequence goes on from NC_090343.1 coordinate 14,185,429, forward strand.
TTGGACAATGAAAGCAACATAAAGCTGATTCGCATCACTGCCGTGAACTCCGGAACAGCAACAGAAGATCCATTTTAGCCTAGAAATGACTGTTGGCAAGAATAGTGGATGATCATTAACAGGGAGATGTTAACTCTGTTAAGATAAATGGGTTGATGCTTGCGTTAAAATAACAGATAGAAGAATATCATACAAACGTGTTAAACCTTAGAATCATAGAAAGAGGCAGTAAGGCCCATCGTGCCTCTGCCGGCTCATTGAAAGAACTATCCAATTAATCCCACTCCCCTGCTCTTTCCCCATAGCCCTGCAAACTGTTTCCCTTCATTAGGTGATTTGATCAAAGTTTTCAAGATATTAAGGGGAACTGATAGGGTAGATAGAGAGAAACTATTCCCGCCGGTTGGGGATTCTAGGACTATCCTAAAAATCAGAGTCAGGACTTTCAGGAGTGAAGTCAGGAAGCACTTCTACATGCAAAGGATGGTAGAAGCTTGGAACTCTCTTCCGCAAATGGCAACTGATGCTAGTTCAATTGTTAATTTTAAATCTTAGATATGTTGACCAAAGTTATTAAGGGATACGGGGCTAAGTCGGGTATATGGGAGAGATCGCCGGGGGGATGGGGGGGGAGAGATCGCGGGGGTGGTGGGGGGCGGGGAGAGATCGCGGGGGGGGGTGGGGGGCGGGGAGAGATCACGGGGGGGTGGGGGGCGGGGAGAGATCGCGGGGGGGTGGGGGGGAGAGATCGCGGGGGGGTGGGGGGGGAGAGATCGCGGGGGGGTGGAGGGGGAGAGATCGCGGGGGGGTGGAGGGGGAGAGATCGCGGTTGGGGGGAGGGAGAGATCGCCGTTGGGGGGAGGCAGAGATCGCGGTTGGGGGGAGGCAGAGATCGCGGTTGGGGGGAGGCAGAGATCGCGGTTGGGGGGAGGCAGAGATCGCTGTTGGGGGGACGGAGAGATCGCGGTTGGGGGGAGGGAGAGATCGCGGTTGGGGGGAGGCAGAGTTCGCGGTTGGGGGGAGGGAGAGATCGCGGTTGGGGGGAAGGAGAGATCGCGGTTGGGGGGAGGCAGAGTTCGCGGTTGGGGGGAGGGAGAGATCGTGGGGGGTGGGGGGGAGAGATCGCGGTTGGGGGGAGGGAGAGATCGCGGTTGGGGGGAGGGAGAGATCGCGGTTGGGGGGAGGGAGAGATCGCGGTTGGGGGGAGGGAGAGATCGCGGTTGGGGGGAGGGAGAGATCGCGGTTGGGGGGAGGGAGAGATCGCGGTTGGGGGGAGGGAGAGATCGCGGTTGGGGGGAGGGAGAGATCGCGGTTGGGGGGGGGGGAGAGATCGCGGTTGTGGGGGGGGGGAAGAGATCGCGGTTGGGATGGCGGGGGGAGAGATTATTGGGGGGGGGGATTAAAATTCCCCTCTACAGGCCTGAATGTGGACATGTGGATGAAGTTGTGAATGAAGCAGGGACATTTGAACCAAATCAGAAATAAAAATGTCAAAGTCTGATGTGAGCAGAAGAGTAATTAAAAGTTATCCTACTAAAACCCAACATTTTGTTTGACATACTAACTTCTGAGTGGTGTCTTGAGGGCTCATTGTATAGGTGCAGGCTTCTGTCACTTTGAGCTGAAGGATTGGTGCTTCATAGTATGCACTCGGCAACAGGACCAGGTAATCCTGCAAGATTAAAGTAAGTGTGAACCTCCATACAATAGTGAAGTTGTCTTTTTGTATTTTGTTTTCCCTCTTATAATAAAATTATATATCTTTGAACGACTATATTTTCACTTTTAAAGCTCTTTTCCCATCAGAACTTTAACCTATAAACAATCTTGGATGGGACAAGTTCAGCCGATGCAGTTTACCGTGTAAAATTCTTTTGAAAAATAACAAGTGGCGCCCCAAAATTCCATGGTCCCTGCTGCCCAACTGAAATGCGTTGGAGTGGACTCCAGCGTCCTGCATGAGAGGACATTGGTCCCATTCCAGATTGCAGGGAGGGGGTTATTTCCATGGTTAGGGCAGGTGGTCCATGCTTGTCAAGGGGCAACAAAGCTATTCGTCCCACTGAGCCAACTGCAGTGGAACCAAGCTGCTCCAACCAGGGGACACTGAGGCCCAGGAAGGGCCAAAGAGAAACGCGAGCTCATATTTTTCAATGTTCCTAAGGGAGTAAATGAACATCACCTCAAAAGATAATCAATCCTATCTGAGATTGGTTACCTTTTGTTTACTGCAGTCTCGAGGTCTCCCTAAGGCCCAGTACGAACCTACGCCAGCTTTCGACCGGCTAAGTCTATCGGATGAGTTACTGAGCAGAATTCCTGGGTTAGCCTCGGACTGCTCCCAGACACACTCCCAAAGCTTAATGCAAATGTAGGAGACCAGGCAAAGACTTGCCTGCTCCCCGCCCCCCCACCCAACCTCCGATTGGAATTTAGGACACTTCTTTACGAGGTGGAAACCCATGGAATGCAGGTTCCACCTCAAATTCTTGGCCTCCCATGGACAATAGGCCCCAGTGTTATCTTCTCCCAACCCAGAAATTTTAGCCTCTTCGACTTTAATAAAACAACCTTGAAAATGTTGGCTGCTTTTTTTCCTTCAATTAAAAAAAAAGTCATGCCAAAAAACCTTTTCACGAAGGGAGCAGCCCTTTAAACCACTTCTGTTCATTTAGTTCATAAAAAATTACAATTGTTAAATTGCTACTTGACAGCCCTGATTTTTAAAAATTGCCTCGGTCTCCAGATTGGCATCTCAGAGGGAAAAAGAAGCCAAACAAAGCAATCTCAAAGGACCCACTCAATCATGGACATTAGCTGTTTGCCTCTTTTCTGGCTTTCAGAGGCAAGATGGGGATGGAGGCTGCAGTCGAGAGAATAAAGCGAAGACCACACTTAACATGTGGGAGAAACATATAAAGATTTTATCTATTAAAGGAAATCGGCACTTTATATAGAGACAATTCCAAACAGTGAGAAGAATAAGCAGAACCGTTCTGATTGCAATTAAAAACAAAAAATGCCAGAATCACTCAGCAGGACAGGCAGCATCTGTGGAGAGAGAAACATTTCCAGTTCTGATGAGAGATCATTAACCTGAAACATTAACTCGGTTTCTCTCTCCAAAGATGCTGCCTGACCAGCTGAGTGATTCCAACACTTTCTGTTTTTATTTCAGATTTCCAGCATCTGCAGTATTTTGCATTTGTCTGATTGCAATTACTTTATTTCAGATTCAATAGGGTTAATTCCAATGTAAATTGAGCAATGGTAAAGCAGTGATACTGCCCACCTACGGCTATATAACCACAAAAGTAGCATCAGAAACCCGAACAGCAGCGATGTAATTGTTAAGGGATTTCCAACAGTTAAGTCGGATTTTAGCAAGTCCAAGTTGAATCAGATTTTCAGATTGAGGCTTTTAGCCAAACTGTAGTACAGATCAAATATTGTTCCAAAATATATTTTATAACTTAGGAGGGAAGCTTTTCTTCATTTTTCATGTTCTTAAAGGTTTTTTGTCAAAAGGTTGCTTGCAAGTATTTATGTTTTGCATCCTGAAATCCCCAAGCAGTGCACTTTGAATGGATGTGCTTCCCAATACTGATATTTTAACTTAATAGCTAATTCTGAATGTGCAAGTGTTTGAGTTGTAACTGAAGCAGTATGTAAATACTGGCAAGAATTTTAAATCTTCTCAAACGAGTAAAGAGCTGGAGGGAAAAAAAAACTTTGCAGAGGAATATTTACTGCAACTAACCTCAAACCAAACAAACAGTGAATTGAAACCAGAGGCTTCCGCAGCTCTGATCCATATGCAGCTCTGTGGATTTGGCAGAGGGCAACACAACCCCATCTAAGAGCAGAATGTGCAGCAGCTACAATGCGGCTGTATTACACTTTCAAATGGGAATCCTGGCTTTGAATTCTCACCATAACTGGCATACACACTTCACCACTCTGTAAGGGAGGCAAGCTTGCAAGTCTTAGCTTTGCCATTCAAGGAAGGAGGTTAACCGAGGGCCTTCATTTGATGGCACCTGTGGATTTGTCTGAGGGCTGAACCATCATACTCTCCTAACCAAGGATATGACCAATGCAGGGACTAACAATTAAACCAGTGAGGGTAGAGAAGAAATCAGGGAAGTGTTTTTTTTCTTAAAATATCTGATGTGCTTGGTGAAGACTTTCACAGGTAGAAATTGTTCCCCGTTGCACCCGTTTTCCCGACAGGAAATAGGGGCTCAAAATCCCGCTCCTGATCTGTGCCTGCATTAGTGGCACCGCCATATTGGTATCAGGATTACCAGTTCTACTTGCGGCCTAACCAGCGGTTCTTAAAGGGACTGCTGGAGGCCCTAACATAAATGTAAGCATTTTTGACTTACTTTCAGATAGAGTCAGGAGGAGCAGGAGCGCTCCTCCTGGCTCAACAGCACTATTGTCGGCCACAGTCTGGCCGCATTAGCCCCCACGCTGTTTTTCTACACCCTCCTCCAGGTCTTGCCTGAGGTCCACTGCCGGTGAGGCAGCCTGCCCAAGCTGGATTCTCCCAAACCGACAAGCTGCCTCTAGAGACACGATAGGCGCTTACACTTCACCGGTAATATTGAAATGAGTCCCGAGGCCCAATTTCGAGAGAGCCTCAGGCCTCCGGCTTCTGGCACGTGCTGGGAGTACGTCAGTCATTTTGCAACCAAAAATGGGACTAAACGGATTATTAGCCCTGAGTCTTTCACTCTCTGATGTTATTTCCTCTCCCCAGCAAAGTTTGGAATAATAGTTTAACATACTGACGCTTCATCAGAACATCAGCTTTAACAATTGCTCTAAACCCAAAATCTTAAGCTATGTTTTAACAGATGCTCATGGTCCTGCTATGAATTTTCAGCATTTTCCTATTTATCTCTAAAGCTTGTACACTTACTAATTTGCCTAGTAAAAGGGCTCCTTAACACCCCATCTCAAACCCAGAGCTAGGAGGCAAGTGTCTTCCTCTGATGCTCCTGAACTGGACAACCCCCACCCCCCCCAAAATTGGGATTAATGAGGATTGAATGACATGCACTGTACAGTTAAAAAAAAACTTCTAAACATCTAGAAAGTACATAGTGTACATCTGTACACCCATACACCCATTGGCCCATTTGGTTCAGGATAAGATTCGTTCTGCTCCAAAGAAATCCAACAGTGTATCACAGTGCATTTAGCTGCAACTGTTCCTTCACATGAAGCCCAACACACGTGATTCTTACCAAGAGGATACCCTCTGCTTCGATGATGATAGACCAAACACCAGGGTTCAGCACAAATGGCTCCACAAATGTATTCTGTGGCACAGTGACAAAGGTTGGCTCTGTGCTGGGAGCAAAAATGATCTGTTTTGTCTGCTCTGAACCTGGACATCAAGACACAAAATATAACATTATTTCTCTATTTAAATACAGAAATATAATTAATTACAAGTGAAACATATGTGGAATAATAATTTTATATAAAAAAAGATTTAAGAATATTAGTGTAGCTATGGTTTTTTTTCCAGATTCCCAATGAATTTATCAATTGAATTACACAGCTGCTGAGCATAAGAAGGACAACACAAATTAAATCCAGATGGCATGGACAGGACCACATTTGAAGAAAGCTGTTAGAAACCCACAAGGTCTTTCCTGTGTTGGATAGGACGCATTATGTAGCAATACATTCACTTCAGTTTCTCCACACAACTGGAACAATATTCCTCAATAGCCAAACTGGCCACAAGATGGACACAGATAAGAGAGGCCATTTGGGCTCATCCATCTACAAAGACCCGTTAGTTCCTCCATCAAAGCACCTGTTAAGTGATTCCAAGGTTTTCACCTTCATTATCCTACCTGGAAGTCCATTCTAGATATGAAGAAGACTTCCTGACATCAGTTCTACATTTATCTTTTACTAGCTTGAACCTGTGCCCCCTTGTCCTACTGTCATAGTTTAGTTTGAAGTAGTGTCTGGATTTACCTTATCTGTCCTATCTTACATACCATGGTAAGATGGTAAGACCATCTCTCAGCCACTTCTTTCCTCCAATTCAGTATTCTAATAATAGGGATCAATATTATAAGCTCTTCTCTGTATTGCATCCAGAGTTTGGATATTTGGCTTTTGCCTCAGTGACCAGAACTGGACGAAGTATCAAGGTTTGCTTTTACTAGAATACTGTACAGTTTAAGCATGACTTCTTCGGACTTTTATTATTTGGATATATATAACAACAACTTGCATTTATGTAGTGTCTTTAATGTAGAAATACGCCCCAAGGTGCTTCAAAGAAGTATAATTTTTAAAAATGAACTCCGTGCCAAAGAAGGAGATATTAGGAGGGGTGACCAAAAGCTTGATCAAACAGGTGGATTTTAAGGAGGGTCTTGAGGTGGGAGAGGGAGGTGGAGAAGTTTAGCAGGGATTTTCAGAGGATGTACAAGAGACCAGAATCAGTAGAGCGGAGAGTTTGGGCTGGGGGTTATAGGACAGGAGGAAGATAAAGAGATAGGGAGTGGTAAGGCCGTGAAGGGATTTAAACATGAGGATGAGATTTTAAAATTTGAGACATTGGGGCACTGGGAGCCAATGGAGGTCAGTGAACACAAGGGTGATGGGTAAGTGGAACTTAGTGTGGGATACGACACAGACAGCAGAGTTTTGGATGAGCTGAAGGTTATGAAGGATGAAGGATGGGAGGCCGGTCAGGATATAGTCCAGCATTTTATTTGTTCATTACATTAATACATGAGAAATGCAAATAAATGTCAAAGTAGCATTTTCTCCACAATCTAAAACACTTACTTAACAGCAGGTAATCACAGGCAGAATTTAAAGTAACACATACAGACCACCCAGTCCCGGTTCAAGCCCAAAACTGCACTGAGTTAGCTGATCTCGGCAGGGATGCGACAATTTCTCTCAGTTACTCTGGAGCTAAGAGATATAAATCAGAGAGCATTCCTGCTCCTAATTGTTATCTAGCAAGCCTAGCTGGTAAAGCACCTGTGAAATTGAGTGAGAACACGGGCCTGGAATTTCCTCTGTGGGAGCAGCTTGGAGATTAGGCCCAAAAATGCGCCTGTTCTGCCAATGTCAAGTTACGCTCAAATTCCCCGCCAATCGCATTAAAATACGCCTGAATGTAAAAATGAGTATAAACAATTGGGGCCGAAGGCAAGCGCTGAGCTCACACCATATGTTTTCTCTTTAAGAATAAAAATTAAACCATTTAACCATTATTCATGCACATTAGGCACAGCATGTTTAGGAACCTGCAATAGGAAAAGCTTTCCATTTTTTAATGCCATAAAAATGCATTCAAAGAATCAGAAAATGCATTGTAGGTCTCAGTGAGGATAAATTTAAAAATAAACACTCATAAAATTGCAATGAAACGCCAGAAAAATTATTATTTCCTGCTGTGCCTAAAAATCTGGTCGTAATTTGAGCATTTGAGCAAGCGCAATTACAGGAAACTCGTGTAAAAGGCTCTGTAACCTGGGGGCAAGACCATTGTTATGGGCCGAGATGCATTAGGGTGGAGGGATCGATAGACGATCGTAAAAGATCATGGAGATTTGGTCGCATTATACATATGTGCGTAACTCACTTACAGCCAAAATTCCACACTCTTTTAGGCCATGTATTTGGTTTGCACCATGACTGCGCGTGCCTCTGGGCATAAATCCACAGGAAATTCCAGGCCAAGATTGGGTTAAATTAGGTGAGTCACTGGGGAGCCCCGAATAGTCTTCTGAACAGAGTCTCTACTATCAGCAAATTCTTTACCTCTCGTTAACTAAGCAGTTATTAGATTTTAATCATTGTAACACAGACCTGAGGAACAAATATTAGCTGAGTTTACGCTACCAGCAGGGAGTCTCACCCGTCTGCCATATATATTATGGGCAGCATGAACTTGGAAAATCAGCCCTCATGTTAATTCATTGGAAACTCTACAAATGATTATTTGAGATTTTTAGCTTTAGCATCTGACCATAAATTGCTAAGCACATGATGTGGAATATTTATCATAACACAACTGCAGACCAAGAAATCTGCACAGATTTTTATAGGAAAAAGTACGCCTTGGGAGGCTTTCACAATTGTGATGCTCAGATTACTGTTGGAACAATAAAAAAAAATTAAAGCTGTGTTTAGAGTGCTAGTAATTCAGTGGCATCATCTTTCCAATCCTACTGTGAACTCAGAGAGTGTACAGTTATTGCAGGTGCAAGACAGTTTAAAAAAAAGTGTGGCTGAAAATAGCACAGATGGGATTTCTGCTTCAAAGCTTCAATATCGTAAACTGACCACTGTACTTTGGACAGGTCCAGTAATGGCTCCTGTAGCTCCCGAATTCCCAACAAAGTGGGAGGTGAAGGAAAAGTAGGAGGAAAAAAGGAAGTGTCCAATATCAGCTCCTTAGGATCCCAAAGACATTGGAGGAGGAATGTCCAGTACCACTTGTACAGCAGGTGGAGAGGGGCACGGAGAGTCAAGCAGTGACTTCTGCAACTTTGAGGGCAGAAGATTCCGGCAGAAATGCCTGCACAGCATCTGCAGGAGGCAAAGAGCCCAGTACTGTATAATGTACCAACGCAAGTGAAATTTAACGCAGAGAAGTGTGAAGTGATCCATTTTAATAGGAAGAATGAAGAGAGGCAATATAAACTAAATGGTACAATTTTAAAGGGGGTGAAGGAACAGAGAGATCTGGGTGTGCACATGCACAAATCTTTGAAGGTGGCAGGACAAGTTGAGAAGGCTTTTAAAAAAGCATATGGGATCCTGGGCTTTACTAATAATGGCATAGAGTACAAAAGCAAGGAAGTTATGCTAAATCTTTATAAAACACTGGTTAGGACTCAGCGGGAGTATTGTGTTCAATTCTGGGCACCATACTTTAGGAAGGATGTCAAAGCCTCAGAGAGGGTGCAGAAGAGATTCACTAGAATGGTACCAGGGATGAGGGACTTCAGTCATGTGGAGAGACTGGAGATGCTGGGGTTGTTCTCCTTAGAACAGAGAAGGTTAAGGGGAGATTTGATAGTAGTGTTCAAAATCATGAACGGTTTTGGCAGAGTAAATATGGAGAAACTGTTTCCAGTGGCAGAAGGGCCGGTAACCAGATGACACAGATTTAAGGTGATCGGCAAAAGAGCCAGAGGCGACATGAGGAAACATTTTTTTAACACACCGAGTTGCAACGATCTAGAATGCACTGCCTGAAAGGGTGATGGAAGCAGATTCAATAGTAACTTTCAAAAGGAAATTGGATAAATACTTGAAGGGAAAAAATTTACAGAGCCACGGGGAAAGAGCAGGGGAATGGGACTAATTGGATAGCTCTTTCAAAGAGCCAGCACAGGCATGATGGATCGAATGGCCTCCTCCTGTGCTGTACCTACTATGATGTGATACTAAGACGCCAGTTTAAGCTCAGCTGAGCTTTCTTTTGGTAACTCAGATGACTTTGAGCAACAGGATTGGTTTCAATGCACCATAATGATGCACTCACTTTAACTGCCACCTTGTAGAGGCCGGCAACCATGGGGCTAAAACCTTACCTGTTCTTTGTCCCTGATAAGCTGTAACTTTGCCAAATACAGTGGCAGATCCTGTATTAATATACCTCAAGATGAAACGAAACAAATAAAGCTCCGATTCCTTCACATGCATCGTTATTTTGACTCTATTCTGTAAAAATGAAAAGGAATTTGACAATGGCACATAGGTGTGACTAGGACTACAATTAGCAAAGGAGATTTGAACCTTACCATATTATAGATGCAAAGTCTCCCTTTAGTTGAAAAAAAAATCCACCTGCAAAGTATGTTAGCCTTGTCCACACCTACAAGCAATGCCAACTATACAATGATTGGAGCAAACCACTAGACTTGCAGAAAGGGTGAATAAAAAGCAAAGGCATTTAAGGTGAAGAAAGGTCTAAAAGCCACTTACAGTTCCCACAAACATCAAGATTTACTTCGCTGACCATGACCATTCCTTTCACATCAGTAGATCCGCGGTTCACATAGCGGAAGACTATGCGAAACAGGTCAGGGGAAGTCACGTTGACAGTCACAACTACCTTAGGCTGAGGGAAAGAGAAGCGAATGGGAAGCATGATTCTTAATTCCGCCACCTCAGCAAGCAACAATTCTACAAGCCAGCAGCCCAACTACACAAAGCGGCCCCTAATTATACAAGTTCCAAAAAAATTAAATTCCAACTGCACATCAATGTCACAATAAGATGATATGACCACTTGGATCAGATCAATTTAAAGCACTTTATAAAAACATCACAAACTTAACTGGTTCACACAAATATATTTGACAGGTGTTGAAAACATTTATTTATAACATGCTTCCTCAAAAACTTTATTCAGAATAAATCTTTAATAAAATTAATATTTAACATTAAATGACAGAAATATTGGCTTTACATTCTACTGATATGCAATGAATACTATATATCATACGCAAAGGCATATACAGTAGTCTATAGTCTCCTTCCCATCCCCCTCCCTACATATATGTAAGGATTACAATAAGAGACCATAGCTATGAGAACTAAAGCTGAGGTCTGCAGAACGTTGGAACTAATGGTTGAAGTAATACAAAATGCTTTTATCTCTTTCACTTGTAACAAGTATTTTCTAATGAGTTATATTTGATGACCTTTTTGGGTTTTTTTTGTGTGCTAATCTAGCTGAGGTGTGTCAGTACTGAAAGATGAAATCTATCTTCTACCTTTCCGTGCAATGTCAACATCAAGTACTCCCACAGCACAACCCGGTGCAGGATAAAGTTCCCTTCACTCTGCCACAATGCCTTGCTCTAACTTAATTCTCAGAAGATCCCCCCACTCCAGATTCTCACGGCCTCAGTGAGTGAGAATGTCATTTAGACCAATCAGTCACTTCGGATGTTTATTGATTCTGCAATTCAGCAATGGGACAAATTCAATGTAAATAAAACTACAATAAATTGCTTATTTATCAACTATTGTTAGAAGTTATTCGCCGCACCAGTTGATAAACGAGCAACCCCTCCTTTCCTGTAGATGCTGATTAATACTGGGATATAGTTCTGCTGGCACAGGGAACCCTTTGGTACCTTGTCCAAGTGGCTATTTTTCACATATGACCAAAGACAGTGAATGCTGTGAACCAATTTGATCTCAGATCCTGTCCTCATTTGATGAGCATAGACATGCACTTTCTAGCAGGAGTCAGTAGACAGCGATCAAGAGTGGGAATCACTCCTAGCCTAGGAGTGCTGACATTAATTGCAGATCAGCTAACTCATCGCAGATTTGCGAATTGAACCTGGGACCTTCTAGTGTGTATGGCTCAGTACATTACAAAGAAATACAAAGAATGTACAGCTCAGAAACAGGCCATTTGGCCCAACAGGTCCATGTCGGTGTTCATGCTCCACGTGAGCCTCCTCGCACCCTTCTTCATCTAATCCTATCAACATATCTTTCTATTCCCTTCTCCCTCATGTGTTTATCCAGCTTCCCCTTAAATGCATCTATGATTGTCGCCTTAACTACTCCTTGTGGTAGCGAGTTCCACATTCTTACTACTGTCTGGGTGAAGAAGTTTCTACTGAATTCCCTATTGGATTGTTAGCTACTATCTTATATTTATGGCCCCTAGTTCTGGTCTCCCCCGCAAGTGGAAACATCTTTACTACGTTAGCAGGCAGAAACATCACCCATTGGGTCATTGAAGGATCTCAAAATCTGATTTTTTTTTATTATTCATGGGACAAGCATATTTCCATCCACCAACAGTATTTCAACATAAATGTCTTCATTTCTAATGCTTCATTTGTTTGAGGTTGTGAAGGGGTGAAAACAGGTGAATGAAATAATGTGCAATGTTTACCCCTCAACAGCCCTATTTGAACTGGTAATCATTCTCAATGAGTAGTCAGAGAGATAAAACTATAATCTCTGTTAGCAAATGGCATCTAGTAAAAAAAAATCTGAACGCCCACTGTAACATCCTGAATAAAACATTAACTGACCAATCAAATATGAAATCCTTGTGAAGTGGACATCTCACCTACCTGAATCGGAGACATCTGTGCATACCCCCTCCAGCTAAAGTTTTCAAACTCAAGTGGATTAAAGCCAAAACGAACAGCCCTCCCATCAGGAGTCGAACCATCTTCAATCTCAAACCTCAGATGATGCAGGTCAGGGAAGTAATGATCAGGCTTTGCTCTAAAAACAGAAAAAGCTAATATACACAGAAGCACTGACAGGGTCTGAACCAAAAATCTATTACTGACACAGTCCAGCGACTTAGATTTGAGACAAAGGAAACATTGAATTTGCCTTCTTTTGGCTATTCGATTCCATCTTTTTTTTCTTTTTCAGGCCTACCCTTCCTCACCACGAACCTACAAGTAGGCAAGTGGAAAACTGGAATAAGGACCTCGCAAAAGCTTTATGGTCTGTGAGCCAACTAGTCAGGAGAACACATCAATGTGAAGACAAATACAGTTAAGGCAGACTCCCATTTTCCACATGAAGTGACAAATGACGCAGTTACATGGAAAAGAAAGTCATTAAACAATTTAGTCTAATATATCAATAATCATATAGTAGAATATCTCAGAACAAGGCAGAGTGGTGGACATCAAGTGGGTAGATTTTATAAGGCTTTTGAATGCAAGAGTTAAATTATGAGGACATAAATGTGGTTTGTATTCCCTCGAGCTTAAATGGTTGATGGGTGATCTAATCGAGTCTTTAAAAAAAATAAGAGAATTCGATAGGGTATTTACAAAGAAACTATTTCCTCTAATGGGGAAATAGAACAAGTGGGCTTAAGCTTAAAATTAGAGCTAGAGCATTTAGGAGTGAAATCAGAAAGCACTTCTTCACACAAAGGGTAATGGAAATCTGGAACTCTCTCCCCCAAAAGGCTGTGGATGCTGGGTGAATTGAAATTTTCAAGATCGAGATTGATAGATTTTTGTTAGGTAAGAATATCGAGAGATATGGAGCAAAGGCGGGTAAATGGAGTTGAGGTACAGATCAGCCATGATCTAAATGAATGGCAGAACAGGCTCAAGGGGCAGAATGGCATACTCCTACGAGAGAGGTAACAAGCCAGAGTGATTTCCTAACAAAATTACAAAGTTAAGGATACGGTGGCTGAAGACTCGATTATGGCATGTAACCTCTGATGATGGTTACATGCCATCATCCAGAGTTGGAGGAATGGAAGCTTTGCGCCTGGACATAGGGCTGAAGAAGATTTCCCATGGAAGCCAGGTGTGGAAGAATTTGAGGCTGAGAGCTGAAGATGAAGATGATGGGTATTTGGATTTGGTCAGGGCCTTTGGAACTGACTACCACAAGGTTTCAAGGAGATTGATTAAGAAAAAAATTGGTCCCAACAGTGTTCTGCACAGGTAAAAAAAGGTCAATGCAAAGCACCTTCCAAAGCCTTACCAGTGACTAATTTTCAATGGGAAATGGTACCTCATTTTTTATCTTTCTACAGGTCGCAGAGTGTGTACAGATAAACCAGAATTCTTGACAGTTGCATTTAGAATGAGATTGTTCCATCTTCAGTTTTTTTAAAAAAGGAAAGTAGAACATTACTAAGTTGCAATCATCCTGGTAGTTGTTTCATCTTTGGAATGTAAAGCCACATTCAGCAGTATAGTTCTGCTGAAATATTAGGGTAGCGATACTTAATTTTCACCAAGGAACCAGTGGATATAATGTAAGGCACAAATGCAGACGTCACTGTACTTTCACACACCATTTTCTTTGCAGAAATGTGTTTAGCTGGCGATATTTCTGCAACAAATTTCTTGCAACCAAATTCTATTTAACACCTCATCCCAACCCTACGTTACGACTGAATAAATCAATGCCAGGGTATCGGGTACATTGGACACTGCACGGTAACTTATTACAAGGTGATTGTTAACAGCAAATAGCAGAATAGCTTTAAAAACATGGACAAATGCAGTATGTGAGAGCTGAAATAGAAAATGTGAATAGCTTGCGACTCCTAAAAATAATAAGAAAAAAAAAACCTCATTGATAGTTTACACATTTTGTGGCAATAGTGCACCATGTTTTCAAGGCACAGTAGTAGTTAATCCACCTTTATGCTATTGTCCATTTGATAACCTCTGAAGACAACTGGTTCACAGAACCAAAGACCATCAATTTGTCGTGTGCAGCATATTCCTGTATCTAACATAAGCCCCATTTAAAAAATACATCCAATAGTTTATAATTAAGAACTTGCGTTGTGATTCAATATTGAAAGGAGATTGCTAGACAGAAATAGGAACGTAGGAGCTGTGGATTCGATTCTTACTGGTTGCACGTGCGTCCTTCAATATTCTGTCTGCACTGACAACTCCCTGACCGGTCATCACACATCAAGCTACCCACAGAGCCTCCTGTGTCACACTGGCAGCCTGCAGGCAAAACAAAAATCAATTAAAGATGGTTATATGTTTGTAAAGCCTGAAATCAATACACTTCGCAACAAACACTCTGTTTTATTGAACGTTTGATAACCCCAATCTCATTACAAGGCTATCTATTCTAATGGTATCTGCTACAGGTTGACTGAATTTTAGTTCCTACCTCTTTACTTTTCCATGTTATTCCAAGATATAGAACGTACATTGAGGCTCTCAGGGACTGTGTTACAGTGGATTACATTTGGATGTTACAGAAGTTGGCAACACCTAAATGGAGGGTCCTAACCAGACTCTCTACATTAAACTGGGTTTTCCAAGGCTTTGGATAACTCAGTGAATGTAAATCATAGATCTGAGACACTCAAGAAATGTTGAAGCAAACATTTTTCCTCCACTAAGCACCTCATAGTTTTAATAGAGCAGAGATGCCAGTTATGGGGGAGGGGGAAAACAAGGGCTGGCAGATGGGATGAAATTCAAGAAGTCATATACCACAGACTGAAGGATGTAAAGAGATGTCTCAAAAACTCTCCTTCCCATTTCAAACACAGAGAGGCTGAAATGTCACTCAAATGCACATGGGGAATGCTTGGTGTCCATGTGAAAAGCATTGGGGTCTCTGCCCTCTTTGTGTTGCACAGGGATTTCTGACATTTCCCCCAAGGGGCCATGGAGTACTTGCGCCTGCAACAGGCAGAAGCAAATGGCAGGCAAGCTAATTAGGCAGGAGTGGGCCTAACCGGCCATCTTGCTTCATTTTCCTCCCCCATCAACAGAAGGGCACCCATTTTGAGGGGCGCCCAATATAAGTGAGCAAAAGGCCCTGCAACCACTCTCTCTCTGATCAAAAGATTGGAGAGAAGCAGGTGTCTCCTGGACACCTCTCTTTTTCTTTCAGGGACAATGGGGCCAGGAATTGGAGATGGACACCTTTTTTTAAACAGCAGACAGTAGACCCCAAAAAAGTGGCCATTCCCACTGCAGGTATCTCAGGTCTGCAACAACAGTATAGTCCCACCTCCCATACTTTGGGGCACAAGCCCCTTCCAAGGGGCAGTGTAAACTCACCTGAACCTGCAGATTCAGGCCTAGTCGAGCAAAGCGCACATCGGGTGTGCTCTGCCCAACTTGTGCTCAGGTGGGGGAGGAGAATTGGCCCCATGATGCAGTGTACCTGCACACAGCTTAACATTGGTGGAAATGTTATTTACTGATTTGTTTTGAAACAGGGTGAAAAATAGATCCCGGATGAATCCAGAACGGCTTCCCCAGTTACCATTGCGAATATGTCCTGAAGCTCCTGAGTGGACAGTAGAATAGACAAGAAATGTCACTTCAACAAGTTCCCTATCCTACTGAAGTGAGTGGGCTGCAAGGTATAGCAGCCCGGCACTGTCAGTTGCCCCACCCTGTCTTTTCCATCAACACAGGCTTTCCTTTTAATCCTTTTATCCGTTAGGTATTAACTCACTTTGAAATCCAAACAAACCGCCCCCAGCAGCTGCCAGAATTTATACGGAATTTTACTAGAGCTTCAGGAGGTCAACAGGAACCACAGCCAAGATACTACAGCCTGACATTAAAAAAAAGCAAAAGCTAAAAGGTCATGCACCTCAGACCCTGGATTGAAGTTACTGCCGCTCATTTGGTGTTGCATAAATGTAAAGAAAACATGTCAGGTAACTCACCCTGGCAGCCAAAATAGTTCCTGCTGTTGAGATTATAGTATCCTGCTTTACAAGTCGTACAATAGTGTGTGCAGACATTAGGCTTACAGAAACACTGGCCATCACTCTACAAAGCAAAGAAGCAGCATTACATAGACCATCTAAAAAAAAAACTTCTGGCATTTTTGTGATTAGTATGTTCAATTTATTTACCGTACAAACTTCCACACATTAATATCAAAACACAAAGACTTGGATAACCTGTACAATCAAGTCTGCTGATGTTACAATATTATAATTTTTTTCCAATGTATATATTATAAAAGGAATGGATAGGAGATACAAGATGCTCGTGCACAAAGCCACACACACAAAATCTCCACGCCTAATTTATAAACAGCTGAGGCTTTGGGCTTGAGGTTTAGATGATCATCTAGTGAGTCTTTGATTATATGACTGTCTTCTGCGACCTCACATCCTTAATTTATGTTGGATTTATCAACCAGTCTCTGTATTTGAACAAATAAGCAGGCATCACCGTGATGGTGTGCGTGACAAAAGTGAAGTATTTTTGTCTAGTTTTTGCTTGGTGGCTTTAAAACCAGTCATAATGGCCCCAAAATTCCAATTAGGGCCAAGGCTGAAGTGTGGGGAGATCAGAAAATGGGACGGACTTGGTTCCGCTAGGATTCTGCCCTACGTGCTCCACAAAGGGAAAATCTGGCAATAGGGGAGGGCATAGGCGAATCCTCTACCTGCACCCCCCACACAAGTCAAGAGGAGCGGGTCTGGGGAGTTCCTGGGTTTCCCCTTATAAGGCCTTTATGGAACTCTTGCAGTCTGGTAGATGGTGTGAGTCCTGTTGAGGGTTATGAAGGCTCCAAAACCTAACAAAGAAATGGTAATTGATGCCTTCCTCTGAGGCAAATTTGTCCTCTGGAAGAAGATGCTACAATAATTATATTTACTGAGGCCTTGCAGGGCCTTGCTTCCGCAATTGGAGCGGCACAACACTGCTCTGATTTTGCTGCGGGAAGATTGGGGCAGACGTCATCCAAATGCCCTTACAGACACAGGCCGCCTGCCCAGAGCATGCAAGTGACCCCCCTCCTCATCGCTTGGGTTAAATCCCATGCCCTCAACCTAAATTGATACAAATGTTGCAAGATTTAGTTGGTTGCCTCCAAGGTTATAAGATTGAGATCAGAACCAAGCTACACAATTCAAACATAAACAACAGTGCTGTGCAATTGGATCAGTTATCTGAATAAGTGAATTTAGTTGCTTGTTATTTAAATCCAAGAAGCCTCAGCAACTGTTTTAGGAACTAGTTGGTTAAGTTAAATTGTTCAGATCAGAGATAATCAATTTGGAACCTTCAATGGTTAGGTCAGACCAGTATTGCTAGAAGAATCACTGTGCATATAAAACTTTAATTCAAAAAAATTGTAATTTATGCAGAGATTGCAAACATATGTTTTCATTTCAAGGAGCCAGATAGTATAGTTTCAATTGTAAACATAGCTGTGTTATATCAGTTATTTATTTGCTTGTTTATTTGTTCAATAAATTCACTTGATAGTCCCAAGTGTGAAGCAAGGTCTGATATTGTGATCCTCTGGTGGCATAGCATCACTCCATTAGCTAAAGTTATGAGCTGAAAGGTTTTTCTGTTTGCTAGCCTGGGCACATTGCTGATTGTTTACCCAGATATCAAAGCTATTGATGATACTCATGCTGTTTGACTAATGTTGCTGAGTGGCTTAGGTTGCTTGCTATTCATTGAAGGAGCAAGCATTTTGAGCTTGACAAATATTAACACATGTGACGTATATTTAATGTAAGATGTTTGACCAGGGAGCTGGGACTCATCTAAGAGAATAGTCTGAAATACAGAAGCTGAAAAATCTAAAGGAGGGTAGGAAAGGCCCAAAAATGTAACATTGTGTTCATATAATCTTATAGCATAGAGGGAAGCCATTAGGCCCATGTGCTGGCTCTTTGAAAGAGCTGTTCAATTAGTCCCATTCCCCTGCTCTTCCTCCAAAGCCCTGCAAATTGTTCCTTTTCAAGTATTTAACCAATTCCCTAATGAAAGTTACTATTGAATCTGCTTCCATCACCCTTTCAGGCAGTGCATTCCAGATCAGAATAACTCGATGCCTAAAAAAAATTCTCATCTCCCTTCTGGTTCTTTTGCCAATTATCTTAATCAGTGTCCTCCGACCGTCCTGCCAGTGGAAACAGTTTCTCCCTGTTTGCTCTATCAAAACCCCTCATAATTTTGAACACCTCTATTAAATCTCCCCTTAACCTAAATGTTGTTTGCATTGTTAACAGTTTGAAGCTGATCGAAGTAGCACTGTTTGAAAGCAACAGAGGCAATTAAATATTACAAAGAATTTGCTCATCTGCATTGGTCTATGAGAGTCAAGATGGAGTAAAGTAAGCAGTCGGTTTCCTTTTATTAGGCCAACAATTTTAAGACGTTTTAACCCAGTGAAAGGCCAAGGCCTTTAGTATCAGACAGAAGACTAGGTAAATCAGGAAGTGCTAATTAGTCGACACCAAGCTCGGGTTTTAGCTTGAAGATTTTGTAGGCTGGAATGACCAAGGCAAGTAAGGCATTCCATACCTTTGAGGTCCTACCAAAGAAGTAGTTAGAACTGAAGTCTGTGGTAAAGTCTTGAATTGAGCACAGTGAGGATACTGTGGAAGATTGCGCACATTTGATGCTTTCAGGGAATAAAGAAGACATTTCAGAGGAGCACTAACAATAGGAGTATTTATGAAGGGGAGTGGGGGGGGTGGAAGAGTGAGAAGAGTTTGGAGTCTAGCAGTGAGCGAGGGATCACTTTTCAGGCAATAAGCCATTTTATAAAAAGAGCTACATGATTGCATTATTTAAATATTATAAGATTTTAATTCATGAGTTCAAAGAAAAAAAATAAGAACATAATTTCATGAAAAACTAGAACTACTGCTATAAAATCTCATGAGTACAATTCTGATGGTGAGCAGAAGAGAAATGTGTTTTTTCTCCCCCAACCAATTGTTTCAAGAGTTCAATGACTCGCTGATACAGAAAGAATTGTTGCTGTACTGTAATATTCCACTTTAACTAACCTGCAGGCACTCTGCAACACCATTTAATGTACCTTCAACATGGCACTGACAGTCTGAAAAGAAATATATATATATAGACAGTCAGTGACTGACAACGGGACCATTCTGCGAAAAATATATAAAATCATGAAGTATATTAGATTCTGTGCACAAAAAGGCAAATGAATTCAGGTGAGAAAAACATAATAATCAACAAAAGTTAATGAAAAGAGTCCACCAGTGTTAAATGTGGCACAGGTTTCTTACCGGCGCAGCCCCATGGGTTTTCTGGTGAAAGATTCCAATAAAGAGGCTTGCACTTATCACAGGCTGAACCTTCAACATTAGTCCGACATTGACAAGAGTCCTGAATGGAAAAGATGCACAAACATAATGGTCAGTCTCATCAGATGCACCAATTGCCAGTACAATTCTAGGCTGGGTACATCAAGTACAAGTTTTCGTCAAGCTTTACAGCATTTCTGTCTCTCCCCATCCCCGCTGAAAATGTGCCAGAGGATTGGCTGCACACAAGACAAATGTGGCAGCACCACCAAAATTCTGAATTTCCACAGTGGAACTGCTTCAATGACTGTGAGGCCCAACTCACTCATTTGAAGTGGATTACAAATGCTACACAGCCACTAATCATCTGTTGAAGTTAATTTACTTCTGTATTCCTGACCCCAATGGGTGAAGTATTCTAAATAGTTGTAGGTTTTTTTGTTTTTAGTCTTTTATATTGGGCGTTATACCAGGTTGCAGATGGAAACAACTGTGACAAGGGCAGCGGTCTCAGGAATATTACCATGGTGATTCCCAGGAGAATGGAAAAACTTGGAAGTGTATGGCAATATCAATGGACATTTTCCACAAACTACTGAATACTTAAATTTAACAAGCAACATTTTTGTAAGCAAGGGGCAGAGTATCAATTGATGACACTGTCAAGGGAGAGAATGCCTCCTCCAAACTGAGAAGGAAGTGCCTTCCATCTCTGTAATGTGTCATGAGAAGTCAGTTCCTCTTTGACCCTTAAACTCTAGCATGTCTACGCAAAATTCTAACAGAAACGCCTATTTCCATTTAATGGACAGCGTTAAATGATACGCTATGCTAAATACCGGCTCGGACTTTCTGCCCTCCCCCTGCTGATTTTTAGGTATAACTGGAGTGCAGAGAGGTGGAAAATGGGATTGGGATCCACTCTGCTGCAACCTTGATGCCCAGTGTTGCTATGACAGCCTGGGTGGGGGAGGGGAGGAGGGGAGTTAAGTTCAAATGCTGGGAAGTCTGTGTGTGATCAATTACATAGGCTAAAGCAACAAAACTTTAATTTAAAAAAAAATTAAGTCTTATGAACAGCTCGGAGGTAGCTGGCAATGCTATGCAGCAGCAGCAGGGGTTTGAAGTCTTCGACAGCAACTACTGATGGCCTCCTTGGCAGAAGCCAGTGTAAATTGCTGTGACATTCCCTCCTGACTCTGTGACGAGAAAGAAACTAGCATTGAGGAGGTGAGTCATCAACCAAATACACAAAGCGCATTTTATTTGTTTTCAGTTTCTGGAAGTTAAAAGCTAATTAACTTTCAAACTAATCTTAGGGGACTATTTCCCCTATGTGTAATGCATAACAAAAATTGTAAACCCATTTCAAAAGAACGGATTTACAGTCTCATTACACATAGGAGGAAGATTTCCTCTGTGGACAATGTGTCAGTGACATCGATTGCAAATGCAAAGTTGATAAAGCATTCAAAGAGACCCGTTTACATGTGCGTGAACTCGTAATCAGGGGAAATCTTCCCGCTGTGTTAACAATGCCATTAACATATAGCAGCCAGAGGAAATCTCCTTTACTTTTGCTCTCCCACCAACCCCCACAGTTAATCCTCTGCCCATTCTAGAAATGCTTTGATTACGAGATCCATCTATCCAGTTAAAAAAAATAGAATTTAAAAAATTTACATATAACAAATGCACTTTACTTACAATATCAGAGGAGGGAGATGTAGAGCCTGATGGGTCACAGGAAGCCACTAAGAATAAATAAAAAGCAAAACACAGTGTGAGACCATGGGAATTCATTAATTTACCAGTTGGTTTTGCACCTTTGTCTACATAACAACAGTGGTTACACTTCATTAGATATGAACCATTCTGAGGATGTGATTAGGTACTACACAAATGCAATGTCCTTGTTTTCTTTCTATGTTAAGGACTAGTGAAGGACAAAGAGTAAATCTACCTGAACACAACTAAAGTGCGACACCTAAACTGTGACGATAATCATAAGAATTAAATCCAGAAGTATTGGAAGGCAAACAGATGGCGTTGTGAATACAAGGTTACATCAGCACTCAGTAAAACCTGAAAGAGGAGAATAAATCCTGTCCAGCCCTTAATGTTTCAACACATCAACATCCCACACCAGTCAGTAAAGCCCTCTCACTACCACAGTGTACCATGAATACTCTACAATAGTGCGTTAATTGTATTATGTGATTTATATCAATTATTGTCAATTGTATTCAGGTGGTGTGTGTCAATTGGGGACTGTGTTGTATCCTTTTTATATGAGTGCTTATCTAGGGTGTGGTGTGTGTGTGTGAAAGGGGGATCTCTGTGAATAAAGGTTTGGAAACAACTGAAGACCTGGCTATCTAATTTATAACATACTGTGAATGTAACATATTTTGTTATTGTAATCAAAGAAAAATTACATTAACAAACCAATATGCTGGAGTTCAAGCTCCCCAATATCTCAAGTAGGCATTGAGTGATTTAGTTCTATACCATATAAACCAGGAATAGCCCAGGTTCGATTCCTGGTCTGTGTTGAGTTAGTTGATCTCATCCAGAATTGTGGTAGGGCACTACATTCAGCCTCAGCATCCTTAGATTAAGGACAGAAGGGAAATCAGACATTGTTCCCACTCCTGACTGCTATCCAAAGACTCCCCATGTGTGTGGATGCCGGATGAGGACAAGGCAGAATTGAAGAACCTTTGGTTGGATAGCCTGCGGACACTCACACATCGAGAATGGCCGCCTGGGTACGGTTCCAGAGGGTTCCTGGCACCTGTAGAGCACTACCCCGTCATGGGTTGGTGCCTTCAGGAGAGGACAGGAGAAAAAAAATGACATAGTGCACTACAAGGCAATAACGCAAGTGTGATGTAAGCAATGAGAGTCAAGGTCATGCAATTCATCAGCGTTGCCAGACCTCTGAAACTTATTACTCCTTGAAATACATTCCTACACGTACATTCACACATAGTCGGTGATTGTGTGTTTGACTTTACTCCACCTTCAGCAAAAATAAAATCACCAATCAGATAGCATGGTGGGAAGTATTGGATGCTGTGCTTCGCTGTTTGAACTGACATACTATTTTACTGTGATTTAACTGCAGTAATATTGGCGACTTACTACACTGAATGACACAGAAATCCTGAAATCACAGTATAGGATATTAATGCGTTAATGCTAAATATATTCATCTGTAATTCCTCTTACCATCATTTTAGCAGAGATGTTAAGCCATTTATTTTAAGGATGTTAACAGCTTGCTAAAATAAACAGGAACATTTTGGACGAATACATTAAGCCCTGGTATGCTAATATCCCACGATGTAATTTCATAGTGAGGGCAATTACATATGCTCTTGATATTATTGAATTATTATCGCAGCAAAAGTCGGTCACTGTATTTCTCATAACAAACAGTACTTTGTTGTTTGATTACTACAGGCTAAAAAATAATACATCCAAGGTGTGCTCAGAAATCCATCATCTATCAGGTCACCACACGAGACCTGGATAAACGATATGATCCTCTGATTATTTTTCTCGTTATGAATTCATTTTTTCCTACTTCAGCGAGACAATGCTCAATCCAACAACGTTCACCTGAGGAAGGAGGAAGCCTCCGAAAGCTTGTGAATTTAAAATAAAATTGCTGGACTATAACTTGGTGTTGTAAAATTGTTTACAATTCAAGAGTGCAACAGAAGGCCATTAAATCTCTTACCTCGACAATTAGGAAAGCCGTAAGCTCCTTCGACACACGTGTCACAATGCAGCCCTGTCACATAGGGGCGACAGCTACATCTCCCCGTTTCTTGGTCACAAGAGTTAATATACGAGCCTTCTAAGGTGCACCGACAGGCTGCAATAAATAATCAATTGGTCAACGATTCTAATTTGTTCCATGCACAGTGCTACATGCTGCAAAACCTTGGGGACTCTCTCCCATTTAAAAAATGGACACAGAACTTTTAATACTTTACTGTCTGGACTCTGGTGCAGGATATGTAGTTTCCAAGTACATCAGGAAGAAAACCATCTCGTCACAGAAACTAAAACATTTTTGAAATGTGCACTCACAAATATTCAGCCATTGCAATATTACTGAAATATTAAGGAGGCCTGTAAAAAGAGTTTTAAAATGCATGCATTCATTTCTTTGGAAATGGGACAACCATTTTGCTACTGTCTAGGAGTAAAGCTGCAGAATTCCCCCCAGTTTGTTTAACTATGGTTAGAATTGGACTAATGTCAGTCTAGAGCTGGTGCACCTACTAACTGGGAATGTGTTCTTAGATGGTTTTGTTACTGATGCGTCAGGTAACTACATCACTCGATATTTCCTCTGCAATCTTTTGCAGCCCTAAACCCCAGCAAGCACCCTCCAGGCCTAGTGTGTGTTACCCAACCCGCCTCCCTCCTCCCCACCCATGCCCCTTCTCCCCTACACTGCACACCACCAGTGGTAACAAAAGCCTTCAACCATGGCCTCATGTACTCTTGAATTCTCTGTCTAAACCTCTTTGTCTTGTTACCTCTCTCCCACCTTCAAAAGCCTCCTCAAAACTTACCTCTTTAGCTCTGACTCAGTCACCTCCCCTAGCTATCCTCCACCTTCCTGCTTGCTGTCCACCGCTCTCCCTGTAAAATGCTTGTGAAGTTTCATTATTTGAAAGATGCTGTACAAATAATATGCTGTGGAATATTAAAAGGGCCTTACCTCTATTATAAAAGGTTTTGGTATAACTTTCCAACCTTGTTTGTAAAGTATAATAATGGCATAGCATCACCAATTCCATCAACGGACACTGGGATCTAGCACAGTTCGCTCCCAAAACAGCAACAATCCCAACCAAAAAGGACAATGCCTCACACATAGAATTACATAGAACGTACAGCACAGAAACAGACCATTTGGCCCAACTGATCCATGCTGGTGCTCCACACAAGCCTCCTCCCACTCCTCTTCGTCTAACCCTATCAGCATAGCCTTCAATTCCAATTAAATGAGATAAAAATTAAGAGTTTTTAATAATTTGTCACAAAGCTTGTTCGAATTTGTAGTCTTGCAACATGGTTGCAAGGGGAGATATTTGTGAAATTTACCTAATGCTGGAAGGTTTCAACCCTCTGCTTCAAATTCAGCAAGTGAGGGAAAGGTCCTACAGACTAAAGCAGAGACACAAGTTTGTGGAGAGCATATTTAGAATAGTGGCAGTCTGAAAGTTAAGGAGTTTTATGGTATTGTGGGGGTAAGGTAAAGGAAAGAGTTGCATTTTTGGAAAGTGTTAGTTGGTAGCATAAATTTTCCAAAAATGAACATGGAACAAAGACAGTTACATGGGAGTTCTGCATGTTCCCAGTCGTTGTTTTTAGCAGCGTTTACTGTACTCCACTAACCAGGCCTAAAGCACCTTCATGGGTTTTATACTTCTGATACGGGGCTTTGTAAGTTCAGTTTCTGAGCTGACATATCTGGTTCACCTCGTATCAGCAAGATGCTGAGACGTGAAAACAATATTTAACATGCACTTCAATTAAGTTCCTCACGTGTGCAGCCGGGGTGTCCATAGAAACCTGGTGCACACTGGTTGCACGTGGGGCCCGAGTAGCTGGGATGACACTGGCACTGGCCTGTAGATCCACAGAGATTGTCCACTGATCCACGATTATCACAGGAACAAGCTAGTAAAAGGAATGCAAAACAGTCTGAAGTTAGTCGAGCTGAAGCAAAAAGATGCAATGTTGAAAAAGACATTAAGCAGTGTAAAATAGGAGGGGTGTACAGCGTTTCCGGGGATGAGGGAGGCTGTGGGTTGATGCTTGGGATGGGGATCCCCTATTGATCATGGCCAGTCGGGTGGCGTGCACCCCTAGTGTCTACCTGTCTTCTTCCTCCACCACACTTCTAGGCCACTGGAGCCAGTTTTTCCATGTTTCCCTCCCCCTCTGCTATTCTGCTTTAACCATTCACACATCCTCTCGCGTATATACCTTTTATTTATCTAATTTCTCTCATTGTGCCTCCTTTCCTCTCATGCTATTATCACTTCTGTCATTTAATCATCTCCTGTTCTCCATCTAATCACTTTACAGATCATTCTTTTTCTTTTCTTGTGTATGTGGTCATTTTTCTCCCCCGCCTCCTTTTTCCCTTGCTCTGTTCCTCTTCATAAGCTGTTCACCAGATGACGGGTCATAGACCTGAAACATTAACCTTTTTCCTTTCTCTACTGACGCTGCCCGACCTGCTGGGTGTTTCCAGCATTTTCGGCTTTTATTTAAGCTGTGCTTAATTTATTTAATGGCGTTCCAATTTTCAGCTCTGGAGGGAGATTTTGAGGCCTTCCATCCAGCAGAAACTGGGCACTGGGGCCCCAAACATGGTGGGGTATGACTTACCGCCAAGGGCCGATTGTTGGGCGGCCAGGGCACCCACCACAGTCAGGCAGTACGTCCTTTTAATATGCAAATCTGATTCCTATGACATAGACAGGAGCTCGATTGGCGATTTAGGACTCAACTGGGCGGAGCATGCACTCCGCATGGTAGGAATGGAAACCAACAGCACACTGGTTTCAGATGGAGGAACCCTGAAGATCAGTTTTAATTTATTTTTGTGGGGCCGGGAGGGGCAGGAATGCTACTGAGCTCGCAAATGGGCACCATCGAATTTCTAGGCCTCAATATCAAATATACCAACAATGCAACCAAGTAAATGTAACACAGGACATATAGCCGTCCAGCGCCCAACTATAGAGCCGCACCCATTTGAAAGTTCTCAAGAGACTTCTCCAGATGTTGAAGATTGCAGCAGGCCTGGTACTAGGTGTCTCTGCCCTTGCTCTCAGCTCTTTGATAAGACCCTCCTTCAAGACCGAAATTGAGAGATGCTAAGCAGTATATTGTGTTATGGGCAACTCTTATCTTCAACTTATTTATGATTTAAGGAGCCACCCAATTTATTTTGTTTTTGCCATATTCACGTGTGTACATTGAACTTCAATTTTTTTTGTTTTCTTGTAATTCTCTGCCCCATAAAATATACTTTTGGAACTTGAGAAGGGTGAGCAGCCTTGGGAGCATTCACCTGCTATTTTGTTTCCCTTAATTATAATAGAGCTATATCATTGAATAAATTAGCTATTTCTGTTTTAAATTTATTTAATGATGTAGACAGTTTCCTGGAAGTAAAGGGAAGTAGGGGTTATGGGGAGCGGGCAGGAAATTGGACATGAATTTAGATTTGAGGTTAGGATCAGATCAGCCATGATCTTATTGAATAGCGGAGCAGGCTCAAGGGGCCGATTGGCCTACTCCTGCTCCTATTTCTTATGTTCTTATGTTCTTAAGTCCAATACTTATCATGGCATCACTGTCTAGAAACTGGGCAAAAACAGCTCATCTGAAACAAAGAACAGATTTCCACAGCAGACAGCACCGTGCTTGCCAGCTCAAATCCGCCGTGTGAAATTTTACAGAAAATACTAAAGCCATTTATGTTGGGGAATGTAGAATCCTAACCGTGACAACGTGGGTAGGAGTGGAAACCAACAGCACACTGGTCACAGCGAGCTCCATCGAATTCCGCCTTGCAGAGACAACGCCCAGAGTGATCACAAACCTCAGGAAAGCTCCCGGCAATGCTGCAGCTGCACACTGCAAGAAGGTGGAGGGAAGAAAAGATAAAAGTTACACTTTGAAAATGTTTTCTTGGGAGCTGATTTCCAGTGCTCTATCTGTTTTATCCACTTTCCAGCTGGCATTTGTAATCTGGGAATTAAGTAGGACAAGGACTGAACCTCACATTTCTCAGCAGTCAGTTTTAGGCCCACAGCCTTGGACAGAAGTAACTTTAAACAGAGTTGGCGCAACTGAGTTTTCTAAATAAATAAGTTAAGAAAACAGTCTTTAAAAAAAAGGAAAGACTTGTATTTATATAACAATTTACTACTACATGTCTCGGAAAAGTCTGAAAGTGCTTCACATACAATGAATTACTTTGAAGTGCAGTGACTGTTGTTATGCAGGCAAACATAGGGGTAAAAAACAAAAAGCTGTTAAAATGGAGGCCCGCAGCCTCCTTGAAAGCTTTGTTACCAGCCCGCCTTCTGAGAGCGAGTTGGTTGCCCGCCCCTTGTCCCACCTCCATTAAAACCGGAAATGGGCAGGTTGGAGGCAGGTTTTAGATTTTTAAAATTTTTACTGTACCCCCCCCCCACCCCCCACCGCCCTGTTTTTCCGAGATAAAATCATGCCCCTGGTTTTGGATTGAGATTGCTAACACAAGGTAAGCTCATTTGAATAATTAGCTGGCATTCTAGCTGCACCATTCAGGATGTGCTGGAACCAGAACTTCAGGCGCCAGCAGCCAAGTGAAGGGATGCTGGCTGCCCATTCAGCACCAGGAGGATTTTCCAGTTGGCGGCAATGGGGGATGGGGAGGGAAGAAGAGGCACTGGGTACAAAAAGTCGAGGTAGTGTTCGGGGCGGGGTAGTGAGAAGGGATGCTGATATTTTTTCTTTTTTAAATAAGGAACTCCCCTTTGGTCATTGTATGGCTAGAATGCAGTTCAAGCACGCCATTGCATTATGAGGTTGCACCCAATTTTAATATTATTTGTGGGGGGAGGGGGACCTAATAGACCTTGCGTAAAGCGTGCTGGACGCTTGGGTGTGTTGTAGACCCTAGGTAACCCCACCTGATTTTCTGGCAACCGCCATTGGATTATAAACCCCATGGTGAATATGTTCAAATCGAACAATATGACTGTCATTTGCACTTCAAAAGTAATTCATTGGCTATGAAGTGCTTTGGCTTGCCTTGAGGACATAAAAGGCACTTTATAAATGCAAATTCTTTCTCTATCTGTGAATCTTCATTTATAGCTAGTTAATTGTACATGTAATCTCTGATTTGTAAAAAGGAAAACCACTCACAATTATTAATTTTGTTCTGAAACTATTTAACAAGTGGTCTATGCAATTTTCCACTGGGTGCTCTTGACATGTTGAAAATGGTAATGTTCTTATATATTTTGCTGATAGTAATGTATATTTTTAGTTTTGTTTATTGTCAGTATTCCAAACAAAGGTTTAGATTAATATTCAGCATTGAAGATAAATTTTAAAACCTGAATGATGGAAGATTTATTTCAATTTTTTCCTATATTCTTCACTCTGTACAGAATTCTACAATTTGGAAACCCAAGCACTAACTCACGTTGGCAGAGTGGGTAGTTGAAGTAGCCTGGGGCACACTGGTCGCAGTAGAAACCTTCAAATCCTTGACGACAGAAACACTGTCCAGTCTCTTCATTGCAGCTCCCGTCAGCAACCCCTGGGCCTGAACAGCGACA
The DNA here is from genome assembly GCF_035084215.1 of Heptranchias perlo. Lineage (NCBI taxonomy): Eukaryota > Metazoa > Chordata > Chondrichthyes > Hexanchiformes > Hexanchidae > Heptranchias > Heptranchias perlo. The sequence continues at coordinate 14,214,376 of NC_090343.1, forward strand.
TGCTACAATCATAAAATAAAGGTAATTACAGAGTGCATGGGATAATCAAACTGTCACAGCACAGGGAAGCCTAAACTTCCTAATGGTAATGGTTTGAAAAAGTTGGGCCCCAACACTGATGACTCATTAGCCAAGCTATCTTCCCAGTGCCCATTTTGCTGATTATCAGCCAGGCAACTAGACTGTGCATTTCATGGGAGTGGAGTGTCCCATCTCCAGACATATTGGAATGAGACATGGAAACAATTATCTTATCCACCAATCCACTCCTCAAGCTAATCATTACGTAATGGTAATAAAGGCCGTTGTAAAGTGCCACCCTCTCAGGTGAAAGAGGTCAGAACGATGCTGACACGGGTTCTTAAAAAACGAAGGAGTATGTAACGTGAAAAGACTTGAAAAAAGTCTAACATTCAACATGTGTAATTCAATTATTTATTAAAATTATTTATTTATTTAAATTCTATTGAAGGGGAGTGGGACTAATTTGGATAGCTCTTTCAAAGGGCCGGCACAGGCACGATGGGCCGAATGGCCTCCTTCTGCGCTGTAAGATTCTACGATTCTATAATTTTTGGTGTTCTTAAGGTATTCAATACAATTGGTACTTCCTATCTGAACACCTTATGGTTCCATAGATCTGGGCTCTGGAGAGTAAGGCAGTGCTATTCTAAAAGTGACCCGAAGTGCTCAGTGCAGGTTGACACTGAGAAAACTCTCTGCGTATTATTAAGGTTACAGGGGTGGAAGGGAGGGATGCTCAGAGAAACAGCAACATCATCCTGACATAGCCCTGGATTTGAGGGTAGGACAAAGCTATTTTGTTTCCTTCATTGCTGTGGAAGGTTCCCTCTTCATTATTTCCCATTTTGGATTTACCTACCCAAAAGCTCAGGCGCAGACTAGAGTGGGACGTAACAGTAAGTGGTAGCACAGCGTAGGATGGAATGCTCCTTTGACCGCAGGAGTAACTTACGCTGACAGTTAGCTCCGAAGTGGCGAGGCATGCACTGATTACAGAAGCGGCCTGTAAAGTTTGGTTTGCAGCTGCAGCGTCCTGTGCGCAGGTCTGGCTGACAGTCGTTGTTCTCGGTTCCCGCTGCACTGCAGTCACAGTCTAACGTAAAAAGAAACATAGCAGTACGGCCGTGTGTACAAGTGGAGAGAATCAGAACATCCAAAAATCACAATCTCACTCCTCTTAACAGAATCATTGTTCAGTCCTGTTGAGTGGCTAATTTAATGCTGAGTGTTGCACATTCACATGTGCATAGCCTCATTTCAATAATCTGCTACTACAACAAGTTAAGAGTAATAATTGTATGACATACTGTCCTTTGGAAAATCTTTCTTTAAAATAAAATGAGGTCCCCCAGTAAATAAATTTAGTGCCCAGTGTAATACTGAGCTATACAGGCCATAAGCTCCCAGGTTCAATTCCAGTTCTGAGCAGAGTTATTTGATTTCAGCCAAAGGAACAGTTGGGGTCTTTAAATGGCCTCAGCACTCCTGGGTTAGGGAGACAAAATCAGCTCGGGTTCCTGCTCCTGATGGCTATTCAGCGAGCTGTGCTATAAAGTGCAAGTTTGTGGACACATATTGGTGAGGACAGGTTTGGACTCAGTTGTGGTGACTACCACTGCTGAATAGTCCACTGATACTCAGTGTCTAGGCCCACACACGAAGAATGGATGCTTGGCTCAGGTACTGCCAATGCCTGTGAACTACAGCAAGAGTCGAGAGAGAAGAGAAGACAATTGGAAAAAAGCTGCAACAGAAATAACCAAGTTTACTGATTTGCAACTTGTGTGGAAAAAATGGACAGAATTATGGAATACTATTCCCAAACTGGTAAAAAATCATGGAAAATCCCACAATCCCATGTAATTAAAGCAGAATTTGATTTATTCAGTTACTATAAACCCTCAACTAATTCTTTATGAACTCCTAGTTATAAACGGATGGAATTGTGGAATAAAATCCCCAAAACACCGGTAAAAATTGCAAACTCCCACGTAATAAAAGCAGAACATGACTTATTGAATTACTGTAAACCATTGGGTATCACTGATCTATTTCTCTATCAGGTCCTGATCAGCAAATAAATTGTTGCAGAAATCAATTATATTTTTGATTTTAGCGGTCAGTTGGGATGTTGCTCCCCGCCTAATACAAGTAAATGTTGGTGATTCATCTATTTCTGCTCATTGGGTATAGTTATACCATAAGAGACCATAAGAGATAGGAGCAGGAGTAGGCCATTCGGCCCCTCGAGCCTGCTCCGCCATTTAATGAGATCATGGCTGATCTGATTTTTACCTCAACTCCACTTTCCCGCCCTTTCCCCATATCCTTTGATTCCCTTGCTGATCAAAAATTAGTCTAACTCAGCCTTGAATGTATTCAATGACTCAGCCTCCACAGCTTTTTGGGGTAAAGAATTCTAAAGATTCACGATCCTCTGGGAGAAGAAATTCTTCCTCATTTCTGTCTTAAACGGGCAACCCCTTATTCTGAAACTACTCCCTAGCTTTAGAGTCCCCTCAGAATCTTGTATGTTTCAATTAGATCTCCTCTCATTCTTCTAAACTCCAATGAGTATAGACCCAACCTGTTCAATCTTTCCTCTAATGACTTCCATACCCGGAATCGACCTAGTGAACCTTCTCTGAACTGCCTCCAATGCAAGAAAGTCCTTCCTTAAATAAGGGCACCAGAACTGTACGCAGTACTCCAGGTGTGGTCTCACCAGCACCCTGTATAGTTGTAGCATGACTTCCCTGCTTTTATACTCTAGAAATAAAGGCCAATATTCCGTTTGCCTTCCAGATTACCTGCTGCACCTGTATGTTGACTTTTTGTGTTTCATGTACGAGGACATCCAGATCCCTCTGTACTGCAGCATTTTGTAGTATTTCTCCATTCAAATAATATTTTGCTTTTTTATTTTTCCTCCCAATAGTTGAGGCCCCAGCATTGAGCCCTGCAGCACCCCACTAGTTACAGATTGCCATTTTGAAAATTACCTTTTATCCCAACTCTTTAGTTAGCCAATCCTCTATCCATGCCAGTATATTACCCCCAACACCATGAGGTCTTATCTTGTGCAGTAATCGTTTATGTGGCACCTTATCAAATGTGCTGCATCCATTGGTTCCCCTTTATCCACCCTGCCCGTTACTTCCTCAAAGAACTCTAATAAATTTGTCAGACCTGATTTCCCCTTCATAAAACCATGTTGACTCTCCTTGATTGTATTATGAGCCTCCAAATTTCCTTCTACTACTTCCTTAATAATGGATTCATTATTCAGTTAACAGCACTAGGAAGTCAAACCATCTCTACTTTTGCATTTAGTGATGTCAGGCACGCCTAGAACTAAAGAATCGCAAGGATTTACTCCTCCCCTTTCTTTCTCCCGCTCACACACAGCTCTTGATGACTGTAGAGCAATGACGACATTCCCATTCTCTTCCCTAAACCCACACGGCTTATACGCACACATAAGCAGTAATGGGGCATGATTAAAGCAGCAAGAACTCAATTCACTTGAATCTCTCTGCAGCTGTCCAAGAGGAGACATTTCAGCTTGGGGTAGAGGCAGAAGAGAAAGCCCTCACGTAACACATGATCAATCTCCCTGAAACAAGTGTGACTACCACTTTGTAATCGTTCCACAGTCACCTTCTCATCATCGGTGTATAAAACATAATTAAAGCTGCAATATTGTATGGAGATTTAAACAAAGTACCCGAGACATTTTACACCTTGAAAGTCTCGTGACTTACTTATTATTTTTCCGACATGAATCAGAGCCCCTGTGGCTTGTGTGGGATCTACTGGCAAAGCTGTTGAACAAACACACAAGGTGAGTGGAATGTTTAATGGTTTAATGAACAAATCTTCTGATCAAAATACAGCCTAAAACGCACTCATCTGTTTAAATTAAATTGCAGGACAGAAGCTCAGTTTCTAACAAATTTATTTTTAAAAACTTATTAAAAGTCTTTTCTTTATAAAAGACCCAATTCAACTTGATGTTTGGTTTGTAACCAGAGGTTTAAAGTCTATCCTCAGCGTAATGACGATAAAAAAAACACAGTAAGCAAAAGTGTGCTCTTTTTGTGTTCCTTCTAAAACCTGGTTACAAATTGCCATTTGCTGAGGTTCAAGAACAGGCCTCCTGCCCGAATTCTTGGCTGAGACAGGTGCTTGGTGCAAGGAAAGAAATATTAAATCATTGTCAGCTATTTTTATTTTCAACCAGTCTTAATGTGCATAGAAATAAGATGCCTCCCCGTTATCTAACTAAGCAAGGTATGCCGCATGCCTTGCTTAGGCCCAACCATCTTCAGCTGCTTCATCAATGACCTTCCCTCCATCATAAGGTCAGAAATGGGGATGTTCGCTGATGACTGCACAGTGTTCAGTTCCATTCGCAACCCCTCAGATAATGAAGCAGTCTGAGCCTGCATGCAGCAAGACCTGGACAACATCCAGGCTTGGGCTGATAAGTGGCAAGTAACATTCGCGCCAGATAAGTGCCAGGCAATGACCATCTCCAACAAGAGAGAGTCTAACCACCTCCCCTTGACATTCAATGGCATTACCATCGCCGAATCCCCCACCATCAACATCCTGGGGGTCACCATTGACCAGAAACTGAACTGGACCAGCCATATAAATACTGTGGCTACGAGAGCAGGTCAGAGGCTGGGTATTCTGCGGCGAGTGACTCACCTCCTGACTCCCCAAAGCCTTTCCACCATCTACAAGGCACAAGTCAGGAGTGTGATGGAATACTCTCCACTTGCCTGGATGAGTGCAGCTCCAACAACACTCAAGAAGCTCGACACCATCCAAGATAAAGCAGCCCGCTTGATTGGCACCCCATCCACCACCCTAAACATTCACTCCCTTCACCACCGGCGCACTGTGGCTGCAGTGTGCACCATCCACAGGATGCACTGCAGCAACTCGCCAAGGCTTCTTCGACAGCACCTCCCAAACCCGCGACCTCTACCACCTAGAAGGACAAGGGCAGCAGGCGCATGGGAACAACACCACCTGCACGTTCCCCTCCAAGTCACACACCATCCCGACTTGGAAATATATCGCCGTTCCTTCATTGTCGCTGGGTCAAAATCCTGGAACTCCCTTCCTAACAGCACTGTGGGAGAACCTTCACCACACGGACTGCAGCGGTTCAAGAAGGCGGCTCACCACCACCTTCTCGAGGGCAATTAGGGATGGGCAATAAATGCCGGCCTTGCCAGCGACGCCCACATCCCGTGAACGAATAAAAAAAAAAAAAATGCCTGCACTGTTGCTGCATCAGTCCAACACACTGTGAATGCCACTCTTGCATTCCTACAGCACAGATATATTTGTGCCCCTTTTATGTCATGGAACAGTTTCCATTGGAAATGCTTCATGAGGTTGTGTTGGTTCCCATTTATACTGAGGGCCTGATTCCACAACTGAAAAATCTCAAAATCTGCACAGGTTCATTTTATCCAAAGTCTCATTCAGCTGGTCTGCATCCAGAACCAGAATAATATACTCAACAACGCGTGCCACCGCTGGCATTTCTGGTAAGAGACAGGAGATGAAACCCCTGCTCCAGAGGGGGCTTACTGCCATCAGGTGTCAGCCTTTCCTCAGTGGTAGCACTCTCACTTCTGAGTCCGAAGGTCACGAGTTTGAACCTCGTTGCACAGATGTGAGCACATAGTCTAGGCTGACACTTCAGTGCAGTACCAGGGGAGTGCTGTATCGTTAGAGGAGCCATCTGTTGGATGAGACGTTAAACCGAGGCCCCATCTGCACATTGAGATGGACGTAAAAGATCGTGTGACACCTTTTGAAGAGCAGCGGAGTTGTCTTAGTATCCTAGCCAGCATTTATCCCTCAACCAACACTATGAAAACCAGGTAACATGGTCGTTATCTTATTGCTGTTTGTGGGATCTTGCTGCGTGAAAATTGGCTGCCGCACTTTGCTAAATGACAGTAGTGATTACACTTCAAAAATACCTAATTGGCTGTGAAACACTTTGGGACATCTTGAGGTTATGAAAGGCGCTAAATAAATGAAAGTTATTTCTTTCTATCAGAGGACATCCTGTATTGTAAAGGGGGTATTAAAGAGGCCATCTGAGGTCAGTGCAAAACCTGGAAAAACACTCGAATGGGAATCGGAAGTCCAAACTGGGCTGAACCAAACTGTGTATAATCATTGTACAGGTGCTGGGAGAGGGGGTTGTGTCTGGTGAGGGAGGAGGGCCCATCTGATCCTTTATATGCATTTGCACCATGAGCCAGTGTGGCTCAGTCTCGTGTGGGCTCCCAAAACACACCACATTCATTCAGCTCCACCTTAAAATGCTGCCTCAAACAGAAAACATTTTGATTACATTCTGTAAATCTCAATAGTTAAAATAAAAGACTACGTCCTGTATACCTAATACTTACGGTAACAGTTGGGGAAGTCATAGTATCCGTCAGCACAGCGGTTACAGTTCTCACCAGCGTAATTGTACTTGCAGTAACAACGGCCTGTGTTATCCTCACAGGCATCTTCCGTGAACTCGGAATTGCAATTACAAGCTGGAACAACATGGTACACATCAGTTCCAAGTGTTAGTTTCCCACCCCCTCCCCCCAAGAAATATTATAAACAAATCATGTAATTAATAAAACTTACGAATGCAAGCATCCATAGAATCAGCTGGCACATTGGGTGGCCGATAATATCCGTGCACACAATGCTCGCAGTTGACCCCAGCAGTGTTGTGCTTGAAGATAAAGCAGGAGATAATTTAACAATTGAAGTGTTATTGTGCATGCATTTAACAGCAGAGCGTTGTAGAAAATGGCTGTCATAGGGAAAGGAATTTTGGGGGGGGTGGGGAGGGTTCTTCTCTAATTTTGCCTCCACTCTTGAGGTGCTGATTCACGCTCAGAGTTGGTCCTTCTAGTGCCTTATGCAACAAGCATTGCCTGGCTACCTCTCAATTTGTCTTGAACTTTGAAGATAGAGCTTTATTGTTGACTTTCCGACCCAGTGTTGGTTTTCCTGGGCTACAAATATCCTGCAGCCAGTCTCCATGAATGCTACTCTATATGGACAAGTAAGAGGAGTGTGTGAGCAGCCTGAGGATGACTCTCCTTCCAGTTTTTTTTCTTGTCTTTGTAGGATGGCACTGGGCTGCCATCCATGAATCCGTGTAGCAGTGAATCTGGGACTGGGATCTGGCGTGTCCCCATTGCTGTGGCACAGCAATGTGGTGTCCCAACATATTGAGCTGTCGGGCCATTTTGAACTTTGCCAGAGTTCAAATTTTCAACCTCACTCGTCTGCCTTCCATAATTATGATTGGAACACCGTCCCTTTTAATGGTAGAGTGTTTGTGTTTATTTGAAGTTAGTTTGTCAAAAGCATGCAGTGAATGAATTTGTATTAAAAACTCATCTTAACAAAATGTTAATGACTTGAACCATCTGTGGTTAGAACATAAGAACATAAGAAATAGGAGCAGGAGTAGGCCAATCGGCCCTTCGAGCCTGCTCCACCATTTAATAAGATCATGGCTGATCTGATCCTAACCTCAAATCTAAATTCATGTCCAATTTCCTGCCCGCTCTCCGATAAGAACATAAGTTAGCTGCTAAACTTTCACACAAAGACCTCATTTGCAAGAACAGAATCAATCGCAAGTACAGTCTGTATAAAATGCAGGTACTTACCTGACAATTAATACAGACGCCACCTCCTTCAAAGCGGCCATGGCTATTCAAGCTCCCTTGACGTTGTTCGACCGCAGGGTCATACACACATTTAAATGCGTGGCCGTGGCAATTGCAGGCTACGGGATGAATAATAGTTATGTTAAAAGATGAATGATTCATTAACTCAGGCTGAATCCTACAGAAAGTCCAACATCCATGCACCTGATAAGCTAAAGTGCACAACTGACTCCCAGTTTTTAAAAAAAGGCCATTTTTCATTGCATACAATGACTAACCTATTCCAGTGGCTTAGGTTATCGCTAATTTCAAATGTAGAATGTAACAAAATCACATGTTATATCTAAAGCCGTATTTTCTTAGACTATTAGAAAAAAAGGATGGGGTAGTCCAGCAGAGCGGATTGCCCACTCTTTATAGAACCCGATTTTCAATTCTTTGAAATCAGTGGAATGAAAATCATTTGGGTTATATAAATGGCAAGCAATCCACTCTGCCATTTTACCACCCAGGCAGTGAAGGTGAAAATCTACCCCAGTGGTGCAGTTCACTCATTAAAGTGGTTTTAGGTCTCACTAATACCAACCCAGCTACAGTGAAGTCCTCTCAAAAAAGCAACCTGGAACAATCCTGCAAACCACTCCCAAAAAAGACTAAAATTCTATTTGCTGGGAAATCAACTTTCACAATTATTAATTGAGCCCGAAGTAGCAGATTGGGGAAAGTTTGAGGAAATTTGGCGTTGGCAATCTTGTTAAGTGCAGGACAGTTTTGATTTGTAAAGGAAATACTAAGTAAGCTCTACCAGAATGGTAGAGGCTCAACCTGTATTATTCAGAAAGAGTAAACATACCCTGACACTTGTGCCTTCTTGAAGACCCGTACTCTGCCTTGTAAAACCTTAGCCTACCTATAGGAAAACCTGCTCTTTCAGATTTTAACTTGCCAATTCAACAACCGCATTTTGACCCCCCCATACTATCATTTACACCACTACAAAGGGAAGCTGGATAAGTACATAAGGGAGAAAGGAATGGAAGGATATGCTGCTGGGTTAGATGAGGTAGAGCGGGAGAAGGCTCATGTCGAGCATAAACACCGGGATAGACCAGGTGGGTCGAATGCCCTGTTTCTGTGCTGTAAATTCTATGTAATTCTATGCCAATTACAATGTAAATGAAAGGGGGAGGATTGGTACTTAGCTCAAACTTCACCTTGACCAGAACTTATTCACATCTGACTAGTTATCTTCGGCAAAGAAAAATAATACAGGACAAAATTAAGTACTAATAAAAATACAAATTCTGCCAACTTAAAAAAATATATAATTATGGCCCTTACAGGAGCACTGTGAACGCAGTGCATCAGAAGTGGACTCTGCACGGAGCATGGCCATAAAGCCCAAACTTCCGACCAGGCCTAATTTAAATATGAGGACCACGTACTTGGCACTCACAGGGGCACACTATGAATATCAATGACTTGGATGAATGGACTAAATGTATGGTTACTAAATTTACTGATGACACAAAGGTCGGTAGGAAAGTAAGTTGTGAAGAGGACATAAGGAGCCTGCAAAGGGATATAGATAGGTTAAGGGAGTGGGCAAAAATTTGGCAGATGGAGTATAATATGGGAAAATGTGAACTTTTCCACTTTGGCAGGAGGAATCGAAAAGCAGTATATTATTTAAATGGAGAGAGATTGCAGAACTCTGAGGTAGAGGGATCTGGGAGTCCTAGTACATGAATCACAAAAAGTTAGTGTGCAGTTACAGCAAGTCATTAGGAAGGCAAATGGAATGTTGTCATTTATTGCAAGGGGACATTGCTGCAGTTATTGCTACAATTGTACAGGGCATTGGTGAGACCACATCTGGAATACTGTGTGCAGTTTTGTCTCCTTATTTAAGAAAGGACATAATTGCTTTGGAGGCGGTTCAGAGAAGGTTCACTCGACTGATTCTTGGGATGACGGGGTTATCTTATGAGGAATGGTTGGACAAGTTGGGCCTGTATACATTGGAGTTTAGAAGAATGAGAGGTGATCTTATTGAAACATATTAGATCCTGAGGGAACTTGAAGGGGTAGATGCTGAGGGGATGTTTCCCCTTGTGGGAGAGGCTAGAACTAGGGGACACAGTTTCAAAATAAGGGATCTCCCATTTAAGAAGGAGATGAGGAGAAATTTTTTCTCTCAGAGGGTCGTGAGTCTGTAGACCTCCCTTCCTCAGAGAGCGGTGGAGGCAGGGTCATAGAATATTTTTAAAGCTGAGTTAGGTGGATTCCTGATTAACAACGGAGTCAAAGGTTATATTAGGTAAACGGGACAGTAGGGTTGAGGTCACAATCAGGTCAGCCATGATCTTATCAAATGGCAGAGCAGGCTCCAGTGGCCGAATCACCTACTCCTGCTCTTAATTCGTATGTTCGTACTGGGTGCAGGCCATAAAACAAAAGTGGAAATCTGAGCAAATCCGGAACCTTAAAGGCACCAACACCATTAAAGGGACAGGGATAGTTGGGAGAGTCAGCATTATTTTTTTTAAAGTAATGGGACAGAATTATTATCTGGACACCATCTGATGAAGAATGGTAAGTGTTTTAATTAATGCATGCATGATGAAAGTTGTGACTTGCACGTTAGTGGTCTTTTTGATTACTTAAAGGCTCTGTTCCTGTGTGCAGTTGTGCCATGGGTGGGATGGCAGCAACATTCCCAGCAGCTGGATGCCTCAACAGTCTATTTTGGAGGAACCTGATAAGAGGTTGCATCATTGTGACAAGCAGTAGGAGGTGGAATGGTATTATTAATGGGGGTAAGGAATGAGGAGGGAGCTGGATTGACTGTGAGACTTCTATTTTTATTCCAGTTAGCATGGAGCAATTGCATAGGCAAGAGGCCAAAAATAAAGACCTTTCTTGGCAGTACCAGCCTGTCCCTTAAGACAACACCTATAAGGCATTTTTGGGTGCAGTAGCACCAGGTTTTTCTGGGTGCAGTTTGCCCCTGAACTGCACCCGGTGCTATTAGTTGAGGTTTGAGTGCAAAGGTCTCTGACATGACTTTACATTACTGCACCCTCTTCAAGTACAGTCAGGTATCAACACCAGAAAGCTGTAGAGGAAGTTTGTGCGCAGTACTATTCAGGAGCAAAGGATGTTAGCATCCATTATTCCTCTGCATTGCTCCCATTTAATGGGTGTTATTTGGGAGCTGTCCGGCACAGTTCAGGATTTTCACAGGTTATTGAGAAAAATGTGAACCATATCTCTCTCCATTATGATGTAAGATCCATGGTAAAACATTATAGGTTGAAATCAATCATATTGGGTATGGCATGTTGGTTGGCAAAACATTGTGCTGATTTATAACTTGTGCCCCTTGGGTTCACAGATTATTAAAAAAAACACAAAGGGAAAGCAATTTATTGGATTTTAAAGGGCTTTATTTCTGCGTGCAATGTACCATTTTAAAAAATTTCCTTAGTTTATTTTAACTAAAGTAATTTAATGGTGAAGCTGGTAACCGATCTGTTTAACTGACAAACCATTAATAACTAATCCCTTCACTAATAATAACTACTTGCTTTGCAGGTTAATGCTCACTCAGGTTAGTTACTAGAATATCTGCTGACTTTACTGATAAGTTAATGAATCTCAACAACAAAACAAGTGAACAGGCAATTAAAACATGAGGATGTATAAAGCAAATCCATTGCATTCACATGGCTGTATATATCCGCTTATTTATTTGTACAGAATAAACACAAGCACAAAAAGCAGCGGCAGGCCTTTTTATCAGACACTCAAACAGGTAGAACAGGTAGGAACAAGATTAATGTTCTCAACTGAAAGCAAAATAATCAACAAAGCTAAAAAACTCTGAACTATGAATGACCTCACCAACAGTGCCACCTACAAACATGACAAGGAGGTGGGCTCCACCTGGTGGGAAGTGGCTCAGTGAGGCAGTGATGACGGGAAAGAGCTAAAGACACAGATTGAGAAAGCAATAATGCTATGATTATAAAGAGAGAGTGTTTTGTGAAAAAAATTGTAAAGAAAAGAAAATGTACACATGAAATCCATCGCTACACTTGCTGAGTTGAGGGGATGGGGCTGGCGGGGGTGGGGAAGAGTTGATTTCGAAGTTAAAGCAATCATCTCCGACCTAGATAGTTGTGTGTTTTATCCCTAATGGAGACTGGGATAACATAGGACTTCACACCAGTGACAATGTAATATCCCTTCTCTTCCACGGAATTATGTAAGAACCTTCCCAAGAGGTGAGGTGACAGTCAGCGTTTTTAAATACACAATTTTTGGGATACTAAAATCCCATACAAGTACTTACGTTCACATTCGTTGGCACTGTCTATTGTAGCTGGTTTCCAAGATAGCTGATTGTATCCAGGGCAACACTGATCACATGAACTTCCACAGGTGTTGTGTTGACAATCACATTGAAGTCTGGGAATATGAGATAGAAGTGATTTAGAGTTACTTACACATCAATAAACTGCTGAGCTTCTTCCACTGTTAATTATTGTAAGGTGTTGAATACAGCATCAAGTCATTGGGCAACAACATTAAATAAAAATTTTAGAAATACGAAGGAACTTGTATTTATATAGCACTTTATCACACGTCTCAGTAATGACCCAAAGCGCTTCATATTGAATGAATTCCATTGTGTAGTTATTGTTGTTATGTGGGTTACTCCACTATCCATGGAAGATCCCATGGATAGTGGAGTAAAGATCTAGTGTTCACCTAAACCACCGCAATAGGCAGACAGGGCCTAGTTTAATGTCTCAACTGAGTTTCTTCCTTCCTCACTGTGAAGTCAGTTGCTAAGTAATAATGACAAATTGCTCAACTTCACAGGAACGTAAATGGATGGAATAATTTGCCAGGTGGTATTGTGAAAGCAAAAATATAAGGGATATCCAAAATGTAGCTGGTTACTGTTAAGAGATTTGAGGTACTAGAAGAATGAGCTTCAATGGGATGTATGGCCTTTTCTTGCCCTTGAATTTTCTTGTGCCCAGTTTTATGTCAGCAGTGTGGTGGCAATCCACTCACAAATGTTATGGCTGGTTGTGTTTCTCACTATGCTGCTTGTGAGGAGTTCCTGATATCTACTTAGCAAGGGCTTAAGCCCACACTTGTCAACTGTCTAGTGACCAACTATTGACTTCCCTTTGGTGATGTATGGAGGGGGAGGGGTAGTGGTAAACGGTGTCTCTTTGGGGATGAACTGGCTCCAAAATGACGCACCTGTAAATGGAGAATCGTAAACATGTCAATCCTCCATGGCAATACCTGAGCCAAGCAGGTCTGTAGTTGTGCATGACACTGTTGATGATTGATCAGCCAACTTGGAGAGACTTGGAGAGCTAAGCCTATCACTGAGGCTGGGAATCTTCCAACTCAGTTGGTGATAACCCTGCAAGCCAATGCCCTAACAGGTAGGGTGGTCTCAATTGGACAAACAGAAAGCTAACCAATACTCTGTGCTGGTAAGCTGCATGGTTTTAGCTGTCTATACCTTGGTGCTTGCCAAACTGTGCTTAAGCTTTCTGGATTTAGGTAAATGAGGTGCATCCCTAAAGAGAGAGAATGCACATTTCATATAGGGCAGACAGAGACTCTACCTATGTGGATTTTTCATTATCTTGGTTTGGAGACTATTAAGAATGATGATGGGTTTTCATGCGTGAGGCCAAAAAAAAAGTCAAGTTCTTAATTCTGTGCTTTCACTGTGTGTTGCTTAAGTACAAATTGTCAGCATTTAATATTTGCAGACCTGTAAACTATTGCCCTCATTTAGATTCTAGAAACTGATCTCATTCGGAACAGTGGAAAATCTAAGGTAAGTCAAGCAAAGATAATTAGTTGGGTTTATCTCAGCACAGAAAAAGAAATCAAAGAGTTTGAATAAGAGATGGCTGTGATTACCACAGTTGCTGCATCAATTTTCTGTCACTAGATGTTGATTTGTGCTTTGTAAATACTGTGTGATAAAGGTATCTGGTCACTATGAGGCAATACTGCATAAATCTTTTTGAAATGAGACTACTATGGGAATGGAAAACCCAATAGCTATTCAGCCTTAACCACCTCTACTCATCTAATTATTTGCCAAGCAATAGTTCCAGGCATGAAGCCTCACTCAATGGCAGCAGATTAGAGAAACAGATGTGGAGGTTAGCATGCCCGACTTGTGGTGTTCCTAATTTTCCATTGATTAATTTCTGCTGATCTTCTGCCCGATTCTTTCATCCGTACGCCTGTTAAGCAATGCTCTGCACCAAGTGAATCATTTTACTCTTCAGCTCACTAAAGCAGTAAAGTAACTAGTTCTGCCGAGATGATGAATGGAACTCTTCAGCACCTTAGTAAACACACAAACAGTCTGCACTCCTACATTTGTACAGATGCAAATGGTACACATTATGGAAGGGTGAGGACAAACTAAAGTCATAGATACGGCACTATATAAAAACGGTATTTATGTGAGAGCTGAGCTCCATTTTATTTTCTCAATTACAACTTAAGGGGAAGCTGTGTGAGCTTTAAAGTTTATACTTAAACATCTGTTCATAATCAAAGACTTTCTGTTCAGGTTTCATTTTCCAGACAAGCTGAATGATTAGTGTTTCATCTTTGCTTTGGAAACAAACAAAGGTGTTACCAGTGACATTTGAAAAACACTGCACCTTAAAGTCCAATGTTCTTGGTGGGAGGGGGGGCGGTGTGCGGTAGGGAGGAGGTTAAAAGGCTCAACTTAAACAAGCATCTTTAAAGGTACAATGAAGCTAACTGTGCCTCACTTCAAAAGCCTGTAATGTCTGGCTCTTTACTGCCACACCCATCTCAAAGAGATACACACTTTGAATTGAATGGTCCATAAACATTTACAGATATTGTAAATGAAGCTGCAGCAGTATAGAACAAAAGAGCATCTCATGCACCTAATTTGTGATTTCACTTCAAGGGCATAATTTAAGCCTGGAGCTGGGAAGGGGATCGGGAGGGGGGGGGGGGGGGTACATGGGAGAAACTAGGGGTGAGGGCGAGTTTAGTTATCGGGAGGGGGGGAGGGGGTCAGTCATCAGGGGTCAGTCATCCGGGGGGGGAGTTAGTCATTGGGAATTAGTCATCAGAGGGGGGGAAATCAAGGGTCAGTCACAGGGTGGGGGGGCGGGGGCGGTGGTTAGTCACCAAAGGGGGGGGGGGGGTCAGGATCGGGGCTCATCACGGGGGTCGCGATCGTTGGTGGGGGGGTCGTGATTGTTGTGGGGGTGGGGGGCCGCTGCAGGTAGTCTTACTGGGCCTGGGGGAAGCACTCCTGCTCCTCTGGGCCCACAAGCTGTGCTATAGAGGCCCCTTACCTGCTGTTTCAGGCCTCCTCACCTCCTCTCACGTGACGTGAAGGAGAAGGCCTGGGAATCCCGGCCCCCAGAGACTAAAATCACAAAACCTGAAAAAGTGGAAGCCGCAGCCTCCTTGAAAGGTTTTAATGACCAACCCGCCTCCTGAGAGCGGATTGGTTGCCCGCCCCTCATCTCGCCCCTGTGAAAACTGGAAATGGGCGGGTTTGCAATTTTTAATCCCCCCCGCCCCAACCCACCCATTTTTCGAGGTTAAAATCATGCCCCAAGTCTCAGCTCTGACCACCTGCCTAGTATGTAGTGTCCTGACATGAAAGCATCATCATGCACTGCACACAAGAAAAAAATGAACTCTGGCGGCATTGTCCATGCCAGGTAGTTTAGCAAGGGGGCGGGGAGCTAAGCTAATTCTACTTTTACAAAAGATTTACCATCCACTGTTCCAATTTTTGACAAAATAAACATTTGATTAATGTTCACAGACAGGACTGACATTTTCATACGTACAGGCCCGAGCACTTAGACCGTCCCGCTGATCCCGGATAACTGCCTATATCGGGCAAATGGCGCTAACCTTTTGCCAGTACCATAGGCGTCTATTGCAAAGGCGCCGCTTAAAACGTATTATGCGCGTCGGCTATTTTGTTCAGTTCAGTACTTACAGATTTAAACGCTCGACTGATTTCAGGCAAAGTCACATCATCAGGCAGCTTCAATCAGCTGTTTGCACTTTTAACATATTATGGTTTTACCGTCCACTGCATATAGCGGGCAAATCGCGTTAGCACGAACGTGCCCGATAAATGCAGTGGGGATTATACTGTCGAGTAAGCACTGCTGTCACAAAAATTGGCAGCACACTGATTTCAGCATGACTGGCACTAAAAAATATTTCTGAACAGTGCAAACCTCCATTTTTGGAATCAGATCAGATGGGTTTATTAAGTTTAATTAGGTATCGTTGATTAAAATATTTAAATTTTTCAACATAACCCACTGCAGGGTGGAGGGGCTGAATGGCCCACTGCTGTTCCTACGTTCACTGCAGTTGGTTAAAAGCTCCAGTCGCAACTTGGATTTTCTGGCCGCAAACTTTCACCGATGCTGGAGGTCGGTTTGTTCAAGCCAACAATACACAAACCATATTGTTGGTACCCAGTTTGCCTGTGGCCAGAATAAATGGCGGCCAGCATCAACTCATGCTACCAGAAGCAGCCGTTTGCATTTACACCGTGAACAGAATAGAGGGGGGAGAAAATGCCTCGTCACGAGATACTCTATTTGAGGCACTTTGTTTTAATTACAGTGTTACCACCAAAGTTAAGGCTGACATCACTGTTTTATAAACCAGACTCATTCTGGCATCAAACTAACTTCAACTGAAGTGAACTTGTGCTCTTAGTCAATATAGACTCCAGGCTCATGCAGTGTTTGGGTCATGCCTGTTAATACAAATATATAAGAATATTTAATTCCCAATACTACATTATGGAACCACGGGCATTTTGAACAGTCTAGTACATGCTTCTGCTCTTGCTGTGCACATTAGAAAAAGGCACACACACAGTACCTTGACAAAGGCCTAAACAAGAGTCACTGCACATTTTTAACCTTGTCAACAAAAAAAGATGGAATTAATCAGAAACCCAATCAGTGAGCAGGTAGACTATAATTCATATAGCATGGAATCCCTAAATGCTCTTGGATTTTGAATCTAGTGGGATTTATCTACCGATGGTTGTAGTGAATAATCTGGCTGTTTCTCGCTTGGAATGGGAAGAGTGAGTTGACTCAAACGTCCTGTTTTAATCAACTCTTTGTTCATATTCTCTCATGACAGCTTCTGGATCATTCATTATAACTTTATTAGATCCTCTACAGAACAATGAAAATGTTTTCTTCTTATTTTAAGCTGCGCTACCGTTAAAAAAAAGTTAAACTCAATTTACATGTTTCTGGTGCCCATCGCTCTTAATAATGGCATGTTTATATAATGGAACCACTTCAATTACAGGCAGATCTGTAATATGTGGGGGTGCTGGTGTGTTGGAATCTGCTCCATTTCCATTGTAGGGTGGATTCCACAGCGTAACAGATAAATAAATGAATTACAATTTCTAGCTGCTGGACCTTCTTTGATCACTGGCGAAGATCTGTACAGAGCAACAAGTAGAAAACGCACTGTTGGCTTGTTCAGGCAAGCTGAACCAGAAAAAATGATGTGGCAAAGTCTCCACAATAGCTGCTTGTACTGCTACTCCAGGGATACTGCCTCAGGAAGCGCCAACAAAGACAGTTCTTTAGTTGGGTTTTGATACCTCTGAAGTTCGCAGATTCACTTGTTAAGATTCCCAGTGCATTGTGTAGCCTTACATAAGTGGTGTCACTGCACCTTCAGCCCGCTGTCAGATCACATTATCAATGGATCTCTGGAGGTCCAAACATAATAATTCATAATTCACTTTTTAAATGAACCGTGGGACTTTTCTGCACCTTGCAATTACTCTCCAGGAAGTGCCTGTTTCCTGTAACTGCCAATTATGTGAACTTTGACAGCCCATTTACAATCATCTGCTTTACAGCTGTTTTCCCTGTTGTCACATTAATTAAATCCCAGCTGTTTTTACTCCAATCACCATTTAATTCAGTTTACAAACGTAACTTTTGAGAAGCCATAACAGCACAGTTTTACATATTATATATATTAGCCATTGTGCTCAGTTATAATTATTAGTTGCCATTCAAGTATACTTTTGGAAACCACAGAAGGTTAATACCATTAAAGTGTATTATCACTACGGTATCAACAGATATGTGCAAAGTATTCACCCAAAAGGGGTGTCGCATTTTAACCTGGGTACTAGAATTTCAGTAAGGGTGTATCAGCGAGGGAATTAGAGTTTGAATCCCAGGCTCCACCACAAACCACATTCTGCCTTCAGCTGACCTAGAAGGTGAGTTTTGGCTAGGTCTCCTGGGAAGAAAGGGGTCTTTTCCCACATTATTTGCGTGGGTTGCCTCCAGGCAATGGCACAGACAGCATCTGGGGGATATAGCCACAGTCCAGGCTTTCCTATCTTCCCAGATAGAGAGGACGACTTTAGAGATAGGGTGGGAAAACCACACCAAACTATTTGGAAAGTGGTGTACAAATGAAATGACTAAAATTCCCATGGTAATTTTTATATTGAATTTGCACAAGAAGAAAATGATCCACTTTACTTGTTTAATTTTACTTTTTATATAACCCACAATTAAATCACAGTCAGTAATGTGGGAGGAGACTTGCTAAAATTGAAGAGCGAACTTCACCACAAAAGTCCCCTTTTTAAAAAAAATCAAATAATTACAAAGAATTCTGAACAAACTTTAACTTTTTTTTTGCTTTGTTTAGTCCGTGTTTTAAAATATATATATGCTAATAACATCACTGAGGTTACTAGGGAGGAAGGACCAATACACTTGGAGTACAGTGCACAGTTCGGATCTCCATATTATAGAAAGGATATAGAGGCATTGGAGAGGGTGCAAAAAAGATTCACAAAGATGATACCAGAACAGAGAGGATATCCTCATCAAGAAAGGCTGAACAGGCTGCGGCTCTTTTCTCTAGAAAAGAGAAGGCTGAGGGGTGACCTGATAGAGGTCTTTAAGATAACGATAGGGTTTCATAGGGCAGATGTAGAGAAAATGTTTTCACTTGTCGCGGAGTCCAAAACTAGAGGTCATAAATATAAAATAGTCGCTAATAAATCCAATAGGGAATTCAGTAGAAACGACTTTACCCAAAGAGTGGTAAGAATGTGGAACGTGCTACCACAAGGAGTAATTGTAAGGCAAATAGCAAAGATGCATTTAAGGGGAAGCTAGATAAGCACATGAGGGAGAAAGAAATAGAAGGGTATCCTGATAGGGTTAAATGTAAGGAATCTTACAACACCAGGTTATAGTCCAACAATTTTATTTTAAAATCACAAGCTTTCGGAGATTATCCCCTTCGTCAGGTGAATGAGTGAAAGATTCTCAAATCGCATATCTTATATTAGGCTGGGACAGCATCACACCAATCAAACGGTGTCGTTGTTGTTCAAACAGGCCAGTCACGGAAAACAGCACGTCCCAGTACACTGGATATACATTGTGCCAATTACACAGACAGAAAGAAAGAGACCCAAATGGCAGAGAGAGAGAATATTAAAACACATAACTTTTTTTTCCCTTTTTGCTGGTGGGGTTACACACGACAACGCAAAATCGTTGAGCAGAAGTTGATAGCCAAGTTCCGCACCCATGAGGATGGCCTCAACCGGGATCTTGGGTTCATGTCACGCTACATGTAACCCCTCCAGCAAAAAGGGAAAAAAAAAGTTATGTGTAGTTTTCAGGAGAACAGCGTCCACGACACCACACAAACCTGCCACGGCAACCTCTGCAAGACATGCCAGATCATCGACACGGATACCACCATCACACGAGAGGACACCACCCACCAGGTACATGGTTCATACTCCTGTGACTCGGCCAACGTTGTCTACCTCATACGTTGCAGGAAAGGATGCCCCGGAGCATGGTACATTGGCGAGACCATGCAGACACTGCGACAATGGATGAACGGACACCGCGCAACAATCGCCAGACAGGAGGGTTCCCTCCCAGTCGGGGAACACTTCAGCAGTCAAGGTCATTCAGCCATCGATCTGCGGGTCAGCGTTCTCCAAGGCGGCCTTCGAGACACACGACAACGCAAAATCGTCGAGCAGAAGTTGATAGCCAAGTTCCGCACCCATGAGGATGGCCTCAACCGGGATCTTGGGTTCATGTCACGCTACACGTAACCCCACCAGCAAAAAGGGAAAAAAAAAATTAAGTGTTTTAATATTCTCTCTCTCTCTGCCATTAGGGTCTCTTTCTTTCTGTCTGTGTAATTGACACAATGTATATCCAGTGTACTGGGACGTGCTGTTCTCCGTGACTGGCCTGTTTGAACAACAACGACACCTTTTGATTGGTGTGATGCTGTCCCAGCCTAATATAAGATATGCGATTTGAGAACCTTCCACTCATTCACCTGACGAAGGGGATAATCTCCGAAAGCTTGTGATTTTAAAATAAAATTGTTGGACTATAACCTGGTGTTGTAAGATTCCTTACAATATAGGGAATGGAGGGAGGTGGAGTGCAACTATTGGACGTGGAGAAATTATGGCTAAATACATATCTTCTTTCAATATAAAAGCTTTGAGGCTCATCCATTGTACTTTAGGTGTCACACATGCAAACTTCTATGCCACATTAATAAATGTATATGATGAGAAATGGCACTGTTAAATTAGCAAGCAGAGCAACATCACACTAATGCATTAAGCAACCATATGCTGACAAGGAAACAGTTATTGCCAAGCTATTAAGGTGGTCTCAACTGAAACTTTACAACATAAGGAAACATCAAACAAGAATAGGTGTCTCCTAATGTTGTAACTTTTCAGGTTAAGCCCAATTTTAGATCATATCCCAGTCAGGCAGGAGCCATGCAGTGTAACTGGGGTTCTGCATGCCTGTAAATGCACGCTAAGTTAAAAAAAACTTGCTTACATCCACAACTCCATCATCTGTGACTCTCCCATGGACGCAGAACACTGTAAAGGAAATTCTGAAGGGGGTGGGTGGATTTGTTCTGTGTACTCCTAATGCAGCTGCAGACTCTGTTGTTTTGGGAAAATGTGCAATTAAAGGTGGTCAGAAATATCCATGTTGTAAGCATCAATAGCCCATGGGTTTGCTGTTTGGCTCGCTTAAAATCTGAAGATGATTTGCAATCCAGCTGTCGAACACATAATGACTGACCAGCACTGGAGTGCTGGCTTTTCTGGATATATTCACTATGTGTTAACTTGCTCAAAAGGTTAGATTCTTGAACCTGCAACATTTGGGTTGAGATATCCAAAACCGTTTTAAAGAAAAGTCCAGTGTTTCCAACCCAACAAAAACTAACCATGCCAGGTTTCCTTCATTCCTAACTACTCCACTAACGTCACTTAGAAAGCCGAACCACCTCCTTCGATGCAGCAGGGGCTGCAACTTTGGGCCTGCCTGGGAAATGATCCATAATCGCTCCCAGTTGGGTAAATATGCCACTAGCTACTTGCTGGTTACCTTCCATACTTTATTCCATTTGCAAAAGTTCCAATTTTGGTAACTGCACAGGAGTAATCAAATCTGTATCCACACATAACTAATATAACATTTGCTACCTCATTCCACACTGCTCCACCTGGACCCAACTTTCCCCTTTTACAAAAGAAAAATTGAAATAAGCATGATTTTGAAATGAGCGTTAAAAAATTTAGTTTCCAAAGCAGTTGCAAGATTTTCTTGCCATGATATAATAATCGCATTTGGAATGATACTGGAATTTTAAACAAATGGCCATTCCAAGTTCCTGGATAACATAAAACTGCAAGGGAGGATCTGCGATACACACTTGCTTATCTTCATCTGGCAAACCATGACGCATTCCAGAATTCCACCCTTGATAAGTAAGGTCAGATCAGGAATGAGTGTTTATCTACTGACTGAACTAGTCACCTCAACAGCCTTTAAACAGAAGGCGAAAAATTCCTTGGTGTAAATTATACAAAACCTAAATGTCAAGCATCACCCTTTTAAACAGGGCTGTAATTCAGGTTTAAATCAAGATCATATGGGAGGAAATGTTTCAGTTATGTTTTATTGGCCTTTACGATATTTCTTTTCACCTTGATAACTTGATTAAATTCAGTCAGACATCAAGTCTAAGGGGAATAATCTTCATGTGGGTTCTCCCGATCGCCCGCCGTAACTTAAGCGCAAGATCCATGGAAACCCCAGGCAAACAACACAAGTGTGTTAATTGCATTTTCCAAGGTTTCTGCGGATCTTCTGCTGATCTTACGTCAGACGATTGGGAGAATCCACGCGGAAATTCAACCCCGAATTATTTTTTTGTCTTCATTTACAAATCGATTTAGGAAGCGATCTGCCTAGCAGAATTAGGAAACAGGGATGCGTACTAGATACTGAAATGAGCTTAGCTACACATGAGGTTTCAGACAGTTAATATCAAGTTAACTGACTGCATGTGCAACTCAGCTCTTTGGAAGCAGTAGACTTAGAAAGCACCTTAAAAGATTTGTTGAAATAATCAGCTTTCAGCAATAACTTGGTTGCTAAATGCACTGTGTGACGTGGTACTAAGGCATACAAAGCACGGGTCCTACATTCAATCCTTAGTCCACATCAAGCTCGGTAGATCTCAGCTGTGGCAGCAGTAGGTGCCTCTGCTGGAATGTGGATGTTGGGCAAGGGCAAGGTCAGGCTTGGCTGTTCTGCCCTCCAACTTCAGAAAGCCAGTTGACACTCTCTGACTAAGGACTGATTATGGTCTCTTTACCATCCCACTTTGGGATGTAGTTGAAAAATGGAGCAGAACTTAATCCTGTCCACAATGCTAGTTTTGCGGCTTGTCAAATTTTTGGGAGGAGGGGCTGTAGCGCACAGAAAGAGGTGGGGGCTTCCTTTCCATATTAAAAATGGGGCAGGCAAAGCTGCTGTGACATTTTCTAGCCTGAAGGCCTGCTGGATGCTGAGTCACCAGCATGCCCATGAAAACCTGGTTAGACAGAGGCCTTGGAAGAGACTTGCAGGCAGGAGGGCCTTTCAAAGATTCTAAAGTGTTTCTCAATTTTTTTAAGGCCCTTCTTGTATTTTTTTTTACTGCTGGCACTTAGGTCCTGAGCTCCCACAATTGCACCAGAGTGTTTGCCAACAGGGTCCTCTGCACAGAGGAAGAGTAAGATCTACAGAGTGATGCCAGAGAGGTCAGGATGCCCGAGAGGTGCTGCATGCCCTTCTGTCTGCACCCATGCCCTGACATCTTCAGAGAAATAACATGCCTTGATTTAAGAGATGTTATACTGGTCAAGACTCCTAAAGGAGACTGTGCCAGCAGAGCGCTGGTAGCATCACTTCAAGATGTGAATACCTGATTAACGGTTGTGCCGGAAAGATCTTCAGAAGCACCCCAGATAAAAACATTCCGTACTCTACATGGTGCTACATGAAAGAAGCCATTGCAGGATAATCAGGAGCCAGTACTTCCTGTTTGGCTGCACCTGCCAAGATGCCACCAACTATTTCTTCAGACTCTGGAAAACTTATCTGGGAATGACCATACTTATCTGGGAATGACCTTCTCATGGCCCAGGTCAGCACAGGGGCAGATGCCAAACTGTGCCATATTCTGAAAGGACACCTGTGAGTGTAATGCAACATAGAGCATACACATGCAGGGACAGTAATGGTCAAGGGTGCCTGAAACTTGGCTGCATTTTCTTGCAGACATGCTGCAGGGCTGATCCAGAGTTTCATAATAGATACATAATGTTGGCTAATGAGTGGTAAATGTTAAACCTCTGGCCAAAAAGGGGAAGGAGATAAGCCAGGCTACTTTCAGTTGATTAGCCTTACATCAATAGTAGGAAAAGTACCGGAGACCATAATTAGAGATACAATAAATGAATACTTAGAAGGGCCTGGACTGATTAGACAGACAATGTGGCTATGTGAAAGACAGGGCATGTTGGACCAACCTGATATTATTAGAGAATGTATAAATGGGGGTGGGAGGGAATGCAGTAGATGCTGCTTATATGGATTTTCAGAAAGCATGTGATGAAGTTTTGCATAAGAATTTGGTTGAGATAATTACGTCCAATGGCATAAAAGGGAAAATGGCGATACGGATAAGAATGGCTGTAAGGCAGACAAGAAATGGTTGCGATAAATGGATTTTTCTCAGAATGGAGGATGGTGGCTCTTGGAGTGCTCCCGTGATCCTCACTGGGGCTACTTTTGTTCTATATCATATCTAAATAAATGATCTAATAAATGGCTTCCTCTGTGCTAAAAATGTCTATGTTTTTTAAAACGCCTTTTTTTTCCTGAATGGATACCTGCCAGATTGGTTCTCTTTACCTCTAGATGACTCCGTGATGTTACCAGCACCCGAGTGCCCTAGAGTAGCTCCACTCAAAGCAATGGGGTTGGGACTTCAGACTGGTCAGACAGCTGATTTGGAGCTAACTGACGCAGGAAAACATGAAACTGCCTGCTCGCGCTTCATGATGAGAGATTTAAAACAAACAAAACATAGGATTATGTTTACAGTTAACACAAGGATTCCACATCTTCAAACAGTGGATTGAAAATAGGTCTATATACATCAGACAATACGTTGGCACCAAAGATTTGTGGCCCTTCCGGCACACACCTGCCATCAGACGGGCGGGAGTACAGCTGAAAGAACGTACATTAGGCTGGGATGTGGATAAGCTGGGTCCTTCAGCTTCAGTCTTCAGCTGCCTAGGCCCCAAGCTCTAGAATTCCCTCCCTAAATCTCTCTGCCTCTCTACCTCCCTCTCCTACTTTAAGACGCTCCTTAAAACCTACCTCTTTGACCAAACTTTTGGTCACCTGCCCTGATATCTCCTTATGTGGCTCGGTGTCAAATTTTGTTTGATAACGCTCCTGTGAAGCGCCGTGGGATGTTTTACTATGTTAAAGGCGCTATATAAATGCAAGTTGTTGTTGTCCTGATCTCTGCTTCTAGCTTCTACGGGGATTTGTTTGGAGTAGAACCTCTGTCTGCCCGAAACATGGTCCTCCAAGTTAGAAGGGATGTAGATGGGGGAAGGGGACTCGCAGGCCAGGCACTTCCTTGGTCCTTGCCTGGCGGGAGAATAGTGGCTGGAATTCTTGGGTGAAAGGAGGCATACCAGCTGTTGGAGGGGTGAAAGTGGGGCCCACCTGGTGATCCAGGTCTGGATCCTGAAGAAGTTCACAAGTTCCTGGTGAGATAATGATCCTCTGGGGAATGGGAGTGGGGAGGCAATAGGGCCTTAAAAATTTTTTTTTTTCTGCCACGGGGTTCATGAGTGGCAGCTTGTGGCAGGCCTTTGCAGCAATACCCACGCCCCTGCTCTGGTGGGCACTTGAGATGCACTTATAGTGGAGCAGGTGACCAACATTTTTATGCAAAACAGGGAACCTCTCCCTGACCCTGGATTCTTCAGCAGGGTTAGTAGAAGAGACTTTTGGCAGGCCGATCCTAGCATTTACACTGAAATAAAAGGCCCACTGATTGTAAACTGTACAAAAAAGGATGCCCTTAAAAATATAGCTCACAGTGTCAACTTTCATGTCTATGATTCTATAAATTTTCAGGGTTACGGGGAAAGAGCGAGGAAATGGGACTAACTGGATTGCTCTTACAAAGAGCCGGCATGGGCTCGATGGGCCGAATGGCCTCCTTCTTTGCCGTAACCATTCTATGATTCTATACTGGGACAAGACACTACCTCCAGCACAGTTTCACTTACATATTCCAAGTGTTCCCTTATCTGTGCAGAGGCAGATCAGCCTGATACGATATACAGGTTCACATTTTCAGAGAGTAACTGGATATATGTTGCAACAATTTGATATATTATAATTCTTATCTGTACCAAGTTGGTACACCTTGGCGTGATTAGATCCAAATTACTGTGGATCTGCTGGGCTTTTGCTTCTGGTTCCCACATTTCGACCTCTGAATCTGTGGTTCTAAACCTCACATCAGCTTCCTCCCTCTCTCTACTGTTTTGATACAGTCTACGCTGCCAGTTTCTGGGCTATTTTCCCCTTCAAAGCACTGCTGTGGCACAGGGAAAACCCATCTCCTATCCTGTGAGCTCCCAAGAGGCAGCATACTGCGTGAGCAGGAGCTTGCACTGAAAACTAAAGACAGCTAAATCCAAAAGTTCAGGTGGGAGCAGCCGTGCATAGAAAGTCAGCCAGTCAGTAGAGGTCCCAATAAGAACTGTCCCTGTTTGTGGAGCACCCGGACTGGAACATCCACCCTTACATGACAGGAGACTACTGCCAAGTTGTGTTGCTGTGCCCTTGGCTAAATCAGGAACCTGTCTCATTTTATTTGAATGATTTGACAGAAATAGCATTCATTAACTTTGGTACCAGTTCATTCAAAAGTTGCCAACTCTTTAAGAGTGAAGAGTTGTGTTTAGTTTGTGGTTCACCTACGTATTTCGCATCAATGAGAAGTAGTTTCACCTTTGTGACTAGGCAAACTGTACAGTGTAACTTCAGCGTGAAGTTGCTTCTTAATGTTAGCAGACAGCTGACAGGCCAGTCAGTTCTTTGACATTAAAGTGTAACCAGAATATGCAGAGCTCTGTTTTCCTATTGAGCAATGTGGAGCTAGTAGTATAACTCACATCTGTTAGCTCTGCATTATTGCAAGCGGGTACCGAACTCAAATCAGTACCTGCACTATAATGGCACCCAGTATCACTTCCCTATGGATCTTCAGTTTCAAAAGGCATCTGGCATTCTGCACAAAAATATGTCTAATTAAGGTGAATACTCAAGGAAGTAAGAACTATCAAACTAGACAGAAATTTGACTGGATAACAGGAGGTTAAGGGGACTGAAAAAAATGCAACATTTCAACTGGGGAGCAATGACCCAAGGGATTGGTCTGGAACTTGTGCTATGCATAATATTTCTTAATGGTTCAACAAGGTTACTGTAACTCAATTGCACAAGTTTAGAGATTTATGTGGTATTGTGTATGATAAACATAACCTAGAATAAGAGTTCTGTATTACACAACATTGAACCATGTATCTGGAAATGGACTCACTTCTCAAAGCAAAGATACTTTTTTAAAGGATAGTTTTTTTTAAAGTATAAATAAAAAGAAATGTGAGGGAAAGTCAGGCATAAAGAGGAGTGGAAATATTTACAAGGACCACTTATGTGGGCAAAGGAGTGGCAAGAGAGTTTGTTAACATTAAAATGTAACCAGAATATGCAGAGCTTTGTTTTCCCATTAAGCAATGTGGAGCCAGTAGTATAACTCACATCTGTCAGCTCTGCATTATTGTAAGTGGGTACCAAACTCAAACCAGTACCTGCACTATAATGCACCCAGTATCACTTCCCTATGGATCTTCAGTTTCAAAAGGCATCTGGAAAATGTTGGAAAAAAGATACTGACATAGATATAGGGGAATATCCCATTTGGATAGAATTCTGAGCTTCCTACCTAATAGATCTGACCTGAGGAGAACTATAGAAATCTAAGTTGCACTTGTATAAGAAAACACCAACAGGCACCTATTCATTGCGACAGGAAGTAAACCAAGGTACAGTACCATTAGGAAGCCACCTGTTCCTTTTGTATTCAGACAAGCCAACAATTTACTCGGTAAGAATTTAAGCAGATTATAGAATAACTGTCTTCTTTATTCTCACACTTGTACATGTGTTTCAAATCCGGTTTTTATTACTCTCCCAACCTCCAGCTGCATCTGTAAAGGTCAGGTGTCCTACTGCAAAGCTGGGATCGCACCCCACTTACACAGCATGGGCAGCTGTTCCAGATCTTTTGATTGTGCACTAACTTAGCCATCCTGTAAACCACGATGTATACTTAATGTCCAGAGCAAATACTGAGTTCATTGTCAGCAAAGTCACAGCCATTAAATCTTCAATGATGGGGCAGGTAAAACAACATGATTTTAGGAGGAAATTCCAATAGGGAGCAGTGTAGTAGGTATTTTTTTAATAGGATTTTAACATAGATTGATTCAAGTGTTTGGAAATACCAATTACAATATTAATAGAATG
Organism: Heptranchias perlo; assembly: GCF_035084215.1. NCBI lineage: Eukaryota > Metazoa > Chordata > Chondrichthyes > Hexanchiformes > Hexanchidae > Heptranchias > Heptranchias perlo. The sequence continues at coordinate 14,242,250 of NC_090343.1, forward strand.
GCGTGCTTTTCAAGCCCAGATCTAATTGAGCTTCATACATTGACGTCAGACCTGGCAGCTGTATGGTTTGCAGCTTGTGACGGTACAACTGTCGAAACAAGTGGCGTACAAGGGGTTTGTGAGGCTACATCAGGGTCACGTTGCCTGTAACTGACCACAAGGTATCCTTTCACTGCTTTGGGCTCTGTGGCCTCCCTAAAGGCAGGGTGACCAAGCAGCAGCTGCTATTTTACTGGAAGGCATGTACACCTGGGTTGAATTGACACCATGTAATTAGGAGTGAGTAGCGGCAAATCTACAGTTGAGCAGGGACACACATTACCTTGTAATTAGCCATGAAAAAACCTTCCTGCTCAGGTCACAGTGCTGGAATCTGGTTTCTGAGTTTATGCCTGCTGGCTAAGTTCTAACAGCACCGTGTTGTTTATTAAAAACATTCGGTGGCAGCCACACACGAACAGACATTCTCAAAGATAAAGAACCCATTTTTTGATACCTATATGTGAGTGAGCTTCTAAAAATATATATATATCAAATCTACTTATAAATTGTCTCGGGAAATTTGAAGCGTTTTAAGTGGATTTAGTCATGCAAGATGAAAGTGCTCCTGCAGAAATCAGCCACCATCTATCTTTGCATGGCTTTCCACAACTGCTTTTAAGGCATTCGCAGGGCTTTTCAAAGAAACCACAGAGACTGGAGACAGCAAGGTAAGGAGTGGGTTATTTAAGTGCTAGATCAGCTATGCCAGCTATCTTTTTAAGAAAGAGCAGCACATTTTATCTTGCACAGCACAGTTACTCTAGTCTCCACTGATTTCTTTACCAAATTAAAATAACCCTTACCTTACCACAGGTACGTTTATTCATTTCGTGCACTGGTGCTGAGGGCCACTGACGAGTTTACTCATCTGTTGGCAACCTATTCCTGTTTGATGTGAGAAAGCATGTCAAACATTGACCTGGTTTTATCTTATGGTCCTTTGTCATTTGATAGGATGGAAACCAGCTTTCAGGGCCACTTTTTCATTAATCAAATGTCATTTTTTTTAAAGTTTCACCTGCCTCTAGTTTAATGCCAAAATTGAGATAGTCTTGTTCTTTGGTCTCATGCCGACTAGAAATTGTTAATCTGGTTGTAGAACCACATTAGTAACTTCAACTGCCTACAGATCCTCCACAAGGCACACTACTTCTTTAAAGCTGTAGCATTTGTAGGGTTATAAAGAAAAGAATGATGCCAAAAGCATTTTACTGAACATGTGTAAGAAATTGATTGCTTAAATATTAGAATTAAATTATGAATTGAATCCTGCGGGTCCAAATGTAAATTTAAACAACCAAAACAAGGATGTAAATTACAAAATCAAAATTAACATTCCCACTTTGTAATTGGTAAACAATGCTTTGGAATTAAATCCAGAGACTGGGTTTTCATTAGAATACTTCTCTCCTTTGCGTTCGATCCAGCCTGAAATTATTCCATGAGGGCTACTGGGGCATTTCTGATGCCTAGAAAGAGTCGGCTGATAATTAGCCAAACCATCTGCAAATCACATCTGCCACTGGCGTTCTTTGATAAGTGACTATGGGTTACACTACTGAATATTGCAGACAAACAAACAGATGTTGCCTGCAGGATTGAAAATTCACAGGCATTTTGATGCCTTGAAAGTTTGCTCTTTGTATCTAATTGAATGTGTACACTGCTTTGATCACTACTTAGATACTATATTACAATAACGAAGCTTTGAAGAACTTTGTGCTAAGGTGCTGCTGCCTCTAAATTAGACGCAGTATAAACAAACAAAACAGCATTGAAATAACTTACGAGTAGTTATCCTGTTGAATTATGACATCAGTTTAATTAGCTGGACAGAAAATGCTGGGTTATGTGTTTTGTTTTCGCCTCCAGCATCTCCCTCCCCTATTGCCCACAAGGGTGGCAAAATTCCTCCTGTTCACTGTTAAAGTTAACAATTTAAATCACTTGGTGTTAAAGCACTGTGCAGTGTGTTATTGAGGCCAGGAAGGAGAAATTGTCCTATATCTAAAGAAGGTCCATAAAGATCAACAAATAAGAAATTGCATTGCTGATTTCTACATGTGGGCTAAGCTCTCAACCAGTCCGTGGTAAGAAAAAAATAAGCCCAGAAATTCGATGGCGGCATGCTCATTTTTCAGGCGCTGAACGGGTGCCTATGCCTCCAATATGGCGGGCAGGAAGGGCGCGCTGATTACAAGCCTAAAATGTGCCGCCCGCCATATTGGTATAGGCAAAAAAAATAGGTGTTCAGGGCCAGCGCTTGAAACAAGCATTAGGCCCTTTGCGTATGCAAATAAGGGGCCTCGCGCCTGTTTGAGGCCCCTTTTGCAAAATTGGATTGCCCTGAATGCCAGCAAGGCAGTAGCCCAAAATTCAAAGCCTCTTCGCCAGCGAGCTACCCAGGGACGCCCAACAGTGTATCTGCAGCTCGTCTCATTTAAATAAGGTCCAAGGCCCAAAATCAGGTGCGCCTTGGGCCTACCCGTTCAGATATCGTTCAGTGTCATGATGTCCAGTGCAGCTGCAGGTACAGGTGTCTGTTTGTGCCATTGTGTAGGTGTTCTTGTCTCTGGAGAAGCCTTGGGGGGGTTTGGCTCTTCCACAGGCAGTGACACTATCTCATTAATCTCACAGCAATTCCGTTGCGGGAGCGAGTGAAATAAACGCTGCCATTACAGATTTGTGAAGAACCCTTTCAGAGGGAGTTTCAAAAAGTTTGATCGTCTATAGCATGTTTAAAAAGTTAACAGATTCCTACTGACATAGATTTAGCACAGAGTCACTTTGAAGCTTGCAAAGCAACTTGTTCAGGAATCACAGAGCTGTCAGCAGACTTCTCATATTGTGATTATTACTATTACATTAAATTCTGAGTGCACCAGTAGCTGGATACTGTAACAAGGTGGTTAAAACAAAACTGATTGTAAAATAAATTGTATTGCACTTCATCTGCCTGTTATCTTTGCTACTCAAACCCAGTGTGTTTCAAGTTATAATTACATTCTGAACATGACATCTGTCCATAGGATTTGTTGGTTTGTAAACAAGAAATTCTTGACACAAGGACTTAATACCAAAAACTGACTGCAAAATGAACTAATGTTGTTTTGAACCTTTACTTATATTTTCGTAGGATTTTTGTGCCCATTCAAGCGAAGAATATCTATGCTGGGGACTTTGGAAAGCCAGCATCAAGGAATCTAAAGCCAGGGACAGCACAAGCAATGTGCAGAATAAAACTCCCAACTCTGTTCCTTAACCCCAGCCTCTGAAAAACACCCATGACTGCACTGCGTGAGTTTCCAGTACTTACACTAGCCACCCTTATGGTGTTCTGAGTGAGATTTTCCCATCCTTTAGTCCCAAATTGTGGTCAGTTTAGACTGTGGACTCCCAGCCAAAAGCAAATTGATTGAACATACTGAAAGTCATTTTACAAAAACAATTTTCACCTCACCAGTGTAGGCTAGACCCAAACCTCGTTCCCAGAGGTGGTGGCCAATCGTACCATCTAGGCTTCATTCCCTGAGTCTTTATGCACAAGATCAACTTTTTTTTTTGCAATTAGAAAAATGCTTGTACAATATTAATATGCAGACTACAGAAAGGAATGCTGCTTTTTAAAGCTGAAATTCAAAGCATGTAACACAGGGCCATTCTCGTGATGACATACAGACTACCAGATGAACTCACGGACATTGCCAGGATAAACATATAGGCCCTTAAGAGACATATGGAAGTCCTTCCGAGCTTTCGCTCTCATCTCTCACTTCCTAGCTCGTGGGTTCTTGAAAGGTATTATCCACAAGTGCAATAGTTTCAGCTGCCAATCACCAACTTTACTAAACTGCTTTAGCTCAGTGATCTCATCAGCTTTCTCTTTGCAGGATTTTGTGCCTCAAAACTGAGGAGTGCAGCCCATGAGCAATAGTCTTAAAGGCTAATATTTGTTTAACCTCAACCTAATCCATACCACTATGATTAGCCACATGTGAACCAGAAAGCTTTTGTCTATTTCCACCAATGTGTGAGGGCTTTTACTTCTCAGACTGCAGATTTCTGTCCTGGACATCAGCATTTACATGTCTCCATCACCAGCCACAATGTAAATATTTTACTGAGCAACATCATCCAAGTCTTGAAGTCACTTTTATTTGGAGATTTTTTTGGCACAGAAAGAACTGCCAGACATGCAAACCAGTGATTAACATACAAACTCATCAGAGTAAATTATATTCGCTGTTGTCAAAATCACAGACCAAAAGGGCAGGAACTCAATTTCTGAAACCCAATGGTTCACTAACAAACAAGCATATAGATAGTCTTTAATCTGTACCATGTCTTCCTTGTAGCGCTGTGTCAGCAATGACTATTTTCACATGAAACCAACGATTAAGTGGTTAGCTTTAGTCAACAGCTGCATAGATGTACCAAGATCTTTCTACTTAAAAACTGTTATACTTAAAGAACAAATCCCATCCTTACAATAACTGAAGAGTCTGACAGACCCAAATTAAACCAGATATTTTGGTAAATAACCAATAACTATGCCAGGCTCCTCTAAATATGTAAATTGTGAAGGTTAATGAGTTCCCATTTAGCCTTTCTCTATAATAGTAATAAAAAAGTTAATATGCAATCCCTTTATATTTTGGAAACAGTCAAAAACTGCATTCATTTTTGTTGCAAACGGCAATAAGATTGGTGTGTGCCCAGTGTGCTGCCTGTTGGCACAATATATTGGTGTACTAAAGCACACTGTTACAATAAGGAACTCCCACTCTCTAGTCCTCAAACAGCAAACCCCTCGTACTGCCAAATCATCTAGGAGGGCAAGGCAGGGGTGCCATGTGGAAGCTAGATGTTCCATAGGGAGAAGGGGGAAACAGACAAGTCAACCCAGGGTGATCCCGCAGACCTCCTGAGTTACACTGTGGCACTCCCAGAATCATGGGAGCAGAACACCGATGAGTGGCACAGGAGAGACTATTAAAATGTCTGGAGATCAAGGCGTAGATTTTTCTCTTTGTTGGACCTGCAGAATGCTTGGTTCCCTGGCACAGCAAAAAACAAATGGAATTGGAGATCAGTTGCACCAGGTCTCCATCCCCACAACGATGTCCCAGGATTTCCAGGGCTTTCTCAAAGTGACATAAGTAGGCTTGCACTTGCAGTAGGTGTGGGCCCAGCATAACAATATAAATGAAGTGGGAGGGGCTGAGGCTGTGGGGCACCCAAAAGGAGGGGCACCTGAAAACATTCAATAGGATTTGTGCTGGGATCATCCATGCATTGGAGTGTCTGCAGGGGTCCAGGAAGCACACCAAAGGTAATTACAATAATCCTCTCCTCTAGGACGATGACCAGGCTTTGGAGACTTCTGCCAGCAGCCAGACGCACAGCTGCAGGCCTCTCCGGCAACATTTCTACTTCCATCCCCGATCACTGTGTAAGGCCCCATCAGTGGGTAGCCTGTGCTTGAAGTGTGCCTAGACTGCATTATGGCCCAGGCCAGGAAATTCTAGTAGAACCTTCCTCCTCACAGGTGCAACGCACACCTGTCGCACACTCAGCTCATTACAACAAGCGCTGCTTCATCATTTCCCAGGAGATCCAGACCACTATGCAGTTCCTACTGCCCGGTGAGCTGGCCACACACGGCACCTTGGAAGGAACAAAAGCTGTGACCAAATAAAACTCCACAATGCACTGAAAAGCTCATAGCTGTGTAAAACGCGAGTGCTTGGTGCTATTCCATTCCTCATCATTAGCTTTCCTTATCTTGATCAACGCAAAAGAAAGTGAAGCATTTGAAGATCAGGATGCAGTTTTTTTTTGGTGAAAGTATCAAGGAGAACAGATCCTTAAGCTTCAGTCAGATTCAGCTCCTGCATCAGGGGACCAGTATAGTAATGAGCAAAGGTGAAATCCAGTTGAACAAGGTCAGTTTGATTGCACCAAACTACAAGAAGATTTCAACTGATTTGAAAGAAAGAACTTGCATTTACATGAGGTCTTTCATGACTTCAGAACATCCCAAAGTGCTTCAAAGTCAATTAAGTACTTTTGAAGTGTAGTCACTGTTGTTATCTAGGGAAATGTGGCTGCCAATTTGCACACAGCAAGGTCTCATAAACAGCAATGTGATAATAACCAGATGACCTGTTTTAGTGATGTTGGTTGAGAAATAAATATTGGCCAGGATACCGGGGAGAACTCCCCTGATCTTCTTCGAATAGTGTCATGGGATCGTTAACATCCATCTGAGAGGGCAGACAGGGCCTCAGTTTAACATCTCATCCGACAGTACAGTAGTATTTCTACTCAGTAATGCACTAAAGTATCAGTCTAGATTATGTGCTCAAGTCTCTGGAATGGGGCTTGGACCCACAAAGAATTAGGAGGCAAGCATGTTACCACTGAATCAAGGCTGATTTCAAGATTTCATGTCAAATAGTTGGATTTCTTGCTCAAAAAATTTGAAACCTCAACCACACAGAAAAAAAGTGCAAAGCTATGTTGTTATGTACACCACGGTCTTAACAAAATCATTTTGAATGGTTCGGCTCCAGCTTCACATTTGAGGAACGGAGGTTTGCAAGGATCAAGCCAAACTGGAAATCCCATACTGGCTCACAAAATCCTACCTGACACTACGTGTATGTTCCTGAGATTTGGGAACTCTTACTGATTCTACATCTAAATCACACTTTAAGTGCATTCTTCTGTGACCGTGCATTAGATAATTTAAAATAACTGCTGAAAAAAATGACACTTTCCTGAGGTTAGTGCAACAATTTCTTTCCAAAGGGAGTGAAGTCAACTTCAAATAATTAAGATGCTGTGTTTGGCATTTGCCCCAGTTTTCCTGCCTATTAAATTTCAAGAGTTTCTAAGTAACAAGCTTCACATTTTATTTGGAAAACTACTGAAAAATGGGTTTTATGTAACTGAATGGAACAAGGTCACTTTTCCTTGACTCAAAAAGTTGCGTTGACATTTTGGACTCTAGACAGAAGTAACATCTAACCACAAGAACAGATAAATGGGAGCTGATTCTTGATGGGTGAGAATGCAGCTCGCACTGAATGCAGCATGTTACCCCTCCCACTGGTACACCAGCATCAATGCTTCCTTTGGGCTTGGCAGTGTGGTTGAATGATTTGGAGGTTTTCAAGCCTTGGTGAGACGATCAGGATCAAATATTTCATTACAGCGGCAAAAGTTGCTGATATTTTTTGTCACATCTACACTCCCAAACACTAACTATGTCACTGAAGAAAAAAGCGTGGTTTGTTTGCTAAAAGATAGACATTAACATCTCGCATCTCCTTCCTCCCAATCTTGCTTGGAGGACAGTAATAAGGCCAATGATTTACTGTTTTCGTGGGGGGAAAATGAACATACTTGATCCCCAAAACACTGGTAAAAATCCTGGAATTCCATGCAATACAATGGGAATTTGACTTAATCTGTCATCACAGATCAGTGGCCCCAAGCAATGTATTTAACAGCCACATGGCTTCATTTGTTCTCTGAACCACACTGTGCCTGATTTTTCAAAGCAACTAAATAAATTAGTGATGTAAGTATCACAGTCTGAATAGTAAGAGGGTGGAGGGGTGGTGGGGGCTGAATAATTCTAGTAAAGCAGAACAGCATCACAGCTTCATTCAACAAAGGTTCGAGTTAATGGTGGGAAGAACTACATGTCTTCTCATGCACAAGAAATATTTATCCACCAGTACTGGCCAGTTCCATTAGTCAAATTACTGTCCCAATTCCCTCCATCTCACTGTCCTTCTTTCTCCACTGTCAGCTGCCTCTGACGCTTCGCAAAATGTCGTCTCATTTCTGTCCCCTCCGCCCACTTTCCCAACTCTCCAGTAATTCCATAAACAGGTATTTTATTTCTTTTCAGGATTCATTTCCTCTGGTTGAAGTTCGAGCAACAGCTTTTGGTAACAGAATTTAAAAAAGGGGAAGAAGCTCCTTGAAAGTGGAGTCACAGGTGGATAGGGTGGTGAAGAAGGCATTCAGCATGCTTGGTTTCATTGGTCAGAACATTGAATACAGGAGTTGGGATGTCTTGTTGAAGTTGTACAAGACATTAGTAAGGCCACACTTGGAATACTGTGTACAGTTCTGGTCACCCTATTATAGAAAGGATATTATTAAACTAGAAAGAGTGCAGAAAAGATTTACTAGGATGCTACCGGGACTTGATGGTTTGACTTATAGGGAGAGGTTAGATAGACTGGGACTTTTTTCCCTGGAGAGTAGGAGGTTTAGGGGTGATCTTATAGAAGTCTATAAAATAATGAGGGGCATAGATAAGGTAGATAGTCGAAATCTTTTCCCAAAGGTAGGGGAGTCTATAATGAGGGGACATAGATTTAAGGTGAGAGGGGAGAGATACAAAAGGGTCCAGAGGGGCAATTTTTTCACTCAAAGGGTGGTGAGTGTCTGGAACGAGCTGCCAGAGGCAGTAGTAGAGGCGGGTACAATTTTGTCTTTTAAAAAGCATTTGGACAGTTACATGGGTAAGATGGGTATCGAGGGATATGGGCCAAGTGCAGGCAATTGGGACTAGCTTCGTGGTATAAACTGGGCGACATGGACATGTTGGGCCGAAGGGCCTGTTTCCATGTTGTAAACTTCTATGATTCTATGATTCTATGATTCTAAAAATAGAAGTTCTTTGACCTGGTCTGTCTTGAGTTAGCAGATCTTAGCTATGGTTTGAAGTGGGAGGGGGGGTGGTGGCGGCAGAGGAGGACACGACAATGACTTTAATGCCCCTGAGCTAAATATGGAGCAGCAATAATCATCCAGGACTCCTCAGTCCTGATCATAGGTACAGGAGTAGACCATTCAGCCCCGTGAACCTGTTCCGCCATTCAATTCGATCATGGCTGATCTGTATCTTAACTCCATTTACCCGCCTTGGTTCCCTAGCCCTTAATACCCTTACCTAACAAAAATTTATCGATCTCAGTTTTGAAATTTTCGATTGACCTAGCCTCAATAGCTTTTTGTGGGAAAGAGTTCCTGATTTCCACTACCCTTCCTGTGAAAAAGTGCCTCATAACTTTACTCCTGAACGACCTAGCTCTAATTTTAAGGTTACACTCCCTTGTTCTGGACTCTCCCGCAAGAGGAAATAGTTTCTATTGCTATCCAGTGACACTTGCAAGAAAGTATATGGATCTCAGGTGAGAACAGAATCAGTTTTTACTGTGGTGTCCACCAGTTTAAAACAATCACTGCCTATACTCATACATGGCCACTTAAATGAGGTATTGGTGGGCTTTTGCCATGAAGTAATATATTACATAGAATGTACAGCACAGAAACAGGCCATTCGGCCCAACAGATCCATGCCGGTGTTTATGCTCCACACAAGCCTAAACGTACCCCAACAGGAGTCTCAGTCTTCAAGAGGACACAGGGGAAAAGTTAACTGCTTGGTCTTATGTTTAACTGCTTTAGTAAGTTCAACATTGAAATAAAGAAATTTGATTTAAATCCTCTTTTGCCACAAACAAAATAAGACCAGAAAGTATTCATAAAAATAGCGTTCCATTTTTAAACTGTCAATTATTACTTGAAGGCTCACTAGACTGGCAGAGCACATGATACAATACTCACCGGTATGGATTAGAAAGGTCCTTCGCATCACAAACATCTGCGTGACCATTACACACACAACGCCCACCTATACTGATATCCTTGATACTGTAGTAGTACTGAAAGAAAAGAGCATTTTCAGTTCATAGATTGTATATTTTATCACTGCATTTTACATTAATGAAAAGATTGTTTGGCTCCTAGTAGTGCCTAAATTCATCTGTATTTACGTACACACAAACTACAGCGTATAGAACACTCCTGTCTAGTTCGGATGAGAGGGTCACATCTGAGCAAATACCTTATTATAACAAGCCAAGGATCAATCATGATAACCATGAGGTACACCAATGAAGTTGCTCATGGTTATCATGAAGTTGCTCAGAGATGTCAGCACTCCGTGTAAAGGATATTCTTGTAATACATTTTGAGAACGTTTTTGCGAGTTTTTGCATCCATGAAGGAGAGCAGGCAGCAGCAGCCCAGTGATAAAGTTTAACAAGTATGGTCACTATGGCCAGTGAGACATGAAAATATCCCGGTCATGGGGTCAATTTAGGTCCATTCAACTTATAATTTATACAGTTCCTGTGAGCAGTAAACATACAAGCCATAACTCCAAAACAAAACCCTGGTTAGACCGCACCTGGAGTACTGTGAGCAGTTCTGGGCATCGCACCTTCGGAAGGACATAATGGTCTTGGAGGGAGTGCAGCGTAGGTTTACTAGAATGATACCTGGACTTCAAGGGTTAAGTTACGAGGAGAGATGACACAAATTGGGGTTGTATTCTCTAGTTTAGAAGGTTAAGGGGTGATCTGATCGAAGTTTATAAGATATTAAGGGGAACAGATAGGGTGGATAGAGAGAAACTATTTCCGCTGGTTGGGGATTCTAGGAGTAGGGGGCACAGTCTAAAAATTAGAGCCAGACCTTTCAGGAGTGAGATTAGAAAACATTTCTACACACAAAGGGTGGTAGAAGTTTGGAACTCTCTTCTGCTCAATTGCTAAATTTAAATCTGAGATAGATAGCTTTTTGGCAACCAAAGGTATTAAGGGATATGGGCCAAAGGCAGGTATATGGAGTTAGATCACAGATCAGCCATGATCTTATCAAATGGCGGAGCAGGCACGAGGGGCTGAATGGCCTACTCCTGTTCCTATGTTCCTATAGGTAGGTCGTGCCTGACAAATGCATTCTAATCGCATTGAACAATTTTAATGGGTAACGTGTATAAAACCCAACAAGATGAACTACATCAAGAAGATGAGTGGCTGATGGGACACTATTGCACGTGCGGGGAGTATAATGAACATCGCAAATATAAAGCATCCTGTACTCGGTATATAGGCATTTTATAAATTTTCAATTTTCTTCTCTGCCTTGGAGAAATTGATTCACTTACTGGGATGAGTTTCTGTGAGCAATGATCACCCTCCAGTACTTGCCCAGCTGACCATTATTCAAAGTGTGAACTTTAACATTGAGTGCTGACAGACCACCTGACTGTGGTTGAGATCACAGAAGGACCTGGTCTTGTCCTCGCCCAGTATGCTCACATACATATTCCAGTAGGAGCTGTCGCTGTGTAACAATCAAGAGCAAGAACCGTGTACCCTTCTCTAACCATGGGCACTGTAATTATAGCATCATTACTGCCACCCCAGTCGAGATTAGCTGACTCAGCATGGATGAGGGATCCAAGCTGAGACCTTGCTGGTTTCTATGATTCAGAGGCGGAGATTTTACCTCAGCCATCAGGATGAAGCCCCTACAGGTATTTTCAAGAAGGCTCTATTCACATTAAACAGTCAGATGTATGGTCAGCACTCACCCGTCGTGTGACTGTTGGGTCCCTCAAGGCCTTTCCCATCAAATGTCCCAAGAGGGTGTTCGTTCGGAGGAATCGCAGTCGGATATTGGTAGCTTTGGTGAAGTCACGAAGGACAGGAGAATAGGAAAAGTTCATGGCTCCTGGTCGCCCATTTACCAAGGAAACTACAATCTAAGATTGGAACCCAGAGAAATTAGTTAAACAGCGTGGTCAATTCTTATTCAATGCACCTTCTGTGCCTATAAATTGTGACAAGGAAATTATTTGTATTTTTCTTTAACAATGTATGGACATTCATTGGGGTTACTCATAAATAATGTGTCAACTTACACAAACAAAGTAAGTATTTTCTTTTGAAACTGTGTCTCACCTGGACACCCAATCAGCCCTTAAATGTAGAAGAGTTTCAAACAGTGAGTGTCCATTAAAGAACATTCAACAACCTAATCCAATCCAACCTTCCATCAGAGACCAGCTTTCGACCCAAAGATTGAGAACTGTGTCACTTTTAATCAGAAAGAACAGACACGATTGGATATGTGAATCGAGCCCTAAAGCCTGGGAGCAGTGAAGAAATTCTTGCTTTGCTTTTGAAAGTGTCTTAAATGTGTTCTGTGAAATAATCCAAAATAAAAACTGTGTGAAACCTTGTAACATTTACTTAGTGAATGCATTACATGAAATACTTAAGGACTTCAGAGCAGTAAAATCCAGTTATTTACTGCTAACTATTTAACACTCACTTCTCCGTTTTCCAGAGGCACAATACGTGAATACTCGGTGGTGCAGATAGCATCATCATCCTTTATAATGCGTTCCACAGTCTTTGGTCCAAATTTCTCAATGCAGTCTCTTTTGGAAGCTAAAGAACAAAAAGATTACACCAAGTTTAGGCACATAGATATTTTATTAAACCTAAAGTCATTCTTTTAAGAAAATAAAATTATGAGTTATTACAATTTTGATAATCTAATTGATAAAACAGAACATAACTGGACTTTAAATTAGGCAGGCCGCCAAAGTACAGGGACAGAATTTTCAACCCAGCATCTGTTTTTCTCAATTATCAACAAATCGGAAAGAAGACTTGCAGATTAAAAGATAAATGAGAGATTACAAACATAAGACAAAAGCTCCATCTCTATTAGAGAAGTGGAGAGAACTTGAGTTTTTTTTTAATTCGTTCATGAGATGTAGGCGTCACTGGCAAGGCCAGCATTTATTGCCCATCCCTAATTGCCCTTGAGAAGGTGATGGTGAGCCACCTTCTTGAACCGCTGCAGTCCGTGAGGTGAAGGTTCTCCCACAGTGCTAAACTGAATGAATGCTTGGTTCTGTGTCTGCATTGTACAAACCACCTCTGCCTGTGATGAAAGCAAAGTATCCTCTATCATGTATCTATGCTGGATTGATTTGAATCCAATCTAGAGTAGGCAGACCATTGCCATGTTCGCACAGTGCTGAAGGGTGGTGAGATGTGAACTTGTGCCCATATTACCCACACTGCTGTGTTACAGGAAACAGAGAGTAGTGGTGAACGGTTGTTTATTGGACTGGAGGGAGGTGTACAATGGTGTTCCCCAGGGGTCGGTGCTGGGACCACTGCTTTTCTTGATATATATTAATGACTTGGACTTGGGTGTACAGGGCGCAATTTCAAAATTTGCAGATGACATGAAACTTGAAAGGATAGTGAACAGTGAGGAGGATAGTGATAGACTTCAAGAGGATATAGACAGGCTGGTGAAATGGGTGGACACGTGGCAGATGAAATTTAACGCAGAGAAATGCGAAGTGATACATTTCGGTAGGAAGAATGAGGAAAGACAATATAAAATAGAGGGCATGATTCTGAAAGGGGTACAGGATCAGATAGATCTGGGGGTCTATGTGCATAAATCGTTGAAGGTGGCAGGGCAGGTTGAGAAAGCGGTTAAAAATGCATACCGGATCCTGGGTGGGGGAACTTCAGTGTTCATCACCAAGGCTCCAGACCTCATTACAGCCTTGGTCCAAACATGGACAAAAGAGCTGAATTCCAGAGGTGAGGTGAGAGTGACTGCCCTTGACATCAAGGCAGCATTTGACGAATGTAGCACCAAGGAGCCCTAGTAAAATTGAAGTCAATGGGAATCAGGGGGAAAACTCTCCAGTGGCTGGAGTCATACCTGGCACAAAGGAAGATGGTAGTGGTTGTTGGAGGCCAAGCATCTCAGCTCCAGGACATTGCTGCAGGAGTTCCTCAGGGCAGTGTCCTAGGCCCAATCATCTTCAGCTGCTTCATCAATGACCTTCCCTCCATCATAAGGTCAGAAATGGGGGTGCTCACTGATGATTGCACAGTGTTCAGTTCCATTCGCAACCCCTCAGATAATGAAGCAGTCCGTGCCCGTTGCAGAAAGACCTGGACAGCATCCAGGCTTGGGCTCATAAGTGGCAAGTAACATTCGCACCAGACAAGTGCCAGGCAATGACCATCTCCAACAAGAGAGAGTCTAACCACCTCCCCTTGACATTCAACGGCATGACCATCGCCAAATCCCCCACCATCAACATCCTGGGGGTCACCATTGACCAGAAACTTAACTAGACCAGCCATATAAATACTGTGGCTACAAGAGCAGGTCAGAGGCTGGGTATTCTGCGGCGAATGACTCACCTCCTGACTCCCAAAGCCTTTCCAACATCTACAAGGCACAAGTCAGGAGTGTGATGGAATACTCTCCACTTGCCTGGATGAGTCCAGCTCCAACAACACTCAAGAAGCTCAACACCATCCAGGACAAAGCAGCCCGCTTGATTGGGACCCCATCCACCACCCTAAACATTCACTCCCTTTACCACTGGATAAGTACTTGGAAGTAAAAAATTTGCAGGGTAACGGGGATAGGGCGGGGGAGTGGGACTAGCTGGATTGCTCTTGCATAGAGCCGGCACAGACTCGATGGGCCGAATGGCCTCCTTCCATGCTGTCATCATTCTATGATTCTATGATTCCCATCTCAGGCATGTCACTGTAGTGAAGCACTCAAAGCGCCTGGCAGTTAAATATCAGGTCAAGCGATCCCGTTTTGGAGAGCAATTTTCATGTGCCACGTTCTCTTGCTCTTTAGGAGCAGATCCCTGTATGTCTGCTGGCTCTGCTATACAATAGAGACCCAGAATAGAAATGCATGGCACTGCCTCCCTGTGTTTATTGTTTATAAACCCACATATTCCTGGGTTTACAATGCGGTTGGTTCCATGTACATTTACACTACAAGTACAGCTGACTGAGAGACAACAATGCATCGGTGGCTGTACTCCTGTAGTGTAAAAGCACCTCCAGCCCAATTTGGTGACACTCCCAACAGCCAACAGCCAATCTCAGAGCAATATTGGTCAAGGAATGAGAGCAGGTCACCTCCCCACCCTGATGTATGGTGCAAAGAACTGGAAAACATGGAAAGAACAACAAAGAGGGAACTCTGGAAAAAGACGCCATCTGGATTGAATCCAGTGCCACAGACTGCATTTTTATGTATTCCAATTCCTTCGGAATTAACCATTACACTTTATTCCAAACCAGTTCACGATAGCCTCAACTACAAGGCAGGGTCATGGTGATGCACCTGCATTACTGTAATGATTGTATCTACAAAGGTGTTGTGCAGCAGCTACTGACTGCACAACACTGCAGATGGTACCAACTTTTAGTGTTGGCTAAATGGACGTTAGTTCAAAATAAACATCTCCACAAGTGGATCCTTTTAACCTTTTGAGTACTTTGTAGCATTAAAAAAGTTGTGTATCATAATATTTTAAAATGCTAGCATAGTTTTCTAATGTTGAGTGTTGTCAAATAGACTTCAAGAGCTGTGTAGAACCACAGTACATTGCTTAATGTTAGAGTAATCTGATTTTGCCATATATAAGACAACCCATGTATAAAATGACACCCCTCCTCCCCACCAAAAATGTCATCCAAAAAACATGACTCTGAAAAGATAAAGATAACATTTCAAAATTGGCAAAATGCTCACATTTATGTCAGCTGGCACCCACAAGTACAGTTTCTCTCTGTTCTTTCTCATTTCAAGCAACAGATTCCTTTCCTACATGGCAATGCTCCCTCCTGACTTCAGCTCCTGCTGCTCATTTTAAATTTCAGCTTTCTTATCTAACGTGCTGGGCTGCCTCTAATTTTAAATCAGTGAGGGGAGCCCTGGCTGAAGTCAGAGTCAGGAGGGAACGTTACCATTTAATTATCACAGTGCTGGAGGAGTGAAGCAGAGCAACAGCTGTTAGGAAAACAACGCTTGCTGCTAGGTCCACCATCTTTAGGACGGAAACTGAGGGAGGATACGAAAGGCACGTAAAGCGACTCCTCCCTGCTTTTATCTGCAAATGGGCATGAATTTCTAATCTTCAATGCAAGAGTATATGGTAAGTTCTTTCTTTCTTTCCTTCTTTCTGTGACTTCTCAAAGAAATAAGCACAGAAATCCTTGGGTCTAAGATAGTGCAAAATGTGCTTTATAAAGAGGGTGCTTAAGATTTTCTATCATTGGAAGTCAGAAACAATGTATTATAGTACAGCTGATGGCCTATCAGTATTAAAGTGAGTAACAGCTGTAGATATCCAGAAATACTCTTGCTCTTCTGCAAAGTGGCTCAGGCTTTATACTAAAGAGGACTACTTAGCACATCACCTAATAGAGTCCAATCAACAGAATAATAGATCATACCACATTATACAGTAAAATAAAAATTATCTGAAACCCCTAGGCCTTGAAATGACACTGGACGAAGATTTTGTGCAAACACTAAGGTGGGAATTTTAACTCCCGGGCAGGAATGCAGCCTAGCGAGCGGCTGGCCCATCCAGGAGTAGCTGCAGGAGGCCCAGCCCATTTTAATGGATGAGCCTTATTAACGTGCTGCTGGCTGACTTCCTGACCAAAGCGGCTGGGAAGCAACGGAAAGTCGCACAGCCCGGAGTTAATTGCTTGGGTGGGGGGGGGGGGGGGGGGGGGTGGAACAGTGCGGGGTTCCGCAGCAGCCAGTGGAGGAGGTGGGAAGTCCAGACATGGAAGGCCTACACTTACCTTGCTGCTCCTCCTCAAAGGAAAGTTTTAAGCTTACCTGGAAAGACCTCTTCAGTCCTTTGGTCAAGTTTCAGCTGTCAGGGCGGCCCATTTTCTTCCATGTTGAAATGGAGTCAGGGTTCTAGCGACATAATAAGGCCCCAATTTGCATAAATGTACGAGGCTCCCGCCTGACTCAAGCGAGCGTCTCATACGTCTGAAAAATCAGGCATGTTAAAATTGAGGCTGAGCAGGAACAGAGTGGGTGTTTCACCCATTCCATTTTAACTGCCTGCTCGCTCGGATTCCGCTGGGTGGGGGGAGTTAAAATTCCCAACTAAGTGTTCATATTAAATTCCTTTGTCCGCTATTTTAATAGAAGTATTAAACTGTATTAATAGCGATATTAATCTGCTTTAAAGTGTTAACATCTCTGTTAAGAGAGATGACTAAGGAATTTAAGATGAATGAATTAAGCATGTATATGCTAACCTTCACATGGCTTAATTTCATCTCACCACCACCTTCTCAAGGGCAATTAGGAATGGGCAATAAATGCTGGCCTCGCCAGCGACGCCCACATCCCATGAACGAATAAAAAAAAAATCATCATAGTTGTTTAGCAGCAGCATGCTAGTTGGACGGTATTGGGGAGGGAGTTACAGTTGATGGTACAGAATACTGGCACTGACTGAATTAACCAACTTCTAATTTAATTACAACACTAAGTTAAAATTGAAATGACCATGATGTTTGCATAGATTTTTGTATTGAATAAAGTTAGTATTTTGACAATCATGAAGAGAAACACTTCAGCCAAATCGAGCTGAGGAAGAACATTTGGTTCATACCACAATGTTTTTCAGTATGGAGACAGCAGGACAAATGGGAAAACTAGTAACTTTTATAGATCGATTAGCCAGGCCAGCCATTTCCCTGGGGTGCTAATTATCCTTTAACTAACTCCTAATACTTGGAATCCCACCCTGAAGGCCAGTGCCTGCCCATGCATCTTTACCTCAACATTTTGTATTTGTGACACGGTTCTAGAGAAGTTAAATAAGCTTCCTTTTGTAAAGTCCTATTGTTTAACTGGCATCAGAAAACACATCTGAACATATGTAATTCCAGCTTGACTTTGCACCACAAAATAGATTCTTGCGGGGTAATTTTAACCTAACCCGCCTGTTCGACTGCCCATTTTACACCTTTTCCGAGTGTATGTCAATACACTGAAGTCAATAGAGAGTAAAATCAGATGGGGTGCAAAACAAGCATCCAACCCGAACCTGATTGTTTGCAGGCCGGCAGCTTAGGTTAAACTTACTCCCTTAGTAGCAAAAGACTAGGGACTGTTCTCGGTGCAGTTGTTAGCAGCTGGCAGAATAAGTGGTCGCCTCTACCTCTGGTGGTTGCTGGTTCTATGTGGTCAAAAACCATGCCTTGGCTGAAGGCTTCAAACTGTGAATGGCTTTTGGCTGGAGGGAGGCAAAAGGATGCCTAGAAACTCTTTGCACCTCCCTCCTCCTCATTGTTAAATTCAAAATGTTAAACGGAAAATAAAAAAACAAATTACTTCAAGAATTCTTGTTCCTACTATTATTCAACTACAAAGCACAAATTACTTTCTCAAAATGATTTAAAATGGAGAAACCTATTGAGTACAGAAACTACCTGTAAAGTACAGAATCTACAGTAAAGGACTTGGACATCTGCTTAGCACTTAATACATTTGTCATAAATCATTTTTGATCCAACCTTGCAATTTTATTAACAATTTATTGATTTTGTGCAGTTTTAATCTGCATGATCATAGCAATAAAAGGAAAGAACACATCTTTCTTCTCTCTCTGCTTTCTATTCCCATGAATCAAGGGCATTAAAACAACAGTTAAAAATTAATAAATCATGAATGAAATGGTGAATGTTAGCAACACTGCTAGCCTTCTTTGTCAACTTAGGCTGTACACTGATCTGAAGAAAACATCTTGCTTTGATCAAGATTATTTTTACCATTTGACAGGAGAAATCCATACATGGAATAAATTTGCTCAAATCAGATTTGTTGCTGAAAGGTGGGATTGCCACTTTTTCAGCAACAGGCAAGAACAGCCTACTTGAAACTCAGTTTCCACAGCTGCTATAGCGACCAACAAAAAGGCTTACACTGGAGCAGATGCAACATTCACTACGTTGTCAGCTGCTGTGATGCAGTTTTCATTGCAGCATTTTACAAGACTATTAAACAAGGCAGCCAGATATCCTGGATCACAAGCACAAGACGTGAAGTTAGTATAGAGGATAAATCTTTAGTTTAGGCAGTTGATTGGTGGTAAGTGTTGGAGTGGGGCCCACCCATGACAGAAGCAATGGTAGTGAAGGAAGCAGTGAGAGAAGTCTGATAGTGCAAGCATTCTAAGCTGCTTCTCACCGAAACATTCCAGACTCAAGATCCTCTCACAGCTATCTGTCAGCCTTCTTGTAACACATTGATAAAGGCCTGCTTGAAATCACAGCAGCAAGTGCTAATGTACTTCTCTGTTATAGTGGAAAATACTCGGAGAGTACTTTAAATCTAAATACTCTCCTAAAATGACTGAAAATAAAAAGATTTTTAATATCTTCAGCTCTCCAGTACCTCACTCAAGTAGCCATCCTTTTTGTGTGAACCTAAACAGTGTGCACCACTTGGCTATTTGAACATGGAGGCCAGCATAGTCATGCTAAATTTTAATATATGCTTGTAGTTAGCAATATTTCCAGAACTGATATGACCATGTATTTATGAGCTGGTTGCCACATGTTCTTTTGGGAGGATGGTGTTCGTCAAGAGTAATGAACCACTATCTGTAGAAGTGCTATCCATTCCTCCTGGATCCTCTGCTCCTGGGTAAATTCACCTTCCATGCTGATAGCTTTATCTGGACTAGCTGACTTATATCTCACTTACCTTGATCTCAGGGAAACCTGTATATTTAAATGACACCTGTCTGGTATTTAACATCTGTAACCTTTCTCTCTCTTTCTCTCTGTTGGAGATGTACTTTCTGATTTTACAGAGACCACCTTCGATATATACTAGACAAAGAACTTCTACACCGTCTACTACAAATTGCCCATCCATAGTTGCCCAGAGAAGGTGGTGGTGGGCTTTCTTCTTGAACCGCTGCAGTCCATGCAGTGTGGGACTGGAGGCGCATATAGGCCAGACTGGGTAAGGATGGCAGGTTTCCTTCCCTAAAGGACATATGGTGAACCACTCGGGTTTTTACGACAATCCGACAGCTTCATGGTCATTCTTGCTGATACCAGATTTTTATTTCCAGATCTTTTTTTAAACTGAATTCAAATTCTCTAGCTTCTCAGGACTTTACTCACAAAGGGTCTGACACAGGTCCAGATAAGGCAGGACATTTTTATGTCCCCTTTAATGAGCCGTCTCCAAGGCTGTGGTCTTGGTCTTCTATCTCTGGCAAAGAATGTTTTGTTTGTATAAGCCTTCATGGTTTAATTAACATTAACATTTTCTTTCCCAACATCCATTCGACTACTGACTCCACTTTGAGGATACATTTAAGGTAATTCTTAGAGCATTTCTCCTACAGAAGAGAGTATTAGTAGTTTTGATTGGCAGTTCAATGAACCAATCCTCGACCAGAAAGGAGAGCGAGGGGAAGGTCAGAGTTTAAGCATTTCTCCCTCTCGCTCTCTCTCTTTCTCTATGGGTGAAAGAAAGACAGTCTACAGAGTTTCATGGCTTTGCAAATTTGATGCTGGTCAGTTCTGCGATTCTGACTTGTAAAGTGAAGATAGGTCCATATCAAGGGCAGAATTTGAGTACTTTATTATTTTTGATGTTATGAGGTGCGATAAGAAATAGGTAAATTTCACTGTGAAAAAGACATTCTGTTCAGTGACATATTTTGTGTGAAATTATCCAGGTTGTTAGTTTACAATTGGCCTCATCAGTCGCCTTTCCAGAAGATAGGAGCAACACACATGGGGCATGTGCGAGATCACAGAATCCAGTACACATAACATGCGATCTTATTATTCCCACCTCTGGCTCAAACTACCATATAACTAGATATTGGGTGTTAAGGTATTCTCCAGGTCGTAGCGGACGTAGGGTCTGCTTAGGGAAGTGACTGGTGACGCTGAACCCGAGAGAATATCTAGTGCTGACCTAAAATTTGTAACAGGCACCATCTGAGTCACTGAGAAGGAAGAAGAGCTGAAGCAGTCATGAGTCATTTTCATCATGTTGGCTTCACGTACAAAGAATCATAGAAAGTTAAGCTCAAAGAAAGGCCATTCGGCCCATCATGCTTGTGCTGATGTAATCCCATTTCCTGCCCTTTTCTTATACGATTTAATATATTTTTTCTTCGAGTAATTATCTCATTCCCTCTTAATGCTGTGAGCAACTGAATGTCAATAGCCACTTTATGGTAATACATTCCGTATTTTAATAGCCTTTTGTCCTTGGCATGATGTATCATAGCATGAACAGTATTACCACTTTAAATAAAATGAAAACCGTCAATGCTGGAAATTTGGAGGAAAGATTGATTCATGCTGAAAATGCACAGCAGATCAATTCATCATTTGAAAGGAGAAAAGATAGGGGACCATTCTCTCTCTTTCAGAAGCTCAGCATTTTCAGTTTTGATTTCAGATTTAAATACAGTATTTGGCAAAAAGAAAAAAATCAAAAGCGCCTGTGCCCCCTTAATTAAATGCAGCATATATCCTGCAGTTGATCAATTGTTTCTTTGCTTTTTGTAAATCTTGATTGCTCTTTGGCTATGATCCCTTCCGCTTTCCTAAAGTCCGATTGTATATAACTGCTGTTGCTTCAGGTTGCCCTTTACAAACGGAAGGCAAAATGGCCCTCAGCCCTTGCATGCAACATGTCATTACAGCGATATTATTACAAAGAGTAAAACAAAATTTAAGTAATTAGCATCAGTCATCTGCAAATTAACACTTCTGTTCCAACATAAATTGCCACTTGGCATTCACGCACAAGCAAAGCAACACAGCAATAACATTCATCGTGGGGAGGGGTGGAGAATTGTTCCAATCACTATGTGCAGTGATGTCAATGCATTCAAAAAAGTACATGATTGTTAGTGATTTCACAACACAAAGTGACCAGAGTAATTCCTCTCCGAAGGGCAGCAGCATATTACTTTCAATCTGTTTCACATGGAATGTATGTGGCTGAGATGAGCAATAATATGCGTTTAGATCTCACTGGCCTGAGTGATTGCAAATTCAGAATCACGTCACCTCCCCTGGGTTTGTGGGGCGGAAAGAAACAACAAACTAATCTCAGGAAATGAGTAAAACAATTAATAGCGTAATTTCCTACCAAATTAATAGCTATTGTTTTCGATAAGAGAAATATTTATTGTCTCGCATCATGCAGATAACATTTGTACAAGCCACAGTTTTATGAAATGATAGAAGCTTAAAAAAGGTCAAAATTAGATATCAGGCAAAAATGAATCAGTTTAAAAATTAACGCTGTATAACCCAGACTTATTTTTTCTCCAATTTATTTCTCAGCTATGCACTGAGACAAGATTACTTGCAGTCCACTGATCTGAAATTCATTTCGTAGATAGATCCAAGTTAGCTATTACTAGATCAGGAGATAGGAAATGTGATATCCCAGCCGTGCATTTAGAGATTGCTCTGTATTCGAAACGAGGTGCCCCAATGAGACACAAAGGCCAACTTCAGACCATTTGCTAGATATAATTCTTGCACGGTAACTTTTCTTTTTAGACAAACTAAGACTGTGTGTATAATTGCTTCACAGCGATGCAAAAGTGGTAGGATAACTACATCTGGATACAGGAGGGAGCCTTATTAATATATTTAAATCAGAGTCCTATAAGGTACGTAGAACCTTGATGCAACTTTGATGTCCAAAAGGAGTCCTGGCCGCCTATTTCAAGGTCTCCTCGAAAACCACAGAAGGCAGAAAATCAGCGGTAAGGATTTTATAGCGATTTCAGTCTCGTTATCGTCTCGATCCCGCCAAAAAAGATGAGGTGATGGAGAGACGAAAACCAGATCCACAGTGCTGAATGCCCATATTACATTAATGACCATTTGGATCTTAATTTGGTGGGGCCATACGCAAAGTACAATAAACAAAGCCATTGGCCTAGTCAGGGATCACATGTTGCTAAGAAACTTGTATATTTCATTGCTACCTGCTGCTTTAATTTTGTTCAGCATACAAATCCAGGCAGACAGATGGAGTAGATATGTCTCATTTCTACTGCTGTCTATCAGTGAGAAAGTGATCTTTCGTTTGGATACTTCAAAGATGCTAAAAATGGATGCCTAGTGTTTTTTCTGTACAAATACAACCTAATTTCCTACTCTCCATCCTTCCCCCATTCCTTATAAGTAATAAAGAAAAGCGTTCAAAAAAATGAAAAAACAATTGTTTTTTAATGCCTCTACGACTTTACTCCAGGCTTGCTCGCAGCAGTCTCTCGGAGATTAATCTTTAATTCCTGGAGACTCCAGGACAATCCTGGAGGGTTGGTAACCCTATGGGAGAGGGGTTGGAGTGGGCTTTGGTGGATCGGTGATGGGGAGGGGGTGGGACCGTGGTCAATCACACTCCTGCTTTTCCTGCCTCCACAGGAAGGTTTTAAAAAAATGTTTTACAACTTACTATTTGTTGGTGGTCGCAGGAGCCGCTGAAGAATCCGGAGAGCTGCAGGCCGGACGCCTGCCCCGCTCATCGCTGACTAATTTTGATCAGGGGTCCTTCAACAGGCATTGCGCCTCTTATTTACATAGTCAAGGGGCCTAATGTCTGTTTTCAGTGCCCGCTTGAGACGCCTAAAAAATTGCCCCCACGAGTTTAGTAGTGGGGAATCGGTGCAGGTCATCACACTGCTAAATGATATGCTTTGCGTCTGTTTATCCTCGAGAAATGGGTGGAATGCATACCAATTTCTACCCCAAAATACACTATATAAAACATGTAACAAGTCATCAGATGTTGAACAACGAGGCAGTGTGCTGAGAATGGAAGAGCCATCACGGAGCAGAACATTGCTCCTTTTGAGTGTATTACTTACTGTTTGTGCTGGTTCAATTCCTGCAGGAGATATTGGAGTTTGTAACTGGTCTACTCAAACAGTAGAATTGCTAACAAGGCTTTTTCTACACTGTCTGGGATTATACTTACAGGCAAAATACTGCCAAGGCAAGTAGGTCAATCCAAAGTCTGTAGATCGCTCAAGAACCCAAAGGTCTGGCCGTGGTGAATTTGCAAACTTGATGAGCACATAAGCCACATGGAAGAGCTGCGAAAGATAAGACAATTTATTAATATGTTTACAATATACTCGGTACTGTCAAAAAACTGTCTGCCTGCAATGTCATAATTATGTTGTAACCATGTCTATATGAGTTGATTCAGGGTAGTCCAGCTAAAACGGATGCATTGACTGACTTGTTCGGAACATGCACGAGAACTCCCAGCACGAATGCAATTTCCCCACAGGATTTGGTTTTCTAGCAGGTTTTTTTTTGCAAACTCATTTCCAGTCTCCCCAGGCCCAGGTAACACAACCCATTAAAGGGAAGCGCAAAACGAGTTGAAAATTGAAATAGACCTGAAACTGAGGCAGTTCTGATACATTCACTTTTCACAATTGAGATGAAAATCAGGCAGGGCCTAGAACGGACAGGCAATCCGCTCCGCTTGATTGATGCCCAGTTTTCAAAGGTGAAAATTACCCCCATTATTTCTCATTCAAAGAGGCAGCCAAACAAAGACACTAAATGCTCTGCACATTAGTTACAGACCACTGTCCATAACATGCACAACCATACATGATCTGGGAGAGCCCTTATTTTACTTCACTTTTCTATTGTCTTTTCTTCAAGGCAATGACACATGTTTGGCACAGTTCCACAGCACTAGCAACCCTCCTGCAACGTGCCTAAATGGCCATTCTTCTTGTGTCAGCCTTGACAACATCTAGGGCTATTCAAGCATGGGGAGTGCACTGTAGTGGAACCAGATTGTGTTGTCACTTGACATCCACATCCGCATACTTTCTAGCAGGGATGACTGGAATAAGATTAGCAACGTAAATTTATCTTATTTAATTCCTTTCCTAGCCAAGGAGCAATGAGAACCAGTTATTGTATCTCCACAGCTTTCCTGGCTGAGCTCAACTAAGGCAGCACAAACCAGATTTCCAGGACCTTTCTGACCTGATTAGCTCAGTACCACACCAAGGCAATGCACTGGAAAATCAGCTCTTCTTTTCCATTGGTACCCCTCTCTATTCCCTTCTCTCTGCTCACTTCAGGCCTGCCCTCTCTCCATTTCTCCATGGCTGCTTTAGCCCCATTCCTTCTCTGCTCCCCCTGGTTTCCTCTATCCATTTCATCCTTTCTCCCCACACTGCTCTTCGGCTGCCCCTGTCTGCTTCAGCCCTCTCTCTCTACACTCCAGAATGGCTCTCTCTGTCATAAGATGGATTCAGAGACAAGGAAAGAGCAGGAAGGTATTTCTAGAAAGTTGAGTGGGTTGGGTGATAGCCTTTTCTGTCAACTACTTCTTGGGAGTAACCGATGATTTTTCACATTTCTAAATACAAAGGATAATATGCCATGACAAAAATAATTTATCTCTAAACTTTTAACTGCCTTCTCTATTTCCCTCCTGCACTTACGACAGAAAGGTACCTCAATCTGC
Source organism: Heptranchias perlo (assembly GCF_035084215.1). Lineage (NCBI taxonomy): Eukaryota > Metazoa > Chordata > Chondrichthyes > Hexanchiformes > Hexanchidae > Heptranchias > Heptranchias perlo. The sequence continues at coordinate 14,267,576 of NC_090343.1, forward strand.
TTTCATTAGTGTTAGTTGCTCATTCTAGTTTTTAACAGCACTTATGTTTCCTATTCCTCAATGTATTCTTACTCCTAGATCATTCATTTTTTTCGCACTTTCTCTGTGCTCTATTTTGCATCCTCTACAGAATTTGAATCTGAATTGCAATTTTCTGTTCCTTCAAAATGCTATCAGGTTAATATATTGCTATGTTAAACTTCTCTTATCCTGTTCCTTTAAACCCTGCTCTCTCGCTGTTGCTGCATATCCGTTCCTCCATTTACACTTATTTCAAACCATGTCCAATCCTACATGCTGCCTCTCTGCTCCACAATACCAACTATTATCTCAGATAGTCACTTCCACTGCAAATATTCACTATCCTGCTTCAAACTTTTCACTTAGAACCATAGAAGTTTACAGATCAGATGGAGGTTACTTGACCCATCTTGCCTGTGCTGCCTCTTTCCTAGATCAATCTGAAATTAATTCCACTGCCTTGCTCTCACACCAGAGCCCTTTATCTTCCTTTGCTTCAAATATTTATTCAATTTACCCTTAAAAAGATGCAAAGGTCTCTGTCTCAACTACTCTCTGTAACAAAGCATTACATGCTGTAACAAACCTCTGTGTAAAGAAATTTCTCTAAAGCTCTATCCTCACTCCTAGTGACAATTTTAAATTGATGACCCCCCTTGTCACTGTCTCCCCCAATCAAAGGAAATAATCTTTCCCCATTTCCTCTATCAAAACCCTTCATAATTTTAAAGAATTATATGAAATTATATGTTATGCTCTTCCTGCTCTATGTGGGAAATCAGGGACACTTCAGGTGTCCCTGACGACCATGTGTGCGGGAAATGTATCCAGCTGCAGCTACTGACAAACCGCATTGCGGCACTGGAACTGCAGATGGATTCATTATGGAGCATTCGCGATGCTGAAAACGTCGTGGATAGCACGTTTAGTGAGATGGTCACACCGCAGGTAAAGGTTGTACAGGCAGGAAGTAAGTGGGTGACCTCCAGGCAGAGTAAGAGGAGCAGGCAGGCAGTGCAGGGGTCCTCTGTGGCCGTCCCCCTCTCAAACAAATATACCGCTTTGGATATTGTTGAGGGGGATGACTTATCAGGGGAAGGCAGCAGCAGCCAACTTCCTGGCACCAGGGGTAGCTCTGCTGCACAGGCTGGGAGGAAAAAGAGTGGAAGAGCTATAGTGGTAGGGGATTCTATCATAAGGGGAACAGACAGGCGTTTCTGTGGCCGTAAACGTGACTCCAGGATGGTTTGTTGCCTCCCTGGTGCCAGGGTCATGGATGTCACTGAGCGGCTTCAGGGCATTCTCAAGGGGGAGGGTGAGCAGGCAGAGGTCGTGGTCCACATTGGGACCAACGACATAGGTAGGAAGCGAGATGAGGTCCTGCATCAAGAATTTAGGAAGCTAGGTAGCAGATTAAAGAGCAGGACCTCAAAGGTTGTAATCTCTGGATTACTCCCAGTGCCACGGTCCAGTGAGTATAGAAATAGGAGGATAGAACAGATGAATGCGTGGCTAAAGAGTTGGTGCAGGAGGGAGGGTTTCAGTTTCCTGGATCACTGGGCCTGCTTCTGGGGAAGGTGGGACTTGTACAAGTCGGACGGGTTGCATCTGAACCAGAGCGGGACAAATATCCTTGCGGGGAGGTTTGCTAGCACTGTTGGGGGGGGGTTTAAACTAACTTAGCAGGGGGATGGGATACAGAGTGGAGCTACAATAGGGGGTGATGTGCAGCCAAATATAGAGAAAAAAACAAGTCAGCTTGGAAGACAGGGCAAATATGTAAGAGCAAGGCTGGATGGCATCTATTTTAATGCAAGGAGTCTTGTAAATAAGGTGGATGAACTGAAGGTGTTGATAAACACATGGGAGTATGATATTGTTGCTGTCACAGAGACATGGTTGAGGGAGAGGCAAGACTGGCAGCTCAATATTCCGGGGTACAGAATCTTCAGGCGAGACAGAGGGGGAGGTATAAGAGGAGGGGGGGGTCGCAATATTAATTAAAGAATCAATTACTGCCATAAGGAGGGATGATATATTAGCAGGTTCCTCAAATGAGGCCATATGGGTGGAGCTTAAAAACAAAAAGGGGGCAAGCACTTTGATGGGAGTGTACTATAGGCCCCCAAACAGTCAGGGGGAGATAGAGGAACAGATATGTAGGCAAATCTCAGAAAATTGTGCAAATAATAGGGTAATAATAGTGGGGGATTTCAACTTCCCCAATATTAACTGGGATACTCAGAGTGTAAAAGGCTTAGAGGGTACAAAATTCTTAACGTGCATCCAGGAGAGCTTTTTGAGCCAGCATGTAGAAAGTCCTACAAGAGAGGGGGCGGTACTGGACCTAATTCTAGGGAATGTGGCCGGCCAAGTGGAAGAAGTGCTAGTAGGTGAGCACTTTGGTGACAGTGACCATAATTCGGTGAGATTTAAGGTGGTCATGGAAAAGGATAGGGAGGGGCCGGAAATAAAGGTTCTAAATTGGGGGAAGGCCGATTTTAATAGGATAAGGCAGGATCTGGCCAAAATGGACTGGGATCAGCTGCTTGTAGGAAAATCCGCATCGGAGCAATGGGAGTCTTTCAGAAGGGAGATTGAGACCATACAATGGCAACATGTTCCCGTAAAGGTCAAGGGTGGTTCCAAGAACTCCAGGGAACCTTGGATGTCAGGGGATATACGAGAATGGATTAGGAAAAAAAGGAGGGCTTTTGGCAGATACAAAAGGCTAAGGACGGAGGAAGCCCTAGAGGAGTACAAAAAGTGCAGGGGGATACTTAAAAAGGAAATTAGGAGATCAAGGAGGGGCCATGAAAAAACACTGGCGAGCAAAATAAAGGAAAATCCTAAGTTGTTTTATAAGTATATTAAGAGTAAGAGGATGACTAGGGAAAAAATAGGGCCCATTAGGGACAAAAATGGCAATCTGTGTGTGGAGCCGGAAGATGCAGAAGGGGTTCTAAATGAATTTTTTGCATCTGTTTTCACTATGGAGAAGGACGACTTAGACATAGAAATACGACAGGGGGACTGTGATATACTCGAACATATTAACATCGAGCGGGAGGAGGTATTGGCGGTTTTAGCAGGCCTAAAAATGGATAAATCCCCAGGCCCGGACGAAATGTATCCTAGGCTACTGTGTGAGGCAAAGGAGGAGATTGCGGGGGCTCTAACACATATATTCAGAACCTCTCTGGCCACAGGGGATGTGCCAGAGGACTGGAGAACCGCTAATGTAGTACCATCATTCAAGAAGGGGAGTAGGGAAAAACCGGGGAACTACAGGCCAGTGAGCCTAACATCAGTGGTAGGAAAATTATTGGAAAAAATTCTGAAGGACAAAATTGGTCTCCACTTGGAGAAGCAAGGATTAATCAGGGATAGTCAACATGGCTTTGTCAAGGGAAGATCATGTCTGACTAATTTGATTGAATTTTTTGAGGGGGTGACGAGGCGTGTGGATGAGGGTAACGCAGTGGATGTGGTATACATGGATTTCAGTAAGGCCTTCGATAAAGTCCCGCACAGGAGACTGGTCAAGAAGGTACGAGCCCATGGAGTCCAGGGTGCCTTGGCACTTTGGATACAAAACTGGCTTAGTGGCAGAAGGCAGAGGGTGATGGTCGAAGGTTGTTTTTGTGACTGGAAGCCTGTGGCCAGTGGGGTACCACAGGGATCTGTGCTGGGGCCCTTGCTGTTTGTGGTCTACATTAACGACTTGGATATGAATGTAAAAGGTATGATCAGTAAGTTCGCTGATGATACAAAAATTGGTAGGGTGGTAAATAGCGAGGAGGATAGCCTCAGTCTGCAGGACGATATAGATGGGTTGGTCAGATGGGCGGAACAGTGGCAAATGGAATTTAACCCGGAAAAGTGCGAGGTGATGCACTTTGGTGGGACTAACAAGGCAAGGGAATACACAATGAATGGGAAGACCCTAGGCAAGACAGAGGGTCAGAGGGATCTTGGTGTGCAAGTTCACAGATCCCTGAAGGCGGCGGAATAGGTAGATAAGGTGGTAAAGAAGGCATATGGGATACTTGCCTTTATTAGCCGAGGCATAGAATATAAGAGCAAGGAGGTTATGATGGAGCTGTATAAAACACTGGTTAGGCCACAGCTGGAGTACTGTGTGCAGTTCTGGTCGCCGCACTACAGGAAGGATGTGATCGCTTTGGAGAGGGTGCAGAGGAGATTCACCAGGATGTTACCAGGGCTGGAGCGCTTCAGCTATGAAGAGAGACTGGGAAGATTGGGTTTGTTTTCCTTGGAGCAGAGGAGGCTGAGGGGGGACATGATTGAGGTGTACAAAATTATGAGGGGCACAGATAGGATGGATACTAAGGAGCTTTTTCCCTTCGTTGAGGGTTCTATAACAAGGGGACATAGATTCAAGGTAAAAGGCGGGAAGTTTAGAGGGGATTTGAGAAAGAACTTTTTCACCCAGAGGGTGGTTGGAGTCTGGAACTCACTGCCTGAGAGGGTTGTGGAGGCAGGAACCCTCACAACATTCAAGAAGCATTTGGATGAGCACTTGAAATGCCATAGCATACAAGGCTACGGACCAAATGCTGGAATATGGGATTAGATTGGACTGGGCTTGATGGCCGGCGCGGACACGATGGGCCGAAGGGCCTCTATCCATGCTGTATAACTCTATGACTCTATGAAATCTCCTCTGAGTCTTCCCTGCTCCAATGGAAATAGTCCCAGTGTCGCAAAGTTCTCCTTAGAACAATAGTTTCCCATCCCTGTTATCATCCTGATGAATCTATGCTGTATGATGTCTATGGCTTTAATGTCCTTTCTAGAGTAGGGCACCCAAATCTGCACACAATACTCTTAGCTGTGGCCTAACCGATGGTTTGTACAAATTTATCATTACTTCTTTACTTTTGTAAGTCACGTCTCTGTTGGTAAACCCAAAATGCTGCTGACCTTTTTTTAATGCCATTATCTACCTTCACTCATACTTTCAGGGTATTATACATTTGAACCCCTAGGTCTCGCTGTTCATCTACACCCAACAGTATCTTTCCATTGAATGTATTACCCCATTCCTTGGGGCATGGCTGAT